>NC_133536.1:157507824-162307824 GCF_048544455.1 Silene latifolia | reverse complement strand
CTACATTTCTCTATAAATACCACCCTTCACACACCATAATCTTCACGCGAGCGTCCGCCCCCTCATTCTCCCTTAAACTTCTAGACCCGACTTCCTAAGTCACAAAATCGACACGTGTTTACGACCTACCGATCGTAAACACAAGCCTTACACATTTTGTTAGGTACCATCGCCGTGCATTCGACCGACCCATTTGACCAACTCAATTCATCAATCAACATGTTTTAATTAACATATTTTCAAAACAAAATCCTTTTTTAAGGCACCTTTTTAAACTTCTTTGATCGCGATTAGTCACAACGAGAAAACCGTCTCTAAAGTCGTCTACTTCGCAAACATCAATACACATAAGTTTTCGGGTGTAAATAACTCACTTATTTTATGTCTCTACTGTTTTTATTAGTTTATGAGCATGAACAATGCATAACACGATTCAAATATAGGTTAGATGAGCCAAAACCGAGTTTCGGCCTGAGATAGAAGCTCCTTGCTATGCAGGGAAGCTCGCGCCTCTTGTGGGTGTCCAGGTCAGACTCAAATGTGTTTGAGTTCGTTTTTCCTCCAACACTTTCTTTTATTTTTAATTCTTTCCTTTTACGGTTTTTACCATTTTAATTCATTTTTATGATAAACATATTTTGACCATTACAAAAATCATCCTTGGTTCTTTGTACCATGACGGTTTATTCCGTGACTCGATGGTATTATTGGTTAATTACAAATTAAAGGGTATTTTAACCCCCTTTTATTTTACTTAGCATCTTTCACATTTATTTACATTTGCAAACATATTAGTCATAATTCATAATCATCCTTGGTTCTTTATACCCTGCTGGTTTAATCTGAGTACGATGACAAACTTGAATAATTACAAATAATTGAAATTAACATAATTAGTTCAAATCAAACATTTTCCTTTTACACATTTCACTATGCTTTTCAAACTTGCAAATACGACAACGAATATTACTAACATAATAATAATTATTCCGAGTCATGCAAATCGTACATGCAAATCATTAATCACAAAAAAAGGTTTTAAACAACCTTTTTAACAACCAGGAGACGCCCTTTGGGTCGTCGTCTGAATCGCGCCCCAAGAGGCCGCCTGTTTTCATATTTCAGAAACTCGGGCAGAGCCCCTTCCCTCGCCAATAGGCTCGCGCCCCAATGGGGTTGCCTGGCACTGTTTTGTCTCATTTTGGTACTCGTCTAGGACGATCCCGATTGCGGTTAACCCGAATATGTGACGGATCAAATTGACAAGTTTATGTTTTTCCACTTTGTCTTTAAACATACTTTTTCAAATAAATGGATCGTGTTAAGCATTATGACCCGATTTGGTAAATGGATGTTTAATTTCCGTTTTCATATGCAAATCAATCAAAATCCAACTTTGACACCAATTTCTTGGTACATGCATAAATAACCGACTTAGAAAATATTCACATGTTAGGTTAAAACTTTTGGATGTGCATTCATGCATTTACACCGTTTTATCAACTTTTGCACTTAAACAACCACGATCGATCAGTAGAGGCTGCTAACGCGGGCGGGATTGGGTGTCCGATTAAAGGGCTTCCCAATACTTACCCTCACCCCTTACTCAGAACCTTTGGATAGTGGATGGCCTTATCCAGGGCGTACGAGAGTCATTTTAGGCATAAAATGCTAAAAGGGGGACGAGTCCTTATCTTTAGTACCTATGTCAAACACCACTTTTGGCCTTGATTGACCTAGGTATAAAGTGGATTCGAACGGGTTCCAAGCATCCCACAAATGCTTGGTGGCGACTCCGAACATCTCTAATCGTTTCGAGACCTTTACCGATACGAAACCGACCGATCTAAAGCGATCCGGTCGAAAGCATTTTTATGCCGCCGAGCGTGGCTTTCAATAGACCGCTGCATGTCCACAATTTAGCTTGGCGTGCAGGTGGCCCTTGACTACGGACCTGTAGGTGGCCCAAATCCACAGACCGGCCTGTGTTCCATGTCCACATATTGGCGACTCCGCTGGGGAAAACTAGGACCCTTGTGTCTTTGTGATCCTTAGAGGTGAAACTCGAACGAGGTCGTGGTTAAAGTGCATTAATTGATATTACGGTCATAAGTCGGGTTCCTTGTCCGGGCCCACAACGTAACCCTTTTCGACCAATTGGCTCGTCCTGTCGGCGTGAGTTTTCTCATCCCCGCGTTTCGAATCCCGATTGAGTCAAGCATACCGTTGACGTTACACATTTCTGTTTCGTCAAAGAGCTTTCATCACTTTTGAGCACGAGGTTAGGGCTTCCTCCTTACACATTTTGTTTGGACTGGTATCCCTCTCGCAAATCGGGGTTTGATCGCTTGGTGTGTAACCCACCCTTTTAAGCCAAAACACGTGTCAGCATAATGCATAATATAATGAACTGTGAGTGCTTATGTGCTACTTGATCATAAGTCCTTCCGCGTCATTTTCAAACTTCCAAAATCACCTTTCTTGCGCCGTTATAATGGCCATTTCAAACCTCGGTCTTTTGCCGACCGTTGCACGCCTTTCTAGGCCGTCGTAATGACGATTTTCAAACCCGGTTTTTATAACCATTTCAACACGCCTTTCTAGGCCATCGTAATGACGATTTTCAAACCCGGTTTTTTATAACTATTTCAAAAAAACACGCCTTTCTAGGCCGTCGTAATGACGATTTTCAAACCCGGTTTTTATAACCATTTCAACACGCCTTTCTAGGCCGTCGTAATGACGATCTTCAAACCCGTTTTTTTATAATCATTTCAAAAAAACACGCCTTTCTAGGCCGTCGTAATGACGATTTTCAAACCCGGTTTTTTACAACCTTTTCAAATACACCTTTTTTATGCCGTTATAATGGCCATTTCAAAAGTTGGTCTTTCGCCGACCGTTGCACACCTTTTTGTGCCGTCGTAATGACGATTTCAAACTTCGGTTTTAACAAACCATTTTAAAACACCCTTTACGTCATCGTGATGGCCATTTCAAACCTTCATCCCTGGCCGACCGTTGCATTCTCAAAGCGCCTTTTTTTGCCGTCATAATGACGAATTCTATCCTCGAATTTTCAAAATTCGGAATCAACTTTCAAACAAAAACGGTTTTCAAACCGTCGTAATGACGATTTCAACCCGCGCAACTTTCTAAATTTCAAATCTCATTTTCGAAATCAAATTTGGCTTTTCTAAGCCGTCGTAATAACGATTTCAATTCTCACAATTTTCGATTTGCATACCGTCTTTCAAAGTTTAAAACGGTTTTCTAACCCGTCGTAATGACGAATTCAATCCTCATATTTCCAACTTCAAATCATTTGAAAACCAATTTAACCGTTTTCAAATTTCAATTCAAAACCAAATTTTTGAAAACAAATTTACCCGATTTCAGATTTCAAATCAATTTCAAACCATTTGAAAACAAATTTAACCATTTTCAAATTTCAATTCAAAATCAAACCATTTGAAAACAAATCTAACCGTTTTCAAATTTCAAATTCAAAATCAAATCTTTGATAACAAATTTACCTGTTTTCAAATTTTTAACCCAATTTCAAATCTTTGAAAATAAATTTAACCGTTTTCATGGCCATTGTGATGATGATTACAAATTCTTCGATTCTCGATTTTCAAAATCGTGATTCGGAATTTCAAAAACCGTCTTTGGAAACAACACTTTGTTTTCAAAGTCGCCGCAATCTCAACTCAATCCGGCTTTTGAAAAAAAAAATTTTAGACAACCTTTTCAACTAACCGACTTTTGAAGATCCCTATTCTTCGGGAGCCGTCCATAAAGCGACAAATGAATCCTTTTGAAAATTTCTATATTCGAAAATTTCAGTCCACTTCGAAAATTTCAGTCCACCTTTCTGATTCAGCCTCGAGTTGATTTCAAGTCAAGTCGTCTAGATAACGCCGAGTCTCTACAGAAGTTAGTACCTACCTTCTGGTCTAAGTCGTGTCGCCTAATTGTCGAGGCCTCTCCAATGGCGTTAGCAGAGTCAAAACCTCTCGGGTATTATACCCATCTTTCCCCTACATTACGGGTCAAAGGTCAAGTTTGTGTACGTGTCTTGTCCAACGGCGTCACGCCATCAACACACATCCAAAATGATTCAGAAGTCGTCTGTCTAGGCATCACTATGCCAAAGTCGACACTCAAGTCCAAATTCAAAGTCATGCACCAAGAGTTCAAACACAAGAGGTCATTCACGACCTTTAATGAACTCATGACCTAGTCACACCGTCGCGTCTTCACAACAAAACTGCCTTTTGTACATATGTGTCGTACTTGCCTTTGTTTGTGTAAAACCCTGCCAAGACAAGTTATAACGCCTATCGTTATGTTAAATAGGAATCCCTTGGATGTCGTCGATCGTGAAGGAGAAACTCAAGAAGCTGATCAACCTTCATCTGCCATGACTTCTGCCGAAACCAACAAAATGGTCCTTGACTCATAGCTACCGTGGAAAACTTGAGCACTCGTCTCTCTCATGTTGAGGACAAAATGATAACCGGGAATTTTCCCTCTTCAGATATTGAGCAAAGGGTTAAGTTTCATGAAAGTCGGCTACTTGCCAACGACAAAACCAACCCTAGTTGGAAGGCTACCAAAACCAGACGACCTCATAGGTCCTTCCCTGATTTGGGTATGCCTTATACCACAGCCTTGGAAAGGCTAATCTCCAAAGGAAAGCTCAAACCAATTGGTCCAACTCCAGACCCTTTACCAAGCAAGCGAGGTCGAAGATAGGACGGAAAACTGTTTTGTCAATATCACCAAGGTCGCGGACACGAAACTGAAATGTGTCTCCCCCTGAAAGGTGCTATCCTTGATATGATCGAAAAGGGTGAATTACCATTACCTCCCTCAACAAACAACAAAAATAACCCTTCTGAAAACCCGACTGGACACAGTCAGGAATCTTCCCTAGACTGCTCTCATCTCATCTCTCCTGAGGATGAGAAAATTCATGCAATTGACGAAGATGGCATATAAAGCGCTATAATGAAGCTCTCCATCTCCATCAACAACATATTCTCAAAGCTGCAAGTGGCTATCGATGATTTGAACACCAGGGTAGGTAATTTGGAGAAAAGGTTGGGTAATACCAAAAATGAACCTGACCACCAAGGAAACTAACCCTTGGTTCACCAGCCAATGAGTGATGAGAATGAGGATTTTTGTCCGATGGTTCCAACATCCACGAACCCACCAACAAATAACATGAAATTACCTCACAAAAACCCCTTCAAAATACCAAGCAACATCCCCAAAACTTCCCATTGACAACAACCCAATCCTGCTTCCGCCTAGGATTGACAAAAAGAAAAAAAAAAAACTCACAAAAACATCCCAAAAAATGCCAATGTTGGAACCATGGGAAAACATCAAAGGGTATTCACAGATCTAGGAATAACATATGCCACCGCTCTGGAGATACTTGCTTCGGAAGGATTACTGCAACCGATTGGACCAACTCCGGAT
This sequence comes from Silene latifolia, assembly GCF_048544455.1. Classification (NCBI taxonomy): domain Eukaryota; kingdom Viridiplantae; phylum Streptophyta; class Magnoliopsida; order Caryophyllales; family Caryophyllaceae; genus Silene; species Silene latifolia. The sequence continues at coordinate 162,302,328 of NC_133536.1, read as the reverse complement.
CCATCTGAGGCTAAGAAATCCCGTTTCTGGAACTCTAATGCCTATCGCCAATATCATCAGGGCAAGGGCCATGACACCGAAACTTGTTTCAAACTCAAGCATACCATTCAAGGTATGATCGAGGCTGGCAAAATCATAATTGCACCTCTGAGTCAAGACAATCCTCTCTGATGTCTCAAGTCAAACACCAAGGTTGAACGTTCTCAAAGGACATTCACCAAACTGAACACAACCTATGCCGCAGCTCTTCAAAAGCTTGTGATTGAAGGGAAACTACAACCAATCGGGCCCACTCCGGACCCGTCTGAATGCAGGAAAACCCGTTTCTGGGACGACAATACCTATTGCCAATATCATCAAGGAAAATGTCATGACACTGAAACATGCTTCAAACTGAAACATGCTATTCAAAATATGATCGACAACCATAAAGTGGTAGCTTCATCCCTATGCCAACCAAGTGATGAAGATAACCCTAATGAACATCTCTTTCTGCAAGGAGATGAAAGCCTCATGGAGTATTGTCCTCATATCATTCCCAACAATGAGAGTGTAGTGCTCAAGTGGGTCAATGCTCAAGACCAGACATTCAAGCCGCTAGATGTTGCGAAGGAGACCTTCGAGGAGGAAAATGATTATTAGGAGTCCGTATCTACAATTGAGTCCTAGTCCGAGTCCGAGTCTTAGGCTTTCTCATATCTATCCTAGTGTCTGTTCTTTTATTCCTAAGTGACAAACTGGGGGCTTTCCTCATGAGTCACATGTATCCATCGAGTCTGTGCTAACATCTTATTTATCTAAATAAATGCACAATTTTCAACTATCATATATTCTCCAATTTACCATTTCCCGTTGACAACGAGAATTGATTTAAGAATTGATTTAAAACAAACAATATGTTCCAATTCATACTCGAGTGACGTTCCGTACCGAGTAAGCGGAGGACTCGAAACTCCATGTCCATTCTCTTTACCTATTCCATGTCTGGAAATAGAAACCTTTCATTAGCACCCGATCTAGAACGAGCTCTCAATCAAAGGGATCCTACGACGAACCTAGACGACAAACCAGAACATCTCCTTGTTCATGATCAATGACGGAAGGCAAGCCCATGCCCCACAAAAATATCCAAACACAGAGAATCGACGTCTCACCACTGGGTATATCCACGCTGGCACCTTCACCATCCTCGAACAAAGGACAACAAAGAACCGATAGGTCCAAGCCAAAATAAATGCGAAAACCAAAGTCAATGCGAAAGCCAAGGCTAAAGCCAAAACAAAAAAACAAAGTCCAAAAGACATTTAACCAATCGCCAAAGCGAAAGGCCAAAATCAAAGGCCCAAGCCAACAACCATTCACCCAAAGCCAAAGCGAAAAGTTAAAATAAAAGGCCCAAGCCAACAACCATTCACCCAAAGCCAAAGCGAATGGCCAAAATCAAAGGCCCAAGCCAACAACCATTCACCCAAAGCAAAAGCGAAAGGCCAAAATCAAAGGCCCAAGCCAACAACCATTCACCCAAAGTCAGAGCAAAAGGCCAAAATTAAAGGCCCAAGCCAATAGCCATTCACCCGAAGCCAAAGCGAAAGGCCAAAATCAAAGGCCCAAGCCAACAACCATTCACTCAAAGCAAAATCCCAAGCTAAAGGCTACTCGCCCAACGTCAAGGCCAAGACCCAAACCAAAATCAAAACAAAACAAGATTGAAACCTTTTTCCCAAAAAGGCCAAAATCCAAAGAAAGAACCCAACACACAAAATCATGGACAAGTGAGTCCAAAATACCAAATCCAGGACAAACAAGTCCAAAGCCCAGGACCAACAAGTCCAACACACCAAATCCCGGACCGACAAGTCCAAAACACCAAACACTACAACCTCAACCAAAACTGCTTCACCCCTAAGTCCTTCTAGAGACTATTACAGGGAGACCCATCTAGGATCCTGGGGATTCCCCTCAAGATCATAACCAACATCGCTTCACCCTTAGGTCCTTCTAGAGACTGTTATAGGGAGAACTATCCAGGCTTCTGAGGATTTCCCTCAAGCACGTAATATCACACCTTAACCTTTAAGGTCCAGACATGGGAATCTGATCCCACATTATTTACCAACCATTTCGTGCTCAGGCCACATCAAGCCAGAGACCCCATTCCGCACCATGTTACAAGCCGTAACCCACCGGCCTAAACACCACAAAATACCAACTTCAGATTTTTATCTTTCAAACAAAGCTTTTTTACCAAGCTTCACATTCCAAAATGTCGAAGTCATTTTCACCTTGACGCAGATTCAGAGTCTTCAAAAAAACATTGCTTTCTTAAGGTCCACCTTTTAGTTTGCTCACACAACGAGAAACATTTTCACAAGTTATGCCTCTTCGATTCATGATCAAGAGGTATTTCTCTCCAATCAATTTTCGAGTCACCAAACGGAATTCACCGTCGTGACCCTCAACTCCATATTTTTATCTGTCAAACAAACCTTTTATTACCAAGCTCCACATTCCCTAATGTCGAAGCCATTTTCACCCTGACCCAGATACGGAGTCCTCGAATGCTTTGCTACCGAGAACGGGACATACCCAATCTACCCTTATGGTCCACTTTTTAGTGTGCTCACATGATAAGAAACATTTTCACAAATTACATCTCTTCGATTCATGATCGAGGGGAATTCTCTCAAATTTTTTCGAGTCACCAGACGGAGTTTATCGTCGTGACCCTCACACTTTAAGGTCCTAACAACTCGCTTAGGCACACATTCAGACGAGTCACCAAACGGAGTTTACCGTCGCGACCCTCACACTTTAAGGTCCTAATAACTAGCTTAGGCACACACTCAGAACTACGATCTGGTTTGATTTCACTTCACGTGAATGTGTAGGCAGTCCGTCAAGGACACATCCATACACCTCAAAATCACTTTAAGGTCCTAACATCTCGCTTAGGCACACACACAGCTCAGAACTACGATCTGGTTTGATTTCGCAAAATCGTGAATACGTAGGCAGTCCCTCAACAAGGACACAACCGCATACCCCTTTCAATCTCAACCATCAACATCAATCCTCAAAAGCAGCCCACCCAGCTTCCAAGATTAATCTTATACCTCTTTACTGGGGGCTTCTTCTTTAAGACGTCGCCCATTCCCTATTTTGTCAAATTCCCACCTTCTCACTCTGGGGGCTTCTCTTTCAAGACGCCACCCGTCCTTTATCCTAAAACATCTTTTGAGTCTCCACTACAGTCCAAAATAAAACCGCCCAAAGCCTAGTGCTCGGTTTGGACGATGACAAGGTCTTGGTTCCGCTCTCCGAATCATCATACCTCGAGAAGGGATCTCCAACAAGTAAACAGGGGCAAAGATGTCTGGAGAAGATAATCAATTCGTGTTCCCCAACCAAGCGGACCTTCTACCTCAGGGATCTGATATGCATTGTCACCCTCTTTTGGCTAAGGAGTTGCACTTACATTGGCAAAGTCTGTCAGAGTCACCCCCGTGATGTGATGATACTAAGTCTGTATCACGTTCACGACCGTCTGTTTGTCAGTCTGTCAGTATGGGTCCGTCACGTGTCTTCAGTCCATCAACTTTCGGATCTTCAACCAGTAAGACTCAATATCAAATCTCACAACTTTTCAAAGCTTCTATCTCCCTTCGTGTGAGATATTACATGCTAGTTGCTTATATGCTACCTGCTCACATGCTTATGTGCTCACGCGCTTATATGCTTACATGCTAGTTGCTTATATGCTAACTGCTCACATGCTTATGTGCTTGTATACTACATGCTTGTCTATGCGACTGCGTATTTGTGTGGTCACTAACCATGCAGATATTTTTGAGAAGAAAAGCGCACTTCAGCTAAGTACTGGGTTCCTCCGACGAAACACTGACCCGGCAAGTCCAAAGGCTTCAAAACGCACCATCAACATAGCTGGCGAGCCTTTGCACGCACATAAGAAGCAATTCAAGGACATATCTCGAAGATGCCTCATATGCCTCATGTATGACTACTTTCTATGGCTGGCGAGCCTCAAAACACACCACCTTCAACACCGGCTGGCGAGGCTTTGCGCACAAATGATTCAAGGACGTATCCCGAAGATGCCTCAGGTATGATTCCTTCTTATGGCTGGTGAGCCTTTATACGTAGTCTAATGGACTTTAAACGACCCAAATCGAAAGTCGACAGACTCAAAACTGTTCCCGACGATAGGTCCTGGCTCGTACCCTCGAATCGCCTTGGCATCGCCCTTCCCGACGCCAGGTCCTTGGCTTAAACCTTTTGAGTCGCCTCGACGTCGCAATGGTCTTAAAGTTGTAATCTTCGATTAACCTGGAGATCATACTTTGACTTTTGCCCTGTCCAAGTCTCAGTCAAAGTGGGGGCTCTGTAGATACCCACTATCTGCACCTTCCAAAAACCACCCGGTAATGATCGGACTATAACGTGTAATTGATATGCGTGCTTGGATTGACTATACATGAGACGGTTTAATGCACTACTCGGATATGAAAAATGATTTCAAAAGTTTTCTAACTTCATTTGCATTAAAATAACACTATTTAGAGTTAAAACCGTCTTCAGACCCAAAACCGACTCAAAAACCCGCAACTCGAGTCAACCTGAGTCAACCCGAGTCAACACAAATCTATGAATGTCGAAAATAATGCCACGAATGTTTTCATCATGTCATTTCCTTTAAAATGACCCTAATTAGAGTCAAAACCGACACCGAGCCAAAAACCGACTCGAAATTCAAATCCCGACTCACACCGGTCAAACCTGAGTCAAAAACACAAAATACCTACCCCAAATATCACCCAAGAGGAAGCTTACACGGCTAAGCAAACCTCAAAGACCACAAATCACAACCAACAAAACATTGGTTAGAACAAATGCAAAATCCAAATTTGCGAAAGGGACAATACACCCACTTGTATCACATGGTAGCTCGCGCCTCAATGGGGTGACTGCTTAGCCTCTAAGAAAACTCAACCGACCTACCTCCCCATATTTCTCTATAAATACATCCCTTCACACACCATAATCTTCACGCGAGCGTCCGCCCCCTCCTTCTCCCTTAAACTTCTAGACCCGACTTCCTAAGTCACAAAATCGACACGTGTTTACGACCTACCGATCGTAAACACAAGCCTTACACATTTTGTTTGGTACCGTCACCGTGCATTCGACCGACCCATTTGACCAACTGAATTCATCAATCAACATATATTAATTAACATATTTTCAAAACAAAATCCTTTTTTAAGGCACCTTTTAAAACTTCTTTGATTGCGATTAGTCACAACGAGAAAACCGTCTCTAAAGTCGTCTACTTCGCAAACATCAATACACATAAGTTTTCGGGTGTAAATAACTCACTTATTTCATGTCTCTACTGTTTTTATTAGTTTATGAGCATGAACAATGCATAACGCGATTCAAATATAGGTTAGATGAGCCAAAACCGAGTTTTGGCTTGAGACAGAAGCTCCTTGCAATGCAGGGAAGCTCGCGCCTCTTGTGGGTGTCTAGGTCAGACTCAAATGTGTTTGAGTTCGTCTTTCCTCCAACACTTTATTTTATTTTTACTTCTTTCCTTTTACGATTTTTACCATTTTAATTCATTTTTATGATAAACATATTTTGACAATTACAAAAATCATTCTTGGTTCTTTATACCATTACGGTTTATTCCGTGACTCGATGGTATTATTGGTTAATTACAAATTAAAGGGTATTTTAACCCCCTTTTATTTTACTTAGCATCTTTCTCATTTATTTACATTTGCAAACATATTAGTCATAATTCATAATCATCCTTGGTTCTTTATACCATGTCGGTTTAATCCGAGTACGATGACAAAGTTGGCTAATTACAAATAATTGAGCTTAACATAATTAGTTCAAATCAAACATTTTCCTTTTACACATTTCACTATGCCTTTCAAACTTGCAAATACGACAACGAATATTATTAACATAATAGTAATTATTCCGAGTCATGCAAATCGTACTTCCAAATCATTAATCATAAAAACCGGTTTTAAACAACCCTTTTAACAACCAGGAGACGTCGTCGTCTGACTCGCGCCCCAAGAGGCTGTCTGTTTTCATATTTCAGAAACCCGGGCAGAGCCCCTTTCCTCGCCAATAGGCTCGTGTCCTAATGGGGTTGCCTGGCACTGTTCTGTCTCATTTTGGTACTTGTCTAGGACGATACCGATCACGGTTAACCCGAATATGTGACGGATCAGTTTGACAAGTTTATGTTTTTACACTTTGTCTTTAAACATACTTTTTCAAATAAATGGATCGTGTTAAGTATCATGACCCGAATTTCGTAAATGGATGTTTAATTTCCGTTTTCACATGCAAATCAATCTAAATCCAACTTTGACATCAATTTCTTGGTACATGCATAAACAACCGACTTAGGAAATATTCACATGTTAGGTTAAACCTTTTGGATGTGCATTCATGCATTTACACCGTTTTATCAACTTTTGCACTTAAACAACCACAATCGATCAGTAGAGGCCGCCAACGCGGGCGGGATTGGGTGTCCGATTAAAGGGCTTCCCAGTACGTACCCTCATCCCTTACTCAGAACCTTTGGATAGTGGATGGCCTTATCCAGGGCGTACGAGAGTCATTTTAGGCATAGAATGCTAAAAGGGGGACGAGTCCTTATCTTTAGTACCTATGTCAAACACCGCTTTTTGCCTTGATTGACCTAGGTATAAAGTGGATTCGAACGAGTACCAAGCATCCCACAAATGCTTGGTGAAGAATCCGAATATCTCTAATCGTTTCGAGACCTTTACCAGGACGAAACCGACCGATCTAAAGCGATCCGGTTGAAAGCATTTTTACGCCGCCGAGCGTGGCTTTCAATAGACCGCTGCATGTCCACAATTTGGCATGGCGTGCAGGTGGCCTGCGACCGCAGATCGGTTGGTGGCCCAAATACACAGACCGGCCTGTGGCCCATGTCCACACTTGTTGTGATTCCAACTTATGCACATGTTATGTTTGATGAAATGCGAGCCTATGAATCCTTGCATTTTTTACCCATCACTTATCTTTTTCAATGAGACTTGTAAGACATAAACCAATTCGAGTCTCATTAGACCATGCATATAGTTGGATAGGAAGGATTAAGTCGACTTGTAGGTGTTGTACAATCTAATCGATTCGGTTCCGGGACCCAAACCTTCTTAGGGAATGTAAGATATATACTAACTCGATCCCATCACAACAATAAGCGCTTGCATCTAGTAGAGAACATGTTTGTATGATCAACTCCCATGAATCCCCTATGAACCCATGACACCCTAGCGCTTGTAATCAATTGTTTACACCTTCATTTTATCTAGTTGCTTTGTTTTTATTGTTAATTAGTCTTAATTGATCTCCTATCTCAACCCAAATTGTGACACCCTTAGACACAACCATTTACAATTGAAAATCCTACATCAATACCCATCCCTTGGGATCCGACCTTTAATTGCCTCTTGACTAAGAGTAGTTTGTGAAGTTATAAATATTGTTTTGGTTGACTAACTTTTGATGACGAGTTTTACAACAACACCAGCATTCTAATGTGATAGAAATTTCTCCAACTAATACGCATTCACAATAAAGATAAAAGTACATGTATCAATGACAAGAGGGATGCAAATGGGCAAGGGTATATAAGTGGTTTGTGCCAAGGCACGTATGGATATGTGAGGCTAAGACGGTAATCGCAGCGCTAAACCAAAAACCAATTCTAATGACAATAAACATAAACCATCCCTACTAGAGAAATCATCTCAACTTTGACAACACATGAGAGAATATAAATGACTCTCCGAAAATGCATTAAGACTCTAGTACACACCACATATAAACTCTTAACAAAATCAAATGAAGCAATCTTTTTTTTCTTCTTTCTTTTTTTTCTTTTTTCGGTCTTTTTTTTTTCTTTGCTTCATATTTCTTCTTTTCCAGCATAACAGATTAACACAATTGCTACAAAATTTAAGCTATTACCCATATGAAAAAAGTATAAATCCCAACCAAAGTAGCAAAAATAAACATGAAATTCAAGCAACTGCGACTGTTTCGAAAACGTAGGCAAATTCTAGATTGTAACTAAAAAGTAGGATATTAAATGGTTACAAGGGTTCAAAAGGGATAACAAAAAGGATAATGTATGGCTTATTTGAACGGTAAGAATCGCCTTTCCTCATGTACTTAATCATACGAACGCGCAAAAATTATGAAACTAATGTCACACTTATGCAGTTTGATAATACATATTCCACAAGGAGACCCACACTCTTTAGCCTAGTTGACGAATGAGACTAGTTTATTGATGTTCCTGGCCTAGGAAGCTCTATAGACCTCAAAAATTTAAGTGGTTACCAACATAATATTGTCAAATTTACTTAGCATAAGGCATATTATTACGGTCAAGACTTGAGTTATGAGCTTTGTTTTCATAAATAACATGGCAATGTACATGGACAAATTAAGTGGGATTCAAATGCAAAGACAAAGTAAATTACCATCATTGCTAAACAATTCACCAAGACTCAACCTAAGATAAAGAAAAACATGTTTAGTATTTTTGAATTTTTTGAACTGTTTATAATTGATTTTTTTTAAGAGCACACAACATAAAATAAAAGCACACAAATGAAGGTAAATCACACAACAGATATAAATATACTCCCATAACCTAAATGTCACAGTGTCCTCATTGTGATGCCTACAACATAGCAATCACATAACAAACCCAACAACCTAAGGGACACTACTAACAAAGTGAATAGGGAAATAAGAAATACAATAAAAGAAAGTACAAGGAAATACCAGCTGTAAAGCAAAAGCTTCCCCAAACCAGCTGCAAAGTGGGGGATATAGTGACCAGCTGTCACTACTACGCATCTCCAACATCATCATCATTGCCACCATGGATGGCATCATCATACCCATCAATCTCCCGGAATAAAACTTTCATCTCAGAGTCAGGAACACGGCCAGCACGACCTCCACGTCAACCACCATGTCGACCATGGCCTCTAGTACAGCCACCCCTAGAACCACCAGCTGTCCTAGAAGTCGAAGCTCCAAACTGTCCTCTCTGAGAAAGAGGAACCCCAACATCCTCTGCAAAATCAACAACGGGCATAGATGGCTGGATAGGAGTGTAAAAAGGACGACCAAGCACACCAAAATCTTGACTGAACTCACCAAACTTCGCAGGAGTGACACATAAAGATGAAATACACGACTATCATCTCCAGGAATAGTATGGTAGCTCGGTGCAGTGCCAGTATACTGCGTCCCCTAAATCAAAGAAGTAGCCTCCATCTGCTCCCAAAACCGCGTGTTGGTCAAGGCGGTGTTTATCCCCTCATGTATCCTCACCTCCCTCTCAACAACTAGGTCAAAGCCATAACCATAATGTGAAGGAGATCAAAAGAAGGAGCAGTAGGCTGTGGCTGGTAAGAGCCAGGTAAGCGAGTAGGTGATGCTCAGCGTGGTCTACGGCGCCCACCAGTAGTAGTGGTAGTGCTAGAAGAGGGCAAAGTGACTAGCAACTCATCTGGTATCAAGTAAGTATAGGGAGTAGGTCGACGAATAAAATCATTTTCCTCAAGGACAAAGATAGCAGGTAGCTTATCATTAGGGAATTGCATATAAAAATTACCCCTTACCTTCCAGTAATGAGTTGTACCACCAATGATGTCATATAATGGATACCATATCGCAAGTAATCATCATCCACCAGAGGCCTATTATCAAGCATTAGCTCGTAAGGAGCCTCACCCCGAAAGTTGCAACGACGACGCCCAAATCTAGTGATAATGGCTCCACAATCTAAGTCCGCACGTGTTTCAGTTATACAGTCAAGAGCCATACAAATAAGAGCTGGGGGACTAAACTAGAAGGGGTCTACTAAAAGGGGTTTAAATAACTAGGTAGTAGCAACAGCTCCATCGAATGAGCCTTGCTCTTATCATGCCTCCCAAACAACATATAACCCAACATTCTCAAAAACAGTCGTAAACAAACTTGTTGCACATCATTCAAGGCCATGGCAGTGACATCTGCGTCAGCATAACCAGTGAAAAGGAGAAAGAATGTAACAGCAAACAATCTCGCAGGAGTATATAAATCACCATAACCATGTAGGTCAAGGCCTAAATACTGAGAAATCTGATCAAAAGTGAAGGAACGCTCGACATTAAGCAATCTAAACTGAATCCTATTTTCTTGTGGTATATAGACATAGGAACTAAGAAACTAAAGTGTCAACGGTCTGTAAGATAGCTCATGCAAATCAAACAAGCTAGTGTAGATACCCAGTATCTGCTGAGACTCCAACAAACACCCGATGATTATCGGACTACAACATGTTTTGGAATCGCGGCGTTTGATCGACAGTTTGTGTACAACTTTACGTCGGAAAACTTAAAACGATTTCGAAAATAAAACATCTCAAAACATTTCAAAAATACCTGTAGTGTTTAGTGCACGACGATGGGGTCGCAATGACACTAACTAGAGTCAAAACCGACACCGGACCAAAAACCGACTCAAAAATTCAAATCCCGACTCCAACAATGAGTCAAACCGAGTCAACCACCAAAAACAAAACATTTCAAACCTTCTACCTTAAGTTTTGCCGGATTCATGTTGGTCAAGTACCAAACATGTGACTACAAAACCTAGGATAGAACAAATCATGATTGCGTTTGTTGTGAAAGTGACAACACAACTCGAAGAACCGCGACGAAGCTCGCGCCTCTTTGAGCAGCCCAGGTGGCCACGTCGCTCAAAACTCACACAACCACTCATTCTCCTATAAATACCCCTCAAATGCCACCCATTTGAGACTTACGCGAGTGTCCGCCCCCTCTTTTCTCCCTTAAAATTCTCGACTTGACTTCTTAAGTCACAACCTGACGCGTATTTACGACCTACCGATCGTAAACACGAGCCTTACACATTGTTTGTTACCGTCATCGTGCATTAAATCATTTAACCGACCACTTCGACCACTACACCATCATTAAAATTTTAAAACACTCTTTTTACTTACCAAAACGGTTTTAAATCGAGTTTTTTCCGATCAAACGAATTGCTACACTTACGTCGGTCACTCGCCATAACCTAACATGTAAGTATGAGGGTGTAAAAATCCTCTTTTATTATGTTTTCACTTGTTTCATGACTATAACATGATAAAACATGCATAACATGAACCAAAACATGGAATAAACGACCCAAAACTGATTTTTGGTCTGAGGCAGAAGCCCCTTAGGTCGCCAACTGGCCCGCGCCTAAATGGGGTGCTCACACCAGAGATCAACCCGTTTTATCAACTTTTGCATTCAACCAACCAAGATCGATCAGTAGAGGCCGCTAAACGCGGGCGGGATTGGGTGTCTGATTAAAGGGCTTCCTAATACGTACCTTCACCTCTTACTCAGAAACTTTGTATAGTGGACAACCTTATCCTGGGCATAGGAGAGTAATTCTAGAGATAGGATGCTAAAGAGGGACGATTTCCTTATCTTTAGTACCTATGTCAAACGCTGCTTTGTGCTACGATTTGACCGAGGTATAAAGTGGATTTCGAACGGGTTCCAGGCATCCCACAAATGCTTGGTGGCGACTTCGAACATCTCTAATCGTTTCGAGACCCTTACCGAGACGAAACCGACCGATCTAAAACGATCCGGTCAAAAGCATTTTTACGCCGCCGAGCGTGGCTTTCGAAAAGACCGTTGTGGGTCCACAGATCAAAGTGGGCTCGCAGGTGGGCCGTGTCCACAGATTGGCGACTCTGCTGGGGATAACTAGGACACTTACATCTTTGTGATCCCTAGATGGTGAGACTCAAACGAGGTCTTGGTTAGAATGTATTAATTGATAGTGCGGTCACGGTCGGGTACCTTGTCCGGGCCCACAACCTAACCCTTTTCGACCAGTTGGCTCGTCTCATCGGCGTGAGTTTTTCTCATCCCTGCGTGTCGAATCCCGATTGAGTCAAGCATACCATTGACGTTACACATTTTTGTTTCGTCAAAGAGCTTTCATCACTTTCGAGCACGAGGCTAGGGCACCCTCCTTACACATTTTGTTTGGATTGGTATCCCTCTCGCAAATCGGGGTTTTATTGCTTGGTGTGTAACCCACCCTTTTAAGCCAAAACCCGTGTCAGCATAATGCATAATATAATGAAACTGTGAGTGCTTATGTGCTACTTGATCATAAGTCCTTCCGTGTCATTTTCAAAATCACCCTTTCACGCCATTATAATGGCCATTTCAAACCTCGGTCTTTCGCCGACCGTTGTACGCCTTTCTAGGTCGTCGTAATGACGATTTTTCGAACCCGGTTTTTATAACCATTTCAACACGCCTTTCTAGGCCGTCGTAATGACGATTTTCAAACCCGGTTTTTATAACCATTTCAACACGCCTTTCTAGGCCGTCGTAATGACGATTTTCAAACCCGGTTTTGTATAACCATTTCAACACGCCTTTCTAGACCGTCGTAATGACGATTTTTTTGAACCCGGTTTTTATAACCATTTCAACACGCCTTTCTAGGTCGTCGTAATGACGATTTTCAAACCCGGTTTTGTATAACCATTTCAAATCACCTTTTCACGCCGTTATAATCGCCGCGTCTAGACTCGGATTTTAACCCGTTTCGCGCCGACAATGGCTCTTTCAAAACCCGAGAAAAGCACACACCCTTTTCTCGAGACACTTTCGAAATCCCGAGGACCATACACCGTCCCCGAGACCTCTTCAAACATTTCAAACTCGATTTTTAAAACATACAATTTTGAATTTCAAAGACCGTATTGGGAAACAATGCACTGTTTTCCGAGCCGATTCAAACTCAAATTTGCAAATAAACTTAAAACAACCCTTTCAACTGATCGACTTGCGGAGATTTCTATCTTCGGAAGCCGTTCATTTAAGCGACAAATGAATCTTTTTGAAAATTTCTATTTTCGAAAACTTCATTCCACTATTCCAATTCCGCCTCGTTTCTATCGAGTCAAAGCAAACGTACTTATGGGTCTTTACTTATGAGTCGTCTCACCACGAGACACATCCAACGGCGTCACGCCGTCATGTTGGACTCGTGTCAAAAGTTCGGTCAAACACCGTCACGTCATAAATCGAGTCAGCACCGAGGGACCACACACGGTCACCCCGTCCTTTTAAGTCTGATCTTTGTCTCATCCTTTGCGTTGTCTGGGTTCAGTCTTGGAACCGTGTCGGATTAAGTTGTAATGTGAGCCGTTTTTCTGCCTCAGAGCCATGGCCCCGTCTTCAGCTTCGTCCAACAACAAAGATAACAACAGAGATGTCACCACTGATCAGCTAGCCAGCCTGCTTACCGCTCTTAAGGTCACCCTGGATCGCGTCGAGACCCGTATCGACGCCCTGGAGAACAAGGAAACTGGGGAACACAATACCCCACCTCTGACTGAAACTGAGAAGAGGCTGAAGCTCTTGGAAGAACAACTCTTAGCCAGGGGTAACAATATCCATCTTGAGAACAACCGAAGGTTCGAACCTGTTGGGGACCAGTTACCTGACAACTTCATCCTGACCGATGTGCCTAAGTTCAAGGGAGTGGAGGAACCACTCAACCATATCCGTGCTTTCAAGGACTACATGGCCATTAAAGGGGTCAAACAGGAACTTTTTACCTGGATCTTCCCACCCTCTTTGGAGCCGATTCCTCGCCAATGGTACTACTCCCTTGATCCGAAAAACCTTACTACTTGGGATGGGATCGCAGTTGAGTTTGCCAAAAAGTATGCCGACAATGTTGAGATCCAGGCCAATACCCGTACTCTCGAGGTGCTAACACAGAACGTTAAGGAAGGGTTCACTGAGTTCCTAACCCGTTGGAGGAGGGTGAGTACTCAATTGGTCAGTAAGCCGAGTGAATCAGCTTTGGTGGAAAGTTTGTCAACAATCTCCGCCCAGTTTATGCCAACCTACTGAGGTATCAGAATATCAAGACCTTCCAAGATCTGCAGATTCTGGGGACGCGTATTGAGGACGACCTCCGAAAGGATGTCTTAGCCAAGACTACTGGCAGAGGTTACCAAGGATCTACCTCAACCGGATCTCGTCCTTACGGTCAGACGAACAAGATTAATGAGGTCAACCTCGTCGAACCATCTGCTAAGAAAACTAAACGCCCCAGAGAGTGTACACCAGCATAGGGTCAACTTATGCAAGTGCCCTGAAAAGGATCATGGACCAAGGGAAGCTACAACCGATCGGACCCACCCCGGATCCGACCGATGCCAAGAAGTCCCGGTTCTGGAACCCCAGTGCTTACTGTCAGTATCATCGAGGAAAGGGACATGATACCGAAAATTGCTTCAAACTCAAGCACCTCATTGAAGACATGATTGAGAAGTGAGATTTGCCTTTACCCCCACCAACTAAGCCGAATAACAAGACGAATTCTTTGGGGATCCACGCCATCTCTGATAATGAGCCGACCCTAGACTCCTCTCACCTTATCCTGCCAATTGACGACGAGGTGAATGCTTTGGGAAAGGATCCTTCAGACGGAGTGTTTGTGTTTAGTGCTGCCACTATGCTCCCTATGTTTCAACAAGTTGTAGAGGCCATAGCCAGCCTCTCTCAGAGAATAACCCGACTCGACGACACCTACGGTCGACTCATCTTCAATTCACCAACACCGCGCCCAAGGGAGAATTCCTCGAGCGTTCAAAACTACCCACCCCAGGATGGATTGCTCCCGCGACCATTCTGGCATAGACCTCATGAAAATCACCCTCAAAATAACTACCCTCAAAATAACTACCCCCGTAAAAATCACCCTCACAAAAACCATCCTCACAAAAATATCCCTCACAAGAACTACCCACCGAGGAATACCCCTCCAAGGTATCCTCGAGACTCAGAAATTAACATCATATGCAGAGATGATGTTGAGGATGTCTATATCATCCCAGGGAAGGAGAAACGGGCGAAAGAAATCGGACATCTCACCCTGTCCGGACTTCCCTATCAGAATCCGAACAATCCAACGGTCGTTCCAACAATGAGTGACCAAATCGTCCCAAAGGTGGACGCTCAACCAAAGGCCCCCGAGAACTCAATTTTGAAACAGATCCAGAAAGCGAAAGTTGAAATCTAAATTTGGCAACTGATCGCAACGTCTTTTGAGCATCGACAGGCCTTGCTGCAGGCCTTGGGAAAATTAACCGTGCCCTCCACCTCTTCCCCAGAAGAAATAGTGGCGCACATGACGAGGGACGCCCCTGATCTAAATAACCCGGTCGTCTTCTCCGACGAGGACATCCCTCCGTTCGGAGCCAATCATAACCTGGCCCTGTATATCACCGTAGAATGCCTCCAGAAAAATATACCCATGGTCCTCGTGGATGACGGTTCCGCGGTGAATGTCATTACTCTTAAGACTGCCCACAGGCTGGGTATCAAAGAAGCTGACTTAGTCCCAACGAATCAAGGAGTACGCGCCTACGATGGTACTCGTCGCAAGGTCGCCGGACTAATCACTTTGACCGTCGCAACCGGAGCACTGGAAAGACAAACTAGTTTTCAAGTGGTCGACATCGACGCATCCTTCAACATGCTCTTGGGACATCCCTGGATTCACGCCGTCAAGGCGGTCACCTCAACTCTCCACCAGAAGATCAGGGTCCCCTTCAACGGGAGAACGATCACAATTCCCGCTTCCCTAATCAAAGCAGTTATGAGAAAGGGGATGGCCTCCCAAGCCATTGAGGAGGACGATGACGAAATGTGGGGTTTCCAAGCCGTAAACGCCATAACTGATGAATTGACGCCTTCTGATTGTGACCCGTTCACCAACCTCACGGTCAACCGTATTATGATGCGCCAAGGTTATTTCTCAGGTTTCCCGCTCAATCCACTGAAGGACCCATTGCCTCCCTTGAAACAGGTTAAGGTCCCCAACATTCCCTTTGGGCTGGGATACGAACCTACCGACGAAGATATCCAGGAGATGAACCTCCTAGTCCGAAAACGTAAGAAGCGCGGGGTTATCCTCTATCCCTACCATCTGACTCTCAACGGATAATTTGTCCCCGAGGGAGAGTCTGAGCTCTACCATGGCTTTTCGGAGCCAATCCATGACTCTGTGGCCAGGGCTAGGTACCCGGGAGTGGAAGTCTCCCAGGACTGCTACTTTATCCTCGACAACATCAAAGCTGCATCAACTGAGTCCAAACCGTCACCATGCCTTGACGGACAAACCGTCACACTCCTATTTGGGGAAGATAACGTCAAACACCGCCTTGATCTCTGATACTGACCCAGAGAAAGCCACCCAAGGCTGGAGGAAGACTGTCAAGTGGACCGATCGCCAAGGCCGCATTCTCAAGATAACAACTAGAGAAGGCCCTATGTTCAAGGAGGGAAGTGAAGAAGGATCAGAGTCTGTCGTAGCTCCTAACGCTCCTGATGTCCCAGTCAAGGTCCCCTTCTCACTGTTTTATCACAAAGTCGTGGCTGATTCAGAGGCTGAGTCTACTAGGGTCACCCCCATTCCCATGAATGGTGACAACCTGGAGCCTGTTCCAGGGGCCACTTCCTCTGTTGTGTCGCCTATGACTGACCACGAGATGTCTGTCCTTTCCGAGCTTTTTGCTTGTGTCAACTTAATGAACGCTAAGTTTGTTTATGACTCGTCTCATTTTAACTGCAATGCAATTCTGAATGACTATGAGGAATTTGACTTGAGTGACTACCCACCTCACTTAGCCAAAGAACTTGACAAACGGGAAACCATAACCCCCATCATTGAGGAGACCGAACCTATTAACGTAGGAACCGACAATACACCTCAAGAACTTAGGATAGGGACAACCCTGGACCCCTCAGAGAGACAACAGTTCGTTGACCTCCTCCACGAATACAAGGACGTGTTCGCCTGGTCTTACAGAGATATGCCTGGGATTGACAGAGAAATCGGAGAGCATCGTATACCCATTAAACCCGGGGCTAAACCTGTGAAACAAAAGCTACGCCGAATGCGTCCTGAGTGGACCCTAAAAATCAAGGAAGAAGTGGACAAATAGTTCAAGGCTGGGTTCATCAAAGTGTCTGAATACTCTGACTGGGTGGCCAACATTGTGCCTGTACCAAAGAAAGACGAAAGAATTCGGGTTTGCATCGACTTGAGGGATCTGAACAAGGCAAGTCCAAAAGATGACTTCCCTTTGCCACACGTTGATATTCTGGTGGACAACACTGCCGAACATGCTCTTCTATCATTCATGGATGGGTATGCTGGGTACAACCAGATTAAAATGGCTGAGGAAGACATGCACAAGACTGCGTTCACTACACAGTGGGGTACATATTGCTACACGGTCATGCCTTTCGGTCTCATCAACGCCGGGGCAACCTATCAAAGAACCGCTACCACTCTCCTACATGATATGATGCACAAGGAGGTGGAGGTATATGTCGATGACATGATCGTCAAGTCGAAAGAACAGGACGGCCACATCAGTGCCCTCCGGAAATTCTTCGCTCGTCTGTGGAAATATAATATGAGACTAAATCCTCAGAAGTGTGCATTCGGGGTCAGCTCCGGAAAACTCTTGGGACATGTCGTCAGCAAAAGAGGCATTGAGATTGATCCAACCAAAATCAAGGCCCTTCAACAAATGCCTCGGCCTAGGAACGAGAAGGAGATTCGGGGATTTCTCGGTCAGGTCCAATACATCAGCCGCTTCATTGCCAAGCTCACTATGATTTGTGAACCGATATTAAAAAAGCTTCGTGCCTCCGATCACACCGATTGGGACGACGACTGTTAGAAGGCCTTCGACAGGATAAAGGAAATCCTATCCAAACCTCCTGTCCTCATGCCACCTCAACCGGGGATTCCTCTATCCCTATATCTGACTGTTACCAACACGGCTATGGGAGCAATGCTAGCACAAACAGTTGGCAACGAAGAACGAGCCATCTACTACATCAGCAAAAAGTTCATTGAGTACGAGACGAGGTATACCCAAGTGGAAAAGATATGCCTTACCCTAGTATGGTCAACAAAAAAGCTGCGACATTACATGCTCAGCTACACGGTCCACATCCACTCCAAGATGGACCCGGTCAAATATATCTTCCAAAAACCCGTACTAAACGGAAGGCTGTCTAGATGGACACTCATGCTGTCCGAATTTGACCTCAAGTTTGTACCCCTCATGGTTATCAAGGGAAGAGCAGTTGCCGATTTCCTAGCAGAAAATCCCGTCAACGAGGATCCTACGATCGACACATGGTCACTTACTGACGAGGACATCCTTTGTACCGACTCCGACGCATGGGACCTATATTTCGATGGTGCATCTAATCTGAGAGGCTTCGGGGTAGGAATCCTTCTAAAATCACTAGAGGGAGAACATGTTCCGATCTCAGTCAAGCTAGACTTCGCCGTCACCAACAATTCCGCTGAATATGAAGCATGTCTCATCGCCCTACAAGCAGCCATCACACTTGGCATCAAGAGATTGAGGGTCCACGGCGATTACTCACTCATCATCAATCAGGTATTCGGATCATGCAAAATCCGATCTGACAGCTTAGCTCCCTACCGAGAGAAGATCAATCAAGAGGCCGAATTCTTCGACCAAGTCGACTACTTCCACTTGCCACGAGAGGAAAATCAATTTGTTGATGCCCTGGCAAAACTTGCTGCGCTCATCAACATACCTGACGACATGACATCAATGCCCCTGTGTGTCGAGAGAAGGAGCGAGCCAGCCCACATTTGTGCCATTATCAACGACGAGGAAAGCCATGATGAACCTTAGTACCAAGCCATCCTCAATTACAAACCAAAAACGAATTCCCTCCCAACTCTGATCAAAGAGGACAAAGAGCCATCCGTTTACTTGCATCACAATTCGTGATAAACCAAAATCAACTCTACAAAAGAACACCCCAAGGAATTCTTCTCCTTTGCATCGACCATCACAAAGCCAAAAAGGTCATAGGAGTGGTTCACGACGGAGAATGTGGCCCTCACATGAGTGCAATGATGCTTTCACGGAAAATCATGCGGCTAGGTTACTACTGGACCACCATGGAAGCCGATTGCCGTAACTACGTCAAACATTGCCACAATTGCCAAATCAACGCCAACATACAACACATACCACCATCCCTTTTGTACACCATGACATCACCCTGGCCTTTCTCAACCTGGGGCATCGACATCATCAGGAAAGTCAACCCGATAGGCACCAAGGGGCATTGCTTCGTCCTCGTCGCCATCGACTACTTCACCAAGTGGGTGGAAGCACAGTCATATGCAGTCTTGACCGCCAAACAAGTGGCCAAGTTCATTCAAAACAACATCATCTGCCGATATGAGGTACCCCATGAAATCATCAGGGATCAAGGCTCTCACTTCCGGGCGGAAACTGAAGCTTTGCTGGACAAGTACAAAATCAAGCGACATCGATCATCCCTCTACCGTCCCCAAACCAACGGAGCGGTGGAGGCAGCGAACAAAACTCTTATCAGCATTATCAAGAAAATGCAAGACAACTACTGCGATTGGCCGAGCAAACTCCCATTCGCACTCTGAGGATACCGAACCTCCATTCGAACACCGACAAGCACCACACCCTTCTACCAAGCATACGGTATGGAGGCGGTTCAACCGGTGGAGTTAGAGGTCCCTTCTCTACGCATCCTACTGGAGAGTCAAATCCCTGAGGCGGAATGGACCCGTCGAAGGTACGAACAAATCACTCTTCTAGACGAACGGAAACTCAACGCCTTGCACAACGTCCAGCTATACCAACGACGTATACAACGGGCATTCAACAAGAAGGTTAAACCCAGAAATATCCAAGAGGGCGACTTGGTCCTCAAGTCAGTTCGAGCACCATTGCCCGTCGATCCGAGGGGGAAATTCAAACCCAACTGGGCCGGGCCATACCTGGTCAAGAAAATACTTTCGGGGGGCGCAGTGAGACTGAGTGACCTAGATGGGGAAGACTTTACAAACCCAGCCAACCTAGACCAACTGAAGAAATACTACCCTTGAACCATAACAGCCAACAACCTAGCCTAGTTTTACAACTAGCAACGACCTCAACCCTTTTCAAGTCAAATTCCTCAACGTGTTCTGATTTGAAATTGCAAGTTTTATCGAGTATAAGCTACGGCACATTGCCCGGTTCAAATGCCCTTTAATCTGTCAAAGGCAACGTCCATTTGCACTAAAATAAAACAGCCCCCTGAACTACGAGCATGGTTTGATTTCACCTCTTCAGGTGGATACGTAGGCAGTCCCTCTTATGCCTGAGGGATACAACCACAAAACCCAATTCAAATGCACAAGACATTTCGAACTACGATCATGGTTTGATTTCACCTCTCCAGGTGAATACGTAGGCAGTCCTTTCTTACACAAGAAGAATACAACCATCCCCACATACAAAAATCCCTATCAAAAAAAGAGAAAAAGGAAAAATCATTCCTTTTTCCACAAAAATACAAAAATGAGCCTTTCTCCCTTTCTACAAAATACCACTTTCCCAAGTGTAATTGTTTAGGACGATTCAAATTGAATTGCCTTCACCAAATGGATGTAAAAAACAAGCGTTCACAATTTTCGACACGAGCAATCCTCTTATTTAATTAATAATGGGAGGGATTACAATTTCAACAAATAGAGCTCGACGAGTCTACAACTTGTCGAAGCCAAGGTGTCAACTAAAACACCTCACATAATAAAACTAGCACGAAACACACAATAACTAGCTAGTACAACATAATAAAAACTCACAACAATAATACAACATAATAATAAAACGGGTAATGGAGGTCTTCACTCTTCCATTCTACCCTTGCCTTTTCCCTCGGGAGACATCTTCCACTTGTTCTTCTTGTTGGCCCGCCTAGTATGGATTTCCTCCTCCGAACGGATCCTCAACGGATCTAAGACGGCGACGACCTCCGATCTAGCACAAGACCCCATATTTGACCCAAGCCGAGCCAATGCATGGCCCACCATATTCTTGGGGCCGGAACTCCTCCTCTTCGGTGGTCTCATCACATCGGGGGTAGCTCCATCAACATACTCCTCAAAGAAGGCAAGGTTGGCCTTGCCAACCTCTCGATACTTCAAGTCAACAACCTCGTCCTTACGAAATTTGGATCTCACTTCCAAGGATGGAGCACGCGACCACTTGACATAAGCGGGAGTCACCCTTGTCGTGGCAGCGGGGTTTGGCACCTCCCAAAGCGGCCGAGTGGCCCACCATCTTTCGAAGAACTCCACAAGCTCGGAGTTCCGGAAATTATTCTTTTGGACAAGAGTATCTTGAGCGGGCACCTTTTGTTGACGCCCCATTTGCCTCATGAGCCTTTCAGGATATATGAAGGAAACAACCTTCAAACCCACCACCATCAAAGAACGAGGACTAGCACCCGAAGCGGGCAACCCCGTGAAGGACCTCAAAAGCCACCATGGCACCACTCAACGGATATGAGGACCACCCTCCTCCGCCAATCTTGCGGCCCAATAGGCCTCGGTGGAAGCGAAACTATCCGGGTACAACTTCTTCCTCATGGTAAGGTGGCGGAAGGAATAAGAAGAAGAATCAACCGGAGGCTCTACATACCTTAGCCTCTCCAATAGCCACACTTGGAGGATCCTTGGGGATCCGAGAGAGGGAGCTTCTCCACAAGAGCCTTCCTTGTCCAAAGCTTGGATAATCTCTCCAAGCACCAACCATGATGGATCTCTACCATGCTCCATTTGCTCAATTAAATGGATAAGGGTCATGCTACCATGGCATCTTGGCCCCTCCTTCTTCAAGACATCAACAAAGAGGTACGCATGGACAAGGCAAAATGCAAGAGCCCTTCTCCTAGCCATCTCCGAGACATTAACATCTAATCGGTTTGAAAAGATGTTGATAAGAGCCAACATATCCACACCATGTGGAGCAAGAAGAAAGTTGATTTGGCTTGTTGATAAGCGCAACATGGAATGGAATTTCTCCTTGTAGCACAACCGAGTCGGAGGAAGCACCGGAACACAACCCGACCACCCACCAATGGCTCCAACTTTTTCGGCAAGAGGACAAAGCTCACCTTTCGGGAAAACGAAAACATGATGTTTCGAATCCCAAAACCGAGAACATGCTTCAAGAAACGAAGGTTGCACCTTGACTTGACGAAGCACCAACAATTGACCAACTCCCATTCAAACGAGTTGATACTTTTCGGGAGGCGACAAATCCCGGCACCATTGTCGCAATGCGTTCTCGAAAGCATCCATGAAATATTCTTGTGGAAGAAGAAGAGGTTTTGTAGAGATGATTTTGTGTTTCGGATGATGAAACAATGAAGCGCAAACATCCCTATTTATACAAAATGATCAGCGCATTTTTCAGGAAAAGGGGAGAACCGGCTTCCATCGCCAGGTTGCTCGCGCCTCTTTGAGGCTTCCCCAGGATTCCCGTTGTTGACTTGTCTCTTTCAACTTGTGCTTTCTCCTGACACCTCAAACCTCCCGCCGGGAAGCTCGTGCCTCTTCGGGATGATTCAGGATATTTTGTGTTTCCTCACACTCACATTTCCTTATTTTCGCGTTTTACGAAATCCGATACGGTTTCCATGACGCAGCTTTAAACATACAGATTTTTCTTTCTTTTTTTTAAGGGGGGAAGGGCTAGTCGCCCCAATCCGCGATGGATTGTTTCCGTGTCAGTCGAAATTCCGAAAATTTTTCGCTTTTAAAATTTTTCGCTTTTTCGCAATTTTCCGGCAAAAATCAAAATCGAAGATTGATAACACGACGTCAATTTTCCTCAAAAATTCAAGCACTTACAAATTCGAGTCTTGACCTCAAAAACCAAAAAATCAAATATACTCGCAAAAATCCTTTTCTAAAATTCTTTCCTGATGGTTTGAGTTTGATTTTTTCGAGTCAATTTGAATAATTTCGATGCAATTTAATTCACAACACGAGTTAAATGCTCAAATTTTCAAATCATTTCCTTTTGAATTCTGAACGTGACGATTTGTCACGGAATTTTCAAAATTCATTTCAAAAATTTCAATTTTAACTTCAAGTCATCTTGGTTAATTTTCGTTTTCAATCAAATGCTTCTACGTGTTTGCGTTTATGCGTATGTGCTATCTGTTGCTTGTTGTCTACACTAACGATGCAGGAACTAGTGCAAAGCAAAAGGAGAATCAACAGTCGACAGCGCTCCTCTGAAACACAAAAAGCCAAAAAGCCAAAAATCACAAAAATGAACCACAATCCAAAAACACATATATACAAACCGCCTCACGCAAAATGTAAATATGTACAGACAAGAGTCCAAGACACGGACAAACTACAACAACTACTTGACGTCTCCCGTCGGACCAGTCCTGGTCTCACTAGGAGTCGCCGCCAATGCAGACACCACCACCTGCTCAGACTTCCTCTCCGGAGAACTCTCCAGCGTCTCCTGCTCCATCACGACGCGAAGCTCCTCCACCGCAGCCAACTGGGCCCTGAGAGAAGCAATCTCCGCGTCTCGGCTCCGCAGCTCGTCCTCACGACGCCTCAACTCCTGGTCGCGACGAGTGATCCCCAACCCCTGGGCCTCGAACATCGACCTAGCTGCCTCCAACTCAGCACGCACCCGAGCAAGCTCCGCCGGATCCGCAGTGCCCTACAAAACACAATAACAGATCCTCAAGATCTAAAAACGTGAAATACAACACCAAACACACAAAAACAAAGACACAAAACGCACTGGGAAAGCCGAGCCTCCCTCGTAGCCAGGTCACCAGCAAGCGCCCTCCAGCGGTTAGCCATCCGCCACAAGTCCTGGTGACTTACAGTCGTCACCTACAAAACAAAAATGTCCTTCAATACAATGTAAGACAAAGTGTAATTGGGGAAAGCGTTCAAGTCAGGAACTCACCCTCAGAACGATCAACCTCCACTCCATGCCAGCATCGGTCACCTCAGTCGCCGCGGGCTCCGGTAAGCGCAACTGAAGCTCCTCGCCACCCGGCCCCTGAAAAGTGGTCTCCGTCGGGAAAGCTGGGGGCTGAGTCCTCATCAGCGGGTCGACTCCCTACCATTTGGGTCCACATCAAAGATGAAAACCCTCCTATCAAGAGAGGCAATGAAAACAAAAGAAAATAGGAAAAAATACCTCGATCGGGTACCAAGCAACCCTCGACAACCGGAAGGTGTCGTAGTCGACGTCCCGCAGCAACAACTCCTCACCTCCCTGACCGTGAAGGTGCTCCTCAACCTCATCAGGGGTCGACTCCTGGAACAATACCCTAGGCGGGTCAACTGGCACGACGAAAGTCTCGGTGAAGCACTGGCAAACTAAAAGCTCACCCAGGTACCAAACCGGTTCAATCGCTGTCTCCAAGTACAGACGCAGAGAGCTGCGAGGCCGCAAACTCTACCTGATGACAGCCGGTACACCCGTGTAGTGCTCCGAAGGCTGCCCAACAAACTGCATTCAAAACAAAGCATTTCAGCTAACTGGCGGCTTCATAAGCTACTTAATCATCCTATCTCTATCTACCTCTATAAAGGAGAAGGGGAAGAGAGCAAGAACTTACATCAGCATCCCGAAGCTTGTTCACGCGACGCCTACATTCCTCGTAAGTCGACTTAATCGACTTCTTCCGAGCCACCGTCCAACCCCTCACAGCAGGGTAAGCCGAGGGAACACCGTCTGTAGTCCCTGGACGCAGAGGGGTGAAGTAAGCATACAACCAAGCATGTAATCAAACACAGCAAACACAAATCAGCCAATTTCTCAAAAATTGCCAAAATAAAAAAAAAAAAAAAAAAAAACACCACAAAAAAAACTCGTACCTCAAAGATGAGGACGGGACCAACCAAAGCAGGAGCACTACCCGCTCCCACTGTCTCCGGACGCACCGCCGCATGCAAGTACCGGGTAAAACTCGCCAAAGCCGGCGTAACCCAGTCAAACCGACCCAAAGTGTCAAGGTCGGTGAGGAGAGGAAGCACCTTGTTCGACAAGCGATCACCCTTGTCACCAAAGTACGTGGCACCCAGGAAGTACCACAACCACAGCCGCGTCTCCTTCTCTTCGGCCTCAACCTCTGCCTCCAGACTCGCCAACGGCGCCGGAGTAGCACCTGCCACCCTCCTAGTGAAGTGGTCCTTCATATACGAACTCGCGATCAAGTACGAAGTGACGTCGGAAGGCTCCGGCAAAGCAGTACCGATCAAAGCAGTGACCGCAGGAGAAGACACTCTCTCCGGCGTCTCGGTAAACTCAATGGGAAACTCGCCACCGGGAAGGCCGGCTACCATGGCAAAGTCCTCTAAGGTCATGCGAACCTCCCTGAACTCTATGTGGAACGACGACGTCGTATCCCAGTACCGATCCAACATGGCGCGGATCAGACACAGGTTCGCCCTAATCGAAGACCTGTGAATGTCCCGCCAGGCGGCCACCAATGGCCCAAAAGCCGACTTCTCTATCAACACCCAAGCAGGTAGAGAAGCCCGAGATAGTCCTCATGGTGCCAATCTCCTGAAATCAAAAACAAACAACATCAGAATGCCTATTAAGGCCCGACACTTCAAAAATGATAAAATTCAATCGGGGAACACGACTCACCAAACCCTCGTGAGCACGGTAAGAAAGGTGTCTGTCCAGTCGAAGCAACAACATGTTGCCGTCAAAGCCCTCGGCCCAGTCAGGCGTCGCCCGTAAAAGCAACCCCCGCGGGGCCTTAACTCGCCTGGCTCTCCAACTCGCGACACTGACGTCGTCCTCAACTGTCTCCGCCTCTTATGGCCACGAGACTCAACGTGGTGGGTAGGGCCCAGCTCAACGACCGTGGCCACGTTCTGTAACGACCGTCTGGTCGCCCGAGGACGACGCTCCCTCGAAGAAACCCTCCTCCCGGAGGTACCAGCCTCAGACACAGTCTGAGCTCTCCCAGTGACAGTAGCCCCAACAACGGGCGCCTCACGCTCCTCGACAACCCCTGTGGCCCCAGCAGTCTGCTCAGGAGGTCTCTCTTCCTCGGTGACATCCTCCACAACCACGGCGGGCGTGCTAGCCGGAGTGCTAACTGGGCCCGTCCCGAACAACTCTTCTAGAGTCGCAGCAATAGACCCGGTCTGTCCCGAACACTCTCCTACAAACAAAAAAAGCATCAGCTGAAATTTCGGCATTACGACGGCCTGAAATGGATAAATCCAAACAAAAAACAACCTGCAATACAAAACAAGGGCAATCCCGCCCAAAATCCAACCAAACAAAACCATTCACAACAAACAAACAAAAACGACTCGCCCATCTTTTCAAGCAAAAGACGAGTCAAAACCACGAAAAACGGCATTTCAAGACCCATACAGGGTCCGCCTACAAACCAAAATACATTCCCGACGCAATGGGGTATTTTTCTACGGTTCAAAAAGGCAATTCATACGTTAATTTGAGCCCAAACCGGTCAAAATTCAAAAATGACCGCAAAAAGGCAGGCGTGATTTAATCACGCCTCAAGGTGACCTAAATTACCAATGAGGTCCATTTCAAGGCAAACTGGCTCAATTCAAGCCCAAACAAACGCTTATTTTGTCATCCGTAAAACCGTCACAAAAGGCAAAAATTCAATTTTGCCCACAATATCCAACGAAGGTCCATAAATGGCGAATACGGGTTTCCCAACTACAATGCAACCTAGTGGGACCCATGACCCAAGCAAATAAACTTGGCATTGCAATGTGAGACGGTTTCTCACCTCACTCACGTTTTTCGAGCATAGGGAGCAGGAACGGGGACCAAAATGCAAACTAAAAGCTACTCTATACTCCTAAACAGGTTTCTAACCTAATGCAAGCATCAATTTCACTCGAAATGGGCTCAATCAAAAACGCCCAATTCGATTTTTCTAGGGTCAAATTCGCCCTAATTCAATCAAGGTAAAGATCAACAAGTTCTAAATGGATTCAAGAGGAAATGCTTACCTTGAGATGACATTGTTGATGATGGCAAGAGTGGAAGCTAGTGAAGGTCCTTCAATGGCGATTTTCGCAGGTTTTGTGTCGAAAATGAAGAAGGCGGAATGATGAATGAGATGCAGTCAGACCTCGCGTCTTTTTACAGAAAAAAGGGAAGCCCCTTTGGTTCGCCAGGTGGCTCGTGCCTCAATCAGGCGCCCCTTGCCTTTTCAGCGAATTTTGGGCTTTAGCCCAATTTCCAGATAACAAACTTCGAATTTTCATTTGACGATATTAAAGATCGTCATTTTCTCAAAAAAACAAAAACAAATAGTGAAAATTCAAATTCACTATTTTCGAAGGCTTTAACCGACGACACATAAACCGTCACCCCAACCAAATAGTGAAAATTTAAACTCGCTATTTTCAAGCAAACGGCGACCAAAACCGCCAATTTCAAAAATAATAGTTAAATCAAATTCACTATTTCCCTCAGATTTCAGAAATAATAGCGAAGATTCAAAAACCGCTATTTCTTCAAATTTTAAGTGACCGCGATTAAAACCGTCATGCTCAAAATAATAGTTGGAAATTGAATTCCACTATTCTCATCAAATGTCAACGGCGGCACATAAACCGTCACTTCAATCAATAGTGAAGATTCCAAATTCACTATTTCCATCAAATGTCAACGGCGGCACATAAACCGTCACTTCAATAAATAGTGAAGATTCCCAATTCGCTATTTCCACACATGTCAATAGCGGCACATAAACCGTCACTTCAATCAATAGTGAAGATTCCAAATTCACTATTTCCATCGAATGTCAACGACGGCACATAAACCGTCACTTCAATCAATAATGAAGATTCCAAATTCTCTATTTCCATCAAATGTCAACGGCGGCACATAAACCGTCACTTCAGTTAAATAGTGAAAATTCCAAATTCACTACCAGCAGGGGGCTCCCTCGTGGAACCCGCTCATTCCAAAAACAGTGATAATGAAAATCCGAATTCACTGTTTCCACGGCGACATCACGAGTTCGCTACTTTCAAGACAATCCCTTTTGACGCGGCTATTCCCTTGATCCATTAATCGACTACCATTGGCTGGCGAGCCTTTGTCCGCAACCTTCCAAGGGCAGATCCCGAAAATGCGTCGGGTACATTTCCTTACATTGGCTGGCGAGCCTTTGTCCGCAACCTTCCAAGGGCAGATCCCGAAGATGCCTCGGGTACATTTCCTTGCCATTGGCTGGCGAGCCTTTGTCCGCAACCTTTCAAGGACAGATCCCGAAAATGCCTCGGGTACATTTCCTTACATTGGCTGGCGAGCCTTTGTCCGCAACCTTCCAAGGGCAGATCCCGAAGATGCCTCGGGTACATTTCCTTGCCATTGGCTGGCTAGCCTTTGTCCGCAACCTTTCAAAGACAGATCCCGAAAATGCCTCGGGTACATTTCCTTACAATGGCCGGGGAGCCTTTGCCCGCAACCGTCCAAGGACAGATCCCGAAGATGCCTCGGGTACATTTCCTTGCCAATGACTGGCGAGCCTTTATCCGCAAACGTGCGAGGACATATCCGAAGATGCCTCAGGTATGACTCCTTCTTATGGCTGGCGAGACTTCATACGTAGTCTAACGGACTTTAAACGACCCGCACGAACATTCGACAGACTCTAAACTGTTCCCGACGACAGGTCCTTGGCCCGAATCCTTTCGAGCCGCCTCGACGTCGCTAGGGTCTCCAGGTTGTAATCTTCGATTGACCTGGGGGCTCTACTTTGACTTTTGCCCTGTCCAAGCCTCAGTCAAAGTGGGGGCTCTGTAGATACCCAGTATCAGCTGAGACTCCAACAAACACCCGATGATTATCGGACTACAACATGTTTTGGAATCGCGGCGTTTGATCGACAGTTTGTGTACAACTTTACGTCGGAAAACTTAAAATGATTTCGAAAATAAAACATCTCAAAACATTTCAAAAATATCTGGAGTGTTTAATGCACGACGACGGGGTCGCAATGACACTAACTAGAGTCAAAACCGACACCGGACCAAAAACCGACTCAAAAATTCAAATCCCGTCTCCAACAACGAGTCAAACCGAGTCAACCACCAAAAACAAAACATTTCAAACCTTCTACCTTAAGTTTTGCCGGATTTATGTTGGTCAAGTACCAAACATGTGACTACAAAACCTGGGATAGAACAAATCATGATTGCGTTTGTTGTGAAAGTGACAACACAACTCGAAGAACCGCGACGTGGCTCGCGCCTCTTTGAGCAGCCCAGGTGGCCACGTCGCTCAAAACTCACACAACCACTCATTCTCCTATAAATACCCCTTAAATGCCACCCATTTGAGACTTACGCGAGTGTCCGCCCCCTCTTTTCTCCCTTAAAATTCTCGACTCGACTTCTTAAGTCACAACCCCACGTGTATTTACGACCTACCGATCGTAAACACAAGCCTTACACATTGTTTGGTACCGTCATCGTGCATTAAATCACTTGACCGACCACTTCGACCACTATACCATCACTAAACTTTTAAAACACTTTTTTTACTTACCAAAACGGTTTTAAACCAAGTTTTTTCCGATCAAACGAGTTGTTACAGTTACGTCGGTCACTCGCCATAACCAAACATGTAAGTATGAGGGTGTAAAAATCCTCTTTTATTATGTTTTCACTTGTTTCATGACTATAACATGCTAAAACATGCATAACATGAACCAAAACATGGAATAAACGAGCCAAAACTGATTTTTGGTCTGAGGCAGAAGCCCCTTAGGACGCCAACTGGCCCGCGCCTAAATGGGGTGCTCATACCAGAGATCAACCGTGTTTGTTCTCTTTATTTCCCTTTAATCCATCTTCATATTTGTCATCGGTTTTTACCATTTCAAGTATTTTCGAACCCTTTTATTTTATTTCACTTGTTTTAACCATAAAAAATTTTTTCGCCCTTGGTTCCTCATACCATGACGGTTAAATCCGTGTTTCAGTGATAATATTTGGTTAATGACATTTAAAAGGTATTTTAAAGCCTTTTATTTCATTTCTTTACATTTTCAAAACAAACATATTAGTCCCCAACACAAAGTCATCCTTGGTTCTACATACCATGCCGGATTTTAACCCGGTTACGATGATGAGTATCGACTAATTACATTTAAATGGACTTAAGACAATTAGTCCATAATCACTTTCAAAACTATTCATGTCAAGTTTGTCAAATCGAACCCGACACCGAATATTATCAAAATAATGATGATTATTCGAGTCTAGTTCTTCAAATCAACAAATGCGGTCTAAACGACCCCTTCAAATCAAACCGGGTTCAAATACCCATTTTCAATACGTTTTATAACGTTTTCTAAAAGGTCAGAACACGGCACATAAACAGTGTCCTAACCCGCGCCTAAACAGGCTCACCATTTCTTATTTTCAAAACCAGAAGGAGGCCCCTTACACCGCCGGCTGGCTCGCGCCTCATATAGCCGTCTGGTACAGGACATGTTCCCTTCCAGCATTAGTTTAGGACGATCCCGACTCCGGTCAGCCCGGATATAGGACGGATGAGATGACTATTCAAAATCGTATTTGCAAAATGCCTCACTAAGACAAATGGATCATGTTATGCACCCTAAACCTAATACGGTAAATGGATGTTTAATTTCCGTCTTGCATGCAAATCAATCATTAATCCAACTCGACATCTTATACTTGATACTTGGATTAAATCCACCGACTTAGAAAGCTCTCACATGCTAGGTTTAAATCATTGGATGCGCATTCATGCATTTAAACCGTTTTATCAACTTTTGTATTCAACCACCAATATCGATCAGTAGAGGCCGCTAAACGCGGGCGGGATTGGGTGTCTGATTAAAGGGCTTCCCAATACGTACCTTCACCTCTTACTCAGAAACTTTGGATAGTGGACGACCTTATCCAGGGCGTACGAGAGTCATTCTAGAGATAGGATGCTAAAGAGGGACGATTTCCTTATCTTTAGTACCTATGTCAAACGCTGCTTTGTGCTACGATTTGACCGAGGTATAAAGTGGATTTCGAACGGGTTCCAGGCATCCACAAATGCTTGGTGGCGACTCCGAACATCTCTAATCGTTTCGAGACCTTTACCGAGACGAAACCGTCCGATCTAAAACGATCCGGTCGAAAGCATTTTTACGCCGCCGAGCGTGGCTTTCAAATAGACCGTTGTGCGTCCACAGATCGAAGTGGGCTCGCAGGTGGGCCGTGTTCACAGCTAGTCAACCTAATTTGGAAGAACATGTCATACATGGCCGACTTAATCTTCAAAGTAACTAATACCTTCCTATCTACACACCGAGTTGGAAACATGTGATGATTCTCCATCAAATCCACAAAGTTCGCCCTTTGCTCATTGTCCCGGAATTCAATAAATGGGAATTCAGGAATTGGTCCAAGCTCTTCTTCTTCCTCCTCGGAAGTCACAACTACCTCAGGTTGATAGACAGGAGGGCGCCTCTCCCGTTGTTGTTGCTTTGTCCTCGGTTCGACATACCTACCAACGACAGCCGTCAGTAAGCCGCGTTTTTCTTGTAGTGGTCATACAATCATAAACCAATTTAATGCCAAAAACAGTCAACGTTTTTAAGACAAGTTGAGTCGAAAATTTTGATTTTGAGGTCGAAAATCACACATAAACTATGTAAATGGCAAGGAAATTGCAATTATATGACAAATAATGAAAATTCTAAGCAAATAGACAAAACTACCAACCAATTTAATGCAAAATTCAACCCCGATTTATGAACCTTAATTCCCAAATTTTCGAAATTAGGCCTTTAATTCATCAATTAATGGGTTAGAAAGGAAATAACAATTGTATATGAGCAATGGAAGATTCAAAGAAAGAAACACAAGAAATAAGCAACAAACAAGCACTTTTTCGGACCAATGAATGACAAAACGGGACACTTACTTGAATAATTAGGGCAATGAATCACACAAATAAGCACAAAGGAGTGAATTAATTCGCAGTAGAACAATTTAGCACAAACTATAACGAAGTTTGATGATGATATGAGAGATTTAGAGTAATGGGTGATGTGAGTTAATGAGAGAAATACAATAGAAAGTGATGGAAATAACAAGAGGAAGCAATAGAATAAGAAAAGAAAGAAGGAGCCATCATGTTTTAAAAACAAGGAACCGGGTTCAAGTTGGGTACTCGATCGAGCCTGCATGCACTTGATCGAGTACTCAAAATCTAGAATCGTCAACTCTTGACATTTGAAATTTTAATTAATATGCCCTGGTTCCTCGATCAAGTGCTAGTAGACTCGATCGAGGGCTCAATTTCTCCCCACTTTCTCGCCAATACGTCAAATTTCGTCTTGTAATCCGTCAATTCTGCAAAAATACTTGTAAAGACATCAAATTCTCTCCCTCACATCACTCAAAATAGAAGGAATAACATAATTAAAATGCAATTAACGAAATTTAAATTCTTAAATTAAAAAATATTACAAGTGAAACTTTGAGCTGCCTCTCGGTAGCGCTGGTTTAAGCGGTCCCGCACGATCGTATAACCTCATTAGTAAGAGGAATCAATGATTAAGAGGTAAACGACCTTTATCACCCCAACATGGGCACCTTCATAATAGACCTTCAAACGTTGCTTATTCACATTAAATGTCTTACCTTTGTCAGTTTGCAGTGTAACTGAACTAAATTTGTTCACCTCAGGAACCGTGAATGGTCCTGACCATCTACTCCTTAGCTTACTTGGGAACAAACGCAAACGAGAACTAAATAAGAATACCTTTTCACCAACATGTAATTCTCGTTGCTAGATGTGCTTGTCATGCCACTTCTTTGTTCGCTCCTTGTATACTTGAGCACTATCATAAGCATGCAGTCGAAACTCATCAAGCTCGTTTAACTGCATCAATCTTCTATCACGCGCTAGTTAGGGATCCATATTTAGCTTCTTTATGGCCCGCATAGCCTTTTACTCAAGCTCCATAGGTAGATGGCAAGATTTGCCATAGACTAGACAGTATGGTGATGCTCCAATTAGGGTTTTGTATGCAGTACGATAAGCCCATAAAGTATCATCAAGCTTACGACGCCAATCTTTTCTATTCTTGCTCACTACCTTCTCCAAGATTTGTTTCAATTCTCTATTGGAAACATCCACTTGCCCACTAGTTTGAGGATGATAGGGCAATCCTCTACGGTGTATAACACCATATTTCTTCAATAAAGAATTAAGATGACGTTTATTAAAATGCTTACCCCCGTTACGAATCACTGCGCGAGGTACTCCAAACCGTGGAAAAATGATCTTCTGAAATAGCTTCACAAATGTCTTAGCATCACAAGTAGGAGTGGCAATGGCTTCCACCCACTTAGAAACATAATCAACAACTATTAAAATATACGAATTCCCATGTGAAGTAGAGAATGACCCTTGGTAGTTAATACCCCGAAACATAAAAAATATCCACCTCTGAGATCCCAGTTTGAGGCAACTCGTGCGTCTACGATATATTACCCGTCCTTTGACATGCATCATAAGAACGGAAAAAAGTAGTACCATCCTTCAAGATAGTTGGCCAAAAGAAGCCCGACTGCACCACCTTAACAAAGGTCCTAGATGGACCATGATAACCACCATAAGAAGAAGAGTGACAGTGGTAGAGAATGACATGTACCTCACCCTCCGGAATACACCATTTGTAAATATCGACTGCGCACTCCCGGAACAAGTATGAATCACCTCAGAAATACCGCTTCACATCATGCATAAATCTCTTCTTCTGCTAATAAGATAAGCCAGGAGGAAGAATACCTCCAACCAAATAATTAGCATAATTTGCAAACCACGAAGTACCCGTAGTAATAGCTAGAAGGTGGTCATCTGAAAAAGAATCATCAATAGGCAATATTTCTCTTCCTGCAAATCTCAGACGAGATAAATGATCTGCAACAACATTCTTAGCACCCGACTTATCACAGATTTCTAAATCAAATTCTTTTAATAATAAAATCCATCGAATAAGTCGCGGTTTATCTTCCTGCTTTGTCAAAAGATACTTCAATGCTGCATGGTCAGTATGAAAAATCACCTTAGAGCCCACATGATAAGCTCTAAACTTGTCTAAAGCATAGACAACTGCAAGAAGCTCCTTCTCCGTAGTAGCATAGTTAATATGCGCATCATCAAGAGTCTTACTTGCATAGTAAATTACATGCAACCCTTTATCTTTTCTCCGACCTAAAATGGCTCCAACTGCATAATCACTGGCATCACACACAATCTCAAAAGGTAGAGTCCAATCCGGAGATCGGATTGTAGGAGCTGAGAAAAGAGCCTGTTTAATCCTGTCAAAAGACTTAACACACTCATCAGTAAATATAAAAGGTGTATCCTTATGGAGAAGTTGGGTTAAAGGTTGAGCAATTTTTAAAAAATCTTTAATAAAGCGACGAAAAAATCCTACATAACCAAGATAACTATGCACACTTTTAACATTACCGGGTACGATAGTTGCTCAATTACCTCAACCTTAGCTTTATCCACTTGAATACCTTTACCTGACACCAAATGACCAAGTACCACCCCTTCAGTAACCATGAAGTGGCACGTCTCCTAGTTGAGCACAAGATTGCTCTCCTCAAACAAACATCAAATTCAGTACCATAAACACTGAAATCATCCATAAAGACTTTCATAATAGACTCTATGTAATAAGAAATTATGGCCATCATATAACGCTGATAGGTACCTGGGGCATTACATAAACCAAAAGGCATTCTCCTTTAAGCAAATACACCATATGGACATGTAAAAGTAGTCTTTTCCTGATCGTCAGGATGAATGGGTATCTGAAAGAAATCGGAGTAGCCATCTAGGTAACAAAAATAACTATGACATGCTAGTCTTTCCAACATCTGATCAATATAGGGAAGTGGGAAGTGTTCTTTCTTAGTAGCTGTGTTCAGCTTCCTATAATCAATACACATTCTCCATCCTGTAACAAGTCTAGTAGCAATTAATTCATTTTTATCATTCTTTACTACTTTAGTACCTCCCTTATTAGGTACAACATAGACATGACTGGCCCACTTAGAATCAGAAATAGAATAAATAATGCCAGCATCAAGTAATTTCTGTACCTCTTTCCTTACCACCTCTTGCATTGGAGGATTTAACCGTCTCTGACCTGGCGCACTAGGCTTCTGACCTTCTTCCAAGTGAATATGGTGCATACAAAAATTAGGAATAATACCTTGTAAATCATCAATGCTATGCTCAATGACCTTTTTATGAGTTTTCAAAACAGTCCACAAAGCAGAAAGTTGGCCTTCAGTTAGGCTAGCATTGACAATTACTGGGTTCATCTCACAGTCATCCAAAAATTCATACTTAAGATGAGAGGGAAGGGGTTTAAGTTTAGGTTTCTTTACCTTGGTAGCTTTAGATGGGCTACCTAAGCTGTATAACTTTTGCTTTGGGCATTCCTCTCCAGTTAGCAACTTCTCAATATCATCAACTTCTTGACTCCATGAAACCTTCTCAGCAGCTGAATGAAATACAAGGACAATCTCCAGAGGATCCATGTTCAAACACATAGCAAGACACTCATAAATAGTAAAATCAACAATATCAATACTATGACAAGTTTATTCTATCATGGGATGTTTCAAAGCTTTTTCTAAGTTGAAAACAATAGTATCATCCCCTACAGCTAATGTCAGTCTCCCTCTCCTAACATCTATAACCGCCCCGGCTATGTGAAAGAATGGTCTACCCAAGATGATAGGAAATTGGGTGTCCTCAGCCATATCTAAGACAACAAAGCCATATCTGTAAGGTCATATTAGTAACACTCATTTGACCCATATTTAACTTCTTACAAACAAAATAAGGCATGACATTGATACTAGCTCCTAAATCATAAAGAGCTTTACTAATAACAAGATGACCCATATGACAAGGAATAGAAAAACTCCTTGGATCCTTTCACATAGGTGGTGAATTAGCTTGCAACATAGCGCTGCACTTTTGAGTAAATGCAACCGCCTCCACTTTGTCAAAGGACCTCTTCCTCGTCAATATATCTTTCATGAACTTCGCATAAACCGGCACTTAAGTGATCAACTCAGTAAAAGGACCACTCACTTGTAAATTCTTTACTACTTCCATGAACCATCCAAACTGCTTGTCCAGCTTAGACTTTTGTTGTCGATGCGGAAAAGGTAGTGCAATAGTAATGGGCACGACTTCCTTTGCTTTAGAAACAATTTTAGAAACACCGTCAGCGATTTCAGAGGGTACTCGATCGAGCCTGGGGTGCACTCGATCGAGCACAGATGATAATCGATCGAGCCTGGGCTTACTCGATCGAGGATTCTCAGCAGTGTCGTCTTTTTTTTGTTTTTCTCGCTTTTCTTCTCATCTCGTGTTTCAGTTTCGTCAACTTCTTTCTCATCATCACCTAGCTCCAAATTACCTAATCCCTTATAATGCATATAGGGTACCTCATCTTCATTAATGGGCATCTCCGGATTTTGATATGTAGTACCGCTCCTCAATTGAATTATATTAGCTTGCTTATCTCGAGGAGGAAGATTTCCTAACTGCTTTGAAGGATTATGGGCCGCCATCTGAGCAACCTGCGTATCCAACATCTTATTATGGGCAATACGCTCAGAGTTTTGAGCAGTCGGCTTTTGTTGTACCAACAAAGTTTTTGCAATAGGGCCTTAAGCTCTGCCATCTTATTAGTGGGAGCTTGTTGATGAATTTGTTGAGGAGCTTTAGGGGGTTGTTTAAATTGATTATTGTACTGCTGACCTCCTTGATTGTGCCTTTGATAACCTATTTATGGTTGATTACCATGATTTTGAGGAACTACATATGTGTTTTTTCTGTGGTTGTTGCTGCTGTGGATTTTTCACCTTCCGACTAGACTGTTGAAGGAAAGAGTGCTCCTTCGTTATTTTATTGTAAAAGTTAGAGAAAGGTGTACCTTGTCTGAAAGAGTGATAGGCATTAACCTGCTCCAATGTGCTCTAACACTCAGCTGCACTATGACCATCCATACCACATCGTGCACAAGACTCCTCCTGTTGAGTCATAGCATGAACTACCTTATTACCCAAAGATTGGGTAGTCTTCATCTCAGCAATTTGGGTAGTTAGAGCCTCCAACTACGCCGTTATACCACCGTTTGACCCACTTCCACGTGTACTTCCTCAGGGTTTCTATACTTAGTAGTATGGGTAGTAATCTGGTCAATCAACTTCCCTGCATTATCATCATTACTGTTATCCTAAAACCTCCCATTAGAAGAAGAATCTAGCAAAGCACAATGATCATCATACAACCCGCTGTAAAACTGGTTGCATAGAAACCACTTTGGAAGCTATGATGGAGAACCGAACGGACCAATATTTTAAAGCGAACCCATGCCTCATTCAAATCTTCTGTGGGGCCTTGTTTGAAGTTGGTGATCTGACTCGTTAATGCATTAGTTTTATGTGGTGGAAAGTATCTCTTGTAGAAAGCAAAAGCTATAGTATTTCAGTCAGTGAGTCCATGATCCTCCATATCCAAATCTCGCAACCACTCCGCAGCACCATCTCTTAAGGAGAAAGGAAAGAGCACTTGTTTGACCTGATCTTGAGTCACCCCAGTAGTTAAAGGGATGGAACAGCAGTAGTCAATGAGTTTGTCCATATATTTTGCAGAGACTTCATTAGATTCCCTTCCAAATAAAATTTGTTCCACCAAATTGATGTAAGATGTACGAATCTCAAAAGTAACATCATCTGTGTTAGGGAGCTTAAATCCTTTAGGGATGGAAGTCAAAATAAGCTTGGAATCACTTGCTAAAGTAGGCATATTGGTAATCATAGGAACTAGAATATCAAAGTCAGAAGTATTGTCCTCTTCACAGGACGGATTTTCTGAAGTAGTTGAATGCCCTTTCTCAATGTCAAGTAGACTCAAGACTTCCACTTGACCCACTTCTTTCTGAAACTTTCGTCTGTAGTGAAAAGTCTTCTCTAGCATGGGATCTAATGGTAGAATATGGGACCTAGTTGACCTGGGCATACAAGAAACTAACAAGAGAAGTGTGAGAATGGTCTCAAGAAACTAAAGTTCCCTGAGACAAAAGACAAAATAAACAAAAACAAACAAGAAAATTGTTGCCTCCCCGACAACGGCGCCAAATTTGATAAAACTAAAGTCGTATTACCTATATAAAAATAATCCTATCTCAGTACTAACAAAATAACTAGCGGTAAGACAAGTATCGAATCCACATGGAGGCGGTAATATTCAGTTTGCTAATATTTAGATTGTCGTAAAGTAACCGTTTTCTTCGAGATTGATTTGGTTTATTTTCTAAAAACTAATTGCAATAAAGTAAAGACAATAGACACTAATATTAAGAAGTCTAGGGAGCGGGTTCACTAGGTCAATTATCCGGGGGTGTATTTTAAATCAACTGTAAGGTCCATCAAATTATCTAAGGTCACAAGATTGATTAGTTCTATCATGCCCCTTTAGATCCAGTTTAACATGCAATCGCTATAATTAAACTTTACATATCTGATTATCGTAGCCTATATCAATTCTAAAGCAGTCGGTGAAAGTATTAATTCGCTACATTAATTATAGATTCAGGCCTTAAATCAAATAACTAGAAAAAGAACAATAATCAAACGATAATTATACGATATTACTAACAATCAATTCATTAACCCCCTTCTAATCAAAATAGATCCCCTTTACCTTAGATGAATGATTTAGCTACTCATAGTAATAGGATTAGCCAATAATAATTGATGAAAACATGATGAAAGACATATAATAAGAACAAAGAAACAATAACATGAACTAGATTAACAATAAATGAAGAAAGATTAAAGTACCTTAACAAAATAAATGAGAAAAGATTATAGATCTCAATGTATGCTAGCCGACTAAAACTTAGAGTATTTTCGAGTTCTGAAAGTAATAAAAGTGTAACTGTAGATACCCAGTATCTGCACCTTCCAAAAACCACTCGATGATGATCGGACTGTAACGTGTTTTTGATATGCGTGCGTGGATTGGCTATACATGAGACGGTTTAATGCACTACTCGGATATGAAAAATGATTTCAAAGGTTTTCTAACTTCATTTGCGTTAAAATAACATTATTTAGAGTTAAAACCGTCTTCGGACCCAAAACCGGCTCAGAAACCGCAACTCGAGTCAACCTGAGTCAAACCAAATCTCGAATGTTAAAACTAATGCCATGAATGTCTTTATCATGTCATTTCCATTAAAATGATCCTAATTAGAGTCAAAACCGACACCGGGCCAAAAACCGACTCCAAATTCAAATCCCGACTCACACGGGTCAAACCCGAGTCAAGCACACAAAACACTTACCCCAAATAACGCCTAAAATCATCTTATTAGATGCCCATATTGTTACACGACATCTTATTTGATCACCACAAATCAAACTAACCAAACAATGGATAGAGCAAAGGCCACGTCCAAATTGAAACGGACAATACACCCATTTGTATCACAAGGTATCTCGCGCCTAAAGCAGGTGTCTGCTTAGCCTCTACGCAAACTCAACCGACCTACCTCCCCCCATTTCTATATAAATACCCACCATCACACAACACAATCCTCACGCGAGAGCCCGCCACCTCCTTTTCCCTTAAACTTTTAGGCCCGACTTCCTAAGTCACAAAATCGACACGTCTTTTCGACCTACCGATCGTAAACACAAGTCTTACACATTTTGTTTGGTACCGTCGCCGTGCATTCGACCGACCCATTCGACCAACTCAATTCATCAATCAACATGTTTTAATTAACATATTTTCAACATATTTTCAAAACAAAATCCTTTTTTAAGGCACTCTTTTAAACTTCTTTGATCGCGAGTAGTCACAACGAGAAAACCGTCTCTAAAGTCGTCTACGTCGCAAACATCAATACACATAAGTTTGAGGGCGTAAATATCTCATTCATTTCATGTCTTTACTGTTATTATGAGTTTATATACATGAACAATGCATAACACGATTTAAATATAGGTTAGACGAGCCAAAACCGAGTTTTAGCCCGAGACAGAAGCCCTTTGCTATGCAAAGTGGCTCACGCCTCTTGTGGGTTATCGGGTCAGACTCATCCGTTTTTGTTCTCGTCTTTTCCTCTTTATTTCATTTCTTATTTGTAATCGGTTTTTACCATTTCAAATGTTTCAAATCATTTTAATGACAAACTTTTTAGCCATAAATTATAATCACCCTTGGTTCCATATACCATGATGGTTTAATTCGTGACTCGGTGACATTAATTGGTTAATTACATTTTAAAGGAAATTCTTTTCTTTTATTTACCATTTTAACTCATTTTTATGATAAACATATTTTGACCATTACAAAAATCATCCTCGGTTGTTTATACCATGACGGTTTATACCGTGACTCGATGATATTATTGGTTAATTACATCTTAATGGGTACTTTAACACCCTTTTATTTTATTTACCATTTTTCTCATTTGTTTACATTTGTAAACATATTAGTCATAATTCATAATCATCCTTGGTTCTTTATACCATGTCGGTTTAATCCGAGTACGATGACAAACTTGACTAATTACAAGTAAATGAACTTAACATAATTAGTTCAAATCAAACATTTTACATTTTTATTTGTAAACTATGCTTTTCTGTAATACCCCAAAAACATTTTAAATATTGTTTTAATACTCTAATTTTTATAATAATAATAATAATAATAATAATAATAATAATAATAATAATAATAATAATAATAATAATAATAATAATAATAATAATAATAATAATAATAATAATAATAATAATAATAATAATAATAATAATAATAATAATAATAATAATAATAATAATAATAATAATAATAATAATAATAATAATAATAATAATAATAATAATAATAATAATAATAATAATAATA
Source organism: Silene latifolia (assembly GCF_048544455.1). Lineage (NCBI taxonomy): Eukaryota > Viridiplantae > Streptophyta > Magnoliopsida > Caryophyllales > Caryophyllaceae > Silene > Silene latifolia. Next base: position 162,261,239 of record NC_133536.1, on the reverse strand, counting down.
ATAATAATAGTTCTAATTTTCAACTCCTGTTTGGCTTCCTGCTCTCTTGATGATATATCTAGTTCTGGCACTGATCTAACCTGGACTAACAAGCAGGATCAGCAGACAAGAGTTTGGTCTCAATTGGATAGGGTCCTTATCAATTCTAGTTGGGTAACTTCTTTTTCTTCTTCTAGTGCTCATTTTCATGAATCTGGGCTCTCTGACCATTCCCCAGTGGTGGTTACTGTGTTTACTGAAAGGAAAATCCCTAAAAGATTTAGTTTTCTTAACAGCTGGATTGAGCACCCTGACTATGAGGACACTGTCAAGAGTGCTTGGAAGACTTCTAAAGCAGGCAGTCCCATATTTTGTTTTTTTGAGAAGCTTAAGAATGTTAAAGCTGCTCTTAAGAAATTGCACCAGTCTCATTTCAGTGGTATTTCAGATAAACTAAAAACTGCTAGGCAAAAACTCAAGGATGTTCAGGCAAATTTGCTCACTGATCCTTTCTCATCTACTCTCTTTCTTGAGGAGAAGCTTGCTGTCAAAGAGTTTACTCGTCTCAAATCAATTGAGGTTTCTATCCTTCAACAAAGAGCAAAGATTACTCATTTACAACAGACTGATACTAATTCCAAGTTTTTCTTTGCTAAAATTGCTGAAAGAAGACATCAACAATTTATTGGGTCCATTAAGGATAAAAATGGGGTTATCTATTCTGGTCAGGAAGGAGTTACTCATGCTTTTCAAGACTATTACTTTGATCTTCTTGGTTCTAATCAACTAGTCTCAGTCCTGGATGCTGATTTGTTAAGACAAGATGGGTGTGTTTTGCCCACTGAGCACATCAATCTTCTCAGGGATGTTACTCATCTGGAAATTAAGGAAGCAGTATTCAGCATTGATTCTAACAGCAGTCCAGGGGTTGATGGGTTTTCCTCAGGCTTTTTTAAGTCTGCCTGGTCTATTATTGCTAAGGATTTTTGTGCTGCTGTCCTTAGTTTTTTCAGAACTGGTCATATGGCCAAGCAAGCAAATGCTACTCTTCTTTCTCTAATTCCAAAGAAGCAAGTCTTTGAATCTGTTTTGGACTACATGCCAATTTCTTGTTGCACTGTTTTCTACAAAACTGTTAGCAAAATCCTGGCTAATAGACTCCAACATGTCTTACCCTCTATTGTTGGCAATGAGCAGGCTGCTTTTGTGAAAGGGAGAAGTATTTTTGAAAACATCATGCTTTCTCAGGCTCTTGTTCAAGGCTACAATAGGAGGAATATTTCTCCCAGATGCTTAATCAAAGTGGATATTAGAAAAGCATTTGACTCTCTCCAATGGGATTTTCTCTCTCAAATGCTTCAGGTTTTAGGTTTTCCTCCGTTATTTTCTAAGTGGATTATGGGCTGCATATCTAATACCTGGTATTCATTTAAGATAAATGGCAATATCTCTGGGTTTTTCCCTGGTAAAAGTGGTAAGGCAGGGAGATCCTCTTTCTCCTTACCTTTTTGTCCTAAGAATGGAAATACTCTCAAGGTCTCTTAGAAGAATTTGCACTAAACCTCAGGTCTCCTATCATCCTAAATGTAGTAGACTCAATCTCACTCATTTGATCTTTGCTGATGATTTGATGCTTTTTGTAAGGGGAGATGTGCCCTCTGTTAATGCTGCTAAACAGCTCTATCTGAGTTTGCTCTTTTCTCTGGTTTACATGCTAATATTGATAAAACTTATATCTACTTTGGTGGAGTTTCTCCTTCTATAATGCATGAGATTATAGAAGCTACTGGATTTTCCCTAGGAGAGTTCCCTTTCAGATATCTTGGGCTTCCTCTAGCTACCTCAAAGCTTAAACTTTCTATGTATGACTCTTTAATTACTAAAATTCAGAAATGCATTCACCACTGGTCTTCTCATGCTCTTTCCTATGCTGGAAGGGTTCAGCTCCTGAATTCAGTGCTTTTTGGGTTGGATAATTACTGGTGTTCCAGTCTCCTTCTTCCAAAGGAGGTCATTCATCATATTAATAAAATCAGTAAGGATTTCTTTTGGAATATTCCAGCGGGTACTAGAAGACTTGTTTTAAAAAGTTGGTCTGCTATTTGTACTCCTTGGACCTATGGTGGCTTCAATATTAAGGATCTCCTCTCCTGGAATCAAGCCTTGCTTATGAAGTGGGTTTGGAAGCTTTCTCTTCCTGATACTGGCTTGTGGGCTCTTTGGCTCAAGACCTATGTCCTGAAACAGGATTCTATTTGGACAGTTATCAGTAAAGATCAATTCCCTTCTTATTTCAAAGATATTCTCAAAATCAGGGACCTCTTTATCACTCTCTCAGGGTCAGCCCAGCAAGCTCAGCTCCAGCTTAATGCTTGGTGTGCTGGTTCCCATATTCCTGCTCACCTTCTCTACTTGTTCTTTAGACAGATTACTCCTGTTGGGGATTGGGCTACCAGTCTAACCTACTCAGGGATCCTACCTAGTCATAAAATCATTGCTTCTATGGTTGTTCAAGGGCAGCTTGCTACTGTGGATAATCTTCAAAGAAGAGGGTTCTCCCTTGCAAATAGATGTTGTCTGTGTGAGTGCCTTGAGGAGAACCATGCTCATCTCTTCTTCTCTTGTCCTTTTTCTAATCATCTATGGTCTTCTGTTCTTCAGTGGATGAAAATTATCAGGCCTGCCTTATCCTTGCAGCAAGAACTTTCTCTTCAGGTTTCTCTGCCAAATTGGAGGAAGCATTGGTATCTCATATCCATTGCTGCTGTGGTACATTCAATATGGACTGAACGGAATCGTAGGATCTTTGCTCAGGAGAGGCTCTCCCATTCTGCTCTGCTCAACAAACTTAAGTTCCAGATAGCTGTTCGTATGCATATGCGCCATTCTGAGCTTTTTATAGCTAGGGTTTCAGTCTGATTAATGGTCCTTTTCCTTTAGTTTTGTAATTCTTTATTGGATAGTTTTGCAAATTGTAATTTCCTTTCTTATTAAGAAATGAAATGATAACTTTTTTGCAAAAAATAATAATAATAATAATAATAATAATAACAAAAATAATAATAACAACAATAATAACAAAAACAATAATAATAATAATAATAATAATAATAATAATAATAATAATAATAATAATAATAATAATAATAATAATAATAATAATAATAATAATAATAATAATAATAATAATAATAATAATAATAATAATAATAATAATAATAATAATAATAATAATAATAATAATAATAATAATAATAATAATAATAATAATAATAATAATAATTATGATAATTAAAAAAAAAATACTTGGTATTCAAAACTTATAAGTTTGTCATTGTGGGCATGGGCCACAGGTCGGTCTGTGGATTTGGGCCGCCTACCGATCTACGGTCACGGGCCACCTGCACGCCAAGTCAATCTGTGGACATGCAGCGGTCTTTTGAAAGCGATGCTCGGCGGCGTAAAAATGCTTTCAACCGGATCGTTTTAGATCGGTCGGTTTCGTCTCGGTAAGGGTCTCGAAACGATTAGAGATGTTCGGAGTCGCCACCAAGCATTTGTGGGATGCTTGGTACCCGTTCGAATCCACTTTATACCTCGGTCAAATGAAGCACAAAGCAGTGTTTGACATAGGTACTAAAGATAAGGAATCGTCCCTCTTTAGCATCCTATCTCTAGAATGACTCTCGTACGCCCTGGATAAGGTCGTCCACTATCCAAAGATTCTGAGTAAGAGGTGAAGGTATGTATTGGGAAGCCCGTTAATCAGACGCCCAATCCCGCCCGCGGTAGCGGCTTCTAATGATCGATCTTGGTTGGTTGAATGCAAAAGTTGATAGAACGGTTTAAATGCATGAATGCGCATCTAATAATTTAAATCTAACATGTGAGAGCTTTCTAAGTCGGTTTATTTAATCCAAGTATCAAGTATAAGATGCCGAGTTGGATTTATGATTGATTTGCATGCAAGACGGAAATTAAACATCCATTTACCGTATTATGTTTATGGCGCATAACGTGATCCATTTGTCTTAGTAAGGCATTTTGAAAATATGAGTTTTGAATGAGCAAATTAGTCATCTGATCCGTCCTATATCCGGGTTAGCCGGAGTCGGGATCGTCCTAGACAAATACTGGAAGAGGACAGATACTACACCAGGCAACCACATGAGACGCGAGCCTGTTGGCGGTGTAAGGTGGTCTCCCCTGGTTTTGAAAATAGGAAAGAAATGGCATGTTTAGGCGCGGGTTAGTCAACGGTTTAAGACGCATTCTGACCATTTGAAAAACGTTTATGAAACGTGTTGGAAAGTGGGTATTTGAACCCGTTTTGGTTTGAAAGGGTCGTTTAGATCGTATTTGTGTTGATTTGAAGAACGAGACTTGAATAATCATCATTATTTTGATGATATTCGATATCGGGTTCGACTTGACAAGCTTAACATTAATAGTTTTGAAAATAATTATGAACTAATTATTTGAAGTTCATTTGAATATAATTAGTCAATACTCATCATCTTACTCGGGTTAAAATCCGACATGGTATGTAGAACTAAGGATGACGTTGTGTTGGTGACTAAAACATTTATTTTGAAAATGTAAAGAAATGATGAAAGGCTTTAAAATACCTCCCAAAATGTAAAGAAACGAAATAAAAGGCTTTAAAATACCTTTTAAATGTAATTAACCAAATATTATCAACGAAACACGGCTTAAACTGTCATGGTATTAGGAACCAAGGGTGAAAAATATTTTATGGTTAAAAACTTGTAAAAATAAATAAAAGGGTTTGAAAATATTTGAAATGGTAAAAAACGATTACAAATATGAAAATAGATTAAAGAGGAAAGACGAGAACAAACACGGTTGAGTCTGACCTTGACACCCCATTGAGGCGCGAGCCTCTGTGCATAACAAGGGGCTTCTGTCTCAGGCCAAAACTCAGTTTTGGCTCGTCTATCCTATGTTTTGGATCGTGTTATGCATGATTTAGCATGTTATGGTCATGAAATAAGTAAAGACATGATGAAAGAAGGATTTTTACACCCTCATACTTACATGCATGGTTATAGCGAGAAACCGACGTAAGTGTAACAACTCGTTTGATCGAAAAAGACTCGGTTAATTTAAAACCGTTTTAGTAAGTAAAAAGAGTGTTTTATTAAGTTTAGTGATGGTGTAGTGGTCGAAGTGGTCGGTCAAGTGATTTAATGCACGATGACGGTACCAAACAATGTGTAAGGCTTGTATTTACGATCGGTAGGTCGTAAATACGCGTCGGATTGTGACTTAGGAAGTCGAGTCTAAAATTTTAAGGGAGAAAGAGGAGGCGGACACTCGCGTAAGTTCTCAAATGGAGGCATTTGAGGGGTATTTATAGGAAAATGAGTGGATGTGTGAGTTTTGAGCGACGTGGCCACCTCGGCTGCTCAAAGAGGCGCGAGCCACGTCGCGGGTCTTCGAGTTGTCCTATCACTTTCACACAAATGCAATCATGATTGGTTCTATCATAGGGTTTGTAGTCATATGTTTGGTGCTGACCATTCATGAATCCGGGAAATATTAGTATAGAAGGTTTTGAATGGATTGTTTTTTGTGTTTGACTCGGTTTGACTCGTTGTTGGAGTCGGGATTTGAATTTTGAGTCGGTTTTTGGTCCGGTGTCAGTTTTGACTCTAGTTAGTGTCCGTGCGACCCCGTCGTCGTGCATTAAATACTCCAGGTACTTTTGAAAAGTTTTGAAATGTTTTATTTTCAAAATCGTTTTAAGTTTTGCGACGTAAAGTTGTACACGAACTGTCGATCAAACGCCGCGATTCTAAAGCATGTTATAGTACGATAATCATCGGGTGTTTGTTCGAGTCTCAGCAGATACTGGATATCTATAGAGCCCTCACTTTGACTGAGGCTTGGACAGGACAAAAGTCAAAGTAGAGCCCCCGGGTCAATTGAAGATTACAACCTGGAGACCCAAGCGACGTCAAGGTGGCTCGAAAGGATTCGGGCCAAGGACCTGCCGTCGGGAAGGGCGACACCAAGGCGACTCAAGGGTACGAGGCAAGAACCTGTCGTCGGGAACAGTTTAGAGTCTGTCGACTATCCGTGCGGGTCGTTTAAAGTCCGTTAGACTACGTACAAAGGCTCGCCAGCCATAAGAAGGAGTGATACCTGAGGCATCTTCGGATATGTCCTTGGGTGTTTGCGGACAAAGGCTCGCCAGCTTTGGTAGGGAGACGTATTCGAGGGATCTTCGGAATACGTCCTTGGGTTGTATCTTGCTTGCGGATAAAGGCTCACCAGCTGTGTTGCGGATATGAAGGGGCTCGCCCGCCGCGGTGCGTTGTAAGGCTCGCCAGCCACAGTGCGTAGTAAGGCTCGCCGGCCATGGGCCGTATATGAGGAGGGCTCGCCAGACGCGATGCGTTATAAGGCTCGCCAGCCACGGTGCGTTGTAAGGCTCGCCAGCCACGGGGCGTATATGAGGAGGGCTCGTCAGCCGCGGTGCGTTGTAAGGATCACAAGCCATGGTGCGTACATGAGGAGGATTCGCCAGCCGCGATGCGTAGTAAGGCTCGCCAGCCATGGGGCGTATATGAGGAGGGCTCCCCAGCCGCGATGCGTATTAAGGCTCGCCAGCCATGGTGCGTACATGAGAAGGGCTCGCCAGTCGCGGCGCGTTGTAAGCCTAGCCAGCCATGGTGTGTACATGAGCAGGGCTCGCCAGCCGTGGTGCGTTGTAAGGCTCGCCATCCATGGTGCGTTGTAAGGCTCGCTAGCTATGGTGCGTATATGAGGAGGGCTCGGCAGTCGCGGTGCGTTGTAAGGCTCGCCAACCATGGTACATTGTAAGGCTCGCCAGCCATGGTGCGTATTAAGGCTCGCCAGCCAAGGTGCGTATATGAGAAGGGCTCCCCAGCCGCGGTGCGTTGTAAGGCTCGCCAGCCATGGTGCGTATTAAGGCTTGCCAGCCATGGTGCGTATATGAGGAGGGCTCCCCAGCCGCGGTGCGTTGTGAGGCTCGTCAGCTACGGTGCGTTGTAAGGCTCGCCAGCCATGGGGCGTATATGAGGAGGGCTCACCAGCCGCGGTGCGTTGTATGGCTCGCCAGCCATGGGGCGTATATGAGGAGGGATCGCCAGCCGCGATGCGTTGTAAGGCTCTCCAGCCACGGTGCGTTGTAAGGCTCGCCGGCCATGGTGCGTATATGAGGAGGGATCGCCAGCCGCTGTGTGTTGTAAGGCTCGCCAGCCATGGTGCGTATATGAGGAGGGCTCGCTAGCCGCGGTGCGTTGTAAGGCTCGCCAGCCATGGGGCGTAAATGAGGAAGGCTCGCCAGCCGCGATGCGTTATAAGGCTCGCCAGCCATAGGGCGGTCGGTTAATTGACCGTGAGAATAGCCGCGTCGGAAGGGCTTGTTTTGAAAGTAGCGGGCTCATGATGCGTAGTGGAAATATTGAATTTGAATTTTCACTACTGTTGTTTTTGAAATAAGCGGGTTCCGCGAGGGAGCCCCTTGTTGACATTTGAAAGAATAGCGAATTTTGAATCTTCACTACCCGTTTTTTGAACTTGAAGTGGCGGTTTTATTCGCCGTTTGTCTAAATTTTGAAGGAAATAGCGAATTTTAAATTTTCATTATTACGTTTGGAGTGACGGTTTATGTTGCCGTCGTTGACATGTGTGGTGAAAATAGTGAAATTTGAATTTCCACTAATATTTTGAAAATGACGGTTTTAATTGCCGTCGTTTGAAATTTGAAGAAATAGTGAATTTGAATTTTCACTATTATTTTTTTATAATTGACGGTTTTAATTGCCATAGTTTGAAATAGCGAATTTGAAATTTTCACTATTATTTTGAAATTGACGGTTTAATTGCCGTTATTGAAATTTGAAGAAATAGTGACTTTGAATTTTCACTATTCGCTTTTGTATTTGAAAAATAACGGTTTAATCGCCGTTTGCTCGAAATTTGTGGAAATAGCGAATTTGAATTTTCACTATTATTTTGAAATTGACAGTTTTAATTGCCGTTGTTGAAATTTGAAGAAATAGTGAATTTGAATTTTCACTATTCACTTTTGTATTTGAAAAATGGCGGTTTTAATCGTCGTTTGCTCGATTTGTAGAAATAGCGAATTTGAATTTTCACTATTCGCTTTTGTATTTGAAAAATGGCGGTTTTAATCGTCGTTTGTTTGGAGTTTTGAACGGAAAATAGTGAATTTGATTTCACTATTTGTTTTTGTATTTGAAAAATGACGGTCCTTAATGTCATCATTAAAAATTTGAAGTTTGTTATGGGAAATTGGGCCAAAGCCCAAAATTTCGCTAAAAGAGTAAGGAGCACCCCAATGAGGCGCGAGCAACCTGGCGAGGTAAGGGAGCTTCCCTATTTTTCTGTAAAAGACACGAGAATGGTTCGCATACCATTCTCACTTCGTCTTCAACCTTTCGCCAAAACAAACTAAAAACCGCCATTGTTGGTCTCTAGCTTGCTTCCATTCGTGCCATTATCAATAATGTCATCTCAAGGTATGTATTTCCTCTTGAATCCATTTGAATTTGTTGGTCTTTTTGATAAATTGAATTAGGGCGAAATGTTTACCCTTGAAAATCGATTTGGGCGTTTTTGACTGAGCCCATTTTGAGTGAAATTGATGATTGCATTAGGTTAGAAACCTATTTAGGAGTATAGGGGTGCCTTTAGTTTGTATTTTGGTCCCCGTTCCCGCTCCCTATGCTCGAAAAACGTGAGTGAGGTGGAGAAACTGTCTCATCTAACAATGTTAAGTTTATTTGCTTGGGTAATGGGTCCCACTAGGTTGCATTGTAGTCGGGAAAGACCGTATTTGCCATTATGGACCTTTGTTGGGGTATTGTGGGCAAAATTGGAATTTTTGCCTTTTGTGACGGTCTTACGTCTGACAGAATAAGCGCCTGTTTGAGCTTGAATTGAGTCAGTTTGCCTTGAAATGGACCTCATTGGTAGTTTAGGTCGCTTTGAGGCGTGATAAAATCACGTTGCCTTGTTGTGGTCGTATTTTAAAATTTTGACCGGTTTGCGCTCAAATTGGCCTAGAAATTGCCTCTTTGAGTTGTAGAAAAATACCCCATTGTATCGGGTATGTATTTTGGTTTACTGGCGGACCTTGTGTGGGTCTCGGGGTGCCGTTTTTTTTGTTGTGGGTGTTTTGACTCGTCTTTTGCTTGAAAAGAAGGGCGAGTTTTTTTTTTGTGCTTTTTTGTTGTTTTTTGTGAATTGTTTTTGTTTGGTTGGATTTGAGCGGGTTTGCCCTTACTCTGCTTTGCAGGTTTTTTTTTATTTCCTTTGGATTTGTCCATTTTACGCCGTCGTAATGCCGAAATTTTGACTGGCGTTCTTTGTTTGCCTTTGATTGCAAGGTACCATTTGGGACCTATGGGGTCTGTTGTGGAGGCCTTGGAGGAGGAGGAGGAGCAGAAGTGTCTGGGGAGGCTGCTGTTTTTTTGTTACATGCTTGGTTGTGTTTCTCCCTGGCGGCCTTTGTCTGGCCAATGATCGGGTATCGATCGTTGATCGTTGTCTGCGGAGATTCGGATGTCCGATGAGTGGGGTTCAGTACGGGCGTGTTATCCCATGATGCCACTTTTGATCGTTGTCGAGTTCTGGTGATTGGGGGTCAACATCGGGGTAGTGTCTGTTGTCATGGTCCCTTTTCACCTCTGAATTCTGATGATTCGAGGTCAACGTCGGGGTAACGTGCTGAGTTACGATCCTCGGTTATCGTGTCATCCGAAGTCTGCCAGGCATCATTATTCATTTTGTTATGGAGTAGGAATGCGGTGTTACCGTCATGGTAAACACCTCTGCTTCTGCTGTTACTCCTTTGTTTCCCGTGTTGCTCTTTTTCTTTTCCGAGCGAAAGGATAGGTAGTGCTTAGTTCGGTAGGTGGCGGATAGCCCCCAGTTTGTTGTCTTAAGCCAGTGTCTGTATGATAGATGTCTGTACTGGATCCTGTTTGTACGGTCAGTTGTTTGTATCAAACGTGTGTCGATGTATTTTGCGTGAGACGGTTTGTATATATATGTTTTTGGATTGTGGTTCATTTTGTGATTTTTGGCTTTTTTTTGTGTTGTGTTTCGGAGGAGCACTGTCGGCTGTCAATTCTCCTTTTGCTTTGCACCAGTTCCTGCATCGTTAGTGTAGAGAAACAGGCAACATCTAGCACGTATGCATAAACGTAAACACGTAAAAGCATTTGATTGAAAACAAAATTTAACAAAGATGACTTGAAGTTAAATTTAAAATTTGAAATTTGAAATGATATTTTTCAAAATTCCGCGACAAGTCGTCACGTTTGGACTTCTCAAAAGGAATTGAATTAAAAATTGAGCAATTAACTCGTGTCTTGAATTAAATTGCGTCGGAATTATTGAAATTGAATTGTGACTCGAAAATTTTTTGCGAGTGTATTTGATTTTATTTTTTGTGAGATCAAGACTCGAATTTGTGAGTGCTTGAAATTTTGAGGAAAACTGACGTTGTGTTATCAATTTTTGATTTCTATTTTTGCTGGAAATCTGCGAAAAAGCGAAAATTTATTGGAATTTTGGTTGACATGGAAACGATCCGTCGCGGATCGGGGCAACTAGCCCTTCCCCCTTTTAAAAAAGAAAGAAAAATCCGTATGTTTAAAGCTGCGTCATGGAAACTGTGTCGGATTTCGTAAAACGCGAAAACAAGGAAATGTGAGTGTGAGGAAACACAAAATGTCCTAGACCGTCCCGAAGAGGCGCGAGCATTCTTGCGGAAGGTTTGAGGTGTCAAGAGAAAACACAACTTGAAAGGGACAACTCAAGGCGAGAATCCTGGGAAGAGGCCTAAAGAGGCGCGAGCTACTGGTGTGGACAGCGGGCCGCCCACGGGGGCGCTTGGTGAGAACGAAACAAGCGTTTGCGTTTTGTATGGAGTCGCCACCAATTTTTATGGGAAATTGGAACCGTTCGAATACCTCGCGTCATGTCAAGACACAAAGTAGTGACATGAACACTAAGCAATCGTTACCCTTAGCATTCTATGTCTAGAATGACTCTCGTGGATGCCAATGAACACGGGTGCTCACGGAGATCTGGAGTAAGGGGTGAGGGTACGTATTAGGAAGCTCTTTTGATCGAACATCTAATCCCGCCCGCCTCGATAGCGGCCTCTACTAATGATTAGGGAAGTTATTCGTACTTGATATATCGTCGGCTATATGCATGCAATGCAACATCCATTGTTTTGATCCTAACATGTGAGAATTAGGCTAAGTCGGTTGACACGTAATTAGCATACAATTAATGTCGAAGTAGGATTTAATGTTCAATTACATGCGAGAACATACAAACAATAAAAGAAATACAATAATTGAAAATTACAATAATGAAAATTACAATAATTACAACGGGTTTATTGATTTATGTCGAAAATACCTCTAAAACGGATAATTTGGGAAAAAAGAATAAAAGAATAAAATGACGAACAGATCAGAAGGCGATAATACAGATAATATTTAATTATGCGTAGACTAATTAAACTAAGTCAAGGCAGAAACGGAGTTCAGGTGATTTAACTCGGCCAGAACAAAGCGCAGCAGAGCTGCGTCTTCGGAATAGCGCAGACAGATTTGCGTCATTGTTCTCCTTGGCTCGGCCGGGTCGTGAAGCCGTGATTGCAAGCCGTTAATGTCGATTGGTGATTTTAATGATGGATTCAATTTATTTACTCGGATGGAAGTGATTAGCATGTTATTAAACATATGAATAGGTCATGAAAACAGTAAAACATGAATAAGACGGAATTAAACGGATTAACATAAGATGGAATAATGACAGAAGTGAAAAATATTAATGAGTCAAACAAATTAAATCGATTAATTAGGTTAGATATGATGGATTAATGACGAATATGCGAATAAACAGATGAAAACTATATCAAAGACGAATTCCAGAAACCCAATATGAACAAATTGAATCCCTACAACCCGGAATTGAATTTAATGACGAAAACCCGCAAATATGAGATTATTAGGGATTTAAGTCGGATTTGCGATGATTAAAGCATGTTCATAATGATGATTATAATACATGGAATTATTATGATACTACGACGAAGAATTAATGACGAACAAGCAAAAGAAAGATTTTGAATACGGAATACGAGAGGACAAACGAAGAAGAAAGGAAGCGTGGAGGAATGCGGCGGCCTCACGAAGAGGCGCAGCAGGAACTGCGCTCCTTCGAACAGGCGCAGCAGTTGCTGCGTCCTTTCTCGATGGTTACCTACTGAAAATCCGCAAAAACAGGTTTTAACAAAGGGTTTTAGAAATCGATTTTAACGGTATTTTCGACATAAACCTTACAATTGATGATACGAAAAGTAAAATACAATAAATAAATAAGGATTATACACCCTCAGACTTACATGTTGACGAAACGAGAAGAACTAAGATATCGATTAGTGATGCTCGACGCGAATGCAAAGAAAGTGCCCTCGTAAGACGAAAACGATTGATTAATTAAGTTGATTAAGTGTAGTTGGTCAAATTGGTCGGTCATGCAACGGAGAGGCTGGTACCCGGAAAGATCCGAGCTTACGTGGTCGAAAGTTCAAGCACGTAGGCGCCAATAAGTAAGAACAAAGTCTAGAATGCAAAGGGAGAAGAGAAGGGCGGACACTCGCGTGAGAAATATGAGGAGCGAAGGCTCCTATTTATACTAATCACACGACGGAATTAGGGTTTCGGAGACTCTTTGGAAGTGAATCTCGGAAAGATATGAAAAAGATACGAGAAACATGCAGAAAAGGGCCGGGAAGAGCGCGCAGCGACCACTGCGTCTCTTGGAAGAGGCGCGCGCCCTCTTCGCGTCTGTTCCCAGGAGGTTTCCTCTATTTGAAGAAAGATTTCGCGTTTGAGTTATGGTAGGACGGAAATAATTCGACTTCCTTAATATCTTATATGAATATTACGGGATATTATTTGCCAAAAGATAAAATTTATGAAATATGGAATAGAAATATCCGGAACATTCCAGAACATTCTGACTCGGGATTTAACAGTTATCAGGAAATGGAGACGGTTTTTGACCCCGGACTCCGAATGTACTCTAATTACTGCCAAAACGACCGTATCGGGACGTAGATGACAACTAAGAGGTAGACATTTAATATTTGAGCAATCACTTGACGATAATCTTACGAACTGTCTCAAATCGTTCCGCGCATCAAACATGCGGCCCAATCATCACCGGGTGGTTTGCGAGAGGTGCAGAAATGAGGTATCTACAGAGCCCCCACTTTGACTGAGGCTTGGACAAGGCGAAAGTCAAAGTATAGCCATCAGGTCAATCGAAGATTACAACCTGACGACTATGGCGACGCAAGGCGGCTCAAGGGGTCTGAGCCAAGGACCTGTCGTCGGGAACATTTTAGAGTCTGTCAACTATCGGGGAGGGTCGTTTAAAGTCCATTAGACTACGTAAGGAGGCTCGTCAGCCATAAGAAGAGACCATACCTAAGACTTCTTTCTCGAGATGCTTCCGGAGTTGCGTAGGAGCTAAAGTTTGAGCATGGGAGCTAAGGGTAAGACCTAAAGGGTATATAATGATTGTGCTAGGGTGTGGGAACCTAAAGGAAAGCATCGGCGAGAAGGAGGTCTAAAATAAGTTCAACTTAAGGGGTAAACCGGAGGTTAGGTATAGGAACTCTATTGGTTTGGGAATTTGAAGGCTTATGAACCTAAAAAGGATTGGGATCCTATAGCTAAAAAAGTCCTAATTTTGGGTTTACGAACCTAAGAAAGAAGGCTTTGGGTTTGGGAACTTCTGGAGAACGACACCCTTGTCGAACTCCTCGGGAAACGCGAAATATTGAAAGTAGCAGGACACGGCTGGGAACTGCTGGAGGGAAAACTATTTTGGATAATCTTCGGGAAAATATTGAGTAGCAGGACACGGCTGGGAACTGCTGGAGGGAAAAATCTGCTTAGGTAGATGTCAATCCTCACGTCTTGAGAGAGACAGTGCGTCCGCTTACCCTCGCTGGAAACATAGTGAATGTGCGTCGAATTTTGTAAATGAGTAAATGCTCATTGCGACAAGCAAAATGAGTCTTGGAAGGAGTAAGCAGTCTGCTGCTGGCTTGGAAATGCGAGTCGGAACGAAAGAAAATCGTCGGACGGACCAAAAGGAGTAAAATAGCATCGGGGAATAGGCGCACCAAAGATGGGCCCACGAATAACGAACTTATAACGAATTTTTGAAAATCCGTATGGAGGGAACAAAAGGAAGAGGCGCAGCAAGAGCTGCGTCTCTTGGAAGAGGCGCAGCGCCTGCTGCGTCTCTTGGAAGAGGCGCAGCGCCTGCTGCGTCTTTTCCCCAATTTGGCTTTCCTGCGTAAAACGCGAAAATCAGAGGGATTGTTTCATTTGCATTCGAAACACAAATAACTCGTTTCTCTCTCAAATCTTCACCATTTCCGCCAAGGTTTGATTCGAAAGCTTGCTTTAAACATGACTAATCGAGGTATGTGTCTTAATCTTGCATTAATCTTCTGCATTTGTTGAATTTTGAGCCGCGAACTTTAGGGTTTTCGACCCTTTTGATCGAAAATTTGGGGCTTTTCACCCAAATGGATTTGCCTTGCCAAATTGATGTTAGAAATGGATAGTAGGTGATGTTAGGAACATAACCATGTATTTGTTTCGAATTTTAATCAAGTGTTGAGCCTTTGAGTGAAAGTTTGAGACGGTTTTACAGCTAAACCGTAAATTGCTTCGAAAATAGCCTTAGGGTCGCCCATTTGCGATGAAATTTGATATTTGGGCTCCTGGAATGATGGGTAAACTTCCTACCACCTCGGAATTTTGGTTTGTGACAACTTTTTCAGGACACTTTTCTAGGGCATAATCGTCGTTATAGCGAAATGCTGCCGAATTTTGGACTCGAACCTGGAACTAGGCTTCGAACTGGACTTGACTTGACCCAATTCATCACATGAGTGATCGGGTTGATGGGAACGTGGCCAAAGATGACAAGGAAAGAGCGATTTCAGGGCCTTGAAGGCTCGAAAACTCTTTAACAAAGGCTTGTCGTCGTGTGACGCGGCCTGAATTTGCTTTAACGTTGCAGGTGATGAGGCTTCTACTTCTGGGAGAGCTCCCATGGAGATAGACGCCACTGCTGTTGAGCAGGCTTTAGAGCAGGCCTTCACCGCTGCGGTGATGGCTGCTGAGTTTCACGAGGAGGAGGCCGTCGAGGAGGAGGAGATCCCGAGACGAGCCAACGTCGGGCGAGGAGGTCGTCACCGAGGGGAGCTCTGCGTGGTGGCCGAGACCGGGAGAGTAGGCACCTCGTGTGGGCTGCAGAGGGTCACCTGTCCTACAGGACGGTGAAGAGCTTGGTAAATAGGAATTCACTAACTCAATACCCATCCTCTTTCATTCTTTGTCTAAATTTTCTTTCAAATTTCATTCAAAACTAAAGATAGCTTTTGTTTCAAATCATAATAGGAGGCCGGGAACATCAGGTCATTCTCGGGCTACACGACAGCGATGGAGCACTACGAGCGGTTGTCGGCGGAGGAGCGGGCCATGATCGAGCGTGGAGCGTTCGGTCCTCCGGTTCAGTCCGGAGGGATATCGTGAAGAGGAAGTTGCGGGCTAACCTTAGCCTGGTCCGCGCTTTCTTGGATCGATTCAGGGATACGACTTCCACGTTTCACATGCCTTTTGGTGAGGTAGGAGTCACTTTGGAGGATTACGGCATGATTTATGGTCCGTGTGGGGACCGAGGAGATGGTGTGGCGGAGGCGCCATGAGGGCGGACTCGGCCGAGGCGAGGAGGTTGATCGGCTGGAACTTGTCGCCGAAGGTCTGTTCTGATCGGTGCCGGGTTTGGTACCCGTTCTTACGTTCGAGACTACTTTGCGGGAAGACCCCGGCTGGTGATGATTGATGGGAGGAGACAGCTCCTCCTCCTTGTCTGGTGAGCGAGAGGGCTCGTCTCGTGGCTTTGGTGGTTCTGTCTTCGATTTACCTCGGAGACAAGGGTGAGAGGCGGTCGACGAAGCTTCTTCCCTTTCTTTCGACTGAGTTCCCTAGGACGCTGGGGGGGTCATCGCTGGTTTTGCGGTCCTCATCCGCTTCATGAGGGCCATGGTTCGTCCGGAGTTGATGGAGAAGGGGACTTCTCCTGGTCTTTGTCGGACTGGACTCTGTTGGAGGTATGAACCTTTAGACCAAAGTAAATTCCTTTCTTTATCAAATCACGAAAGATCGTTCCGATTATTCTACATTTACAGGCGTGGGTGTACTCTTACTTCCCGAGTCTCGCGCCCAAGAGGACGGAGCCGCTGGAGAGGGTCTATCCCGTGGTGAGGGATTGGGTGATGTGCCGTACGAAGAGCAAGCGTTCTTCTCACAATGTCTACCGGCGGGACGTGAACGCTCTTCAGCTGAGCAGCGTGAGTATCCTGTTTGTATTCACTTATACTTCTTATGCTTTGCCTTTACTTGATCGTAGGAATTATCGTTGTATTATCTTGTCGCAGTGGGTGCCCAGACCTTGGGCGGAGTACGCTGGAGCGCCTCCTTTTGTTGCTGAGGTCCTTCGACCTAGGAGCCCGAGCCGGCTGCTGTTGAGGACGTCGATGGGTCCTGTGTGGTACTTGGGCAAGCGGTTGGCTCGTCAGTGCTCTCGGGACGCGTTGACGGTTCCCGTCGATCCTCCCAGGACTATGTTTAGGGAGCCTTCTGAGGCTGAGAGGGAGGCGGACTTGGCTGGTGCCAGTGGCGACGACCTTCTTCTCCCTGGCGAGGACTACTCGGCGTTCCTTTACGGGAGGTTGGCGTACTGGCCGGTAGTGGTGAGTATCTTTTACTCTTTCTGATTTGATTTTGAGAATAGCGACGAAAGATCATCGATTAATGAGAGCTATTTGTCCTTGTAGGAGGTCGAGGAGGCGGGCATCGAGCCCCCAGAGTACCCCGAGACCCTCGAGTACACTGACGCGACCGGGAGGACGACGATCTCCGAGCTGCGTGACTTTGACGTAGCTGTGACGGATCTTTGGCCTAGGCGGGCAAAGATTCGATTCGGAGGGTGAGCCTCTAACTTGTATAACTTTCGTGTAGGAACACATTTGATTGAGTTTGTTCAATTTGCCGAGAATTTCTTTTGATAATGCAGGTCGCGCCGTCCCGATTCGTGGCACTATGGAGGGTGACCAACCGACTGCGAGCTACTGCCATTGAGGCACTCGTCGGTGGTCGAGGTCGCCAGGTATGAACCTTACGCCTATTTTTCTATTTTTGATGATTTTTATTTTGCTTGAATTGATTGACATGAGCCAATTTGTTGCTGTTTACAGGGTGACCGCGAGCTGGAGCGAGAGTTGACCCAGTCTCGGGAGGAGACCGCTCGCGTATTGAGGGAGCTCGAGGTTCGGGACGCCGAGATCGCTGCTCTTGTGCCCAGCAGTAGTCTTGTGTAGTTTTGTAGACTTGTACATTTGGACATCTGATTTTGAACATTTTTGGATTTTGTTTGGGGCGCAAGCCCCCAGTTTGCTTGGACTTTTGGACTTTGTTCAGGGCGCAAGCCCCCAGTTTGCTTGTACATTTGCTCTGTTTGGTGTATATACGACGGCCTGAGTGCCTTTGCTGCTGGGTTGTGTTGCTTGTATGTGCAGGTTAGTTCTTGAACAGGTTTGGTAGACAACGGTTTACGCCGTCATGCTGCCGAAATTTACATAGAAATCACACAAAACATACATTTTATATACATATGGCCTTAATTAGCGCAAAATGAGACTCAAAAGAGCACAAAAATGCAAAAAATTTGCCGGAAATGACCGGACAGTAGGGAGGGTTACCCCCTAAAAAAAGAAAAAAGAGAAATCTATAAGTTTAGAAAATGAATTTAAATAAAAGAAATCAATATACATAAGCTAAAATTAAAGTGAAAATTATGTTTAAAATGAAATATGCGAATGTGATATAATGGCAGAAATGTCGATGTTGCCTCGAAATGCGTGCCCGCGAATCTAGGAAGCCTGAAACATGGTAAACTTCTCGTATTTACCAAAATAAAACCCCGCAGGAATAGGAAATCATGCGTTATAGAATTAGGAAAGATCCAACGCGGAAATCACAGAAGTGAGATCGGGAAAAGGCGCGCAGCATGAGTGCGTCCTTCAAGAGGCGCAGCAGTCTTTGCGCCTGTTCCCAAGCTGGTCCGTTCTGGCGGATTTTTGGAAACAGCAATTAGTATAAATAGAAGCGTCGATGGAGCTTTAATTCACACAAATCTTCCGTCTCTTCTTCGTCTATTCACATAAAACTCTCAAAATAAATCTTCAAAAGAAAATTGTCATCATGAATACTTTGGAGATCCGCTTGAAGGAATGGACCAATGAATTTTCAAATATGGAGAAGCATGACATGGGTGCTTATAACCTTGGGTCTTTATTGAGTTTGAAACTCATTAAGGTTGTAAAACCGTTCCTGGATGCTTGCCTTGACTATTGGGACCCGAATTATCATGTTTTCGCGTTCCCGGGAGGTGATATTTGCCCGTTTCTGAAGAGATTGCTATTGGTGGGTGGGATCCCGAACATTTACCTGCCATCCCTTCCACTTCACAAGGGTATAAGAGCAAATTCAGAGACTTGCTTGGACTGACTAGACTGGAGGTGGACCGTCTAGTTACCCCGAAAGGCGTGAGAATGTTGGACTCTGTAGACCGATTCATCAACACGGCCGACCCTACTGTTTCTCATGTTGCCAGGAGGAGGGCATTTGGCTTTTGTTTGCTGCACGTGTATGTCTTCCAAGGACACGTTGATGAAGATTTGAGAGGTGATCCCCGTCTTTTGGGTCTTATTGAGCAAATGGAGCTGCGCAGGAGCCCAGCTTGCTTATGCTTAGGGGAGATTATTTTGGGTTTGGATAATAGGAAATCCAACCGCGATTTGCCGTTCTTGGGGAGTCCCGTCATTTTGCAGGTAAAAGACATCTTTTTTTTTTTTTTTTTTTTTTCGGTTTTTTTTTTTTAATGTCTAATGCCTGCTCTTGGTAGGTTTGGCTTATGGAACGGCTCCGATTGATCGAGCCCCCAGTTCATGCACTTTTCTATCATGCTCGTTCGATTGCGATGAGGACGCGGTTGTACATGGTGGACTTTACCCGGGTCTGTGACTATTGGAAGAACAAGCTGAAGAATGATGATGGTCCGTTGATTAGGTGGGTTGTACCATGGTGGCACCTCAAGTCTGTCACTAGCGTATCTTCTTTGGATCCCACTAGGTCCGTGCGCATTCCGGGATTGGAGTTTATGGTATGCATCTTTCCGGAAAGACTGATGAGGCAAGTTGGGCTGAAGCAGACGATCCCTAGGCTTGATATCGTCCCGCAGACTACTATGGCACTTACTACAGAAAGCCGAAGAGAGTGGGCTATTAAATGGGCCCAAAGAAACATGTGGTTCTTGAGCTTCTCCGCCAATGCTTTGTGGGTGTCGGATTCTTATCTGAGGTGGAGAAAGGCTGCAACTCCGGAGGAGCGCGAGAGACTGAGGAAACGCGAGCCTGTTGACTACAAGGTGCGCGAGGGAGAGAAAGAAAAGGAGAAGCATCTAACAGAGGGAGAAGAAGAAACTGGGTTTCAGGTCATTCATCCTTCGAAGAAATCAAAGACTACTCCTGTCGCGGAAATGGTAGTTGGCAAGAATGGCAGAGTTAAGCCTCGAGAAAGACCGTTGGTGATTAGGTCTGAAGTGGTGCAAGAGCGCCCGGCTCGAGGTCGTGACAAGAAATATGACAAGAATGACAAGGGCAAGGGGAAGATGGAGGAATAGCCCGAGTCTTTATTTATTATTTGATTATTATTATTGTTGTTGTTGTAATAAAAGGGAGGGATTTTTAGAATCCTAGCCTATTCTATTTTTATTATGTAACGTACTACTATTATTTAGGAAACAAATGAAATAAAAGGTTAAATGGTTATGAAACCGTTAAAATTTTCTACTTTATTATTCTTGTCGAATTTCAAATGCAATGCAAATGTCCTTCTATTTACATTTTAGATATAATGGGTTGAATCCCGTGAAGGATTGCCTACGTATTCACTTAAAAAGCGAAATCAAACCCTTGCGCGTAGTTCGAGTAAATGTAAAAGAATAATTGTTCGAAGCAAGAGCTTGTAATGAACATAGAAAATAAGCATGAGCTTTTGCTTACTCTGGAGGTGCGAATTTAGTTTATTTGATGATATGAGGATGACAAACTTGTCAAAATGCAAGAGCACAGTGACATTTAGCTTATTTCAGCTTGGCCAGGGGCCGTTTATTTAGTGCCACAAGAGCGACACATGGGTTTACGCGAGGCGCGTTTTTGTTTCTATTCTAGGCATAGTACCGTTTCAGTTGGTCAAGGTTTGTGGGGTTTGAAAACTCATTCCCATCTAAGTCTGTAATTCTAACCGCACCCCCTGGGAGTATGGATTTGACTAGAAATGGTCCGGCCCAATTAGGTTTGAATTTTCCCCGTGGGTCGATTGGCAAAAAGAGCTCTAACCGATTTGAGTACTAGGTCTCCTTCTTTGATGTTTCTTGGCCTAACCCTTTTGTTGAAAGCTCGTTTGATACGTGTTTGATATGTTTGGACATTATGTAAGGCGCGTAGCCTACGTTCATCCAGGAGGATGAGTTCTTCATATCTATCCCTCTTCCAATCGGCCTCCGGGATTTGGCTTTCTAGTAGAATGCGCAGGGATGGTATTTCTAGCTCGACTGGTTGTACGGCTTCCATGCCGTAGGTCAAATAGAAAGGAGTAGCCCCAGTGGGCGTCCTGACAGATGTACGATACCCCCATAAGGCAAAGGGTATTTTGCTTGGCCAATCTCTGTAGTTGTCGATCATTTTCTTGAGAATCGTGACAACATTCTTGTTTGCCGCCTCTACCGCGCCGTTAGTCTATGGTCTATAGGGCGAAGAATGGTGATGCTTAATCTTATACTTGGCTAGCAATTGCTCGGTTTCAGCTTGGAAGTGCGACCCATTATCGCTAATGATTTCATGTGGGCAGCCATATCGACAGATGATGTTGTTTTGTATGATCTTTGCCACATTTTTGGCTGTAAGACCAGTGTAGGAAGCCGCTTCTACCCATTTGGTAAAATAGTCAATTGCCACTAGAATGAAACAGTGTCCTCCTGTTTCGGCTAGGGTTATCTTCCCGATTATGTCAATTCCCCATGCAGAAAATGGCCAAGGAGATGTCATCGTGTAGAGCAACGAAGGAGGGACATGTTGTACATTCCCGAAGATTTGACAATTGTGGCAATGTCTCACGTATTTGATGCAATCGGATTCCATTGTGGTCCAATAATATCCCAAACGCGTGATTTTCTTTGCCATCATAGGCCCACTCATGTGAGGACCGCATTCTCCGTCGTGGACTTCTTCCATCACCTTTCGTGCCTGTGAATGATCAAGGCAACGCAGCACTACACCAAGAGGTGTTCTTTTGTATAATTCTCCTTGCATCAGAATGTATTGAGAAGCTAGTAGGCGTATGGCACGTTGTCCCCTCTTGTCCATATCCGGTGGATAGGTACCATTAAGCTTGAAATTTAGGATTGCTTGGAACCAGGGTTCCTGTATGATTTCCTCTTCATCGATGATTTGGTGGACATAAGCCGGCTCTGACCAACGTTCGATGCACAAAGGCATTTCTATCATGTGATCTGGCATATTTATCAGAGATGCAAGTTTCGCAAGAGCGTCTGCAAATTGATTTTCCTCCCGAGGTAGGTGTAGGTATGTTACATGATCAAAGAATTGAGCGACTTGGTCAATCCTAGCCTGATAGGGTGCGAGGCTTTCACTTCGGATTTTCCAAGATCCTGTAACTTGGTTGATGATCAGTGATGAATCCCCATGTACTCGGAGGTTTTTAATGCCTAAGCTTACTGCCGCTTGTAGTCCAATGAGACAAGCTTCAGATTCTCGCAAAGCATTGTTTGTCACCTCGAAGTCGAGTTTGACGGCAATCGGTGTATGCTCACCTTCAGGAGAAATGAGCAACACTCATATTCCGAATCCTCTTAAGTTGGATGCTCCGTCAAAGTATAGGTCCCAGGAGTCTACATCTGTTTGAAGTATATTCTCGTCGGGAAATGACCAAGTATCTATGGTTTGTGCGTCGTTGATAGGATTTTCTGCGAAGAATTCGGCGACGGCGCGACCTTTTATAACTTTCAGTGGCACATATTTAAGGTCGAATTCTGAGAGCATCGGAGTCCATCTTGCCAGACGTCCGTTGAGGACGGGTTTCTCGAAGAGGTATTTGACTGGATCCATTTTGGAGTATATCTTGACGGAGTAGCTAAGCATGTAGTGACGTAGCTTCTTCGTTGCCCACACAAGAGCGAGGCATGTCTTTTCGAGTTGTGAGTATTTGCACTCATATTCCAAGAACTTCATACTTAGATAGTAAATAACTCTTTCTTCACTTCCTACAGTTTGAGCCAGCATGGCACCCATGGCGGTTTCAGTTACTGTGAGATATAAACCAAGAGGTTGATCTCGTTGTGGCGGCATAAGCACTGGTGGTTTGGCCAATATCTCCTTGATTCGGTCAAACGCCTTTTGACAATCATCATCTCACATGGTGTGGTCTGTTTTCTTGAGTTTCTTGAAGATAGGCTCACAAATCATCGTAAGTTTCGATATGAATCGACTTATGTACTGTACTTTTCCCAGGAATCCTCTGACTTCTTTTTATGTTTGAGGTTGTGGCATTTCGATCAGAGCTTTGATTTTTGAAGGATCTATTTCTATACCGCGTTGGCTAACGACGTATCCCAGGAGTTTCCCAGATGTTACCCCAAATGTGCATTTCTGGGGGTTGAGTCTCATGTTGTACTTTCGTAGCCTTGCGAAGAACTTGCGAAGGTTCGCAATATGTCCCTCTCTTTCCTTGGATTTGACGATCATGTCATCTACGTATACCTCAACTTCTTTGTGCATCATGTCGTGTAGGAGTGTAGTTGCGGTGCGTTGGTATGTAGCTCCGGCGTTGATCAATCCGAACGGCATTAGCGTATAGCAATATGTTCCCCATTGGGTGACGAATGCGGTCTTGTGCATATCTTCCATGGCCATCTTAATTTGGTTATAACCCGCATACCCATCCATGAAGGATAGTAATGCGTGGTCTGCAGTATTGTCCACTAATATGTCAATGTAAGGTAGAGGGAAGTCATCTTTCGGACTCGCTTTGTTCAGGTCTCTGAAGTCAACACAAACACGGATTCTCCCATCCTTTTTGGGTACGGGTACTATGTTAGCTACCCAGTCAGAATACTCGGAAACTTTGATGAACCCGGCTTTGAATTGCTTGTCAACTTCTTCCTTAATCTTTAGAGCCCATTCCGTTCTCATTCGTCGAAGCTTCGCTTTTTCTGAGGTTTGAAACCTGGCTTAATCGGAATCCTATGTTCGGCGATATCCCTGTCGATCCCTGGCATGTCTTTGTAGGACCAAGCGAAAACGTCTTTGAATTCATTTAGGAGGTCTATGAAATCGGCCCTTTCGGTTGAGCTCAAAGTAGTCCCTATCCTAAGTTCTTTGGGTTCTAGTTCGGTTCCTACATTGATGGGTTCGGTGTCCTCTATTACTGGTCCCCCTTCCCCTTCCTGTAGTATTTCTTTGGCTATGTAGGGAGGTATTTCGATTGAGTCTGGGTCTTGGTCATCCTCAGTATCATCGTAAACAAAATTGCACTCAAGATAACGAAAAGAGTAAGCAGAACCTGATTTATTCATATTAAGATTTGAGTAAAGTTGAAACAAAGAAGCCAACTGATCCATGGTCAGTGGCGGCAACGGGACAGTGATTGGGGCATTTCCCGAACTACTGTGACTACTCGAGGCTAAGCTAGGAGAAACGAAGGGAGTGGGGATGACGACAGGAATAGACTCTCTAATGACTTCTCTAGACTCCGACTCTGACTCCGACTCCGACTCCGACTCGAACTCGTCGTCTTTTGGTTCTTCTTTGAACATCTTTCCTTCTCCAGTGGTGAGCTTGAAGAGTCTTCCTTGGTTGTTGGTCCATTTGATAGATTTTCTCCACCCTTTCTGCTGCTTTGTGTCGGTTTCTGTGATCAACGCGGTGGGGTTGAAGCGATCGTCTTGAAGTATCATAGTGATCCGGACGATGTCGTCACTCATCCAATCAAACACATTTATAATACTCAACATACAACTAGCTAGTGGTAAGTCGAGGTCGATCCATGGGACGGTGTGCTTTGGGTTCTAAGTCTATCTATCTCAATTTATGCTAGTGTCACGATTTGTTTGGATTTGTAGTTGTGTTCTAGACTAATAAAAGCAATAAGGTAAAACAAGCAATGAAATAAAGGATGTAAACAATTGATTAAAAGTGCTAGGATATCATGGGGTCATAGGGGATTCATGGTGTTTATCATACAAACATGTTCACAAGGTTGCAAGCAATTAATGTTGTGGAGGAACCGAGTTGGGTTATATCTTACGGTTCATAGGAAGAGTTGGGTCCCGGAGCCGAATCGATTAGATTGTACAACACCTACAAGTCGACTTACTTTCCTCCTATTCAACTTCTATGCATGGTCTAACAAGACTCGAGTTGGGTTATGTCTTACAAGTCAAGTTGAATAGATAAGAGATGGTTGTAAATGCAAGGATTCATAGGCTTAGCATTTCATCAAACACAACAAGTGCATAAAGTTGACATCACAACAAGCAAGCAATTTAATCATGTGAACATATTAGATTAAGCATGAATCAATCCCATGTTTGTTTCCCCCAATTACCCATTAATCCTAGCTAAAGAAACTACTCACTCATTATCATGGGAAACATGTCATTAATGGTGTCAATCATCACAACAAGTATAAACATGATAATAGAATGAAGAAATGAACAATAAAGATTAAAGAGTAAAGGAATTATACCAACTTTAAGATGATCCAAATAATAAAGCAAAGAATAATAGAAGAAACTTGATTGATTGATGGAAGGTTGTCAATCTCCCAATAATAACCCAATAATCTTCAATTACCCAATAATAAACTTGAATAATAAACTTGAACAATAATTAAGGAGAGATTAATGTGTAATTTGTGGAAAGATTAAAGAGTAATCTATTCTAATCTACTCCTAATCAAATCTAAAGGAATTTCTAATCTAAAAACAACATGCTTGATTAATTACAAAGATGGGGTATTTATAGTGGAAATTAGGTGGGATGCATTAGGTTAACTAAGGGCTAAACTAGTAATTACACTTTTGAGATTTGAGCAGGGAGACTCCGGGATTGTCCGAGAGAAGGGCTTCTCTTATCGTTGCTAGAAGGATGAAAACGTGCTGTGCTATAATCCGTGCGGATGGGAGTCGGGACGGCCGGATTCTGGTAAGGGGATCCGAGCGGATTCAGGGGAATCCGGACGGATTCAAGCGGGGCAATCCGAGCGGATTAGAGAGCAGGACGCTCGGATTGTGGTGATGAGACGGACGGATTTGGACAATCCGTTCGGATTGTTCTTCAAAGATGGTTCTTCTTCGTTTCTTCCCTTTTTGCTCATTTCCATTTTATTCTTTCGAGATTGGTCTTTAGCCCTTGCTTCCTCTTCATACTAGTCCATCTATTATCGTCAAGTAGCTTCCAAATGTGCACGAAAGACGGGAATTTCCGCCTTATTCTCTCCTTCTCTACAAGACATATGAAATGCGATAGAAAAGCAAATAGGAAGGTTTTGACGGATAAAATGGCCATAGAATGTTATAATAGTATGCAAAATAGGCTCAATTAGGGGACTAAATGTGCGCTAATTATGGTCACATCAAATATCCCCAAACCGAACCTTTACTCGTCCCGAGTAAAGAGGTGACTAAAACTAGACCTTTATTTAAACTAACCTACTAATATAACCGATATGAGACAATTAGCGGGTCTCACTCCGCCCCTTCAACTCACAACAAGACAACCATGAGGTAGGATGCCTTCTTGCAAGGCAAGGTGGGGCTTGCCAAAATGGCGACACATCCAAGCATTAAAGCACACAAAATCAAATAATGGATGCATCTACAAAAGGATAGCCACTTTCCTCATCTAAGTGGCATAAATTATCTACAAGGGAAGCAATTCAAGGGTACACACTCCTTCATAGATGCAATTTCTTCAAACTACTAAGCCTAGAAGGATACCAATAAATCACCTCCAAAATGTGTCAATCTAGGGTACCTTTGTCCTCAATCGTTAAATGCTTTTGTCAAGAATAGACTCCCTATGGTGTTAGAAACACTGGAGGATCGCGGAATTCCCCCTCTTGCCTAGACAAGAAGAAGGGTCGTCCCCTCTCTACCATGCACAAAAATGGATATGATGGATAAAGGGATCGATAGATGTTTGAGTTTCATTTTGGGAGTTTGCTTTTGTTTTTGTTTTCCCCCCAAATTTCTTTGGCATTTGACTTTTTGAGAACACTTTCTTGCCATTTCTTTTTGATTTTTGGCTTTTCAATACTTGACAACTTTTTTTTTTTTTTGCATTTCTTTTTGAACATTTTCAAAGTCACCCCAATTAGTAACGAGGGTGCCTTATTTTTGAAGCTTTAGGAGTTCTATTTTTTTGCTTCTCTTTTCTTTTGATGCATTTTTGCAAACTTTCTTTCACTTTTCATTACATTGAACTCAAATTGATTTCTTTTTGTGCCCATTCCCTTTGATGACAAAAATGTGGTAGAACATGGATGAATGATGGAAGTATGCATGGTTTCAAGGGTCACCTTAGAATAAACGGTAGCCAAGGAGTTATCACACCACAAGGTACTCTTGACTAGGCCTTAAACCATGGGTCAAAGGATACTAGCATGACACATCCTAGGGTGTTTTACAAGCATTCTAACAAGCAAAGTCTTAAGAACAAAAGGCATCTACTAGGGCCTATATACACTTGTCAAGCTTCCCAAATAGACGGTTTCGCAAAATTTTCTAACATGCAACTACATGCCATGATGCAACTAACATATATTTACATCCTAATGCATATGCTTCTACCATCTAGTATGCCAAATAAACTAAATGCAAGTCCTAAGTTCACATTGTTTATACCGCATCAATCAAAATAAAGCCACATAGTCATTAACATAAAGAGGAAAAAGGAGATTGGAAAGATCATACCATGCGGTCTTCAATATCCTCATGTCTCGGATGTGGCGTAGTCGATCAATGTGAATAAGGATAAAACAAACAAAAAATATATACAACAATATATACATGACTACACTACAAAGGAAATGAACATGTTTTTGGATTTTTCAATTTTTCAAATTTTTATGGTTTTGTTTTTATGAAATTAAAAGACATATTTTTGTGATTTTTCGAAATTTTTCAATTTTTATGCATTTTTGGAATATAAACTCCCATCCCCCACTTTATTTTGGACATTGTCCTCAATGTACATGTAGGAGTAGGAATGAAAAAGAAATACATGTTTTTGGATTTTTGATTTTTTTTGAAATGAAGTACGAATGCAATGATATGGTATGAATGAATGCATGCTCTAACTAAATGCAATCCTATATGACATATATAACAAATGGATGCAATCTAAGCTATACTATATGATGCATGATTTAAACTATGGTCACTTATGATCAAACCTCCCCAAACCGATTTAAACACTATCTCTAGTGTAGAAAAGAATAGGATTGGTCATTAGTGACTATGCATGAATTCTAATCTATATGCAACTATCTACATGAATCATGTGAGATATATACAATGCAAACTAATTTAAATGAACTAACTAATGCAAATGCAATATGAAATATAATACAAATGCAAGCTAAATGCTATACTAAATGCAAAAGTAAATGTAAAAGAGAGAGGGGGAGATGGATATCATACAAGTGGAAGTGGTGAAGTAGGCCTCTTTTACTCGTCATCCTCATCATAGTCATAGCCATAACCATGAGAGCTTCCGGCTTGATCATGTCCGGGTGCTTGGTCCCAATATCCTCCTTGGTCAAAAGCTCCTTCTTGACCCGAGTACCCTCCACCTTGGCTAGAATGCCCTCCATCGCCGCGACCCCAAGCTTGGTTCCCATGATTTGGGGACAAGAGCTCCGGTTGTGCCCAAGAGGGTTTAGGACCATTGGGGTCAATATACCCTTGTTGAGCCATGTTATAATATTGGGGGTAGAGGGCTAGGTAGTTGTCTTCCCTCCCTTTGTGCACCCCAAGGTCCACTCTATTCATGAGTGCCATCAAATCGTTAATACCCGGGTTGTTGGGGATTGCCGGTTGGAAAGGGGTATGCGGAATAGGGTAAGTTGGGATGGGGACATAGGAAGGTGGGCGCATTTGTATCCCCGGCCCTCCACGAGGTGGTTGACGGTGTGGCTCTTCCCTTTGAGGGGGATTATCAAGAATTTGGATGTCAAGGAGGTAGCTTGGTGGAGGAGAGTATGGACTCAATCGCGGTTCGATGCCCGGTATCTTCCATCCTTCAAGGATCATCGAAGTGCAACCCTTGGTGTACCATTCCACACTCCCATCGTCAGTGTAGTTACTCCATCGGTGACTATAGAAAATGGTGTGCTCATCAATCAAAGTCCTCCCTTCAAGCGGAATATAGGTTCCTTGGGTATTATACCCGGGGCAAAGGTGTTTGGCTAACATTGTAATTAGACCTCCCATCACGAAGGTTTTAAGTTGAGAAGTCCCTTAAGCAAAGTCATTGAACCTATTGAGTATCTCAAGCGGCGTATTGAAGTTATAACGCCTCACCGCTCGAACATTCAAATGAGACTCAAGAAAAGTTAAGTCGATGAGAGTACACCGATCTTGCTCGTACCTCCCATTGATACACCCGGCTACAAAGCGTTCGGTGAATCGGATCACCGGATGTTGAATAGCAAAAGTATAGCAACGCTTTATATGGGTAAAGTTCTTTCCGGAGATAGCTTTCCAAAGAAAATCCACACTAAAATTATCGGGCTTGTCGGTATAGGCGGTGGGTATTTGAAGACCGAAAACATAGGCAAATTCCTCAAGAGAAAGAACATGGTCTCGGTTACATAACCTAAACTCCATGCCTAAATTGTTGCGGGCATCCGCCACAATGCGAAGGCTACTCAAGAATTCAAGGGTGAGACTAAGGTAAGTCTCTTCATGAGCATGGAAAAGGTCCCCAATGCCAAGGCCATTGAAGAACGCCTCGGTAGGGTACCTTATCTTAAGGATTTCTAACACCCTAGTGTCAACAAATTGAGTAGGTTCGTATTTCTTACCTAGAAGCTCGATGAAATTTTCGCGTTGGTCGTCGGATGTGAAGATCACTTCTTGGAAGTTGTTGAGTTGTTCAATACCTCCCCTCATTATCACATTTCGTGGTGTTGAAGAGGATGACCCCTTGCGCTTCTTTCCGATCGAATCAAACAATTTCTTGGCCTTTCCCTTGGAACTCATGTTGGTGATGGGGGTGATGTGGGTGTTTTTGAAGATATGAAGGGGATTTTGAGGATTGAAGAGAGTGTTAGGGTTTTGATAGGATGAGGAAATGAGGGAGAAAGGGGGTGTTTATATAGAAAAAGAAGGGAATCCGAACGGATAGGGTTGGACTTGACCCGATTTTTCTCGCATGAACAGTGCAATCCGAGCGGATCTCAGACGGGACGGACGGATTCTGGATGGGCAAGACGGGCGGATTCCTTCTAATCCGCACGGATTCTAGAACAGAGAAATCTGTTGGTTGAGAAGCAGGGACGAGACGGCCGGATTGTGCAGAAGACGGACGTCTTGATCAGGACGGACGGATTCCTTCTAATCCGCACGGATTTTGGCGTAGATTAAAATCTTGCTGTTGGACGCCATTCGGGACGGGCGTCCCGTGGAGAAGACGGACGGATTTGGTTGGACGGGCGGATTTCTTTGAATCCGCTCGGATTCTTCCTCAGTTTCAGCTTTTTCTTTTCCGCGGGCCCTGGACGGGCGGAATTGCTTGGATCCGAGCGTCTCTGCTTCTTTCTCCTCCTTCTTTCTTCTTTCGTGAAATGATAAACCCCTTTTCACTGATTTTCTCCTTTTTTTCTTATCTTTCTGAAATTTGCTCATAAATCATGTAAGATGACTCTCTCTCTCTTCCCTCTCATGCAAGAAATTAAATGCAAAAATAAAATGTACAATATTATACAAAATAAAGAGGTTCAAGGAATATCATACAAAATGGTGGTTTGAGGTAGGACTCCACCAAACTAGTTCAATTTGAAGGAATTCTTATCCATAGAGCTCAAGGCTCTCAATAGAAGATCAAAAGCTTGTGAACAAGCTCCAAATAAACATAAGTATGGGTTGCTCCACTTGAAGATGAAATTTGGCAAAGGAAGTTTGCCATATGTCCTTTCTTTCACCTTGTCCTTGGCACTAGAGCTTTCCCGTTGCTTCAAGTAAATATATCCATGATTCTTGTTAAGATTAAGCATGAAGTGTGGTTCATTTTCATCCGGGGACTTCCACTTACCAACTTCTTCTTCAATTTTGGTGATGATAGCATTTTGATTTTTCAATCCTCCCAAGGTGGAAGGAGAATTTTCATGACTTTGATGATTGGATACCATGGGAGTCGAGATTATGGGTGCCAAATCTTCACAAGTAGCCTCACGAGCAATTTTCTCCTTGAGCTTTTTCACCAAGTAACTCTTGTAAGACACTTTGGCTTTTTGGAGAAGATCTAACATATCCTCTTCAATGATCATTGGCTCCATGATAGGTGTCAAGTGGTCTTCGTGAAGGATAAAGGAAGGACGTTCTTCTTCATGATAGGGTATCTCAAATGTCTCAAGGATAGGCTTCTCAAACAAGGTGGTATTGTGAATCCCTCTAGGTCTATTATCATTGTTATCATCTTCACGTAAATCATGAACGGGGGCTTTGTCTAGCTCGTTTTCCAACACCTCAATGTTCACATCAAAGGACACACCCTCATACTCACAAAGGCTAAGAACATTTGGTTTGCTCAACCTCATGTCTTCCTCATCAAACACAACACTCTCATAGTCACAAGAGCTCAAAGAATTTGGCTCCTCCCACTTCTCATCTTCCATGTCAAAGGTTACTACTTCAAACTCGCATTCATGCTCAATATCCAAAGATCGGTTGTGAGTAATTGCTTGGAATTCCTTTAATTGGGCAATTTGAACTTCCAACTCCTCACTTTGGGAAACAATGCTTTGAAGGACATTGTCCCTTTTTTGGCTCTCCTCTAGCATTTGTTTGAAGAGGTTTTGTTGATCTCCCATCATTTGGAGAATCATGTTTTGAATGGGTTCACCTTTTTGTTGTGGGTAGGTGTGAAAGTGGTTGTATTGTGGCATTTGAAGTTCATTGTGAAATGGGTATTGGGTGGAGTGATTTTGGTGGGAAAAATTGGGGTAGTGGTTAGGATTTTCGTTGTACAAATAATAAGGTAGGTTTGTGTTGACTTGCTCCTCAAACTCCCCATACCCATAGTTATACTCCAAAGATTCACCACATACTCCATATGTCAAGTCTTGAGCCATCATAGCTAAGACAAGGAAACAACTACAAGCATGGAAACTACACAAAAACGGTAAGAACAATCCTTGAGGAACAAGTTCCTCAAGGTGAAAGCACAATCAAAATAGACAAACAAGTAAGAACTTAATCACATAGCACCATCCCCGGCAACGGCGCCATTTTGATCCGGACGATGTCGTCACTCATCCAATCAAACACATTTATAATACTCAACATACAACTAGCTAGTGGTAAGTCGAGGTCGATCCATGGGACGGTGTGCTTTGGGTTCTAAGTCTATCTATCTCAATTTATGCTAGTGTCACGATTTGTTTGGATTTGTAGTTGTGTTCTAGACTAATAAAAGCAATAAGGTAAAACAAGCAATGAAATAAAGGATGTAAACAATTGATTAAAAGTGCTAGGATATCATGGGGTCATAGGGGATTCATGGTGTTTATCATACAAACATGTTCACAAGGTTACAAGCAATTAATGTTGTGGAGGAACCGAGTTGGGTTATATCTTACGGTTCATAGGAAGAGTTGGGTCCCGGAGCCGAATCGATTAGATTGTACAACACCTACAAGTCGACTTACTTTCCTCCTATTCAACTTCTATGCATGGTCTAACAAGACTCGAGTTGGGTTATGTCTTACAAGTCAAGTTGAATAGATAAGAGATGGTTGTAAATGCAAGGATTCATAGGCTTAGCATTTCATCAAACACAACAAGTGCATAAAGTTGACATCACAACAAGCAAGCAATTTAATCATGTGAACATATTAGATTAAGCATGAATCAATCCCATGTTTGTTTCCCCCAATTACCCATTAATCCTAGCTAAAGAAACTACTCACTCATTATCATGGGAAACATGTCATTAATGGTGTCAATCATCACAACAAGTATAAACATGATAATAGAATGAAGAAATGAACAATAAAGATTAAAGAGTAAAGGAATTATACCAACTTTAAGATGATCCAAATAATAAAGCAAAGAATAATAGAAGAAACTTGATTGATTGATGGAAGGTTGTCAATCTCCCAATAATAACCCAATAATCTTCAA
The DNA here is from genome assembly GCF_048544455.1 of Silene latifolia. Classification (NCBI taxonomy): domain Eukaryota; kingdom Viridiplantae; phylum Streptophyta; class Magnoliopsida; order Caryophyllales; family Caryophyllaceae; genus Silene; species Silene latifolia. The sequence continues at coordinate 162,228,581 of NC_133536.1, read as the reverse complement.
TTACCCAATAATAAACTTGAATAATAAACTTGAACAATAATTAAGGAGAGATTAATGTGTAATTTGTGGAAAGATTAAAGAGTAATCTATTCTAATCTACTCCTAATCAAATCTAAAGGAATTTCTAATCTAAAAACAACATGCTTGATTAATTACAAAGATGGGGTATTTATAGTGGAAATTAGGTGGGATGCATTAGGTTAACTAAGGGCTAAACTAGTAATTACACTTTTGAGATTTGAGCAGGGAGACTCCGGGATTGTCCGAGAGAAGGGCTTCTCTTATCGTTGCTAGAAGGATGAAAACGTCTTTGTGCTACAATCCGTGCGGATGGGAGTCGGGACGGCCGGATTCAGTAAGGGGATCCGAGCGGATTCAGGGGAATCCGGACGGATTCAAGCGGGGCAATCCGAGCGGATTAGAGAGCAGGACGCTCGGATTGTGGTGATGAGACGGACGGATTTCAGACAATCCGTTCGGATTGTTCTTCAGCAGTGGTTCTTCTTCGTTTCTTTCCTTTTTGCTCATTTCCATTTTATTCTTTCGAGATTGGTCTTTAGCCCTTGCTTCCTCTTCATACTAGTCCATCTATTATCGTCAAGTAGCTTCCAAATGTGCACGAAAGACGGGAATTTCCGCCTTATTCTCTCCTTCTCTACAAGACATATGAAATGCGATAGAAAAGCAAATAGGAAGGTTTTGACGGATAAAATGGCCATAGAATGTTATAATAGTATGCAAAATAGGCTCAATTAGGGGACTAAATGTGCGCTAATTATGGTCACATCACATAGTAATGATCTCATCCTACGCGGCCCTAACGAATCGATCTTCTCCAAACAATAGGCTAACAGCTTGTTCGTCTAAGCAAGGTGCTTGACGGGTTTTGACGGTAGGAACCGTTTCTGGAGGAATGAAGTAGCAATCGTGAAAGATCTCGATTCCGGCTAACTTCCTCTCAAGATAATGCCAAGGTTCGGGAAATCCATGAAAGAGTTCTGAACTTCCTTCTTGAACAAAGTACCCATTTAAAGTGGGGAGATATGGCCTCATTTGGACTCCCACGTGCTTGCGATTTTGGACTTGGGCGAGCATTTCAAGAACTTCTTCTTTTGTGGGTTTGTACTCTAGTCCAAGTGGTATTCTTGTTGAGTTGCCTTCCTTGTATGGTGCGAAGGTATTCTTCCGAATTGGGTTCAAAGGCATTCCAGGGAAGTATCCCTGGGATTTGAGTATGTGGTTGACCACCAAGTTGGAGTAGGGATTATAGTATAAGGGTGCCAATTCGCTTTCTATGACACTTACACTTTGGAAGCCCCCAAGTTCGTATACGGGATCCGCAAGGACTTGATTGTTTGATTGCTTCTCGATTATTGCCTTGATGGGTGACGAAGTGATCGTCACTACTTTGCCATTTAGTGGGATCTTGATCTTTTGATGAAGGGTGGATGTTACCGCTTTGGAAGCATGAATCCAAGGCCTTCCCAGAAGTATGTTGAATGAAGCTTCGATGTCCACTATTTGGAAGTTAACCTTTCGTTCGATTGGTCCCGTGGCTATGGTTAGGTTAGCGAGTCCTACCACTTTTCGTCGTGTACCATCATATGCACGCACACCTTGATTGGTAGGGGTCCAATCCGACTCTTTCATACCTAGCTTGTATGCCGTTTTGAGGGGTATGACGTTGACCGCGGAGCCATCATCTACCAAGGTCATTGGCACATTCTTCTTTAGACAAATGACAGTGATGTATAGAGCGAGGTTGTGACTAGCGCCAAAAAGTGGCAAGTCTTCGTCCGAGAAAGTAATAGGATTACTTAGCTTAGGTGATTCTTGGAAGACCAAGTTAACCACATCTTCAGGAGTAGAGTTATGTGCTACATTTAGCTTGGCCAAAGCTTGCAGTAAAGCTTGGCGATGTGGGAATGAGCTTGCTACTAGTTGCCAGGCTGAAAGATCGGCCTTTGTTTTCTGTAATTGCTTGAGCAAATGATCAGTGGGGTCATCTTCGTTGTCATTTGGTGTGATGACGTTGGTTGGACCGTTTTGAGTAGTGTTTTGATATGGGCGACCCGAACGAGTTAGGTGATCCACATCTTGGTCTTCACCATTTTGGACTATTTCTTTGACTAGGGAGTTTTCAATGAGATACTCGTCCTCATCATCATCGGCCCAAACCCCATTGACTGCAGCTAGTTCCCTCATTCTCATAATATCATCTTCTAGTCGTATGATTTGATCGACCAGTTTATCAACCACGGTGACTACTTCTTGCATAGTGGCATTTTGAGAGAAGATCAATGGTACACGTTCTTTAGGTATTGCGTTGGGATTGCGTAAGGTTGTTACCATGCTTTCTAGTTCCCACACTTGTCTATCTACACTCCTTGCCCATGTGATGAAGTCGGAAATGGTAGGGGAGATAGTAGAGTAGAGCCTTTCTTTCTCAATTGCATGAATTTCATTTTCGGTGGGAGAAATGAGGTGTGAGCAATCTAAGGTAGATTCATCACTTGTAATCACTAGAACTCCAAGAGGATTCTGAGTGTTGTTGGGTTTACCTCCTGGTGGTATTGGGAGTCGACCATCTTCAATCATATCTTGAAGCACGTGTTTCAACTTGAAGCATTTTTCTGTGTCGTGCCCTTTGCCCCTATGGTATTCACAGTATGAATTTTCATCCCAAAATTTGGACTTCCTTTCGGGTTCGGGAGTAGGTCCAATGGGTTGGAGTTTACCTTGCTTCATTAACCTTTTTAAAGCGTTGGAGTAAGTATCCCCAAGGTTTGTGAATTTTCTTGGTGGAGTAGTTTTCTTAGATGGCTCGAGAAGGTTAACTTCGTCGGTCTTGCTAGTAGAGCCGTATGAACGACTTGTGGACCCTTGATATCCTCGACCTACCGTTTTGGACAAGAGTCCTTTACGGATGTCATCTTCAATCCTTGTTCCTAACACGGTTAAGTCTTTGAAAGTCTTGATGTTTTGATATCTCAAATGATTGGCATAGATTGGTTTGAGATTATCCACAAACTTTTCCACAAGAGTAGCCTCATCCGGGCGTTCAACTAGTTGAGTGCTAGTCTTCCTCCACCTACTTAGGAAGTCGGTGAATCCTTCTTTGTCATTTTGGGTAAGAACCTCTAGAGTGCGCATGTTGACTTGGATCTCGGCATTATCCGCGTATTTCTTAGAGAACTCGATTGCGGCGTCTTCCCAAGTAGCGACTTTCTTGTGATCTAAAGTGTAGAACCATTGCTTCGGGATGGTGTCAAGAGATGAAGGAAAGATCCTTAAGAACATCTCGGGTTTGATGCCTTTGATAGACATGTAATCCTTGAAGGCACGGATGTGGTTCAAAGGGTTCTCATGTCCTTTGAACTTAGGGATATCCGTCATATTAAAGTTAGTTGGCAATTTGGAATTGACGGCTTCATACTTGCGATTGTTTTCCCTATAAATGTCATCACCCTTAAGGTACATCAATTGCTCCTCTAGGTATTGGAGTCTTTTCTCAGCTGCAGTCATTCCCACGAAAGGATTTTCATCCCTAGATTCATCATCGGAATTACGTAGCACTTCACTTTCATGAGGGGGCAACCTTCCCTCAACGGAGAAGATATGGCCTTCGATAAGCTCAAGGCGGGCATATGTTTGGTCTTGGGTAATTTGCATTTGGGCTAGCGCGGCGAGGATTCGATCATTACCGTCTTGAAGGTGGTGGAGATTCGTTTCATCACTTGATCCGGGCATCTTGGAAACTGGATAAGAGATCGGCGACGAATCAAAACACGATCGACCATTTTATCACACTTGCTAAAAGAGGAAAAGTTTTGACTCGTGAAGTGGGTGTGTGCCACTTGTGTTGAGTGAGTTTTGAAGAAAGACAAGGTCTTTGAAAATGTGTGTCCTAGTCAACTGTAGTGTAGTTGTAGGAGTGGACTCGAAGTGAGGTTTTGAAATGGGCTTGTGGCCCGAATTTTGACTCGACAGAGTTTTGACCGGATTTTGCGCTAATTGGAAGCCCTATTTCGAAATTCTTGTTTGAAAGAGGGTTTTGATTTTTTGAAAATTTGTCATGGTTTTGTTTAGAGATGGTGATCACACAAGGTTTACATATTTATACAAGCATTATAACGGGATGCTGAGTGCATTTAAAAGGGTTTTGGTTTAAAGGGTGGGTTGCCATACCGAACCATCAAACCCGAAGTCTGTGGAGAGGCTCGTGCCAAACAAGAGTAAGGCCGATTCCTAGTCCATTTCCTCAAGTAGTGAAGGCCCTTGATACAAACAAGAGTAAGCATCATGGTATGGATGACGTCAATCGCTATCCATCCTTAGGCCCAAATAAGAATTAGGACCATTTAGACGGGACGATTGGTCGAATGGGTTGGGTTGGGCCTAGGAAGGCCGAATAAAACAGTCTAGGAAGACCGAGTTATGAAAACCGACAATTGTCTTGTACAAACTTATTCCCTAACCTTGTTCAAGTTTCACCCTTGGCTACACGTAAGTGTATTATCCCCAGCGGAGTCGCCAAACTGTGGACAGCGGGCCGCCCACGGTGGCGCTTGGTGAGAACGAAACAAGCGTTTGCGTTTTGTATGGAGTCGCCACCCATTTTTATGGGAAATTGGAACCGTTCGAATACCTCGCGTCATGTCAAGACACAAAGTAGTGACATGAACACTAAGCAATCGTTACCCTTAGCATTCTATGTCTAGAATGACTCTCGTGGATGCCAATGAACACGGGTGCTCACGGAGATCTGGAGTAAGGGGTGAGGGTACGTATTAGGAAGCTCTTTTGATCGAACACCTAATCCCGCCTGCCTCGATAGCGGCCTCTACTAATGATTAGGGAAGTTATTCGTACTTGACATATCGTCGGCTATATGCATGCAATGCAACATCCATTGTTTTGATCCTAACATGTGAGAATTATGCTAAGTCGGTTGACACGTAATTGGCATACAATTAATGTCGAAGTAGGATTTAATGTTCAACTACATGCGAGAACATACAAACAATAAAAGAAATACAATAATTGAAAATTACAATAATGAAAATTACAATAATTACAACGGGTTTATTGATTTATGTCGAAAATACCTCTAAAACGGATAATTTGGGAAAAAAGAATAAAAGAATAAAATTACGAACAGATCAGAAGGCGATAATACAGATAATAGTTAATTATGCGTAGACTAATTAAACTAAGTCAAGGCAGAAACGGAGTTCAGGGACAGAACTCAGCCAGGAACAGGCGCAGCAGAGCTGCGTCTTCTGGAATAGGCGCAGCAGACGCTGCGTCTGTTCCTTGGCTCAGTTCTGGCTGTGAAGCCGTGATTGCAAGCCGTTAATGTCGATTGGTGATTTTAATGATGGATTCAATTTATTTACTCGGATGGAAGTGATTAGCATGTTATTAAACATATGAATAGGTCATGAAAACAGTAAAACACGAATAAGACGGAATTAAACGGATTAACATAAGATGGAATAATGACAGAAGTGAAAAATATTAATGAGTCAAACAAATTAAATCGATTAATTAGGTTAGATATGATGGATTAATGACGAATATGCGAATAAACAGATGAAAACTATATCAAAGACGAATTCCAGAAACCCAATATGAAGAAATTGAATCCCTACAACCCGGAATTGAATTTAATGACGAAAACCCGCAAATATGAGATTATTAGGGATTTAAGTCGGATTTGCGATGATTAAAGCATGTTAATAATGATGATTATAATACATGGAATTATTATGATACTACGACGAAGAATTAACAGACGAACAAGCAAAAGAAAGATTTTGAATACGGAATACAGAGGACAAACGAAGAAGAAAGGAAGCAGGAACTGCGGCAGCCTCACGAAGAGGCGCAGCAGGAACTGCGCTCCTTCGAAGAGGTGCAGCAGTTGCTGCGTCCTTTCTCGATGGTTACCTACTGAAAATCCGCAAAAACAGGTTTTAACAAAGGGTTTTAGAAATCGATTTTAACGGTATTTTCGACATAAACCTTACAATTGATGATACGAAAAGTAAAATACAATAAATAAATAAGGATTATACACCCTCAGACTTACATGTTGACGAAACGAGAAGAACTAAGATATCGATTAGTGATGCTCGACGCGAATGCAAAGAAAGTGCCCTCGTAAGAGGAAAACGATTGATTAATTAAGTTGATTAAGTGTAGTTGGTCAAATTGGTCGGTCATGCAACGGAGAGGCTGGTACCCGGAAAGATCCGAGCTTACGTGGTCGAAAGTTCAAGCACGTAGGCGCCAATAAGTAAGAACAAAGTCTAAAATGCAAAAGGAGAAGAGAAGGGCGGACACTCGCGTGAGAAATATGAGGAGCGAAGGCTCCTATTTATACTAATCACACGACGGAATTAGGGTTTCGGAGACTCTTTGGAAGTGAATCTCGGAAAGATATGAAAAAGATACGAGAAACATGCAGAAAAGGGCCGGGAAGAGGCGCAGCGCCCACTGCGTCTCTTGGAAGAGGCGCGCCTCGCGTCGTCCTGTTCCCGAGGAGGTTTCCTCTATTTGAAGAAAGATTTCCGCGTTTAAGTTATGGTAGGATGGAAATAATTCGACTTCCTTAATATCTTATATGAATATTACGGGATATTATTTGCCAAAAGATAAAATTTATGAAATATGGAATAGAAATATCCGGAACATTCCAGAACATTCTGACTCGGGATTTAACAGTTATCAGGAAATGGAGACGGTTTTTGACCCGGACTCCGAATGTACTCTAATTACTGCCAAAACTACCGTATCGGGACGTAGATGACAACTAAGAGGTAGACATTTAATATTTGAGCAATCACTTGACGATATTCTTACGAACTGTCACAAATCGTTCCGCGCATCAAACATGCGGCCCAATCATCACCGGGTTGTTTGCGAGAGGTGCAGAAATGAGGTATCTAAAACTGGGCGATACAAGCCAACTCTCCTTTTTTTCTGAAAAACGCGCTAATAGTTTTGTATAAATAGTGATGTTTGTGCTTCTTTGTTTCATCACCCGAAACACAAAAACATCTCTAAAAAACCTCTTCTTCTTCTGCCACAAAAATATTTCATGGATGCCTTTGAAAATGCGTTGCGACAATGGTGCCGGGATTTGTCGCCTCCCGAAAAGTATCAACTCATTTGCATGGGAGTTGGTCAATTGTTGGTGCTCCGTCAAGTCAAGGTGCAATCCTCGTTTCTCGAAGCATGCTCTCGGTTTTGGGATTCGAAACACCATGTTTTCGTTTTCCAGAAAGGTGAAATTTGTCCACTTGCCGAAGAAGTTGGAGCCATTGGTGGGTGGTCGGGTTGTGTTCCGGTGCTTCCTCCGACTCGGTTGTGCTACAAGGAGAAATTTCGTTCAATGTTGGGCTTGTCGACAAGTCAAGTAAATTTCCTTCTTGCTCCACATGGTGTGGATATATTGGATCTTATCAACATCTTTTCAAACCGATTAGATGCCAATGTTTCGGAGGTGGCTAGGAGAAGGGCTCTTGCCTTTTGCCTTGTCCATGTATACCTCTTTGTTGATGCTTTGAAGAGGGAGGGGCCAAAATGCTATGGTAGCATGACCCTTGTACATGTGGTTGAGCAAATGGAGCATGGTAGAGATCCATCGTGGTTGGTGCTTGGCGAGATCATCCAAGCTTTGGACAAGGAAGGCTCTTTCGGAGAAGTTCCTTCATTTGGGTCCCCAAGGATCCTTCATTTGGGTCCCCAAGCTTTGGACAAGGAAGGCTCTTCTTATTCCTTCCGTCACCTTAACATGAGGAAGAAATTGTAATTTGATAACTTTGATTCCACCGAGGCTTATTGGGCCGCGAGATTGTTGGAGGAGGGCGGTCCTCACATCCGTTGGGTGGTGCCATGCTGGCACTAGAGGTCCTTCACGGGGTTGCCCGTTGCGGGTGCTAGTCCTCGTTCTTTGATGGTGGTAGGTTTGAAGGTTGCTTCCTTCATCTATCCCGAAAGGCTCATGAGGCAAATGGGGCGTCAATAAATGGTGCCCGCTCAAGATACTCTTGTCCAAGAGAATGTTTTCCGGAACTCCGAGCTTGTGGAGGTCTTCAAAAGATGGTGGGCCACTCGGTCGCTTTGGGAGATACCAGACCTCGTTGCCACGACATGGGTGACTCCTGCTTTTGTCAAGTGGTCAAGAGCTCCGTCCTTGGAAGAGAGGTCCAAATTCCGTAAGGACGAGGTTGTCGACTTGAAGTATCGAGAGGTTGGCAAGGCCAACCGTGCCTTCTTTGAGGATTATGTTGATGGAGTTAGCCCGGATGTGATGAGACCACCAAAGAGGAGAAGCTCTGGTCCTAAAAATGTAGTGGGCCGTGCATGGGCTCGTTTAGGGCCGAACATGGGGTCTTACACTAGACCGGAGGCCGTTGCCGTTGTAGATCCGTTGAGGATCCATTCCGAAGAGAAAATCCATGCTAGGCGGATTGCTCGTGTCGGAATTTTGAACGCTTGTTTCTTTCATCCATTTTGTAAAGGCAATTCGATTTGAATCATCCTAAATATTTGCACTTGGGAAAGTGGGATTTTTGTGGGAAGGGAGAAAGGCTTATTTTTGTATTTTTGTGGGAAAGGGGAATGCTTTTCCCTTTCTTTTTTTTGATGTGGATGTTTTTTGTATGTGGGGTTTTTTTTTATTATGGGGATGGTTTTATCCTTCTTGTGTAAGAAAGGACTGCCTATATCCAGCAGAAGACGTGAAATCAAACCATGATCGTAGTTCGAAATGTTTTATAAATTTGTTTGGGTTTTGTGGTTGTATCCCTCATCTATAAGAGGGACTGCCTACGTATCCTTCTGAAGAGGTGAAATCAAACCATGCTCGTAGTTCAGGGGTTTTTGTGAATTCGTTTTAGTGCAAATGGATGTAGCCTTTGACAGATCAAAGGACATTCGAAACGGGCAAGGTGCCGCAACTTAGACTCGATAAAACATGCAATTTCGAATCAGAATGCGTTGAGGAACTTGACTTGAAAAGGGTTAAGGTGGCCGCTAGTTGTAAAATTAGGGTTAGGTCGTTGGTTGCTATGGTTCAAGGGTAGTATTTCTTGAGTTGGTCTAGGTTGGTCGGGTTTGTAAAATCCTCCCTATCTAGGTCACCCAGTCTCACTGCGCTCTCCGAATGTATTGTCTTGACCAGGTATGGTCCGGCCCAGTTGGGTTTGAATTTTCTCCTCGGATCGACGGGTAACGGTGCTCGGACCGACTCGAGGACCAAGTCGCCTTCCTTGATGTTCCAGGGTCTAACCTTTTTGTTGAATGCCCGTTGTATACGTCGTTGGTATAGCTGGACGTTGTGCAAGGCGTTAAGCTGCCGCTCGTCTAGAAGAGTGAGTCATCCGTACCTTCGAAGGGTCTATTCCGCCTCCGGGACTTGACTTTCTAGCAGAATGCGTAGAGAAGGGACCTCTAACTCTACCGTTTGAACCGCCTCCATACTGTATGCTAGGTAGAAGGGTGTGGCGCCTGTCGGTGTTCGAATGGAGGTTCGTTATCCCCAGGGTGTGAATGGGAGTGTTCTCGGCCAATCGCGGTAGTTGCCTTTCATTTTCTTGATAATGGTGACAAGAGTTTTGTTCGCTGCCTCCACCGCTCCGTTGGTTTGGGGACGGTAAGGGGATGATCGATGTCGTTTGATCTTGTATTTGTCCAGTAAGGCCTGAGTTTCCGCCCGGAAGGGAGAGCCTTGATCGCTGATGATTTCATGGGGTACCCCATATCTGCAGATGTTGTTGTTTTGGATGAACTTGGCCACTTGTTTGGCGGTCAAGGCTGCATATGACTGTGCTTCCACCCATTTAGTGAAGTAGTCGATGGTGATGAAGACGAAGCAATGCCCCTTGGTGCCTACCGGGTTGAATTTCCCGATGATGTCGATGCCCCAGGTTGAGAAAGGCCAGGGCGACGTCATGGTGTATAAAAGGGATGGTGGTATGTGTTGTATGTTGGCGAAGATTTGGCAATTGTGGCAATGTTTGATGTAGTTATGGCAATCGGCTTCCATGGTGGTCCAGTAGTAACCTAGCCGCGTGATCTTCCGAGTAAGCGTCATTGCGCTCATGTGAGCGCCACATTCTCCGTCGTGGACCTCTCCCATGACTTTTTTGGCTTTGTAATGGTCAATGCAAAGGAGGAGAATTCCTTGGGGTGTTCTTTTGTATAGTTGATCCTGGTTTATCACGAATTGTGATACAAGTAAACGGATGGCTCTTTGTCCTCTTTGATAAGAGTTAGGAGGGAATTCGTTTTTGGTTTTGTAGTTGAGGATGGCTTGGTACCAGGGTTCATCATGGCTTTCCTCGTCGTCGCTGATGGCACAAATGTGGGCTGGCTCGCTCCTTCTCTTGACACATAAGGGCATCGATGTCATGTCGTCAGGTATGTTCACGAGCGCGGCAAGTTTTGCCAGGGCATCAGCAAATTGATTTTCCTCTCGCGGGAAGTGGAAGTAGTCGACTTGGTCGAAGAACTCGGCCTCTTGATTGATCTTCGCTCGGTAAGGAACTAAGCTGTAACTTCGGATTTTCCATGACACGGACACCTGATTGATGATGAGCGAAGAATCGCCGTGGACCCTTAGTCTCTTGATGCCAAGTGTGATGGCTGCTTGTAGGCCGATGAGGCATGCTTCATATTCAGCGGCATTGTTGGTGACGGCGAAGTCTAGTTTGACCGAGATCGGAACATGTTCTCCCTCTGGTGATATTAGAAGGATTCCTATTCCAAAGGCTCTTATATTAGACGCACCATAGAAGTATAGATCCCATGCGTCGGAGTCGGCACAAAGGATGTGTTCGTCAGGAAGTGACCATGTGTCAGTCGTTGGATCCTCGTTGACGGGATTCTCGGCTAGGAAATTGGCGACTGCTCTTCCCTTGATAACCTTGAGGGGTACAAACTTGAGATCAAACTCGAACAGCATGAGTGTCCATCTAGACAGCTTTCCGTTTAGTACGGGTTTTTCAAAGATGTATTTGACTGGGTCCATCTTGTGTAGGAAATATCGGTATACTTCCCTTTAAATTATAAGGATTATAACGAAATTATGTTTATGAATACTAGTCATAAAAGAAATTACATAAACAAAATAGTATAGGGATGAAGAATCAACCTTCAGTCCTAGCAAAATCGGCCTAAGAACAATATCGCAATGATATTCGCCTAATCGTTGTACCCAAGATGATATGAGATATGCCTTTGTTCTTGCTAGAATCGATCCCCCAAATTCCCTTAATTAATTTTGGGTTTTGTGATTTTGTTTTGACGAGAGTGTGCTAGGTTAAAAAAAGGTTAAGAAAAATGATCTCCCACACACTTATTATAACCGAAATAAGAGTGAATAAGGGGGAGATATTTTCTCTCCTTATTTCGTCCAACCCTAACCGAAAATAAGAGGGATTATTCTTATTTTCGGTTTTTTTCACCTACCAAAATAAGGTGATTAAATCTTCTTATTTTTGGTAGTTTACAAAATGTATATAAAGTGTATAATTAGTAAATTGTCATTTAATTTATTCCGTATTAATAAGTCTACATACAACAGCTTGCAGTCGAGTTATAAATACCGGTCAGTAATAATTTATTATGACAATATCGTATAATATATACTTTAACTATAAATATCGCATATTTATAATTACCTAATTAAATATAACCGGTTACATTTAATTACGAATTAACAACTTAATTCGTTCAAGCTAACATTATATACATTAATTAAATATAACATATTATATTCAATTTACGAATTGTGATTAATCGTCTCGGCTAATATTATTTAATCGGCATTAAATAATCGTCTCATCAACACGTTGACTAACTGTTTAGTCAATTATATGAACTAACCTTTTAGTCATATAAGGCATCAATGTGATTACATTTCCATAATCACATCTCTCAAACACATCCTTTAGGTGTGACTTTTAGGGACCAGTTGATCACCACCATCAGTATGATAATAACGTCAAACTTTGTAGCAAGCCAACCGTTATTAGGTAATCGTTAATCAACTTATAAAATACGAAGTGTACCCTTGTGAACCTATAAGAGATTTATAAATGTTATCACACTAATTTGTGGAGGACACAAGCTCTAACAAACTCCCACTTGTCCTCATAAGTGTATATGCGATAACCGATTCTCATATCCTAAAATTTCTCCCACTCACTGTAAAACAATTTGCAAAATCCGTATTCACAAAGGTCGTATTTTACAAGTGATCAATATCAAGAGTGGTTTCCCCGACTAGAGAGTAACTTAACTGATAAGCGAATCATCATTCGAGCATGGCCATGCATTTCAGTTACAACTCCTCGAGTGGCCCTGAGAAATAACTATACCTGATAAAGGTTGGATATTTTCCTCAACTCGAATCCTTCAGATATTAGCACAGTATGAAATGACCAGGAAAAAATCTACTTAGTCTCCTGTTACGGCAGACCATGAGAAATAAACCAAAGTCACCCAAAAACTGCCTTAATCTCAAGAGACAGTCGATAGTCAAAAGAATATACTCTAGGAACACAATGGACGTCCAATCCACGACCTGGCACCGAATGTTTTTAAACATTTAGGACTTCATTACGTTATCACAAAAAAATTGTGCTACGAGGTATCGTTATAACTCGTATCTGTGATCGATAAGCCAACCGTTTAACTTATGGCTCGTTGAACCCACCATCAATCGACTGCACAATATAATAGCCAGAGTTATCAGCTCATGTGGGCGATTACGGACCAAAACAAATATAATGTAATTCAGTTCACTTTGTGGCGTTCAAAGTTGTCAGTACAATCCACATGAAAAATAAAATATTATATTAAAACGATGAAGTTATAGATAGTATATGAAAAAGATAATGTATCGAATCCATAATCAACTACTACAACTCAGGAACATGTTTAATTCCCATGGAAATAACGTGCCCTTCATGCTTATCATAATTCAACGGTTTAGTGAGAGGATTCGCGATGTTCTCATCCGAAGCTATCTTGCCAATCACTATCTCTTCTTGCTCCACGTAATCACGGATCAGGTGAGCTTTCCGATGTACATGTCTAGATTTGTTGCTATACTTAGGCTCCTAAGCCTGGAAGATGGCACCTCTATTGTAACAATAGATGGTGATCGGGTCATTCGAACTAGGATCTATCGTAAGTCCTTGTAAGAATTGACGCATCTATATAGCTTCCTTTGCTGCTTCCGAAGCGGCATAGTACTCGGATTCAGTGGTAGAATCTGCTACAACATCTTGTTTGGAACTCTTCCAGCTGACCGCAGCACCATTAAGAGTGAAGACGAACCCGGACTGAGATTTTGAATCATCTCGATCCGTTTGGAAGCTAGCATCTGCGTAACCAATTGCACACAACTTAGTATCTCCTCCATAAGTCAATACCCTATCCTTAGTCCTCCGTAGGTACTTAAGGATGTTTTTAACATCTATCCAGTGTGTTTCACTTGGATTCTTTTGGTACCGACTCGTCATACTCAATGCATATGCCACGTCTGGACGTGTGCATATCATGGCATACATGATTGATCCTATTGCAGATGCATAAGGAACACGACTCATGCGCTCAATCCCTTCAGGCATCGTGGGTGACTGAGACTTGCTCAACTGCATCCCAGTCGTCATTGGAAGGTTCCCCTTATTGGAGTTGGTCATGCTGAACCTTTCAAGAATCTTATCCAAATAAGACTCCTGACTAAGTGATAACGTCCGTCGTGATCTATCTCGGTAGATACGGATTCCCAGTATGCGTTGTGCCTCACCCAGATCTTTCATCTGGAAATGGTTCTTCAACCATCCATTAACCGAAGATAGGAGATGAATGTCATTCCCAATCAAGAGTATGTCATCGACATACAATATCAAGAAAAAAATCTTGCTCCCACTCGACTTGATATATAAGCATGGTTCCTCGACCAATCGAGTGAAACCATACTCTTTTTTCACTTGGTCGAAACGATGATTCCAACTCTGAGAAGCTTGCTTAAGTCCATAAATGGAACGCTTAAGCTTGGACACTTTCTTAGGATTCTCAGGATCTATGAAACCTTCGGGTTGCACCATGTACAACTCCTCCTCCAAATAACCGTTTAAGAAGGCGGTTTTCACATCCATTTGCCAAATTTCATAGTCATGAAAAGCGGCAATCGCTAAGATAATCCGAATGGAACGCAGCATAACTACGGGTGCAAAAATTTCATCATAATGCAAACCGTGCACTTGAGTAAAACATTTTGCCACTAGTCGTGCTTTATAGGTATCTTGTTGCCCGTCTACAGAACGCTTTATTTTGTAAAGGCATTTGCACTCCCATATGTCATTCTCATACATGGAGGCCATCTCGGATTGCATGGCTTTAAGCCATAGCTTTGAGTCGGAACAAGTCATGGCACCTTTATAGGTAGCGGGTTCATTACTCTCTAGGAGCAAAACGTCACTCTCCTCGACCATACCAATGTATCTGTCCGGAGGATTAGAGACTCTACCCAACCTCCTAGGTTCCTCAGGAATATTAACCGTATCATCAGTTGGAGGAACAACTTCCTCCATCTGTTCCTCGGTTGTTGGTTCTTGAATCTTCGACAGCTCGAAGGTTCTATTACTTGTCTTGTTTTCGAGAAATTCTTTCTCTAAGAACGTCGCACTAGCCGCAACAAAAACTCGATGTTCGGTAGGCGAATAGAAGTAATGACCAAACGTTCCTTTTGGATAACCAATAAAGTATATCCTCGTGTCTCCACTTGACATAAGCCTCGCAGCCCCAAACCCGAATAAACGATAAGTTAGGGACCGTTCCCTTCCACATTTCATATGGAGTCTTGTCGACAGCTTTAGTCGGACTTCGGTTAAACATAAGAGCAGCTGACAAAAGAGCAAAACCCCATAATGAATCAGGTACTACCGTGTGACTCATCATGGATCGAACCATATCAAGTAAGGTTCGATTTCTCCGTTCGGACACACCATTTAATTGAGGTGTTCCAGGTGGAGTTAACTGTAAAACGATTCCACAGTCTTTAAGGTGTTGATCAAACTCATTTGAAAGATATTCGCCACACCGATCTGAACGGAGTGCTTTAACCTTTCTACCCAGTTCGTTCTCAACCTTGTTCTGGTATTCCTTGAATTTCTCAAAGGACTCACTTTTATGCTTCATCAAGTAGACATATCCGTATCTACTCAAATCGTCCGTGAAAGTGATAAAATATCTATAGCCATCTCTAGCGGTAATTGACATAGGTCCACAAACATCAGTATGTATGAGTCCTAATAGGTCACTAGCGCGCATTCCAACACCTTTGAAGGAAATTCGAGTCATCTTGCCGATAAGACATGATTCACACGTGCCAAATGTAGAAAAATCGAATACGAGAATAGTCCCATTATCGACGAGTTTCTTTACACGTTTTTCATTTATGTGTCCCATTCGATAATGCCATAGATAGGTTTGATCTTTGTCACCAACCTTTAAAATTTTATTATTCACGTGTAATATTTCCGTGGTTTGATCTAAGATGTAAATTCCATTCATGGAAACTGCTTTGCCATAAATAATTTCATTGAAAGAGAAAATACAGCTATTATCCTTTATTAAAAATGAAAAACCGTCCTTATCAAGTACGGAAACAGAAATAATGTTCTTAGACAAACTGGGTACATAGGAAACAGTTATATAAAAATAACTCCAAACCACTAGGGAGTTGGATTACGTATGTTCCCTTTGAGACTGCAGCAACTCTAGCTCCATTCCCGACTCGCAGGTCCACATCACCCTTTTCGCGAGGTGTGATGTTTTTTAGGCCCTGCAAATGATTACACAGATGAGAACCACAACCAGTATCAAGTACCCAAGTTCCGAAACTTGCATGGTTAATCTCAATCATATGAATATAAGATGACATACCAACAGAAACGACGCGGCCTGCTTTTATTTCCTCACAGTACACGGGACAGTTCCTCCTCCAATGTCCAGTCTTGTGACAATGGTGGCATTCAATGTCACCGCCCTTCCTCTTTGCCTTGCCCTGTGAGCCACTAGTCTCACCAGGCCCACTCTTACCATTTCCTGGCTTCTTAAACTTTGGCTTACGTATAGTTAGGTCGCCTGGAGCTTTGCCCTTACCTTTATTCTTGTTGGAAATCATGAGAACATCATGCTTCATGCTCCCACTCAATTTCATATCCTTCTTGGTCTGTACGAGAAGTGAGTGTAGCTCATGAGGACTTTTCTTCAAGTCATTCATGTAGTAATTTGCCCTGAAAAGGGCAAAACCATCATGAAGTGAATGAAGCATTCGGTCAATGACTATGCTCTCACTGATTTTGCAATCAAGTGCCTCCAATTTCTCGACATTCTCAATCATGTTAAGAATGTGTGGGCTAACCGGTTGGCCCTTCTGGAGTTTCCCATCAAAGAAGCGATAGGTATGCTCATAAGTAACGATTCTCGGTGCTTTTGAGAACTCGTTAGTGAGCGTGGTGAAAATCTTATTTGCACCTTGGGCAATGAAGCGTCTCTGCAAATTTGTTTCCATTGCAAAGATGAGTACGTTCTTTATCGCACCCGCTTCCATGACGAAATCACTATAAGCAAGTGACTCGTTAACTCCTACATTGGGGCTTGGGTTTACCGGTGTTGGCTCAGTTAAGTACTTGAGCTTACTGTCAGCAATGGCAGCATTCCGTAGTGCTGCCTCCTAGTCCGCAAAGTTGGACCTATCATTCTTCAGTCTTGTGAACTGATTCATGTTGTCCATAAAAACTTTAAGCCAGGACTCGCGTCCAAGTGTGGCACTCGGCATTGGGATTTCGTTATTTCCAGCCATTTGTTGTAACAATATTATCAAAATAAACGTCTTCTACACTGCGAAAAAAAGAATAAAAATAATAAGCATATGCATCGATATGATTTAAGTCTTAACGCAAAACTGTTATAAGCAAAGACTCAAGCATTTCTACAATTGACCTCCCTCAACAATTATATAAATGATCCCAAGACTCAATTATCTGTAAATTGATAAGCCAACCTTTTAGCTAATTCTACTGTTAGAATTCTTGGTCGATAAATTTCCGAAAATTCTATCTTTAGTCCATCATAATCACGAGAAATTTTTCGGACTATAATGTTGAGATAAACTAAGTCAACACAAACTACTTACCCAACGTAGAAGGGGTCATATTATGCCTACCGACGAAGAAGGGATTTATAGTTGTTTGCCCTTATAGAGACTAGTCTCAATTTCCGTTTTAGAGGAAGATCCCATCAACTTTATTTTAATTCATTTTAAGTGAACTAATATCTAGCATGCGTGAATGAAGAAACTAAGGTGATGGCTTAAACTGTGTGACATGTATATGTCTATGAAAACTAACATACAATCGATATGAGTTAATTTTCATGCATTTTAGTGGGTGGTTTGGTTTTAGGTGGAAAATGATGCACTAACTAGCATGTGAATGAAAAGCAATAAGAACGGTAAAACGTAAAACAAAATAAAGTCCTGGTGTGGCCTATCTATCAAAATGAACATAAATACAACATTGGAATCCATCCTTGGACCCGAGAAGCTTGTCTTGATGTTCCATCTTGGTCCATGTAGCGGGAGTGAGCTCCAATCTCCATCTTTAGTCTTCTTTAAAATTACAATTAAAATTACAAAATAAACCTATTTACATTCTAATTTCAAAATATAATACTTAAAGAAAATAAAAGGAGATTCGAGATCTCAAAATACATTAAAAATTATGTTTCCATCATTACGAAAACATAATTTAACTAAGGCCACACTAGGTATTACAAATTACAACCGATTGCAAAAATACGTAAATAAATCCATTCAACGATTCATTTAACAAAACAAATGCATCAACTAAAAAAAATTAAACATGCAAGACATAATTCCTTAATTATGTAGATTAATTTTCCAAATCACCAATTTAAATGATCAAATTAAGTGACAATTCCTCAATTACTCACATTAATTTCAATCTTAATTCACATTGACTTATAATATGAATTAATCACACATTATTTTAAACTTCTTTAAAATAATTAGGTATCTATGATTTTGTGAACCGCTTCACAATAATTTATCATACATTGTAAATTTAATGTATAATCAATCTAGGCCAAAACAAACCAAACAAAACCGAAAAAAAAACCTCTCTTTTTTTCTTTTCTTTTTTCCTGGTCTCGGCAAAACAGGAAAAAAAAAACAATTTTTTTTTTATTTTATTTTTTAGCTCGGCTAAAAAAACAGAAATCATTTTTTTTCTCTTTCAGTAATTCTGCAAAAACCGAGACAAAACCACCTTTTTTTTTTTCTCGGCATTCTTAAAAAAAACAGATTTTTTTTTTTTTTAAAAAAAAAATGCCCTCTCGGCAGAAATGCCCTAAAACAACAAAAACATTTAGATGAACAAATTCGTTTACAGTTGCTATTAGAACAAGATTGGCAATCTTTTTAATTTAACCATATATTCAAACTTGATGATTCAATTTAACTTATTAAAAAGAACATCTAAATCATATTAAGCGATCATCACAATTGATTTGAATGTTAAATTAATTTGTTTGCCAAAAACCATATAGCAAAACAATTTATCATCATAAAACAAAAACAATTACCAGTTACATTTAAATTTAATCCTAATTAAATCAAAACATCTACAAATTTATCATATTATCATTTTAACTGATTAAAACAACAATATGAACAAATCAAAATGGAAATCAAATAAAAAAAAAAAAAAAAAAAAAAACTAACTCGCCTGGAAAAAAAATGGTCACGTCAAAAAAAAAAATGCTCGGCCAAAACCCTAATTTTTTTTTTCGATTCTTCAGAATTTGTTTAAATCCATTTATGAAATTCATCAAAAATAATTTCGTGGCCTTGGCTCTGATACCACTTGTAGGAAGTATCGGTATACTTCCCTTTAAATTATAAGGATTATAACGAAATTATGTTTATGAATACTAGTCATAAAAGAAATTACATAAACAAAATAGTATAGGGATAAAGAATCAACCTTCGGTCCTAGCAAAATCGGCCTAAGAACAATATCGCAATGATATTCGCCTAATCGTTGCACCCAAGATGATATGAGATATGCCTTTGTTCTTGCTAGAATCGATCCCCCAAATTCTCTTAATTAATTTAGGGTTTTGTGTTTTTGTTTTGATGAGAGTGTGCTAGGTTAAAAAAGGTTAAGAAAAATGATCTCCCGCACACTTATTATAACCGAAATAAGAGTGAATAAGGGGGAGATATTTTCTCTCCTTATTTCGTCCAACCCTAACCGAAAATAAGAGGGATTATTCTTCTTATTTTCGGTTTTTTTCACCTACCAAAATAAGGTGATTAAATCTTCTTATTTTTGGTAGTTTACAAAATGTATATAAAGTGTATAATTAGTAAATTGTCATTTAATGTATTCCGTATTAATAAGTCTGCACACAACAGCTTGCAGTCGAGTTATTAATACCGGTCAGTAATAATTTATTATGACAATATCGTATAATATATAATTTAACTATAAATATCGCATATTTATAATTAGCTAATTAAATATAACCGGTTACATTTAATTACGAATTAACAACTTAATTCATTCAAGCTAACATTATATACATTAATTAAATATAACATATTATATTAAATTTACGAATTGACAGTTAATTCGTCTCAGCTAATATTATTTAATCGGCATTAAATAATCATCTCATCAACACGTTGACTAATTGTTTAGTCAATTATATGAACTAACCTTTTAGTCATATAAGGCATCAATGTGATTACATTTCCATAATCACATCTCTCAAACACATCCTTTAGGTGTGACTTTTAGGGACCAGTTGATCACCGCCATCAGTATGATAATAACCTCAAACTTTCTAGCAAGCCAACCGTTATTAGGTAATCGTTAATCAACTGATAAAATATGAAGTATACCCTTGTGAACCTATAAGAGATTTATAAATGTTATCACACTAATTTGTGGAGGACACAAGCTCCAACATCTTGGAGTAGATGTGGACCGTGTAGCTGAGCATGTAATGTCGCAGCTTCTTTGTCGACCATACTAGGGCAAGGCATGACTTCTCCAGTTGGGTGTACCTCGTCTTGTACTCAATGAACTTTTTGCTCATGTAGTAGATGGCTCGTTCTTCGCCGTCGACTGTTTGTGCTAGCATTGCTCCCATGGTTGTGCCGGTGACAGTCAAGTATAGGGATAAAGGGATCCCCGGTTGAGAAGGCATGAGGACAGGAGGTTTGGATATGATTTCCTTTATCCTGACGAAGGCGTTTTTACAGTCGTCGTCCCATTGGTGTGATCGGAGGCGCGAAGTTTCTTGAATATTGGTTCACAGATCATGGTGAGTTTGGCAATGAAGCGGCTGATGTATTGAACCCGACCGAGAAATCCCTGAATCTCCTTCTCGTTCTTAGGCCGAGGCATTTGTTAAAGGGCTTTGATTTTGGTTGGATCAATCTCAACCCCGCTTTTGCTGACGACATATCCCAAGAGTTTTCCGGAGGTGACCCCGAATGCACACTTCTGAGGATTTAGTCTCATGTTATATTTCCGCAGACGAGCGAAGAATTTTTGAAGGGCGCTGATGTGGTCGACCCGTTCTCTTGACTTGACAATCATGTCATTGATATATACCTCTACCTCCTTGTCCATCATATCATGTAGGAGAGTAGTAGCGGTTCTTTGATAGGTAGCTCCGGCGTTGATGAGGCCGAAAGGCATGACCGTGTAGCAATATGTACCCCACTGTGTAGTGAATGCAGTCTTGTACATGTCTTCCTCAGCCATTTTAATCTGGTTGTACCCAGCATACCCGTCCATGAATGATAGGAGGCGTGCTCGGCGGTATTGTCTACTAGAATGTCAACATGTGGCAAAGGGAAGTCGTCCTTTAGACTCGCCTTGTTCAGATCTCTGAAGTCGACGTAGACCCGAATTCTCCAGTCTTTCTTCGGTACAGGAACAATGTTGGCCCCCCAGTCAGAGTATTCAGACACTTTGATGAAACCAGCCTTGAACTGTTTGTCTACTTCTTCCTTGATTTTCAGGGCCCATTCAGGACGCATCCGGCGTAGCTTCTGCTTCAAGGGTTTAGCTCCGGGCTTAATGGGTATCCGGTGCTCCGCACTTTCTCTATCAATCCCAGGCATATCTCTGTAGGACCAGGAGAACACTTCTTTGTATTCGTGGAGGAGGTCAATGAACTGTTGTCTTTCCAAGGGGTCAAGGGTTGTCCCTATCCTAAGTTCTTGAGGTGTGTTGTCGGTTCCTATGTTAATAGGCTTGGTCTCCTCAATGATGGGGGTTCTGGTTTCCCGCTTGTCAAGTTCTTTGGCTAAGTGAGGTGGGTAGTCACTCAAGTCAAATTCCTCATAGTCATTCAGAATCGCATTGCAGTTAAATTGAGACGAGTCATAAGAAAACCTACCGTTCATTAAGTTGACACGAGCGAAAAGCTCGGAGAGGACAAACATCTCATGGTCAGTCAGAGGCGACACAGCATAGGAGGTTGTCCCTGGAACAGGCTCGAGGTTGTCACCTTTCATGGGAGTGGGGGTGACCCTAGTAGACTCAGCCTCTAAATCAGCCACGAGTTTGTGATAAAATAGCGGGAAGGGAACCTTGACTGGGACATCAGGAGTGTTAGGAGCTATCACAGACTCTGACTCTGACTCTGACTCAGATTCTTCTTCACTTCCCTCTTTGAACATTGGGCCTTCTCCAGTTGTGATCTTGAGAATGCGGCCTTGGCGATCGGTCCACTTGACGGTCTTCCTCCAGCCCTTTGTAGCTTTCTCTAGGT
Organism: Silene latifolia; assembly: GCF_048544455.1. Classification (NCBI taxonomy): domain Eukaryota; kingdom Viridiplantae; phylum Streptophyta; class Magnoliopsida; order Caryophyllales; family Caryophyllaceae; genus Silene; species Silene latifolia. The sequence continues at coordinate 162,206,678 of NC_133536.1, read as the reverse complement.
CAGTGTCGGAGATCAAGGCGGTTGGGTCAAATTCGTTGTCCTTCAGGCCGATGTTGATGATGTCCTCATAGTCGAGGTGCTTGATGTTATCCTCTCCAAAGAGGAGAGTGAAAGCTTGTCCATCGAGGCATGAGGGCGGCTTAAACTCAGTTGATGCGGCTTCGGTGTTGTCGGGGATGAAGTAGCAGTCCTGGAAGACTTCCACACCCGGGTACTTGGCCTTGGCCACAGAGTCATAGATCGGCTCCGGAAAGCCATGGTAGAGCTCAGACTCTCCCTCGGGGACAAAGTATCCATTGAGAGTCAGATGATAGGGACGGAGGATAACTTCGTGCTTCTTGCGCTTCCGAACTAGGAGGTTCATCTCCTGGATATCTTCATCGGTAGGTTCATAGCCCAGTCCGAAGGGAATGTTGGGGACCTTAGCATGTTTCAAGGGAGGTAAGGTGCTCTTCAGTGGATTGAGGGGTAGACCCGGGAAGTAACCCTGGCGCATCAAAATGCGGTTGATTGTGAGGTTGGCAAACGGGTCACAATCAAAGGGTGTTGATTCGTCAGTTATGGCATTTACAGCTTGGAATCCCCACATTTCATTATCATCTTCCTCAATGGCTTGGGAGGCTATTCCCTTTCTCATGACGGAATTGATCGGGGAAACAGGAATCGTGATCGTTTTCCCGTTGAAGGGGACCCTGATTTTCTGGTGGAAAGTTGAAGTTACTGTCTTGACGGCGTGAATCCAGGGATGTCCCAGGATCATATTGAAGGAGGCGTTGATGTCGACCACCTGAAAACTGGTTTGCCTTTCTAGTGGTCCAGTTGGGGCAGTTAGATTGATAAGACCCGCGACCTTGCAACGAGTGCCGTCGTAGGCGCGTACTCCTTGATTTGTTGGGACCAAATCAGCTTCCTTGATACCCAGTTTGTGAGTCGTCTTCAGGGGAATGAAATTTACTGCGGACCCGTCATCCACAAGGACTATGGGTACATTCTTCTTGAGGCATTGTACGGTAATGTACAGGGCAAGATTATGATTGGCTCTGAAGGGAGGGATATCCTCATCAGAGAAGACGACCGGGTTGTTCAAGTCAGGGGAGTCCCTTGTCATGTGTGCCACTATTTCTTCAGGGAAAGAAATGGAGGGCACAGTTAATTTTCCCAAGGCTTGTAGCATAGCTTGCCGATGCTCAAAGGATGTCGCGATGAGTTGCCAAATTGAGATTTCGGCTTTTGCCTTTTGAAGCTGTTTGAGGATTGAATTCTCGGGAGCCTTTAGTTGAGTGTCCATGTCCGGGACAACTTGGTCATTCATTTTTGGAACGAGCGTTGGATTTTTTGGGTTCTGATAGGGGCGTCCGGACCGGGTAAGGTGACCGATCTCCTTCACCTGCTTCCCTGGGATGATATAGACATCCTCAACATCATCTCTCCAAATGCCAGTAATTTCCGAGTTCTGAGGGTACCTTGGAGGGGTATTCCTCGGTGGGCATTGTTTGTGAGGGACATTTTTGTGGAGGTGATTCTTCTGAGGATACTTATTGTGAAGCTGATTATTGTGAGGGTGATTATCGTGAGGTGCATGCCAGAATGGTCGGGGTAGCAATCCATCCTGGTGAGCGTAGTTTTGGGTGCTCGGGGGACTCTCCCTCGGGTGTGGTGGTGGAGGATTGAAGATAAGTCGACGGTAGACATCGTCAAGTCGGGTGATCCTTTTGGAGAGACTGGCTATGGCTTCCTTAACCTGTTGGAACATGGTGAGCATAGTGGCGGCATAGAACACAAATACCCCGTCCGAGGGATCTTTCTCCAAGGCATTCACCTCGTCATCAACTGGCAGGATGAGATGTGAGCAGTCCAGAGTTGGCTCATCGTTGGAGATAGTGTGGATTCCCAGAGGGTTTGTTTTGTTACTTGGCTTAGTCCGCGGGGGTAAAGTCTGGCTTAGTCGGCAGGGGTAAAGGCAATTCCCCTTTCTCAATCATGTCTTGGATGCTGTGCTTAAGTTTGAATCAGGTTTCTGTGTCATTCCCTTTCCCTTGATGGTACTGCACTAGGCATTAGGGTTCCAGAAGCGGGATTTCTTAGCATCGGTCGGATCCGGGGTGGGTCCGATTGGTTGTAACTTCCCTTGGTCCATGAGCCTTTTCAGGGCGCTTGCATAAGTTGACCCTATATTAGTGAACACTCTCTGGGAGCGCTTAGCTCTCTTAGTGGTTGGTTCAACGAGGTTGACCTCGTCTGGCCATAAGGGCGAGATTCGGTTGATGTGGATCCCTGGTAGCCTCTACTGGTGGTTTTGGCTATGACACCCTTTCGGAGGTCGTCTTCAATGCGTGTCCTGAGGATTTGTAGATCCTGGAAGGTCTTGATGATTTGGTACCTCAGTAAGTTGGCATACACTGGGCGGAGATTATTGACGAATTTTTCTGCCAAGGTTGACTCACTCGGCTTGCTGACCAGATGAGTACTTACCCTCCTCCAACGGGTTAAGAACTCTGTGAATCCCTCCTTGTTATTCTGGGTTAGGACCTCAAGAGTACGGGTATTGGCTTGGATTTCAACATTGTCGGCATATTTCTGGCAAATTCAACTGCGACCTCATCCCAGGTAGTGAGGTTCTTCGGATCAAGGGAATAGTACCATTGGCGAGGGATCGGTTCCAAGGATGGTGGAAAGATCCGGGTGAAAAGCTCCAGTTTAACCCCTTTTATGGCCATGTAGTCTTTGAAAGCTCGGATATTATTGAGTGGGTCCTCCACTCCCTTGAACTTGGGCACATCAGTCAGGGTAAAGTTGTCGGGTAGTTGATCCCCAACAGGTTCAAACCTTCGGTTGTCTCAAGATGGATATTGTTACCCCGGGCTAGGAGTTGTTCTTCCAAGAGCTTGAGCCTCTTCTCGGTTTCAGTAAAAGGCGGAGTGTTATGTTCTCCAGTTTCCTTATTTTCCAGGGTGTCGATACGGGTCTTGACACGATCCAGGGTGACCTTAAGAGTAGTGAGCAGGCTGGCTAGCTGAGCAGTTGTGACATCTCTGTTGTTATCATTGTTGTTGTTGGACGAAGTCGAAGACGGGGCCATGGCTCTGAGGCAGAAAAACGGCTCACATTACAACTCGATCCGACACGGTTCAAAGACTGAACACAGACAACACAAAGGACGAGACAAAGAGCAAACTCAACAAGACGAGGGTGACCATGTGTGGTTCCTTCGTGCTGACTCGATTTATGACGTGACGGTGTTGACCGAAATTTTGACATGAGTCCAACGTAACGGCGTGACGCCATTAGACAAGTCTCGTTGTGAGACGACTCATAAGTAAAAACCCATAAGTACGTTTGCTTTGACTCGATAGACACGAGGCGGAATTAGAGTGGTGGACTGATGTTTTCGAAAATAGAAATTTTCAAAAACATTCATTTGTCGCTTTATGGACGGCTTCCGATGATAGAGATCTCCGCAAGTCGGTCAGTTGAAAGGGTTGTCTTAAGTTTATTTGCAAAAGACGATTTTGAGTTTGAGTCGGCTCGGAAAATAATGCACTGTTTCCCAAGACGGTTTTTTGAAATTCAAAATTGTATGTTTTGAAAATCGAGTTTGAAATGTTTGAAAAGGTCTCAGGGACGGTGCATGGTCCTCGGGATCTCGAAAGTGTCTCGAGAAAAGGGTGTGTGCTTTTCTCGGGTTTTGAAAAAGCCATTGTCGGCGCGAAATGGGTTAAAATCCGTGTCTAGACGCGGCGATTATAACGGCGTAAAAAGGTGATTTAAAATGGTTGTAAAAAACCGAGTTTAAAAATCGTCATTACGACGGCCTAGAAAGGCGTGTTGAAATGGTTATAAGAACCTGGTTTAAAAATCGTCATTACGACGGCCTAGAAAGGCGTGTTGAAATGGTTATAAAAACCGGGTTTGAAAATCGTCATTACGACAGCCTAGAAAGGCGTGCTGAAATGGTTATAAAAACCGGGTTTAAAAATCGTCATTACGATGGCCTAGAAAGGCGTGTTGAAGTGGATATAAAAACCGGGTTTGAAAATCGTCATTACGACGGCCTAAAAAGGCATGCATCGGTCGGCAAAATAACGAGGTTTGAAACGGCCATTATAACGGCGCAAAAAGGTGTTTTTGAAAGTTTGAAAATGACACGGAAGGACTTATGATCAAGTAGCAGATAAGCACTCACAGTTTCATTATATTATGCATAATGCTGACACGGGTTTTGGCTTAAAAGGGTGGGTTACACACCAAGCAATCACAGCCCGATTTGCGAGAGGGATACCAATCCAAACAAAATGTGAAAGGAGGGTACTCTAGCCTCGTGCTCGAAATTGATGAAAGCTCTTTGACAAAACAGAAATGTGTAACGTCAATGATATGCTTGACTCAATCGGGATTCAAAACGCGGGGATGAGAAAACTCACGCCGGCGAGACGAGCCAATTGGTCGAAAGGGGTTAGGTTTTGGGCCCGGACAAGAAACCCGACCGTGACCGTAATATCAATTAATGCATTCCAACCAAGACCTCGTTCGAGTCTCACCATCTAGGGATCACAAAGACACAAGTGTCCTAGTTTTCCCCAGCGGAGTCGCCAATCTGTGGACATGGGCCACAGGCCGGTCTGTGGATTTGGGCCACCTACCGATCTGCGGTCACGGGCCACCTGCACGCCAAGCCAATATGTGGACATGCAGCGGTCTTTTGAAAGCCACGCTCGGCGGCGTAAAAATGCTTTCGACCGGATCGTTTTGGATCGGTCGGTTTCGTCTCGGTAAGGGTCTCGAAATGATTAGAGATGTTCGGAGTCGCCACCAAGCATTTGTGGGATGCTTGGAACCCGTTCGAATCAACTTTATACCTCGGTCAAACGAAGCACAAAGTAGTGTTTGACATAGGTACTAAAGATAAGGAATCGTCCCTCTTTTGCATCCTATCTCTAGAATGACTCTCGTACGCCCTCGATAAGGTCGTCCACTATCCAAAGTTTCTGAGTAAGAGGTGAAGGTATGTATTGGGAATCCCTTTAATTAAACACTCAATCCCGCCCGCGGTAGCGGCCTCTACTGATCGATCTTGGTTGGTTGAATGCAAAAGTTGATCAAACGGTTTAAATGGATGAATGCACATCCAATAATTTAAACCTAACATGTGAGAGCTTTCTAAGTCGGTTGATTTAATCCAAGTATCACGTATAAGATGTCGAGTTGGATTTATGATTGATTTGCATGCAAGACGGAAATTAAACATCCATTTACCGTATTAGGTTTATGGCGCAAAACGTGATCCATTTGTCTTAGTAAGGCATTTTGCAAATATGATTTTTGAATGAGCAAACTAGTTATCTGATCCGTCCTATATCCGGGTTGGCCGGAGTCGGGATCGTCCTAGACTAATGCTGGAAGAAGACAGACACTGCGCCAGGCAACCACATGAGGCGCGAGCCTATTGGCGGTGTAAGGGGGTCTCCCCTAGTTTTGAAAATAGGAAAGAAATGGCCTGTTTAGGTGCGGGTTAGTCAACGGTTTAATACGCATTGTGACCATTTGAAAAACGTTTATAAAACGTGTTGGAAAGTGGGTATTTAAACCCGTTTTGGTTTGAAAGGGTCGTTTAGACCGTATTTGTGTTGATTTGAAGAACGGGACTTGAATAATCATCATTATTTTGATGATATTCGATGTCGGGTTCGACTTAACAAGCTTGATATGAATAGTTTTGAAAATAATTATGAACTAATTGTTTTAAGTTCATTTGAATATAATTAGTCAATACTCATCATCGTACTCGGGTTAAAATCCGACATGGTATGTAGAACCAAGGATGACTTTGTGTTGGTGACTAATACATTTATTTTGAAAATGTAAAGAAATGATGAAAGGCTTTAAAATATCTCCCAAAATGTACAGAAATGAAATAAAAGGCTTTAAAATACCTTTTAAATGTAATTAACCAAATATTATCACCGAAACACGGATTAAACCGTCATGGTATTAGGAACCAAGGGTGAAAAATGTTTTATGGTTAAAAACATGTAAAAATAAATAAAAGGGTTTGAAAATATTTGAAATGGTAAAAACCGATTACAAATACGAAAATAGATTAAAGAGGAAAGACGAGAACAAACACGGTTGAGTCTGACCTGGACTCCCCATTGAGACGCGAGCCTCTGTGCATAACTAGGGGCTTCTGTCTCAGGCCAAAACTCAGTTTTGGCTCGTCTATCCTATGATTTAGATCGTGTTATGTATGATTTAGCATGTTATGGTCATGAAACAAGTAAAGACATGATGAAAGAAGGATTTTTACACCCTCATACTTACATGCTTGGTTATGGCGAGAAACCGACGTAAGTGTAACAACTCGTTTGGTCGGAAAAGACTCCGTTCAAAATCGTTTTAGTAAGTAAAATGAGTGTTTTATTAAGTTTAGTGATGGTGTAGTGGTTGATGTGACCATAATTTGAGCATATTTATTCCCCGAATTAGCCCCGTTCCCATGCTTTTTAGTGCCTATTTGGGTCATTTATTATCTTTAGTCCTTTGTTTTGCATTTTCTTTGAGGTTTTGATCCCTTGGTAGGAAAGGAGTGAAAACCTTGCATTTTGATGGCAAAATGGAGCTAAATTGATTGAATTCAATGACCAAGTATCAAAGAGAAGACAAGACTAGAAGGCCTTTGTACATACGATACTAGATGGGCAATGATGAGAAAAGATCCTTGCATCCCCGAGGAAATCCTCAAGGATTTTATGAAGAGAAAGGAAGAAAAGAAGAAAGGAAGAAGCTGACAGAGAATCCGAGCGGATTGCCCACAATCCGCCCATCCAGCACAAACAATCCGAGCGTCTTCCTCAGCTAGACGCCCGTCCAGAACCACCACAATCCGCCCGTCCACCCTACGAATCCGCTCGTCCAAAACACCAACAATCCGCCCGTCCCGGGCCCTGGACGCTCGGATTGTGTGACAGCTAATCCGTCTTCTACTTGTTCAATGAAGGATGCGCATATTTTTCAAAGACCGGCGAAAAGGAGACCGGAGTCTCTCTGGAGACCGGCGATTCCTCAAGGACTTAATCGTCATTTAAGCCCTTAGTAAACCCTAATTTATGTACCTAATCCCCACTATAAATACCCCATTAGTCTAATTAGGTTATTATGTTCTTTTTAGCAATCTCTAGTGTAGTTTATATCAATCAAATCTCTCTTTAATCTTGTAATCAACTTTTAATCAAGTCTTAATACAAATCTCATTTCCTTAATCTCTCTTTTGTTCATCTTTCATTTTGGGTAATTGAAGATTATTTGGGTTATTATTGGGAGATTGACAACCTTCGAATCAATCATCAAGTACTTCTATTATTCTTAGCTTTATTATTGGAATCATTAGTAGGTATAATTCTCTTAATCCCTTTTTAATTATTGTTAATTATCTTCATTTATTCATCGTGTTTTACTTTTTCGGTATGATTGACAACCTTGCTAGCATGTTCAACATGATAATGAGTGAGTAGTTTCCTTAGCTAGGGTTAATGGGTAATTAGGGGAAACCAACATGGGGAATGATTCATGCTTAAATTAATATGTTTTCATAGTTTATTTGCTTGCTTGTTGTGATCTCAACTTATGCACATGTTATGTTTGATGAAATGCGAGCCTATGAATCCTTGCATTTTTTACCCATCACCTATCTTTTCAATGAGACTTGTAAGACATAAACCAACTCGAGTCTCATTAGACCATGCATATAGTTGAGTAGGGAAGATAAAGTCGACTTGTAGGTGTTGTACAATCTAATCGATTCGGCTCCGGGACCCAAACTTTCCTAGGATTGTAAGATATAAACCGACTCGATCCATCACAATAATAATTGCTTGCTTATAATTTGAGAATATATTTGTATGATCAATTCCCATGAATCCCCTATGACTCCATGACACCCTAGTGCCTTTTATCAATTGTTTACATCCCTTTTTAATCATCTTGCTTGTTTACTTTTATTGCTATTTAGTTTAGTGATCTTCTACTTCAAACCCCAAATTGTGACACCCCTAGACACCACTAGTTGCAATTGAAAATCTCATCTCAATTCCCATCCCTTGGGATCCGACCTTTACTTGCCTCTTTACTAATTGTAGAGTTGTTTGTGGAGTTATAAATTGTGTTTTGGTCTAGGTGCTCCTAACGACAAGTACCGAAAATTAAACCTCCAAGTGAGTCTGACCAAAAAATGGCGCCGTTGCCGGGGACGGTGTTAATTTGATTTAGATTTTCTTAAATTGTTATTAGTTGTGTCTTTCTTTGCCTTGGGGAAGTAAAACTCCTCAAGGTTTGTTCTAATTATTTTCGAGTTGTTTGATATTTTGCATGTCTAGAAGATCACAAAGTAACTTGTTACCCTTTGATCACGAAATTGAAAGGACTTTGACAAACAATAGAAGACTTGCTAGGAGAATTTTGAGAGGTATTAGTGAGGTTGTAGATATTCAACCAAACGCTATTGAGTTCGTCAACCCTTTTGCAAGAGAAGGTGAGGGGAACCCCATACAAAATACAACACAAAATCAACCCACAATGCCTAAATTTTCATCACATTCCGTACCAACCGAGGAGAACCTACCCAATGGTACTCCCACATCACAACACTTAACTGGAAATTTCATTGCCCAATCCGCATTTATCCAATTAGTCGAAAGAAGCCAATTTGGGGGGATGCCTAGTGAAGACCCTCACTCTCACATGGAGACTTTTTGTGACTATTGTGATGCGATTTCTCAAACCGGTGTAACTCAAGACCAAATTCGATGGGTCTTATTTCCTTTTTCTCTAATTGGCACCGCTAAACAATGGTTGAAAGGCCTTGATAAGGCTACTCTCGGAATTGACTCTTGGAAGAAGTTGGCTCTAGCTTTCTACAAAAAGTTCTACCCACCGAAAAGACTAACATGCTAAGAGCTCAAATTACGGGCTTTAAGCAAAGAGATTAAGAATCCTTGTATGAAGCTTGGGAGCGATTCAAGGGAATTTGTCGCTCATGTCCTCATCATGGACTTAGCGAGTGGTTCTTGGTACAACAATTTTGTAATGGTCTTTATGAAGACTCAAGAAACATTCTCAACATGGGATCAAATGGAATGTTCACCGAATTTGACGACAATCAAACTTGGAACAAGATTGAGGAAATGGCGGTCCATAATTCACAATATAGTAGACCTCGCAAGGCTACTAAAGGAGGAAAGCATTAAGTGGACTCTATTACTCAATTGGGTGCTAAACTTAGTGCTCACATTGATACCATCAATTTGAAGTTCGAAAAAGCTATGGCTAGACTTGAAGAAGCCTCAAAATCACCAAAGCAACTTGTTAATGCCATGACGGCATCTTCATCAATCCCAAGTGGGATATGTGAGAATTGTGGAACTTTGGGACATGACCAAAGTGAATGTAGGGGAACAAATGAACAAGTGAATGCTTTTCAAGCATACAAGAGTGGTACACCTTATTCAAATTATTACAATAAAAACACCAAATTCCACCCAAATCTCTCATACAAAAGCCAAAATGTTCAAAACCCTCAACCAAAATACACCCCACCTCCCATGAGAAACCAAAATCAAAGACCCTTTTACAACCAAAACCAAGGTTACCAAAATCAAACTCCATACAATCAACAAAATGACCAAGGTTTTGATGTTAAAAAAGCGGTCCTCCAAATGCAAAAAAATCAACAAGAGTTTTTCACTCAAATGCAAAAGGATAGTCAAGCAAAGGAAATCACCATCAACAACATCCTAGCCCACACCAAAATGTTGGAAACCCAATTGACTCAACTAGCATCTTCAAGCTCACAAAGACAAAAGGGGCAATTACCACCTCAAAGTAATCCCCCGAAACATGAAACGGTTAGTGCCATTCACTTGAGAAGTGGTACGAGGTATGAAGCACCGAAGAAGCAAGTTGAGGATGAAGTGTTGAAAGCTAGTGACAAAGAAGAAGTTGCGCAAAACTCCAAGGATGGAGAACCATCAAAAGAAGAAGTTTCAAAGAAAAATGAAGATAAGGCCAAGGAACCCATTATGATTAGACTTCCTTTTCCAAGTCGTCAAGCCAAGCCCAAATTTGATGACCAACTTGGAAAATTTATGGAGATTGTGAAGAATTTGGAAGTCTCGATTCCTTTCACGGAAAAAATCAATCACGTGCCGGCCTATGCAAAGTACATGAAAGACATCCTTACGAAAAAGAAGTCGATCCGGAAGCTTGAGACTACCGCCTTCACTATGGTGAGTAGTTCAATACTTCAAGGGCGTTCACCTCCAAAACTTAAAGATCCGGGAAGCTTCTCAATACCGTGTACCATTGGCGACACCACGATCAACAAAGCCTTATGTGATATAGGGGCTAGTGTGAGTGTTATGCCGTACTCGGTGAGTAAAAGGTTAGGGATGGGAGAGCTTAAATGCACCAATATCACACTCCAAATGGCAGATAGATCGACGAAGACACCATTAGGGATATGGGAAGATGTTCCCGTAAGAGTTGGGAAATTTTTCATCCCGGTGGACTTTGTCATTGTTGACATGGAAGAAGACTCCAATATTCCAATAATTCTAGGTAGACCTTTCTTGCACACCGCAGGTGCGGTGATAGATGTGAAGCATGGAGAGCTCACTCTAGAAGTGGGAGATGAAAGCATAACTTTCAATCTTGACAAGACCATGAGAGCTCCCCGTTTGCATGAACCATGTTTTATGGTTGATCATTATAGCCGGAAGGATGATAGGAAGAAGTTGGAATTCCAATAGAAGAAGAAAGTCTATAATGCTCCATCAAAAGAGCAAGGAAATTGTAACAAAGAGAGCTTGAAAAGCTCACCAAAGTCAAGCAATGAAGAAGATGGCCTCATTGGCCAAGACAAGAAAGTGGGAGAGTTGTCTCTATCAACTCAAGAGATCTTTAGTGACCAAGTAGATGAAGTTTGTGGTCTTTGGGACGATGAGTTTGAAGGGATTTTCAATCCCTACATTGGTAATGCTATCGCTCAAGACCAACATGAAGGACAACAAGTGCAAAGTTCTATTGAGGATCTTTATCATAACAATGAACAAGCTTTTGACTACTTCTTCAAGGTGTTCAGTGACATCAACAACACCTTGGACATGCCACCATGACATCTCACTAAGGATGAGAGTTTGGTGGAGTCCTCTCCAAACCACCATTTGTAAATTGATGTGACCATAATTAGCGCATATTTAGCCCCTGAATTACCGTTGTTTCCATGCTTTTTAGTGCCTATTTGGGTCATTTCTTATCTTTAGTTCTTTGTTTTGCATATTCTTTGAGATTTTGATCCCTTGGTAGGAAAGGAGTAAGAATCTTGCATTTTCATGGCAAAACGAGGCTAAATTGATTGTATTCAATGACCAAGCATCAAGAAGAGACAAGACTAGAAGGCCTTTGTACATATCATAGTAGAAGAGCAATGTTGAAAAAGGATCCTTGCGTCCCCAAGGAAATCCCCAAGGAATTTATGAAGAAAAGGGAAGAAAAGAAGAAGAATTGACGCTGACCAACAATCCGAACGGATTGCAGACAATCCGTCCGTCCAGCCAGCACAATCCGAGCGTCTCTCCTTGGAATCCGCTCGGATTCCCCCTCAACAATCCCAGCGTCCCTCTCCTGAATCCGCTCGGATTGCACCGCCTAAATCCGGCCGTCCCGACTCTAATCCGCACGGATTCCTGCACAGCACGGATTTCATTCTTCAAGCTACGAAAAGAGAAGCCCTTCTCTCAGAAAATACCGGCTCCTCCTTGCTCAACTTAAAAAGTGTAATTACTAGTTTAGCCCTTAGTTAACCCTAATGCATCCTCCCTAATTTTCACTATAAATACCCCATTAGTCTAATTAGAGGAGCATGCTCTTTTTATCAATAATTAGTGTAGTTAATATCAATCAAATCTCTCTTCAATATTGTAATCAAGTATTAATCAAGTTTTAATCCAAGTTTTAGTTCTTTAATCTCTCTCTTGTTCTTCCTTTATTTTGGGTAATTGAAGATTATTTGGGTTATTATTGGGAGATTGACAACCTCTCAATCTAGGATTCAAGTACTTCTATTATTCTTGCTTTATTATTGGAATCATTAGTAGGTATAATCTCTTAATCCCTTTTTAATTATTGTTAATTACTTTCATTTATTCATCATGTTTCATATTGTTGGTATGATTGACAACCTTGCTAGCATGATCAACATGATAATGAGTGAGTAGTCTCTTAGCTAGGGTTTAATGGGTGATTAGGGTAAACCATCATGGGGATGATTCATGCTTAAATCAATATGCTTTCATATCTTATTTGCTTGCTTGTTTTGATCTTAATACATGCACATGTTATATTTGATGAAATGCTAAGCCTATGAATCCTTGCATTTACTATCATCTTCTATCCTTTCAACTTGACTTGTAAGACATAAACCAACTCGAGCCTCATTAGACCATGCATGTTGTTGAGTAGGGAAGATTAAGTCGACTTGTAGGTGTTGTACAATCTAATCGATTCGGCTCCGGGACCCAAACTTTCCTAGGATTGTAAGATATAACCCAACTCAATCCATCACAATAATAATTGCTTGCTTATAATTTGAGAACATGTTTGTATGATCATATCCCATGATTCCCCTATGACCCCATGATATCCTAGCATTTTTAATCAATTGTTTACATCTTCCCTTTTGTTGCTTGTTTATTGCTTTTATTAGATTAGATTCATCAACCCATTATAATTGTGACAACCCCAAGCATAACCATAATTAGATTGAATAATTTGAGTAACCACCGTCCCATGGATCGACCTCGACTTACCGCTAACTAGTTGTTTGTTGAGTATTATAAATGTGTTTGATTGGATGTGACCCGACGACATCACCCATCAAAATGGCGCCGTTGCCGGGGACGGTGTTTAATTGATTTAAGATTTCTTTTATTGTTATTAGTTGTGTCTTTTTCACCTTGGGGAAGTAAAACTCCTCAAGGTTTGCTCTAATCGTTTTCAAGTTGTTTGATATTTTGCGAGAATGGATTTCATAGATTGTTTTGTAGAGGACCACTTGCGTATCCCTTACTTCAAGGATCCCATGCAAGCATTAGAGGCCTTAGAAGCAAGTAAGGCTAAGAGCATGTATTGGGAGTTGGAGGTGGATCTCTTCGAGGCCGCTCTAGCTAACAAGGAACTCACTCATGCACAATCCGAGTTGGTTCATAATATTCTAGTGGAAGCATGTCAACCCATAGAAGATGAGCAATCCATCCTAGAGGATATTCTACAAACTCAAGAGCAAGAGGAACCCATCATGGAATTCGAGTATGATGAGGTTGATGAAAGTGAAGATGCGTATGTCATGAGAATGGAATGTTTAATGGAGATGGAGCAAATTCTCAATGAAACTCCAAAGGAAGAAAGTAAGGTACAAACTCCTACTTTAAAACCCCTTCCCCCAAATTTAAAGTATGCTTATCTTGATGAATCAAAGACCAAACCCGTGATTGTTAATGATAGACTTAATGATGACCAATTGGGAAAGTTACTTGATGTGTTAAAACAACATGAGAAGGCTATAGGTTATAGACTAGATGACCTTAAAGGGATAAGTCCCGACTTTTGCATGCATAGGATTCATCTAGAGGACGACCATAGACCTACCATTCAACCCCAAAGAAGATTGAACCCCCACATGCAAGAAGTTGTCAAAGGAGAAGTCATGAAATTACTTGATGCGGGAATCATATATCCCATATCGGATTCTTTGTGGGTTAGCCCCGTCCAAGTGGTACCTAAGAAAGGAGGTACTACGGTAGTGACAAATGAGAAAAATGAATTAATACCCACAAGGATGATCACCGGTTGGCGTATGTGCATTGACTACCGGAAATTGAACTCCGCAACAAGGAAAGATCACTTCCCCTTACCATTCATTGACCAAATGCTTGAGAGGTTAGCCTCTAACAAATTCTTTTGTTACCTTGACGGGTATTCGGGATTCTTCCAAATCCCTATACACCCGGATGACCAACATAAGACCACCTTCACATGCCCTTATGGCACTTTTGCATATAGAAGGATGCCTTTTGGATTATGTAATGCCCCCGCCACTTTCCAAAGATGTATGATGAGTGTTTTCTCCGATTACTTAGAGACCATAATGGAAGTTTTTATGGATGATTTTAGTGTTTATGGAAAGGACTTTGACTCATGCTTGCATAATCTTTCTCTTGTGTTGTAAAAATGTGAAGATGTTAGTCTTGTTCTAAATTGGGAAAAGTGTCACTTCATGGTCAATGAAGGAATTGTTTTAGGTCATTTAATTTCGGAAAAGGGCATCGAGGTCGATAAAGCTAAAGTTAAGGTGATAGAGAAACTCCCACCTCCCGTGAATGTTAGAGGGGTGAGAAGTTTTCTCGGTCACGCGGGTTTTTATCGTCGTTTCATAAAAGATTTTTCGAAAATAGCAAAACCCCTCACTCAACTTTTGCTTAAAGATGCCCAATTCCAATTTACTGACGAGTGTGTTGAAGCTTTTAATAGAATCAAAGAAGCATTGATCTCGGCACCAATCATCCAACCCCCAAATTGGGAGTTACCTTTCGAGATTATGTGTGATGCTAGCAACTACGCCGTTGGAGCGGTTCTTGGCCAACGGGTAGGGAGAGCTCTTTATGCCATCTATTACATAAGCAAAACCCTCGACCCCTCTCAAGTGAATTATGATACAACCGAAAAGGAGCTTCTTGCCATTGTTTATGCTTTGGATAAATTCCGTTCCTACTTACTTGGATCCAAGGTGATTGTATTCTCGGATCACCGTGCTCTCCAACATCTCTTGATAAAGAAGGAGGCAAAACCAAGATTGTTGAGATGGATTTTGCTTCTTCAAGAATTTGACTTGGAGATAAGAGACAAGAAAGGAGCCGAGAATGTAGTAGCGGATCACTTGTCAAGAATCCGGTTTCATGATGAAAATGGAGAAACCCCGATCAATGACTCATTCCCCGACGATATTTTGATGGCTATTCAAACTCAACTTGAAAGGCACATCACCCCATGGTTTGCCGATTATGCTAACTATATTGTTGGAAAAGTGCTCCCTCCTAACTTGAACCACAACCAAAGGAAGAGATTCCTATTCGAAGTAAAGAGGTACTTTTGGGATGACCCAAACCTCTACAAGGAGTGTAGTGATGGGCTCTACCGAAGATGCATCCCTCAATGGGAAATCCAAGGAATCTTGGAAGGATGTCATTCATCACCCTACGGTGGGCACCATGGAGCAAGAAGAACCGTTGCAAAAATTCTCCAATCGGGCTTCTATTGGCCCACAATGTTTCAAGATACAAGAGAATTCATCATTCATTGTGATGCTTGTCAAAGAACGGGCAATATATCTTGGAGAAACGAAATGCCACAAAGGGGCATTCTAGAGGTGGAGATTTTCGATGTTTGGGGAATCGACTACCAAGGACCCTTTGTGACATCCAATAGGAACAAGTACATCCTTGTGGCCGTAGATTATGTTTCAAAGTGGGTGGAGGCAATTGCCACCCCAAATGATGATGCCAAAACGGTCACCAAGCTTTTCAAGAAGATAATTTTCCCACGATTTGGAGTTCCTAGAGCTATCATTAGTGATGGAGGAACACATTTCCATGAGAAGAAGCTTGCATCCCTTTTGACCAAATATGGTGTTCAACATCGAACCGGCTTGGGATATCATCCTCAAACAAGCGGTCAAGTGGAAATTTCAAATAGAGAGATCAAGCCAATTCTTGAAAAAGTTGTGAACAAGACTCGGAAAGATTGGAGCACAAAGCTTGATGATGCTCTTTGGGCTTATAGGACGGCCTATAAGACTCCCATTGGTGCCTCCCCCTACAAGCTTGTATATGGAAAAGCATGTCATTTGCCAATCGAATTGGAGTACAAAGCTTATTGGGCAATCCGAGCACTCAATCTTGATCTCAAATTGAGCGGTCAAAAGAGGATGATCCAAATCCAAGAGTTGGAGGAATTCCGACTACAATCTTATGAGAATGCAAAGATTTACAAAGAAAGAACAAAATTGCTTCATGATAAGAGAATTCGACAAAAGGCCTTGCACAAGGGAGACAAAGTCCTTCTATTCAACTCCCGCTACCGACTCTTTCCGGGAAAATTGAACTCTAGATGGATGGGTCCCTATGTGATAACCGAAGTTGGAAAATATGGAGATTTCGAACTCAAGGCGGAAGATGGAAGCAAGTTCAAGGTAAATGGTCAAAGGTTGAAGCCATACTATCAAGGAGCATTTGTTGGAGAGGTCGAGGCTACCTACCTCGGGCCTCCTCCCCCTTTAAAGGACCATCTAAGGGAGAGTTTGGTGGAGTCCTCCCTAAACCACCATTTGTAAATATACTAACCCTCTAACTTGTATTTATTATTTAATTTCTTTTATTTTAATAAATGTCATAAACTCTTTTCATGAGCGTAAGTGAGGGAGGGTTACTAACAAGTTCTTGAATGAAGGAAGGAGCAAATTCCTAAGTGTGGGGATGCATTGAAAGAAAGAAGAAAAAGTCAAAGCTCGCAGCCAGAATCCGAGCGGATTCCCGGGTATCCGGCCGTCTTGGCCGAATCCGGACGTCTAGGAGAGAAACCGCACGTCCAGCTTTGTCGAAAAACTGAAGGTTTCTGGGCTGTTTGAAAATCCGAGCGTCCTATGGAAGAAGACGCCCGTCTGGTTGAATCCGGCCGGATTTGTGGAAAGACGCTCGTCTCTCCGCCTGTGCATTTCAAGAAAAATCTCTGTCGAAGAATCCGCTCGTCTTCTCAATAAGACGCCCGTCCAACCCTTGAAGAATCCGAGCGTCTCTCGCTCGGGACGCCCGTCTTGTGGCGTCAAAAATTTTGGAATTTCACTCTGTGGCAGAATCGGGCGTATTGCCCGTAATCCGCCCGTCTCATGAAGGAGGAATCCGAGCGTCTTCCCTCCGAATCCGCTCGTCTCCTCCCACTATTTCTCGACCCGACTTTTTCCAATTAAAATACACCCCACCACCCATATAATGCCACATCACTACTCCTTCCACTTACCCTATAAAACCCACCTCCTTATGACTCCCATACATATCCAAATCACTCTCTTTGCCCTCAAAATTAAAAATCCCCAATTTTCTAGGGTTTCCAATTCTCAATCAACAAGGAACATCCTTAGCAAATCTTCAAATCAAAAGAACCCAACAAAAGAAGCAAGAATGGCACCAAGGAGATCCTCCTTTAGAAGTGCAAGAAGACCAAGGATGGTGGGAAGTTCCTCTACCTCACATCTCAACACCATTAGAAGGGAACATGTAGAGATTGTAGATCTCACAAGGCTCGATGGTTTCTCGAATGTGGAATTCCTTGATGATGTGCAGCGATTGGTCTTCCACCGACTCTTAAGTAAGAATATTCTTCCCACTAAATTTCTTTGTCATGATACCTTAAGAAAGCTTGGAAGTTTTCACCAAGTAGAAGCACTCTTTGAGGTTTTTGGTCTTTCGACTCTCTTTCGCATGTATGAACCAACCTATCGGTCCCTTGTGCTAGAATTCTTAAGCTTTTTGAAGATCACAACCGTAAACAAAGTGATATGCATAGAGTTTCGGTTAGAAAATGTTTCTAGGATGATGACCCTTGTCGAGTTTGCCAATGTGTTCGGGCTTGATGTTTCGCCTACCCGAACATCAAAGCCCAAAAAGTATAATGTTGCACCATTGTGGAGGGCCATGACGGGCCGGGATTTCATTCTTACCAAAGAGTGTCTTGCTTTTCACATCCAAAACCCGATCTTGAGGCTTACATATATATTTCTTTCGGGTACTCTTTTCGCCCGCCGTGATCCGGCCATTGTCAACCAATTGGACCTTGTATTTATGGAATCATACCTCAACATTCAAGGGAGAGATAGGTATCACTTCAATGCACCTCTAGTTTTGCTAGAGAAATGGGCAAGGTTTAAAAATGGGGATGATGATGGAATGAAGCACATAGTGAATGGTGGACTCATAACTAGACTTGCAAAGCACTTCAACCCAAGGTTCAATGAGAACAATGAGTACACTCCACTTGCGGGGAACACGAGAATTAATGAAGATCTCCTTATCGTCCAACACCATTGGATAACCCTTGAGGGGGTCGATAAGAGGATAAAGTGGTTGACAAAAGGGAGCGATCCACTCTATCTCCCAATGCATGATCTACCACGGGTCTCCCCAAGAAGAGGAAGCTTGTCCCCAATGCCCTCCTACCTCATCCCAAGTCAAAAAAGGCAAACTACACCTCCACAAAATCCACCACCACAACAAGAACAACAAACTCAAAATGAGAGGATAAAAGTGCCTCCTTACCCATTTCCCTACCAACCATATAACCATCCAAATCCCTTCATCCTCCCCCGTGACGACTTTGTCACGGGAATTTTGCAAGATTTACACTACCGTCAATATGAGACCTCCGTGGACACTTATTATGCTCTTTACCCCCAATACTATGAGATGGCTCAAAAAGGACGGATTAGTGAGGAAGGAGCTTTCCCCTCATGGGCTCAAATGGAATTGCTCTTTCCTAACTCGGAGAAGGCTAATGAAGGGGCGAACGGTCGCAAAGGGGAAGAGAGTGGGGATTCTTGTGGAGGTGATACGGTGAAGCTTGAGAGTGAAGATGAGTTCATGGATCCAAGTTTAAGTGATGCTTCAAAGGATATTTGGGATACCGATATTGAAGGAGATGATGCCGATATCTAGGAGACTACTTCATAGCTAGGTGGAGCGGGCAAGAGGCACCCACCTTAGTTCAAGTGAAGTTTTCTCATCTCTCCTCTTTATCTTTATTTTTTTCATGAAAAGAACTTTGTATCTTGTTTCTTTGCATTTTATTTCATTTTGATCATTGTTGGTTTAGTCCTAGCAACATCAAAGGACTCACACCTCGGTTCCATTGAGGTGTTCTTCTTTTATTGTTCCCATTTGTAAAAATCCAAAATGACAATCTAGTTTCATGCATAGCATAGTGTGTGCATGAACTATACCCATGCTTTGACATTAGCAATAGTGTCTTATTTGGTTTGGGGAAGTTAATGCATACGCAAAGGGAGGTAATCTAAATTATCCTCTCCGTCATAACAAAAACCATGCATCATGTAGTATAGCTTAGTGTAGAATTGCATTTAGTATAGAAATCATGCATCATCTTTGCATAATTTCCATCATTTTGGCCATTGAGGACAATGCCCATATTAGTGTGGGGATGAGAATTCTAACACTTAACTTTTATTCAAAAACCATAAAAATTTAAAAATTTCAAAAATCATAAAAATTTGAAAATTGAAAACCCAAAAACAAGTTCATTTCCTTTGTATATATTGTCTTGTATATATTGTGTTTGTTTTATCCTTGTTCACTTTGATTGACTACGCCACATCCGAGACATGAGGATATTGAAGACCGCATGGTATGATCTTTTCAATCTCCTTTTTCCTCTTTATGTTAATGACTATGTGGCTTTATTTTGTTTGATGCGGTAAAACAATGTGAACTTAGGATTGCATTTAGTTTATATGGCATATTAGTTGGTAGAATCATTTGCATTAGGATGTGTATATGCTAGTTGCATCATGGCATGTAGTTTGGATGTTAGAAAAATTTTGCGAAACCGTCTATTTGGGAAGCTTGACAAGTGTATATAGGCCCTAGTAGATGCTTTTTATTCTTAAGACTTTGCTTGTTAGAATACGTGTAAAACACCCTAGGATATGTCATGCTAGTATCCTTTGACCCATGGATTAAGGCCTAGTCAAGAGTACCTTGTGGTGTGATAACTCCTTGGCTACCGTTTATTCCAAGGTGACCCTTGAAACCATGCATACTTCCATCACTCATCCATATTCTACCATATCTTTGTCAACAAAAGGGAATGGGCACAAAAAGAAATCAATTTGAGATCAATGAAATGAAAAGTGAAAGAAAGTTTGCAAAAATGCATCAAAAGAAAAGAGGAGCAAAAATAGACTCCTAAAGCTTCAAATACAAGGCACCCTCGTTACTAATTGGGGTGACTTTGAAAATGTTCAAAAAGAAATGCAAAAAGTTGCCAAGTATTGAAATGCCAAAAATCAAAAAGAAATGGCAAGAAAGTGTTCTCAAATGTCAAATGCCAATGAAATTGGGGGGAAAACAAAAACAAAAGCAAACTCCCAAAGTGAAACTCAAATATCTATTGATCCCTTTATCCATCATATCCATTTTTGTGCATGGTAGAGAGGGGACGACCCTTCTTCTTGTCTAAGCAAGAGGGGGAATTCCGCGATCCTCCAGTGTTTCTAACACCATAGGGAGTCTACTCTTGACAAAAGCATTTAACGATTGAGGACAAAGGTACCCTAGCTTGACACAACTTGGAAGTGATTTATTGGTATCCTTCTAGGCTTAGTAGTTTGAACAAATTGCATCTATGAAGGATTGTGTACCCTTGAATTGCTTCCCTTGTAGATAATTTCCGCCACTTAGATGAGGAAAGTGGCTATTCTTTTTGTAGATGCATCCATTATGTGATTTTATGTGCTTAATGTTTGGATGTGTCGCCATTTTGGCAAGACCCACCTTGCCTTGCAAGAAGGCATCCTACCTCATGGTTGTCTTGTTGTGAGTTGAAGGGGCGGAGTGAGACCCGCTAATTGTCTCATATCGGCTATTATTATTAGGATAGGTTAGTTTTGGTCCTAGTCTTTGTCACCTCTTTACTCGGGACGAGCAAAGGTTCGGTTTGGGGATATTTGATGTGACCATAATTAGCGCATATTTAGCCCCTGAATTACCGTTGTTTCCATGCTTTTTAGTGCCTATTTGGGTCATTTCTTATCTTTAGTTCTTTGTTTTGCATATTCTTTGAGATTTTGATCCCTTGGTAGGAAAGGAGTAAGAATCTTGCATTTTCATGGCAAAACGAGGCTAAATTGATTGTATTCAATGACCAAGCATCAAGAAGAGACAAGACTAGAAGGCCTTTGTACATATCATAGTAGAAGAGCAATGTTGAGAAAGGATCCTTGCGTCCCCAAGGAAATCCCCAAGGAATTTATGAAGAAAAGGGAAGAAAAGAAGAAGAATTGACGCTGACCAACAATCCGAACGGATTGCAGACAATCCGTCCGTCCAGCCAGCACAATCCGAGCGTCTCTCCTTGGAATCCGCTCGGATTCCCCCTCAACAATCCGAGCGTCCCTCTCCTGAATCCGCTCGGATTGCACCGCCTAAATCCGGCCGTCCCGACTCTAATCCGCACGGATTCCTGCACAGCACGGATTTCATTCTTCAAGCTACGAAAAGAGAAGCCCTTCTCTCAGAAAATACCGGCTCCTCCTTGCTCAACTTAAAAAGTGTAATTACTAGTTTAGCCCTTAGTTAACCCTAATGCATCCTCCCTAATTTTCACTATAAATACCCCATTAGTCTAATTAGAGGAGCATGCTCTTTTTATCAATAATTAGTGTAGTTAATATCAATCAAATCTCTCTTCAATATTGTAATCAAGTATTAATCAAGTTTTAATCCAAGTTTTAGTTCTTTAATCTCTCTCTTGTTCTTCCTTTATTTTGGGTAATTGAAGATTATTTGGGTTATTATTGGGAGATTGACAACCTCTCAATCTAGGATTCAAGTACTTCTATTATTCTTGCTTTATTATTGGAATCATTAGTAGGTATAATCTCTTAATCCCTTTTTAATTATTGTTAATTACTTTCATTTATTCATCATGTTTCATATTGTTGGTATGATTGACAACCTTGCTAGCATGATCAACATGATAATGAGTGAGTAGTCTCTTAGCTAGGGTTTAATGGGTGATTAGGGGAAACCATCATGGGGATGATTCATGCTTAAATCAATATGCTTTCATATCTTATTTGCTTGCTTGTTTTGATCTTAATACATGCACATGTTATATTTGATGAAATGCTAAGCCTATGAATCCTTGCATTTACTATCATCTTCTATCCTTTCAACTTGACTTGTAAGACATAAACCAACTCGAGCCTCATTAGACCATGCATGTTGTTGAGTAGGGAAGATTAAGTCGACTTGTAGGTGTTGTACAATCTAATCGATTCGGCTCCGGGACCCAAACTTTCCTAGGATTGTAAGATATAACCCAACTCAATCCATCACAACAATAATTGCTTGCTTATAATTTGAGAACATGTTTGTATGATCATATCCCATGATTCCCTTATGACCCCATGATATCCTAGCATTTTTAATCAATTGTTTACATCTTCCCTTTTGTTGCTTGTTTATTGCTTTTATTAGATTAGATTCATCAACCCATTATAATTGTGACAACCCCAAGCATAACCATAATTAGATTGAATAATTTGAGTAACCACCGTCCCATGGATCGACCTCGACTTACCGCTAACTAGTTGTTTGTTGAGTATTATAAATGTGTTTGATTGGATGTGACCCGACGACATCACCCATCATAAATATTTCTAACTTCCTAACTAGCATTTTAATTCTTACATTGCATTTTTGTCATTTTTTGATTTTTATGCCATGATCAAGATACTTATCATTTTTGAGAGAAGTGAGGGAGGGACTAATTATTTTATTGATGTGTAGTGCTTTAACTTAGTGTGGGGATAGAAATTGCCTAGGCTATCCATGCCTTCGTAGTGCCCCTACAATAAAGAACACGGGATTTGAAGAATGAAAATGACACGGGATATGCAAGTGCACGGATGGAACTGAATCCGGGTAGACCAGGTGGAATCCGAGCGTCCCTATGGGTAATCCGCTCGTCTTATGGGAATCCGAGCGTCTGTGGTAGAATCCGTCCGTCCAAATGAGCTGCAAAATTGAAAATTTTGGTTTGTTAGAGAATCCGAGCGTCCCAGCTGAGAAGACGCTCGTCTGAAATAATACGCTCGTCTTTGCAAGAAGATGCTCGTCTTTTTGCCAGTGCAGATTAAGAAAATTCGCTGTAAAAGAATCCGCTCGTCTTTAAGGGAATCCGCTCGTCCTGAATTGCATAATCCGCTCGTCTTCTCCAAAAGACGCTCGTCTTTAGGCGAGATTTCCTAAAGCCAAATTGAGCAGAATCCGAGCGTCCCGACAGGAATCCGCTCGTCTTCCCCCTGCAGTTTTGAAATTTTCGGGTGTTTTAAATACCCCTTCCCACATTCATTCATTCATTCAAACATTCAAATACTACCCATAAACCCCAAAACCCTCATCCTCTCCATCACCAAAAACAAAATTTCCTCAACCAAATCCAACAAAATCAAATCCAAACTTCCTTACAACAACAATTAATCACTCATTTTCCAACAATAATCAATCCAAGCACCAAAATCTTCAACCGTTGAGTCGATATTTGAAATACAAAGGCAAATCCTTTCATCTTAAAATCGATTTGGGTATAATTGGAAATTGAATATTTTCAATCTTTTCTTGGTATAATCATCAATGGCAAGAAAAAAAGGAGCAACAAAGGCACTCAAGGCAAAGGCACTCTCAAAAAGGCAATAATGCCTTAAAGCAAAGAAAGCTTCAATGGCTATGGTGGTTGCTAGGGCAAACTTGGAAGTTCAACAACAACAACAAGATCCTCCCTTGGAAGCAACAACATCAACAACTCCGTAAATTACTCAATTATCAAACTATCCGGAGGTAATTTTCATTTCTAACTCCCATAGGGATACATTTGCCAAGTATTCTAAGAAAGCTATTCTACCCACCAAATTCATATGTGAAAATGCCTTGAACAAATTGGGTGTCCTTGAACAAACAAAAGCCTTCTTCGAAGCCATGGGGTTGGGAAAATTGTTTACTACAAGAGAATTGACATACCCCTCCCTTACCTTGGAATTCTTAAGTTCATTGAAAGTGACTAAGGTAGACACTACTACAGAAATCATGAAGGACATCGGACTTCTAGACACATGGACATCGGATTATAGGCCGATGTAGAGTTCAGTCCCGTCCATATGGGGTGTAATGGACATGGGACTTTAAACCGATGTCCATTAATATATGCACATCGGATTTTTAAATATATCCGATGTCCATATGAGTAATGAACATCAGATTTTAACATTAATCCGATGTCCATATGTGTAATGTACATCAGATTTTTATAGAAAGCCCATGTCCTTTGAAGCTAGAATTACATCGAACTTTTATAAATCCATTTGTCCTTTATATTGTTTTTTTTTTTTTTTTAAAAAAATTGAAAAGAGCGAGCCAATTCATATTGCATTACACCAATTTGAATGCCAAAACATTAATACAAAACATGTCAACTGCCATTCAACCAAAATGATCGATTTCAATTAATAAAAACCGATCCCAATCAACATACAACGCAACCGTCTCCGTCATCCGAATTCAACAACTAACGAACAACAACAAAGGGCATAACAAATCCCAGCCAACATAACATATGGTCTTGCAGATCATGTAATCAGTTTTTCAAAATGCAACTACCTAATACATTACTACGCTAGCTAGCTATCTACGGCTAGATATTGAGAAAATAGTTCGCCTTAAGTCCCGAACCTCATCTAATTCTTCTTGTGAATATGGCGTGGTGTCTTGAAAAACCTGTAATGCATATTAATGACAATGGGGGCGATCAGACATGGCCTCATAAGGGCAGCTTCATATAAGCTAATAATTAAGGGAAGAGGGTAATGACTAGCTCATTGAATTGGCGCAGTTCGCCCACAATGCGTATAAAAGCAGGTCAAAGTAGGATAATTACTTGAAAAAATACAGAGTTTTGCTATAATGTCGAAACTGGCCTCATTGATAGCTTTTGTTGGATTAGAACGCGTGACGATTTCCAGCATGTACCTCATGACGTAGTACCCGCATTCTACGACACCTTGTTGACGAGCACACTAAAATAACAACTCGACAAGAATTAAACCAATAACATGACTTTGTCAATTAAAAGTGATTGATGATCAGACATTGAATTTGTCGTCATAATAAGCAACAACTTACATTATGTTGCAGCCATTGCGGTGCTTGAGAACGCATTCTTTCCCCACCATTGTAGCCGTATACTCTTACCGATCTAAATATAAACATGGTTTCAAATAAATGATTGTCAGCCAATAATAGTTGCCATTTTTAATGTTCTAATCAGTTGAACATTTATTTATGTGCATATCAATAAATGAACTATTAAGATGAACTTACGCATTAATTAAAGATCTCAACTTTGAAGATGACTTTCCTAGTGAGTCGAACCAATGCACTTGATTATGATCAGCAACGTCAGTCACAACGAGCATCCAATGATCACTGTAAATAATTTGTAACTTATTTACATGATAATCAATAATAAATGGTGACAGTTTTGTTTATTTAAAAGGCAAGGTTGATCAGCACTTACTCATCATCTGAGTACCATCATTAGACTTGATTTAACCATCAACGATTTCTTAGGCACAACTCCTAATAGTGACGATCATCTGGCATCAACGCATTAAGGGCAGAATGCTGCTGCATGTGCTGCATGTGGATCTGTGTTTCAGACAGAAATAACGAGATGAATGAAGCAAAGATCATATTGAGGCCAGAACAGCAGCTCCTACCATAGTCGAAGTTCTAGAGTGCAACATGATCAAATAAAAGCTTTTCCCTGAAGGAAGGATCAAACCAAAGATGGAAATTTTTGGCAACATATGATCGCCACAAGACTCACAACATCAATAAAGACTCAAGTCCCAAAAGAATGGTGGACAAAAATGATCCATCAAAGAGAATCACAAGTATAAAAGTAGATCAAAGGAGTAAATGAAATGAAGAATGTATACAATAGGTGAATCTACCCTCCTCTCAATATAGTCCATTATAATGAATACACAAACCCAAATGAAGGGACTGTTGTCAAATTTTAATGCTCAGCTTGTGGAACTTTGACAAAAACATGTAGCAAAAGAATAGATTCATGTTACAAAGCCATGAGATTTAGATCATCAAAATGCAAGTAGTTGGCCATAAGCACAAAAAATTGAACTCACAAGACCACACATCAGATGGTATGCCATCATAGTCTTTATCACTGATGAACATGGCACCAATGCAACAAATCAATTCACAGATTTTAGATACTCAAGGAAATACCTATAAGTTGTTAAGTTACTCCAACAATCTAAATAATAACTCCAGAAAACACATATAGTTTATAAGAAACAAAAACTCTATACAAGAATACAATTATCTGAAGCTAATCCAATTTGTTAAACCATTCTATAATACACCCTTAAGATTCCTACAACCAATTTCCCCTAATCACAATATCAAAAAAAAAACATAATAAGAGTACTCTGTAACATATTACTACCACAATTACACCACTAAGATGTACTGAGACTATAAAGGGTATTAGACATTAATTGGCCAATTAATGTTTTAACCACTGGAAACCATCGGCCATTACCAAGTAGTGGTATCCAATTGAACAACATGACATCAAGTGAATGGAGCAAAGAAACGATACAAAAAAAGAAGTTAATAAACAAGATATTGTAAATTGACCCTAATTTAAATTAACAATAGCATTATATTGTTGGGTGTTGGGAGAATAGCTTTGATTTTCTATTAGTTCAGAAGTTTACTTCACCGAAACAACTTCACAAAGTCACAACCATGCAACCATCCATATATACAACAATAATATCACCCCAATGTCTCAAGAGCTTTTGCCTAAGGCGAGGTAAGGGAGGGTCAGATGTACGTAGCATAGCCCGATACTAGGAAAAAAGGACAATCATCAATGCAAAGGGATTTTGTAGAGGAATAAGCAAACGAATACGTACGAGTCCTGAGAAAACCTGCTAAAAATCCCGTTCTGAAGGTATGGCCCTAACCAAGAAGTTTGCAGACAAATTCCTTCAAAATTGAAGGAGGAATTGATCCACTAAATGCATTTCTTGAAATGTCACTGCAAAAGAGCATCCAGAATAAAATATAGTAATGAATACCACTCAACTTATCACAAAGAAAGGTACATAGAATACACCAAATCCTCTGCATCCGTAGATATAAACACAAGACAAAAAAAAGAGGGGAGTTGAAATTAAATTACACTATACAAACCTGACATTTCCTTGAGTTATTTCAGTAAAGGGATTCAATACTCTTGCTCAACTCTTCCTGTTTCTTCATCCTCAACCTCTTACTTTCACCTAACAGCTGCTTGGAAAAAGGCGAGCCACAAACAGTTGTCAATATATTGTACTGAACCCGTATTATAAAGGAAATGAGAGCAACCCAAATCAATGAATGTTATTACCTCTACTAGTTTGTTTATGGGTTGTACTTTCTATTCTACTGAAATCAAAAGTAGAAAACGAATTATTCCCAAATTGAAATCAAATTTAATTGAAACCGTAACCCTAATACTTAATTGTACCAACTGATAAAAATAATTGAATCCCAAAAGATAAACAACATACAAAAACAAAACCTCGAAAAACATATGAATTGCGATGACTTTAGAACTAATTGAAATAAAAAAATCATACCTGATTGAGGATTGCGAACTGGAAGGTTAACGGATTGCACCGAGATGGTTGTGGGTCGTTGGGAAGAGGTGGCTGCTGGCGATAACACGGTGGTTGTCGGTGGGAGGTGGCTGTTGGCGGTGAAAGGTCGTTGTGGCTGCTAGCGTCCTATGCAAGAGTCGGATTTGGGTGTGGACTAAAATAATGAGAGCTTTAAATGACTCCTCGTAACTAAGTAATAAGATGGGAAGAATCAAGACCCGATGTCCCAGCTTGAAATGCGCCCAAATTGAGGATTATATGGACATGGGTTGTAATTTAATCCGATGTCCATTATAATGGACATGGGTTGAAAATAACAACCGATGTCCATATAATATAATTACATCAGACTTTTATAAAAATCCGATGTGCAAACTTATTACATCTGTTTTTTCAAAAATCCGATGTCCATCCACTGATGTCCTTGATGAATTCTGTAGTAGTGAGAGACTAGAACATACATCGAGTTTCGCCTTGCCAATGTGAATAGGCGCATCACCTTTGATGTTTTGAGTAAAGCATTAGGTCTTATTAATACACCTTATTATCACAAGATGCTCGAAAAGTATGACCCCGCTCCTCTTTGGGAGGCAATTTCCGGGAAACAATATGTGAGCTTTCATGCTTGTCGCGCTCTATTAGTCCACCATCCGGGCATTAGAGTGTGGCACAAGGTCATCGGAAATACTATAATTGCAAGAAAAGACACTAATCACTTTACAAAGCTCGATTGTGTTGTACTTGAGTCGGCCTTAAATGTTGGAAGGGAATTCACTAAGCCTTACAATGCTCTAAGGCTTTTGGTGGAAATATGGCTCAATGTTGATTGTGGTAAGGAAGGCACCGCTTTTATCGTAAATGGAGGTCTAGTTACTCTCTTGGCCAAGCACTTTGACGCAAATTTCAACAAGGATAACACCTATGTGGCGATCAAAGGGGGTCATCTCATTGACATGGATGCCATGATTAACAAGTAAAAGTGGGTCAAGCATAACTCTCTTGACACCAACTATGGGTGGCTCACCAATGATGCTAGATCTTTCACTTTGCTTTCCAAGATATGTCGCTTGAGTGCTCATCGAACAAACTACCTACTTCCACTCTCCAAGGGCGCCGAGTACATCATCCGTCAACAAAGGGGCGAAATTGAAGAGCCCTCCTCCTCCATTGTCACACCACCCTATACATTCAAATATCAAGAGTTCAAACCCAAAGATGTTGAAGTGGGCAATGACTACCTGACTCTACTTATACAAGAGATGCATAAACAAGCTTACAATGATCGAGTAGATGCATACTTGGCCCAATATCCACCCCTCCTTCATTTAGCTAGGCAAGGACTACTTGATCCTTCATGTCCTTTGCCTAGTTGGGCGGATAGGGAAGTCTTCTTTCCAAGCACATCAAGGGGTGAAAGACCGGGTGAAGATGGGAATGTCGATGATAAGGGTGTTGATGAAGAGGTAGATGATGAAGAAGAAGAGGCTAATGAAGATGATGAAGGAAGTGAGCAGGGAAGTGAAAAGGGAAGTGGAGATGAGTCCGCTTCTATGGAGGAAAATGATGACAATGATGATATGGTGGAGGACTAGCAAGCTTTGGAGGCTCCTACCCTCTTGAGGTTTGTCTACTTCTTTCTTTGTTTTATTTATTTTTATCTTCATCATAGTTGGAGAGTCCTAGCAACATGAGGACTAACACCTCGGTCCCATTGAGGTGTTCTTTTATTGTTCCCGTTTGAAAAATCCAAAATGATAACATTTAGTTTCATGCATTGCATCTTGTGTGCATGAACTACCCCATAATTTAAGACATTAGAAATAATGTCTATCTCGGTTTGGGGAAGTACACGCATACGCAACGGGAGGTAATCTAAATTAAGCTCTCCGTCATAAACAAAAACCCATGCATCATGTAGTGTAGATTAATATAGCTTGCATTTAGTATAGAATTCATGCATCATACTTGCATAATTTCCTATCATATTAGTCATTGAGGACAATGCCCATATTAGTGTGGGGATGGGGAATTCTAAATTAACTTTTATTCAAAAATTTCGGAAAAAATCAAAAAAAAATTAAAAAAATTTGAAAATCCAAAAACAAGTTCATTTCCTTTGTAGTGTAGACTTGTGTATATTGTTGTATATATTGTGTTTGTTCTATCCTTGTTCACATTGATCGACTACACCACATCCGAGACATGAGGATATTGAAGACCGCATGGTATGATCTTTCCAATATCCTTTTTCCTCTTTATGTTAATGACTATGTGGCTTTATTTTGATTGATGCGGTATAAACAATGTGAATTTAGGGCTTGCATTTAGATTATATGGAATATTAGTTGGTAGAATAATTTGCATTAGAATGTATATATGTTAATTGCATCATGGCATGTAGTTTGCATGTTAGAAAAATTTTGCGAAACCGTCTACTTGGGAAGCTTGACAAGTGTATATAGGCCCTAGTAGATGCTTTTTCTTCTTAAGACTTTGCTTGTTAGAATACTTGTAAAACACCCTAGGATGTGTCATGCTAGTATCCTTTGACCCATGGATTAAGGCCTAGTCAAGAGTACCTTGTGATGTGATAACTCCTTGGCTACCGTTTATTCAAGGTGACCCTTGAAACCATGCATCTATCATCCATGTTCTACCACATTTTTGTCATCAAAGAGAATGGGCACAAAAAGAAATTGATTTGAGTTCAATGAAATGAAAAGTGAAAGAAAGTTTGAAAAATGCATCAAATGAAAAGAAGAGCAAAAATAGACTCCTAAAGCTTCAAATATAAGGCACCCTCACTACATATGGGGTGACTTTGAAAGTGTTCAAAAAGAAATGCAAAAAGTTGAAAAGTTGTCAAGTATTGAAATGCCAAAAAATCAAAAGAAATGACAAAAGAAAGTGTTCTCAAATGTTATATGCCACAAGAAATTGGGGGGGAAACAAACAACAAAAGCAAACTCCCAAAATGAAACTCAAATACTATCGATCCCTTTATCCATCGTATCCATTTTTGTGCATGGTAGAGAGGGGACGACCCTTCTTCTTGTCTAGGCAAGAGGGGGAATTCCGCGATCCTCCAGTGTTTCTAACACCATATGGAGTCTACTCTTGACAAAAGCATTTAATGATTGAGGACAAAGGTACCCTAGCTTGACACAACTTGGAGGTGATTTATTGGTATCCTTCTAGGCTTAGTAGTTTAAATAAATTGCATCTATGAAGGAGTGTGTACCCTTGAATTGCTTCCCCTTTAGATAATTTCCGCCACTTAGATGAGGAAAGTGGCTATTCTTTTGTAGATGCATCCATTACTTGATTTTATGAGCTTTAATGTTTGGATGTTTCGTCATTTTGGCAAGACCCACCTTGCCTTGCAAGAAGGCATCCTAACTCATGGTTGTCTTGTTGTGAGTTGAAGGGGCGGAGTGAGACCCGCTAATTGTCTCATATCGGATATGCTATTAGGTTAGTTTAAATAATGGTCCTAGTCTTTGTCACCTCTTTACTCGGGACGAGTAAAGGTTCGGTTTGGGGATATTTGATGTGACCATAATTTGAGCATATTTAGTCCCCGAATTAGCCACGTTCCCATGCTTTTTAGTGCCTATTTGGGTCATTTATTATTTTTAGTCTTTTGTTTTGCATATTCTTTGAGGTTTTGATCCCTTGGTAGGAAAGGAGTGCAAACCTTGCATTTTCGTGGCAAAATGGAGCTAAATTGATTGAATTCAATGACCAAGCTGTTGGAGTAAATGTCCCCGACAATAATGCGATCACAATTGTCGATCATATTGATCACATGTTTAATCTCATTTTAAGAATACGTAAGGGATGATTCATTATATAGTTAACTGATCAACATTAATCGGTAACGATTGGCTTGCTAGAGTTTGACGTTACTGTCGTGGGACGGTGGTGGTCAGTTGATCCCTTAAGGTCACACCTAAAGGATGATGCCCTTATCTGTAATGTTGATTAATTGTATGACGATACAAGTTGATCAAATCCTTAAAATTGAACAATTCATCTGTGATAGAGAATATTGATTTCTTATTTTAATGAGATTAAATAAGATTTATTTTAGTAATAAAATGCTTTGTTACTAAAATTGTTTATTGTTTGAGAAACAATAGAGATAAGAATGAATGGTCAATTATAATTACAAAATGTTGTGAATTATAATTACATGACCCATTTTATTTTTGTGATCAAGTATCACTAGTCAAATTATTGGATGTAATTTAATTAATTCATGAAATGATATTTATGTGATAAATATGCATTAAATTAATTAATAACATGTATCATACTACATGTGACATATTGTGTGACAAATGACAAATTGACAAAATAAAATGGTAGTTCATATTATGGAGGGTGGACCGAATTAGGAGGAGTATGTAGTGGGTTGTGCTTATATTATTTTATGTGATAGAATTTAAATAATAAGCCTACACTACACTAGCCTTACATGCCTAAGGTTTTGAGAAGACAAAAGCTAAAAAGTAAAAGACCATATATTGGTCTTCTCCTCTCCTAATAACCGTGCTCCCTCCCTCCTCCTTAGTGGATGATTTTTCCTCTAATTATTCTCTTAATGCTTGTCCATTCAAAAGACATGCAAAACTCTCTCTCTCATGTTCATCTTTTTCCTTCATCAAAAACATGAGATTTTGATTGAAATTGTTCATAGAGATTACTAAAATTATTAATGTAATATATGAGTGTTAGTAATCATTTTTAAGGTAAACTACTAAACTAATATCTAGCTAATATTATTTAGTGGGGATAAGGGATAATCTTGGGTGCAATCAAGAGAAGAATCTCTACTTTGGGATTTTTGAAGGATCATCCTAATATTCATTATAGCTCAAGAACAAGTGAAGTAGGAGCCTTCATTTGTGCCCATTTGACCGAATTTTTGATGGTGAGAAAATTGATTTTCTTATCTCTTCTTATTAAGTTTGCATGCATAAGATTTGTATTTAATTTTATGACTAAATTAAATCATCACATATATGAATATGTCAAGTAATGAGATAAAGATTTCCAACACAAGCATCAAAGAGAAGACAAGACTAGAAGGCCTTTATACATACTATAGTAGATGGGCAATGATGAGAAAAGATCCTTGCATCCCCGAGGAAATCCTCAAAGATTTTATGAAGAGAAAGGAAGAAAAGAAGAAAGGAAGAAGCTGACAGAGAATCCGAGCGGATTGCCCACAATCCGCCCGTTCAGCACAAACAATTCGAGCATCTTCCTCAGCTGGACGCCCGTCCAGAACCACCACAATCCGCCCGTTCACCCCACGAATCCGCTCGTCCAAAACACCCACAATCCGCCCGTCCCGTGCCCTGGACGCTCAGATTGTGTGACAGCTAATCCGTCTTCTACTTGTTCAATGAAGGATGCACATATTTTCCAAAGACCGGCAAAAAGGAGACCGGAGTCTCTCTGGAGACCGGCGATTCCTCAAGGACTTAATCGTCATTTAAGCCCTTAGTAAACCCTAATTTATGTACCTAATCCCCACTATAAATACCCCATTAGTCTAATTAGGTTATTATGTTCTTTTTAGCAATCTCTAGTGTAGTTTATATCAATCAAACTCTCTTTAATCTTATAATCAACTTTTAATCAAGTCTTAATACAAATCTCATTTCCTTAATCTCTATTTTGTTCATCTTTCATTTTGGGTAATTGAAGATTATTTGGGTTATTATTGGGAGATTGACAACCTTCTAATCAATCATCAAGTACTTCTATTATTCTTAGTTTTATTATTGGAATCATTAGTAGGTATAATTCTCTTAATCCCTTTTTAATTATTGTTAATTATCTTCATTTATTCATCATGTTTTACTTTGTTGGTATGATTGACAACCTTGCTAGCATGTTCAACATGATAATGAGTGAGTAGTTTCCTTAGCTAGGGTTAATGGGTAATTAGGGGAAACCAACATGGGGGATGATTCATGCTTAAATTAATATGTTTTCATAGTTTATTTGCTTGCTTATTGTGATCTCAACTTATGCACATGTTATGTTTGACGAAATGGGAGCCTATGAATCCTTGCATGTTTTACTCATCACCTATCTTTTCAATGAGACTTGTAAGACATAAACCAACTCGAGTCTCATTAGACCATGCATATAGTTGAGTAGGGAAGATTAAGTCGACTTGTATGTGTAGTACAATCTAATCGATTCGGCTCCGGGACCCAAACTTTCTTAGGATTGTAAGATATAAACCAACTCGATCCATCACAATAATAATTGCTTGCTTATAATTTGAGAATATATTTGTATGATCAATTCCCATGAATCCCCTATGACCCCATGACACCCTAGTGCCTTTTATAAATTCTTTACATTCCTTTTTAATCATCTTGCTTGTTTACTTTTATTGCTATTTAGTTTAGTGATCTTCTACTTCAAACCCCAAATTATGACACCCCTAGACACCACTAGTTGCAATTGAAAATCTCATCTCAATTTCCGTCCATTGGGATGCGACCTTTACTTGCCTCTTTACTAATTGTAGAGTTGTTTGTGGAGTTATAAATTGTGTTTTGGTCTAGGTGCTCCTAGCGACAAGTACCGAAAACTAAACCTCCAAGTGAGTCCGACCAGTGGTCGAAGTGGTCGGTCAAGTGATTTAATGCACGATGACGTTACCAAACAATGTGTAAGTCTTGTATTTATGATCGGTAGGTCGTAAATACGCGTCAGATTGTGACTTAGGAAGTCGATTCTAGAATTTTAAGGGAGAAATAGGGGGCGGGCACTCGCGTAAGTTCTCAAATGAAGGCATTTAAGGGGTATTTATAGGAAAATGAGTGGTTGTGTGAGTTTTGAGCGACGTGGCCACCTGGGCTGCTCAAAGAGGCGCGAACCACGTCGCGGGTCTTCGAGTTGTCCTGTCACTTTCACACAAATGCAAGCATGATTTGTTCTATCCTAGGATTTGTAGTCACATGTTTGGTGCTTGACCATTCATGAATCCGGGAAATCTTAGTATAGAAGGTTTTGAATGGTTTGTTTTTTGTGTTTGACTCGGTTTGACTCGTTGTTGGAGTCGGGATTTGAATTTTGAGTCGGTTTTTGGTTCGGTGTCGGTTTTGACTCTAGTTAGTGTCATTGCAAGCCCATCGTCGTCCATTAAACACTCCAGGTACTTTTGAAAAATTTTGAAATGTTTTATTTTTGAAATCGTTTTATGTTTTCCGACGTAAAGTTGTACACGAACTGTCTATCAAACGCCGCAATTCCAAAGCATGTTATAGTCCGATAATCATCGGGTGTTTGTTCGAGTCTCAACAGATACTGGGTATCTACAGTCATCCATTTTTAAGTCGGTCTTGATTTTTCAAAATAAGGGGTGTGGCTTGCTGGCTCGACACATCTCATAAGATGAGATCAAAAAAATAAAAATAAAAATAAAAGAGGAGTCTAGAAAGAGAGGAAGCCGTATGGCAGTGCAACGGAGGAAAAAGAGGAAAATTAAGCTTCTTCATCCAAATCCATCACCATCATCCATCATATTTTCTTGTAAGTAAATCTTAAACTTTTGATCTAATCTTAATAATTTAGTTTAATCTTTACAATTAGAGCTTATTATGTTTACATAGGGTGAATTTAACCTAAAAAGGGAGGATTAGACAAAGGTGTAAGACGGTCTTAACAAGTAATTACAAATTCATTTCAAGGGTAAATTTTATTTATCTTTCAGTAGATGAAGGTTGTTGGGTATGATGAGTTTTCAATTTATGAGTTTCTTTTATTGGTGTATTAGATTAGTTATCAGTTATTGCTTCATCTGACCCGAATCATTAGTTTACGTTTGTGATGTGTGAGGATTTTGTAGATAACATGGATATTAGCAAAGTAGAGGATACGTGAACTTACTATCAAAATCTATGAGAGTGATTCAACTATGTTGATTATTATATGTCATCTGTTCAATTTGAATTGATATTTAAGATACTATTTGATTTGAGCTATGTTACGAGAATTAGAAATTCGGCAACTTGAGCGATGAATTATTCTAGTTATTATTTTGGTAATGTGTTCGAGTTGTCGTTCTCTCTAACTTCATACTTTAAGTGTTAGCAGTTCTTTAATAGAACATTGACAGTATGAGAGTGATATGGAGATATTGGTATTAATGAGTTATGGGGTATGTGTGCGGAGTGTCCAATGTGGCCATAGTGATTAAGTTATTATATTGAGATGAAAATACGGTACTTTGTTACTTTGGAGTATTATATTATGAGACGGAGTAATGAGTGAGATGATGTTGTTTATTAGGATAAAATCAAGATCAATTATTGTTGTATATATTATATATATGATTGTATATGTCTTATAGTCGGTTCTGGATTCGTATTTTCTTGAATTTAGTGGGTGTAGACAATTATGAATCATCGAAATACAAGATTATTGTTTATAACTTTATATGTGTTTAACGGTTGATCATGTGATATTGGGGATTGTAGACGACCGTTTGATAGGATGAAAGTACAATATATCTTTGTCAATTTTAGGTTACTTGGAATTTTGAGTTCCTTATGATTTTATCAATTGAAGCCACGTGATGGTGAGAAATCAATTAGGTTTATTACTGAAGGTAGCTAATGAATGTTAAGGAACTGGGGATGGGTTTATCAGCTTAGTTTTGATTTGAGACTTTAATTAGTGGTAGTCAGTTTCAATCATGGCCCTGATAAAGTGATGTCCTTCCCATTTATTCCTACAAACACCCTTCACATAATGTGCAATATTCTTTTGAATAAAAGAGTGTTGTCTCTGCATAGTTATATGAATCCAGAACGGTTGATACGAGTGAAATCAATAACAATTCAACAGATTTAAATAGGTTAACTTAGTGATATAGATCTTTTACCATCTTCTGAATTTTTGGTTGAAACCAAATAGAGATGAAAGCTCACGGTGTTAGTTTTCCACAAGAGCACCATTATTCTGTTGAATAGCAAGTGAAAAAAAAAACTAATCTCTTAAAATCGATACCGGCCAAACTGAAATTTCTACAGAAACTTATCAGTCCTAGGTTATTGTTATCTGAACATAATTATCAACCTTCAAATGAAAATAATGTATACTAGGAAGTAGGAACTTACTTATAGTCATAATACTAAGTTTTTGGAGACTGCTTGTAATGAAAAGAAGAACATGGGCATGGTGATCGACTCGTTGAGGTAGAAAAGAAGATGGATTTTGGGATGAGCTTATTTATGTTTAAAAGGACATTAATGTGTAACCTATTAGATTAAATGCTTACTTGGTTTAGTTGGAATAGATCTCCGGAAGGTAATAGGTTTTGTCATTGTGAAGGTAAGGAACTAAACGCTAAGGGACTAAATCCTTTTGTAGTGAAAATATCGATTTGTAAGAGATGTCAATTCTATATTTATTCTACAGTATCATCCAAGTAAAATGAGCAAGTACTCGAGTTATAGTATTTTGAAGTAACTGTACTATTTTCTTTGTATTATGGAGACCGAGCTTTGACTCGGAATTTTATAACTTTATTTAGTGTATATGTTAAGATTTTGAAATAGTTTGGCTCACAACACGCAGTGGCGGAGCCGGGCATACTAAAATGCCTATAGAGGATTATAGTTTGGCTCACAACCCGCAGTGGCGAGCCGGGCATACTAAAATGCCTATAGAGGATTATAGTTTGGCTCACAACCCGCAGTGGCGAGCCGGGCAAATAAATGCCAAAAAAATTCCTGGAGTTGTCGTATGAGGTAAAGTGAATCTTACCTCAGTCATTAGATACTCTTGTTAGGCGCGGACCTCACATAGAGGTGCACATTATGTTTTATGGCCAGTCGATTCTTGTTAACCTCTTAGTCTTAAAGGAAGTAAAATTTCTTACTTACTAGCACTTGAATTGTCTTTTGACCAAACTATTCGAAGAGAGAGAATGTTAGAGAGAGAATGCCTTAGAAGTGCGATTAGGGTTCGTGATAGTAATGACTATTCGTTGCCAATCCAAATCTAAACATTCTTTACGCAAATCACTAATAAATCAAAAACCAAAAAATTTAATCTCCAGCATGTCTACTCCTGATGAATCTAGTAACATTGAAATTAATAAGTTGGGTAATTTGATAGCAGCAGACAGTGAACTGAGTTCTGGTCAGGTTCCGGAAATTAAGCCGCTCTCCATGTCATCGGAGTTGTAATCGATTGAAGAGGAACATGATGACTCTGGTGAATGGGCAGAAGTTCATACCAAAAATTCAACATCAGGTATGCTACAATTAACCTCGTCTGACGTCCAATCTGAGTTAGAATTCTGGTCCAATGCTATTTATTGCTATATTTTGGGCACAAATCCTCCATGGACTGTTGTGGCTAGTTTTATAAAACGAATATGGGGTGAGGAGACTATTGATAAGATTTCCTTCAAATCCAATGGGGTTTTCCTTGTTCGTTTTAAAGCTGCAGACAAGAAACAGTTTGTTTTGCAATCTGGCCCTGTCTTCTTTGACAATAAACCAGTGATAGTTAAGGAATGGACTCCTGATTCTAAACTGAAGAAGGAGGAAGTGGACATGGTTCCAATTTGGATCCGTTTCTATGGCCTCAATCTCAAATTTTGGGGACCTGCTCTACTGAAAATTGCTGGTCTGATAGGCACACCTGTCAGGGTGGATGTGGATACTCAAGATAAGCAGTTTTTAGGGTTTGCTAGGGTCATGGTCAAGGTGAAGATTTGGCAACAATTGCCAGACTCCATCATATTTCTGGATGAGCTTGATAATACCTAGCATCAGATAGTCCATCATGAATGGAAACCAGTGTTATGTGGAGAGTGCAAAGGCATGGGGCATGAGACAAAGCAATGCACAAAGAATGAGATGCGATAGGAGAGGCAGAAAGGCAAACAAAAGAAAGTCTGGAGACCTAAACCTGTAGCCCAATCTGAAAAGGGGACAGGACCTGGATTTACTCTGAATTCGCAGAATTTCCCTGTCCTTACCCCTGTTCATAACTCTACTACAGGTGCTCTGATCACTCCAGCCCCAGCAATCAATGGGTCTAAGATTTCTACTACTACTCATATGCCTGCTGTTGTGTCTAAAATGCCTTCTTCTTCTGTTAGACTTCTTACCCGAATTAACAGGCAGGAGCAGAGATTAGGGGGTGAAGGCTGTAGGAAATCCTTTCTGGAGTCTCTCAATACTGCTGTCCCAAGTAGTAGTGAGGGTAGTGATGGGAAGGAGACTGGTATGAATACTAGTGATCATGGTTAGTGTGGGTTTTTGGAATGTCAGAGGGTGTAACAGCCCTAATAAGCAGAGGGACATTAGATGTTTCATGCACAATAATAAACTCAGTTTAGTGGGTCTCATGGAGATAAGGGTTAAAACTTGTTCCATTAATAAAGTTCATCAAGGTTTAGGTAATCAGTTCTCTCTAATTACTAATAATGTTGTTTGTGGAGTTGGTCGAATCTGGGTTCTATGGGATGATGCTGTGTTTATGGTGGATGTTGTGAGCTGTGAACCTCAGGTCATTCATTGTAGGATCACTTATCGACCTACTGCTGTAAAATGGTGTATGTCTTTTGTTTATGGGTACAATAGATTAGCAGATAGGGAACCCCTTTGGCTCTCTCTGGAAAGTTTTCATAGTCA
Organism: Silene latifolia; assembly: GCF_048544455.1. Taxonomy (NCBI): domain Eukaryota; kingdom Viridiplantae; phylum Streptophyta; class Magnoliopsida; order Caryophyllales; family Caryophyllaceae; genus Silene; species Silene latifolia. Next base: position 162,167,372 of record NC_133536.1, on the reverse strand, counting down.
AGTCCAAGATCCTTGGATTGTCTGTGGGGACTTTAATAATGTCCTTGGGTATGATAAGAGAATTGGCTCTGTGGTCACTGATACTGAAATTATAAGATTCAATGAGTGTGTTGACAAATGTGATATTTCTGATGTCCCTGCTCATGGAGCTTTTTACACTTGGAGTAATAAACAGGATGAGGATGGTAGGAGATTTAGCAGAATAGACAGGGCTTTAGTCAATATGGCGTGGCTTCTGGCTTTCCCTGACATGACTGCCACTTTCTTACCTAAAGGTTTATTTGACCATAATCCGTGTGTGATTGAGCCTTGGACTATTACTGATAGGAAGAGGTCCAGTTTCAAATACTTCAATATGTGGGAAGAGATGAGAAGTTTAAGGCTATTGTTGAGGCAGTATGGAGGACTCCTATTACTGGAATCACTATGTTTCAAATAGTCAGGAAGTTGAAAATTTTGAAGAGGGAGCTTAAAGAACTCAATAAAGAAGCTTACTCTAATGTGGAAGTTGCAGCTCGCCTAGCTAAGATTCACCTAGAACAGCTACAAAAACAAATGCAGAATGATATGGGTAACTGTCATTTATGGGATAAGAAAAAACAAGCAGCTGCTACATATAGGGAATTGGATAAGGCTAGGACTGAGTTCTTAGCTCAGAAGGCTAAAGTACAATGGGCTGAAGAAGGTGATTGTAATACTCATTACTTCCATTGTGCTATTAAAAGTAGGAGGATGCAAAATAAAGTTCTTGCTATTTCAGATGCCGAGGGGGTGAGCTGCTCTACTACTACTGACATTGAGAATGCTTTTCTGACTTACTACAAGACTCTGTTAGGGACTAGTAAGCGTAAGAGCAAGGTGCATTTCCCAATTGTTAGGAAGGGCAAAACTATTACTGATTCTCAAGCACACAAGATGTTGAGCCCTATCACTGATGATGAGATTAAAGAGGCCCTCTTTTCTATCCCTGCAAATAAATCCCCTGGACCTGATGGGTACACCAGTCAGTTCTTCAGAGATTCGTTTGAGGTGGTAGGTGGTGATATTTGTAAAGCTGTGATGGAGGTGTTTTCTAATGGTAAGCTTCTGAAACAACTCAATGCTACCCTTATTACTTTAATACCTAAGAAAAAAAGACCTTCAACTGTTGGTGACTTCCGCCCTATTGCTTGTTGCAATGTGTTATACAAATGTATCACTAAAATTTTGTGCAACAAAATTGCCTTTGTCCTCCCTGAGATTATTAGTGACAATCAGAGTGCCTTTATTAAGGGGAGAGATATAGTTGACAAAATTTTAATATGTCAGGACTTGGTGAGATTATATAATATGAAATCTTGTTCACCTAGGAGTTTGATGAAGGTTGACCTTAGAAAGGCCTATGATTCTATTAAATGGTCTTTTATTGAAGGAATGCTTAGAGCTCTTAGGTTTCCTTGTCAGATAATCAAATTAATCATGGAATGTGTGACCACCCCTACCTATACCTTATCCATTAATGGGAGCACTTTTGGGTATTTTGAAGGCAGAACGGGCATCAGACAAGGAGACCCTATTTCCCCATTGTTGTTTGTCATTTGTATGGAATACTTCTCCAGGATTTTGGCTGTGGTTACTCAGAGACAGGAGTTTAAATTCCATCCTCTGTGTAGGCCTCTAAAGCTCTGCCATTTGTGTTTTGCTGATGATCTACTTCTTTTTAGCAGAGGGGATGTACGGTCTGTGACAGTCATACTCAGAGCCTTTGCTACATTCTCAGCAGCCTCAGGTTTGGAAATCAATAAGGAAAAATCAGAGATATATTGTAATGGTATTTCAAATACTGAGATGCAGAATATACTTAGACTATCTGGCTTCCATGTAGGGCACTTCCGTTTCAGGTATCTGGGTATTCCAATTTGCTACAAGAGAATCTCTATTGGTGACTGCTCTAAGTTGGTGGAACGTATGGTGACTACTATCAGAGGAAGGGAGGCAAGGAAGTTGAGTTATGCTGGTCGTTTAGTGCTGGTAAATTCTGTCCTCTCCTAATTGCACTTATATTGGGCTAGGATTTTTGTTATACCCCTGGGGATAATAAAGAAAATCATCAGTATCTGCAGAAATTATCTTTGGGGAGGGGATGCTGACTATTCTAAAGCTCCCCCTATGTCGTGGAAAAGTGTTTGCAGAGAAAAAGCAGCAGGTGGACTGAGCATCATTAATAGTCAGGTCTGGAATGTGGCTATGATTGATAAATACACTTGGTGGTTAGCCTGTAAGGCTGATCATTTATGGATAAAATGGGTCAGTCATCTGTATAGCAAGCAACATGACAGGTTTAGGTACCAACCATCTACTAACTCAAGCTGGACTTGGAGGCAAATTTGTAAAGTCAAGGAACAGATGAAAGGAGGGTATGTGAATGGAACCTCGGGATCTAATAATTGGAGGTATTCTACTGTTGTAGGTTACCAATGGCTCATGGGAGATCCTAAGAAGACACTGTGGTACCCGGTGGTCTGGAACAGGATTGCATTACCTAAGCACAACTTCATTGCCTGGTTGTATGCGAAGGAAAGGCTCTTGACTAAGGATAGATCAGATTAATCAAACATGGTTTACCTATTGATGGTACTTGTGATATCTGCAGCAGGACTAATGAGACAAGAGAACATCTGTTTTTCTTATGTCCTTTCAGTAATAGATGTCTGCAGGGGTTGGGGGACTGGTTGGGTGTTGATATACCTGATCAAGATACTTTGGATTGGTGCAGGAGGTTGAAAATGAGATCCTTAATGAAGAAGCAATTGATCATAGCTGCAATTTTGGCTCTTTATTATCAGGTCTGGTGGACCAGAAACAAATGTAGATTGGAAATGGTGCTACCTCATCCGCTGTCTATCATAGGGCAAATACAGCAGTTCTTACGCTTTGTGGGTAATAGGAGATTATGGTCTGTTAAGCATAGAGTTGATAGTGTATGGTGTTGTGGACGCGGGCCCAGGGGGCGCTTGGGAAAAAGTGTTTGCATTTGTGGAGTCGCCACCAATTTATTGTGGAAAATTGGAAACCGTTCGAATACCTCGTGTCATGTCAAGACACAAAGTAGTGACATGAACACCAAGAACTCGTTACCCTTAGCATTCTATGTCTAGAATGACTCTCGTGGATGCCAATGAACACGGATGTTCACAGAGATCTGGAGTAAGGGGTGAGGGTACGTATTAGGAAGTTCTTTTAATCGAACACCTAATCCCGCCCGCCTCGATAGCGGCCTCTACTAATGATTAGGAAAAATCATCTATACTCGATATATCGTCGATTATATGCATGCAATGCGACATCCAAGTTTTAATCCTAACATATGAAGAATTAGACTAAGTCGGTGAACAATTAATTTAGCATAAAATAAATGTCAAAGTAGGGATTTAAGCTCAATTATATGTGAAGGCATACAAATGATACAATAAAAGAAGTACAATAAAATACAATAATGAAAATTACAACAATTACAATGGATTCAATTGATTTATGTCGAAAATACTTCCAAAACGGATAATTTGAGAAAGAACAAAATAAACAAATAAGGGAAAAGGAATTTGGCGATAATACGATTAATAGTTAATTAAATACGTAAACTAATTAAACTAGGTCAAGGCAGAACGGAAGTTCAGAGACAGAAATCAACATAAAACAGGCGCAGCAGAGCTGCGCCCTCTGGAAGAGGCGCAGCAGTTGCTGCGTCTGTTCCAAGGGTGAGTTCTGGCTGTGAAGCCGGAACTGCAAATCATTAATGTTAATTGGTGAATTTAAGGATTAATTATGATATTCGACTCAGATGGAAGTGATTTAACAGATTAATTACATGCAAATGCGTCATAAAAGCAATAAAATATGGATGAGACGAACGTAAACGAATTAATTACATGAATGAAAGATTGATTAGTGACATAGGTGAACTAAATAGGTTAAATATGACGAATTAATGACGAATAGACAGATGGAAATATATCAAAGGTCGAATTCCAGAAACTCAATATGAAAGAATTGAATCTCTACAAACCCGGATTGATTTTAATGACAAAAACCCGCAAATATTGGATTACTTGGGATTTAAATCGGGATTTAATGATGAATTATATGTATTAATGATGATAAATAATATACATGTGAAATTATTGTGCTATTATGTCAAATAATTGAAGAACAAACGAAAACAAATAACGAACGACGAATTGATAGAGGACGAAGGAAGAAGAAAGGAAGCAGGGCGGCGATGACCTAAGAGAAGAGGCGCAGCAGGTGCTGCGTCCCTTCGAAGAGGCGCAGCAGTTGCTGCATCCTTTCTCGACGGTCATCTTCTGGTAATCCGTAAAAAGGGTTTTAAAGAATGGTTTTATAAATCGGTTTTAAGAAGTATTTTCGACATAAACCTTACATTAATGATACAAAAAGTAAATAACAATAAATAAAGAAGGACTTACACCCTCAGACTTACATGTTTGACGAAACGAGATGAACTAAGTTTATGATTAGTGATGCTCGACTCGAATGTAACGAAAGTGCCCTCGTAAGAGGAAAACGATTCAGATTAATTAAGTTGATTGATGTGGAGTTGGTCAAATTGGTCGGTCATGCAGACGAGGCTGGTACTCAGAAGGATCCGAGCTTACGTGGTCGAATGTTCAAGCACGTAGACGCTAAAAAAAGTAAGAACGTGGTCTAGAATGCAAAGGGAGAAGAGAAGGGCGGACACTCGCGTGAGAAATATGAGGAACGAAGGCTCCTATTTATACTAATCACGTGAAAGAATAGGGTTTTCGGAGAAACTTTGGAAGTGAATCTCGAAAAGATATGAAAAGATACGAAAAATACGCAGAAAAGGACCTGGGAAGAGGCGCAACAGTCTCTGCGTCTCTTGGAAGAGGCACAACACCTGCTGCGTCTGTTCCCAGGTGGTTTCCTCCTGCGGAATAAAGATTTCCGTGTTTGGTTTATCGAATAACGGATTAATCTTATTTTCCTTAATATTTTGTATGAATATTACGGGAAATTCTTTACCAAAGAATAAAAGATTGTGAAAGATTTATAAAATATGGAATAGAAATATCCGGAACATTCCAGAACATTCTGACTTGGGATTTAGCAGTTATCAGAAAATGAAGACGGTTTTAGGCCCGGACTCCAAATGTACTCTAATTACTGTCAAAACGACCGTATCGGCGCGTAGATGACAATTAAGAGGTAGACATCAATGTTTGAGCAATCACTTGACGATAAACTTACTAATTGTCACAAATTGTTCCGCGTACCAAACATGCGGCCCAATCATCACCGGGTGGTTTGCGGGAGGTGCATAAATGAGGTATCTACAGAGCCCCCACTTTGACTGAGGCTTGGACAAGGCGAAAGTAAAATTATAGCCAGCAGGTCAATTGAAGATTACAAGCTGACGACTATGGCGACGCGAGGCGACTCAAGGGGTCTGAACCAAGGACCTGTCGTCGGGAACATTTTAGAGTCTGTCGACTATCGGGGAGGGTCGTTTAAAGTCCATTAGACTACGTAAGGAGGCTCACCAGCCATAAGAAGAGACCATACCTGAAACTTCTTGAGAGACGTTTCCGGAGGTGCATAGGAGCTAAGGGTAAGCGTAGGAGCTAAAGGATAAGCGTAGGAGCTAAAGGATAAGCGTAGGAGCAAAAGGATAAGACCTAAAAGATAAGTAAGGACTGTGCTAGGGTGTGGGACCCTAAAGGAAAGCATCAATGGGAAGGAGGCCCAAAATATAATTTCAAACTGAGGGGTAACTAAGGCTTGAGTGTAAGAACTCTGCCGGTCTGGGAACCTCTGGAGAACGACATTTTATCGCACTCCATGGGGAAACAGGAAATATTATGGGTAGCAGGACACAGGCGGGAACTACTGGGAGAAATCTGCTTGGGTCGTCTTCAAACAAACTTCAAAATAACTAGAGAAGGACGATTGTATGTCGCGAACTCTTGTTGGGGAAAACCTTATCAGGAATTTATCTCCATGTCTCGAGAGGGATTGTCTATCTCCTTACTCTCGCTGGGGGAATATAATGAAGGCGTGTCGAAACACCTGTCAAAGAATACCTGCTCGTTGTGACAAGCAAGGTCTTGGAAGCAATAAATAATGTATAAGAGTCTGCAGTTGGCTTAGAAATGCGGGTCTGAACGAAGAATTATCGTCAAACGGACCTAAAAAGATAAAATTGCATCGGGGAAGAGGCGCACCAAAGATGGGCCCACAAATAACGAACTCATAACGAATTTTTGAAAATTCGTATAAAGGGAAGCTAAGGAAGAGGCACAGCAAGAGCTGCGTCTCATGAAAGAAGCGGAGCACCTGCTGCGTCTATTCCTGGATGTGTCTTTTCTGCTTAAAAACACGATGAAATAGGGAGTTCACTTCATTTGTTTCGAAACACAATTCATCAATTTCTCTCTCAAACTTCAACCATTTCCGCCAAAATTTGATCCAAAAGCTTGCATTCGCCATGACTAATCGAGGTATGTATATCATTCTTGCATTAATCTTCTATAACGGACGAATTGGATCGACAAAATTTAGGGTTTTCAACCCTAAAATGTCGAAAATTTGGGGCTTTTCCCCCAAATGATCTTGCCTTATAAAATTAACAATGTAAATGGCTAGTTGGTATTATAAGGATCATAACCATGTATTTGTTTCGAATTTTTGTTGAGTTTTGAGAATTTGAGTGAAATTGAGACGGTTTCACAGCTAAACCGTAAATTGCTTCGAAAATGGCCTTAGGCTTGCCCATTTGCGATGAAACTTGACATTTGGAATCCTTGAATGATGGGTAAACTTCCTACCATCTCGGAATTTTAGTTTGTGATGGCTTTTTCAGGACACTTTTCTAGGGCATAATCGCCGTTATAACGAAATGCTGCCAAAATTTCGACTCGTACCCATGACTAGGCTTCAACTTAGGCTTGGCTTAACCTAAATTACCACATGAGTGATCGGGTTTGTGGGAATACGGCCAAAGATGGCGAGAAAAGAGCGACTTCGGGCTTCTAAAAACTCGGAAATCCCCTAATCAAGGCTTGTCGTCACTTGACGCGGCCTAAATATGCCTTAATTTTGTAGGTGACAAGGCTTCCACTTCTGGGAGAGCTCCCATGGAGATAGATACTGCTGTTGATGCTTCTCGTGCTCTCAAGGAGGATTTTGCTGCGGCTAGGGCAGCCGGGGAGGTTGCTGAGGACGAGATCCTCGAGGAGGAGGTTGCGGAGGAGGAGGAGGCCCCGATACGGGCCAACGTGGGGCGAGGAGGTCGCCAGCTGAGGGGAGCACCTGCGTGGGCTGAGACCTGGGACAGCAGGCACTTGCTTTGGGCTGCGGAGGGTCACCTGTCCTATAGGACGGTGAAGAGCTTGGTAACCTCGAATTCATTACTCATCACCCATATTCTTTCGTTTCATTTGCTCTAATTTCTTTTCCAATTTCATTCAAACTAAAGATAGCTTTTGCTTCAAATCACAATAGGAGGCCGGGAACATCAGATCGTTATCGGGCTACACGACGGCTATGGAGTGCTACGAGAGGCTGTCGGCGGAGGAGCGGGCCATGATCGAGCAGGGATCGTTCGGCGCCCTGGTGCAGGCTTGGAGGGATATCGCGAAGAGGAAACTACGGGCTAACCTTAGCCTGGTCCGCGCTTTCTTGGACCGATTATGGGATACGACTTCCACTTTTCACATGCCTTTTGGTGAGGTGGGAGTCACGTTGGAGGACTACGGCATGATCTCTGGGCTGCCGTGTGGGACTGAGGTGGTGGAGTGGCCGGAGACTGCCATAAGGGTGGACTCGGCCGAGGCTAGGAGGTTCATCGGCTGGAACTTAGCGCCGAAGGCTGTTACAGTGCCTGGTTTGGTGCCTAGTTCTTATGTCCGAGACTACTTTACGGGGAATACCCCTACGTTGATGGTGATCGACGGGAGATAGACGGCTCCTCCTCCCTGTACAGCTGAGCAGAGGGCCCACTTGTGGCTTTGGTGGTTTCTGTCTTCGATCTACCTTAGAGACAAGGGAGAGAGGCTGTCGACGAAGCTTCTTCCCTATCTTTCTGACATGAGCTCCCTAGGGCGTTGGGACTGGGTCACTGCTGGTTTTGCGGACCTCATCCACTTCATGAGGGCCATGGTTCGTCTGGAGTTGATGGAGAAGGGGACTTCTCCTGGTGATGTCGGCCCTGGACTACTGTTGGAGGTATGAACCTTCATTTGGACTAATAATCACTTCTTTTCCTTATCGAATTACGAAAGATCGTTATTGACTATCTTGCTTCACAGGCGTGGGTGTACTCTTACTTTCCGAGCCTCTCGCCCAAGAGGACGGTGCCGCTGGAGAAGGCCTATCCCGTTGTGAGGGATTGGGTGATGTGTCGCACGAGGAGCAAGCGCTCCTCTCACGGTGTCTACTAGCGGGACATGAACGCTCTTCAGTTGGATAGCGTGAGCATCTCACTTATATTCGTTTTGTTTCTTTATTACTTTTTTTACCGATCATAAGAATGATTTCTTGCTTGTCTTTTCCCAGTGGGTGCCCAGGCCTTGGGCGGAGTACGCTGGCGCTCCCCCCTTTGTGGCTGAGGTCCTGCGACCTAGGAGCTCGAGCCGGCTGTTGTTGAGGACGTCGATGGGTCCTGTGTGGTACTTGGGTGAGCGCTTGGCTCGTCAGTGCTCTCGGGATGTCTTGACGGTTCCCATCTATCCTCCTAGGATGATGTTTAGGGAGCCTTCGGAGGCTGAGAGGGAGGCTGACTTGGCTGGCGTTGGTGGTGACGCCCTCCTTCTTCCTGGCGAGGACTACTCGGCGTTCCTCTACGGGAGGTTTGCGTACTGGCCGGTTGTGGTAAGTGCTTTATCCTTTTTTATTCTTGCTTTTTGAGAATATTATGAAAGATCACCGATTAATGAGAATCATTTAGCTTTGCAAGAGGTCGAGGCGGCGGGCATCGAGCCCCCAGAGTACCCCGAGACCCTCGAGTACACTGACACGACCGGGAGGACGACGATCTCCGAGCTGCGTGACTTTGACGTGGCTATGACGGATGCTGGCCTGGACGATTGGCAGCATCTGGTTCGGAGGGTGAGCCTCTAATTTGTATGGTCTTTTGTGTAAGAACACGTTTGATTGAACTTATCCCATTATTAAGAACTTCTTTTTTTTGAAAATGCAGGTTGCGCCGTCCCGATTTGTGGCGTTATGGAGGGTGGCCAACCGGCTGCGAGCTACTGCCGTCAAGGCACTTGTCGGCGGTCGAGATCGTCAGGTATGAACCTTTCGTCATTTTTGAATTTTCTTATTTTCTTATGATTGTTTTAAATGATTGATATGAGCCAATTTTGTTGCTTGCAGAGGGAGCGTCAGCTAGAGCGAGAGCTTGACCAGTCTCGGGAAGAGACAGCTTGTCTGCTGAGGGAGCTCGAGGTTCGCGACGTCGAGGTTGCTGCTCTCGAGGCGAGAGTTGCGGAGTTAGGCGGCGACCAGTAGCAGCTTTGTTGTTGTTTGTTTTTGTTCGCTGTATCTTGCACATTTGTACATTTTAGGACCTATATTTTGGACATTTTGGATTTTTCTTGGGGCTCGAGCCCCCAGTTTGTTATACATATCCCTTTTTTCTGTTGTATATGATGGCCTGAGTGCCTTTGCTACTGGGTTGTGTTGCTTGTACCTGCAGGTTAGCTTTGAACAGGTTTGGTAGATGACGGTTTACGCCGTCATGCTGCCGAAATTTACATAGATGATGTGAACATTATTTGCGCACATTTAGTCCCCTAATTTAGCCTATTTTGCATACTATTATAACATTCCATGGCCATTTTATCCGTCAAAACCTTCCTATTTGCTTTTCTATCGCATTTCATATGTTTTGTAGAAAAGGAGATAATAAGGCGGAAATTCCCGTCTTTCGTGCATATTTGGAAGCTTATTGATGATATTAGATGGACTAGTATGAAGAGGAAGCAATAATGATGACCAAAGATGTAGGAATAAAGTGTATATAGAAGGATCAAAGAGTTAAAAGTAAGAATGACGAGAGGGAAGGCATTACAAGAAGAAATCGCTCGAAAACCGAACCAAGGGTTCCTCCTTTGGCTCAGAAAATATACTAGATGGAACGGTGTCGAAGAAACAAGTGATCTAGGCTTTTGAATCACTCCAATAGGAGTCCGGATGAGAAAATGAAGTCTGTTTTACAATCCGAGCTCAAATGAAGAAACTGTTCGATAATCTGCGCGTCCCGAGACTGAAGACGCCCGTCTTCCCAACAATCCGCCCGTCTTCCCTACAAGACGCCCATCTTCCCCTCAAGACGCTCGGATTGCTAGACAGAAGGAAAAGATAAATACACAGCCCAGAATCCGAGCGTCCCGAGACCAATCCGCCCGTCTTCCCAACAATCCGCCCGTCTTCCCCACAAGATGCCCGGGCAGAAATCACCAAATCCGCCCGTCCCGTGCTAAAGACGCCCAGATTCCCAGGCAGACTCATTTCGTCTTCTTCAAGCTTCAAGGAAGGATGCACATCTTTTTCTAGAGACCGGAGTCTCCCTAGAGACCGGAGTCTTTCCAAAAAGACCGGCGTTTCCTCAACAAGGGACTTAATCGGCATTTAAGCCCTTAGTTAACCCTAATTCTTACACCTAATCCCCACTATATATACCCCATTTGTAATAATCAAATCATCAAGTTTTATCAGATATAATCAAGTTTCCTTAGATTAAATCAATCCTTCCTAGATTAGATTAGGAGTAGAATAGAATAGATTAATCTCAATCTTTCCACAAAATTACACAATAAACTCTCCTTAATTATTGTTCAAGTTTGTTACTTTTGGGTAATTGAAGATTATTGGGTTATTATTGGAGGATTGACAACCCTTCATCAATCAATCAAGTTTCTTCTATTATTCTTTGCTTTATTATTTGGAATCATCTCAAGTTTGGTATAATTCTTTTACCCTTTACTCTTTATTGTTTATTTCCTCATTCTCTTATCATGTTTACACTTGTTGTTATGTTTGACACCATTAATGACATGTTCTCTATGATAATGAGTGAGTAGTCTCTTTAGCTAGGATTAGTGGGTAATTAGGGGAAATGAACATGGGATTTATCATGCTTAATCTAATATGTTTTCATAATTAAATTGCTTGCTTGTTGTGATGTCAACTTTATGCACATGTTATGTTTGATGAAATGCTAAGCCTATGAATCCTTGCATTTACAACCATCTCTTATCTACTCAACTTGACTTGTCAGATATAAACCAACTCGAGTCTTGTTAGATCATGCATAGAAGTTGAATAGGAGGAAAGTAAGTCGACTTGTAGGTGTTGTACAATCAAATCGATTCGGCTCCGGGACCCAACTCTTCCTATGAACCGTAAGACATAAACCAACTCGGTTCCTCCATAACATTAATTGCTTGCAACTTTCTAAACATGTTTGTATGATCAACTCCCATGAATCCCCTATGACCCCATGATATCCTAGCACTTTTAATCATTTGCTTACATCCTTCCTTTTATTGCTTGTTTTACTATATTATTTGCATTAGTCTAGAACACAACTACAAACCCAAACAAATTGTGACACTGCACAAATCGAGATAGATAGACTTAGAACCCAAAGCACACCGTCCCATGGATAGACCTCGACTTACCACTAACTAGTTGTTTGTTGAGTATTATAAATGTGTTTGATTGGATGTGACCCGACGACATCACCCACATCAAAATGGCGCCGTTGCCGGGGACGGCGCTATGTGATTAAGTTCTTACTTGTTTGACCTCGACTTACCACTAACTAGTTCTTACCGTTTTTGTGTAGTTTCCATTCTTGTAGTTGTTTCCTTGTCTTAGCTATGATGGCTCAAGACTTGACTCATGGAGTATATGTTGGATCTTTTGAGTATGACTTTTGGTATGGGGAGTTTGAGGAGCAAGTCAGCACAAACCTACCTTACAACTCATACAATGAAAATCCTAACTACTACCCCAACATTCCCCACCAAAATCACCATATCCAATACCCACAACAACCAACCACCCAAAACTCACTTTACAACCAATTCCAAATGCCACAATACAACCACTTTCACACTTACCCACAACAAGAAGATGAACCCATTCAAAATGTGATTCTCCAAATGATGGGAGATCAACAAAACTTCTTCAAACAAATGCTAGAAGAGAGCCAAAGAAGGGACATTGTTCTTCAAGGCATTGTTACTCAAGGTGAGGAGTTGGAAATTCAAATTGCCCAAATAAAAGAAACCCAACTAACTACCCCTCACCACTCTTTAGACATTGACCATGAATGTGAGTGTGAAGGAGTTACCTTTGATGAGAAGTGGGAAGAGCCAACCTCATTGAGCTCTTGTGAGTATGAAAGTGTGGTGTTTGATGAGGAAGATATAAAGTTGAGTAAGCCAAATACTCTTAACCTTTGTGAGTATGAGGGTGTATCATTTGATGTGAATGTTGAGATGGTGGAGGAAGAATTAATGAAGAGGAGTGAAGCCCCCATCTATGATTCATATGGAGATAGCAATGATGACAAGCAAGCCTATGGAAGAAGCTTATGCGGGATATGTGTCTTGCAATGAAGAAGAGGAATGGAGTTGTGAGATTGCCTTACTTGAGGAGCCCATCCTTGAGAAGTTTGAGGTATGCTTCCATGAAGAAGATGAATTCCTTTTCCCCATTTCCCATGAAGACTACTTGGCCCCTACCATGGAGCCAATGATTGTTGGAGAGGATATGGTGGACCTTCTTCAAAAGGTCAAGGCATCATACAAAAGCTACTTGGTGGCAAAGCTCAAAGAGAAACTTGCACGTGAAGCTACTTGTGGAAATTTGGCACCCACAATGTCCACTTCCAAGGAACTCGGTCATCAAGGTCATAAGGATTCTCCTTCTACTCATGAAGGATTGATAAATTCAAATGCTATCATCATCACCGAAAGTGAAAGAGAAGGTGGTAAGTGGAAGTCTCCGGACGAAAATAAACCATACTTCATACCTAGTGATGAAAGGAATCATGGGCAATTGGTTTGAAACATCGTGAATATCCAAGTGCCAAGAAGAGGAAGAAAACAATAATGAATGACAAATTCCTTTGACCAAGCTTCGTCTTGAAGTTAAGCAAACCATACTTATGCTTATTTGGAGCTTGTTCACAAGCTTTTGATCTTCTATTGAGAGCCTTGAGCTCTAAGGACAAAACAAAGGACCTCAATAAGGAATGAGTTTGGTGGAGTCCTCCCTCAAACCACCATTTGTAAGATATCCTATCCTTTGACTTTGCACTTGCATTTAGTTATACACATATACATTTAGCTTGCATTTGTGAAATACTCCATATTGCATTCACATTAGTTAGTTCATATAGTATAGTTTGCATTGTATTATATCTCACATGATTCATGTAGTTAGTTGCATATAGATTAGAATTCATGCATAGCCACTAATGGCCAAACCTATTCATTTCTACACTAGAAATAGTGTTTAAATCGGTTTGGGGAGGTTTGATCATAGGTGAAGAACATGCATCATTTAGTGTAGTTTAGTTTGCATTCATTTGTTATATATGTCATATAGAATTGCATTTAGTCAGAGCATGCATTCATTCATATCATATCATTGCATTTGTACTTTATTTCAAAAAATCAAAAAAATCCAAAAACATGTATTTCTTTTCCATTCCTACTCCTACATGTACATTGAGGACAATGTCCAAAATAAAGTGGGGGATGGGAATTTATATTCCAAAAATGCATAAAAATTGAAAAATTTCGAAAAATCACAAAAATATGTCTTTTAATTTCATTAATCAACAAAAATCCATAAAAATTTGAAAATTTCATAAACCAAAAACATGTTCTTTAATTTAGTAGTGTAGAATTGTATATACTTGTGCTTTTTTTCTCTTCTCACATAGATACAACACTACATTTGAGGCATTAGCAAGGGAAAATGAAGACCGCTTGGTATGATCGTTCTAATCTCTATTTCCCTTCCATTTCTTTTTCATTATTCATATGAGGAGGATGGGCTTACATGTCAAGGAGGATGTGGTGTATTTTGTTGTTGCGGTTTGTGTATCTATGTGTTGTAAGGAGTTGCATTTAGTTTATATGGCATATTAGTTGGTAGAATCATTTGCATTGGATGTATATATATTAGTTGCATCATGGCATGTAGTTTGCATGTTAGAAAACTTTTGCGAAATCGTCTACTTGGGAACTTGACAAGTGTATATAGGCCCTAGTAGATGCTTTTTCTTCTTAAGACTTTGCTTGTTAGAATACTTGTAAAACACCTTAAGATGTGTCATGCTAGTATCCTTTGACCCATGGATTAAGGCCTAGTCAAGAGTACCTTGTGGTGTGATAACTCCTTGGCTACCGTTTATTCCAAGGTGACCCTTGAAACCATGCAACCATCATTCATCCATGTTCTACCACATTTTTGTCATCAAAGGGAATGGGCACAAAAATTATTCAAATTTGAGTTCAAGAAATGAAATGAAAAGTGAAAGAAAGTTTGCAAAAATGCATCAAATGAAAAGAGGAGCAAAAATAGACTCTTATGCTTCAAATAAAAGGCACCCTCACTACATATGGGGTGACTTTGAAAATGTTCAAAAAGAAATGCAAAGAAAAGTTGAAAGTTGTCAAGTATTGAAATACCAAAAATCAAAAAGAAATGGCAAGAAAGTGTTCTCAAATATTATATGCCACAAGAAATTGGGGGAAAAACAAAAACAAAAGCAAACTCCCAAAGTGAAACTCAAATATCTATCGATCCCTTTATCCATCGTATCCATTTTTGTGCATGGTAGAGAGGGGATGACCCTTCTTCTTGTCTAGGCAAGAGGGGGAATTCCGCGATCCTCCAGTGTTTCTAACACCATAGGGAGTCTACTCTTGACAAAAGCATTTAACGATTGAGGACAAAGGTACCCTAGCTTGACACAACTTGGAGGTGATTTATTGGTATCCTTATAGGCTTAGTAGTTTGAAGAAATTGCATCTATGAAGGAGAGCGTACCCTTAAATTGCTTCTATTGTAGATAATTTCCGCCACTTAGATGAGGAAAGTGGCTATTCTTTTGTAGATGCATCCATTATTTGATTTTGTGTGCTTAATGTTTGGCTGTGTCGCCATTTTGGCAAGACCCACCTTGCTTTGCAAGAAGGCATCCTACCTCATGGTTGTCTTGTTGTGAGTTGAAGGGGTAGAGTGAGACCCGCTAATTGTCTCACATCGGTTATATTAGTAGGTTAGTTTAAATAAAGGTCTAGTTTTTCTCACCTCTTTACTCGGGACGAGTTGTAATACTCCGTATTTATAAGTCTTGGGGTACTCTATCGAGTAGCCCTTACTCTGTCGAGTAAGGGTAAGTGGCGAGATAAAATAGTTTCTGACCTGTTGGGTACTCGATCGAGTAGCTGGGGTACTCGATCGAGTAAGGGGGTACTCGATCGAGTACCTTGGGTACTCGATCGAGTGTCCGGTTTTACGGGGAGTTTTCTCGGGTTTTAATAATTATGCGATTAAGGTATTTAAACATATTCGTCATTGTTTTAATTCACTTTTACAAAACCTAAAACCCTGTTTAAGAGAGAAAGCAGCCACTTCATCTTCCTAATCGCATTCTTAGCAATTCCCGGAGTTCAGACGGTCGGTTCTTGTCGTTTTTCGTGTCGTTGGATTCCTGGCGTCGAGGGTAAGCTTTTAATATAGTTTTTATAATGTTTTGTTAAGATTGGTTAAACCCTAATTTAGGAATTGGGGGTTTTGGTGTGTAGTTTGTGATGTGTAGTCTTTATGTGTTATGTATGATAGGAGGAGAATTCGTAGAGGAGCCGTTTTGATACAAATTTGTAGATACCGTCTGCGTGTTGTGCTTTCCGGTAGGATTTCCTACTCGTATTAGTCCCATAATGGGATATTGGTGATGTGCTGTAATTAGTTGTTTGATATGATGATTGTGATTGTGATTGTGGTTGTGTTTGTTGATGGTTCTCGAGATGCGTTCTCGGCTGAGTGGGGTCACTTGCGACAGTTATCTCACGCCCTAGTTTCGCCCTTCGTGGAACCCGCCACGAAAGGGGATGTGCACATTAATGGGACAGGGTTATCGCTCGTACGATGAGCGGGGCTTAGGTGGGAACGGCTGCGGTCCCCCATGGCGGTGGTCCGGTGGACGGATCAAGATTAAGACGATGGGAGTTGGTGTGTGTGTGTGTGTGTGTGTGTGTTGGTTTGTCTGTTTATCTCATTGTTGATATATGTATTGAATTGTGTGATTAGTACTGACCTCGTTTAAATGTTTTAAAAACTGTGGTGATCCATTCGGGGGTGGTGAGCAGTTATTGAGCAGGTGTGATATGACGCGTATGGGATAGCTGGGATGAGTCATCACGTGGCTGTTAGAAGTCTTCCATTTGTGTCGACGAAGTCTAGTGGCTTTGATAGTTTTAGTCGTAGACCGTATGAGAACCTTGTAATTCCTTTTATTAGTTTTGGTTTGAACATGTAATCACTTAATCTATAATTACTTTAAAAGTACGTTTCTTTATTGTCTTATGATATTCAGTACCTCGGGCAACCGAGATGGTAGTATCCTTATACCTGAGTGGTCCTGGTAAGGCACTTGGAGTATGGGGGTGTTACAAATGGTATCAGAGCGACGATTTTGGAACCTGTAACAAATGAACATAATGAACATAGGGAGTCTAATAAAATGAACCTGGTGTATGTGTAATGGGAGCCCCGGCTGATGCTAGGTTTTGGGTGAGTAGGCGCCCTCACTTCAAAATCTTGGCCCCATGATACTTAAGCCAGTCACATGGTATGGGAACGTGGAGTCCGTGTGTATATGTGCGACGTGTATGTTAATTGTGCTGTATATGGTTTGTTGAAAGCATGTTGCATGATAGTTGGCTTACATGTTGGTTGGAATCGTTGGAAAAGTATATGAGAATGATGAATGATATGGTAGAAAAAAGAAAGTAGTTCGTATATGATGATGTGTGATAAAGTGGATTTGTAATGTTGTTGTATTAGCAACATGGGAATAGGATTTGTAGTGTATGGGTGTGGTTTGTGTTATGAAAAGTTATGAAAATTTAAAACATGCGGGTAATACATGATTGAAAGTTGAATGTTATATGAGCATATAGATGGTAATGTTTGACATTTGGTAAGTAGTAACATGAAGAATAGAGGTTCAATGATATGTGTTTTGTATAACGAATTGGATGAAAAGCATGATGGCTGTTTATAACGTGGCACTTAATAACACGAAGTAGATTATTTTGTTAATTGTATGAGGAGTCGCGCAGATTTGAATGCGTAGTTGTAATCATAATGTTGAAATAATAATGAATGCATAGTACGTTAGGGTATGTGAGATAACATTCGGGTAGTATTCACGAGTCTGCATGACTCGATCGAGTGGGTTTGATTCGATCGAGTGGGTATTTGTCGTTATTTTGACCAGAATCGTGTTTTTGGGCACTCGATCGAGTACCTCGGGCACTCGATCGAGTATAAATCACTCGATCGAGTAGCCGGGCTACTCGGTCGAGTAAGTCGAAGATCGAAGGTCTGTTTGGGTTCGAGTCGGGGCACTCGATCGAGCATGTTGGGCACTCGATCGAGTAGCCTCAACTCGATCAAGTAGGTTCTGGTACTCGATCGAGTGGGGTCTGTGCAGGTCATATGCGTATTTCGGGTCATATGTTTGTCTTTTGACATTCGTTGCATATTATGTTTAATTCAAAGGTGTTGTATTACTTCTTTATGCATTGTTTTACGTATGTGTTGGTCCTGAAGCGTAAGTTACCCAATCTTATGATGTAAAGAGTGGCACTATGATGAGTATGAGTTCGGTGGGGAGGACATGAGTTATATGTGATTATGATAGATTGTGGAAAAAGAAAAGGAAGATTGGTATAGTCTATTGAGGCATGGCGCACGTTTTGCGAGACGGGATGAGTGATATGATTGTGTGTTGAGTAATGTAAAAATAAGTGAATATAGACAAGGGATGATGTGAGTATAATGAACGTGAGAATGAAAAGATTGAAAGTAAGAATGTGGATAGTGGCAGCTTGAGATGTGTAAAGAGTTATGGAAGGAAATGGTTAGGAGTCGTGTGGGTTATGGATTTATGTAGTGAAAGTTCGTTTAAAGGGGTTGAGAAGAGTAATATATAGTGAACTTTGTGGAGACATGTCGCGAGGTGTATTTGTAGACAGTGAGTGAGTTTGGGAGGTTTGGTTTATTAAAAGATGAAACTACTGTGTGATTTCCTTGGGTAATTAACGGTATTAAATGAATTCTGATTTCTAGAGATGTAAAAAGGGGGATGCAATTGTTTGAACATTAAACGTTGGTTCTATGGATAGATTAGTGGCAAGTATGAGTGATAGCATAATAAGAGAAGATCCATGGGAAGAAAGAGTGAGATGATGTCGGTAGAAAATAATGGAATTAAGTTTTGGAGCAACGAAGGGGTAACCAGATTTCTAAAGAGTTAGCTAGAAGGAATAAGGAGTTGAACTATTAATTGGTATTATTGAGTGTAAAGAGAAAAGAAGGATAAAAGTAAGCTGAGGAAAATGTTCACCGGAGCTATGTGATATAAAGATGAGAAATCATCGAAATATGTGATGGTATCACGAGGATGTTAGCTAAAGGTTATATAGGAGTTTCAGGGCAACATGATTGGTAATGAGTTTCGAGGAATTAAGGGAGTAAGAAGTTGGTGGAGTATTGGCACGATACGAGATATTTGGTGGAGAGTTGGATGACAATACAAATAAGTTAGCTTTGGGAATAATGTTGAGGTAATTTTGTGGATGGGTTTGATGTTCGTTATTTGCAATATTAACCAAAAATAGGAGAAAAACCATGTTATTTTGATATGAGTGTAAGAGATTTTATATACGAGCAGCGGTGGCATTGTGGTGTTATCACTAATGGTTAAGAGTGATGGAATATTAGAAAGGTAACAATTCTAAAGAGGTTGATTTGGTAGTGACCTGATTGTTGTGTATGATTGTGAGAGGGTATAAGATGTGGTTAGATGAGGCGGACGCTATTAGTTGAATAGTGAAGATATGGTTATATTTGGCAGGAAGTGATGGTTGTGCGAATGGGGGAATATGTTATGAGGGGCATATGAGTTAAACTCGGGCAGCAGGTAACCTTTTTCGAGTGGTGACTTACGTGGTCAGGATTGACTAGTTGGTTGTGATTACGGGTCTATGATATGTGTAAATGTTTGTGTGAGGTTCTGACCTCACAAGAAGTGGTATGGTGTGATAATTATAAAGTTGTTTTATGAATGTTCTGTAATATACATGTTGGGCACGGTAATTTAATTTAATGATATCCAAAAAGGTAATAATTTGATTGATTTGACATAGCTAGTTATAATTTTATGTGTATTGATAACACATGTGTATCCCGGGAAATGGTAGAGATGATGTTCATGAGATGCTTATCTGTTTATCCATATAATATGTTGCGTGGTGATTTAATAAGGTGGATTTAAGTAAGTTTTTCTTGTCCGAGAAGTTATCTTTGAGTCGTATTTATGGGAATTGTATGCGGTTGTGATGTCTATCGGTGTGGTTGTGGTGCCTCGGGTGGTAATCCGGGCACGGTACATAGTCTTTGTGATGCGGGTATTTTCGCACTACGGTGTGGCTGTTGGTGGCGGTGTTGTGATGCCGTCACCGGTTGTGGTGGAGTAGGCGGGATGATTATGATTCGAGTTTCGAAAGTACATATCAGTTATACATAGATTGTTGTTTTGTTTGATGTTGCTCCCTGCGAGTTTCGATTTGTGCGAGATAGACAGTTGTCTTGTTTATTGATGTTTTCTTTACCGAGTTAAGTTGGGAATGAGGTAGAGTATGATATGAAATAGAGTTGGATATGTTTTCGTTGTTGTCATGGGATAGTGATATTCTGTTGATGGGACACGGTTGTGAGAGGTTGTTCTGATAATTTTGATCTTGTTTTTGGATGAGACATCGGTAGACATGGTAATGGAAAATAATTCGTGGAACATGTGTGGTAATGATCTGAAAGCGGCAGGTAGTTCATAATCTTTTGTTGAGACAGTGAGTGTAGGGTGTTGGGGAAATTAGTGTCATGTTAAGTTGTGTATGAATTTTGCGGTAATGAAAGAAAGAATTTGAGGATCTAGTGTGCGTGTACGTAACGAGTGCGGATCGTGAGTTATGCTTCTGGGAGATAAGTGCCTTACGTAGAGAGGTATCTTTGTTTGGCGAGTAATAATGAAGAGTGGGTATGGTGATTTGCTACGAGTTTATGGTATAGGTTAGGTCTTGTTGCCGAATGAGTTGAGGAATTGGAAATGTTTATGTATGGGAGCCTTGGATATAAGAATGGTGAGTGTTTGGGTTATAGACGGTTATCTTTGACATGTGGTGGTACAGAGGGTAATGAGATATAGATATGGTTTGGTATTAGTGAGTTACGAGGACGTAACATTTGTCTTAAGAGGAGTAGGATGCGATAAAACAGATTTTGATGGTTGTACATATGGTAATATATTCGGAAGTTGAGTCTTGATGTAGAATAAAAGATCGATTCGTGTTGTGGGTGATTTTATTAAAGGTCATGACCGTGCTTGTAGTAGCGTGATGTTTAGGAGTGTGAGAATATTTCGCTAGTGTTGACAGTTGGATGATGAGGTTACGAGTGTGAGTAAACTTCGAGGACGAAGTTCCTTTTTAAGGGTGGTAGATTGTAACATCCCGTTTGATGTCTATGAGTGTCTTGGTATTGGATTTGATAGTTGATGATATTATGGAGCTAGCAGCATTAGAGGATGGTAGTTGGTTATGTATGGAGTTGGTATCGTGAGAGATATATATGTGGTAGATACGGTATAGTGAGTCATGTTGTGGAAGTAAACATAGTTGATGGAGTGGGTGTTAAGAGTTCATGTGCTATGTTCGGTCGAGTTCTTGAGTCCTTAGCTAAGTTGTTGTGTCTTGGTCGAGTCTGTATGGTTGTTTTTATGTATGGGTTGAACTTCGGGGACGAAGTTCCTTTTAAGGAGGGAAGACTGTAATACTCCGTATTTATAAGTCTTGGGGTACTCTATCGAGTAGCCCTTACTCTGTCGAGTAAGGGTAAGTGGCGAGATAAAATAGTTTTCGACTGTTGGGTACTCGATCGAGTAGTGGGGTACTCGATCGAGTAAGGGGGTACTCGATCGAGTACCTTGGGTACTCGATCGAGTGTCCGGTTTTACGGGGAGTTTTCTCGGGTTTTAATAATTATGCGATTAAGGTATTTAAACATATTCGTCATTGTTTTAATTCACTTTTACAAAACCTAAAACCCCGTTTAAGAGAGAAAGCAGCCACTTCATCTTCCTAATCGCATTCTTAGCAATTCCCGGAGTTCAGACGGTCGGTTCTTGTCGTTTTTCGTGTCGTTGGATTCCTGGCGTCGGGGGTAAGCTTTTAATATAGTTTTTATAATGTTTTGTTAAGATTGGTTAAACCCTAATTTAGGAATTGGGGGTTTTGGTGTGTAGTTTGTGATGTGTAGTCTTTATGTGTTATGTATGATAGGAGGAGAATTCGTAGAGGAGCCGTTTTGATACAAATTTGTAGATACCGTCTGCGTGTTGTGCTTTCGGTAGGATTTCCTACTCGTATTAGTCCCATAATGGGATATTGGTGATGTGCTGTAATTAGTTGTTTGATATGATGATTGTGATTGTGATTGTGATTGTGATTGTGATTGTGGTTGTGTTTGTTGATGGTTCTCGAGATGCGTTCTCGGCTGAGTGGGGTCACTTGCGGGAGTGATCTCACGCCCTAGTTTCGCCCTTCGTGGAACCCGCCACGAAAGGAGATGTGCACATTAATGGGACAGGGTTATCGCTCGTACGATGAGCGGGGCTTAGGTGGGAACGGCTGCGGTCCCCCACTGGCAGGGCTGGTCCAGTGGACAGTCAGTATTAAGACGATGGGAGTTGGTGGTGTATGTGTGTGTGTGTGACAGTTCAGCTGTCTGTTTATCTCATTGTTGATATATGTATTGAATTGTGTGATTAGTACTGACCCCGTTTAAATGTTTTAAAAACTGTGGTGATCCATTCGGGGTGGTGAGCGATTATTGAGCAGTGTGATATGACGCGTATGGGATAGCTGGGATGAGTCATCACGTGGCAGTTTGAAGTCTTCCGCTGTGTCAGACGAAGTCTAGTGGCTTTGATAGTTTTAGCTGTAGACCGTATGAGAACCTTGTAATTCCTTTTATTAGTTTTGGTTTGAACATGTAATCACTTAATCTATAATTACTTTAAAAGTACGTTTCTTTATTGTCTTATGATATTCAGTACCTCGGGCAACCGAGATGGTAGTATCCTTATACCTGAGTGGTCCTGTTAAGGCACTTGGAGTATGGGGGTGTTACACGAGTAAAGGTTCGGTTTGGGGATATTTGATGTGAACATTATTTGCACACATTTAGTCCCCTAATTGAGCCTATTTTTCATACTATTATAACATTCCATGGCCATTTTTTCCGTCAAAACCTTCCTATTTGCTTTTCTATCGCATTTCATATGTTTTGTAGAAAAGGAGATAATAAGGCGAAAATTCCCGTCTTTCGTGCATATTTGGAAGCTTATTGATGATATTAGATGGACTAGTATGAAGAGGAGGCAGGAATGATGACCAAAGATGTAAGAATAAAGTGTATATAGAAGGATCAAAGGGTTAAAAGTAAGAATGACGAGAGGGAAGGCATTACAAGAAGAAATCGCTCAAAAACCGAACCAAGGGTTGCTCCTTTGGCTCTAAAAATATGCTAAATGGAATGGCGTCGAAAAAACAAGTGATCTAGGCTTTTGAATGACTCCAATAGGAGTCCGGATGAGAAAATGACGTCCGTTTTACAATCCGAGCTCAAACGAAGACACTGTTCGCCAATCCGCGCGTCCCGAGACTGAAGACGCCCGTCTTCCCAACAATCCGCCCGTCTTCCCCTCAAAACGCTCGGATTGCTAGATAGAAGGAAAAGATAAATACACAGCCCAGAATCCAAGCGTCCCGAGACCAATCCGCCCGTCTTCCCAACAATCCGCCCGTCTTCCCCACATGACGCCCGGGCAGAAATCACCAAATCCGGCCGTCCCGTGCTAAAGACGCCCGGATTCCCAGGCAGGCCCATTTCATCTTCTTCAAGCTTCAAGGAAGGATGCACATCCTTTTCTAGAGACCGGAGTCTCCCTAGAGGCCGGAGTCTTTCCAAAAAGACCGGCGTTTCCTCAACAAGGGACTTAATCGGCATTTAAGCCCTTAGTTAACCCTAATTCTTACACCTAATCCCCACTATATATACCCCATTTGTAATAATCAAACCATCAAGTTTTATTAGATATAATCAAGTTTCCTTAGATTAAATCAATCCTTCCTAGATTAGATTAGGAGTAGATTAGAATAGATTAATCTCAATCTTTCCACAAAATTACACATTAATCTCTCCTTAATTATTGTTCAAGTTTGTTACTTTTGGGTAATTGAAGATTATTGGGTTATTATTGGAGGATTGATAACCCTTCATCAATCAATCAAGTTTCTTCTATTATTCTTTGCTTTATTATTTGGAATCATCTCAAGTTTGGTATAATTCTTTTACCCTTTACTCTTTATTGTTTATTTCCTCATTCTCTTATCATGTTTACACTTGTTGTTATGTTTGACACCATTAATGACATGTTCTCCATGATAATGAGTGAGTAGTCTCTTTAGCTAGGATTAGTGGGTAATTAGGGGAAATCAACATGGGATTTATCATGCTTAATCTAATATGTTTTCATAATTAAATTGTTTGCTTGTTGTGATGTCAACTTTATGCACATGTTATGTTTGATGAAATGCTAAGCCTATGAATCCTTGCATTTACAACCATCTCTTATCTACTCAACTTGACTTGTAAGATATAAAACAACTCGAGTCTTGTTAGACCATGCATAGAAGCTGAATAGGAGGAAAGTAAGTCGACTTGTAGGTGTTGTACAATATAATCGATTCGGCTCCGGGACCCAACTCTTCCTATGAACCGTAAGACATAAACCAACTCGGTTCCTCCATACCATTAATTGCTTGCAACTTTGTAAACATGTTTGTATGATCAACTCCCATGAATCCCCTATGACCCCATGATATCCTAGCACTTTTAATCATTTGCTTACATCCTTCTTTTTATTGCTTGTTTTACTATATTATTTGCATTAGTCTAGAACACGACTACAAACCCAAACAAATTGTGACACTAGCACAAATCGAGATAGATAGACTTAGAACCCAAAGCACACCGTCCCATGGATCGATCTCGACTTACCACTAACTAGTTGTTTGTTGAGTATTATAAATGTGTTTGATTGGATGTGACCCGACGACATCACCCACATCAATAGAAGTTCACGTGAAACATATATTTGATGATGTATGGCCTAAATTAGCGCAAAACGACTGACTCAAAAGTGCAAAAAATTCAAAGAAATGCAAAAAATGCAAAAAATTTGCCGGAAATGACCGGACGGTAGGAAGGGTTACCCCAAAAAAAAAAATAAAAAAAAATAGAAATCTATAAGTTAGAAATGTAACGTGGGACGGGAGTGAAATGATTCCCGAATAAAGAAATAAATAAAAAGAAGCACATAAGTTTGATTTCCTAAAAAGGAAGAAAATAGAAAGAAATATGTAAGTGTGTTAAAATGACGAAAAATGCTGATATTGCCTCGAAATGCGCATCCGCGAAATTAGGAAATACGAACTATGGTAATTTTCACGTATTTACCAAAATAATAACCCGTATGAATAAGAAATTATTCGTTAAGGAATTTAGGAAAGATCCACCGCGGAAATTCACAGAAACAATGCTGAGGAAGAGGCGTAGGAGGAGCTGCGTCCCTTTGAAGAGGCGCAGCAGGTGCTGCGCCTGTTCCCCGGTGTTTCCGTCCTGGCGGAATTTAGGAGACAGATTTTAGTATAAATAGAGATGTCGATAGAGGTTTTATTCACACAATTCTTCCGTCTCTTCCTCGTCTTATTATATAAAGTCCTCAAAATAATCCTTCATCATGAATACTTTGTAGATTCGTCTAAAAGAGTGGACCAACGAGTTTTCCAACATGGAGAAACACGACATGGGTGCTTATAATATCGGATCATTGTTGATATTGAAGCTTATGAAGGTGGTCAAACCATTCCTAGATGCTTGTCTTGATTATTGGGACCCGAATTATCATGTTTTTGCTTTCCCCGGAAGTGACATTTGCCCGTTTCCTGAAGAAATTGCTGCGATTGGTGGGTGGGACCCAGAACACTTGCCTGCTATTCCTTCTACTTCACAAGGGTATAAGAACAAATTTAGAGACTTACTTGGATTGACAAGAATTGAGGTGGACCGTCTAGTGACCTCGAAAGGAGTGCGAATGTTGGACTTTATTGACCGATTCATTAACAAGGCCGACCCGACCGTCTCTTATGTTGCCAGGCGAAGGGCTTTTGGGTTTTTCTTGTTACATGTATATGTCCTTTAAGGTCATGTTGATGAGGATTTGAGAGGTGATCCCCGTCTCCTGGGCCTAGTTGAGCAAATGGAACTGCGCAGGAGCCCAGCCTGTTTATGATTAGGAGAGATCCTATTGGGTTTGGATAACAGGAAAGCCAATCGCGACCTACCTTATTTGGGAAGTCCCGTTATTCTGTAGGTAAAAGAACACTTTTCTTTCTCTCTCTCTCTCTCTTTTATTTTCTTTTTTTTTGTTTTTTTGTTCCTAATACCCTCTTTTGGTAGGTCTGGCTTATGGAGCGTCTTCGATTGATCGAGCCCCCAGTTCATGTCCCTTCTTATCATGCTCGCTCAATTGCAATGAGGACCAGGCTTTACATGGTGGACTTCACTCGGGTCTGCAATTACTGGGAAAACAAACAGAAGAGTGATGATGGCCCCTTGATTAGATGGGTTGTACCGTGGTGGCATCTCAAATCTGTCACTCGAGTATCTTCCTTGGATCCTACCCGATCTGTGCGCATTTCTGGCTTGGAATTCATGGTATACATCAAGGTTGGGCTGAAGCAGACAATCCCGAAGCTTGACACTGTCCTGCAGACTGCCATTGCGCTTACTACTGAGAGTCGAAGGGAGTGGGCCATTAAATGGGCACAAAGAAACGTGTGGTTCTTGAACTCTTCTGTTAGTGCCTTATGGGTGTCGGACTCCTATCTGCGGTGGAGGAAAGCCACTACTCCGGAGGAGCGTGAGAGACTGAGGAAGCGCGAGCCCGTTGACTACAGAGTGCGTGAAGTGGAAAAGGAGAAAGAGACGCATCTGACTGTGGGAGAGGAAAAAGCCGGGTTTCGAGTTGTTCATCCTTCGAAGAAACCGAAGACCTCTCCTGTCGTGGACAAAGTGATTGACAAGAATGGGAAGGCTAGGCCTCGATAAAGACCGTTGGTGATTAGGTCTGAAGTGGCGCAGGAGCGTCCGGGTCGAGGTCGTGACAAGAAGTATGAAAAAAATGACAAGGGCAAAGGGAAGATGGAGGAATAGCCCAAGTCTTTATTATTATTATTATTATTATAATAAGAAGGTGGGGTTTTTAGAATCCTAGCCTATTTTTATTTTTGTTTTAGCATTATTATTATTATGCAACATATTATTATTATTATTATTATTATTATTATTATTATTATTATTATTATTATTATTATTATTATTATTATTATTATTATTAGAAATGAATGAAATAAAAGAGGTTAATTGGTTATGAAACCGTTGTGATTTTCTATTTATTATTCTTGTCGAATTCCAAATGCAACTGCAAATGTCCTTCTATTTACATTTTGAAATTAATGGGTTGTATCCTGTGAAGGATTGCCTACGTATTCATTTAAAAATGAAGTCAAACCCTTGCGCATAGTTCGAGTAAATGTAAAAGAATATTTATTCTAAGCAAGAGCTTGTAATGAACTTAGAAGATAAGCATGAGCTTTTTACTTACTCTTAAGGTGAAATTTAGTTTATTTGATGATATGAGGATGACAAATTGTCAAAATGCAAGAGCAGAGTGACATTAACTTATTTCAGCTTGGCCGAGGGCCGTTTATTTAGTGCCACAAGAGCGACATGTGAGGTTACGCTAGGCGCGTTTTATTCTAGGCATAATACCGCTTTAGTTGGTCAAGGTTTGTCGGGTTGGCAAATTCATTCCCATCTAGGTCTGTGATTCTAACCGCACCCCTTGGAAGTATGGACTTGACTAGAAATGGCCCAGCCCAATTAGGTTTGAATTTTCTCTGTGGATCGACAGGTAAAAGAGCTCTAACCGACTTGAGTACCAAATCTCCTTCCTTGATGTTCCTTGGCTTGACCCTTTTGTTGAAGGCTCGTTTGATACGTGCTTGATATGTTTGGACATTATGTAAGGCGCGTAGCCTACGTTCATCCAGGAGGATGAGTTCTTCGTATCTATCCCTCTTCCAATCGGCTTCCGGGATTTGACTTTGGAGTAAGATACGCAATGATGGTATTTCTAACTCGACTGGCTGTACCGCTTCCATGCCATAGGTCAAATAGAAAGGGGTGGCCCCAGTGGGCGTCCTAACTGATGTGCGATATCCCCACAAAGCAAAGGGTATTTTGCTTGGCCAATCTCGGTAGTTGTCAATCATTTTCTTGAGAATTGTGACAACGTTCTTGTTTGCCGCCTCTATCGCCCCATTAGTCTGTGGTCTATATGGCGAAGTGTGGTGATGCCTAATTTTGTACTTGGCTAGAAATTGCTCAGTCTCGGCTTGGAAATGTGATATATTATCACTAATGATCTCATGTGGGCAACCGTATCGACAGATGATGTTGTTTTGTATGAACTTTGCCACGTTTTTAGCTGTGAGACTAGTGTAGGAAGCTGCTTCTACCCATTTGGTGAAATAGTCGATTGCCACCAATATGAAACAGTGACCTCCTGTTCCAGCCGGAGTTATCTTCCCGATTATATCAATTCCCCAGGCAGAAAATGCTCAAGGAGATGTCATCGTATAGAGCAATGAAGGAGGGACATGCTATACATTCCCGAAGATTTGGCAGTTGTGGCAATGTCTTACGTATTTGATGCAATTGGATTCCATTATGGTCCAATAATACCCCAAACGTGTGATTTTCTTCGCCATCATGGGCCCACTCATGTGAGGACCGCATTCTCCATCATGAACTTCTTCCATTACATTCCGCGCTTGTGAATGATCGAGGCAACGTAGTATTACACCAAGAGGTGTTCTTTTGTATAACTCTCCTTGCATGAGCACGTATTGGGAAGCTAGTAGGCGTATAGCGCGTTGTCCCCTTTTGTCCATATCCGGTGGATAGGTACCGTTGAGTTTGAAATTTAGGATTGCTTGGAACCAAGGCTCCTCTGTGATTTCCTCTTCATCGGTGATTTGGTGGACATAAGCTGGGCTCGATCGTCGTTCGATACACAAAGGCATTTCCACCATGTCATCTGGCATATTAATCAAAGATGCGAGTTTTGCAAGAGCATCCGCAAATTGATTTTCTTCCCGAGGTAGGTGTAGATAGGACACGTGATCAAAGAATTGGGCGACTTGGTCTATTCTGGCTTGATAAGGTGCTAAGCTTTCGCTTCGGATTTTCCAAGATCCCGTAACTTGATTGATGATCAAGGACGAATCCCCATGCACTCGGAGGTTTTTAATGCATAAGCTTACGCGCGCTTTGTAGTCCAATGAGACAAGCTTCGTATTCTGCAGCATTGTTCGTCACCTCGAAGTCGAGTTTGACAGAGATCGGTGTATGCTCACCTTCAGGAGAAATGAGCAACACTCATATTCCAAATCCTCTTAAGTTTGATGCTCCATCGAAATAAAGGTCCCAGGAGTCCACATCGGTTTAGAGTATATCCTCGTCTGGAAATGAACAAGTATATATTGTTTGTGCATCGTTGATGGGGTTTTCTACAAAGAATTCGGCAACGGCGCGCCCTTTTATAACTTTCAGGGGCACTTATTTGAGATCGAACTCTGAGAGCATCAATGTCCATCTTGCTAATCGTCCGTTGAGGACGGGTTTCTCGAAGAGGTATTTGACTGGATCCATTTTGGAGTATATTTTGACGGAGTAGCTAAGCATGTAATGGCGTAGCTTCTTCGTTGCCCACACAAGAGCGAGGCATGTCTTTTCGAGTTGTGAGTATTTGCACTCGTACTCCAAGAACTTCTTACTAAGGTA
Source organism: Silene latifolia (assembly GCF_048544455.1). Taxonomy (NCBI): domain Eukaryota; kingdom Viridiplantae; phylum Streptophyta; class Magnoliopsida; order Caryophyllales; family Caryophyllaceae; genus Silene; species Silene latifolia. The sequence continues at coordinate 162,138,002 of NC_133536.1, read as the reverse complement.
GTAGATAGCCCTTTCCTATTTTCCTACGGTTTGAGCTAGCATGGCGCCCATGGCTGTTTCGGTCACTGTGAGATATAAACCAAGAGGTTGATCTCGTTGAGGTGGCATGAGCACGGGTGGTTTAGGTAATATCTCCTTGATTCGGTCGAACGCCTTTTTACAGTCATCATCCCACATAGTGTGATCTGTTTTCTTGAGCTTTTTGAAGATAGGTTCACAGATCATGGTGAGTTTTGATATGAATCGACTTATGTATTGCATTTTTCCAGAGAATCCTCTGACTTCTTTCTCCGTTTGAGGTTGCGGAATTTTGATCAAAGCTTTGATTTTGGAAGGGTCTATTTATATACCTCGTTGGCTAACGATGTATCCCAGGAGTTTGCCAGATGTTACTCCGAATGCGCACTTCTGAGGATTGAGCCTCATGTTGTACTTTCGTAGCCTTAAGAAGAATTTGCGAAGGTTCGCAATATGCCCTTCTTTATCCTTGGATTTGACAATCATGTCGTCTACGTATACCTCAACTTCTTTGTGCATCATGCCATGTAGGAGTGTGGTTGCGGTGCGTTGATATGTAGCTCCGGCGTTGATTAACCCAAACTGCATAACCGTATAGCAATAGGTTCCCCATTGAGTGACAAAGGCGGTCTTATGCATGTCTTCTATGTCCATCTTGATTTGGTTGTAACCCGCGTACCCATCCATGAAGGATAGTAACGCGTGATCTGCGGTATTGTCCACCAATATGTCGATATGTGGTAGAGGAAAGTCATCTTTAGGACTTGCTTTGTTTAAGTCTCTAAAATCAACACAAACATGGATTCTCCCATCCTTTTTGGGTACGGGTACTATGTTGGCTACCCAGTCAGAGTACTCAGAAATTTTGATGAACCCGGCTTTGAATTGCTTATCGACTTCTTCCTTAATCTTGAGAGCCCATTTGTCCTTATTCGACGAAGCTTCTGTTTTACGGGCTTGAAACCTGGCTTAATTAGGATTCTATGTTCGGCGATATCACTGTCGATTCCTGGCATGTCTTTGTAGGACCAAGCGAAAACGTCTTTGAACTCGTGTAGGAGGTCTATGAAACTGGCCCTTTCGGTGGGGTTCAGAGTTGTCCCTATCCTAAGTTCTCGGGGTTCTAGTTCGGTTCCTACGTTGATGGGTATAGTGTTCTCTATTACTGGTTCCCCTTCCCCCTCTTGTAGTATTTCCTTGGCTATGTAGGGAGGTATCTCAATTGAGTCTGGGTCTGGGTCATCCTCAGTATCTTCATAAACAGAATTGCATTCAAGATAACACAAAGAGTAAGCAGAACCTGATTTATTCATATTAAAGTTTGAGAAAAGTTGAAACAAAGAAGCCATCTGATCTGTGGTCAGCGGCGGTAAAGGGACAGTTGTTGGGGCATTTCCCGAACTACTGTTACTATTTGAGGCTAAGCTAGGAGAAATAAAGGGAATGAGGGTGACGACAAGAGGAGACTCCTTAGTGACTTCTCTAGACTCCGACTCTGACTCTGACTCTTACTCGAATTCATCGTCTTCTGGTTCTCCTTTGAACATCTCTCCGTCTCCAGTGGTGAGCTTGAAGAGTCTTCCTTGATTGTTGGTCCACTTGATTGATTTTCTCCATCCTTTCTGCTGATTCGCGTTTGTTTATGTGATTAACGCGGTAGGGTTGAAGTGATCGTCTCTAACAAATTGATCTTCTCCAAATAGTAGACTAACAACTTGTTCGTCTAAAAAAGGTGCTTGACGTGCTTTGACGGTAGGAACCGTTTCTGGAGAAATGATGTAGCAATCGTGAAATATTTCGATTCGGCTAGCTTCCTTCCGAGGCGGTGCTAAGGTTCTGGAAATCCGTGAAAGAGTTCTTGACTTCCTTCCCTAACAAAGTATCCATTTAGGGTAGGGAAATATGGTCGCATTTGGACTCCTACGTGTTTACGGTTTTGAACTTGAGCGATCATCTCGAGAACTTCCTTTTTAGTGGGTTTGTATCCTAGGCCAAGTGATATCCTTTTTTAGTTGCCTTCCTTGTAGGGTGCAAAGGTGTTTCTTCGGACAGGGTTCAAAGGTATTCCAGGGAGGTATCCCTGGGATTTGAGTATGTGGTTGACCACCAAGTTGGAGTAGGGATCGTAGTATAGGGGTGCCAATTCGCTTTCTATGACACTTATGCTTTGAAAGCCCCCAAGTTCATGTACTGGATCCGCAAGGACTTGATTATTTGACTTCTTTTCGATTATAGCCTTGATGGGCGACGAAGTGATCGTCACCACTTTGCCATTTAGTGGAATTTTGATCTTTTGGTGAAGGGTGGATGTTACCGCTTTGGAAGCGTGAATCCAAGGTCTTCCCAGAAGTATGCTGAAAGAAGCTTCATTGTCCACTATTTGGAAGTTAACCTTTCGCTCAATTGGCCATGTGGCTATGGTTAGGTTAACGAGTCCTACGACCTTTCGTCGTGTACCATCATATACACAAACACCTTGATTGGTAGGGGTCCAATCCGACTCTTTCATGCCTAGTTTGTATGCCGTTTTCAGGGGTATGACGTTGACTGTGGAGCCATCATCTACCAAGGTCATTGGCACATTCTTCTTTAAGCAAATAACAGTGATGTAAAGAGCCAAGTTGTGACTAGCGCCAAAGGGTGGGAAATCTTCATCTGAGAACGTAATAGGATTACTTAGCTTCGGTGTTTCTTGGAAGACCAAGTTGACTACATCGTCGGGTGTGGAGTTATGTGCTACATTTAGCTTGGCCAAAGCTTGCAGTAAAGCTTAGCGATGTGGGAATGAGCTTGCTACTAATTGCCAGACTGAAAGATCAGCCTTTGTCTTCTGTAATTGCTTGAGCAAATGATCAGTAGAGTCATCTTCATTATCATTTGGTGTGATAACGTTGGTTGGACCATTTTGAGTAGTACTTTGATATGGACGCCCCGAACGAGTTAGGTGGCCCACATATTTGTATTCACCATTTTGGACTATTTCCTTGACTAGGGAGTGTTCAATGAGATACTCGTCTTCATCGTCATTGGCCCATACTCCATTGACCATAGCTAGTTCCCTCATTCTCATGATCTCGTCCTCTAATTGTGTGATTTGGTCGACTAATTTATCAACCACGGCGACTATTTCTTGCATAGTGGCATTTTGAGAAACGATTAGTGGCGCATGTTCTTTAGGTGTCGCATTAGGGTCATGTAAAGTTGTCACCACATTTTCCAATTCCCAAACTTGCCTATCCACACTTCTTGCCCATGCGATGAAGTCGGCAATGGTAGGGGAAATGGTAGAGTAGAACCCTTCATTCTTGATTGCGTGGATCTTGTCTTCAACTGGAGAAATGAGGTGTGAACAATCTAAGGTAGATTCTTCACTTGTGATCACTAGAATTCCAAGAGGATTCTGAGTGTTGTTGGGCTTACCTCCCGGTGGTATTGGTAGTCGACCATCCTCGATCATGTCTTGAAGCACATTTTTCAATTTGTAGCATTTTTCTGTGTCATGCCCCTTACCCCTATGATATTCGCAGTATGAGTTCTCGTCCCAGAACTTGGACTTCTTTTCAGGTTCGGGCGTAGGTCCTATGGGTTGGAGTTTGCCTTGTTTTATTAGCCTTTTTAGAGCATTGGAGTAAGTGTCCCCAAGATTTGTAAAATTCCTTGGTGGGGCACTCTTCTTGGATGGTTCGAGGAGGTTAACTTCATCGGTCTTGCTAGTGGAGCCGTAAGAACGACTTGTTGAGCCTTGATATCCTCGACCTACCGTTTTGGACAAGAGCCCTTTACGGATGTCATCTTCGATCCTTGTTCCTAGTACGGTTAAGTCCTTGAAAGTTTTAATGTTTTGGTACCTCAAATGATTGGCATAGATGGGCTTTAAGTTGTCCACGAATTTCTCCACAAGGGTAGCCTCATCTGGGCGTTCAACTAGTTGGGTACTGGTCTTCCTCCACATACTTAGAAAGTCGGTGAAACCTTCTTTGCCATTTTGGGTAAGAACCTCTAAAGTGCGCATGTTAACTTGGATCTCAGGATTATCCTCATATTGCTTAGCAAACTCGACCGCGGCGTCTTCCCAAGTAGCGATCTTCTTGTGTTCTAGAGAGTAGAACCATTGCTTTGGGATGGTGTCAAGAGATGAAGGAAAGATCCTTAAGAACATCTCGGGTTTGATGCCTTTGATAGACATATAGTCCTTGAAAGCACGTATGTGGTTTAAAGGGTTTTCATGCCCCTTGAATTTAGGGATATCCGTCATGTTGAAGTTGGTTGGCAACTTGGAACTCACGACCTCATACTTGCGATTATTCTCCCTGTAAATGTCATCCCCTTTAAGGTACATCAATTGCTCCTCTAAGTATTTGAGTCGTTTCTCAGCTGCAGTCATGCCCATGGGAGGGTTTTCATCCCTGAAGTCATTCACGAAGTCATCCACAATTTCACTTTCTCGAGGAGGCAACCTCGCTTCTACGGCATAGATCCGACCCTCGATGGTGTCAAGGCGATCATACACTTGGTCTTGGGTAACTTGGAGTTGAGCTAGCGCGGTTAGGATTCGATCATTACCATATTGAAGTTGATTGAAGTTTGCGTCGCTTGTTTCAGGCATCTTGGAAACTGGATAAGAGATCGACGACGAATCAAAACACGATCGACCATTCTAGCACACTTACTAAGGAGGAAATGTTTTGACTCGTGAAGTGAGTGTGTGCCACTTGTGTCAGTGAGCTTTTGAAGAAATGACAAGATTTGAAAAATGTTGGTCCTAGTCAACTTTAGTGTAGTTGTAGGAGTGGACTCGAAGTGAGGTTTTGAAATGGGCTTGGGCCCGAAATTTGACTCGACAAATGGACAGAGTTTTGACTCGGTTTTGCGCTAATCATTGGCCTTTTTCTAAATTTACATTTTAAAAGGGATTTTGATTTTACAAAAAATCGTTATGGTTTCATTTAGAAATGGTGATCACGTAAGGTACAGACATTTATACAAGCATTATAACGGGATGCTGAGTGCATTTAAAAGGGTTTTGGTTTAAAGGGTGGGTTGCCATACCGAACAATCAAACTCGAAGTCTGTGGAGAGGCTCGTACCAAACAAGAGTAAGGCCGATTCCTAGTCCATTTCCTCAAGTAGTGAAATCCTTGATACAAACAAGAGTAAGTACCATGGTATGGATGACGTCAATCGCTATCCATCCTTAGGCCCAAATAAGAATTAGGACCGTTTAGACGGGACGATTGGTCGAATGGGTTGGGTTGAGCCTAGGAAGGCCGAATGAAATGATCTAGGAAGACCGAGTTATGAAAACCGACAATTGTCTTGTACAAACTATTCCCTAACCTTATTCAAGTTTCACCCTTTTGGCTACACGTAAGTGTATTATCCCCAGCGGAGTCGCCAAACTGTGGACGCGGGCCCACGGGGCCGCTTGGGAACAAGTGTTTGCATTTGTGGAGTCGCCACCAATTTATTGTGGAAAATTGGAAACCGTTCGAATACCTCGTGTCATGTCAAGACACAAAGTAGTGACATGACACCAATAACTCGTTACCCTTAGAATTCTATGTCTAGAATGACTCTCGTGGATGCCAATGAACACGGATGTTCACAGAGATCTGGAGTAAGGGGTGAGGGTACGTATTAGGAAGTTCTTTTAATCGAACACCTAATCCCGCCTTCCTCGATAGCGACCTCTACTAATGATTAATTATGATATTCGACTCGGATGGAAGTGATTTAACAGATTAATTACATGCAAATGAGTCATAAAAGCAATAAAACATGGATGAGACGAACGTAAACGAATTAATTACATGAATGAATGATTGATTAGTGACATAGGTGAACTAAATTGGTTAAATATGAAAAATTAATGATGAATTAATGACAAATAGACAGATGGAAATATATCAAAGGTCGAATTCCAGAAACTCAATATGAAAGAATTGAATCTCTACAACCCGGATTGATTTTAATGACGAAAACCCGCAAATATTGGATTACTTGGGATTTAAGTCGGGATTTAATGATGAATTATATGTATTAATGATGATAAATAATATACATGTGAAATTATTATGCTATTATGTCAAAGAATTGAAGAACAAACGAAAACAAATAACGAACGACAAATTGACAGAGGAAGAAGGAAGAAAAAACGAAGCAGGAACTGCGGCAGCCTCACAAAGAGGCGCAGCAGGTATTGCGTCTCTTCGAAGAGGCGCAGCAGTTGCTGCGTCCTTTCTCGACGGTCATCTTCTGGTAATCCGTAAAAAGGGTTTTAAAGCATGGTTTTATAAATCGGTTTTAAGAAGTATTTTCGACATAAACCTTACATTATTGATACAAAAAGTAAATAACAATAAATAAAGAAGGACTTACACACTCAGACTTACATGTTTGACGAAACGAGATGAACTAAGTTTATGATTAGTGATGCTCGACTCGAATGTAACGAAAGTGCTCTCGTAAGAGGAAAACGATTAAGATTAATTAAGTTTATTGATGTGCAGTTGGTCAAATTGGTTGGTCATGCAAACGAGGCTGGTACTCAGAAGGATCCGAGCTTACGTGGTCGAATGTTCAAGCACGTAGACGCCAAAAAAAGTAAGAACGTGGTCTAGAATGCAAAGGGAGAAGGGAAGTGCGGACACTCGCGTGAGAAATATGAGGAGCGAAGGCTCCTATTTATACTAATCACGTGAAGGAATAGGGTTTTCGGAGAAACTTTGGAAGTGAATCTCGAAAAGATATGAAAAGATACGAAAAATACGCAGAAAAGGACCTGGGAAGAGGCGCAACAGTCACCGCGTCTCTTGGAAGAGGCGCAGCACCTGCTGTGTCTGTTCCCAGGTGGTTTCCTCCTTCGGAAGAAAGATTTCCGTGTTTGGTTTATGAAATAATGGATTAATCTTATTTTCCTTAATATTTTGTATGAATATTACGGGAAATTCTTTACCAAAGAATAAAAGATTGTGAAAGATTTATAAAATATGGAATTGAAATATCCGGAACATTCCTAAACATTCTGACTCGGGATTTAGCAGTTATCAGAAAATGAAGACGGTTTTAGGCCCGGACTCCAAATGTACTCTAATTACTGTCAAAACGACCGTATCGGCGTGTAGATGACAATTAAGAGGTAGACATCAATGTTTGATCAATCACTTGACGATAAACTTACGAATTGTCACAAATCGTTCCGCGTACCAAACATGCGGCCCAATCATCACCGGGTGGTTTACGGGAGGTGCAGAAATGAGGTATCTACAGAGCCCCCACTTTGACTGAGGCTTGGACAAGGCGAAAGTCAAAGTATAGCCATCAGATCAATCGAAGATTACAACCTGACGACGCGAGGCGGCTCAAGGGGTCTGAACCAAGGACCTGTCGTCGGGAACATTTTAGAGTCTGTCGACTATCGGGGAGGGTCGTTTAAAGTCCATTAGACTACGTAAGGAGGCTCGCCAGCCATAAGAAGAGACCATACCTGAAACTTCTTGAGAGACGTTTTCGGAGGTGCATAGGAGCTAAGGGTAAGCGTAGGAGCTAAAGGATAAGCGTAGGAGCTAAAGGATAAGCGTGGAGCTAAAGGATAAGACCTAAAAGATAAGTAAGGACTGTGCTAGGGTGTAGGACCCTAAAGGAAAGCATCAATGGGAAGGAGGCCCAAAATATAATTTCAAACTGAGGGGTAACTAAGGCTTGAGTGTAAGAACCCTGCCGGTCTGGGAACCTCTGGAGAACGACATTTTTATCGCACTCCGTAGGGAAACAGAAAATATTGTGGGTAGCAAGACACAGGCGGGAACTGCTGGGAGAAATCTGCTTGGGTCGTCTTCAAACAAACTTCAAAAGAACTCGAGAAGGACGATTGTATGTCGCGAACTCTTGTTGGGGAAAACCTTATCAGGAATTTATCTAACATGGATATTAGCAAAGTAGAGGATGCGTGAACTTACTATCAAAATCTATGAGAGTTATTAAACTATGTTGATTATTATATGTCATCTGTTCAATTTGAATTGATATTTAAGATACTGATTGATTTGAGCTATGTTACGAGAATTAGAAATTCGGCAACTTGAGCGATGCATTATTCTAGTTATTATTTTGGTAATGTGTTCGAGTTGTCGTTCTCTCTAACTTTATACTCTAAGTGTTAGCAGTTCTTTAATAAAACATTGATAGTATGAGAGTGATATGAAGATATTGGTATTAATAAGTTCTGGGGTATGTGTGCGGAGTGTCCAGTGTGACCATAGTGATTAAGTTATTATATTGAGATGAAAATACGGTACTTTGTTACTTTGGAGTATTATATTATGAGACGGAGTAATGAGTGAGATGATGTTGTTTATTAGGATGAAATCAAGATCAGTTATTATTGTATATATTATATATATGATTGTATACGGCTTATAGTCGGTTCTGGATTCGTATTTTCTTGAATTTAGTGGGTGTAGACAATTATGAATCATCCAAATACAAGATTATTGTTTATAACTTTATATGTGTTTAACGGTTGATCATGTGATATTGGGGTTTGTAGACGACCGTTTGATAGGATGAAAGTACAAGATATATTTGTCAATTTTAGGTTACTTGGAATTTTGAGTTACCTATGATTTTATCAATTGAAGCCACGTGATGGTGAGAAATAAATTGGGTTTATTACTGAATGTAGCCAATGAATGTTAAGGAATTGGGGATGGGTTTATCAGCTTAGTTTTGATTTGAGACTTTAATTAGTGGTAGTCCGTTTCAGTCATGGCCTTGATAAAGTGATGTCCTTCCCATTTATTCCTACAAACACCCTTCACATAATGTCCAATATTCTTTTGAATAAGAGAGTGTTGTCTCTGCATAGTTATATGAATCCAACACGGTTGATACGAGTGAAATCAATAACAATTCAACAGATTTAAATAGGTTAACACTAGTGATATAGATCTTTTACCACCTTCCGAATTTTTGGTTGAAACCAAATAGAGATGAAAGCTCACGGTGTTAGTTTTCCACAAGAGCACCATTATTCTGTTGAATAGCAGGTGAAATAAAAAGCTAATCTCTTAAAATCGACACCGGCCAAACTGAAATTTCTAAAGAAACTTATCAGTTCTAGGTTATTTTTATCTGAACATAATTGTCAACCTTCAAATGAAAATAATGTATACTATGAAGTAGGAACTTACTTATAGTCATAATACTAAGTTTTTGGGGACTGCTTGTAATGAAAAGAAGAACATGGGCATGGTGATCGACTTGTTAAGGTAGAAAAGAAGATGGATTTTGAGATGAGCTTATTTAAGTTTAAAAGTGTTAGGTTTCATTAATCTCATAAGTTTACATATTCATATATGAATTAATTTATTTGTTCATAAAATAAATACAAGATCTTATGCATGCAAACTAAAAACTAGATTAGAGAAGAAATCGCCAATCTTACTTTGGGATTTCGGATTTTTGGGCACCAACAAGATCTCCTTCTTATTAGTTCTTGAGCTTTCCAACAATGGATGAACAAAGTTCAAATTAGAACCTCTCCCAAAAGCATATACCCAAGGAATACCCTTAATAATCAATATTATTATGAACTAGTAATAATATTAGTCTTACTTAAAATTTGACACAAAAATAATTTGTATTTGCTCTTGAATATTTCGGTCCAAGAGGGAGTATTTTGTGAGGTTTTATTTCTCTAAAATTCTTCACAAAGGTAGATAATATCTTTTCTTACACTAGAAAATTATATGATAAAGAGTGAATAATTATAGAGGAAAACCCCTTGGCTTTTCTCATGTAAAACCGGTTGGAGAGGGGGAGTAGGAGCCAATACATGAGCTTGTTTTCTTCCCAAGAAATAATAGGTTTTCATGGCTATAAGTTAGATTATAATCATTGTTGATGCGTGTCTTTTATATGATGTTTTACGTCCCATTTTACACGCATTTCAGAGCTCATTCATGTAGTTTATGCTACATTTCTCCCTATTTCCGTCTACATCCGTATTTTTGTGCGTTATTGCAGAAATGTGAAAAATCCAGCGGAAATCGAGCTAAATCCGTCCCCGAGTATCCTGCATTACATGTGACGTGAAGTATTCACCCGAGGAACGAGCTTGGTGCGCATTTCAGAGCCCTAAAGACAAGCCCACGAGAAATGTGAAGTCAAGTAGCAGCTAAAGCAGTCGATCGACCGTTATCTTCCGTCGATCGACCAACCATCGGGGTACAGAAGCTACTATACACTGCTAAGCAGTCGATCGACCGTCAACTTCAGTCGATCGACCAAGACGCTATTCCAGACGAGAATTAAAAGATCGAGATTTATCAAGCCCACTAATTACTAGGGTTAGGAATTATGTTACGTATACTCTCTTTATAACGTAACCTAATTCATTCAGTTTAGGATGAAGCTTTATTCAGTAGTTTTACATTGAGTTTTACAGACAGTTCTTTATAATTAATTAGGGTTTGGGATTATTGTTGAGCGTTGGATCCTTGGTTCTTATTAACTAATCTTTCCTCTGCAAATTCGGTATTCATCTGCCCTAATTTCAGTTTATTGCTTTATTTCATCATTAGTGTAGAATTGATAGTTAGATTCCCGCAACCAATTTTATCGTTTATGTTAATTATTTACTTTATCGTTTCAAGCATGAATTCATTAGTTAGTTTCATCATCGTTATTATTGTTTTTACCCTTAGCATGAGTAGCTAGATTATTTGTGCTAGGATGTAGGCGAATTTTAGCATAGGCGGCAAAGTATTGAACACGGCCTGATTCGCGTGTCAGTCGATCGACTGACATTCTCGGTCGATCGACTGACCTCGTGAGGTTACCTTTCGTTTTAATTGATTTTAATGTTGTATTTAACAAATCGAATGCATGCATGCGACCAGTTAGATGCCTAATTTATGACTGACCCATTAGATCGAGAGATAGGGAAAGTTATTTGACCACCAATTAAAATGACTAAACTGTGCTGAGATCGAAAGATAGGTATAGTTTAGACCGTTAGTCACTTTTCAGGACGAGAGTCGATGATCGGTGATATTAGGGACCTATAGCGAGATCGAAAGATGCTATTTGTTAAGAGTGGACCGAGAGGACCTCTTGTTTCCCGCCTCACTTGTGTTCGATTTAGACCTGTTTAGTATGCTGCCGCCAAAGCTTTAATGAACCGACCATCCTAGTACCCTTTCTTTATTTGTTTAATCCGCCTTTCTAGTTTATTATTTACTCTTAGCTGTAGACCAACTCAAATCAACCCCCACAATTGTTACTTTAGACTGAATTTAGACAACTAGAATTTACATCTGCCTCTCTGTGGTTCGACCCGACTGCCGCTTGCTATAGTTGTAGTTGGAAATTATAAATCTTATTTTTGACACCTCACGACGGGTATCAAATTTTGGCGCCGTTGCCGGGGAGGCAATAGTTCTAATTTTAGTTGTTTTATTTTTAGTCTTTCTTAGTTTAAGGGACTTCTGTTCCTTAAACTTTTCTTATATTCTTTTTGTAGTTTCTTCTTATGCGCAGGTCACAGGGTGGTGAACTAGTACCATTTGATCCTGAGATAGTCAAATCTTTGCGCGAGTTGAGACGAACACAAAGGGTATTACCGACAGAGGAAGAGCTGAGTACTCTCTCAAGCTATTACGAGAACGACCTGTTCGAAGAAGACCCACATTCTTCACCCGTTTCCACTTCTTCAGCCGAGACAGTCACTTCTCCAGAAATTCCAGTCATGGCCGAGGAAGCGAGTATAGCTAGTCATTCTGAGCCGACAGCTGAAAATCTATATAAGGGGTTCGAATTACCAGGAGATGCCAGGAAGTTCGAACCAAAGCCTTCATACATCAATATGGTTGAGAGAAACCAGTTCGGGGGAGCTGCAAATGAAGATGCAGCTAAGCATATGGAGACCTTTATTGACTACTATTGTTCCATACCCCCACCAGCCGGTGTGAACCAAGACCAGATCAAGGAGACCATGTTTATCTTCTCCCTTCGTGATGCTGCAAGGGAGTGGTATAGAGATCTGGACCGAGCCGTTCATGGGATTACTGATTGGAATTCCTTGGCATTGGCATTCTACAAGAAGTACTTTTCTGCTTCAAAGACGATTGCTATTAGAGCCCAAATCACAAGTTTCAAACAAGGGCCAGATGAGAACTTCCACGAGGCATGGGTCCGATTTAAGAAGTTGGTGCGAACCATACCGCACCAAGGGTTCGAAAAATGGATCTTGTGCAATCATTTCTATAATGGGTTGTACGACGATTAGAGGGCCATTTTGGATGCTGCAGCCAATGGCCGGTTTGCTGAGAACTTGGGGGCAACCAAGGGGTGGAAGATCATTGACGATCTAGCCACCCACAAGGCTGAGTATGGTAATTCCAGAGGGAACCAGAGGAGAGCTGCTGAATCTTCCTCTGTTGCTGCGCTTGAAGCTCTTACTGCGAGATTTGACAAGTATGAACTAGGAGGAGTTTCAAAAGGTGGGATGTACCAAGTAAATGCTGTGTCAGACGGTCCTTTCGTCTGCGAAAGGTGTGGAGCTGAGGGACACGTTTCGAAGAATTGTCCTAGTCCCTTTGAGTCTTGTGCTGCCTTTCAACACTATAGGCAGACAAACACCTACTATGAGCCGAATGCCCACCCAAACTTGAGTTGGAGGAGCCAAAATGTCCTGAATCCAACTCAACCTTCGCCGCAGCAGCAACCTTATGTACCTCCTCATCAAAAGCAACAACAATATCAGAAACCTTCCTATGTGCCGCAGCAGCAACAATCGCAGAATTCTGAATTTTTCGAGCTTAAGAACTTGTTGCTAAAGGAGTCCCAAGCAAGAGAGGTCGGGATGAAGCTACTAGAGAGCCAAATTGCTCAATTAGCTAGCAAAAGTAACACTCGAGCTCCGGGGCACTTACCAACCCAAACTGATCAAAAGGAGACCTTAAATGCCATCACTTTGAGGAGTGGGTCCACCCTTGATGGTCCTGCCATGGTCGAGGACACTGTTGAAAAAGATGAGCCGGAAACTAGTCAAAAGAAAGCTTCAACGAATAAATCAAAGAAACAGGCGTTTACCAGGTATATCAGTCGATCGACTGATACACGGGTTACAGGAGCTTCTGGAATTGTTCACCTCAGTCGATCGACTAAGCAAGGTGGTCGATCGACTGAGGTCACTGCTTATGTCGAGGAATTTCGTCCTTCAATGCCCGACAATTTGAGAGACCATTTGTTCCGGGGTTCGACAGTCCCGAAGACATTAGGACAAGACCCGAGCGCTGATGGGTCAGTCCCGGCCCCGAAGTTCAATCCGACGACGGTTAATGGCTCACATTTGAGACGGTCTGAAGAGGGGTCAAGTTTCAACAAGGAGAAGGTGACGGACATTCAGCCTAAGTCCACAGATACCGGCACGCGCGATTAAGAGGAGAGGGCTAAGGTACTTCTTACAGCCCCACATCCGGAGAGACTAGTGCCAACAAAAGAACAGGTATCTTTCAATAAATTTGAAAAGGTTATCCGTAGTTTGAATGTACAAGTACCTTTCCTTGAGTTGGTCAATCAAGTGCCTGCATACACTAAGTTTATGAAACAACTCCTGTCTAAGAAAAAGTCGCTTGAACATGTGCACACGGTCGCTTTAACCAAAGAGTCTTGCTCTTACCTGTCTCCCACTGCACCCCATAAGTTAGAGGACCCGGGCAGCTTTTCTGTTCCATGCAATATAGGTATCTTCTCCATTAAGAAAGCATTATGTGACTTAGGAGCTAGTATAAGCGTCATGCCCTTGAGTCTAGCTAGGAAGCTTAAATGGACTAGGTTCGCGGTGACAGACATGACAGTTCAGATGGCTGACCGATCTGCGGTCCAGCCAATAGGAGTCTTAGAGGACATCCCTGTCCAAATAGGGAAGTTCTTCTTCCCCGTCGACTTTGTTGTACTTGACATGCCTGGGGATGCTCATATACCCATTATTTTGGGTAGGCCATTTCTGCACACTGCTGGTGCAGTCATAGATGTCGGTCTAGGAACCTTGACTTTCAAAGTAGGAAAGCACTCCATTGTCTTTGCCCATCCTGCTAAGAAAAAGGACCCCATGTGGCCTGTGACTTGTAACACGGTTTCTGAAAAGAAATCGTACTTTGTGCTTCCTGAATTGCCTGTCTCTAATATCACTCCTGTGTTAACCCCTCCGCCCCAGACTAAGAGCAAATTGGAGGAAGATTTGTCTATTTCTGATAATGCAGGGGCTGGTTTGGAGAAGGAAGTGCTGCAAGATGTTCCAGCTGTAAAGAAGCCGATCATTCAAAGAGGAGGTCTTGGTTGCCTGAGCTATGGAATTGATGAGGTAGTTGATGACGAGCCGGTCAAAGCCAGAGAGTCTGATTTGGATTCTGACAAGCCCGAAGAGATCCTTGACTGGGGAGATGACGAGAGTGTTGATCCGTTGAGCCATACGGACGTGGAAGCTAAGAAGGGTGCAGCTGCTCAAATAAGCACCATTGAGGCTACCTCTAGTAGCCAGAAGCCGACAAAGTGGGCCATACCGTGGTCCTTCTTGATCAACTATTAGTTGATCGAGCTCTTTATAAACTTTATTTTATTTGCTTTTGTTAAGACAATTTTTATTGCTTTTGTGTGCGCGAAAACTTCGCATTTTATTTCGCTTGCTTAGGATTTCTAAGTACTTTAGACTTTATTCTGGGTTTTGCGCAATTTTGGGCGCGTATTATTGTGCACTTGCAGGTTTTTAGACCTCATTAGCTCAAGTTATTGAGCAAATACGAAGAAGTAAGGAGTACAAAAGCGATTACTTCGCCGATCGATCGGCTTCATTGGTCGATCGACTGAGTTGCGCTTTCCAGGAGCTTCTGTTCCTGTTCATCTGGTCGATCGACTGCCACTTTTGGTCGATCGACCAAGGATGCTGCTGTACCTGTTCACGACCTCTCCCCTGCTGTGTTTGGTCGATTTGCTGACTTAACGGAGTTTTCTTCTCCACTTTATTTTCCGTCCAATTATTTATTTCTTCTATTTTCTCATTTGTGCACAATTTTCCCGCTTCAAAATTGTTTTCTCGGTTTTATGCGTGGTTTTGTTCGTCTTTCAGGTACCTATTAGTAGCACTGCTGGCTACTGAAACCTCCTAGCTCACGCTGGTTTGGGGAGGTTTCCTTTGCTGCGCTTAAAATCTTGTAAGTTCCCGATTTCCACTTCACGTCATGTTTATTTAATTTTCTCGCAAATTCCCATCTCTTTTCTTCATTACATGATTTTGCACAATGGGGACATTGTGCGATTTGGTTTGGGGAAGGGTTTTGCGTCGCATATCATTTGCTTGCATTCACGTTTAATTTTGTTTTGCATTGTTTATTCCATTTCTCTTATATATACAGAAAACATCAAAAAAAAAAAATTTCAAAAATTTCAAAAATTTCCATAAAATGCATGTTTATTTTAGCATATAGGTCGAGTCGGAACGGTAGTATTTCAAGGATGATATAGCATTTGCACCTGTTTTTGCCCGAGCCTTGCTTTATTGACATGTTATTAGTAGAATCGTAATTGCATATCTACGAGTTTTCGTTAATTATTTGCTGAACTTGAGACTTGACTTAGAAAATTGGCAAGCTACATCATATTTCTGAGATTTAGAGCCTTATAACTGGAGACATCTATGACCAGTTCATCTAGGAATGTGAGTAGTGCTCCCTATGAGACATGTTACATAAATGTGCATAAATATGAACTTGATCTGCTTAATACCTGTACGCATTCGGTTTGTGGTTAGTTGACACATGTGGTAGAGGTTTCCCTTTATTCGTTTTGCCCATAAGCTCCACACTGCCAAAAACATCCTTTTTGTCCTATTTACTACATCCTACACTTAGCCTGCCTTGGTCGAGCTAGTAGTTTAGTTTTTGGGATTGTTACTCGTTTTTTTGGTGGCAAATGCTCTTATTGAGATTTAGTTGGGAAAATGAAATAAAGGAAGGAAAGAAAAGGAAGAAAAAGAAAAGAAATGACAAAAATGATTCGAAAAAGAGAAAAAAAAAAAAGAGAGTTCTGTACTGTTTAAGCAGTCGATCGACTGTCCTTATAGGTCGATCGACTGAAGGTCCGTGAAGAAAGGAAATCAATTCGCATAATTTAATCCTTTATCTTTTGACGATTTTTGCTCCCATGGTTTATTCATATTTTATGGGGAGTTAGTTGATTACTTTTATCTCTGGAAATTGTGAGATTTGTGCTTGCTATAGCACCGTTTCATTTATTTATGAGCAAGAAGTTGGATGTTGCCATTTGGTTCCGTTTTGGTACTAGCTTGATCACCTGTACCTCCACTTTTCCATAAATGTTTTGCCTCTTCTTACCCATACCTCACATATCCCATATATACCTCGGCATGTGTCATGGTCATTTTGTTGGTTGGAATGCGTATGTACGGTTGTAGAAATCATTTTCATATTAGATTGCAGGCATGTTCTTATAGGTCGTAGTTAGGTGAGAGTCTTTACAAAATAAATTATTTCTATTCTCTTATATATTCACCTGTGCTTATGTGTGATATGAGCGACCCGTGAGAGTCCGATTTGACAAGTCTCTATGGTTGACGGTTCAGCAATATTTCTAACGACTTCATAATTCGTTTGCATGATTCATGTTACTAATTGATTGTTAGTTGTGCATTAAAATGGTTTAGGCTCTGCAGTTTGTAATTCGCTCTGAGATTGAACTCGTTCCATTAGGTCAATAGATCGAGTTTAGTTCTTGCTTGGGGACAAGCAAGGGTTTGGTTTGGGGAAGTTTGATACGTGTCTTTTATATGATGTTTTACATCCCATTTTACACGCATTTCAGAGCTCATTCATGTAGTTTATGCTACATTTCTCCCTATTTCCGTCTACTTCCGTATTTTTGTGCGTTATTGCAGAAATGTGAAGAATCTACCGGAAATCGAGCTAAATCCGTCCCCGAGTATCCTGGATTACATGTGACGTGAAGTATTCACCCGAGGAACGAGCTTGGTGAGCATTTCAGAGCCCTAAAGACAAGCCCACGAGAAATGTGAAGTCAAGTAGCAGCTAAAGCAGTCGATCGACCGTTACCTTTCGTCGATCGACCAACCATCTGGGTACATAAGCTACTGTATACTGCTAAGCAGTCGATCGACCGTGAACTTCAGTCGATCGACGAAGACGCTATTCCAGACGAGAATTAAAAGATCGAGATTTATCAAGCCCACTAATTACTAGGTTTAGGAATTATGTTACGTATACTCTCTTTATAACGTAACCTAATTCATTCAGTTTAGGATGAAGCTTTATTCAGTAGTTTTAGATTGAGTTTTACAGACAGTTCTTTATAATTAATTAGGGTTTGGGATTATTGTTGAGCGTTGTATCCTTGGTTCTTATTAACTAATCTTTCCTCTGCAAATTCGGTATTCATCTGCCCTAATTTCAGTTTATTGCTTTATTTCATATTAGTGTAGAATTGATAGTTAGATTTCCGCAACCAATTTTATCGTTTATGTTAATTGTGTACTTTATCGTTTCAAGCATGAATTCATTAGTTAGTTTCATCATCGTTATTATTGTTTTTACCCTTAGCATGAGTAGCTAGAATATTTGTGCTAGGATGTAGGCAAATTTTAGCATAGGCGGCAAAGTATTGAACACGGCCTGATTCGCGTGTCAGTCGATCGACTGACATTCTCGGTCGATCGACTGACCTCGTGAGGTTACCTTTCGTTTTAATTGATTTTAATGTTGTATTTAACAAATCGAATGCATGCGACCAGTTAGATGCCTAATTTATGACTGACCCATTAGATCGAGAGATAGGGAAAGTTATTTGACCACCAATTAAAATGACTAAACTGTGCTGAGATCGAAAGATAGGTATAGTTTAGACCGTTAGTCACTTTTCAGGATGAGAGTCAGTATCAGTGATATTAGGGACCTATAGCGAGATCGAAAGATGCTATTTGTTAAGAGTGGACCGAGAGGACCTCTTGTTTCCCGCCTCACTTGTGTTCGATTTAGACCTGTTTAGTATGCTGCCGCTAAAGCTTTAATGAACCGACCATCCTAGTACCCTTTCTTTATCTGTTTAATCCGCCTTTCTAGTTTATTATTTACTCTTAGCTGTAGACCAACTCAAATCAACCCCCACAATTGTTACTTTAGACTTAATTTAGACAACTAGAATTTACATCTGCCTCTCTGTGGTTCGACCCGACTGCCGCTTGCTATAGTTGTAGTTGGAAATTATAAATCTTATTTTTGACACCTCACGACGGGTATCAATTGTGTTTTCTCTTATTAAAATAATCAACACAATTTATAAACCTCAATCCCCTCCATATTTCGGTACATATAACATAAAATGGAATGTCCATTTTATTTTGTCATTTGTCAAATGTGACAAATGTGACATGTTACTTGACATGTGAAATTGTAATGTATTTTTTAACATATTAAAAATCAACATACTCATAAAATATGTCATATACAAAATCGACTAGTAATTCGTAATTACTTGTACCAAAACGGTTTATCAAATTATAAATTACAACGTCTTGTATTTATAATAAATTTTTCATTCAATTTCAATTTCAATTGTTTCGTAAACAATAATTTTATCTAAGTAATAAAACAATTCGATTACTTAGACCGTATCTAATTTAATCGAATTATAATAAGACACGTTAATCTTACTCACAAATCATCCGTCAATTTTAAGCAATTTAATTAACTCGTATCGGCATACGATTAATTAAATAATCAATTAAGAGTATTTCCCTATAGGTACGACCTAAGGGGATCAACTTATCACCACCGTCGCACAACAGTAAGGTCAAACTCTAGTCAGCCAATCATTATCGATATGTGTGGACCAGTTGACTGTAAAATATTACATCCAAAATGTATTATTAAAATGAGATTTAAACATGTGATCATTATGATCGACAGTTGTGATCGCATTATTGTCGGAGGACACATATTCCAACAATCTCCCACTTGTCCTCGACAAGTGTGCGTCACCAATTCTCTTATCCTATTACTATCACCCACTCAATGCAAGGTGTCTTTCGGGTAGTACTTGCAAGTGATCATATCGAGAGTGGTTTCCTCGATCCGGAGAATAACTGATTGACCGGAATTATCTACCATAGATACCTTCCGAGCGTGGCCACGCATTTCCAGTTCATTACTCCTCGAGTGGCCCTGAGATATTGTTTTAACCCTGACAAGGGGTGGACAATTCCTATCGCACTATTCCCTTCGATTAGCCACGGCCATCATAACCCAAAAAATGCCCATTTGACCCCATTTACGAAGGTCGTAGTAACATAATCAAAGTTAATCTGAAACTGTGCCACCTTAGGCGAACAGTTTTTAGTTAAAGAATTGACTCGTTAGAATACTATAGTAGCTCCCGCCACGACCAGGTTATATAAATTTGCCAGAACTCTATAAACAGTCATTAGCCCGACAAAGTGTTCCTAACAGACTGCCTATGTGATCGACTAGTCATCTCACATGACTCCATGGCACTTGAACTTGCCAACAATCGCATCACACTCTAGTCACTTCGAGACGTCACCTCATGTACGTGACTATGGGCGAATACAATGCTAATCCATGTTCACTTTAACGGGGTTCAATTGTCTTTACAACCCATTTGGATGTAACAAAGTATAAGGTGAGTTAATTATAACTCAAACGACAATTGTGGACATCACATTCGGGTAGTCAATACCATATTACCACCTTGTGATGTATATTGTAAGTTTGTAAACACTAATCGTTTGCAACATGAGTTTAACACACCATGTGTCCATGTGTTCAAACTCTTGAATTGCATTTTCCTTTATTTTCATGTTTGTCTTACATAGCATGAATCTCACCAAGTACATATCTAGTTTCTCAAACTAGGTTTAGGTTCTTTACTTTGAGAGAACTTTCTTGTTGTTTATCACATAACAAACGAATTATGGTGGACGACATAACTCAAACTAGTCAAGTGTTCTTCCAACTCATAATGTACCAGGTATATGTTTTGTAGGATCTTGCAACAATTGTCAAGATGATTAGCCTAACACTTCTCATAAGTCCTAGCAAATTTTAAAATACCAGTTTTGAGTAACTTCTTACTATAACCAAATATCTTCTCAAACTTCTTATTTCTCCTTTTAGCTTAAATAGCTTAGGATTTTCATAAATCCTTACGCGTTTTTGAACTTCAATATGTGCAACTTCTTATCACATGACAGGGTGTTCTATCAAACACTAGAATAGCTCATTAGTTCTCCTCGAGAATTCATGACGATTCTTATATGGCTTACCAATGAATCATCATGCTTTTAAGCATATGATTCATTATAGGACATGCGCATGATTATTCTAATGGCGGAAACATTAGTAATCTTTAATCATGTGATCAACCATTCTTAGGTTCAATGAATTACCATGACTGCTTATGGTAATTCCATTTTTATCGATATGAATAACCTACGTTTCTGGTTGATTTGATGTGCACATCTCAATGCCTATCCAACATGCCACGTTGTGATTGGATTCATCTTAGTCCATTTTCATCCAGAATTGAAAACTCAAATACTTCTTTCTGAAAGATAGTACTAGCTCGTCATTCTCAATGAGTAATGAGTTATAAATTTTACAAGATGATAGTTCCCACTAAATTTCATGTCTTCACATGATAATTTCAAACTTCCACTTAATCCCACATGTTTCATATTTGACTACTCAATCGAAACATTTCAAGAATTGAAATCAATTTGCTTTGCCAAGTTATTAAGTTAAAACCATATATGTTCCCAACATATCTTTTCAAAATACCTATTTTGAAAAGGTTTCAATCTTAAACTTATGGAAAGAGATTTTAATCTCTAACTCATTCATTTTTATAATGATGCGTAGTAATGTCATTACTTAAATGTGAAATCTCATTTAATACACATACTTCTCAAAATACCCTTTTCGGAAGGAGGTATAACCATTTCATTTTCATAATGAGGTTAAGTAATGACACTAGCGTGGTTAACAATTAACTTAGCTCTTGTAGACATCGGCATATCTTTCTTTGCAACATTTAATCATAAATCTCATTTATATTCAAGGATGCAACTTTGTTTCATTCAGGCTCTTAAGTAAATATCAATATTGAAACTCTTATTCATATGTAGGTCATAAAGTAGCAAAATCTCTTGTTGAGACTTTTCTTTTGTCATTTTCTTTCAAAAACTTTCTTTTGGTCTCCTCGTGTAGTTATCTTAAGAACATATTCTTTTGATTACTTCACTTGGTCTTTTTTGTCATGTAGATCTTATCTATTCGAGACCATAGATCTCATCTATTCATTAGATCTCTTCTATTCATATATACTATCTAATTTGGTATACAAATCGTTCTTCCTTTCGTAGATCTCATTTACTCAAGCATACAAATTATTCTTTGTATTCTTTGTGTCTCTTTATTTTTCTCCCACTCTATCATTAGAATAAATACACTAGATATTCAAAGATAGCTTATGAGACACAAATAATGATTTTGAAGTAGAAGGAGGATTATCTCATAGATTGACTAATAGATTTTAGATTTGATGAGTGTACTTGGTAATTGACATTCCTTTAGGAGAGTTCATCAACTCAACATCACTTTATAATTGATCATACACAAGCCTCAAGCTTGTGGACATATAATGAATCCTATCATTATGTTGTCTATTGGACCACTTTAAGTAGATGATCATATGTTTCTATGTGCAAGCATGTAAAGACGAATTTTTAGAACAAACAAACACGATAAAAGGGGTGACTTGGGTTGCAAGCCAAGCCACCAAAATCCAAAATACAACCATTTTTTAAAAGGATCAACCATTTCCATGTCGAACACGGAAATCAAAATAGTTCTAAAATTCATAACATTAAAAGAAAGACAATAATAAAAGCCAAGCTTCATTGGTAGCTACTCCTAGCTCCTTCATGATTTCTTAAGCTTGCTTCTCTTTTCCCTTGTCTTTGCTTAGAGGAGGCCCTATTTACAATAAAAAGGGGATACATTATCACAACTTTGTATCAAAATACCATAGTTGAATTAGAAACATAAAAGAAAGGATAGCCATTTACCTACTGGAGTTATCTTTCCAGCTTTGATGTCACCAATGTCCAACACCATTACAATAATGGCATTTATCAAGACGACCCTTCTTGGTTTTGGAAGTGCTAGCTTCAAAAGTTCTAGCCTTGGTGTTCATGGGAGCTTGCCTCTTACTCTTTTTTCCATTCTTCTTGAACTTCCCCTTGCTCTTAGTGCTTATATTAAGCACATCCTTAGGTGGGTTAACATTTAGCCCCATGTCTTTTTCGGCTTGCACAAGAAAGTTGTGCAACTTTTCAAGAGACACGTCCTTGTCTTGCATATTGAAATTCACCCGGAATTGTACATTTGCTTTGACTTTGGATAAGGAGTGAAGAATTCTATCAACAATGAGCTCCTTGGGGATTTCAACGTTTTGAATTTTCAACGTCTCGACTAGCTCCAACAATTTGAGCACGTGAGGGCTAACCTTTTGGCCCTTCTTGAAATCGAGATCAGAGAATGCCGAGGCCGCCTCATATTGGACGATCCTCGGTGCTTGTGAGAACATTTTCACAAGTTTGGAATAGATATCATAAGCGGTGCCCATTTTAAAGGCTCTCCTTTGGAGATCCGCCTCCATAGCAAAAATCAACACATTTTTCATAGCGGCGGACTCTTTGTGGTAAGCCTCATATGCTTCCCTAGTGGCGGCACTCGACCTAGCATTAGGTTCGGGTGGAGAAGCCTCAATGAGGTAACGAAGCTTGTCATCACCTTGACCGGCTAATTTGAGTTGGGCATCCCAATCGGAAAAATTTGACCCATTCTTTTCAAGTTTACAACGATCCATGAAACATTAGTGAGAGTGGTGGCGTTGGTGTTTGGTGCGGCCATTTCTTATGAGAAATAAAAGTGGTCTACAAAACAAAAATAGAAGGAATAAAACACTTGTCATTTTTAAAATAATAATAATACTCGTAAATTTTAATTTAAACAAGTTTTATTGCATTTATCTAGTGACCTCTACCCAACTTGATAAATGATTCCAAGATCCAAATTCATATTAACTTGGGCACGGTGTAGCCTATTCATCCCTTATCAATATAACTCGGTGGATTAACTCTTTAATCGATTCTACTTTTAGAACTCTTGGTCGATAAAATTACATTAATATTTATCTTTATCCCAAAACACATCCGGCTATGGTCGAGAATACTTTTGTTGAGTTCAACCCAAATTTCGAATAAATGTGTCCATGATCCAAATTCACATTAACTTGGGCACTCTTTGGCGATACAACCCTCATCAACATGAATTCGGTGGATAGACATTTATCACCCACTTCCCCTACGTAACAAGATTTGTATCCCGGTGTGGCCGAGCGCACTCCTTCACGAAATAGGTTTTCATGGTTTCTAATTTTTGGTAAGGCTAAGTCTCAATTGTTTATTTTTAGCGAGATGTCATGTCAATTTATTATCTATCACGTTTTAAGTGAACTAAAGCGGTGAACTATGATAATTGTAATTGACACGGTCGATAAACTCGATTTAAAATGCATGTTTAGTTATGGCGATTTAGCGATGCATGCAACATATAAATAAAATGCAAAGCATAAAAATAAAATCCTAGTATGGCCTTCCTAAAATAGTAAATCTAATAAACTATTATAAATTCGGAAACCAACTCCTTTGGTTTATTGAACTTCGGTCTTGGCACGCATCTCGAGGTAACACTTTCTTTAATGGATCGCCTTCTCGAATGGTACCGTCTTGAAGGAACTCTGGAATAATTAAATTACAAAATGAATTACATAATTTCTTATTATACATTTGTAATAAAAATAAAATAAATCTACTAAATTATAAAACGGTGATACGAGATCATAATAATTACAACCGAATCGATATTCCCATACATTTCGGGTAATACCAATTAAAAACTAAGGCCATACTAAGTAAAATTACATAATTCAAAAATTACATAAAATTAAAATATGACAATCATAAATAAAATTCAGCATTATAAAATGTATGAACATGCTTAATTATATGCTAAATCGCCTTTAAAGAGCCAATATCGTATATTTATCGGTTTTTATGGATTTGCGTGATTATAACTTGTTAAAATCACAATAATTACATAAATTCATATTTATGTACAAGTTAATTACCCTAACCATCTTAGGACTCAAAACATAGTCTCCACTAACATTTTGACAATAATTAAACTTGATTTCTTAATATTGTCATAAATGGAACCAAAAATACAAAATTTATGCTATAAACTTCAAATTAAATCATAAAAATTTCAAATAATTTCAAAATTTGAAATCTAAACTCATGAACATTCTGAAAAAATACCATGAAACTCATAATGTTCAAAACTTAGGTTAAAAATTTCGAAAAGTTATCGAGAAAAACAATGTTGCGGTTTATTGGTTTTAACAAATATGACCATAAAACTATGAGAAAATTTGTTTTAATAAATTTTTCACTTTTAGATCTGAAATATATGATAAAATGCAATATGTGACATTTTTCGTTTAGTCATGAAGTATGTTTTAGCATTATAACTATTATAGTCACTATTTATGTGTTTTTTCATCAAAAATTCATAAATCATGCAAAACGACTTCACTATAGCCAAATATTTTACACACATCTTGTAAAATTTCATGTGACAACATACTAAATTTCCATGACCAGATTCGAAATCTAACTCATATTAACCTATTTACCAATTTATATACGATTTTAACTCATAAAATTCATATTTCGAGCAAAATAACTTATTTTAACTTGAAAATTTACAGGCCATCAGTAGATAATATATGTGAAAACATATCCAAAAACCACTGAAAAATTCGAAGTTTAGCTATTTTTCGTCCAAAAATGATATTTTTCTCATAAAAATCACATTTTAATGCCAATAATATATAAAATGAACAATAAAATCCATAGATAAACCAAAATATCCCAAAAACTTAGGACCAGAAACTTTTAACATGCAAAGTTATTTATAGGTTTTGTAATACTACGGATTTTATAAGCTGGTACTCGACCGAGTATGGCCTACTCGGTCGAGTAAAGTGTGTTGGGTATTATGTTTGGCTTATGCCCAGGAATATTCGGTCGAGTATGGGTAATACTCGACCGAGTAGAGGATACTCGACCGAGTATACCCTATAGTCGACCGAGTATCCGGCCTTACAGGTATTATTTCTGCGGTTGTGGTTAAAATGATTAGAGGTATACTTAATCGTTCGTCAGTTTCTAAAATCATTTCTCCCCAAAAACATAAACTACGTTCATTCTTCCCTAATCATCTTCATCAATTCCAAGTCAAAGGTCGTCGATTGTGGGTTCTAGCATCTCATTTCGTGTCAATCGCCGTAGTAAGTGTCTTATCCTTGTTCATCTTTTGTCATTCTTATAAGTTAACAAACCCTAATTTGGTTAATTTGGGGGTTTAGGGTTTTGGTCATCATATGTTGTTGATTGTTGATTATCGTTATTGTAGGTGATGATGTGTTACTAGTTGTGCATTTGTATGATTGATTGCAGCGTAGCGGATTGCGAAAAGGTAGGGTTTCCCTACTAAGTACTTTTAATTGATTAAAATTGTGTTTGTTTCATAATTGTTGTTTTCTGCTGATCATCGGAGGATGGGTGTTGTGGTGATGTGGTTGTGTTGTGACGATTGTGGTGTTGTGACAGCTGTGATGCTGTGGTATATATGATTGTGGTGGAGTCACTTGCGGGAGTGGCTTCACACCCTCGTTCGCCCTCCGTGGAACCCGCCACGGGAGGGGATGTGCACATTAAGGGACATGGATTTTTAGTCGCTTGTTGATGAGCTGGACTAGGTGGGGATGGGCTGTGGTCACCCACTGGCGGCGAGGATTACCTGTTGTGATGGGTAATCTGACAGGGCTACACACTTTGGTGTGCAGTTGGTTACTGTGTGAGATCGGGAGACCGGGGATGGAGGATGATCAGTCGGTTACATGGTTTGTTTGCCTTATCTTGATTGAACGGTAATTGACTCCGGTTGTTGTTTTGTAAAACCTGTGGTTTAGCTATGGGACAGTCATGGGGAGTCACCACTCGAGTCTAGCTTCCGCCGTCAAAAGACTTTGCTTACATTCTCTGTAGATGTTAGACCTTTCATAGTTAATGTTTGGTTGATTTTGAAAACATCTAATCACTAAGTCTTTATACTTTAATAAAGGTTGTTTGGAATTGGTAACTTTGATATACTAACCTCGGAAAATCGAGATGGTAACAGCCTTTCATGATAGGGTAGTCCTTGGTAAGGTACCTTGGTATGAGGGGGTGTTACAAAGTGGTATCAGAGCCGACGATTCCGGCACCTAAAACTAATGAACCCAATGAACTTAGGGAGTCTAAATAAAATGAACTCGGGGATAGTTGTTTGGAGCTACCGCAAAGACTTGGGAGACGTCCCGAAGTCGCATTAAGGCCCTTACGATCTCATGCCGGTTACATGGGGGGAAACTGTTGTATGTTTGAGTCATGTGAGTTTGATACCTATAGTTTGAATCTTGTGCATGGTTGGATGAAATGATGAAAGAAGTGGAATGTGATAGTTGTTGAAAGATGCATCGTGGATTGTTGATGTTAAACTTTGAGCATGAATATGTTGGCATGTTAAGTGTTGGAACATGGTAAAATATGAAAGGTGAATTGTGAATTTGTATCTGATTGATATTGAGCATTGTTTTGGTAAATTTCTACCAATTTAGGGTTAAAGTGGTCTTATCGTTAGGTCCGTATTATGATTTGATTGTTCGTTGTGAGTTAACCTGTATGTGCGATGTAAATAATGAACACAAACGATTTTGGTGACGCGAAAAACCCAATTTGGGAAACAACCGCGGGGGGAGACGGAATCCCACCAATATTTTTACTATAATTCGAGAGGAAATACAGTTTGTACGTTTGCTAGGGATGCTAAGGTTTATTTCTTGACTTGTTCGATGATCCTTCTTCTCTGCGCTGAGGCTCTTTATATAGGGGAGCTCGGTTAGCTAGGGTTTCTTGCTTTGCCTCCAAGTTATTCCTAAGTTGATACCAAATAGGACTTTCCTTCCCTGAATATGGTAATTGTTAGGACTCTCATATGCTTCTTCTATGCGGATCAAAGCCCAGGTCTTGCGCTGCTTGCTGATGCTGTCACCCTGGCTCCCTGATATCCTGCGTCCCACAATGCTTCCAGGCCTACTGTCCCAAGTCAGCCCATATCCATATTTTGGGCCTAACAGTTTGCCCCCAATTTTCCGCGAGAGTGCAACCCTAATTATTTGAGCGGGAAATTGCAGTGTATCGTTGAGTGACTTCTCGCATACTCCATTTCAATTCACACTTTTCAAAACCCCAACTACCCTCTCCTATTTAATCTCACCCGTCTTCCTCTTTCTTTTTCATCATCATTTCATTTTTCTCAAAATCTTCAAATTTCCGTCTCCCCAAATCCCTCTCTCTCAACGTCCTTTCACTGTCCGCGCCGCCTTCTCCCGTCCTCTAAGGTACTTCTGCTTCTCTCTCCTTGTTTATCATGGCAAAAACCCGTTTCACATCATCCTCCTCCACCACCATCGACCTTGAAAATGATGACTTCCCTTCACAAGGAGTCCTCAAAAAACCGCATTCTGGCGACTCCCACCTAGCCCAAGAGGATATTCCTAAGATTAAAGCCCTGCTTGGATTGGGTGATGATGTGGTGATCCTCATCCCCAAACCTGGTCAGAAAGCAGACGCCTTTCGTGCGGGGTGGATCTGCTTATATACTTACCCTTTTGTCCTTGGCCTTAAATTTCCCTTCCCCCCAATGATTCAAGAGTTCATCTACCTGAACTCCCTCCCCATGGCCCAAATTGCCCCCTATGCATGGAGGATTCTCTTGTCTACTGTTGCTTTGAACAACAGTATGGGCGCCGAGATTGGATTGTCAGATCTGGCCCATAGGTTCGAGTGTCGGTCATTGGGGCATGGCCAATACATTTTCAGGGCCATGGAGAAGACTGAAAACTTTCTTTAGTCGGCTGCTAAAGGGAAGGACGATGGGTGGTATGAGGATTTCTTCTATGTCAAGTTTGATTCTCTCCCCATCCACGCTGATTACTTGTTCGAGCACTGGATTTTTGCTAAGAGTAAGTATATTTTGCATGTCTATTCTTGATTGCTCTTGTCACTCACTGTTCTTCCTCTTTGATCTGATGCAGAACTCAAGAACCCTGAGAAATCCGAGGACGAGGACGCTTCTGTTGCCAAGCTCTTTTCCATCCCTGAGGACCGTAGACTGTTTCCCCTCCTGCTCTCCTGTTTAGACGATCCCGCTACTGAAGAAACCATGTCTTCCAGTAAACACCCTTTTTGTTTTAATCTTTAGAAGCCTTTTTACCCATTGGTTCTCCATTCTGATCCCTTGCGTTATGGTGCCTCCGCAGGAAGTGCTAAACCCTCTGCCTCTGAGATCCTGATGCGTCATGCCAGGAAAAGAACCGATGACTCCTTTAGCTCCCCTGCTTCCTCAAGAAGGAGGTCCTCCTCCAGGCCTGCTCCAGAGCCTATCAAAGTGACCCCAATATCGCGTGCACTTGGGTCTCCTGTCCATGTTGATGAGCTGTTGCTGCGCCTTTCTGCTAACTTTGGGGATCCTGATCATGCCAACTACTGGCTTGCGCTGGAAAGACTCCTGACTCTGGCTTGCTCCAAGGCATTTGACTCGACTGCTCCCCAGGAAATGACTGACCTGGCTGCTGAACACTGCTTCCTGGTAAGTCTTCTTTCACTATTTCCTTTCTTTCTTTGCCCCTACGCTTCCCTGACTAATGGTTTTTTTACTGCAGGCTCTTCAATCATCCCTCTATCTCCGTAAGATGCTGCAGAGGGCCAAGGTTGAGTGCCTGGATTCCGTGGGGAAGAACAAGGAGCTCACAGCTACCTGTGCCAAGTTGAGGGAGCAGCTCCACGCAGCCTTAAAGGAGAAGGAAGCAGCCAAAGACCAGTTGGTGAGGACTCAAGAAGCTAACTGCGTTCTGACTTTTGGGCTGACAAAGGCAGAGGCCCGTGCTGAAGAGATGGTTGAGCTAGCCAAAAACGTGGGAGGCTACACTGCTTTTGAGGGGCGGATTGATTGCATCCGTGCATATACCGAGGGGAGGCACACATCCTGGAATCTAGAGGAGGAGCTGGCCGAGTTTGCCCGTTCATTTCCCAATGGTATGGACCTGAGCGCCCTGTTCCCTTCTGAAGCTGAGGCTGCCAATCCGGAGCCTGATTCCACTACCATGGATATCTCTGGAGCTATCTATGGGACTGTTGAGGAGATCCTGGCGGAGCAGTCTGGTGAAGATGCTGCTGCAACTCCCGAGGCTGGTCAGGTACCTGCAATAGAGAGGCAAGTGGAGCACGGGGAATAGAGCATTGGTCAGAATGCAGTTGTTGAGAGGATTGACCTCTCTTAAAATTTTAAATTGTCCTGTGTGGTGCAAGTTTGTAAAAAACTCTTTTTTCGTTATTTTTTATTTTGGCCTATTTTGCACCTGCTGGTATGCAAGCTTTAAACTCTGATCGCGCCTGCTACAGGTAGCAGGTGCCACAACTTAAAGTAGTTTTGGGCCCAGGTTTCAGGCCCTTCTTTTGTTATACTTGCGTTTTTTGCCATTGATTTCTGGATTTGCAATTCCACATAGGTGTACCCAGGTAGCTGACCTGGTTCCAGGTGCACAGCCCCTGTTCCTGGTGATAGATTTCTGATAACATATTTTACCCATGACGTAAAATATCTTATCACTAGGGTTAGCTGACTGGAGCATACCTTCATTGAATGCTTCTGACTAACAAGGAATGTTGCGTTCCTTGTGGTTCCAAACGTTTGAAATCCGTGCGTGCACCTTTTGCTCTACGACATAACTATGGGATTACTGAGTTAACGTTAAGGTATGGGTGGTCTTAGTATGCCGTACCCTGCGCTACTTCGGCGTATGCTCTCCATGTGGCTTGACTTAAGATAAACGTCTTCGCAGCCTTACATGGCAGGGGCTGGACCCTGTGAGATCCCTGAAAAAATGTCCTTTTTTGAAAATATATAAATAATATGGAGTCGCCAGTAGGTTTTATAAAAAACATACAAAAATAAGTTAACAGAAAAAGGCCCCTTTTGATCCCTGGAATGGGGACTGATCCGTCACTCCGGCCTAAATCAAAGATTGCGGATTCGGGGGTAAAGGTACGGTCAGGGAAGGTGTTAGGCACCCGGACCGCCCGTCAAACTGACGGCCTCTACTATTTATTTGTAATATTATATATTTGACGAAATTAAGACGAAAAGAAGGTTAATTATACAATTTAATACAAATTATTTACAAAAACAAATTAACTAGGTTAGTCAATACAATAAATAGGGAAAATAAGTAATAGACAAAATAAAAGAATTAAAGAAAAAGAAAGAGTAAAGAAAAACTTATTTGATGTCGGTACCCTCAGGCCTATCTGGATGTTTGACTATTAATGAAAATCGACTTTGTCGTTAATTATTGGCTCTTATGCGTTTATATGAAACTGGGATGGTTTATTTGTGTGTGGCTTGATTTGAAACTGGGATAGAATATTTGAGACGGATGATTTGTGAGAGTATAGGATATTTGAGTATTGAATTAGATCTCGTGTATATCTCTCGTATTATTTGTGAATCTCTCATCTGGTTGTATTTTTTTGTGAGTCTTATTTTTGTCCCCCCATAATTGTCATGGACTTGGTAGTATTTATACTGATTTGTATCTAATCTCTGTACAAATTTGAAGTCATCGAAGATAGAGTTTAATGCTCTAAGAGGTCTTCTGTTTGTCGACTACTCACATTGTCATAATTATCTTCAACTATTCTTCTATATTCTAAATCCTATGTAAAAACAAATTACGTAACTTGGTTTATAGTTGGAGCCAACTATCTCCAACTCCTCTTCCATTCAAGATAGAAACAATTTAGGTAACTTGGTGAAATAAATGGGCTTTTATTTAATGTTTTTTTTAACCCAACTTGATGAGTCGCACACTACGGATCTCGAAAGCAAGCAATGTCCAATTTTACACGGGCCATATCAATGAATTATATCTTCTCGCTCATGTATTGGTTTTAGGCCAATAATACGTCTTTGGAATATAACCCTCGGATTTTATTAAATGGTTACTAATATGTAATGGGTTGAATGAGAATGAAAAACTTTTGGGTGGTTTTATGTCATTTCGAGTAATTTCTCAGAAAATAAGTGTAAAGAGCCTTTAATTATAACATTATCAATTTTCATTTAGTCATTAAATTTGAGCCTCATCATCGGGTACCCGTAAGGCTAGGTAGATATTTTGTGGTGTCTACAGACCCTCAAAGTGGTCCTTATCTGACAAGTAACCAACATTAGTATCAAAGCCTTTCTTCGTAGAAGCATTATAAAGTCCAAAGTAGTGCAAATTACCTGGTGCTATCTCATGGTGTTCCAGGGCAACACCTGGATCCAGGAAGCCACAGCCTGGACTACTTGGTTTAAAAACGACTCTACTTGATTAAAAAAAGAAAAACTAGGAAAAACAAAAGAAAAAGTTTTTTGAAACACACCAACACTTAGCATATACTAACCCCCACCCCTTTTTTTTTTTTTTTTTTTTTTGCTTCACGGACTTTTGAAAGGTCCTTTGTACACTAAAGTTTTGGCACTTTGTCAGACAAAGTACCGTTTCAAGTGACGGATGTTCCAGGGTTTATCCAGGATTTGACCGTGCATGGTCATCAACCTGTATGCCTCATTCTTGACAATGCTCTCGACCTGATACGGCCCATCCCATTTGTAGGCAAACTTGCCTGCCTTGTGGTTCTTGGTATTTTCGAATACCCTTCTGAGTACGAGGTCCCCTACTTCAAGGGTCCTGATCTTGACATTATTGTTATACGTTCTTGCTACGGATTGCTTATATGATGTCATACGTATGTAAGCGCTTTCTCGCAGCTCATCAACTGTATCCAGGCTCCTAGCCATTTCGACCTTGTTCTGCTCTGCCGTCTGACAGTCGTACCTGTGCATGGGCACCAGAACCTCTGAGGGTATCACTGCCTCTGCTCCGTATACGAGGCTAAATGGAGTTTGGCTTGTTGCCATTTTCGGTGTTGGTCTGTCTGACCAGAGTACCAATGGTAGTTCATCTGCCCATTTCCCCCCCCCCCCCCAACTCTTCTAGCCGTTTTCTGAGGTTCTCCCCAATGGTTTTGTTGCTGGACTCAGCTTGGCCATTGGTTTGCGGATATCTGAGGGATGACTTTCTCAGTGTTATGTTCCATCGTGCACAGAAGCCCTCGGTGTTATCTGATATGAATTGGGATCCATTGTCGCATATGATTTCAGATGGTATTCCAAACCTGCTTATGATGTTGCGCTTGATGAAAGAGATCACCTGCCGCTCTTTTACCTTTGTCATTGCCTCTGCTTCAATCCACTTTGAGAAGTAATCAGTCATCACTAGCATATACACTCTGTTTCCTGGAGCACTGGGCAGCTTACCGACTATGTCCATGCCCCATCATGAATGGCCATGGAGAGATAATCGGGTGCATTGGTTCCACTGGCTGGTGGAATGCTGGAGCCGCCTTTTGACATGACTCACAGCGTTTGGCATGATTGACGGCATCTGCGTGCATGGTGGGCCAGAAATACCCATGTCTCAAAATTTTGTTTGACAGACTTCGTCCTCCAGCATGGTTCCCGCACTCTTTGCCGTGTACATCCTGCAGTACTGTTTCTGCTTCCTCTTTGCTCAAGCACCAGAGGCATGGTCCTGTTAACGACTTTCTGAAGAGAACGTTATCAATCATGATATACCTGGAGGCTTTTATCCTGAAAATTTGTGCTTCCTTTCTGTCTTCAGGGAATGTCCCATCCCTTAGCCAATTTATGTATGGTACTCTCCAATCTGCATCCTGCTGTCCTACATTGGAAACCAGCGTCATGACTCCCTGCGTATACTACATGTGCACATCCACTTTCACCGGAATGTGATCTGGCTCCTTCTGGATTGCTGGGGTCAACACATGGGTGATAGGTATGTTTGATAGTTCTGTGGGCTGGAAGGTGGCTCCTAGTGTTGCTAGGGCGTCTGCTTCCACGTTCTGATCTCGTGGCACCTGAGTTATCTTGAATGTTCTAAACTTTGACTTTTGCTCTGTGGCTATCTTTAAGTAGGCTATCATTTTTTAATCACGCGCCACGTATTCGTTGTTTACATGATTTATCACAAGTAAGGAGTCACTATACACCCTCAAGTTCCTTACCTTGAGCCCTGACGCCATTTGCATTCCAAGTATAAGGGCTTCATACTCGGCCTCGTTGTTGGTTGCCTTGAATTCACACCTAATAGCTTGTACTATCATATCTCCTTTAGGTGACCGAAGGACCAAACTTACACTAGCCCCCCTTGCATTTGAGGCTCCATCAATGTACAAGGTCCATATCTCGCTATCCTGACTCCCCATTATTATCAGCATTCCTTCTTCTGCCTCCCCACGGGTAGCAGGGCAGAAGTCAGAGACGAAATCTGCTAGGCCTGGGATTTTATCGCTGTTCTGGGCTCGAATTGTAAGTCGTACCCACTAAGATGTACTGACCATTTAGTCATTATGCCCGAAAGTTCAGGCTTCCTCATAATAGTCTTTAGCGGGTAGTTGGTTATTACATGGATGGTGTGAGATTCAAAGTACGGTCGCAGTTTATAGGAAGCAGTAACCAAAGCCAATGCTAATTTTTCAAAGGAAGTGTACCTGGTCTCTGCAGGGAGCAGAGACTTGCTAATGTAATATACGGGGTGTTTCACTCCTTCTTGTTCTTTAACCAAGACTGCACTTACAGCTGCTTCCGTGACTGACATGTACAGGAATAGTGGCTCC
The DNA here is from genome assembly GCF_048544455.1 of Silene latifolia. Lineage (NCBI taxonomy): Eukaryota > Viridiplantae > Streptophyta > Magnoliopsida > Caryophyllales > Caryophyllaceae > Silene > Silene latifolia. The sequence goes on along the minus strand of NC_133536.1, from coordinate 162,103,900 downwards.
CCTTGCTCTGGTTTCGCGAGCAACGGTGGCGTGCTTAGGTAGCTTTTGAGTTCTGCGAATGCTTTTTCATGTTCCTCAGTCTATTCGAATTTCTGACTCTTCCTAAATATATCATAGAACAACTTGCACCTATCCGAGGACCTTGATATGAATCTATTTAGGGCCGTCACCTTCCCTGCCAGCCTTTGCACATCCTTTGGCTTCTGGGGTGATTCTAGCTAGAGTATTGCTTTTATCTGTTCCTTGCTTGCTTCAATTCCCCTCTGGGTCACCATATACCCTAAGAATTTTCCTGAGGATACCCCAAACGAACACTTGGACGGGTTAAGTTTCATTTTAAACTCCCTTAACGTCTGGAAGGTGTCTGCCAAGTGCTCCATGTGCATTTCTGCTTTTTTGGACTTCACCACCATGTCGTCTATGTATACTTCCATGGTCTTTCCTATTTGCTACTTGAACATTTTATTTACCAACCGTTGGTAAGTGGATCCGGCGTTCTTTAGGCCACAGGGCATACCTTGTAACAATATATGCCTCTTTCCGACATGAATGCCGTTTTCTCTTGATCTTACGGGTGCATCTTGATCTGATTGTAACCGCTCCAAGCGTCGAGGAAAGTGAGTACCTCGTGTCCCGCAGTAGCGTCCATCATTGCATCGATATGTGGCAGTGGAAAGGGGTCCTTGGGACAAGCTTTGTTTAAATCTGTGAAGTCTACACGTACCCTTCATTTGCCATTCTTCTTGGACACAACTACCACATTAGAAAGCCACTCAGGGTAGCTAACTTCTCTAATTTTATTTGTTGCCAAGAGACTGTCTACTTCTTTGTTAATGACCTCATTTCGTTCTGCCGCAAATTTTCCTCTTCTGCTGTACCGGGGTACAGCTTGGGTTCACGCTTAACCTATGCGAAATAACGGATGGGTCTATACCTACCATATCCTTGTATTCTGTCGAGGAGCCCCGGTTCTATAATTGTTATGAGGGGAGCTTGGTTGTAGCCTTGAGGGCTTGAGCGTAGCAGTTTCTGGATTCCTCTCGATCTCCTTTTACTGTGACCGTACCCCATGGCGTTGGGAACTTGAGACACTGATGATACGTTGAGGGTACCGCCTTCATCTGATGCAACCATGGTCTTCCTAGTATCACGTTGTAGGTGGTTGGACCCTCAATGACTAGGTATCTTACTAGTTTGTTCACCCCTTCAATATATGTTGGGATGGTTATCTCACCCACTGAATGCGCAGTCTCACCACTGAATCCCACTTGGGGCACAGATTTCTTTATCAGGTTCTCTTTATCAAAACCCATGGTTTTGAGGGTTTCGAGCATGACGAGGTTCACAGAACTCCCTGTATCCACTAATACTTTTCGTACGGTGCAATTGCCAATGGATAACGTTATAGTTAGGGCATCGTCGTGTTGCTCTGCACCGCTTTCTGTGTCAGTCTCATCAAAAGTTACTGGGGGTAAATTGCTCTGGCTTACTCTATATGAAGTTTCTGTATGATCCCCTTTACTTCCGGTGGCGTTCCTCTTAGCGGAGGAATATGTCAAACCTGATAGCTCGGATCCGCCTGTTATCACGTTAATAATTTTCGTGCATATGGGTGGAGCAGAAGGAAGCACTTGATTTGATGCTTCTCTCCTATCCTGCTTGCCCCCACGTGATAACAGGTGGTCCAAGTTCCCCTTGTGTACCTGGAACTTCACCTCATTTCGCAACCTGTAGCAATCCTCTGTCCTGTGACTTATGTCCTGATGCCATTCACACCTCTTGATGCTGTCTCTGTCGTCGTTGGATCGATCCTGAGCAGGGGGCGGCTTTGGCCACCTCACCTGATCACCTAGGATTCTGAGTGCTTTCAGTAACCCCTCCATTCCCGTGTTGAATCCGTATTCTAATAGCTTAGGAGGATGCCGAGAGTCGTCAATTTGCTGAGTTTCTGCTATTCTGCTGATATTGGGCCTGCTGTATGGCTTGGCTCGTTCGTCTTTCTTTTCTGTTATGAATTTCCTGCTGGGTTTGTCGAAGCTTGCTATTCCCTTTCTAGCATGTATGTCTTCTTCCAACCTTAACGCTGCTGTAGCTCTCTGCTGGACTTCGTCGAATCTCTCACAAGGATACATTGTTAACTCTTTGTAGAGGTTTGATTCCTTATCTAGGCCCTGCCTGAAGGCGTTGATGGCAGTGGACGTATCGCAGCCTCGTATTGAGACTTTTTTCTGCATTGAACCTGGTGACATAATCTTTGATTGATTCACCTATTTCCTGAACGATCCTATATAGATCACTTGACTGTTTGGGTGTTCTCCGGCTACTGGAGAACTGTTTGTTGAATGCGTTGACCAGATCGGCGAATGAAGATATGGTCCCGTTAGGCAAGCCGACGAAGCATTGTAACGCCGCTCCGGTTAGGGTCGAACCAAATCCTTTACACATACATGCCTCCTTTGAGGCTCCCGTGGCTGTGGTAACCATCATTTTCTGCTTGAATTGACTAATGTGATCACAGGGGTCTGTGGTTCCATCGAAGAGGGTCATTGCTGGGACGCTAAATCCTTTTGGTAAGGCCACTGTAGCTATATCGTTAGTAAATGATGAGTCAGCGTAGCTTTCTGGTGCAGCCATCTCCATAGGCAGCGACATTCCTGGGACCCTCCGGAGGAGGCTTCGTAGTTCCTGGTACTGTTGTTCTATGTATGTCTCTCTCCCGGTGGGTCGCAGATGCTCCTGTGACAGATGTTCTGCTCCTCGTACAAAGTTTTGCTATTCCAAGACTGCTGGTTGGCGCATCTGCGATGCTGCTGCAGCTGGGCCACTTTCCCACGTATACTCAGCTTGATTTGTAACCGGGGCCCTAATCATTGGGACTGCAGCTGCTGCTCCGCTCTGCTGGTGTCTTTCTGCATCTGACGTGGGTGTCGACTCCTGGTGGATTGGTTCCTCATCTGGTGTTAATGCCCCCAGCCCTGTTGGGACCAGGCCCCCTCTTGGCAGTGGTGTTGCGTCCATGTCCAGCCTAAGTGCTACTTCGCGCGGCAACACCCGCGTCTGCCTCCGATCCCCACTTTCTCCTGGTAACCTCTTGGACCTGTCTTCCGGCATCCAAGGGGCCGATTTAGCGGCATGGCTTCTTAACTCGTTGATCTTTGCTCGGAGGAGATTGTTGTCCTCTTCCATATGGGACCTCATGCTTCTATTCTCGTTCTGCATAGTCCTGATTGTCCTTGTTAATGTGTCCAATCTGCTTATCATGATGCTTGTGGGACTTGGGGGAGCCTGAGCCTGTTGCCTAGATTGTGCTCCTCTCTCAGGCTGTGAGACTCCCTGCCGTCCCTGGACGACTCCTGGATCTCTGGTCTGGACTCTATCCGAAGATGGGCTTGCTGCTACCTGGGAACTTTAACTTTGCTTGACTGCTGGAATCTGGGCAGTACTTGTGACTTGAACCGGGGTTGTGCGTGCTGTTGTTGCCGGGGGAGATGTTACCTGCGTTGTTGCCGAGGGATATGTTACCTGTGTTGTTGCCGAGGGGGGCGGCACTCGCGTTGCCGAGGCACCGCTGGTGCTACCTGGGTTGTTTTCTTGGTGTCCGGACATGTTGTGTTTGCTGTGTAGACTGACTAACGAAGACGACCACTAGGCCCCACGGTGGACGCCAAACTGTTTTGGTAAATTTCTACCAATTTAGGGTTAAAGTGGTCTTAGCGTTAGGTCCGTATTATGATTTGATTGTTCGTTGTGAGTTAACATGTATGTGCGATGTAAATAATGAACACAAACGATTTTGGTGACGCGGAAAACCCAATTTGGGAAACAACCGCAGGGGGAGATGGAATCCCAACAATATTTTTACTATAATTCGAGAGGAAATACAGTTTGTACGTTTGCTAGGGATGCTAGGGTGTATTTCTTGTCTTGTTCGATGATCCTTCTTCTCTGCGCTGAGGCTCTTTATATAGGGGAGCTCGGTTAGCTAGGGTTTCTTGCTTTGCGTCCAAGTTATTTCTAATTTGATACCGAATAGGACTTTCGTTCCCTCAATATGGTAAGTGTTAGGACTCTCATATGCTTCTTCTATGCGGATCAAAGCCCACGTCTTGCGCTGCTTGCTGATGCTGTCACCCTGGCTCCCTGATATCCTGGTCCCACAATGCTTCCAGACCTACTATCCCAAGTCAGCCCATATCCATATTTTGGGCCTAACAAGCATGAAGAATGTGATCATGTTACTTGTTTAATACAATCTTGAGCATGAAGTATGGTAGTGGTACATGTGCATATGAGCATGATGATGTTAATGCTTGATTGTTGGTAGTAGCATATGGTTACGGGCAGGTGTCTATATACATGAACGTCGTGTCTAATTTTCATGTGGGTATGATAATAGTTCACTTGTGTACTGGTTTCTTGAAGTATTGAGTTGTTGTTGTTGCCTTATGCATGTTCAAATTGTTTTGGTTTAGGAAATTTGATTTGTATAAAGAACGATTACGGAAGGGTTGTCTTAAAACTGACATAAGTCGAGTTCTAGAATTGATATTGCTGTAATTCCAAGTTGAGGTGATAGCTTGTCTTCTTACGATTCTAACGATAGGTCACACGCCCAAAACGACCAAGTAACGAGTGAGATATGATTGTTTTACGAAAACTAGACGATGCTGAGAACTGTGTTGGTACTCGACCGAGTAAAGTAATACTCGACCGAGTAAGGGCTACTCGGCCGAGTATTCCCAATACTCGACCGAGTAATCCTCTGTGATAATTGTGTTCGCTTCTGGAGTCGAAAACTGGGCCGAGTAATATAGTTACTCGACCGAGTATCCTGTACTCGACCTAGTATGCTATGTACTCGACCGAGTACCTCTGTGGGCGGCCATTTTGAGTTGGTGGCTATGATTTTACCTTAATTTTAATCGGTGGCTATGTTCTCACATTTGTTGTGAGTCGTGGGCTATGTACACATGTATTATATTTTGGGTCTTAAAGCATTCTTTTATATATGTGACGGTCTTGATACGTAAGTTACCAAATGCTATGATAGGGAGAACGCCGGCTTATGAGGGATAGGTGTTGGATATAAAGGACATGAGTTATATATGGTTGTGAGAGATAGTGGAACAATAAAAGAGTAGATTGATGGGCTAATTGAGGTAAAAAGCATGTTTTGTGAGATATGATGAGTAACAAGCATCTTATAACTCGGAAAAACCATAAACCGATTTGCATGCAAACAACCTAAGGCTCTGATACAACTTGTTAGGTTTCATTAATCTCATAAGTTTACATATTCATATATGAATTAATTTATTTGGTCATAAAATAAATACAAGATCTTATGCATGCAAACTAAAAACAAGATTAGAGAAGAAATCGTCAATCTTACTTTGGGATTTCGGATTTTTGGGCACCAACAAAATCTCCTTCTTGTTAGTTCTTGAGCTTTCCAACAATGGATGAACAAGAGAAATAATCAGGATGAGAGAGAAAGTTTTAGAGAGAGAAATCCTCTAAAAATCAGCTTACTTTTTACGCAAGCAATGGCTCGAAAGAAGAAGCTAACAAAACATCCGGAAAATTCACCTACTAATTCGATTAAAAATACCAATAAATCTACACCAAAATCACAAAAACATGATGATATTCATTTACAACGATCTAATAAAGGTAAATCGCAACTGAATTTTTCATCGCAGGAATTTGAGTCTGATTTGGAGCTTATTGTTGAAGAGGAGGAGGAACACGAGGAACCATCTGAGAAGGAGCAGCAGTTATCATCTACTCAGAGGACACCATTGATTCAGATTACCAAGGATGATGTTGCTGGTGAGATAAATTTTTGGTCGTCTTCTGTAGTTTGTTATATTTTAGGGGCGAATCCACCGAGCTCTGTTCTCTTAGGGTTTGTCAAGCGAATATGGCAAGCGAATGGTGTTGATAAGGTTGCTTTCCTTCCTAATGGGTTGTTCTTAGTACGATTTAAGACTAAAGCTCAACAACAAACTGTCCTTAGTAATGGTCACCTTCTTTTTGATAATAAACCTGTTATTATCAAAGAATGGACACCGGATATGGAACTTGTGAAACATGAAGTCACTAGGGTCCCTATTTGGATGAAAATTTTTGGTCTAGATGTCAAATACTGGGGTGGTGAAAGTCTCAGGAAATTAAGTAGTGGAGTTGGGAAATTCATTAAATGTGATGACCCTACCCTTCATAAACAGTTCCTTGGCTTTGCACGCATCATGGTTGAAGTTGATGTCGATCAACAGTTTCCTTCTGTAGTGGATTTCTTAGATGAGAATGGAAAGAAACAGTCGGTTAAAATTGAATATGATTGGTTGCCTGTGTCCTGTACTGCCTGTAAAGGGGTAGGGCATACAGCTGACAAGTGCAGGAAAGGAATGGTAAAACCACCTGCTACAAAGAAAGTTTGGAAACCTAGGAAGACTGAGCCTAAACAGAAGGAGGCTGCTAAGCAACCACCTGTGAGGAAGCTGGTGCAGGTCCCTGCACAGCAACCTGTGGTGCAACCTCAGACTGTGATGCAGACTCCCAGGAATCTGGTGGTTACTCCAGTTCTGGTGCAAAACACTCCTATTGTTGAGAATTCTTTCCCTAGGAGGATAATAACAAAACTGATGAGGCAGGATAATGGAGACCGAAGGAAGTTTACTCCAGGAGGGCTTTCCTTCATGGACTCATTATCTCATTCTTTGCGTAAAAACTGGAAGGGGATTCTTTGGATAGTAAGTTGTTTGAAAAAGGGGGTCCCAGATCTTTGCTATAGCTGATCATGGGTAGCTGTGGTACATGGAACATTAGGGGGATGAATAATCCGAGCAAGCAAAATGAAATAAAAAGATTCTTAGCTATGAATAAAGTTGGCTTGTTTGGTATTTTAGAAACTAAAATTAAAAGTAGGAATTGGAATAAGGTTACTAATAATTTTGGATCTAATTGGGCCATCTGTACTAATTCTCATCTTCATTCTGGAGGTAGAATTTGGATCATATGGGACCCTGCTCTGTTTGAGGTGAACATTTTGGATGTTACTATCCAGTGTATTCACACTAAAGTGGTTGACAAAGCTAGGAGGAAGAGTTTCTACTTCACTGTGGTTTATGGTTTGAACTCTTTGGGGGAAAGAGAGCCTCTGTGGCAAAGTATTAAATCCTATCACCTGCAACTTACTTCTCCTTGGCTCTTGTGTGGTGATTTCAATGCCATCATGGAGAGAAATGAGAGGATAGGGGGTGCTGAGATCACAAATGCTGAACTTAGACCTATGGCTGATGCTATAAGGGATTGTCAGTTGACTGATATGAAGGCTAGAGGGGCTTTTTACACTTGGAATAACAAGCAAGGGTCTGATTCCTTGATTTACAGCAGAATTGATAGAGTTTTCATCAATGAGGAGTGGCTTGAACAATACCCTGATAGTTATGCTCATTTTCTCCCTGAGGGACTGTTTGACCATTGTCCTGGTCTGGTTCACTTTGAGGAAGAGAGGCAAAGGAGGGGAAATTCTTTCAAGTACTATAATATGTGGTCTATGGCCAATGATTACAAGGAGGTGGTCCTTGCTGGGTGGAATAGGGAAGTGCAAGGCACTCCCATGTTCAAAATTGTTAGTAAACTAAAAGGTTTGAAGAAAGGCTTGTTGGCTCTTAATAGGGATAATTTTGAGGATATTGAAAATCTTACAAAGTTGACTGAATTATCCCTGAAGCACTTTCAATCACTCCTTGTTTCTGACCCCTATAACAAGGAGTGGATTGAGAATGAGAGAGCTTGTGCTCAGGAACTTACTGATATGGTTAAAGCTAGAGATCAGTTCTTAAAACAAAAAGCTAAATGTGATTGGATGAAGTATGGGGATGAGAACACTGCCTTTTTCCATGCTGCCATCAAGAAGAGAAGGGCAAGGAATAGGGTTTTCCAGATTAAGGATATGAGGGGAAGCCTTTGTTCTGAGCCAAAGATGATTCAACAGGCTTTTGAGGAGTACTATATGCACCTGTTGGGGTCCTCTACTCCTGTCAAACCTCTTAATAGAAAGCTTGTTCAGCAGGGTGCCTGTCTCACATCTGAGCATTGTGCTATTTTGAATGCTGAAATTACTGGAGATGAAGTTAGGGATGCTATGTTTGCCATTCCTGGTAACAAAGCTCCTGGGCCTGATGGATACAGTAGTCAATTTTTCAAGGATAATTGGCACATTGTAGGTGGTGATGTGATTACTGCTGTCAAGAATGCTTATGAAACTGGAAAACTTTTAAAGCAAGTTAATAATACTATCATCACTTTGATCCCAAAGATGGAAATGCCTGAAACTGTGCTGCACTTTAGACCAATAGCATGCTGTAACACTATTTATAAGTGTCTTTCTAAAGTGATCTGTGCTAGAATGAGTCGTATTCTTCCTGATATTATCAGTCCTTCTCAGGGGGCTTTTATCAAAGGGAGAGACATTGTTGGCAACATCTTGATCTGCCAGGACCTTGTTAGATTGTACAATAGGAAGAGCTGTTCTCCTAGGGTGTTATTGAAACTTGACCTTCAAAAAGCATATGACTCCATTGAGTGGTCGTTTGTTTCTGCAATGCTTGAGGCTACTGGCTTTCCTAAGAAGTTCATTGAGTTGCTGATGAATTGTGTTACCTCCCCCTCCTATTCTCTTTCTCTCAATGGAGAAATCTTTGGATTCTTTAAAGGACAAAAGGGGCTAAGACAGGGGGACCCTCTCTCCCCCCTCTTATTCACTCTGTGTCTGGAATATCTCAGTAGAGTGCTTATGACAGTACAGAAGCATCAAAAGTTCAGGCATCATCCTTTGTGTAAGAGGATCAATCTCAATCATCTTTGCTTTGCTGATGACCTTATCATGTTTTGCAAGGGTGATAGAGGTTCTATTGAGCTCTTGCTCCAAGCCTTCAAGTACTTCTCCAAGGCTTCTGGGTTGGTGATGAATAGTGGTAAATCCAATTTCTACACTAATGGAGTTCCTGTTAGTCTCATCCAGGAACTTGAGCAGATCACTGGAATGAAAAGAAATGCAGTTCCTTTCAGATATCTAGGTGTTACTGTCTCCCCTAAACGCCTGTCTGTCATGGATCAGAATCTGTTTGGTTGATAATGTGGTTGAAAAAATTAGAGCCCTGGGGTCCAGGAAATTGTCCTATCTTTGGTAGATTTGTGTTGATTCAATCTGTTCTCGAGTACATTACATTGTTATTGGGCTCGCATTTTTATCTTGCCTAAGACTGTCATTGATGCTATTGAGAAGATTTGCAGACAATATCTTTGGTATGGAAAGGATCCTAAGGAACATCCCTGCACTTTGGTTTCTTGGGAGAAGATATGCGAGACCTAAGAAGCGGGGGTCTTGGTTTGGGGACCTTCACACTTGGAACATTGCTACCATAGGAATGTATGTCTGGTGGGTGCAACAAAAAACTGATCACCTCTGGGTTCGGTGGGTGCATGCAGTGTATATTAAGTCTGCTCAATGGATGGACTATGAACCTCATAGTGGAGCTAGCTGGGCTTGGAGGAAAATTTGCCAAGCCAAGAACAAGCTCAAGTCTCTTCTCTTAACAGGTGAGCCTTACACAATTCAGCAGGGGTATGATTTCCTGAAACCTATCACTGATAAGGTTACCTGGTATCCTTGGACTCTAAATAATTGGATATGTCCCAAGCACTCTTTTCTCTGCTGGTTAGTAGCTCAGAATAGGCTACTTACACAGGATAGACTGGTAAAGATGGGTATTCTGGTTAATAATTGCTGTGAAGTATGTGGAGTTATGGCTGAGGATCACAATCACTTGTTTTTTGAGTGTGTTTTCAGTAAGCATTGCCTGCTACTGATTCAATTATGGTGCAAGATACTGTTACCTGCACATGACTGTATTCATTGGTGGATCACATGGAGGAACCATTCTGCTGCTAAGAAGAAAGTTGTTGGGGTCATCCTAGCAAGTCTCATGTATCATCTATGGCAACATCGTAATGCTTGTAGGATTGATCAAGTTGTTCTTAAGCCTATGGTATTAGTTCAGAGGATGAAGCAAGATGTTAGAGCTCGGCTGAAAATGATTGAGTTAAAGTGTAAAAATAGGACTGTTATTGAATGGGTGAATGAGTTATGAGGTCCTTTGCTTCATAGCTTATCTCCCTAGTTTTAGGTCTTATTAAATAGTGATGTAAAGGGACTTTTTTGATGATTAATGAAATCTACTTACATTTCCCCAAAAAAAAAAAAAAAAAAAAAAAAAAAAAAAAAAAAAAAAAAAAAAAAAAAAAAAAAAAAAAAAACAATGGATGAACAAGGTTCAAATTAGAACCTCTCCCAAAAGCATATACCCAAGGAATACCCTTAATAACCAATATTATTATGAACTAGTAATAATATTAGTCTTACATCAAATTTGACACAAAAATAATTTGTATTTGCTCTTGAATATTTCGGTCCAAGAGGGAGTATTTTGTGAGGTTTTATTTCTCTAAAATTCTTCACAGAGGTAGAAAATATCTTTTCTTACACTAGAAAATTATATGATAAAGAGTGAATAATTATAGAGGAAAACCCCTTGGCTTTTCTCATACAAAACCGGTTGGTGTTGGGGGGGGGGGGGAGTAGGAGCCAATGCATGAGCTTGTTTCCTTCCCAAGAAATAATAGGTTTGCATAGCTATAAGTTAGATTATAATCATTGTGTTTTCTCTTATTAAAATAATCAACACAATTTATAAACCCCAATCCCCTCCATATTTCGGTACATATAATATAAATGGAAGGTCCATTTTATTTTGTCATTTGTCAATTGTGACATATGTGACATGTTACTTGACATGTGAAATTGTAATGTATTTTTTAACATATTAAAAATCAACATACTCATAAAATATGTCATATACAAAATCGACTAGTAATTCGTAATTACTTGTACCAAAACGGTTTATCAAATTATAAATTACAACGTCTTGTATTTATAATAAATTATTCATTCAATTTCAATTTCAATTGTTTCGTAAACAATAATTTTATCTAAGTAATAAAACAATTCGATTACTTAGACCGTATCTAATTTAATCGAATTATAATAAGACACGTTAATCTTACTCACAAATCATCAGTCAATTTTAAGCAATTTAATTAACTCGTATCGGCATACGATTAATTAAATAATCAATTAAGAGTATTTCCCTATAGGTATGACCTAAGGGGATCAACTGATCACCACCGTCACACGACAGTAATGTCAAACTCTAGTCAGCCAATCATTACCGATATGTGTGGACCAGTTGACTGTAAAATATTACATCCCACATGTATTCTTAAAATGAGATTTAAACATGTGTTATGATCGACAGTTGTGATCGCATTATTGTCGGAGGACACATATTCCAACAAAAAGGACATTAATGTGGAACCTATTAGATTAAATGCTTACTTGGTTTAGTTGGAATAGATCTCCGGAAGGTAATAGGTTTTGTCATTGTGAAGGTAAGGAACTAAACGCTGAGGGACTAAATCCTTTTGTAGTGAAAATATCGATTTGTAAGAGATGTCAATTCTATATTTATTCTACAGTATCATCCAAGTAAATTTAGCAAGTACTCGAGTTATAGTATTTTGAAGTAACTGTACTATTTTCTTTGTATTATAGAGACCGAGCTTTGACTCGGAATTTTACAACTTTATTTAGTGTATATGTTAAGATTTTGAAATAGTTTGGCTTACAACCCGCAGTGGGGGAGCCGGGCATACAAAAATGCCTATGGAGGATTATAGTTTGGCTCACAACCCGCAGTGGCGAGCCGGACATACTAAAATGCCTATAGAGGATTATAGTTTGGCTCACAACCCGCAGTGGCGAGTCGGGCAAATAAATGCCAAACAAATGCCTGGAGTAGTCGTATGAGGTAAAGTGAATCTTACCTCAGTCATTAAAGACTCTTGTTAGGCGCGGACCTGACATAGAGGTGCACATTAAGTTTTATGGCCAGTCGATTCTTGTTAACCTCTTAGTCTTCAAGGAAGTAAAATTTCTTACTTACTAGCACTTGAATTGTCTTTTGACCAAACAATTTAGTAGAAACAAAATTAGTTCATTTGTTTTATCATTGGAAATACTAAACTAAGGAATGCTCGTTTTCCTTTCTTCTTGTTCTAATATTTAAATTGCTATGAGGTAGTATTTATTACTGAGCTCGTGTTTGACCCATTTGGGCTACTTGTCATGGTGACGGTTTATTTTCAGATGACTTCCGCTACCGCTCAAAAAAATTTCAAGTCTTTCAAGTCGAGCTTTTTATTAAAGACTTCGTAAAAGTTTTATTTCATATTGTAGCACTTTGTATAAAAAAAAACATTTTGTAAAGAGACTTTGTATATTGATTTTAATATCCCGTATTTTGGTGAATTTTTAATGTAAATCTAATTTTTAATTTAGTCGAAATTTGGGGGTGTTACATTTTCAAACTTGCAAATACGACAACGAATATTACTAACACAATAGTAATTATTCCGAGTCATACAAACAACATTTGCAATCATCCAGCACAAATACGGTTTAAAATAACCTTTTTAACAACCTTTTAAATTGGTTTTAAACAACCTTTTTACAACCAGGAGACGCCTCTTGGTTCGGCTCATGGCTCGCGCCCCAAGGCCTCATGTTTTCATGTTTTATAAACCTGGGTAGAGCCCCTTCCCTCACCAATAGGCTCCCGCCCTAACGGGGCTGCCTCGCACTGTTTTGCCTCGTTTTTAGCATTTGTCTAGGACGATCCCGATTACGGTTAATCCGAATACATGACGGATCAGATTGACAAGCTCACGTTTTAACACTTTGTCATTTGAAACACACTTTCTCAAATAAATGGATCGTGTTAAGCATCATAACCCGAATTTGGTAAATGGATGTTTAACTTCCGTTTTCACATGCAAATCAATCTGAATCCAACTCGACATCAATTACTTGATATTTGGATTAACAAACCCACTTAGGAAATTCTCACATGTTAGGTTAAAACTTTTGAATGTGCATTCATTCATTTACACCGTTTTATCAACTTTTGCACTTAAACAACTACGATCGATCAGTAGAGGCCGCTAACGCGGGCGGGATTGGGTGTCCGATTAAAGGGCTTCCCAATATGTACCCTCAACCCTTACTCAGAACCTTTGGATAGTGGATGGCCTTATCCAGGGTGTACGACAGTCATTTTAGGCATAGACTGCTAAAAGGGGGACGAGTCCTTATCTTTAGTATCGATGTCAAACATTGCTTTGTGCTTCATTTGACTGAGGTATAAAGTGGATTTCGAACGGGTTCCAGGCATCCCATAATTGCTTGGTGGCGACTCCAAACATCTCTACATCGTTTCGAGACCATAAATAGACTAACCGACCGATCTAATGCGATCCGGTCGAAAGCATTATTACGCAACCAAGCGTGGCTTTCAAAAGACCGATGCACGTTCACAATTTGGCTTGGCGTGCAGGTGGCCCGTGACTACGGACTGGTAGGTGGCCTAAATCCACAGACCGGCATGTGGCCCATGTCCACAGATTGGCTACTCCGCTGGGGAAAACTAGGACACTTGTTTCTTTGTGATCCTTAGAGGTGAAACTCGAACGAGATCGTGGTTAAAGTGCATTAATTGATTTTACGGTTATAAGTCGGGTTCCTTGTCCGTGCCCACAACCTAACTTTTATCGACCAATTGGCTTGTCCCGTCGGCATGAGTTATCTCATCCTCGCGTTTCGAATCCCGATTGAGTCAAGCATACCATTGACATTACACATTTCTGTTTTGTCAAAGAACTTTCATCACCTTCGAGCATGAGGCTAGGGCACCCTCCTTACACATTTTGTTTGGATTGGTATCCCTCTCGAAAAACGGGGTTTGATCGCTTGGTGTGTAACCCACCCTTTTAAGCCAAAACCCGTGTCGGCATTATGCATAATATAATGAAACTGTGAGTGCTTATGTGCTAAATGATCATAAGGCCTTTTATGTCTTTTCAAACTTTCAAAAACACCCTTTGGCGCCGTTGTAATGGCCGTTTCAAAACCTCGGTCTTTTGTTGACCATTGCACACCTTTTTAAACCGTCGTAATGACGATTTTCAAACCCGGTTTTTACAACCGTTTCAAAAACACATTTCGCGCCGTTATAATGGCCGTTTCAAACCTCGTTATTTCGCCGACCGTTGCATACCTTTTTATATCATCGTAATGATGATTTCAATCCCGGTTTTTATAACCATTTCGAATGCACCTTTTTATGCCGTTATAATGACCATTTCAAAACCCGGTTTTTATATCCATTTCAATTACACCTTTTCATGCCGTTGTAATGACAATTTCGAACCTTGGTTTTCACAAACCATTTCAAAATACCCTTTTACATCGTCAAAATAGCCGTTTCAAACCTCGGTCTGTCACCGACCATTACATTCTCAAAGCGCCCCTTTACGCCATCGTAATGACGAATTCTACCCTCGAATTTCAAAATTCGAAATCAGTTTTCAAACAAAAACGTTTTTCAAACCGTCAAAATGACGATTTCAACCCGTACAACTTTTCAAATTTCAAATCTCGTTTTTTAAATCAAATTTGGCTTTTCATGGCTTCTTAATGACGATTTCAATTCTCACAGTTTTCGATTTGCATACCGTCCTTCAAAGGTTAAAACGGTTTTCTAACCCGTCATAATGACGAATTCAATCCTCACAGTTTCAAATTTCAAATCTTTGAAAACAATTTTAACCGTTTTCAAATTTCAATTCAAAACCAAATCTTTGAAGACAATTTTAACCGTTTTCAAATTTCAATTGAAAACAATTTTAACCGTTTTCAAATTTCAATTCAAAACCAAATCGTTGAAAATAATTTTAACCGTTTTCAAATTTCAATTCAAAATCAAATCTTTGAAAACAAATTTAACCGTTTTCAGATTTCAATTCAAAATCAAATCTTTGAAAACAAATTTAACGTTTTCAGATTTCAAATCCAATTTCAATCCATTTGAAAAAAAATTTAACCGTTTTCATATATCAAATCAAAATTCAATCTTTGAAAACAAATTTAACCGTTTTCATGGCCATTGTGATGAGGATTCCAAAATTCTTCAATTCTGGATTTTCAAATCCGTGCTTCGGAATTTCAAACATCGTCTTCGGAAACAACACATTGTTTTCAGAGCCGCCACAATTTCAACTCAAACCGTCTTTTGACAACAAACCTAAGACATCCCTTTCAACTGGTCGACCTTTTGAAGATCCCTATTCTTCGGAAGCCGTCCATAAAACGACAAATGAATCCTTTTGAAAATTTCTATTTTCGAAAATTTCACTCCACCATTCTGATTCAGCCTCGAGTCGATTAGAGTCCAGTCGATTTCAAGTCAAGTCGTCTAGATAACGTCAAGTCTCCACCGAAGTTAGTACCTACCTTCTGGTCTAGGTCATGTCGCCTAATTGTCGAGACATCTTCAATGGCGTTAGCAGAGTCAAAACCTCTTCGGTATTAAACCCGTTTTTCCCCACATTACGGGTCAAAGGTCAAGCATGTATACGCATCTCGTCCAACGCCGTCATGCCAGCAACACACATCCAAACAGAGTCAGAAATCGTCTGTCTGGGCATCACTATGCCAAAGTCGACACTCGAGTCTAAATTCAAAGTTGTGCACCAAGAGTTCAAACACAAGAGGTCATTCACGATCTTTATTGAACTCATAACCTAGTCACACCGTCGTGTCTCCACAACAAAACTGCCTTTAATGCATATGTGTCGCACTTGCCTTTGTTTGTGCAATCCCCTGCCAAGACAAGTTATAACGCCTATCGTTATGTCAATAGGAATCCCTTGGGTGCCATCAATCGCCAACCGGAAATTCAAGAAGTTGATCAACCTTCATCCGCCATGACTTCTGCCGAAACCATCAACATGGTCCTTCGACTCCTAGCTACCGTGGAAAATTTGAGCACTCCTCTCTCCCAAGTTGAGGACAAAATGATAACTGGGAATTTGCCCTCTTCTAATATTGAGGAAAGGGTTAAGCTCTTTGAAAGCCGACTACATGTCAACGACAAAACCAACCCTAGTTGGAAGGCTACCAAAACCACTAAAGCCAATTCCCTAGGTGCTCCACCAACCAAAACCGGACGACCTCATAGGTCCTTCCCTGATTTGGGTATGCCTTATGCCACAGCCTTGGAAAGGCTAATCTCCAAAGGAAAGCTCAAACCGATTGGTCCAACTCCAGACCCTCTACCAAACAAGCGAGGACGTAGATGGGACGGAAAACTATTTTGTCAATATCACCAAGGTCGCGGACATGACACTGAAATGTGTCTCCCCCTAAAAGGTGCCATCCTTGATATTATTGAAAAGGGCGAGTTACCATTACCTACCCCAAGCAAACGACAAAAACAACCCTCCAAAAAACCTTATTGGACATAGTCAGGAACCTTCCTTAGACTGCTCTCATCTTATCTCTCCCGGCGATGAGAAAATTCATGCAATTGACGAAGATGGCATACAAAGCACTATAATGATGCTCTCCATCTCCATCAACAACATATTCTCGAAGCTGCAAGTGGCTATCGATGATTTGAACACCCGGGTAGCTAATTTGGAGAAGAGGTTGGGTAATACCGAAAATGAACCTGACCACCAAGGAAACCAACCCTTATTTCACCAACCAACAGCTGTTAAAAATGAGGAGTCATCTGATGGTTCCCACATCCACGAACCTGCTAACAAAGAAATCACCTCACCAAAAGCCCATTCAAAATATCAAGCAACATCCCAAAAACTTCCCATTGAAAAGGACCAAATCCTAGTTCCGCTCAGGGTTGACAAAATAAAACTCACGAAAACATCCCAAAAAACACCAATGTTGGAACCTTGGGAAAACATCAAAGGGTTTTCACAGATCTGGGAATAACATATTGCACCGCTCTGGAGATACTTGCTTCAGAAGGAGTGTTGAAACCCATTGGTCCGACTCCGGACAAACCTGAACACCAAAGAAACCGTTTCTGGAACGGTAATGCTTATTGCCAATACCATCAAGGCAAGGGCCATGACACCGAAGCCTGCTTCAAACTTAAGAACGTCATTCAAGATATGATTGAAGCTGGCAAAATCATAGTTGCACCTCTTATTAGTCAAGACAACCCTCCTGAATGTCTCAAGTCAAACAGCAAGGTTGAACCTTCTCAAAGGACATTCACCAACCTCAACACAACCTATGTCGCAGCTCTTCAAAAGCTCATGACTGAAGGGAAACTACAACCAATCGGGCCCACTCCGGACCCGTCTTAACAGAGGAAACCCCGTTCTGGGACAGCAATGCCTATTGCCAATATCATCAAGGAAAAGGTCATGATACCGAGACGTGCCTCAAACAGAAACATGTTATTCAAAATATGATCGACAATCATGAACTAATAGCTTCATCCCTATGCCAACCAAGTGATGAAAACAACCCTAATGGACATCTCATTCTACAAGGAGATGAGAGCCTCATTGACTTTTGTCCTCATATCATCCCAAACAACGAGAGTGAAGTGCTCAAGTGGGTCAATGCTCAAGATCAGACATTCAAGCCGCTGGATGCTGCGAAGGAGACCTTCGAGGAGGAAAGTGATGACTAGGAGTCCGTATCTACGATTGAGTCTGAGTCCGAGTCCGAGTCTTAGGGTTTCTCATATCTATCCTAGAGTCTGTCCTTTTATTCCTAAATGACAACTAAGGGCTGTCCCCATGAGTCACATGTATTCATCGAGTCTGTGCTAACCTCTTATTTATCAAAATAAAAGCACGATTTTCAACTATCATATATTCTCTCCTTTACCATTTCCCGTTGACAACGAGAATTGATTTAAAACATACAATATGTTCCAATTCAATGTGAGTACACTCGAGTGACGCTCCGTACCGAGTAAGCAGAGGACTCAAAACTCCGTGTCCATTTTCTTTACCTTTTCCATATCTGGCAATAGAAACCTTTCATTAGCACCCAATCTAGAACGAGCTCTTATCAAAGAGATTCTACGACGAACCTAGATAACAAACCCAAAACATCTCCTTGTTCATGATCAATGACGGAAGGCAAGCTCATTCCCTACAAAACATATCCCATCACCAAGTATTAACCTTTCACCAACGAGTACATCCCCGTCTGCGCCTCTACCTTCCCCGAATGAAGGACGGCAAAAAACCAATATATCCAGAGAAAAACCAAAGCGAAAGGCCAAAATCAAAGGCCCAAGCCAATAGCCATTCACCCAAAGCCGAAGACAAAGGCCAAAATCAAAGGCCCAAGCCAATAGCCATTCACCCAAAGCCAAAGCGAAAGGCCAAATTCAAAGGCCCGAGCCAATAGCCATTCACCCGAAGCCAAAGCGAAAGGCCAAAATCAAAGGCCCAAGGCAATAGCCATTCACCCAAAGTCAAAGCGAAAGGCTAAAATCAAAGGCCTTAGCCAACATCCTTTCACCCAAAGCCAAAGCACAAAGGCCAACGCAAAAACCAAAGCCAAAAGCAATTCACTCAAGGCCAAAGCCAAAGCACAAATCAAAGCAAAAACCATAGCCAAAAGCTACTCAGGTGAAGGCCAAGACCCAAGCCAAAATCAAAACAAAACAAGATTGAAACCCTTTTCTCAAAAAGGCCAAAATCCAAAGAAAGCATCCAACACACAAAATCTCTAACCAGTAAGTCCAAAACACCAAGTCCAGGACCAACAAGTCGAAAGCGCAGGACCAACAAGTACAACAGACCAAATCCTGGACCGACAAGTCCAAAACACCAAACAAGTCAGTCTAAAACACCAAG
Source organism: Silene latifolia (assembly GCF_048544455.1). NCBI lineage: Eukaryota > Viridiplantae > Streptophyta > Magnoliopsida > Caryophyllales > Caryophyllaceae > Silene > Silene latifolia. The sequence goes on along the minus strand of NC_133536.1, from coordinate 162,085,030 downwards.
TTCAGGACCAACAAGTCCAAAGCCCATGACCAACGTTTCTTCCCTCCAAACTCAGGGACCAACAAGTACAAAACACAAAAATACCAAAACTTGATGTCAAAGAGCTAAAATGATAGCTCAAGACTCGTCAACCTTTCTTCACCCTTAAGTCCTTCCAGAGACTGTTATAGGGAGAACTATCAAGGATCCTGGGGATTCCCCTTAAGATCATAACCAAAACTGCTTCACCCTTAAGTCCTTCCAGAGACTATTACAAGGAGACCTATTTAGGATCCTGGGGATTTCCCTCAAGATCACGACCAACATTGCTTCAACCCTAAGTCCTTCTAGAGACTGCTACAGGGAGACCTATCTAGGCTTCTAAGGATTCCCTTCAAGCTCGTAATATCACACCTTAACCTTTAAGGTCCAGACATGGGATTCTTATCCAAAATTATTTACCAACCATTTTGTTCTCATGCCACATCAAGCCGGAGACCCCATTCCGCACCACATTACAAGTCGTAACCCATCGGCCTAAACACCAAAAAATACAAGCTCCAGATCTTTATCTGCCAAACAAACCTCTTATTACCAGGCTCCACATTCCTTAACGTCGAAACCATTTTCACCCTGACCCAGATACGGAGTCTTCAAAAACCTTGCTTTCTTAGAGTCCACTTTGTAGTGTGCTCACATAACAAGAAACATTTTCACAAACTATGCCTCTTCGATTCATGATCAAGAAGGATTTCTATCCAATCAACCTTCGAGTCACAAAACGGAATTTACCGTCGTGACCATCAACTCCAGATTTTTATCTGTCAAACAAACCCATTATTACCAAGCTCCACATTCCATACTGTCGAAGCCATTTTCACCCTGACCCAGATACGGAGTCCTCGAATGCTTTGCTACCGAGAACAGGACATACCCAATCTACCCTTAGGGTCCACTTTTTAGTGTGCTCACATGATAAGGAACATTTTCACAAATTACACCTCTTCGATTCATCATCAAGGAGGAATTATCTCAAATCAATTTCTCGAGTCACCAAACGGAGTTTACCGTCGTGACCCTCACACTTTAAGGTCCTAACAACTCGCTTAGGCACACATTCAGACGAGTCACCAAACGGAATTTACCGTCGTGACCTTCACACTTTAAGGTCTTAACTTCTCGTTTAGGCACACACATTCAGAACTAGGATCTGGTTTGATTTCACTTCACGTGAATATGTAGGCAGTCCTTCAAGGACACAACCATACACCTCAACTTCAATTATCAACACACACGCAGAACTACGATCTGGTTTGATTTCGCAAATACGCGAATATGTAGGCAGTCTCATTACAAGGGCACAACCACACCCCCACACACATTCAATTTTCAAACCTTCAATTTTCAACCCATTGCACACACACGCAGAACTACGATCTGATTTGATTTCGCAAACACGCGAATACGTAGGCAGTCCTATTACAAGGGCACAACCGCATACTCCTTTCACAACATTTCCAATTTTCAATCCTCAATAACCAGCTCAGAACTACGATCTAGTTTGATTTCGCAAACACGCGAATACGTAGGCAGTCCCCCAACAAGGACAGAACCGCACACCCATTTCAATCTCAATCATCAGCATCAATCCTCAAAAGCAGCCCACCCAGCTGCGAAAATCAATGCTATACATCTTTACTGGGGGCTTCTTCCTTAAGACGTCGCCCATCCATCCTTTTGTCAAAATTCTCACCTTATCACTCTGGGGGATTCTCTTTCGAGACACCACCCATCCTTTATCCCCATACATCTTTTGAGTCTCAACTACAGTTGAAAATAAACCGCCCATAGTCTAGTGCTCGGTTCGGACGATGACAATATCTTGGTTCCGCTCTCCGAATCATCATACCTCGAGAAGGGATCTCAAACAAGAAAACGGTGGCAAAGATGTCTGGAGAAGATAATCAATTCGCGTTCCCCAGCTGAGCGGACCTTCTACCCCAAGAATCTGATGCGCGTTGTCACCCTCTTTTGGCTAAGGAGTTACAGTTACATTGGCAAAGTCTGTCAAAGTAACCCCTGTGTCGTTTCGCTACTGAGTTTGTGTCGCATCCACGACCGCCTATTTGCCAGTCTGTCAGAACGCGTCCATGTGCGTCAATGTTGTAACGGTGACATGTCTCCAATCTATCAAATCACTAATCTATGAGAAACAAATTCCAACTCCTAACAGCTTTTAAGCTTCACAACTTCCGAAACTCTTATCTCCCCTTACGCGAGATATTACCTGCTAATTTTTCACATGCTTATATGCTTACATGTTTTTATATGCTTGCATTCAACGTGCATGTCTATGCGACTGCGGATTTGTATGGTCACTAACCATGCAGATAATCTTGAGAAGATAAACTCACTCCAACTGGGTACTGGGTTCTTCCCTACAAACGGCGACCCATCAAGTCCAATAGCTTTAACCCCGCCGATTACATGGCACACGCTACCTCCCAACGAGTGGCAACTCATATCCCCGGCGAGTCCCGAGAAGTTTCTAACTCCCGAGCGAGTGCCGATTTTCAAATAGAAGTCACACAGATGATCTATCCCCACGGAGTTCACTTAGGACCTCCAACAAGCTGGAATTCGTTGCTCCCTAGCCGAACCTATCAACGTTAACCTGGGTGGAAGTCATTACCAGATAATATGTCGAAATAAGCCCGATGTTTCAGGCTATTTCCCACAGTCAATGATTCGGCCTTCAACATGGCTGGCGAGACTCAAAACGTACTGCTGGCGAGCCTTTGCACATGCACAAGAAGCAACTCAAGGACATATCCCGAAGATGCCTTAGGTATGACTCCTTCCTATGGCTGGCGAGCCTCAAAACGCACCACCTTCAACACCGGCTGGCGAGCCTTTGCGCGCAACAATTCAAGGACATATCCCAAAGATGCCTCAGGTATGATTCCTTGTTATGGCTGGCGAGCCTTTATACGTAGTCTAATGGACTTTAAAAAACCCGAATCGAAAGTCGACAGACTCTAAAATGTTCCCGACGGCAGGTCCTTGACTCGAATCCCTGAGTCGCCTCGACGTCGCCCTTTTCGACGGTAAGTCCTTGGCTCAAACCCTTTTGAGTCGCCTCGACGTCGCAATGGTCTTCAGCTTGTAATCTTCGATTAACCTGGAGGCCATACTTTGACTTTCGCCCTATCCAAGCATTAGTCAAACTGGGGGCTCTGTAGATACCCAGTATCTGCACGTTCCAAAAACCACCCGATGATGATCGGATTGTAACGTGCTTTTGATATGCGTACGTGGATTGGCTATATATGAGACGGTTTAATGCACTACTCGGATATGAAAAATGATTTCAAAGGTTTTCTAACTTCATTGCATTAAAATAACACTATTTTGAGTTAAAACCATCTTCGGACCCAAAACCGACTCAGAAACCCGCAACTCGAGTCAACCTGAGTCAAACAGAGTCAAACCAAATCTTGAATGTCGAAACTAATGCCATGAATGTCTTTATCATGTCATTTCCATTAAAATGACCCTAATTGAATCAAAACCGACACCGGGCCAAAAACCGACTCCAAATTCAAATCCCGACTCACACGGGTCAAACCCGAGTTAAGCACACAAAACACCTACCCCAAGTAACACCTAAAATCATCTTATTAGATGCCCATATTATTACACGACATCTTATTTGATCACCACAAATCAAACTAACCAAACAATGGATAGAGCAAAGGCCACATCCAAATTGAAAGGGACAATACACCCATTTGTATCACAAGGTAGCTCGCGCCTAAAGCAAGTGTCTGCTTAGCCTCTACGCAAACTCAACCGACCTACCTCCCCCCCATTTCTCTATAAATACCCACCATCACATAATACAATCCTCATGCGAGAGTCTGCCCCCTCCTTCTCCCTTAAACTTCTAGACCCGACTTCCTAAGTCACAAAATCGACACGTGTTTACGACCTACCAATCGTAAACACAAGCCTCACACATTTTGTTTGGTACCGTCGTCGTGCATTAGACCGACTTATTCAACCAACTCAATTCATCAATCAACATGTTTTAATTAACATTTTTTCAAAACAAAATCCTTTTTTAAGGCACTATTTTAAACTTCTTTGATCGCGAGTAGTCACAACTAGAAAACCGCCTCTAAAGTCTTCTACGTCGCAAACATCAATACATGTAAGTTTGAGGGTGTAAATATCTCATTCATTTCATATCTTTACTGTTTTTATGAGTTTATATGCATGAACAATGCATAACACGATTCAAATATAGGTTAGACGAGCCAAAACCGAGTTTTGGCCCGAGACAGAAGCCCTTTGCTATGCAAAGAGGCTCGCGCCTCTTGTGGGTCAGACTCATCCGTGTTTGTTCTTGTCTTTTCCTCTTTATTTCATTTCTTATTTGTGATCGGTTTTTACCATTTAAAATGTTTCAAATCATATTTATGACAAATTTTTTAGCCATAAATTATAATCACCCTTGGTTCCATATACCATGACGGTTTAATCCGTGACTCGGTGACATTAATTGGTTAATTACTCAGTTTTATGATAAACATATTTTGACCATTACAAAAATCATCCTTGGTTCTTTATACCATGACGGTTTATTCCGTGACTCGATGATATTATTGGTTAATTACATCTTAATGGGTATTTTAACACCCTTTTATTTTATTTACCATTTTTCTCATTTGTTTACATTTGTAAACATATTAGTCATAATTCATAATCATCCTTGGTTCTTTATACCATGTCTGTTTAATCCGAGTACGATGACAAACTTGACTAATTACAAGTAAATGAACTTAACATAATTAGTTCAAATCAAACATTTTACATTTTTATTTGTAAACTATGCTTTTCAAACTTGCAAATCTGACAATGAATATTATTAACACAATAGTAATTATTCCGAGTCATACAAACAACATTTGCAATCATTCATCACAATGAGGATTTTAAATAACCTTTTTAACAACCTTTTAAAATGGTTTTAAACAACCTTTTTAAAACCAGAAGACGCCTCTTGGTTCGGCTCATGGCTCGTGCCCCAAGACCACCTGTTTTCATGTTTTATAAACCTGGGCAGAGCCCTTTCCCTCGCCAATAGGCTCGCACCCCTAATGGGGCTGCCTGGCACTGTTCTGCCTCGTTTTTAGCATTTGTCTAGGACGATCCCGATTACGGTTAATCCGAATACATGACGGATCAGATTGACAAGCTCACGTTTTTACACGTTGTCATTTGAAACACACTTTCTCAAATAAATGGATCGTGTTAAGCATCATAAACCGAATCTGGTAAATGGATGTTTAATTTTCATTTTCACATGCAAATCAATCCAAATCCAACTTAACATCAATTACTTGATATTTGGATTAACAAACCGACTTAGGAAATTCTCACATGTTAGGTTAAAACTTTTGAATGTGCATTCATGCATTTACACCGTTTTATCAACTTTTGCACTTAAACAACCACGATCGATCAGTAGAGGCTGTTAACGCGGGCGGGATTGGGTGTCCGATTAAAGGGCTTCCCAATACGTACCCTCACCCCTTACTCGGAACCTTTGGATAGTGGATGCCCTTATCCAGGGCGTACGAGATAATTTTAGGCATAGAATGATAAAAGGCGGACGAGTCCTTATCTTTAGTACCTATGTCAAACATTATTTTGTGCTTCGTTTGACCGAGGTATAAAGTGGATTTCGAACGGGTTCCAGGCATCCCATAATTGCTTGGTGGCGACTCCGAACATCTCTACATCGTTTAGAGACCTTTACCGAGATGAAACCGACCGATCTAAAGCGATCCGGTCGAAAGTATTTTTACGCCGCCGAGCGTGGCTTTCAAAAGACCGTTGCACGTCCACAATTTGGCTTGGCGTGAAGGTGGCCCGTGACTACGGACCGGTAGGTGGCCTAAATCCACAGACCGGCATGTGGCCCATGTCCACAGTAACCTAGTCACTCTCACGAGTTTAGAATATATAATACAAATAAGACGTGTTTTGGGAAAATTCGGAAAAATGTTCAGTAATAAAGATCCTCGATCGAGCCTACTTATACTCGATCAAGTATACATCACTCGATCGAGCCTACACATAATCGATCGATGATTCAGCATTTCTCAGCTTATCTTTGTTTAATCTTCACTTCTCATCTTCAATTCCTCTAGTTTCCCGTGCCATGACTCGTGTATTCTGCCATGCCATATCCGCAGTGCTCAACTTAACTTGTTTTTATCTTAATACTACGATTTTCTATGTCTATGGGTACTCTATCGAGTGGGGCTTACTCTGTTGAGTAAGTATCTTTTTATACGGAGCAGTAGGATACCTGATGGGTACTCGATCGAGTAAGGGGCACTCGATCGAGTAAGTCACTTACTCGATTGAGTAAGTCGGTATTACGGGTTATTTTGCCGGGTTTTGATAGTAACGCAAGAAGGATATAAAAACATCTTTCGTCTATTTCTTTTCATTTTACCCTATTCTATGTTTCATAAGAAATAAAAACAAGTTACGTTACTCTCCTCTTCGCATTGCTATCAAATCCTAAGGGCTAGAGTAGTCGGATCGTTGAGTTTTTTACGTTGTTGAGACCATCGTATTATGGGTAAGATTCTTGTACAGTTTTTATGTTGTTTCATTGAGTTTAGGTAAAACCCTAATTGGGTAATTTGGGGGTTTTGGGGAGTATTGTTGATGTTAGATAGTGATTGTATGATTGTGTGTTTATAGGAGGTGATTTCGTTGAAGAGCGTTATGATTAGCTGATTGGGACGATCTTGGTGATTGCTTCACGCCCGTGATTCGCCCTCTATCGAACCCGCCACAGAGGGGATGTGCACATTAAGGAACATGGGTTATCGCTTGGATAAGATGAGCGGGGCTTAGGTGGGAACGGCTGCGGTCCCCCACTGGTGGTGAGGACTACTGGTTGCGGCCGTAATCTGGCAGGACTAGACCTTCAGGCTAGTCAGGTGGTTGGTCATGTGACGGAGTTGGGTGATTGTGTGTATTGTTGATGTTGTTTTATCTTATATTGTGTAATAAGTAACTGACCCGTTTAAATGTTTTGAAAACCGTGGTGATCTATTCGGGGGTGGTGAGCAGTTGTTTAGCAGGTATATCTTGGATACACGGGGGATCTAGCTGGGGATGGAGTCATCACATATTAGAGTCTTTAGTCTTCCGCTGTGTCTGACAAGGCAGTTCCATTTAGTTGGTTTACAGTTTTGAGAACAATTGTATTTTACTTTACAGTTGGTTTTGTTATGTAATCACTTTAACTTATCTATTAAAGTACTTTCTTTTATGGTCTATTTGATATTCATTGCCTCGGGTAACCGAGATTGTAGCATTCCCATGCTTTAGGTGGTCTTGGTAAGGCACTTGAAGTATGGGGGTGTTACAGTAAATGCGTCATTCCTTCATTTTAACACAAAGTAGCGGCAATATCGACACTCTAATGTAAAAGGCATATAAATGATATATTTGGCACATAAACCATATTAAAACCAACCCAAAAAGAGTCATACAAGTGTATATAAAAGTAATACATCACCTGACATCGGGATTAATATGAGAATTGATGAAAAGTAGAAGTATAAGCTGAGATTGAGCTGAAAACCTAGAAATCCAAAAAAAAAACGTAACGAATTTATGGAAAATAAAAATTAATATGAGTATTACAATAAAGCAAGATGAAAATTGAAAGTATATAAAGAAAAGTAGAAGAAACGTAGTAAGATGACTACTAAAGCGAAACATAGGAACGAAAAAAGGAAAAAGTATGTGATTTAAAGCAGAAATTACAAATTAAAGAGAACATAAAAGTTGAAATTAACAACAATAACGTATCTGACAACATGAATATGATTGAAGTAGTATGATAATTGATAAGAAATAGAAGAATATGTTGAGATTGAGCAGTAAAAGTAGAATCCACGCATAAATTCTAGGGTTTTCGCGCTCAACAATGGAAGATCAAGTTACAGTAGAGAGATGTTAGAGGGAGAGGGAGATTTATGAGAGAATGACGATTTTCGCTGAGAAAAAGGGGGTAATATCGTCGCGCGGTGAAATGACTAATTTGCCCTTAATGATCCACGCTCAATAATGGACGTTGGATCTCTTAGATCTAACGGATGGTAATAATCCTCAATCCTGAATTATATGACTTGTACTTAGATGATCGCATATATATATATATATATATATATATATATATATATATATATATATATATATATATATATATATATAGAATTAGGATCACATGAGTCCACCCTATCTTTTTGAGTCCGTGAGTCCATGATATAATATCACACGTTATATTAAATAATATCACGACTTACAAGAGTATCACACGTTATACTAAACAATATCACAAATTTGGAAAAAAAAAACTTTTTGAAAAAAAAAAATTTGAAAAAAAAAATCGTCATATTGTTTTGTAATACAATATCACACGTTATGCTAAACAATATCACACATTATACTAAACAATATCACAGCTTTCACGAAAAAAAATTGTTAAAAAAAATTTCGAAAAAAAATTGAAAAAAAAAACTTGTGATATTGTTTTGTAATACAATATCACAAGTTATGCTAAACAATATCACACGTTATATTAAACAATATCACAGCTAACACGAAAACAAAAATTCCGGAAAAAAAAAATTCGAAAAAAAAAATTTCGAAAAATTTTTTTTAAAAAAAAAAAATTTTCGAAAATAAAAAATTTTCGAAAAAAAAATTTCGAAAAAAAAAAATTTGAAAAAAAAAAAATTTCGTGATATTGTTTTGTATAGTGCGTGATATTCTTTAATGGACTCATGGACTCAAATATTTAGATGGACTCACCGGATCCTACGTCTATATATATATATATATATATATATATATATATATATATAGGGTCAGGATCCGGTGAGAACCACTAACATAATGAGAACCGTGAGAACTCTTATTAAATCATCATCAAATCTTGTTCCGAAATTTTTGATGGATCATTTACCCTTACTTTAGTTTATTCCAACACATTTTTAATATAGTTAAACAAAAAATTTTGATTTTATTAACAAAATATAAACTTAATGTACAAAAATACAATTAAGTATACTAAAATGGCTATAAATGCACGGAAACAAATACTAGGTGCATGAAAATTGTTACATGCATGAAATTTATTAGGTGCATGAAAATATCAGGCTCTAGGTGCATGAAAACGAGTTCTAGGTGCGTAAAAATTGTTAAATACATGAAAAATGAGTAGTAGGTGCATCAAAATTAATAAAATGTTTCTTGTCTTGATTCCGGTCAATAATTTAAACTTTTTTGACCAAAAAATATGTTATTTAGGCATAAAATTCTATGTCGAATCCAAATATATCGTTATTTTTTAGAAAAAAAAAAACCGTAAGGTGGAGTTCTCACGGTTCTCACTATGTAGGTGGTTCTCACAGGATCCCAAATCTATATATATATATATATATATATATATATATATATATATATATATATATATATATATATATATATAGTAATAAGATCAAGTGAGTCCACCTCTTACATTTGAGTCCATGAGTCTCATCGTGAGCCTTTGGATCTTGAAAATGAAGGGATAGGATGAAACACAAAAAAGAGGGTTAATCCTCTAATTTTGCTCTCTTCCTCTAATTTTCTTATTAACTCCATTATTTCTCATCACTAATCATTAACCTCTCATTATCACATCTTCTCATTCTCTCTCTATATCTCACTTCTCCATATTCTCTAAAAAAAAACCAAGAAAAAAAAATCCAAAAAACCAAACAAATAAAAAACCCAAAAAATCCAAATAAATCAATTACTCATCTATTCTTCATTCACCTACCACCACCCACCGGACACCACCACAGTCGCCAACCCCGCCCCCGCCACCGCCGCGGCCGCCGCCACGACGTCATTTTTTTTTTTTTTTTTTTTTTTTTTTTTTTTAAAAACTTGTGTTTGGGTGTTCTTTTTATTTCTTTTGTTGTTTTTTCTCCTTATATCGTCTTGCTATATAATATTGTTTTAAATTTCTGAGTTTTTTTTTTTTATTTTAATCTTAGATCTACTAAAATAGATCAATTTTCATTGACCCGTTTTTTTTGTTCATTTCCGTTTTGTTATTTTTTTTTTCAATTTTCATGTTTTGGTCTTTTTTTTCATTTCCGTTTTGTAGTTAATGTTTTGTTTTTTTTACCCATCTCCGTTTTTTTTTGTTCATTTCCGGTTTTTTTTTTTTTTTTCAATTTTCATGTTTTGGTCTTTTTTTTTCGGTTATTGACATTCTTACAAATTATAATTTGATTTCGTATTTAAAATTTTCTTTTGGTATTGTGTGATTTAGGACACTTTTTTCCATTAAAATTACATTTTTTTCCGTTAAAATTACACTTTTTGGGTTAAAATTACACTTTTTTTCGTTAAAATTACACTTTTTACCGTTAAAATTACACTTTTTTCCGTTAAAATTACACTTTTTTTGGGTTAAAATCACAGTTTTTTCATTGTTAAAAATACACTTTTTTCCAATAAAATTACACTTTTTTGTGTTAAAATTTCACTTTTTTTTCCGGTTAAAATTATAGTACTAAATGTATTAGTTATGAAATCTCATTTTTTTACTTTTTTCTTGTTGATATCACTTTGTTAATATCCGTCTTGTTATATATTTTTGCCAAATTTCGTATTTAATATTTTATTTTGGTATTATGTGATTTATGATCTATTAAAATTACTTTATCGGTTAAAATTACACTTTTTTCCGTTAAAATTACACTTTTTTCCGTTAAAATCACACTTTTTTTGGTTAAAATCACAGTTTTTTCCTTGTTAAAATTACACTTTTTTCCGTTAAAATTACACTTTTTCCTGTTAAAATTACACTTTTTTTCGGTTTAAAATTACACTTTTCCGTTAAAATTACACTTTTTTCTGTTAAAATTACACTTTTTTCCTTTAAAATTACACTTGTTATCATTAAAGTTACATTTATCTCTACTAAAGTTATCTTCTCAATGACTAAAGTTACGCTTTTGGACTAAAGTTAGAACAATTTGGGTGAAGTTCTGAGAAATTTGGACTAAAATTACACAATTTGGACTAAAATTACACAATTTGGACTAAAGATACACCAATTTGGACTATAGTTATACATTTGGATTAAAATTACACTTTTATAGACTAAAATTACACTTTCGTGGACTAAAATTACACTTTTGTAAACTAAATTTATACATTTGTGTAATAAAGTTACACATTTGTATACTAAAATTACACTTTTTTGGACTAAAATTACACTTTTGTGGACTAAAATTACACTCATAAAATGATAAAAGATACACACACTATCAATTTACTAAGTTACACTTTAGTGGACAATGATTGGAACTGCACAATCTAAATGACTCAAAATAAATGCATTGTGTAACTTTAGTTCTAATTGTGTAATTTTACTCTAAATTTAGTCGGAAATAGTGTATTATTAGTTCAAAATTATTCGTAAATAGTGTATTTTCAGTCCAAAAATGTATTTTTAGTCCAAAATTGTATAATTTTAGTCCAAATTTAGTTGTAAATATTGTATTCAATTTAGTCGTAAAGTCCATTAGTTCGTCCAAATAGTCCAAATTAAATAGTCCAAATAGTCCAAATTAGTTAGTCCATATTGTCCAAATTGTCCAAATTAGTTAGTCCAAATTGTCCAAATAGTCCAAATTAGTCTGTCTAACTTTAGTCCAAGAGTGTAACTTTAGTCATTAATAGAGATAAGTGTAATTTTAACAGGAAAAAGTGTAATTTTAACCGAAGAAAGTGTAATTTTAAAGTAGAAAGGTGTAATTTTAAAGGAAAAAAATGTAATTCCAACAAGAAAAAGTGTAATTGTAACAGAATTGAGTGTAATTTTAACATAAAAAGTGTAATTGTAACAAAAAAAGTGTAATTGTAAGAAGAAAAAGTGTAATTGTGACAGGAAAAAGTGTAATTGTAACAAGAAAAACTATAATTCCAACAAGAAAAAGTGTAATTTTAACAGGAAAAAGTGTAATTGTAACATAATTGAGTGTAATTTTAACATAAAAAGTGTTATTTTAACAAAAAAAAGTGTAATTGTAAGAAGAAAAAGTGTAATTGTGACAAGAAAAAGTGTAATTCCAACAAGAAAAAGTGTAATTCCAACAAGAACAAGTGTAATTTTAATAGGAAAAAAGTGTAATTATAACAGCAATAAGTGTAATTTTAACCAAAAAAAGTGTAATTGTAACAGAAATAAGTGTAATTGTAACAACAATAAGTGTAATTTTAACCAAAAAAAGTGTAATTGTAACAGAATTGAGTGTAATTTTAACATAAAAAGTGTAATTGTAACAAAAAAAAGTGTAATTGTAACAAGAAAAAGTGTAATTCCAACAAGAAAAAGTGTAATTTTAACAGGAAAAAGTGTAATTGTAACAAGAAAAAGTGTAATTGTAATAAAAAAAGTGTAATTTTAACAGGAAAAAGTGTAATTATAACAGAAATAAGGGTAATTTTAACCAAAAAAAGTGTAATTTTAACAAAAAAAAAGTGTAATTTTAACCAAAAAAAGTGTAATTGTAACAAAAAAAAGTGAAATTTTAACTAATATTAACAAGGCGAGATTTGTAAAAAACCAAGATAAACACCAACAATATTAGATCTAAAATAAAAAATGATGTAAAACGAAAATAAAAAATAAAAAACGATGTAAAACACCAACAATATTTAAACACCAACAATATTAGATCTAAAATAAAAAACGATGTAAAACACCAACAAATTAAATAGAACCGTTTACAAAATGGAATCTATACCTTAAAAAAAGGAATCCGACACAAGTAAACACGGAATTCAATTTAAAACCGAATCTGAAATTAAAAAAAAAAACCAAAAAAAAAAAAACCAAGAATACTAGATCTAAAATAAAAAAAATCGAAACAAGAACAAAACAAAAATCAAATGAATGGTAGATAATTAAAAACCGAAATCAAAAACCGAAATCAAAACCAAATCTAAGAAAACGAAAACAAAATCTCAGAAAAACGAGATCCAAAAAAAAAAAAAAAAACGAAACAAATATATACAAAAACAAAGCTTGTGATGTCGACCAAAAACAAACAAAAAACAAAACAAAAGAAAAAAAAAACCGAAAAAAAAAAATTGAAAACAGCAGAGAAGGAAGGTGTTTGGTGGTATTTTGGAAGTTGTTAATGGAAGGATATGTGATTGTGATATTATCAAGAGTAGTGATATTTGCAAAGATATCATAAGTTGTGCATATTCCATTGATTTATTAATAAGTGTTACTGTTAGTGTTTGCAAGGTTGTGGTGTTTGTATATTGGTGGAATGAATATAGGGAATGTTTTGGGTGTGGTGATTAATTTTGTGAAGAAATGATCGTGAACCAGTGGTTTTTTTTTTTTTTGGTTTTTATTTTGGTTTTTTTTTAGGTTTGTTGATGAGAGGAAGAGAGGATGAGAGATGTGGTTTTGATTTTGGAATGAATGAAAGAGAGATGAGTGAGTGGATGATAAGAATAAGATTAGAATGAGGAGGAGATTAGGAATGATTAGGGAGGAAGATTAGCTAGATGCATTTCTAGCCCTCCATTGAGATGCAATCTCCTCCCTCCATCCCCTTCATCCTAAGGCCCTTAGAAGGACTAAGGGACTCAATTGATGTAAGGGACTTAGGAGAACTTCACACTATATATATATATATATATATATATATATATATATATATATATATATATATATATATATATATATATATATAGAATCAGGTTCTCGTGCGAACTATCTTACGATACGAACCGTGCGAACCAATATTAAAACACTCATTTAATTACCTCCCAATTCTTACAACAGTACCACCAACACCCCCGACACATTTATTCACTCAATACCACCTGAGTTTCCTCCCTTTCTACCGCCACCGCCACCGCCACCGCCACCGCCATTGCCACCGACCATCGGACCTTCCAGACGACCGTCGCATGTCGTGCTCTGACCAAGAGTATCATTTCATCTCCAACTTTCGTCTACTTACTCTTCGTCTCTTCCGCAATTCATCAACTTCCATAGTTACGGCTCCATTATAATTAAAGGTAAGCTTCAATTCACACTTTTATTTCTTATTTAGTTACCAATTTGTATTCGAAACACTACGGTTTACTAAACAATTCCAATTCTGAAAGTTAGGGTTTCGTACATTTTGATTTGAACTCGTTTTCCTGATTTTGATTTGATGATAGCTTAGTTTGTGCGTCCCGTGGTAGCTTTATTTGTCCTTTTCATGCTAGATACATTTATCTATGCTTATACATACTCAAATTTCGTTGCATTTGTGGATCCTCTAATTTCGTTACATACACAAATTTCGTTGCATTTATGTATGCTTGTACTCATGATTTTGATTTCTGCTAGCTTAGTTTCTGTCTTACAAGTTCTGCTAGAGTTTCCTCTAAATTGGTTTTCCTGGTTCAACAGAAATGAAGAAAAAGGCGATAGGTGATCCTACTCCAAGTCCAAGCAAGACGGAGGGCTCTCCTGCTAGGAAAAGAAAAAGAGATCATGCTTTCATTATGGTTTTACCGAAGGCCGTTTCTTAGCATTCCCATTTTTCGCTAGTCGGTCTTTACCATAACATGAAATCATTGTTGTGACATGTTCCTTTATATATGAACACTTCGAAAGCAATTACACCGAGCGGTTCGAAAGCCCGTGCAAGTACAAGTAAGTCTACTCTAGTTCCAATATCATCCAAACGATCTCCGCTTCTGATCGCTATTGCCATTGGGGAGGGAGACAGAAATGATGTTCCGATGTATTTTTGAGGACGAGAATGTCACCAAAATTGCTTTTACAATTTATCAAGCAACATATGAGTGATAAACAAAAGTCGGATATCCAAATCAATGGGTTTTGGTGGCCTATTACCGCTTAACACTAACATGGTACCCGGGTATTTATCTTATTGGTTGGTTTCCAACTTCAACACGTGTTCAACATCTCTTATGGATGAAAAACTTGTGATTACCGAAGAAGATATTCACCTAGCTACTGGTATTCCCATGGGTCCTACTGAAGTAGAAATAGCTACCTTAAATGACCCGAATGAGGAGTTTTTGAAACTAAAACGTGCTTGGTTGAAGCAGTTTAGTGATAGACACGCAAAAGTAACGACATCAGAATTATTTGATTTGATGATTACCCAAAAAGAAGGTGGAGATGACTTTAAAAGGAACTTCATAGTTTTTATAGTCTCAACATTTTTAATGGGTGTTAAAGGTATTCATGCAAGCCTTCGAATTTTGAAGTGTCTTAAGGATCTTTCTTGTGTTCAATCTTTGAATCGGTGTGGGTTTACACTCAAGCACCTAATTAACGAGTGTAGATTCTTGGAACCGCACCAATTGTGACACATCTAATTTTGGAGGTCCAGTCATGGTTCTGGTTTTTATCTATCTGGATAGAGTTAAATTCAAGTATGACACGACTCCACGAGTCTTCCCGACATTGTCTTCATGGTCCAAAAATGCTATTTCAAAACGGATGAAAGATGAGCAACAGGCAGGGTTTGGGAGGGGAGTTGTTCAACCTCGTATTGTCAAGCCTAATGTTGATGGAGAGAGCAATCCCAACCTATCACACACCACGATTAGGCCTTCTGTCCAAGAGCCCATGGACCCCCTGCTGGACCTTCGATCAAGCACCGAGACGATAGATAAGTTGAAGAAGGAAGCTATATTGTTAAGAAGTTAGCGGAAGCGCAAACGGGTTTTTGTTGCTTATAATACATTCTTGGATGTCCTCTCGAAGCTAAAATAGAGCGGCCCGATTGTGATCTTGTGCGTCAGATGGCGTCCATGGCAGAAGCATTGGGTCAAGGCTATCAATCGTCTCAGCCAAGCAAAGATGAAGCCAATCATGGAGCTAAACCGAAGCCGTAAATGGAAAGGGGATTGAAAATGACAGTGATGAATGCAAAATGGCTGGAGGGATTGAAGATCTAGCTTCTGATCCACTTAGTGAATTTGCTAAACGCAAATTCTCCTCCGAAGACGAGTTATTGGCAGCGCTTGTGAAACTTGAAATTGCTTTGGGTAAACGCCCCGTTAATGAAACCAAGGAGCTTGTAAGTGAGGTAACAAAGGAGACTCTAAGTGAGGTACCAAAAGAGACTGTAAGTGAGGTAAGAAAGGAGCCTTTAAGTGTACCTGCCACCTCAAAGATGTCTCCTGTCATTTTAGTGGACTCGGAGTCTCAGGAACTTGAGCCACTGAACTTTGAGAAGCAAGCATCTGCATCCCGACGGTTTACACCACCTCCAAGGTTTACACTCCCTTCTTTTCCGTCACCTCCTATTATTACGCCACCTTCTTTTAAACTACTCGGTTTAGTCGCAACAAGGTGACTCTCCACAATCACCTCCATGTGAAAGATCACCACAAGTGCCCCCTCTTGGATCATCTCTTTGTGTATCACCTGTCTCTTCGTTATCACCAGAGCGAGAGCCAGTTATTCCTTCGTTTCCTGCATCTCCACCAGCTGAAATTCTGCCACATAAGAGGAGTAGAGTGCCCTTTGAGGTGTTTAGATCACCTTTTTCTACAGAGGAATGTTAGTGTCGTGGGGGACTTGAATCGATCGAAAAAGAAGTATTGGAGTATGTTTTTGGGGAGTCGTTTGATGACGGTATGCGGCTTGTAACTAGTCGGGTTAGATACTTTATTTTGATCTTGTACATACACTTCTACTAAATTTTCTATTTACCCTTGCAGTGAAATTCTTTTCGAAAACGCCATCCATTCACTTACTCGGGCAGATTTGAAGACTATACTCTCCGGTGAGAGATGCGAGACGGTTACATGTATGTGGTGTCACATGTTGAATCGAGTGAAAAATCAAAATCACGTGAATCATTGTCAAGGTTTTATATGCCTCTCGATCGTGTACCGTAAGTGTCATTTCAGTCTTTTACTTCTTATTCTTATTTCTTATGTTATTAAAATTATTCGTCTTGCATATAATTAGAGACTTCTCTAAATATTTTCAGACTAGAAGAGATTTTGATGATTTTGCAGGAGCGGCTCTTGTGAGTCTTTATTAATGACTATGTTAATTATTGACATGTGATATTTGTTGTAGCTAAATGTTATGACTTTTTTCCTATCTTGATTTTTGTTCCATACAACTACACGACAATTTGTGTTTTGTTTTAATTTCCCCAAACAAAAGTTAGAAGTCTTACACCATATGAAGAAGCATTCCCTGGACTATGCGGATCATATTGAATATTCAGTATGTGTTTCAATGTTATCAAATGCGTATGCAGTAATTACTAATGTTAAGTGGCAATCAACACTGTTTTTCTAAATCTTGTTTTTCTAAATCTTGTTTGGCAGAGGAAGTACGTGACTAAGTACTTGAGAAAGAAAATGCCTACTATCGAGAATGTATATGGGCATACACTTGAGGAAGTTCCTAAATCAGTTATTGGTGTTCTTGATGAAGCGATAGTGGGATTTACCGCTCCGCTTATTAGAGACCTACAAAGGTGATAAAAAGATAATTCCAGTGATCTACATACTTTGTAAGTTCATTGCTAAAAGTGTTATATTAACTTTACCAGTAGATAAAGTGTTTACTACCAAATCCCAAGCTTGAATGCCAAATTATTGGATGTTCTGTTGTATTTTGTAGAAGCAAAGACTCAAAATTTTCGGTGCAAGGGTTTGCTACCAAATAGTAACTTTCACTGAAAATCGCTTCAAAGACAAAATTCTATTTGATGCCCATGCTCTCATTGTTCACGTCTCGAGGTAATAATACATATTACCTATATCCGTATAACCTATACTAATTTTATACTTGACGGTTGTAACAGGTTTTTTTAATCTATGCTCATTTTATTCATTTGCATTTTCAAGAAGAAAAAATTGAATAGAACACAGCCTCCATTTCCATACACGACGATGAGCTTCTCAATCTAGTTTTCAACAACCGAGTAGTATACCGTAAGCTCTCAATTTACTATCATATTTTTATTTTTTTACTACGGATTTTATTAACATCAATAATTTTATACATACACTGACATTGAACTTGAACTGTCGGATACTTGTTTGAGATTCTAGTTAACACAGAGTGGATTAATGTCACTCGAAAAGAATTAAGAACTTTCGGTGCGGACAAATGGTTAATAGACACTGTAAGGACTCCTCATATTTATTCATAGTTTACTTTTGTTCAAGTCTTAAGGGACCTAGGTTCATTTATCTCGACATTTTGTGTAACCTAGACATTTTCAAACTATATATATTTGTAGGTTATTGATGCAGTTGGAGTGATGTGGACATTGAATAAGCCAAATATTCTTTACTTGCCCGTAATGATCAAGGTGATAAATCGGCGTGTCTTACAATGGTGGGTGTTAAAGTTGATAGTAGTTAGTAGTATCTAACATAGCTTTTTCTGCAAAAAATGGCAGGGTGTTAAGGTTGATTCAGAAACAAAGAATTGCATTCACGCCCTATCTTAAGATGCACTATATGCCTGCTAATGGAAGCACTATTGATAAGGTAATCGGGTTTGGACAATGGTTATGAATTGTATATATTCAGTGTCACATGTTATGTGACATCCATTAATTTATGTTGCAGTTGTTTTGGACAATTGGTAATAAAGATGGTGATCATTGGTATGCTTTACTCTCTGATATAAAGAAAAGGAAAAATTATATATTAGATTCACTTAAGCCAAGCGCAACTACAGAGCTTCGAGAGCGAAATGAATATGTGGAAGAGATTGTAAGTTTTTTCTTACTTAGCAGCTTTTTAAATTATTAGATTAACTTGCAGCGCTCTTGAGACCATTATCATGTCAGGTCTACAATGTTGCAAATGTTCTCGCCAACCAACCTGGGTATGGACACCTTAGTCATATGGTCTTGTTTACAACTACCAATTTCTTTGTCCCTCGTCAAGAAGACAATTTGTTAGTTTCCGACTACATTATTTTTTTTTTCCATAGCAAAATTTATTCACATCACTATAAGATCTAATTTTATGTTTTTGCGCAGGCATGACTGTGGAATGTTTGTTATTAAGTTCATAGAAGTTGTAACAACTGATGAGACTTTATTGAAAAACAAAAACCACTACAAGGTTTGAATTAAATTAATTCAATGTTACATCTTTTGTAACATTCTATATGAAATTGAAGCTAATCTATTTTTTTTTCCCTAGGATATGGCTGCTTATCGACGGTATATTATGCTTGAACTTTTAAAATGGGACAAGAATACAGTAACGGTAACATTTTGATGAGTGTACATATTTAATAGTCCTCATTTTAATTGACCTAGCCTCATAACACTATGGCACCCATTTAGACACTTTTCTTATGATTTGATTTTTATGCAGGTCTTCAAGTTAGGTTGAATTTCAATGTTGCGGTTGATGAATGTTAAAATAACAAATTCATGTCTTCATATGTGATGGCCGGAAGAAATTTGTCAAAGCTTTGTTATAGTTTCTTTAATTTTTGATGTCTTTAATGTTGCCAAGTTTTCCTCCTCATTTATGACTCGTTCATATGTTTGATGTCAACGTTTTAAAACTATGACTTGGTTGAAATATGACTTGGTTTTGGCCTTCTAGATGTGTCATATATGACTTCATTCCCAAACTAGTATTATGATTCCTTTGTATGTCCAATTAGAATGGCGCGCTTTCGGCCTGTACGCTTTGTAAAAACTTGTCAAAGTTACGGTGACGGAATTCCTTGTTTGGTTGCGGTCTCATTTTTTTCTTTCTTCATGAACTTTGAGCTTCTCCGAAAAAAAACATAGATGAAATTTTATTTTAACCGTAGCGAGCGGCCTAAACAAAACCCTAAACCCTTTCTCGTTCCACTTTAAGGAGAATTTTATGCACTAGATACGTCTTTAGCTACTAGGTACGTTCCGAAATAGTCTTAGGTTCATTTTAAATATATTGTAGGTACGTCTTGTCTAAATAACCCATTTCCGATAACAAGGGAAAGGGTTTAGGGTTAACGCGGGTCCGCCTAATCCAACCCTAAACCCTTTCCCGTTCCGTTTTGGGGTACCCGCCTCTCGTTTAAACCCTTTTACGTACTAGGTACGTTTCGAAATAGTCTTGGGTTCGTTTTACATATATTGTGGGTACGTTTCGTCTAAATAACCCATTCCCGATAACAAGGGAAAGGGTTTAGGGTTGGATTAGGCGGACCCGCGTTAGCGGTCCGCCTAATCCAACCCTAAACCCTTTCTCGTCCCGTTTTAGGGTACCCGCCTCTCGTTTAAACCCTTTTACGTACTAGGTACGTTTTGAAATAGTCTTGGGTTCGTTTTACATATATTGTGGGTACGTTTCGTCTAAATAACCCATTCCCGATAACAAGGGAAAGGGTTTAGGGTTGAATTAGGCGGACCCGCGTTAGCGGTCCGCCTAATCCAACCCTAAACCCTTTCCCGTCCCGCTTTAGGATACCCGGTCCCCTCGGAAAGGGGTTCACCCTTCCCTTTTAGGGTTCGATTACGGTTCTCGTTTCGATAACAAGGGAAAGGGTTTAGGGTTGGATTAGGCGGACCCGCGTTAGCGGTCCGCCTAATCCAACCCTAAACCCTTTCCCGTCCCGTTTTAGGGTACCCTTTGTCGTTTAAACCCTTTTACGTACTAGGTACGTTTGAAATAGTCTTGGGTTCATTTTACATATATTGTGGGTGCGTTTCGTCTAAATAACCCATTCCCGAAAACAAGGGAAAGGGTTTAGGGTTGGATTAGGCGGACCCGCGTTAGCGGTCCGCCTAATCCAACCCTAAACCCTTTCCCGTCCCGTTTTAGGATACCCGGTCCCCTCGGAAAGGGTTCACCCTTCCCCTTTTTGGGTTGATTACGGTTCCGTTTTGATAACAAGGGAAAGGGTTTAGGGTTGGATTAGGCGGACCCGCGTTAGCGGTCCGCCTAATCCAACCCTAAACCCTTTCCCGTCCCGTTTTAGGATACCCGGTCCCCTCGGAAAGGGGTTCACCCTTCCCCTTTTAGGGTTCGATTCACGGTTCCGTTTCGATAACAAGGGGAAAGGGTTTAGGGTTGGATTAGGCGGACCCGTGTTAGCGGTCCGCCTAATCCAACCCTAAACCCTTTCCCGTTCCGTTTTAGGATACCCGCCTCTCGTTTAAACCCTTTTACGTACTAGGTACGTTTCGAAATAGTATTGGGTTCGTTTTACATATATTGTGGGTACGTTTCGTCTAAATAACCCATTCCCGATAACAAGGGAAAGGGTTTAGGGTTGGATTAGGCGGACCCGCATTAGCGGTCCGCCTAATCCAACCCTAAACCCTTTCCCGTCCCATTTTAGGATACCCGCCTCTCGTTTAAACCCTTTTACGTACTAGGTACGTTTCGAAATAGTCTTGGGTTCGTTTTACATATATTGTGGGTACGTTTTGTCTAAATAACCCATTCTCGATAAAAAGGGAAAGGGTTTAGGGTTGGATTAGGGGGACCCGCGTTAGCGGTCCGCCTAATCCAACCCTAAACCCTTTCCCGTCCCGTTTTAGGGTACCCGCCTCTCGTTTAAACCCGTTTACGTACTAGGTACGTTTTGAAATAGTCTTGGGTTCGTTTTACATATATTGTGGGTACGTTTCGTCTAAATAACCCATTCCCGATAACAAGGGAAAGGGTTTAGGGTTGGATTAGGCGGACCCGCGTTAGCGGTCCGCCTAATCCAACCCTAAACCCTTTCCCGTTCCGTTTTAGGATACCCGGTCCCCTCGGAAAGGGGTTCACCCTTCCCCTTTTAGGGTTCGATTCACGGTTCCGTTTCGATAACAAGGGAAAGGGTTTAGGGTTGGATTAGGCGGACCCGCGTTAGCGGTCCGCCTAATCCAACCCTTAACCCTTTCCCGTCCCGTTTTAGGATACCCGGTCCCCTCGGAAAGGGGTTCACCCTTCCTTTTAGGGTTGATTACGGTTCCGTTTCGATAACAAGGAAAGGGTTTAGGGTTGGATTAGGCGGACCCGCGTTAGCGGTCCGCCTAATCCAACCGTAAACCCTTTCCCGTCCCGTTTTAGGGTACCCGCCTCTCGTTTAAACCCTTTTACGTACTAGGTACGTTTCGAAATAGTCTTGGGTTCGTTTTACATATATTGTGGGTACGTTTTGTCTAAATAACCCATTCCCGATAACAAGGGAAAGGGTTTAGGGTTGGATTAGGCGGACCCGCGTTAGCGGTCCGCCTAATCCAACCCTAAACCCTTTCCCGTCCCGTTTTAGGATACCCGGTCCCCTCGGAAAGGGGTTCACCCTTTTACGTACTAGGTACGTTTCGAAATAGTCTTGGGTTCGTTTTACATATATTGTGGGTACGTTTTGTCTAAATAACCCATTCTCGATAACAAGGGAAAGGGTTTAGGGTTGGATTAGGTGGACCCGCGTTAGCGGTCCGCCTAATCCAACCCAAAACCCTTTCCCGTCCCGTTTTAGGGTACCAGCCTCTCGTTTAAACCCGTTTACGTACTAGGTACGTTTCGAAATAGTCTTGGGTTCGTTTTACATATATTGTGGGTACGTTTCGTCTAAATAACCCATTCCCGATAATTTATCCACCGAAAATGATATTTTACAAGACATGATAATGGTCTCTGTTTATTCACATAAGAACGTAGAAGGTAAACGAAAGTACAAGCAAAGCATGGAGATGATTATCTCTGTTTATGTTGATGATAAACCCCTCAACTGTTTATTGGGAATTTGGGATATGAATGCAACGAATTTTAGTGTGGGTGATTTAACACCAATGAGCCGAACCAAGCCACAAACACACACTACAGATCGAATCGGTATATATCCCAAAAGATAAAAGGACTGAACTTATTTCCTCCCTGAAGAAGCTTGCACAATTTTGACTCATAAGTGCAAATTCCTGTAACATACAAGTATACAACACAAAATTATCTGAACAGTCAATTACGATCAATAGTACATGGAAGGATTGTTACGATCAATAAAATCTGTCATCTCTTTAAATTAACAACTCAAAAACTGGCATCTTAGGCAATGGAACAATTTATCCACCGAAAATGAGAATAATGATTCAAATTGAAACGTAACTAATAGACGTGACAACACACGCCAATGACTAACATTTACAAAATACAATATCCATTCAAATTAAAGCTTCCTCCTACATTTGGACAGTAACAAAATATAATATCAAGGTCCCTAAACAAGACAAACTAACTCAGAAGCTGGCATCGTAGGCAATGGAACAATTTATCCACCGAAAATGAGAATACTAATTCAAATTCAAACATAACTAATAGAGGTCAAAACATACGCCAACAGCTAACATCAACAAAATACAATATCCATTGTAGTCGTGGTCATTACACCCTTCGCTACAATTGTGCGCATCCCAATCCACAACTGTTTCATTGACAATACCTACATCATCAAATCATGTAAAATATCATTAATACTTTGTATATATGCCCTCTTCCACTAATATGTAAATTTTAAAAAAAACAAGCAAATAAAGTGCCTGATTATGATTATGAGATTACTTGTTAGGAAGTTGACTCGGGCAATTTCTACTATCATGGCGTGCCATTTCTCCACAAGCACGACATTTTCTAAGAGGCTTAGCGTGCTCCTCCATTGCCTTTTCTTTTTCAGAAGTCATCCTTCTACCAGATCCCTTATTTTTTGCTTGATTTGGAGGAAGAATATGAGCTTTAGTAGGGATTTTAGACCCAAGAAGCGTCTCGATTTGAGTTTTCTTGCTTTTTGACTTCCCACCACTACTTGAAATCAACAACTTCTCATTGAAACTCTGAAGCAATTCGAGTAACTCTTTCTCCTTTTCCTCATCATCCTCCACAAGTGACACTGCAGTGAACACCCCTGACCATAATTCACTGATAGTGTTTTGTCTTGTGTCAATTGACGCACAATTAGCTTCTAAAGACGTCCCTAAAACATTAAAGATAGGACGAAATGTTGCATAATTGCTCCACCTCGGCAATAGATATTCAGAAGGTATTTCATCAAATCCCTTATTATGCAACACCCATACACAATGTCTACAAAGTATCCCAAATCTCTGAAACCTCTTGCATGAACACACTAAAGTTTTCCCATCGACATCGACTTCATAGACTTTCTTGCTCTCACGATCCATAACAAATAAACGCTCCACGTCTCTTTCTTTCGTGCTTTTGTTGGCCTCATTACAAGAGTAGCATGCACCTTTCAACTCTTCTTGAAAATCATAAAACACAGGTGGTGTGTAAAATTCAGCACATTTCTTTTCTATAGAAAGGGGAGTTGATAATATAGGAGAGGAGTTTTTAGAATCAGCAGTTAATTTAGAATGCTTCGAGCGTTGAGCATCCATTCTTGATCGAAAAACGCATCCAAAAGCGAACAAGTGATAGGTTGGGGTTGGTGAAGTTGCCGAAGAAACTATTCTCGATTTCGACCTTGAAGTTGTCCTTAGAAGCCCACCCATATAAGTGTCCCGAAAATATGCAGGAATCCATAATTTGCGGTCCTCAAACATGGATTTCACCACTCATTTCCGGACAAATCATGTTTTTCCATAATTGAACACCAACTCGACTCAAATTCAGTTGGCTCAATATCTTCATTCCAAACAATAGAACTTATTTCTTTTAGAAAGTCTGTGTCTTTGTAAATGGTTGAACCAACTTTGTCAGGCAATTTTTTCATGATATGCCACATACAGAATCTGTGTGTTGTGTTGCCTGAAAACACATTTTTAACCCCCGCTTTAATACCCAGACATTGGTCAGTAATCAGAGTAGTAGGATAACACCCACCCATTGCCTTCATAAAATTGTCAAAAAGCCAGGTAAAAGACTCTTCATTCTCCCGCATTATCAAACCAGCCGCAAAAGTAACACATTTTTTATGGTTGTCAACCCCCGTAAAAGGACAAAACACCATACGGTATTCATTAAAATTGAATGTGGTGTCAAAAGACACAGAATCACCAAAGAGTGCATAGTTCTTAATTGCAATTGGATCAGCCCAGAAAACCTTAGTGAGTCTTTTGTCGTCATCAACATCAAAATCAAAGTAAAATGAGGGACACCTAGCTCTTTTTTGCATGAAGCCCTCTATCAGCATTTCCGCATCATATTCTTTGATGTATTTCTTTACATCCCTTGAAAAATTCATAAAATCTTCTAAGGAAGCCCCTACGTTTTTATATCCCCTAACGTACTCTTTAAACATTCGAAATGTCTTCACAGGCCCCTGGTTAACACGTGAGTTATCCATTATCATTTTCTTATGCACAAGGTTGAGCTTCCTAAATGACTTTAAGTGAATCATTGTGGCTGGAGTTACCATTGCATGTGAGTGCACCTCGATAAATTCATACACCTCATACTCACCAGCAGGAAGTCTCTTAAACTTAATCTTGGCAGTACACCCAACTCTTGTTATTGCCCTCCTCCTTTTTTGCCCACCATGCTGCCTATTACCTTCTTTGTTACACACATGACTCTTATGTGTAGTAACTCCTTGAATGATTTTACTTGAATCCAATCTCGGAATAAAGCCACAAGCTTTGGCATATGCTTTGTAGAAATCCAACCCTTGCTCCAAATTCTCAAATTTCATTCCAACAAATGGTTTAAGCTCTTACGAACAATGAGGCACTCCGTGAATCTCACTAGTAGCAACAACTTAGGGCTATCTCGGAAGACTCAAATTAACAATGATTACTTATAAACCGTCGTCTTGCTTCACACTAACAAAATGCAATAAATAAAACTAAATGATTTACCTGGCACATCATTCACTAATGGCACATCATTCACTAATAATTGATCTGGACAATTAGTAAGCAATAATATATCTTCTTCTGGATTTGTTGAAATATCCATGTCATTAGTATCACCAACTATAGCTGCAGAAACAACGAATGGCATTTCACTAATAATTGATCTGGACAATCAGGGGTATTCAATCATACTAAACTGAAATCGGATACCAAACGAAATCGAATGGATACTAATGAAATGGAAAACAGTAGGATACACATGCCATTTAAGAACTAAGAATTCAAAATCCCAAAAAAAAAATTGCAGCAACTCAAAGAACAAGAGAAATCAAATTACTACGATTAATATTGATTAGAAAACAATATTCCAGAAATTTTTACATCAATTTCAACTTCCAAAACACACTTCTAACATAAGCAGATACTTCTAAACTAAAGCCAAAAAGAGCCAATATCTCCAAAACCCTTTTACATACTACTTACTTCTCGAAATAGTCTTGGGTTCGTTTTACATATATTGTGGGTACGTTTCGTCTAAATTACCCAGATACGTTAAGTAACGACTGTAAATTAACAACTCAAAAGCTGGCATCTTAGGCAATGGAACAATTTGTCCACCGAAAATGAGAATAATGGAACCAGTTGAAGAACAATTAATTGAACAAGTAACGATCAGTAAATTAAATGATACAAAGAGTCCCCAAGATAGTCTAAAATAGAGTGGAAAACCTAGTTATGAAACATATATGAGTCGTTGAAAGTGATACATTTATCATGAACAACGCAACTCAATCTCTAAAGTCATAATACACAAAAGAGCAGACCAGTTTCCTTTATGGAATTTAACTATCGGCTCCATCCTAGATTTAATTGTAACTGCTAATAGTCACTCCAAAAACATTGCATTTCACTGAAGGAATTAACGAAAAAGTTGCCAGTTTGCGTGGCATGAAAATGTAAAGATAGAGAAAGACAAGGACTAATAATGGTTATAATAATTACTAAGAAAGCTAAAAAAAAGTTGTCGCTTTGTTACAAAGCGGTATCGCCCCGCAAAAGTACAGCATTATCTATGCATATACCTCGATTAAAAAAGAGACAAAAGGACGGATAGTCGGATTCTATGAATTAGCATATGAAGGAATATCCAAGTCAGGAGGCAATAAATTGATCGAATAATATGAAATGTTCGCAATGTACAGAGATGAGAGTATATGTGCCCAAGACACTTAGGGAGAAAATTCGTCTGACGACAGCAAACAAAGTGTCATACAAAAAGAGCAAAAAGAGTGAAAGAATTCGTAACTTTATGAACCAAATCAAATAACAAACTAATCTACTACGCCGTTGAAAGACAGATAAATGAGACTTCGACACAAAGCTTGCAATTACATCAGAGAATTCCATCAAACAGGAAAATGTATCCAACAAACGCATCATTTAGCTTCATAAGAAATTCCAATATTGTCAACATCATCTCACTCAATGAAGCTAGGATCAACATTTTTCTCAGTAATGCTACCCATCAGCCAAAGTAACCGATTTAAAACAGGTCTCAAAATCATACACTAGTTCTTTGGTATCACGTGCGATAACAAACTTATCATGAACCCAGTTCTTACACACAACCAAACAAAAAAAGAAGATCTCTTTTTCAGATTTTATGAACCAAATTTGCAGACATCTCTTTTTAATATAAAATGCAGAATCAATGCAAAAAGAGTGATAGAATTCGTACCATCTACCATTTGGGAATCATCTTCATCATTTACGGTTTCAGTTATTGAGGCATGTTCTTGAGTACAAACATCTGCAATTAAAATCACAATAGTATCTTAGTAAGTGCATCTAAAAATCTGCAATTAAAATGTTAATCGCACAACAAAATGAAGAATTTGTACCTGAAGTTGAAGAACAATTGGTTGAGACTGTTACCATCTTTAAAGAATTTAACCCAATTGAAACCCTAAAAAAACGATTTGAATTTTTCGGTTATTACAAACCCTAATTTATCAAACAATTTGAAATTTCTTCATAAAATTAACCTCATAAACTACTCTACAATCCATATATGTGCATTGATCTAAAATACCAAATCAATTAAATGTAAAATTTTCGATTAAATTATTTTATGAAAAAATAACAGTAATTGAAGCTAACCTTGTTTGATGAATTAATGATGAGCTGAATGTTGTAAATCTAGAAGCTTGTTTCGTAGAGGATAGTGATGGTAGAAACTAGTTTACCAAGAACAGAATCACGAGAGGTTGAAGAAGAGAACCATGGAAGCTGTTTCTTGTTTTGTCGAAGAAGATAGAAGCGCGTAAGAAGAAGATAACAGTGTATAATGGGTTGGTTCGTACGGTTCGTACCGTAAGTTAGTTCGCACGGGATCCCGCCCTATATTTATATATATATATATATATATATATATATATATATATATATATATATATATATATATATATAGAGTCGGGATCCGGTGAGAACTCCTAAATATTTGAGGATTGAGGATTAGTGAATACAATATCACAAGTTCTTCAATACAATATCATGAAAAATCTGACCTTTCCAAAAAAAAAAATTTAAAAAAAAAATTATAATTTTCTTTTTCTCGTACAAGTATTTTTTTGTGATATTTTATCGAATAACTTTGTGATATTGTATTGAGCAACCTCTCGATATTGTAACGAAATCCTCAATCCTCAAAAAGATAGTGTATCCTCGGATGATCTCATTCCCATATATATATATATATATATATATATATATATATATATATATATATATATATATATATATATATATATATATATATATATATATATATATATATATATATATATATATATATATATATATATATATATATATATGATGGATCATTTACCCTTACTTTAGTTTATTCCAACACATTTTTAATATAGCTAAACAAAAAATTTTGATTTTATTAACAAAATATAAACTTAATGTACAAAAATACAATTAGGTATACTAAAATGGATATAAATGCACGGAAACAAATACTAGGTGCATGAAAATTGTTACATGCATGAAAATAATTACTAGATAGGTGCATGAAAATATCAGGCTCTAGGTGCACGAAAACGAGTTCTAGGTGCGTAAAAATTGTTAAATACATGAAAAATGAGTAGTAGGTGCATGGAAATTAATAAAATGTTTCTTGTCTTGATTTCGGTCAATAATTTAAACTTTTTTGACCAAAAAATATGTTATTTAGGCATAAAATTCTATGTCGAATCCAAATACATCGTTTTTTTTAGAAAAAAAAAACCGTAAGGTGGAGTTCTCAGGGTTCTCACTATGTAGGTGGTTCTCACCGGATCCCAAATATATATATATATATATATATATATATATATATATATATATAGAGAGAGAGAGAGAGAGAGAGAGAGATCGGGATCCGGTGAGAACTCCTAAATATTTGAGGATTGAGGATTAGTGAATACAATATCACAAGTTTTTCAATACAATATCACGAAAAATCTGACCTGTCCAAAAAAAAAAATTAAAAAAAAAAATTATAATTTTTTTTTCTGTACAAGTGTTTTTTTTTTTTTTGTGATAGTTTATCGAATAACCTGTGATATTGTATTGAACAACCTCTGATATTGTAACGAAATCCTCAATCCTCAAAAAGATAGTGTATCATCACATGATCCCATTGATATATATATATATATATATATATATATATATATATATATATATATATATATATATATATATATATATATATAGAGAGAGAGAGAGAGAGAGAGAGAGAGAGAGGGAGAGAGAGACAAGGTAAAATGAGTCCACCTTAAAAAATAAGTCCCTAAGTCCTAATCTAAGTCATTAGATTTTATAAGATTGATGGTTAGGATTAAAAGGAAAAACACACTCAACCACTAGTAATTAATGTCTTCTATTTCATAATTTCAATTCTCAATTCACTTATTTAATTACTTCCTCTTTTTCACCACCTGTTTTATCTAATTAATTTGATGTCATTTCATTGCAAATATAAAAATATTGATTTTAATAAACAAAATTTCATTCCCGCATAAATTAAAAGCAGCATCATAAAAAGCTCCGTAAAATTTCATACGGAACAGTTACAACTAAAAGATTAGGATGAGAGAGAAAGAAGTGAGAGAAAATTCTCCCGTTTCTAAAAACAAGCTTGAACCGCAAGCAATGGCACGTTTCAAGGTTGTTGCAAAGAATCCTACGTTTAATTCATCACAAAAATCACAAAAATCCCAAAAAAAATGTAGCTAGTACTTCTCGATCAAATAATAATAATGGAATTCATCTAAATACTGAATCCCCTAAGCATAATTCTAAACTTAGTTTTTCTACTCTGGAGTATAAAGCTGATCTCGATAGTATTGTTGAAGATGAGGAAGAACAGGTAGAATTGGTGGAGGAAACTACAGCTTCGAAACCGATTATCCAACTGGATAAAGCGGATGTTGAAGGTGAGATCGAATACTGGTTGTTGAGTTTATGGATTCAAATACCTAAGAGGGGGAGGGGGTGAATTAGGTACTATTTTAAAAATTTTAACCAAACTTAATTGATTTAAGTTAGTCAAATGAAATGATATCTCAAGTATCTAACAAACATCCCTTTTAAATGAAAGTTAAAAGGCGTATTGTCGAACTGACTAGAGCAACAGTAAGACAGACTGTTACTGATGGCTTTGCAAATGTTATATCTAAAATGATGAATGAGTTTAACTTAAGATTTCAACTTAAATCTCTATTGTTTAAAGATAAGTTGATGAACAATGTTAAGAGCAAATGTATACATCAATTAAATGAAATGATTAAGTGTGTATCACGGAACCTCGAAGAAAGTGATTATTGAAATATGAATACTTGCTGAAGCCTGAAGATAACAATGGTTCTGGCTGTTTCTATTCATCTTAGAATATGAAGTACAAGCTACATAACGAATGTGACAGTATATAGAACTGTTACTCAAGAGTAAAGCCAATAACAAAACTTAACAAAACAAGTAAATAAGTTGCAGCGGAATAAAAAGCGAAGAGATAAACAACACAACGATTTTGAATTGGTTCGGCCGACACTCTAAAGGCCTACGTCCAATCTTCTTTTATTGATAAGTGATGTAATCTACTCCGACTACTTTGAAACACTAACTACAAAAGGACCAACAACCTACTCCGGTTGCGACACAAGTTCTAAGACTACTCCGTCTATGAACTACCAACAACCTACTCCAGTTGCCACACGAGTTAGAGGACTACTCCGTCCAAGAACTCAAGAACTCACAACCTACTCCGGTTGCCACAAGAGTTAAAGGAATACTCCATCCTAGAACTCAACACTCTAACTTAGAACGTTTACAAGGATCAAGTTTCCACGGACTGATTCTTTAACAAGAATTGATATGGACAACTTACAAGATCAAACGGTTCATAAGTGAGAGAGTTTAATACTTAAAACAACAGTCACTGTGATTGTAACACTTGAATACTTTGAAAGCTTTACAAAATATCAAAAGGATTTGAAAACTTGAAAACAATTGTGCAAACTCTACAATCTAACTAGAATGTTTTCAAACCAAGTTTCCTTAGACTGATTCTTAAAAAGAATTGAGAAGGACAACTTATTGGTACAAACGATTTCTAGATAAGAGGGTAAAGCACTGTGATGTAACAGTGATTTCGACTGACACAATTGAAGACTTAGAAGATTTTTTGCAAAGAAAATTTCGAGTTCTTAAAAACTGATTTTGCAAAAATACTTTTGATTTCTCTGAAAAGTCTTGCTTTCAAAGTGAGGAGAAGGGTTCCTTTTATAGAGAGGGTAAACAAGGAGGTAAGCTAGGGTTTGTGAGTCAAAGGTCTTCACATGTGATGAAGACCAACACTTCCCCAAACTTGCACAAAAGAAGGTACTTTTATTGAGAGGCAAAAGAAGAAAATAAGGTTTGTAATTATCCAAAAGAAGCCTTTGATTTTTCAGAAAACAAAGAGTGGAAAACAAGTCACAAGATGACAAGCTTTCACAAAAATGGCAAAAAGCAAACTTTGTTTTATAAAAGACCAAGAAGACAAATTGACACAAAGAGAAAACAATTTGAATTGATAATTAGCTAAACCTTTTCGTTTTTTCTAGAAACCCAAATCTTTAGAGAAGAAATCTGAAAGTTTTTAATTAAATCCAAGCCACTTAAAAAGGATAAAAAGGATTTTCGAAAGGAAATTAAATTTCAAGTGCTACGGACCATGGTGACAGTCCAGGCTATTGTTACTTGTAAGGGTAACAGTAGTCTTGACTGTTGTTATTGCTTTTAAATACTCTACTCCCTAACTTGTACATTAGATGACACAATTGACTCTAAATCTTGGGTAGCAAATTATCAACCATTCTTGACTTTGACATTGATTAATTCTTGCTTGAGGAGGGTGCATTATTCCTGAAATGGTACACTTAGAAATACGATTAAATTGGGCATGTCATCATCAACAAATATGTCCTAACACTGATCATCCTCTGTTTTCTGTTACATACTGGGTGCAAACCCTCCAAGCAAGATAATTAATGGCCTTGTGAAGAGAGTATGGCAGGGATATGGTGTTGATAAGCTTTCGTTCTTACCGAATGGCATATTTCTAGTTATATTTAAGACAAAGGAACAACAACAACTGGTTTTGAATAATGGTCATTTGATTTTTGACAATAAACCGGTTATAATTAAGGAATGGAAACCTGATTCTGAATTAATTAAACACGATGTTCAAAAGGTTCCTATATGGATTAAGATGTATGGTTTAGATGTTAAGTTTTGGGGTGCAGGTTGCCTGGGGAAAATAAGTGGTGAGATTGGTAGATACATCAAAAGCGATGATGCCACCTCCCACAAAATGTTTCTGGGCTTTGCACGTACCATGGTGGAAGTTGATATTGGTCAGAATTTCCCAAAGGAGATTCAATTTCTGGATAAAATTGGAAAATTGCAGATTGTTAGGGTTGAATATGACTGGTTGCCTTTGTCTTCTTCTGCTTGTAAAGGCATGGGTCATGTTGCAGACTAGTGCAGGAAGGGTAAACCTCGTGTGGAGCCAAAAAAAGGTGTGGAAACCAAAGGTTCAGGCCCCTGTGCCTGTGCAAACTAAGTTGGTGCCAGGGAAGGTGAGGAATCATCAGTTTAAACCTATTGCCACCTCTAAGATTGTGAATGAGGTTGTCACGCCTGTGGTGAGATCTAAACCAGCTGAAGTGGATGTTTCATTGCCCAGAAGAATCCTGTCTCGAATGATGAGGAATGATAGTGATGGGCCTCGTGTGGTTACTCCAGGAGGCTTTTCTTTTATGGATGCCCTCGGTCATTCCATCCAAAGGCAGAAAGCTAATTTTGTTTTGAATAGAAGTACTGGAAAAGGTGAAACCAGTAGCAGTAGGATTGAAAATGGGTAGCTGCAGTTTCTGGAATGTAAGGGGTATGAATAATCCTAACAAACAAAATGAAATAAAATGGTTCTTGAATCATAATAAGTTGGGATTATTTGGTTTATTAGAAACAAAGATTAATAGTAGTAATTGGAATAAAGTTAAGAATAATCTTTGTGATAGCTGGTGTGTTTGCACTAACATTAGCTGTCACAAGGGAGGAAGAATTTGGCTCATTTGGGGATCCTAATTTGTTTGATGTTGACATCAAAAGTGTGGTTGCTCAGCTGATTCATACTAAAGTGATAGACAAAGTCAGAAATAAACTTTGTTTTTCACCATTGTGTATGGGTTTAATAAAGTAGCTGAAAGAGAGAGTTTATGGATGGAGCTTAGAAGTATTCATCTAAGGGTTAATGCACCATGGCTTGTATGTGGTGATTTCAATGCTATTTGCAGTGTGGCTGAAAGAATTGGAGGTACTAATGTGTCTAGAGCTGACATCCTTCCTATGCAAAACTTTCTCCATGATAGTAATATGCATGATATGAAAGCAACTGGCTCTTTTTTTACTTGGACAAACAAGCATGAGGTTGGTGACAAGGTCTATAGCAGGATTGATAGGGCCTTTATAAATGATGAGTGGCTTGATTAGTATCATGGGGGGTATGCTAATTTCTTACCTGAAGGGCTATTTGATCGTTGCCCTTGTGTGATTCATTTTGAGGAGAAGCTTATTCACAGGAATATCCCATGTAAGTACTTCAACATGTGG
This sequence comes from Silene latifolia, assembly GCF_048544455.1. Taxonomy (NCBI): domain Eukaryota; kingdom Viridiplantae; phylum Streptophyta; class Magnoliopsida; order Caryophyllales; family Caryophyllaceae; genus Silene; species Silene latifolia. The sequence goes on along the minus strand of NC_133536.1, from coordinate 162,050,897 downwards.
TCTATGGCTCCTGACTTTGATCAGATTGTGAAGAGTGGTTGGTCTGGTACTGTCAAGGGAACTTCTATGTTCCAAGTAGTGACTAAGTTGAAAATGCTGAAGAAAGATCTAAAAAAGCTCAATAGAGATCAATTCAGTGATGTGGAGAACCTTACTCATGTCACTGAATTGTCTCTAAAATATTTTCAGACTCTTCTAAGTACTGATCCTTTAAATGAGGACCGTATTATTGCTGAGAAGGAATGTTCTTAGGAACTGAGGTTTCTGAGAGAAGCTAGAGCCAAGTTTCTTAACTAGAAAGCTAAAGAGAAATGGATAAAGGATGAGCATGAGAACTCTGCCTATTTCCATACAAGTATTAAGAGGAGAAGGGCGAGGAATAGGGTGTACCCGATTAGGGATATGCATAATAATCTATGTACTTCCTATGAGGAGAATAAAAAAGCTTTTGAGCTGTACTATCAGCATATTTTGGGGTCATCCAAACCTGTGCAGAGGTTGAATGAAGGCATAGTTAGAGCTGGAAAATGTCTGGAGCCATAGCATATTACTTCCCTGTTGACTCCTTTAACTGATTCTGAAATTAAGGCTGCTATGTTTGATATACCAGGGGACAAGGCTCCTGGACCTGATGGGTTTAGTAGTCAATTCTACAAGGATACATGGCATATCACTGGGCAGTCAGTCATTAGTACTGTGAAAAATGTGTACCAAACTGGAAATTTACTTAAGCAGAGTAATAATACCATAATTACTCTGGTGCCCAAGGTAGATATTCCTGATAATGTGATGCAGTACCAACCTATTGCTTGTTGCAATACCTTATACAAGTGTATTTCCAAGGTTATATGTAATAGAGTGAGTACAATTTTACCTGATATTGTGAGTCCTTTGACAGGGCAGTCGTATACCTATCAAAAATAACCAACTGGCTCTAACTAATATAGCTAGGGAAGTCGGGTCGATCTCCACAGGGAGATGGGAAGATGTCAGCTTTGTCTAAGTTCGTCTCGGTAACCAAATTGGGGGGTTTTAATTGACTGATTCTAAACTAATGATAAGGATATGGAAGAGAAAGTAAGAGAATAAAGATTAACCAAGTAGAGAAAACAGCTAAGACAGACGGTTCACAATAATCATTCAGTCAAGTAATCTAGGTCTCAGGTCAATGCAGATACGGTCTGAGGAGCAATGAATATCTCCTTTCGGTTTCAATTCGCCCTAAAGCACAAATAGCTTAGCTTTCGCCCTAACTATAATGCCCTATTGTTTGCTACTTGTCTCGCCTTTTCCAACCTTTCGGCCCAGGTCAAGGGTCACTAAGATATAAATGCCTAATTGCGTCGACTCAATTAGTCAGATACAGATAAATGCAGCAATTAACAACAAAGATTATACCAGCATTAACCCAATAAATCGATTACTATCCCTTCATAATTATGGATCCCCTATAGTCTTAGCAGAGGGAAATTAGCTACGTATCATCATCGAATTAACAATAACAACATATAGATAATTGAAACTAAACATGATAACAAAACTAATGAAGACTGAATTAAAGTAATTATGATAACAATAAAGGGAAGGAGGAATTAAAGCAATAATTAAGATTAAGGAATTAAAGAAGAATAATAGTACCAATACAAATCCGAATCCGAGTAGCAAAAGTGTAGAGGAAGAGCAAAATCCAAGAACAGTAGAAAGTGATAGTGTAAAGTGAATCAGAGAGGGAAGAGAGAGGAGTTACGTTGTTCACTCCTTCAGTCTTATACCAAAAAATCCACTCTAAACCTAATATATGGACTAATTACAAAAGCCCATATGAAATTAGGCGGAAAATAAACTAAAGCAGGACAAACCACTCGATCGAGTGGAAATAAACCACTCGATCGAGCATCCTTGCAAAGTCTTCTCTTGTGTATACTTGAACTGCTCGATCGAGCAACTTGGAGTATATAAAGCATTTGATCGAGTAATAAATCACTCGATCGAGCTATCTTGGCACGTAAGACCTTAAAGCACCTTCCGAAACCAGCTCACGCGTCTCCAAAATGTTAGATTCCAAGCTCCTGCTCCTTATTCTCCATAAATGCATGCAATTGGGACAAAATAGGCTCGATTTAGCTCCTCTTTGGTTTATTCCTGCAAATTACATAAAACGAACCAAAGTAGAATATTCGGGGGTTATTGTAGCCGGATGCTACATAAATAATACATAAATGCGTGTAAAAATGAGGTAAAAACCTTATATAAAATACACGCATCAAATCTCCCCAAACCAAACCTTTGCTTGTCCCCAAGCAAAATATGAATGCAACTAAGAATGAACAGTGGGACGGGACCAACGCATCAGCTACAAATCACCCACCAAAACCAATTTAATGCAACAAAATGACAAGGTGGCAAATGAGAAGTGCAAACGAGTTAAATCAATGTTTCAAACTTACTGAACCGTCAACCTTACAAGATTCAAAGGATATCGGACTCTCACGGGTCTCTCGTCACTCAAAATTAGGCACAAGGTGAGTATATATGTGAAAGACAGAAAGAAATAAAGACACTCACCTAACTCGACCTATAAGAACATGCATGCAGTTAACATGAATAAAGTCTCTACAACCATACATACGCATTCCAACCATACTAATGACCAAGACACATGCCGAGGACTTACATTTGGGTAAGTGAGGTAATGGGTAAGAAGGGGCTAAAATGAATTTGGATATGTGGGGTTAATAGCCAGGCTAACAACAACTAAATCTAAATTTGAACTGTATCCCAACTTCGTACTCAATATAACAAGATGAAACGGTGCAAAAACCATGCACTCTACTCACGAAACACCAAAACAAACTCGTCAACTCCCCATAGATATAAATAAAACATGGGAGTGAAAATCATTATACAATTTCTCATTTTTGTTCCACACATGATTTTCCTTTATTTTTCTTCTTTTTCTTTTCTCTTTTTTTTTCGTTCTCTTTTTTTTTTTTCATTTTTTTTTCATTTTTCATCCATAATTTTTTTCTTTCATTCCCTTCTATTCTTCTACCAACTGCTGAAAATCAGATAAAAATAACCAAACTGCAGTAAAACATTCCAAACAGCTACTCGTCACTAGCTCGGCTAGGGTAGGAAAAATTATAGACAGTAGCTAAAAGGACAAAAAGGCAATTTGGCTATGTGGGGCTCATGGGTAGAATGAAATAAAGGGAACTGCCTCTCCTAACATGTGTCACCATCCACAGACCAAATGCATATAGGTATTAAGAAGACTGGATTCATGCTTATGCAAATTGATGTTACATGCCTTAAAGAGAGTACTACTCACATCCAAAATGAAACCGGTCATGAATGTCACCAGTTTATAAAACTCTAACCTCAGAATGTAATGTAGCTTGCCGATATAATGAATCAAGTCTATTCGTTCAGATAAGAGAGAAATAAAAACTCGTAGATCATGCACATAATCATGCCAACTAAATGTCAAGAATATGCAAGGCTCAAGTAAGGATTCAATGTAGCGTCAATGTTTAAACGTTCCGACTCAAATTAAACATGAAATTTTTTGAATTTTATGGTTTTTATGTGATTTTTTTTTAATTAAGTAAAACAACAATGCATGCGAAAATAATTAAACGTGCAAGCAAAAATGCAAGAAAAACATGCAGACAGACACAGATATGGATGCATACCTCCCCAAACCAAACCGTACAATGCCCTCATTGTACCAAAAATAGGGAAAGAAATGCAAACTAAAGAGAAAAGGAGAAGTGGAGTCGGAAAACTTACAAAACGTCGTAAAGAGGGACCTCCCCAAACCGACCATGAACATGGGAGGTCAAAGAAAGTCAAGCAGTAGCTCCATAGACGTCAAATAGCAGCAGGAAGACGAAACCACTCGATCGAGTAGCTTAGAATTGCTCGATCGAGTAAACTGGTAGCTGGAAGGACTCGATCGAGTAGAAAACTACTCGATCGAGTAAACGTGATTTTGGCTCTGGTCGATCGAGTATATATATCACTCGATCGAGTGAATACTACCCAAAAAGTGCTCGATCGAGTAGAAAAACTACTCGTTCGAGTGACTAGACCTGCAAAATACGCGTTAAAAGAAAGGAAAGCATAAAAAGTTCATAAAACAGCGTCTAAAGTTCAACATAAAGCTAAAGACAAATAAAATGTTCAACAAAAGTACAATAAAACAGTCAGGGCTGCCTCCCGGAGAGCGCTGGTTGACACGGCTGTCGCGTACCTGTCAAAAATAAACAACTGGCCAACTAACTAATATAGCTAGGGAAGTCGGGTCGAATCCACAGAGAGGTAGGAAATTGACTGCTAAAACTAGGCTCGTCTAAGTAACCAAATTTGGGGGTTATAAAATTGTGATTTCTAAGCTAACAGAGTAAAGAAAAGAGAAATAAAAGGAGGAGTTAACAGATAAAAGAGGATAGCTAAGACAAGCGGTTCACCATAATTATCTGGTCGAGTAATCTAGGTCCCAGGTCAATACAACACGGTCCAAGGGGTAGCGAACGTCACCTTTCGGTCCTTAATTCACCCTAAAACGTAAACAGCTTAACTCTCGCCCTCGCTGCAATATTCTATTGTTCGCTACTAGTCTCCCTCTTCCAACCTTTCGGTCCAGGTCAAGGTCCACCAAGGATAAAGGTCTAATTGCGTCGACTCAATTAGGCGATTACAGTTATTTGTAGCATTTAAACAACAAAGACGATGCCGGTATCAACCTAGTGGATCGATTACTCTCCCTTCAAATCATGGGTCCCCTATAGTCTTAGCATAGGAAATTAGCTACTCATAATTGTCAGATTAACAATAACAATAACCAAGCAATTAAAACTAAACATGATGAATAATCTAATTGATTGAACGATTATAAGGTAAAGAGAGAAAAGGAATTAAAAACAATAAATACGATAAAGAAATAATTAAATTGATAATACCGATTCCGAGTAGCAAGGTAGAGAGTAGAATTCCAAAAGAACAGTGACCAAAATGACAGATGAAAAATGTACGTCGAAAAAGAGATGGGAGTCACGTAGTGTACTCCTCAGTCTTATACTGTAAAACCATCTTAAACCTAATCTATGGACTGATTACAAAAGCCCATAGAAGATTAGGCGGAAAATAAACCAAAAACACAAGCAATCCCCTCGATCGAGTAAGATGATTACTCGATCGACGTCCAAGTCACTCGATCGAGCTAGGACATCCCCTCGATCGAGCACTGCCTGCTGAACCTCCTCGATCGACTCCATGAACTGGTCGATCGACCAATAGTGAGTGTAATAAGCATTCGATCGAGCACTAAAGGACTCGATCGAGCTACATAAGCGCGTCAGGACTTGAGCTTCTCCCTTTGCTCAGCTCATGCGTACTCCAAGTGTGAAATTCCTAAGCTCCGGCTCCATATTTCCCATGAATGCATACAATTGGGACAATTAAGGCTCGATTTAGCTCCTCCTTGGTCAATTCCTACAAATTACAATAAACGGGCCAAAGTAGAATATTCGGGGGTATTTGTAGCCAGATGCTACATAAAAAGCACAGAAATGCGTGTAAAAATGAGGTGAAAACCTTATATAAAAGACACGCATCAAATCTCCCCAAACCAAACCTTTGCTTGTCCCCAAGCAAATATGAATGCAACTAAGGGTGAACAATAGAACGGGACCAACGCATCAGCTACAATAATCCACCAGAACCAATTTAATGCAACAAAATAACAAAGTGGCAACTGAAAAGTGCAAACGAGTTAAATTAATGTTTCAAGCTTACTGAACCGTCGACCTTGCAAGATTCAAAGATGTCGGACTCTCACGGGTCGCTCGTCACTCAAAATCAGGTACAAGGTGAGGATGTATGTGAAAGATAGGAAAAAGCAAGACACTCACCTAACTCGACTTATAAGAACATGCATGCAGTTAACATGAATAAAGTCTCTACAACCGTACATACGCATTCCAACCATACTAGTGACCAAGACACGTGCCGAGGACTTACATTTGGGTTAGTGAGGTAATGGGTAAGAAGGGGCCAAAATGAATTTGGATATGTGGGGTTAAAAGCTGGGCTAGTAACAACGGATCCAAATATAGACTGCATCCCACTTCGTACTCATAACAAAGAAGATAAAACGGTGCAAAATTATGCACTAAACTCACAAAACCAAAAGTCGTCAACTCCCCATAGGATATAAATAAGGCATGGGAGTGTGAAACAATGTGTAATTCTCATTTTTTTCTTCTTTCATTCTCTTTTTTCATTTGAATTTTTTCTGTCTCTTTTTTTTTCGCTTTCTTTCCTTTTTTTTGTTGTTTTTTTTTTTTTTTTTTTTTTTTTTTTTTTTTTTTCAATTCAACACATTTTCTTTTCTTTCCCTTCAATTCTTCCACCATCTTCTCGAAATCGATGAAATAACCATATTGCAATAACACATTCCAAAAACTACTCGTTACTAGCTCAGCTAGGGTAGGAAATATTATAGAAAGTAGTTGTTAGGACAAAAAGGCAATTTGGCTATGTGAGGTTCATGGGTAGAATGAAACAAGGGGAACTGCCTCTCCTAACACGTGTCACCATCCACAGACCGAATGCATACAGGTATTAAGAAGACTAGACTCATGCTTATGCAAATTGATGTTACATGTCTTAAAGAGAGTACTACTCACATCCTAAATGAAACCGGTCATGAATGTCACCAGTTTAATAAGCTCTAACCTCAGAATGTAATGTAGCTTGCCGACATAAAGAATCAAGTCTATTTGTTCAGGTAAGAGAGAAACAAAAACTCGTAGATTATGAAAATAGTCACGCCAACTGAATGTCAAGGATATGCAGGGCTCAAGTAAGGGTTCAAAGTAGCGTCAGTGTTCAAACATTCCGACTCAATTTAAACATGAAAATTTTGAAATTTTTTTTTGAATTTTATGATTGTTTGGCATTAATTAAAACAACAATGCATGCGGAAATAAATAAACGTGCAAGCGAAAATGCAAGAAACATGCAGACACAGATATGGATGCATACCTCCCCAAACCAAACCGTACAATGCCCTCATTGTACCAAAAATAGGGAAAGAAATGCAAACTGAAAGGAACAGGAGAAGTGGAGTTGGGAACTTACAAAACGTCATATAGCGGGACCTCCCCAAACGGACCATGAACATGGGAGGTCAAAGAAAGTCAACAGTGGCCTTGTAGACGTAACAACAATGGGCCGGAAGTCATAGCTACTCGATCGAGTACCTTTACTGGTCGATCGAGTGTTTTGCAGCAGGAATGGACTCGATCGAGTACATAATCACTCGATCGAGTAAGCACGGATATGGATATGGTCGATCGAGGACATCACCCCTCGATCGAGTAGCAAGCCGATCGAGAAAATGCTCGATCGAACACAAAAACCCTTCGATCGAGCACTTTAACTCGCAAAGGACGCAAAAACGCAAGGAAGGCACAAAAATTGTTCATAAAGCAGCGTCTAACGTTTAACGTAAAGCGAAAGAAAAACAAATAGTTCAACAAAAAGTACAAAAAAGACATCCGGCTGCCTCCGGGAGAGAGCTGGTTTAAGAGGTCCCGCACGACCTTTCGGTATCAAGTAATCGGCGCGTCGAGCTCGTCAAGCGCAAGACTTCAACACGGTTATCCGCTTCACTTACCTCATAGTAATGCTTCACATATTGGCCATTCACCTTGAATCTATGACCCTCGGAATCTTCAAGCCCCACGGATCCAAATTTGGTAACACCCGTCACCGTGTATGGACCAGTCCACCCGGACTTGACTTGCCAGAAACTTGATCTCAATCGGCATTAAACAAAGAACACCTTTCGCCCCACATGAAACTCCCGAGGTAGGATTCTCTTGTCATGCCATCTCTTCGTCTTTTCCTTGTAAATGCGCGAGTTATCATAGGCATTAAGCCTAAACTCTTCTAACTCATCTAGCTGCAAAAAGACGATTCGACCACACGACTTAGGATCATAATTAAGCTCACGAATTGCCCACCAGGCCTTACATTCCAGCTCAACAGGTAAGTGACACGATTTCCCATAAACTAACCTATAAGGTGATGCACCAATTGGTGTCTTAAAGGCAGTTCTATAAGCCCATAATGTGTCATCTAGCTTAAGACTCCAGTCTTTCCGTGATTTAGAAACTACTTTAGACAAGATCTCCTTCAGCTCGCGATTAGAGACCTCTACCTGACCACTAGTTTGGGGATGATACCCCAAACCACGCCGGTGTTGGACACCAACTCTAGACAGTATGGAAGTGAGTTTCTTTTCCTTAAAATGCATCCCCCCATCACTAATGACGACCCTAGGGACACCAAAGCGGGGGAATATGATCTTTTTGAACATTTTTATCACGGTCTTACCATCACAATGAGGTGAAGCAATTGCCTCAACCCATTTTGACACATAGTCTACAGACTACTAAAATGTACTGTTACCTTTTTATCGGACGGAACGGTCCTTGGAAATCAATGCCCCGGACATCGAAAACCTCAACCTCTAGGATGCCGTTTTGTGGCATCTCATGTCTCTTCGAAATATTCCCGGATCGTTGGCATGCATCACAAGCTGAAACAAAAGACTTAGCGTCGCAGAAACAAAGAAGGCCAAGTAAAAACAGACTGAAGTACCTTAGCCACGGTGCGCGATGGACCGTGGTGACCACCATATGAAGAGGAGTGACAGCCTTCCAGGACTATTTTGGTCTCCCACTGCGGAATACACCGTCTGTAGAGACCGTCTGCACATTCCTTAAACAAGTAAGGGTCATCCCATAAGTACTGCTTAGCGTTATACAGAAAACGCTTCTTCTGCTGAGAAGAAAGGTCGGGCGGCAGCTTGCCACTGACAACGAAGTTAGCTATATCTGCATACGAGGGTTCCTGGTCAACAATAGACGATATGTGAGCAATTAAAGAATCGTCAGGAAAAGAATCATCAATAGGGAGAGAATCTTCCCCTTCTTGTCGCATCAGTCGCGACAAATGATCGCCTACAACGTTCTCGGCTCCTTTCTTATCCTTGATTCGCAAATCAAACTCCCGAAGGAGGAGTATCCACCTCGAGCCGTGGTTTTGCCTCCTTCTTAGCAAGGAGATGCCTCAAAGCTGCATGGTCAGAAAAAAACAAAGAACTTCCGACCCAACTAAATAAGTACGGAACTTCTCTAAGGCATAAACTACAGCTAAAAGCTCCTTCTCAGTGGTAGTGTACTTCACTTGAGCCTCATCCAGAGTTCGGCTCGCATAGTAAATAGCATTCAAGGCTTTGTCTTTCCTCTGGCCTAGCACCGCTCCTAGTGCATAGTCACTCGCGTCGCACATGATCTCGAACGGCAAGTCCCAGTTGGGAGGCTGTATGATCGGCGCGGAGACTAAGGCCCGCTTTAACTTTGTTAAAAGCAGAAAGACAAGCATCGATAAACACAAAAGGGGCATCCTTAAGCAACAGCTGTGTAAGTGGTTTAGCAATTTTGGAGAAATCCTTGATAAACCGGCGATAAAAGCCAGCGTGACCAAGGAAGCTCCTCACCCCTTGACATTAACAGGAGGTGGTAATTCTTTGAATCACTTCCACCTTTGCTTTGTCAACTTCTATTCCCCTATCGAAACCAAGTGCCCTAAGACAACTCCCTCGTTGACCATAAAGTGGCACTTCTCCCGATTCAAAGACAAGATTAACCTCAATACAAATACCGCAACACTTTCTCAAGGTTAGACAGACAGTTAGAAAAATCACTTCCATATACACTAAAGTCATCCATAAAAACTTCCATGATAGACTCAATATACTCTGAAAATATCCCCATCATACACCTTTGGAAGGTGGCGGGGGCATTGCACAAACCAAAAGGCATTCTGCGATACGCAAAAACACCCTTAGGACAGGTAAATGTAGTCTTGGCCTCGATCGTCGGGTGGATAGGGATCCGAAAGAACCCCGAATACCCGTCTAAATAGCGAGAAAAATTTGTGGGAAGCTAACCTTTCTACCATTTGATCAATAAAAGGAAGGGGAAAGTGATCTTTCTTGGTGGCGGCATTCAGCTGTCTGTAATCTATGCACATCCGCCAACCCGTCACTACTCGGGTAGGTATTAATTCATTCTTCTCATTCTTAACTACAGTTGTCCCTCCTTTCTTCGGGACTACCTGTACTGGGCTCACCCATCTAGAATTACCTACAGAATAAATAATACCTGCATCCAGCAGCTTCATTACCTCAGTCATCACAACATCCGCATCTTCCGGGTTCACCCGACGCCGACCCTGTCTGGCAAGGTTGGGATCATTCCTCCACTCTATCCTGTGCATACAAATATCGGGACTAATCCCCGTGATATCATCCAGTGAATAGCCCATTGCTTTCCTGTTTTTCTTAAGTACAGCTAACAAAGAGGTTAGCTGATCATCACTAAGCTTAGCACTAACAATGACTGGATACTGCTCTGTATCGTCTAGAAAAGCATATTTAAGGTGAGAAGGGAGAGGCTTACGTTCCGGTACCTTTACCTCAATGGAGCAAAGAGTGCTGATCATTTGTTCCACCTGCTCTCCCTCATGCTCGTCTAAATCATCAACAAGCAGCTCCAATGCAGCGTCATCGTCCTCTGGGCTATCTGCACACTCATCAAAAAGCATGAGAGCTTCCAGTGGGTCCTTCATAAAAGAACCCGACCAGAAGTCGTAAATAGACTCATCAATGATATCGACCGAATAACAAGTGTCCTCTATCATTGGGTGGGCTAAAGTAGTGGGCAAACTGAATGTGATAGCGTCATCTCCTACTGCAAGAGTCAGACGCCCCTGTCTGACATCAATCACGGCCCCCACATTGTTTGTACAAAGGAACGGTCTTCCTAAAATAATGGGTCCGGGTGTCCTCGGCCTATATCCAAAACAATGAAATCTCTTTGGGATGTATAGCTTGCCTATTTTCACGGGCACATCCTCCAAGACACCTAAAGGTCTCCTAACAGATCTATCACCATCTCAGTAGGGTAATGTTAGTCACTTTGAAGTGACTCGGTTTCAATTTCTTGCAGACAGGAAGGGGCATGACACTAACACTGGCACCTAAATCGCAAAGGGCCTTATCAATAATCATATTGCCTATGACACAAGAAATAGAAAAGCTGCCCGGGTCTTTCATTTTTGGAGGGGCCTTATTTAACAGTAGGTTACTAGACTCTTCCATAAATGAAATCGTCTCAAATTCGCTCAAATTCCTCTTACGCGTCACAATATCCTTCATAAACTTAGCGTAAGTGGGAACTTGAGTAACAAGTTGAGAAAAAGGGATTAGCATTCGAAGGTTCTTCACGATGTCCACGAACTTACCATCTTGTTGTTGCTCGATCCTGCGTCCTTCGACGACTTGGGAAGGGTACCCTGGTAGCGATAAGTGGTCCCGCAACCTTGCCTTTACCCTTATCAATGCGTGACGTCTCCACAAATAGGGAAGATGACACGGTGGGTATTAGATCTGAATTAGGAATTCCGCCACTTAATGCACTGGATCGAGTACCTTTACTGGTCGATCGACCAGTTTCTTCTTCAATATTACTCGATCGACCTATCTTGACACTCGATCGAGTGTCTTCTTCAGCATGGTCTCTCGATCGACCAACTTGGAATCCTGTACTTCTCGATCGACCGTCATTGTCACTCGATCGAGTGACTGGATGGCTAGAACCGCTCGATCGAGTGGTTGTGTTGCTCGATCGAGTGGTTACTGCACACGCAGCAAGCATCTCCTGTAGAAACTCGTCTAGATCGTCATCTGAGTCATCATCAGCTGCCAAAACTTCATTCTCTCCATGAATAATGTCATTTTGAGAATTCATGGCACTGACGGAATCGCAAATTGGAGGAGTCTTGGTTTGGTCTGCCGCGAGTGTTAACTGCGCGACTTGTTCTCTCAATTCCGATATAACAAAGATCGATTGCTCGACCTACTCAACATGATGGATTTCAATTCGGCAATTGCCTCTCTTGAAGAAGGAGAGACCGGTTGTGGAATGGGTTGGAAGGGCGAAATGCTCTTTATCTCGTCGTATAGCTGGGAGAAAGGAACTCCCTGCTTGAACTTCTTATATGCAAGGGCACACTCTACACCTGCCGTGCATTCGTAAAGGTCATGCCCTTCTTCACTGCATCTTCCACATGGCTCTATATGCTCTGTAATCGTAGGCATCTTGACGAATAGACTATTAACCTGCAAAACTAATCAAAGCTTCGCGAAAATGAGATCAGTCGCAAGGAATGAATTACTTGAGACGAGAGACAAACTTAATTAAAGCAACAAATATGCGCCACCTCCCAAGAACGGCGCCAAAATTTGACACGGTACTGTCGCGCACTGTCAAAAATAACCAATGGCCAACTAACTAATATAGCTAGGGAAGTCGGGTCGAATCCACAGAGAGGTAGGAAATTGTCTGCTAAAACTAGGCTCGTCTAAGTAACCAATTTTGGGGTTATAAAATTGTGATTTCTAAGCTAACAGAGTAAAGAAAAGAGAAATAAAAGGAGGAGTTAACAGATAAAAGAGGATAGCTAAGACAAGCGGTTCACCATAATTATCTGGTCGAGTAATCTAGGTCCCAGGTCAATACAACACGGTCCAAGGGGTAGCGAACGTCACCTTTCGGTCCTTAATTCACCCTAAAACGTAAACAGCTTAACTCTCGCCCTCGCTGCAATATTCTATTGTTCGCTACTAGTCTCCCTCTTCCAACCTTTCGGTCCAGGTCAAGGTCCACCAAGGATAAAGGTCTAATTGCGTCGACTCAATTAGGCGATTACAGTTATTTGTAGCATTTAAACAACAAAGACGATGCCGGTATCAACCTAGTGGATCGATTACTCTCCCTTCAAATCATGGGTCCCCTATAGTCTTAGCATAGGAAATTAGCTACTCATAATTGTCAGATTAACAATAACAATAACCAAGCAATTAAAACTAAACATGATGAATAATCTAATTGATTGAACGATTATAAGGTAAAGAGAGAAAAGGAATTAAAAACAATAAATACGATAAAGAAATAATTAAATTGATAATACCGATTCCGAGTAGCAAGGTAGAGAGTAGAATTCCAAAAGAACAGTGACCAAAATGACAGATGAAAAATGTACGTCGAAAAAGAGATGGGAGTCACGTAGTGTACTCCTCAGTCTTATACTGTAAAAACATCTTAAACCTAATCTATGGACTGATTACAAAAGCCCATAGAAGATTAGGCGGAAAATAAACCAAAAACACAAGCAATCCCCTCGATCGAGTAAGATGATTACTCGATCGACGTCCAAGTCACTCGATCGAGCTAGGACATCCCCTCGATCGAGCACTCGCCTCTCTTGAACCTCCTCGATCGACTCCATGAACTGGTCGATCGACCAATAGTGAGTGTAATAAGCATTCGATCGAGCACTAAAGGACTCGATCGAGCTACATAAGCGCGCGTCGGGACTTGAGCTTCTCCCTTTGCTCACTCATGCGTACTCTGTGTGAAATTCCTAAGCTCGGCTCCATATTTCCCATGAATGCATACAATTGGGATAATTAAGGCTCGATTTAGCTCCTCCTTGGTCAATTCCTACAAATTACAATAAACGGGCCAAAGTAGAATATTCGGGGGTATTTGTAGCCAGATGCTACATAAAAAGCACAGAAATGCGTGTAAAAATGAGGTGAAAACCTTATATAAAAGACACGCATCAAATCTCCCCAAACCAAACCTTTGCTTGTCCCCAAGCAAATATGAATGCAACTAAGGGTGAACAATAGAACGGGACCAACGCATCGCCTACAATAATCCACGAGAACCAATTTAATGCAACAAAATAACAAAGTGGCAAATCGAAAAGTGCAAACGAGTTAAATTAATGTTTCAAGCTTACTGAACCGTCGACCTTGCAAGATTCAAAGATGTCGGACTCTCACGGGTCGCTCGTCACTCAAAATCAGGTACAAGGTGAGGATGTATGTGAAAGGTAGGAAAAAGCAAGACACTCACCTAACTCGACTTATAAGAACATGCATGCAGTTAACATGAATAAAGTCTCTACAACCGTACATACGCATTCCAACCATACTAGTGACCAAGACACGTGCCGAGGACTTACATTTGGGTTAGTGAGGTAATGGGTAAGAAGGGGCCAAAATGAATTTGGATATGTGGGGTTAAAAGCTGGGCTAGTAACAACGGATCCAAATATAGACTGCATCCCACTTCGTACTCATAACAGCAAGATAAAACGGTGCAAAATTATGCACTAAACTCACAAAACCAAAAGTCGTCAACTCCCCATAGGATATAAATAAGGCATGGGAGTGTGAAACAATGTGTAATTCTCATTTTTTTCTTCTTTCATTCTCTTTTTTCATTTGAATTTTTTCTGTCTCTTTTTTTTTTCGCTTTCTTTCCTTTTTTTTTTTTGTTTGTTTTTTTTTGTTTGTTTTTTTTTTTTTCAATTCAACACATTTTCTTTTCTTTCCCTTCAATTCTTCCACCATCTTCTGAAATCAGATGAAATAACCATATTGCAATAACACATTCCAAAAACTACTCGTTACTAGCTCAGCTAGGGTAGGAAATATTATAGAAAGTAGTTGTTAGGACAAAAAGGCAATTTGGCTATGTGAGGTTCATGGGTAGAATGAAACAAGGGGAACTGCCTCTCCTAACACGTGTCACCATCCACAGACCGAATGCATATAGGTATTAAGAAGACTAGACTCATGCTTATGCAAATTGATGTTACATGTCTTAAAGAGAGTACTACTCACATCCTAAATGAAACCGGTCATGAATGTCACCAGTTTAATAAGCTCTAACCTCAGAATGTAATGTAGCTTGCCGACATAAAGAATCAAGTCTATTTGTTCAGGTAAGAGAGAAACAAAAACTCGTAGATTATGAAAATAGTCACGCCAACTGAATGTCAAGGATATGCAGGGCTCAAGTAAGGGTTCAAAGTAGCGTCAGTGTTCAAACGTTCCGACTCAATTTAAACATGAAAATTTTGAATTTTTTTTTTGAATTTTATGATTGTTTGGCATTAATTAAAACAACAATGCATGCGGAAATAAATAAACGTGCAAGCGAAAATGCAAGAAACATGCAGACACAGATATGGATGCATACCTCCCCAAACCAAACCGTACAATGCCCTCATTGTACCAAAAATAGGGAAAGAAATGCAAACTGAAAGGAACAGGAGAAGTGGAGTTGGGAACTTACAAAACGTCATATAGCGGGACCTCCCCAAACGGACCATGAACATGGGAGGTCAAAGAAAGTCAACAGTGGCCTTGTAGACGTAACAACAGCGGCTGGAAGTCATAGCTACTCGATCGAGTACCTTTACTGGTCGATCGAGAGTTTTGCAGCAGGAATGGACTCGATCGAGTACATAATCACTCGATCGAGTAAGCACGGATAGGGATATGGTCGATCGAGGACATCACCCCTCGATCGAGTAGCGGCCGATGGAAAATGCTCGATCGAACACAAAAACCCTTCGATCGAGCACTTTAACCTGCAAAGGACGCAAAAACGCAAGGAAGGCACAAAAATTGTTCATAAAGCAGCGTCTAATGTTTAGCGTAAAGCGAAAGAAAAACAAATAGTTCAACAAAAAGTACAAAAAGACTGTCCGGGCTGCCTCCCGGAGAGCGCTGGTTTAAGAGGTCCCGCACGACCTTTCTGGTATCAAGTAACTGGCGCGTCGAGCTCGTCGAAGCGCAAGACTTCAACACGGTTGTCTGCTTCACTTACCTCATAGTAATGCTTCACATATTGGCCATTCACCTTGAATCTATGACCCTCGGAATCTTCAAGCCCCACGGATCCAAATTTGGTAACACCCGTCACCGTGTATGGACCAGTCCACCTAGACTTCAGCTTGCCAGGAAACAGTCTCAATCGGGCATTAAACAGCAACACCTTCTGCCCCACATGAAACTCCCGAGGTAGGATTCTCTTGTCATGCCATCTCTTCGTCTTTTCCTTGTAAATGCGCGTTTGTCATAGGCATTAAGCCTAAACTCCTCTAATTCATCTAGCTGCAAAAGACGATTCTGACCACACAGCTTAGGATCATAATTAAGCTCACGAATTGCCCACCAGGCCTTACATTCCAGCTCAACAGGTAAGTGACACGATTTCCCATAAACTAACCTATAAGGTGATGCACCAATTGGTGTCTTAAAGGCAGTTCTATAAGCCCATAATGTGTCATCTAGCTTAAGACTCCAGTCTTTCCGTGATTTAGAAACTACTTTAGACAAGATCTCCTTCAGCTCGCGATTAGAGACCTCTACCTGACCACTAGTTTGGGGATGATACCCCAAACCACGCCGGTGTTGGACACCAACTCTAGACAGTATGGAAGTGAGTTTCTTTTCCTTAAAATGCATCCCCCCATCACTAATGACGACCCTAGGGACACCAAAGCGGGGGAATATGATCTTTTTGAACATTTTTATCACGGTCTTACCATCACAATGAGGTGAAGCAATTGCCTCAACCCATTTTGACACATAGTCTACAGCTACTAAAATGTACCTGTTACCTTTTTCGGACGGGAACGGTCCTTGGAAATCAATGCCCCAGACATCGAAAACCTCAACCTCTAGGATGCCGTTTTGTGGCATCTCATGTCTCTTCGAAATATTCCCTGATCGTTGGCATGCATCACAAGCTGAAACAAAAGACTTAGCGTCAGCAAACAAAGAAGGCCAGTAAAAACCAGACTGAAGTACCTTAGCCACGGTGCGCGATGGACCGTGGTGACCACCATATGAAGAGGAGTGACAGCCTTCCAGGACTATTTTGGTCTCCCACTGCGGAATACACCGTCTGTAGAGACCGTCTACACATTCCTTAAACAAGTAAGGGTCATCCTGAATATCGCTTAGCGTTATACGTAAAACGCTTCTTCGCCGAGAAGAAAGGTCGGGCGGTGACTTGCCACCGACGACAACGAAGTTAGCTATATCGCATACGAGGGTTCCTGGTCAACAATAGACGATATGTGAGCAATTAAAGAATCGTCAGGAAAAGAATCATCAATAGGGAGAGAATCTTCCCCTTCTTGTCGCATCAGTCGCGACAAATGATCGCCTACAACGTTCTCGGCTCCTTTCTTATCCTTGATCCGCAAATCAAACTCCCGAAGGAGGAGTATCCACCTCGCAGAGCCGTGGTTTTGCCTCCTTCTTAGCAAGGAGATGCCTCAAAGCTGCATGGTCGGTAAAAAAAAGAACTAACCGACCAAACTAAATAAGTACGGAACTTCTCTAAGGCATAAACTACAGCTAAAAGCTCCTTCTCAGTGGTAGTGTACTTCACTTGAGCCTCATCCAGAGTTCGGCTCGCATAGTAAATAGCATTCAAGGCTTTGTCTTTCCTCTGGCCTAGCACCGCTCCTAGTGCATAGTCACTCGCGTCGCACATGATCTCGAACGGCAAGTCCCAGTTGGGAGGCTGTATGATCGGCGCGGAGACTAAGGCCCGCTTTAACTGTTAAAAGCGAGAAAGACAAGCATCGATAAACACAAAAGGGGCATCCTTAAGCAACAAATTTGTGTAAGTGGTTTAGCAATTTTGGAGAAATCCTTGATAAATCGGCGATAAAAGCCAGCGTGACCAAGGAAGCTCCTCACCCCCTTGACATTAACAGGAGGTGGTAATTGCTGAATCACTTCCACCTTTGCTTTGTCAACTTCTATTCCCCTATCGAAACCAAGTGCCCTAAGACAACTCCCTCGTTGACCATAAAGTGGCACTTCTCCCGATTCAAAGACAAGATTAACCTCAATACAAATACGCAACACTTTCTCAAGGTTAGACAGACGATTAGAAAAATCACTTCCATATACACTAAAGTCATCCATAAAAACTTCCATGATAGACTCAATATACTCTGAAAATATCCCCATCATACACCTTTGGAAGGTGGCGGGGGCATTGCACAAACCAAAAGGCATTCTGCGATACGCAAAAACACCCTTAGGACAGGTAAATGTAGTCTTGGCACGATCGTGCTGGGGTGGATAGGGATCCGAAAGAACCACGAATACCCGTCTAAATAGCGAGAAAAATTTGTGGGAAGCTAACCTTTCTACCATTTGATCAATAAAAGGAAGGGGAAAGTGATCTTTCTTGGTGGCGGCATTCACTTGTCTGTAATCTATGCACATCCGCCAACCAGTCACTACTCGGGTAGGTATTAATTCATTCTTCTCATTCTTAACTACGGTTGTCCCTCCTTTCTTCGGGACTACCCGCACGGGCTCACCCATCTAGAATTACCTACAGAATAAATAATACCGCATCCAGCAGCCTTCATTACCTCGGTCATCACAACATCCCGCATCTTCTCGGTTCACCCGACGCCGACCTGTCTCGCAAGGTTTGTGATCATCCTCCAACTCTATCCTGTGCATACAAATATCGGGACTAATCCCCGTGATATCATCCAGTGAATAGCCCATTGCTTTCCTGTTTTTCTTAAGTACAGCTAACAAAGAGGTTAGCTGATCATCACTAAGCTTAGCACTAACAATGACCGGATATCTTGCTCCGTATCGTCTAGAAAAGCATATTTAAGGTGAGAAGGGAGAGGCTTACGTTCCGGTACCTTTACCTCAATGGAGCAAAGAGTGCTGATCATTTGTTCCACCCGCTCTCCCTCATGCTCATCTAAATCATCAACAAGCTCAATGCGGCGTCATCGTCCTCTGGGCTATCTCGCACACTCATCAAAAAGCATGAGAGCTTCCAGTGGGTCCTTCATAAAAGAACCCGACCAGAAGTCGTAAATAGACTCATCAATGATATCGACCGAATAACAAGTGTCCTCTATCATTGGGTGGGCTAAAGTAGTGGGCAAACTGAATGTGATAGCTTCATCTCCTACTGCAAGAGTCAGACGCCCCTGTCTGACATCAATCACGCCCCACTGTACAAAGGAACGGTCTTCCTAAAATAACTGGGTCCGGTGTCCTCGCCTATATCCAAAACAATGAAATCTCTTTGGGATGTATAGCTTGCCTATTTTCACGGGCACATCCTCCAAGACACCTAAAGGTCTCCTAACAGATCTATCAGCCATCTTTAGGGTAATGTTAGTCACTTTGAAGTGACTCAGTTTCAATTTCTTGCAGACAGGAAGGGGCATGACACTAACACTGGCACCTAAATCGCAAAGGGCCTTATCAATAATCATATTGCCTATGACACAAGAAATAGAAAAGCTGCCCGGGTCTTTCATTTTTGGAGGGGCCTTATTTAACAGTAGGTTACTAGACTCTTCCATAAATGAAATCGTCTCAAATTCGCTCAAATTCCTCTTACGCGTCACAATATCCTTCATAAACTTAGCGTAAGTGGGAACTTGAGTAACAAGTTGAAAAAGGACGATTACGAAGGTTCTTCACGATGTCCACGAACTTACCATACTGTTGCTCGATCCTTGCGTCCTTCAGACGACTTGGGAAGGGTACCCTGGTAGCGATAAGTGGTCCCGCAACCTTGCCTTTACCCTTATCAATGCGTGACGTCTCCACAGCAGGGGAAGATGACACGGTGGCGGTATTAGATACTGAATTAGGAATTCCGCCACTTAATGCACTGGATCGAGTACCTTTACTGGTCGATCGACCAGTTTCTTCTTCAATATCACTCGATCGACCTATCTTGACACTCGATCGAGTGTCTTCTTCAGCATGGTCTCTCGATCGACCAACTTGGAATCCTGTACTTCTCGATCGACCGTCATTGTCACTCGATCGAGTGACTGGATGGCTAGAACCGCTCGATCGAGTGGTTGTGTTGCTCGATCGAGTGGTTACTGCACACGCAGCAAGCATCTCCTGTAGAAACTCGTCTAGATCGTCATCTGAGTCATCATCAGCTGCCAAAACTTCATTCTCTCCATGAATAATGTCATTTTGAGAATTCATGGCACTGACGGAATCGCAAATTGGAGGAGTCTTGGTTTGGTCTGCCGCGAGTGTTAACTGCGCGACTTGTTCTCTCAATTCCGATATAACAGCATCAGATTGCTCTGACCTACTCAACATGATGGATTTCAATTCGGCAATTGCCTCTCTTGAAGAAGGAGAGACCGGTTGTGGAACGGGTTCAGAAGGGGCTGAAATGCTCTTTATCTCGTCGTATAGCTGGGAGAAAGGAACTCCCTGCTTGAACTTCTTATATGCAAGGGCACATTCTACACCTGCCGTGCATTCGTAAAGGTCATGCCCTTCTTCACTGCATCTTCCACATGGCTCTATATGCTCTGTAATCGTAGGCATCTTGACGAATAGACTATTAACCTGCAAAACTAATCAAAGCTTCGCGAAAATGAGATCAGTCTCAAGGAATGAATTCCTTGAGACGAGAGACAAACTTAATTAAAGCAACAAATATGCGCCACCTCCCCGACAACGGCGCCAAAATTTGACACTACTGTACTGTCGCGTACTGTCAAAAATAACCAATGGCCAACTAACTAATATAGCTAGGGAAGTCGGGTCGAATCCACAGAGAGGTAGGAAATTGACTGCTAAAACTAGGCTCGTCTAAGTAACCAAATTTGGGGGTTATAAAATTGTGATTTCTAAGCTAACAGAGTAAAGAAAAGAGAAATAAAAGGAGGAGTTAACAGATAAAAGAGGATAGCTAAGACAAGCGGTTCACCATAATTATCTGGTCGAGTAATCTAAGTCCAGTGTCAATACAACACGGTCCAAGGGGTAGCGAACGTCACCTTTCGGTCCTTAATTCACCCTAAAACGTAAACAGCTTAACTCTCGCCCCTCGCCGCAATATTCTATTGTTCGCTACTAGTCTCCCTCTTCCAACCTTTCGGTCCAGGTCAAGGTCCACCAAGGATAAAGGTCTAATTGCGTCGACTCAATTAGGCGATTACGATTATTTGTAGCATTTAAACAACAAAGACGATGCCGGTATCAACCTAGTGGATCGATTACTCTCCCTTCAAATCATGGGTCCCCTATAGTCTTAGCATAGGAAATTAGCTACTCATAATTGTCGGATTAACAATAACAATAACCAAGCAATTAAAACTAAACATGATGAATAATCTAATTGATTGAACGATTATAAGGTAAAGAGAGAAAAGGAATTAAAAACAATAAATACGATAAAGAAATAATTAAATTGATAATACCGATTCCGAGTAGCAAGGTAGAGAGTAGAATTCCAAAAGAACAAAGTGACCAAAATGAGATGAAAAATGTACGTCGAAAAAGAGATGGGAGTCATGTAGTGTACTCCTCGGTCTTATCTTTGTAAAAACATCTTAAACCTAATCTATGGACTGATTACAAAAGCCCATAGAAGATTAGGCGGAAAATAAACCAAAAACACAAGCAATCCCCTCGATCGAGTAAGATGATTACTCGATCGACGTCCAAGTCACTCGATCGAGCTAGGACATCCCCTCGATCGAGCACCGCTCTCTTGAACCTCCTCGATCGACTCCATGAATGGTCGATCGACCAATAGTGAGTGTAATAAGCATTCGATCGAGCACTAAAGGACTCGATCGAGCTACATAATAAGCGTCGCCAGGACTTGAGCTTCTCCCTTTGCTCGGCTCATGCGTACTGTGTGAAATTCCTAAGCTCCGGCTCCATATTTCCCATGAATGCATACAATTGGGACAATTAAGGCTCGATTTAGCTCCTCCTTGGTCAATTCCTACAAATTACAATAAACGGGCCAAAGTAGAATATTCGGGGGTATTTGTAGCCAGATGCTACATAAAAAGCACAGAAATGCGTGTAAAAATGAGGTGAAAACCTTATATAAAAGACACGCATCACTGGTTTAAGAGGTCCCGCACGACCTTTCTGGCATCAATTAACTGGCGCGTCTAGCTCGTCGAAGTACAAGACTTCAACACGATTGTCTGCTTCATTTGCCTTGTGATAATGCTTCACATATTGCCCATTCACCTTGAACCTACTACCTTCGGAATCTTCGACCTCCACGGATCCAAATTTGGTAACAGCTGTCACCGTATAGGGACCACTCCAGCTGGACTTCAGCTTGCCAGGAAATAATCTCAATCGGGCATTAAACAGCAGCACCTTTTGCCCAACATGAAACTCCCGAGGTAGAATTATCTTGTCATGCCATCTCTTCGTCTTTTCTTTGTATATGCGCGAGCTATCATAGGCATTAAGCCTAAACTCTTCCAACTCATCTAGCTGCAAAAGACGATTCTGACCACACAACTTAGGATCAAAGTTAAGCTCACGAATTGCCCACCAAGCCTTACATTCCAATTCAACAGGTAAGTGCCATGATTTCCCGTAAACTAACCTATAAGGTGATGCACCAATTGGTGTCTTAAAGGCAGTTCTGTAGGCCCATAGTGTGTCCTCTAACTTAAGACTCCAGTCCTTCCGTGATTTAGAAACTACCTTAGACAAGATCTCTTTCAACTCGCGGTTAGAGACCTCAACCTGACCACTAGTTTGGGGATGATACCCCAAACCACGCCGGTGTTGGACACCAACTTTAGACAGAATAGAATTTAGTTTCTTTTCCTTAAAATGCATTCCCCCATCACTAATGACGACCCTAGGGACACCAAATCGGGGAAATATGACATTTTTGAACATTTTTATCACGGTCTTGGCATCACAATGAGGTGAGGTAATTGCCTCAACCCATTTTGACACATAATCTACAGCCACTAAAATGTACCTGTTACCTTTACTAGACGGGAACGGTCCTTGGAAATCAATGCCCCAGACATCGAAAACCTCAACCTCTAAGATGCCGTTTTGTGGCATCTCATGTCTCTTTGAAATGTTCCCTGATCATTGGCAAGCATCACAAGCTGAAACAAAAGACTTAGCATCAGCAAACAAAGAAGGCCAGTAAAAACCAAACTGAAGTACCTTAGCCACGGTGCGTGATGGACCGTGGTGACCACCATAGGAAGAGGAGTGACAGCCTTCCAAGACTACTTTGGCCTCCCACTGCGGAATACACCATCTGTAGAGACCGTCTGCACATTCCTTAAACAAATAAGGATCATCCCAGAAATACTGCTTAGCGTTATACAGAAAACGCTTCCTCTGCTGATGAGAAAGGTCAAAGCGCACTTGCCGACAACAAGTTAGCTATATCTGCACACCAAGGCTCTTGGTTAACAATAGACGATATAACAGCAATTAAAGTATCGTCAGGGAAAGAGTCATCAATAGGTAGAGAATCCTCCCCTTCTTGTCGCATCAGTCGCGACAAGTGATCAGCTACAACGTTCTCAGCACCTTTCTTATCCTTAATCTGTAAATCAAACTCCTGAAGAAGGAGTATCCATCTCAATAGCCGTGGTTTAGCCTCCTTCTTAGCAAGGAGATGCCTCAAAGCTGCATGGTCAGTAAAAAGAGTAACTTCTGACCCAACTAAATAAGAACGAAACTTCTCTAAGGCATAAACTACATCTAGCAGCTCCTTCTCAGTGGTAGTGTACTTCACTTGAGCCTCATCCAGAGTTTGGCTCGCATAGTATATAGCATTCAGAGCTTTGTCTTTCCTTTGGCCTAGAACCGCTCCTAGTGCATAGTCACTGGCATCACACATTATCTCAAACGACAAGTCCCAATCGGGAGGTTGTATGATCGGCGCAGAGACTAAGGCCTGCTTTAAACTGTGAAAAAAAGAAAGACACTCATCAGTAAACACAAAAGGGGCATCCTTAAGTAGCAGCTGTGTAAGTGGTTTAGCAATTTTTGAGAAATCCTTGATAAACCGGCGATAAAAGCCGGCGTGGCCAAGGAAACTCCTCACGCCCTTAACAATAACAGGAGGTGGTAATTGCTGAATCACTTCCACCTTTCCTTTATCAACCTCTATTCCCCTATCAGAAACTAAGTGCCCTAAGACAACTCCCTCGTTGACCATAAAGTGACACTTCTCCCAGTTCAGCACAAGATTAACCTTAATACAGCGCTGCAACACTTTCTCAAGGTTAGACAGACAGTTAGAAAAATCATTTCCATAAACACTGAAATCGTCCATGAAAACTTCCATAATAGACTCAATATACTCTGAAAATATCCTCATCATACACCTTTGGAAGGTGGCAGGGGCATTACATAAACCAAAAGGCATCCTGCGATAAGCAAAAACGCCCTGAGGACAAGTAAATGTAGTCTTAGCTTGATCTTCTGGGTGAATGGGGATCTGAAAGAACCCTGAATACCCGTCTAAATAGCAGAAAAACTTATGAGAAGCTAACCTTTCTACCATTTGATCAATAAAAGGAAGGGGAAAGTGATCTTTCTTGGTGGCGGCATTAAGCTGTCTGTAATCTATGCACATCCGCCAACCAGTCACTAATCGAGTAGGTATTAACTCATTCTTATCATTCTTAACTACAGTTGTCCCTCCTTTCTTCGGGACCACCTGCCTTGGGCTTACCCATTTGGAATGACCAACAGAATAAATAATACCTGTGTCGAGCAGCTTCATTTCCTCAGCCATCACAACATCCTGCATCTTCTGGTTCAGTTTGCGCTGACCCTGTCTGCAAGGTTTGTGATCTTCCTCTAGCTCTATCTTGTGCATACAAATATCGGGACTAATCCCCTTGATATCGTCCAATGAATAACCCAGTGCTTTCCTTTTTTTCTTAAGTACAGCTAACAAAGAGGTTAGCTGATCATTATCAAGCTTAGCACTAACAATGACTGGAAATTGCTCAGTATCGTCTAAGAAAACATATTTTAGATGAGAAGGGAGAGGCTTACGCTCTGGTACCTTTACCTCAATGGAGCAAAGAGTGCTAATCATCTGTTCCACTTGCTCTCCCTCAGCTTCGGTAAGTTCAGGCTCATCTAAATCATCAACAAGCAAATCCAACACAGCGTCATCGTCATCTGGGCTATCTGCACACTCATCAAAAAGCATAAGAGCTTCTAGTGGGTCCTTCATAAAAGAACCCGACCAGAAGTCATAAATAGACTCGTCAATAATATCAACCGAATAGCAAGTATCCTCTATCATTGGCCGAGCTAAAGTACTAGGCAGATCGAAAGTGATCGCGTCATCCCTCATCGCAAGAGTCAAACGCCCTTGTTTGACATCAATAACGGCCCCAGCTGTACAAAGGAATGGTCTTCCTAGGATAATTGGGGTCCGGGTGTCCTCAGCTATATCTAAAACAATGAAATCCACTGGGATAAAGAGCTTGCCTATTTTCACAGGCACGTCCTCTAAGACACCTGAGGGCTTCCTAACAGATCTATCAGCCATCTGTAGGGTAATGTTAGTCACTTTATGTTCAGTTTCTTGCAGATAGATAGGGGCATGACACTGACGCTGGCTCCTAAATCACAAAGAGCCTTATCAATAACCACATTGCCTATAATACAGGTAATAGAAAAGCTGCCCGGGTCTTTTATTTTGGGTGGAGCCTTGTTTAAAAGCAAATTACTAGACTCTTCCATAAATGAAACTGTCTCAAATTCACTTAAATCTCTCTTACGCGTCACAATATCTTTCATAAACTTAGCGTAAGTAGGTACCTGAGTAACAAGTTCGGTAAAAGGGACAGTTAAATGGAGGTTCTTCACAACGTCCACAAACTTACCATACTGTCGCTCGATCTTTGCGTCCTTCAGACGACCTGGGAAGGGCACTCTGGTAGCAATGAGTGGACCCGCGACTTTCTCTTTACCTTTATCAGTGCGTGACATCTCCACAACAGGGGAAGATGACACGGTAGCGGAATTAGATAGTAAAATAGGATCTCCGCCGCTTCTGGTACTCGATCGAGTACTTTTATCACTCGATCGAGTGATTTCATGTTGAGAAATACTCGATCGACCACTTTCCTCACTCGATCGACCATTCCATTTTTCTGCCTTACTCGATCGAGCATTTTTATCACTCGATCGAGTGATTTCTTCAGCAAACTTACTCGATCGAGTAAGAATATCACTCGATCGACCATCTTCAATTTGTGCACTTCTCGATCGACTATAATTATCACTCGATCGAGTGACGGGATGAATTGATTCACTCGATCGAGTAGATTTTTCACTCGATCGAGTGTGTGGACCACACACAGCAACAATTTCATCCAGAAACTCATCTATATCATCCTCCGGGGTATCTTCAGCTATCAAAACCCCGTCTTCTGGTACTTTTAGCTCTTCATGAGTAAGGCTAACTTGGAGATTCATTGCATTGGCTGAATCGCATGTCGGTAGAAGCTTGGCTTGGTCTACCGCGAGTGTTAACTGCGCGACTTGTTCTCTCAATTCCGCTATGACAGTTTCTTTCCTATTGCACTTCTCCTGAAACTGTTGTGTTATGCTAAACATAAAGGATTTCAGTTCAGCAATTTCTTGATTTGCAAGAGGAGAAACCGGTTGCGGCGCTGGCGTAGAAAGAGTGGGAGCATTCCTTATTTCTTCATACAGTTGAGAAAAAGGAACCCCTTGCTTGTATTTCTGATAAGCAAGGACACGCTCTGTACTCGCCAGGCATCCAATAGGGTCATGCCCTTCCATACCACATCTACCACATAGCTCAACATACTCAGTAATCGAGCAAACCTGAGCACTCTCGCCTGAAGCTTCTGTAATCTCCACATTACCTAGACTTTTGCTAGGACCTTCCACTACAGCTGCTGCCGACTCAATAACTTTCTCACTACCTCGGGTATTTCCATATTCAGAGACATGAATAGCCATCTCCTCAATGAGATGCCACCCTTGGTCATCTTCAACATTCTTCCTGAATCTCCCTTTAGCTACGCTATCAAGAATAGCTCTCTCGCTTCGATATAGTCCGTTGTAAAACTGAGTACAAAGGAACCATCGTTTGA
This sequence comes from Silene latifolia, assembly GCF_048544455.1. Classification (NCBI taxonomy): domain Eukaryota; kingdom Viridiplantae; phylum Streptophyta; class Magnoliopsida; order Caryophyllales; family Caryophyllaceae; genus Silene; species Silene latifolia. The sequence continues at coordinate 162,023,963 of NC_133536.1, read as the reverse complement.
ACCCGTGATGAGGCACAGAGCGGACAAGCTTCTTGAACCTAGTCCAAGCCCCATTCAAATCTTCAGTAGACAGCTGCTCAAAAGAACTAATCTGAGCTCTCAGGGCATTGGTGCGCTGCGGTGGAAAATATCGCCTGTAAAAGGCTAAAGCAAGGGAACTTCAGTTGGTTACACCGGCTGCCTCCCTATCAAGATCTCTCAACCACTCTCGGGCATCATCAGCTAAAGAAAAGGGAAAGAGGGCTCCCTTCAGTTTGTCCTGTGTCACCCCAGCAAAAAGGGAAATGGTAGAGCAATACTCTGTAAACAGCTCTATATGCCTGCATGGATCTTCTTCAGGTACCCCCCTAAAGAGATTTCTCTCTACCAGCTGTATGTAAGATGGGTGGATTCCAAAGTTTCCCTGATCAGTAATGGGTAATAGAAAACCTTTTGGAAGAGAATCCACAGTAGGCTCTGAATGGCTGGCTAACTTAGGCATTCTGGCAAATAGACTTTACAAAGCAACAAGTAACCTGCAAAACTAATCAAAAACTTTGCAGAAATGAGATCAATCTCAAGGAATAAATCCCTTGAGACGAGAAACAAACTTAAATAAAGCAACAAAATTGCACCACCTCCCCGGCAACGGCGCCAAAATTTGATACGGTCGTTATGTACCAAAAATAAAATACCTAGATACTACTAACAGAAGTCAGCGGTAAGTAGGGTCGATCTCCACAGGGAGGCGGTTTACTATCTACTTGTCTATTCTATTTGTCTAATGTCACAATTGGGGGTTTGAAATGTTTTGACTAAACTAATGAGGCTAAAGGCAAGAAAGATAAAGGCAAGAGAAATTAACAATAAGAGAAGGGAACTAGGATTTCGGGTCATCAATGAACGTTAGTTAATTGCGGGTAAGGTCACAAATCAGTCGATGTGTCGGTCTAAGGGGCAATGAATATCTCCTTTCGGTCTCAATTCACCCTAAAATGCTATTAGCTTAACTTTCGCCCTCACTAAAGCATCCTATTGTTCACTGCGGGTCTCACCTATCCCAACCTTTCGGTCCAGGTCAAGGGTTACCAATATTAAAAGGCTAATTTCTTCGAATCAACTAGCAAGATACAGTTAAGGGCAGTTTAACAACAAAGACAACAACAACAACGACAGATCTAATAGCCTAATTAGCAATTAACATTCATTCATTGACTACCCTAATCCTAGCAAGAGAATTAGCTAGACATAAATGAAAGAGCAAGAATAAGGGAAGGGGGAATAATAAACATTAAAATAAAATAAGGAGAAAAGGGAGAGAAAAGAGTTACAGTAGAAATAGATCCGAAAAATAGAAAGTAACATTCAACAGTGGAAAAGTAACGTGCGTCCAGCAACTGAGAGAGTGAGAGAGGAGAAGAGAGAGCCCCCCTTAAACTGACGTCCTAACTCTCCTATTTATAAGAAAATAGGAATTATTTAACCTAATTGACGGAAATAAACTAAAAAGCCCAAGCCCGTAGGATAAACCACTCGATCGAGTGGTTTTAAACTACTCGATCGAGCAATTCAAAGCTCAGACTATTCGATCGACCAAATAAAGCACTCGATCGACTAAACACTAATATGGAACTGGTCGATCGACCAACAAAAGTACTCGATCGACTGATTATTTGACCTAAAACCACTCGATCGACCAGTTAAGTACTCGATCGAGTGAATCTTGACTTCAACAGCTATAAAATCTCGTTAGTTTGACTTTGACTTGTCCTTTTAGCTCCTGAAACAGCTTCACGCATCCCGAGACAGCAATAATTCCGCTCCAAATTCACTCTTCCTCCAAATGTATGCAAAACGGACGATAAATGGCTCGATTTCACTACTTTCTGGTCCATTCCTGCAAATAAGACAAAATAACCCAAAGTAGCATATTCGGGGCATTTCGTAGCATAAACTACGATAAAAGCATAGAAATACGTGCATAAAATAGGCTAAAAAGACTATATAAAATGCACGTATCAAATCTCCCCAAACCAAACCTTTACTCGTCCTCGAGTAAATTAAATGCAAACTAATGGAACGGAAAAGATAACTCAGAGCTAGCTACAAATGCCCACTTAAACCAATTTAATGCAAACAAACTAACACTTATAGCAAACAGTCAAATGCAAACGAGTTGTAAGATGTTTATAATAAAGTTGAACCGTCGACCTTGCAAGACCTTTAATAATGGACTCTCTCGGGTCACTCTTCTCTAATGAAGCAAAGGGTGAAAATATATATGTAAGAGAGAAAGAAAAATAGTCGCTCACCTAGACTACGACCCACATAAACATGCATGCAACTAATATGATAGACAATTCTAGCTATCGTACACACATTCCAACCAAACAAGGTCTTGTCACAGCCGAGGGCTTACAAAAATATGGTAAAGTGAGGCAATGGGTAAGAAAAGGCAAAATATTTATGGGAATGTGGAGGTATAGGTGATCAAGCTAGTACCTAAACAGAACCATATGACAACATCCATTTCTTAAGCAATTATGAGATAAGCACAATGCCCTTCATTTGGCATAAAACTCACCAAACCAAACTGAACTAACTCCTCAAAAGATATAGATAAAGCATAGGAGCGAAACCGTCTCATCAAACAACAACCTTTTTTTCGTCTTTTTTTTTTCGGTTTCTTTCTTTTTTTCTTTTCTTTTATTTCACGTTTTTTTTTGTTTTTTTTCTTCATTTTTCATTTCTTTTTTCTTTTCACGTTTTTTTTCATCCTCTCTTCCTTCATAGAATACCAACTCCGAATCAACAGAATACGAGCCAAACTTGATACAATAGACAATAAACCGCAGAACAATCTAAACTAGCTTGACAAGGCAGACTAAATTTGGGATGTAGCTAAGGGTCAACAGGCAAGTTTGGCTAATGTGGAGTTAAATGGGTAAAAATGAAAGAAAGGGAAATTGTAAGCACCTCCCTGCATGTGACACCAACCACTAACCCGAATGTATGTAGGCAAAAAGCAATTGAATTTCATATATGTGCAAATTAATGAACATGTTATGCAAGGAGTATACTACTCACAATCCTACATGAAACTGGTCACAAATGACACCAGTTTATAAGGCTCTAATCCTTAGAAATTATAAGTAGGTTGCCAAAATTTCAGGTCAAGTCTATTCGTTCAGCTAAATTTAAACATTAACTCGTAGACATGCAAAAGACAAAGCTAAAAGATATAAATATATTGCAAGGCTTAAGCAAAAAGACAAATAATAGTGCAATATCATCATTGAAATCTACCGTTCCGACTCAACCTATATGCAAAAATAAACGTAAAATGTTTTTGAATTTTATCAATTTTTATGAGATTTTAAATTTTTATAGAAATAAACAACAATGCAATATGAAAATTAAACGTGATAACTGAAATGCAATAAAAAAACAAGATTCAGACACATATATGGATGCATAACCTCCCCAAACCAAACCGTACAATGCCCTCATTGTACCAAAACATGGAACGGAAATGCAAACTAAAAGAGAAAGAGAGTAAATGCGGAAAACACACAAGAATACGCGAAGTAGGGGACCTCCCCAAACCAGCCAGCAACGTAGGAGGTCGCTAAACAGCTCAAATATCGTCACGGGAAGCGAATCCAAGTCAAAAACACTCGATGGCACTAAAACAGTAGTCGATCGAGTGAACTGGGCGTCTAAAACTGCTCGATCGAGAAGAATAGCAGTCGATCGAGTAGTCCTCTCTTTGCAGGTGCTCGATCGAGTAAAATAATCACTCGATCGAGTGGATTTAGCAACAAAAGTGCTCGATCGAGTATAAAAAGTACTCGATCGAGTGATCTTCAGTGTGTTCCTGCAAAATGCAAATAAAAACAGCCCGCAAACTAACTAGACAAGCATACTGAGATCGTCTATGGTATGAAAACCATTTATTACAACTAATATAAAATAAAAATGCAAAATAAAAACTCTGGGTTGCCTCCCGGGTAGCGCTAGCTTCAGTCAGGTCCCAGCTCGACCTTCTTTTCTTCGAGCCTCTCTAATCAGTCATAATCAAAACAGCTCAAAGCGCGCAATATTAAATCATACATCTGCGCATGTGCTACACAAAAATTTAAGTAGCACCACAGTGGAACAAAGAAATAGGAAATAAAAATATGTAAACATTTAAGTCTAACAAATTTCCTGTGAGAGCTCCTAAATTTGTCCACAAAATAGAGGAGCTCGTGAGCAATTGACAATAAAGTAGGGCCCCATTTCAGATTAACAAGATTGAGATGACAAGGACGGTGAAAATTCGTTAATTTATACGTCCACATGGGAGGGGGTATAGCATAAAAAGAAATAGCATGTGTCAAACGAGGTAGCGTACTTTGAATATTAACAATAATAAAATCATCGCTAATTACCTCAGGTAGGTTGCTCTCAATGGAATCATCGACAAAAGAATGTAATACCTCATCCGTGTTAGGACCAAATACCGACTCAGCTGTCCCTTCGTCGCCCTCAATGGAATTCGTCCCGTAAATCGCGGCCTCAAGTGCATCCAACTCGGCCTTGAATAGGGGTGACTCACCGTATCCATTGTCATCATCAAAATTGTCGTCTAAAACGAACCCAAGCAACAAATCATTGCTCTCGCTGGCCAACTCACTCGATCGAGCAAAATTATTACTCGATCGAGTACTTTCCTCCTGCATTTCACTCGATTGAATAGAAATATCACTCGATCGAGAACTTTCTTCTGGAAATTCACTCGATCGACTAATATAAGTCACTCGATCGAGTGATTCTTCCTGTACAGCGCTGAAATCTTCGTGTAAACTTTTGAAATATGATAGAAATTCGTCGTCCGAGTCATAAAAGTCATCCTCAGCATTGGGCAACACGGTTTCTTCAGGGGAAAAACCGCTCTCGGTAAAGTATACCTCTTCTGGTTGCCAACTATCCGACTCAGCTACTAACTGAGCAATTTCAGACTCGGGCTTATCAAATCGCGCACAAGTGCGTTTATCATCTTCTTGCACTAGGGATGCAAGTGTCTCCACCAGAGATTTCAGCTCCGCAACCTCTTCTTTCTGTATATCAGGAGGATCTTGTTGCGGTGGCCATTGATAGGGTGGATTTGGCGGCACAACTACAGCTGCTTGACTAACTCGTCCCTAAAGCCTGAACACGAGGAGCTCGTCATTTTCTGCCATACAAAGAACTGCATTGTGCTCAGCAGAACCACATCTCCCGCAGTGAATCACCTCCTGCGCCATATAATGGGACATAGGTGATGGGTCAAAGGTACTCAAGCCTTCCCTTTGACGATCTTTCACCTAGATCTGTCTAGGTAGAACTGTAGGGCCTATCAAAACAGCACTAAAGTAAAAGATTAGAACTGCCTCAAGGAATAAATTCCTTGAGGCTAAAAACAGACAGAATAAAACAAGTAAACAAATACTTGCCTCCCCGGTAACGGCGCCAAAATTTGACAGGGCAGTCGTATACCTATCAAAAATAACCAACTGGCTCTAACTAATATAGCTAGGGAAGTCGGGTCGATCTCCACATGGAGATGGAAGATGTCAGTTTTGTCTAAGTTCGTCTCGGTAACCAAATTGGGGGGTTTTAATTGATTGATTCTAAACTAATGATAAGGATAGGGAAGAGAAAATAAGAGAATAAAGATTAACCAAGTAGAGAAAACAGCTAAGACAGACGGTTCACCATAATCATTCAGTCAAGTAATCTAGGTCTCAGGTCAATGCAGATACGGTCTGAGGAGCAATGAATATCTCCTTTCGGTCTCAATTCGCCCTAAAGCACAAATAGCTTAGCTTTCGCCCTAACTATAATGCCCTATTGTTCGCTACTAGTCTCGCCTTTTCCAACCTTTCGGTCCAGGTCAAGGGTCACTAAGATATAAATGCCTAATTGCGTCGACTCAATTAGTCAGATACAGATAAATGCAGCAATTAACAACAAAGATTATACCAGCATTAACCCAATAAATCGATTACTATCCCTTCATAATTATGGATCCCCTATAGTCTTAGCAGAGGGGAATTAGCTACGCATCATCATCGAATTAACAATAACAACATATAGATAATTGAAACTAAACATGATAACAAAACTAATGAAGACTGAATTAAAGTAATTATGATAACAATAAAGGGAAGGAGGAATTAAAGCAATAATTAAGATTAAGGGATTAAAGAAGAATAATAGTACCAATACAAATCCGAATCCGAGTAGCAAAAGTGTAGAGGAAGAGCAAAATCCAAGAACAGTAGAAAGTGAGAGATTAAAGTGAATCAGAGAGGGAACAGAGAGGAGTTACGTTGTTCACTCCTTCAGTCTTATACAAAAAAATCCACTCTAAACCTAATCTATGGACTAATTACAATAGCCCATACGAAATTAGGTGGAAAATAAACTAAAGCAAGACAAACCACTCAATCGAGTGGAAATAAACCACTCGATCGAGCAAACTAACACCAAACCACTCGGTCGAGTGGAAATAAACCACTCGATCGAGCATCCTTGCAAAGTCTTCTCTTGTGTATACTTGAACTGCTCGATCGAGCAACCTGGAGTATATAAAGCATTCGATCGAGTAATAAATCACTCGATCGAGCTATCTTGGCACGTAAGACCTTAAAGCACCTTCCGAAACCAGCTCACGCGTCTCCAAAATGTTAGATTCCAAGCTCCGGCTCCTTATTCTCCATAAGTGCATGCAATTGGGACAAAATAGGCTCAATTTAGCTCCTCTTTGGTTTATTCCTGCAAATTACATAAAACGAACCAAAGTAGAATATTCGGGGGTATTTGTAGCCGGTTGCTACATAAATAATACAGAAATGCGTGTAAAAATGAGGTAAAAACCTTATATAAAATACACTCATCATCCTTCACAAGGAGCCTTCATAAATGGAAAGGGATATAGTGGGAAACATTCTTATTGTTGGAGCTTGTGTCCTCCACAAATTAGTGTGATAACATTTGTAAATCTCTTACAGGTTCACAAGGGTATACTTCGTATTTAATCAGTTGATTAACGATTACCTAATAACGGTTGGCTTGCTAGAAAGTTTGACGTTATTATCATACAGATGGCGGTGATCAACTGGTCCCTAAAGGTCACACCTATAGGATGTGTTTGAGAGATGTGGTTATGGAAATGTAATCACATTGATGCCTTATATGACTAAACAGTTAGTCAATGTGTTGATGAGACGATTATTTAATGCCGATTAAATAATATTAGTTGAGACGAATTAACTGTCAATTCGTAAATTGAATATAATAAGTTTTATTTAATTAAATGTATGTAATGTCAGCTTGGACGAATTAATATGTTAATTCGTAATTAAATGTAATCGGTTATATTTAATCAACAAGATGATTGTGTCATAGTGGTAATAGTAAGGGTACTCAAACCAAGAGGTTGTGGGATCGATCCTCACTAAATGACAATTTATAAATAATACATTTTATACATTTTGCATACTACCAAAAATGAGAGTATTTTATCCTAATTTGGGTAAGTACAAAAACCGAAAAAAAGAGATTTTTATTCTCTTAATTTCGGTAAAATGGGCCGAAAATAGGAAAGGAAAAATCTACCCTATTTTCTCCTTATACCCGGTTTTATAAGGGGAGTAGGTGATTTTTCTTAACCTAATTTTTTTTCCCATTCTTGCCTCTCATTTCAACAAAAACACAAAACCCTAATTTTACCGAAAATTTTGAGGGATCGATTCTAGCAAAAGAACAAGGGCATATCTCATATCGTCTTGGGTGCAACTGATAGGTGAATATCAATTTTGATATTGTTCTTAGGCCGTTATTGCTAGGACCGAAGGTTATTTCTTAATCCTTTATGCTTTTGTTTATGCAATTTAGTTTTATGACTCGTAATCATCACTTTATAATTCGTTATAATCCTTAAAATAAAGGGATGCATACAGATAAATCCCACAACTGGTATCAGAGCCAAGGCCACGAATTTTAATTTTGATGATTTTCATAAAATTGTTTGTAAACATCATTAGGGTTTCGGAAAAAAAAAAATTTAATCGGTTGAAATTTTTTTTGTGCCGAGAACATTTTTTTTTTGCAGCCGTGTTGTTGCGTTTTTGTTGTTGTTTTATTTCCATTTGATTTTCATATTATTGTTTTAATCAGTTAAGATAATAAATATGATAATTTGTAGATGTTTCGATTTTATAAATCGAGATGTAAATGGAAATCATTTTTTTTCGGATTGATGAACTGTTTTTGCTATTTTTGGCATATAACTTAATTTAAGAAAAGTTCAAATCAATTATGATAATCGGTTATATCATGATTTAGATATTCTTTTAACATGTTAAATTTGAATAATCTAGTTTGAATATGTATATAAATTATAAGTTGTATATGTCAATCTTGTTAATAACAACTTTAAACATTTGTTCGTTTTTCCGATCGATGAGTGCGGCTGTTTTTCAAAAGAAAATTTTGTTTAGGTTTTTTTTTTCAGCCGCATGAAAAAAATATTTGGCCTGTTTTTTTTTTTGCCGAGACACAAAAATAGGTTACTGTTTTTTGTTTCGGTTTTCAGCCGAGAGAAAAAAAAATTCGTTTCTGCTACTGTTCACGTATGGACAGAATTTAAAAAAAAAATTGTCTTTGTTTCGGTTTTTACAGAAAAACCGTGAAGAGGGAAAAAAAACCGGGCTGTTTTGTTTTTTTTTTTGGTTTTAGCCGAGACATTAAAAGAAAAAAAGGGATTTTGTTTTGTTTTGGCAAATTAATTATTATGAAACGGTTCATATTTAATAGATACCTAATTATTTTAAAGCAGTTTAAAATATTGATTGATTAAATTCATATTACAAGTTTAATATGAATTAAGATTAAAATTATTGTGATTAATTGAGGAATTGTCACTTAATTTGATCAATTAAATAGGGGGTTTGGATAAAATTAATCAACATAATTAAAGAATTATGTCTTGCATGTTTAATTTATTTTAGTTTATGCTTTTCTTTTGTTGAATGAATCATTGAATGAATTTATTTACGTATTTTTTTTGCAATCGGTTGTAATTTGTAATACTTAGTGTGGCCTTAGTTAATTATGTTTTCGTAATGAAGGAAACATAATTTTTATGTAATTATGAGATCTCGAATCTCCTTTATTTTTCTTTAGTTTTTGGGTTTTGAAATTAGAATGTAATAAATAGGTTTATTATGTAAATTTATTTATTGTAATTTTCAAAGAAGACTAAAGATGGAGATTGGAGCTCATTCCCGCTACATGGATCAAGATGGATCATCGAGACAAGCTTCTCGGGTCCAAGGATGGATTCCAAATTTGTATTTAATTTTCATTTTGATAGGATAGGCCACACTAGGAGTTTTTTATTGTTTTTACATTTTTTTATTCTTATTGCTTTTCATTCACATGATAGTTTATGCATCATTTTCCGCCTAAAACCAAACCACCTACTACTAAAATGCATGAAAATTGACACATATAGGTTGTATGTTAGTTTTCATAGACATACAGATGTCACATGTTTATTAAGCCATCATCTTAGTTTATTCTTTCACGCATGCTAGTTATTAGTTCACTTAAAATGAATTAAAACGAAGTTGATGGAATCTTCCTTTAAAACGGAAATTGAGATTAGTCTTTATAAGGGCAAACAACTATGAATCCCTTTTTCGTCGGTAGGCATAATATGACCCCTTCTACGTTTGGTAAGTAGTTTGTGTTGACTTAGTTTATCTCAACATTATAGTCCGAAGAGTTTCTCGTGATTATGATGGACTAAAGATAGAATTTACAGAAATTTATCGACCAAGAATTCTAACGGTAGAATTAGCTAAAAGGTTAGCTTATCAATTTACAGATAACTGAGTCTTGGGATCATTTATATAATTCTTGAGGAAGGTCAATTGTATAAATTTTTTGAGTCTTCGCGTTATGACACTAGTTCATTAGACTTAAATTAAAATCGATGCACATGCTTATTATTTATTCTTCTTTCCGCAGTGTAGAACACGTTTATATTACTGTTACAACAAATGGCTGGAAATAAAAAAATCCCAATGCCTAGTGCCACACTTGGACGCGAGTCCTGGCTGAAAGTTTTTATGGACAACATGAATCAGTACACGAGACTGAAAAATGATGGGTCCAACTTTGCGGGATCGGGAGGCAAAGACTACGGAATCTTTGCCATTGCTGACGGTAAGCTCAATTACTTAACTGAGCCAATACCGGTAAACCCAGGCCCCAATGCGGGAGTTAATGAGTCACTTGCTTATAGTGATTTCGTTATGGAAGCGTGTGCGATAAAGAACGTACTCATCTTTGCAATGGAAAACAATTTGCAGAGACGCTTCATTGCCCAAGGTACGAACAAGATTTTCACCACGCTCACTAACGAGTTCTCAAAAGCACCGAGGATCGTTACTTATGAGCATACCTGTCGCTTCTTTGATGCAAAACTCCAAAAGAGCCAACCGGTTAGCCCACACATTCTTAACATGATTGAGAATGTCGAGAAGTTGGAGCCACTTGATTGCAAAATCAGTGAGAGCATTGTCATTGACCGAATGCTTCATTCTCTTCACGATGGTTTTTCCCTTTTTTAGGGCGAACTACTACATGAATGACTTAAAAAAGAGTCCTCATGAGCTACACTCCCTTCTCGTACAGACCGAGAAGGATATGAAATTGAGTGGGAGCATGAAGCAGGATGTTCTCACGATTTCCAACAAGGGTAAAGGTAAGGGCAAAGCTCCAGGTGACCTAGCTGTAGGTAAGCTAACATTCAAGAAGCCATGAAACGGTAAGAGTGGGCCCGATAAGACTAGTGGCTCACAGGGCAAGGCAAAGAGCAAGGGCGGTGACATTGAGTGCCACCATTGTCACAAGACTGGACATTGGAGGAGGAACTGTCCCGTCTACCGTGAGGACATCAAAGCAGGCCGCGTCGTTCCTGTTGGTATGTCATCTTATATTCATATGATTGAGATTAACCATGCAAGTTTCGGAACTTGGGTACTTGATACTGGTTGTGGTTCTCATTTGTGTAATCATTTGCAGAGCCTAAGAAACATCACACCTCTCGGAAAGGGTGATGTGGACCTTCGAGTCGGGAATGAAGCCAGAGTTGCTGTTGTCTCGAAGGGAACATATGTAATCCAACTCCCTATTGGTTTTGAGTTATTTTTAAATAACTGTTAATATGTACCCAGTTTGTCTAAGAACATTATTTCAGTTTCCGTACTTGATAAAGACGGATTTTCATTTTTAATAAAGGATAATAGTTGTATTTTCTCTTTCAATGAAATGATTTATGGCAAAGCGGTTTCCATGAATGGAATTTAAATCTTAGATCAAACCACGTAAGTATTACACGTGAATAATAAGAAATTAAAGGTTGGTGACAAAGATCAAACCTATCTATGGCATTGTCGAATGGGACACATAAATGAGAAACGCGTAAAGAAACTCGTCGATAATGGGACTATTCCCGCATTCGAATTTTCTACATATGGCACGTGTGAATCATGTCTCATTGGCAAAATAACTCGAATTTCCTTCAAAGGTGTTGGAATGCGCGCTAGTGACCTATTAGGACTCATACATAATGATGTTTGTGGTTTCACACTATCGGTCGAGGAACCATGCTTATATATCAAGTCGAGTGGGAGCAAGATTGTATTCTTGATATTGTATGTCGATGACATACTCTTGATTGGGAATGACATTCCTCTCCTATCTTCGGTTAAAGAATGGTTGAAGAACCATTTCCAGATGAAAGATCTGGGTGAGGCACATCGCATTTTGGGAATCCGTATCTACCGAGATAGATCACGGCGGACGTTATCACTGAGTCAGGAGTCTTATTTGGATAAGATTCTTAAGAAGTTCAGCATGACAAACTCCAAGAAAGGGAACCTTCCAATGACGTCTGGGATGCAGTTGAGCAAGTCTCAGTCACCCACGACGCCTGAAGGGATTGAGCGCATGAGTCGTGTTCCTTATGCATCTGCAATAGGATCAATCATATATGCCATGATATGCACACGTCCAGACGTGGCATATGCATTGAGTATGACGAGTCGGTACCAAAAGAATCCAGGTGAAACACACTGGGTAGCTGTTAAAAATATCCTCAAGTACCTACGGAGGACTAAGGATAGGGTATTGACTTATGGAGGCGATACTAAGCTATGCGCAATCGGTTACGCAGATGCTAGCTTCCAAACGGATCGAGATGATTCAAAATCTCAGTCCGGGTTCGTCTTCACTCTTAATGGTGCTGCAGTCAGCTGGAAGAGTTCCAAACAGAGTGTTGTAACAGATTCTACTACTGAATCCGAGTACTATACCGCTTCGGAAGCAGTTAAGGAAGTGATATGGATGCGTCAATTCTTAAAAGGACTTACGATAGTTCCTAGTTCGAATGACCCGATCACCATCTATTGTGACAATAGAGGTGCCATCTTCCAAGCTAAGGAGCCTAAGTCTAGCAACAAATCTAGACATGTACATCGGAAAGCTCACCTGATCTGTGATTACGTGGAGCAAGAGGAGATAGTGATTGACAAGATGGCAATGGATGATAACATCGCGGACCCTCTCACTAAACCGATGAATTTTGATAAGCATGAAGGGCACGTTATTTCCATGGAGTTAAACGTGTTCCTGAGTTGTAGTAGTTGATTATGAATTTGATACATTATCTTTTTCATATACTATTTATAACTTCATCGTTTTAATATAATATTTTGTTTTTCATGTGGATTGTACTGACAACATTGAACACCACAAAGTGAAATGAATTACATTATATTTTGTATGGTCCGTAATCCCCTTAAAGAGCTGATAACTATGGCTATTATATTGTGCAGTCGATTGATGGTGGGTTCAACGAGCCATAAGTCAAACTGTTGATTGGTCGATTACAAATGCGAGATTATAACGATACTTCGTAGGACAAATTTTTGTGACAACGTAATAGAGTCCTAAATGTTTAAAAACATTCGGTGCCAGGTCGTGGATAGGACATCCATTGTGTTCCTAGAGTCGATTCTTTTGACTATCGACTGTCTCTTGAGATTAAGGCCGTTTTTGGGTGACTTTGGTTTCTTTCTCACGGTCTGCCATAACTGGAGGCTAAGTAGATTTTTTCTGGGTCAATTCATACTGTGCTTACATCTGCAGGTTTCGAGTTGAGGAAAATATCCAACCCTTATCAGGTATAGTTATTTCTCAGGGCCACTCGAGGAGTAGTAACTGAAATGCATGGCCATGCTCGAATAATGATTCGTTTATCAGTTAAGTTACTCTCTAGTCGGGGAAACCACTCTTGATACAGATAACTTGTAAAATACGACCTTTGTGAATACAGATTTTGCAAATTGTTTTACATTGAGTGGGAGAAATTTTAGGATATGAGAATCGGTTATCGCACATACACTTGTGAGGACAAGTGGGAGTTTGTTGGAGCTTGTGTCCTCCACAAATTAGTGTGATAACATTTTTAAATCTCTTACAGGTTCACAAGAGTATACTTCGTATTTAATTAGTTGATTAACGATTACCTAATAACGGTTGGCTTGCTAGAAAGTTTGACGTTATTATCATACAGATGGCGGTGATCAACTGGTCCCTAAAGGTCACACCTATAGGATGTGTTTGAGAGATGTGGTTATGGAAATGTAATCACATTGATGCCTTATATGACTAAATAGTTAGTCAATGTGTTGATGAGACGATTATTTAATGCCGATTAAATAATATTAGTTGAGACGAATTAACTGTCAATTCGTAAATTGAATACAATAAGTTATATTTAATTAAATGTATGTAATGTCAGCTTGGACGAATTAATATGTTAATTCGTAATTAAATGTAATCGGTTATATTTAATCAACAAGATGATTGTGTCATAGTGGTAATAGTAAGGGTACTCAAACCAAGAGGTTGTGGGATCGATCCTCACTAAATGACAATTTATAAATAATACATTTTATACATTTTGCATACTACCAAAAATGAGAGGATTTTATCCTAATTTGGGTAAGTACAAAAACCGAAAAAAAGAGATTTTTATCTCTTAATTTCGGTAAAATGGACCGAAAATACGAAAGGAAAAATCTACCCTATTTTCTCCTTATACCCGGTTTTATAAGGGGAGTAGGTGATTTTTCTTAACCTAATTTGTTTTCCCATTCTTGCCTCTCATCTCAACAAAAACACAAAACCCTAATTTTACAGAAAATTTTTAGGGATCGATTCTAGAAAAAGAACAAGGTCATATCTCATATCGTCTTGGGTGCAACTGATAGGCGTATATCAATTTTGATATTGTTCTTAGGCCGTTATTGCTAGGATTGAAGGTTATTTCTTAATCCTTTATGCTTTTGTTTATGCAATTTAGTTTTATGACTCGTAATCATCACTTTATAATTCGTTATAATCCTTAAAATAAATGGATGCATACAGATAAATCCCACAGTTATCTGTCAGGACTTGGTTAGATTGTAAAAAAGGAAGACATGTTCTCCTAGAGTGCTCATGAAGATTGATTTGCATAAAGCTTATGATTCGGTTGAATGGGCTTTTGTGGGTGATCTTTTGAAAACACTAGGCTTCCCAGCTCAATTTATCAAGTTGGTTATGAACTGTGTGACTTCTCCATCTTATTCCATTGCCTTAAATGGGGAGGTGTTTGGTTTTTTCAAAGGCAGGAGAGGTTTGAGGGAGGGTGATCCCTTATCCCCCCCTCCTCTTTATCCTATGCTTGGATTATTTAAGTAGAAATTTATGGGTGACTCAGAAACATGCCAGATTCAGGTATCATCCTCTATGCAAGAGTGTCTAGTTAAGTCATCTGTGTTTTGCAGATGACTTAATTATGTTTTGCAAAGGAGATAAGGGATCTGTGGAGCTTATGATTCATGCTTATGAGCAGTTTTCTAGGGCCTCTGGTCTTGTGATGAACAAAGGCAAGTCTAACATCTACTTTAATGGAGTAAGTGAAGGTATTATGGCAGATACTGAAGCATTGTCTGGTATAAAAAGGGTTGTTATTCCTTTTAGATATCTGGGGGTGACAGTTTCCCCTAAAACATTATCAGTCATGGACTGCAACTGCCTTGTTGAGAAAGTTGTGGAAAGAATAAGGGGGCTTGGTACCAGGAAACTTTCGTATGCTGGGCGTCTGGTGTTGATCACTTCTGTCCTCCATACTTTACATTCCTATTGGGCACGAATTTTCATTCTTCCCAAGACTGTTATTCATAGAATTGATGCAATTTGTAGAAAATTTCTATGGCATGGAAAGGAAACTAAAGAGAGTCCTGCTCTTGTGGCTTGGGACATCATTTGCAGGCCAAAAAAGCAAGGAGGTCTGGGATTGAAAAACCTGCAGTTATAGAACACAACTGCCATAGGAAAGTATGTTTGGTCGATTGAGAGCAAAGCTGATCATCTGTGGGTTAAATGGGTGCATGCTGTGTATATAAAAGCTAAGGATTGGATGAGCTATGAACCTCCTATCTCCTCTAGCTGAGCTTGGAGGAAGATATATCAAACTAAGTCTATTCTGAAGCATTTTATTACTTCTAGTATTGGTACTTATTCTATCAGGGATGGTTACAAATGGTTGCAGCCTGCTCTTGCAAATGTCAGATGGGCTCCTTGGGTGGGAATTAAGCTTATGCTACCTAAGCATAAGTTCTTTGCTTGGCTTGTCTCTCAGAAAAGGTTACTCACTTAGGATAGGTTGGTTAAGATGCAGATTATTTCAGAAAATCAGTGCTACTTATGTGGGTTACAGGAGGAGTCCCATAAGCATATGTTTTTTGAATGTGTGTATAGTTCTCAGTGCTTGTGTTTGATCTCGCTGTGGGTAGGGGTCCAAATACTTGAGCAGAATGTGGTTCATTGGTGGCTCAGTCTAAGGGACCGATCCTTACTGAATAAGCAGGTGATAGCTACAGTGGTGTGCAGTCTGATGTACTCTATTTGGGAATGCAGAAACAAGTGCAGAATAGAAAATAGTTTAATCAGACCTGAAGTGTTATGTAAACGGTTTAAAAGCCAAATCAGTGATAGATTACGGTGTATTAACTGTTGGAGTAAGTGTCCCCGACAATAATGCGATCACAATTGTCGATCATATTGATCACATATTTAAATCTCATACCAAGAATACGAAAGGAATGATACATTACATATATAGTCAATTGATCCACACATATCGATAATGATTGGCTGGCTAGAGTTTGACATTACTGTCGTGCGACGGTGGTGATCAGTTGATCCCTTGAGGTCACACCTAAAGGACGATTCCCTTAATTGAAAAGGTTAATTAATTGTATGTCGATACAGATTAATTAATTCCTTAAAATTGAACAAATTATTATCATAAGAGAGAAAATGACATCTTAATTATAATATGATTAAATAAGATTTTATTTAGTAATTTAAGAAGTTATATTACTAAAATTAATCGGTGTTTGTGAAACACGCGAGATGAGAATGATAAGTTAGTTATAATTACAAGATGTTGTGAATTATACTAACTAGTATTTAAATGACCATTTTTATGTGAAAGTAATTTTAAATTACTAGTCAATTTGTTAAATGCGATTTATTTAATTTGTAAATGATATTTAATTTATTAAATATGCATTTTAAATTAAAACATTACATAAGACATGTCACATGTCACATGACATACAATTGTACAATTGACAAAAATAAAATGGATTCCATACTACATATATAAACTGAAATTTGGTGGGCATTGTGAGAAGTTTTGTCTTTTTCCACTGTCTTATTCATTTGTCTAATATGATTGATAGTGACATGACTAGGACAAAGGCTTACACAATTTGTCTTGTGAAGACAAAAAGGAAAAATATAAATGGTCCTAATACCATATAGGCCACCGGTTTTTTGTAGAGAGTATTGAGAGATTTTCTCAATTTTATTCATTCTTCTTATGTTTTATGAAAAACAATACCTTCTCTCTCTTGTTCTTCATAAAATTCATTTTTATGAATCTAATTTGTACAAATCAAACACTAATAATACTAATAGTAGTATATGAGTATTAGTAACCGATTTTAAGGTAAACTACATTACAAACATCTAGTACATGTTAGTTTGTGGGATTTAGGGATAGTCTTGGGTGCTACTTATTGGAGGGCTTCTCTTTTGAAGTCATGAATGTTCATCCATTATTGGAAAGCTCAAGAACTAACAAGAAGGATATCTTGTTGGTGCCCATAAGACCGAAATTATCATAGTAAGGGTTGATGATTTCTTCTCTTTTAACTTAAGTTTGCATTCATAAGATCTAAATTAATTTTATGACTAAATTAATTTTTAACATATAAGAATATGTTGTATAATGAGATATAGATTTCTAACAAGCGGTATCAGAGCGCCTTAGGTTGTTTGCATGCAAATCGGTTATAGTTTTTCCAAGTTATACGATTAACAAATAAAACTTATAAATTTGTGTTTATTATGATATATCACGAAATCAATCATGCATGTTAAAGTTTATGGTCTTAAAATGTATTTAGGATATTTTGGTTAATTTATGGATTTTTATTGTTCATTTTATATAATAATGGCATTAAAATGTGATTTTTATGATAAAAATGTCATTTTTGGACGAAAAATAGCTAAACTTTGATTTTTCAAGTGGTTTTTGGATATGTTTTCACATATATTATATACTGATGGCCTGTAAATGTTCATAATGTTCTGAGTTGCTATGCTCGAAATATGGATTTTTCATGTTAAATTCGAATTTAAATGAGAAAATAGGTCAATATGAGAAATATTTCGAATCTGGTCATAGAAATTTAGTATGTTGTCACATGCAATTTTACAAGATGTGTATAAAATAACTGGCTATTATGAAGTCTTTATGCATGATTTATGAATTTTTGATGAAAAATAACATAAATAGTGACTTTAATTAGTAAAAATTGCTAAAACATACTTCATGACTAAGGAAAAACGTCACATGTTGAATTTTATCACCTATTTCAGATCTAAAAGTGAATGTAAATTAATATAATTTTTCTCATTTTTATGATTATAATTGATAAATCCGATAAACCGCAACATTGTTTTTCCCGATAAATTTCGAAATTTTTAACCTAACTTTTTGAACATTATGAGTGTCATGGTATTTTTTCCAGAATGTTCATGAGTTTAAATTTCAAATTTTGAATTTATTTGAAATTTTTATGATTTATTTGAAGTTTATGGCATTATATTGTAATTTTAAGTCCTTTTATGAACAATATTAAGAAATATAAGTTAATTATTGTCAATATGTTAGTGGAGACTAATTTTGAGTCATAAGTTGGTTAGGGTAATTAACTTGTGCATAAATATAATTTTATGTAATTATTGTGATTTTAAAATGTTGAATCACGCAAATCCGTAAAAACCGATTAATATACGATATTGGTTCTTTAAAGGCAATTTAGCATAAAATTGGGCATTTTCATACATATTATAATGCTGCATTTTATTTATGATTGTCATAATTTTATTTTATGTATTTTTGAATTATGTAATTTTACTTAGTATGGCCTTAGTTTTTAATTGATATTACCCGAAATATGGGAATATCGATTCGGTTGTAATTTATTGTGATCTCGTATCACCGCTTTGTAATTTAATAGATTTATTTTTATTTTAATTACAAATGTATAATAGGAAATTATGTAATTTGTTATGTAATTTGTTTATTCCGGAGATCCTTAAAGACGGTACCACTTAAGAAGGCGATCCATTAAAGACGGTGTTACCTTGAGATACCTGCCAAAACCGAAGTTCAAGGGACCAATGGAGTTGGTTTCCGAATATGTAATAGTTTATTAGATTTACTATTTTTAGGAAGGCCATACTAGGATTTAATTTATGCTTTGCATTTTATTTATATGTTGCATGCATCGCTAAATCGCCATAACTAAAACATGCATTATCATTTTATCGATTTTATCGACCGTGTCAATTACAATTATCGTAGTTCACCGCTTTAGTTCACTTAAAACGTGATAGATGATAAATTGACATGACCTCTCGCTAAAAATAAACAATTGAGACTTAGCCTTACCAAAAAGTAGAAACCATGAAAACTTATTTCATGAGGGAGCGCGGTCGGCCCTACCGGGGTACAAACCTTGTTACGTAGGAGAAGTGGGTGATAAATGTCTATCCATCGAATTCATGTTGATAAGGGATGAATCGGCCCTACCGTGCCCAAGTTGATATGGATTTGGATCATGGACACATTTATTCGAAATTTGGATTGAGCTCAACGGAAGTATTCGTGACCGTAGTCGCATGTGTTCCGGGCTAAAGATAAATATTAATGTAATTTTATCGACCAAGAGTTCTAAAAGTAGAATCGATTAAAGAGTTAATCCACTGAATTATATTAATAAGGGATGAATCGGCCCTACCGTGCCCAAGTTAATATGAATTTGGATCTTGGAATCATTTATTATAGTTGGGTAGAGGTCACTATACAAATGTTCATATCTTGTTAAATTTATTTACAAGTATTATTATAGCGATGAATGTGTTGTTTTCATTATTCCGTTATCGTATTGTTCTATTTCTTTACCTCAAATTATACGATATCATTTCGATTTTTAGTTCAAATCTCCATTAAAACATCGTAACTAAAGACAAAATTTGAATTTTTCTTCTAAAAACCTCATATTATCCATTGTAAGGATCTCTTGTGAAGAGTATAGATGAAAGTTATTCGTGATCAAAAGGGTTTTTGATTTTCGACTAACATATCTACTTACAATGAATGGTTTCTCATGTGCTTAATTGAGTTAAGTATTTTGAAACGTTAAATCATTTTGGTGACTAGATTTGTTGGAAATCGTAATAGACCAAAATACCGCAACCACTTCAATGAAAGTTTTAAGACTAAACAAACGAATGAAGAGTGGTCTTCATGAATATAATTTTGCTTCTCAAAGCAAAGACTCATTGAAATGAGTGGGAGCATTCTCTTAAACCGTTAAGAAAAGGATAAGGTTTTAAAGAAGTAAAATTAGAATGGAATTGATACAAGGTAATGTTAAAAGGAAAGTTATTGAGAATAACGATACTAAACCTATCAATCCCGACCGATAAAGTTTCCACTATCTTAAATGTTGGACACTAGAAAGGAAACTACCCCAAATTATTGAAGAATCAACAAGTTAGTTGTGGGACATCTAATGGGACCTTATTCTTTAAATGTTTATTTGATTGACATAAGTTTTACTAGTACTATTTCGTCAATATTAGAAACCAATGGTGGTTTTCATCATTGTATGCGATACATAGGATGATTAGAATATGACGACTAGCATCAAATAATATCGAGAGATAGAGTCATTGTGTAATCAATCTAGTTTTGGGTTTATAGTTGTACTTAATTATGACTATTAAGTACATAAACTCTAAGTAAGAATATATACTTGTTAAGATACAACTGAGGTTTCACTTTTGGGACCACTATACACCATGATTTGATGTATTGCTAGCCCATTATCAAGGTGATTATATTCTAAACCAAACTAGAATGATATATCATAAAGATGATGCAAGACTCAAATTGGTAACCTAAGATTAAACCTTAAATTCTAGAATGATGAACGCAAAGAGTTATCGAGTACTCTGGAAACCATTAGATTGTTAATGGTATATGCGTATCTTGTATTCAAAGCAAGATATCTCGTGCTTTTTGGTTGAAAAGGAAATCGAGGTTGTAAATCATTGATACAGAATAGGTTGATCATTTTCTTTTACCATCAATTTAAGTTGACACCAATATGTTTACTTAATAAGGTAAAAGGAGAAATCTTTGAAGGAGTTCAAAGAGTTCCATGAATCACGATCAAGTCGTGATGGGATTATCAAAGTGAAGACTTTGATATAAGCCAAAGGAAATGTGATATAGTATCACAAATTAATCTCTCTTAGCACGCATTATGGGATGATGTATGGTTGGATAAAGAATTCAAACTCCATTCGATATGGTTTGAACTTCAATCAAGTTACTTTGAGTTACTTGATCCTTTTGGGGATTCTATCATTTTGTCTAAGTTGTTTTTCCACTAAATCTAAACGATACATATGAGATATGAAATGGTAGAGTACCATGCTTGTAAGTTTTCACAAGTAACAAATGCTCATTTTTCCCTTTCAATTATCACGAGTACAACGGGTTTGCGGCTCGTGAAGCTGTCTTTCTAAAATCTCCCCTACTACTAAGAGAATAAAATTCTCTTAGTATTTTCCCGCCAAGTGCTCCCTACTTTAATGGGCTTGCTTTATGGGTTGAAAACACCACAATCACATTCTATGTTGAGCCCACTATTTAAAAATAATCCTATATGAAAACAAACTGATTTTACATTGATTGTCAGATCAATTACTAACATTCTAACGTATAACCAAAAAAATTCTGACGTTGATAATTAATAATCATATATCGAAACAAATGGATTTCCCTTTGATTTGGCAGATCTCATTAATAACAATTCTAACGTTAGAAACAAATTGATTTCCCTTTGATTTTTAAATCGTCTCTTTAAACGCGTAGTATATTATTTCTACCATTTTTTTTATAATGATAATAGGTCTTTTTAATTATAATTTACATCTAACTTAATTTCATAAATTAGTTCCCCTTAATGATTTAACATTATAGAATTATTATTAATAGTTTGAACAAGACTAACTTAGTTTCAACTATACTTTTACAGTAATAAACTTTATTTTTTTCCTCCTTGCTAATATTATATCTACTATATTATAACATTAACTTAAAAGTATCATATATTTTATGCTAAAAACAATTTTATTGAATTCTCCTATTTATAAACTTAATCTTAAAAATGCCGTGCTGTAGCACGGGTCCTATACTAGTACAAGTTTATTTCTAGAAGACAGAGTGGGAGAAATTATTCAAGAGCCACAAAGAATGCCACAAAGAATGTTATGTCCCAAGAAACTGGTCTTTCTTGACTACATGAGACGTTTTGTGTAAGACATTGTTTCTTCAAAACCTAGGAGGTTAAAATCATCACTTATTGAAGATGATGAATTAGTGTTCTTCAAAACCTAGGAGGTTAAAATCATCACTTATTGAAGATGATGAATTAGTGTTACTTTTAGAATGTAAAGAGCTTGCAACTTACAAAGAAATTGTTTGATTCAAGTTGATTACTTCTGGAAAGTAATGAACATATGACTTACATGAGAATGTTTAAGTCACAACTCAATGCAAGGCTTAGAGCCATAAAAAAAATCCGAATTAAAAGGCTTGATTACTGACAAAGGGTTTTTACACTAATAAAGAGAGATTTCAATGCTTGATTGGTTGCAAAGGGTTTTGCACTAGTTGAAATGCTTAAGTCTATTTGGATCTTCTTAGGGATTGTGTTTCATTATGATGATATACATATAACAACTGAATCTAAAACCCACTTCTTCAATTAGAAGGAATGTATTCAATACATGTCTTGAGTTTTGTAGATTCTTGCAATCCTAAGATAATGTGAAACTTAAGAGAGGGTCTTAAGTAGGACATCAATGAGTTGGAATCACTGTTTTGATCATGTTATAAAACTTTTCTCGAAGTTGTGTTTATACATGGAGTTTAGTGGGAGTTACGAAAATTTTAATTAGTCTTATATGTGGATGACACATTGATCATTGAGAATGATTTAAGACTTATGGAGTATTATAATACATCTTTAATATCCAGATTTATGGAGATAAATCCACATGATATTAGCGTCAAATAAGAAGTCTTATGTTGATAAGATTCATGACTAGTTCAATCAAGTTGAACATATTTGATTGATTACATTTGCTTCCGCTGCCGAATCAATTAAATAGGAAATGATGTATAACACTTTATATACTTTGAGTATGATGAATTGTTTCAAATCGAATTTAAGTAATAGTTACCAAGTAAGCCATAAAGATTACCCTTAAGTGTTTGCAGAAGCATTAAGGATGTAATGCAAAGTGTTTTTGATGCAATTTTGTGTAAGGGTGTTACACAAGTGACAATTGACAATTGAGATTGCGCATGGTTTCCGACAAAACCATAATCAAAACACATTAGGATGGTTAAGATACCATTGTAGCTATGTTATTTAAGAAATAGATTTTCTAGAATCGTTCTAGGCAATAAAGAACAATGAGAAATACTTACAACGGAAATTGAGTACACTTGCAATCATGAGATGTGCAAGAAGGATGAGTCCCGCACACTGTGAAAACAGTGGGAGCTATTCTAAGACTAGAGGGCCTATGTCTTGATTGGATCTCGACACGTACTCTGAAAGTTTTGTAATGCAAATGTATACATTACAAAGGAAAACGAGTATGTAGTAAGGTTGAGAAAGGTACAAGAAGTTGATAAAACCTACTAACCAAAGCTTTCTCATAGGCTTAACATGATGAGTCATGTCATTTCAATTAAATTGAGATGAACAACTATATTCAAGATCAAACTGGATTATAGAATATGAAATAGTAATCAGGCATTGACTATTCATATGTGATAATCGCATTTGTTGTTCGAGTTTTACTTTAAAACTCTTTATTATACTTTGTTACATCCAAATGGGTTGTCTGACGATATTGAACCCCGTTAAAGTGAACCCGGATTAACATAGTATTCGCCCATAGTCACTTGTATGAGGTGACGTCTCGAAGTGACTAGAGAGTGATGCGATTGATTGCAAGTTCAGTGCCATACAGTCATGTGAGATGACTAGTCGATCACACAGGTAGACTGTTAGGAACAATTTGTCGGGCAGTGACCGCTTATAGAGTTCTGGCAGATTTATATAGCCTGGTCGTGGCGAGAGCTACTATAGTATTCTAATGAGTCGATTCTTTTGACTAAAGACTGTTCACCTAAGGTGGCACAGTTTCAGATTAACTTTGATTTGTGTTACTACGACCTTCGTAAATGGGGTCAAATGGGCATATTTTGGGTTATGATGGCTGTGGCTAGTCGAAGGGAATGAGTGCGATAGGAATTGTCCACCCCCTTGTCAGGGTTAAAACAATATTTCAGGGCCACTCGAGGAGTAATGAACTGGAAATGCGTGGCCACGCTCGGATGGTATCTATGGTAGATAACTCCGGTCAATCAGTTATTCTCCAGATCGAGGAAACCACTCTCGATATGATCACTTGCAAGTACGACTCGAAAGACACCTTGCATTGAGTGGGAGATAGTAATAGGACAAGAGAATTGGTGACGCACACTTGTCGAGGACAAGTGGGAGATTGTTGGAGTAAGTGTCCCCGACAATAATGCGATCACAATTGTCGATCATATTGATCACATATTTAAATCTCATACCAAGAATACGAAAGGGATGATACATTACATATATAGTCAACTGGTCCACACATATCGGTAATGATTGGCTGGCTAGAGTTTGACATTACTGTCGTGCGACGGTGGTGATCAGTTGATCCCTTGAGGTCACACCTAAAGGACGATTCCCTTAATTGAAAAGGTTAAATAATTGTATGTGATACAGATTAATTAATTCCTTAAAATTGAACAAATTATTATCATAAGAGAGAAAATGACATCTTAATTATAATGTGATTAAATAAGATTTTATTTAGTAATTTAAGAAGCTATATTACTAAAATTAATCGGTGTTTGCGAAACACGCGAGATGAGAATGATAAGTTAGTTATAATTACAAGATGTTGTGAATTATACTAACTAGTATTTAAATGATCATTTTTATGTGAAAGTAATTTTGAATTACTAGTCAATTTGTTAAATGCGATTTATTTAATTTGTAAATGATATTTTATTTATTAAATATGCATTTTAAATTAAAACATGACATAAGACATGTCACATGTCACATGACATACAATTGTACAATTGACAAAAATAAAATAGACTCCATACTACATATATAAACCGAAATTGTGTGGGCATTGTGAGAAATTTTGTCTTTTTCCATTTGTCTTATTCATTTGTCTAATATGATTGATAGTGACATGACTATGGACAAAGGCTTACACAATTTGTCTTGTGAAGACAAAAAGGAAAAAGGTAAAGGGTCCTAATACCATATAGGCCACCGGTTTTTTGTAGAGAGTATTGAGAGATTTTCTCAATTTTATTCATTCTTCTTATGTTTTATGAAAAACAATACCTTTTCTCTCTTGTTCTTCATAAAATTCATTTTTATGAATCTAATTTGTACAAATCAAACACTAATAATACTAGTAGTAGTATATAAGTATTAGTAACCGATTTTAAGGTAAACTACATTACAAACATCTAGTACCTTTTAGTTTGTGGGATTTAGGGATAGTCTTGGGTGCTACTTATTGTAGGGCCTCTTTTTTGAAGTCATGAATGTTCGTCCATTATTGTAAAGCTCAAGAACTAACAAGAAGGAGATCTTGTTGGTGCCCATAAGACCGGAATTATCATAGTAAGGGTTGATGATTTCTTCTCTTTTAATTTAAGTTTGCATTCATAAGATCTAAATTAATTTTATGACTAAATTAATTTATAACATATAAGAATATGTTTTATAATGAGATATAGATTTCTAACATTAACATAGTCAGTAAGTGTCGAGCAACCACTGTTTGGATGGAGGGCTTGCAATAAGTCCCCATCTGAGTAGTTGGAAGCTTTGAGGTTTGTATGATGGAAATTTGAGATTATTATCAACTTACATTTTCCCAAAAAAAAAATTTCATACGGACTCCGATTAAGGCGAAACAAAAGCCTAAATTTATTATTTTTTCGAGCCCGTCGCAATGATAATATTTAATATACCATTGAATTTTTGAAATTTTTATTGTTGTTAATTATTCGAAGTTACGTCCTATTTGCTTGAAATTATACCTTATTTGTTTGAAGTTACATCAAACCCGTTTGAAGTTACACCATTTCTAGTTAAATATAATTAATTAATTTATTTCTATACTTGAAGTTTCATGGTATCACTTGAAGTTAATTGAAATTGCACCATATCTTGATTGAAGTTGCATTAATATTCGCTTGAAGTTACAACGTACCATTTAAAGTTACTCTATTTCTACTTGAAGCTAATTTATTAATTTACTAATATACTTGAAGTTTCAGAGTGTCAATTGAAATTACTTGAAGTTACACCAAATCGGTCTTAAAGTTACACAATATCCAATTGAAGTTACATCATATTTGACTTGAAGTTTCATCATATCTGAGTTAAAGTTACATAATATCTATC
This sequence comes from Silene latifolia, assembly GCF_048544455.1. Taxonomy (NCBI): domain Eukaryota; kingdom Viridiplantae; phylum Streptophyta; class Magnoliopsida; order Caryophyllales; family Caryophyllaceae; genus Silene; species Silene latifolia. The sequence goes on along the minus strand of NC_133536.1, from coordinate 161,997,624 downwards.
TTAAAGTTACACAATATTCACTTGACGTTACACTATATCTGATTTGAAGTTACACCATATCCTCTTAAAGTTACATCATTTGTGAGTTAAAGTTACACAATATCCACTTGAAGTTTTGAAGTTACACCATATCCTCTCAAAATTACATCATTTGTGAGTTAAAGTTACACAATATTCACTTGAAGTTTTGAAGTTACATTATATTTATCTTTAAAGTTACACAATATCCACTTGAGGTTTGAAGTTACATTATATTTGTCTTTAAAGTTACACAATATTCACTTGACGTTACACTATATCCGATTTGAAGTTACACCATATCTTCTTAAAGTTACATCATTTGTGAGTTAAAGTTACACAATAACCACTTGAAGTTTTGAAATTATACCATATCCTCTTAAAGGTACATCATTTGTGAGTTAAAGTTACACAATATGCACTTGAAGTTTCGAAGTTACATTATATTTGTCTTTAAAGTTACACACTATCAGCTTGAAGTTACAATATATATGACTTAAAATTACACCATATCTTCTTAAAGATACATGATATTTGAGTTAAAGTTACACAATATTTTACTTGAAGTTACATCATCATAGTATTTGAAGTTACACTATATATGCCTTAAAGTTACACGACATCCTCTTGAAGTTATACAACTTGAAGGCACATACTATCTTAATTGAAGTTACAATATAGCTACTTAAAATTACACAATAGCATCTTAAAATTACACAATATCAATTAAAGTTACATGGTATCAATTCGCAGTTACATAATTATCCATTTAAAGGTTCATGCTTATTTGTACAAATAAAATACACTTTTACACCATTATTACTTGTAAGAGACAAAAACAACTCCTAAAAACGTATGGTGGGTTAAACTGTTAGTGATCCACCACCTAATTATCGACTAACACCACTCCGGACCAATTTTCAACGGCGCCATACTTGACAATGACTTCCACCATCTCTTTTGGACTTCGAATTATCCTAAATTGAAATCATAAACCCAAATTAATTTCTCAATTTAAATTTACAAAAAAAAATCACTAACCAATAATAAAAGATTAATTTCACATACCTGAGAAATGATAAAAAAGCTCACACACCTTAATTTTGATTGTCCAACTTGAAATTTCTACACACACAAAAAGAGCAAAATTAAGTACTCCATAAGACATGAAATAAAGGTAAGAAATCAGCAATGTGAAGTTATAGATTGATGATATTCAGTAGAATCGACTTATCTCTGGAGAACTAATCCGTTCAACTATAAACAACAGCCACGAATACCACTGACCACCAAAACGACGCCGACAATCATCGTTCACCTCACCACCACAATTAGATCTGGGACGCCGTCTGTCCAAAAAGGCGAGGTGGTTAGTGGTCGGAACAAAGATGGAGAAGAGAAACAGACGGGAGGACGGATTTGGGTGAAGAACAAAGCAGATCGACACATCAATAATAAGGTCACCTGAGGTTTGGGTGAGGTGCTCCCCAGTGGTGTGAGATGAGAAAGGACTTTGGGTGTGTGGATGGAGGAGTATGAGGTTAAAAAAAAAAAAATAAGTGGTCGTCTTATTTTTTTTATTTTTTTGAAACAGGGTGAATATGATTTTATGGGAAAAGGAAAGAGGAAAATGAATATGAGACATTGGAAATTGAATTTATGAAAAGGAATAATAAATGTAACTGGGTGGGTATATTTTTATGTTTTAATCTCAGCCATTCATTGTGTTTCATCTAAGGGCTTAGATTGAGACTCATGGACTCAACTAAACTAAGTGGACTTAATTGAACCAATTTATATATATATATATATATATATATATATATATATATATATATTTATATATATATATATATATATATATATATATATATATATAGGTTGAGATCCCATGCGAACCACCTTTATATTAGAACTATGAGAACCACTATCTACTGTTGGATGAAGGAGTTAAAAGTCCAGATTGATGCTCATCCTTACGACCTTACCCAACTTAATATTTAAATTACTAAACTACCCTCTCCTCTTACATCGCCCTCTTTCAATCCTACCTGCTTCAATTATACTCTGTAAAAACAATGAAAAGCGATTTCCAGTGTGGGAATCTATTAAGAACATCAAATTAATTGCAAGGAACCCATCAATCACAAAGAAATCAATTAGTTTATTAACACAATAGGTAAACAAAATTTAACATTAATTCATCTAGGAATTTTCTTTTATTCAAATTTTTCGAGTTGATTTGTAGTACAAATTAGCTTCCTGCTTCATAACATGTTCAAATGCATTAGATTGTAATTTGGGTGCTTCATGTTTTACGATTCATGTTCGTGTTTGCAAAATCAAATAACTAGAAATGTACATATGGCTCTTTTTTATTTTACCTTAAGTGGGTACAATTCAGCGTTTAAATATCGTAAAATGTAAATCGTCATGTGATTTTGACAAACTATTAGTGGCTTCTTTAATGATATACACTAAACAACATACGGAGTATATACCAAAAGTTCAATACACATGTAAGATAAGTACATAAATCATGCACTATAGGTTCAAAATAATTTGAGTAGATGGTAAGTTTAAATGTTTCAGATTTTAAGATTCAAGGTAAGGTTTGTGAAAAAAATCAATTATTATTATTATTATTATTATTATTATTATTATTATTATTATTATTATTATTATTATTATTATTATTATTATTATTATTATTATTATTATTATTATTATTATTATTATTATTATTATTATTATTATTACTGTTGTTATTACTGTTGTTATTACTGTTGTTATTACTGTTGTTATTATTCTTGTTATTATTGTTGTTGTTGTTGTTGTTGTTGTTATTGTTATTGTTATTATTATTATTATTATTATTATTTGTTTGCTATTTTGTGTTGTAACTATGATATTATTAAATGTATATAAGGTTGTTTAATATTGTATGCTACTCTCTCAGTCCCGGTTATTTGTTAATCTTTTGTTTTGGCACAATTAGTAAGAAAAGAGGAGAAGGTTAATTATTTGATGACAAGTGGACTAAATTGAGTGGAAATGATTAAATTGTTTATCAAAGGTATTCCTACAATAGAAAGGTAAACACTTGACTGAGACACCCAAATTTGAAATAAATAAACAAATAACTCGGGCTAAGGGAGTATAATGGTTCAGAAAACATGTATCCCAGGTTCAGAAAACTTGCACCATAGGTTCAGAAGAATTTTTGATAAATTGTAATTTGTAAGTAGATATTTCATACTCTTTGATTCATGTAAGGAGGGTATGTGGAAACTATTCATTAGATGCACATATAGTGGTTTCTTGTTGTACCTCAAATATATACTCCCTCTGTCCCGGTCATTTAATGTCCTATTTTATTATGGGGTGTCTTATTGAATTGTTCTCCTTTGTATTTTAAGAATGAACTTGATGATCAATTTGATCATTCATACTCAATTTATTCCACTTGTCATTTAGTAATTGACTCTCTCCTCTTTTCTTGGACTTTGTGCCAAAACCAAAGGACAACAATTGACCGGGACGGACGGAGTATATATTTATAAAAGGCATATGGGGATTTTTTTTGTACGTTTATAGTATCTTAACAAATAATTAGGAGCTGATTTAATGGTATTTACTGAAAAACAAGTCGTATACACTAAATGTCCAACACACCCGTATTAAATGTTCAACACGCTTATACTATAGGTTTAGAAAAATGTTTATGTTATAAATGTCCCTTATCTTCAAAATGTTCTCAATAGTTCTCCATACTTATTGTTCTTAAGCTATAAACTTATTGTTAAGATTTCTTTCTGAAGTGTATAGATTAAAAAGGATAATAAATACATGGTCCAAACCTGCATTCAGTATCCTACCCCCAAAACTGAAGAGTACTTTCCCTTCCATCTTGCACAGATGACAAGAATCCTAGGATCAACAACAAATAAAGTATATCTACAAAATTATCCAAATAATCATATACAATTGTTTAAACGAAGCAGTGGAGTTCACAAACATTACAAATTGACAACATATTGCGGTTTCAAACTCGAGTTGGTACAATAAAAAGATAAAGAGCATCTTTCTTCAATAGTGTTGTTATCAACATATGGCTCATTGAGTAGCTTTATTTCCACATTCCAAAACTTCTTCACGCCCAATGTTTCCGATACGTTGGAAGGACGACGTTGTGTTAAGGAATTATAAAGATAGAATATGCTCTGTAATTTCTTAGGTTGTAACTGCAAGACGATCATGAACATGTTCTTAAAATAAAAAGTAGATGAAAGTGGCAACAAAATTAAGATCTGCAAACATAAGTTCAAAGTTTATGTGCCATAGGTTCAAAAAACATGTCCCACAAGTACAGAACAATTGAAGGTATATGTAAAGTCATGTTTAAACTGTAAACTATTATCGTGCCTTATATATGTTTGAACAATCGATTCAATATTAGGCATATTGGGAGTGTTGTGTTTGAGACCAGCCAAAATTTCCCAATTGGCTTCTCCAATGTTTGTAGCACTAATGTAAGTCATCAATTGCACTCGTTTAGGAACAAGTGACAATTACTACGAAATTAGATCAAAATTGAAGCAACTAACAAACATATCTATAGATCGGAACATAAACCCTAATAAATGAGGTAAAAGCAATTGAGAATAATCTGCAAAACTACATGTTAAATACAATTAAATTGAGCACTAATAAGGAGAAAAAAAGCTCATAAACATGAGAAATTGAACACAAAAATAACAACAATACAAAAATAACAACAATACAAGGAGAAGACAAAAAAATCGCAAATTAAAAGAAATAAACAACAAATTGAATGATTCTTACCTTACTGAAGGAAAAAAATGAGAGAATTTGAAGATAAAATGGACATGGAAATGCATACAGTGACCTTTAGCCAAACGAGGAAGATGAATAGAGAAGTAAGGGAAGAAAGAGTTAGTAACAGGGGAAGGACAATACTGGCCTTTCTTAGACTAGTTAGGATGAGCGTAAAATTTGGGACGCCGGATTATTTTATCTAATGGTGGACAATGGTTCTCTTGATTCTCATAGGAAATGGATTCTCATATGATCCTATATATATATATATATATATATATATATATATATATATATTTGAGATCCAGTAAGAACCACCTACATAGTGAGAACCTTGAGAACTCCACCTTAATGAAACTGTCTCTAAAAAATAACGATTTATTTGGATTCGGCATAGAATTTTATGTCTAGATAACATATTTCTTGGTCCAAAAAGTATAAATTAATGACCGAAATCGAGACGAGAAACATTTTATTAATTTGATTATGATCCATCAAAACGTTCGGAACAAGATTTGATTATGATTTATTAAAGGTTCTCACGGTTCTCATTATGTTAGTGGTTCTCACCGGATCCTGACCCTATATATATATATATATATATATATATATATATATATAGAAATAGGATCATGTACGAACTTATAGTTCGGTGCAAACTTACGAACTTAATATGGGCCATTAGATTAAAAGACATACCACACAAATTTATGATCAAAAGAAACTCCAAGTTTCCACGAATAACTCATCTATAACCAACCAAACACTGCTCTCAAGTCTCACTCCCAACCAACTGACGCCGGCACCGGAGCCGGCATCGGGGTCCGACACTAACTACCTTTTACCTTACCCCCGTCTTACTTCAGACTATATTGCGGTTGTTTACAGAATTTAAAGCTTCTTCCTCTTCCCCTTTTTTAAATTCTATTCCTATTTTAGTAGATCCATGATTCCCATCAAATATTAAAAAAGATGACAATAAAGTAAGCTTCTGGCATTGGGTAGGGTGGAAATGGAGGTCGAACGGTCTGGGACACCGGTAGGTGGAGAGAGGGAGTGATTGTTTCATGGAGAAAGAAGGTGATTTTGTGGTATTTTTATGGTGGTATGGTTGTGGTTGTCGTCGGAGCTCCGTCTGCGGCATGGAGTGCCCTAGTGATTGATGGAGATGCGGGTTTTGTTGGGTGTGGTGTTAGTGAGGGGACCGTGGTGGTTGTGGTGTTGCATTTGGCGGTTTCGTGGTGGTTGTCGACTTGTGGTATCGACGGCGACATCTGGATTTCCGGTAATCTCGTTCGCGTGACAATGATGGTGGTCGTGGTGCTGATATTGGTATAGAAAGATATTATATGATATGATACGGTATCATAATCATATCAAATCTTAGTTGTTATGGTGGTACATATATCATATTACCTTATATGGGAAGATTGTAATTAGATGAAGATTGTAGGGATATTAAGTGTAAATGTATATAAGAACTTGTATCATGCTTTCATAATAATTCAATAATATATAATCCTTCATCTCTCGTTCTTCTTGTCTCTTCATGGCATCAGAGCAAGTTAGATCCTGAGCATATCTTCCACAAAAACACGAATTTTTCACTCCATAAAATCACGATGGGAGAAGCAGGAAAAAGGGGCGAAGGAAAGAAATGAAGCTATAGCAAGACAATCGAACCAATTGCTTTGTCTTCGCCACTTTATTTACACCCATCTGACAGTCCAAATTTGTCATTGACAAATTTAATTTTCAATGGTGAAAGCTATGGCCGTGGAGGCAGTGGACAGGGAGGCACATTTCAGATGGCTAATGCAGCCACAACGAATGAAGGAAAGCCAAACAAATAGGGATTCACGGAACAAGAAATGGCTCAAATACAGAACTTGTTGGTAGGCAAACCTGAAGGTAGTCAGAAGTTAACACATAATAAGAATAAACTTATTAGTAATTGGCTTTTACACAGTGGTGCATCGCGCCACATGACGGGACAAGGGGAATTGCTTACTAACATAAGAATAGGAGTGCCCTCAACAGTTTCTTTGCCCAATTGAACAACGATCATAGCCGAAGAGCATGGATAAGTGGTTCTAAATGATGTCTTATTTGTGCCAAGTCTAAATTGCGATTTAATTTCGATATAACAATTTATTGAAGAAAATAATTGTATTGTAACATTTTACCCTACCTATTGCGTTATACAGGACCAATCTACGAAGACGTCGATTGGACGGGGTGAGCACAAGGATGGGGTTTATTATTTGAGGCGTGGTCAGTAGGTTGTTGCAAGGACACACGCAAGCAATGATGGACGACTATGGCATAGCAGACCTGGTCACCCTTCTCATAGTAAATTACCTTCTTTTTCTACTTTAATTGGAAAAAATGTATCCTGTAATTCTGATGATGTTTGTGACTCGTGTTGTCGTGCTAAACAAACACGGTCTGTTTTTAAGCTGAATAATAAGAAAAGTATTCATTTGTTTGCCTCAATTCATTGCGATATTTGGGGTAAATATAGCACGAGCAGTTTGTTAGGAGCCCAATATTTTTTTACTATAGTGGATGACTATAGCAGGGGTGTATGGGTCTACCTTATGAAAGATAGAGGGGAAGTAAGCCAACTTCTAAAAAAATTTGTCAGATGACCATGACTCAGTTTGGTAAACAAGTTAAGGTCGTACAAAGTGATAATGGGACCAAATTCCTTTCGGAAACAATGAAAGAATATTACCTTGAACATGCGATTGTTTTTCAGACCAGTAATGTAAACACCCCACAACAAAACGGGAGGGTAGAGCGTACGCATAGGCACATCTTAGAAAAGGCTCGTGCCCTACGATATCAGGCTGAGCTACCACTCAAGTTTTGGGGAGAATGTGTATTAACTGCAGCATACTTAATTAACCACACACCCACTCCGCATACTCAACGGTCTCACTCCCTATGAATTATTACACAGTGAAAAACCGATTCTTGACAATATACGAGTTTTTGGTTGCCCTTGTTACGCTCATAGCAAAGACAAACCAAAGGATAAATTTCATGAAAGAGGTAAGCGATGTATCTTTATTGGGTATCCCTATGGTAAGAAAGGTTGGAAAGTTTATGATTTAGCTCGTCATACTATTTATGAGTCGCGAGACGTCATTTTCTATGAGCACATATTTCCTTTGTGAATTACTGATAAAGAAACCAGCACGCAATCTTTTTTGAGCAGAGACAATGCAATTAGTAATGCACCTGTTGTAGTAAATTATGACCCAATAGAAAACATGAATAGGGAACCTATGGGAGAGGAGTTCCGTGACAATGAAAGGGTAATTGAGGTTGTGGGCAGTACGGAAGTACATATAGTTGTAGAACAATCCATTACTGAACAGGTGGAGGAACAACCGGTGATAGAATAAGCCGAGACAAGCATACCAATGGGACGAGGTGCTCGAGAAAAATTCGAGCCCGCCTGGAGGAAAGATTACGTGTGTAAATCCACCAGAATAATAAACCCCACACATCAAGCTCACTCAGTCAAATCGCTAATTCATAAGAAAGGTACTCGTTATCCAATAGATAATTATGTTGCAAACAATTGTTTTTCTGTTGCTCACAGATGTTTCCGAGCTGCAATCGATGAAATTAAGGAGCCCCGAAATTATTTCGAAGCAGCCACAAAAGCAGAATGGTGAGAATCAATGTCCAAAGAAATCAATGGTCTAGAAACTAATGGTACTTGGAGGATTATCGATTTGCCGATGAGAAAGCGAGCAATTGGATGAAAATGGGTTTATAAGGTGAATTACAAAGCAGATGGTACAATTGAGCGTTATAAAGCACGATTGGTGGCCCAAGGCTTCACCCAAATAGAAGGCGTTGACTATCATGAGACGTTTGCACAGGTTGCTAAGATGACTAGTGTACGTTGCCTTTTAACAGTTGCCTTACACAATGGATGGTCAATCCCATAGTTAGATGTGAACAACGCTTTCCTTCACGGGGATTTAGATGAAGAAGTATATATGCGACTACCACAAGGCTTTGAATCTCACGGGCCTAATAAGGTATGCAGATTGTTGAAATCATTGTACGGTTTGAAGCAAGCCTCGAGAAATTGGTTTGCGAAATTAAGCGAATCATTGAAGAAATTTGGGTTCGTTCAATCTCTTGCTGATTATTCTTTATTCACATATAATCACAATGGTGTGTTCCTTGGGGTATTGGTTTATGTTGACGATATGATCGTCATCAGTAACAATGATGAGGCATGCACACAGCTAAAAGGCTTCCTCGACAGGAGTTTTGGGATCAAAGACCTTAGCCGCATCCGCTATTTCTTAGGGATCAAAGTAGCATCTGGGCCAAGAGGCTTATTCCGAAGTCAACGAAAATATGTATTGGAAATTGTGAAGGACGGAGGGATGGAAGGAGCAAAGGCAATTGGAACCCCTATTCAGCCAAATCACAATTTGGAACTCGCTAATGAATATTTACTCAAGGAGCCTATAAAATTTCGACGGTTAGTAGGTCGTCTTCTCTACTTAACCATTACGAGGCCCGACTTAGTTTATACGGTACATATATTGCCACAAATTGTTCATGCTCCACGAAAGGAACACATGGATGCCATTTTACAAGTACTGCGCTATGTCAAAAGAACTCTAAGCAAAGGAATTATTCTTAATAGAAATACAAGCTTGCAGCTCCACGGGTATTCGGATTCGGATTTTGCGCGTTGTCCATTATCACGTCGATCATTGACTGGATACTTTGTATCATTGGGTACTAGTCCTGTTTCGTGGAAGGCGAGAAAGCAAGCTACTATTGCGAAATCAACGGCGGAAGCGGAATATCGTGCAATGGCAGCAGTGACAAGTGAGTTACTTTGGTTAAAGTCTTTTTTACAGTCTCTCAGAATTAATCACGAGTAGCCCATGCATTGCATATTTATTGAGATAATAAAGCGGCAATACACATTGTGAAGAACCCCGTTTTTCATGATCGAACGAAGCATATCAAAATAGATTGCCATTTCATTCGTTATCATTTGTTAGCTAGCACGATTTCAACATCTCATGTACAAAGTAAGGAGCAACTAGCAGACACTTTTACGAAGGCATTGGGGGCCGAAGCTTTTGAGTATTTACAAGGCAAGTTGGGCATTGGTTTGCCCCATGCTCCAACTTGAGGGGGATTATAGAAAGATATTATATGATATGATATGATACAATATCATAATCATATCGTATCTTAGTTGTTATGGTGGTACATATATCATATTACCTTATATGGGAAGATTGTAATTAGATGAAGATTGTAGGAATATTACGTGTAAATGTATATAAGGACTTGTATCCTGCTTTTATAATAATTCAATAATATATAATCCTTCATATCTCGTTCTTCTTGTCTATTCATTTGGCGACAATCAGTGGTGTTAATCTAGGTTTGGTGGCGGATGCACAACATATGACCCAAGATACACATATCAAATACTCCGAGATACGCACATGAATACTCTAGATTCAGAAATCAATTTGTGTATCCGGTCGTATTGATATGTGTAACTGAGATACTAACATGTGTATCTAGAGTGGTTGTCTGGGCAGCGTAGGTGTGGTGGTCGTGGGAAATAACTGTCGGCCCGTTCTATTTGAAGCCTGTGAGAGTTTATTTTGTGCAATGTTTGAACTACTTAGATTTATCAATTGTCGTAGCTGATAATTCATTCCATAACGGGTCGTCTCCCTCCATTCTCCCTGTTCTCCGTGAATTCTCCTTAAGATCTCCTTGAAGGCTTTCCAAAACGCGGACTTGCTTTATCATCATGCCTTCCCTTTGCAGCATTCTTCCTGGCCCAACTCCTCAGACAGATACCACCTGCCTTTGGGATGCCTGTGATTGACTTACTTCCACGGACCAATTCTCTTAAACAAAGTTAAGTGGGCTCATCCCCTATTAGGCTATAGTACGGATTTCAGCCCAAACAGTTTGCCCCTAATTCCTTGTGAGATACGTCTTGTGGCGTCGAATAAGGAATTTCGTACTCATACTTTCCGAAGAAGTCCCGCGGGGTCTTTTGCACTCCTTCTTGTGCACTCATTATTGCCCTTATCCCTTCTCTCCCTCATTTCTCGTGCTCTCCCTCTCTCTTTTCCTTTATAATCTCAACTCCCCTCCCCACTTCATTAATTTCAAATTTTAAAACCCCCTCATCTCTCAAAACCTTTCTCCTCCCTTCTATTCCTTCGTCAGACTTCGCCTCGCCTGCCGCCACCTTCGCCGCCCTTCTCGTGGTATTTTTCTTACACACATTTTTTATAACCCTTTCCTTTATCTCTCCTCCAACCATGGGTAAAACCCGACACACCTCTTCGACCTCTGCTCCAGCCGACCAAACCCTAGATCCCATCTTCCCTTCTCGCAACCTCTTTGTCTACCCTCATGACTGCAACTCTTCTCTCACCACTGGTGATATTCCTTTAATAAAGAAGTTACTGGGTCTTGGCGATGAGATCGAAATAGCGATCCCTGAACCAAGCCAAAAGGCGGATGTCATCCGGCCGGGATGGGTCTGCTTTTACCTTTATCCGTTTAGGTACGGCCTTCGTTTTCCTTTACCAAAACATATGCAAGACTTCCTCTACACCAAAAACTTTGCCATGACGCAAATCTCTGCAAACATTTGGAGGGTTCTCCTCCATTCCCTGACTGCTAGCTAGAACACTGGCAGCTCCATTTCCTTGGGCGATCTGGCCCATATGTACGATATCAGGTCTCTGGGAAGAGGCCAATTCTCCTTCTGGGGTTCTTGCGAGACCCCCTTCAGGCATGTGTCAAAATCCAGGGATGAGAAGTGGTTTGAGGACTTCTTCTATGTGAGGAAGACGTCTATCCTGCCGCCTGCTGACTACATCTTCGAGAAATGGGTTACTACTTCGATTAAGTAGCTCTCCTGACGCCTGATTTGTTAATCTTAATTCTTACAAGCTTACTTTATTGTTTTCGTGTAGGTCCCTGCTATCTGACCCGTCTAGGCGACCCAATATCTACTCATAACAAGCTGTTCTACATCCCCCAATCTGAGAGAAAGTTCTCTGACCTGCTGCCCGGCTTCTCACCTGCCTCCTCTTCCAATCCGCGGCAATCAGCCCACAGCATATCCTCTAGTAAGCCTCTTCGTGCTAACTTTTCCCGTATATAATCTTGCTGTATATCCGGTGCATCTGAAATGTTGGCTGTCTGCAGGTTCAAAAGTTGACCCTTTGGAGGCCATCCTCCAGAGTGCTAAAAGGAAAAGATTTGCTGTGAGCCCTGATGTAGCTTCTGCCTCTAAGAGGAGTGCCCCTACTGCTTCATTCTATTCCCCTCATACCCATTCCAGTACCATGCGCTCTGAACCTCTAGAAGTAAGCCCAGTGTCCAATCATCCTCCTACGCCACCTACTAGTCCTCCTACTGCTGCCAGTGGTGGCAACATCGCTCACTTCCCTGACGTTTTTGGGAATGTTGATAAGGTGTTCTATTGGCCTGAAATCGACCAGATCCTCTTCCCTTCCTTAGTGGAAGCTTTCTTAGAGTTCTCCCCGGAGGAGATGGCTGAAAATGATGTTCATAATGCCTTCATGGGGCATACCCCTCCTTTATTGCTTGCTCCGAACTTTTTCCTTTTTATGACAAGTTTGCTGACTCTTTCTTCTTCTACTCACAGACCTTCCAGTCAGCCCTAAATAACAGGAAGATGATCAACGTGCTGCAGGCTACCAGTAGGGCCACCGGCACCAGAAATTAGGAGCTGACTGGAACCATTGCTGAACTGGAGCAGCAGCGTGCTGATTTGAGAGGACGGGTAGTGGAGCTAAAAGCCGAGCTTGCTGAAGCCAAGAGAAAGATGATGGAGGGTGTTGACTAGCTGGTACGTACTTAGGAGGTATGCAGTACCTTCTCTGATTCTCTCAAGCGTTCTGAAGAGAAGATCAGCGAACTGATCTCCCTGGCCACCAATATTGTTGCCTATGCTACCTGGCGGGGAAAGATTAGCGGAATGCGTGCTGCTCTTGAAGAAGCTCCAACCCAGCAGGCCATTGAGGAGGAGGAGAGGCAGCTGGAGATGCTTTACCTCGTCCAACCTGATTTAAGCGTTCTGATGTCTAAGGTTGGCGAGGTGAATTCTCCTGCACTGGCGGAGCAGACGGCTGCTGGCTTATTTCAGGAAACTGCTATTGCTGAGGGAGCTCAGGAGGCTGCTGTTGCCGAGGGTGTGCAAGCTGGTCCTATACATGAAATAGGAAGTCAGCTGGAGGAGGCAGAGGAAGTGCCAGAAGTGGAGGTCATTAATGTGACCTAAAGTTAAAAGTTTTTTAGTTTCAAACTGTTTGGATGGTGGTCTGACCTTGTGTGGTGCAGACTTGTAAGTTTTTTAATCATTTTCTCATTTGTGTTTGCTCGTCGTGGTGGCGGTTTGAACTTAGAGCCGTACTTCTTAGGTCAATTTTGAAATGCCCCTTGCCCTGGTTTGGCAATTTTTATCATATCTTGTGCGTTTTTTTTTTACACACTTAGCTTATAAAGTTGCCGTGCCAGCCTGCTGGCTGATTTAGGCTAGTCGCCTGAAGAGGCTGATTTAGACTCAGCTAGCTGCCATGTCAGTCTGTTGCCTGATTTAGGCGTATGCCGCATTGTAGGTGGGGTGGTCGTGTCAACCTTTAAGACTGATTTAAACCAGTCGTGTCAAACTGAGGAGATTGATTTAGACTTAGCTAGCTGTCGTGTCAGTCTGATGACTGATTTAGGCGTATGCCGCACTTGACTACTTAACCTTGTTCATGACACAAGGTGTGTTCATCATATTTAAAGCCAACGGGGGCGTACCTTAGGCAAGTTTATCGTCATTCTAGGACCGATGGAACATTGCAGGATTCCGGTAGCTCAGTGATCCCTGCGCTCCATATGTGTGTGCATGCATGCTGGGGACCTGATTAATTACGTTTATTGCGAGCTACTTCCAGGGGGTGGTATCAGGGGTAGCTGGATAAGCTTTCAGCTGTCAGCCAGGCTCCCTTTTGTATGTTACACAGGCATGTTGACAGTCCTGCTAGTTACCCTTTCAATGTACCATAGATGTTAGAATTCAGAGTGATGCACCTAGAGAAACCTGAAAATAGAACTTTATCAGAACGATGTGAAGTACCTGATGCTGTCTCATGGGGTACCAGAGCAATTATGGTCTCGGAAGCTCACAGACCACACAACTCCAATAGTTTTTTAAATTTTGAAGGAAACAAAAGAAAAGAAATTGACACGAAATTGGTAGTATGCCTACTAACGTTTTTTTTTTTTTGGCTTTTCTTAACACACTACTCTGTACACTAAATTCTACATATTATTAAAAGTGATACCTGTTCAGGTGAAGTACGTTCCATGGTTTGTGTATGATCTGACCGTACATAGTCATTAATTTGTACGCACCATGGCCAACAACTCCTTCTACCTGGTATGGTCCTTCCCATTTATAGGCGAATTTGTCTGCCTTATGATTTTTGGTGTTTTGGAACACTTCACGGAGAACCAGGTCTCCTACCTCCAGGAGCCTGACTTTTACATTCTTGTTGTAGCTTCTGGCGATTGACTATTTGTAGGTGTGGACAACGGGGTTCCACGGGGGCGCTTGGGAGAGAGAACAAGCGTTTGCATTTTGTGGAGTCGCCACCAATTTTTATGGGAAATTGGAACCGTTCGAATACCTCGTGTCATGTCAAGACACAAAGTAGTGACATGAACACTAAGTAATCGTTACCCTTAGCATTCTATGTCTAGAATGACTCTCGTGGATGCCAATGAACACGGATGTTCACAGAGATCTGGAGTATGGGGTGAGGGTACGTATTAGGAAGCTCTTTTGATCGAACACCTAATCCCGCCCGCCTCGATAGCGGCCTCTACTAATGATTAGGGACATCATCTATACTCGATATACCGTCGATTATATGCATGCAATGCAACATCCAAGTTTTAATCCTAACATGTGAGAATTAGACTAAGTCGGTGAACAACTAATTTAGCATACAATTGGGTCGAAGTAGGATTTAACGCTCAATTACATGCGAAAATACGTAAATAAATCATACAAATGCGATAAATATTACAATGGTAGAAAATTACAATAAAAAATTAAAAACAATAATTACATCGGGTTTCATTGATTTATGTCGAAAATACCTTTAAAACGGATAATTTGAGGGAAAGAAGAAGAAAAATAATAAATTAACGAACAAATCAGCAGGCGATAATACGGTTAGTAGTTAATTATACGTAAGCTAATAAACTAAGTCAAGCAACAACGGAATTCAGAGACAGAACTCAACCTGGAACAGGCGCAGCAGGAACTGCGCCCTTTGGAAGAGGCGCATCAGTTGCTGCGTCTGTTCCAAGGGTGAGTTCTGGCTGTGACGCCGGAACTGCATATCGTTAATGTAAATTAGTTATTTTAATAGATAATTAATATATACTTACTCGGATGAAAGTGATTAATAGGTTATTTACATGTGATTAATGGTCATAAAAGCAATAAAACATGGATGAGACGGATGCAAACGGATTATTTACATGGATGAATGATTGATTAGTGACATAGATGAACGAAATAGGTTAAAAAAGGCGTATTAACGACAAAGGCAGATGAAAATATATCAAAGATCGAATTCCAGAAACCCAATATGAACAAATCGAATTCCTACAATCCGGGTTGAATTTAATGATGAAAACCCGTAAATATCAGATTATAAGGGATTTATGTCGGATTTAATGATGAATTATACGTGTGAATGAATGATAAATAATATACATGAGATTATTAGACTATTGTATCGAAGAATTAAAGAAAACAAACGAAACAAATAAAGATTGGCGGATTACAGAGGACGAAGGAAGAAGAAAGGAAGCAGGAACTGCGGCAGCCTCACGAAGTGGCGCAGCAGGAACTGCGCTCCTTCGAAGAGGCGCAGCAGTTGCTGCGTCCTTTATCGACGGTTTGTCTTCTGGAAATCCGTAAAAAGAGGTTTTAAACACGGTTTTAGAAATCGGTTTTAAGAGGTGTTTTCAACATAAACCTTACATTAATGATGATACAAAAGGGTAAATAACAATAAATAAAAGAGAGATTTACACCCTCAGACTTACATGTTTGACGAAACGAGAAGAACTAAGTTTACGATTAGTGATGCTCGACTCGAATGTAGTTGAAAGTGCCCTCGTAAGAGGAAAAAACGATTAGATTAATTAAGTTGATTGATGTGGAGTTGGTCAAATTGGTCGGTCATGCAAACGAGGTTGGTACTCAGAAGGATCCGAGCTTACGTGGTCGAATGTTCAAGCACGTAGACGCCAAAAAGTAAGAACAAAGGTCTAGAATGCAAAGGGAGAAGAGAAGGGCGGACACTCGCGTGAGAAATATGAGGAGCGAAGGCTCCTATTTATACTAATCACGTGGAGGAATTAGGGCTTTCGGAGAGACTTTGGAAGTGAATCTCGGAAAGATATGAAAAAGATACGAAAAATACGCAGAAAAGGACCTGGGAAGAGGCGCAGCAGTCACTGCGTCTCTTGGAAGAGGCGCAGCACCTGCTGCGTCTGTTCCCAAGTGGTTTCCTCCTGCGGAAGAAAGATTTCCGTGTTTAAGTTATGGAAGGACGGAATAATTTGGTTTTCCTTAATATTTTGTATGAATATTACGGGAAATTGTTTACCAAAGAATAAAGATTGTGAAATAACTATAAAATATGGAATAGAAATATCCGGAACATTCCAGAACATTCTGACTCGGGATTTAACGGTTATCAGAAAATGGAGACGGTTTTAGGCCCGAACTCCAAATGTACTCTAATTACTGTCAAAACGACCGTATCGGCACGTAGATGACAACTAAGAGGTAGACATTAGTGTTTGAGCAATCACTTGACGATAAACTTACGAACTGTCACAAATCGTTCCGCGTAGCAAACATGCGGCCCAATCATCACCGGGTAGTTTGCGAGAGGTGCAGAAATGAGGTATCTACAGAGCCCCCACTTTGACTGAGGCTTGGACAAGGCGAAAGTCAAAGTATAGCCATCAGGTCAATCGAAGATTTTAACCTGACGACTATGACGACGCGAGGCGGCTCAAGGGGTTTGAGTCAAGGACCTGGTATCGGGAACATTTTAGAGTCTGTCGACTATCGGGGAGGGTCGTTTAAAGTCCATTAGACTACGTAAGGAGGCTCGCCAGCCATAAGAAGAGATCATACCTGAGACTTCTGGACGAAACGGGACTGAATGCGCTTCGGCAAAACTCTTTGGGGCCTGAATATAACTTGGTGTCTGAAAATATGAAGGCTTATTCCTGAAAAGGGGTATCTTAATGATATGAGGAAACGATGATTCTGAGGAAAGACAGCAAGACACAGTCTGGAACTGCTGGTAGAAATTTGCTTGTGTTCAGCTTCAAACAAACTTCGGAAGAATTCGGGGTCGATGTTGATCTCCATGTCTCGAGAGGAAGTGACTGTCGGTCGTGAACTCTCGTTGGGGAACTTAATTTGGAACTAATCTCCATGTCTCGAGAGGGAAAGTCTATCCGCTTACTCTCGTTGCGGAATATAATGGAGGCGTGTCGAAACACCTGTGAAAAAATACCCGCTCGTTGTGACAAGCAAGGTTTTGGAAGCGATAAATAATGTATGATAGTCTGCTGTTGGCTTAGAAATACGGGTCTGAACGAAGAATGATCGTCAAATGGACCAAAAAAGATAAAATAGCATCGGGGAAGAGGCTCACCAAAGATGGGCCCACAAAAAGCGAACTCATAACGAATTTTTGAAAACTCGTATGGAGGGAATACCAGGAAGAGGCACAGCAAGAGCTGCGTCTCTTGGAATAGCGCAGCTTTCGCCGCGTCATTCTCGAGGGTGTATTTTCTGCGTAAAAACGCGATAAACAGAGGGTTTGCAATCCATTTACTCGAAACAGAAATCATCCCTTTCTCTCTCAAATCTTAACCATTTCCGCCAAGGTTTAATCCAAAAGCTTGCATTAATCATGACTAATCGAGGTATGTATCTCATTCTTGCATCAAACTTCTATATTTGCTCAAATTGGATCGAAAAAATTAGGGTTTTCAACCCAATTACTTCGAAAATTTGGGGCTTTTCCCCCAAATGCATTTGTCTTGTAAAATTGATACTAGAAATGGATAATTGGTAATATAAGGAACATAACCATGTATTTATCTCGAATTTTCGTTGAGTTTTGAGCATTTGAGCGAAATTGAGACGGTTTCACAGCTAGACCGTAAATTGCTTCGAAAATAGCCTTAGGATTGCCCATTTGCGATGAAACTTGATATTTGAGATCCTTGGACAATGGGTAAACTCCCTATCATCTCGGAATTTTGGTTTGTGACGGCTTTTTCAGGACACGTTTCTAGGGCATAATCGCCGTTATAACGAAATGCTGCCGAAATTTCGACTCGAACCCGGAACTAGGATTCAAATTAGGCTTGACTTGACCCTAATTACCACATGAGTGATCGGGTTTATGAGAATATGGCCAAAGATGGCGAGAAAGGAGCGATTTCAGGGCTTCCGAAGGCTCGGAAATCCCTTAACCAAGGCTCGTCGTCACGTGACGCGGCCTAAATTTGCTTTAACGTTGCAGGTGATGAGGCTTCTATATCTGGGAGGGCTCCCATGGAGATAGACGCTGCTGTTATCGAGGAGGCTTTGGAGCAGGCTTTCACCGCCGCGGTGATGGCTGCTGGGGACGAGGTCCACGAGGAGGAGGCTGTTGAGGAGGAGGAGGCCCCGAGGCTGGCGAACGTTGCACGAGGAGGTCGTCAGCTGAGGGGAGCACCCGCGTGGGCTGAGACCTGAGAGAGTAGGCACCTGCTTTGGGCTGTAGAGGGTCACCTGTCCTACAGGACGGTGAAGAGTTTAGTAATTTTGAATTCATTACTCATCACTAACCTTTTTTTCATTCATTTCATTTGCTCATATCTTTTCCAATTTTTACTCAAAACTAAAGATAGCTTTTATTTCAAATCACAATAGGAGGCCGGGAACATCAGGTCGTTCTCGGGTTAGTGATCGAGCGTGGAGCGTTTGGTGCCTTGGTGCAGGCTTGGAGGGATATCGCGAAGAGGAAGCTGCGGGGTAACCTTAGCCTGGTCCGCGCTTTCTTGGACTGATTCTGGGACACGACTTCCACTTTTCACATGCTTTTTAGTGAGGTGGGAGTCACTCTGGAGGACTACGCATGATTTCTGGTCTGCCGTGTGAGACTGAGGCTGTGGAGTGGCCGGAGACTACCATGAGGGTGGACTCGGCCGAGGCTAGGAGGTTGATGGACTGGAACTTGTCGCCGAAGGCTGTTACAGTGCCTGGTTTGGTGCTCAGTTCCTATGTCCGAGACTACTTTGCGGGGAAGACCCCGGCGCTGGTGACGATTGACGGGAGAGAGACGGCTCCTCCTCCGTGTACTGCTGAGCAGAGGGCTCGTTTGTGGCTTTGGTGGTTTCTGTCTTCGATTTACCTCGGAGACAAGGGAGAGAGGCTGACGACGAAGCTTCTTTACTTCCTTTCTGACCTGAGCTCCCTACGGCATTGGGACTGGGTCACTGCTGGTTTTGCGGTCCTCATCCGCTTCATTAGGGCCCTGGTTCGTCCGGAGTTGATGGAGAAGGGGACTTCTCCTGGTGCTGTCGGACCTGGACTACTGTTGGAGGTATGAACCTTCATTAAGACGAAAATCAATTCGTTTCTTTATCAAATTACGAAAGATCGTCATTGACTATCTTGCTTTACAGGCGTGGGTGTACTCCTACTTTCCGAGCCTCTCGCCGAAGAGGACGGAGCCGCTGGAGAGAGCATATCCCGTGGTGAGGAATTGGGTGATGTGCAGGATGAGGAGCAAGCGTTCCTCTCACGGTGTTTACCGGCGGGACGTGAACGCTCTGCAGCTGGACAGCGTGAGCATCTCACTTATATTCATTTTGCTTCTTCATTGCTTTTAATCGATCATAAGAATGATTCCTTGTTTGTCTTGTCCTAGTGGGTGCCCAGGCCTTGGGCGGAGTACGCTGGAGCGCCTCCTTTTGTGGCTGAGGTCCTTCGACCTAGGAGCTCGAGCCGGCTGCTGTTGAGGACGTCGATAGGCCCTGTGTGGTACTTGGGCGAGCGCTTGGCTCGTCAGTTCTCCCGGGATGTGTTGACGGTTCCAATCGATCCTCCTAGGACGATGTTCAGGGAGCCTTCCGACGCAGAGAGGGAGGCTGACGTGGCTGGCGTCGGTGGTGACGCCCTCCTTCTTCCTGACGAGGACTACTCGGCGTTCCTCTACGGGAGGTTGGCGTACTGGCCGGTAGTGATGAGCATATTTTCTCTCCTTCTTTACTTGATTTTGAGAGTATGATGAAATATCATAGATTAATGGGAAACATTTGATTTTGCAGGAGGTTGAGGCGGCGGGCATCGAGCCCCCAAAGTACCCCGAGACCCTCGAGTACACTGACGCGACTGGGAGGACGACGATCTCCGAGCTATGTGACTTTGACGTGGCTGTGACGGATGCTGGCATGGACGATTGGCAGCATCTGATTCGGAGGGTGAGCCTCTAATTTACATTATTGTTTTGTGTAAGAACACATTTGGTTGAATTTATTCGATTATTGAGAACTTCTTTCTTGAAAATGCAGGTTGCAACGTCTCGGTTCGTGGCGTTATGGAGGGTGGCCAACCGGCTGCGAGCTACTGCCGTCGAGGCACTTGTCGGTGGTCGAGGTCGTCAGGTATGAATCTTGTGCCTATTTCATTTTTGAATTTTGATTTTCCTTGTAATTGCTTGAAATGATTGACATGAGCCAATTTTGTTGTTTACAGGGGGACCGTGAGCTGAAGCGAGAGTTGGCCCAGTCTCGGGAGGAGACGACTCGCTTGTTGAGGGAGCTTGAGGTTCGGGACGCTGAGGTTGCTGCTCTCGCGGCAAGGGTTGCGGAGCTGGAGGGCGACCGGCAGTAGTTTTGTTTAGTTTTTGTTTGTATTTTGCACATTTGTACATTTCGGACCTTTATTTTGGTCATTTTGGACTTTGTTTGGGGCTCGAGCCCCCAGTTTGCTGTACATTTCCCTTTTTGGTTGTATATATAACGGCCTGAGTGCCTTTGCTGCTGGGTTGTGTTGCTTGTATCTGCAGGTTAACTTTGAACAGGTTTTGTAGATGACGGTTTACGCCGTTATGTTGCCGAAATTTACATAGAAATCACGCGAAGCATACTTTTGTATATACATATGGCCTGAATTAGCGCAAAACGAACGACTCAAAGGAACGCAAAAATGCAAGAGAAAATGCAAAAATGCAAAAAATTTGCCGGAAATGACCAGACGGCAGGGAGGGTTACCCCCTAAAAAAAAAGAAAAATAGAGCCCTATAAGTTAGAGATGAAATGATTAAAAAGACATAAAAGAAATATATAAATGAAATAAATATATAAACTTTGAAATGAATTAAATTGGAATTGAAAATTATTTCCTAAAATGAAAATGTACAAGTGTGATAAAATGACGAAAATGTTGATATCGCCTCGAGATGCGTGCCCGTGGAATTAGGAAACACGAAATATGGTAATTTCCACGTATTTACCAAAACAATAACCCGTAGGAATAGGAAATTATTCGTCACAGAATTTAGGAAAGATCCAACGCGGAAAATCATAGAAACCTTGGTGAGGAAGAGGCGCAGCATGAGCTGCGTCCCTTTGAAGAGGCGCAGCAGGTGCTGCGCCTGTTCCCAGGTGTGTCTGCTCTGGCAGATTTTAGGAAACAGAAATTAGTATAAATAGAGACGTCGATAGAGCTTTTATTCACACAATTCTTCCGTCTCTTCTTCGTCTTATTACATAAAATTCTCAAAACAAGCACTCATCATGAATACTTTGGAGATTCGCCTAAAGGAGTGGACCAACGAGTTTTCCAACATGGAGAAACATGACATGGGCGCCTATAATCTTGGATCAGTGTTGAGTTTGAAGCTCATCAAGATTGTTAAACCATTCTTGGATGCTTGTCTTGATTACTGGGACCCGAATTATCATGTTTTTGCGTTCCCTGGAGGCGACATTTGCCCATTTCCTGAAGAAATTGCTGCGATTGGTGGGTGGTGTGGTCATGGGCCATGTCTCGGTCTGCGGATTCGGGTCGCCTACCGGTCCATAGTCGCGGGCCACCAGCAAGTCCAGTCGATCTGTGGGCATGCAGCGGTCTTTTGAAAGCCACGCTCGGCGGCGTAAAGATGCCTTCGACCGGATCATTTTAGATCGGTCGGTTTCGTCTCGGTAAGGGTCTCGAAACGATTAGAGATGTTCGGAGTCGCCACCAAGCATTTGTGGGATGCCTGGAACCCGTTCGAAATCCACTTTATACCTCGGTCAAATCGAAGCACAAAGCTGCGTTTTGACATAGGTACTAAAGACAAGGAAATCGTCCCACTTTAGCATCCTATCTCTAGAATGACTCTCGTACGCCCTGGATAAGGTCGTCCACTATCCAAAGTTTCTGAGTAAGAGGTGAAGGTACGTATTGGGAAACCCTTTAATTAGACACCCAATCCCGCCCGCGTTTAGCGGCCTCTACTGATCGATCTTGGTCGGTTGAATGCAAAGAATGATAAAACGGTTTAAATGCATGAATGCGCATCCAATGATTTAAACCTAACATGTGAGAGCTTTCTAAGTCGGTTGATTTAATCCAAGTATCAAGTATAAGATGTCGAGTTGGATTAATGATTGATTTGCATGCAAGACGGAAATTAAACATCCATTTACCGTATTAGGTTTAGGGTGCATAACACGATCCATTTGTCTTAGTAAGGCATTTTGCAAATATGGTTTGAATAGTCATCTGATCCGTCCTATATCCGGGTTAACCGGAGTCGGGATCGTCCTAGACTAATGCTGGAAGGGAACAGGCCCTGTACCAGACGGCTATAAGAGGCGCGAGCCCGCCGGCGGTGTAAGGAGCCTCCCTCTGGTTTTGAAAATGAGAATGAAAAGGCCGGCTTGAGGCGCGCGTTAGCCAACGGTTGTATGCCGTGTTCTGACTATTTAGAAAACGTTATAAAACGTGTTAAAAATGGATATTTGAACCCGGTTTGATTTGAAAGGGTCGTTTAGACCGCATTTGTCGATTTGAAGAACTAGACTCGAATAATCATCATTGTTTGATAACATTCGGTGTCGGGTTCGGTTTGACAAGCTTGACATGAATAGTTTTGAAAATGATTATGGACTAATTGTTTTAAGTCCATTTTGAATGTAATTAGTCGGTACTCATCATCGTACCCGGGTTAAAATCCGGCATGGTATGTATAACCAAGGATGACTTTGTGTTGGTGACTAATATGTTTGTTTGAAAAATGTAATGAAATGAAATAAAAGGCTTTAAAATACCTCTTAAATGTCATTAACCAAATATTATCACCGAAATTTAACCGTCATGGTATGAAGAACCAAGGGCGAAAAATGCTTTATGGTTTAAACATGTGAAATGAAACAAAAAGGTTTCGAAAATACTTGAAATGGTAAAAACCGATTACAAATATGAAAAATAGATTAAGGGAAATGACGAGAATAAACACGGTTGATCTCTGGTTTGAGTGCCCCATTTAGGCGCGAGCCTGTTGGGGACCTAAGGGGCTTCTGCCTCAGACCAAAAATCAGTTTTGGCTCGTTTATTCCATGTTTTGGTTCATGTTATGCATGTTTTAGCATGTTAGAGTCATGAAACAAATGAAAATATAATAAAGAGGATTTGTAAACCCTCATACTTACATGTTTGGTTATGGCGAGTGACCGACGTAAGTGTAATAACTCGTTTGATCGGAAAAAAACTCGGTTTAAAACCGTTTTGGTAAGTAAAAGAGTGTTTTAAAAGTTTAGTGATGGTGTAGTGGTCAAAGTGGTCGGACAAGTGTTTTAATGCACGATGACGGTACCAAACAATGTATAAGGCTTGTATTTACGATCGATAGGTCATAAATACGCGTCGGGTTGTAACTTTAGAAGTCGAGTCGAGAATTTTAAGGGAGAAAAGAGGGGGCGGACACTCGCGTCACTCTCAAATGGGTGGCATTTGAGGGGTATTTATAGGAGAATGAGTGGTTGTGTGAGTTTTGAGCGACGTGGCCACCTGGGCTGCTCAAAGAGGCGCGAGCCATGCCGCGGGTCTTCGAGTTGTGTTGTCACTATCACAACAAACGCAATCATGATTTGTTCTATCCTAGGTTTTGTAGTTACATGTTTGGTACTTGACCAACATGAATCCGGGAAAACTTAGCATAGAAGGCTTGAAGATATTTTGTTTTTGTGGTTGACTCGGTTTGACTCGTTGTTGGAGTCGGGATTTGAATTTTCGAGTCGGTTTTTGGTCCGGTGTCGGTTTTGACTCTAGTTAGTGTCATTGCGACCCCGTCGTCGTGCATTAAACACTCCAGGTATTTTTGAAATGTTTTGAAATATTTTGTTTTCGAAATCGTTTTAAGTTTTCCAAAGTAAAGTTGTACACAAACTGTCGAGCAAACGCCGCGATCCCTAAACATGTTGTAGCCCGATAATCATCGGGTGTTTGTTGGAGTCTCAGCAGATACCGGGTATCTACAGAGCCCCCGTTTTGACTGAGGCTTGGACAGGGCGAAAGTCAAAGTAGAGTCCCCAGGTCAATCGAAGATTACAACCTGAAGACCCAAGCGACGTCGAGGCGACTCGAAAGGATTCGGGCCAAGGACCTGCCGTCGGGAAGGGCGACGCCAAGGCGACTCGAGGGTATGAGTCAAGGACCTGTCGTCGGGAACATTTTAGAGTCTTTCGACTGTCCTGTTCGGGTCGTTTAAAGTCCATTAGACTACGTACGAAGGCTCGCCAGCCATAAGAAGAAGTCATACCTGAGGCATCTTCGGATATGTCCTTGCATGGTTGCGGATAAATGCTCGCCAGCTGCGGTGCGTACGTGAGGAGGGCTCGCCAGCCGCGATGCGTTGTAAGGCTCGCCAGCCGTGGTGCGTTGTAAGGCTCGCCAGGCATGGTGCGTATGTGAGGAGGGCTCGCCAGCCGTGATGCGTTGTAAGGCTCGCCAGCCGTGGTGCGTTGTAAGGCTCGCCAGCCATGGTGCGTATGTGAGGAGGGCTCGCCAGCCGCGATGCGTTGTAAGGCTCGCCAGCCGTGGTACGTTGTAAGGCTCGCCAGCCATGGTGCGTATGTGAGGAGGGCTCGCCAGCCGCGATGCGTTGTAAGGCTCGCCAGCCATGGTGCGTTGTAAGGCTCGCCAGCCAAGACAAGGAAATGTACCCGAGGCATCTTCGGGATGTGTCCTTGGAAGGGTGCGGACAAAGGCTCGCCAACCATGGTGCATATGTGAGGAGGGCTCGCCAGCCGCGGTGCGTTGTAAGGCTCGCCAGCCGCGATGCGTTGTAAGGCTCGCCAGCCGTGGTGCGTTGTAAGGCTCGCCAGCCACGGTGCGTTGTAAGGCTCGCCAGCCGCGACAAGGAAATGTACCCGAGGCATCATCGGGATGTGTCCTTGAAAGGTTGCGGACAAAGGCTCGCCAGCCATGGTGCGTATGTGAGGAGGGCTCGCCAGCCGCGGTGCGTTGTAAGGCTCACCAGCCGAGACAAGGAAATGTACCCGAGGCATCTTCGGGATGTGTCCTTGAAAGGTTGCGGACAAAGGCTCGCCAGCCATGGTGCGTATGTGAGGAGGGCTCGCCATCCGCGATGTGTTGTAAGGCTCGCCAACCGAGACAAAGAAATGTACCCGAGGCATCTTCGGGATGTGTACTTGAAAGGTTGTGGACAAAGGCTCACCAGCCATGGTGCGAATGTGAGGAGGGCTCGCCAGCCGCGATGCGTTGTAAGGCTCGCCAGTCGAGACAAGGAAATGTACCCGAGGCATCTTCGGGATATATCCTTAAAAGGTTGCGGACAAAGGCTCGCCAGCCATGGTGCGTATGTGAGGTCGGCTCGCTAGCCGCGATGCGTTGTAAGGCTCGCCAGCCGAGACAAGAAAATGTACCCGAGGCATCTTCGGGATGTGTCCTTGGAAGGGTGCGGACAAAGGCTCGCCAGCCATGGTGCGTATGTTAGGAGGGCTCGCCAGCCGCGATGCATTTTAAGGCTCGCTAGCCGAGACAAGGAAATGTACCCGAGGCATCTTCGGGATGTGTCCTTGGAAGGTTGCGGACAAAGGCTCGCCAGCCAGGGTGAGGTCGGTTAATGGACCATGGGAGTAGCCGCGTCGAATGGGCTTGTTTTGATAGTGCGAACTTGTGATGTCGCTGGGGAAATAGTGAGTAGGGGTTCTCACTATCACTGTTTTTGGAATGAGCGGGTTCTGCGAGGAAGCCCCCTGCTGGTATTTGAGAGAATAGTGAATTTGGAATCTTCACCATTCGGTTTGAATTTGCAGTGGCGGTTTTGATCGCCGTTTGTTCTAATTTTGAAGGAAAATAGAAAATTTGAGTTTGCTATAGCGTTTCAAGTGACGGTTTATGTGCCGCCGTTGACATTTTGAAAGAAATAGTGAATTTGGAATCTTCACTATTGATTGAAGTGACGGTTTATGTGCCGCCGTTGACATTTTGAAAGAAATAGTGAATTTGGAATCTTCACTATTAATTGAAGTGACGATTTATGTGCCGCCGTTGCTATTTTGAAAGAAATAGTGAATTTGGAATCTTCACTATTAATTGAAGTGACGGTTTATGTGCCGCCGTTGACATTTTGAAATAAATAGTGAATTTGGAATCTTCACTATTGATTGAAGTGACGGTTTATGTACCGCCGTTGCTATTTTGAAAGAAATAGTGAATTTGGAATCTTCACTATTAATTGAAGTGACGGTTTATGTGCCGCCGTTGACATTTTGAAAGAAATAGTGAATTTGGAATCTTCACTATTGATTGAAGTGACGGTTGATGTGCCGCCGTTGCTTGAAAAATAGCGGTTTTTGAATTTTCGCCATTATCTTGGAAAATTTGAAGGAAAATGGTGAATTTTGATTTCGCCATTATTTTTGAAATTGGCGGTTTTGATTGCCGTTGCTTGAAATTTGGAGAAAATAGCGGTTTTCGAACTTTCGCTATTATTTTTTGAAGTTGGCGGTTTTGATCGCCGTTTGCTTGAAAATAGCGAGTTTTAAATTTTCACTATTTGTTTTGTTGGTTTTCGAGGAAATGACGACATTCAATATCGTCAACGAAAATTTTGGAGTTTGTTGTGGGAAATTGGGCCAAAGCCCAAATTTCGCTGAAAAGGAAACGGGAGGCCTGGTTTAGGCGCGAGCCACCTGGCGATGCAAGCCGGCTTCCCTATTTCTTGTTAAATGGACGCGAGGTTGAGCTGCGGATGATTATTCATCTTCAACCTCAATATCCCGCAAAATCGCCATTAAAGGACTTCCAAGCTTGCTTTCACTTGTGCCATTGTCAACAAATGTCATCTCAAGGTAAGTATTTCCTCTTGAATCCTTTCAAATTTGTTGATTGTTAGCTTAGTTGAATTAGGGATGATTTTGCCCTAGAAATTCGAATTGGGTGTTTTTGATTGAGCCAATTTCGAGTGAAATTGATGTTTGCATTAGGTTAGAAACCTGTTTAGGAGTATAGGGGTGCTTTTAGTTTGCATTTTGGTCCCCGTTCCCGCTCCCTAGGCTCGAAAAACGTGATTGAGGCGAGAAGCCGTCTCATTTCACAATGCCAAGTTTATTTGCTTGGGTAGTGGGTCCCACTAGGTTGCATTGTAGTTGGGAAAACCCGTATTTGCCATTTAAGGACCTTCGTTGGATGTTTGTGGGCAAAATTGGATTTTTGCCTTTTGCGACGGTCTTACGTCTAACAAAATAAGCGCCTGTCTGGGCTTGAATTGAGTCAGTTTGCCTTGAAATGGACCTTATTGGTATTTTAGGTCACCTTGAGGTGTGATAAAATAATGTTTGCCTTTTTGCGGTCGTTTTTGAATTTTTGACCGGCTCGGGCTCAAATTAGCGTATGAATTGCCTTTTTGAGCCGCAGAAAATTCCCCATTGTGTCGGGAATGTATTTCGGGTTATTGGCAGACCTTGTATGGGTCTTGAAATGCCGTTTTTTGTGATTTTGACTTGTCTTTTGCTTGAAAAGAGGGGCGAGTCGTTTTTGTGTTTTTTTGTGAACCGTTTTGTTTGGTTGGATTTTGGGTGGGATTGCCCTTGCTTTTGCATTGCAGGTTGTGTTGTTGTTTTTGGATTTATCCATTTCATGTCGTCGTAATGCCGAAATTTCGGCTGACGTTTTTTCTTTGTAGGAGAGTGTTCGGAGCAGGCCGGGTTCATGGTTGCGACTTTTGAGGAGTTGTTCTGGCCGGGCCTGGTTAGTACTCCGGTTAGCACGCCCGCCGTGGTTGCGGAGGACGTTACTGAGGAGGAGAGACCTCCTGAGCAGACTGCTGGGGCCTCAGGGGCCGTCGAGGAGCGTGCAGAGCCCGTTGTTGGGGATGTTAGTGCCGGTAGAGCTCAGACTGGGGCTGAGGCGAGTACCTCCGGGAGGAGGATTTCTTTGAGGGAGCGCCGTCCTCGGGCGACTAGGCGGGCGTTGCGGAACGTCAACAGGGTTGTTGAGTTGGGCCCTATCCACCACGTTGAGTCTCGCGGCCATAAGAGGCGGAGAGCGGAGACGGTCGAGGAAGATGCTGACGTCGCGAGTTTCAGAGCCAGGCGAGTTACGGCCCCGCGGGAGTTGCTTTTACGGGCGGCGCCAGAGTGGGCCGTGGGTTTTGACGGTAGCCAGTTGTTGCTTCGACTAGACCGGCATCTTTCCTACCGTGCTCACGAGGGCATGGTGAGTCGCCTTCCCCGGTTGAAATTTGTCATTCATTTTTGAAGTGCCGAGCCTAAATAGGCATTCTGACGTTGTCTGTTTTTGATTTCAGGAGATCGGCACCATGAGGACTTTCTCTGGCTACTCTACCTGCTTGGGCCTCTACGACGTTCTTCGAGCTGGGTCGAGGGCATTGATAGAGTGCTCGGCGTTCGGGCCGTTGGTGGCCGCTTGGCGGGACATTCATAGGTCCTCGATTAGGGTGAACTTGTGTTTGATCCGCGCCATGTTGGATCGGTACTGGGACACGACGTCGTCGTTCCACATGGAGTTTGGGGAGGTCGGCGTGACTTTAGAGGACTTCGCCATGGTATCCGGCCTTCCCTGTGGTGAGCTGCCATTGAGTTTACCGCAACACCGGAGAGGGTGTCCTCTCCTGCGGTCACTGCTTTGATCGGTACTGCTTTGCCGGAGCCTTCCGATATCACCCCGTACCTGATTGCGAGTTCATATGTGAAGGACGACTTCACTGAGAGGGTGGCAGGTGTTGTTCCGGCGCCGTTGGCGAGCCCGGAGGCAGAGGCTGTGGCCGACGCGGAGGAGGCGCGGCTGTGGTTATGGTACTTCTTGGGTGCCACGTACTTTGGCGACAAGGGCGAGCTCTTGTCAACCAAGGTGCTTCCTATTCTTTCCGACCTTGACGCTTTGGGTCGGTTCGACTGGGTTACGCCTGCTTTGGCGAGTTTCACCCGGTACTTGCACGCGGCGGTACGTCCGGAGACAGTGGGAGCGGGTAGTGCTCCTGCTCTGGTTGGTCCCGGCCTCATCTTTGAGGTACGAGCGTTTTTTTTTGTGGTAGTTTTTTTTTTATTTTGATTTTGATTTTTGCAATTTTTGAGAAATTGGCTAATTTGTGTTTGCTGTGTTTGATTACAGGCTTGGTTGTATGCTTACTTCACTCCTCTGCGTCCGGGGACTACAGACGGTGTTCCCTCGGCTTACCCTGCTATGAAGGGTTGGACGGTGTCTCGGAAGAAGTCGACCAAGTCAACTTACGAGGACTGCAGGCGTCGCGTGAACAAGCTTCGGGTTGCTGATCTAAGTTCTTGTTCTCTTCCCCTTTTTCCCTTAGATAGAGATAGGGCGATTAGGTAGCTTAAAGAGCCCCCAGTTAGTTGAGTAGCTTTGTTTCGAGTGCAGTTTGTTGGGCGGCCTTGGGAGCACTACACGGGTGTGCCGGCTGCCATCACGTAGCATTTGCGACCTCGCAGCTCCCTGTGCCTGTACTTGGAGACGGCGATTGAGCCGATTTGGTACTTGGGCGAGCGTCTAGTTCGCCAGTGCTTTACCGAGACTTTCGTCGTGCCGGTTGACCCGCCTGGGGTGTTGTTCCAGGAGTCGACTCCTGATGAGGTTGAGGAGCACCTTCACGGTCGAGGAGGTGAGGAGCTATTGCTGCGGGAAGCCGACTACGACACCTTCCAGTTGTCGAGGCTTGCTTGGTACCCGATCGAGGTATGTTTTCCTCTTTTCTTTGTTTTCATTGCCTCCCTTGATAGGAGGGTTTGTCATTTTTGATGTGGATCCAAATGGCAGGGAGTCGGCCCGTTGATGAGGACTCAGCCCCCAGCTTTCCCGACGGAGACCACTTTTCAGGGGCCGGGTGGCGAGGAGCTTCAGTTGCGCTTACCGGAGCCCGCGGTGGCCGAGGTGGCCGATGCCAGCATGGAGTGGAGGTTGGCTGTTCTGAGGGTGAGTTCCTCTGACTTGAACACTTTCTCCAATTATACTTTGCCTTACATTGTATTGAAGGACATTTTTGTTTTGTAGGTGACGACTGTTAGTCACCAGAAGTTGTGGCGGATGGCTAACCGCTGGAGGGCGCTGGCTAGTGACCTGGCTACGAGGGAGGCTCGGCTTTCTCAGGTACGTGTTGTGTGTTGTTTTTGTATATTTGGTGTTGTATTTCACGTTTTTAGATCTTGAGGATCTGTTATTGTGTTTGGCAGGGCACAACGGATCCGGTGGAGCTTGCTCGGGTCCGTGCTGAGTTGGAGGCAGCCAGGTCGACGATCGTAGGCCAGGAGCTGGGGATCATCCGTCGGGACCAGGACTTGAGGCGTCATGAGGATGAGCTGCGGAGTTGAGACGCGGAGATTGCCTCTCTGAAGGCTCAGTTGGCTGCAGCGGAGGAGCTTCACGTCGAGATGGAGCGTGAGACGTTGGAGAGTTCCCCGGAGAGGGAGTTTGAGCTGGTGGTGGTGTCTGCGTTGGCGGCGACTCCTAGTGAGTCCAGGACTGGTCCGACGGGAGACGTCGAGTAGTTGTTGTAGCTTGTCCGTGTCTTGGACTCTTTCCTGTACATATTTATATTTTGCGTGAGACGGTTTGTATATATGTGTTTTTGGATTGTGGTTTTTTTTGTGATTTTTGGCTTTTTTGTGTTGTGTTTCGGAGGAGCGCTTGTCGGCTGTTGATTCTCCTTTTGATGTTTGCACCAGTTCCTGCATCGTTAGTGTAGAAAACAGGCAACAGATAGCAAATACGCATAAACGTAAACACGTGGAAGCATTTGATTGAAAACACGTAAAGCATTTGTTTGAAAATCAAAAATTAACCAAGATGACTTGAAGTTAAAATTTGCAAATTTGAAATAAATTTTGATGATTCCGCGACAAATCATCGCGTTCGGAATTCAAAAGGAATTGATTTGAAAATTTGAGCAATTAACTCGTGTCGTGAATTAAATTGCATCGAAATTTGTTGGAATTGACTCGAAAATTCAAACTCAAACCGTCGAGAAAGAATTTTAGAAAAAGGATTTTTGCGAGTACATTTGGCTCTTGAGGTCAAGACTCGAATTTGTGAGTGCTTGAATTTTTGAGGAAAATTGATGTCGTGTTATCAATTTTCGATTTTGATTTCTGTTTTGCGAAAAAGCGAAAAATTTTCGGAATTTCGACTAAATTGGAAACGATCCGTCGCGGATCAGGGCGACTAGCCCTTCCCCCTTAAAAAAAAGAAAGAAAAATCCGTATGTTTAAAGCTGCGTCATGGAAACCGTGTCGGATTTCGTAAAACGCGAAAACAAGGGAAACCGTGTCGGATCAGGGAGGTTTGAGGTGTCAGGAGAAAACACATGTTGAAAGAGACAAGTCAACAGCGGGAATCCTAGAGAAGCCTCAAAGAGGCGCGAGCTGCTCGGCGATGGAAGTCGGCTCTCCTCTTTTTCTGAAAAATGCGATGATCGTTTTGTATAAATAGGGACGTTTGCGCTTCATTGTTTCATCATCCGAAACACAAAAACATCTCTACGAAACCTCTTCTTCTTCCACAAAAATATTCATGGATGCTTTTGAGAACGAATTGCGACAATGGTGCCGGGATTTGTCACCTCCCGAGAAGTATCAACTCGATTGCATGGGAGTTGGTCAATTGTTGGTGCTTTGTCAAGTCAAGGTGCAACTTTCGTTTCTTGAAGCGTGCTCTCGGTTTTGGGATTCGAAACATCATGTTTTCGTTTTCCCGAAAGGTGAAATTTGTCCTCTTGCCGAAGAAGTTGGAGCCATTGGTGGGTGGCCGGGTTGTGGTCTGGTGCTTCCTCCGACTCGGTTATGCTACAAGGAGAAATTCCGTTCCATGTTGGGTTTGTCAACAAGCCAAGTCAACTTTCTTCTTGCTCCACATGGTGTGGATATGTTGGCTCTTATCAACATCTTCTCGAATCGGTTAGATGCTAATGTCTCGGAGGTTGCTAGGAGAAGGGCTCTTGCATTTTACCTTGTCCATGTGTACCTCTTTGTTGATGTCTTGAAGAAGGAGGGGCCAAGATGTCATGGTAGCATGACCCTCATCCATGTGATCGAGCAAATGGAGCATGGTAGAGATCCATCATGGTTGGTGCTTGGAGATATTATCCAAGCTTTGCACAAGGAAGGCTCTTGTGGAGAAGCTCCCTCTTTTGGATCGCCAAGGATCCTCCAAGTGTGGCTATTGGAGAGGCTAAGATATGTAGAGCCTCCGGCTAATCCTTCTTCTTACTCCTTCCGTCACCTTACCATGAGGAAGAAGTTATACCCGGATAGTTTTGCTTCCATCGAGGCCTATTGGGTCGCAAGATTGGCGGAGGTGGGTGGTCCACATATCCGTTGGGTGGTGCCGTGGTGGCACTTGAGGTCCTTCACGGGGTTGCCCGCTTCGGGTGCTAGTCCTCGTTCTTTGATGGTGGTGGGTTTGAAGGTTGTTTCCTTCATTTATCCCGAAAGGCTCATGAGGCAAATGGGGCGTCAACAAAAGGTGCCCGCTTAAGATACTCTTGTCCAAGAGAATGTTTTCCGGAACTCCGAGCTTGTAGAATTCTTCGAAAGGTGGTGGGCCACTCGGCCGCTTTGGGAGGTGCCAAACCCCGTTGCCACGACATGGGTGACTCCCGCTTATGTTAAGTGGTCACGTGCTCCGTCCTTGGAAGAGAGATCCAAATTCCGTAAGGACGAGGTTGTCGACTTGAAGTACCGAGAGGTTGGCAAGGCCAACCGTGCCTTCTTTGAGGAGTATGTTGATGGAGCTACTCCCGATGTGATGAGACCACCGAAGAGGAGGAGTTCCGGCCCCAAGAATATGGTGGGCCGTACATTGGCTCGTCTTGGGTCAAATATGGGGTCTTGTGCTAGACCGGAGGCCGTCGTCGTCTTAGATCCGTTGAGGATCCGTTCCGAGGAGGAAGTCCATGCTAGGCGGGCCAAGAAGAAGAACAAGGGGAAGATGTACCCCGAAGGAAAAGGCAAGGGTAGAATGGAAGAGTGAAGACCTCCATTACCCACTTTATTATTATGTTGTATTATTGTTGTGAGGTTGTATTATGTTGTACTAGCTAGTTGTTGTGTGTTTTGTGCTAGTTTTACTATGTGAGGTGTGTTAGTGGACACCTTAGCTTTGACAAGTTGTAGACTCGTCGTGCTTTATTTGTTGTTGAAATTGTAATTCCTCCCATTATTAATTAAATAAGAGGATTACCCGTGTCGAAAATTGTGAACGCTTGTTTCTTTCATCCATTTTGCGAAGGCAATTCGATTTGAATCGTCCTCAACATTTGCACTTGGGAAAGTGGTATTTTGTGGAAAGGGAGAAAGGCTTGTTGTTTGTATTTTTGTGGGAAAGGGAATGGTTTTCCCTTTCTTTTTTTTGATGGGGATGTTTTTTTTTATTGTGGGGATTTTTGTACGGGGATGGTTGTTTTTTTATTGTGGGAATGGTTGTATCCTCCTTGTGTAAGGAAGGACTGCCTATGTATTCACCTGAAGAGGTGAAATCAAACCATGATCGTAGTTCGAGATGTTTTGTGAATTTGAATTGGGTTTTGTAGTTGTATCTCTCAGGCATAAGAGGGACTGCCTACGTATTCACCTGAAGAGGTGAAATCAAACCATGCTCGTAGTTCAGGGGGTTTGTTTTTGTAGTGCAAATGGACGTTGCCTTTGACGGATCAAAGGACATTCGAAAACGGGCAAGGTGCCGCAGCTTAGACTCGATAAAACATGCAATTTCAAATCAGAACATATTGAGGAACTTGACTTGAAAAGGGTTGAGGTCGATGCTAGTTGCAAAACTAGGCTAGGTTGTTGGTTGCTATGGTTCAAGGGTAGTATTTCTTGAGTTGGTCTAGGTTGGTCGGGTTTGTAAAGTCCTCCCCGTCTAGGTCACTCAGTCTCACTGCGCCCCCCAAAAGTATTTTCTTGACCAGGTATGGCCCGGCCCAGTTGGGTTTGAATTTTCCCCTCGGATCGACGGGTAATGGTGCTCGAACTGACTTGAGGACCAAGTCGCCCTCCTGGATGTTTCTGGGTTTAACCTTTTTGTTGAATGCCCGTTGTATACTTCGTTGGTATAGTTGGACGTTGTGCAAGGCGTTGAGTCGCCGTTCGTCTAAAAGAGTTAGTTGTTCGTACCTTTGACGGGTCAATTCCGCTTCAGGGACTTGACTCTCCAGTAGAATGCGTAGAGATGGGACCTCTAACTCCACCGGTTGAACCGCCTCCATACCGTATGCTAGGTAGAAGGGTGTGGCGCCTGTCGGTGTTCGAATGGAGGTTCGGTATCCCCAGAGTGCGAATGGGAGTTTGCTCGGCCAATCGCGGTAGTTGTCTTGCATTTTCTTGATAATGGTAACAAGAGTTTTGTTCGCTGCCTCCACCGCTCCGTTGGTTTGGGGACGGTAGGGGGATGATCGATGCCGTTTGATCTTGTATTTGTCGAGCAAAGCTTGAGTTTCCGCCCGGAAGTGAGAGCCTTGAACGCTGATGATTTCATAGGATACCCCATATCGGCAGATGATGTTGTTTTGAATGAACTTGGCCACTTGTTTGGCGGTCAAGACTGCATCTGACTGCGCTTCCACCCATTTGGTGAAGTAGTCGATGGCGACGAGGACGAAGCAATGCCCCTTGGTGCCTATCGGGTTGACTTTCCCGATGATATCGATGCCCCAGGTTGAGAAAGGCCAGGGCGATGTCATGGTGTATAAAATGGATGGTGGTATATGTTGTATATTGGCGAAGATTTGGCAATTGTGGCAATGTTTGACGTAGCTACGGCAATCGGCTTCCATGGTGGTCCAGTAGTAACCTAGCCGCATGATTTTCCGTGTAAGCATCATTGCACTCATGTGAGGGCCACATTCTCCGTCGTGAACCTCTCCCATGACTTTTTTGGCTTTGTGATGGTCAATGCAAAGGAGGAGAATTCCTTGGGGTGTTCTTTTGTAGAGTTGATTTTGGTTTATCACGAATTGTGATGCAAGTAAACGGATGGCTCTCTGTCCTATTTGGTCAGAGTTGGGAGGGAATTCATTTTTGGTTTTTTAATTGAGGATGCCTTGGTACCAAGGTTCATCATGGCTTTCCTCGTCGTCGATAATAGCACAAATGTGAGCTGGCTCGCTCCGTCTTTCGACACATAGGGGCATCGATGTCATGTCGTCAGGTATGTTGACGAGCGCGGCATGTTTTGCCAAGGCATCAGCAAATTGATTTTCCTCTCGCGGCAAGTGGAAGTAGTCGACTTGGTCGAAGAACTCGGCCTCTTGATTGATCTTTGCTCGGTAGGGAGCTAAGCTGTCAGATCGGATTTTCCATGATCCGGATACCTGATTGATGATGAGTGAGGAATCGCCATGGACCCTCAATCTCTTGATGCCAAGTGTGG
Source organism: Silene latifolia (assembly GCF_048544455.1). NCBI lineage: Eukaryota > Viridiplantae > Streptophyta > Magnoliopsida > Caryophyllales > Caryophyllaceae > Silene > Silene latifolia. The sequence continues at coordinate 161,961,704 of NC_133536.1, read as the reverse complement.
TGGCTGCTTGTAGGCCGATGAGGCATCCTTCATATTCAGCGGCATTGTTGGTGACGGCGAAGTCTAGCTTGACCGAGATCGGAACATGTTCTCCCTCTGGTGATATTAGAAAGATTCCTACCCCGAAGCCTCTCAGATTAGATGCACCATCAAAGTATAGGTCCCATGCGTCGGAGTCGGCACAAAGGATGTCTTCGTCAGGAAGTGACCATGTGTCGGTCGCTGGATCCTCGTTGACGGGATTTTCCGCTAGGAAATCGGCAACTGCTCTTCCCTTGATAACCTTGAGGGGTACAAACTTGAGATCAAACTCGGACAACATGAGTGTCCATCTAGACAGCCTTCCGTTTAGCACGGGTTTTTCGAAGATGTATTTGACCGGGTCCATCTTGGAGTGGATGTGGACCGTGTAGCTGAGCATGTAATGCCGCAGCTTCTTTGTTGACCATACTAGGGCAAGGCATGTCTTTTCCAATTGGGTATACCTCATCTCGTACTCAATGAACTTTTTGCTGATGTAGTAGATGGCTCGCTCCTCGTTGCCAACTGTTTGTGCTAGCATTGCTCCCATGACTGTGTTGGTAACAGTCAGGTATAGGGAGAGAGGAATCCCCGGTTGAGGTGGCATGAGGACAGGAGGTTTGGATAGGATTTCCTGTATCCTGTCGAATGCCTTCTGACAGTCGTCGTCCCAATCGGTGTGATCGGAGGCTCGAAGCTTCTTTAATATTGGTTCACAAATCATAGTGAGCTTGGCAATGATTCGGCTGTTGTATTGGACCTGACCGAGAAATCCCCGAATCTCCTTCTCGTTCTTAGGCTGAGGCATTTTTTGAAGGGCTTTGATTTTGGTTGGATCAATCTCAATGCCTCTTTTGCTGACGACATGTCCCAAGAGTTTTCCGGAGGTGACCCCGAATGCACACTTCTGAGGATTTAGTCTCATGTTATATTTCCGCAGACGAGCGAACTTCCGGAGGGCACTGATGTGGCCGTCCCGTTCTTTTGATTTGACAATCATGTCATCGACATATACCTCTACCTCCTTGTGCATCATATCATGTAGGAGAGTGGTAGCGGTTCTCTGATAGGTTGCTCCGGCGTTGATGAGGCCGAAAGGCATGACCGTGTAGCAATATGTACCCCACTGCGTAGTGAACGCAGTCTTGTGCATGTCTTCCTCAGCCGTTTTAATCTGGTTGTACCCGACATACCCGTCCATGAATGATAGGAGAGCATGTTCGGCGGTGTTGTCCACCAGAATGTCAACATGTGGCAAAGGGAAGTCGTCTTTTGGACTTGCCTTGTTCAGATCCCTGAAGTCGACGCAAACCCGAATTCATCCGTCTTTCTTTGGTACCGGCACAATGTTGGCCACCCAATCCGAGTATTCAGATACTTTGATGAACCCGGCTTTGAACTGTTTGTCCACCTCTTCTTTGATTTTTAAGGTCCACTCAGGACGCATCCGGCGTAGCTTTTGTTTCACAGGTTTAGCCCCGGGCTTGATGGGTATCCGGTGATCTGCAATTTCTCTGTCAATCCCAGGCATGTCTCTGTAAGACCAGGCGAACACGTCCTTGTATTCGTGGAGGAGGTCAATGAACTGTTGTCTTTCTGAGGGGTCCGGGGTTGTCCCTATCCTAAGTTCTTGAGGTGTATTGTCGGTTCCTACGTTAATAGGCTCGGTTTCCTCAATGATGGGGGTTCTGGTTTCCCGTTTGTCAAGTTCTTTGGCCAAGTGAGGTGGGTAGTCACTCAAGTCAAATTCCTCATAATCATTCAGAATCGCATTGCAGTTAAATTATGACGAGTCATAAGCAAACTTAGCGTTCATTAAGTTGACACGAGCGAATAGCTCGGAAAGGATAGACATCTCGTGGTCGGTCAAAGGCGACATAACAGAGGAAGTGGTCCCTGGAACAGGCTCCAGGTTGTCACCTTTCATGGGAGTGGGGGTGACCTTAGTAGACTCAGCCTCTGAATCAGCCACGACTTTGTGATAAAATAGTGGGAAGGGGACCTTGACTGGGACTTCCGGAGTGTTAGGAGCTATATTAGACTCTGACTCCGACTCCGACTCAGACTCAGACTCAGATCCTTCTTCACTTTCCTCCTTGAACATAGGGTCTTCTCCAGTTGTGATTTTGAGAATGCGGCCATGGCGATCGGTCCACTTGATGGTCTTCCTCCAGCCCTGGGTGGCTTTCTCCGGGTCAGTATCGGAGATCAAGGCGGTTGGATCAAACTGATTGTTATTCAGGGCGATGTTGATGATGTCCTCATAGTCGAGGCGTTTGACGTTATCTTCCCCAAAGAGTAGTGTGACAGCTTGTCCGTCGAGGCATGGTGACGGTTTGGACTCGGTTGATGCAGCTTCGATGTTGTCGGGGATAAAGTAGCAGTCCTGAAAGACTTTCACTCCCGGGTATCTAGCCCTGGCCACAGAGTCATAGATTGGCTCCGGAAAGCCGTGGTAGAGTTCAGACTCTCCCTTAAGGATGAAGTATCCATTGAGGGTTAGGTGGTATGAACGGAGGATGACTCCGTGCTTCTTGCGTTTTCGGACTAGGAGGTTCATCTCCTGGATGTCTTCGTAAGTAGGTTCGTACCCCAGCCCAAAGGGAATGTTGGGGACCTTAGCCTGTTTCAAGGGAGGCAAAGGGTCCATTAGTGGATTGAGCGACAAACCCGGGAAATAACCCTGACGGATAATGATACGGTTGATCGTGAGGTTGGTGAACGGGTCACCATCAGAGGTTGTCGATTCATCAGTTACGGCGTTTACAGCCTGGAAAGCCCACATTTCATTGTCTTCCTCCTCAATGGCTTGGGAGGCTACCCCTCTTCTCATAACTGCTTTGATTGGGGAAGCGGGGATCGTGATCGTTTTCCCGTTGAAGGGGACCCTCGTCTTTTGGTGGAGCGTTGAGGTGACCGCTTTGACGGCGTGAATCCAGGGACGTCCCAAGAGCATGTTGAAGGACGCGTCGATGTCGACCACTTGAAAACTGGTTTGTCTTTCTAATGGCCTGGTTGCGACGGTCAAAGTGACTAGCCCAGCGACCTTGCAACGAGTGTCGTCGTAGGCGCGTACTCCTTGATTTGTTGGGATTAAATCAGATTCCTTAATGCCCAGCCTATGGGCAGTTTTGAGAGGAATGACATTCACGGCGGAGCCGTCATCCACGAGGACCATCGGTATATTTTTTTGGAGGCATTGTACGGTTATATATAGGGCCAGGTTATGATTGGCTCCGAACAGGGGGATGTCCTAGTCGGAGAAGACGACCGGGTTACTCAGATCAGGCGCGTCTCTCGTCATGTGTGCCACTATTTCTTCTGGGGAAGAGGTGGAGAGCACGGTTAATTTCTCCAAGGCCTGCAGCAAGGCCTGTCGGTGCTCAAAAGACGTTGCGATCAACTGCCCAATTGAGATCTCGGCTTTTGCTTTCTGGAGCTGTTTCAGGATTGAGTTCTCGGGAGCCTTTGGTTAAGTGTCCACCTCTGGGACGATTTGGTCATTCGTTGTTGGAATGACCGTTGAGTTGCTCGGATTTTGATAGGGGCGTCCGGACCGGGTGAGATGTCCGATTTCCTTCGTCCGCTTTTCCTTCCCCGGGATGACATAGACATCCTCAACATCATCCCGCCATATGCCGTTAATTTCAGGGTCTCGAGGATACCTTGGAGGGGTATTCCTCGGTGGGTAGTTCTTGTGGGGGATATTTTTGTGAGGGCGATTTTTGTGAGGGTAGTTATTTTGAGGGTAATTATTTTGAGGGTAATTCCCGTGAAAGTGGTTATTTTGAAGGTGATTTTCGTGGGGTCTATGCCAGAATGGTTGCGGGAGCAATCCATCCTGGGGTGGGTAGTTTTGAATGCTTGGGGAATTCTCCCTCGGACGTGGTGCCGGGGGATTGAAGATGAGTCGTCGGTAGGCGTCGTCGAGTCGGGTGATTCTCTCAGAAAGGCTGGCAATGGCCTCCTCAACTTGCTGAAACATAGTGAGCATAGTGGCAAAGATCGAACACAAACACTCCGTCTGAAGGATCCTTTTCCAGAACATTCACCTCGTCGTCAATTGGCAAGATGAGATGAGAGCAGTCTAGGGTCGGCTCATCGTCAGAGATGGCTTGGATTCCCAGAGGATTCGTCTTGTTGTTCGGCTTAGTTGGTGGTGGTATAGGCAAATCTCCCTTCTCAATCATGTCTTGAATGAGGTGCTTGAGTTTGAAGCAATTTTCGGTATCATGCCCTTTCCCTCGATGATACTGGCAGTAGGAGTTGGGGTTCCAAAATCGGGATTTCTTGGCGTCGGCCGGGTCCGGGGTGGGCCTGATTGGTTGTAGCTTCCCTTGGTCCATGAGCCTTTTCAGGGCACTTGCGTAAGTTGACCCTATGTTGGTGAACACTCTCTCGCGGCGTTCAATTTTCTTGGCAGATGGTTCGACGAGGTTAACCTCATCAATATTGGTTGTCTGACCGTAAGGGCGAGATCCAGTTGAGGTGGGTCCTTGATAACCCCTGCCGGTGGTCTTTGCTAAGACACCCTTTCGGAGGTCGTCCTCAATACGTGTCCCCAGAATCTGCAGATCTTGAAAAGTTTTGATATTCTGATACCTCAGTAGGTTGGCATAACCGGGCGAAGGTTGTTGACAAATTTTTCCACCAGAGTTAACTCACTCGGCTTACTGACCAACTGAGTACTCACCCTCCTCCAACGGGTTAGGAACTCAGTGAATCCTTCCTTGTCGTTTTGGGTTAACACCTCGAGAGTACGGGTGTTGGCCTGGATCTCGACATTGTCGGCATACTGTTTGGCAAACTCAACTGCAATCTCATCCCAGGTGGTAAGGTTTTTCGAGTCCAAGGAGTAGTACCATTGGCGATGAATCGGCTCCAAAGAGGATGGGAAGCTCCTGGTAAAAAGCTCCTGTTTGACCCCCTTAATGGCCATGTAGTCTTTGAAAGCACGGATGTGGTTGAGTGGGTCCTCCATGTAGGGTAATATCCGTATAAGACCCTTTAAATATAGGACTATAACGTAAATTTAACATGTGAAATATGGTCATAAACGAAATACAATAATGAAACGATAAAGATAAAGAATCAACCTCGGGTCCTTTGATGCACGGCGTAAAGAACAGAAGTCAACAGAGATTCCCTCCTAATTGTTGCACCCAAGACCGTCCGAGAAATGCCCTTGTGCTAGAACGTGTTCTCCGATTGCCTTGCAATATTGGGAGAACTTGATGTGAGTTTTTCTCGAGATGTGAGATCTCGGTTTCAGAGAAAGCTTAATCTCCAAAACCCTAGTTTTTCTGTAAATGAAAATCGCTAGGTCAAAAGGAGAGGGAGCATCTCCTTTTGTTGCCTCGGTCCGCGGGTCATGAGAGGAGGGAGTGGGCTTTCCACTTTCTCCTCATTTAACTCGTGATCCGATTGAACCGACCCCACTCGCTAAAATGTATATGACGTGGTTTGTATTATAAATCGTCATCGGTTATCGGCTATTAAAACATCAACTAATAACATGGGTTAGTTGAAATATTAATACATGTCCGACAAAGACGATATTGTATAATTTATTCAATATACATTAATTAAATATAATCGTTTATATTTAATTTACGAATTAATCGCTTAATTCGCCTTAGCCCATTATTATTTAATCCGTATTAAATAACATATCTCAACATCACATTTTGACTAAATATTAGTCAAATAACTCAGACTAACTGGTTAGTCAAATTTGGCATCTACATGACTGTATTTTCATACCGTCACATCTCTCAAACGTATCCTATAGGTGTGACTTTTAGGGACCAGTTGATCACCGCCATCTGTATGACAATAACGTCAAACTTATCTAGCAAGCCAACCGTTATTGATAAACGTGGATCAACTGATAATAATACCAAAAGTATGCCCTTTGATCCTTTTAGAGGTTTATAAGTCCTTGCACTAACTGTTAAGGACACCAACCCCAACAAGCTCCCACTTGTCCGTACAAGTGTATGTGCAATGACGTTATCCGCACTAACTGGAGGACACAGCCCCAACAAACTCCCACTTGTCCGTACAAGTGTATGTGCGATAACCGATTCTCATATTCATTTAAAATTTCTCTCACTCAATGTAAAACAATTTGCAGATCCGGATCCGCAAAGGTCGTATTTTACAATCGATCTGTATCTAGAGTGGTTTCCCCGACTAGAGAGTAACTTAACTGATAAAACGAATCCGTATCCGAGCATGGCCATGCATTTCGATTCTGACTCCTCGAGTGGCCCGAGAAATATCGAGTACACGATAAAGGCTGAATATTTCCTTCAACTCGACTCCTTCCGATCTAAGCACAGCATGAAATGACCCAGAAAAAATCTACTTGGCCCCCTGTTACGGATGACCGTGAGAAAGAAATCAAAGTCACCCAAAATCTGCCTTAGTCTCAAGAGATAGTCGATAGTCAAAAGAATCGACTCTTAGGATCACCATGGAGGTCCTATCCACGACCGGGCACCGAATGTTATAAAACATTTAGGACTCCACGTCGATGTCACAATTGTGTCCTACGAAATATCCGTATAAATCGCCTCTGTGATTGGTCAGTCAACCGGTTGACTTATGGCTCGTTGAACCCACCATCAACCAACGTCACAAAATAATTGCCAGAGTTATCAGCTCATGTGGGCAATTAAGGACTAAAAAAATATAATGTTCGTTCAATTCACTTTGTGGTGTTCAAAATTTGTCGTACAAATCCACATGAAAAACAAAATATATATATAAAATATCAAAACGATGATGTCGTATAGAGTACAAGAGAGAATGAATCTGATCCATAAAAGAGTACTACAACTTAGGAACACGTTTAATTCCCATGGAATTAACATGCCCTTCATGCTTATCTTGTCGTAATGCTTTAGTGAGAGGATCTGCTATGTTATCATCAGTAGCAATCTTTTCTATCACTACTTCCTTTTGCTCCACGTAATCCCGGATTAGATGAGCTTTCCGTTGTACATGTCTAGACTTGTTGCTAGACTTAGGCTCCTTAGCTTGGAAGATGGCACCACTATTGTCACAATAGATGGTGATCGGGTCATTCGAACTAGGCACTACAGATAGTCCATGTAAGAATTGACGCATCCATATCGCTTCCTTTGTAGCTTCAGACGCGGCATAGTACTCGGACTCGGTCGTAGAATCTCTTTGTAACAGATTTGTTTGGAACTCTTCCGGTGATCTGCAGCGCCATTAAGAGTAAAAACGAATCCAGACCGAGATTTCGAGTCATCTCGATCCGTTTGGAAGCTAGCATCTGAATGAAGGTTGCGCATAGCTTTTGTTCGCCTCCATAAGTCAATGCCCAATCTTTAGTCCTCCGTAGGTACTTAAGAATGTTCTTGACAGCCAGCCAATGTGGTTCACCTGGATCTTTGTTGGAATCGAATTGTCATACTCAATGCATATGCCACGTCCGGACGTGTGCATATCATGGCATACATGATTGATCCTATAGCCGAAGCATAAGGAATCCGTGTCATGCGCTCTTTCTCTTCCGGTGTCTCTGGTGCCTGAGACTTGCTCAAATGCACCCCTGGAGCCATAGGAAGGAACCCCTTCTTGGAGTTAGTCATGCTGAATCTCTCTAGGACTTTGTCTATGTAAGACTCTGGATCGAGAGATAGCATCCGTCGTGATCTATCTCGATAGATACGGATGCCAAGAATTCTTTGTGCCTCTCCCAGATCTTTCATCCGGAAATGGTTTTTCAACCATACTTTCACCGAAGTTAAGAGAGGTATGTCATTCCCAATCGGGAGTATGTCGTCAACATACAATATTAGGAAAACAATCTTGCTCCCACTCGACTTGATATATAAACATGGTTCCTCGACCGATCGAGTAAATCCATTTTCTTTTATCACTTGGTCGAAGCGATGATTCCAACTCCTTGATGCTTGCTTAAGTCCATAAATGGAGCGCTTAAGCTTGCACACTTTCTTAGGATGTTCTGGATCGATGAAACCTTCGGGTTGTACCATGTACAACTCTTCCTCCAAAAAGCCGTTTAAGAAGGCGGTTTTCACATCCATTTGCCAAATTTCATAGTCATGAAACGCGGCGATCGCTAAGATAATCCGAATGGAACGCAACATGACTACGGGTGCAAAAATTTCATCGTAGTGCAAACCTGGCACTTGGGTGAAACCTTTAGCAACTAGTCGTGCTTTATAGATATCTTGTTGACCTTCCACAGAATGCTTTATCTTGTAAAGCCATTTGCATTGAAGGGGACGAACCTTAGCAGGTAAGTCAACAAGATCCCATACGTTGTTCTCATACATAGAGTCCATCTCGGATTTCATGGCCTCAAGCCATAGCTTTGAGTCGGAACTAGTCATGGCACCTTTATAGGTTGCGGGTTCACTACTCGTTAAGAGTAGAACGTCATCTATGTCATGTTCCTCGACCATACCAATGTATCATCGGAGGAATATAGACTCTTCCCGACCTCCTAGGTTCCTCGGGAATATTCACCGCAGCCGGGATTGAAGGAACAGGTTCCTCCAATGGTTGCTCGGTGTTTGGTTCTGGAATCTCCGACAGGTCGAAGGTTCTATCACTCTTTGCATTCTCGAGAAATTCCTTCTCTAAGAATGTCGCACTGGCCGCAACAAATACACGTTGTTCGGTTGGCGAATAGAAGTAATGACCAAGTGTTCCTTTAGGATAACCTATAAAGTATGTCTTGACCGATCGCGGGCCGAGCTTATCTTCAGGTCTCCACTTGACATAAGCCTCGCAGCCCCAAACCCGTATAAAGGACAAGTTAGGGACCGTTCCCTTCCATAGTTCATATGGAGTCTTGTCAATGACTTTAGACGGACTTGGTTAAGTATTAGAGCAGCGGTGACATAAGAGCATAACCCCATAACGAGTCGGGCAACACGGTGTGACTCATCATGGATCGAACCATATCAAGTAGTGTTCGATTTCTCCGTTCGGACACACCATTCAACCGAGGTGTTCAGGTGGAGTTAAGCGTAGGGCAATCCCACAGTTCTTTAGGTGTTGATCAAACTCGTGAGAAAGATACTCGCCACCACGATCCGAACGCAGTGTTTTAATCTTCCTACCTAATAGGTTCTGTACCCTATTCTGGTATTCCTTGAATTTCTCAAAGGATTCACTTTTGTGCTTCATTAAGTAGACATAGCCATATCTACTTAAATCGTCCGTGAAAGTGATTAAATACCTATAGCCTTCTCGTGCGGTGATTGACATAGGACCACATACATCCGTGTGTATGAGTCCTAATAGGTCAGCAGCGCGCATTCCAACACCTTTGAAGGAAATCCGAGTCATCTTACCGATGAGACATGATTCACACGTGCCAAATGATTGAAAATGAAAGGCCGAGATAGCTCCATTTTTGATGAGCTGTTTTACGCGTTTCTCATTAATGTGTCCCATACGGCAGTGCCATAGATACGTTTGATCTTTGTCACCAACCTTTACCTTTTTATTCATTACGTGTAATATTTCGGTGGTCTGATCTAAAACATAAATTCCGTTCATGGAGACTGCCTTGCCATAAATCATATCGTGTAAAGAGAAAATGCAAGTATTATTCTCTATTACAAATGAAAAACCAAGTTTGTCAAGTGCGAAACGAAATAATGTTTTTCGAAAGATGGGTACATAATAGCAATCATATAATGATAACTCAAATCCGCTAGGAAGCTGGATCACATATGTTCCCCTCGAGACGGCAGCCACTCTTGCTCCATTCCCGACACGCAGATCAACCTCACCCTTTACGAGAGGTTCGAGATTTCGGAGGCCCTGCACATGATTACACGGATGAGAACCACAACCAGTATCAAGTACCCAAGTTCCGTAACTTGCGTGGTTAATCTCAATCATATGAATAAAAGTAGAAGAAGAAGACATACCAACGGGTTTAACGCGATCCGCTTTTTTATGTCCTCATGATAAACAGGACATGTGCGTCTCCAATGCCCGATCTTGTGGCGGTGATGGCATTCCATGTTTTCATTCTTGCTCTTTGTCGTGGCCCGATGAGGTGCTCGACTCACCAGGCCCACTCTTACCCGAACCCGACTTCTTGAACTTCGCCTTACCTACTGCTAGGTTTGCCTGAGCTTTGCCCTTACCCTTTCCCTTGTTTGTCACAACGAGAACATCCTGTTTCATGCTCCCACTGAACTTCATGTCCTTCTCGGTCTGTACGAGGAGGGAGTGCAGTTCATGGGGAGTTTTCTTCAAATCATTCATATAGTAATTCGCTCTAAATTGCGAATAACCATCGTGGAGTGAGTGAAGTATGCGGTCGATCACAATGTTCTCGCTGATCTTACAATCAAAGGTCTCCAGTTTCTCGACATTCTCAATCATGCTGAGAATGTGTGGGCTAACTTGGTTGGCCCTTTCGGAGTCTCGCATCAAAGAAGCGAGTGGTATGCTCATAGGTCACGATTCTCGGTGCTTTCGAGAATTCCTTGGTGAGCGTGGTGAAAATCTTGTTTGCACCATGGGCTATGAAGCGTTTCTGCAAATTGGGTTCCATTGCAAAAATGAGTACGTTTTTAATCGCACCCGCTTCCATACAGAAATCATTAAACTTGGTGATTTCAGCAGCTCTAGCCGTGGGACCTGGGTTTGCCGGGATGGGCTCCAAGAGATATTTGAGCTTCCGTCGGCGAAAGCATTCCGTAATGCCGCCTCCCGGTCCGCGAAGTTTGATCCATCATTCTTGATCGAGTAGACTGATTCATCTGATTCATGAAGATCCGAAGCCAGGACTCACGGTCCAATGTGGCACTTGGCATTGGGTTATCAGTAGAACCAGCCATTTGATATTAGCAGTTTAAAAGTTCGTGATCTACACTGAAAAAGAAATAAAAACAAAAACGAAATAAGCAACTCATCGAGGTGATTTAAGTCTATTTTAAAATTCATTTTAAACATGTAGACTCTCGCACTTGCATAATTGATCTCCCTCAAGAATGATACAAGTGATCCCAAGATTCAATTTCAGTAAATTGATAAGCCAACTGTTTAGCTAATTCTTCCGTAAGAACTCTTGGTCGATAGATTTCCGTAAATCCTATCTATAGTCCACCACAGTCACAGGATCGTACGAGTGACCATAGTGTTGAGATAAAATAGGTCAATCGGTTCCAACTTACCCGACGTAGAAGGGGTCATATTATGCCTACCGACGAAGAAGGGACTCATTGGAGTTTGACCTATAAAGACCGTTCTCAATTTTTGTTTATACGAGGAAGATCCCATCAACTAAATTATAATTCATATTAAGTGAACGAATAACTAGCGTCTGCGTGAATGAATTAATTTGGGTGATGGCTTAAAAATCGTGTGACATGAAAATGTCAATGAAAACTAACTCGTGACCTCTATATGTGTCAGTTTTCATGCAATAATTAGGTGGTTGGTTTTTAGGCGGAATATGATGCATACTATCGTTACGGAAAAATAAATAAAAGAATGCAATACGTAAATAAAAATTCCTAGTGTGGCCTATCCTAGTAAAATAAAACATAAAACAACTTTGGAATCCACCGTTGGACCCGAGAAGCTTGTCTTGATGTTCCATCTTGATCCAAGTAGCGGGAGTGAGCATCCGGTCTCCATTTTTTGCCTTCTCAAAAAATACAATTTAAAATTACAAATATAAACCTATTTACATTCTAATTAAAAACTGTAATTAAAAGAAATAAAATGGAGATACGAGATCTCAAAATACAACCAAGACCGTGTTCCATCATTACGGTAACACGTTCTACTAAGGCCACACTAAGTTACAACCGTTTGCAAAAATAAATAAATACGTAATAAAAGGCATTCAAGGCATTCAACAAAACGATAATTAAATGCATCAACTAAAACAAATTCATTCGTGACATAATTCTGTAATTATGTTAAATTTATCCAAACCACCTTTTAATGATTAAAATTCATGTGATAAAACTGCTTCTATCAATTTAATTTTAATCTAATACAGTCCGTTACTTTAAATACGCTTAAAAATAACTTAATGGTACGTGTGTGAACCGTTTCACAATCATAGCGAGTGTACAATATCCGTATAAAGTACATAATAAGGCCAAAAGAAAATTTAAAGCAAAAAGAATAAATTTTCAAAGCTGCCAAAACAAAATCCCTCGATCCAGGGACATAAGTGCTCGATCGAGGAACAAAAGGGCTCGATCGACTGAACTGCAAGTCGATCGAGAGGGTTGCCAAACAGAAAGTGCTCGATCGACTAAATTGGTGGTCGATCGAGTACCTTTATCAGCAAATCAACTCGATCGAGTACGAGGACAACTCGATCGAGCAGTGGGGTTTTGAAAGGGGGTCGATCGAGTACAACAGGGACTCGATCGAGCAAAAACAAGACAGAAATAGCACTCGATCGAGTAGAAATACGCTCGATCGAATGCAAACATGGCTGAAAATCCAAAACCCTCGTGAAAACAGTTTGACAATGCAAAACCTACTTTGATTTTGATCAAAACCGCATAAAATCAATTTAACAATTGACAAAACATGACATATTTTTATAATCTCCGTATAAAATAACAATATGCAAAAGAACAATATGAAAATTGAAACAAAAACAGCCGTGTAAAGCATGAAACGGCACGGTTTTCGAGACAAAACAACAACAAGTGCAACCGTGTAAACTGGACACGGTTCCCAAGACACAAAATTTCAAAAACAGCCGAGTGCAAAACAAGGAAAAAATCTGCCGAGAGGCTGCCGCACGGTTTTTATGTTAAAAACAAAATCGTTTCAAATCGATTTATGAAAAATCACAATGAAAATTTACGTGGCCTCGCTCTGATACCACTTGTAGGGTAATATCCGTATAAGACCCTTTAAATATAGGACTATAACGTAAATTTAACATGTGAAATATGGTCATAAACGAAATACAATAATGAAACGATAAAGATAAAGAATCAACCTCGGGTCCTTTGATGCACGGCGTAAAGAACAGAAATCAACAGAGATTCCCTCCTAATTGTTGCACCCAAGACCGTCCGAGAAATGCCCTTGTGCTAGAACGTGTTCTCCGATTGCCTTGCAATATTGGGAGAACTTGATGTGAGTTTTTCTCGAGATGTGAGATCTCGGTTTCAGAGAAAGCTTAATCTCCAAAACCCTAGTTTTTCTGTAAATGAAAATCGCTAGGTCAAAAGGAGAGGGAGCCTCTCCTTTTGTTGCCTCGGTCCGCGGGTCATGAGAGGAGGGAGTGGGCTTTCCACTTTCTCCTCATTTAACTCGTGATCCGATTGAACCGACCCCACTCGCTAAAATGTATATGACGTGGTTTGTATTATAAATCGTCATCGGTTATCGGCTATTAAAACATCAACTAATAACATGGGTTAGTTGAAATATTAATACATGTCCGACAAAGACGATATTGTATAATTTATTCAATATACATTAATTAAATATAATCGTTTATATTTAATTTACGAATTAACTGGTTAATTCACCTTAGCCCATTATTATTTAATCCGTATTAAATAACATATCTCAACATCACATTTTGACTAAATATTAGTCAAATAACTCAGACTAACTGGTTAGTCAAATTTGGCATCTACATCACTGTATTTTCATACCGTCACATCTCTCAAACGTATCCTATAGGTGTGACTTTTAGGGACCAGTTGATCACCGCCATCTGTATGACAATAACGTCAAACTTATCTAGCAAGCCAACCGTTATTGATAAACGTGGATCAACTGATAATAATACCAAAAGTATGCCCTTTGATCCTTTTAGAGGTTTATAAGTCCTTGCACTAACTGTTAAGGACACCAACCCCAACACTCCACTCTCTTGAACTTAGGCACATCAGTCAGGGTGAAGTTGTCAGGTAACTGGTGATACCCGTCGTTGTCAGTACCAAAAATAAGATTTATAATTTCCTATTAAGACTAACCTAGGCTAGTGGTAACAGGGTCGAACCACAAGGAGGCAGACGTAATTTCTAGCTGTCTAATTCTAGTCTAAGGTAACGAGTGTAGGGGTTGAGTTGAATTGGTCTATAGCTAAGAGTAAATAAAGACGATAAACTAAAAAGACGGATTAAACAGATAAAGAGGGGTACTAGGATGGTCGGTTCATTATAGCTTCGGCGGCAAAGATACTAAGTCGGTCTGAATCAAACACATGTGAGGCGGGAAAACAAGAGGTCCTCTCGGTCCACTCTTAACAGATAGCATCTTTCGATCTCGCTATAAGTCCCTAATATCACTAATCTCGACTCTCGTCCGAAAAGTGACTAACGGTCTAAACTATACCTATCTTTCGATCTCAGCACAGTTTAGTCATTTTAATTGGTGGTCTAACAACTGTCCCTATCTTTCGATCTAATGGGTCAGTTATAAATTAAGCATCTAACTGGTCTCATGCATTCGATTCGTTAAATACAACATTAAAATCAATTAAAACGAAAGGTAACCTCACGTGGTCAGTCGATCGACCAGGTATGGCGGTCGATCGATCGACACACGCGAGTTCGATCCAAAACAATACTACGCCGCCTACGCTATAATTCGCCTACATCCTAGCACAATTAATCTAGCTACTCATGGTACTGATAAAAACAACAATAACAATATGAACTAATGAATTCATGCTTGAAGTATTCAAATAACGAATAGCGATAAACGATAATTGGCTTTGGATACTAACTAGCAATTCTATACTAACAATGAAATAAGGATAAATCGAAATAAGGCAGAAGAATACCGAGATTGCAGAGGAACGATTGAGAATAAGAACGAAAATTCCAATGCTAATCAATATTCCAAACCCTAATTATAAAACTAAATATTACTGTGTAAAAACTTAGGTAAAATCGGGATCAAAACTGAATACTTATTATGATGTTCTAGGTTACGTTATATAGCCAACATACGTAACAACTTATTATCAAAACCTAAACATAATGGGCTTGCGCTTCCTCGGTCTTTTAATTCTCGTCTGGGATAGCAGATTGGTCGATCGACTGATGGTAGTGGTCGATCGACTAATCCTCAGTGTACAGTAGCTTCTTGAACCCGCATATTGGTCGATCGACTGAAGGTAGTGGTCGATCGACTGCTTGAGCTGCTACTTAACTTCCATAATCTCGTGGATTTGTCCTTTGGGCCTCAAAATGCGCGCCAAGCTCGTTCCTTAAGTGGATACTTCACGTCAAATGCAGTGCTGCATACTCGGGGACGAATTTAGCTCAATTTCCGTTGAATTCTTCACATTTCTGCAATAAAGTACAAAACACGAAAGTAGACGGAAATAGGGGAAATGGTAGCTTAAACTACACAAATGAGCTCTGAAATGCGTGTAAAATGAGGTGTAAAACATCATATAAAAGACACGCATCAAACTTCCCCAAACCAAACCCTTGCTTGTCCCCAAGCAAGAACTAGACTCGATCTAAAGACCTAATGGAACGAGTTCAATCTCAGAGCGAAATGCAACATGTAAAGCCTAAACCAATTTACTGCACAACCAACAATCAACTAGCAAATGAATCATGCAAACGAGTTGTGGAGTCGTTAAAAACTACTGAACCGTCAACTGTAGAGACTTATCAAATTGGACTCTCACAGGTCGCTCATATCACTCAAATAAGCACAGGTGAATAATGTAAAGATAGAAAGAATTCATTTGTAGTGACACTCACCTAACTACGACCTATAAGAACATGCCTGCAATATAATATGAAAGCAATCTCTACAACCGTACATACGCATTCCAACCAACAAGAGACCAATGACACATGCCGAGGTATATATGTGGATATGTGAGGTATGGGTAAGAAGAGGCAAAACATTTATGGAAAAGTGGAGGTACAGGTGATCAAGCTAGTACCGAAACGGAACCATATGGCAATATCCAACTTCTTGCTCAAAAACAAATGAAACGGTGCTATAGCAAGCACAAATCTCACAATCTACAGGTAAAAAGGTAATCAAATAACTCCCCATAAGATAAGAATAAATCATGGGAGCAAATATCGCCAAAAGATAAGGATTTTGAATTATGCGAATTGATGATTTTTTTTTCTTTCTCTCGAACCTCAGTCGATCGACCAAAAGCGGCAGTCGATCGACCGCACGAATAGTACAGAACTCTTTTTATCTTCTTTTTCGAATCATTTTTTTCTTTCTTTTCTTCTTTTTCTTTCTTTCATTTCATTTTCCCAACTAAATCTCAATAAGAGCATTCACTACCACAAACTAAGTAACAATCCCAAAAGCTAGACTACTAGCTAGACCAAGGCAGGCTAAGTGTAGGATGTAGTAAATAGGACAAAAAGGATATTTTTGGCGGTGTGGAGCTTATGGGTGAAACGAGAAAAGGAAAACCTCTACCACATGTGTCAACTAACCACAGACCGAATGCATACAGGTATTAAGCAGATTAAGTTCATATTTATGCAAATTAATGTGACATGTCTTATAAGGAGTACTACTCACATTCCTAAATAAACTGGCCATAGATGTCACCAGTTATAGGCTCTAAATCTCAGAAATATGATGTAGTTTGCCAATTTTCAAAGTCAAGTCTCAAATCCAGCAAATAATTAACGAAAACTCGTAGATATGCACTTATACGATTCTACTAATAACATGTCAATTAGCAAGGCTCAGGCAAAAACAGATGCAAATGCAATGTCATCATTGAAATACTACCGTTCCGACACGACCTATATGCTAAAATAAACGTGTGTTTTATTGAATTTTTTTGAAATTTTTCATTTTTTTTTTTTTGAATTTTTTTGAATATAAGAATGAAATAAACAATGCAAAACAAAATGTAAACGTGAATGCAAGCAAATGATATGCGACGCAAAAACCTTCCCCAAACCAAATCACACAATGTCCCCATTGTGCAAAATCATGTAATGAAGAAAAGAGAAATGGGAATTTGCGGGAAAATAAACAAATAAAAATGACATGAAGTGAAAATCGGGAACTCACAAGACTTTAAGCGCAGCAAAAAGGAAACCTCCCCAAACCAGCGTGAGCTAGGAGGTTTCAGTAACCAGCAGTACTACCAATAAGTACCTGAAAGACAAATAAAACACACGCATAAAATCTAGAAGACAATTTTGAAGCGGTAAATATGTGCACAAATGAGAAAATTAGAAGAAATAAATAATTTGACGGAAAGTAAAGTGGAGTAGAAAACTCCCTTAAGTCCGCATATCGACCAACCACAGCAGGGGAGAGGTCGTGAACAGGTACAGCAGCGTCCTTGGTCGATCGACTAAGAACGGCAGTCGATCGACCAAGGTGTCGTGAAGAAAGAGCTCCTGGAAAGTGCAACTCAATCAATCGACCAATGTAGCCAGTCGATCGACTGAAAATACTGCTGTACTCCTTATTTCTTCGTATTTGCTCAATTACTTGAGCTAATAAGGTTGAAAAACCTGCAAGTGCATAGTAATACGCGCCCAAAATTGCGCAAAAACCCAAAGCAAAGTCTAAAACGTATAAAATCTTAAGCAAGCAAAATAAAATGCGAAGTTTCGCGCACACAGAAGCAATAAAAAGTGTCTAACAAAAGCAAGTAAAAAGTTTGGAAAACATGTGATCAACTAGTAGTTGATCAAGAACGGCCACGGAATGGCCCACTTCGTCGGCTTCTGGCTACTAGAGGTAGCCTCAACGGTGCTTATCTTATCAACTGCACCCTCCTTAGCTTCCACGTCCGTATGGCTCAACGGATCAACACTTTCATCATCTCCCCAGTCAATGACCTCTTTTTGCTCATCAAAGTCCAAGTCGGACTCCCTTGCCTTGACTGGTTCGTCATCAACTTCCTCATCAGTGGCATAGCTAAGGCAACCAAGACCTCCTCGTGAAACGATTGGCTTCTTTGCGGCTGGAGGGACATGCAGCTCTTCCTTCCCCAAACCAGCTCCTGCAATATCAGAAATAGATAAATCTTCCTCCAATTTGCTCCCAATCTAGGGCGGAGGGGTTACAACAGGAATAGAGATAGGTAAATCAGGAAGCACAAAGTACGATTTCTTGTCAGAAACCGTATTACAAGTCACAGGCCACATGGGGTCCTTTTTCTTAGTAGGTTGGCCAAAGACAATAGAATGCTTACCCACTTTAAAAGTCAAGGTTCCTAGACCAACATCTATGACTGCAGCAACAGTGTGCAGAAATGGCCTACCCAAAATAATGGGAATATGGGCATCCTCAGGCATATCAAGTACCACGAAGTCGACGGGGAAGAAAAACTTCCCTATTTGGACAGGGATGTCCTCTAAGACTCCTATTGGCTGGACCGCAGATCGGTCAGCCATCTGTACTGTCATATCTGTCACTGCGAACCTAGTCAATTTGAGCTTCCTAGCTAGACTCAAAGGCATGACGCTTATACTAGCTCCTAAGCCACATAATGCCTTCTCAATAGAGAAGGTACCTATATTGCAAGGAACAGAAAAGCTACACGGGTCCTCTAGCTTATGGGGTGCAGTGTGAGACAAGTAAGAGCATGACTCTTTGGTTAATGCGACAGTATGCACTGTTTCAAGTGACTTTTTCTTAGACAGGAGTTGTTTCATGAATTTAGTGTAGGCAGGCACTTGATTGACCAACTCAAGGAAAGGAACTTGTACATTCAAACTACGAATAACCTTTTCAAATTTATTGAAAGATACCTGTTCCTTTGTCGGCACTAGTCTCTCTGGATATGGGGCTGAGAGAAGTACCTTAGCCCTCTCCTCTAAGTCTCGCACGCCGGCATCCGTGGAAATAGGCTGAAAGTCCACCTCCTTCTCCTTATTGAAGCTTGAACTCCCCTCAGACCGTCTCAAATGTGAGCCATTGACCGACATTGGGTCGAACTTCGGAATCGGGACGGACCCAGCAGCACTCGGGTCTTGCCCCAATACTTTCGGAGTTGTCGAACCCCGGAACAAATGGTCTCTCAAATTATCGGGCATTGAAGGACGAAATTTCTCAATATCGCAGGGTCTCGGTCGATCGACCACCTTGCTCGTCGATCGGCCGAGATGTACGATTCGAAGCTCCTCAGTAACCCGCATATCGGTCGATCGCCGGGTATATCGATCGATCGACCGATATACCTGGTAGACGCCTTTTTCTTTGAATTATTAATTCTGACTTTGTTTTGACTCGGTTCCGCCTCATTCTTTTTAGGGGCATCCTCGACCATAGCAGGCCCCTCCAGGGTAGACCCACTCCTTAAAGTAATGGCATTCAGAGTCTCTTTCTGGTCAGTTTGAGTGGGTAAGTGTCCGGGAGCTCGAGTGGTACTCTTACTAGCCAATTGAGCAATTTGGCTCTCTAGTAGCTTCATCCCGGCCTCTCTAGCTTGGGACTTTTTCAGCATCAAGTTCTTAAACTCAGCAAAATCAGAACCATGGGATTGTTGTTGCTGCTGCGGCACATAAGGAGGTTTTTGGTATTGTTGTTGCTTATGATGAGGGGGCACATAAGCTTGCTGCTGCTGCTGTTGTGGAGGTTGGGTCGGATTCAGGACATTCTGGCTACTCCACCTCAAGTTGGGGTGGACATTCGGCTCATAGTACGTGTTTGTCTGCCTATAGTGTTAAAAGGCAAAGACAAGACTCGAAAAGGATCGGGACAATTCTCCGAGACATGTCCCTCGGCTCCATATCTTCTACGAGACGAAAGGACCGTCTGAAAAAAACATTTACTTGGTACATCCCACCTTTAGAAGCTCCTCCCAATTCATATTTGTCAAACCTTGCAGTGAGGGCTTATAGTGCAGCAACAGAGGAAGATTCAGCAGCTCTCCTCTGGTTTCCTCTCGAATTCCCATATTCAGCCTTATGAGTGGCCAGATTATCGATGATCATCCACCCCTTGGTCTCTCCCATGTTCTCAGCAAATCGGCCATTGGCTGCAGCATCCAATATGGCCCTCTGATCGTCATACAGTCCATTATAGAACTGATTGCACAAGCTCCATTTTTCGAACCCATGGTGCGGTATGGTTCGCACCAATTTCTTGAAACGGACCCATGCTTCATGAAAATTCTCGTCTGGCCCTTGTTTAAAGCTCGTTATCTGAGCTCTAATGACATTCGTCTTCGAGGCAGAGAAGTACTTTTTGTAGAATGCCAGGGCTAAGGAATTCCAGTCGGTGATCCCATGGGCGGCTCGGTCCAGATCTCTATACCACTCTCTTGCAGCGTCACGAAGAGAGAAAATGAACATGGTCTCCTTGATCTGATCTTGGGTCACACCGGCCGGCGGGGGTATAGAGCAGCAATAATCAATAAAAATCTCCATGTGCTTGGTTGCATCTTCATTTGCAGCTCCCCCGAACTGGTTTCTCTCAACCAGGTTAATATAGGAAGGCTTTGGCTCGAATTTTCTCGCCTCCACAGGTAGTTCGAATCCTTTGTAGAGATTCGCAGCTGTAGGCTCTGAGTGACTAGCAATGGTTGCTTCTTCAGCCATGACTGGGATTTGGAGAAGTAACTGTCTCACCAAGAAGTAGAGGCGGGGAGATGTAGGTGGATCTCCTTCGAACAGAGCGTTCTCGTAGTAGCTTGACAGAGTACTCAGCTCTTCCTCTGTCGGTAATACCCTTTTGTGATCGTCTCAACTCGCGCAAGGATTTCTCGATCTCAGGGTTTAATGGTACTAGTTCACCACCCTGTGACCTGCGCATAAGAAGACACTACAAAAAAAATATAAGAAAAGTTTAAGGAACGGAAGTCCCTTAAACTAAAGAAAGACTAAATAAAAACAGCTAAAAATTAGAACAATTGCCTCCCCGGCAACGGCGCCAAAATTTGATACCCGTCATTGTGAGTACCAAAAATAAGATTTATAATTTCCTATTAAGACTAACCTAGGCTAGTGGTAACAGGGTCGAACCACAAGGAGGCAGACGTAATTTCTAGCTGTCTAATTCTAGTCTAAGGTAACGAGTGTAGGGGTTGAGTTGAATTGGTCTATAGCTAAGAGTAAATAAAGACGATAAACTAAAAAGACGGATTAAACAGATAAAGAGGGGGTACTAGGATGGTCGGTTCATTATAGCTTCGGCAAAGATACTAAGTCGGTCGAATCAAACACATGTGAGGCGGGAAAACAAGAGGTCCTCTCGGTCCACTCTTAACAGATAGCATCTTTCGATCTCGCTATAAGTCCCTAATATCACTAATACTGACTCTCGTCCTGAAAAGTGACTAACGGTCTAAACTATACCTATCTTTCGATCTCAGCACAGTTTAGTCATTTTAATTGGTGGTCTAACAACTGTCCCTATCTTTCGATCTAATGGGTCAGTTATAAATTAAGCATCTAACTGGTCTCATGCATTCGATTCGTTAAATACAACATTAAAATCATTAAAACGAAAGGTAACCTCACGTGGTCAGTCGATCGACCAGGTATGGCGGTCGATCGACTGACATGCGAGTTCAGTCCAAAACAATACTACGCCGCCTACGCTATAATTCGCCTAAATCCTAGCAAAATTAATCTAGCTACTCATGGTACTGATAAAAACAACAATAACAATATGAACTAATGAATTCATGCTTGAAGTGTCCAAATAACGAATAGCGATAAACGATAATTGGCTTTGGATACTAACTAGCAATTCTATACTAACAATGAAATAAGAATAAATCGAAATAAGGCAGAAGAATACCGAGATTGCAGAGGAACGATTGAGAATAAGAACGAAAATTCCAATGCTAATCAATATTCCAAACCCTAATTATAAAACTAGATATTACTGTGTAAAAACTTAGGTAAAATCGGGATCAAAACGGAATACTTATTCTGATGTTCTAGGTTACGTTATATAGCCAACATACGTAACAACTTATTATCAAAACCTAAACGTAATGGGCTTGCGCTTCCTCGGTCTTTTAATTCTCGTCTGGTATAGCAGATTGGTCGATCGACTGATGGTAGTGGTCGATCGACTGATCCTGTCTGATGTAGCTTCGGAACCGCATATTGGTCGATCGACTGAAGGTAGTGGTCGATCGACTGCTTGAGCTGCTACTTAACTTCTATAATCTCGTGGATTTGTCCTTTGGGCCTCAAAATGCGCGTCAAGCTCGTTCCTTAAGTGGATACTTCACGTCAAATGCAGTGCTGGATACTCGGGGACGGATTTAGCTCAATTTCCGTTGAATTCTTCACATTTCTGGAATAAAGTACAAAACACGAAAGTAGACGGAAATAGGGGAAATGGTAGCTTAAACTACACAAATGAGCTCTGAAATGCGTGTAAAATGAGGTGTAAAACATCATATAAAAGACACGCATCAACTGGTCCCCAACAGGTTCGAACCTTCGGTTATTTTCGTGGTGGATGTTGTTACCCCGGGCTAGGAGTTGTTCTTCCAAGAGTTTCAGCCTCTTTTCAGTCTCAGTCAGAGGTGGGGTATTATGTTCCCCAATTTCCTTGTTCTCCAGGGCGTCGATACGGGTCTCGACGCGATCCAGGGTGACCTTAAGAGCGGTAAGCAGGCTGGCTAGCTGATCAGTTGTGACATCTCTGTTGTTATCATTGTTGTTGTTGGACGAAGCTGAAGACGGAGCCATGGCTCTGAGGCAGAAAAACGGCTCACATTACATCTCAATCCGACACGGTTCCAAGACTGAACGCAGACAACACAAAGGATGAGACCAAGATCGACTCAACAAGACGGGGTGACCGTGTGTGGTACCTCGGTGCTGACTCGATTTATGACGTGACGGTGTTTGACCGAACCTTTGACACGAGTGCAATCATGACGGCGTGATGCCATTGGACGGGTCTCGTGGTGAGACGACTCATAAGTAAAGACCCATAAGTACGTTTGCTTTGACTCGATAGACACGAGGCGGAATTGGAATGGTGGACTGAAGTTTTCGAAAATAGAAATTTTCAAAAAGATTCATTTGTCGCTTCAGTGGGCGGCTTCCGAAGATAGAAATCTCCGCAAGTCGATCAGTTGAAAAGGGTTGTCTTAATTTTATTTGCAAAAGACGGTTTGAGTTTGAGTCGGCTCGGAAAGCAGTGTATTGTTTCCCAAGATGGTTTTGAAATTCAAAATTGTATGTTTTGAAAATCGAGTTTTAAATGTTTGAAGAGGTCTCGGGAACGGTGTATGGTGTTGGAGCTTGTGTCCTCCACAAATTAGTGTGATAACATTTGTAAATCTCTTACAGGTTCACAAGGGTATACTTCGTATATTTAATCAGTTGATTAACGTTTACCTAATAACGGTTGGCTTGCTAGAAAGTTTGACGTTATTATCATACAGATGGCGGTGATCAACTGGTCCCTAAAGGTCATACCTATAGGATGTGTTTGAGAGATGTGGTTATAGAAATATGATCACATTGATGACTAATATGACTAAACAGTTAGTCAATGTGTTGATGAGATAATTATTTAGTGAAGATTAAATAATATTAGTTGAGACGAATTAACTGTCAATTCGTAAATTGAATATAATAAGTTATATTTAATTAGATGTATGTAATGTTAGCTTGGACGAATTAATCTGTTAATTCGTAATTAAATGTAATCGGTTATATTTAATATCAACAAGATGAATGTGTCATAGTTGTAATAGTGAGGGTACACAAACCAAGAGGTCATGGGTTCGATCCTCACTAGATGACAATTTACACATTTTTGTAAAAACCGAAAAAAAAGGGAAATGGACCTCTCTTATTTCGGTTAGCATATGGGCCGAAAAATAAAACAAGAAAATCTACCCTAATCATCTATATACTCGGTGGTATAGGGTGAAGAGAGATAGAATTTTTAACCTAAATTTTCTAAGCCATTTGTGCCTCCCCTCTCATCAGGAAAAACACAAAAAAACCTAAATTTTTATAGAAAATTTGGATCGATTCTAGCATAATCAAAGGGCATATCTCATATCGTCTTCGGTGCAACTGATAGGCGAATATCTATTTTGATATTGTTCTTATGCCGTATTTGCTAGGACCGAAAAACTGATTAAAGTTTTTTTACGGCTGTTTTTTTTATGCCGATTTGAAAAGCATCCGAGAAAAGAAAATTTTTTTTTCCTGTTACTGTTCACAGTGGCCAGAATAAAAAAATAAAAAAAAAAAAAAAAAAAATTGTTTTGTTATGGTTTTTACAGAAAAACCGCAAGAAGAAAGAAAAAAACGGGCTGTTTTTTTTGTTGTTTTGTCTATCCAGCCGAGAGAAAAGTAAAAAAAAAAATTTTGTTTTCTGTTACTGTTCACGTGCTGGACAAATTTTAAAAAAAAATTCGGTTTTAGCTGTAAAATCGAGAAAAGTTTTTTTTGGGTTGTTTCGGTTTTTACCGAGATAAATTTTAAAAAAACATTTTTTGGGTTTGTTGTGGCCAATTAATTATTGTGAAGCGGTTCATAATACATGGATACCTAATTATTTTAAAGCAGTTTAAAATTTTGACGGATTGAATTCATATTACAAGTTTAATATGAATTAAGATTGAAATTAATGTGATTAATTGAGGAATTGTCACTTAATTTGATAATTTAAATGGGTGGTTTGGATAAAATTAATCTACATAATTAAAGAATTATGTCTTGCATGTTTAATTTTTTTTTTTTTAGTTGATGCATTTTATTTAGTTGAATGAATCGTTTGAATGGTTTAATTTACGTATTTTTGCAATCGGTTGTAATTTGTATTACTTAGTGTGGCCTTAGTCAAATTATGTTTTCGTAATGAAGGAAACATAATTTTTATGTAATTATGAGATCTCGAATCTCCTTTATTTTTCTTTAGTTTTGGGTTTTTGAAATTAGAATGTAATAAATAGGTTTATTATGTAAATTTATTTATTGTAATTTTCGAAGAAGACTAAAGATGGAGATTGGAGCTCACTCCCGCTACATGGATCAAGATGGAACATCGAGACAAGCTTCTCGGGTCCAAGGATGGATTCCAAACTTGTATTTAATGTTCATTTTGATAGGATAGGCCACACTAGGACTTTATTATTGTTTTTACGTTTTACTATTCTTATTGTTTTTCATTCACATGCTAGTTAATGCATCATATTCCGCGTAAACCAAACCGCCTACTACTAAAATGCATGAAAATTGACTCATATAGATTGTATGTTAGTTTTCATGGACATACAGATGTCACATACTTATTAAGCCATCACCTTAGTTTATTCATTCACGCATGCTAGATATTAGTTCACTTAAAATGAATTAAAATAAAGTTGATGGGATCTTCCTCTAAAACGGAAATTGAGATTAGTCTTTATAAGGGCAAACAACTATGAATCCCTTCTTCGTCGGTAGGCATAATATGACCCCTTCTACGTTGGGTAAGTAGTTGTGTTGACTTAGTTTATCTCAACATTATAGTCCGAAGAGTTTATCGTGATTATGATGGACTAAAAGATATAATTTACAGAAATTTATCGACCAAGAATTCTAACGGTAGAATTAGCTAAAAGGTTAGCTTATCAATTTACAGATAATTGAGTTTTGGGATCATTTATATAATTCTTGAGGGAGGTCAATTGTATAAATGCATGAGTCTTCGCGTTATAACAGTATTGCATTAGACTTAAAAATCAAATCGATGCATAGGCTTATTATTCAATTTTCTTTTCGCAGTGTAGAATACGTTAATTTTACTGTTACAACAAATGGCTGGAAATAACGAAATCCCAATGCCAAGTGCCACACTTGATCGCGTGTCCTGGCTGAAAGTTTTTATGGACAACATGAATCAGTTCACACGTCTGAAAAATGACGTGTCCAACTTTTGGATCGGGAGGCAAAGACTACGGAATGCTTGCCATTGCGACGGTAAGCTCGGTACTTAATCGAGCCAATACCGGTAAACCAGGCCCCAATGCAGGAGTCAACGAGTCACTCGCTTATAGTGATTTCGTTATGGAAGCGGGTGCGATAAAGAACGTACTCATCTTTGCAATGGAAACCAATTTTCAGAGACGCTTCATTGCCCAAGGTGCAAACAAGATTTTCACCACGCTCACTAACGAACTCTCAAAGGCACCGAGAATCGTTACTTATGAGCATGCATGTCGCTTCTTTGATGCGAAACTCCAAAAGGGCCAACCGGTTAGCCCACACATTTTTAACATGATTGAGAATGTCGAGAAATTGGAGGCACTTAATTGCAAAATCAGTGAGAGCATTGTCATTGACCGAATGCTTCATTCTCTTCATGATGGTTTTGCCTTTTTCAAGGCGAACTACTACATGAATGACTTGAAAAAGAGTCTTCATGAGCTACACTCCCTTCTCGTACAGACCGAGAAGGATATGAAATTGAGTGGGAGCATGAAGCAGGATGTTCTCACGATTTCCAATAAAAGTAAGGGTAAGAGCAAGGCGAATGGCGAGCTAGCTGTAGGTAAGCCAAATTTTAAAAAGCCAGGAAACGGTAAGAGTGCGCCCGGTGAGAATAGTGGCTCACAGGGCAAGGCATAGAGCAAGGGCGGTGACATTGAGTGCCACCATTGTCACAAGACTGGACATTGGAGGAGGAACTGTCCCGTCTACCGCGAGGACATCAAAGCAG
The DNA here is from genome assembly GCF_048544455.1 of Silene latifolia. Lineage (NCBI taxonomy): Eukaryota > Viridiplantae > Streptophyta > Magnoliopsida > Caryophyllales > Caryophyllaceae > Silene > Silene latifolia. The sequence goes on along the minus strand of NC_133536.1, from coordinate 161,935,058 downwards.
GCCGCGTCGTTCCTGTTGGTATGTCATCTTATATTCATATGATTGAGATTAACCATGCAAGTTTCGGAACTTGGATACTTGATACTGGTTGTGGTTCTCATCTGTGTAATCATTTGCAGGGCCTAAAGAACATCATACCTCTCGAAAAGGGTGATGTGGACCTGCGAGTCGGGAATGGAGCACGAGTTGTTGTTGTCTCGAAGGGAACATATGTAATCCAACTCCCTAGTGGTTTTGAGTTATTTTTAAATAACTGTTACTATGTACCCAGTTTATCTAAGAACATTATTTCTATTTCCGTACTCGATATAGACGGTTTTGCATTTTCAATATAGGATAATACATGCATTTTCTTTTTAATGAAATGATTTATGGCAAAGCAGTTTCCATGAATGGAATTCACATCTTAGATCAAACCACGGAAGTATTACACGTGAATAATAAGAAATTAAAGGTTGGTGACAAAGATTAAACCTATCTATGGCATTGTCGAATGGGACACATAAATGAGAAACGCGTGAAGAAACTTGTCGATAATGGGACTATTCCCGCATTCGATTTTTCTACATATGGCACGTGTGAATCATGTCTCATTGGCAAATGACTCGAATTTCCTTCAAAGGTGTTGGAATGCGCGCGAGTGACCTATTAGGACTCATACATACTGATGTTTGTGGACCTATGTCAATTACCGCTAGAGATGGCTATAGATATTTTATCACTTTCACGGACGATTTGAGTAGATACGGATATGTCTACTTAATGAAGCATAAAAGTGAGTTCTTTGAGAAATTCAAGGAATACCAGAACAGGGTACAGAACCAATTGGATAGAAAGGTTAAAGCACTCCATTCAGATCGGGGTGGCGAACATCTTTCAAATGAGTTTGATCAACACCTTAAAGACTGTGGAATCGTTCTACAGTTAACTCCACCTGGAACACCTCAATTAAATGGTGTGTCCGAACGGAGAAATCGAACCTTACTTGATATGGTTCGATCCATAATGAGTCACACGGTAGTGCCTGATTCATTATGGGGTTTTTCTCTTTTGTCAGCTGCTCTTATACTTAACCGAAGTCCGACTAAAGCTGTCGACAAGACTCCATATGAAATGTGGAAGGGAACGGTCCCTAACTTGTCCTTTATTCGGGTTTGGGGCTGCGAGGCTTATGTCAAGTGGAGACACGAGGATAAGCTCGGCCCGTGATCGGTCAAGACATACTTTATAGGTTATCCAAAAGGAACATTTGGTCATTACTTCTATTCGCCTACCGAACATCGAGTTTTTGTTGCGGCTAGTGCGACGTTCTTAGAGAAAGAATTTCTCGAGAATAAGACGAGTAATAGAACCTTCGAGCTGTCGGAGATTCCAGAACCAACAACCGAGGAACGGATGGAGGAAGTTGTTCCTCCAACTGATGACACGGTTAATATTCCTGAGGAACCTAGGAGGTCAGGTAGAGTCTCTCATCCTCCGGACAGATACATTGGTATGGTCGAGGAGAATGACGTTTTACTCCTAGAGAGTAATGAACCTGTTACCTATAAAGGTGCTATGACCTGTTCCGACTCAAAGCTATGGCTCTAAGCCATACAATCCGAGATGGACTCCATGTATGAGAATGACGTGTGGGATCTAGTTGATTTACCTAATAAGGTAAAACCTCTACAGTGCAAATGGCTTTACAAGATAAAGCGTTCTGTAGACGCGCAACCAGATACCTATAAGGCACGACTTGTGGCAAAAGGTTTCACTCAAGTGCACGGATTGCATTATGATGAAATTTTTGCACCTGTAGTTATGCTACGTTCCATTCGGATAATCTTAGCGATTGCCGCATTTCATGATTATGAAATTTGGCAAATGGATGTGAAAATCGCCTTCTTAAACGGTTATTTGGAGGAAGAGTTGTACATGGTGCAACCCGAAGGTTTCATAAATCCTGAACATCCTAAGAAAGTATGCAAGCTTAAGCGTTCCATTTATGGACTTAAGCAAGCTTCTCAGAGTTGGAATCATCGTTTCGACCAGGTGATAAGAGAGTATGGTTTCACTCGATCGGTCGAAGAACCATGCTTATATATCAAGTCGAGTGGGAGCAAGATTGTATTTTTGATATTGTATGTCGATGACATACTCTTGATTGGGAATGACATTCCTCTCCTATCTTCGGTTAAAGGATGGTTGAAGAACCATTTCCAGATGAAAGATCTGGGTGAGGCACAACGCATTTTGGGAATCCGTATCTACCGAGATAGATCACGACGGACGTTATCACTTAGTCAGGAGTCTTATTTGGATAAGATTCTTGAGAGGTTCAGCATGACCAACTCCAAGAAGGGGAACCTTCCAATGACGTCTGGGATGCAGTTGAGCAAGTCTTAGTCACCCACGACGCCTGAAGGGATTGAGCGCATGAGTCGTGTTTCTTATGCATCTGCAATAGGATCAATCATGTATGCCATGATATGCACACGTCCAGACGTGGCATATGCATTGAGTATGACGAGTCGGTACCAAAGAATCCAGGTGAAACACATTGGATAGCTGTTAAAAATATCCTCAAGTACCTACGGAGGACTAAGGATAGGGTATTGACTTATGGAGGAGATAATAAACTATGCGCAATTGGTTACGCAGATGCTAGCTTCCATACGGATCGAGATGATTAGAAATCTTAGTATAGATTCATTGTTACTCTTAATGGTGCTGCGGTCAGCTGGATTAGTTCCAAACAGGAAGTTGTAGCAGATTCCACTACTGAGCCATTGAAATATGATAAGTATGGAGGGCACGTTATTTCCATGAGAATTAAACGTGTACCTGAGTTATAGTAGTTGATTATGAATTTGATACGTTATCTTTTTCATAAACTATTTATAACTTCATCGTTTTTATAATATTTTATTTTTCATGTGGATTGTACTGACAACATTGAACGCCACAAAGTGAACTGAATTACATTATATTTGTTTTGGTCCGTAATCGCCAATGTGAGTTGATAACTCCGGCTATTATATTGTGCAGTCGATTGATGGTGGGTTAACCGAGTCATAAGTCAAACGGTTGACTGATCGATCACAGATGCGAGATTATAACGATACCTCATAGGACAACTTTTTGTGACAACGTAATGGAGTCCTAAATGTTTAAAAACATTTGGTGCCAGGTCGTGGATAGGACATCCATTGTGTTCCTAGAGTCGATTCTTTTGATTATCGACTGTCTCTTGAGATTAAGGCAGTTTTTGGGTGACTTTGGTTTCTTTCTCACGGTCTGCCGTAACTGGAGGCTAAGTAGATTTTTTCTGGGTCATTTCATACTGTGCTTACATATGCAGGATTCGAGTTGAGGAAAGTATCCAACCCTTATCAGGTATAGTTATTTCTCAGGGCCACTCGAGGAGTTGTAACTGAAATGCATGGCCATGCTCGAATGTTGATTCGTTTATCAGTTAAGTTACTCTTTAGTCGGGGAAACCACTCTTGATGATGATCGCTTGTAAAATACGACCTTTGTGAATACGGATTTGCAAATTGTTTTACATTGAGTGAAAGATATTTTAGGATATGAGAATCGGTTATCGCACATACACTTGTGAGGACAAGTGGGAGTTTGTTGGAGCTTGTGTCCTCCACAAATTAGTGTGATAACATTTTTAAATCTCTTACGGGTTCACAAGGATATACTTCATATATTTAATCAGTTGATTAACGTTTACCTAATAACGGTTGGCTTGCTAGAAAGTTTGACGTTATTATCATACAGATGGCGGTGATCAACTGGTCCCTAAAGGTCACACATATAGGATGTGTTTGAGAGATGTGGTTATAGAAATATGATCACATTGATGCCTAATATGACTAAACAGTTAGTTAATGTGTTGATGAGACAATTATTTAATGAAGATTAAATAATATTAGTTGAGACGAATTAACTGTCATTTCGTAAATTGAATATAATAAGTTATATTTAATTAGATGTATGTAATGTTAGCTTGGACGAATTAATCTGTTAATTCGTAATTAAATGTAATCGGTTATATTTAATATCAACAAGATGAATGTGTCATAGTGGTAATGGTGAGGGTACACAAACCAAGAGGTCATGGGTTCGATCCTCACTAGATGACAATTTAAACATTTTATACATTTTTGTAAAAACCGAAAAAAAAGAGAAATGGACCTCTCTTATTTCGGTTAGCATATGGGCCGAAAAATAAAACAAGAAAATCTACCCTAATCATCTATATACTCGGTGGTATAGGGTGAAGAGAGATAGAATTTTTAACCTAATTTTTCTAAGCGATTTGTGCCTCCCCTCTCATCAGGAAAAACACAAAAAAACCTAAATTTTTACAGAAAATTTGGATCGATTCTAGCATAATCAAAAGGCATATCTCATATCGTCTTGGGTGCAACTGATAGGCGAATATCTATTTTGATATTGTTCTTAGGCCGTATTTGCTAAGACCGAAGGTTATTTCTGAATCCTTTACTTTTGTTTATGTATTTTTATTTTATGACTAGTGATCATCTTCATAAAATTCGTTATAATCCTTAATAATAAGGGAAGTATACAAATAATTTCCCACATATGGTCCTCGGGATCCCAAAAGTGTCTCGAGAAAAAGGTGTGTGCTTTTCTCGGGTTTTGGAAGAGCCATTGTCGGCGCGAAACGGGTAAAAATCCGTGTCTAGATGCGGCGATTATAACGGCGTAAAAAGGTGATTTTGAAACGGTTGTACAAAACCGGGTTTGAAAATCGTCATACGACGGCCTAGAAAGGCGTGTTGAAATGGTTATACAAAACCGAGTTTGAAAATCGTCATTACGACGGCCTAGAAAGGCGTGTTGAAATTGTTATACAAAACCGAGTTTGAAAATCGTCATTACGACCGCCTAGAAAGGCGTGTTGAAATGGTTATACAAAACCGGGTTTAAAAATCGTCATTACGACGGCCTAGAAAGGCGTGTTGAAATGGTTATACAAAACCGAGTTTAAAAATCGTCATTACGACGGCCTAGAAAGGCGTGCATCGGTCGGCGAAAGACCGAGGTTTGAAATGGCCATTATAACGGCGCAAAAAGGTGTTTTGAAAGTTTGGAGTGACACGGAAGGACTTATGATCAAGTAGTAGCACATAAGCACTCACAGTTTCATTATATTATGCATCATGCTGACACGGGTTTTGGCTTAAAAGGGTGGGTTACACACCAAGCAATCAAACCCCGATTTGCGAGAGGGATACCAATCCAAACAAAATGTGTAAGGAGGGTGCCCTAGCCTCGTGCTCGAAAGTGATGAAAGCTCTTTGACGAAACAGAAATGTGTAACGTCAATGGTGTGCTTGACTCAATCGGGATTCGAAACGCGGGGATGAGAAAACTCACGCCGACGGGACGAGCCAATTGGTCGAAAAGGGTTAGGTTGTGAGCCGGGACAAAGAACCCCACCGTGACCGTAATATCAATTAATGCATTCCAACCAAGACCTCGTCCGAGTCTCACGATCTAGGGATCACAAAGACGTAAGTGTCCTAGTTGTCCCCAGCGGAGTCACCAATCTGTGGTCATGGGCCACGTCTCGGTCTGCGGATTCGGGCCGCCTACCGGTCCGTAGTTGCAGGCCACCTGCAAGTCCAGTCGATCCGTGGGCATACAGCGGTCTTTTGAAAGCCACGCTCGGCGGCGTAAAGATGCCTTTGACCGGATCGTTTTAGATCGGTCGGTTTTGTCTCGGTAAGGGTCTCGAAACGATTAGAGATGTTCGGAGTCGCCACCAAGCATTTGTGGGATGCCTGGAACCCGTTCGAAATCCACTTTATACCTTGGTCAAATCGAAGCACAAAGCAGCGTTTTGACATAGGTACTAAGGATAAGGAAATCGTCCCTCTTTAGCATCCTATCTCTAGAATGACTCTCGTACGCCCTGGATAAGGTCATCCACTATCCAAAGTTTCTGAGTAAGAGGTGAAGGTACGAATTGGGAAGCCCTTTAATCAGACACCCAATCCCGCCCGTGTTTAGCGGCCTCTACTGATCGATCTTGGTCGGTTGAATGCAAAGACTGATAAAAAGGTTTAAATGCATGAATGCGCATCTAATGATTTAAACCTAACATGTGAGAGCTTTCTAAGTCGGTTGATTTAATCCAAGTATCAAGTATAAGATGTCGAGTTGGATTAATGATTGATTTGCATGCAAGACGGAAATTAAACATCCATTTACCGTATTAGGTTTAGGGTGCATAACACGATCCATTTGTCTTAGTAAGGCATATTACAAATATGGTTTGAATAGTCATCTGATCCGTCCTATATCCGGGTTAACCGGAGTCGGGATCGTCCTAGACTAATGCTGGAAGGGAACAGGCCCAGTACCAGACGGCTATAAGAGGCGCGAGCCCGCCGGCGGTGTAAGGGGCCTCCCTCTGGTTTTGAAAATGAGAAAGAAAAGGCCTGCTTGAGGCGCGGTTAGCCAACGATTGTATGCCGTGTTCTGACTATTTAGAAAACGTTATAAAACGTGTTAAAAATGGGTATTTGAACCCGGTTTGATTTGAAAGGGTCGTTTAGACCGCATTTGTCGATATGAAGAACTAGACTCGAATAATCATCATTGTTTGATAATATTCGGTGTCGGGTTCGGTTTGACAAGCTTGACATGAATAGTTTTGAAAATGATTATGGACTAATTGTTTTAAGTCCATTTTGAATGTAATTAGTCGGTACTCATCATCGTACCCGGGTTAAAATCCGGCATGGTATGTATAACCAAGATGACTTTGTGTTGGTGACTAATATGTTTGTTTGAAAAATGTAAAGAAATGAAATAAAAGGCTTTAAAATACCTCTTAAATGTCATTAACCAAATGTTATCACTGAAACACGGATTTAACCATCATGGTATGAAGAACCAAGGGTGAAAAATGCTTTATGGTTAAAACATGTGAAATGAAACAAAAAGGTTTCAAAAATACTTGAAATGGTAAAAACCGATTACAAATATGAAAAATGGATTAAGGGAAATGACGAGAACAAACACGGTTGATCTCTGGTCTAAGTGCCCCATTTAGGCGCGAGCCTGTTGGCGACCTAAGGGGCTTCTGCCTCAGACCAAAAATCAGTTTTGGCTCGTTTATTCCATGTTTTGGTTCATGTTATGCATGTTTTAGCATGTTAGAGTCATGAAACAAATGAAAACATAATAAAGAGGATTTTTACACCCTCATACTTACATGTTTGGTTATGGCGAGTGACCGACGTAAGTGTAATAACTCGTTTGATCGGAAAAAAACTCGGTTTAAAACCGTTTTGGTAAGTAAAAGAGTGTTTTAAAAGTTTAGTGATGGTGTAGTGGTCAAAGTGGTCGGACAAGTGATTTAATGCACGATGACGGTACCAAACAATGTGTAAGGCTTGTATTTACGATCGGTAGGTCGTAAATACGCGTCGGGTTGTGACTTTAGAAGTCGAGTCGAGAATTTTAAGGGAGAAAAGAGGGGGCGGACACTTGCGTCACTCTCAAATGGGTGGCCTTTGAGGGGTATTTATAGGAGAATGGGTGGTTGTGTGAGTTTTGAGCGTCGTGGCCACCTGGGCTGCTCAAAGAGGCGCGAGCCATGCCGCGGGTCTTCTAGTTGTGCTGTCACTATCACAACAAACGCAATCATGATTTGTTCTATCCTAGTTTTTGTAGTTAAATGTTTGGTACTTGACCAACATGAATCCGGGAAAACTTAGCATAGAAGGCTTGAAGATATTTTGTTTTTGTGGTTGACTCGGTTTGACTCGTTGTTGGAGTCGGGATTTGAATTTTCGAGTCGGTTTTTGGTCCGGTGTCGGTTTTGACTCTAGTTAGTGTCATTGCGACCCCGTCGTCGTGCATTAAACACTCCAGGTATTTTTGAAATGTTTTGAAATGTTTTGTTTTCGAAATCGTTTTAAGTTTTCCGACGTAAAGTTGTACACAAAATGTCGATCAAACGCCGCGATCCCAAAACATGTTGTAGTCCGATAATCATCGGGTGTTTGTTGGAGTCTCAGCAGATACCGGGTATCTACAGGTGGGACCCTGAACACTTGCCTCCCATTCCTTCTACTTCGCAAGGGTATAAAAGCAAATTTAGAGACTTACTTGGATTGACTAGACTTGAGGTGGACCGTCTAGTGACCTCGAAAGGAGTGCGAATGTTGGACTTCATTGACCGATTTATTAACAGGGCCGACCCCACCGTTTCTTATGTTGCTAGGTGAAGGGCATTTGGATTTTGCTTGTTGCATGTGTATGTCCTCCAAGGGCATGTTGATGAAGACTTGAGAGGTGATCCCCGTCTTCTGGGCCTAGTTGAGCAAATGGAGCTGCGCAGGAGCCCAGCTTGTTTATGCTTAAGAGAGATCCTGTTGGGATTGGATAATAGGAAAGCCAACCGTGACCTACCATACTTGGGAAGTCCCGTTATCTTGCAGGTAAAAGAACATTTTTCTTTCTTTCTTTTTTTTTTCTTTCTTTTTTTTTTTCGTTTTTTTTTTTTTATGTCTGATACCCGCTTTTGGTAGGTGTGGCTTATGGAACGGCTTCGATTGATCGAGCCCCCAGTTCATGTTCCTTTTTATCATGCTCGTTCGATTGCAATGAGGACCAGGTTGTACATGGTGGACTTCACTCGAGTCTGCGATTACTGGAAGAATAAGCTGAAGAGTGATGATGGCCCCTTTATTAGGTGGATTGTACCATGGTGGCACCTCAAATCTGTCACTAGAGTGTCTTCTTTGGATCCTACCCGATCTGTGCGCATTCCTGGCTTAGAATTCATGGTGTGCATCTTCCCGGAAAGGCTGATGAGACAGGTTGGACTAAAATAGACGATCCCGAAGCTTGATACCGTACCGCAGACTGCCGTGGCGCTTACTACTGAAAGTCGAAGACAGTGGGCCATTAAATGGGCCCAAAGGAACATGTGGTTCTTGAACTCTTCTGCTAATGCCTTATGGGTGTCGGATTCTTATCTGCGATGGAGGAAAGCTACTACTCCGGAAGAGCGCGAGAGATTGAGGTAGCGCGAGCCCGTTGACTACAAGGTGCGCGAGGTGGAAAAAGAGAAAGAGAAACATCTGACCGAGGGAGAGGAAGAAGCCGGGTTTCGAGTTGTTCATCCTTCGAAGAACCGAAGACTTCTCCTGCCGTGGAGATGGTGATTGGCATAAATGGTAAGGCTAGGCCTCGAGAAAGACCGTTGGTGATTAGGTCCGAAGTGGCGCAAGAGCGTCCGGCTCGAGGTCGCGACAAGAAGTATGACAAGAATGACAAGGGCAAAGGCAAGATGGAGGAATAGCCCAAGTCTTTATTATTATTTAGTATTAGTATTATTGTTGTAATACAAAGGTGGGGTTTTTAGAATCCTAGCCTATTTTATTTTTTATTATGTGGCGTATTATTATTAGAAAAAAGAATGAAATAAAAAAGGTTAAATAGTTATGAAACCGTTGTCATTTTCTATTTATTATTATTGTCGAATTCCAAATGCAATGCAAATGTCCTTCAATTTACATTTTAAAATTAAGGGTTGTATCCCGTGAAGGATTGCCTACGTATTCATTAAAAAAAATGAAATCAAACCCTTGCGCGTAGTTCGAGTAAATGTAAAAGAATAATTGTTCTAAGCAAGAGCTTGTAATGAACTTAGAAAATAAGCATGAGCTTTTGCTTACTCTGAAGGTGCAAATTAGTTTATTTGATGATATGAGGATGACAAATTTGTCAAAATGCAAGAGCAGAGTGACAGCAGCTTATTTCAGCTTGGCCAGGGGCCGTTTATTTAGTGCCACAAGAGCGACACGTGAGGTTACGCGAGGCGCGTTTTTGTTCCTATCCTAGGCATAGTACCGTTTAAGTTGGTCGAGGTTTGTCGGGTTGGAAAACTCATTTCCATCTAGGTCTGTGATCCTAACCGCACCCCCTGGAAGTATTGATTTGACTAGGAATGGCCCGGCCCAATTAGGTTTGCATTTTCCCCGTGGATCGACAGGTAAAAGAGCTCTAACCGATTTGAGTACTAAATATCCTTCTTTGATGTTCCTGGGCCTAACCCTTTTGTTGAAAGCGCATTTGATACATGCTTGATATGTTTGGACATTGTGCAAGGCGCGTAGCCTACGTTCATCTAGGAGGATGAGTTCTTCATATCTATCCCTCTTCCAGTCGGCTTCTGGGATTTGACTTTCGAGTAAGATGCGCAAGGATGGTATCTCTAACTCGACTGGTTGTACAGCTTCCATGCCGTAAGTCAAATAGAAAGGGGTGGCCCCTGTGGGCATCCTAACAGATGTGCGATATCCCTACAAAGCAAAGGGTATCTTGCTTGGCCAATCTCGATAGTTGTCAATCATTTTTTTGAGAATTGTGACAACGTTCTTGTTTGCCGCCTCTACCGCGCCATTAGTCTATGGTCTATATGGCGAAGAGTGGTGATGCCTAATTTTGTACTTGGCTAGCAATTGCTCCGTCGCAGCTTGGAAATGTGATCCGTTATCACTAATGATCTCATGTGGGCAACCGTATCGACAGATGATGTTGTTTTGTATGAACTTTGCCACGTTTTTAGCCGTGAGACTAGTGTAGGAAGCCGCTTCTACCCATTTGGTGAAATAGTCAATTGCCACTAGGATGAAACAGTGACCTCCTGTTCCGGCTGGAGTTATCTTCTCGATTATGTCGATTCCCTAGGCAGAAAATGGCCAAGGAGATGTCATTGTATAGAGCAATGAAGGAGGGACATGTTGTACATTCCCGAAGATTTGGCAATTGTGGTAATGTTTTACGTATTTGATGCAATCGGATTCCATTGTGGTCCAATAATACCCCAAACGTGTGATTTTCTTTGCCATCATGGGCCCACTCATGTGCGGACCGCATTCTCCATTGTGGAATTCTTCCATCACTTTCCGCGCCTGTGAATGATCAAGGCAACGTAGGATTACACCAAGAGGTGTTCTTTTGTACAACTCTCCTTGCATGAGAACGTATTGGGAAGCTAGTAGGCGTATAGCACGTTGTCCACTTTTGTACATATCCGGTGGATAGGTACCGTTGAGCTTGAAATTTAGGATTGCTTGGAACCAGGGTTCCTGTGCGATTTCCTCTTCATCGGTGACTTGATGGACATATGCCGGCTCTGACCGTCGTTCAATACATAAAGGCATTTCCACCATGTCATCTGGCATTTTAATCAAAGATGCGAGTTTCGCAATAGCATCCACAAATTTATTTTCTTCCCGAGGTAGGTGTAGATATGTTACGTGATCAATGAATTGGGCAACTTGGTCTATTCTGGCTTGGTAAGGTGCTAAGCTTTCGCTTCGGATTTTCCATGATCATGTAACTTGGTTGATGATCAGGGATGAATTCCCATGTACTCGGAGGTTTTTAATGCCTAAGCTCACTGCCGCTTGTAGTCCAATGAGACAAGCTTCATATTCTGCAGCGTTATTTGTCACCTCGAAGTCGAGTTTGACAGAGATTGGTGTATGCTCACCTTCAGGAGAAATGAGCAATACTCCTATTCCAAATCCTCTTAAGTTTGATGCTCCATCAATGTAAAGGTCCCAGGAGTCCACGTCGGTTTGGAGTATATCCTCGTCTGGAAATGACCAAGTGTCTATCGTTTGTGTATCATTGATGGGATTCTCCGCAAATAATTCGGCAACGGCGCGTCCTTTTATTACTTTCAGAGGCACGTACTTGAGATCGAACTCTGAGAACATCAAAGTCCATCTTGCTAGACGTCCGTTGACGACGGGTTTTTCGAAGAGGTATTTGACTGGATCCATTTTGGCGTATATTTTGACGGAGTAGCTAAGCATGTAATGGCGTATCTTCTTCGTCGCCCACACAAGAGCGAGGCATGTCTTTTCGAGTTGTGAGTATTTGCACTCGTACTCCAAGAACTTCTTACTAAGGTAGTAGATAGCCCTTTCTTCACTTCCTACGGTTTGAGCTAGCATGGCGCCCATGGCGGTTTCGGTTACTGTGAGATATAAACCAAGAGGTTGATCTCGTTGAGGTGGTTTAGCCAATATCTCTTTTATTCGATCAAATTCCTTTTGACAATCATCATCCCATATGGTGTGATCCGTTTTCTTGAGCTTCTTGAAGATAGGCTCACAAATCATGGTGAGTTTCGATATGAATCGACTTATATATTGCACTTTCCCTAGGAATCCTCTGACTTCTTTTTCAGTTTGAGGTTGTGGCATTTCGATCAGAGCTTTGATTTTGGAAGGGTCTATTTATATACCTCGTTGGCTAACAACATATCCCAGGAGTTTGCCAGATGTTACTCCGAATGTGCTCTTCTGAGGATTGAGCCTCATGTTGTACTTTCGTAGCCTTGCGAAAAATTTGCGAAAGTTCGCAATATGCCCTTCTCTATCCTTGGACTTGCCAATCATGTCGTCTACGTATACCTCAACTTCTTTGTGCATCATGTCATCTAAGAGTGTAGTTGTGGTGCGTTGATATGTAGCTCCGGCGTTGATTAATCCAAACGGCATTACCGTATAGCAATAGGTTCCCAATTGAGTGACAAAAGCGGTCTTATGCATGTCTTCTATGGCCATCTTGATTTGGTTATAACCCGCATACCCATCCATGAAGGATAGTAATGCGTGGTCTGCAGTATTGTCCACCAATATGTCGATATGCGGTAGAGGGAAGTCATCTTTAGGACTTGCTTTATTTAAGTCTCTAAAATCAACACAAACACGGATTCTTGTGACACCCTCATTTATTGCGGAAAAATAAACACGTAATTCTAGAATAAAACTGCATGGATATGTTTGTAATAGGTTCATTTGGGTAAAAACCTGTAATTTTTAAAACCTGAACTTGTTATAAAGATATCCAAATTGGAAGGTGTCAAACATACAAGGTCTAACTAGAAGTTTCACAACATAACCATCGCTAAAGTCGCGAATAGCAAATTATACAACCAAATGTAAAGAGGGAGACATATGTCCCTAAAATGTATGTGACATAAAAAGTGTTTAAGGGTCACAATAAAATAAAGCCAATCTAGGTTCCAAGGTTACTTTGCTCGCTAGCTCGTCCGTGTACCCCATATATGCATCACCTACCTGTCATTCGCATTTTATACAAATACGAAAGCCACAGTCAGTGGGGAGTAACTCCGAGTTCTCCCAGCTACGAAATGTCATAATTAATATAACATGTAAACATAAGAATATGAATATGAATAACACATAGCCTTAGCATATAGATGCTAGACAATCGTGTTTATCATGTGAACAACAATATAACAACACATAGTCCTAGCATGTGAATACTAGACCGACTCATACTACACTATCATGTGAATCACATAACATCCAGGAATCCAAACTCTATCAACCATAGCCGGCTTGCATCTCACCTTTTATGATTCATAGAATCATCAAACAAGAAAGGGCAATATATCAAAGACAGGCATAAGTTCTTAGTACGGTCAATAGTCACTCTGTAACTCGAGTCTATACCACGAGGTAGGGAAGGTAATCAAACCGGTATCTTGGCTCAGAGGTTCTATCAAAACATGGCCAAGACACAACACAACCCTAGCCTAAAATCTGCGCAGACCTAGACATGCGGATACACACCACCGCACCCAAGACCCACAATTGTATAAAACCATGTGAGTACCCTAAGGAGTCCACCAAAGGGTTGGCTAGTACTTAAGCTGACCACTTACTCTCAAAATAAGTAACGAGGTCATGCCCCAACTTGGATATAAACCCACCAAGTCAGGAACACAGAGGCTATTAAGCAGTGAACATACACTCGTCAAAGACTATAATGACCTATCTATGATAAAGGCCGAAATACTCACCTAGGACCTAGTCCCAGCTAGTCCCAGCTTGAATACTTTAGCCCACACCACACAAGACAAGTAGGATACCAAATTCAGCTGACAATCCAACAATATCTCCATTATCAATAATAATCCAAATTCCAGCTAACCGTTAATTTCATAATTCATGAGAACAAGCTAAAATGGCAAAGAGGCAACAAGACTGAAGTATAAGGCAGCCAATTCATCCAACAACCATAATTACAAATATCAAGACATAACATAAAATTTCCAATAACAACCAATCTCACCTCAAAGACAAACCCTCGACCCGAGTCCCGCGACGGGTCATCAGTCAAATCGAGGTCGTTGGTTTAAACCTAGTTTGACCAAACTCGTTCGGTCAATAACGGCCCACTCGAGTCTTTGCCTACTTTGGCCCAAATCATAAAATTTATCACAATATAATTCTCATGCTATTTCTAATTTCTATCATGTGAAAAACGAAAGTAACACATTATCAATCACCTAAACACTTAACAAACAACAGGCACAACATTAACTACTAATGTGACATTAATTCGTCGAGTAACTCGGAATAGTTACCTTACTCTAGCAAAGAGACAAGTAATAACTTGAGAAAGCTTCTAAAACCCAAAATTACTCTTCATCTTCAACCACATATGAGCCACCTAAAATAATTATGTGAAAGGACGATATTAACGAATTATCTTTATATAAAATATGAGACGGAAATTAATTTAATTATATTCTAAATAAACCAAACTAGCGTCAAAACAATTTATGGACACAGCTCAAAAGTTATTATGACAACCTCAAACTCGGCCTAACCACCAATTACACATGGCCTCAAACTCGTGACTTAGCTAGACCACGGCCAGGCCACAGCTAGGCTACAGCCAAAGCCATCACGGGCCATCGACTCGCCTAAAAGCAAGCCACAAAGAGTCCGACACGACCACCACCCGACTACCCATAGCCACCCTTCACCCTACTTCATAACCAGACCCAAAAATCAGTCCAAAACAGAACCCAAAAGATGCCTAAGTTCGACCCCAACTCCAGTCCTCAAATGCAAAGTGAAAACCCACGATGACAGCTCTCGTCCCTGCCCAAAACAGAGTATCAATCGTCCCCTTAAGACTCCATTCTCGTGCCTAAAAAGAGTCCTAGCTGAGCCAACTAAGTCAGCATTTAAAACGGTTTTAGAGCGGAAATCCACAAGAATAAAGCAACTCAAAAACAGTCCCTAAAGACTACAAAAATCGCCCCAACACAGAGTCCAAATCAGTCCAAAACAATCCCTACATGTCAGTATACACCGTCTCAACTATAAAACACACCAATTATCACCCAAAACAATCCATACATGTCAGCATACACCGTCTTAAATATACCACTTAGTAGCTAGCATCCCAAATGATCCCTAGAGGTCAGTATACACCGTCTCAATCATCTCCACATATCAGTATACACCGTCTCAACTATACAACTGACTAATTAACATCCATAATGATCCCTATATATAATTATACACCGTCTTAATTATAAAACGGACTACCCAGCATTCGAAATAAACATATTTTACAAGTAAAATCGAGTAATCCGTTATCGTTACCTTTTTCCGATTGAACTAATCATTTATGACTAACAAATCTTCTACCAGACCGTCTATCTCAGCACCTACAACCGTCTTATAATAAATAAAGCTGAAAATATAAATTGGGTTTGTAAAAATACGTAACGAAAATGAATTTTACTTACATCGGAATGACGAGAACGACGAAAGGAGCGCTATGGAACAAAAATAATTGAAAACGGATGACAAACGGAGTGGCAGAATCAATTTTTAATTATAAAAAATTAAAACAGAACGAAAAAGAAGACAAAGGAAGGGAGAAGAAGAAATGTTGCGTGAGAAATGAGGGAGCAGCCTGCCTGCCTGCTATTTATTATACGTACGTTTCTTCGTCGTTAAGAAACTTCGATAGTTATTAAAACCGTTTCGAGTTAAATTTAACCGGTTTAAGTAAAAGTTTCAGTAATAAAACGGAATCAATAATAAATAAATTTAATGAGTGAAAATAAAATAAACTCAGCTAGTTAAAGTAAATAATACAATATCAGCTTGAATCGGAATTATTAGCGATTTTTACAAAACTAACGGATATTAATAAAAATTGCTAATTTAGTGAAATAAGCTCAAAATAGCTAATTGGACGGTTTTGTTCCCAAAATCCATCTCGGGTTCACTTAAAACAACTTTCATAAGGACTCGTAAAGAAACGGAAATTATTAAATAAATAAACTCGAACTAACTTCAAATAAACTTATTAATGATTATTAAAATTAACGTATCGAATTATGATGAAATTAATTAATTAGCTAAGCATAAATATATAAATCGTTAAATGATGTAATTAAATTCAAAATAGCAATTAAAAGAATTTTATCCAACTTAATAAAATACGGGGTGTTACAATTCTCCCATCCTTTTTGGGTACAGTTACTATGTTGGCTACCCAGTCAGAATACTCGGAAGCTTTGATGAACCCGGCTTTGAATTGCTTATCAACTTCTTTCTTAATCTTGAGAGCCCATTCCGTTCTCATTCGACGAAGCTTCTGTTTTACAGGCTTGAAACCTGGCTTAATCGGAATTCTATGCTCGGCGATATCCCTGTCGATCCATGGCATGTCTTTGTAGGACCATGTGAAGACATCCTTGAACTCGTGTAGGAGGTCTATGAAGTCGGCCCTTTCGGTAGAGCTCAAGGTAGTCCCTATCCTAAGTTCTTGGGGTTCTAGTTCGGTTCCTACATTGATGGGTTCGGTGTCCTTTATTACTGGTCCCCCTTCCCCTTCCTGTAGTATTTCTTTGGCTACGTAGGGAGGTATTTCAATTGAGTCTGGGTCTTGGCCATCCTCAGTATCATCGTAAACAGAATTGCACTCAAGATAACACAAAGAGTAAGCAGAACCTGATTTATTCATATTAAAGTTTGAGAAAAGTTGAAACAAAGAAGCCATCTGATCTGTGGTTAGTGGCGGTAAAGGGACAGTGGTTGGGACATTTCCCGAACTACTGTTACTACTCGAGGCTAAGCTAGGAGAAACAAAGGGAATAGGGTTGACGACGGGGAGGAGACTCCCTAGTGACTTCTCTACTCGACTCGACTCCGACTCCGACTCTGACTCGAATTCATCGTCTTCTGGTTCTCCTTTGAACATCTCTCCTTCTTCAGTGGTGAGCTTGAAGAGTCTTCCTTGATTGTTGGTCCACTTGATTGATTTTCTCCATCTTTTCTGCTGATTCGCGTTTGTTTATGTGATTAACGCGGTAGGGTTGAAGTGATCGTCTTGAAGTATCATGGTAATGATCTTATCCTGCGGGACTCTAACAAATTGATCCTCTCCAAACAATAGACTAACAGCTTGTTCGTCTAAGCAAGGTGCTTGACGGGTTTTGACGGTAGGAGCCGTTTCTGGAGGGATGAAGTAGCAATCGTGAAAGATCTCGATTCCGGCTAGCTTCCTCTCAAGATAGTACCAAGGCTCGGGAAATTCGTGAAAGAGTTCTAGGCTTCCTTCCTTAACGAAGTATCCGTTTAGGGTAGGGAGATAGGGTCGCATTTGGACTCCCACGTACTTACGGTTTTGAACTTGAGCAAGCATCTCGAGAACTTCCTCTTTGGTGGGTTTGTACCCTAGTCCAAGTGGTATCCTTTTTTAGTCGCCTTCCTTGTATGGTGCGAAGGTGTTTCTTCGTATAGGGTTTAAAGGCATTCCAGGGAAGTATCCCTGGGCTTTGAGTATGTGGTTGACCACCAAGTTGGAGTAGGGATCGTAGTATAAGGGTGCTAATTCACTTTCTATTACGCTTATGCTTTGGAAGCCCCCAAGCTCATATACTGGATCCACAAGGACTTGATTGTTCGACTTCTTTTCGATTATTGCCTTGATGGGTGACGAAGTGATCGTCACCACTTTGCCATTTAGTGGGATCTTGATCTTTTGATGAAGGATGGATGTGACCGCTTTGGAAGCGTGAATCCAAGGTCTTCCTAGAAGTATGTTGAAGGAAGCTTCAATGTCCACTATTTGGAAGTTAACCTTTCACTCAATCGGCCCTGTGGCTATGGTTAGGTTAACGAGTCCTACTACCTTTCATCGTGTACCATCATATGCTTGAACACCTTGATTGGTAGGGGTCCAATCCGACTCTTTCATGCCTAATTTATATGTCGTTTTGAGGGGTATGACGTTGACCGCGGAGCCATCATCTACCAAGGTCATTGGCACGTTCTTCTTTAGACAAATGACAGTGATGTAAAGAGCCAAGTTGTGACTAGCGCCAAAAGGTGGCAAATCTTCGTCTGAGAAAGTAATAGGATTACTTAGCTTCGGTGATTCTTGGAATACCAATTTGACTAAATCTTACGGTGTGGAGTTATGTGCTACATTTAGTTTGGCCAAGGCCTGCAGTAAAGCTTGGCGATGTGGGAATGAGCTTGCTACCAATTGCCAGATTGAAAGATCAGCCTTTGTCTTCTGTAATTGCTTGAGCAAATGATCAGTGGAGTCATCTTCGTTATCATTTGGTGTGACAACGTTGGTTGGACCATTTTGAGTAGTGCTTTGATATGGACGGCCCGAACGAGTTAGGTGGTCCACATCTTGGTCTTCACCATTTTGGACTATTTCTTTGACTAGGGAGTTTTCAATGAGATACTCGTCCTCGTCGTCATCGGCCCATACTCCGTTGATTGTAGCTAGTTCCCTCATTCTCATGATCTCGTCTTCTAGTCGTGTGATTTGGTCGACTAGTTTATCAACCACGGCGACTATTTCTTGCATAGTAGTGTTTTGAGAGAAGATTAGTGGCACATGCTCCTTGGGTGTTACGTTGGGATCATGTAAAGTTGTCACCACATTTTCCAATTCCCAAACTTGCCTATCCACACTCCTTGCACATGTGATGAAGTCGGAAATGGTAGGGGAGATAGTAGAGTAGAACCCTTCATTCTCAATCGTGTGGATCTCATCTTCAATTGCAGAAATGAGGTGTAAACAATTTAAGGTAGATTCTTCACTTGTGATCACTAGAATCCCAAGAGGGTTCTGAGTGTTGTTGGGTTTACCTCCCGGCGGTATTGGTAGTCGCCCATCTTCAATCATGTCTTGAAGCACATTTTTCAATTTGTAGCATTTTTCTGTGTCATGCCCCTTGCCCCTATGGTATTCACAGTACGAGTTCTCGTCCCAGAATTTGGATTTCTTTTCGGGTTCGGGAGTAGGTCCTATGGGTTGGAGTTTGCCTTGCTTCATTAACCTTTTTAGAGCGTTGGAGTAAGTATCCCCAAGGTTTGTGAATTTCCTTGGTGGGGTACTTTTCTTGGATGGCTCAAGAAGGTTAACTTCATCGGTCTTGCTAGTGGAGCCGTATGAACGACTTGTTGAGCCTTGATATCCTCGACCTACCGTTTTAGACAAGAGCCCTTTACGGATGTCATCTTCAATCCTTGTTCCTAGTACGGTTAAGTCCTTGAAAGTTTTGATGTTTTGGTATCTCAAATGATTGGCATAGATGAGTTTGAGATTGTCTACGAACTTCTCCACAAGGGTAGCCTCATCCGGGCGTTCAACTAGTTGAGTACTAGTCTTCCTCCACCTACTTAGGAAGTCGGTGAATCCTTCTTTGTCATTTTGGGTAAGAACCTCGAGAGTGCGCATGTTAACTTGGATCTCGGCATTATCCGCATATTGTTTAGCAAACTCGATCGCGACATCTTCCCAAGTAGCGATCTTCTTGTGTTCTAAAGAGTAGAACCATTGCTTTGGGATGGTGTCAAGAGATGAAGGAAAGATCCTTAAGAACATCTCGGGTTTGATGCCTTTGATAGACATATAATCCTTGAAGGCACGGATGTGGTTCAAAGGGTTCTCGTGCCCATTGAATTTAGGGATATCCGTCATATTGAAGTTGGTTGGCAATTTGGAATTGACGGCCTCATACTTGCGGTTGTTCTCCCTATAAATGTCATCCCCTTTAAGGTACATCAATTGCTCCTCTAAGTATTGGAGTCTTTTCTCGGCTACAGTCATTCCCATGGGAGGATTTTCGTCCTTGGATTCACTTGCGAAGTCACCTACTACTTCACTTTCTTGAGGAGGCAACCTCCCCTCTACGGCGTAGATCCGGCCCTCGATGGTGTCAAGGCGATCATACACTTGATCTTGAGTAACTTGGATTTGAGCTAGTGCGGCTAGGATTCGATCATTACCATCTTGAAGTTGGTTAAGGTTCGTGTCACTGGTTCCAGGAATCTTGAAAACTGGATAAGAGATCGATGACGAATCAAAACACGATCGACCATTCTAACACACTTGCAAAGAGAAGAAATGTTTTGACTCGTGAAGTGGGTGTGTGCCACTTGTGTTGAGTGAGCTTTGAAGAAAAGACCAAGTTTTGAAAATGTGTATCCTACTTAACTATAGTGTAGTTGTAGGAGTGGACTCGAAGTGAGGTTTTGAAATGGGCTTGGGCCCGAATTTTGATTCGACAAACGGACAGAGTTTCGACTTGGTTTTGAGCTAATGAATGGCCTTTTTCGAAATTTCTGTTTAAAAAAGGTTTTTGATTTTTACAAAAATCGTCATGGTTTCGTTTAGAAATGGTGATCACGTAAGGTACAAACATTTATTCAAGCATTATAACGGGATGCTGAGTGCATTTAAAAAGGTTTTGGTTTAAAGGGTGGGTTGCCATACCGAACAATCAAACCTGAAGTCTGTGGAGAGGCTCGTACCAAACAAGAGTAAGGCCGATTCCTAGTCCATTTCCTCAAGTAGTGAAGGTCCTTGATACAAACAAGAGTAAGCATCATGGTATGGATGACGTCAATCGCTATCCATCCTTAGGCCCAAATAAGAATTAGGACCGTTTAGACGGGACGATTGGTCGAATGGGTTGGGTTGGGCCTAGGAAGGCCGAATAAAACGGTCTAGGAAGACAGAGTTGTGAAAACCGACAATTGTCTTGTACAAATTATTCCCTAATCTTGTTCAAGTTTCACCCTTGGCTACACGTAAGTGTATTATCCCTAGTGGAGTCGCCGAACTGTGGACAACGGGGGCCCACGGGGGCGCTTGGGAGAGAGAACAAGCGTTTTGCATTTTGTGGAGTCGCCACCAATTTTTATGGGAAATTGGAACCGTTCGAATACCTCGTGTCATGTCAAGACACGAAGTAGTGACATGAACACTAAGCAATCGTTACCCTTAGCATTCTATGTCTAGAATGACTCTCGTGGATGCCAATGAACACGGATGTTCACAGAGATCTGGAGTAAGGGGTGAGGGTACGTATTAGGAAGCTCTTTTGATCGAACAACAAATCCCGCCCGCCTCGATAGCAGCCTCTACTAATGATTAGGGACATCATCTATACTCGATATACCGTCGATTATATGCATGCAATGCAACATCCAAGTTTTAATCCTAACATGTGAGAATTAGACTAAGTCGGTGAACAATTAATTTAGCATACAATTGGGTCGAAGTAGGATTTAACGCTCAATTACATGCGAAAACACGTAAATAAATCATACAAATGCGATAAATATTACAATGGTAGAAAATTACAATAAAAAATTAAAATAATTACATCGGGTTTCATTGATTTATGTCGCAAATACCTTTAAAACGGATAATTTGAGAGAAAGAAGAAGAAAAAGAATAAATTAACGAACAAATCAGCAGGCGATAATACGGTTAGTAGTTAATTATACGTAAGCTAATAAACTAATTCAAGCAACAACGGAATTTAGAGACAGAACTCAACCTGGAACAGGCGCAACAGGAACTGCGCCCTTTGGAAGAGGCGCAGCAGTTGCTGCGTCTGTTCCAAGGGTGAGTTCTGGCTGTGAAGCCGGAACTGCAAATCGTTAATATAAATTAGTGATTTTAATGGATAATTAATATATACTTACTCGGATGAAAGTGATTAATAGGTTATTTACATGTGATTAATGGTCATAAAAGCAATAAAACATAGATGAGACGGATGCAAACGGATTATTTACATGGATGAATGATTGATTCGTGACATAGATGAACGAAATAGGTTAAACAAGACGAATTAACGACAAAGACAGATGAAAATATATCAAAGATCGAATTCCAGAAACCCGATATGAACAAATCGAATTCCTACAATCCGGGTTGAATTTAATGACGAAAACCCGTAAATATGAGATTATAAGGGATTTAAGTCGGATTTAATGATAAATTATACGTGTAAATGAATGATAAATAATATACATGAGATTATTAGACTACTGTATCGAAGAATTAAAGAAAACAAACGAAACAAATAAAGATTGACGGATTACAGAGGACGAAGGAAGAAGAAAGGAAGCAGGAACTGCGGCAGCCTCACGAAGAGGCGCAGCAGGAACTGCACTCCTTTTAAGAGGTGCAGCAGTTGTTGCGTCCTTTCTCGACGGTTTGTCTTCTGGAAATCCGTAAAAAGAGGTTTTAAACACGGTTTCAGAAATCGGTTTTAAGAGGTGTTTTCGACATAAACCTTACATTAATGATGATACAAAAGGGTAAATAACAATAAATAAAAGAGAGATTTACACCCTCAGACTTACATGTTTGACGAAACGAGAAGAACTAAGTTTACGATTAGTGATGCTCGACTCGAATGTAGACGAAAGTGCCCTCGTAAGAGGAAAAAAACGATTAGATTAATTAAGTTGATTGATGTGGAGTTGGTCAAATTGGTCGGTCATGCAAACGAGGCTGGTACTCAGAAGGATCCGAGCTTACGTGGTCGAATGTTCAAGCACGTAGACGCCAAAAACTAAGAACAAAGGTCTAGAATGCAAAGGGAGAAGAGAAGGGCGGACACTCGCGTGAGAAATATGAGGAGCGAAGGCTCCTATTTATACTAATCACGTGGAGGAATTAGGGTTTTCGGAGAGACTTTGGAAGTGAATCTCGGAAAGATATGAAAAAGATACGAAAAATACGCAGAAAAGGACTGAAAAAGGCGCGGCGAGCCATCGCTGCGTCTCTTAGAAGAGGCGCAGCACCTGCTGCGTCTGTTCCCAAGTGGTTTCCTCCTGCGCAAGAAAGATTTCTGTGTTTAAGTTATGGAAGGACGGAATAATTTGGTTTTCCTTAACATTTTGTATGAATATTACGGGAAATTGTTCACCAAAGAATAAAGATTGTGAAATAACTATAAAATATGGAATAGAAATATCCAGAACATTCCAGAACATTCTGACTCGGGACTTAACGGTTATCAGAAAATGGAGACGGTTTTAGGCCCGGACTCCAAATGTACTCTAATTACTGTCAAAACGACCGTATCGGCACGTAGATGACAACTAAGAGGTAGACATTATTGTTTGAGCAATCACTTGACGATAAACTTAAAAACTGTCACAAATCATTCCTTGTAGCAAACATGCGGCCCAATCATCACCGGGTGGTTTGCGAGAGGTGCAGAAATGAGGTATCTACAGTAGGCAGCCAGACGTATTTTCGCACTTTCTCTCAGCTCGTCTACCGTGTCCAGGCTCCTCGCCATCTCTACATTGTTATGTTCCCCTGTCATACATCCGTACCTGTGGGTTGGAACTAGAACCTCTGATAGAATTACGGCCTCCGCACCAAACACCAGGCTGAAGGGTGTTTGGACTGTGGCTGTCTTTGGTGTCGTTCTTTCTGACCATAATACTAGTGGCAATTCATTTGCCCACTTTCCTCCTAACTCTTGTAGCCTCATTCTCAAGTTATCCATGATTATTTTGTTGCTGGATTCAGCTTGCCCGTTGGATTTTCGAGTCCTGGGTGCTGATTTCTTTAGGGTGATGTTCCATCTGGCACAGTATGCCTCGGCATCGTTTGAGATAAATTGTGATCCATTGTCATATATGATTTCTAATGGGATACCAAAACTACATATAATATTTCGTTTAATGAAAGAGATGACCTATTTGTCTTTTACTTCTGTGAATGCTTCTGCTTCTCTCCACTTGGAGAAATAATCTGTCATTGCTAGCATCCATATTCTGTTTCCTGTGGCTCTAGGCAGAGGACCCACTATATCCATTCCCCATGTCATGAATGGCCACGGAGAAATGATGGGTGTAAGGGCTCTGCCGGCTGATGGATCATTGGTGCTGAGCACTGGCAGGCATCACACTTGCGGGCACATTCTGCTGAGTCTGCCCTCATTGTGGGCCAGAAATAACCTTGTCTGAGAGCTTTGTTTGACAGAATCCTGCCCCCTGCATGGTTTCCACATTCGCCACTGTGGAGGGCATGTAACACAGTCTGTGCTTCTTGCTTGTCCAGGCACCGTAAGTAGGTTCCTGCCAATGATTTTCTAAAAAGTATATTATCAATCAGTATGAATCTGGAGGCTTTTATTTTGAAACCTCTTATTTCCTTCTTGTCATCTAGCACCTTGCTGTGCCGCAACCAATCTAGGTAGGATGTCCGCCAGTCCCAGTCATCTGCTTGGTCATTTGGCTGATCATCTGGTTGGCCAGCTGTCTGGCTGGCTAGCCGGTCGTCTGGCTGGGCAGCTGCCTGGCCATTTGTGGTTGTTTGAACTGTCACCTCATCTTGCTGGTCCTCCAGTTCTCCCCTGTCCACCTCTTCTAATTTCTGGATAGAGGGTTCCAACATATGCGCGATGGGGATATTGGATAGCTTGGTTGGCTTAAAGGTTGCCCCCAAAGTTGTTAAGGCATCTGCTTCCGCATTTTGATCTCTGGGATCTGCTTAAGCTTGCAATCTTCGAATTTCTGTTTCAGCTCCTTTGCTATCTTTAAGTAGGCGATCATCTTTGAGTCCCTGGCTATAAATTCATCGTTCACATGATTAACTATTAGCAAAGAGTCACTGAATATTTCTAGGTTCTTGACTCCCAACTCCAGAGCTAGTTGCATTCCAAGTATTAAGGCTTCGTATTCTGTTTCATTGTTGTTTGCCTTAAACTCACATCTTACTGCTTGTGCTATCAGGTCCCCCTATGGTGAACGCAGGATTAGTCCTACGCCTGCCCCCTTTGGTTGGAGGCTCCGTCGATGTGCATCTGCCAGACTTCTGCCTCCTTGTTCCCTTTAAGGGTTAAGATCTCTTCATCTGTCAGATTTTGGATAGCTGGGCTGAAGTCTGACACAAAGTCTGCCAGTGCCTGCGACTTTATTGTTGTTCTCGGATCATACGTGATATCGTATCCACTAAGATGTACAGACCACTTTCACATTCTGCCTGACAGCTCAGGCTTCCTCATCACGGATTTCAATGGGTAGTTTGTTACAACATGTATGGTGTGGGACTCAAAGTAGGGGAGCAGTTCGTAAGTTGCAACTACCAGTGCTAGTACTAACTTTTCGAGAGATGTGTACCTAGTCTCTGCTGGCAGCAGAGACTTGCTTACGTAGTAGACTGGCTTTTGCTCCTTGTCATGCTCCCTGACTAGAACTGCTCTTACTGCTACCTCAGTGACAGCAAGACACTACAAAAAAAAGGTTTTGATGCGACGGACAACAGAACATGCGACGGACTTGCGACGGACTTTCCGTCACAGCAAAATTTCCCAGACCGCCAAATTTTCTGACATGGCGGGAAGGGCTGCAACGGAATTTCCGTCGCAATATTAAAATAATAATAAAGTCTGCAACGGAATTTCCGTCGCTATATTAAAATAATATTTTCCCTGCGACGGAATTTCCGTCGCAGCCTTTTTTTAATGACTGTGTTTACAGCTCATCGGTGGAAAATATATTTTTATTGCTGCGACGGAAATTCCGTCGCAGGCTTTTTTTATAGACGGGTTTTCACCCGTGTCCCCCTATCTCTCCTCTATTATTTTTACCTAATCCCCTATCTCTCTTCAATAATTTCGACAATCATCCTCCGGCAACCACCCCACTCCGGTCACCACCCCTTTCCGCCGCCCTCTCTCCCCTTTCCCTTTCTCCTTTCCTTTTTTTTCTCTTTCCCCTTCCCCTTCCCCTTTCTCCTTTCCTTTTTTCTCTTTTCCCCCCTTTGGCGCCGGCGCCGCCGCGCCACGACCGGACCCGGCCGCCGAGTCCGACCACCTCCCTACTTCCTTGTCTCAATTAAGTCAAGGTTTGTTTAATTAATTTTCTTATTTTGATTAATTAGGGTTGTTTTATGGTTATTATTTTGATTAATTATGGTTAGTGTAGGATGCTTAAAATAATTTAGGATGCTAATTTAGGATGCTTAGTTTAGGATGCTTGATTAATTTAGGATGCTTAGTTTAGGATAATTTAGGATGCTAATTTAGGATGCTTGAGTAATTAGTGTAGGATGCTTAGAATAATTTGTTTAATTAAGTTTAGGATTGTTAAAATAATTTAGTTTAATTAAAATACAATTTAGGATATTTAATATTATTAGGGTAGTTTAGTTTAGTTAAAAGCCAATTTAGGATGTTTAAATCATTTTGAGAATGATTAGTTTAATTAAGTTTAGGATTGTTAAAATAATTTAGTTAATTAAAATCCAATTTAGAATGTTTAGGATTATTAAGGTAGTTTAGTTTAGCTAAACACCAATTTAGGATGTTTTAACCAATTTTACTATGCTTACTCTACTTTTGCTTAGTTTAGCCAAATTGTGTCATATGTATTTTTTTTACAAATATTAATTTATCCTATGGTTGTGTTGTTGTGAAATCATAATGTTTTGTATCTTTGATTGTTAATATATTTTTGACCTAGTACCCGTTCAGGGATTACACATTAGGTGTAATTCTTGAATAGTCCCCATGTTGGGACTGTCTTTGAATCTTTTATGCCATTTAGGTGGTAAATACTCATTTTTTTTCTTGATTGTTATGAGACAAAATTTGGTTGACATTTCCTTTAATGTTCTCCGAATACATATGTAGAGTGAGAATTCATTCTAAATAATGTATTTGGAGAACTGTAAGGAAGTGCTGCCGAATTTTTGTCTTATTACAATCAAGAAAAAAAAATGGGTATTTACTAATGGTATGAAAGATTCAAAGATGGCTTTAGGTTGGAGAGATAAGGACCCCAATACATAAAGTATTTTTTTGCAGGTTGTGGTTGTGGTTGTGGTTGTGGTTGTGGTTGTGGTTGTGTTTGTGTTTGTGGTTGTTGTTGTTGTTGTTGTTGTTGTTGTTGTTGTTGTTGTTGTTGTTGTATGAAAGATTCAAAGATGGGTTTATGAATGCTCTTACCATTTTTATTAATAATTTTTATTTACTAATATATATGTAGATTTGCAATGAAGAGATTAGAACGAAACTGGATGTATGAAAGGTTGGATTCCAATAAAAAATTAAGTAAAGAATTTGTAATAGGGGTTAATAAATTCATTGATTATGTTAAGCAACAAGGCGAATTCATTAGAATTAAAGAAATTAGGTGTCCATGTAGTAAGTGCAAAAATAAAAAGTGTTTAGTTGAACAAGAAGTACGAAAACACCTTGGTCTAAAGGGTTTTTGTGACAACTATTATGATTGGGTGTGTCACGGAGAGAAATTCCCCGTTGAGGAAGAGGAAATGGTAATGCCCTCTGACAATCCTTATAGGGATATGGTAGAGGATGCGTTGCGCGATAGCATTGATCAAATTAAGGAAGAAGCTCTTAATGCCGAGGTGGTTGATGAATCTCCAAATCCCAATATATTAGCCTTTTTTTTCAAATGTTAAAACGTGCCGAGCAACCTGTCTACGAGGGATGTCGACTCTCATTGCTACAATCAGCTACAAGGCTTGTCACTCTGAAATGTGAATTCAACTTAGCCCATAAATGTGTAGATGGTTTCACGTCACTTATGGGAGACCTTCTTCCTCAAAATCATATTTTGATGCCTAACTTCTGTGAAACCAAAAATGTTCTGAAAGCTCTTCAACTTCCTCATGAAAAGATAGATGCATGTTTTAATGGATGTATGCTTTTTTGGATGGACGCTGCTCTTCTTGACAAGTGTAGAAAATATGGTAGAGCTAGGTACAAAAGTGCAAAGAATGCAAATGGTAGAAGGGTCCCCGAAAATTTCTTAAACCATTTCCCAATAGGGCCACGTTTGCAACGAATAAAAACCTCGCGGAATAAATGCGTTGGCATTATGAAAACCCCCGAGTTAGTGGTACAATGTCTCATCCAAGTGACATTGAGGCTTGGAAACATTTTGATCATCTTCATCCTTCTTTTGCATCTGAGCCTCGGAATGTTAGACTTGGACTTTGCACCGATGGTTTCTCGGCTTTTGGGCCATTCGGGAACTTATATTCATGCTGGCCGGTGATGCTTACTCCTTACAATTTACCACCCTGGCTATGCATGAAAAGATAATTTATGTTCTTAACATTAATTATTCCTGGACCAAAGAGTCCCAAACAAAACCTTGACGTTTATTTACAGCCTCTAATTCACAAGTTGAAGCAATTGTGGGACACGGGATTGTTTACATATGACGTGTCTAGGAAACAAAACTTCGACTTAAGAGTCGCACTCCTATGGACGATCAACGACTTTCCTACTTATGGTATGTTATCTGGTTGGTCAACTGCTGGTGACAATGCATGTCCATGTTGTACGAAAAAAGAGACTAAATCGATTTGGCTTCAGCATAGCAGAAAATGGAGTTGGTTTGATTGTTAATAGAAAATATTTAGACACTGATCATACTTTTCGCAAGGATAAGGTCCACTTTTGAAAAGGAAGAATAGAGAAAGATGTTGCTGGAACAAGGTTATCGGGCGAACAAGTGTGGGAATGTGTGAAAGATTTACCTAAAATCGTGGATGCATCTGACCATGAATTGAGAACGGTTAAAGCGAAATGAATTGGGTGGTGGAAACAAAGTATTTTTTGGGAGTTTCCATATTGGATCACACTACTAATTCAACATAACCTTAATGTCATGCATATTGAGAAAAAAAATTTTGAACAACTAATTCACAAGCTGATGGATAGAAAAGACAAGACAACCTTGAACCCAAATGCACAAAAAGACATGTTACAACTTTGTTCAAGGTCGCGAAAGGTGGATTCAGTCGTTTTGAAAAAAGAGCAGAAGAAAGTGTTGTGTGATTGGATATGTAATTTAAATTTTCCAGACGGTTATGCTTCAGATTTGAGAAGATGTGTCGATATGAATGAGTTGAAGCTACATGGCTTGAAAAGCCATGACTGTCATGTGTTTATGGAGCGTTTACTGCCGGTTGCTTTAAGGCACCTTCTCCCTAAAAATGAGTGGAATGTCATAACTGATATTAGTCAATTTTTAAGAGATTTGTGCACTTCATCAGTACAAATTGAAAAAATAACAAGTCTCGAGAAAAATATTGCCGAGATAATCTGCAAATTGGAAAAAATACTTCCACCTTCATTTTTTAACTCAATGGAACATCTGCCAATTCATTTGCCATATGAAGTGAAAGTGGGTTGTCCTGTGCAATATAGGTGGATGTATACTTTTGAGAGGTAATATCAATATCTTTTACGAAGCCTTTTAAGGTTATTACTTAATGTCATTCATTCTTAACCAAATTTTTTGTAGGTTCTTGAATCATTTGAAACAAAAAATTGGAAATAAAGCTCGTGTTCAAGGGTCATTATGTAACGCATATTTGCTTGAAAAAATAGCAAATTTTTGTTCTTTTTACTTTGAAGAACATATAGACACGAAGGCAAAAGACCTTGACATAGGTCAAAAAAAGCCGAAGTATTCTACCTTGCCTGAGCTATTTCAAGATCATGAGGGCACTACATCTGGAAAATATCGTGAAAGATTTTTGGAAGATAACGAATGTGAACGTGCACACCTCTATGTTTTATCTAATTGTGATTCTAATGAGTTGAAACGTATAGAAAGGTAGGTGAAAAAAAAATTAATTTTAAATGTTGTTTCAAAAGTAAAACATGCAAAAATTAATTCAAAACTTAGTTCGGCATTTTTGAATAGGTTGTTTGAGGATTACATCAAAAGAGAATATCCCGAGGTTTCTATGAACGAGGATATTTGGAACAAATTTGAAACAAAATTCCCTGACTGGTTTAGAGGTCAAGTAAGTAAATAATATATATTCTATAATGCTTATTTAAATTATATTATTATTTGGTAAATAATTGGTTCATTATCAATAATACTAGGTAAATAATTTAAAAGATCCAGTTGTAGTTGCCTTAGAAAATGGACCTTCAAGAAAAGTAAGAACATGGAAGCGTTATTCCATCAATGGTTACAAATTTCGAGCTTTTATAGATGGGAAAGATTTGGAAAAGTCAACAATTAACAATGGAGTGTGTGTGAGTTCGACTGAAGGAGCTGACTACTATGGAACCCTAAATGAAGTTGTTGAGTTGTCTTATACTGGCGAGAAAAACCCTTACAACGTTATTTTACTCAAATGTAATTGGATAGATAACTCAGAAAGAGGAATGCAAGTACATAAAGAATATAAACTTGTGGATGTTAATTGGAGCAAAAAATTTCCAAAATATGGCCCATTGGTGTTAGCATATCAAGTGGAACAAGTTTGCTATGCTCCTTATCCAAATATCAAAAGAGATAAAGATCAGTGGTCAGCAGTATTTAAAATAAAGGCAAGATCACAAGTTGATGCTCCTACTGATGAATCTATCTTTCAAGAAGATGTTAATAATGGTGATACAACATTGACAATAATTGAAATAGAAGATGAAAATGAAAATGTGGAGGAGGAACAAGAAGAAACTGTTGGGGTTGGTGTCCTTAACAGTTAGTGCAAGGACTTATAAATCTCTAAAAGGATCAAAGGGTATACTTTGTATCATAATCAGTTGATCCACGTTTATCAATAACGGTTGGCTTGCTAGATAAGTTTGACGTTATTGTCATACAGATGGCGGTGATCAACTGGTCCCTAAAAGTCACACCTATAGGATACGTCTTGAGTGATGTGACAGTATGAAAATACTGATCATGTAGATGCCAAATTTGACTAACCAGTTAGTCTGAGTTATTTGACTAATAATTAGTCAAAATGTGATGTTGAGATGTTATATTTAATACGGATTAAATATCATGGGCTAAAGGCGAATTAACCAGTTAATTCGTAAATTTAAATATAAGCGTTTTATATTTAATTAAATGTGTATTGAATATAATTATACAATACTGTTTTGTCGGACATGTATTAAGAATTCAACTGACCCGTATTATTAGTTGATGCCTTAATTTCCGATAACCGATAACAGTTTATAATGAAACCGCGTCGTATACACTTAGCGAGCTATGGACCGGACCACGAGTTTAAGTGAAGAGAAAATGAAAAGCCCATGAGGGCTCCTCTCACTCGGTTTGGCCGAGACATGCATAGACAAAAGGAGAGTTTCCTCCTCTTGTCTAACCTAATTCATTTTGCTAAAATAATTAGGGTTTTGGGAATTGTGCCTCCTGAATCCCGGATCTCTCATCCAACACAAAACTCACAAAACAATCCCCTCGATATTGCAAGGCAATTAGGGGATTCTCTCTAGCACAAGGGCATTACTCGGACATCTTGGGTGCAACGATTAGGAGGAGATCTAACTTGATCTCTCATTGCCTTTTGCACTAGGACCGAAGGTTATTTCTATATCTTTGTCGTTTCCTTGTTGTTTTCGTTTTATGACCATAAACTACATATAAATTTTGCGTTATAATCCTACAATTAAAGGGTAGTATACGGATATTAACCCACAAGTGGTATCAGAGCGAGGCCACGTAATTTTTTATATGTGTTTTTCATCAAACGATTATTGAAACGATGAATTTTTGTTCAAAAAGGGTCACGGCTGCCTATTTTTTGTCTCGGCATTTTTAATAAAAAAAATTTGCTGCGGTTTTTTTTTTCCTTTGTGTTGGGATCCGTGTCTAGTTTACACGATTGTGATTTTGTCTTGTTTTTCATTTTAATCTTTGCATATTGCATTGTAATCGATATTCATTGCGATATAAAGAAGATCCGTCAAAATGATTGCATCAAATTTCGTGTGGCAAATTTTTTTTTATCTCGAAAATTCTGGAAAACCGTGCTTCATGTTTCACGGCCTGTTTTTTTTTCGTTTTTGCATTGATTTGCGTGCCACACATTTTTGTTAGATCGTTCGATCTCTTGTTTTCGTGTTGTTCTTAGCGATTTGTTGTTTTAATCGATAATTACAACAAAATGTGAAGAACATGTCAATTGTATTTTTATTTTAATCCGGATTAGAGTAAATTGCAATTGTGTTTTAATCAAACCGTTTTGTTTTTATCTTTCATTGCTCTCAAATTGAGCCGTGTAAAAATTTTTTTTGGCCTTTAGAGGCTCTCGGCATTTCTGCCATTTAAAATAAAAAAAAAAAAAAAAAAAAAAAAAAAAAAAAAAAAAAATTTGGGCAATGTCACTGTTCACGATCAGCAGTACAGTAAAAGAAAAAAAAAAATTTCTGTTTTTTTTCGGCCCTTTTATTGCATAAAGCGTTTTTTTATGCTCTCGCTTGATTAGTGAAACGGTTCACCCACGTAAAATAAAGTTACTTTAAAACGATTTATCGTAACGGATTATCTCGGATTAAAATTAACTTGACTAAAGCGGTTTTGTCATGTAATTTTAATTATCTTTGGTGGTTTGGATAAAAAATTTAACATAATTACGGAATTATGTCACGAATAAATTTAATTTAGTTGATGCATTTTAATTATCGTTCTTGTTTATATTTTGAATGTTTTGAATGCCTTTTATTACGTATTTATTAAATTTTGCAAACGGTTGTAACTTAGTGTGGCCTTAGTAGAACGTGTTACCGTAATGATGGAACACGGTCTTGGTTGTATTTTGAGATATCGCATCTCCATTTTATTTCTTTTAATTACAGTTTTTATTTAGAATGTAAATAGGTTTATATTTGTAAATTTTAAATTGTAATTTTTGAGAAGACTAAAGTTGGAGACCGGATGCTCACTCCCGCTACATGGATCAAGATGGAACATCAAGACAAGCTTCTCGGGTCCAACGGTGGATTCCAAAGTTGTTTTATGTTTTACTTTACTAGGATAGGCCACACTAGGAATTTTTATTTACGTATCGCATTCATTTATTTATTTTTCGTAACGATAACATGCATCATATTCCGCCTAAATACCAAACCACCTAATAATTGCATGAAAACTGACACATATAGAGGTCACGAGTTAGTTTTCTTTGACATTCGCATGTCACACGTTTTTAAGCCATCACCCAAATTAATTCATTCACGCAAACGCT
This sequence comes from Silene latifolia, assembly GCF_048544455.1. NCBI lineage: Eukaryota > Viridiplantae > Streptophyta > Magnoliopsida > Caryophyllales > Caryophyllaceae > Silene > Silene latifolia. The sequence goes on along the minus strand of NC_133536.1, from coordinate 161,901,881 downwards.
AGTTATTCGTTCACTCAATATGAATTATAATTTAGTTGATGGGATCTTCCTCGTATAAACAAAAATTGAGAACGGTCTTTATAGGTCAAACTCCAATGAGTCCCTTCTTCGTCGGTAGGCATAATATGACCCCTTCTACGTCGGGTAAGTTGGAACCGATTGACCTATTTTATCTCAACACTATGATCACTCGTACGATCCTGTGATTATGGTGGACTATAGATAGGATTTACAGAAATCTATCGACCAAGAGTTCTTACGGAAGAATTAGCTAAACAGTTGGCTTATCAGTTTACAGAAATTGAGTCTTGGGATCACTTGTATCATTCTTGAGGGAGATCAATTATGCAAGTGGGAGAGTCTACATGTTTAAAATGAATTTTAAAATAGACTTAAATCACCTCGATGAGTTGCTTATTTCGTTTTTGTTTTTCTTCCTTTTTCAGTGTAGATCACGTTTTTTAACTGCAAATAACAAATGGCTGGTTCTACTGATAACCCAATGCCAAGTGCCACATTGGACCGTGAGTCCGGCCGGATCTTCATGAATCGGATGAATCAGTCCACTCGGATCGAAGAATGATGGATCAAACTTCGCGGACCGGGAGGCGGCATTACGGAATGCCGCCGCCGCCGACGGAAGCTCAAATATCTCTTAGAGCCCATCCCGGCAAACCCAGGTCCCACGGCTAGAGAGTGAAATCACCAAGTTTAATGATTTCGTATGGAAGCGGGTGCGATTAAAAACGTACTCATTTTTGCAATGGAACCCAATTTGCAGAAACGCTTCATAGCCCATGGTGCAAACAAGATTTTCACCACGCTCACTAAGGAATTCTCGAAAGCACCGAGAATCGTGACCTATGAGCATACCACTCGCTTCTTTGATGCGAGACTCCGAAAAGGGCCAACCGGTTAGCCCACACATTCTCAAAGCATGATTGAGAATGTCGAGAAACCGGAGACCTTTAATCGTAACATCAGCGAGAACATTGTTATCGACCGCATACTTCACTCACTCCACGATGGTTATTCGCAATTTAGAGCGAATTACTATATGAATGATTTGAAGAAGACTCCCCATGAACCGCACTCCCTCCTCGTATGCACCGAGAAGGACATGAAGTTCGGTGGGAGCATGAAACAGGATGTTCTCGTTGTGTCAAATAAAGGAAAGGGTAAGGGCAAAGCTCAGGCAAACCTAGCGAGAGGTAAGGCGAAGTTCAAGAAGTCGGGCTCGGGTAAGAGTGGTCCTGGTGAGTCGAGTAACTCATCGGGCGCGACAAAGAGCAAGAAAGATAACATGGAATGCCATCACCGCCACATGTGGGCATTGGAGGCGTACATGTCCTGTTTATCATGAGGACTTAAAGGCGGGTCGTGTTAAACTTTGTTGGTATGTCTTTCTCTCTTCTACTTTTATTCATATGATTGAGATTAACCACGCAAGTTACGGAACTTGGGTACTTGATACTGGTTGTGGTTCTCATCTGTGTAATCATGTGCGGGGGCTCCGAAACATCGAACCCCTCGTAAAGGGTGAGGTGGACTGCGTGTCGGGAATGGAGCAAGAGTAGCTGCCATCTCAAAAGGGACATATGTGATCCAGCTTCCTAGCGGATTTGAGTTATCATTATATGATTGCTATTATGTTCCTAGTCTTTCGAAAAACATTATTTCAGTTTCTGCACTTGACAAACTTGGTTTTTCATTTGTAATAGAAAATAATGCTTGCATTTTCTCTTTACACGATATGATTTATGGCAAGGCAGTCTCCATGAACGGAATTTATGTTTTAGATCAGACCACGGAAATATTACACGTAATGAATAAAAAGTTAAAGGTTGGTGACAAAGATCAAACGTATCTATGGCACTGCCGTATGGGACACATTAATGAGAAACGCGTAAAACAGCTCATCAAACATGGAGCTATCTCGGCCTTTGATTTTCAATCATTTGGCACGTGTGAATCATGTCTCATCGGTAAAATGACTCGTATTTCCTTCAAAGGTGTTGGAATGCGCGTTGCTGACCTATTAGGACTCATACACACGGATGTATGTGGACCTATGTCAATCACCGCACGAGAAGGCTATAGGTATTTCATCACTTTCACGGACGATTTAAGTAGATATGGCTATGTCTACTTAATGAAGCACAAAAGTGAATCCTTTGAGAAATTCAAGGAATACAGAATAGGCAGAACCTATTGGGTAGAAAGATTAAAACACTACGTTCGGATCGTGGTGGCGAGTATCTTTCTCACGAGTTTGATCAACACCTTAAAGACGTGGGATCGCCCTACGTTAACTCCACCGGAACACCTCATTTGAATGGTGTGTCCGAACGGAGAAATCGAACACTACTTGATATGGTTCGATCCATGATGAGTCACACGGTTTTACATGATTCATTATGGGGTTATGCTCTTTGTCATTTGCTCTAATACTTAATCAAGTCCGTCTAAAGTGTTGACAAGACTCCATATGAACTATGGAAGGGAACGGTCCCTAACTTGTCCTTTATACGGGTTTGGGGCTGCGAGGCTTATGTCAAGTGGAGACCTGAAGATAAGCTCGGCCCGCGATCGGTCAAGACATACTTTATAGGTTATCCTAAAGGATCACGTGGTCATTACTTCTATTTGCCAACCGAACAACGTGTTTTTGTTGCGGCTAGTGCGACATTCTTAGAGAAGGAATTTCTCGAGAATGCAAAGAGTGATAGAACCTTCGACCTGTCGGAGATTCCAGAACCAAATACCGAGCAACTATTGGAGGAACCTATTCCTTCAATCCCGCCTGCGGTTAACATTCCTGAGGAACCTAGGAGGTCGGGCAGAGTCTCTATTCCTCCGGACAGATACATTGGTATGGTCGAGGAACATGACATAGATGACGTTCTACTCTTAACGAGTAGTGGACCCGCAACCTATAAAGGTGCCATGACCAGTTCTGACTCAAAGCTATGGCTTGAGGCCATGCAATCCGAGATGGACTCCATGTATGAGAACAACGTGTGGGATCTTGTTGACTTACCTGCTAAGGTTCGTCCCCTTCAATGCAAATGGCTTTACAAGATAAAGCATTCTGTGGAAGGTCAACAAGATATCTACAAAGCACGACTAGTTGCTAAAGGTTTCACCCAAGTGCCAGGTTTGCACTACGATGAGATTTTTGCACCCGTAGTCATGCTGCGTTCCATTCGGATTATCTTAGCGATTGCCGCTTTTCATGACTATGAAATTTGGCAAATGGACGTAAAAACCGCCTTCTTAAACGGCTTTTTGGAGGAAGAGTTGTACATGGTACAACCTGAAGGTTTCATCGATCCAATACATCCTAAGAAAGTGTGCAAGCTTAAGCGTTCCATTTATGGACTTAAGCAAGCATCAAGGAGTTGGAATCATCGCTTCGACCAAGTGATAAAAGAAAATGGATTTACTCGATCTGTCGAGGAACCATTTCTATATATCAAGTCGAGTGGGAGCAAGATTGTCTTTCTAATATTGTATGTTGACGACATACTCCCGATTGGGAATGACATACCTCTCTTAACTTCGGTGAAAGTATGGTTGAAAAACCATTTCCGGATGAAAGATCCGGGAGAGGCACGAGAGAATTCTAGGCATCCGTATCTATCGAGATAGATCACGACGGATGTTATCTCTCGATCAGAGTCTTACATAGACAAAGTCCTAGAGAGATTCAAAGCATGACTAACTCCAAGAAGGGGTTCCTTCCTATGGCTCCAGGGGGTGCATTTGAGCAAGTCTCGGCACCAGAGACACCGGAAGAGAAAGAGCGCATGGCACGGATTCCTTATGCTTCGGCTATAGGATCAATCATGTATGCCATGATATGCACACGTCCGGACGTGGCATATGCATTGAGTATGACAAGTCGATTCCAACAGCAACCAGGTGAACCACATTGGTTGGCTGTCAAGAACATTCTTAAGTACCTCCGGAGGACTAAAGATTGGGCATTGACTTATGGAGGCTCTCAAAAGCTATGCGAAACTGGTTACGCAGATGCTAGCTTCCAAACGGATCGAGACGACTCGAAATCTCGATCCGGATTCGTTTTTACTCTTAATGGCGCTATGATCAGTGGAAGAGTTCGAAACAAATCACAAAGCAGATTCTACGATCGAGTCCGAGTACTATGCCGCGTCGAAGCAACAAAGGAAGCGATATGGATGCGTCAATTCTTACATGGGCTCTCTGTAGTGCCTAGTTCGAATGACCCGATCACCATCTATTGCGACAATAGTGGTGCCATCTTCCAAGCTAAGGAGCCAAAGTCTAGAAACAAGTCTAGACATGTACAACGGAAAGCTCATCTAATCCGAGATTACGTGGAGCAAAAGGCGGTAGTGATAGAAAAGATTGCTGAGATGATAACATAGCGAGATCCTCTCACTAAAGCATTACGACAAGATAAGCATGAAGGGCACGTTAATTCCATGGGAATTAAACGTGTTCCTAAGTTGTAGTACTCTTTTATGGATTAGATTCATTCGCTTTTGTACTCTATACAACATCATCGTTTTGATATTTTTATATATATATTGTTTTTCATGTGGATTTGTACGACAAATTTTGAACACCACAAAGTGAACTGAACGAACATTATATTTTTCAGTCCTTAATTGCCCACATGAGCTGATAACTCTGGCAATTATTTTGTGACGTTGGTTGATGGTGGGTTCAACGAGCCATAAGTCAACAGGTTGACTGACCAATCACAGAGGCGATTTATACGGATATTTCGTAGGACACAATTGTGACATCGACGTGGAGTCCTAAATGTTTTCTAACATTCGGTGCCCGGTCGTGGATAGGACTTCCATGGTGATCCTAAGGGTCGAATCTTTTGACTATCGACTGTCTCTTGAGACTAAGGCAGATCTTGGGTGACTTTGGTTTCTTTCTCACGGTCATCCGTAACAGGGGGCCAAGTAGATTTTTTCTGGGTCATTTCATGCTGTGCTTAGATCGGAAGGAGTTCGAGTTGAAGGAAATATTCAGCCTTTATCGGGTACTCGATATTTCTCGGGGGCCACTCGAGGAGTCAGAATCGAAATGCATGGCCATGCTCGGATACGGATTCGTTTTATCAGTTAAGTTACTCTCTAGTCGGGGAAACCACTCTAGATCCAGATCGATTGTAAAATACGACCTTTGTGGATCCAGATCTGCAAATTGTTTTACATTGAGTGGGAGAAATTTTAAATGAATATGAGAATCGGTTATCGCACATACACTTGTACGGACAAGTGGGAGTTTGTTGGAGCTTGTGTCCTCCAGTTAGTGCGGATAACGTCATTGCACATACACTTGTACGGACAAGTGGGAGCTTGTTGGGGTTGGTGTCCTTAACAGATAGTGCAAGGACTTATAAATCTCTAAAAGGATCAAAGGGTATACTTTGTATCATAATCAGTTGATCCACGTTTATCAATAACGGTTGGCTTGCTAGATAAGTTTGACATTATTGTCATACAGATGGCGGTGATCAACTGGTCCCTAAAAGTCACACCTATAGGATACGTCTTGAGTGATGTGACGGTATGAAAATACAGTCATGTAGATGCCAAATTTGACTAACCAGTTAGTCTGAGTTATTTGACTAATAATTAGTCAAAATGTGATGTTGAGATGTTATATTTAATACGGATTAAATATCATGGGCTAAAGCGAATTAACGATTAATTCGTAAATTTAAATATAAGCGTTTTATATTTAATTAAATGTGTATTGAATATAATTATACAATTTTTGTTTTGTCGGACATGTATTAAGAATTCAAATCGACCCGTATTATTAGTTGATGCCTTAATTTCCGATAACCGATAATGATTTATAATGAAACCGCGTCGTATACACTTAGCGAGCTATGGACCGGACCACGAGTTTAAGTGAAGAGAAAATGAAAAGCCCATGAGGGCTCCTCTCACTCGGTTTGGCCGAGACATGCATAGACAAAAGGAGAGTTTCCTCCTCTTGTCTAACCTAATTCATTTTGCTAAAATAATTAGGGTTTTGGGAATTGTGCCTCCTGAATCCCGGATCTCTCATCCAACACAAAACTCACAAAACAATCCCCTCGATATTGCAAGGCAATTAGGGGATTCTCTCTAGCACAAGGGCATTACTCGGACATCTTGGGTGCAACGATTAGGAGGAGATCTAACTTGATCTCTCATTGCCTTTTGCACTAGGACCGAAGGTTATTTCTATATCTTTGTCGTTTCCTTGTTGTTTTCGTTTTATGACCATAAACTACATATAAATTTTGCGTTATAATCCTACAATTAAAGGGTAGTATACGGATATTAACCCACAGAAACGTAAGGAGATGAAATGCAAGTGCAGAATGATGATATGCAAGAAGAGGAAGATGAGGAAGAGTTAGGGGAGGAGGCTTTGAAGAAGTATTTAGAAGAAGATGATGATGAGGATTTTTTAGATTCGCTTTTTAAAGGCAACGAAAACACTAATTTAAGTGATGATGATGATGATGATGATGATGATGATGATGATGATGATGATGATGATGACTAGGATTTATATTAGTTGTAGATGTTTTGTACCTTTTCATTCAATCTTTTTACTTTGTTGGTACTATTAGTTGTAGATGTCGTATGGCTTAATTTAATCAAATCTAGTTTGTTTTCATTCAATCTTACTTTTTATTCAATCTTATTTTTTTACTTTGTTGCTACTATTTGATTACTTAACCGAGAGGAGGGAGTACTATTTAATTTCTTACTTTGTTGATATTATATGATTATTTGATTTCTTACTTTGCCAATTTTTTACTTTGTTGCTATTATTTGATTTTTTATTTTGTTGCTACTATTTGATTTCTAACAATGTTGAAGAATTTAGTTGGTTTCTATGGCGAGGAGGGGACAAAGACTAGGTAGTAATAGTAATGTAGGAAACCGAGGATGGGAAAACGAGAATGAAGAAATACCAGCACGTCATCAACAAGAACAACAAAATGTGGCAATTGAGAAAATTCCTCTCGATTCTCTTGAGCAAGATGGCGTTTGGTAAGTATGTTATTTTTTCGTAATTAATTATTTTTATAACGATTTTTATATATATATATATATATATATATATATATATATATATATATATATATATATATATATATATATATATATATATATATATATATTATTGTCATTTTTTTCAGGTTCAGTGATCCATCCGTTGTGAACTTGATATCGAACACTATTGGATGCAACTACAAAGAACATGCTCCTAATTGGAAATTGGCGTCATCTACTATAAAGAAGGATTGGTGGAATTGGTTTGAGGTATTAGCAATTGTCATTTAATTTAATATTAGGTATTTTATTCATTTATTTTATATTTATTTATAATGAAGTTTATTTTCTAACTTTATTGTTTATTGAACAGTGGCGTGTTAGTTACGATCCCCGCGACAAGGCAAGGGTAAAGAAGGCTTGGGAAGAGGCCATGAAGACCCGTTTATGGCAAATGATTTATCGATCTTATCATAAGGAAGAGCATGAAAAGCCGGATTGGATTAGTGTTGAGTTGCACCGCAAATTGAAGAATAGACCACTTGATGAACCTACCTTTACGGACAAATCGGAAAAGTATTCGGCTAACCGTAGGTCGGGATGTGGCGAGAAGGGGAAGGCGTTGGGTACTCACCTAATGGGTTGAAAAAACACATTGCAATATATGGACTCAATGGTAATTTTTTCACTTGCTTTTTTAATTTATTACCTTTTTTTTCTTTAACTTTATTTAAAGTTAGTAATTATATTTAACAAGTATCAAAATTGTAGGTTGATAAAGATGGGAAAGGAGAAATTCCGTCCGCTTTGCAGTTGTTGGAGAAGACAAGGAAGCATAGCACAAAAGGATGGTTTTCCAAAAAAGGCAGTCAACTCTTCGTAAGTTACTATAATTATTTAATTTTTAACTCATTTTTTCAATCATGATTATTTAGTAGATGGTATCTAATCTTTCGTTTTTTAATGATATAGGGTAAGATCATCTCAAAGAAAACTCAGCTCCAGAGTCAAGGGGTCGAGAAGATCGATGACAATGAGATTTATATTGAAGAACATGGAGGATTTGATAAGAAAGGTAGAGTACTTGGCACGGGAAATGCAGCACCACAAATTTGGGAGCACCACCGCCGTTCGACTGGTAACATCACTTTTACTCCTCATACTCCGGGTTTTGTTTGTATAGTCGCAAAAGAGAATGCCCGACTTAAGCAAGTCGAGGCCGAACAATCTCAAAGGATTGCGGCAATAGAGGAGTTCTTGAGTCAACAAAATTTTGCTACTCAAAATTGTAACCCCGGAGGTGTATCTGAAGCTAGAAATGACTTTGATGATGACGGTGGCGATAATGCTAGACCTACTTCTACTCCCGTGTATTGATTAGTAGTTATTAGTTGGTTTATGGACTTATTTAGCTTTCTTTGTTGAACACTTGTTTAGTTTAAGTTTGTTGTGTACTAAACTTATGTAAACCTTTTATTTTAAGTTAATGCGAAACGTTGTTTGGAAATCTCGTCTTGAACGAGTTGTGAATTTGTCAAATGCTGGAATTTTCTGTATGTTTGCAGGAAACCGTATGTTATTGCTTTATAAGCAATTGGGGGAGATGGAAACGCTATAAACCTCCTGGAAAATTATTTGCTGCGACGGATTTTCCGTTGCAGAATTTGACTTTCACGTTGACCTTTGTGTCCACGTGGCCTAAATGAACAGTGTCTTGCGACGAAAAATCCGTCGCAGATTTTGACTTTCATTTGACTTTTGTGTCCATGTGGCCATAATGAATAGTGGCTTGCGACGGATTTTTCGTCGCATAATTTAACTTTCGTATTGACTTTTGTGTCTACGTGGCCTGAATGAACAGTGATTTGCGACGGATGTTCCGTTGCAATGTCGGTTTTTACGACGGGAATTTGCGATGCTTTAACCCGTCGCAAATTTTAATTTGTGACGGTATTTCCGTCGCAGAACAAAATTTTACGACGAAAATCAGCGACAGGCTGTTTCCGTCGCAAATCTGTCGCAAATGCTAAATTTGCGACGGGATTTCGTTATTTGCGACGGATTTATCAGTCTTATTTGTAGTGAGATATAGATACAATGGTTCTCCTTGCTCCGGTTTTGATAGTGGTGGTGGGGTGCTGAGGTAGTGCTTCAGCTCCCTGAATGCCTTCTCGTGTTCTGCAGTCCACTCAAAATTCTGGCTCTTTCTTAATATGTCGTATAATAGTCTGCACTTGTCTGAGGATCTTGAGATGAACCTGCTCAAAGCTGTTACCTTGCCTGCTAGCCTTTGTACATCCTTTGGTTTTTCTGGCGACTCCAGCTGTAATACGGCTTTAATCTGCTCGATGATGGCTTTTATCTCTCTTTGAGTAACAATGTAGCCTAAGAATTTGCCGGAGGAAACCCCAAAGGTGCACTTCGACGGGTTTAGCTTCATTTTGTATTATGTATTCTCTGAGGGTGCTAAATGTGTCTGCCAGATGCTGCATGTGATCCGTAGCTTTCTCTGATTTTACCACCATGTCATAAATGTATACTTCCAAGGTTCTTCCTATCTGTTCTTTGAACATACGGTTGACCAGCCTTTGATATGTGGACCCTGCGTTTTTCAGGTCGAATGGCATGACATTGTAATAATATATTCCTCTCTCAGACATGAATGCTGTCTTTTCTTGATCTGCAGGATCCATCTTGATTTGATTGTAACCACTCCAAGCGTCTAGGCATGTCAACATTTCATGTCCAGCTGTTGTGTCCACCATTGCGTCAATGTGCGGTAACGGGAAAGGATCCTTGGGACATGCCTTGTTGAGGTCAGTGAAATCCACGCACACTCTCCATTTTCCGTTCTTCTTAGGTACCACTGCTACGTTTGACAGCCACTCTGGATATTTCACCGTATCTTGTTTGCTGCCAACAGGCTGTCTACCTCCTGGTTGATCACCTTATTTCTCTGAGCTGCGAATTTTCTCCGTTTCTGCTTGATGGGCTTGCACTTTGGGTCCACGTTGAGTTTATGTGTTATGATGGACGGATCTATCCCTATCATGTCGTCATGCGACCATGTGAAACAATCTATGTTAGCCTGCAAGAATTTGATTAGGTGCTGCCTTAGGCTTCCTGTGCATCCAGCTTCAACTAACATGGTCCTCTCCGGGTGCATCGCGTCCAGGTTGATCTGATCTAGCTCCTTAGCCGGAGGCTCAATGTATTCGTCCTGGTCGTGCTTCTTCTGTAATTTCTATGTTGGGGGGCTGGCAGTGCACTTTAGTGCTTTCTTGTAGCAACCTCTAGGTTCCTCCTGGTCTCCTCGTATTGTTTCTACTCCCCATGGCGTGTGGAACTTTATGCATTGATGGTATGTTGAGGGAACTGCCTTCATCAGGTGCAACCATGGTCATCCAAGAATGACGTTGTAGGTAGAGGGTCCATCTATGACTAAGTACCTGACCTGTTTGTTGACTCCTCCCACATAGGTTGGGATCACTATCTCGCCCAATGAGTTGGTTGTCTCTCCACTGAACCCTACTAGCGGGATGTCTTCTTCTGTAAATCCTTCTCGCTGAACCCCATGTTTTCTATATTTTTTATCATGATCAAATTGACCAAGCTACCAGTGTCCACCAGGACCTTTCTGACTGTGCAATTGGCCATTGACAGAGTTATAATGAGTGCGTCGTAATGCTCTTCCTCATCACGTATATCTTCTTCATCAAAAGCAACCGCATGTAGATCACTATGAGAAATTCTGTAAGAAGTTTCTGGTCTGTCTCCCTTAGTTTCAGTAGCGCGCCTTTTGGCTGCTGAATATGTTAAATCCATCTATATCTGAGCCGCCTGTTATCACGTTTATTATCTTGGTGCATTTAGGTGGAGTTGCAGGTTTTGTGGAGCCTACCTTATCCTGCTGCTTGCCCCCACGTGGTAATAGGTGGCTCAGGTCTCTCTGCTCATATAGGCGTCTGATCTCCCTGCGGAGTGTGTAGCAATCCTCTGTGTTATGTCCGATGTCACGATGGAACTCGCACTTCTTCTTGCTATCCTTTCGTCATGCCTGCTTCTCTACTGGTGACCTGGGTTGTCTTACCCTGTCTCCCATCTCTCTGAGTGCTTTTAGGATTCCTCCGACGCCAGTTGTGAAACCATACTCTGCCAGTGTAGGGAGCTGCTGATTTTCTTCTCTGTTGTCTACTCTGTTGACTCCCCTACCATATGGCATGTACCTCTCATCCTTCTTACTGGTGGATTGCTTCCTACTTGACTTTTTCATGGCCGATGTGCTAGATATGCGTGGTGTACTTGGTATGGTGGCTCTGGCTAGGATGTCTTCTTTTAATCTGATCGCAGCCGGTGCTTTTTCTTGCACTGCTTCAAAACTATGGCAAGGGTGCATAGTTAGCTGCTTGTACAGGTCAGATTCATGGTGGAGGCCCCTTCTGAAAGCTTCCACTGCTGTCGACACGTCACATTCCCGTACTGTCACCTTTTCATTGTTGAATCTGGTGTTGTACTCTCCAATGGCCTCTCCAGCGCCCTGAAAAATTCTGTACAAGTCTCCTGCATGCTTATGTGGTTTCCGGCTGCTTGCAAATTGCTGGGTGAATGCGTTTACCAGGTCGGCAAACGTGGATATTGACCTGTTAGGCAAGCTCACGAACCATCGGAGTGCTGGCCCTGACAGTGTGGATCTAAACCCCTTACATATATAGGCCTCTTTTACTTGTCCTACAGCCGTTACTGTCATCATTTTCTGCTTGTACTGGCTCATGTGGTCAAAGGGATCTGTAGTGCCATCAAAGAGAGGCATGTTTGGATTTGTGAATCCCTTTGGCATGGCAACGATGGATATGGCATCCACGAATGGTGAGTCAGCATAACTATCGGGCGCTGTCTTCTCAAGTGGAGGTGGTAATCCTGGGACCCTACTCAGCATCTCCCTTAGCTCCAGGTACTGTTGGTTGGTCAAGCTTCCTGAGTCCGGGGTCCGTCTGTCTGCTACCTGCTGACTTGGTGTGTTGCTCCCTGGCCCGAACTCTTGAAGGTTCTGACGCGGCGTGGCAGCTAATGGTGTTGAAGTAACATATGTTGCTTAATGCTAGGTCACCTGCGGATCCTGCACCAGGTGTCTGGTTAGTTACCACGAAATTATCGACTGAGAGGTTACCTGGTGGTGCTTCCACGCGGCTGGCTGGCTGCCAGCTATCTGTTGTGAGATATCCTAACCCTTGTGGGGTTATCCTTTCTTCTGCTGATACTGTTGTCAGGTCTAGTCTTGTTACCAGCTCAACTGGTATCTGTCAAAGCTGACTCCTGCTGCCTAATGCCCCTTGGGTAAGATCTACTATTGGGGCCCAATCTTCATTCCCTAGGCTGGCTGGTGTGCTGGATTGCTGCTTCAGAAAGTCTATATGCACCCAGAGTTCCATATCCCTTCTCTTTGCTTCAGCTTCTGTCTTTCTCTAGTTTTCTCGCATATCTTCCACGACCTTTTGAAGGTTCTCCATACCACTAAGCAGGATTTGCGTTGGACTGGGTGGTGGAGTAAGGCCTTAACTTGTTGTGCCTTTTTCTGATCTAGGTTGGGCCGCTACAGCAGGAGTTTTGGGAGGTAGAGTGACTTTTGTCACGGATGTGGTTCTTGGGGTGAGTCCAGGGACCTGAGTTTGTGCCGCTGATACTGAGTTTCGAACTGGATTGGGTGGTATCGACGGCTGACCGCTCCCTGACACGGCTGCTGATTCTTGTTTGTCCATTATGCGTCCGGGTTAATCAACGATTGACGACCACATTTCCCCACGGTGGGCGCCAAACTGTTTTGGTAATTTTTACCGAGTTTTAGGTTGTGCGAGGTCAATGTGGTCTTACATGTTGCGTATCGATTGTATGATTGTGTTTAATGCTAAATAGAAGAATTAAGTATATAAATAAAGATTGACACGCGAGATTTGGTGACGCGGAAAAGCCAATGTGGGAAACGACCGCAGGAAGGGACGGTACCCTTCCAAGTATTGCACTAGCTTGTTAATGAGAGAACGAGTGCAATGGAGACATATATAAGTCTAGCTAGCACAATATGTTGCGTGTATGTGTTGGATCTCGAATGTCCTTCTTGTTTGCATCCTTGGCTATTTATAGGGTAAGAACCTTAGATATGCTCTACCTCGTTTATGGTAAGGAATATTACTTCTACTGCAATTCTTTCCATAACGGGTCGTCTCCCTCCATTCTCCCTGAATTGTCCTTAAGATCTCCCTGAAGGCTTTCCAAAAACGTGGACTTGCTTTATCATCAGGCCTTCCCTTTGCTGCATTCTTCCTTGCCCAACTCCTCAGACGGATGCCACCTGCCTTTGGGCTGCCGGTGATTAACTTACTTCCACGGCCCAATTCTCTTAAACAGAGTTAAGTGGGCTCATCCCCTATTAGGTTATAGTACGGATATTAGCCCAAACACATTCATTTTAAATGTAGTACGAGTAGTATACATCATTTGCCCCCTACTTTGTTAGATTCGATACAATTCAGCCTCGTCGTAGATTGATACAATTCAGCCTCGTCGTAAATAAGAGCTTGACACTGCCATCAATTTTCCCGCTTCAAGGAGCTTTGAAGTCATCAACTCCGACACTAGCGTAGAGCACTAAACATGATTAGTAATCTCACTCATCTAACTAAATTTGTCTATATTTTCATTATGTGTCATTCAAAAAAAATATTAAGCATGTGCGCGTCTTTATTGTGTACTCAATCGAAAACATTAGTTGAATTTTCATCATGGATTGACACAAGTTCAAGTATGTGTAGCACGGGCGGAACTGGGCCTAGGCTACTCAGGCTGCAGCCCAAGATAGTTTCAGAAAATAAAATATATAGAATACAGTGATATAGATAAATCATATGGACATTGGTAGCTTTGTGGATGAAATTCCCACAGAAGAGACGGGAATTCGAGGCCTATTACACACCCATATTTGTACTTTCTTTTTAAGTAAACAATAATGTTTGAGAATAAAATTAATTATGTTTCTTTTTTTTTCCGTAATATTGTTTTGCTTTCTTTGTTTTTTCCCATTCCGTCTCCCCTTCTATCTAAATACAATCTTTTTATAATTTTCTTGGTATTTCTCATGCTTTATTTTTTTTTCGTACTCCATCCATGAGGCTTCTATGTGTTATAATTTTCTTGGTATTTCATATTATATATTCTGAACAACTATTTACTTCGCGTAACCAAGTAATTTAGTTTTTAACCCATTTTAATCTCCTTTAATCCCAATCATTTATTTGTCTAATAATTGATACGGGAGGAGAACCATTTTATGTCTAAGTGAGTTATAATCAAATCACAAAACCTGTTATATAGTTCCCTTTCTTTATCCAAGTAATTTTGATTACTCTAAAGGTGCCAATCAATACGCATAATTTCAAGTCGAACGAGTGAGACTTAGTATAAATTTTTTAACTGATTTTTGAATTTAAAATTTTGAATTTTTTTTTTTGGTGCTTATTAAAAATTTTAACTTATATATTATTTAAATTTAGCCCTTGATACATTTACTTTCTGGCTCCGCCCCTGGTGTGTAGTCTATCATACATTCATTACATTTATTGACACAAGTTCAGGTATGTGTGTAGTTTATCCCTTCTCCGCCAACCAAACTATCGTGTCCTTCGTTCCGATCAATTGTTATTATTTGGTTTTGGTATAAAAACCAAGGAAAGGAAAGGGACCCAATTATAAGATGACAAGTGGACAAAATTGGTTTTGAAGGATTAAATGCAATCATAAAATAGAAAGGATAACAATTGACCGCAACACCACAAAATAGAATAGGACAACAAATGAGCGGGACAGGATTGTATGAGACTAACTTATGAACTTATCTAATGAGACTAATTTATGAACTTATCTAACCATAACATGAGAGGATAACTAAAAACAAATGTTCAAGTATGTGTTTGAACTAATGAGTGACTTTTATAATATGGTGGGTCGTTTTTGCCACCATGGTTTATAAAAAATAAGTAAACATAACTAAGTTTTAAAATTAAATATGTTGGTTAGGTTTATCTAAATAAATTTAGGAAGTGAAGTTCGTATCAATTATTTCCCTTTTTTGTATAATGGAAGCCATGGAGACGGATGTGCTGATGACAACATTTGAAGGAACATGTCGTGAGTATCAGCTATTCACCTAGTATGGTTTTAATATCTAACCATCTAAGTTAGGTTATATTACATTTATTTGAACTGTTATTAGATGAGTTTGTTTAGATATGTCCCGCCTTAAATTTTGAATCTGATTAATTCAATTGGAGATCATACTCCTTGATAAATAAGCGTGTTTTCGGTTCTACATAAGGTTAGCCATCTCTGGTGTTTGATCTATTCCCCTCGAAAAGGTTTCACCCTAACTTGCTAGATACATACCTTTAACTTGTGAAATACACTCCTATAAGTTACTAGATATATATATTTAACTTGCTAAATACACTCCCTTAAGTTATTAGATACTTATTTTTAGTTAGCTAGATACACTCTTGTAAGTTACTAGATACGTATCTTTAGTTAACTAGATACACTCTTGTAAGTTACTAGATATATGCCTTTAAGTTGCTAGATACACTCCTTTAAATTATTAGATACATACCTTTAGCTATCTAAATACACTCATTTACATTATTAAATACAAAAAATTAACTATCTAGTTACGCTCCTTAAGTTAATAGATACAAATCATTAGCATTCTAGAAGCACATATCATTTGCTAGTTAATAGATACAAACTACCATGTTATATTAATGACATGTTGTTTTCCCCTTATTTGAAACTCATACATCCTATATCCTATAAAATATATCATTTTTAACAAGGCACTATAGTCCAACTGTGAAGCATCCAAAACCCGTCTCCAATAAGGGCTAAAATACTCGTATACTTCTTGTATTTCAAAATAAATACTATTTCTTAACTCAGTTTACTAGATTATCTGATGGACTACCTTAGAACTCCAAATATCACCACCATTGTCATGGCCGAACGACCATACCCACGCCTGCGACTTCTCTGACAACAAAGACGACGCACCACCTGCCACTTGACCCGTCTCACCCTCGCCGAACATCCACAAGCCACCACAAACTCCCGCCATTGCCGAAAAAATCAGGCTTATGCCCTACCCCAGACGATTCCGGCTACAACGAACGAAAAATCAAAAATCTCCGACAAAATCACCTTTACCGATATTTGTTTGAAACTATTCATTTTTTTTGTAGATCTACATGAAGACTGAAAGGCGGAAGGCGTTTGGAGGTAGGAACAGACAACAATGATGGGAAAAAGGCCTAATGAAGCACCGACATCATTCCTCGCCGACGGTGTTTGCCGGAGTAAAAGTAAGCTGCAAAAGAGGGGAAAAAGAGAGAAAGGTAATCAGAATAATTGGGTGGAAATAGGGGCATCAAGGTTCGTCCCCGATGGTGCGAAAGACGGAACTGGGTGGTCGACGGAGGTACGCCGGCAACCTTGCTTGCGGCAGTGGCATCATGTGCGATTTTATCATTGTGTGAATAGTTTTTTTTTTTGTCTAAACCATCCGGTAATCCGAACCACATTGGGCCGACTAATCCGGATTTCGGGGCGTGCCCAAGGATTACGGTATTTGAACCCCTCCCAATCGCAGTTGTGGGGGATCGATCCGCAGACCTCCCTACCAAGCGCAGCCCCATGCTACCACTGCGCCAACCAATGATTGGTTCATTGTGTGAATAGTGAATAAGAGGAAGGAGGAGAATAACATTTTATTGAAGAGGGGACAATCAGTGAGGGTCGTGGAAATGTCCAATTTAATTTTTGGGATATTCTACATAGTACCCTCAATTTTTCGACTTTCTACATGATATCGCTACACTTTTTAAAACATACATGGTACCCCTAATTGTTGTCATTATCACTAAGTCTACCCCTAAATTTTATTTTCCATCAATTAAAATAAGTTTTAAGCGTTAAGTAATTATTTGGACGCGTAACCAAGCTTGTAAATTATCATCTCATGACATAAGCACTCTATTAGGCTCAATATCCATCTTTGGACGTGATAATTTGGCAAGGGATCAATAGAGTCCTTATGTCATGAGATAATAACTAACAAGCTTGGTTACCCGTCCAAGTCATCAGTTAACGCTTAAAACTGAATTTAATTGACGGAAAATAAAGTTTAGGGGTACACTTAGTGATAATGACAACAATTAAGGGTACCATGTATGTTTTAAAACATGTAGGAGTATCATGTAGAAAGTCGAAAAATTGAGGGGTACCATGTAGAATATCCCTTAATTTTATATACTAGTTCGTACGGTTCGCAGCGTACTTTAGTTCGCACTGGACCCCGCCCTATATATATATATATATATATATATATATATATATATATATATATATATATATATATATATATATATATATATATATATATATATATATATATATATATATATATATATATATATATATATATAGGATCATGTGAGGATACACTATCTTTTTGAGGATTGGGGATTTCGTTACAATATCATAGGTTCTTCAATATAATATCACATGTTATTCAATAAAATAGCACACAAAAAACACCTGTAAAAAAATATATTATTTTTTTTTAAAATTTTTTTTTTTTTTTTACAAAAGTCTGATTTTTCGTGAAATTGTATTGAAGAACTTGTGATATTGTATTCAGAAATCCTCTATTAGGAGATTGGGCCTATAGGCCCGGCTATCATTAGGGTTGGCCATTTTAAGGTTAGGGTTTCATTAAGTTAGGAGGTATTATAAATACCTCACCATATCGATGTAAAACAACAACATCAATAATACAAATCTCTAATGGTATCAGAGCCTCTTTCTTGAGGACTCTAGAAACCGTTTCCGCATTCTTATCGGTGGGTGGCCGGAAAACTACACACCCATCGGTAGGATACTCAATCAAAAACACAAATTAAATAATAATAAAAAATTGTCATCCCAAAATGGTCTACGGCAGGGATAGATTTTCAAAGGATTCCAAGGCCAACTGTTTTGCTAGCCAAAAGATTGCCTATCATCGATGATCCCACGAGTTGCTGCAACAAATCCAAAAACAAAGAAAAAAAATTTCTTTCTTTTCCTTTGAAATTTGATTAATCGTCTTTTACTTCGTTTAAGGTGGTACATAATTTATTTGGAGTCCGAAAAAATTAACGTTCTACAGATCTTGAAATTGACGGATAATTTTCCGTTTTATCGATATTTCTCAGGTTTGATTAGGGTTCCTGCAAATTAACTCATACTTTCGACAAGTCCGAAAAAATTAACGTTCTCGTTCGAAGAAATTTTCTAGCGAGTCTGATACTCTTTTATCAGACCTACCTTGTGAAGACTTCTGAAGAAAGATCACGAATTCAAGATTAAAGAATATGAAGATTGACGATTTTTTAATATTTTTCTTTGTATTTCTCCAATCGTAAAGTTCGTAATACACTGCCTTTACGATTGCGGGAGGGTATTAGGAGATTGGGCCTATAGGCCCGACTACCATTAGGGTTGGCCATTTTAAGGTTAGGGTTTCATTAAGTTGGGAGGTATTATAAATACCTCACCATCTCGATGTAAAACAACAACATCAATAATACAAATTTCTACCTTTATGAATTATCTCCGTCTAGATCTTAACATCCCCAATCCTCAAATATTTAGGAGTTCTCATCGGATCTTGACTATATATATATATATATATATATATATATAAGAAAATATTGTTAGTAGTAGTTATTATGATCGAGAAATGAAAAAAAAAACACTTTTCGAGGATGAGTTAAGAGTAGTTTTATATATTTTTACCTATAAGACAACATTTTATACCTATTATATATGTCTACAAATTTCATCCAACTCAATGACGTTTCATGGGGAAATTTTAGCCATTTGAGAGGTACAAATTTAACCTCAAAGCGAAGAAACGTATACCAAATAAGAAACCACAATAAGAGGCTAGAAAATTACCAAATCATTTGAGATGATGCCTGCGATTGCTTCAACTTTGACACTGTCACTAAGACTGAATAATGAGTTATAGAACAAAAAAAACAATGATATTAGCTACACTCTAATAGGTGATAAAAACGGCCAGCATAAAATGTTAATAAGGGTAGAGATCACACCTATAAAAAAACACCTCAATATGTAGTAGATGGAGTGGTGCTGATGGTATCTAGTAGGCAAAGTGGTAGAGGGAGCTTCTGGGGACTGTGATGTGTTATTAAACCACCAAACAATATTTGTATCTCAACAAACTAGCATAACAAGTAAGTAGAGGTCGAACCCAAAAGACGGGTGATACCCGTCATGAGGTGTCAAAAATAAGATTTATAATTTCCAACTACAACTATAGCTAGCGGCAGTCGGGTCGAACCACAGAGAGGCAGATGTAAATCCTAGTTGTTTAAATTCAGTCTAAGGTAATAATAAGTTTGGGGGTTTGATTGGATTGGTCAAATGCTAAGAATAAATAAAGACAATAAACTAAAAAGACGGATTAAACAGATAAAGGAGGGGTACTAGGATGGACGGTTTATTATAACTTCGGCGGCAGCATACTAAACAGGTCTAAATCGAACACAAGTGAGGCGGGAAACAAGAGGTCCTCTCGGTCCACTCTTAACAAATAGCATCTTTCGATCTCGCTATAAATCCCTAATATCACTAATACTGACTCTCATCCTGAAAAGTGACTAACGGTCTAAACTATACCTATCTTTCGATCTCAGCACAGTTTAGTCATCTTAATTGGTGGTCTAACAACTGTCCCTATCTCTCGATCTAATGGGTCAGTCATAAATTAAGCATCTAACTGGTCGCATGCATTCGATTCGTTAAATACAACATTAAAATCAATTAAAACGAAGGGTAACCTCACGAGGTCAGTCGATCGACCAGGTATATCAGTCGTTCGACTGACACGCGAATTCAGTCCAATTTAATACTACGCCGCCTACGCCATAATTCCCCTACATCGTAGCACAAACTATTTAGCTACTCATGCTGAAAGTGATAACAACAATAATACTAGGGCATAAAAGTATTGAATTCATAATTAAAGCGGTAGAACAAACAATTAACATGCAACAATAAGACGGTTTCGGGAATCTAACTAGCAATTCTATGCTAATAACGAAATAAGAGTAGACTGAAATAGGGCAGAAAAATACCGAGATTGCAGAGGAAAGATTAAGAACAAGAACGAAAATTCCAATGCTAACAATAT
This sequence comes from Silene latifolia, assembly GCF_048544455.1. NCBI lineage: Eukaryota > Viridiplantae > Streptophyta > Magnoliopsida > Caryophyllales > Caryophyllaceae > Silene > Silene latifolia. The sequence goes on along the minus strand of NC_133536.1, from coordinate 161,881,517 downwards.
TCCAAACCCTAATAAAACTTAATGTTAAAACTTGATGAAAATTCGGATCTCAAACTTAGATAAAAACTGGATGTATAACTTGATGTTCTAGGTTACGTTATATAGCAACTAACGTAACTTTATTTCCTAAACCTAACATAACTTTGGGCTTCAAGATTCACGGTCTTTTAATTCTCGTCTGGAATAGAAAACTGGTCGATTGACTGCTAGGACTGGTCAATCGTTTGAATAGCAACGCACAGTAGCTTCTGGAACCCGATGGTTGGTCGATCGACTGATGTCAGTGGTCGATCGACTGCTTGAGCTGCTGCTTGACTTCTATAAACTCGTGGACTTGTCTTTTGGGCCTTGAATTGCGCACCAAGTTCGTTCCTCGGGTGAATACATCACGTCACATGCAATGCAGGATACTCGGGGACAGATTTAGCTCGATTTCCGCTGGATTTTTCACATTTCTGCAATAATGTACAAAAATACGGAAGTAGACGGAAATAGGGAGAAATGTAGCATAAACTACATGAATGAGCTCTGAAATGCGTGTAAAATGGGATGTAGAACATCATATAAAAGACACGCATCAAACTTCCCCAAACCAAACCCTTGCTTGTCCCCAAGCAAGAACTAGACTCGATCTAATGACCTAATGGGACGAGTTCAATCTCAGAGCGAAATGCAACATGTAAAGCCTAAACCAATTTAATGCACAACCAACAATTAATTAGCAAATGAATCATGCAAACGAGTTATGGAGCCGTTAAAACTACTGAACCGTCAACTGTAGAGACTTATCAAATTGGACTCTCACGGGTCGCTCAAATCACTCAAATAAGCACAAGGTGAATATATGTAAAGATAGAAAGAAGTAATTTTGTAACGACACTCACCTAACTACGACCTATAAGAACATGCTTGCAGTCTAATATGAAAGCAATCTCTACAACCGTACATACGCATTCCAACAAACAAAAGACCATGACACATGCCGAGGTATAAATGTGGATATGTGAGGTATGATTAAGAAGAGGCAAAACATTTATGGGAAAGTGGAGGTACAAGTGATCAAGCTAGTACCAAAACGGAACCATATGGCAACATCCAATTTCTTGCTCAAAAACAAATGGAACGGTGCTATAGCAAGCACAAATCTCACAGTCTCCAGGTATAAAAGTAATCAACTAACTCTCCATAAAATATGAATAAAACATGGGAGCAAAAATCGCCAAAAGATAAAGGCTTGAATTATGCGAATTGATTCTCTCTCTTTTTCTCGAACCTCAGTCGATCGACCAAAAGGGGCAGTCGATCGACTGCTTAAACAGTACAGAACTCTACTTTTTTTTTTCTCTTCGAATCATTTTCATCTCTTTTTTTTTTCTTTTCTATTTCTTTTCAACTTTGTTTCTTTCCTTCCTTATTTCCATCTTCCCAATAACGTCTCAAACATGAGCATATGCCACCAAAAATGAGTAACAACCCCAAGAACACAGACTACTAGCTTGACAAAGGACAGGCTAAATGTAGGATGTAGTATTTAGGACAAAAATGATATTTTTGGCAGTGTGGAGTTCATGGGCAAAACGAATAAGGGGAAACCTCTACCACATGTGTCAACTTAACCACAGACCGAATGCGCATAGGTATTAAGCAGATTAAGTTCATATTTATGCACATTTATGTGACATGCCTCATAAGGAGTACTACTCACATTCCTAAATAAACCGGTCATAGATGTCACCGGTTATAGGCTCTAAATCTCAGAAATATGATGTCGTTTGCCAATTTTCAAAGTCAAGTCTCAAGTTCAGCAAGGAAATTAACGAAAACTCGTAGACTATGCATATATGATTTTACTAATAACATGTCAATCTAGCAAGGCTTAGGCAAAACAGGTGCAAAATGCAATATCATCCTTGAAATACTACCGTTCCGACTCGACCTATATGCTAAAATAAACGTGCATTTTATGGAAATTTTGAAATTTTTCAATTTTTGAATTTTTTTTTTTTGTATTTCGTTTCGTATATATGTAAAATTAAATGAACAATGTGAATGCAAGCAAATGATATGCGATGCAAAACCCTTCCCCAAACCAAATCGCTCAATGTCCCCATTGTGCAAAATCATGTACTGAAGAAAAGAGAAATGGGAATTTGCGGGAAAATGAAATAAAATAAAAAACATGAAGTGAAAGTAAGGAACTCACAAGACTTTAAGCGCAGCAAAGGAAACCTCCCCAAACCAGCGTGAGCTAGGAGGTTTCAGTAGCTAGCAGTGCTACTAAAAGGTACCTGAAAGACAAGCAAAACCACGCATAAAATCGAGAAGATAATTTTGAAGCGGGAAAATTGTGCACAATTGAGAAAATAGAAGAAATAAATAATTTGTCGGAAAGAAAAGTGGGGTAGAAAACTCCCTTAAGTCCTCATATCGACCAAACACAGCAGGGGAGAGGTCGTGAATAGGTACAACAGCGTCCTTGGTCGATCGACCAAGGATGGCAGTCGATCGACCAATGTGGCAGGAACAGCAGCTCCTGGAAAGTGCAACTCAGTCGATCGACCAATGTAGCCAGGCGATCGACTGAAAATACTGCTGAACTCCTTATTTCTTCGTATTTGCTCAATAACTTGAGCTAATGAGGTCTAAAAACCTGCAAGTGCACAATAATACGCACCCAAAATTGCGCAAAACCCAGAATAAAGTCTCAAACGTATGAAATCCTAAGCAAGCAAAATAAAATGCGAAGTTTTCGCGCACACAAAAGCAATAAAAAGTGTCTAACAAAAGCAAATAAAATGAAGTTTATAAAGAGCTCGATCAACTAATAGTTGATCAAGAATGACCACGGTATGGCCCACTTCGTCGGCTTCTGGCTACTAGAGGTAGCCACAACGGTGCTTATTTGAGCAGCTGCACCCTTCTTAGCTTCCACGTCCGTATGGCTCAACGGATCAACACTATCATCATCTCCCCTGTCAAGGATCTCTTCGGGCTTTTCAGAATCCAAATCAGACTTTCTGGCTTTGACTGGCTCGTCATCAACTACCTCATTAATTCCATAGCTCAGGCAACCAAGACCTCCTCTTTGAATGATCGGCTTCCTTACAGTTGGAGCAACTTGCAGCACTTCCTTCACCAAACCAGCTCCTGCAACATCTAAAGCAACATATTCTTCCTCCTTTTTGCTCCCAGTCTAGGGCGGAGGGGTTAACACAGAAGTAGTAATAGAGACAGGCAATTCGGGAAGCACAAAGTACGATTTCTTTTCAGAAACCGTATTACAAGACACAGGCCACATGGGGTCCTTTTTCTTAGCAGGTTGGGCAAAGACAATAGAATGCTTTCCCACTTTGAAAGTCAAGGTCCCTAGACCGACATCTATGACTGCACCAGCAGTGTGCAGAAATGGCCTACCCAAAATAATGGGTATATGAGCATCCTCAGGCATGTCAAGTACAACAAAGTCGACGGGGAAGAAGAACTTCCCTATTTGGACAGGGATGTCCTCTAAGACTCCTATCGGCTGGACCGCAGATCGGTCGACCATCTCATCTTGTCATATCTCATATCGCAAACCTAGTCAATTTGAGCTTCCTAGCTAGACTCAAAGGCATGACGCTTATACTAGCTCCTAAGTCACATAATGCCTTCTCAATAGAGAAGGTACCTATATTGCAAGGAACAGAAAAGCTACCCGGGTCCTCTAGCTTATGTGGTGCAGTGTGAGACAAGTAAGAGCATGACTCTTTAGTTAATGCGACAGTATGAACATGTTCAAGCGACTTTTTCTTAGACAGGAGTTGTTTCATGAATTTAGTGTATGCTGGCACTTGATTGACCAACTCAAGGAAGGGTATTTGCACATTCAAGCTACGAATAACTTTTTCAAACTTACTGAAAGATACCTGTTCCTTTGTTGGCACTAGTCTCTCCGGATATGGGGCTGTAAGAAGTACCTTAGCCCTCTCCTCTAGGTTGCGCATGCCGGCATCCGTGGACTTAGGCTGGAAGTCCACTGCTTTCTCCTTGTTAAAGCTCGAATCCTCCTCAGACCGTCTCAAATGTGAGCCATTAACCGTCATTGGATCGAACTTCGGAATTGGGACGGACCCATCAGCACTCGGGTCTGGCCCTAACACATTCGGAGTTGTCGTGCCCCGAAACAAATGGTCCCTTAAGTTATCGGGCATCGGAGGACGAACAATCTCGCTATCAGCAGTAATCTTGGTCGATCGACCACTTTCCTCAGTCGATCGACCAAGGTGCACAGCGATTCGAAAGCCGCCAGTAACCCGCATATCGGTCGATCGACCGGGTGTATCAGTCGATCGACTGATATACCTGGTAGACGCCTTTTTCTTTGAATTATTCGTTACAGCTTTCTTTTGACTCGGATCTGCCTCATTCTTTTCAACAGCGTCCTCGACTATGGCAGGCCCCTCCAGGGTAGACCCACTCCTCAACGTGATGGCGTTTAGGGTCTCCTTTTGGTCGGTTTGAGTCGGTAAGTGTCCCGGAGCTCGAGAGGTACTCTTACTAGCCAATTGAGCAATTTGGCTCTCTAGTAGCTTCATCCCGGCCTCTCTTGCTTAAGACTCCTTCATCAACAAGTTCTTAAACTCATCAAAATCAGAACTATGGGATTGTTGTTGCTGCTGCGGCACATAAGGAGGTTTTTGATATTGTTGTTGCTTTTGATGAGGGGGAACATAGGGTTGCTGCTGCGGAGGTGGAGTTGGATTTAGGACATTATGGCTACTCCACCATAGGTTGGGATGAACATTAGGTTCATAGTAGGTGTTTTTCTGCCTATAATGTTGAAAGGCAGCACAAGACTCAAAGGGACTAGGACAATTCTTCGAAACGTGTCCCTCAGCTCCACACCTTTCACAGACGAAAGGACCGTCTGACACAGCATTTACTTGGTAAATACCCCCCCTTTGAAGCTCCTCCTAATTCATATTTGTCAAATCTCGCAGTGAGGGCTTCAAGTGCAGCAACAGAGGAAGATTCAGCAGCTCTCCTTTGGTTCCCTCTGGAATTCCCATACTCAGCCTTGTGGGTGGCTAGATCGTCGATGATCTTCCACCCCTTGGTCTCTCCCAAGTTCTCAGCAAATCGGCCATTAACTGCAGCATCCAAAATAACCCTCTGATCGTCATACAGCCCATTATAGAAATGATTGCACAAGCTCCATTTTTCGAAACAATGGTGCGGTATGGTTCGTACCAGCTTCTTAAATCGGACCCATGCCTCGTAGAAGTTCTCATCCGGCCCTTGTTTGAAACTCGTGATTTGAGCTCTAATAGCAATCATCTTTGAAGCAGAAAAGTACTTCTTGTAGAATGCCAATGCCAAGGAATTCCAGTCGGTGATCCCATGAGCAGCTCGATCCAGACCTCTATACCACTCCCTTGCAGCATCACGAAGGGAGAAGATAAGCATGGTCTCCTTGATATGGTCTTGGGTCACGCCGGCTGGTGGGAGTCTCCATATGCTTAGCTACATCTTCATTTGCAGCTCTCCCGAACTGGTTTCTCTCAACCATATTAATGTATGAAGGCTTTGGTTCGAACTTCCTGGCATCTCCTGGTAATTCGAACCCCTTATATAAGTTTGCAGCTGTCGGCTCAGAATGACTAGCTATACACGCTTCCTCGCCCATGACTCGGAATTTCGGAGAAGTAACTGTCTCGGCTGAAGAGGTGGAAACGGGTGAAGAATGTGGGTCTTCCTCGAACAGCTCGTTCTCGTGATAGCTTGACAGAGTACTCATCTCTTCCTCTGTCGGTAATACCCTTTGTGATCATCTCAACTCGCGCAAAGATTTCTCTATCTCAGGATCGAATGGTACTAGTTCACCACCCTGTGACCTGCGCATAAGAAGAAACTACAAAAAGAATATAAGAAAAGTTTAAGGAACAGAAGTCCCTTAAACTAAGAAAGACTAAAAATAAAACAACTAAAAATTAGAACTATTGCCTCCCCGGCAACGGCGCCAAAATTTGATACCCGTCGTGAGGTGTCAAAAATAAGATTTATAATTTCCAACTACAACTATAGCTAGCGGCAGTCGGGTCGAACCACAGAGAGGCAGATGTAAATCCTAGTTGTTTAAATTCAGTCTAAGGTAATAATAAGTTGGGGGGTTTGATTGGATTGGTCAAATGCTAAGAATAAATAAAGACAATAAACTAAAAAGACGGATTAAACAGATAAAGGAGGGGTACTAGGATGGACGGTTTATTCTAGCTTCGGCGGCAGCATACTAAACAGGTCTAAATCGAACACAAGTGAGGCGGGAAACAAGAGGTCCTCTCGGTCCACTCTTAACAAATAGCATCTTTCGATCTCGCTATAAATCCCTAATATCACTAATACTGACTCTCGTCCTGAAAAGTGACTAACGGTCTAAACTATACCTATCTTTCGATCTCAGCACAGTTTAGTCATCTTAATTGGTGGTCTAACAACTGTCCCTATCTCTCGATCTAATGGGTCAGTCATAAATTAAGCATCTAACTGGTCGCATGCATTCGATTCGTTAAATACAACATTAAAATCAATTAAAACGAAGGGTAACCTCACGAGGTCAGTCGATCGACCAGGTATGTCAGTCGATCGACTGACACGCGAATTCAGTCCAATTTAATACTACGCCGCCTACGCCATAATTCCCCTACATCCTAGCACAAACTATTTAGCTACTCATGATGAAAGTGATAACAACAATAATACTAGGGCATAAAAGTATTGAATTCATAATTAAAGCGGTAGAACAAACAATTAACATGCAACAATAAGACGGTTTCGGGAATCTAACTAGCAATTCTATGCTAATAACGAAATAAGAGTAGACTGAAATAGGGCAGAAAAATACCGAGATTGCAGAGGAAAGATTAAGAACAAGAACGAAAATTCCAATGCTAACAATCTTCCAAACCCTAATAAAACTTAATGTTAAAACTTGATGAAAATTCGGATCTCAAACTTAGATAAAAACTGACGTAACTTTATTTCCTAAACTTAACATAACTTTGGGCTTCAAGATTCACGGTCTTTTAATTCTCGTCTGGAATAGCAAACTGGTCGATCGACTGCTAGGACTGGTCGATCGACTGAATAGCAATGCACAGTAGCTTCTGGAACCCGATGGTTGGTCGATCGACTGATGGCAGTGGTCGATCGACTGCTTGAGCTGCTGCTTGACTTCTATAAACTCGTGGACTTGTCTTTTGGGCCTTGAATTGCGCACCAAGTTCGTTCCTCGGGTGAATACATCACGTCACATGTAATGCAGGATACTCGGGGACAGATTTAGCTCGATTTCCGCTGGATTCTTCACATTTCTGCAATAATGTACAAAAATACGGAAGTAGACGGAAATAGGGAGAAATGTAGCATAAACTACATGAATGAGCTCTGAAATGCGTGTAAAATGGGATGTCGAACATCATATAAAAGACACGCATCAACGGGGGTATTTAAATTGCTCAATCTGAGTGTAGTTATGCTAAGGTTGTCACAATTAAATTGGGTTCATAGTCTAAACTAATGAAAGTAAGTAAACAACAAGAAATAATTCAATAATGGGGAAAACTAGGAAGAGTGGATTCATATGGGTGACTAAGGTATCAAGTATATTGGGTTTCATGTAGATGGTAGTCTTACTTAGGCAAATGGGTTGAGTCTCTCTGTCTAACAACCCCACCATAGACCAATATGAGCTAGCTCTCGCATACACAAGGTCGGTCTACTAGCAATATACAAGTTCTAATTCAATTCAAGGCTCTCAATCTTATGGGTACATATAGACAAGTAAAGAATCATGCAAGTTGGCTAGACAAGTATTTCATCAAACATGTAGAGTGCAGATGCTAGAAGTAAGACAAGTATTCAATAATTAAACCCAATCCAAAAATTTAAACCCATAATCATACCTATAATTCGCACTAATCCTAGCAAGGTTACTACTCACTAATCATCATGAGAAACATGCTAACAACAACAACGACAAATAAGGAATCTAAACTAAACATGATGATTGAGACAAGTAATTACCAAACTTAATGAAATATTAGCTAGGAAATAAAGAGAGATTTGAAGCAATACCAACTAAGAAAACAATAAAGGAGAATCCTTGAATAAATATGAAGACTTGACACTAATCTTCAAGTATAAACCAAGGAGATTCTTCCATTAAAAAGTAGATCAAAGACTAATTTGAGAGATTTTTGTGAAAATATTAAGCTAATTAAAATAATTAAGAGTCTAATCTAATGTAGAAAGAGGCTAATCCTCGATCTATAGAGGCATAATCTAATTTAAGAGGACTTAACCCTAAAATTATTACAAATAGGGTATTTATAGGCGTTAAAAGATTAGGGTTAATTAGAGGGGGAGAAATGACGTGGCAAAGGTGGGAAACCACCGTCTCGCTCGACCTAAGAGTGAGCTCGAGCAAGCTCTAGGATTTAGTTGTGTCTATGTCTTTTAGCTCGAGCGAGTTGGGTTCTCCGTCGAGCGATCTGGCGCGAAGTTAGACTATTTGAGCTCGGATTCTAAAATGAGCGTTATTTGCGCATCCGGACTCCAAAACGAGTGATTCAAAAACCTAGACCTCTGATTGTTTGAGCCCGTTCCATCTATTATAGTTCAGATCCAAAGAAACACTTATTGTTATGGGTTTGAGCGATTTCCTCTTGTAACGGCCCCATTTTCGTTATCGTTGCCCCATAACTCGTAGAGGGTTAGCATCCAAATCAACCTAAATCTTGCTTTATTGATCTAAGGGTCCTTGTGCCTTGCCTCCTCTTCCTTGTCAATCATAAAGTGCGTCTATTTGCCTTTATTTAAATCCAAAATCATGCATGCTAACATCGATCTTTTCCTACAAACAACCATAAAATTATGGAGGGAATAACAAATAGTAAGAAAATGAATATAAAAGTGACGATAAGTAGCTACATTGTCATGTAAAATTAGGTTTGTTAAGAGGTTAAAAGTGCGTAAATATGAAACACGTCAAATATCCCCAAATCGAACATTTACTCGTCCCGAGTAAAGAGATGACTGTAATTAAGACCTGTATTTAAAATAATCCTAATAACATATCTGATACCAGACAATTAGCGGGGTCTTGCTCCACCCCTTCAACTCACAACAAGGCATTCATGAGGTAAAATGCCTTCTTGAAAGGCATGCGGGGTCTTGCCAAATTGGCGATACATCCAACATTAAGCACATAAACAAGTTATGGATGCATCTACAAAAGAATATCGACTTTCCTCATCTAAGTGGTGGAATGAACTAGGAGGGAAACAATCTAAGGGCACATACTCCATATCATAGATACTAGTTCTACAAATTACAAAGCTCAAAAGGATAGAAATAAATCACCTCCAAATGGAGTCAAGCTAGGCTACATTTGTCCACAATTAATAAATAATTTAGTCAAGAGCGGGGTCCTTATGGTTTTTGTAACACCCCCATACTCCAAGTGCCTTACCAGGACCACTCAGGTATAAGGATACTACCATCTCGGTTGCCCGAGGTACTGAATATCATAAGACAATAAAGAAACGTACTTTTAAAGTAATTATAGATTAAGTGATTACATGTTCAAACCAAAACTAATAAAACGAATTACAAGGTTCTCATACGGTCTACAGCTAAAACTATCAAAGCCACTAGACTTCGTCTGACACATCGGAAGACTTCTAACTGCCACGTGATGACTCATCCCAGCTATCCCATACGCGTCATATCACACACCGCTCAATAATCGCTCACCACCCCGAATGGATCACCACAGTTTTTAAAACATTTAAACGGGGTCAGTACTAATCACACAATTCAATACATATATCAACAATGAGATAAACAGACAGCTGAACTGTGACACACACACACACACACCACCAACTCCCATCGTCTTAATACTGACTGTCCACTGGACCAGTCCTGCCAGTGGAGGACCGCAGCCGTTCCCACCTAAGCCCCGCTCATCGTACGAGCGATAACCCTGTCCATTAATGTGCACATCCCCTTTCGTGGCGGGTTCCACGAAGGGCGAAACTAGGGCGTGAGATCACTCCCGCAAGTGACCCCACTCAGCCGAGAACGCATCTCGAGAACCATCAACAAACACAACCACAACCACAATCACAATCACAATCATCATATCAAATAACTAACTACAGCACATCACCAATATCCCATTATGGGACTAATACTGAGTAGGAAATCCTACCTGGAAAGCACAACACGCAGACGGTATCTACAGCTGTATCAAAACGGCTCCTCTACGAATTCTCCTCCTATCATACAAACACATAAAGACTACACATCACAAACTACACACCAAAACCCCCAATTCCTAAATTAGGGTTTAACCAATCTTAACAAAACATTATAAAAACTATATTAAAAGCTTACCCTCGACGCTAGGAATCCAACGACACGAAAAACGACAAGAACCGACCGTTTGAACTCCGGGAATTGCTAAGAATGCGATTAGGAAGATGAAGTGGCTGCTTTCTCTCTTAAACAGGGTTTTAGGTTTTGTAAAAGTGAATTAAAACAATGACGAATATGTTTAAATACCTTAATCGCATAATTATTAAAACCCGAGAAAACTCCCCGTAAAACCGGACACTCGATCGAGTACCCAAGGTACTCGATCGAGTACCCAAGGTACTCGATCGAGTACCCCCTTACTCGATCGAGTACCCCAGCTACTCGATCGAGTACCCAACAGGTCAGAAACTATTTTATCTCGCCACTTACCCTTACTCGACAGAGTAAGGGCTACTCGATAGAGTACCCCAAGACTTATAAATACGGAGTATTACAGTCTTCCCTCCTTAAAAGGAACTTCGTCCCCGAAGTTCAACCCATACATAAAAACAACCATACAGACTCGACCAAGACACAACAACTTAGCTAAGGACTCAAGAACTCGACCGAACATAGAACATGAACTCTTAACACCCACTCCATCAACTATGTTTACTTCCACAACATGACTCACTATACCGTATCTACCACATATATATCTCTCACGATACCAACTCCATACATAACCAACTACCATCCTCTAATGCTGCTAGCTCCATAATATCATCAACTATCAAATCCAATACCAAGACACTCATAGACATCAAACGGGATGTTACATTCTACCACCCTTAAAAAGGAACTTCGTCCTCGAAGTTTACTCACACTCGTAACCTCATCATCCAACTGTCAACACTAGCGAAATATTCTCACACTCCTAAACATCACGCTACTACAAGCACGGTCATGACCTTTAATAAAATCACCCACAACACGAATCGATCTTTTATTCTACATCAAGACTCAACTTCCGAATATATTACCATATGTACAACCATCAAAATCTGTTTTATCGCATCCTACTCCTCTTAAGACAAATGTTACGTCCTCGTAACTCACTAATACCAAACCATATCTATATCTCATTACCCTCTGTACCACCACATGTCAAAGATAACCGTCTATAACCCAAACACTCACCATTCTTATATCCAAGGCTCCCATACATAAACATTTCCCATTCCTCAACTCATTCGGCAACAAGACCTAACCTATACCATAAACTCGTAGCAAATCACCATACCCACTCTTCATTATTACTGCCAAACAACATACCTCTCTACGTAAGGCACTTATCTCCCAGAAGCATAACTCACGATCCGCACTCGTTACGTACACGCACACTAGATCCTCAAATTCTTTCTTTCATTACCGCAAAATTCATACACAACTTAACATGACACTAATTTCCCCAACACCCTACACTCACTGTCTCAACAAAAGATTATGAACTACCTGCCGCTTTCAGATCATTACCACACATGTTCCACCAATTATTTTCCATTACCATGTCTACCGATGTCTCATCTGAAAACAAGATCAAAATTACTGTAACAACCTCTCACAACCGTGTCCCATCAACAGAATATCACTATCCCATGACAACAACGAAAACATATCCAACTCTATTTCATATCATACTCTACCTCATCCCCAACTTAACCTGGTAAAGAAAACATCAATAAACAAGACAACTGTCTATCTGCACAAACTGAAACTCGCAGGGAGCAACATCAAACAAAACAACAATCTATGTATAACTGATATGTACTTTCGAAACTCGAATCATAATCATCCCGCCTACTCCACCACAACCGGTGACGGCATCACAACACCGCCACCAACAGCCACACCGTAGTGCGAAAATACCCGCATCACAGCACTATGTACCGTGCCCGGATCACCACCCGAGGCACCACAACCACACCGATAGACATCACAACTGCATACAATTCCCATAAATCGACTCAAAGATAACTTCTCTCGACAAGAAAAACTTACTTAAATCCACCTTATTAAATCACCACGCAACATATTATATGGATAAACAGATAAGCATCTCATGAACATCATCTCTACCATTTCCCGGGATACACATGTGTTATCAATACACATAAAATTATAACTAGCTATGTCAAATCAATCAAATTATTACCTTTTTGGATATCATTAAATTAAATTACCGTGCCCAACATGTATATTACAGAACATTCATAAAACAACTTTATAATTATCACACCATACCACTTCTTGTGAGGTCAGAACCTCACACAAACATTTACACATATCATAGACCCGTAATCACAACCAACTAGTCAATCCTGACCACGTAAGTCACCACTCGAAAAAGGTTACCTGCTGCCCGAGTTTAACTCATATGCCCCTCATAACATATTCCCCCATTCGCACAACCATCACTTCCTGCCAAATATAACCATATCTTCACTATTCAACTAATAGCGTTTGCCTCATCTAACCACATCTTATACCCTCTCACAATCATACACAACAATCAGGTCCCTACCAAATCAACCTCTTTAGAATTGTTACCTTTCTAATATTCCATCACTCTTAACCATTAGTGATAACACCACAATGCCACATTTGCTCGTATATAAAATCTCTTACACTCATATCAAAATAACATGGTTTTTCTCCTATTTTTGGTTAATATTGCAAATAACGAACATCAAACCCATCCACAAAATTACCTCAACATTATTCCCAAAGCTAACTTATTTGTATTGTCATCCAACTCTCCACCAAATATCTCGTATCGTGCCAATACTCCACCAACTTCTTACTCCCTTAATTCCTCGAAACTCATTACCAATCATGTTGCCCTGAAACTCCTATATAACCTTTAGCTAACATCCTCGTGATACCATCACATATTTCGATGATTTCTCATCTTTATATCACATAGCTCCGGTGAACATTTTCCTCAGCTTACTTTTATCCTTCTTTTCTCTTTACACTCAATAATACCAATTAATAGTTCAACTCCTTATTCCTTCTAGCTAACTCTTTAGAAATCAAGTTACCCCTTCGTTGCTCCAAAACTTAATTCCATTATTTTCTACCGACATCATCTCACTCTTTCTTCCCATGGATCTTCTCTTATTATGCTATCACTCATACTTGCCACTAATCTATCCATAGAACCAACGTTTAATGTTCAAACAATTGCATCCCCCTTTTTACATCTCTAGAAATCAGAATTCATTTAATACCGTTAATTACCCAAGGAAATCACACAGTAGTTTCATCTTTTAATAAACCAAACCTCCCAAACTCACTCACTGTCTACAAATACACCTCGCGACATGTCTCCACAAAGTTCACTATATATTACTCTTCTCAACCCCTTTAAACGAACTTTCACTACATAAATCCATAACCCACACGACTCCTAACCATTTCCTTCCATAACTCTTTACACATCTCAAGCTGCCACTATCCACATTCTTACTTTCAATCTTTTCATTCTCACGTTCATTATACTCACATCATCCCTTGTCTATATTCACTTATTTTTACATTACTCAACACACAATCATATCACTCATCCCGTCTCGCAAAACGTGCGCCATGCCTCAATAAACTATACCAATCTTCCTTTTCTTTTTCCACCATCTATCATAATCACATATAACTCATGTCCTCCCCACCGAACTCATACTCATCATAGTGCCACTCTTTACATCATAAGATTGGGTAACTTACGCTTCAGGACCAACACATACGTAAAACAATGAATAAAGAAGTAATACAACACCTTTGAATTGAACATAATATGCAACGAATGTCAAAAGACAAACATATGACCCGAAATACGCATATGACCTGCACAGACCCCACTCGATCGAGTACCAGAACCTACTCGATCGAGTTGAGGCTACTCGATCGAGTGCCCAACATGCTCGATCGAGTGCCCCGACTCCAGAACCCAAACAGACCTTCGATCTCGACTTACTCGACCGAGTAGCCCGCTACTCGATCGAGTGACCCATACTCGATCGAGTGCCCGAGGTACTCGATCGAGTGCCCAAAAACACGATTCTGGTCAAAATAACGACAAATACCCACTCGATCGAATCAAACCCACTCGATCGAGTCATGCAGACTCGTGAATACTACCCGAATGTTATCTCACATACCCTAACGTACTATGCATTCATTATTATTTCAACATTATGATTACAACTACGCATTCAAATCAGCGCGACTCCTCATACAATCAACAAAATAATCTACTTCGTGTTATCAAGTGCCACGTTATAAAATGACCATCATGCTTTTCATCCAATTCGTTATACAAAACACATATCATTGAACCTCTATTCTTCATGTTACTACTTACCAAAAGTCAAACATTACCATCTATATGCTCATATAACATTCAACTTTCAATCATGTATTACCCGCATGTTTTAAATTTTCATAACTTTTCATAACACAAACCACACCCATACACTACAAATCCTATTCCCATGTTGCTAATACAACAACATTACAAATCCACTTTATCACACATCATCATATACGAACTACTTTCTTTTTTCTACCATATCATTCATCATTCTCATATACTTTTCCAACGATTCTAACCAACATGTAAGCCAACTATCATGTAACATGCTTTCAACAAACCATATATAAAGACAATTAACATACACGTCGCACATATACACACGGACTCCACGTTCCCATACCATGTGACTGGCTTAAGTATCATGGGGCCAAGATTTTGAAGTGAGGGCGCCTACTCACCCAAAACCTAGCATCAGCCGGGGCTCCCATTACACATACACTAGGTTCATTTTATTAGACTCCCTATGTTCATTATGTTCATTTGTTACAGGTTCCAAAATCGTCGCTACGATACCATTTGTAACACCCCATACTCCAAGTGCCTTACCAGGACCACTCGGGTATAAGGATACTACCATCTCGGTTGCCCGAGGTACTGAATATCATAAGACAATAAAGAAACGTACTTTTAAAGTAATTATAGATTAAGTGATTACATGTTCAAACCAAAACTAATAAAAGGAATTACAAGGTTCTCATACGGTCTACAGCTAAAACTATCAAAGCCACTAGACTTCGTCTGACACATCGGAAGACTTCTAACTGCCACGTGATGACTCATCCCGGCCTATCCCATACGCGTCATATCACACCGCTCAATAATCGCTCACCACCCCGAATGGATCACCACAGTTTTTAAAACATTTAAACGGGTCAGTACTAATCACACAATTCAATACATATATCAACAATGAGATAAACAGACAGCTGAACTGTCACACACACACACACACACCACCAACTCCCATCGTCTTAATCTTCGACCGTCCCCTTTGGACCGACCACCGCCCGATGGGGGACCGCAGCCGTTCCCACCTAAGCCCCGCTCATCGTACGAGCGATAACCCTGTCCATTAATGTGCACATCCCCTTTCGTGGCGGGTTCCACGAAGGGCGAAACTAGGGCGTGAGATCACTCCCGCAAGTGACCCCACTCAGCCGAGAACGCATCAAACACAACCACAACCACAATCACAATCACAATCATCATATCAAACAACTAACTACAGCACATCACCAATATCCCATTATGGGACTAATACTGAGTAGGAAATCCTACCTGGAAAGCACAACACGCAGACGGTATCTGTTTTGTATCAAAATGGCTCCTCTACGAATTCTCCTCCTATCATACAGCACATAAAGACTACACATCACAAACTACACACCAAAACCCCCAATTCCTAAATTAGGGTTTAACCAATCTTAACAAAACATTATAAAAACTATATTAAAAGCTTACCCTCGACGCCAGGAATCCAACGACACGAAAAACGACAAGAACCGACCGTCTGAACTCCGGGAATTGCTAAGAATGCGATTAGGAAGATGAAGTGGCTGCTTTCTCTCTTAAACAGGGTTTTAGGTTTTGTAAAAGTGAATTAAAACAATGACGAATATGTTTAAATACCTTAATCGCATAATTATTAAAACCCGAGAAAACTCCCCGTAAAACCGGACACTCGATCGAGTACCCAAGGTACTCGATCGAGTACCCCCTTACTCGATCGAGTACCCCAGCTACTCGATCGAGTACCCAACAGGTCAGAAACTATTTTATCTCGCCACTTACCCTTACTCGACAGAGTAAGGGCTACTCGATAGAGTACCCCAAGACTTATAAATACGGAGTATTACAGTTTTAGAAGACATTAAAAGATCGCGAAATTCCCCCTCTTGCCTAGACAAAAGGAAGAGTCGTCCCCTCTTAACCATGGAATAAAGGATAGGACCTTCGGTAGATAAGGGAATCAAGAGGTTTGAGTTTCACATTGGTATCTTGCTTTTGGTTATTTTCCCTCTTTGTAGCATTTGACATTAAGTACATTTCTTGCCCTTTTTGATGATTGACATTTGACACTTGGCAATTGGTCTTTTGGCAAAGGAATGGAGCGGTGATCAATAATATGCAAATCCTCACCGAAGTGACACTGAGAGCGACCCCATATGTAATAAGGGTACTCTAGAAAAGCATAGAAGCCCAATTTTCACTTCTAAGCCTAAGACAAGAATACCTTTGACAAAGTTGTAATATTTGGCTTTCATTTCGTATTTGAACTCAATTTGACGATTATAGTGCCCATTCTCTTTGGTAAAAACATGATAGATGGCCAAGGAGTTGATAGAATGGTTGCATGGCTTCAAGAGTCACCTTGGAGTGAACGGTAGCCAAGGAATTATCACACCACAAGGTACCCTTTAATAGGCTTTAGTGCATGGGTGAAACGATACTAGCGTGATACTAAATAGGGCGGCTTAAGACTATTCTAATAGGCAAAGTCTTAAGGAGAGAGTATCTACAAGGGCCTATGTATTCTTGTCATGTTTCTCAATTAGGCATTCAAAAAGGTTTACCTAAATGCAACTACATGCCATGATACAACCTACATATATACAACTAATGCAAATTTTTCTACGAACCATGCCATATAAACTAATACAAGCTCCTAACAACACATAGGTATAAAACCGCAACAATCAAAATACACCACATCCTCCTTGATATACAACCCATTCTCCTGATGTGAAAAATGAAAAGAAATGGAAGGTAATAAGGTTAAAACAATCATACCAAGCGATCTTCATGTTCCCTTGTAGTATGTCTCAAATGGAGTGTTGTATCTATACGATAAGAGAACAAAACACACAAGCATATACAATTCTACACTAATCAAGTAAAGAACATGTTTTTTTGCTTTTAAAAATTTTCAAATTTTTAGGGATTTTGGTTTTATGAAATTAAAGACATACTTTTGAGATTTTTCAAAAAAATTCAAATTTTTATAAGTTTTTGAATGTATATTCACATCCCTACACTTATTTTGGACATTGTTGTCAATGTACAAGGTAGCAGTAAGGCAAGAAATAAAATTAGAGACATGTGTTTGTATTTTGAAATAAGTTGTATTGAAAAATAAAGAACATGTTTTTTTTTTTATTTTCATATTTTGAAAAGTAAAAACTTATTTATGGATTTTTTAATAATGAAAATTGGAATACAAATACAAGATGCAATGCATGAATGAATGAATGCATGCTCTATATAAATGCAAGTATCTAGATGACATATATTACAAATGATGCAACTAATCTAATCTAAGCTAAAGTGATACATGTTTTCGATCTTTCGGAGAGCTAATTTGAATTAACTTGGTTTTGCTTATGCTCAAACTTCCCAAAACCACTTATAACAATATTTCTAGTGCAAAAAAATGGGAAGTGTGACCAGAAGGCTATGCATGCATCTGCAATTTGCCTCATCTAAATGCAACTAAATAAATGCAATGCAAACAAAGTGAGCTAATCTAAATACAATTATGTTAATGAACAGATGTTATGAGCTAAATGAAGGGTAAGTATACTACACGAATATTGGGGAGCATGATTTTGGTTTTAAATGAGAGAATTATATTAACAATGCAAAGATACAATAGAACTATACTAAATGCAAATGAAACTAATCTACATGAACTAATTTAAACTAAATGAACTATACGAAATACATGTCAATTAAACTAAATGCAAGCTTAATTATTCTAATCTAGAATGATATATGCAAGAATTGAAAGCATGGGACAGAACACAATAAGACTACACTAGAATATCATAAACGGGTCATTTAATAAATAATAATACATTCAACGCTCGCATTAGTTTATCAAACAAAGTTAATTTCCGGTGAAAAGAAGCACTCGGTGAGAACGGTGAGAACAATACTAATTAAAGATTATTTCCTTGACAATTAAAAGACCAAACCCCTAATTTACAACTTCTGCTCCTTTATCAGTTATTATCACTATCTACTTCACCTAACTACCTTCATCCCTCATCAACCACTCGTCGTAACTTATCAGATGATCGTCGAAGACGATCTTCTCCTTTGTCGTTCTTGCAGATCCCGTCGGCGCCCACCTCCTTGGACATTGACCCGACTATACTGAGCCTGATTTTCTCTTGCGTCTCGCATAATCCTCAACATCTCCCTGACCATGCCGGAGGAGATGCATATACCACATAACTTCGACATCCGATAATTGCCAACATGACAACACCTATTTACTTCGTGCAAATTGTAGATCTAAACGAATTTCACATAAACGACCACATTGGAAATTTTAAATCAGATTCGTTGTTATTGATCAGACACGATTCGATCGACATCGGTGGTGGTGTGAGTGGGTTGGCGACGGCGATGGTGATTCACCACATGAGTTGTTTACTTGCTGCATTATTTGATTTAAATGGGAATACTCCTATTTTTTTTTCCATTTAAGTTGCTTAGTTATATTAATGGTGTATTGTCTATCATTATGGCCGATTAGCTGACGGTAATGCAACTTCTGTATGTAATTCATTATTTGTTTTGTCATCATTACTTTAGATACTATCATGTTATTGGCAAATTAATTCTAATTGTCATGATAAAGCGAGCAAAGTTGTTAGAATTATGTTGGATGATCGCTGGAGAGTGTGGGGGGGGGGGGGGTAAACACAAATTCTCATTATAGACGGGAGATATCCGTTTATAGTTATTGACGAGCTAAATATCCATCCACTTTAAGCATAAGATAAGCAACAGTTGCATGATGGGACCTAAAAATGTCACCACTTTATGCATATTTGACCCGTGTTTCACTTTATATGGATATATCCTTCTATACTGAGACTAATTGATTCTTAAAAAGTGTATATAGAATTCAAGTACAAAATGTACTTAAGATAGAAAAAAATGTATCAACATTCTTAAAAAGTGAATGTAGAATTCAAGTAAAAAGTGTACCTACGTTAGTCAAAAGTGTATCTGAGATTTGATAAAAAAAAAATTCAGCCCACATTAACACTATCAACATCTCGTTCTTCACCTATCACCAAGCAACAGTTCGGCGTTCAATACGCATGCGACTTTGTCTCTATGCCTGACAATTCTCCTTTCCTTATACTCTCTACACGTCTTCGACTTCCGCGCAAACGCCGACGTATCATTGGCGAACGGACCAGGCGTCGATTTTGATGGTTTTAATTAGCCACATCGTCTGAGGCTGTTGAAAATCTTGCTGGAGTCGTCTATTGAGGTGGTTGTTGGAGTCCCTGCGAATTTGAGTCAAAGATGGTGATAGGTAGTAAACCAATTTGATGTGTGACCACTCGTTATCGTCTCTCAAAACAATGTATCCACACCGTTATTTTATGTATCTACACACTATTCAAATGTATCTACGTTATTAATACACAAAAAATGTTTTTATATACATTAAAGGTGTTTGAGAAATATCATTGTGAGGAGTGGATATAGTAGAATAAGAGGGAAAATTATTAGTCATGGTAGTCTAGGGTGAGGATCTGAGTGTGTGTTGAGGTTAATCGGGCGACTCGATCTGTGTTATTGCTTGCATCAGACGTTGAACACTTTGATTGTGGTACCATCAACAACGGGAAACAACAGGTTGGTATGGGCGTAAAATAGATGTGCTCAAACTGTCATCGGTGACTAAACAACAATCTGTGACAGAGATCAGTGTCGGCGATGAGCAACACATCTTTCAATTACTCCACAAATACAGACAACCGCCAATAAATCCGACGTAAACAAGCTGGTATGACCAACATCATTACAATTAAACATTTAGAAATTGAACCAAGGAACAACGAACACTTGGAAATTGAAGTAATCTTTAGGTTAAAACTAAGCTTAAAGTCATTAGATTAGAATGTCGAAAAATAAAAAACATTGATTTGGTAGAGTGATTTAGTGTGCAGTAGACGAGATAAAGTAGGCAAATTAGAAAAAATTACAGAGAAGAGAGAAAGGATAAGCGATAATTGAGGTCAGTATTTAGATTGAGTGCATAAGTTGCGTTTGTTTTTGTTTTCATTTTTGGTGTCTTCGTGAGTTGGGTTTGTCCCGAATTTAATTATTTCCATCTCCTTTTTAGTGTTCGTTCTCATCGACTGTTCGTTTTCACCGGATTTTAACTCTCTCTCTCTCTCTCTCTCTCTCTCTCTCTATATATATATATATATATATATATATATATATATATATATATATATATATATATATATATATATATATATATATATATATTGTATGTTTTTTTACTAACTTTATGATTATTAGTTACTCTATTGTCAAATAGTTTCACAATAATTTATTGTGATACCATCTTATAAAAGACTTATTAAGAATATCTCACAAAAGACTTATTAAAAATATCTCGCAATAATGTTTCTAATGTAGAGAATATACAATACTTAAATAATTGAGTAATTTAAAACACATTTTGTTTCTTTCAACACCGGACAAAATCCATAATGTTACAACAAGTTTTCAAGTACGCATGCAAGTGTAGATACCTCATTTCTGCACCTCCCGCAAACCACCCGGTGATGATTGGGCCGCATGTTTGGTACGCGAAACGATTTGTGACAATTCGTAAGATTATCGTCAAGTGATTGCTCAAATATTAATGTCTACCTCTTAGTTGTCATCTACGTCCCGATACGGTCGTTTTGACAGTAATTAGAGTACATTCGGAGTCAGGGCCTAAAACCGTCTCCATTTTCTGATAAACTGCTAAATCCCGAGTCAGAATGTTCTGGAATGTTCCGGATATTTATATTCCATATTTCATAAATTTTATCTTTTAGTAAGCAATTTCCCGTAATATTCACATAAGATATTAAGGAAAACCGAATTATTTCCATCCTACCATAACTCAAACACGGAAATCTTTCTTCTGCAGGAGGAAACCACTTGGGAACAGACGCAGCAGGTGCTGCGCCTCTTCCCAGGCCCTTTTCTGCATGTTTCTCGTATCTTTTTTATATCTTTACGAGATTCACTTCCAAATAGTCTCCGAAACCCTAATTCCTTCACGTGATTAGTATAAATAGGAGCCTTCGCTCCTCATATTTCTCACGCGAGTGTCCGCCCTTCTCTTCTCCCTTTGCATTCTAGACTTTGTTCTTACTTTTTGGCGTCTACGTGCTTGAACTTTCGACCACGTAAGCTCGGATCCTTCTGAGTACCAGCCTCCCCGTTTGAATGACCAACCAATTTGACCAACTACACATCAATCAACTTAATTAATTAATCGTTTTCCTCTTACGAGGGCACTTTCTTTGCATTCGCGTCGAGCATCACTAATCGATATCTTAGTCCTTCTCGTTTCGTCAACATGTAAGTCTGAGGGTGTAATCTCTCCTTTTATTTATTGTATTTTAATTATTGTATCATCAATTGTAAGGTTTATGTCCAAAATACCATTAAAACCGATTTCTAAAACCATGCTTTAAAACCTCTTTTTACGGATATCCAGTAGATAACCGTCGAGAAAGGACGCAGCAACTGCTGCGCCTCTTTGAAGGAGCGCAGTTCCTGCTGCGCCTCTTCGTGAGGCTGCCGCAGTTCCTACTTCCTTTCTTCTTCGTTCATCCTCTGTTATTCGTCAAATCCTTTTATTTGTTTCATTTGTTTGTCAATTCTTCATCATAATAGCATATAATTCACATGTATATTATAATCATCATCATTAATATGTTTTAATCATTGTTAAATCCGACTTAAATCCCTTATAATCCAATATTTGCGGGTTTTCGTCATTAAATTCAATTCCGGGTTATAGAGATTCAATTCATCAATATTGAGTTTCTGGAATTCGTCTTTGATATAGTTTGCATCTGTCTTTTGTCGTATTTATCGCATATTCATCATTAATCTATTATATCTAACCTAATTAATTGAATTAATTTGTTTCATTTGTTAATATCTTTCACTCATGTATTAATCTGTTTATTTCCGTCTCATCAATGTTTATTGCTTTTATGACCCATTCGTATGTTAAATAAACATGCTAATCACTTCCATCTGAGTAAATAATACCAATTTATCATTAAATCACCAATTAACATTAACGGCTTGCAATTACGGCTTCACAAATGCCCGGGGCGAGCCAAGGAGCAGGACGCGGCGTCTGCTGCGCCTATTCAAGGGACGCGGCTGACTCTGCTTGCGCTTGTTTCTGGCCGAGTTCGTCCCGAACTCCGTTTCTGCCTTGACGTAGTGTAATTAGTTTACATATTAACTAACTATTAACCGTAATATCACGCTAATTCCTGTTCGTTAATTTATTTGATTCTTTCTTTCTTTCTTTCTTCGTTTTCTCAAATTATCCGTTTTTAAGGTATTTTCGACATAAATCGCCTAATCCAATGTAATTATTGTAATTTTTATTATTGTAATTTGTAATTATTGGTATTTCTTGTATCATTTGTATGTTTTCACATGTAATTGAGCATTAATTCCAACCTCGACATTAATTGTTTGCTAATTAATTGTTAACCGACTTAGTATTAATTTTCACATGTTAGGATTAAAACTTGGATGTTGCATTGCATGCATATAGCCGACGATATATAAAGTACGAATAACTTCCCTAATCATTAGTAGAGGCCGCTATCGAGGCGGGCGGGATTATGTGTTCGATCAAAAGAGCTTCCTAATACGTACCCTCACCCCTTACTCCAGATATCTGTGAACACTCGTGTTCTTTGGCATCCACGAGAGTCATTCTAGACATAGAATGCTAAGGGTAACGATTGCTTAGTGTTCATGTCACTACTTTGTGTCTTGACATGACACGAGGTACTCGAACGGTTCCAATTTCCCATAAAAATTGGTGGCGACTCCATACAAAATGCAAACGCTTGTTTCCCAAGCGCCCCCGTGGCCCCCGCTGTCCACAGTTTGACGACTCCGCTGGGGATAATACACTTACGTGTAGCCAAAAGGGTGAAACTTGAACAAGGTTAGGGTATAGTTTGTACAAGACAATTGTCGGTTTTCATAACTCGGTCTTCCTAGATCGTTTCACCCGGCCTTCCTAGGCCCAACCCAACCCATTCGACCAATTATCCCGTCTAAACGGTCCTAATTCTTATTTGGGCCTAAGGATGGATAGCGATTGACGTCATCCATACCATGATGCTTACTCTTGTTTGTATCAAGGGCCTTCACTACTTGAGGAAATGGACTAGGAATCGGCCTTACTCTTGTTTGGCACGAGCCTCTCCACAGACTTCGGGTTTGATGGTTCGGTATGGCAACCCACCTTTTAAACCAAATCCTTTTTAAATGCACTCAGCATCCCGTTATAATGCTTGTATAAATATGTATACCTTACGTGATCACCATTTCTAAACGAAACCATGACGATTTTTCAAAAATCAAAACCCGTTTTCAAACAAAAATTTCGAAAAAGGCTTTTAATTAGCGCAAAATCCAGTCAAAACTCAACCCATTTGTCGTGTCAAAATTCGGGCCACAAGCCCATTTCAAAACCTCACTTCGAGTCCACTCCTACAACTACACTATAGTTGACTAGGACATACATTTTCAAAGACCTGGTCTTTCTTCAAAACTCACTCAACACAAGTGGCACACACCCACTTCACGAGTCAAAACATTTCTTCTTTTAGCAAGTGTGTTAGAATGGTCGATCGCGTTTTGATTCGTCGCCGATCTCTTATCCAGTTTCCAAGATGCCCGGATCAAGTGATGAAACAAACTTCAACCAACTTCAAAATAGTAATGATCGAATCCTAGCCGCGCTGGCCCAAATGCAATCTACTCAAGAACAAACCTATGACCGCCTTGAGCTCATCGAAGGCCGTATCTTTGCCGTGGAGGGAAGGTTGCCTCCTCATGAAAGTGAAGTACTACGTAACTCCGATGATGAATCTAGGGATGAGAATACTCTCATGGGGATGACTGTAGCTGAGAAAAGACTCCAATACCTAGAGGAGCAATTGATGTACCTTAAGGGTGATGACATTTATAGGGAGAACAATCGCAAGTATGAGGTCGTCAATTCCAAATTGCCAACTAACTTTAGTATGACGGATATCCCTAAGTTCAAGGGACACGAGAACCCTTTGAACCACATCCGTGCCTTCAAGGATTACATGTCTATCAAAGGCATCAAACCCGAAATGTTCTTAAGGATCTTTCCTTCATCTCTCGATACCATCCCAAGACAATGGTTCTACTCTTTAGATCACAAGAAGGTCGCTACTTGGGAAGATGCCGCAATCGAGTTCTCCAAGCAATATGCGGATAATGCCGAGATCCAAGTCAACATGCGTACTCTAGAGATTCTTACCCAAAATGACAATGAAGGATTCACCGACTTCCTAAGTAGGTGGAGGAAGACTAGCACTCAACTAGTAGAACGCCCAGACGAGGCTACTCTTGTGGAAAAGTTTGTGGATAATCTCAAGCCCATCTA
Organism: Silene latifolia; assembly: GCF_048544455.1. Lineage (NCBI taxonomy): Eukaryota > Viridiplantae > Streptophyta > Magnoliopsida > Caryophyllales > Caryophyllaceae > Silene > Silene latifolia. The sequence continues at coordinate 161,856,240 of NC_133536.1, read as the reverse complement.
TGCCAATCATTTGAGATACCAAAACATCAAGACTTTCAAAGACTTGACCGTACTAGGGACAAGGATTGAAGATGACATCCGTAAAGGAATCTTGTCCAAAACGGTAGGTCGAGGATATCAAGGGTCCACAAGTCGTTCATACGGCTCTACTAGTAAGACCGATGAAGTTAACCTTCTCGATCCATCCAAGAAAACTACCCCACCAAGAAAATTCACAAACCTTGGGGACACTTACTCCAACGCTCTAAAAAGGTTAATGATTCAAGGTAAACTCCAACCCATTGGACCCACTCCCGAACCCGAAAGGAAATCCAAGTTTTGGGACGAGAATTCATACTGTGAATACCATAGGGGCAAGGGGCACGACACAGAAAAATGCTACAAGTTAAAAAATGTGCTTCAAGACATGATTGAAGATGGTCGACTACCAATACCACCGGGAGGTAAGCCCAACAACACTCAGAATCCTCTTGGAGTTCTAGTGATCACAAGTGATGAATCTACCTTAGATTGCTCACACCTCATTTCTCCCATCAATAATGAAATTCATGCAATCGAGAATGAAGGGCTCTACTCTACTATCTCCCCTACCATTTCCGACTTCATCACATGGGCAAGGAGTGTAGATAGACAAGTTTGGGAACTAGAAAACATGGTAACAACCTTACGCAATCCCAACGCAATACCCGAAGAACATGTGCCACTAATCTTCTCTCAGAATGCTACTATGCAAGAAATAATCACCGTGGTTGATAAACTAGTCGATCAAATCATACGACTAGAATATGATATCATGAGAATGAGGGAACTAGCTGCAATAAATGGGGTTTGGGCCGATGATGATGAGGACGAGTATCTCATTGAAAACTCCCTAGTCAAGGAAATAGTCCAAAATGGTGAAGACCAAGATGTGGATCACCTAACTCGTTCGGGTCGCCCATATCAAAACACTACTCAAAACGGTCCAACCAACGTTGTTACACCAAATAACAACGAGGATGACTCCACTGATCATTTGCTCAAGCAATTACAGAAAACAAAGGCTGATCTTTCAGTCTGGCAATTAGTAGCAAGCTCATTCCCACATCGCCAAGCTTTACTGCAAGCTTTGGCCAAGCTAAACGTAGCACACAACTCCACTCCCGAAGATGTAGTCAACTTGGTCTTCCAAGAATCACCTAAGCTAAGTAATCATATCACTTTCTCAGACGAAGACTTGCCACCTTTTGGCGCTAGTCACAACCTTGCTCTATACATCACTGTCATTTGTCTAAAGAAGAATGTGCCAATGACCTTGGTGGATGATGGCTCCGCGGTCAACGTCATACCCCTCAAAACGGCATATAAGCTGGGCATGAAAAAGTCGGATTGGACCCCTACCAATCAAGGTGTGCGTGCATACGATGGTACACGACGAAAAGTAGTAGGACTTGCTAACTTAACCATAGCCACAGGGCCAATTGAACGAAAGGTTAATTTCCAAATAGTGGACATCGAGGCTTCCTTCAACATACTCCTGGGAAGGCCATGGATTCACGCTTCCAAAGCGGTAACATCCACCCTTCATCAAAAGATCAAGATCCCACTAAACGGCAAAGTAGTGACGATCACTTCGTCACCCATCAAGGCAATAATCGAAAAACAATCAAACAATCAAGTCCTTGCGGATCCCGTATACGAACTTGGGGGCTTCCAAAGTGTAAGCGTCATAGAAAGTGAGTTGGCACCCTTATACTATAATCCCTACTCTAACTTGGTGGTCAACCACATACTCAAATCCCAGGGATACTTCCCTGGAATGCCTTTGAACCCTATTCGGAAGAACACCTTCGCACCATACAAGGAAGGCAACTCAACAAGGATACCACTTGGACTAGGGTACAAACCTACAAAAGAGGAGGTTCTAAAATGCTCACCCAAGTCCAAAACCGCAAGCACGTGGGAGTCCAAATGAGGCCCTATCTCCTTACTTTGAATGGGTACTTTGTTCAAGAAGGAAGTCTAGAACTCTTTCACGGATTTCCCGAACCTTCGCATCATCTCGAGAGGAAGTTAGCAGGAATCGAGATCTTTCACGATTGCTACTTCATCCCTCCAGAAACGGTTCATACCGTCAAAACCCGTCAAGCACCTTGCTTAGACGAACAAGCCGTTAGCCTATTGTTTGGAGAAGATCGATTCGTTAGGGCCGCGCAGGATGAGATCATTACTATGATACTTCAAGACGATCGCTTCAACCCCACCGCGTTAATCACATAAACCGACGCAAAACAGCAGAAAGGATGGAGAAAATCTATCAAATGGACCAACAATCAAGGAAGACTCTTCAATCTCACCACTGGAGAAGGAGAGATGTTCAAAGGAGAACCAGAAGACGATGAGTTCGAGTCGGAGTCGGAGTCAGAGTCGGAGTCTAGAGAAGTCATTAGAGAGTCTACTCCTGTCGTCGTCCCCACTCCCTTCGTTTCTCCTAGCTTAGTCCCAAGTAGTCACACTAGTTCGGGAAATGCCCCAACCACTGACCCTTTGCCGCCACTGACCATGGATCAGTTGGCTTCTTTGTTTCAACTTTACTCAAATTTTAATATGAATAAATCAGGTTCTGCGTACTCTTTGTGTTATCTTGAGTGCAATTACATTTACGATGATGCGAGGATGACCAAGACCCGGACTTAATCGAAATACCTCCCTGCGTAGCCAAAGAAATACTACAGGAAGGGGAAGGGGGACCAGTAATAGAGGACACCGAACCCATCAACGTAGGAACCGAACTAGAACCCCAAGAACTTAGGATAGGGACTACCTTGAGCTCTACCGAAAGGGCCGATTAATTCATAGATCTCCTAAATGAATTCAAAGACGTTTTCGCTTGGTCCTACAAAGATATGCCAGGGATCGACAGGGATATCGCTGAACATAGGATTTCGATTAAGCCAGGTTTCAAAACTGTGAAATGAAGCTTCGACGAATGAGAACGGAATGGGCTCTAAAGATTAAGGAAGAAGTTGACAAACAATTCAAAGCCGGGTTCATCAAAGTTTCCGAGTATTCGATTTGGGTAGCTAACATAGTACCCGTACCCAAAAAGGATGGGAGAATCCGTGTTTGTGTTGACTTTAGGGACTTAAACAAAGCAAGTCCAAATGATGACTTCCCTCTACCTCACATCGACATATTGGTAGACAATACTGCGGACCACGCATTACTATCCTTCATGGATGGGTATGCGGGTTATAACCAAATCAAGATGGCCATGGAAGATATGCACAAGACCGCGTTCGTCACCCAATGGGGAACCTATTGCTATACGATAATGCCGTTCGGATTAATCAACGCCGGAGCTACATATCAACGCACCGCAACTACACTCCTACATGACATGATGCACAAAGAGGTTGAGGTATATGTAGACGACATGATTGTCAAATCTAAGGAAAGAGAGGGACATATCGCGAACCTTCACAAGTTCTTCGCAAGACTACAAAAGTACAACATGAGGCTCAATCCTCAGAAATGCACATTCGGGGTAACATCTGGTAAACTCCTGGGATACGTTGTTAGCCAACGAGGTATAGAAATAGATCCTTCCAAAATCAAAGCTCTGATTGAAATGCCACAACCTCAAACAGAAAAAGAAGTCAGAGGATTCCTAGGAAAGGTGCAATATATAAGTCGATTCATATCGAAACTTACGATGATTTGTGAGCCTATCTTCAAGAAACTCAAGAAAACAGACCACACCATGTGGGATAACGATTGTCAAAAGGCATTCGGCCGGATCAAGGAGATATTGGCTATATAAGTTTAAGCACGTAGACTCCATTACATGCTTAGCTACTCCGTCAAAATATACTCCAAAATGGATCCAGTCAAATACCTCTTCGAGAAACCCGTCCTCAACGGACGTCTAGCAAGATGGACCTTGATGCTCTCAGAATTCGACCTCAAATACGTGCCATGAAAGTTATAAAAGGTCGCGCGCGTGCCGCCGAATTCTTCGCGAGAAAATCCTATCAATGACGCACAAACAATAGATACTTGGTCATTTCCAGACGAGGATATACTCCAAACTGATGTAGACTCCTGGGACCTATACTTTGATGGAGCATCAAACTTAAGAGGATTCGGAATAGGAGTGTTGCTCATTTCTCCTGAAGGTGAGCATACACCCATTGCTGTCAAACTCGACTTCGAGGTGACAAACAATGCCGCAGAATACGAAGCTTGTCTCATTGGACTACAAGCGGCAGTGAGTTTAGGCATCAAAAACCTTCGAGTGCATGGGGATTCATCGCTAATCATTAACCAAGTTACAGGATCTTGGAAAATCCGAAGCGAAAGCCTCGCACCTTATCAGGCTAGGATAGACCAAGTCGCTCAGTTCTTCGATCACGTAACCTACCTACACCTACCTCGGGAGGAAAATCAATTTGCAGACGCTCTTGCGAAACTTGCATCATTGATTAATATGCCAGATCACATGGTGGAAATGCCTTTGTGCATCGAACGACGGTCAGAGCCGGCTTATGTCCACCAAATCACCGATGAAGAGGAAATCGCGCAGGAACCCTGGTTCCAAGCAATCCTGAATTTCAAGCTTAATGGTACCTATCCACCAGATATGGATAAGAGGGGACAACGTGCTATACGCCTACTAGCTTCCCAATACATTCTGATGCAAGGAGAATTATACAAAAGAACACCTCTTGGTGTAGTCTTACGTTGCCTTGATCATTCACAGGCACGAAAGGTGATGGAGGAAGTCCATGACGGAGAATGCGGTCCTCACATGAGTGGGCCCATGATGGCAAAGAAAATCACACGTTTGGGATATTATTGGACCACAATGGAATCCGATTGCATCAAATACGTAAGACATTGCCACAACTGCCAAATCTTCGGGAATGTACAACATGTCCCTCCTTCATTGCTCTATACAATGACATCCCTGGCCATTTTCGCATGGGGAATTGACATAATCGGGAAGATAACCCCCCGGTAGGAACAGGAGGTCACTGTTTCATTCTAGTAGCGATTGACTATTTCACCAAATGGGTAGAAGCGGCTTCCTACACTGGTCTTACGGCTAAAAATGTGGCAAAATTCATACAAAACAACATCATCTGTCGATATGGTTGCCCACATGAGATCATTAGCGATAACGGATCACATTTCCAAGCTGAAACCGAACAATTGCTAGCCAAATACAAGATTAAGCATCACCACTCTTCGCCCTATAGACCACAGACTAACGGCGCGGTAGAGGCGGCAAACAAGAATGTTGTCACAATCCTCAAGAAAATGATTGACAACTATAGAGATTGGCCAAGCAAGATACCCTTTGCCTGATGGGGGTATCGTACATCTGTCAGGACGCCCACTGGGGCTACTCCTTTCTATTTGACCTACGGCATGGAAGTTGTACAACCAGTCGAGCTAGAAATACCATCCTTGCGTATTCTACTCAAAAGTCAAATCCCGGAAGCCGATTGGAAGAGGGACAGATATGAAGAGCTCATCCTCCTGGATGAATGTAGGCTGCGCGCCTTGCATAATGTCCAAACATATCAAGCACGTATCAAACGGGCTTTCAACAAAAGGGTTAGGCCAAGGAACATCAAAGAAGGAGACTTGGTGCTTAAATCGGTTAGAGCTCTCTTACCTGTTGACCCACGGGGAAAATTCAAACCTAATTGGGCCGGACCATTTTTAGTCAAATCCATACTCCCAGGGGGTGCGGTTAGGATCACAGACCTAGATGGGAATGAGTTTTCAAACCCAACAAACCTTGACCAACTGAAACGATACTATGCCTAGAATAGGAATGAAAACGCGCCTCGCGTAACCCCACGTGTCGCTCTTGTGGCACTAGATAAACGGCCCCTGGCCAAGCTGAACTAAGCTAAATGTCATTGTGCTCTTGCATTTTGACAAATTTGTCATCCTCGTATCATCAAACAAACTAAATTTGCACCTTCAGAGTAAGCAAAAGCTCATGCTTATTTTCTACGTTCATTACAAGCTCTTGCTTCGAACAATTATTCTTTTACATTTACTCGAACTACGCGCAAGGGTTTGATTTCGCTTTTTAAGTGAATACGTAGGCAATCCTTCACGGGATTCAACCCATTATATCTAAAATGTAAATAGAAGGACATTTGCATCGCATTTGAAATTCGACAAGAATAATAAATAGAAAATCACAACGGTTTCATAACCACTTAACCTTTTATTTCATTCATTTTCTAATAATAATACGCTACATAGTAAAAATAGAATAGGCTAGGATTCTAAAAATCCCACCTTTTTATTACAACAATAATAATAATAATAATAATAATAATAATAATAATCAAATAATAATAAAGAGACTTGGGCTATTCCTCCATCTTCCCCTTGCCCTTGTCATTCTTCTTATACTTTTTGTCACGACCTCGAGCCGGGCGCTCTTGCGCCACTTCAGACCTAATCACCAACGACCTTTCTCGAGGTCTAGCTTTTCCATTCTTGCCAATCACCATCTCTGCGACAGGAGTAGTCTTCGGTTTCTTCGAAGGATGAACAACTTGAAACCCGGCTTCTTCTTCTCCCTCTGTTAGATGCTTCTCCTTCTCCTTCTCTCCCTCGCGCACCTTGTAGTCGATAGGCTCGCGCTTCCTCAATTTCTCCCGCTCTTCCGGAGTTGTAGCCTTTCTCCACCGCAGATAAGAATCCGACACCCATAAAGCATTGGCGGAGAAATTCAAGAACCACATGTTTCTTTGGGCCCATTTGATAGCCCACTCTCTTCGACTCTCCGTAGTAAGCGCCATAGCCGTCTGCGGGACGGTATCAAGCCTCGGGATCGTCTGTTTCAGCCCAACTTGTCTCATCAACCTTTCCGGGAAGATGCACACCATAAACTCCAATCCAGGAATGCGCACCGACCTAGTGGGATCCAAAGAAGACACTCCAGTGACGGACTTGAGGTGCCACCACGGTACGACCCACCTAATCAAGGGACCATCGTCACTCCTTAGCTTGTTCTTCCAATAATCACAGACCCGGGTGAAGTCCACCATATACAACCTTGTCCTCATCGCAATCGAACGGGCATGATAAGAAAGTGCATGAACTGGGGGCTCGATCAATCGGAGCCGCTCCATAAGCCAAACCTACCAAAAGCAGGTATTAGACATCAAAAAAAAAAAAAAAAAAAAAACCAAAAAAAACCGAAAAAAAAACGAAAAAAACAAAAAGTGTCTTGTACCTGCAAAATGACGGGACTCCCCAAGAACGGCAGATCACGGTTGGATTTCCTATTATCATAACCCAATATAATCTCTCCTAAGCATAAGCAAGCTGGGCTCCTGCGCAGCTCCATCTGCTCAACAAGGCTCAAAAGACGGGGATCACCTCTCAAGTCTTCATCAACATGCCCTTGGAAGACATACACATGCAACAAGCAAAAGCCAAATGCCCTCCGCCTAGCAACATGAGAAACGGTGGGGTCGGCCCTGTTGATAAATCGATCTATGAAGTCCAACATCCTCACACCTTTTGAGGTAACTAGACGGTCCACCTCAAGTCTAGTCAGTCCGAGCAAATCTCTAAATTTGTTTTTATACCCTTGAGAAGTGGAAGGAATGGCAGACAAATGTTCGGGGTCCCATCCACCAATAGCAGCAATCTCTTCAGGAAAGGGGCAAATATCACCTCCAGGGAACGCAAAAACATGGTAATTTGGGTCCCAATAGTCAAGGCAAGCATCTAAGAACGGTTTCACAACCTTGATAAGTTTCAAACTCAACAATGATCCAAAGTTATAAGAGCCCATATCATGCTTCTCCATATTTGAAAATTCGTTGGTCCATTCCTTCAACCGGATCTCCAAAGTATTCATGATGAGAAAATTTATTTTGAAGAATTTTGTGTATTTAGACGAAGATGAGACGGAAGATTTGTGTGAATAAAAGCTCCATCTGTTTCCAAAAATCCGTCAGAATAGAACAATTGGGAACAGCGCAAAGACACTGCGCCTCTTCAAAGGGACGCGACTCATGCCTTTGCGCCTCTTCCGAGCTTCACTTCTGTGATTTTCCGCGTTGGATCTTTCCTAATTCCATAACGAATAATTTCCTATTCCTACAGGTTATTATTTTGGTAAATACGGGAAGATTACCATGTTTCAGGTTTCCTAATTTCGCGGGCACGCATTTCGAGGCGACATCGACATTTCTGCCACTATATCACACTTGTATATTTTCATTTTAGGAAATAAATTTCATTTTCATTTTAGGAAATAAATTTCATTTTCATTTTAGGAAATAATTTTCATTTTAAATATTAATTTCTATTCTTTAATTTCATTTCTAAACTTATAGATTTCTATTTTTTCTTTTTTTAGGGGGTAACCCTCCCTACCGTCCGGTCATTTCCGGCAAAATTTTTGCATTTTTGCATTTTTCGCGTTCTTTTGAGTCTCTCATTTTGCGCTAATTAAGGCCATATGTATATAAAAATGTATGCTTTGCGTGTTTTTTCTATGTAAATTTCGGCAGCATGACGGCGTAAACCGTCATCTACCAAACCTGTTCGAAACTAACCTGCAGATACAAGCAACACAACCCAGCAGCAAAGGCACTCAGGCCATCGTATATATACCAAACGGAGGAAATGTACAAACTGGGGGCTCGAGCCCCGAAACAAAGTCAAAAAATGTTCAAAATGATAGTCCCAATGTACAAATGTACAAGACACAGCCAACAAACAAAAAAAGCTACACAAAACTACTGCTGGGCGCCCTCCAACTCTGCAACTCTCGCCACAAGAGCGGCGATCTCGGCATCCCGAACCTCGAGCTCCCTCAACACGCGAGCTGTCTCCTCCCGAGACTGGGCCAACTCTCGCTCCAGCTCGCGGTCACCCTAAACGATAAATTGGCTCATGTCAATCAATTCAAGCAAAATTAGAAAATCAAAAATCAAAAATGGAAACAGGTGTAAGGTTCATACCTGACGACCTCGACCGCCGACAAGTGCCTCGACGACAGTAGCTCGCAGCCGGTTGGCCACCCTCCACAACGCCACAAACCGAGACGGCGCAACCTGCATTTTCAAAAAGAAATTCTCAACAATTGAACAAACTCAATCAAATGTGTTCTTACACAAAGGATATACAGATTAGAGGCTCACCCTCCGAATCAGATGCTGTCAATCGTCCAGGCCAGCATCCGTCATAGCTACGTCAAAGTCACGCAGCTCGGAGATCGTCGTCCTCCCGGTCGCGTCAGTGTACTCGAGGGTCTCGGGGTACTCTGGGGGCTCGATGCCCGCCGCCTCGACCTCCTACAAAGACAAATGGTTCCCGTCAATTGATGATCTTTCATCATTCTCAAAAATCAAATCAAAAAGTAAAATAAAAGATACTCACCACTACCGGCTAGTACGCCAGTCTCCCGTAAAGGAACGCCGAGTAGTCCTCGCCAGGAAGAAGAAGGGCGTCACCACTGGCACCAGCCAAGTCCGCCTCCCTCTCAGCCCCAGAAGGTTCCCTAAACATCGTCCTGGGAGGATCGACGGGAACTGTCAACACGCCCCGCGAGCACTGACGAGCCAAACGCTCGCCCAAGTACCACACAGAACCCATCGACGTCCTCAACATCAGTCGGCTCGGGCTCCTAGGTCGAAGGACCCCAGCCACAAAAGGAGGCGCTCCAGCGTACTCCGCCCAAGATCGGGGCACCCACTGAGACGAGATAAAAAGGATCATTCCTACGATCAATTAAAAGCAAATATAAGAAGCACGAGCAAATATAAGTGGGATGCTCACGCTGCTCAGCTGAAGAGCGTTCACGTCCCACCGGTAGACGTTGTGGGAAGAACGCTTGCTCTTCGTTCGGCACATCACCCAATCCCTCACCACGGGATAGGCCCTCTCCAGCGGCTCCGTCCTCTTGGGCGCGAGACCCGGGAAGTAGGAGTACACCCAAGCCTGTAAAGCAAAATAATCAATGACGATCTTTTGTGATTTGATAAATAAAAGGAATTTACTTTGGTCTAAAGGAAGGTTCATACCTCCAGCAGTAGTCCAGGTCCGACAGCACCAGGAGAAGTCCCCTTCTCCATCAACTCCGGACGAACCATGGCCCTCATGAAGCGGATGAGGACCGCGAAACCAGTGATGACCCGGTCCCAACGTCCTAGGGAACTCGGGTCGAAAGGAAGGGAAGAAGCTTCGTCGTGACCTCTCGCCCTTGTCTCCGAGGTAAATCGAAGACGAAACCACGAGCCACGAGACGAGCCCTCGCTCGGTGTACACGAGGAGGAGGAGCCGTCTCCCTCCCATCAATCGTCACCAGCGCCGGGGTCTTCCCCGCAAAGTAGTCTCGAACGTAAGAACTGGGTATCAAACCCGGAAATGTAACAACCTTCGGCGACAAGTTCCAGCCGATCAATCTCCTCGCCTCGGCCGAGTCCGCCCTCATGGCAGTCTCTAGCCACACCACCACCTCGGTCCCGCACGGCAGACCAGAAATCATGCCGTAGTCCTCTAGAGTGACTCCCACCTCACCAAAAGGCATGTGAAACGTGGAAGTCGTATCCCAGAATCGTTCCAAGAAAGCACGGACCAGGCTAAGGTTAGCCCGCAACTTCCTCTTCGCGATATCCCTCCAGACCTGAACTAAAGGACCGAACGTTCCACGCTCGATCATGGCCCTCTCCTCCGCCGACAGCCGCTCGTAGTGCTCCATCGCTGTCGTGTAACCCGAGAACGACCTGATGTTCCCGGCCTCCTATTATGATTTGAAACAAAGCTATCTTTAGTTTTGAATGAAATTTGAAAGAAACTTGGATAAAAAATGAATAGGGATGAGTAGTGAGTAGTAAATTCCTATTTACCAAAATCTTCACCGTCCTGTAGGACAGGTGACCCTCTGCAGCCCACACCAGGTGCCTGCTCTCCCAAGTCTCAGCCCATGCGGGAGCTCCTCTCAGCTGACGACCTCCTCGTCCGACGTTGGCCCGTCTCGGGGCCTCCTCCTCCTCAACGGCCTCTTTCTCGTGAGCCTCGTCCCCAGCAGCCATCACCGCAGCGGTGAAGGCCCGCTCCAAAGCCTCCTCGACAGTGGCGGCGTCGATCTCCATGGGAGCTCTCCCAGAAGTAGAAGCCTCATCACCTGCAACATTAAAGCAAATTTAGGCCGCGTCACATGACGACAAGCCTTGGTTAAGGGATTTTCAAGCCTTTGGAAACCCTGAAACCGCTCTTTTTTGCCATCCTTGGCCATATTCCCACCAACCCAACCACTCATGTGATAAATTGGGTCAAGTCAAGCCTAATTCAAAGCCTAATTCCGGGTTCGAGTCGAAATTTCGACAGCATTCCGCTGTAATGGCGATTATGCCCTAGAAAAGTGCCCTGAAAAATCTGTCACAAACCAAAATTCCGAGATGGTAGAAAGTTTACCCATCATTCAAGGACCCCAAATATCAAGTTTCATTACAAATGGGCATTCCTAAGGCTACTTTCGAAGCAATTTTCTGCTCAGCTGTAAAACCGTCTCAAAATTCACTCAAAGGCTCAAAACTTGATGAAATTTCGAAACAAATACATGGTTATGTTCCTAACACTACCTACTATCCATTTCTAATGTCAATTTGACAAGGCAAATTCATTTGGGGGAAAAGCCCCAAATTTTCGATCGAAAGGGTCATAAACCCTAGATTTTTCGGCTCAAAATTGGACAAATGTAGAAGATTAATGCATGATTGAGACACATACCTCGATTAGTCATGTTTAATGCAAGCTTTTGAATCAAACCTTGGCGGAAATGGTGAAGATTTGAGAGAGAAATGCGTGATTTATGTTTCGAATAAAAATGAACAAAGCCTCCTGATTTTCGCGTTTTTACGCAGGGAAACCAAATTGGGGAATAGACGCAGCAGGCGCTGCGCCTCTTCCAAGAGACGCAGCTCTTGCTGCGCCTCTTCCTTTTGTTCCCTCCATACGGACTTTCAAAAATTCGTTATGAGTTCGTTATTTGTGGGCCCATCTTTGGTGCGCCTCTTCCCCGATACTATTTTCATTCTTTTGGTCCGTTTGGCGATTTTCTTTCGTTCCGGCCCGCATTTCCAAGACCGCAGCAGACTGCCGCACATTATTTATTCTTTCCAAGACCTTCTGCTTGTCGCAACGAGCAATGATTCCTCACAGAATTCGACACACCTTCATTATGTCTCCAGCGAGAGTAAGCAGATATACTTTCCCTCTCATGACGAGAAGAATAATTCCCAATCGTGTCTCTAGCGAGAGTAAGCGGACGTACTGTCTCTCTCAAGACGTAAGGATTGACGATCTACCTAAGCAGATTTCCTCCCAGCAGTTCCCGCCCGTGTCCTGCTACTCGCAATTATTTCCCGAAGACTACCCAAAGCAGTTTTCTCTCAGCAGTTCCCGCCTGTGTCCTGCTACTCATAATGTTTCTCGTTTCCCCGCAGAGTGCGACAAAGGTGTCGTTCTCCAGAAGTTCCCAAACCCAAAGCCTTCTTTCTTAGGTTCGTAGACCCGAAATTAGGACTTTTTAACTATAGGATCCCAATCCTTTTAGGTTCATAAGCCTTCAAGTTTACAAACCAATAGAGTTCCTATACCCAAGCTTTGGTTACCCTTAAGTTAAACTTACTTTAGGCCTCATTCCCGCCGATGCTTTCCTTTAGGGTCCCACACCCTAGCACCAATCTTTATGTATCCTTTAGGTCTTACCCCTAGCTCCTATGCTTACCCTTAGCTCCTACGCACCTCCGGAAGCATCTCGAGAAAGAAGTCTCAGGTATGATCTCTTCTTATGGCTGGCGAGCCTCCTTACGTAGTCTAATGGACTTTAAACGACCCTCCCCGATAGTCGACAGACTCTAAAATGTTCCCGACGACAGGTCCTTGGTTCAGACCCCTTGAGCCGCCTCGCGTCGCCATAGTCGTCAGGTTGTAATCTTCGATTGACCTGATGGCTATACTTTGACTTTCACCTTGTCCAAGCCTCAGTCAAAGTGGGGGCTCTGTAGATACCTCATTTATGCACCTCCCGCAAACCACCCGGTGATGATTGGGCCGCATGTTTGGTACGCGGAACGATTTGTGACAATTCGTAAGATTATCGTCAAGTGATTGCTCAAATATTAATGTCTACCTCTTAGTTGTCATCTACGTCCCGATACGGTCGTTTTGTGATAATTAGAGTACATTCGGAGTCCGGGCCTAAAACCGTCTCCATTTTTCGATAAACCGCTAAATCCCGAGTCGAATGTTGGAATGTTCCGGATATTTCTATTCCATATTTCATAAATTTTATCTTTTAGTAAGCAATTTCCGTAATATTCACATAAGATATTAAGGAAAACCGAATTATTTCCGTCCTACCATAACTCAAACACGAAATCTTTCTTCGCGGGAGGAAACCACTTGGGAACAGACGCGGCAGTCTTTGCGCCTCTTCCAAGAGACGCGATGTCGCTTGCGCCTCTTCCCGTGCCCTTTCTCGCATGTTTCTCGTATCTTTTTTATATCTTTCCGAGATTCACTTTCAAAGAGTCTCCGAAACCCTAATTCCTTCACGTGATTAGTATAAATAGGAGCCTTCGCTCCTCATATTTCTCACGCGAGTGTCCGCCCTTCTCTTCTCTCTTTGCATTCTAGACTTTGTTCTTACTTTTTGGCGTCTACGTGCTTGAACTTTCGACCACGTAAGCTCGGATCCTTCTGAGTACCAGCCTCCCCGTTTGCATGACCGACCAATTTGACCAACTACACATCAATCAACTTAATTAATTAATCGTTTTCCTCTTACGAGGGCACTTTCTTTGCATTCGCGTCGAGCATCACTAATCGATATCTTAGTCCTTCTCGTTTTGTCAACTTGTAAGTCTGAGGGTGTAATCTCTCCTTTTATTTATTGTATTTTAATTATTGTATCATCAATTGTAAGGTTTATGTCGAAAATACCATTAAAACCGATTTCCAAAACCATGCTTTAAAACCTCTTTTTACGGATTTCCAGTAGATAACCGTCGAGAAAGGACGCAAAGAATCGCTGCGCCTCTTGAAGGAGCGCGATTCTCTTTGCGCCTCTTCGTGAGGCTGCCGCAGTTCCTGCTTCCTTTCTTCTTCGTTCATCCTCTGTTATTCGTCAAATCCTTTTATTTGTTTCGTTTGTTTGTCAATTCTTCATCATAATAGCATATAATTCACATGTACATTATAATCATCATCATTAATATGTTTTAATCATTGTTAAATCCGACTTAAATCCCTTATAATCCAATATTTGCGGGTTTTTGTCATTAAATTCAATTCCGGGTTATAGAGACTCAATTCATCAATATTGAGTTTCTGGAATTCGTCTTTGATATAGTTTGCATCTGTCTTTTGTCGTATTTATCGCATATTCATCATTAATCTATTATATCTAACCTAATTAATTGAATTAATTTGTTTCATTTGTTAATATCTTTCACTCATGTATTAATCCGTTTAATTCCGTCTCATCCATGTTTATTGCTTTTATGACCCATTCATATGTTAAATAAACATGCTAATCACTTCCATCCGAGTAAATAATACCAATTGATCATTAAATCACCAATTAACATTAACGGCTTGCAATTACGGCTTCACCGGAGGCCGAGCCAAGGAAGGACGCGGCGTCTGTCTGCGCCTATTCAAGGGACGCGACTCTGCTGCTGCCTTTGTTCTGGCCGAGTTCGTCACGAACTCCGTTTACGCTTGACGTAGTGTAATTAGTTTACATATTAACTAACTATTAACCGTAATATCACGCTAATTCCTGTTCGTTAATTTATTTGATTCTTTCTTTCTTTCTTTCTTCGTTTTCTCAAATTATCCATTTTTAAGGTATTTTCGACATAAATTGCCTAATCCAATGTAATTATTGTAATTTTTATTATTGTAATTTATAATTATTGGTATTTCTTGTATCATTTGTATGTTTTCACATGTAATTGAGCATTAATTCCAACCTCGACATTAATTGTTTGCTAATTAATTGTTAACCGACTTAGTATTAATTTTCACATGTTAGGATTAAAACTTGGATGTTGCATTGCATGCATATAGCCGACGATATATCAAGTACGAATAACTTCCCTAATCATTAGTAGAGGCCGCTATCGAGGCGGGCGGGATTAGGTGTTCGATCAAAAGAGCTTCCTAATACGTACCCTCACCCCTTACTCCAGATATCTGTGAATACCCGTGTTCATTGGCATCCACGAGAGTCATTCTAGACATAGAATGCTAAGGGTAACGATTGCTTAGTGTTCATGTCACTACTTTGTGTCTTGACATGACACGAGGTACTCGAACGGTTCCAATTTCCCATAAAAATTGGTGGCGACTCCATACAAAATGCAAACGCTTGTTTCCCAAGCGCCCCCGTGGCCCCCGCTGTCCACAGCAAGCTATACCCTATTTAAATCTAACGCACAACAACTTAAATCAGACCCCTGAAATAGCAAAGGGAATTATGTAGACATGTAGACATTTAATCTTATTGGAATAGATGATACGGTTCCATGTATCATCTTGGGAATTAGCATTCAAACATGGTTCTTTGCACAATCAATATCTAGTTCTTTGCACTTGTTATTAATTGTATTCACATGGTCTCGTTGTATGTACTCGGGATATTATAAATACCGAGTGTTAGTATGTTGTATGGATCAATCAGAAAATATAACTCAATCATTCTAATTGTTATCATGGTATCAATGTCCAAACCACAATCCTAATCACGTTTTCCCTGCTCCTCTGTCTTCTTCATCATGACAAAGGATGCTTCCAATTCCAATCAGAATAATGAACCCAAAATAGACCCTCTATCTCCTTTCTCTCTCACTAATCAAGAAGGACCAGGGCAAACTATTAACCATATCAAACTCCGAAGCGACAATTATGAACAATGGTGTCGTTCCATGCGTATGTCTCTTAAATCGAGACACAAATTCGGGTTTTGTGACTGTAGTATCACCAAGTCGACTGAACCGTTCATTGTTTATCACTGGGAAGTCGTCCATTGCACTATTGTACAATGAATTATGCACTCTATCGATCCCTCAATTCGGGATAGTATTTCTTACACCGAGGATGCGTCGCTGCTATGGCGGGAATTCGCGAATCGCTTCTCAGTTGTTGATGGCACAAAGAACCAGGCTTTGAAATCTCAATTTAATGACTACAAACAATTAAAAGGTATGTCAGTTACTACCTACTTTGGTCAATTGAAAGTTTTATAGGATGCTATTGCTACCTATGAACCACCCTTTGCTTGTAAGTGTGGTCATTGTACTTGTGGAATTGCAAGAGAGGCTCTCGCTCGTCAAGACTCGGAAAGACTGCATAAATTCTTCATGGGTTTAGACGCCTCTCTGTATTCTGGAATTAGGTCGAACCAGTTGGCCCTTGATCCCTTACTGACGCTGAATCACGCATACCATCTCGTTCTTCAAGAGGAACGACTCAATGCTGATCGCGCGGGTTCGGTTACTGAGCCATCTGAAATTATGGCATGCGCTATTCGAAGAGGCACTGATTCTTCTTCCTCTACTCCTGATTGGCGTGCACTTCGTGAGAAAGAAAAACAGGAACGCCATAAGCTATCATGTACTCACTGTGGTGCTACAGGTCATGAAGTTCAATCTTATTTTATTAAAACCCAAAAATTTTCGGATTGGTGGGGTGATCGTCCTAGGACTCTTGAAGAAATGCGGACCCGTTCTCAAAATCGTACCGCTGCCCGTACCCCTGCTCGTGCTAACATGCTGATTTCCGAGCCTTCTTCTTCACATGATCGTCTCAGTGGTCTGTCCCCCGACTGGATTATTGATACCGGTGCATCACACCATGTAACTGGTGATGTCCGGTGGCTGGTAGACTCATATTTGATCTCACCACGCACTGTTAGTCTTCCTAATGGGCTCTCAGTTGTGGCCAATATGGCAGGCACAGTACACTTGACGGATTCTTTGCTTATTCGAGACATTTTATTTGTTCCTAGTCTCACTTGTAATCTTATTTCCGTCTCCCAACTAGTTGCCGCCACTAATTATGCTCTCTGTTTTACTAATAATTCATGTATTATTCAGTACCCTTCTTCGAAGACGAGGATTGGAGCCGGTAAGTTACGGGATGGGCTCTATTTTTAAGTGTGGTGGCAGCAATAGTGGTGAATCGGGTTAGCACTGCGGATATTTTTGATTTATGGCATAGACGGCGTGGACATCCGTCGAATAAAATTGTTAAGTTACTTCCTTCTATTATTAATTTCAAGACTCCTTTTGAGCATAATTGTGAGATTTGTCAATTTGAAAAACAAAGTCGAACCAGTTTTTCTTTGAATAATAATAAGGCTTCTCAAACTTTTGATTTAATCCATTGCGATTTGTGGGATCCTTATCGTACTCGTTCTACTTGTGGCGCTCAATATTTTCTCACAATAGTTGACGATTGTTCCCGGGCTGTTTGGGTGTATTTGTTGAACAATAAGACAGAAGTTACGGAAATGTTTATGAGTTTTCTAGTCATGGGCGAAAATCAGTTTTCTCGTCATGTTAAAATCGTTCAATCGGATAATGGTACTGAGTTTGAATCCATGGCCGGATATTTTTTTAAGAATGGTATAATTTTTCAACGGTCTTGTGTGGGCACCCCGCAACAAAATGGGCGTATCGAACGCAAGCACCGCCACATTTTGAATGTTGCCCATGCTCTTATGTTTCAAGGTAACCTCCCGACTACTTTCTGGGGCGAGTGTGTTTTGACTGCGGCTTATTTAATTAACCGCACTCCCTCCGTTCTTTTAAATAATAAAACTCCTTTTGAGTTACTCTTTGGCTTCGTTCCTTCTTATGATAATTTACGTGTTTTTGGTTGCTTATGCTTTGTCCATAACCAAAACACTAATGGTGATAAGTTTGCCAAACGGAGTCGGAAGTGTGTTTTTCTTGGCTACCCACATAACAAAAAGGGGTGGAAAGTTTATGAAATTGAGACGGGAAAATTTTATGTGTCTCGGGATGTGCATTTTTACGAGACTAGCTTTCTTTATGTTGAGAGTAATGATGCCCCTGGTTCTCGGGTTCTGTCCAACCCACCCGAAGCGCCTGCTACTGTTTCATACACGGAGCTTGATCCTTGTCCAAGTACGGTTTCTGGTTCAGGGGAGAGTGATCCCTTGGGTTCGACTGCTGATGTGCGTGATCAGATGGGGGACAATAATAATCATGTCGGCCCCTCTGTTGAAGGGAGTGATGGGCGAAATGATAATGCGATGGGTTCACCTTCAGCCGTTGAATTGGGTCGTGGAAAGCGAACAAAACGACTACCTTCGCATTTGAAGGATTATTTACTTGATACCACCATCGTTCCCAGCACCGCACAACCGGACTCACCCAGCTCCACATCCTCAGGTACTCCGTACTCTATTGCTACTTATGTTAATTGTCACAAATTTTCTTCTCGACATCGACATTTCCTTGCAGCTATTACCGCAGGTACTGAACCTCCCAACTTTCGATGCGATTAATGATCTGAATTGGTGCAAGGCTATGCAAGACGAGATTACGGCTCTCGAAAATAATGGGACTTGGGTTCTTACTGAACTTCCGCATGGTAAGAAGGCTCTTGGTTGCCGTTGGGTTTACAAAATTAAACATAAATCCGACGGGATGGTTGAGAGGTTTAAAGCCAGGCTAGTTATTTTTGGGAACCTTCAAGTTGAAGGCATTGATTATGGTGAGACTTTTGCACCCGTAGTTAAAATGGTTACGGTTCGAACTTTGCTTGCCGTTTCTGCTATCAAAAATTGGGAGCTTCATCAAATGGATGTGCATAATGCCTTCTTGAACGGTGATTTGTCCGAGGAAGTTTATATGAAGTTACCCCCGGGTTTCAGCCGAGGAAAAGAGGGAAAGGTGTGTCGTTTGCAAAAATCTCTATATGGGATTCGCCAGGCACCGCGTTGTTGGTTTGAAAAATTAGGAGCTGCTTTGTGTGAGTATGATTTTCTACAATCCTACTCCGATTATTCTCTTTTCAGCTATTCAAAAAATGAGGTATGTCTACATGTTTTTATTTACGTAGATGATCTCGTCATTGTTGGAAATAATTCGGAGGC
Source organism: Silene latifolia (assembly GCF_048544455.1). Classification (NCBI taxonomy): domain Eukaryota; kingdom Viridiplantae; phylum Streptophyta; class Magnoliopsida; order Caryophyllales; family Caryophyllaceae; genus Silene; species Silene latifolia. The sequence continues at coordinate 161,837,072 of NC_133536.1, read as the reverse complement.
CATTAAATTATTTAAATACTATCTTGGGTCTCGCTTTCATATGAAGGATTTGGGTAGTCTAAAATATTTTCTGGGGATAGAGGTTGCTCGTAGCTCCGAAGGTATTTATTTGTGCCAATGGAAATATGCTCTTGATATTGTTTCCGAGTCGGGTCTTTTGGGTGCGAAACCGGATGTTACTCCCATTGACCTACATCACCAATTAGCACTTGCTTCGGGTGCATTTCTCGAAGATGGTGAGCCGTACCATCGTCTTGTTGGTCGTTTGGTTTATCTCGCCATTACTCGACCGGGTCTTTCTTATGTTGTTCATATTCTGCCCCAATTTTTGAGCAAATCACGCAAAGAGCATATGGATGCGGCTCTTCGGGTAGTTCGTTAACTTAAAGGTCGGCCGGGCCAATGAATTTTGTTACGGTCCGACAGTTCTCTTACTATTTCTGGGTGGTGTGATTCGGATTACGCGGGTTGCCCTTTGACTCGACGTTCTCTTTCAGGCTGGATTGTTTTTGTGGGTGATTCTCCCGTCTCTTGGAAGACGAAAAAACAACAAACTTTGTCTCTCTCAAGTGTCGAAGCTGAATACAGAGCTATGACTGCTGTTTTATGCGAATTGAAGTGGTTAGTTGGTCTTTTTTCTAGTCTTGGCCTCGCGGTCCCTCGGCCCTTGTGTCTTTATAGCGATAGTAAGTCCGCCCTCCATCTTGCTCAAAATCCCGTATTTCACGAAAGGACTAAGCATATCGAGGTCGACTGGCACTTTATTCGCGATGCTATTACCGATGGTTTGATCCAACCGTCAGATGTTCCTACGGACTCTCAGATTGCTGATATCTTTACGAAAGCCTTGGCGTCATCACAACTTGATCTCCTACTCCGCAAACTGGGCATTCTTGATCTCCATGCTCCAGTTTGAGGGGGAATATTGGAATAGATGATATGGTTCCATGTATCATCTTGGGAATTAGCATTCAAACATGGTTCTTTGCACAATCAATATCTAGTTCTTTGCACTTGTTATTAATTGTATTCACATGGTCTCGTTGTATGTACTCGGGATATTATAAATACCGAGTGTTAGTATATTGTATGGATCAATCAGAAAATATAACTCAATCATTCTAATTGTTATCAAATCTCTACAAATCCAAAGATAATCATTCTATTTTGAAGAATAGGAATGCTTAATTATAGGATAAGGTGAACACAATTTGTTTATTCTAAAATTATAAACTACAACAAGCATCTGTCTAAAAAAAGAAAAACAAAAGGACTATAATAAGCATCTAAGATCTTTATTCTAAAATTAAGCTTATATTTACACCATGAAAATTAAGTTGTCTCAAATATTCAAGCATGACCACGTAAAAACAAAGTAACGAAACCAAGCAATTTTATCTAATCATTTCCAATAATGTTTATAAAAGGCATTTAACAAGCAGTTTAAATTTGTAAATGAGACAAGGGAGCAACTTTTATTCCAAGAGGTTAATTACAATTTTTAATCATCTTTGAGAATTGATTTCATTTTTTTTTCTCCAAGACAAATTCAATTGTCGAATTATTGTCAATCTCAAAGATGGCTCCCAAAGCATCTACAACTATCATTCTTCTGTTAATCATGGCATTGTATACAACCACAGTATCAGCCTTCAACATAACAAGGCTCCTTGACCAGCACCCAGACTTCAGCACCTTCAATGACCTCCTAACAAAATCTGGTTTGGCGTCTGACATCAACAAACGACAGACCATAACAGTCCTCGTGATCGACAACTCTGGGATGGGACCGATTTCAAGCAGGCCTGACAGCACAATCAAGAACATAATGGCAACCCATGCTCTATTAGACTACTATGACATAAACAAGATTTCAGACATGTCTAAGAGTGGTTCTATTGCTACCAATTTCTTCCAAAACACAGGGATAGCCTTCAAAGAACAAGGTCAAACCCGGGTTAGCACCACCACCGCTGGAGAAGTGGTGTTTTCGTCAGCCATGAAAGGCTCCCCACGTGACTCAAAGATGGTTAGATTGGTGGCTGCACAACCATACAACATTTCTGTGATTCAGATCAGTCAGCCAATTATGACACCTGGCCTCGACCAGACAGCGCCTAGTGTGCCGTCTGGAAGCCCCAAGTCTGCGCCACCAGCTTTTGTGCTTACGCCACCACCTAAAGAGCCAGAGGCTCCAATGGCTGAAGCTGATGGTCCCGCAGATGACGAGGATATTGGTGAAGTTCCAGAGGGTGAAGGCCCAGCTGCAGCCAGCGTTCCATCTCCCACTCCAGCGCCAGAAGGAGAGGAAGCCGACAAAGAGACTCCGGCTAAAGAGGTCCCAGCGACTAAGAATGGTGAGGCCCAATTGACTGCTTCTAGTGCAGCCGCAGTTGTCGCTTGCGTTATGGTTTTGGTGGCATTGTATTTTTAAGAACATTTTTTTTCATTGGTTTTTCTTCACCTTGTTAGCTTTATTCTCTCTCTTTCATGGGTTGGAGAAATAACGGAATTATAAAGGGTGGAAATTAGAATCAAGGAATCATGTTGTAGAATACCTCATAAGCGTCTCATCGGCATAGAATAGAGGAGGTTTTACACTGAGACATGTCAAACTTAAGGATGGTATTTAAGATTCAGAGCTATATATTTTTATCCCAATTATTTACTAATTATGCCGTAAACATGCAACATCAAAACAACAAAATCTTACTAATCATGATTAGTGATGTTAACAATGAGATCAGCAAAGTATTACGCATCTGTATCCAAAAAAGAGAGCTACTTAACAGCAGCAAGCAGGCATAGGCTAATAATAGCAACCTAAGCAACTCGAGAACCTATTAGTGCTAAGTATGTTTGATCAAGTGTGGCTTAACATCACTTCTAACCTAACGTGTTTATGAAATGCTTAGTAAGATTCCTAACATCCAACAAAATTATGTCCATTCCTGAAGAGTCTCTGTGCAAAACCATGACGCCAATTGTCTAGCTTTGATCTTCGCAATAAAGCTAGCGATGACTTCCTCCATATCAGGTCTGTCAGTGCAGTGAACAGCCTCTTCAAGTCCTGCATCACGAGGGAAAGAAACAAAATGAACATGATAAAATACAACAGTAGGATTATTCAGAAAAATCAAGCACTAGAATTTGTTAATAGATAATACACCACTAAACCTTACACCAGTAGTTGATTACTGCACATGATAATTGTAACACTCCCTTTTACCTGACAAAGGTAATCGGGAGTGTTACCATCTCGGTTGCCCGAGGTAGTGAATCGGGACTCAAATTAGGTAACATTTATTAAAGTCCATGTTAATGAATTAGATAAAATGAGATATACAATACAAAATGTCTCAACTACTACAATCTTTCTAAACAAATCAACTACTATTATCACATGACTACTCGACTCAACTCCGTATATTTGTGTCACGACCCATATTACGATCATCATCATATCCAACCTATAGTTAAAATTGCTCCCCATATTATAGGAAATATCCAATAAATCATCACAGGTCGCCACAGTTAAAGAAGGTGACAGTTTACACAGAACCCACACACGTTAGTTCCAAAAATACAAATGCTCATGACATGACATTTTTTTTAGACAAACGTGTACTATTTTATAGAAACGGTAAACGAGATTATATAGTATTCGATTACACACCAAAAACTATCTACCATACAAACTGGGGGGTACTAGAGCCCCCCAAAACTACCTGAAATCCAACGAACATGGCTGATCGTAGAACTGGAAGGACAAAGTCGACGTTTTTTGAAAGGTGGATGATAAAAGTCATATAACTGGATTAGATTGGCATCCTTTCTTTTAGTCTTCTTCTTTGCTGCTCCCGTCTCAGTATACCTGCAACCAAACGTACAATGCTCGACAACAACCAAAGATTTGGACCTCAACATACCAGCAGCCCTCACCATTTGACCTCGACCTAAGAAGCGATTCATCTTGCGGCTACAAATCTTGCTCGAATGCTGCTCCCTAACTGCTGCAAAATGAAACAGTCCCAAGGAAATCTTGGTAACACTAGAAGAATCCAACGTTAAACATTTCTTCTTACCAATTTGAACAATAACTTCCTCGTCAACCAACTCATCTTTCTCCGAAGACTCAAAGGTAGAAACCTCATTACGACTCTCAAACATAGGATTAGAAGGGGGAACTACTGCTTCCCTTGAAATTTCTTCATGGGGAGTTCCCATCAGAGTATCCTTTTGTAGAAGGTTGCGAACACGAATTTTCATGACATGATATGAAAACAATGCAAATCAATGAATGATATGCACATGGATCATAAGTCTCCCCCCAACCACAACTCTACAACCGCCTCAACCTGGTGACGGCATCACAACTTTCCCACCAATAGCCAGACCGCAGTTTGTAAAAAGATACCTGGGAAGCACCCGAAGTACCGAGCCCGAGCGCTAACCGGACCCCTGCCAAATTAGGGACGCACCTGAATTCCTCCGTCCTCAAGCCATTAACGTGCCTGTCCTCCTTGTAATGGGAAACTCCAAGAAGCGGCTCGAGCGCAAGACGGTCTCCTGGACCGCCTTATGTCTCCTCAACTCCACAACACAACCACAACTCCGCTAATCATACACCAATATCCACCAACAATCACATGTAACCAATATGCATCACAATATGCCAAGTAACCACTTTCACATTAAACATGAAACACCAACATGCCACGAATACATGTACTCACAATTACTTCATGTCTTTAAGACACAATTCCTCATTATCGTGTTATAGTGCAATTCCAACATTAATATGCGACTCAGAACAAGTACCCATCATCATGTTATAATAATGCAATTCCAACATTTATATGAGGCTGAATGCAACTTCGACATTTTAAAGTTCCATTCTGCAAAAGGTGACCTTTCTTCCACTGCCATCACCAACAAAGGCAAGGAACTTGATTTGGGATCTACATCTCTTTTACCTTTGGAAGATTTTTTGATGGGAGTTGAGGTAAATGTCACTGAAACACCTGCTGCTGCTGCTAATGGGCTCTCTGGACATGCTGGGGACAACTTCTTTGTTGTACCAGCTGTTGGCAACAAAGCTCTTTTACATGCTAACATTGAAGTCCATGGCTCTTCTGATGGGTGTATGGGACTGGCTGACGTCTACTATCATTCTGAGATGAGTTCGAGCTTGAAGGAATCTATCTATCAAGAGGGCAAAAAAGAGGAGGTGTTGCACTGAGGTGGCTGATGGATTAGTCAATTCTGATTTTGTGAGCTCCTTAGGACGAGCTAAGGATTATCTGGGTCATTTGGCAAAGAAGAGATGCTGGGATAAAGGGAATTCTGCTGCAGCAAGAAACACAAAGGCTGTGCAAGCCAAGACAGCAAGTTTTTGTATCAAAATTACTGATGATGAGGAAATGGTGGAGTCAGACACTTCGGTGAATTTCGATGGTGGCTTTGCGGAGGTTGGGCCTTCACAACCTCCTCTCTCGCCATGAATGGACTTATATGGAATTGTAGGGGTCTAAATAACGCGCTCGCCCCTACAATTCCTAAAATAAGAGCGCTAACTAGTAGTAGTTATTATGATATTCTTTTTCTTATCGAAACTAAGTGTAATGTAAATAATGTTAGTCCTTTATTTCGCCCTTTTGGTTTTGTTATGACCGCCGGCATTGATGCAAATGGGGTGGCGGGTGGGCTATGGGTTGGATGGAAGAAAGAAGCAAAAATGAGCCTTATCGAGGCGTGTAATAATTTTATGGTTCTCCTAGTGGAAAAAATGAATGGGCGTTTATGGTACCTTGTGTTGTTCTATGGTACATCTAAATTTGAGTTAAGGGAGACGGTTTTTGAGAATTTAGAGGCCTATTTGCACAAGCTTCCTCATCCATATCTCATTGTGGGTGATTTTAACCAAGTGGATTATAGGAGTGATAAATTAAGTGCTCGTAATTCTCACATACGAGGCGCTTGTTCCTTCAATAATTGGATGCTACGGAATGAGTTTATTGATATTCCTTTCAAGGGGCCTAGGTTTACTTGGTGTAACAATAGGAAGGGAGACCACAGAGTATATGAACGACTTGATAAGACGCTTGGATCTAAGGAGTGGTTTACACTGTTTCCTGAGACGGGCATCAAGCATCATTCTATTCAGATCTCGGATCACGCACCTATTGAGCTTAACCTTCACCTTACTAAACTCACTGGCAGTAAGCCTTATAAGTTAGATGCTTGGACTTTGGATTATCCAGAATGCATTCAAATTATTAAGGACGTTTGGACTGTGCCTGATATTGGTTCTCCTGCCTTCCGAGTTGCTCGGAAGCTTGCTAGGGTTCGACAGCATCTTAAGAAGTGGGCCTTGGATAAAAGGAATGACTGGTCTGACAAATGGGATGATTTTGACAAACGACTGGAACATGGCATGGAAATTGCTACTTCGGGAGGTGGGGAGGAAGAATATGAACTTGTAAATGCTGAGGTTCGAGAGTTTGCAAGGGTGATGGCAATTTACTGGAAACAAAGAGCAAAGTTGAAATGGTTAGTTGATGGTGACACTTGTACTAAATATTTCTTTAATTGGGTCAAGGGGCGAGCGGGAAGAAATTATATACTCGCCATTAAAAGAAATGATGGAACTTGGACTTATGATCATGAGGAGATTAGCAGCTGCTTCCAGGAATCTTTTATCAACCTTTATTCTAGGCCGCGTCAGGATCAGCAAACTCATGGAGACACTTCCTCCTCTTTCACTCAGGTACTCAGAAACATTCACGAAAGAGTAACGAATGATGATGCGGACTCTTTGGGTAAGCCCTTTACTGCTAAGGAGGTCCGACAGGCTATTTTCCAAATGGGGCCGATGAAGTCTCCTGGTCCTGATGGTATTCCGGCCGTTTTCTACCAACGTTGCTGGCACCTTGTGAAAAAGGATTGCACGAAGGCTGTTCTTTCCATCCTCAACTCTGGTGCTGTTCTAAAGGAAATGAATCGTACTTTCATTGCCTTGATTCCCAAATGTGATAGCCCCAAAGAGGTCAAAGATTACAGGCCAATTAGCCTTTGTAATGTGTTTATGAGGATTATAACTAAATGTATCATAAACCGCATGCAGAAAGTCATGGGATGTTTAGTAGGGGACTACCAAAATGCTTTCCTGGCTGGAAGAAGTATTAGTGACAATATTTTGCTAGCTCATGAAGCGATTCATAAGGTTAACACTCACAAGCATGGAAAATTTGGTAAGGTCGCTTTCAAAGCTGATATGAGCAAGGCTTTTGACCGGGTTCGGTGGGATTTCCTTCAGGCTGTTTTACTTACGTTTTGTTTCCCTTCGAGGTTGGTTAGCCTGATAATGAACTGTGTCTCGACAGTGAGTTATGAAAGTTTATTGAATGGGGCTCCTATTCACCCTTTTAAACCGCAATGTGGCCTCCGGCAAGGTGATCCTCTATCGCCATATCTCTTCATCCTTTGTATGGAGGTATTATCCTGCAATGTCGAGAGTGCCCAAAGAGAGGGTAAAATGCAGGGTATTCGCCTGTGTCGTGGAGTGTCCCCCTTAACGCATCTTTTCTTTGCGGATGACTCGGTTTTATTCTTTCACAACAAAGGAATGGCTGTACGCCATCTCAAACGTCTTCTTGTTAATTACTGTGAGGCTTCGGGTCAGATCATTAATGAAGATAAGTCGGGAATCATCTTCAGCCCAAACACCACTCTCCAGAAGGTGAGGTCTTGTTTAAAATCTCTCAATATTAAGCACAACAAAGGATTTGGAAAGTACCTTGGCCTTCCAACTGAGTTCCAGGAATAAAAAAAGGCAGTTTTTATGGGCCTTGTGGAATCTGTAATGAAACGAATTTCTTCGTGGAATGGGATTTTTCTTTCTCCAGCTGGGAGACTTACCTTAATCTCCTCCATCCTATCCAATCTCTCCATTTTTTTTCTATCGGCATTTAAAATTCCGGTAAGTGTGACTAAGAAGATTAATGCTCTCTTGTCATAATTTTGGTGGGCTGGATGTGTTGGGAAATGTGTCCTCAACAATAGTGCGATCACATGATTTAAATATCATTATTAAATCTCATATAAAGAATACGTGAGGGATGATTCTTTATACAGTCGACTGACCGTCATTAATCGGTAATGATTGGCTAACTAGAGTTTGACATTACTGTCGTTTGACGGTGGTGGTCAGTTGATCCCTTTAGGTCACACCTATAGGATGAGGCCCAAATAGATATTTAATTAATTGTATGCGATACAGATTAATTAATTCCTTAATTAAGAGAGTGCAATTTTACGTCTTATTGTAATGTGATTAAATAAGATTTAAATTTATTAATTAAGTGTTAAATTACTAAATTAGTTGAGGTATTATATAAGTTTTGAGGTAGAGGTAATTAGTTATTTAAAGTTACAAGAAGTTGTAATTTTAACTAACTAGAAATTATAGGACCCATTATATGTTGATATAATGGTAGTATACTACTCAAAAAGTGGAGGGTATATTATATTATTAATTGTAATATTTAAGTGTTAAATGATTACATTAATAATTAAATTTGTAAGATTGTTAAACATATGACTTATAAGCATTTGTGGGACAAATGACAAAAGGCAAAAATGGACCAAAATAAAACCAATATTTCGGTCATATTAAGAGCACAAGAGATGCTCTTTTGTCTTATGTTGATGTTGGTTATTGTGTGATTGTGAGATATCACACTAGCCTTTACATGCTACATCTTACACCTAGGCTTTCTACACTCTACCTACACTAAACAATAGAGTAAAAACAAAAAGCAAAGATTCCTACCTACCTACAAAGCCACCGGTTTTTGGCTTACAAAAGGGGCATTAGTTGCTCAATTGTAGTGTTGGTTCTTAGCTTGTTTTACTCTCTAATTTTCCTCACATGCAAGTTCAACAAAACTCTCTAAAATACTAATACACTTATCATATATTACTAGAGGTAGTAATACAAGAACATTAGTATTATTAAGGATATATTTCTACTACATATCTAGTTAATATTAGTAGGAATTTTTGGGATTAATCTTGGGTGCAATTTATTGGAGTGGCTTCTATACTAGGAGTCTTAGGAGGATCATCCATCTCATTAAGCTCAAGAACAAGTGAAGGAAGGTGACCTTACTTGTGCCCATAATTTCGAAATACATAACAATGTAAGGAATATTGTTCTTCTTATAAATCTTTCATTTTGTTATGCATACACTAGATCTAAAGAACAAATAATTAATAAGTTAATTAGTTCACTATTAGAGGAGTCTAATAATAGGTATATGAACCTAACAAGTGGTATCAGAGCATAAGGATGTTGCATGCATAATCGGTTATTGTTTTTCCGAGTTAAAATGTTAACATATAAAACTAAAATGTTTTTAGGTCATTTTTATGATTTATGGAAATTTATTGCTCATTTTAATGATTTTTAGTGATTTTATTACATTTTTATGACTAAAATGGGAATTAAAATGCTAAAAATAGTTAAACTAAGTTTCTGACCTTGGAAATTTTATATGACCTCACATGCATATTTTACAAGTTGTGTGTAAAAAGTCGAGTTAATTTGATTAATTTTGCATGATTTATGATTTTTATGAGATAAAAATGGATTAAAAGAGGTAAAATGGTTAAAATTAGTTAAATTTCGAATTAAGCCATGATCTTTAAATATGATGTCACATGCATAATTTACAGAGAGTATGTAAATTTCTAGATTTAATGATCTTACTTTGCATGATTTATGGATTTTTAGAGTAAAAAAATGGCATAAATAGTGACTATTTTGGCAAAATTAGCTAAAACGTATTGCATGGCTTGAGAAAATTATTTTTAGTTGCATTAATATCCCACTAATCAGATCTAAAGTTGTTAAAATTATTGGATTAATTTTCGGATACTTTATGTATTTTATGAGATAAAACCGATAAAATGCAACTATATTTTCTCAAAATAAATTCGAAAATTTTAACCATGATTTTTGACATTATGAGTGTCATCGATTTATTCCAGAATGTTCAAAAATTTAAAATTCAAATTATGAAATTTTTATGATTTAATGAGGATTTATTTCATATATATTATGATTTTAAGGTAAAAAATGAGCATAAAATTAAATCAAGTTGAATTACTGTCAAAAATTTAGTGATGACTGATTTTTGAGTCCTAAAATGTGTTAGGATAATTAACTTGAGCTTAGATGTGATTTAAGTGTTAATTAGTGATTTTAAAAGGTTATTATCACGCATTTCCATGAAACCGGGTTATATGTACGACATAAGTTAAATAGGGCGATTTGGCACATGATTTTGCATGATAGGTACATATTATAATGCTGCATATTTCAATTGTTGAATGTCTTTTATTTATATAATTTTGAATTATGTAATTTTATCTTAGTATGGCCTTAGTTTAATCAATATTACCCGTAATGAAAGGGAATATTGATTCGGTTGTAATTTAATGTGATCTCGTATCACTTTTATTTTATTAGTTTTTCCATTTTACAAATGTGTAATAGGAATAGCTTTGTATTTTTATTATTATTTGTAATTATGGAGCATCTTCAAGACGGTGCCATTCGGAAAGGTGATCCGACGAAGACGGTGTCTTGGGAGGCGTACCACTTGAAGATTCAAGGGACCAAAGGAGTTGGTTTCCGAATATGTAATAGATTATTTAATTTTCTATTTTAGGAAGGCCATACTAGGAATTTTATTTATTGCTTTGCATTTCTTTTAATATGTTGCATGCATTGCCAAATCGCCATAACAACACATGCATATCATATCGAGTCATCGACCGTGTCAATTATAATTATAGTAGTTCACCGCTTTAGTTCACTTAAAACGTGATAGATAATAAATTGACAAGACCTCTCACATATAATAATTGAGAAATAGCCTTACCAAATAGTAGAAACCCATGAAGTACCAATTTCATAAGGGAGTTAATCCGGCTTCACCGTAATACAAACCTTGTTACGTTGGCGAAGTGGGGTAATAAAATGTTATTACATCGAAATTTGGATTGAGCTCAACGGAAGTATTGTTGACCGTAGTCGCATATGTTCCGGGCTAAAGATGAAAATTAGAGTAATTTTTATCGACCGAGAGTTCTAAAAGTAGAATCGATTAAAGAGTTAATCCACCGAGTTATATTAATAAGGGATGAATCGGCTCACCGTGCCCGAGTTGATATGAATTTGGATCTCGGAATCATTTATGTAGTTGGGTGGAGGTCACTATATAAATGCAATGCTTGTAGTTAAATTTACGAGTATTATTAAAACGATAGATGATAATTAATTCCTTCATTTTCTATTTTGTAGTTAATTATTCGCAATGAATTCATCTTATACTCCTACACCAATCACCTTAATTCATAGCTCCAATCATACGATAAAAAAATGCTCCGATTATGAAAATGATATGATTAAGAGAATTACGCGTTGGCTTTAGTGAGTCTCTTTTACTACTTCTTCACCTCCCACTCACATACTCATGCCTACCTCTCAGGTAAGAGGATCATATGAGGGGAATCTCAAAGATTCCAAGATATCCTTTGTTTGATGAAACAAGGAGAAATATCAAATTAAGTGGGAGTTCTAGCAAGAGTGTCTTTGCAAATGAAAGGAGTATTGGTATTAATAAAGGAATAACAAAGCAAGGTAAGAAACCCAAATCCGATTGTGAATTGGAAGTTGATAGTGAGACTACCACAAAACCAAGATGGGTATCCAATCCTACCATGAATATCATTATTTTAATGTCATGGGCCAATGGAAGCATATTTGCCCCCAGTATTTGGAAGATATCAAGTTTGACTTATTACTCCAAGTGGGACTTGGAAATGTGGAGAAGCTAAACAAGGGTGATGTGGATCGCCGACAATGAAAAGGAGCTCAGGTAGCCGCCATTTCAAGAGAAATTTATATACTTGTTTTAACAAATAGCTTTGAGTTATAATTTACATAATTGTTATTATGTACCCATTTAGTCTAAAACATTATTTCCATTTCTATGTGAGACATGAAAGGATTTATATTTTGCCTTCAAAGACAATTGTTGTATTTTATTGAAAATAGACATGGATGTGAGCCATGTCACTTATCTTTATGATACACAAGTTTTAGACAGTACCAACTCATGTAAAGATATCTACATAATACGCACCAAAAGACTCCTAACTAGTAATCCAAATGATTTGTACATTTGATTTTTCAATTAGGTTACGTAAATGAGAAACGCATTAAAGGCTAGTGTCGACTAGATTTATTGAACCATTTGATTTTCAATCATATGGAATATGAGAATCTTGTCTCCTTTGCAATATAATTTGTACTTCCTTTAGTGGTAAAAGGACACAAGCAAGTGATTTGTTGAGACTAATACATGCCGATGTATGTGTTCTAATGAGCATCACCGCAAGGGGAATTTATGACTACTTCGTCACTTTTAACATTGATTTAAGTAGATAAGGGTATATTTACTTAATCAAATAAAAGGTGAAGCATTTGAGAGATTTGAGAAATTTCTAAAATGACGTAGAGAACCAATTGAATAAAGTTCTAACCATTACGATCCAATCGTAGTGGCAAAGATCTAAGTAATAAATTTGATTTATTAAAGATGGATTATGACCTAGAGTCACTACCCATAAGATCAAACTAATATGAGTTGGTTTGAGTTGTTGAACTCAATTTTGGGAAATTGCAATCCAATACGGACAAGTAATTCTAAACGGTTGGTCAACCATGAGATACCTATAATAGAGAGTCTATTAAACCATATGACATGAATCAGACTGTCACATTATATGTATCAAGCTGCCATGTTTGGGATGACCTTTTGAAAGATAATACATAGTCTAGATAAACTCCTAATACTCCGTTAAATATATATGTTTGTAACTCACAAAGCTATCTCTCATGAATATTGATATATTTCTGAGAGATAGAGTGGGAGTAGATTGAATCGTCACAAACATCTCTTATAATTGAAATGTTACTTTGTGAAAGTAATAGAATTATAGAGTGGGAGTTGGTATTGAACTATAGTCTATGAAGATAGTATGAGAGCATAGTTCAGTGGGAGGCTATCGCACATGTCTTATTGTTTAAAAATATTACTTTGTGAAAGTGATAGTATCATGACCTTGTTACATACGAGCCGAAGCATTACAATCCGAAAGATGTTACTCAAGAGTAGATTTACTTTAAGGCGCGGGTCTCCTCAAAAGTAAATAGAGCTCAAGAGTACACAAATGCATAAAGATTTACATAAAGATGTTGATCAAGATAAATTGTGTTAGAAATTGCCGCATTTCATTCTGATGATGAATGGCAAATAAAATTCGCTTTTCTAAAATGGGAATTTAGAGAAGGAAGTGTTTGAAACACAAAATCTTAGATGAAGATCTAAGAATCCTAACATATTATGCGTAGCTTATCTTAAGTGATCTTAGAATGATCTTAAGCAAGCATTAAAGGATTATACTTTTCGTTCATGTGATTATAGTGAATTGTTTCATTCACATGATTGAAGAATCATGATATACATGAAGTTAAGTGGGAGCTAGAATTGTTTCTCCATGTCTTATATTTTGATAACATATTACTTATTGAGAATAATGTACCAATTCTCTCTTCTGGCAAGAGTGATTGGGAGACTAGGAAAGGGTGTAATATACTTTAGATTACCGAATCTATATGAGAGTATATTAGCATAGAGTTGAGAGTCTTATGAGGATAAGATCTTTCGTATCTGTTTAACATCAACAAGGATGAATGGCTTATTCATGATGATGAAAGTGGAATTACTATGATGGAATCATAGTCGTTCACTGAACCTATTAAGTTGTTGATCACATGAAATCGAATTCTAATGTTTCCGCCATTAGAATGATCATGTATTCCAACAGACGCACATGTCAGGGTGTGACACATGCTGAGAGCATTATAAGTCAATAAAAGGGATAATTCCCATCATATGGCTTGTGAGAGCTTTAAAGAACATCCTCGAGATTCTTGAGAAGAATTAAGGATTTGTTCATATGTTTGGAGTATAAACTAAGTTACGTGTTGAAGGGTTACACAAACTTTAGTTTCCAAACCAAAAGGGATTTGTTGAAATCCTAGGATGTCTTATTGACAAAGGAGTAAGAGACTAAGAAAGGTGTTTTAGTTTCGTGCATTGCAAATATCTACAAAAGGAATCTAAGTAAGTTCTGATAAAATAGTCAACGTAGGGATTAAGGGTGAATCCCTCTACAAATGACTTTATCACAAGTTATGTGATAACAGTGAGAGCATCTTTCAAGTTAAAGAGCCCAAGTCTAGCAATAAGACTAGACAAATACTTAGAAATGAATTCATGTCATTAGAGATGACATTGAGTGGAAGGAAATAGCAATTTATAAAGTTGGAATATATGGATATCGGGTATATCCACTAGCCAAGCTTGTATTGCATTTTAACTAGTGTTAATAATACACTAATGATTATAGAATATGAAGTAGTAATAGTGTATTGACTATTCATATATGATAATCACATTTATCGTTTGAGTTTTATTAAACTCACCCGCTACCTTGTCGTATCTGAATGGGTTGTAGAGACAAATTGAACCCCATTAAAGTGAACTGGATTGACATGGTATTCGCCCCTAGTTACTTATATGAGGTGACGTCTCAAAGTGACTAGAGTGTGATGCGATTGATGGCAAGTTCAAGTGCCATAGAGTCATATGGGATGACTAGTCGATCACATAGGCAGACTGTATGGGACAATCTGTCGGGCGATGACCGCTTATAGAGTTACAGTAATTCATAAAGCCTGGTCGTGGCAAGAGCTACTATAGTATTCTTATGAGTCAATTATTTTGACTAGAGACTATTCGCCCAAGTTGGCACAACTTCTGATTAGCTTTGATTTATACTCTACGATTTCGTAAATGAGGTCAAACTTGGTATATTTTGGGTTATGATGGACTGTGGCTGAACGAAGGGAATAGGGCGATAGGAGTTCTCCACTCCTTGTCAGGGTTGTTTGAAATCTCAAGGCCACTCGAGGAGTAGTTAACTGGAAATGCGTGGCCACGCTCGGAAGGTATCTATGATAGATAATTCCGGTCAGACAGTTAATCTCCAGATCGAGAAAACCACTCAAGATATGATCAAATTTAAGTACGACCTGCAAGACACCTTGCATTGAGTGGGAAATTGTAATAGGACAAGAGAATTGGTGACGCACACTTGTCGAGGACAAGTGGGAGATTGTTGGGAAATGTGTCCTCAACAATAGTGCGATCACATGATTTAAATATCATTATTAAATCTCATATAGAGAATACGTGAGGGATGATTCTTTATACAGTCAACTGACCGTCATTAATCGGTAATGATTGGCTAACTAGAGTTTGACATTACTGTCGTGTGACGGTGGTGGTCAGTTGATCCCTTTAGGTCACACCTATAGGATGAGACCCAAATAGATATTTAATTAATTGTATGCGATACAGATTAATTAATTCCTTAATTATGAGAGTGTAATTTTACGTCTTATTGTAATGTGATTAAATAAGATTTAAATTTAGTAATTAAGTGTTAAATTACTAAATTAGTTGAGGTATTATATAAGTTTTGAGGTAGAGGTAATTAGTTATTTAAAGTTACAAGAAGTTGTAATTTTAACTAACTAAAAATTATGGGACCCATTATATGTTGATATAATGGTAGTATACTACTCAAAAAGTGGAGTGTATATTATATTATTAATTGTAATATTTAAGTGTTAAATGATTACATTAATAATTAAATTTGTAAGATTGTTAAACATATGACTTATAAGCATTTGTGGAACAAATGACAAAAGGCAAAAATGGACCAAAATAAGACCAATATTTCGGTCATATTAAGAGCACAAGAGATGCTCTTTTGTCTTATGTTGATGTTGGTTATTGTGTGATTGTGACATATCACACTAGCCTTTACATGCTACATCTTACACCTAGGCTTCCTACACTCTACCTACACTAAACAATAGAGTAAAAACAAAAAGCAAAGATTCCTACCTACCTACAAATCCACCGGTTTTTGGCTTACAAAAGAGGCATTAATTAGTTGCTCAATTGTAGTGTTGGTTCTTAGCTTGTTTTACTCTCTAATTTTCCTCACATGCATGTTCAACAAAACTCTCTAAAATACTAATACACTTATCATATATTACTAGAGGTAGTAATACAAGAACATTAGTATTATTAAGGATATATTTCTACTACATATCTAGTTAATATTAGTAGGAATTTTTGGGATTAATCTTGGGTGCAATTTATTAGAGTGGCTTCTATACTTGGAGTCTTAGGAGGATCATCCATCTCATTAAGCTCAAGAACAAGTGAAGGAAGGTGACCTTACTTGTGCCCATAATTTCGAAATACATAACAATGTAAGGAACATTGTTCTTCTTATAAATCTTTCATTTTGTTATGCATGCACTAGATCTAAAGAACAAATAATTAATAAGTTAATTAGTTCACTATTAGAGGAGTCTAATAATAGGTATATGAACCTAACAGGATGTAAATCAGGTAAGTGCCTCCACTGGTGTAGTAGAATTTTCACTAGTCTACTGAAGAGTGAAGGGGGACTTGGTATTCGAAATGTGGGTTGTCTCAATCAAGCTTTATTGGCAAAACATGCGTGGAGACTCGTGTCAAATGAGACATCGCTTTTCTGTTCAGTTTTTCGAGAGAAAATTATGGGACCATTAGGAATAGAAAATCACACATGGCTTTGCAGTAAAGCATCTTTTTCCTGGGGGGCTCGGAGCATCACCCATGGCTTAAAGCTTATTAGGGAACATATTGGCTGGAAACCAGGGATTGATTCTAATCTTAATGTGTGGGAAACCACGGATAAATACCGGAGCCTAAGGACTGCCTTCTTGAGGAAAGCTTTATTTTCTTAAAAGATCTTCGTGTTAAGGATATCTGCATTAATAATGGAGGGTGGAATGAAGTTTTAATCAAATTACTTTTTGCAGACGGAAGCGTGGATCAAATCTAGGCCATCCCTCTTCGTGCTTCACAACCACGAGATGAGATCTTTTGGCCCTTCACTACCAGTGGCATTTACATTGTTAAGAGTGGATATGGCATTATCTTTCACGATTATTTCAATGAACATGGATCTAGAAAGGATAAGAAACGGCTTCACGCGAACTGGAAGCTCTTTTGTAGGAAAAGATTATGGAATCTACCGGGACCTCGGACATGAAAAATTCTTCTCTGGAAAATTATTGCTAGTTCCCTTCCGGTTGGTAGTGAATTTGCTAAAAGGGACATGAATTGGGCTTCCTCTTGTGTTCTGTGTAACAATGCAGGCGATTCCGTGGAAACCCTTGATCACCTTTTCCGTGACTATCCTCTAAGCTCAAGGATTTGGGCTGGATCAGGGTTGGGTATTAATGTCAGTTACCTTCCTTCTCTTGATATTCGTGACTGGATTGTAAACTGGTTTCTGTACCTGTCCGGTCTTAAGGATGGGGTTAATCTCGTCTTATACTTTCTCGTGATCTTGGTTAGTCTCTGGACTTTAAGAAATAGCATCTGATTCAGGGGTGAAGTCTTTAACCCGGATGTCTTTTTCTCCAAGACTCGTCAACTGATTAAAGATGTTCTTGAAGCCAACGGTAAGATTAACAATGATCTTTTGCATCCGCCTGGTTTTGAGGATGGTGTCCCATGTTCTTCCGCAGACGATGATATTGACTATCAGCTGCTCCGTGCGGGACGGCTCTTTTACTGTATCGGATGTTTCTCTTCTTGTTCTATGGTACGTATATATGTTGACGCCAGCTGGAAAAAATCGTGTCTTGCGGGTTATGGATGGATTGTACTTGGGCCTGAAGGGGAAACTAGATATGATGGTTTTCTCTGTGGTCGGGCTGAATCTCCTCTTCAAGCTGAAGCACTAGGATTAAAGGAGGCCATCTCCTGGGCACGACAGGTAGGAATACTGCACGTTGAAGTTTCCTCTGATTGTCTTCCGCTATTGACGCAATGGATGGGAAAGCAGACCAAGCATCACCATATTAGGGGCATCTTACATGAGATTTCTCTTATTTCATCTGTCTTTCATTGTTTGTGCTTTAGTTATGTACGTAGGGACTGTAACTACAGAGCTCATGCCTTGGCAAAACAGGCTATGAGCTTACACTAGGAACCTTTCTTTCCAGCTGACAAAAAAAAAACAAATAAAAAAAAAACATTTATATGAGGCAAACAACAATTACCCATTATCATGTTATAATGCAACTCTAACACTTGTATGAGACCAACAATAATTTTCCAATATCATGTTATAATGCAATTCCAATACTAATATGAGACTAACAATGATCATCCATTATTATGGTATAATGCAATTCCAATAACAATAATGACACATGTAAATACCTAAATTATTGAAACCGAGTAGGGAAAATCCTACCTTTTAGCAATCCCGCAAGCAAGCACAATAATCCTCCCCTAAGAAGTCACATCGTACGATGAATCAAGTAATTCCTATCACAATCATGTCCTACTACAATTTAATACATATAATTACTTATTACAACCATCTAATTACCCAAAACCCAATTAATGTACCCAAATAACAAAGCCCCCAAATAATCCTAATTTATAGGTTTAGGAAAGCAATAAGAGAAATAAAAAGAATAGATCTTGACTCACAAGATGAAAAAGGTAAAGAAAAGATGAAGGATGATGTTAAATCTTCAAATCCCAAATTGAATCTTCAAAAAAGATAATAAGAAAGGTCTGGAGAGGGTTTAAGAGAGTTAGGGAGTGTTTTAGGGTTCATAGAGAGAGGCAAAACACTATTCACAACTATATATAGTAACAGGAACTAAAACTCGCATTTTTGGGTCTGAACCGGATCACTCGTTCGAGTGCTCGAGAACACTCAGTCGAGTGTACTATACTCGGTCAAGTGCACCAGCCACTAGCCACTCGGCCGAGTGCCATCTAAAAAGGACTTGGATTGAGCCTAGAACACACTCGATCTATATATACCACTCGGTCGAGTATAGCTTACTCAATAGAGTGTAGCTCCTTACTCGGCTGAGTGCTTCCTAAAACTCAAGGGTATTACAGTCTTTCCCCCTTAAAATGAACTTCATCCCTGAAGTTCACGCCCGAACTACACAAAACACCTTCAACCTTACTATCCTCTCACAAAGCCAATGCATCACTAGCACGAAAGGGGGTCTCGATAACTCATAGCATCAACTCAATGGACAAGGTCAACCTCACACGCGATTCACATACTCTAATACCCTTAGTACTACCTATAAAGCTCCATAACACTAATACTAATAATACATTAATTCAACACCAACTCTCAAGCATTACAACCATCATCACGTTCAACCTATCACCATCATTATGCTTCCCACAATACTAACGCCATAATCTCACTAACACCTCAATACTAATGGCATTCAACAAGTAAAGACATCTTTTTTTTTTTTTTGGGAAAGGTAAGTATATATATTCATAATGCCAAACATACAATTTTGATAGCTAAAGTCCAAAACTCTAGCTAATTACAACTCAACCCCACATTACTTAGCCACTCCTCAACTCTATGACTAACAGTAATAAGACTAACTCTCATTCTCATAAGCATCGTCCCCTTCACTTGTTTTATAAGTCTAACAGGGTGAGGGATTACATACTCCACTCTACAACAATTCCTAGCTCTCCAAATCAAATACATCGTCTGAGCAAGTGCAAGTGACTTAATTTGTTTCTTCAAAAGGGATCGAACTCTAAATGTAACCACCAATCCACAACTTTATGGCAAGGAATACCCACCTGTAGCCAATCTTTCAAAGATTGTGAGACACTGTCTCGCTAAAAGGACAACTAAAGAAGAGATGATTAAGATCTTCTTGACATCCCCACACAAAAAGCAAAGCAATTATTTGAATAATACCCATTCTCGGTAACTGTCTGTGTGTCAAGAAAGGCGGTTCTGAACTACCAACCATATAAAAAACTGATGCTTTGGTAGCATTACCCTGTTGTTAACCCAAGGATACCACGCAACATCAACTCCTTCTTCAATCAACCAGCTATACCCCTATTTGACAGTATACTCAGGCAATCCAGCTCTCCAATTCTCATCAAAAAACCAAGATTGCATTTGTTTCTTTACCTGACAGATACGTCTCCAAGCCCAACTAGTGTTGACAGTAGGTTCATAATCACGCCATTGAGCATTTTTAATATGAACAGTATGTACCCACTTCACCCAGAGATGATCAGTCTTAAGTTCAACCCACCAAACATATTTCCCCAATAAAGCTACATTTCAGAGGTGCAAGTTCTTCAAACCCAACCCCCCTTTCCTCTTTGGCTGACAGACAGATTTCCAAGAGACTAGAGCAGGAGATTCTTTAGCATTCTGACCATGCCATAAAAATGCCCTACAAATTGCCTCAATATCAGAAATCACCTTCTTAGGCAGAATGAAGATCCGTGCCCAATACATATGAAGGGTACTCAACACAGATTTGATTAATGTGAGTCTACCAGCATAGGATAGTTGCTTAGCCCCTAACCTGGATATCCTCTCAGTAACCCTATCCACCAAACATTGACAGTCAAGTATCCCCAATCTCTTTGGCACAATTTTGACTCCTAAGTATCTGAAAGGTAGCCCACCCTTCCTCATACCAGAAGCCTCCACAATGCCTTGCACTATTGCCTCACTCACCCCATTGCTATAAAAACTTAATTTTCCATTATTCATCTTTAACCCAGAAGCCATTGAAAAGATCTCAAAAGCCCTTAGCAAAAGTTTAACAGACTGCAAGTCTCCTCTGCTAAACAACAGTAAGTCGTCAGCAAAACACAAGTGAGTAAGTTTCAGTTTAGCACACAATGGATGATATTTAAATCCCTTACACCTGTCCAGCATCCCCAAGAGCCTACTAAGATATTCAAGACAAATGGTAAAAAGCAGGGGGAAAGAGGGTCTCCCTGCCTTAACCCTCTTTGACCTTGGAAGAAGCCAAAAACATCCCCATTCAGGGCCAAGGTATATGAGGGAGAAGAAACACACTCCATTATGAGGGCAATGCTACTTTGAGGGAAATTTAGGGCACTTAGCATTTCTTGCAAGAAGCTCCACTCAATGGAATCATAGGCTTTCTGCAAATCAATCTTCATCATAATTCGTGGAGAACACACTTTTCTATTATACAACTTAATGAGATCCTGACATATGAGGATATTCCCCACAATGTCTCTATTTTTAACAAAAGCTCCCTGAGAAGGGTTAATTATCTCAGGCAGAATAGTACTCATTCTAGTGCAAATGACTTTGGTCAAACACTTGTACAACGTATTGCAACAGGCAATGGGCCTGAATTGCAATACACCTTTGTCAGTAACTCGGTTTTAGGGATGAGAGTGAGTGTAGTATTATTCAATTCTTTCAGAACCTTCCAGCATCGATAAGCATTTCGATAGCCTGGCACACATCTTTCCCCACAATATGCCAAGTATCCTTGAAAAACTGGCTGCTAAACCCATCAGGTCCAGGAGCTTTGTCTCCAGGAATGGAAAACATTGCAACTTTAATTTCCTCATCAGATAGAGGATTGGTTAGCTTCTCTCTATGGGCATCAGTCAACACCTTACCAGACTTCACTACTTTTTTGTAAATAGATTTAACAGGTTGAGAGGTACCCAAGAGGTTCTTATAATATCTCTCAAAAGCAACTTTGAATATCCTCGGGCTTAGTACACACGGTGGCCATCCATGTCTTTCACCCGATAGACCCTATTCCTCATTCTCCTTCTCTTAATCTTTGGAATGAAAAAAGGAGGTATTCTCATCCCCATCCTTAATCCATCCTTCTTTAGCTTTTTGAGCTAAATAACATTCCTAGCTTTGAGTAATTTACTCAAATCGGTGACACAATCTTTCTCGGCTCTGCAAATTGTAACATTCAGAGGATCCTTAGAAAGTCGCTTCGGAAATCTTTGAAGAGCAAGCTCAGTGACATGGGTGAGATTTTCAATGTCACTGAACTGTCCTCTATTCAACTTCTTAAACTCAGACTTCAATCTCCTCAATTTACTCACAACTCTGAACATAGGAGTACCCCATACATCCTGAGTCCAACTGTTACTGACAGTGCTTCCAAAATCATCAGACAAAGCCCACATATTAAAGTATTTAAAACTATTTCTCCTCTTAACTGGTTCCTCAGCAAATTTTATAAGGCACGGGCAATGATCATAAAGTCCTTCAGGGAGGAAGGTAGCCACAGCCTCAGGGAAAACCTGAAACCATTTATCATTGATCAACACCCTATCTATTCGACTATACACTTTTTTTTTATCCTCATGCTTATTGTTCCAGGTATAAAAAGAACCTGAACACTTCAAATCCTGCAGCTGACAGTCAGCAATCATTCTTCTCATAGGGGCCATCTCAGCCCAAGTCACCTCTGATCCACCAATTCTATCATTAGTATCAGTAATACTATTGAAGTCACCACAAACCACCCAAGGACCATCAATCAGGATAGCATAACCTCTCAAGTCATGCCAGAGAGACTCCCTTTCCTGAATTTTATTAAATCCATAGATCATAGTCTGCCAAAAAGTAACTTTCCTAACTTTATCAAACACCTTTGAATGAATACTTTGAGCGAGTGATGTCCAATATATCCACCATAAAAATCGAGGATCCCACAATAACCAAACTCTTCCCCCTTTATGATAACTATTATTGGTGCATATAGACCAATCTTCACACATATTATTTTTAGCATTCAACCAACTACTACCTTTTATTTTAGTCTCTAATAATCCAAATAGCCCAATTTTATTCTGGTGAAGGAACCACCTTATTTCTTTTTGTTTATTATGGCTATTCAGACCTCTAACATTCCAAAAACCCAACTTATCCATATTCATCGAGTTCCAGGAGTTATCAATTTCCTACTCTCATTTCTAGCTTTCTGCAAAGACAATGTAAGTGCATCCATAAAGCTCAACCCTCTAGGAGTGAACACCCTGGGCTCCCCATTATCATGCTTAAGCATCTTGCTAATGAACCTCCTTGGGAAAGAAGGACCTCCCTCACTGCTTTCACACTGTTTGATGATTCCAATACCTCTGCGGGGGTGACAACCGGAGTTTCGGAGTAACCACCGAACTCTCGGAATAGGTATCACCACAGAGTGACAGGCTTAGGCGCAGTTTTTGGTTTAGGAGTAGCCACTTTTGGTGGACCTTGGTTCTTCTTAGGTTTCCAAACCTTTTTTGGTGCCCCTTCAACCTTTCTACATTGCTCAGTCGTGTGCCCCATCCCTTTACATTTATCACAGGACAAAGGTAACCAATCATAGACCACAGTCACCCTCTGAATTTTACCCAATTCATCCATAAATTCAAGCTCAGTAGGGAACTGTTGTCCTATTTGGACCTCAATCATGATCCTGGCATATCCTAAAAACATACGATGCTTAGTGGCATCATCACACCGAATCATCTTGCCTACTAATCCACTTATCTTCCTGAGACTGTCAGATCCCCAAAATTTAATATCAAGCCCATAGAGTTTCATCCAGATAGGAATTAACTTCACATCATGTTTTATCAATTCAGCATCAGGACTCCACTCTTTAATAATGACGGGTTTGTTATAAAAAATCAGATGACCATTATTAACAACCTCTATCTGTTTGTCCTTAGATTTGAATCGAACTAAGAAGATACCATTCGGTAAGAACGAAATTCGATCAACACCATAAGGTTGCCACACACGCTTAATAAATCCAGTAATAACACTGCTAGGAGGATTCGCACCTAGAATGTAACAAAATACAGCAGAAGACCAATAATTGATCTCACCTTCCACATCTGCAGTCGTAAGCCTGAGAGGCGGTAGCTGCTGCACAATTTCACACTCAGGAATCTCCTCCTCCTCTTGCTCACTATCCTCCAAAATCACATCCAATTTCGAATCAGTGGGGATGAGTTTAAGATTGATTTTGCGAGCAGAGTGCGGTGTTTTCGATTTTCCCTTACTTGTACTAGCGATAGAAGTATCTACAGTACCATTTTTTTGTGATTTTGAGTTAATATGTGACGTATTATTAATAGATGATGTACTACTATTATTATGATTAATTGATTTAGGATTATTATGCTTAGGGTTCTTAGATTTTGCCATTGCAGTAATTAAGATCCCTAATTAGATTTTAGAGGTTTTTATCTCTCTAAAATCTCTCTCATCCTCTCCCCGGACAAGTAAAGACATCTACCAAATGAAATGTTACATTGTTCCCTCCTTAAAATGAACTTCATCCTCGAAATTTTCTTACACTCACAAGAGTTTGCTCACAATCACCAACGTTCGCTCACACTCGACACCATCAAAGTTCGCTCACAAATATACACAACTACTGTAATACCCCCATATACCAAGGTGCCTTAACAAGACAACTTAACAAGACCCCCATAGTATGATTCGGCTGGATTCTAAATTCCTAGCTTTGGTATATAGTATATATATTTTACAATTATTATTGGTTTAATTTGCTTTAAGTAGGATTCCATATATAGGAGAATAATTATATATACAAAACAAATGTTTATCCTAATTTCACCTGAGTTTCATGATATAGTAACTTAAATATATACTGTGGGAGAAACACAAATAAATGTAGTAAAAAGAAATGCGAAGAGATAGTAGAGAAAAAGCTCTAAAATTCATAAACCCTAAAAAAATCCCTAAAAATATCTTAAACCCTAAAATTCATAAACATGTCTATTGATTGTTCGAATGTTGAACAATTTCCCCCTCTGATCTCTGGTAATTCTAAATCCAAAAGTCCTAAATCTGGTACTACTAATGCTGTGCCGTCTTCTGATGCGTCCTCTACTCCTATGGTGGTGGTTGGGGGTCCGTCGGATGAGGATATTCAGAAAACAAAAAGCGTGAATTCGATTGTTGGGGTTCAACCTTATGACCTGGATTCACTCCAACCTGATGAACAGGAGTGGGTGGTTCAGCGTAGGAGGAAAGGGAAGAACCAGCTCGAAGTGATTGAGGAGGAACCTGATGCTCTGTTACGGTTCTCCTCAGAGGATGTCAAGGAGGAAATTGAGTACTGGACAAATTCGGTATATTGCTTCATATTGGGTGCTAATCCGCCAGTAGAAGTAGTAGATGGTTTTATCAGGAGAATCTGGGCTCATCTTCCAATAGATAAGGTATCTTTTCTTCCGAATGGAGTATTTTTGGTGAGATTTACCACTAGTGCTGCCAAAGATCGTGTCTTGCAACAAGGGCACTTCTTGTTCGACAATAAACCTTTTATTGTGCGTCCTTGGAGTCCTGATGTTGATTTAGTGAAGGAGGATGTCAAGGAGGTGCCGGTCTGGGTGAGATTAGAACGGCTTCCTCTGAAATTTTGGGGGAAGTGTCTTCCCAGAATTGCAGGCTTATTGGGGAAATATATTCAATGTGATGCGGCTACTAAGGATAAGACTAGACTTGGATTTGCCCGAGTCATGGTGGAAGTTCCTTTTGGCAAGGCAATCCCTGATAAGATTAAGTTCTTAGATAAAGATGGTCATGTGGTTGTTATTAAGATTGTTTCTGAATGGAAACCAATCCTTTGTACGACGTGTAAGGGAGTTGGTCATGCTTCTGCAAGTTGCAGGAAAACAAAACAGCCACAGGCTGCCAAACCTAAGGCTCCAAAGGAGGTAGTTAAGCAGTGGAGACCTAAAGCTCGACCACCAGTTGAGCCTGTTGTTCCAGTGCCTGCCACTGAGGAGTCAGGACTAGTTACTCCTATTGAGAAGCCTAACCAGTTCCAGGTGACTTGGGGAAAGAATGGGAAGTACCTTCTGTTGGAATTGGTGTGGTTTCTGTAAATGGTAGTGCATTACCTCCCTCTGGGGGTAATGTATAATTTTGGATTTTGGAACATTAGGGGACTAAATAGCCCAACCAAGCAGAATACTATTAAATGGTTCTTACACCATCATCAAATTGGGTTATTTGGTCTCCTTGAGACAAAGGTGAAGCATTTGTCTCTAAATAGTGTGCGTAATAATATTTGTGCTAACTGGTGTGTCGCTACTAATACTTCTTATCACAAAGGGGGCCGTGTTTGGGTTATGTGGCAGCCTTCTATGTTTTCTGTTAATTTCATAGACTATACTGCACAATCTATTCACATGGAGGTTAAGTATTTAGGCACTGGTGTTCAGTTTAAGTGTACTATGGTGTATGCCTTTAATGATTTGAATGAAAGGAAAGCTTTGTGGTCTAGCCTGCGTGCTTATAATAAAGAAGTTAAGGGACCTTGGGTTATATGTGGTGACTTCAATACTGTCTTGGTTCCTTCTGAAAGGTTAGGAGGTAACTCCACTTATGAGGAGATGGATGATTTTCATCAGTGTGTTGCTGAATGTGGGGTGACTGATTGCTCTGCCATAGGTTCTCTGTATACATGGTCTAATAAACAAGAGCCTTCCTCTAGTGTTTTTAGTAGATTGGATAGAGTTTTGGTGAATGAAGCTTGGATTAGGAGTAATGATAGTACCTATGCTCACTTCTATACTGAAAGTGTTTTTGATCACACTCCCTGTGTGATCCAAGAACATAGTAATACTTTTAAACCAAGGAGAAGCTTCAAGTATTATAACATGTGGAGTAAAGCTGAGGATTTTAAGGAGTGTGTGAAGCAAGTGTGGGATACTAGTTGGAATGGTACTTTGATGTTTCAGCTGGTTAAGAAGTTGAAATCCTTAAAATGGCCTCTGAAGAAACTTAACAAGGAAAATTTTGATGATGTTGTTAACAATACTACTAGGGCTAAAATGAATCTTGAGTTTATTCAATTAAAGCTGAGGAATGATCCTTCTAATGCTGCACTTATTGTTCAAGAGATGGAGGCTAACAGTAGTGTAAGGTTCCTGGAGTCTGCCTGTTCTGAGTTCCTGGTGCAAAAATCAAAGGCTATATGGGTTGATAAAGGTGATGACAATACAAAATACTTTCATAGTGTAATTAAGGGGAGGCAGATCAGGAATAAGGTTATCAAAATTGAGGATACTCAGGGGGTAAAGTGTGATGATCCTCAGCAAATTCAGAAAGCCTTTTTGAGTTTTTATACTACTTTGCTGGGTACCTCTGAGAAAGTCTTGAATATTAGTCACAGAGTGGTTAAGATGGGGAAGGTGTGTACTGAAGATCATAAACAGTTGCTGTTGAGACCTGTCACTAATGATGAAATTAAGAAGGCTATGTTTTCTATACCTAACCATAAAGCTGCAGGGCCATATGGTTATTCTAGTGCCTTCTTCAAAGATGTGTGGGATGTTGTGGAGGAGGATGTGTGTCTTGCTATTAAGAATTTCTTCCAAACTGGTAAATTACTTAAACAATCAAACCATACCCTCATCTCACTAATACCTAAGTGTGCAATGCCTCAGAATGTTACTCAGTTTCGTCCAATTTCTTGTTGCAATGTGGTTTACAAATGTATTTCTAAGCTTTTGTGTGCAAGACTTTCTGGGGTGCTGCCTGAGTTGATCAGTGATAGTCAAGGTGGTTTTATTAAGGGAAGGAGCATAGTTGAAAACATTCTTATATGCCAGGACATATTCAGGTTATATAATAGGAAATCAGTATCCCCTAGATTTCTGATGAAAGTTGATTTGATGAAAGCATATGATTCAGTTAGTTGGGATTTCTTAGAGGAGATGCTGGTTTCTTTGGAGTTTCCTACCCATTTTATATCCTTGATAATGGAATGTGTTAGGACTGCAAGTTACTCCTTGGTTCTGAATGGAGATATTTTTGGTTTTTTTAATGGAAAGAAAGGGTGAAGGCAAGGGGATCCCTTGTCTCCTCTCTTGTTTACTATCTCTATGGAGTACTTGAGCAGGATATTGGGTTATGTTACAGAAAATATGGGATTCAAATATCACCCTATGTGTGGCAATCTCAAATTGTCACACTTGATGTTTGCAGATGACTTGCTCTTATTCAGTAAAGGTGATGTGGGTTCTATCATGGTAATACTTAGAGCTTTTGCTACTTTTTCTAGGGCTTCTGGTCTACATATGAGCCCTCCCAAGACCAATGCTTATTTTAATGGGGTTCCTGGGGGAGTTAAGGAGGACATATTGCTTGCCACTGGAATTCAGGAAGGGCAGCTCCCATTTAAGTATCTTGGAGTGCCTATTACAGCTGGTAGGTTAACAAAATCTCAAGGTCAAATTTTGGTTGAGAAGATTACTGCAAGAATTGTAAGTTTTGGATCCAGACACTTGTCTTATTCAAGAAGGTTGGTACTTGTTAATTCAGTATTGACTTCTCTATACACTTACTGGATGAACATCTTTGTTATTCCTAAGGGTGTATTGCATAGGTTGAACTCCATCTATCGAAACTATTTGTGGGATGACAGTGTTGATCACCTGAGAGTACCCCCTGTCAGTTGGGCCAAGATTTGTTCACCTAAAAAGGAGGGTGGTCTGGGTTTAAGGGATAGTTTTGTGTGGAATGTAGCTGTTATGGGTAAATTAGTGTGGTGGATCTTCTTTAATCCTGATAAGCTTTGGGTGAAATAGATCAGCCAGATTTATTTAAAAGGCAGGAGCTGGACTGAGTATGTACCCTGTGGTGATATTAGCTGGGGATGGAGATCAGTTTGCAGAGTTCGTGATAAGCTCGGTTCCGGTTCGATCGGGGACAATGGTTACTTGATGCTAAGGGTTATACTGTGAAGAGTGGTTATGAGATGTTGAGAGTGAAGTATCATCCTGTTGATTGGCATAGTATTGTGTGGAACAAGATGGCAATACCTAAGCATAAATTCATCTGTTGGCTTATTGCCAGAGAAGCTTTGCAGGTTAAATCAAAACTGTTTGGTCTGGGTATTGCTCCTGATGATGATTGCTTGCTATATGGGAGTGCTGCAGAGACACATTTGCACTTATTCCAGCAGTGCCCGTATAGCAGAACTATATTGTTAGAAATGGCTCGTTTGTGCCATGTTGCCCTTCCATCTACTGATATACTTAGATTGATTTGGCTGCAGAAATGGTCTAAGTATAGAAGAGGAGTTCTACTTTGTGCTTTTATGGCTTGTTTCTACTTCATTTGGTTGCAAAGGAATAGAGCAAGGGTGGAGCACTCCCTGGTCAAGCCTGCTGAGGTGGTTAGGTCGGCTAGGAATGTTACTAAGATGAGAATTTGTACTTTTCAGAACCAATTGGATATGCTTGATAGGCAATGGTTAAAAAGTATTGAAGTATGTAAATAGAGGCATGTCTCTATCAAATTGGCTTAGTTTGTAAAACTGTTAGGTTGTATTACCTAAGTTTGTGCTTAATGAAATCTTACATTTCAACAAAAAAAAAAAAAAAAAACTTAAATATATACTTCTACGGAATTGCGATCTGAGGATCAACCAAACGTTCATACATAAGTACTTGGTGCTTCTAACGTGCATGACATGGTGAAATAAGCTTGTCAAACTTAGTTTTTATTTATTTATTTTAAATAGTACTCCGTATAAGTTTATTGCTCACACCACCAAGATGTTACGCTTCTACAACATTATTCCCAGCCAACTCTCAAGAATATTTAGTACGTTCCTGCTATACTCACATTCAAAGAACGAGTAATTGTTCCTCTTTTTCACATATGCTGCAATTAGCATTCTCATGCCAATCATTTACTATATAGCCTGTATTATTCCATGCTAGGCTCCCTCCATTCTTCTTCATTTGTTCCTTAACAAAACAGATTTTTTGTATTGCATTTGGACTTTGTATGGGCTATGATGTCTTCATATTTTCTTTGAAATGGACAAGTATTTGTGTCAGCTATCATGTGTTTGACAAAGATTTTCAGTGTGATGTTCTATGGGAACTAGCCTCTCAAAATATACCTTGAGATAATTTAAATGTGATGCAGGTATTTGTTATTGGTCGTGGCTTGCCAGGGGTGTAAAATGGGTCATCTCTTCAACAAGCAGAGGCTCAAGTTGTTTGGGCAGACTTACGGGTTTCACTCAACTAATTTCATTGGCTATAGCAGCCACTTCATTCGCAAGTCCATCGCCCAAATTTAGTGCCTTGTAATTAGTTTTTGAGTACTATATTAGTTTTATTTCTATTTGATGTATAAATTTAGAATATTTATAAAAATTATGTAAGATTGTCTTATGGAAAAATATATTTGAGAGTTAATAGTATTTAAATCATTAGTTCAGTTCTGATATTTTTTGTAAAAAAAAAAAAGTTTTTTTTTTCTATTTGCGGCGTTTTTTTGAAAAAAACCCGCAAATAGATAATCTCATTTGCTGCTTTTTTTTTTTAAAAACGCTGCAAATAACTTTTCTATTTGCGGCCCCTTTATTTGATGCTACAGCAAAAACGCCGCAATAAGGCTTTATTATGACGCCGCAAAAAAATATTTTTTACTAGTGGAATTAAAGACTAAATTAAATTAATTATGGGAGAAAATTATATAGAGTATTCTAATCTACTCCTAACTATTCTACTGTTTTACTTGGCTGCGTCTAAACTGATTGAAGGCCTATTAACAATTGGGGTTTTGTTATGAAATATTATTGTAAGGATATTATATGGAATGTCCATATCTTAGAATACTTTAGAATATATTATCATATGGAAACTATTTCCCATTGTATTGTATATATATACCCTTTATAATGAATGAGAATATAGTTTTGTCTCACTTTTCTTCTCTCTACCTTCTCTCTATAATTATCTCTTGTCTTTATTTCACAACACGAGTCTTGACCGACTGAGCGAAAGGAATTAATAGTCTTAGTTTGTCATATATATTATTAAGATCTGATAATCAGGAGGTTCATATCAGACCTAAGTCTTTTATTCCGCTAATCAAAGTACGTCTACGTTATAGTACAACATAATTTTTTTATTGAGACATATAAAGGCATGATTAATTTCCTACGGAGTATTATATTTGGATGTTATAAGATTGGATTTGCATGTTTCCTTATAGTTATAAAGGTATGATTAATTTCCGCCAAATTAACGCCCTCGCCCCTGACTAAAGTTCAAGTTGGCGGTTTAGGTTAAATTTATACACTACGTAATATGGAGTATACTACGTTAATTCTTTGTTTTTTTTTATATTGTTAAAAATCACCACTTTACTGGATGGAAGGTAAATTAAACAACTAAGAAGTTCATCTATGTTTTCACAACTTTTGTGATGATGAGTAATTAAGTACGTATACATTCATAATCATATTTTAATTGTTGGTTATCTTCTTAATATTTATAATGAATTAACAGTAATGAGTTAAATTACGTTGATTTATTCGTGGTTTTATAATGAATATATAACTGAACTTAAAGTTCCATATAATCGGTCAGCAAGTTTTAAAATAGGACATATAATATAATTTTGGATCTGAAGTTCCAAAATATTTATTTTATAAAGATGAGAGATATGCCCATATTATAACTTTGGCCAGAAGTTCAAAGTTATAACTTTGCCCATATTGTTATTGTTATTGTTATTATTATTATTGTTATTATTATTATTGTTGTTGTTGTTGTTGTTGTTGTTGTTGTTATTAATATTATTATTATTATTATTATTATTATTATTATTATTATTATTATTATTATTATTATTATTATTATTATTATTATTATTATTATTATTATTATTATTATTATTATTATTATTATTATTATTATTATTATTATTATTATCTAACAACTGCCATTTCCCCTCATACTTACTCATTTACTACGTACATTTCCACTCTTCACTTTCTTTCTCTTCAATTCAGTCAAATTTTCGATCGCCATTTTATCACTCAAATTTTTATCGCCATAATCATCCAATTTTTTTTTGGATCTAGGTAATTTCGATCAACTAATTATCCTCTATATTCATCCAAATTTCATTCTGCATCCATCACACTAATTTTCGATTAACTTATTTAATTTGTTAAATTTTCGATCAACTAGTTTAATTACTGATTTTCGCTCTTGTTTTGCAGGTTTTGATCAATTTCGCCGCTTCTTCGTATGTTCGTTTAGTTTATTTACTATATACTACCTGGATTTTGATTTTTATTGCTTAGTTTGTCAAATTTTGGTCATCAACTTATTTTATTAGTTTAATTACTGAGTTCCGCTCTTGTTTTACTATTTTTCTTCACTAGAGTTCCATCAATTTCTA
This sequence comes from Silene latifolia, assembly GCF_048544455.1. Taxonomy (NCBI): domain Eukaryota; kingdom Viridiplantae; phylum Streptophyta; class Magnoliopsida; order Caryophyllales; family Caryophyllaceae; genus Silene; species Silene latifolia. Next base: position 161,804,726 of record NC_133536.1, on the reverse strand, counting down.
TGCGCTCCTATTGTGCTCGATTATGGCCGAACTTGATTTTCATTGTTATTGTTCACTGTTAGTTATGATAGATTTTATGTAACCTAACTTTGTGAAGAAATACTTATTACGAAATGATGATCATAATACCTAGGTTTCTGAGCATAAACCTCTTATTTCATTGGTAATTTTTATTTCATTGTTAATTTTAGCAGTTTCGTATCTATTTTGCGAGTTTTTGGAAGGTTGAGTAATGAATTTTGTGATTAACTTGTCGTTCTGTGGATGCATGGTTGGTTTGAGGAGGTTTGAGGAAATTTTAGTTGCTACTCTATCGTTTAAATCTGATGTTGCTTGAATGTTCAATCGATTTGTTGCCGAAAACAAATTATGATCTGTTAGTAGTTTATCTCGCTCTTGTTTTGTTGGTTTTGATCGATTTTCTAGCTTCTTTGTTGGACATTACAAATTCTTATTTGTTTTAGGTGCTTAGTTATATGGTACTTTATATTGTTTGCTAGACATAGTTTGTTGTTTTGATTAAATTTTGGACATTTTTTACTAAGTAGTGAATTAACCATGACACGGTAATAGCTTTCATATCACCTTAAGCTCCTCAAGGCCATAAAAAGTGTAATTATAACTCAGTCTCGTGAAGATATAACATGGCTCCTGCAAGTCGACCAACTTCAGTTAGCATTTAATTTGCTATGACCCTTTCAATTAGTTGTAGTAGTTAAGACTTTAATTATCCGCTAATTATTTTCTAACCGCTCTTATTTATGCACGCATATAGGCTGCAGGAAACACATGGAACAGAACACAGTCATAGCATATCAAGTCATCAATGAAATCTGTGACTCCAGAAAATCTTTTTTACCTTAGTAAGAAAAGGTGCTTACTTTTCTTTTTAAGTTCCTTGTGAAGATTCTTTTTCTAATTTTATGAATCCTAGGCCTTGTTTTGTGAGTCTGGAAGGTGATTTTGTGAAACTTGACCTAAATGGTTGAAATCGTTTTCTTAAGAGTTTTTTATGATGATTTTGTGAATCCTAGAGCTTGTATTGTGAAACTGGAAGGTTATATTATGAATCTTGGATTGTTATACTATCTTTGATTACAATACTTTACATGGTTGTGTAAGATTATGTTCTATCAGATCATTTTTTTTAAAAATTGTTATACTATCTTTGTCAAATGCAGACTGTTTCTCTAAAGAAAAGCCTTATATTCGAAGAAGCTCTTACATTCCAATTGAAGTGGTAGCCATAACCAAAAGGTCAGAGCCTCATCACGGTTAAATGATTTTGCATGTAATTTTGATTGTGGAGCTTTTGTGTTGAGTTTTTTTAGTGTGTTAGACAATGAGAGTTTATCGATCAAAACTGAATATTTTGAGGTTGGAACACAAACTAGGAGAAAGTTCATTAATACACGAAAATTAAACCTTCTATTCCACAAAATTAGGTTGTACATGTATAGTTTATTATTTGCGCTATACTCTTTGCAGAATTTGCCGCAATTTCGAAAGTTCATAATATTGGAACTTCTTAAATGGGAGAAAAATACTATAGGTGTTAATATTGTTGTTTTTTGTGGGTTTTCCTTTGTTCAATTAATCGCCTCCACTAGTGTTTCATGTGTTCTATGTCTATGTTTTCGCCTGGGTGTACTTCTTTGCTATGCTATTACTTTGTTCGGAGCATGGTTTTTGTTGCACGCTTCACATATCTAAAACATGAATTGTCTTTTTACTTAGCCTTACACGGATAAAATGGTTGTGAGTATTATGTTTTATCTTGTACAGTAATATTTAGTGCTAGAGGCTAGAGACTAAAGAGTGTTTCACCACCATATTCATTCTACCTTAGCTGCCAATGAGTCTACTTGTGCTTCCAATGAGTCTACATGTGCTGCCAATGAACCATATGTGAGAAAAATGCGGATATGTTAGCTAAGACAACTTCTTGATATTGTCACTCTGTCAGTCGGAATGTTCAGCTTCAATCATTTTCCATTGTTCTGGCATTCAAAGACTAGCTGATCTGAATGATTGTGAGCATTATTTTTTATCTTGTAGAGTAACATTTAGTGCTAGAGGCTAGAGACTAAAGAGTATTTCACCACCATATTCATTCTACCTTAGCTGCCAATGAGTCTACTTGTGCTTCCAATGAGTCTACATGTGCTGCCAATGAACCATATGTGAGAAAACTGCGGATATGTTAGCTAAGACAACTTCTTGATATTGTCACTCTGTCAGTCGGAATGTTCAGCTTCAATCATTTTCCATTGTTCTGGCATTCAAAGACTAGCTGATCTGATGATGTCCCTTTGGCATAACCTCATAATTTGATCCCCTCTTACCCTACCATTCACATCCCTAATTCGTAGCACCTTGTTTCGAGCTCTCCTCACTTTCATACAAAATTCAAGCCTTATATTCCACAAAATTATGTTCTGAATATGATATATCTTAGATGACATGCATGTGTATAATTCATTAATATACGTCATTCTCTTTGCAGAACTTGCCGCAGTATCGAAAGTTCATAATATTGCAACTTCTCAAATGGGAGAAAAATAATATAAAGGTACAATTCCTTATCTTAAAACTGATGTCAAGTCCTTTTATTTATAACTTGGGTGAATATTTCCTAAATCACTATATATTGTTACTTGTTTTTGGTGGTATAGGTGTTGGTGGGATGAAGACAATTCAGTAAAGGTGTTGGTCCGTATTTGTGATTTTAGAAGGCTAATTTAGTTGACAGGCGTGTCCAACGATATATTATGTGCTGAAAACAACTGATCCTTCTATTTTATGTGCTGCAAAGAACTGATCCTTCTGAGATGGATCTTGAGGTATTCAATAGCCGAGAAAGTGACGTCTATTGTAATACCCGCCCTTTTAGGGACCCGTTGACCAACGTTGACCGACCTTGGGGGCATGTGAGAGCCTTTAGGAATGCGTGTAAGAGATGCTTTGTGTCTTGTTAGACTTTGGGGATGAGTGGTACTCGATAGAGTAGAGGCTACTCGATAGAGTAGAGGCTACTCGATCGAGTAGTGTAACACCCCCATACTCCAAGTGCCTTACCAGGACCACTCAGGTATAAGGATACTACCATCTCGGTTACCCGAGGCATGATAATCATAAGACAATAACGAAACAACTTTAAATAGTATAACATTAGTGAAAGGTTACAACTGAAACCAAATACCAAAATACGATACAAGTACTCAAAACCAACTGTCTACTGAGTTAACTGAAATGTTTATAAAACTAGTAAAGCTACAGCGGAAGACTTCTATCGTCAGACGGTGGCACATCCCAGCTATCCTAGTAACTCAACTCAAACCTGCTCAATTACTGCTCACCATCCCCGAATGGATCACCGCAGGTTTTTCAAAACAACAACCGGGGTCAGTACTAATCACACAACTTATATATATCAGCAATACGATAAACAAACAACTCACACCGTCACACACACAATCACACCAGTCCCATTAATCTCAATCACCGACTGTCCACTGGACCAGCCCTGCCAGTGGGGGACCGCAGCCGAACCCACCAAATCCCCGCTCCTCATATTGAGCGATTTCCCTGTTCATTAATGTGCACATCCCCTTCCGTGGCGGGTTCCACGAAGGGCGAAACTAGGGCGTGAAGCCACTCCCGCAAGTGACTCCACTCAGCTGAGAACGCATCTCGAGAACCAGAGGCAAACAATCACAATCAACAACCGTCACAATACAATTACTATATTATTCAATCAATTACAACGCATAAACATCACATTATGGGACTAATACTGAGTAGGGAAACCCTACCTGGAAAGCACAACAATCAGACGGTCTCACAGCTGATATCAAAAAGCCTCTTCTACAAATCCTCCTCTTATCATACAAACACATAATCACTACCAATCACAATCTACACAAAACCCCCAAATCCACATATTAGGGTTTAACCAACTTAAAGGAAAAACTATAAAAACGGTACGTAGATCTTACCCTCGACGCAAGGATCACAACGGTATAAAGAAAGGTAGAATCCGACTTTCCAAACTCCAGGATTTGCCAACAATGCGATAGATGCGAAGAACGTTGTTTTGTTTTCTCTCTTGACATTAAATAGGTTTAAAAGTGTTTAAATAATAGTGACGGAAAAGATTATATACCTAATCGCATTATTAACAAAACCCGACGAATCAATACCCCGTAAACCGGCTACTCGATCGAGTAGCTAAGGTACTCGATCGAGTTCCCCCTTACTCGATCGAGTATCTAAGTTACTCGATCGAGTACCCAACAGGTCAGAAACTATTTTAAACTGCAACTCACCCTTACTCGACAGAGTAAGGCCTACTCGATAGAGTACCCAGAGACTCATAAATCCGTAGTATTATAGTCTTCCCTCCTTAAAAAGAACTTCGTCCCCGAAGTTCAAACCACAACAAAACAAAGATACTAACTCGATCAAGATACAACAACCAACTAAGAACTCAAAACAAAACCCCAACCGACCAAACATGAAACCATGAACTCTTAACACCAACTCCACCAACTATTCCTTCCTCCACACATCGCTCACGATATCGTATCAACTACATCATATTCTCTCTTGACACCAACTCCCAACACCACCAACTATTATCCACAAACGCTGCTAGCTCCGTAACATATTATCCATAAGAAAATCCAATATCAAGACATTCACAAACATCAAACGGAATATTACATTCTACCACCCTTAAAAGGAACTTCGTCCTCGAAGTTTATTCACACTCACAACCTCATCCTCCAACTGCCATGACTTTTAATAAAATCAATCAAAACAAATATTCGTCTTTTATGCTACACCAACAATCTATTTCCAAATATACTACCATATGTACAACCATAAAAATCTCTTTTATCGCATCCTACTCCTCTTAAGATAAATGTTACGTCCTCGTAACTCACTAATACTAAATCCTAACTATATCGTCTCATGATCCTCATCACCACCGCATGTCAAAGATAACCACCTATAATCTAAACACTCGCCATGCATATATCCAAGGCTCTCTTACTTAAACATTCCTCATACCTCAACTCATTCGGCACACCACCTAACCTATACCATAAAACTCGTAGCAAAAACACCATACTAACTCTCCATTATTACTGCAAAACAACATACCTCTCTATGTAAAGCACCTATCTCCCAAAAGCATAACTCACGATCCACACTCGTTACGTACACTTACACTAGATCCTCAAGTTTTTTCCTTCATTACCGCAAAACTCATACATAACTTAACATGACACTAATTTCCGCAACACCCTACACTCACTGTCTCAACAAAGGATTACGAACCACCTGCATCTTTCAGGTCATTACCACAAATGTTTTACGAATCACTTGCCATTACCATGTCCACTAAAGCCTTATCTAGAACAAGATCAAAATTACTGTAACAACCTCTCACAATCGTGTCCCATCAACAGAATATCACTATATCATGACAACAACGAAAACATATACAACTCTATTTCATATCATACTCTACCCTCATTCCCAACATAACCTGGTAAAGAAAACATTAATAAACAAGACAACTGTCTATCTGCACAAACTGAAACTCGCAGGGAGCAACATCAAACAAAACAACAATCTATGTATAACTGGTATGTACTTTCGAAACTCGAATCATAATCATCCTGCCTACTCCACCACAACCGGTGACGGCATCGCAACACCGCCACCACAGCCGCACCGCAATGCGAAAATACTCGCATCACAACATGAAGTACCATGCCCGGATTACCACTCGAGGCACAACAACCACATCGATAAACATCAAGATCACATGTAATTCCCATAAACACTGACTCAGTATGACATTTCGAACAAGAAACCTCACTCAACCGTTTTACTAGATTATAGCACAACATATTATACGGAATAAACTGACAAGAATCTCATGAACATCATCCTTACCATTTCACGGAATAAACATGTATCATCAATACACATACAATTTTAACTATCCATGCCAGATCAATCAAATCATTACCTTTTGAACCTCATTCCATTAGTATACCGTACTCAACATAAATTACAAAAAAAACATATAACAACTTTATAATTATCACACCATACCACTTCTTGTGAGGTCAGAACCTCACACAAACATTTACACATATCATAGACTAGTAATCACATCCACCTAGTCAATCCTGATCACGTAAGTTACCACTCGATAAAGGTTACCTGTCGCCCGAGCTTAACTCATATGCCCCTCATAACATATTTTCCCATTCGCATAACCATCACCTCATGCCATACCATTAATATTCAACCACTAGCGCTCGCCTCATATAACCACATCTTATACTTCCTTACAACCATACATATCAATCCGGCCTTTACAAAATCAACCTCTCTAGGACTGCTGTCTTTCTTATCTATCATCACCCTTAACCACTAGTGACAACACCACAATACCACCACTGCTCGTATATTAAACCTCTTACACTCATATCAAAACAACACGGTTTTTCTCCTATCTTTGGTTAACATCCCCAAATAAAGAACATCAAACCCATCAACAAAATTACCTCAACATTATTCCCAATACTATCTTAATTGTATAGTCATCTAACTCTCCACCAAAATCTCATAGAGTGCAGATACTAAATCAACCTCTTGCTCCCTTAATTCCTCAAAACTCATGATTAATCATGTTGTCCTGAAACTTCTGTATAACCATTAACTCAATTACTCTTGGTAGTATCATACATCCCGATGATTCCTTACTTTTATATCACATAACTCCGGTGAACATTTTTCTCAGCTTACTTTTATCCTTCTTTTCTCTTTATACTCAACAATTCCATTTAATATCTCAACTCCTTATTACTTCTACCTAACCCTTTAGTGCCCCAATTACCTTCTCATCGCTCCAAAACTCAAATCTCATTATTTCATATCGATATCATCTCACTCTTTATTACCATGGATCTTCTCTTATTATGCTATCACTCACACTTGCCACTAATCTATCCATAATATCGATGTTAACTGTTCAAACAAAGCATCTCCTTCGTACATCTCTAGAAATAAAAATTCATTTCATCCCGTTAAATGCCCAAAGAAATCACACGTAGTTTCACCTCTTAATAAACCAAATCTTCCAAACTCACTCACTGTCTACAAATCCACCTCGCAAGATGTCTCCATAAAGTTCACTATATACCACTCTTCTCAACCCCTTTAAAACGAACTTTCACTACATATATTCTTGACCCACACGACTCCTAACCATCTCCCTCCATAATTCTTTACACATCTCAAGTTGCCACTATCCAATCCTTCCTTTAAATCTTTTCATTCTCACGTTCCTTAGACCCACATCATCCCTTACCCACTTTCACTTACTTTTACATTACCCAATACACAATCATATCACTCATGTCGTCTCACAAAACCTGTTCTATATCTCAATTAAGCCATAACGATCTTCCTTTCACTACTACAAATGAGCACTTGGGCCACGACCAAATTCGTGGCGCAAGTACTAAATTTCCGTGGCTAAATCATTTTGCCACGGGAATACCTTCCGTGGCGCAAGTGGCCGTGGCAAAGGGATAGCCACGGGAAAAACAAGAACGTGGCTATTATTGAATTTTTGGCCACGGATTCTCTCGTGGCTAATAACTCCCGTGGCCAAAGAAATTTCCCGTGGCGAAAAAATAATTCCCGTGGCAAATAATATATATGAAAATTAAATAAATAAAACGTAAAATAGTTTATTTATTTTTCACAATGGGTATTTTATCATATACGGAACCGTGACAATCTAGGTAATTGTTTTGCTAGTTAACTTGATTCATTTGAACGTTATTTCGTTTCAAGAGTCATGCATTTGTGAGCATCGGAGAGGCTTCCCAGGAGGTCACCCATCCCAACACTACTCTCACATGAGCACGCTTAACCGTAGAGTTATTTTGATGTGCCACCGAAATTGAATGTTACCTTTGTTGATATGATTAGCACTTTGAATCCTTTTAAGTTTATTTTTTTTCTTTCAAATCTTACCTTTAGTACTATTTAATTACATAAATGTTTCATGTTTTACAATTTTGCGGGAAAAACATTATTTTGGCCGAAACAATTAAATTTTCGACATCAACCTCCTGATTAATGATTTTGACATCATTTTTTTTTTGCCCATGTCAGTAAACCATTTTCTCCAAAAAGTAAAATTAATTGTGTTTTCCTAACATTTTTTTATTTCTTTTGTTTATCGACATACTTATTTTCATTTCTCATGTACTCATTTTTTCGTATATATTTCTTCGCAAATTGGCTCTTGTATAACCGTTGTACCTGCGATATAAAAAATGAGACCATTGTTTGGTAAAATAATGACCGCTTTTTATAATTAAAGGTCGTTTTTCCCCAAAGTGATCACTATTAACCAAAAAATAGTCACTTTTTTACCCAAAAACCACGAAAAAGATTATTGTACAAAAGAATCGCTTATTTTCCTAAACTGATTTCTCGTTGTTATGATTTATCGTTTCTTTTCTTAAAATTTTCACATTATTTGCACATGTGACTTTAAATTATTATAATTTATATATTTTTCCGTGTGATGCGCTCATTTTCAAAGAAAAAAAATTTTCCAATTTTTTTCTCAGCAAGTTAAATTTTACGTAAATGTTTCACGGTACCCTCGAATTTTGACAGATTACATATGGTACCCTTTTTTTAAATTTTTTACATATGGTACCCATGTATTTACGTTTTTCAGTCTCAGAATACCCTTTGACAAACTTCCGTCATAACGCCGCTACTCATATGCCTTGTGACGCCTTTTTTGTTATCTAATACACTATCAATTCATCAACTAATAATACCTAAATCCTTATTTTGTCTAATAAACTAACATTTAGTACCTAAATAATATAACAATAACAAAATAACATACACAATTACTCATCAAATTACTTATAGGAGTAACGACGTTATAACGAAATTTCCCCAAAGAGTATTCTGGGAATGAAAAAGGTAAACACAAGGGCAACATATGTAGAAACTTAAAATAAGGGGTACCATGCGTAATCTGGCAAAGTTCGAGGGTACCATGGGAAATTTCCGTAAATTTTATATCAAATTCAAATTTTTCTATAAATATCCTACAAATAAAGTTGGAAATAAAATTTTGAATGAAATAGTTTAACAATATATTAATTTTGGATTTTCAAAGATAGATGGTAAATAACATTTTTTATTCAATTTGATATGCTATATCTTTAAATGTGATACGATCATTTAAGATTGTTTTTCAAGATTATAAAGTTTAATTTAAAAAAGTAAAAGAAATTCACGACTTTAATAAACAGAGTATATATTAAAACAATTTTTTAAAATTATCAATATTTTGAAAAACCTACAAAACATAAATGTGATCTGTAAAAAATCAAAAAATTAGACGATAAACTTTTCTTTGCTTGCATATAAGTTTATAAAATTTAAAAATTTCTTATTAAAGTAAATAAAACAATAAAAAATATTAATTATATTAATCAAAATGTTTCTAAATTTTTATATTCAAATGTATTTTCATGTTATTATATTTGATTAAATTTCATTCAGATTTAAGTCGGAAAAGATACTCGCCACGGGTGTTTGTTTGTTCGTGGCTAAAAAAATATTTGCCACGGAATAATTCGTGACTAAATAAAATTTCGCCACGGGTGTGACATAGGCCGTGGCTAAAATGATTATTTGCCACGGGTGTAGCCTAATTCGTGGCGGAAGTGACTTTTTGCCACGGGAAAAGTTATCCCGTGGCATAAATTTTCTTCCAAAATAATGAATAAGTTTTTCCCGTGGCTAAGCAAAATTTAGCCACAAATTATGAGTTCCCGTGGCATAATTCGTGGCGCAAGTGATGATTTGTTGTAGTGTTTTCTTTTTCCACTATCTATCACAACCACGTATAACTCATGTCCTCCCCATCGAACTCACACTCATCATAGGTGCCACTCTTTACATCATAAGATTGAGTAACTTACGCTTCAGGACCAACACAAACGTAAAACAGTGCATAAAGAAGTAATATAACAGCTTTGAATTAAACATAATATGCAACGAATGTCAAAAGATAAGCATATGACCCAAAATAGGGGTCACTAGATCGAGTACAGGCCACTCGATCGAGTAAATGACTTACTCGATCGAGTAGGTGAAGATCAGAAGCACGTAAAACAAATTACCAGGGCCACTCGATCGAGTAACTGACGTACTCGATCGAGTGCCACCCTACTCGATCGAGTACCAAGGCCACTCGATCGAGTACCTACGCATTTCTCACCACTGTCCAGTTTTCGTAAAACAGCCATAACTCACTCATTTCTTGGTCGTTTTAGGCGTGTGACCTATCGTTAGAATCGAAAAAGGACAAGCTATTACCTCCAATTGGAATCACATCAAAATCCTTTATGCATCTCAATTTATAACAGTTTAAAGACAACTTTGCAGTAATCAGATGACATAACTATTTGATTTTTACTTCCAAACAACTTAAACAACAACCAAGCAAACAAAACCAGTCCAAAACTCATAAAACCAGTATTCATAATCATATGTTACTATTTTCAAAAGCCAAGCAACAACATTCATCATGCACATAGATTATTTAACTTGTCAATCACGATTTACCCACATGCTTTTATTTTATAACTTTACGTACACAATAACATAATATACGACATAAAATACCCTATTCACATGTTACTAACATTGCAATATTATAAAATCCATTACCCACATAAACATGTTCCACACATGAATTTCATATTTTTATGCAATTACTTACTTAATCTCTTCCAACCAATTCATCCATTACAGCTACACACTTCTTACCACATATACACATGAACAATAGTGGACAAGTACATAAACTTATCATACAACTTTATGCAAACAAAATATACGTATACAACACAACATTCCTATGCACATATTATTATTATGCCACATTATGAATCATCCATCCTGCAACATCATCATTCATCACATATTATCACATAAGAACTACTTACTTTTTCTACCACATCATTCATCATTCTCATATACTTTTCCTACAATTCGAAACAACATTGTAAACCAACTATCATGCTTTCAATCAATAGCTTACGAAATCACATCATCACCATCTTTTCTACACATTCCCCATTCTCCACATACATACATCCACTGATTTATGCCACACATCACCATATAGGTACACAAATCACAAGATAAACACATAGCGATCCCGACTCATATCCCATGGTGACCGGTTCAAAATTGTAGGGCGAGTTCGCGACTTTAGGACGTCTCCCAAGCCTTTGCATTAGCTCCTACAACTTTTACCCCGGGTTCATTTTAATTTGACTCCCTATATTCATTAGGTTCATTGGTTACAGGTTTCAGGATCGTCTCTCTGATACCATTTCTAACACCCCCATACTCCAAGTGCCTTACCAGGACCACTCAGGTATAAGGATACTACCATCTCGGTTACCCGAGGCATGATAATCATAAGACAATAACGAAACAACTTTAAATAGTATAACGTTAGTGAAAGGTTACAACTGAAACCAAATACCAAAATACGATACAAGTACTCAAAACCAACTGTCTACTAAGTTAACTGAAATGTTTATAAAACTAGTAAAGCTACAGCGGAAGACTTCTATCGTCAGACGGTGGCACATCCCAGCTATCCCAGTAACTCAACTCAAACCTGCTCAATTACTGCTCACCATCCCCGAATGGATCACCGCAGGTTTTACAAAATAACAACTGGGGTCAGTACTAATCACACAACTTATATATATCAGCAATACGATAAACAAACAACTCACACCGTCACACACACACAATCACACCAGTCCCATTAATCTCAATCACCGATCGTCCTTTGGACCACCTACGCCGATGGGGGACCGCAGCCGAACCCACCAAATCCCCGCTCCTCATATTGAGCGATTTCCCTGTTCATTAATGTGCACATCCCCTTCCGTGGCGGGTTCCACGAAGGGCGAAACTAGGGCGTGAAGCAACTCCCGCAAGTGACTCCACTCAGCCGAGAACGCTTCTCGAGAACCAGAGGCAAACAATCACAATCAACAACCGTCACAATACAATTACTATATTATTCAATCAATCACAACACATCAACATCACATTATGGGACTAATACTGAGTAGAGAAACCCTACCTGGAAAGCACAACAATCAGACGGTCTCACAGCTGATATCAAAAAGCCTCTTCTACAAATTAAATCCTCCTCCTATCATACAAACACATAATCACTACGAATCACAATCTACACAAAACCCCAAAATCCCCATATTAGGGTTTAACCAACTTAAAGGAAAAACTATAAAAACGGTACGTAGATCTTACCCTCGACGCAAGGATCACAACGGTATAAAGAAAGGTAGAATCCGACTTTCCAAACTCCGGGATTTGCCAACAATGCGATAGATGCGAAGAACGTTGTTTTGTTTTCTCTCTTGACAGTAAATAGGTTTAAAAGTGTGTAAAGAATAGTGACGGAAAAGATTATATACCTAATCGCATTATTAACAAAACCCGACGAATCAATACCCCATAAACCGGCTACTCGATCGAGTAGCTAAGGTACTCGATCGAGTTCCCCCTTACTCGATCGAGTATCTAAGTTACTCGATCGGTACCCAACAGGTCAGAAACTATTTTAAACTGCAACTCACCCTTACTCGACAGAGTAAGGCCTACTCGATAGAGTACCCAGAGACTCATAAATCCGTAGTATTACAAGTAGTTTGGTTATTCGATCGAGTAGAGGCCACTCAATCGAGTAAGTTGGTTACTCGATCGAGTAGCGTCTTTTCAGCGAGGGTTTATAATCGTGTTTTGATAGAACCGCAAATCATTTCCGCCTCTTTTCTTCAGACCTAGATGTTGCCTCCCTCTTTCCTTTCACCTTAATTCCTTCCATGGGAGCCTTGGAGGATGCTTGTGCCTTGGGGATAGGTTGCTTGAGTCGGGTAGCGGTCTTGACACCGATATACGATGCGTAGGTATGTCATCATCATCATCTTTGTCGTTGTTGTTCCTGGTAGGATTGTGGTAGTAGTAATAGGTGTTTATGCTGTTTGTATAGGGTTTTTGCTTGCTTGGTTGATGTCATGTGTTCGAACAAGGAATCGCTGCGATTGGCTAAAGGTAGGTTCGCCTACTCAGTTTATGTTGGTTGTTTAGGGTGTCGTCGTCGTTGTTGTTGTTGTTGTTGTTGTTGTTGTTGTTGTTGTTGTTGTTGTTGTTGTTGTTGTTGTTGTTGTTGTTGTTGTTGTTGTTGTTGTTGTTGTTGTTATTGTTGTTGTTGTTGTTGTTGTTGTTGTTGTTGTTGTTGTTGTTGTTGTTGTTGTTGTTGTTGTTGTTGTTGTCGTTGTTGTGATGCAGCTGGTTGTGACTGATTGTCTGTGGTTCTTGAGGTGCGTCCTCGGCTGAGTGGAGTCACTTGCGGGAGTGGCTTCACGCCCTAGTTTCGCCCTCCGTGGAACCCGCCACGGGAGGGGATGTGCACATTAATGGGACAGGGTTTATCGCTCGGTTTGATAAGCGGGGATTTGGTGGGTACGGCTGCGGTCCCCCACTGGCAGGGCTGGTCCAGTGGACAGTCTGTGATGGTGATTGATTGGAGTGTTGTGGCTTGTGTGTGCGTTCTGTTGTGTCTGTAGTGAGTTTGCTTTTGTTGCTAAATTGTCCGTAGTACTGACCTTGTGTGGTTGTTTTCTTGTTTGCTTCTGTTGTGTCTGCCGTGATCCCTTATGGTGAGCAGTCAGTCTTAGCAGGTGATGTTTTGGATGGTAGCTGGAGTCTTGGCGGGATGAGTCTTCACAAGTACAGGAGTAGTCTTCACAGTATTTGATGAGTTGTATTATGTATATCAGTAGCTTGGTCAATCACTTGAAAAATTATTATAAACGTTCTTTTATCGACTTTTGATGATTGCTTTCCTTGGGCAACCGAGATGGTAACACCTTTATATGCTAGGGAAGGTTTCGTTAAGGCTCCTTCGTATATGGGGGTGTTACAAAGTGGTATCAGAGCGACGATTTTGGAACCTGTAACAAATGAGCCTAATGAATGTAGTGAGTCTAATAAAATGAACCTGGTGTATGTATATTGGGAACCCCAGCTGATGCTAGATTTTGGGTGAGTAGGCGCCCTCATTTCAAAATCATGGCCCCATTATGCTTAAGCCAGTCACTGGGTATGGGAATGTTGAGTCGGCAGTTATGTGCCTAATGTGTATAGTGGTCATACTAAAATTATTGGTGGAAAAGTTTCTGTTGAAGTTTGCATGTGTGTCATGGTTATGATAGAATCATATATATGATGAAGTGCCAGTTGAAGTTAAAATGTGTGTGATAATAAAGAGAAATGTGAAAGTTTGTACACGAATAGAAGTGTGTGTGAAAGAGTAGAAGTGCGGGGTAGTGTATAGAATGTGGTGATGGTCGTGGTTGCTTCAAATAGTTGGTAATGGTAGTTCCTATAATAGTTTATAAGTCTTATAATAGTAATAATAATAATAATAGTTAAGAGTTGTGGATTTATGATGATAATTATTAAAATAATAATGGATGAATGTGATATATGAATGGTTGAAAGCTTCCGCTTGTGACATGATTAATTTGAGTAGACTAATTTGTTTATGTTGAGACATGGTTACATCGCTAGTAGACTCAGATAATACATGATAATTTAATGTTAAATGAGTGTTTAGAGTAATATGATTATAAGTTTCATTAGTGAAGTTGTAAACAAGGGATTAGACATGAAACAACGCGTTATAGGTATGCGTGAATGTTTTAATAGTGTGGTAAATCGTTTGGTGTGATGTTCGCTATAGAATGGAGTGATATATATCGTGGTTGGGTGAAACCGTTGCATTACATTTGAATGGTAATAATGTACTGTGAATGATTATAGTAACCTGTGATGATTTCCGAATTTGGTTTGGAAATGACACGTGTTGTTGTTTTGCAGGAATCTTAGTAAATCTCGTAATTCTGACCGTGTACCTAACCTAGTTTGACCGAGTGTGAGTGCCTACTAGACCGACTAGACCTCATTCGATCTAATTAGGAAGCTATAACGTCGAGGAAGTAGGAATTCCCTACGGAAACTCGACCGAGTAGCTCCTACTCGATCGAGTAGAGGCCACTCGATCGAGTACCTTACTTACTCGATCGAGTAAGTGCTACAGTACCGGGAATACACGGGTTCATAAACCCTTTTCTTTGTTCAATTTTCTCCTTTCCTCTCCTATTTCCGCAACCCTAAGTGTAATACTCCGTATTTATGAGTCTTTGGGTACTCTATCGAGTAGGCCTTACTCTGTCGAGTAAGGGTGAGTTGCATTTTAAAATAGTTTCTGACCTGTTGGGTACTCGATCGAGTAACTAAGATACTCGATCGAGCTCGATCGAGTACCTTAGCTACTCGATCGAGTAGCCGGTTTACGGGGGATGTTTTGTCGGGTTTTGTTAAATGATGCGAGATAAGTATAAAAGGTTGTCCGTCACTTTTCTTAGTTTCTTTTATCTTTTCTAAAACCTAAGTGAGGAGAAAAGGAGTTACGTAGTTAAATCTGTCATCGCATCATTAGCAAATCCGGAGCTAGAGGTGTCGGATTTCATTGTTGGTTATACCGTTGAGATCCTTGCGTCGAGGGTAAGATCTATGTACCCTTTTTACTGTTTTTCCTTTAAGTTGGTTAAACCCTAATATGGGGATTTGGGGGTTTTGTGTAGATTGTGATTTGGTAGTGTTTATGTGTTTGTTTGATAGGAGGAGGTTTTGTAGAAGAGCCTTTTTGATACAGCTGTTGATACCGTCTGACTGTTGTGCTTTCCAGGTAGGATTTCCTACTCAGTATTAGTCCCATAATGGGATATTGGTTGATGTGTTGTGTTTGCATTGTTTGATATAGTAATTGTATTGTGATTGTGGTTGTGATCGTTGTTTATGGTTCGCGAGGCGTGGCCTCGGCTTAGTGGGGTCACTTGCGGGAGTGGCTTCACGCCCTAGTTTCGCCTTCTGTGGAACCCGCCACAGAAGGGATGTGCACATTAATGGACAGGGTTATCGCTCATTATGAGGAGCGGGGATTTGGTGGGTACGGCTGCGGTCCCCCATCGGTCAATGCTGGTCCGGTGGACGATCGGTGATTGAGATTGTTGGGATTGGTGTGATTGTGTGTGTGTGACGGTTAAGATGTCTGTTTATCTTATTGTTGATATATTGAGTTGTGTGATTAATCGACCCGTTTAAATGTTTTAAAACTCGTGGTGATCCATTCGTGGGTGGTGAGCGAGTTATTGAGCAGGTATGGTATGACGCGTATGGGATAGGTGGGATGAGTCATCACGTGGCAGTTAGAAGTCTTCCATTTGTGTCGACGATGTTTTATAGCTTTAATAGTTTTAGCGATGAGAGACCGTCCGAGAGTCTTGTATTTCTTTTTATCAATTTGGTATTGCTATGTAATCACTTTAAACTTTATTTTCTTTTAAAGTTGTTTCGTTATTGTCTTATGAATATCATGCCTCGGGTAACTGTGATGGTGGCATCCTTATACCTGAGTGGTCCTGGTAAGGCACTTGGAGTATGGGGGTGTTACAAATGGTATCAGAGCGACGATCCTGAAACCTGTAACCAATGAACCCAATGAATATAGGGAGTCAATTAAAATGAACTCGGGGTAAAGGTTGTAGGAGCTAATGCAAAGACTTGGGAGACGTCCTAATGTCGCTAACTCGCCCTACAATTTTGAACCGGTCACCATGGGATATGAGTCAGGATCGCTATGTGTTTATCCTGTGAATGGTGTACCTATATGGTGATGTGTGGCATGAATCAGTGGATGTATGTATGTGGAGAATGAGGAATGTGTAGAAAAGATGGTGATAATGTGATTTCGTATGTTGTTGATTGAAAGTATGTTGCATGATAGTTGGTTTACCATGTTGGTTGGAATTGTTAGAAAAGTGTATGAGAATGATGAGTAATGTGTTGGAAATGGATGAATTGATTGGAAAAGATGGGGTAGCAATTGCATGAGAATATGAATTTTGTGATTATGAATATGTTTAAGTGACGAAGTGTATTTGTAATGTTGTTGTATTAGTAACATGGAAATAGGATTTGTAATGTATGAGAATGTTTTGTTACGAAAACTTATAAAATTTAAAGTATGCGGTTAGTACATGACTAATGAGTTAAATAATATATGTGCATGATGGATGTTGTTGCTTAATTTTTTAAAATAGTAACATATGATTATGAATACTGGTTTTATGAGTTCTGGACTGGTTTTGTTTGCTTGGTTGTTGTTTAAGTTGTTTGGAAGTAAAATCAAGTAGTTGTGTTTTTTTCGATTATAAAGAGGTTGTCTTTAAACTGTTATAACTTGAGATGCATAAATGATTTTGATGTGATTCCAATTGGAGGTGATAGCTTGTCCTTTGACGATTCTAACGATAGGTCACACGCCCAAAACGACCAAGAAATGGTGAGTTATGACTGTTTTCTGAAAACGGACATGATCTTGAGAATTGGGGTACTCGATCGAGTATCCTTGGTACTCGATCGAGTAAGGGGGCACTCGATCGAGTACCTTAGCTACTCGATCGAGTAGCCCTGGTGATTTGTTTTACGTGCTTCTGATCTTCACCTACTCGATCGAGTAAGTCCCTTACTCGATCGAGTGGCCTGTACTCGATCTAGTGACCCCTGTTTTGGGTCATATGCTTATCTTTTGACATTCGTTGCATATTATGTTTAATTAAAAGTTGTTATTTTACTTCTTTATGCATTGTTTTACATGTAAGTTGGTCTTGATACGTAAGTTACCCAATCTTATGTGGTTGTGCTGAGAAGTGGAAAAAGAAAAAGAATATTGATGAGCTGATTGAGGCATGGTGCAAGTTTTGGTGAGACGTGGTGAGTGATTTGTTCGCGAAATTGAGTGATGTAAAAGTAAGTGAAAGTGAGCAAGGGATGATGTGGGTCTAAGGAACGTGAGAATGAAAAGATTGAAAGGAAGGTTTGGATAGTGGCAACTTGAGATGTGTAAAGAATTATGGAGTGAGATGGTTAGGAGTCGTGTGGGTTAAGAATATACACAGTGAAAGTTCGTTTTAAAGGGGTTGAGAAGAGTAGTATATAGTGAACTTTATGGAGACATGTTGCGAGGTGGATTTGTAGACAGTGAGTGAGTTTGGGAGACTTGGTTTATTAAGAGGTGAAACTACGTGTGATTTCTTTGGGCATTTAACGGCATGAAATTAAATGAAGTTGTTTAAACAGTGAACGTTGATTTTATGGATAGGTTAGTGACAAGTGTGAGCGATAGCATAATAAGAGAAGATCCATGGTAAGAAAGAGTGAGATGATATCGACATGAAATAATGGAATTTGAGCTTTGGCGGAATGAGAAGGTAATTGGAGCACTAAAGGGTTAGGTAGAAGTAATAAGGAGTTGAGATATTAAATGGAATTGTTGAGTATAAAGAGAAAAGAAGGATAAAAGTAAGTGAGAAAATTTTCATAGGGAGTTATGTGATATAAAGGTAAGGAATCATCGAAATGTGTGATATTATCATGAGGATGTTAGTTAATGGTTATATGGGAGCTTGAGGACAACATGTTTAATAATGAGTTTCGAGGAATTAAGGGAGTAGGAGTTGGTGGAGTATTTACACGATATGAGATTTTTGGTGGAAAGTTAGATGACGATACAATTAAGATAGTATTGGGAATAATGTTGAGGTAATTTTGTTGATGGGTTTGATGTTCTTTATTTGGGTATGTTAACCAAAGATAGGAGAAAAACCGTGTTGTTTTGATACGAGTGTAAGAGGTTTGATATACGAGCAGTGGTGGTATTGTGGTGCTGTCACTAGTGGTTAAGGGTGATGATAGATAAGAAAGACAAGCGATCTAGAGAGGTTGATTTTACAAAGGCCGGATTGATATGTATGGTTGTAAAGGAGTATAAGATGTGGTTATACGAGGCGAGCGCTAGTGGTTGAATATTAATGGTATGGCATGAGGTGATGGTTATGCGAATGGGAAAATATGTTATGAGGGGCATATGAGTTAAGCTCGGGCGACAGGTAACCTTTATCGAGTGGTAACTTACGTGATCAGGATTGACTAGTTGGATGTGATTATGGGTCTATGATGTGTATAAATGTTTGTGTGAGGTTCCGACCTCACGAGAAGCGGTATGGTGTGATAGTTATAAAGATGTTATATGAATATTTGTGATATATGTAGGGTACGACAATCTGATGGAATGAGGCTAAAAAGGTAATAATTTGATTGATTTGGCATGGCTAGTTATAATTTTATGTGTATTGATAACACATGCGTATTCCGTGAAATGGTAGAGATGATGTTCATGAGGTGCTTATCTGTTTATCCATATAATATGTTGCGTTGTGATTTAATGAAGTGGATTTGAGTAAGTTTTTCTTGTCTGAGAAGTTAGTTATCTTTGAGTCGGTGTTTATGGGTTTGAGTAAGTTGTGATGTCTATCGGTGTGGTTGTGGTGCCTCAGGTGGTGATCCGGGCACGGTATTTAGTGTTGTGATGCGGGTATTTTCGCACTGCGGTGTGGTTGTTGGTGGCGGTGTTGTGATGCCGTCACCGGTTGTGGTGGAGTAGGCGGGATGATTATGATTCGAGTTTCGAAAGTACATACCAGTCATACATAGATTGTTGTTTTGTTTGATGTTGCTTCCTGTGAGTTTCAGTTTGTACAGATAGACAGTTGTTTTGTTATCGATATTTCTTACCAGTTAAGTTTTGTAATGAGGGTAGAGTATGATATGAAAGAGAGTTGTACATGTTTTCGTTGTTGTCATGGTATAGTGACATTCTGTTGATGGGACACATTGTGAGAAATTGTTACTGATAATTTTGATCTTGTTTTAAGATGAGGCATCGGTAGTCATAGTCATGGCAAGTGATTCGTAGAACATGTGTGGTAATGATCGATATATGCGGGTAGTTCATAATCCTTTGTTGAGACAAAGTGAGTGTAGGGTGTTGAATAATAAGTGTCGTGTTAAGTTATGTATAAGTCTTGCAGTAATGAAAGAAAGGAACTTGAGGGTCTAGTGTGAGTGTACGTAACAAGTGTAGATCGTGAGTTATGCTTTTGCCGATAAGCGTTTTAGATAGTTTATATAGAGAGGTGTGTCATGTTGCGGTAATAGGGAACAAGTGAAGCTTTGGGTTAAGCTAAGGATTTTGTGGTATAGGTTAGGTGGTGTGACGAGTGAAGTGAAGTATGAGAGTTGTTTAAGTAAGAGAGCCTTGGATATGTCCATGGCGAGTGTTTAGATTATAGGTGGTTATCTTTGACATGCGGTGGTGATGAGGATAATGAAAAGATATATCTAGGATTTAGTATTAGCAAGTTACGCGGACGTAACATTTATCTTAAGAGGAGTAGGATGCGATAAAAGAGATTTTGATGGGTGTGCATATGGTAATATATTTGGAAGTTTGAATCTTGATGTCGAATAAAAGGTTGATTCGTGTTGTGGTTAATTTTGTTAAAGGTCATGACCGTGCTTGTAGTAGTTCAATGTTTAGGAGTGTGAGAATATTTCACCAGTGTTGACAGTTGGATGATGATGTTTATGAGTGTTAGTAAACTTCGAGGACGAAGTTCCTTTTAAGGGTGGTAGAATGTAACATTTCGTTTGATGTCTATGAGTGTCTTGATTTTGGATAGGATAGTGGATGATACTATGGAGCTAGCAGCGTTAGAGGATAGTAGTTGGTGGTGTTCGGAGTTGGTGTCGAGAGAGAATATGATGTAGTTGATACGATATCGTGAGACATGTTGTGGAGTTAAGTATAGTTGGTGGAGTTGGCGTTAAGCGTTCATGGTTTCATGTTTGGTCGGTTGGGGTTTTGTTTTGAGTTCTTAGTTGGTTGTTGTGTCTTGATCGAGTTAGTATGTTTGTTTTTGAGTATGGGTTGAACTTCGGGGACGAAGTTCTTTTTAAGGAGGGAAGACTGTAATACTCCGTATTTATGAGTCTTTTGGTACTCTATCGAGTAGGCCTTACTCTGTCGAGTAAGGGTGAGTTGCGTTTTAAAATAGTTTCGACTGTTGGGTACTCGATCGAGTAACTAAGATACTCGATCGAGTAAGGGGGCACTCGATCGAGTACCTTAGCTACTCGATCGAGTAGCCGGTTTACGGGGGATGTTTTGTCGGGTTTTGTTAAATGATGCAAGATAAGTATAAAAGGTTGTCCGTCACTTTTCTTAGTTTCTTTTATCTTTTCTAAAACCTAAGTGAGGAGAAAAGGAGTTACGTAGTTCGTCTGTCATCGCATCATTAGCAAATCCCGGAGCTAGAGGTGTCGGATTTCATTGTTGGTTATACCGTTGAGATCCTTTCGTCGAGGGTAAGATCTATGTACCCTTTTTACTGTTTTTCCTTTAAGTTGGTTAAACCCTAATATGGGGATTTGGGGGTTTTGTGTAGATTGTGATTTGGTAGTGTTTATGTGTTTGTTTGATAGGAGGAGGTTTTGTAGAAGAGCCTTTTTGATACAGCTGTTGATACCGTCTGACTGTTGTGCTTTCCAGGTAGGATTTCCTACTCAGTATTAGTCCCATAATGGGATATTGGTTGATGTGTTGTGTTTGCATTGTTTGATATAGTAATTGTATTGTGATTGTGGTTGTGATCGTTGTTTATTGTTCGCGAGGCGTGGCCTCGGCTGAGTGGGGTCACTTGCGGGAGTGGCTTCACGCCCTAGTTTCGCCTTCTGTGGAACCCGCCACAGAAGGGATGTGCACATTAATGGACAGGGTTATCGCTCATTATGAGGAGCGGGGATTTGGTGGGTACGGCTGCGGTCCCCCCGGCGGGGTGGGTCCGGTGGACGGTCGGTGATTGAGATTGTTGGGATTGGTGTGATTGTGTGTGTGTGTGATTAAGCTGTCGTTTATCTTATTGTTGATATATTGAGTTGTGTGATTAGTCCTGACCCCGTTTAAATGTTTTAAAAACTGTGGTGATCCATTCGGGGTGGTGAGCGATTATTGAGCGGGTATGGTATGACGCGTATGGGATAGCTGGGATGAGTCATCACGTGGCGTTAGAAGTCTTCCATTTGTGTCGACGATGTTTTATAGCTTTAATAGTTTTAGCAGTAGACCGTCTGAGAGTCTTGTATTTCTTTTTATCAGTTTGGTATTGCTATGTAATCACTTTAAACTTTATTTTCTTTTAAAGTTGTTTCGTTATTGTGTTATGAATATCATGCCTCGGGTAACCGAGATGGTGGCATCCTTATACCTGAGTGGTCCTGGTAAGGCACTTGGAGTATGGGGGTGTTACACTAAGCCCCAAATCTCTCTCAACCCCCTTAATTCTTGTGTTTGTGGTACTTCAATTTTGTGATTTTCTTGCCTAAATTCGTTCTTTTACTTCCTAATTGATCAAGGTATGAATGTTTCCTCTATTTCAATGTTTTTGGTTAATTGGAATCACATAGGATGATAGAAAATGTTGAGAAATCGATTTACATGTTATTTTGACAGGCTTTTTACTGATCTAGATTCTCCTGCCAGGAATTTATATGTAGGGTGATCTAACTCAAACAACTCGCCTGATTGGTATAGTTAAGTGCAAAATGAACTAATAAACAATGACACAAAGATTTTTATACGTGGAAAAACCCTGGGAATAAGGGAAAAAACCACGGGCACCAAGCCAGGAGTGATTGTTACTATGGTTTTAGATAGCCTGACAGAGTATTGTTATATCAGGCGTGACAGGCGAATATATAGCTTAAGAATACAAAAATATAAGTAGAAGTGAGGGTATATCTGATCATCCTTCTAATCTTCTCTTCTTTCCTATTTATAGCTGATCTCTCCCTCCTTCTTATGCCGTTTAGGGTTTCCTGGTAAATAGGGAATGTGCCCTATTTACCCGGAGGTGGTTGCCTCTTTATTAGCCGTTGTTTTGATTGCTTCTTATATCATAGCTTTTCGGAATTGGTCTTCCTTTTTGTAGGGAACATATATCAACCGCCTATTTGTCGCTGCGGTGGCCTGGTGCTTTTCCTTTTTAGGCTGCTGGTTATCTTTCGCCTGTCTTTCATCAACTCCTGCTTGGTGCCTATCCGTGTTGAATCAATGCCTGGTTTCAGATGTCTTTTGCCTGGAAGTTGTCCTTGGCTGTTGCCTGGCCTATGTCAGGTCAGGCAGGATAATTTAGGGCCCAACAATTGCCCCTTATCTGCTTATTCCATTATTGAGTTTGGCCAGGAATAAGGAGATAAAAATTTGGGCCAGGCAAGTGATTTGTGCAGGGTCTTTTTATCGGATTTAGAATTGGTGTTTGATTCGACTTCTTGTAACGGTTATTTGTCATTAATAGGGTAGGTTCACAAAACCCTAGGAGAGTCATGATTAGTCTCTACCACTTGCTTTTCTAGCCGTTTAGGATTTGCGGTTATAAATATCCTTCCTTTGCCGTGATTGCTTCCACATTTCAATCCCCAAATTTCTTCTTTCCCTTTCTAAAAAATTCCCTCTTTGAAAAATTCATCTTCCAGAAAAAATAAGATATGGCTGGTGGCAGGAGAAGGACAGCAGCTTCAAAAGCTCCTGCTGAGGCTGAAGAAGTTCCTGTTGAAGTTGAAATGGTTTCTGCTGAGGTTGAGAGGGTCCCTGATATCATCCCTGAGGATGATGTGGTGGAGATTGTTGCTCCTCCAGAGGTTCTGTCCATGTCTTATAAGGGGGTTGAATATTCTCCTAATAAGGCTTTGGAGGCTTCTTTTCAAGAAGCCAATCAACTGAAACCTGTTTTTGAGCATTATATAAAGGGCAGGGGCCTTATTCCTCATAGGGCTGAGGTTTGGATTCCTGAGAACGGTCCTGTCAGGGCTAATTGGAGTAGCCCGAGTTGGTTCTGTATTTTTGAGTGGGCGTTCAGGGGTGGCGGTCAACTTCCCCTTTCTCCTTTTATGACTGAGGTGATTAGGGCTATTAGGGTTCCTCCGTTTCAACTCATGCCAATGGTTTGGAAAATTGTCCATTCTATTGAGCATTTATGTTCTAAGCATAAATTGGTTATTACCCTGGATGATTTCAAGAATGTCTATCACCTGAAGAGTCATTCTACTGAGAGGTTCAATTTTCGAGTCAGGTCAAAGATGGCTCACCTGATTACCAACTTTGATTCAGGGGATGATATAGGATGGGCTCAAACTTATATGTTTATCAAGGTCGATTCAATTGCCCCCGACTGGACTATCCGAATTACCCGGTGTTGAAGGAGGTAACTTTCTTTCCGCATTATTTTTGGTTTGGTAATAATATGTTTTGGAGAGTTTACTTACTTTGCCCGTGCTTTCTTTTAGTAAATTATTGGGTGAATGATCCCGATCTTTGAGGGGTGGTGACCGGATAGCAGCGTTTATGGCGTTGCTCGAAGAGGAGAGGGCTTGGCCTGCCTGCAGGGGCAAGCTTTTATGCCTCGTTTTAAGAAGGCTAAGTTGAGTACGTATAAGCCTGTGAAGAGCACTAAGGTTCCAGGGGCATCTTCGTCAGGGAGTAAGTTCTTTTGCTTATTTTTGTCATTCTGTTTCCTGTATTGGATTCATGCTTATATTGTTGATTTAGAAACTCGTCGTGCGGCTACCTGGGGCTTTCGCTTTAATTGCTAGTTTTGGTCTGTCTTTGGTGAAGGTAGGGTCTCTCGGATTACGGAGGAGAAGTCAAAAAGAGCGGTGAGGCAACGGGAAGTGTGAGTCTTTGTTCAAGTTCGGGAACTTTGTGCGGGAGGTTCGTTGGCGTCTCTGAAAAGATTGTGGATGATAGTGACCGTCCGAGAAGAGGAAGAGAGTGGATGAGTCTAGAGGAGTTCATGAGGTCGGGGGTCGGGGCTCGTATGGATGAGGTCCGGTTGCCAAGGATCAAATTCGGGCTCGGTCTTTTGTGGTTGATGATCCCTATTTCAAGTACCGGCAGAGGAAGCTTCGCCGTGCTTTGGCTGCTATGTATCGTTCCGGGGACTATCGCCAACCCGATTACCATGCTTCGGGAGGTATATATTCTCTGTCTTTGTTTATTGTGGGTTTTTGTGTGTGTTTTCTTTTTTGTGGCTTAGATATGCATTTTTCTTTTGTTTTAGAATGTTAATGATTGCCGAGGAGCGCTGTCAACTAGAATCAGTCCATGGTCTAAAAATACCTTGGATTGGGAGATACAAATCTTGAAAAAAGATCTTTGACAAGTTTAAAGTCGAGTTGGAGGTGTCCAAGGTCGAGAATCATTCTTTGAAGGAGGATAATGAGGCGGGGAAGGCTCGGTTCTTTGGTGGAGTCTTCTAAGTGAAATCGCTCGGGATGCTCAAAGCTCTTGAGGCTAAGTTTGATATTGCTCGGGAAGAGTTGAAGGTGAAAAGCGAGGCTATGCGGGAGCGATTAAAGGTAAATGAAGAATTGGTTGTAGAGAGGGATGAGGTCCAGGCTAGGTATAAAGATGATGCATTTGTATTTCTTTGGCAAGGGCCGTGTGGATGCTATGAAAGAGCCTTTGAAGTCGAGGCCTTTTTGGAATCCCGATCGGGAGTTGGTGATCTCAATACCACTTATCCCGAGCTTTGTAAGTTGCATGCTGACGAGGAAGTGGACTCTCCTCCATCCAAAGGGAAAAATAGTGATCTTTGAAGGGGAGGGAGATGAAGAAGAGGAGGAGGCTGCGATGAGGGGATTGGCTATGCTCATCGTGTCCAAGGCGGGCGGTTTGATTTTTCTGTTGTGGAATTTTGTGTTGTTTTGGTCTATTCAGGGGGGGATGTTCCCTGAACAAACAATTTAGGATTTGTTTTGGTTTTTGTTGGCTTTTCCTGGATAAACGGTTTGTTGCACGGGAAGGGTATATTCCTGGGTAGGTTTTTATATATATATATATATATATATATATATATATATATATATATATATATATATATATATATATATATATATATATCCTATCTTCTCTTGATTTTCTTCTTTGTGTTTGATTTGGAATTTGTACTGTACATTCATGTGATTTTTTTGTTAGAGTAATGCCTGTCGGGAGGGCTTATGGCCCTCATTCCTGTGTTTATGGGGAATGGTAGCTCTATCTCACTGTCGGGAGGGCTTTTGAGAATGAGGGTGGTTGCGGTCGGGAGGGCTTATGGCCCTCACTGTCGGGAGGGCTTCTTTGACAAGTACTATGGTCTATTCCACCTTTGTACTTGTCTTTTTATGTATCGAGCTCAGTTTAATTTTCGGGTCGAGCGGGCGGGTGCCAAATTAGAGCATTTTTAGAAATCTTTGTTCGGAGTTGGGTGGAGTGGCCCTCAATCCCGAACATTTGTTTAAGCCTAAAGTGTAACATATAATAAGTGAAAAGAAGGCGTAAAACAAGTTTTCAGGATTTAAAATAAAGTTTTAGGTGAAGCTAAGAATAACAGGCAAGCAACTTAGCACATAGCAGGAAGTTCTATTGACATGTATATAGGGTAGGTAGTTTTACCTGCTTCTCAGATATGAAATAGTTTTAAGTGGGAAATGTTCCAAGATCTGGGGATCATTTCTCCTTCCAAAGTTTGTAGCCTGTAAGCTCCTTGTCCCACTATTGAATCAATTAAGTACGGGCCTTCCCATGTAGGGGCTAGTTTGCTTGCGTTCTTTTCTCTGGTGTTGGGGAAAACTTTCCTTAGTACCAGGTCTCCTTCTTTGAATACTACGACGTTGACATTTTTGTTGTAACTTCAAGCTCTTGCTGTTGGTAGGCGCTATCCCGACTTTATTTGCATCCCTTAGTTCTTTGTTAAGATTAGGTTATCCTGTAATAGGGCCTGTTCTCTTCTATTGTGTTCAGCCGTGCTTCTCGGTAGTTGGCACATGAATTTCTTTGGTATTCGCTTGTGACCATAGACCAGGGAATATGGTGTCCGGCTTTGTCATTTGTTTTGGGTGTGGTCCTATCAGCCCATATGACTAGGGGGAGCTCTTTCCGCCCATCTTCTTTTTCTTGACGGTGATTACTACTTTGTTACTTGATTCTCGCTTGGCCGTTGGCTTTAGGGTAGCCTGGTGTAGATGTGACTAGGTTGATATTCCATTGTGCACTGAAGTTTTTTGTTCTTTTTCCCACAAATTGTGTACCATTGTCACGAGACTATTTTGAAGGTATTCCATATCTGCATATGATATTCCTTTTGATAAATGATATGACATCCTTTTCTTTGACTTGCCTGTAAGAGTCTGCCTCTATCCATTTGGAAAAGTAGTCAGTCATTGCTAGCATGAAGACTTTTTGTCCAGGCGCCTGAGGTAGCTTGCCTACTATGTCTATGCCCCATTTCATGAATGGCCAGGGGGCTGAGATGGAATGTAGTAGCTCTTATGGTTGATGGATATAAGGGGAATGGATTTGACAGGCTTCACATTTTGAGTTATATGCTATGCGATCGGCTCTCGGGGTTGGCTTTAGTAGCTGTCCCGAGAATTTTGCTTGCCAGGCTTCTTCCACCTTTATGATTTCCGCAGTATCCATCATGTATGTCTTCTATGACCTGGCTGGCTTCATTTGGTTCCAGGCAACGTAAGTAAGGTCCAGCCTGAGACTTTTTAAACAAGGTGTTATTTATAATGGTATAAGTGGACGCTTTGATTTTCAGGGCCCTTGCTTCGTTTTTATTTGTAGGGAGTATCCCCTGTAAGAACCAATCATAGTAAGGTTTAGTCCAGGAGGTTGTATCTTTCTGGATAGGGCAAATTTGTTCAGGCCTTTCTATGGTTGGTTCCAACAGGTGGACGATGGGTATTTTGTCAAACACAAAGCAGGTGAAGTTTGATCCCAGTGGCTAGGGCATGCCTGGGTATTTAAGTCCCTTGGTATTTGGTCAATGTCAAAGGTTTTGAATTTTTTGCAAAGGTTTTTGACATATTCCAAATAGAGTATCATCTTTGAATCTTTTGCAGCATATACTCCTTTGATTTGATTGGAAATTAAGAGAGAGTCAGTTTTTACCTTGAGGTTTGCTACACCGAGTTCTATACATACCTTTAATCCGTAAATCGGGCTTCATATTCAGCCTCATTATTCGTGGCTTTGAATTCACAATTAATAGCCTGTGCAATTAGGTCTCCCTGTGGTGACTTTAGGACTAGTCCTAGGCCAGTGCCTTTTATATTTGTTGCCCCATCTACATGGAGAGTCCATTCCTGGTCTGTCTTTTGGGTGTCAAGAAGATTGACCTCTTTTATGAGGTCTGGTTCTAGGGTAGGACCGAATTCGACCCACGAAGTCTGCTAGTGCCCGAGATTTAATTGCCGTCCGGGTTCAAAGGTTATATCATAGGTGTCTTGATTTGTATCGACCTTTTTGCCATTCCGCCGACAACTCGGGCTTTCTCGGAGATTTGATAGGCGGGTTGGTTCTTACAATGATTGGGTGACTTTCAAAATAAGGTCGAAGTTTAGTGCCGGACATTACTAAAGCAAGTACATATTTTTCAAGTAGGCCATACCTGGTTTCTGCGTCTAGGAGACTTTTACTTACATAGTAAACGGATCTTTGTTGGCCATCAATTTCTTTGGTCGTACTCCACTTCTATCTTTTTTTCGTGTGATGATAGGTAGACCGTTAGGGGTTCTCCTTTGTCTGGTTTGGCAAGTAGTGGAGGTGTAGTCAGGTATGTTTTGAGCTCCTGGAAGGCGACTCGTGTTCGGGCAACCATTTGAATGCCTTGTTCTTCCGAGTAGGTCATAGAATGCCTTGCACCTTCGATGATCCGGAAATGAATCTATTCAGGTCGCAACTCGTCTGTCGGTTTTTGAATATCTTTGACCGACTTGGGGATTCCAGTTCTAGTATGGCTCTTATTTGTTCTGGGCTGGCTTCTATTCCTCTTTTGGTCACCATGTAACCTAGGAATTTTCTCAAGATACTCCAAAATGGCATTTGGATGGGTTAAGTTTCATATTGAATTCTTCCAGATCTTAAAGGTGTCTCCAAGTCCCCGACATGATCTTGACTTTCTTTGATTTAACTACCATGTCATCAATATATACTTCCATGGTGTCTCCTATTTGGTCCTTAAACATTGTATTGACCAGGCGTTGGTATGTTGCCCCTGCATTTTTCAGGCCAAAGGGCATTGCTGTGTAGCAGTATATGCCCCTTTCCGTGATAAATGCAGTATGTTCCTGATCAGATGGGTGCATCTTGATTTGATTGAATCCACTTGAGGCATCCATGAATGTCAAGAGTTCATGCCCTGCTGTAGCATCCACCATTGCGTCTATGTGTGGGAGCGGAAATGGGTCTTTCGGGCAGGCTTTATTGAGGTGTGTGTAATCTACACAAACTCTCCACTTGCCATTCTTCTTTTGTACCACCACTACGTTGGCTAGCCAGTTAGGGTACATGACTTCTCTTATCATCCCCATGTCCAATAGTTTGTCTACTTCTTCATTAATGATAGCATGTCTTTCAAATGTGCAAACTTTCTTCTTTTCTGCTAGACAGGCTTATAAGACTCATCTATATTTAGTTTATGTGTAATAATATTGGCATCTATTCCGGTCATATCAAAATGTGACCAGGCAATACATGAAGATTTACCTTTAAGAAAATTTACTAATTCTGGCCTGATATGTAACACCCCGTAATTTCGAACCGTTATTATATTGCGAAAGTAATTTATTAATCAAGTTGAATTTAAAATTTATGTATTTGAAGTAATAATAATTCAATGAAATGTAATTCTATTATATTTTGAAGTAAATTATTTAATTTGATAGTTTCGAAATGTTTAAAAATAGTTTAAACCATGTAAAAACCTTTTATATCGAGATAAGGGCATATTGGGAAAAATGGCGATTCTTTTAAAAATTGGGCAAACGATTTTGGAAATGGGTCATATGAGTACTCAATCTTCTTGTAATCTCGTGTTTAAGAATTTTGGCATTGTCGGAATTTGCATTTGATGAACGGTTCTAATTATCGTCGAAACGAGCTAAAACCGACTAATGAAATTCCGCCACATACCCCGCTCCTTCCCTCCTTTCCACGGCACACCTCCTCTTCCTCCTTCCCATTTCTTCCCAGGACTTCTTTTGTTCTTGTTTTGTTCATCTTGACCGAAATCCACAAAGAAAAATAATCAAATAATCTTACAATCGTAATTTCATCATAATTTCTTCGTTTCTAGTCCGATTTTCGCAAAATTTATATTTTCGGAATCCTCTCATCAAGATCTACATCCTAGTATGTTTTAATTTCAGTTTTCATGATGTCGATTTAAGATGATTTTGGGCATAATTTCGGTTTTAGTGATTATTGTTGTGTTTTTGTTGTTTTTAATAGGTGAAGATTATGAGGATGATATAGGGGACTCCTATATAGTAGAGGATGATGGGTAGCTACTGTTTTTAGGTTTTTCTCAAGGGTTATTTGCCTTTTTCTAGCTTAAGGTAACATATTTCGAGTTACTCGACGATTAAATGTCACATTCTTTGCTTTTTGTATGATTTTTGTGAAGGATATTTGAGTAGTTTATTTCACATGAAAATATAGGTTAAATTCATGTATTTTGTATGTTAAGTTCACTTGTTAGTATGGAAATGAAATGGGAATGATTTATTGATGCTTCAGACGATGTTAAACTGAACAAAAATGGAAAAAATGGAGGGTTTGGGGTGGCGACCAGCAGGCCCAGCAGGCCCGGCAGGCCCAGGCAGGCCCATGGCAGGCCCTGGGTTGGCCCGGGTTGGCCCGTTGCTTGTTTCGCGGTTTTT
The DNA here is from genome assembly GCF_048544455.1 of Silene latifolia. Taxonomy (NCBI): domain Eukaryota; kingdom Viridiplantae; phylum Streptophyta; class Magnoliopsida; order Caryophyllales; family Caryophyllaceae; genus Silene; species Silene latifolia. The sequence continues at coordinate 161,773,808 of NC_133536.1, read as the reverse complement.
CATGCATTATTTGTCGTTTCGGGTTTATTAATGTTATATTTAGTATAAGTAACAAATGGGTAATCTTTTGAAATGAATCATATTAGTAGTAAATATAATGTTGATGGTAAAATTATATTTATATTGGTAGCTGCACATGTTAGGATAGGTTATGATATGAAATTGTAAAGAATAAGCTTAAAATGAATTTTATAGCGATAATTGCAATGTTTTGGTGATTAAGCCGAAAACTGAGCCTTGGTCCCTTTGACTGAATCGATGTTAGTCAACTGTGTGATTGGTCAGCCGCGATTTAACCCGTACCTGTCGCAGGACTGGGGTTGCGGGTAAAAATTCGGTTGGATGTAAATTATTGTGAAAAATGGATAATTGGCCTTATTCTTGTTTTAGGCCATTTATTATGTTTTTAGTTCACATGTGTTGTTGGTTGAATTGAATGGTTTCTTATATTGTAGAAACGGCCTTAGATTCCTTGGAACCTTTAATATTGTTAATTTAGCTTGAAATGGAATTGGTATTGAATACTTCTTGCAGGTTGTTGTGTTTGTCATAGATAGGCCTGTATAGTCTTTGACGAATATATGTTCACTGCTTAATAGCCTTTGTGTTCCTGACTTGGTGGGATTATATCCAAGTTGGGGCATGACCTCGTTACTTATTTTGATAGTAAGTGGTCAGCTTAAGTACTAGCCAACCCTTTGGTGGACTCATTAGGGTACTCACTTTGTTTTAGAAAAATTGTGAGTCTTGGGTGCGGTGGTGTGTATCCGCATGTCTAGGTCTGCGCAGATTTTAGGCTAGGGTTGTGTTGTGTCCTGGCCATGTTTTGATAGAACCTCTGAGCCAGGATACCGGTTCGATTACCTTCCCTACCTCGTGGTATAGACTCGAGTTACAGAGTGACTATTGACCGTACTAAGAACTTATGCCTGTCTTTGATATATTGTCCTTTCTTGTATGGTGATTTTATGAGTTGTAATAGGTGAGATGCAAGTCGGTTACAATTGATAAAGTTTGGATTACAGCTTGTTATATGTTTCACATGATAGTTTAATTTGGTCAGTTTAGTGTTCATATGTTAGAATACTTGATATCTAGATTATTTGTGATGTTGTTTACATATTACATTACATGTTACATTAAATATGACATTTCGTGGCTGGGAGGACTCGAAGTTACTCCCCACTGAATTGTGGCTTTCGTGTTTGTATAAAATGCGAATGACAGGTTGATGATGATTAGATGGGGTCACAGACGAGCTAGTGAGCAAAAGAACCTTGGACTTAGTTTGGTTATTTTGTAGTAAACCTTTAAACATTTGGTTGTGTTTATATTTTGAAGGGACATATGTCTCCCCCTCTTACTTTGGTTTGTATCACGTTATTCTCGTGACTTTAGTTATGTTATGTAAATTAGTGTGTTAGTATTTGCAGGTTTTGGCACTCTTCATTTGGAAGTGTTTGTGATTGGTTTAGAAAAGTTTTTGAAATTATAGATTTTATCTAGTTGAACCAATTACAAACATATCCTGTCAGTTTTTTTGTAGAATTTACGTGTTTATTTATCGCTAAAAATGAGGGTGTCACAGTTGGTATCAGAGCTTGTTGCTCCCGACGCACGTTTGTGCACCCCAATATAAATCACTTGACCTTTAAATAATAAACTTGAGAGATGATTGTAACACCCCGTAATTTCGGACAGGTCTTATATTGCGAAAGTAATTTATTAATCAAGTTGAATTTAAAATTTATGTATTTGAAGTAATAATAATTCAATGAAATGTAATTCTATTATATTTTGAAGTAAATTATTTAATTTAAACATTTCGAAACTATCAAATTAAATAATTTACTTCAAAATATAATACAATTACATTTCATTGAATTATTATTACTTCAAATACATAAATTTTAAATTCAACTTGATTAATAAATTACTTTCGCAATATAATAACGGTCCGAAATTACGGGGTGTTACAATCATCCGAAATTACGGGGTGTTACAATCACAATCACCCCTCCTTTTAAAAAGTTTCGTCCTCGAAACTTAGAAGGAGAAATTATAGTAAACAACATCTTAATAATATCATCATAAGAAAATATAGGTATCTTTTCAATGAAACGGTGATACTCTTGTTGATCAGGCAGGAACATCCACATTACATATCAAAGATAAGGTAAAAAGGCAAATCATTTATAAAATTCAAAAACCAAAATACCTTCAAAACATTAATGAAGAGTTTTCAAGAATGTAAGTCTCATTCATGGAATGGAATTGCTCTTGTCGTGCACACAAGAACGCTATTTTTCCAAATCAGAGACAAATTTTAAACAAAAACTATTCGCCGATAAGCGTAGAACAAGTTATCAGATGTCTCCAATAACTAGTTCTAACATCCGATCAACGTTAAAATCAAAGTAAGAGAAAGGTAGTCTACTCAAATTTTCTTTTGCAAAAAGCCAAAATAGAAATGAAGGTTTCACTTTTAAACCCAATTGGGGTCAAATCCCTAAAATGTAACATTAAACCTTGACAAAGAAGTCATAAATGGATCAAAATTAACAGAAATTGGACAAATCTTAACGAAACTCGGGTCTAGAAATTAAAATTACGATAAACGAGTTTATATTCAAGAAAGGAATAGGGAACTTAAATCAAATTTTCATTTTCAATTCTTCAAAAATAGGTTAGGTTTGCAGAAGTGACATAAACTTTCAAGAATGAATCGAAACTGGTAGCTTGAAATATTTAGAAATTCCTCGAAGTGAAAAGTAACTCAGACATCATAGAAGCAAGTATGCTAAGAGGATTCAAGCTTAACTAATAAAAAGGGCTGTATGAATTTCATGGGGTAAGAATTGAAGTCGAACCTAAAAGGGTGTCAAAGATGGAGTTTCATAGGTTACCAACATCAAACTTATGAGAGGAGTATGATGAAGTAAGGAAGAGAGGTATGAACGATAACGCTCATGATCAAGGAAGAAGGGAAATTAGTCAACAAGGAAACGCCAGACACTTTTATCACAAACAACAACACTCAAAACGGTTCCAAAAACTTCCTAACAACAAAACTCATAACCACATCACTCCCAAGGGTTTCCTCAATCGCTTATGTTACCTCATCCTAACTGTTCCTCGAAACAAGGTACTCCACTATAAGTGTGATCTCATCGCTCCAAATCCTCAAACATCCAGAAACAACTTTCACAAGTCTAAGGTCAAGGCTTCCAACAAAGCTATATTCGTATCCAACTAGTGTCAACTATGGTTTCCTCAAAACAAATAAACCTTTAATCAAGAATCCCAATACCAAGCTATAAACTCCAAGAGAAAGTTCCTCAAATATACCACAAGATTCTCATTTCAAAACAAGGTAGCAACATACCAACCCCAAAATCTGAAAAATCAATAGGATCTCAAGTTTCTCTATCCTTTTACTTATTAAGGATTTCCAAAAGCGGATCTACACTCAGCTACAACATCATAAATAATTTACTTCAAAATATAATAGAATTACATTTCATTGAATTATTATTACTTCAAATACATAAATTTTAAATTCAACTTGATTAATAAATTACTTTTGCAATATAATAACGGTCCGAAATTACGGGGTGTTACATGATATTATCAGGGACATCATATCCTACCAGTACGTGCCTGTCAGGGTACTCAGGGTCTAAAATTACTTGATCAGTTTCCATTTTGGTTTCTGCCACATGAGTTGTCTGACAGACAGTGCTTTGTAATTGCTAGGCGAGGGACTTACCCTTGGAAGGCTTGGTGACTCAAGTATAGCATTCTGGGCGATTTATGTTCACCTTTTATGGTTGCTACTCCCCATTCTGTTGGTATTTTGATGCATTGGTGATAGGTGGAGGGTATGGCCCTTACGTTGTGGATCCATAGTCTTCCCAATATGGCATTGTAGGATGACAGGCAGTCCAGGACTCCGAATCTTTCGTATGAAGATACTCCTTCCACGTATGTGGGCAGGTGTATTTCTCCCAGTGTGTTTCTTGTTTCTCCCTTTGAATCCTACTAGGACATTAGACTTCTTTATGATTTGGCTTTCATCAATCTTCATTGCTTTAAGGACATCAAGCATGATCGGGTTTACCGAATCGCCTCCATCTACCAGGATTCTCATGACACGTGCGGTCCCTATTTGCATGGTGATCACCAGGATATCATGGTGGAGGTCCTGGAATGCCCCCGCATATCGGTGTCGTCAAAAGTAATTTGAGGTAAATTGATTGGTTTAAAAGGAGATTTCATTTTTGACTCCCTGGCAATTTTCTTTTTGAGTGAGCTGGTCAGGCCACAAATTTCGATCCTCCATTGATGAATTTGACTTCATAGATGGGTGGTGCAGGGGGTAAGTCACGTTGTTGCCTTTCTGTGTTTTTTCTTGTTCCATCATCTTCCCTGTTCTTTGTTGGCATCAAGTCTTTCAGGTATCCTTTCTTTAGCAGGTAAGCCACTTGTCTCCGTAATCCCAGGCATTCTTCTGTTGTGTGCCCTATGTCCATGTGAAATTCGCACCACCTGGTGGTGTCCTTCCTTGAGTTGGGGTTGTCTGACTTCTTTGGCCACTTGACAATGTCTCCCATATGGTCAAGTCTCTTGATCAGTCCTGCAATGTCAACAGAGAAGTTATATTCCTGGACAGGAGGATAAGTATAGGAGTTACCTCGTTGTTCATGTGTATAGTTGACTTCTGATCTGTCAGGTCTCGTGTAGGGAGATGGCCTGGAACTGCTTCCTCTGTGGTTAGAGCTTTTTCTGTTGGTTTTGTCATATCACGAGTTGTTGTCGCATTATCGCCTTGTAGCCTTTGTCTTCTTCCACTGATATAGCCTATGGCTAATGCTTGGACATCTTCAAAGGTATGACAGGGCTTCATGGTCATTGCATCGTAGAAGTCACTGTCCAGGGGTAACCCTTGCCTGAAAGCTTCAACGGCTGTTCCAACATCACATCTGGGGATTGAAACCTTTTCTTTGTTGAATCTTGTCATGTAGGATCTGATGGATTCTCCAGGCTTTTGTTTAACCCTGTACAGGTCACTGGATCTCTTTTCTAGTTCCCTGCTGCTGGCAAACTGATGATTGAAAGAGTTGACCAGGTCAGCAAAGGACTTGATGCTTCCATTTGGCAGGTTTATGTACCATTGCAGGGCAGGTCCGTTCAGAGTTGTTCCAAATCCCTTACACATGCAGACTTGACGTAGTTCACTGGGAATTGATGCTGCCAGCATCCTTTGCTTGTAATAGGCAACATGGTTTTGTGGATCTGTGGTTCCATCATAGATTCTCATTGAGGGAATCACAAATTTCTTTGGCAGGTCTATTTTTGCTATTTCATCCACAAAGGGTGAATCAGCATAGCTCTCTGGATTTGCTTCTTCAATTGGGGTAGGAACTCCTGGAATCTTTTCAAATCTCTCATGAAGTTTTTGGATTTCCTGGAGCATAGCCATCATAATGGCCGTGTTAGTCTGATCTGATGAGGTCTCTTCATTTTGGAGTTCTCCTGAGTCCGTCTCTTCTCCTGCTTTGGACTTTGATGGAGTAGGAGTACCAATATTGGAGAAATCAATGTTCCTTATGATTGAGGAGAATGGTGTGCCAGGCCGGACTTTCAACTTTGATCCCGAAGCTTTTTCTCCCAGCTGTATTTTTAGGCTGGATTCTGATTCTTTCAATTTTGCCACTACGCTTGGCTGGATCATTTTTTGTTTCAGTTGTTCCATCTCCAACAACTGTTGTTTGGCAGCAGCTAATTGTTGCTCAACGCTATCTCCTGCCATCTTTTCTTAGTTTTTTGTGGTATTTGGTTATGGGCTTTGATTATTTTTGAGTTAGATGCCCCACGGTGGGCGCCAATTGTTTTGACAGGCTTTTTACTGATCTAGATTGTCCTGCCAGGGATTTATATGTAGGGTGATCTAACTCAAACAACTCGCCTGATTGGTATAGTTAAGTGCAAAATGAACTAATAAACAATGACACAAAGATTTTTATACGTGGAAAAACCTGGGAATAAGGAAAAAACCACGGGCACCAAGCCAGGAGTGATTGTTACTATGGTTTTAGATAGCCTGACAGAGTATTGTTATATCAGGCGTGACAGGCGAATATATAGCTTAAGAATACAAAAATATAAGTAGAAGTCAGGGTATATCTGATCATCCTTCTAATCTTCTCTTCTTTCCTATTTATAGCTGATCTCTCCCTCCTTCTTATGCCGTTTAGGGTTTCCTGGTAAATAGGGAATGTGCCCTATTTACCCGGAGGTGGTTGCCTCTTTATTAGCCGTTGTTTTGACTGCTTCCTATATCATAGCTTTCTGGAATTGGTCTTCCTTTTTTGTAGGGAACATATATCAATTTGCCTATTTATCGCTGCGGTGGCCTGGTGCTTTTCCTTTTAGGTCTGCTGGTTATCTTTCGCCTGTCTTTCATCAACTCCTGCTTGGTGCCTATCCGTGTTGAATCAATGCCTGGTTTCAGATGTCTTTTGCCTGGAAGTTGTCCTTGGCTGTTGCCTGGCCTATGTCAGGTTAGGCAGGATAATTTAGGGCCCAACACATGTGTTAAAACTTGCTTCTAATTGTTGCAATATGATCTAGATGCTTTCCTTTGATGATTAATGTTGTTAATTATGCAAAAATGGAATTAAAATCGGATGTAATATGGACCGAAAATTTTAGGGTTTGAGAAACTGAATTGATATTTGGTTGTCTATTGCATGTACAAGGATGAAAATTGAGTAATGTATGTTGTATATATCATGTATGGAGTTGATTTTTGTGATTTTCACCCCAAAATTTGCCTTAAAACTCCGTTTTAAAAGTGCCTCAATCTGAAATTCGTCTCATATAATTGCAAATTTGGGTTGTATATGAATATGTTTTGAAGGTTTGAGTCCTAAAAGTAGTAGTGGTTAAGTGAATTCATGATAAATATGTACAATTTTCACAGCTGTAGAGACCGTGTGAGCTATAAGAATTGGAAATTTTGCTTGTAATTTTGGGAATTGTTGGCGATAGTGTGTACTTAGATGATGCTTCTATGATCAAATATGTGTACTTTGTACGTTTTAGTGCATATGTGTTGGTATATTTAAATTATATGCTGAAACAGATGCCGAGACTGAACATAGGAACCAGACAGAGTAAGAGGGGTAGGGCTTCCGCGCCCGAAATTTGGGAGGGGAGTGGACCAGTTGTTCCAGCTGTACCTGAATATCCGTCTGTGGTATTCGTAGATTTCACCCAAAGGAAGAAGTTTGTAGCCTTACAGTCCTGTAAGATGAGACCGACCCGCTGTGTCGACACGACCCTCTTGGATGATCTGGGAATTGAGACTGATGTCCGACACATCTTTGAGACCTTGGGGTTTACCGGACTTTATCGCTTAAGAAAGCATTCGTATGCCTCTCTGACCCTCGAGTTCATGAGCTCGTTTAAATACGAGCCGGTGGAACAAACTGTGGAGTGCTGCCTCATGAACACCAGCTTTGTCTTGAACATTAACTTGTTTGCTTCCCACCTTGGCTTGGCTAAGCCTGTCGAGGGAGCCCTTCGTGACATACCGAATGAGTGTGGGGTTTGCAGTCTTATGCCTTGTATCACCGGGAAATCAGCTCCCACTGCTAGTAACATATTGATCAATGATGTGCAACATGTCACTTTAAAGATCTTCCTTCGTGCTGTGTCGTGTCTCCTCTACGAGAGATCTGATATGAGTAAGTTGAACTCGCATGAGTTGATACTTCTGATGGCATACCTTAACCCCGAGCGGACTGAGAGAGTGACCTTCAGTGCTCCCGCTATGGTGTGTGCCAGCCTTGCCTTGATGGCCTCGTCTAGCACTAGGATCCTGAGTTGTGGTGCTATTGCCACCCGTTTAACTGAGAAGCTAACTTCCTTTGAGGCTTCCTCGGAGTACACCCCTCTAGCTACCCCGGTACCTACCATGGACATAGCTTACTTCCTCGACCTGAAATGGTTGAGAACTTTGGAGGACGGTAGTTTAGCATGGAGAGTGTGTGTGACACCCCTCGATAGGGCATCAAAATTAAAGCGGAAAATACAAGAATTTTAAAACCTTTTTAAAAGCTTAAAGTGCGAAATCCACCATAAGCGATCAAACAAAATGAAAAGAAAGATAATTAAGTTTTACAATTTAAAACAAATGCGATGGGGAAAAGATATCCCACGAATAAACACAAGTCTAACGATAGGTGAGTCTAAGCAACCTATAACTAAGGTCCAAGGGTCAACGTTCTCGCTAGCTCACACGTCTTCCCCATAATCTGCATCACAAACCTGTCATTCATGTAAACATGAACGCCACAGTCAGTGGGGAGTAACTCAGGGTTCTCCCAGCCACCATATGTCAAAATGCACATAAGCAAGAACTTAATTAACATATTGATCATGCATCATACTTGAATAATATGAACAAGGGAATATAAACGATCATCGTAATGAGATAGGCATATTGCATTATATTAAACATGCATTCAAGGTAACCAAAACATGGATATGAGATTAGACATCGAATCATATGAAGAAGGTAAACAACGGATCAATTTAATAGAAAATACATGGATGGAAACCAATAGCCATTAATTTGAAAGCCTCTTAACAACCATAGCACGGGACGTGGCTACTAATGTCACATTCATACTTATGGCTTGCATCTCACCATAAGAACGGATGGGAACATCAATCCCGGCGATCATATCGCAACAAGGGGCTTACATCTCACCACTAGTATCCGATAGGACCAAGACTCTCACAAACAATCATAGAAGACGTGCAATCTCGTATATAAGAACACTCCAATGACCGTAACAAGCAAGACATTTACAAAGGCTTTGACTCAAAACAAGACAAACCCCTAGACTCCAACCTCCTGGTAGGACGACGATCATAATACGGTCCTAGTCTAAATCTGGCCAGACTCTCGGGATGGACGACACCCGATTCGACATACAATCCCAAATCGTATCCAAGACTCGATCCATGACACCTAGCCGTGCCCCAAGGTCGAGTAACCCCAATCGGAACAATGGTACCTAGCCGTACCCCAAGGTCCGAAGAGGCGGAAGGAAGATAGCCCAACTCGGAAACAATGGCACCTAATCGTGACCCAATGTCCGAGGGCAAATAAATAAGGAATGTCGAGTAGTCGCACAATGTAAAACGTCACACTCCGATCACAAGTACGAGTAACAATAGTTTGCATGAACATAACATCAATAAGTCTTATATTAACCAAATACCAATAAGGAAGAAGAAACATGCATAAACCATTGATCATTAGAGGTTACAAGTGAAAAGAAGCTCACAGGGGACTCCCAGCCGGTCAGTAGACCGGCTGCCGGTCCACCGGCTGGGACAACAAGCCAAAATCAAAATTTAAATAAAACTTACAGTGCACTCCCCCGGTCAAGAGACAAGCAGCCATGATCCGGTCACCCTACTGGGACTACAGACCAAATTTCCAAAAACACATAAAACCTTTAGTGCACTCCCGGGCCGGTCACCCATTGCGGTCACCCTACTGGGAATACACCAAATTTCCAAAGACACATAAAACCTTGGTGTACTCCCAGTAGGTCCCATTGCTGGTCACCCTACTGAATACGCCCAAAACTCAAAATCACCTAAAACCTTGGTGTACTACCCCATGGTCGGTCAAGAGACCGCCCGCCATCACCCTACTGGGACTACTGAGCTTTCTAAAATGTGTTCAAAACTTACAGGATCTCCCCGGGTCAAGAGGCCGCTTTGCCGTCGATCACCCTAGGGAGTACATACTCACGGTTTCAATGCATTCGACTTCCAAACCATTTGAAACCAACACAAATCGTTTCCCATCAATTGTTTACGTATCCTAGCATGATTCTAACTCGGAAAAACAACATATTTGAGACGGAAATCCAACAATTACGAATTTAAAGCAATAAAGAATGAAACTTTCAATGAAACATGTGAGAAATTCATATGAGGATACAATCCAACCAAAATTCAAGTAGAACACAACATAAATCAGATTTCAACATTTGAAAGGTTAAATTAACAAACAAAGCACATAAATTTTAACATAAAAGTCGAGTAACCCATCACCGTTACCTTTTTGCACTTAAATCCACAAAAGACTCGTCTACCTTTCAAGAATCCACTTAGGGTCAACTAAAACTTCTCCTAAACACAAGAAAAACACAAAATAAGACTAAAAATCGAAACTAGAAAAAGGGTACCATGAAGAGGATGGCTCGACAGCCCTATTAAAGGAGGAAAGGTAGTTCTTTTCTTACCTAGAAAGAAGGAGGGCGATGAGAGGAAGAGATAGGCGCGAAAATCACTTAGTTTGGATAAGAATTGAGCAAGTTATGGTGATTTTAGGGTTGAGAGCAAAAGGGTTAACAATGGTGGAGAGGTTGTTGGGGGAAATTTCAGAAATTAGAATGAGGGAGATGAAGTTGTGAGGTGTTAGGTGAGGGTTTTATGAAAAGAAAAGAGAAGGAGAAAAGGCCCATGAGTTATAAAAAGCCTAACAACTCAAATTGAGTCAGTCTCTACTAGAAATTACGTCTCAAGCCCATTACAACTCAAGACGGGAAATATCATTATTATTATTATTATTATCCGACCAAATATTTATTTTTGTATAAGATAAGCTTTAAAAATATAATATTTATAAAAAATCATGTTTAATAATGAAATTAATTAAATTAAATAATTTAAAATATAAATAAGACAATAGAACGGTTAATTAAATTATAATTGTCAAAATGGAAAATTCGCGGGTGTTACAATCACCCCAACTTTTAAAAAGTTTCGTCCTCGAAACTTGAAAATAGAAAGGAAAAGTAATATAAAAAATAAAACCGAAATTTGAAATCGGTAAACAAAACATTAAAAGGTTACTTATCGTAAGAATCGAAATCCTTTCAAAAATCCCAAATAAAATTTTCCGACATAACCAAATTCTCATCAAAGGAACGAAAATGCTCTCGTTGCGCATTCAAGAACATCACATTCCAAATCGAAGATATGGTCAAAAGCAAATCATTTGTATAAATCGAAAATCAAAATACTTTCAAAAACATTAATAAAGAATTTTCAAAAGTATAAGTCTCATTCATGGAACGAAATTGCTCTTGTCGTGCACACAAGAACGCTAACTTTCCAAGTCTAAGACAAATTTAAAACAAAAATCATCCGCCGACAAGCGCAGAACAAGTTATTAAACGTTTCAAATAACGAGTTCTAACATCCGATCAACGTCAAAATCAAAAGAGAAGGCAATTCACTCAAATTTTTTTGCAAAGATCAAAATAGAAGTAGAGGTTTCATTTCTAAATTCAAAAGGAAGTCAAATTCCTGAAAATATAACATTAAACTTTTGACAACGAAATCATAAGTAGATCAAAGCTAGTTAGAAATTGAGCAAGGTTAAAAGTAACTCGGGTTTAGCAATTAAAAATCAATAAAAAGGAGTTATACTCATATAACAAAAGGATAACTAAATCAAATTCTCATTTTCAAACCTTTAAAAATAGGGAGGGTTTTGTAAAAGTAACATAAACTTTTAACAATGGATCAAAAGTGGTAGCTTGAAATGTTTAGAAATAGTACGAAATGGAAAGAACTTAGATATCATGAAAACAAAGTATGTTAGGAGAGTTCAAGCTTAACCAACAAGAGAGCTATGATAAACTTCCTAGGAGTAAGAATTGAAGACAGATTCACAAGGATGTCAAAGATAGAGTTTCACAAGTTACGAGTATCACATTTAAAGGAGGAGCATGATGAAGCGAAGAAGAGGGGTATGAACGGAAAGGTTTATGCTTAAGGAAGGAAGGAATTTAAACAACAAGGAAACGCCAGAAAGTGAAATCTCAAGTGACAACACGATCCTAGACGGCTTCTAAAACTTCCTAATAAAGTAAATCTCACAACCATATTACCTCCAAGGATTACTCAAGATAACTTACGTCACTCTACATCTAAGCTATTCCATGAAACAAGGTACTTCACCACATTTGTGATTCAATAACTCTCAAATATAAGTCATCTACAAACGATTTCCACGGAACAAGATCAAAACTACTAAAAGAGTTATACACATAACCAACTATCGACTACTAGGAGTTCTCACTATGGTAAAATCCTTAATCAAAGGTTAAAATCTCAAGGTCTTCATACTTTCTAACACTCCAAACCAAAATCTTATTCACACCCGAGTTCACAAGCATAGATGATCGCATTCCCCAAATCATAAAGACCACCAACCAAAAGTAAATAGGTTTGTCATACAATTTTTCCTACCCAACTCGACTCAAGTTCCACTTATCCAATTTTGACGAAATCAAGGTTCACAAAGAATCCTCAAAGAGCATCTCACTCACTCTACAACATAGCCAACAATGCCATCACTCCACTAAAGAGACAAAGAGTAATAACTAGGTCAAGAAATGATAGGAAATTTCAAGGGGATACAGGAACATGACGAGGTGTGAGATTAAAGGAGTCAACAATAAAGGTAACTAGTTAACACCAGTAAGATATATTAGAATTAGAGAGGTATCCAAGGCAAGGAAACAACGAGTAATTCTTATACTTAAGAAATAAATCCAATCTAGTATGAACGAAGGGAAGGAAGATGATTAAAGGTACGAGGAGGATCTTAGGGCTTAAACCACACACTTTCTAAGACTTAAGGTTCTCTCTAACAAGGTCACACCTATTAGGATATTGTGCCTTCATAACAAAACGACCAAATTCCAAAATGAGGGTCAAGGCAATTCATCTCATTCCTTATATGCAAGTCTCACTTAAAGGATTACACCTCTATGACTGATCAAGGTAAAAATAAACGCTCGCTTAAGGGTTGAAAAATCGGTTAGATCCCTCGTTCACCTATCCTATCACATATTAGGGTTTCCCTAAAGTAAGTCTACCACTCAAGTATAAAAGTACCCATTTATCTCAAGTACTTGATACAACCTCAATGTTTTAAAAACCAAAAAAGGAATTAACAACGACTTCTCAAGGGACAACTAACATCAAATTGCATCACCAATCTATACGGAATCATTAACATCTAAAAATGGGTTTTCTTCCAAATTCATATCCTAAACTTATCTCATGTTTACTCCTAAGGTAACGACGCTCAACCTACTAAGCTTTCAAATCCCAAACATAAACAACAAAGCCAAGTTCTATAACTTTAATCACATAGGCAACTCATTCCTAACACAAAGAATCCACCAATCAATTATACTCACTTTGTCAAGGAATTAGGTATAAGAATCACTAAGTATGTCTCATCACACTACCTAAGTCTTTCTAACATCACGACCTCTCAAAACCAGGGTTAAGGGTCAACCACAACCAAGCTCTACAAAAGTCAAATTTTCCGACCAAAGTTAACATTCCATAAGGCAAAGATGAAGGTGCACAAGAGGGATCTTATAAGGAGAAAAGGTACAAAGACAACTCCCAATATATGTGATAAGAGTTGCGAAAGGTATAGAAGCGCAAGACAAGGGGATATGACAAAGCACTCAAAGAGAGGAAGGTATCTTCGAGACGGTAGAGAAATCCTTCAAGAGAAAGAGATTCATATGCAAGATGTTATGGAAGGAGAAACAAAAACAAGGGATATGTAGGGTGGGTACCAAACTAGCTTCCAAGGTAAGGCAAAAGAGAGTTTAGAAAGGAAGGATGAGCATCACGGGATAAAAGTAAGGAAAGGTGGATCGAGGATAGAAAACACACCCATAACGGTGTCGGGAGGAACGGTGGTTCCGACTTGATTCTTGACAAGAATGACTCTTCTTGGCTCGGCTTCCGGAGCATGAGGGAGAGGAGGAGGGGTAGTCTTCTTCTCGGGGCAATTCTTGAAGAGATGACCGGGCTTCTTGCAATGGTAACACTTCAAGGGCATATCATAGCATCCAATCCCGGGGTGATAAGCTTGCCCACACTTGAAGCACTTGCGGTTCTCCTTAACCCTATTAGTAGACGTAGGGACTTGCCCTTTTGGCTCTTGCACTATTGGCTCTTGTCCTCCATGGTCTTGTACTCTTTGTCCTTGGACTCTCGGCACCAACCTCTTCTTGTTAGGAGATGACGAAGATGAGGGCACAAATGGCCTCTTGCCACGGCGGTTAGAGCGATGATTAACTTGAGCATTAGCATTCCGTTGATTCCGAAGAATTAGAGTAAGAGCTTCCATGATAGTATTCTCCACCTTGGTTGGTCGTACCATCTTCTCAAGACTCCAAAAAAAGTCAACCATGTTAGCACCTAACAAATAGCATGCACAAAGAGACTACCAACTTAGGTCCTTAGTTCTACCCATCTCTCATTCATTATTTGGGGTCAAGTTCAATTTAAATTCGGGGTACACGTGTGTGCGTCGGGAGCAACACATGCTCTGATACCAACTGTGACACCCCTCGATAGGGCATCAAAATTAAAGCGGAAAATACAAGAATTTTAAAACCTTTTTAAAAGCTTAAAGTGCGAAATCCACCATAAGCGATCAAACAAAATGAAAAGAAAGATAATTAAGTTTTACAATTTAAAACAAATGCGATGGGGAAAAGATATCCCACGAATAAACACAAGTCTAACGATAGGTGAGTCTAAGCAACCTATAACTAAGGTCCAAGGGTCAACGTTCTCGCTAGCTCACACGTCTTCCCCATAATCTGCATCACAAACCTGTCATTCATGTAAACATGAACGCCACAGTCAGTGGGGAGTAACTCAGGGTTCTCCCAGCCACCCTATGTCAAAATGCACATAAGCAAGAACTTAATTAACATATTGATCATGCATCATACTTGAATAATATGAACAAGGGAATATAAACGATCATCGTAATGAGATAGGCATATTGCATTATATTAAACATGCATTCAAGGTAACCAAAACATGGATATGAGATTAGACATCGAATCATATGAAGAAGGTAAACAACGGATCAATTTAATAGAAAATACATGGATGGAAACCAATAGCCATTAATTTGAAAGCCTCTTAACAACCATAGCACGGGACGTGGCTACTAATGTCACATTCATACTTATGGCTTGCATCTCACCATAAGAACGGATGGGAACATCAATCCCGGCGATCATATCGCAACTAGGGGCTTACATCTCACCACTAGTATCCGATAGGACCAAGACTCTCACAAACAATCATAGAAGACGTGCAATCTCGTATATAAGAACACTCCAATGACCGTAACAAGCAAGACATTTACAAAGGCTTTGACTCAAAACAAGACAAACCCCTAGACTCCAACCTCCTGGTAGGACGACGATCATAATACGGTCCTAGTCTAAATCGCCGAGACTCTCGGGATGGACGACACCCGATTCGACATACAATCCCAAATCGTATCCAAGACTCGATCCATGACACCTAGCCGTGCCCCAAGGTCGAGTAACCCCAATCGGAACAATGGTACCTAGCCGTACCCCAAGGTCCGAAGAGGCGGAAGGAAGATAGCCCAACTCGGAAACAATGGCACCTAATCGTGACCCAATGTCCGAGGGCAAATAAATAAGGAATGTCGAGTAGTCGCACAATGTAAAACGTCACACTCCGATCACAAGTACGAGTAACAATAGTTTGCATGAACATAACATCAATAAGTCTTATATTAACCAAATACCAATAAGGAAGAAGAAACATGCATAAACCATTGATCATTAGAGGTTACAAGTGAAAAGAAGCTCACAGGGGACTCCCAGTGGTCGAGAGACCGGCACGGTCCACCACTGGGACAACAAGCCAAAATCAAAATTTAAATAAAACTTACAAGTGCACTCCCCGGTCGGTGGCCAGACCGCCGCCGTCACCCACCCTGACTGGGACTACTGACCAAATTTCCAAAAACACATAAAACCTTTAGTGCACTCCCAGCCGGTCACCCGATTGCCGGTCACCCGGCTGGGAATACAGCCAAATTTCCAAAGACACATAAAACCTTCAGTGTACTCCCAGTAGGTCACCCGTGAGTCTTGCGGTCACCCTACTGGGAATACGCCCAAAACTCAAAATCACCTAAAACCTTCAAAGTGTACTCCCCCGGTCGTCAAGAGACTGCCGCCCGTCACCCGGTGGGACTACTGAGCTTTCTAAAATGTGTTCAAAACTTACAGGATCTCCCCGGCCGGTCAAGAGATGGACCATTTGCCGATCACCCTACCGGAGTACATACTCACGGTTTCAATGCAATTCGACTTCCAAACCATTTGAAACCAACACAAATCGTTTCCCATCAATTGTTTACGTATCCTAGCATGATTCTAACTCGGAAAAACAACATATTTGAGACGGAAATCCAACAATTACGAATTTAAAGCAATAAAGAATGACACTTTCAATGAAACGTGTGAGAAATTCATATGAGGATACAATCCAACCAAAATTCAAGTAGAACACAACAAAAATCAGATTTCAACATTTGAAAGGTTAAATTAACAAACAAAGCACATAAATTTTAACATAAAAGTCGAGTAACCCATCACCGTTACCTTTTTGCACTTAAATCCACAAAAGACTCGTCTACCTTTCAAGAATCCACTTCCGGGTCAACTAAAACTTCTCCTAAACATAAGAAAACACAAAATAAGACTAAAAATCGAAACTAGAAAAAGGGTACCATGAAGAGGATGGCTCGACAGCCCTATTAAAGGAGGAAAGGTAGTTCTTTTCTTACCTAGAAAGAAGGAGGGCGATGAGAGGAAGAGATAGGCGCGAAAATCACTTAGTTTGGATAAGAATTGAGCAAGTTATGGTGATTTTAGGGTTGAGAGCAAAAGGGTTAACAATGGTGGAGAGGTTGTTGGGGGAAATTTCAGAAATTAGAATGAGGGAGATGAAGTTGTGAGGTGTTAGGTGAGGGTTTTATGAAAAGAAAAGAGAAGGAGAAAAGGCCCATGAGTTATAAAAAGCCTAACAACTCAAATTGAGTCAGTCTCTACTAGAAATTACGTCTCAAGCCCATTACAACTCAAGACGGGAAATATCATTATTATTATTATTATTATCCGACCAAATATTTATTTTTGTATAAGATAAGCTTTAAAAATATAATATTTATAAAAAATCATGTTTAATAATGAAATTAATTAAATTAAATAATTTAAAATATAAATAAGACAATAGAACGGTTAATTAAATTATAATTGTCAAAATGGAAAATTCGCGGGTGTTACAGTGTGGGGCATGAGTTGGATGAATATACCCGATCCTGAGCATCTCCCACCGACGGAGCCTTTACCCGCGGCAGTGGTAGCTGCCGATTCTGATAAGGAGGAGGATGAGGATGCACGCCCTGCGAGGCAGACGTACTTCATCGACCCGGAGATCCTCCGAGTCATACCTGAGCCGAGGAAGGGGGAGAATGTGAGAGCGGAGGAGGATCGACCTAGGATAGGGAGAGGGCCACGCCGAGTATGGGAGAGAGTGGCTGAGACACAGCCATAGCCGGTAGCACTACCACAGTACCCATTTCCTAGTTATCCTTTTCTTGATACCCCGGAGACGCGTGAGAGCTACCTGGCCGAGAGAGTGTCCTCTTCCTTGACGCTTCGGAACATGCACGAGATGGCGTACACTCAGGGTATTAGGACCTCGGGACCGCATCCGATTTGGTGGAGGGGAGTTGGGGACTACAGCGGGGTATTCCACTCCTACGTGGTGGATATGTCCACATGGGGAGCACCTCAGTCATACCCCTACGGCTGCTTGACTCCTTGGTACGTGAGACCAGATGCTGGGGTCGGTGGTGATGCAGGTCTGGGTGCATCAGGAGCAGGCACCTCGGGTGGTGGTGGTGGAGATGAGGATGATGTCATGGATGAGCAGCAGCAGCAGGAGTGTTACTCCTTTATCCTTTTTGTATGATTGTCGGTCGTGTCGGATATTAGTTTCTTTCGGTTCGTACCTGCCATGTTTGGTTTGTATTGGTGGCCATAAGGCCGTACTTGCTTTTTCTAGACTTGTTTTGCAGGATTTGTGGTTGGGTTACCATCCCGAATAGTGAATATATGTGATCATATATATTGTGTTAGGGAAGTTTTGAGTAGCTTTTGACCCGATGCCACTCGATCGAGTGCCTGTAACACCCCTAATTTCCATAATATAATTCTATAATTTATTTTTCCATATTTTATATTTTATTTTCGGGAAAATATCCGTTTGTTTTCTTTTGGGCTCGTTGGGCTCGAAAAACGATGAAGACCCGCTCCTCCCTTGGGTCTCACGTGAATCTTGGTGTAGATGGGTAAGTTTTGGGCTTAAACCTAGAATAAACCCATGAGCTTCTCTATAAATATAAGGGGAAACCAAACCCTTGCTCTTCTTTTCTCATAATCTCACAAAACCCTAAACCTAATTTCTCTCCTCCTCTCTTCCTCCTCGTGCCGCGCGCCCCTTCCTAGGGTTTCGTGCCGTCTTTCTTCCTCCTTCGTTCTTCATCGTTCTTTCGTGCTTAGATCGATCCTACTTCTTGGATTTATCTATCTTCTTCGTAAGTTTTACGTTTTCGCATAGTTTTATAGTTTTTATAGTTTATACATATAGTTAGTATATTTATTAGATTCGTTATCTTTGGCACGTGGATGATTCATAAAGGCGTGGAAGTTGCTCCTGGAGAAGACGTTTGTATCGTTGAAGACGATCTCTAGGGTTTATTTGCTTAATAAGGTAACTAGGTGTTTTCTTTCAATTGTGTTTATGCCAATTGATGTAATTAATATGATTTAATGATTGTTTTGCATGATTGGTACATGTTTGATTATTTGTTATCATGATTAAATACGTTTCTCATGGTTGTATATGTTTTAATGTATTAATTATAAATCGTATGTTGTTTATGTGTTTGTTATGGATGTCATGAGCGCAATTAGGGTTTACGAATAAACCCTAGTGGCGGCATGGTAAGCGGCCAAGGGTTCTCTCCAAAGTTATAGCTAAAGCTAGTATAACATTGATGATGATTCAAGCGTTATAGCTTAAGTTAATACAACTTTGGGTAGCTACTCTAGTTATGGCTGGACCTACTATAACATTGAAGTACGAGTCAAGGTTATAGCTGTAACTAACGTACCCCGAGATTATGGCTCAAGGTTATGGTTATTGCTGGTATGACTTTGAGTTTCGTGTCAAGGTTATGGTTGAGGTAGTACAACTTCCGAGTTATATTTACTGAAGTTATAGTAGAGGTTACTATAACCTCGCATCCAGAGTTTATGTTATGGTTAGGGTTACTATAACATTGAATTATTAATGTTAAAGTTATAGCTGAAGTTACTATAACATTGGTTGCTTATACTTGTTTCATATGTTGTTTTGTGTTCAACATGTTACGTCCTTGTGTTTGCATATATATCTTTGGTTACTCTTGTTCATATGATGAGTAGGATGGTCAGTTATACTATCTTATGAGTTGAGTCGTGATATTGTTCACGCATGTTAGTACAGTCAGTTATACTGTGCATTGGATTGTTTGCTAGTTTGAATAGATGGCGGTAGTATCAGTTATATACTATCGGAACGAACTAACGCCACCCGTTGATGCGGGATTTGTTGGGTCTATGTTCGGGGGGGTAACAGAGGCAGTGGTTATACGCTCTGTTCCCCGAGTGTCGTTCGGTTTACCGAGAGTCTCGCCAGGTCTTAGACATATAGGCGGTGGTTATACGCTATACATAGTACCGTGGAGGCGGTGGTTATACGCTCCATCGAGTTAGAGGCAGTGGTTATACGCTCTAACGGGCGTTCGCTCTATTCGCTATGCTTTGTTGCTAGCTTTGTGCCTTCTGTTGCTGTGGATTGTGTGTTACCATGTTTGCTATGCTTTAATGCTAGCTTTGTGCCTTAGGTTGTTTGTGGGTCGTTTGTCGCTACTAGTCTTGTAAGTATTCATGGTCTAGTGGTTGCTTATGGTCTAGGTTTGCATGGTTGCGTCCGTTAAGATTGATTAAGTCATGGTAAGCTTTGTTGGGTCTTTCATGAGTATAGATGATCTCGCATGTTTACTGGTTTTACATTTCATTTGTTAATGATTGTTGATTATATTCAATTGTTGTAAACATGACTGGGAGAGCATCTAGTTACTCCCGACTGATTGTCGACCCCCTTCTGAGGTTGTTCAGATGTTTGCTGTTTTGGGATGATATCTTGCTGGGAAGTTCTGTGCGGCGAGATGAATAATAAATTAGAAGTTTGCTTTTAAGTTTTAAGAACCCTTTGAATAATGTATTAGTTGTTTTGGATTTGGGCTTGGTGTTTCCGCCACCTTGACCCTTTTATCAGTATCGTACTCTGATATTCACTTTATATAAGTTTTTCGTTTGTTTTATAATCCGGGTTGTTACAGTGCCCCTCACTCGGTCGAGTAGCTGCAGGTGTGTCAATTTGGGAGCATTCTGATTTCGGGCTACTCGATCGAGTAGCTAAGTTACTCGATCGAGTAGGGCCAGCTCGATCGAGTGCCTAACCCACTCGATCGAGTAGCACTGTTACAGGCACTTTTCGAAAATTAAATTGTTTGGATGCTTTTATTTTCGCATATTTCGATATTTATCATGGTTATTGAAGGTTAGTAACATGTTTGGGTCGACTTATTAGATATGCTTGGGTTCGTGCTTGACTTATAAATGACATTTTGTGAGAAATAGATGTGACGGGACAATAACACATATTGTTGCGGGAATTTGGCATGCAAGTAATGTTATAAAAGTTCATATTTCTGTATGTATACATATCTTTACCTTGCGAGGAGTGGTTATGTGGCGTCACGTGTCACAAAGTGAAAAATACTAATTGGTTCTTAATGCATTCATTTTACTTCCTCAACGTCTACAAGCAAGCCTCACTTATTTATTATCGAAAAGACTGGTTACTTACTTCATGGACTTTCCATAATTCTATTATACACAGGTTGTTACACACTTGAAAAAAAAATATACTAGTAAGGTTTGCATGTCTTTCATGACTGTTGTTAATCATTCTTATAAAGTAACAGGTGTATATAAGTTAATGTTAGTCGTGATTAGTAAATAATGTCGACAAGATGCGATAAGTGTCGGGTTAAGGAGCTGGGAAGTCGTTTGATGGTGAACTTCGGGGACGAAGTTCCTTTTTAGAGGGGAAGAGTAATGTCGCAAAAGAAAAATGCCGCAAGTATAGCAATTTTGCAGTATGTTTGTGATGTTTTATAGTATTTTTGTTATTTAAAATATGAGTTTATAATTGTTTTAATAGTTTTATTGTGGGAATTTTATAATTGGGCGAGAATGAATAATTGTCAATAATTGTCGAACAAGATGACATGTCATTATACCTTATTTTAGTAATCATTCGTCATGATATAATGAGAATATGATGTCATGAGCAGTAGTGGGGTCGTCATCTGTGGTTTTGCGTTATGCGGCTATGAATCACACATTGTTGTGAATCTATGATATGACCGTTGTGTTGTATGTTTTGTGTTGATAATTGTTGGCCAGTGAAAGCATAGTCTGGTAGCTGCGTCAATGCGTGTCTGAATAGTTCGAGGCAGTAGTATAAAAGATAGTTGAGTTGGTCGTGTTGGTACATGTTGTGTGTTTCATGATTCAAAAGTGGTTTTTCGAGACTTGAGTGTGTGGTGTGTGTTAGGCAAATGACGATGATGATGTTTGATGGACATACGTAGTGGGATAATGCTTCTAGAGAGTTGTTGGCCTGTGTCGGGTGAACGGTAGTGTCGACCTTGGTTTCTTGTTGTGTGTTTGGGGGAGGATGAGTCGAACTTCGGGGAAGAAGTTCTTTTTAAGGAGGGAAGACTGTAATACCCGCCATTTTAGGGACCCGTTGACCAACGTTGACCGATCTTGAGGGCATGTGAGAGCCTTTAGGAATACGTGTAAGAGATGCGTTGTGTCTTGTTAGACTTTGGGGATGAGTGGTACTCGATAGAGTAGAGGCTACTCGATCGAGTAGTTTGGTTACTCGATCGAGTAGAGGCCACTCGATCGAGTAAGTAGGTTACTCGATCGAGTAGCGTCTTTTCAGCGAGGGTTTATAATCGTGTTTTGATAGAACCGCAAATCATTTCCGCCTCTTTTCTTCAGACCTAGATGTTGCCTCCCTCTTTCCTTTCACCTTAATTCCTTCCATGGGAGCCTTGGAGGATGCTTGTTCCTTGGGGATAGGTTGCTTGAGTCGGGTAGTGGTCTTGACGCCGATATACGAAGCGTAGGTATGTCATCATCATCATCTTTGTCGTTGTTGTTCCTGGTAGGATTGTGGTAGTAGTAATAAGTGTTTATGCTGTTTGTATAGGGTTTTTGCTTGTTGGTTGATGTCATGTGGTTGAACAAGGAATCGCTGCGATTGGCTAAAGGTAGGTTTGCCTACTCAGTTTATGTTGGTTGTTTAGGGTGTCGTTGTTGTTGTTGTTGTTGTTGTTGTTGTTGTTGTTGTTGTTGTTGTTGTTGTTGTTTTTGTTGTTGTTGTTGTTGTTGTTGTTGTTGTTGTTGTTGTTGTTGTTAATGTCGTTGTTGTTGTTGTTGTCGTTGTTGTGATGCAGCTGGTTATGACTGATTGACTGTGGTTCTCGAGGTGCGTCCTCGGCTGAGTGGAGTCACTTGCGGGAGTGGCTTCACGCCCTAGTTTCGCCCTCCGTGGAACCCGCCACGGGAGGGGATGTGCACATTAATGGGACAGGGTTTATCGCTCGGTTTGATAAGCGGGGATTTGGTAGGTACGGCTGCGGTCCCCTACTGCCTGGGCTGGTCCAGTGGACAGTCGGTGACGGTGATTTATTGGAGTGTTGTGGCTTGTGTGTGCGTTATGTTGTGTCTGTAGTGAGTTTGCTGTTGTTGCTATTTTGTCTGCAGTACTGACCTTGTGTGGTTGTTTTCTTGTTTGCTTCTGTTGTGTCTGCCGTGATCCCTTATGGTGAGCAGTCAGTCTTAGCAGGTGATGTTTTGGATGGTAGGTGGAGTCTTGGCGGGATGAGTTTTCACAAGTTATGACAGGAGTAGTCTTCACAGTATTTGATGAGTTGTATTATGTATATCAGTAGCTTGGTCAATCACTTGAAAAATTATTATAAACGTTCTTTTATCGACTTTTGACGATTTCTTTCCTCGGGCAACCGAGATGGTAACACCTTTATATTATAGGGAAGGTCTCGTTAAGGCTCTTTGGTATATGGGGGTGTTACATCTATAGCTTATCGATGGCGGATACCAGATGTTATGTTGCTTAAGTTGTATAAGTTTGCCATTCAAATGTTCTACCTATATCTAGATTAATATTAACAGTCCTATTGTTGTCAATGTATTCTAAATGACTTGCTTCTTAATTCTTGATGGTTTCCTTGAACTTCATCTTTAGTGTCTGTGGGTGCCTCCTACTATGGTCGATTTGGTAATCTAAATGAGTGGATTTTGTATTTGTGAGACATATGTTTATGGAAATGTATTGTTCGAAATTTGTCAAATATGGTGTTGATAAAGTTTATATGTGGAGTAGAACTCAAATATCTTTCAAGTGTTCTTTCCTTGTTCACTTGTATTTTTGAAATTCTTGTTGGCAGCCTTCATTCGGCTGTCCTGAACTTTCGTAGTTCTGTGGGAAGTTATATAGCTTTGGTTGGCTTTGGCGCTCAATTAGTTGGAACTTCCTCTAGCCGCTTAAGCCCATTAGATGAGCGAGTGTCAGGAATTGAGCTCTTATTACCATTATATGATCGGAGTTTATTGCTTTGATTTTTACCCGTTTGTTGTAACAAATTCAAGACTACAACATTGCTTGATAAGTATTACGAAGTACTCCTTATATTGTTTGAGTTGATCTCATATGTAAGACGACTTCTCTATCTTAATTGTTTGATAAGTACTATGAAGTACTCCTTATATTGTTTAAGTCTCGCAAATTAAGGTGCAGGATGCACAAAAGAAATAATGAAATTTCATAGGTAAACGATTTCACACATTGAGCTCCAACTTTCACAAAATCACCTTCTAGCTTCACAAATTAAGATGTCGGATTCACAAATAATAAAGAATTAAAAAACAAAATCACCTTGTAGTTACACAAAATAAGGTTTAGGGTTCACAATATAAGAAAAAAGAAATTTCAGAAGTAAACAATTTCAGAAATTAAGGTCCAGGTTTCACAAAATCACCTTCTAGATTCACAAAATAAGGCCTAGGATTCACAAAATAAGAAATAAAGAAATTCATAAGACGGATTTCACACATTAAGCTTCAAGTTTCACAAAATCACCTCCTAGTTTCACAAATTAAGGTGTAGGATTCACAAAGAAATAGAGAAATTTCTAAAGTAAATGATTTCACATACTGCGCTCCAAGTTTCACAAAATCACATACTAGTTTCACAAAATAAGGCCTAGGATGCACAAAATAAGAAATAAAGAAATCCATAAGTAACTGATTTCACACATTGAGCTCCAAGTTTCACAAAATCACCTCCTAGTTTCACAAATTAAAGTGTACGATTCACAAAATAAGAAATAAAGAAATTTCTAAAGTAAACGATTTCACATACTGCGCTCCATGTTTCACAAAATCACCTTCTAGCTTCACAAAACAAAGTCTAGGATTCACAAAATAAAAAAAACTCATAAGAAACCATTGCACACAGTAGTGAGCTCCAAGTTTCACAAAATCACATTCTAGTGTCACAAAATCACCTTTTAATCATAATTTTTTTGTTAATTCATAAAATATCTTCGATATTCCCGCTTGGTTGCAATACTAATTGTATAATTCTACTCTGATAAGTGCATCCAATTAATTAAACAAACTCTTGCTTGAACTTTGAAATTATGGTATCCATGCACGAAGACATTAGCAGATAGCATGGGGAAAGTGGCCTTGACTTAGTCGTCAACCCATTGTTTATCGTTGGTCCGTTGCTTGCACCTCAGCCAACTAGCACACTGCTATTAGTGCCTGGAATCATCAAAGGTAAAACCTGTCAATAACTCACCCTCAAAAACCAAAAAAAAAAAAAAACAACTCAAAATCAGATAAAATTTCGTCATTAGTAGCAGATTGAGTGTTTTAATTGTATAAGAGAAAATCATACCGAATAATAATGCATACAGACAGTATGCTAAAACAGAGAGTACTAACTATTGATTATTTGTATGGCGTTTCTTAGGCACGACAGGTGAATACCCGAACTAAGCACTCGAGTTTGTTCACTATTTTTCGGTTCACAAGATAATGTCTAAGATTCACTCAAACAAGTCCTAGATTCACAAAAGTTGGTCCTATGTTCACAAAATCAAGTCCTTAGATTCAAAGCGACATAAAACTTTTAACCGCGATAAAGAGTGTTTCGAGGTTCAATAAATCAGGTCCTAGATTCAGAACGAAACACACACTCATCGTCTATTATAATTAACTTTTCACTGTGATAGAGCCACTATTATAAGTTTCACAAAATCATGTCTAAGTTTCACAAAATTAAGTCTCGGATGCACATCAACAAAAACATAGACATGTGATTCATATCGACAAAAACATATACATTACACCGCGACGGAGTGACTATTACAAAGTTCACAAAATAATGTCTAAGTTTCACAAAATCATGTCTAGGATTCTCAACTAAGCAAACATATATACATCATACATTGTAATTTTCACAATGGTAATCAGTAGTAGTATACACTCATCGTCTAAAAACAATTAGCCGCATCACACAAGGCATGATTTAGTATCATCAAAACAAGGCATGATTTAGTATCATCAACAAAATTAGCCGCATCACACTAATTAGGTAATCTATGTAACACCCCCTCATACCAAGGTACCTTACCAAGGACTACCCTAGCATGAGAGGCTGTTACCATCTCGGTTTCCCGAGTTTAGCATATCAAAGTTACCAATTCCAAACAACCTTTATTAAAGTATAAAGAGTTAGTGATTACATGTTTCCAAATCCAAACCAAAGTATAAATCTGAAAGGTCTAACAACTACAAAGAATGCAAGCTAAGTCACTTGACGGCGGAAGCTAGACTCGAGTGATGACTCCCCATGACTGTCCCATATCTAAACATCTGCATTACCTATCATAATCTGCTCACCATCCCCGAATAGATCACCGCAGGATTTACAAAACAACAACACGGGGTCAGTACCGTTCAATCAAGATAAGACAAACAAACAATACAACCGGTTGATCATCTTCCGTAGTAATCGACTACACACCGAAGTGTGTAGCCCTGTCAGAATTACTCATCGCAACAGGTAATCCACTCCGCCAGTGGGTGACCGCAGCCCATCCCCACCAAGTCCAGCTCATCAACGAGCGACTAACAATCCCTGTCCCTTAATGTGCACATCCCCTCCCGTGACGGGTTCCACGGAGGGCAAACTAGGGTGTGAAGCCACTCCCGCAAGTGACTCCACCACAATCAACACACACATCATTGTACCACTGCATCATAGCTGCCACAACACCACAACCGTCACAACACAGCCACATCACCACCATCATCACAACACCCATACTCCGATGATCAGTAGATAACAAGAATTACAACGCAAGCACAGTCTTAAATAAATTAACAGTAACTGAGTAGAGAAATCCTACCTTTTCGCAATCCGCTATGCTGCAATCAATCATACAACTACATAACAAATACCACATCGTCACCTACAACAATAGTAATCAACAATCAACACATATTTGATGAGCAAACCCTAAATCCCCAAATTAATCCAAACTAGGGTTTGCTAACTTATAAGAACAACAATAGATCAATAAAGATAAGACACTTACTATGACGACTGACACGGAGTATGGTGCTAGAACCCACAATCGATGACCTTTGCGTTGGAATTGATGAAGATGATTAGAGGAGGAAGAAACATAGTTTATGTACTGGAAGAAAATGCCTTTAGAAACTGACAAACGATTATATAAATAATCTCTAATCATTTTAATCAAAACCGCAGAAATAATACCCGACAGACCGGATACTCGGTCGAGTATAGAGTATACTCGGCCGAGTACCCTCTACTCGGTCGAGTGTTCCTGGGCAGTAGCCAAACAGGCTACACAACATACTCTACTCGACCGAGTAGGCCATACTCGGTCGAGTACCAGCCTATAAAATCCGTAGTATTACAGTCTTCCCTCTTTAACAAGAACTTCGTCCCTGAAGTTTCAACCCAACCTATGAATCCTGGACGCCTAACATTAGGTCTACCAACCACACTTACTTCCACAACATGACACACGATATCATCCCAACTACAGCATATACTCTCAATACTAACTCCATTATATTACCAAATAACCACAAAATAATGTTCCCAACCTTGACTCACTTCCATAACACTCACTAGTAACTCAATACCAAGACAATCCACCAGACAAGATCAACCATCAAGATGGAATGTGACATTCTACCACCCTTAGAAGAAACTTCGTCCTCGAAGTTTACTCACACACATAAACATCCTCACACAATCCGTTAATACTATCGATTTTACTCACACTCCTAAACATCATACCACTACGAGAACTGCCATTACCTGTACTAAAATCAACCATAACACGAATCCATCCTTTACTCTACACCAACACTCATACTTCCAAATGTGCTATAACATGTACAACCATCAAACTCTCTTTTCCCTTTCTACTCCTCGTAAGATAAATGTTACATCCTCGTAACTCACTAATACTAGGCCCTTTGCCATACCTCCCACAAACCTCATTACTACCGCATGACAACGGTAACCCACTATAACCTCAACACCTACAACCATTCATATATCCAGGACTCTCTTTCTTTAAAAACTCTCGAGCCTCCAATTGTTTTGTACTCCCATAACATATATCATTAAATCCTCAGTATAACCACTACTCCATATCTTCTACATTACCAGAAAACGACATACTTCTATATACATATACACTCATCTCCACAATCTTATCTCACAATCCACAATTGTTACACCTACTCACATTAGCTTCTCAAGTTCATCTCCTTTATTACCACAAAACTCACCCTTAACTTGACATGATGCTAAGTCCCAAAACTCCGTACTCGCTGTCCCAAGAAAAGGTGTTAAACCACACGTAGTTCCAGTTCAATACCACACATGGCCCACAATTCTCTTGCCACAACTATGTCCACCAATGCCTCATCTAAAACAAGATAAAAAGTACTCCAACAACCTCTCACAACGGTGTCCCATTAACAGAATATTATTATGCCATGACAACAACAGCACCATACCCAACTCCTTCTCATACCATACTCTATTTTCACTCCCAAGCTGACACTGGTAAGAAACATTGGGAAACAACACAACGGTCTATATGCCCCGACCGACACTGACAAGAAATAGCATTAAACAAACAACGATCGATGACAACACGAAAATACTCGTATCACAACACGAATTACCGTGCCCAGTGCACAACACCACATCGATAGTCATTGCAACTCTTAAAATCTCATAATACTGACTCAGCACAACTTCCTTGACCACAAGACTTTCTTAAAACTGCTCTACCAGATCACGATGCAGCATGTTAGACGGGATCACAAATACCAACCTTATGAATATTATCCATACCATGACTCTTGAGGGTGGAACCTCACACCATTACTTACAGATATCATACATACACATATAAGTATAACATATGACACGAAACACACACATAACGACTCGTAACTATCATGCCTCACCATTACTCGTGAGGCCAGGACCTCACACAAAGTTTTACACACCTCATGAACCCATAATCAAATCTAACTAACCAATCCTGACCACGTAAGTTACCACTTGACAATGAATACCTCTCATCCGGACTTAACTCAGGTGCCTTTCATAACATATCCTCTCATACACACAATTATCACCCCTCCGGAAAATATAGCTATAACATTAGTACCCAACTTCGAGCGAACACCTCATATATCCATATCTTATACTACCTCACAACCAAACATACTAATCACCTCCACAAAATCAACCTCATTAGAACAACTAACTTCCCTAAAGTAATATCATCCTCAACCACTAGTGACAATACTATGACACCAACATCCTCCATGTGACTACTCTCTCACTATCACTTCCTAATATAATAATCTGTTTCCTCTCTTTGGTTATCATCCCAAATAACGAACATCCAATCCATCAACAAAATATACCTCAACATTATTCCCAATTCTATTGATGCGTGTATTTTATATAAGGTTTTTACCTCATTTTTACACGCATTTCTGTATTATTTATGTAGCATCTGGCTACAAATACCCCCGAATATTCTACTTTGGTTCGTTTTATGTAAATTGCAGGAATAAACCAAAGAAGAGCTAAATTGAACCTTAATTCGTCCCATTTGCATGCATTTATGGAGAACATGAGTCAGAGCTTGGAATCCAACACTTTGAAGACGCGTGAGCTGGTTTCAGAAGGTGTTATAATGTCTAAACGTGCCAAAATAGCTCGATCGACTACTTTTCTAGTCGATCGAATGCTTTATATACTGAAGGTTACTCGATCGAACAGTTCGAGTATTCAAACGAGAAGACTTTACAAGGAGTTACTCGATCGAGTGGTTTATTTCCACTCGATCGAGGGGTTTGATGTTTAGTTGCTCAATCGAGTGGTTTATTTCCACTCGATCGAGTGATTTAGCCTGTATTAGAGTTTTTCCGCCTATTTTCGTATGGGCTTTTATAATTAGGCTATGGATTAGGTTTGGAGAGGTATTTTCGTATGCTACAAAATACTATAGACTGCGTAACTCCTCTCATTCACTTTTACTCGATCCCTGGCTACTGTTTCTGGGATTTTACTCTCTTTCTACACTTTGCTACTCGGATTTGGATTTGCGATTGGTATTATTACTCCTTTTAATTCCTTAATCATATTTACTGTTATTTTGCTATCTCTCTTTTATTGTTTTCATCATTACTCTATTTCAATCCTTATTAGTTTTGTTATCATGTCTAGTTTCCATTATCTATATGTTATTGTTGTTGATTCGATGATGATGAATAGCTAATTCCCTCCTGCTAAGACTAAAGGGGATCCATGATTATGAAGGGATAGTAGTCGATTTATTAGGTTAATGCTGGTGTAGTCTTTGTTGTTAACGGCTGCAATTATCTGTATCATTCTAATTGAGTCGACGCAGTTAGGCATTTATATCATAGTAAACCTTGACCTGGACCGAAAGGTTGGAAAGGGCGAGACTAGTAGCAAACAATAGGACACTATAGTGAGGGCGAGAGCTAAGCTATTTGTGCTTTAGGGCGAATTGAGACCGAAAGGAGATATTCACTGCTCCTTAGACCGCACTTGCATTGACCCGAGACCTAGATTACTTGACCGAATGATCATGGTGAACCGTCTGTCTTAGCTGCTTTCTCTATCTGCTTAATTCCTTTTCTCTGCTTTATTCTCTTTCTTACTCTCAATTAGTCTAGAACAATACATTTAAAACCCCCCAATTTGGTTACCGTGATGAACTTAGACAAAGCTGACATTTTCCCATCTCCCTGTGGAGATCGACCCGACTTCCCTAGATATATTAGTTAGAGCCAGTTGGTTATTTTTGATAGGCATACGACTGCCCTGTCAAATTTTGGCGCCGTTGCCGGGGAGGTGGCGCAATTTTGTTGCTTTACTTAAGTTTGTTTCTCGTCTCAAGGAATTTATCCCTTGAGACTGATCTCATTTCTGCAAAGTTTGATTAGTTTTGCAGGTTATTTGTTGTGCTTTGTAAAGTCTATTTGCCAGAATGCCCAATATAGCCAGCCACTCAGAGCCTAATGTGGATTCACTTTCAAAAGGTTTCCTATTACCCATTACTGATCCGGGAACGTTTGGAATCCACCCATCTTACATACAGCTGGTCGAGAGAAATCTCTTTAGGGGGGGTACCTGAAGAAGATCCATGCAGGCACATAGAGCTGTTTACGGAGTATTGCTCTACCATTCCTCTTTCTGCTGGGGTGACACAGGACAAAGTTAAGGGAGCTCTTTTTCCCTTTTCTTTAGCTGATGATGCCCGGGAATGGTTGAGAGATCTAGATAGGGAGGCAGCCGGTGTAACCGACTGGAGTTCCATTGCTTTGGCCTTTTACAGGCGATATTTCCCATCGCAGCGTACCAATACCTTGAGAGCTCAGATTAGTTCTTTTGAGCAACTATCTACTGAAGACTTGGATGGGGCTTGGACTAGGTTCAAAAAGCTTGTCCGCTCTGTGCCTCATCACGGGTTCAAACGTTGGTTCCTTTGTTCTCAGTTTTACAACGGACTATATCGAAACCAGAGAGCAATTCTTGATAGTGTAGCTAAGGGGAGATTCACGAAGAATGTTGAAGATGACCAAGGGTGGCATCTCATTGAGGAGATGGCTATTCATGTCTCCGAATATGGAAATCGCCGAGGTAGTGAGCAAGTTAATGAGTTGGCAGCAGCTGCAGTGGAAAGTCCTAGCAAAAGTCTAGGTAATGTGGAGATTACAGAAGCTACAGGTGAGAGTGCACATGTTTGTTCGATTACTGAGCATGTGGATATATGTGGTAGATGTGGCATGGAAGGGCATGACCCTATTGAGTGTCTGGCGAGTATAGAGCGCGTCCTTGCTTATCAGAAATACAAGCAAAGAGTTCTTTTTTATCAACTGTATGAAGAAATGAAGAATGTTTCTACTCTTTCTACGCCAGCGCCGCAACCGGTCTCTCCTTCTGCAAACGAGGAAATTGCCGAACTGAAATCCTTGATGTTGAATTTAACACAACAATTTGGGGAGAAGTGCAATAGGAATGAAACTGTCATAGTGGAGTTGAGTGAACAAGTCGCGCAGTTAACACTCGCGAAAGACCAAGCCAACCTTCTACCGACATGCGATCCAGTTAGTGCAACGAATCTCCAAGTTGGCCTTACTCAGGAGGGGCCAAAAGTACCAGAAGACGGGGTTTTGATAGCTGAAGATACCCCGGAAGATGATATGGATGAGTTTTTGGACGAAATCCTTGCTGCGTGTTCTCCAGACACTCGATCGAGTGAAAACACTACTCGATCGAGTGAAATAATTCATCCCGTCACTCGATCGAGTGATAATTATGGTCGATCGAGTAGTGCCCAAATTGCTGATGGTCGATCGAGTGATATTCTTACTCGATCGAGTAAAATTGCTGCGGAAATCACTCGATTGAGTGATAAGAATGATCGATCGAGAAAACCTGAAAAAGAGATCACTCGATCGAGTGATAAAAATGGTCGATCGAGTGAATGCCTATATGAAACCACTCGATCGAGTGGTAAAAGTGCTTGATCGAGCACCAGAAGCAGCGGAGACCCTATTTTACTATCTAATTCCGCTACCATGTCATCTTCCCCTGCTGCGGAGACGTCACGCACTGATAAAGGTAAAGAGAGAGTCGCGGGTCCACTCATTGCTACCAGAGTACCCTTCTCAGGTCGTCTGAAGGACGCGAAGATCGAGCGACAGTACGGTAGGTTTGTGGACATTGTGAAGAACCTCCAGGTAACCGTCCCTTTTACCGAACTTGTTACCCAGGTACCTACTTACGCTAAATTTATGAAAGATATCGTGACACGTAAGAGAGAGCTAAGTGAATTTGAGACGGTTTCATTTATGGAAGAGTCTAGTAATTTACTTTTAAATAAGGCTCCACCTAAAATGAAAGACCCGGGTAGCTTCTCTATTACCTGTATTATAGGCAATGTGGTTATTGATAAGGCTCTTTGTGATTTAGGAGCCATCGTCAGTGTCATGCCCATATCTGTCTGCAAGAAATTGAATATGAGTCATCTCAAAGTAACTAACATTACCCTACAGATGGCTGATAGATCAGTTAGGAGGCCCTTAGGTGTCTTAGAGGTCGTGCCTGTGAAAATAGGCAAGCTCTTTATACCAGTGGATTTCATTGTTTTAGATATAGCTGAGGACACCCGAACCCCAATTATCTTAGGAAGACCATTCCTTTGTACAGCTGGGGCCGTTATTGATGTCAAACAAGGGCGTTTGACTCTTGCAGTAGGGGATGACGCGATCACTTTCAGTCTGCCTAGTACTTTGGCTCGGCTAATGATAGAAGATACTTGTTAATCGGTTGATATTATTGACGAGTCTATTTATGCTGGTCGGGTTCTTTCATGAAGGACCCACTAGAAGCTCTTATGCTTTTGGATGAGTGTGCAGATAGCCCAGATGACGATGATGTTGTGTTGGATTTGCTTATAGATGATTTAGATGAGCGTGAACTCACCGACGCTGAGGGAGAGCAAGTGGAACAGATGATTAGCACGCTCTGCTCCATTGAGGTAAAGGTACCGGAGCGTAAACCTCTCCCTTCTCATCTAAAATATGTTTTCTTAGACGATACTGAGCAATATCCAGTCATTGTTAGTGCTAAGCTTGATAATGATCAGCTGACATCCTTGTTGTTTGTGCTTAAGAAAAACAGAAAGCATTGGGTTATTCATTGGACGATATCAAGGGGATTAGTCCCGATATTTGTATGCACAGGATAGAGTTGGAGGAAGATCACAAACCTTGCAGGCATGTGGTCGCCGGCTGAACCGAGAAGATGCGAGGATGTTGTGATGGGCGAGGTAATGAAGTCGCTCGACGCAGTATTATCTATTCTCGTTGGTCATTCTAAATGGGTGAGTCCGGTCGGGTAGTCCTGAAGAAAGGAGGGACTACGTGGTTAAGAATGATAAGAATGAGTTAATACCCACTCGAGTAGTGACTGGTTGGCGGATGTGTATAGATTGAGACGACTTAATGCCGCCACCAAGAAAGATCACTTTCCCCTTCCCTTTATTGATCAAATGGTAGAAAGGTTAGCTTCTCATAAATTTTTTTGCTATTTAGATGGGTATTCAGGGTTCTTTCAGATCCTATCCACCCAGCACGATCAAGCTAAGACTACATTTACTTGTCCTCGGGCGTGTTTGCTTATCGCAGGATGTCTTTTGGTTTATGTAATGCCCCTGCCACCTTCCAAAGGTGCATGATGGGGATATTTTCAGAGTTTATCGAGTCTATTATGGAAGTTTTCATGGACGATTTCAGTGTTTATGGAAGTGATTTTTCTAATTGTCTGTCTTACCTTGATAAAGTGTTCGTATTTGCATTGAGGTTAATCTTGTGCTTAACTGGGAGAAGTGCCATTTCATGGTCAACGAGGGAGTTGTCTTAGGGCACTTAGTTTCTGATAGGGGAATAGAGGTTGATAAAGCAAAGGTGGAAGTGATTCAGCAATTACCACCTCCTGTTAACGTTAAGGGGATGAGGAGTTTCCTTGGCCACGCCGGCTTTTATCGCCGGTTTATCAAGGATTTCTCAAAAATTGCTAAACCACTTACACAACTGCTACTTAAGGATGCCCCTTTTGTGTTTACTGATGAGTGTCTTTCTGCTTTTCACAGGTTAAAGCAGGCTTTAGTCTCTGCGCCGATCATACAGCCTCCCAACTGGGACTTGCCGTTTGAGATAATGTGTGATGTCAGTGACTATGCACTAGGAGCGGTGCTAGGCCAACGGAAAGACAGAGCTTTAAATGCAATCTACTATGCGAGTCGAACTCTGGATGAGGCTCAAGTGAAGTACACTACCACTGAAAAAGAGCTGCTAGCTGTAGTTTATGTCTTAGAGAAGTTTCGTTCTTATTTGATTGGGTCAGAAGTTACTGTTTTTACTGACCATGCAGCTTTGAGGCATCTCCTTGCTAAGAAGGAGGCTAAACCACGGCTATTGAGATGGATACTCCTCCTTCAGGAGTTTGATTTGCAGATTAAGGATAAGAAAGGAGCTGAGAACGTTGTAGCCGATCATTTGTCGCGACTGACGCGACAGGAAGGGGAAGATTCTCTACCTATTGATGACTCTTTCCCTGACGATACTTTATTTGTTGTTTTATCGTCTATTGTTAACCAAGAGCCTTGGTATGCAGATATAGCTAACTTCGTTGTCTGTGGCAAGTCGCGCCCGACCTTTCTCATCGCCAGAGGAAGCGTTTTTTGTATAACGCTAAGCAGTATTTCTGGGACGATCCTTATTTATTTAAGGAATGTGCAGACGGTCTCTACAGACGGTGTATTCCGCAGTGGGAGGCCAAAGTTGTCCTGGAAGGCTGTCACTCCTCTCCCTATGGTGGTCACCACGGTCCTTCGCGCACCGTGACTAAGGTACTTCAGTCTGGTTTTTACTGGCCTTCTTTGTTTGCTGATGCTAAATCTTTTGTTTCAGCTTGTGATGCTTGACAACGATCAGGGAACATTTCAAAGAGACATGAGATGCCGCAAAATGGCATCTTAGAGGTTGAGTTTTTCGATGTCTGGGACATTGACTTCCAAGGACCGTTCCCGTCTAGTAAAGGTAACAGGTATATTTTAGTGGCTGTAGATTATGTGTCGAAATGGGTTGAGGTAATTGCCTCACCTCATTGTGATGCCAAGACCGTGATAAAAATGTTTAAAAAGGTCATATTTCCCCGATTTGGTGTCCCTAGGGTCGTCATTAGTGATGGGGGAATGCACTTTAAAGAAAAGAAACTAACTTCTATTCTGTCTAAAGTTGGTGTCCAACACCGACGTGGTTTGGGGTATCATCCCCAAACCAGTGGTCAGGTTGAGGTCTCTAATTGCGAGTTGAAAGAGATCTTGTCTAAAGTAGTTTCTAAATCAAGGAAGGACTGGAGTCTTAAATTAGAAGACACATTATGGGCCTACAGAACTGCCTTTAAGACACCAATTGGTGCATCACCTTATAGGTTAGTTTATGGGAAATCATGTCACTTACCTGTTGAATTGGAATGTAAGGCTTGGTGGGCAATTCGTGAGCTTAACTTTGATCCTTAGTTGTGTGGTCAGAATCATCTTTTGCAGCTAGATGAGTTGGAAGAATTTAGGCTTAATGCCTATGATAGCTCGCGCATTTATAAAGAAAAGACGAAGAGATGGTATGACAAGAGGATTCTACCTCGGGAGTTTCATGTTAGGCAAAAGGTGCTGCTGTTTAATGCCCGATTGCGATTATTTCCTTGCAAGCGGAAGTCCAGGTGGAGTGGTCCTTATACGGTGACGGCTGTTACCAAATTTGGATCCGTGGAGCTCGAAGATTCCGAAGGTAGTAGGTTCAAGGTGAATGGGCAATATGTGAAGCATTATCACGAGGAAAATGAAGCAGACAATCGTGTTGAAGTCTTGTACTTCGACGAGCTTGACGCGCCAGTTAATTGATGCCAGAAAGGTCGTGTGGGACCTCTTAAACCTGCGCTCTCTGGGAGGCAGCCCGGACTGTTTTATTGTATTTTTGTTGAACTTTTTATTTTTCTTTAGCTTTATGTTGAACTTTAGACACTGTTTTATGCACTCTATATACTCTCCTTGTTTTTCATGCGTGTTCTGCAGGTTACAGCACTCGATCGAGTAGTTTTCTTACTCGATCGAGCACTTTTGAAGTAATATTCACTCGATCGAGTGATATATATACTCGATCGACCAGCCGCATAGTAACGTTCACTCGATCGAGTGATTCTTTTACTCGATCGAGTCCTTCTAGACACCCGTTCACTCGATCGAGCCATTCCAAGGTACTCGATCGAGTAGTTATGTCTTCCAGCTGCTACTTTACCTCTATGGAGCTACTGCTTGACTTTCTTTGACCTCCCATGTTCATGGTCGGTTTGGGGAGGTCCCTCTTCACGACGTTTTGTGAGTATTCCGACTCCACTTCTTCTTTTCTCCTCAATTTGCATTCCTTTCCCTATTTTTGGTACAATGAGGGCATTGTACGGTTTGGTTTGGGGAGGTATGTGTCCATATCTGTGTCTGCATGTTTTTCTTGCATTTTCGTTTGCACGTTTCATTACTTTCGCATGCATTGTTGTCGTTTTTAATTCAAAAAAAAAATCATCATAAAATTCAAAAATTTTCACGTTTAATTTGAGTCGGAACGTTTGAACTTTGACGCTACATTGAATCCTTACTTTAGCCTTGCATATTCTTGACATTTAGTTGGCATGATTATGTGCATGATCTACGAGTTTTTGTTTCTCTTTTATCTGAACGAATAGACTTGACTCATATATCGGCAAGCTACATTACATTCTGAGGTTAGAGCTTTATAAACTGGTGACATTCATGGCCGGTTTCATTTAGGATGTGAGTAGTAATCTCTTTAAGGCATGTAACATCAATTTGCATAAGCATGAGTCTAGTATTCTTAATACCTGTATTCATTCGGTCTGTGGATGGTGACACGTGTTAGGAGAGGCAGTTCCCTTTTATTTCATTCTACCCATGAGCCCTACATAACCAAATTGCGTTTTTGTCCTTTTAGCTACTATCTATATTTTTCCTACCCTAGTCGGGCTAGTGATGAGTAGTTGTTTGGAATGCTTTACTGCAGTTTGGTTTTTTTATCTGATTTTCAGAAGTTGGTGGAAGAATTGAAGGGAATGAAAGAAACAAATGATGGATGAAAAGAAAAAAAAATGAAATGAAAAATGAATGAAAAAAAAAAAAGAACAATCACGTGAGAAAAGGAAGAAAAAAAAGAGAGAAATTGTACGGATGATTTTCACTCGCATGTCTAATTTATATCTTATGAGGAGTTGACAAGTATTGGTGTTTCGTGAGTTTAGTGCATGGAATTTGCACTATTTTGTTTTGTTATACTGAGCACGAAGTTGGGATGCAGTTCAAAATTTGGATTTGTTGTTGCTAGCCTGGCTATTAACCCCACATATCCAAATTCATCTTAGCCCCTTCTTACCCATTACCTCACTTACTCAAATGTAAGTCCTCGGCATGTGTTTTGGTCACTAGTACGGTTGGAATGCGTATGTACGGTTGTAGAGACTTTATTCATGTTAACTGCATGCATGTTCTTAAAGGTCGAGTTAGGTGAGTGTCTTTACTTCTTTCTATCTTTCACATATATACTCTCCTTGTGCCTAATTTTGAGTGATGAGCGACCCGTGAGAGTCCGATATCTTTTGAGTCTTGCAAGGTCGACGGTTCAGTAAGTTTGAAATATTGATTTAATTCGTTTGCACTTCTCATTTGCCAGTTTGTTAGTTGTTGCATTAAACTGGTTTTGGTGGGTGATTTGTAGCTGATGCGTTGGTCCCGTCCCTCTGTTTATTCTTAGTTGCATTCATAATTTGCTTGGGGACAAGCAAAGGTTTGGTTTGGGGAGATTTGATGCGTGTATTTTATATAAGGTTTTTACCTCATTTTTACAAGCATTTCTGTATTATTTATGTAGCATCTGGCTACAAATACCCCCGAATATTCTACTTTGGTTCGTTTTATGTAAATTGCAGGAATAAACCAAAGAGGAGCTAAATCGAGCCTTAATTCGTCCCATTTGCATGCATTTATGGAGAACATGAGTCGGAGCTTGGAATCCAACACTTTGAAGACGCGTGAGCTGATTTCGGAAGGTGTTATAATGTCTAAACGTGCCAAAATAGCTCGATCGACTACTTTTCTAGTCGATCGAATGCTTTATACACTGAAGGTTACTCGATCGAGCAGTTCGAGTATTCAAACGAGAAGACTTTACAAGGAGTTACTCAATCGAGTGGTTTATTTCCACTCGATCGAGGGATTTGATGTTTAGTTGCTCGATCGAGTGGTTTATTTCCACTCGATCGAGTGATTTAGCCTGTATTAGTGTTTTTCCGCCTATTTTCGTATGGGCTTTTGTAATTAGGCTATGGATTAGGTTTGGAGAGGTATTTTCGCATGCTACAAAATACTGTAGACTGCGTAACTCCTCTCATTCACTTTTACTCGATCACTGGCTACTGTTTCTGGGATTTTACTCTCTTTCTACACTTTGCTAATCGGATTTGGATTTGCGATTGGTATTATTATTCCTTTTAATTCCTTAATCATATTTACTGTTATTTTGCTATCTCTCTTTTATTGTTTTCATCATTACTCTATTTCAATCCTTATTAGTTTTGTTATCATGTCTAGTTTCCATTATCTATATGTTATTGTTGTTGATTCGATGATGATGCATAGCTAATTCCCTCCTACTAAGACTAAAGGGGATCCATGATTATGAAGGGATAGTAGTCGATTTATTAGGTTAATGCTGGTGTAGTCTTTGTTGTTAACTGCTGCAATTATCTGTATCTGTCTAATTGAGTCGACGCAGTTAGGCATTTATATCATAGTAAACCTTGACCTGGACCGAAAGGTTTGAAAGGGCGAGACTAGTAGCAAACAATAGGGCACTATAGTGAGGGCGAGAGCTAAGCTATTTGTGCTTTAGGGCGAATTGAGACCGAAAGGAGATATTCACTGCTCCTTAGACCGCACTTGCATTGACCCGAGACCTAGATTACTTGACCGAATGATCATGGTGAACCGTCTGTCTTAGCTGCTTTCTCTATCTGCTTAATTCATTTTCTCTGCTTTATTCTCTTTCTTACTCTCAATTAGTCTAGAACAATACATTTAAAACCCCCCAATTTGGTTACCGTGACAAACTTAGACAAAGCTGACATTTTCCCATCTCCATGTGGAGATCGACCCGACTTCCCTAGCTATATTAGTTAGAGCCAGTTGGTTAATTTTGATAGGTATACGACTGCCCTGTCATCTATCCTTTATCATATCGTTACCTAAATCTCCATCAAGATCTCAGATCGTGCAAACACTCTACAAGGTTCTCATTCCATTAATACCTCGAAACTCACGGCTAATATGTCGTCTTACTCTCCTATATATGTTGGAATATGTGTCCTCCGACAATAATGCGATCACGACTGTTGATCATGATGATCACATGTTTAAATCTCATTATAAAGAATACAATTGGGAAGTAATATTGTTACTGTCAACTGGTCAACATATATCGGTAATGATTGGCTGACTAGAGTTTGACATTACTGTCGTGCGACGGTTGTGATCAGTTGACCCCCTAGGTCATACCTATAGGGCAACACTCTTAATTGATTATTTAATTAATCGTATAATGTTACGAGTTAATTAAATTACTTGAAAATTGACGGACGATTTTGGAAGTAAAATTTACGTATCAAATTGAAATGTGATACGGTCTGAGTAATCAAATTGTATAATTACTCGGATGAAATAATTGTTTAATGTAACAATTAAATTTGAATGAATTGTTATAAATACAATTTGTTGTGATTTATAAATTGGTAAAATTTTTGGTACAAGTAATTATGACATTACTAAGTCGATTTTTGTATGTGACGTATTTTTGATAATACGTTGATTTTTAATATGTTAAAAATTACATAACAAATTTATGTTACATATGACATGTGACATATTGACAATTGACAAAAATAATATGGATTCCATATTATCAAATGGACCGAAATAATAAGAAGAGGATTAAGCTAATTAATTGTTTAATTAGTAGGTAAACATAATGATTGTTTACTTTAGTAGCCATGCAACCCTATTATGCTTTGTAAAGAACAATCCATGCATGCATTGGCTCCCCTTTACTCCTCCTCCCACCCGGTTTTCCACCAAGAAAGGCAAAGGTTTTTGCCTTATATTTTTCTAATACACTACATTCATTTTTAGTGTATTATCATTCATTCTCACTTTCACTTATCTAAACAAGTTTTAGAGAGATAAAAAGCTTCCATTTTTCTCCTCATAAAAACCGAAATATTTAAGTGTTTATAAATATTTTGGTTCAATTTTCTACTAATTAATATTATACTAGTACTTATAATATTAATTTGAATTAAGAGAAAGCCTTGGGTATTAAGCTTAGGGAGAGATCCTATACTTGGATATTGGTTCATCCATAAGGGAAAGCTCAAGAACAAGAGAGAAAGGTGATCTCTCTTGTGCCCATTAAACCGAAATCACCAATGTAAGGACATGATTTCTCCTCTATTTTATCTTTTGTTTGCATGCATAAGTTCCATATTTAATTTATGACAAATTAATTAAGACATATATGAGTATGTTAGTATGTATAAAGATCTACTTTTCCTTCAATATAACCACCAACTCACACCCTCTAGTGAGGCTATCGTACATTTCCATAATTTCCTACCTTCATGCTCCCTAACTCCGGTCAACATTCTCTCAACTTACTGTGGGGAAATATCCGTATAAAACCCTTAAATTTTAGGACTATAACGTAAGTTTAACATGCGATTTATGGTCATAAACGAAAAACAATAGAGAAACGATAAAGAACAAGAATCAACCTCGGGTCCTAGTGAATTCGGCCTAAGACAGAAATCAATGTAGATTTCCTCCTAATCGTTGCACCCAAGACCGTCTGAGACTATGCCCTTGTGCTAGAAAATGCTCTCTAATTGACTTGCAATATTGAGAGAGTTGTTGTGAGGTTTTTCGATGTGAGATCTAGAATTTCAGAGAAAATTGCCCCGAAACCCTAATTTCTTTGCAAAATGAGATGATTCGGTCACAAAAGGAGAGAAGCTCCCCTTTTATTTGTTTCGGCCGTGGGTTTGCTTGAAGGAGGGAGTGGGCTTTCCACTTTCTCCTTATTATTAACTCATGGTCCGACTCGATTTTCGCTAAATGCATATGACGGGATTTTATTATAAATCGTCATCGGTTATCGGTTATTAAAATATCAACTAGTAACATGACTCAGTCGATATATTAATACATGTCCGACAAAGACAATATTGTATAATTAATTCAATATACATCAATTAAATATAATCGTTTATATTCAATTTACGAATTAACCGCTTAATTCGTTTTAGCCATTATTATTTAATCCGTATTAAATAATTATCTCAACATCGCATTTCACTAATTATTAGTCAATAACTCCGACTAACTGTTTAGTCATATTAGGCATCAACATGACTATATTTTCATACCGTCACATCTCTCAAACGTATCCTATAGGTGTGACTTTTAGGGACCAGTTGATCACCGCCATCGGTATGACAATAACGTCAAACTTATCTAGCAAGCCAACCGTTATTGATAAACATGGACCAAATGATAATAATACAAAAGTATACCCTTTGATCCTTTTAGAGATTTAAATGTTATTGCACTAACTGTAGAGGACACCAGGCCCAACAAGCTCCCACTTGTCCGTACAAGTGTATGTGCAATAACGTTATCCGCACTAACTGGAGGACACGGCTCCAACAAACTCCCACTTGTCCGTACAAGTGTATGTGCGATAACCGATTCTCATATTCATTTAAAATTTCTCCCACTCAATGTAAAACAATTTGCAGATCCGGATCCGCAAAGGTCGTATTTTACAATCGATCTGTATCAAGAGTGGTTTCCCCGACTAGAGAGTAACTCAACTGATAAAACGAATTCGTATTCGAGCATGGCCATGCATTTGAGTTCTGACTCCTCGAGTGGCCCTGAGAAATATCGAGTACCTGATAAAGGCTGAATATTTCCTTCAACTCGACTCCTGCCGATCTAAGCACATCATGAAATGACCCAGAAAAAATCTACTTGGCCCCCTGTTACAGATGACCGTGAGAAAAAAACCAATGTCACCCAAAATCTGCCTTAGTCTCAAGAGACAGTCGATAGTCAAAAGAATCGACTCTTAGGATCACCATGGAGGTCCTATCCACGACCTGGCACCGAATGTTATAAAACATTTAGGACTCCACGTCGATGTCACAATTGTGTCCTACGAGATATCCGTATAACTCGCCTCTGTGATTGGTCAGTCAACCGTTTGACTTATGGCTCGTTGAACCCACCATCAACCAACGTCACAAAATAATTGCCAGAGTTATCAGCTCACGTGGGCAATTAAGGACCAAAAATATAATGTTTGTTCAGTTCACTTTGTGGTGTTCAAAATTGTCGTACAAATCCACATGAAAAACAAAATATATAAATATCAAAACGATGATGTCGTATAGAGTACAAAAGAGAATGAGTCTAATCCATAAAAGAGTACTACAACTCAGGAACACGTTTAATTCCCATGGAATTAACATGCCCTTCATGCTTATCTTGTTGTAATGGTTTAGTGAGAGGATCTGCTATATTATCATCTGTAGCAATCTTTTCTATCACTACCTCCTTTTGCTCCACGTAATCTCGGATTAGATGAGCTTTCCGTTGTACATGTCTAGACTTGTTGCTAGACTTAGGCTCCTTAGCTTGGAAGATGGCACCTCTATTGTCGCAATAGATGGTGATCGGGTCATTCGAACTAGGCACTACGAATAGTCCTTGTAAGAATTGACGCATCCATATCGCTTCCTTTGCAGCCTTCGACGCGGCATAGTACTCGGACTCAACCGTAGAATCTCTTTGTAACACTTTGTTTGGAACTCTTCCACTGATGCGGCGCCATTAAGAGTAAAAACGAATCCAGCATCGAGATTTCGAGTCATCTCGATCCGTTTGGAAGCTAGCATCTGCAGAATCGGTTGCGCATAGCTTTTGTTCGCCTCCATAAGTCAATGCCCAATCTTTAGTCCTCCGTAGGTACTTAAGAATGTTCTTGATAGCCATCCAATGTGATTCACCCGGATCTTTGTTGGAATCGACTTGTCATACTCAATGCATATGCCACGTCCGGACGTGTGCATATCATGGCATACATGATTGATCCTATAGCCGAGGCATAAGGAATCCGTGTCATGCGCTCTTTCTCTTCCGGTGTCTCGGGTGCCCGAGACTTGCTCAAATGCACCCCTGGAGCCATAGGAAGAAACCCCTTTTGGAGTTAGTCATCTTTGAATCTCTCTAGTATCTTGTCTATATAAGACTCTGATCGAGAGATAACATCCGACGTGATCTATCTCGATAGATACGGATGTCCAAAATTCTTTGTGCCTCACCTAGATCTTTCATCTGGAAATGGTTCTTCAACCATACT
This sequence comes from Silene latifolia, assembly GCF_048544455.1. NCBI lineage: Eukaryota > Viridiplantae > Streptophyta > Magnoliopsida > Caryophyllales > Caryophyllaceae > Silene > Silene latifolia. The sequence continues at coordinate 161,729,838 of NC_133536.1, read as the reverse complement.
TTTACCGAAGTTAAGAGAGGTATGTCATTCCCAATCAGGAGTATGTCATCGACATACAATATTAGGAAGACAATCTTGCTCCCACTCGACTTGATATATAGACATGGTTCCTCGACTGATCGAGTAAATCCATTTTCTTTTATTACTTGGTCGAAACGATGATTCCAACTCCTAGAAGCTAGCTTAAGTCCATAAATGGAACGCTTAAGCTTGCACACTTTCTTAGGATGTTCAGGATCGATGAAACCTTCGGGTTGTACCATGTACAACTCTTCCTCCAAAAAACCGTTTAAGAAGGCGGTTTTCACATCCATCTGCCAAATTTCATAGTCATGAAAAGCGGCAATTGCTAAGATAATCCGAATGGAACGCAGCATGACTACGGGTGCAAAAATTTCATCGTAGTGCAAACCTGGCACTTGGGTGAAACTTTTAGCAACTAGTCGTGCTTTGTAGATATCTGGTTGACCTTCCACAGAATGCTTTATCTTGTAAAGCCATTTGCATTGAAGGGGACGAACCTTAGCAGGTAAGTCAACAAGATCCCATACGTTGTTCTCATACATGGAGTCCATCTCGGATTGCATGGCCTCAAGCCATAGCTTTGAGTCAGAACTAGTCATGGCACCTTTATAGGTTGCGGGTTCACTACTCGTTAAGAGTAGAATGTCTTCTATGTCATGTTCTTCGACCATACCAATGTATCTGTCCGGAGGAATAGAGACTCTTCCCGACCTCCTAGGTTCCTCAGGAATATTAACCGCAGCCGGGATTGAAGGAATTGGTTCCTCCAATGGTTGCTCGGTATTTGTTCCTGGAATCTCCAGACGATTCGAAGGTTCTATTACTCTTTGCATTCTCGAGAAATTCCTTCTCTAAGAATGTCGCACTTGCCGCAACAAATACACGTTGTTCGGTTGGCGAATAAAAGTAATGACCAAGTGTTCCTTTAGGATAACCTATAAAGTATGTCTTGACCGATCGCGGGCCGAGCTTATCCTCGTGTCTCCACTTGACATAAGCTTCACAGCCCCAAACCCGTATAAAGGACAAGTTAGGGACCGTTCCCTTCCATAGTTCATATGGAGTCTTGTCAACAGCTTTAGACGGACTTCGGTTAAGTATTAGAGAGCGGTGACAGAAGAGCATAACCCCACAATGAGTCGGGCAACACGGTGTGACTCATCATGGATCGAACCATATCAAGTAGTGTTCGATTTCTCCGTTCGGACACACCATTCAACCGAGGTGTTCCAGGTGGAGTTAATCGCAAGGCAATCCCACAGTCTTTGAGGTGTTGATCAAACTCGTGAGAAAGATACTCGCCACCACGGTCCGATCGCAGTGTTTTAATCTTTCTACCCAAAGAGGTTCTGTACCCGATTCTGGTATTCCTTGAATTTCTCAAAGGATTCACTTTTGTGCTTCATTAAGTAGACATAGCCATATCTACTTAAATCATCCGTGAAAGTGATGAAATACCTATAGCCTTCTCGTGCGGTGATTGACATAGGTCCACACACATCCGTATGTATGAGTCCTAATAGGTCAGCAGCGCGCATTCCAACACCTTTGAAGGAAATTCGAGTCATCTTACCAATGAGACATGATTCACACGTGCCAAATGATTGAAAATCAAAGGCCGAGATAGCTCCATTCTTTATGAGCTGTTTTACGCGTTTCTCATTAATGTGTCCCATACGGCGGTGCCATAGATAAGTTTGATCTTTGTCACCAACCTTTAACTTTTTATTCATTACGTGTAATATTTCGGTGGTCGGATCTAAAACATAAATTCCGTTCATGGAGACCGCCTTGCCATAAATCATATCGTGTAATGAGAAAATGCAAGTATTATTCTCTATTACAAATGAAAAACCAAGTTTGTCAAGTGCGAAATCGAAATAATGTTTTTAGAAAGATGGGTACATAATATCGAGTTATATAAAAATAACTCAAATCCGCTGGGAAGCTGGATCACGTATGTTCCCCTCGAGACGGCAGCCACTCGTGCTCCATTCCCGACACGCAGGTGCACCTCACCCTTTACGAGGGGTTCGATGTTTCGGAGCCCCTGCACATGATTACACAGATGAGAACCACAACCAGTATCTAGTACCCAAGTTCCGTAACTTGCGTGGTTAATCTCAATCATATGAATAAAAGTAGAAGAGGAAGAAGACATACCAACAGGTTTAACGCGACCTGCTTTTATGTCCTCATGGTAAACAGGACATGTACGCCTCCAATGCCCAGTCTTACGGCAGTGATGGCATTCCATGTTTTCGGTCTTGCTCTTTGTCGCGCCTGATGAGTTGCTCGACTCACCAGGCCCACTCTTACCTGATCCCGACTTCTTAAACTTCGGTTTACCTACCGCTAGGTCTGCCTGAGCTTTGCCTTACCCTTGCCCTTGTTTGACACAACGAGAACATCCTGTTTTAAGCTCCCACTGAACTTCATATCCTTCTCGGTCTGTACAAGTAGGGAGTGTAGTTCATGAGGACTTTTCTTCAAATCATTCATATAGTAATTCGCTCTAAAGAGCGCAAAACCATCGTGGAGTGAATGAAGCATGCGGTCAATCACGATGTTCTCGCTGATTTTACAATCAAGCGCCTCCAGTCTCTCGACATTCTCAATCATGCTGAGAATGTGTGGGCTAACCGGTTGGCCCTTCTGGAGTTTCGCATCAAAGAAGCGAGTGGTATGCTCATAGGTCGCGATTCTCGGTGCTTTCGAGAATTCCTTAGTGAGCGTGGTGAAAATCTTGTTTGCACCTTGGGCTATGAAGCGTTTCTGCAAATTGGATTCCATTGCAAAAATGAGTACGTTTTTAATCGCACCCGCTTCCATGACGAAATCGTTATACTTGGCGATCTCGTTAGCTCCGGCCGTGGGGCCTGGGTTTGACGGGATGGGCTCGTCGGATATTTGAGCTTCCCGTCGCCAGCATTCCGTAATGCCGCCTCCCGATCCGCGAAGTTTGATCCATCATTCTTGATCGAGTAGACCGATTCATCCGATTCATGAAGATCCGGCCGGGACTCATGGTCCAATGTGGCACTTGGCATTGGGTCGCAAAGACGCTGACCATTTTGTTATTAGCAGTTTAAGTGATCGTGATCTCTTTGAAAAAGAAGGGAAAAACAAAACGAAATAAGCAACTCATGGAGGTGATTTAAGTCTATTTAAAATTCATTTTAACATGTAGACTCATTGCACTTGCATAATTTATCTCCCTCAAGAATAATACAAGTGATCCCAAGACTCAATTTCCGTAAATTGATAAGCCAACTTTTTAGCTAGTTCTATCGTTAGAACTCTTGGTCGATAGATTTCCGTAAATCCTATCTATAGTCCACCATAATCACAGGATCGTACGAGTGACCATAGTGTTGAGATAAAATAGGTCAATCAGTTCCAACTTACCCGACGTAGAAGGGGTCATATTATGCCTACCGACGAAGAAGGGATTCATTGGAGTTTGACCTATAAAGACTATTCTCAATTTTTGGTTATACGAGGAAGATCCCATCAACTTAGTTTTAATTCATTTTAAGTGAACGAAAAACTAGCATTGCGTGAATGAATTAATTTAGGTGATGGCTTATAAAAACGTGTGATATCTGTATATCATAGAAAACTAACGCGCGACCTCTATATGAGTCAGTTTTCATGCAATTATTAGGTGGTTTGGTTTTAGGCGGAATATGATGCAATCTATCGTTACGATAAAATAAATAAAAGAATGCAAAACGTAAATAAAAGTCCTAGTGTGGCCTATCCTAGTAAAAAAGAACATAATACAACTTTGGAATCCACCGTTAGACCCGAGAAGCTTGTCTTGATGTTCCATCTTAGTCCATGCAGCGGGAGTGAGCATCCGATCTCCATCTTTGGTCTTCTCAAAATTACAATTTAATAATTACAAAATAAACCTATTTACATTCTAAATAAAAACTGTAATTACAAGGAAAAACCAAAACGGAGATACTAGATCTCAAAATACAACCAAGACCGTGTTCCATCATTACGGTAACACGTTCTACTAAGGCCACACTAAGTTACAACCGTTTGTAAAATTAAATACGTAATAAAACATTCAAGGCATTCAAAATAACGATAAATAAAATGCAACAACTAAAACAAAATTTATTCGTGACATAATTCCGTAATTATGTTAAATTTATCCAAACCACCTTTAATGATTAAAATTATGTGACAAAACCGCTTTAATCAACTTAATTTTAATCCATGATAATCCGTTACTTTAAATCGCTTTAAAATAACTAAATGGTACGTGAGTGAACCGTTTCACTATCAAGCGAGTGTACAAAATACGTATTATGTACATATTATGGCCAAAAGAAAAATTAAAACACGAAAAATAATTTTTCATTGCTGCCAAAACGAAATATCCTCGATCGAGACACAAAAGTCCTCGATCGAAGAAGAAAAGGGCTCGATCAACTGAAACTGCTAGTCGATCGAGAGGTATGCCAAACAGAAAGTGCTCGATCGACTGAACTTGAGGTCGATCGAGGACTTTTATTAGCAAAGCTATTCGATCGAGTACGAGGACATCTCGATCGAACAGTTGGGGTTTTAAAATAGGTCGATCAAGTACAGCATGTACTCGATCGAGCAAAAGCAAAGCAGAAGAGCTCTCGATCGAGTAGAAATACGCTCGATCGAGTGCAAAACATGGCTGAAACAATAAAACCCTCGTGAAAATGATTTGTCAAAACAAAACCAATTGCAATTTTGATCTAATTCGTATAAAATTAAATCAACAATTGATAAAACTTAACATATTGCTATAATTACCGTATAAAATAACAATATGCAAAAACAAATCGAAAACAAAAACAAAACAGCCGTGTATCCCATGGCACAGTTTTCAATGCAAAACAAACTCGTTTCAAATCGTTTTATGAAAATCACAATGAAAAATTTACGTGGCCTCGCTCTGATACCACTTGTGGGGAAATATCCGTATAAAACCCTTAAATTTTAGGACTATAACGTAAGTTTAACATGCGATTTATGGTCATAAACGAAAAACAATAGAGAAACGATAAAGAACAAGAATCAACCTCGGGTCCTAGTGAATTCGGCCTAAGACAGAAATCAATGTAGATTTCCTCCTAATCGTTGCACCCAAGACCGTCTGAGACTATGCCCCTTGTGCTAGAAATACTCTCTAATTGACTTGCAATATTGAGAGAGTTGTTGTGAGGTTTTTCGATGTGAGATCTAGAATTTCAGAGAAAATTGCCCCGAAACCCTAATTTCTTTGCAAAATGAGATGATTCGATCACAAAAGGAGAGAAGCTCCCCTTTTGTTTGTTTCGGCCGTGGGTTTGCTTGAAGGAGGGAGTGGGCTTTCCACTTTCTCCTTATTATTAACTCATGGTCCGACTCGATTTTCGCTAAATGCATATGACGGGATTTTATTATAAATCGTAATCGGTTATCGGTTATTAAAATATCAACTAGTAACATGACTCAGTCGATATATTAATACATGTCCGACAAAGACAATATTGTATAATTAATTTAATATACATCAATTAAATATAATCGTTTATATTCAATTTACGAATTAGTCTAGAACAATACATTTAATTCATTTTGTCTGCTAGTAACATGACTCAGTCGATATATTAATACATGACTTAGTCTAGAACAATACATTTAATTCATTTAATTCAATATACATCAATTAAATATAATTAATTCATTTTCTCTACTTTATTCTCTTTCTTACTCTCAATTAGTCTAGAACAATACATTTAAAACCCCCCCAATTTGGTTACCGTGACAAACTTAGACAAAGCTGACATTTTCCCATCTCCATGTGGAGATCGACCCGACTTCCCTAGCTATATTAGTTAGAGCCAGTTGGTTAATTTTGATAGGTATACGACTGCCCTGTCATCTATCCTTTATCATATCGTTACCTAACTCTCCATCAAGATCTCAGATCGTGCAAACACTCTACAAGGTTCTCATTCCATTAATACCTCGAAACTCACGGCTAATATGTCGTCTTACTCTCCTATATATGTTGGAATATGTGTCCTCCGACAATAATGCGATCACGACTGTTGATCATGATGATCACATGTTTAAATCTCATTATAAAGAATACAATTGGGAAGTAATATTGTTACTGTCAACTGGTCAACATATATCGGTAATGATTGGCTGACTAGAGTTTGACATTACTGTCGTGCGACGGTTGTGATCAGTTGACCCCCTAGGTCATACCTATAGGGCAACACTCTTAATTGATTATTTAATTAATCGTATAATGTTACGAGTTAATTAAATTACTTGAAAATTGACGGACGATTTTGGAAGTAAAATTTACGTATCAAATTGAAATGTGATACGGTCTGAGTAATCAAATTGTATAATTACTCGGATGAAATAATTGTTTAATGTAACAATTAAATTTGAAAGAATTGTTATAAATACAATTTGTTGTGATTTATAAATTGGTAAAATTTTTGGTACAAGTAATTATGACATTACTAAGTCGATTTTTGTATGTGACGTATTTTTGATAATACGTTGATTTTTAATATGTTAAAAATTACATAACAAATTTATGTTACATATGACATGTGACATATTGACAATTGACAAAAATAATATGGATTCCATATTATCAAATGGACCGAAATAATAAGAAGAGGATTAAGCTAATTAATTGTTTAATTAGTAGGTAAACATAATGATTGTTTACTTTAGAAGCCATGCAACCCTATTATGATTTGTAAAGAACAATCCATGCATGCATTGGCTCCCCTTTACTCCTCCTCCCACCCGGTTTTCCACCAAGAAAGGCAAAGGTTTTTGCCTTATATTTTTCTAATACACTACATTCATTTTTAGTGTATTATCATTCATTCTCACTTTCACTTATCTAAACAAGTTTTAGAGAGATAAAAAGCTTCCATTTTTCTCCTCATAAAAACCGAAATATTTAAGTGTTTATAAATATTTTGGTTCAATTTTCTACTAATTAATATTATACTAGTACTTATAATATTAATTTGAATTAAGAGAAAGCCTTGGGTATTAAGCTTAGGGAGAGATCCTATACTTGGATATTGGTTCATCCATAAGGGAAAGCTCAAGAACAAGAGAGAAAGGTGATCTCTCTTGTGCCCATTAAACCGAAATCACCAATGTAAGGACATGATTTCTCCTCTATTTTATCTTTTGTTTGCATGCATAAGTTCCATATTTAATTTATGACAAATTAATTAAGACATATATGAGTATGTTAGTATGTATAAAGATCTACTTTTCCTTCAATATAACCACCAACTCACACCCTCTAGTGAGGCTATCGTACATTTCCATAATTTCCTACCTTCATGCTCCCTAACTCCGGTCAACATTCTCTCAACTTACTGTGGGGAAATATCCGTATAAAACCCTTAAATTTTAGGACTATAACGTAAGTTTAACATGCGATTTATGGTCATAAACGAAAAACAATAGAGAAACGATAAAGAACAAGAATCAACCTCGGGTCCTAGTGAATTCGGCCTAAGACAGAAATCAATGTAGATTTCCTCCTAATCGTTGCACCCAAGACCGTCTGAGACTATGCCCCTTGTGCTAGAAATACTCTCTAATTGACTTGCAATATTGAGAGAGTTGTTGTGAGGTTTTTCGATGTGAGATCTAGAATTTCAGAGAAAATTGCCCCGAAACCCTAATTTCTTTGCAAAATGAGATGATTCGGTCACAAAAGGAGAGAAGCTCCCCTTTTGTTTGTTTCGGCTGTGGGTTTGCTTGAAGGAGGGAGTGGGCTTTCCACTTTATCCTTATTATTAACTCATGGTCCGACTCGATTTTCGCTAAATGCATATGACGGGATTTTATTATAAATCGTCATCGGTTATCGGTTATTAAAATATCAACTAGTAACATGACTCAGTCGATATATTAATACATGTCCGACAAAGACAATATTGTATAATTAATTCAATATACATCAATTAAATATAATCGTTTATATTCAATTTACGAATTAACCGCTTAATTCGTTTTAGCCATTATTATTTAATCCGTATTAAATAATTATCTCAACATCGCATTTCACTAATTATTAGTCAATAACTCCGACTAACTGTTTAGTCATATTAGGCATCAACATGACTATATTTTCATACCGTCACATCTCTCAAACGTATCCTATAGGTGTGACTTTTAGGGACCAGTTGATCACCGCCATCAGTATGACAATAACGTCAAACTTATCTAGCAAGCCAACCGTTATTGATAAACGTGGACCAACTGATAATAGTACAAAAGTATACCCTTTGATCCTTTTAGAGATTTAAATGTTATTGCACTAACTGTAGAGGACACCAGCCCCAACACTTACTTCCATCCTTATTTCCCCCTTTTTACTCAATAATACCAATTAATAATTCATCTCCTTTCTCTTTCTACCTAACTCTTTAGTAATTTGTTTATTTTTCCATATCTCCACAACTCTAATTCCCTTAATTCATAACAATATCTTATCATTCTTCTTATCATTTATCCTCTCTCATCTTGCTTCTCACTCCCCTTGTCGCCATCAAGTCCACACACTAACAGTTACTCTTCAATTAGTCGTATCTCCCTTTCGTATCTCTAGAAAACCAAAAATTTACCCCATACCGTTAATTTCCCAAAGAATTACACACTAGGCTCACCCCTTGATATTCCAAATTCCCAAACTCAATCACGATCTACAAATCCACGTCGCAACATAACTCCATCTAATGTTCACTATATACCCCTCTACTTCATCCCTCTAAAGCAACCTTTCATTACATATATCCTTAAGCAACACAATGCTAACCGTCTCTCTTCCATAAATCCTTACACGTCCCAATTTGCCACTATTCGCATTCCTCATTTCGATTTTTTTCATCCTCACATTTCCTTACCCTTATATCACTCTTGCCCATAAACACTGACTTTTATATTACTCAACACACTACTGTATCACTCACCATATCGCACCAACATGTTCCTTACCTTGATTAGCTCATCATTCCTCCCTTTCCTTTTCCACTATCCCTCACAACCATTTTAACAAGTGTCTTCCTTACCCAACACATGTCCTTCACAAGCCGGAATTCTCCTTGTCATAGCATTTGGTAACTTACGTATCCAGACCGTCACATATATAAAAGAACGCTTTAAGACCCAAAACATACATGTGTACATACCCTACGACTCGAAACAATGTAAGGACATAGCCACCGACTCAAAACAAAAGTAAGAACATAGCCACCGATTAAAAATTAAGATAAAAACATAGCCACCGACTCAAAATGGTCGCCCACTGAGGTACTCGGTCGAGTATGTGGCATACTAGGTCGAGTACAGGGTACTCGGTCGAGTAATGAGACTACTCGGCCGAGTTAGTGACTCCAGAAGCTAAACGGTATTATCACAGAGAGATTACTCAGCCGAATATGGAATACTCGGTCGAGTATAAAAGATACTCGGCCGAGTAGGGACTACTCGGTCAAGTATCGGCGCAGTTCTCAACACCGCCCAGTTTTCGTAAAACAGTCATATCTCCCTCGTTACTTGGTCATTTTGGGCGTTTGACCTATCGTTAGAATCGTAAGAAGACAACCTATCACCTACAATTGGAATTACATCAATATAATTTCTAGAACTTGACTTATGACAGTTTTAAGACAGCCCTTCCGTAATCGATCTTCATACAAATCAAATTTTCTAAACCCAGACAATTTGAACATGCATAAGGCAACAACAACAACTCAATACTTCAAGAAAGCAGTACATAATTGAAATCTTATCATACTCACATGAAAATTAAACAAAACATTCATATATATATATATAGACGCATGACCTTAATCACATGCTACTACCAACAACCAAACATTAACATCATCATGACCATATACGCATGTACCACTACCCTTTTGAAAGCCACATAATAAACACTTAACATGGCAACATATTCCATACTAAAATTCAAATCAGTAAATCTCGCCACGCTTTTCACATGTTTCCACATACCACTTCTCATACCGCATTATCCAACCATTCAAGTTCCAAGTACCACACACATACATGACTCGACACACAACAGTACCCCCCATGTGACCGGCTTGAGATCGTAAGGGCCTTAATGCGACTTTGAGATGTCTCCCAAGTCTTTGCAGTAGCTCCAAACAGCTCTCCCCGGGTTCATTTTATTTAGACTCCCTAAGTTCATTGGGTTCATTAGTTTTAGGTGCCGGAATCGTCGGCTCTGATACCACTTTGTAACACCCCCTCATACCCAGGTACCTTGCCAAGGACTACCTTAGCAAGAGAGGCTGTTACCATCTCGGTTTCCCGAGGTTAGCATATCAAAGTTACCAATTCCAAACAACCTTTATTAAAGTATAAAGAGTTAGTGATTACATGTTTTCAAAACCAAACCAAAGTATAACTGTGAAAGGTCTAATAACTACAAAGAATGCAGGCTAAGTCTCTTGACGGCGGAAGCTAGACTCGAGTGATGACTCCCATGACTGTCCCATAGCTAAACATCTGCATTACCTGTTATAATCTGCTCATCATCCCCGAATGGATCACCGCAGGATTTACGAAATAACAACAAGGGGTCAGTACCGTTCAATCAAGATAAGACAAACAAACAATGCAACCGTCTGATCATCCTCCGTAGTAACCGGCTACACATCGAAGTGTGTAGCGCTGGCAGATTACCCATCGCAACAGGTAATCCACTCCGCCAGTGGGTGACCGCAGCCCATCCCCATCAAGTCCAGCTCATCAACGAGCGACTAACAATCCCTGTCCCTTAATGTGCACATCCCCTCCCGTGACGGGTTCCACGGAGGGCAAACTAGGGTGTGAAGCCACTCCTGCAAGTGACTCCACCATAATCAACACACACATCACAATACCACAGCATCACAACTGCCACAACACCACAACCGTCACAACACAACCACATCACCACCGTCATCACAACACCCATACTCCGATGATCAGCAGATAACAACAATTACAACGCAAGCACAGTCTTAAATCTATTAACAGTAACTGAGTAGGGAAACCCTACCTTTTCGCAATCCGCTATGCTGCAATCAATCATACAAATGCATAACAAATACCACATCGTCACCTACAACAATAGTAATCAACAATCAACACATATTTGATGTGCAAACCCTAAACCCCCAAATTAATCCAAACTAGGGTTTGCTAACTTATAAGAACAACAATAGATCAATAAAGATAAGACACTTACTATGACGACTAACACGGAGTATGGTGCTAGAACCCACAATCAATGACCTTTGCCTTGGAATTGATGAAGACGATTAGAGGGGGAAGAAACGTAGTTTATGTTTTGGAAGAAAATGCCTTTAGAAACTGACAAACGATTATATAAATAATCTCTAATCATTTTAATCAAAACCGCGGAAATAATATCCGACAGACCGGATACTCGGTCGAGTATAGAGTATACTCGGCCGAGTACCCTCTACTCGGTCGAGTATTCAGCATACTCGGCCGAGTGTTCCTGGGCAGTAGCCAAATAGGCTACATGACATACTCTACTCGACCGAGTAGGCCATACTCGGTCGAGTACCAGCCTATAAAATCCGTTGTATTACAGTATTCCCTCCTTAAAAAGAACTTCATCCCCGAAGTTCCAACCCAACCTATGAAACCTGGACGCCTAACACTAGGTCTACCAACCACACTTACTTCCACAATATGACTCACGATATCGTCCCAACTTCAGCATATACACTCAATACTAACTCCATAATATTACCAAATAACCACAAAATAATGTTGCCAACCTTGTCTCACTTCCATAACACTCACTAGTAACTCAATTCCAAGACCATCCACGGGACAAGATCAACCATCAAGACGGACTGTTACAATCTATTCACAAAATCGACTCAAATCATAAACTAAACCTCGCAAGAAACTGAAATACCAAATTAAGCCATATAATCCACAAAATTTAGTACAAATTTTACAAATTAAAACTGAAATTAAAATCAATAATTTAAATATAAGATTATACAATAATTACACAAACAAAAAACTAATACCTGTTTCATTAGCACTATCATCATCAAGCATTGTGATATCTATAATCTCCCTAACAGTTGGAGCTGCAAAATCATCAAAAATAATGTAACAAGTAGTAGGAAATCGCGAGGTTAAGAAAATCGCTCAAATTTTGACCAAATTATGGAAAGCGCTTAATTTTGAACAAAATTGAGCCTTATATTAAAGAAATCGTTTAATTTTGATCACAATCGAGCCTTATATCATCAATTTATGAGTGAATTATATGAATATGATCAAATTTATGAAATTACCTGAAAATTAATTGAAATCTTGCTCTAAAATTGCCGAATCTACGCACAACTTCAATGGAAATCGCTGCACTTGATTTATGAATTCAATTTTTGAAAACGCGATATTTTTATAAAAAAATTGTGTTTTGCTTTGGTGAATGTCAGACGAGCAAACAAACAGAGAAAAATGAAGTTTGTGTGATTTTTTTAGAGAGAGAAAAAATTTGGGCCAAATGAATAGATTAAGAATGACCCTAAACTTCCAGCCCAATGAATAGTTGAAAATTAGTCCATATGATTAGCCTAATAGTTGCATTTGGTGAGGTCGGCCGCCTCGCCATAATTAACGGCCTCACCGGATCCGGCCTCTCTCTCTCTCTCTCTATCTCTCTCTCTCTCTCTCTCTCTCTCTCTCTCTATATATATATATATATATATATATATATATATATATATATAAGCGGGATCTCGTGAGTTTGTGCTTTAAAATCTGGACCATTAAATAGGAAGAATTGAAGGGCTGCGATTTAATCTCATAAAACAATTGACATGGCGCATATAAAACGAGACACGCAAAACAAATCACAACCCCTCTCTCAAATAAAAAACCCAAACCTTGATAATCTTCATTGTTTCTTATCAAATCACTAAAATTGAATGATCGATCATACAAAGGTCTTAATAAGATTTCACTCATCAACGCAAAATCTAGGTTTGTTTGTTAAGTTAGATGGAGAAGAAGGAGGTGAGATTAATGTGGCTCAGTTTCGGTATTCCTGGTGATTCGAATTGGGCTCCGTCAATTGAAGAAGCAGCAGGTGAATGAAATATGGAGCCGTGGTGGCTGAGGTAGTCTACTCCGGTGCTAATCAGGTTTCGCACTTGGTTTCGGTGTCGAATCTGAGTTTGAATTGAGCTGCTTGTGATGGTGAGGCGAGGAGGAAGCAGGTGACGAATTGAGCTCTGTTGTGATTCGAACAAAGTTGAACGAATTGAGCGTTATTTCGTTGGTATGATTAGCATATCAGCTTCGTGTATTTCTAGGTCTAATGATTACGAGCAATCTTGTTAATTAAAGGAAGAAGGGACTGAATTTATACGGATGAGTTCATTCTTTAATACTGTGCTGCGTTGGTCACTGATTTCGGTGCCGAGTTCTTTGATTTTGATTCACTTGTACTGTCATTGTCTGCTCTGAACAATTGGTTCTATCATCATGCATGTCTTTTGTCGAGAAACATTATTCGTATCTTAAAGTAAGTTTCCAAATGGTAACTATGTGGGAAATAATCTGTATACTTCCCTTTAACATGAAGGATTATAACGATATAATAAAGATGATCTATGGTCATAAAATAAAATACATAAGCATAAGTAAAAAGATATAGAATTAACCTCGGGTCCTTGCAAAATTGGCCTAAGAACAATATCAAAATTGATATTCACCTATTAGTTGCACCCAAGACGATCTAAGATATACCCTTTGATTATGCTAGAAATCAATCTAAAATTTTCTGTAAAATTTAATTGTCTTTGTGTTTTTGTGATGAGAAAGAGAAGGCTAGGTCAGAAAAAGAATTAGGTTAGAAATAATTCTCCACCATTCTTTTTATATAGACCGAAATCCGAAATCAATTAGGAAAGTGGAAACCTCCCTAATTTCGGCCACCTGAACCGAAAATAAGGAATTAAATTTCCTTATTTTTGGTCTTTCCAAAAATATATAAAGTGTGTTAAATTGTCATCTAGTGAGGATCGAACCCATGACCTCTTCGTATGTGTACCCTCACTATTACCACTATGACACATTCAACTTGTTGATATTAAATACAACTGATTATATTTAACTACGAATTAACAGATTAATTCGTCCAAACTAACCTTATATATATTAAATTTAAATATAACTTATTATATTTAATTCACGAATTGACAGTTAATTCGTCTCAACTTAATATTATTTAATTTTCATTAAATAATTATCTCATCAACACATTGACTAACTTTTTAGTCATTTTGGGCATCAATGTAATTATATTTCTATAACCACATTTCTCAAATACGTCCTATAGGTGTGACCTTTAGGGACCAGTTGATCACCGCCATCTGTATGATAATAACGTCAAACTTTCTAGCAAGCCAACCGTTATTAGGTAAACGTTAATCAACTGATTAAATATACGAAGTATACCCTTGTGAACCTGTAAGAGATTTACAAATGTTATCACACTAATTTGTGGAGGACACCAGTTCCAACAAACTCCCACTTGTCCTCACAAGTGTATGTGCGATAACCGATTCTCATATCCTTTAAAATTTCTCCCACTCAATGTAAAACAATTTGCAAATCCGAATTCACAAAGGTCGTATTTTACAAGCGATCAGTATCAAGAGTGGTTTTCCCGACTAGAGAGTAACTTAACTGATAAACGAATCAACATTCGAGCATGGCCATGCATTTCAGTTACAACTCCTCGAGTGGCCCTAAGAAATAACTATACCTGATAAGGGATGGATATTTTCCTCAACTTAAATCTTGCAGATGTAAGCACAGTATGAAATGACCCAGAAAAAATCTACTTAGCCCCAGTTACGGTAGACCGTGAGAAAGAAACCAAAGTCACCCAAAAACTGCCTTAATCTCAAGAGACATTTGATAGTCAAAAGAATCGACTCTAGGTACACAATAGATGTCCTATCCACGACCTGGCACCGAATGTTATAGAACATTTAGGACTCTATTACGTTGTCACAAATAAAAATTGTCCTACGAGGTATCATTATAATCTCGTATCTGTGATCGATTAGTCAACCGTTTAACTTATGGCTCGTTGAACCCACCATCAATCGACTGCACAATATAATGGCCGGAGTTATCAGCTCACATTTGGCGATTACGGACAAAAACAAATATAATGTAATTCAGTTCACTTTGTGGCGTTCAATGTTGTCAGTACAATCCACATGAAAAACAAATTATTATATATATAAAACGATGAAGTTATAAATAATATATGAAAAAGATAATGTATCAAATCCATAATCAAGTACTACAACTTAGGAACATGTTTAATTCCCATGGAGTTAACATGCCCTACATGCTTATCATAATTCAACGGTTTGGTGAGAGGATCTGCGATGTTATCATCCGTCGCAATCTTGTCAATTACTATCTCTTCTTGCTCCACGTAATCACGGATCAGGTGAGCCTTCCGTAGTACATGTCTAGATTTGTTGCTAGACTTTGGCTCCTTAGCCTGGAAGATGGCACCTTTATTGTCACAATAGATGGTGATCGGGTCATTCGAACTAGGAACTACCGAAAGCCCTTGTAAGAATTGACGCATCCATATCGCTTCCTTTGCTGCCTCCGAAGCGGCATAGTACTCGGATTCAGTAGTAGAATCTGCTACAACACTCTGTTTGGAACTCTTCCAGCTGACCGCAGCACCATTAAGAGTGAAGACGAACCCGGACTGAGATTTTGAATCATCTCGATCCGTTTGGAAGCTAGCATCTGCGAATCAGGTTGCGCATAGCTTAGTATCGCCTCCATAAGTCAATACCCAATCCTTAGTCCTCCGTAGGTACTTGAGGATATTTTTGACTGTTATCCAGTGTGTTTCACCTGGAGTCTTTTGGTACCGACTCGTCATACTCAATGCATATGCCACGTCTGGACGTGTGCATATCATGGCATACATGATCGATCCTATTACAGAAGTATAAGGAACACGACTCATGCGCTCAATACCTTCAGACGTCGTGGGTGACTGAGACTTGCTCAACTGCATCCCAGTCGTCATAGGAAGGTTCCCCTTCTTGGAGTTGGTCAAGCTGAACTTCTCAAGAACCTTATCTAGATAAGACTCCTGACTAAGTGATAACGTCCGTCGTGATCTATCTCGGTAGATACGGATTCCCAAAATACGCTGTGCCTCACCCAGATCTTTCATCTGGAAATGGTTCTTCAACCATTCTTTAACCGAAGAAAGGAGAGGAATGTCATTCCCAATCAAGAGTATGTCATCGACATACAATATCAAGAATACAATCTTGCTCCCACTCGACTTGATATATAAGCATGGTTCTTCGACCGATCGAGTGAAACCAAACTCTTTTATCACTTGGTCGAAACGATGATTCCAACTCCGAGAAGCTTGCTTAAGTCCATAAATGGAACGCTTAAGCTTGCATACTTTCTTAGGATGTTTAGGATCTATGAAACCTTCGGGTTGCACCATGTACAACTCTTTCTCCAAATAACCATTTAAGAAGGCGGTTTTCACATCCATTTGCCAAATCTCATAATCATGAAATGCGGCAATCGCTAAGATTATCCGAATGGAACGTAGCATGACTACAGGTGCAAAAATCTCATCATAATGCAATCCTTGCACTTGAGTGAAACCTTTTGCCACAAGTCGTGCCTTATAGATATCAGTTGCGCATCTACGTAACGCTTTATTTTGTAAAGCCATTTGACTTTGTAGAGGGTTTTACCTTATTAGGTAAATCAACTAGATCCCATACGTTATTCTCATTCATGGAGTCCATCTCGGATTGCATGGCTTCGAGCCATAGCTTTGAGTTGGAACAGGCCATAGCACCTTTATAGGTTGCGGGTTCATTACTTTCTAAAAGTAAAACATCATTCTCCTCGACCATACCAATGTATCTGTCCGGAGGATGAGAGTCTCTACCCGACCTCCTAGGTTCCTCAGGAATATTAGCCGTATCATCAGTTGGAGGTACTGCTTCCTCCATCTATTCCTCGGTTGTTGGTTCTGGAATCTCCGACAGCTCGAAGGTTCTATTACTCGACTTGTTCTCGAGAAATTCTTTCTCTAAGAACGTCGCACTAGCCGCAACAAATACTCGATGTTCGGTTGGCGAATAGAAGTAATGACCAAATGTTCCTTTTGGATAACCTATAAAGTATGTCTTGACCGATCGCGGGCCGAGCTTATCCTCGTGTCTCCACTTGACATAAGCCTCGCAGCCCCAAACCCGAATAAAGGACAAGTTAGGTACCGTTCCCTTCCACATTTCATATGGAGTCTTGTCGACAGCTTTAGACGGACTTCGGTTAAGTATAAGAGCAGCTGACAAAAGAGCATAACCCCATAATGAATCAGGCACTACCGTGTGACTCATCATGGATCGAATCATATCTAGTAAGGTTCGATTTCTCCGTTCGGACACACCATTTAATTGAGGTGTTCCAGGTGGAGTTAAGCGTAGAGCGATTCCGAGTCTTTCGGTGTTGATCAAACTCATTTGAAAGATATTCGCCACCCCGATCTGAACGGAGTGCTTTAATCTTTCTACCCAGTTGGTTTTGTACCCTATTCTGGTATTCCTTAAATTTCTCAAAGGACTCACTTTTATGCTTCATTAAGTAGACATATCCGTATCTACTCAAATCGTCCGTGAAAGTGATAAAATATCTATAGCCATCTCTAGCGGTAATTGACATAGGTCCACATACGTCCGTATGTATGAGTCCTAATAGGTCACTAGCGCGGATTCCAACACCTTTAAAGGAAATTCGAGTCATCTTGCCAATGAGACATGATTCACACGTACCATATGCAGAAAATCCGAATGAGGGAATAGTCCCATTATCGACGAGTTTCTTTACGCGTTTCTCATTTATGTGTCCCATTCGACAATGCCATAGATAGGTTTTATCTTTGTCACCAACCTTTAATTTCTTATTATTCATGTGTAATACTTCCGTGGTTTGATCTAAGATATAAATTCCATTCATGGAAACTGCTTTGCCATAAATCATTTCATTAAAAGAGAAAATACAACTATTATCCTTTATTGAAAATGTAAAACCGTCTTTAGCAAGTACGGAAACATAAATAATGTTCTTAGATAAACTAGGTACATAGTAACAGTTATTTAATGATAACTCAAAACCACTAGGGAGTTGGATTACATATGTTCCCTTCGAGGCAGCAGCAACTCGTGCTCCATTCCCGACTCGCAGGTCCACATCACCTTTTTCGAGAGGTATGATATTCTTTAGGCCCTGCAAATGATTACACAGATGAGAACCACAACTAGTATCTAGTACCCAAGTTCCGAAACTTGCATGGTTAATCTCAATCATATGAATATAAGATGACATACCAACAGGAGCGACACGGCCTGCTTTGATGTCCTCACGGTAGACGGGACAGTTCCTCCTCCAATGTCCAGTCTTGTGACAATGGTGGCACTCTATGTCACCGCCCTTGCTCTTTGTCTTGCCCTGTGAGCCACTAGTCTCACCGGGCGCACTCTTACCGTTTCCTGGCTTTTTAAACTTTGGCTTACCTACAGCTAGGTCGCCATGAGCCTTGCCCTTACCTTTACTCTTGTTGTGAATCGTGAGAACATCCTGCTTCATGCTCCCACTCAATTTCATATCCTTCTCGGTCTGTATGAGAAGGGAGTGTAGCTCATGAGGACTCTTTTTCAAGTCATTCATGTAGTAGTTCGCCCTGAAAAGGGCAAAACCATCGTGAAGAGAATGAAGCATTCGGTCAATGACAATGCTCTCACTGACTCTACAATTCAGTGACTCCAGTTTCTCGACATTCTCAATCATGTGAAGAATGTGTGGGCTAACCGGTTGGCCCTTCTGGAGTTTCGCATCAAAGAAGCGACAGGTATGCTCATATGTGATGATTCTCGATGCTTTTGAGAACTCATTAGTGAGCGTGGTGAAAATCTTGTTTGCACCTTAGGCAATGAAGCGTCTCTGCAAATTGGTTTCCATTGCAAAGATGAGTACGTTCTTTATATCTTTGCTTCCATAACGAAATCACTATAAGCGAGTGACTCGTTGACTCCTCCATTTGGGCCTGGGTTGACCGGTATTGGCTCAGTTAAATACCCGAGCTTACCGTCGTGATGGCGAGCATTCCGTAGTGCCGCCTCCCAGTCCGCAAAATTTGACCCATCATTCTTCACTCGAGTGGACTGATTCATTTGGTCCATGAACATTTTAAGCCAGGACGAACGATCTAGTGTGGCACTAGGCATTGGGATTGCGTTATTTCCAGCCATTTGTTGTAACAGTATTATTTGATAATAAGCGTGTTCTACACTGCGAAAGAAGAATAAAATAATAAGCATGCATCGTTTTTATTTTAAGTCTAATGAACTAATGTCATAACGCGAAGACTCAAAAACATTTATACAATTGACCTCCCTCAAGAATTATATAAATGACCCCAAGACTCAATTCTCTGTAAATTGATAAGCTAACTTTTTAGCTAATTCTACCGTTAGAATTCTTGGTCGATAAATTTCTGTAAATTCTATCTATAGTCCATCATAATCACGAGAAATTCTTCGGACTATGATGTTGAGATAAACTAAGTCAACACAACTACTTACCCAACGTAGAAGGGGTCATATTAGGCCTACCGACGAAGAAGGGACTCATAGATGTTTGCCCTTATAAAGACTAATCTCAATTTCCGTTTTAGAGGAAGATCTCATCAACTTTTTAATTCATTTTAAGTGAACTATAATCTAGCATGCGAGAATGATTTAAACTAAGGTGATGGCTTAAAGACTGTGACATCTGCATGTCCATGAAAACTAACATACAACCTATATGAGTCAATTTTCATGCATTTTAGTAGTAGATGGTTTGGTTTTAGGCGGAATATGATGCAATTACTAGCATGTGAATAAAAAGCAATAATGAAAAACGTAAAAAGAAAACAGTAAAAGTCCTAGTGTGGCCTATCCTATCAAAATGAACAATAAATACAAGTTTGGAATCCATCCTTGGACCCGAGAAGCTTGTCTTGATGTTCCATCTTGATCCATGTAGCGGGAGTGAGCTTGAATCTTTATCTTTAGTCTTCTTTGAAATTGCAATAATTAAAATTACATAATTGACCTATTAATTACATTCTAATTTCAAAACCCAAAACTAAAATAAAGGAGATTCGAGATCTCATAATTACATAAAAATTATGTTTCCTTCATTACGAAAACATAATTGACTAAGGCCACACTAAGTATTACAAATTTCAACCGATTGCAAAATTAAATACGTAAATAAAATTCATTCATTCGATTCATTCAACATTATTAAAAGCATCAACTAAAAATAAATTAAACATACATAATACAATAAATAAATTATGATGATTAATTTATCCAAACCACCTATTTAAATTAAATTAAGTGACAATTCCGCAATTTAATCACATTAATTTCAAACTTAATCCATATTATACTTGTAATATGAATTCTATCCGTCAAAAATTTTAAACTGCTTTAAAATAACTCGGTATCATTAAATTGTGAACCGATTCACAATAACTAATTGGCCAAAATAAAAAAAAAAATCCAATTCTCTAAATATTACTCGGCCAAAAAAACGAAAAGTCTTTTTTTTTTTATTTGACACGGCTGAAAAAATAAAAAAAAAAAACAACTCCATTCCTATTCTAATTAGGTAAATAGGAAAAACAAGGGAAAAAAAACTTTCCAAAAAAAAACTAATCTAATTTTTTCGGCAAAAGGCAAAAAAAAAAAAACTTTCCTAATCTCCTTTTTTTTTCCTTTTTCACGGTTTACCAAAAAAAAAATATAAAAAATATTTTTCGTAAACCCTAAAAAAAAACAGCCCTTTTTTTTGCGGCAATTATGCCCTAAAACAAGATTTGATGATCAATTGTTTACCTTTGCTATTAGAACATGATTAGCATATGAAATAATAAACATGATTAATTTATATGCCAAAAACTATATAGCAAAAACCATCTTATAATCATAAACATGATGATTCCATTTGATTTTAACTTAATCTGCATTAAATCAAAAAAAATACCAATTCTTCATATGATAATTTTAACTGATTATAAACTATAATATGAAAAATAGAATGGAAAAACAATCATCAAACAGGAAAAAAAAACGGCACAACAAAAAGGCATAAAAAAAATTTCGATCCAAAAATCGAAACCCTAATTTTTTTTTTTTTCTCGAAAATCTTATCGTTTACATACAAATTTTATGAAAATCATCAAAATTAAAATCGTAGCCAAAGGCTCTGATACCACTTGTGGGAAATAATCTGTATACTTCCCTTTAACATGAAGGATTATAACGATATAATAAAGATGATCTATGGTCATAAAATAAAATACATAAGCATAAGTAAAAAGATATAGAATTAACCTCGGGTCCTTGCAAAATTGGCCTAAGAACAATATCAAAATTGATATTCACCTATTAGTTGCACCCAAGACGATCTAAGATATACCCTTTGATTATGCTAGAAATCAATCTAAAATTTTCTGTAAAATTTTATTGTCTTTATGTTTTTGTGATGAGAAAGAGAAGGCTAGGTCAGAAAAAGAATTAGGTTAGAAATAATTCTCCACCTTTCTTTTTATATAGACCGAAATCCGAAATCAATTAGGAAAGTGGAAACCTCCCTAATTTCGGCCACCTGAACCGATTTTTGGTCTTTCCAAAAATATATAAAGTGTGTTAAATTGTCATCTAGTGAGGATCGAACCCATGACCTCTTGGTATGTGTACCCTCACTATTACCACTATGACACATTCAACTTGTTGATATTAAATACAACTGATTATATTTAACTACGAATTAACAGATTAATTCGTCCAAACTAACCTTATATATATTAAATTTAAATATAACTTATTATATTTAATTTACGAATTGACAGTTAATTCGTCTCAACTTAATATTATTTAATTTTCATTAAATAATTATCTCATCAACACATTGACTAACTTTTTAGTCATTTTGGGCATCAATGTAATTATGTTTCTATAACCACATTTCTCAAATACGTCCTATAGGTGTGACCTTTAGGGACCAGTTGATCACCGCCATCATCGTATGATAATAACGTCAAACTTTCTAGCAAGCCAACCGTTATTAGGTGAACGTTAATCAACTGATTAAATATACGAAGTATACCCTTGTGAACCTGTAAGAGATTTACAAATGTTATCACACTAATTTGTGGAGGACACCAGCTCCAACAAACTATGGATCATAATTCATGCAGGTAATGACATGAAAGAGTTGAAATCTTTTCTCGGTTCTTCGAATGAGTTCATTAAATCAGTTAGCCAAATCAACAAGCATGATTCAATGAATGGCAAAGAGATATCCTCTGTTTCGCTACAAGAGGCTCATTTGTGAGCATCTTGCACTTATGAACGACACACGAAATAGGGTGAAAAGGCGAGTAATATATAGGGAGTACATACATTTATGCCTGAATTCTAAATAAACAGATCTATAATGTTCGAATTCTCAAAATGCAGGCTGATTTTCGGTATAAATCATTGGTGGAAGATGTGATGACGGGGTTAAGCTTACAACACCAAGGCTGGAAATCAGTTTACTTGAACCCGACAAGGCCAGATTTCCTCAACCCAGCCACAACTAATCTCAATGATCTATTGACTCAAGGCTGAAAAAACCAATTTGTTCAATGATTTACAATTAACAAGTTGAATATGTCTTCTATGTTCAAATTTCCACTCATTATTGCAGAAATTGATTTATTCGAGATCAATTGTTCAGAGCAGACATGCATGATGATAGAATGTCTTCTGTGGCTCTATGGAGAACTGTACTATATTTTTGCCTGTTAGTAGAATAAGTAGATGTACCATGTATCTTTTTTTATTGAAGTAAATATTTTTTTAATTAGGTTGTCTAGATTAAAGACAAACCAAGTCAAATGTTGAGAGCTCGTGCCATGCGTCTTTTTTTTTACTACATACACTCATTTAAACCTTCAAAATCAAGTAACCAAAAAGGTTACAAATTGTTTAAATACTCCTACTAAATTTTGAATGTTCTCATATAAAATGATGTTCTTATCTAATCTAACAGCACAATAATACCAGAGTAACAATACAATAACACCGGAGTAACAACACAATAACAACATAATACCACCGGAGTAGCAACACAATAACAACATAATAACACCTGAGTAACACGTGGTAAAATCGGGAGAACATAAGAGTAACACTGGATAACAAGTGATAACAAAAAAAAGAGTAAAAAAATCAAAGTAGTAACAATAATATCACAATAACATCAGAATAACAACACAATAACACGTGATAAAAAAAAGAGTAAAAAAATCAAAAAAGTAAAAAAAAAATCAAAGTGACACCGGAATAACATCACAACAACACCAGAATAACAATAACACCAGAATAACAGCACAATAACACGTGATAAAAAAAGAGCAAAAAAAGAGTAAAAAAAATCAAAGTGACACCGGAATAACATCACAATAACACCAGAATAACAGCACAGTAACATGTGGTAAAAAAAGAGAATAAAAAAATCAAACTAGTAAAAAAAAATCAAAGTGACACCGGAATACCATCACAATAACACCAGAATAACAGCACAATAACACGTGGTAAAAAAAGAGTAAAAAAATTAAAGTAGTAAAAAAAATCAAAGTGACACCGGAATAACATCACAATAACACCAGAATAACAATAACACTAGAATAACAGCACAATAACATGTGGTAAAAAAAAGAATAAAAAAATCAAAGTAGTAAAACAAATCTAAGTGACAAAGTAATAATATCAAAATAACACCAGAATAACAATAACACTAGAATAACAGCACAGTAACATGTGGTAAAAGAGGATAAAAATCAAAGTAGTAAAGAAAATCTAAGTGACACCGGAATAATAACATCACAATAACTCCGGAATAACAGTAGAATAACAGCATAATAACACGTCGTAAAAAAAAAAAAAAAAAAAAAAAAAAAAAAACCAATGTCGTAAAAAAAATCAAAGTGGCAGCACAATAACACGTGGTAAAAAAAAAAAGAGAAAAAAATCGAAGTCGTAAAAAAATCAAAGTGAAAAAAAAGCACAATAACAACATAATAACACGAGGTAAAAAAATAAGAGTAAAAAAAATTAAAGTACAAAAAATTGGTACAAAAAGAAAAAGAAAAAAATGTAACATAATGAGAAAATTAGATAAAAACATAAGAGAAAAAAAAAATCAAAGTCGTAAAAAACAAAACACAATAACAGCATAATAACACGAGGTAAAAAAAAAGGAGATAAAAAAATCAAAGTAAAAAAAAAAGAGTAACATTAGAAAACAGAGAAAATAAGTAAATGATACTGATTTTATATGACAGGTAAGATTAGATCTTGGCCATTCATCTCTAATATAATCTAGTGGCTGAGATTTCAAAGCGCAAACTCACCATAAGAAACCAAACTCACAAGATCCCCTCTCTTTCTTTCTCTCTCTCTCTCTCTCTCTCTTTCTTTTTTTTTCTCTCTCTCTCTCTCTCTCTCTCTCTCTCTCTCTCTCTCTCTCTCTCTCTCTCTCTCTCTCTCTCTAGTGGTTTAGAGTTATACTTAATTGTGACTATTAAGTGCATAAACTCTAAATAAGAATATAAACTTGTTAAGATACAAAAGAGGTTTCACTTTTGTGACCCTATACACCACGATTTGATGTATGGCTAGCCCATTATCAAGGTGAATATATTCTAAAAAAAACTAGAATGATACATCATGTAGATAATGCAAGACTGAAATTGGTAACCCAAGATTAAACCTTAAATACTGGAATGATGAACGCAAAGAGTTATCGAGTACTCTTGAAACCATTAGATTCTTAATCTTATGGTATATGCGTATCTTGTATTCAAAGCAAGATGTCTCGTGCCTTTTGGTTGAAAAGGAGATCGAGGTTGTAAATCATTGATCCAAAATAGGTTGATAATTTTCTTTTACCAACGATTTAAGTTGACGCTAATGTGTTCACTTAATAAGGTAAATAGAGAAATCATTGAAGAAGTTCAAAGAGTTCAAGGAATCACGATTTAGTCTTTGAAAAAGCTCAAAGAGTTCAAGGAATCACGATTTAGGCCCTGTTCTTTCTGGCTTATTTTCAGCCTATTTCGATTCGGCTCGGCTCTATTCGATTCGATTCAGCTCGATTTGATTCGATTCGACTTCATTCGGTTCGATTCGATTGATTCGGCTCCATTGATTCGATTCGATTGATTCAATTTCGATTCGATTCATTCTCAGCTCGGCTCAGCTCCATTAAATTGACTCATTTACTTTACTAATTTAAATAATAGTTATTATTAATTTTGTTAACAATAATACTATTTTTTTAATATTAATATTATTTACTATTTATTATTATTATAATTATAATTAATAATATTGTTAATAATTTATTTATTTATTATTATTATTATTATTATTATTATTATTATTATTATTATTATTATTATTATGATGATGATGATGAATATTATTATTAAAATGAATAATAATGTTATTAATGTTAATGTTAATGTTATTGTTGTTGTTGTTGTTGTTGATATTATTATTATTATTATTATTATTATTATTATTATTATTATTATTATTATTATTATTATTATTATTGTTGTTGTTGTTGTTGTTGTTGTTGTCGTCGTTGTTATTATAATTATTATTGGTATTATTATTAAAATTTATAACATTTATTGGTATTATTATTAAAATTCATAACATTTATTATTAATATTATTAATGAGGCACACCGAACCGACTTGACTCACTTGCCAATACAGGGTCTTACAAGTCAACACGCTTGCCAACATGGTTACAAATTCGCTTGGTACCCTACGAATCACAAATCGTTAAAAGCAAATTCTATCAAGTTGATTACTGAAAATACATGTAACACATTTTCTATAAGCGAATCGCGAATCGGTAAGGCGTATTCATAGCGAATATGGTAACCGTGCTTGCCAAACCATCATTTGAGGTACACATAAAACCTATAAATATCTCACTATTCACCAATCAATGGTAAAAACTTCTCACCAACAACTTCCTCTCTCTAGAAGTAAGACTACTCGAGCTACTACCTGAATTCGAGCAACGCTTACTTGAGTGTTTTTATTCTAAACAATTATTTTACTAATATCATTATTAATATGACCTTATTATTTATTATTGTTATTAAAAATATTATTAGTAGAAAAATACTATTTTTTCATTATTATAATTTATGATTATTCATATATAATATTATAATTTTTTTCTTATAAATATTAATTTTAGTATTACTATTATACTATGAATATTAATATATTATAGTTGATAATAACAATAATATTGAATACTATTATTATTATTAATATGATTATTTTGATTCAATTATTTCAATTGACTTTATTGATTGATTGATTCATTTCAGCTCTATTGATTGATTGATTGATTGCTCCATTGATTGATTCGATTGATTGGCTCCATTGATTCGATTCAGCTCAGTTCGATTCGATTCGATTCAGCTCCATTCGATTCGATTCGATTGATTCGGCTCTAAAAAGCCAGAAAGAACAGGGCCTTAGTCGTAATGGGATTATCAAAGTGAAGACTTTGATATAAGCCAAATGAAATGTGATATAGTATCACAAGTTAATCTCTCTTAACACACATTATGGGATAATGTGTGGTTGGATAAAGAAATCAAACGCTATTCGATATGGTTTGGACTTCAATCAAGTTACTTTGAGCTACTTGATCCTTTTTGGGGATTTTATCATTTTGTCTAAATTATTTTTCCACTAAATCTAAAACGAATCATATGAGATATGAAATGGTAGGGTACCATACTTGTAAGTTTTCACAAGAAACAAATGCTCATTTTTCCTTATTATAATCACGAGTACAACGGGTTTGTGGCTCGTGAAGCTGTCTTTCTAAAATACAAGTTTATTTCTAGAAGACAGAGTGGGAGAATTATTCAAAGAGCCACAAAGGATGTTATGTTGCAAGAAACTGGTCTTTCTTGGCTACATGAGACGTTTTGTGTAAGACGTTGTGCCACAAAGGATGTTATGTCGCAAGAAACTGGTCTTTCTTGGCTACATGAGACGTTTTGTGTATGACGTTGTTTTTTCAAATTAAATCATAAGAGGTTGAATTCGTCACTTGTTGAAGATGATGAATTCATGTTACTTTTAGAAAGTAAAGAGCTTGCAACTTACAAAGAAATTGTTTGATTCAAGTTACTTCTGGAAAGTAATGAATATATGACTTACATGAGAGTGTTTAAGTCACAACTCATTACAAGGCATAGAGCCATGAAAATCCGAAATAAATTCCAAGTGGAATTGTTGGATATCAAAGAGAGATATCAAAGCTTGATTGGTGGCAAAGGGTTTTGCACTAGTTGAAATGCTTAAGTCTATTGAGATCTTCTTAGGGATTGTGTTTCATTATGATGATATACATATAGCAAGTGAATCTAAAACCCACTTCTTCAATTAGAAGGAATGTATTCAATACATGTCTAGAGTTTTGTAGATTCTTGCAATCCTAAGATAATGTGAAACTTAAGAGAGGGTCTTAAGTAGGACATGAATGAGTGTGAATCAACATTTTGATCATGTGATAAAACTTCTCTCAATAAGTTAAGAAGTTGTGTTTATACATGAAGTTTAGTGGGAGTTACGGAAATTTTAATTAGTCTAATATATGGATGACATATTGATCATTGGGAATGATTTAAGACTTTTGGAGTATTATAATATATCTTAATATCTGGA
Organism: Silene latifolia; assembly: GCF_048544455.1. NCBI lineage: Eukaryota > Viridiplantae > Streptophyta > Magnoliopsida > Caryophyllales > Caryophyllaceae > Silene > Silene latifolia. The sequence goes on along the minus strand of NC_133536.1, from coordinate 161,701,811 downwards.
TTTATGAAGATAAATCCACATGATATTAGCGTCAAATAAGAAGTCTTATGTTGATAAGATTCATGACTAGTTCAATCGAGTTGAACGTATTTGATTGATTCCATTTGCTTCCGCTGCCGAATCAATTAAATAAGTAATGATGTATAACATTTCATATACTTTGAGTATGATGAATTATTTCAAATCGAATTTAAGTAATAGTTACCAAATAGCCATATTGATTATTCTTAATTGGTTGCAGAAGCATTAAGAATGTATAGCAAAGTGTTTTTGATGCAATTTTGTGTAAGGGTGTTACACAAATGACAATTGACAATTGAGATTGCGCATGGTTTTCGACAAAACCATAATCAAAACACATCAGGATAGTTAAGATACCATTGTGGCTATGTTATTTAAGAGATAGATTTGCTAGAATCGTTCTAGGCAATAAAGAACAATGAGAGATATTTACAACGTAAATTGAGTACACTTGGAATCATGAGATGTGCAAGAAGGATGAGTCCCGCACACTGTGAAAACAGTGGGAGCTGTTCTAAGGATAGATGGCCTATGTCTAGATTGGATCTAGACACGTACTCAGAAAGTTTTGTAATGCAAATGTATACGTTACAAAGGAATGTAGTAAGGTTGAGTTAGGTACAAGAAGTTGATAAAACCTACTAACCAAAGCCTTCTCATAGGCTTAACATGATAAGTCATGTCATATGTCATTTCAATTGCATTGAGATGAACAACTACATATAAAATGAAAATGGATTATAAAAATATGAAGTAGTAATCAGGTATTGACTCTTCATATGTGATAATCACATTTGTCGTTCGAGTTTTTAAATCTAAAAACTCCTTTTATACTTTGTTACATCCAAACGGGTTGTAGAGACAATATTGAACCCCGTTAAAGTGAACCCGGATTAACATGGTATTCGCCCATAGTCACTTGTATGAGGTGACGTCTCGAAGTGACTAGAGTGTGATGCGATTGATGGAAAGTTCAAGTGCCATAGAGTCATATGAGATGACTAGTCGATCACATAGGCAGACTGTTAGGAACACTTTGTCGGGCAGTGACCGCTTATAGAGTTCTGGCAAATTTATATAGCCTGGTCGTGGCGAGAACTACTATAGTATTCTAATGAGTCGATTTTTTTGACTAAAGACTGTTCGCCTAAGATGGCACAGTTTCAGATTAGCTTTGATTTATGTTACTACGACCTTCGTAAATGGGGTCAAATGGGCATATTTTGGGTTATGATGGTTGTGGCTAGTCGAAGGGAATAGTGCGATAGGAATTGTCCACCCCCTTGTCAGGGTTAAAACAATATCTCAGGGCCACTCGAGGAGTAATGAACTGGAAATGCGTGGTCATTCTCGGAAGGTATTTATGGTAGATAAATCCGGTCAATCAGTTATTCTCCAGATCGAGGAAACCACTCTCGATATGATCACTTGCAAGTACGACCAGAAAGACACCTTGCATTGAGTGGGAGATAGTAATAGGACAAGAGAATTGGTGACGCACACTTGTCGAGGACAAGTGGGAGATTGTTGGAATATGTGTCCTCCGACAATAATGCGATCACAACTGTCGATCATGATGATCACATGTTTAAGTCTCATTTTAAGAATACATGTGGGAAGTAATATTTTATAGTCAACTGGTCCACACATATCGGTAATGATTGGCTGACTAGAGTTTGACATTACTGTCGTGCGACGGTGGTGATCAGTTGATCCCCTTAGGTCATACCTAAAGGGTAACACTCTTAATTGATTATTTAATTGATCGTATGCTGATACGGGTTAATTAAATTGCTTAAAATTGACGGACGATTTTGTGAGTATTATTGACGTATCTTATTGTAATTCGATTAAATAAGATACGGTCTAAGTAATCAAATTGTTTTATTACTTAGATAAAATCATTGTTTACGAAACAATTGAAACTGAATGAATAATATATTATAAATACAAGATGTTGTGATTTATAATTGGTAAACCGTTTTGGTACAAGTAATTATGAATTACTAAGTCGATTTTGTACATGACGTATTTTTATTAATACGTTGATTTTTAATATGTTAAAAATACATTACAATTACACATGACTAGTGACATCTGACAATTGACAAAATTACAAAATATAAAATGGACCTCCCATTTTATAAGTGCCGAAAAAAAAAATGGAGGGAATAAGTTTAATATTGTGTTTTGTTTATGTTAAGTGCAAAATATGATGATTAACCTAAATGACTAGCTTTGCATGCCTAATTGCTTTTGTGAAGAGCATCTTGGCCATGCATTGGGTCCTTTTCTTCCCCCACTCGGTTTCCACCTAGAAAAACAAGAGTGTTTCTTCTATAATTATTCTTCTACACACTACATATTTTTTCTAGTGTAATTTTATTCTACTCTCTAACATATTACTAGAACTTAGAGAGATAGAAAATACTCCATCATTTTTCCTTCTCTTGGCCGAAATACTAGAGAGCAAAAACAATATTTTGGGTCAATTTTTGGTAAGATTAATATTGTTCTAGATCAAATAATATTAGTCTTTTAAGAGGTTACCTTAGGTATATATATTGTTGGGAATAATTAATCTCATTATTTTACATATTCATATATATATATATATATATATATATATATATATATATATATATATATAATTGAGATCATATGAGAACCACCAAGATATTGAGAACTGTGAGAACCACTGACAACCCTTAGATCTAAGATGAACTGGATGGATGAGATAAACTCTTCTAACCCAGCAAACTTACGCACCCCAACCCCCAAATTATGTAAACTCAAATCATTTTTGTAATTTTCCTTTCTCACTCATGTCTCTTTATCTCTCTTCGACCATCATTCTCTTCACACACCAGACTCACAACTCATTCTTCATCTCCCTTCGATTATCAAGCTGTCATATGACGTTCAACCGCCATTGCTATGATTTTGAGCACATTACTCGGTCATTTTCAAGATTATTTCCTTCACTCTCTTTGATTTCGAGCACCATTACTGTGATTTCGACCAAATTACTCTGTACATCAGAATTCAACTTTGCTTCCTTCTTCATTCTCGCTGATTTCATCATCGATTTTTCTGATTGTCGAGCAGATTACAATTTACGTAATTCTTCAATTTCCCCAATTTCTTTCTTATTCCTCAATTTTTATGATTTTTATGAGCAAATTAGTTGATTAGGGTTGCATTTCTTATTTATAGCTCTTTATTTCGTTGCTTTCAAATGTTGTTCGATTCAAGCTACCTTCATTCAGGTAAGTTTTTTCAATCTCGTAAGCTATTTAATTGTTCTCGAAGTTTATTGCAGTTTATTTCCATAATAATAACTCTAATTTTATCATGTGTGATCCTATTATGCTAATTCTCGTTGATTTAAAACAAAAACTCGTCTTCATCTCTTTGACAATAACCTCGTTGATATGGAGAAATTCAGTTAATAATTTTGTTTACAGTTCATTTTTCGTTCCAATTATGTAAGTACTTTGCAATTTCAGTAAGTAGGTTACATTTTATGGGTACATTTTCTTAGTCATGTGATTTTTAATGAAAAATGATGGTTTTGTTGAATTTAATAATTGTTCAAATTGTACAGATATAGGTAGTGAGAATCGTGTGAGTCAATTTAGGTATTAGCTTTAGGGTGTGTTTGGATCAATTTAGGTATTAGCTTTAGGGTGTGTTTGGATAACAAATGTGAAGGGATACGATGAGAGGGAAAGAGAGGGGGAAACAGAGGAAATGGGGAAAAACTCAGCATTGAAAGGAGGTGAGTCAATTGAAGATTATTTTTCACCAAAATTAACAATTGCAACATGAATGACGTTGTTGAGCAATGTAATTCGAGTAAGAAAATCTTCATAGTTTTGTCTTTTTTGTCTTTGATCCCTGTCCCAAAAATAATGGTCTGGTTTAGGGTGCAATAGCCATGTAAAATCATGAAGTAGCCTTGTAGATGCATGAGAAAGAGATATATGTGCATTAAACAACCTTGTACGTGCATGAAATGTGTAAAATTGAGTTATCACGTATAAATAACCTATGTGATAGTAATGTTGCTGCCTAACGCAACCATAACCCCCCCCCCCCCCTCCGAGTATAAGTAAATGAAAAGGGCATAGTCGAAGTTGATATTATTGTGAAAGTTGTTAAGGTTTTGTTGGAGGGCGAAGAGGGTATGCAAATTCGTATTCGTATGACGGTATTTCAGAATTGAGCTCAATGTGTGGGGATTCTATCAAATCACTTGATGAAGTTGTTCTTCAATGGATGTCAAGCAGAAAGTCTAGGAATCAAGCTGCATTATGATGCTTCTTGATCTAAGCCAGTTATAACTTAAGAGGGCTTTCACACTAAATTAAAATAGAGATGAAAATAAAAAAGGGGTTGTAAGAGGATTTAAATTAAGATGGTCTTAACCAATTAATTTGAACTGCCATTTTAAATGTAAACCATGAATTACTTATATTACTTTCTTGTCTCATTCAGTTCTACATTTGATATTAATTCAACATTTTAGCATTTGATCTCGGCCGTCTGTAGATATGGAGTAATGATAGGTCCATATTATATACATTTTAACCCCTTATTTTAGCTCTATTTTACATGTCATTTGCACTAATGTTAGTGTTTGTGAGCTAATTCCGTGTTCTAGTTGTGTTTGCTTGTTTTTCATTGTGTTTTGTAGGAAATTAAGCTTTTAGTAGCTTTTTCCCGTCAAATTAGCATTCACCCAAGTTCACGAGGCTAACGAGAACAAGTATTGATCATGCAAAGGAGTTTCGGGAAGCATAGGGGCATTTTGGGAAGAAATTGGAAAACCCGAGCAAGAGGAAACCAATCTTAGTTGGTGGATATATAAAGAAATGAATCCAAATGAAAGCCCATAATAAGAGCTTGCATTGGATGCCAAAGGATTCCTGAGATACCTTAGACGGACGCATTAAGACATAAGCATCGGATTCCGCATCAACATTAAGTGCAAAGTTAAGACGGAATTAAGAGAGAATTGAGAAAACCCATGACCCCGATCGGGGTGGGTGGCCCCGATCGGGGTTACCTCTTTTTATGTTGTTTACGTTACTCCCTTCACCCCTATATAAAGGGTGTTGATCCGGGACCTAAAACACACTTCTTACATACTTTCTACACCACTTTTATACTCTCATTTTAGTTCTTAGTTTAGGTTAGATTAGATTTCCTTTTAGCATTTCCATTTTGTTATAAACAATTTTAATTCAAGTTATATGCAATTTACATATCAAGTTATTTATATTTGCATTGTTCTTCAATTTCATTTCCATTTCAAGGTAATTCTATTCTTATTTTCACTATGTTCATCACTTCAATTGTCATTTGTTTAGTTTACATTTCCACCATGTTAGAGTAGTCTACCTTGTCTAGGGAATGAAGGGAGCCATGCATAAAAAGTATTTGTAACATGATAAACTAGGATGTTATAATATCGTTTCATTGTTTCTATCACATGTTTGTATTGTCACGTTTAATATTTGTTTAAAGGCCTTATTCATTGATTAAGTTTGTTAATTCGTTCTATAAGTCGAGAGGCACGGAATGGGATTAGACTAAGCATGTGTAGTAGGACGACCTAGTCATAAACGAGAGTTTATCTAGGACCCGGTCTATGCTTGACACTAATATCGTGAGGTGGGTGTCTCTAAGCCTAAACAACGATTCATCAACTCCTATGTTCAATTTAAGCATTTACATAATTTGCATGTGTGACCCGACTTCCCTAGACTCCTTTTATCATATAGTTTACATCTTAATATTTGCTAATCATCAAACCAACCAACAAACCAATTCAAATGTAATCGACCTTGATAAAATTCACCCCATAACAACTAATTTATAACTCCCATCTCTTTCTGGTTCGACCCCTACGTACTACATTAATTTGTGTCTAGGTATTTATTTTTGCATAGGTGTGCGATAGCCTATCAAGTAATATTGACTGTAAAATGTTAATTGTCCCATTAGCCATCACAGTTTTTTAGCTGTACTATTATCTCAGCGGGATCGCGATTGTCATCTGAAAATTATAGCTCAATGGGAGTTCTTCAATGCAGGTCTACGGAATTGATGTGAGACTAATATTCATTAACAAGTTGGCCAAATAGAGAACCTTCCTTGTTCATTAGCTTCATAGGCTCATCATACTCCACTAGTTTCCCTGCAGCAAATTTGGCATGAGTATTGAACAGAAGTTAATTTTTGTGCAGATCTTATGTTTATTTTTAATTAAGACAATTGATATTCTTACAAGAGGCATGTTGAAAGAGGCATAGTGTTGGCCAAATAGCAACTATAGGTTCTTAAACGGCACAATATTGCAAGAAAAGTGAAAACACTACTGGCATTTAGAGGAAGTCCGAGGAAATAACAAGCTGCAAATGTAGTATCGGAATGGTACAGGAGCTGTCCAAAACCAAAAATTGTAGCACACTAATCCCAAATGCACTCTTAGTATCCCTTTATACTCGGGAGTGTGTTATTATGATTTTTTTTGTGTAGAAATAGTACTCTAACGTCTTTTCATCATATTGATATAATGGTATGGTTACTTGACTATTTAACTTATTTAAAGCAATAGTAAAGGTTATTAGCTCAATGGTAGAGCGATGTGCATATTTTGCACAAAGGTATTGTAACACCCCCATTTATTCGGGAGCCTTTAGCTAGACATTCCCAAATAAATAGGACTGTTACCATCTCGGTTTCCCGAGGTAGTAGGTAACAAAGTCCAACTCACCAAAGTACTTTAAATAAAAACTTTAATGATTACATATGTTTTACAATTTTAATCAACTAAAACTTAATATAAAAATAAATACAACTCGCAGCGGAAAATAAATAAGTGATATAACTAGATATGTGATCTAGACTTCATCTAAGGTTCTAAGTTTGGCTCTCATCCTAATGCTCCCAAGTCAGCTAATCTTTGGTACCTGTCAAATCTGCTCCCCATAAAACGGTTCACCGCAGGTGTTCACGAATACACAGTCAACCGCGAGGTTGAGTAGGAATAAAACTAAACAACAAGAACATACAATTATCAATCCAATTCAATTCACTTTCATTGCACAACCCCCTAACAACGTGCTCCTTTCCATTACTTAGCACAACTCCCTTAACAACTTGCTCACACTACTTTGGTACCCCTCCCTTAACAACGTACCACAATATGTAATAGTACCCCTCCCTCACAACGTACATATTACTATCTCCCAGTGTACAAACTCCCTCAACAACGTACACTGACTGTTGCACAGCTTTACACATTAGTCACAATCACAACCAACATAATTCATCCTGTCAACATTATCAATATAAACAATTCCAATTCCATCCACCTTGTCAATATTATTAATTACAACCAACACAAGACAATATAATTCTCCCATTTCAACATATGAACAATTACACTTTAACGTAAGTGATTCACCATTCCCAAACATAGATAATTAAAAGTCGAGTTGAGTAGGACTATCCCTACCTGGCAAGCAATTCCAATTATGCAGCTTAAGCAATCCAAATAATTAAAGCAATCCCACCCGATTATAATTCTTCACAACCGTCACCTAATCAAAATATTATAATTCAATTTAATTTATTTATTTATTTATTCCTTTTATTTACTTATTCAAAATAATTATTTATTATATTTATTAAAGGTCACGATATTAAAACCCGACCCAATTACAAACCCGAGTCACCCAAATGAAAACCCGTCTTAAAACTAAATAAGTCAACCCATAAACAAAACCCAAACCCCAAGTATTCCCGTGAAAAACCCACGACACAAACCACACACAACCCATCGATACCGTGTTCAACACCCCCACCAAAACCCGTCCTTCACGACTTCCCTAACCACCATCAGCCCCGACCAATCTCACCACCTACTAGTCCACACCACGACGAACACCAGCGACTAAAACCACCAGCCAACCCGCCACCAGTAGCCCCCAAACACACGTCCTAACCACCCTCTCTACTCGCCACTACCAACCCTCCACCGTGTATAAAACCAACAACCACGACCACTACAGCCACTACCACACCCAACGGCCACCACCATTGTCACCCTTGGTCTACGACGGTTCTAATGGTACCCCCCATCCTCACTCACGGTCAGAAACGCGGCCACGACGCTCGTCTTAGAACAGCTGCGTCAAAACCCTCTGTTCTTGCGATTTCCGGCCACCACCCGCAAAAACCACCACATGCCGCCACGCCAACACCACCAACATGGTCGACTAACTAACCCCGTCACAACCCCACCTTACCCAGGTCAAGTCTTGGCCATTAGAGGGTTCAATTACCCATCGCAAACCCCACGACCAACTCGCAACACCTCCCTGACCAGCCACCTTCAGCCGCCTGCCACCGCCACCCTAGGCCTTCCCAGACACCACCACTACACCCATTCTAACCCTTGCAACCCCACGAACCACCTCCAAAAGTTTGGTCTGATTCCGTCAAGGTTTGGGTCAGTTTCTAAGTGTCTTAAGATCGTCTCACATTCAGCTGTATAAGAAAATAAAACGAGATTAAAAGTTGTTACCTATTAATTACCGCTTGCTAATTCCGTCTCCAAAAGCTCCTCCTCTTAATTGTGATTTAATTCTCAGATTTAAGGTGGTATTTATAGTGTAAGATTTAGAGAATACGAGGTCAATTAGGAAACTATGACTTACCTTATTCTATTTAGCATAGGAATTGCTATTACAATTATATTATTACTAGTTTTAAACCCGTGCAAAATTGCACGGGTATGTATTTGGGCCAGAATGAATGTTTTTTGATGTATATTTGATTTTGCATTTGTATTGTACCTATCTAATTGGTCTAAATCAACGATGTACATAATTAATGTTTAAATTTGTTACAAACATGTGTTCACATGCACTGGTTTATAAGGAAATAACGTAATCTACTCTTGTAAATAAAAATTGTATACATAAAAAACTTTACATTCGCATAAAAGAAATATAATCTAATAATCAACTTTATATGCAAGTTATTCTAAAAATTGAAAAATTTCATGATACACTACATTAGTAGTCGTAGTAGAAGTACGCATATCTGAGTCACAAATTAAAATTTTCAAGCCTTCTTTTCGGGTGACCCTGGAAAGTGCGACATAAAGCTGGCCATGATTAAACACTGGTCTTGGAAGATAGATGCTGACCTGAGATAAAGACTGCCCTTGACTCTTGTTTATCCTCGGTGATGAACGGCTTTACAGATCTGAGAGGATTATTTTTTCTTAAAAAAAACATATTTTAAAGTTTTTCAACTTACCTTATCGTGTTTTTATTATTTAAACAATAATTGTTATAATAATTGTGAATTATTTATTAAAAAATTTATTAAAAAAATTTTACTAAAATTTTTTTAATCACTTGAAAATTAAAATAAAATTTATTTATTTGTTTTTTTAGAGTAAAAATAAAAATAAAAATAGCTTTAAATGCTTGTTGAAGACTATATTAACTCGGTTTCCTATCATTGTCACCTACCAATTTCGGTGTGCGCGGCTGATAGTTAACATACCGAGTTTTATATTCGAAGTACATATGCAGCAGTATCGTTTTTTGAAAAAAAAAAATTTGTACCCTGTAATTTTAAAAAATTATGTTGTGAATTTGTGGTACAATAATATTAACAAAAATACATGTAATTCATTTTTGTAATTCATTTTTGTAATTCATTTCCGTTGTATGTTCGAACCCGTATATAACTGTAATTCCTTCTGTAATTTTATTGTGTAATTTTGTTTCAAAAGTTATGTAATTTAATCACATTACTCGCATTTGTAATTAATTCTGCGTAAATGTTATGCATTTTCTTTACACGGATTGTATAGAATTTTATCATAATATTAATTCGAAGAAGTATTCCATAAGATTATTTTATATAATTTATTGCGACACTGAATTTAGCGCATGTTCGAAAAGACGGATATCAGAATAATTAAATACGTTGCACACTCATGGGGTCCCACCATAACTTGGATTTTCCAAAAAAGAAAAAAAAGAAAATGCATTTATGATGTGGTATTTGTACAATGAGTATTGTCTTCTAAATTTATATAGATAAGATTATTATTATTATTATTATTATTATTATTTTTATTATTATTATTATTATTATTTTTTTTTTTTTTTTTTTTTTTTGCAGAAAATTATTATTATTATTATTATTATTATTATTATTATTATTATTATTATTATTATTAGGGTAGAGTTCCGGTGAGAACGGGGCTTATCGTGAGAACGGTGAGAACCAATCCTTACCATTCAATTTTGATCTAAGGGACAAGATTTAACATCATCTTAAAGGTTAAACTTTAATATTACACACAATCCACCCAAAAGTTAATGAACAAAAAGTCAACACCGGTCAAGGATGGTTGACAGTCGGTCAATGGTCGGGTCAAGGGTGGTCAACGCCGGTCATGGTGACCGCCGGTGGTCAATGGTCCGGGTTAACGCCGGTCAATGGTGGTCGGTGGCTGGTAAGGCGGAGGGTCGACGGTGGTCAACAGCCACCAATGGTCAATGATGATCAACAACTTCAAACTTCAAAAATGTTGTTGATGGGAACTGAACCCACAACCTCTTGGTTGAAATGCACCTACTTTTACCACTGTGACACATGCATCTTGTTGTTCCTTTTGTATCTCTTTTAATATATATCTTTGTTAAGACCTGAGTTAAAACAATATGTACCTCTAATAAGTTTTAATGTACTTCCAGTTTATATTTAATGTACATTCCTTATAAAATCAATGTACATGATGAGTTAGTTAAGTGTACTTGATAAAAATTGAACAACATATTTTATGTACTTATGTTAATTATTCTTTGTATCTATACTTTATATTTAATGTACTTCCAATATATATAAAGTGTCCCCGATGAGTAAGTGAAATAAAAATAAACAATTGTAGTAAATATGATATGTAGCTATAATTATTAAAATGTACATTTATTATATATTTCATGTCCCTTCTATATTATTAAAATGTACTTGAATAATTATTGAAACATGCCTTGTAACTAATTAAGATATACATGGTATGTAACTTTAATATTTATTATATGTACCTATAATATATATTTAATGTGCCTCTTATATAAATAAAATGTACATAATAAAAAATCGAGTCATAATTGATTATTAATTAAAATAAACATGATATGTACCTTTAATAAGTATTATATGGACCTATATTAAAAATTTAATGTACCTCTCATATACATAAAATGTAAATGATTTATTCATCCGTGCAAGATAATTAATTAAAATAAACATGTTATGAATCTATAATCGTTAATAAATGTACCTATTGTAGATATATTTAATGTACCTCCTAAACAAATTAAAGGTACTTGATGATTTGTTGAAACGTGATTGATAAATAATTTAAATAAACATAAATACTTTGATATGTACCCATAGTTATTATAAGATGTACCTATATCATATGGTCAATGTACACCTTACATATATTTATATGATGAACCTAACGAATTAATGATATGAATTTAATAGATAATTGAAATATACATGACATGTCATATAAGAATATATTATGTACCTCCAATGAAAATAAAATGTACCTTCGGCATAAATATATTGTACGTACATTTTTCATTAAAATATTATAACCTATAACAAATGTAAATTTTATAATAAATATGTAAATAATAAGTACAAATTATCATAAGTAAATACGATATTTTGTTCAATCTTTATCAAATATATTTAACTAACTAAGCATTACATTGATTTTATACTGAATGTACATTATATATAAGTTAGAAGTACATTTAATAATTATTATAGGTACATATTGTTTTAACTCATGTCTTAACATACATACATATATCAAAAGAGATACAAAAATAGCAACAAGATGCTTGTGGCACAGTGGTAATAGCAAGTGCATCTCAACCAAGAGGTCTTGGGTTCAAGCCTCACTAACAACCTTTTTGAAGTTTCACTTAGTGGTTTATCATCTTTGACTACTGGCCGCTGACCGACCGCCGGCCAACGCCAGCCACTGCCAGCCACCGCCGTTGACCGACCGCCATTGACCGTTGACTGAATTTGTTCGGTTGTTGACCGGTGGCGTTGACTTTTCCGACGGGTCACTGAATTTGTCCGGACGTTGACCTTCCTTGACCGGCGGCCAAACCACCGTTGTTGACCGCCATTGACCGGTGGCGTTGACTTTTCCGGTGGTTAATGTTGGTCAATGGATTGGGTTGTATAGGTGGTTGTATAATAGAGTTAATCACAACCCTTAGATTAGATTTAGTGGAGTTAAATCTAATGGTTGAAAAGTGTTCTCACCGTTCTCACCTAATGGGTTGTTCTCATATGATCCCAAATCTTATTATTATTATTATTATTATTATTTTTTTTTTTTTTTTTTTTTTTTTTTTTGCAAAAAAATTAGGATCATTATATTAAAATATAAAGTTAGGAGGTACAGATCCTATAATTCCTACAAGGAAAGCCAGGGAGGCCACCTATAACCATACAAGGAACCAACATAAAAGAGCTAAGACTGATAAGCTAACTGTCATTACATTGAGAACGAACAAAAACTAGGTACTTGACCTTCCAAATCAGAGAAGAGGGAGGACGAGCTAGATTCTGGAATACCGTTTGTTGCGTTCCAGCCCAAATGAGATAAATGGAACTAAGCAAGGCACACCTTCTTTGCTTCTTGAGCCAACTGCGTCCTCTGTTATGAGTTTTGAACCAGGAGCAAACAAAACGCAGAACAGTAGAGGAAGTGCACCTCAGCCAGGCTGCCACTCTTAGCCAAACTTCCTTTGAGTAAGAGCACTAAAAAAACAAATGGGCTGCAGACTCAGCCTGATGCTCACACAGTACACATCGATTAACAAGTACCATACCCCTACTGCATAAGTTATCAACAGTAGGGAGCTTGTTTTGGACAGCCAGGACTCCGACCACTGCATGTTTAGGATAAGCAAACGAGTCACCAAAGGTCTTGTGCATAGGAAATGGCGTGCCTTTCTTCCTTAACAGCTGGTACACTCTCTGCTTGTAGTTAGGAGTTTGCAGCAGAGTGATAGCTTGAGCTTTCCCACCTGTGATTTGGAGCAAACAGTCCCTCATTGCTATGACATTACTCCAAAACCATGAGTGAGCAGCTGTAAGACGAAATTCCCAGAAATCTCCCCCCTTTAGCAAGTAAGCCTTAGCCCATTTCACCCAAATATTCGGGGCATCAGTGATGATTTTTTTAACCCAGACCATAAGTTGTGATTTGTTCCAGCTGAGAATTTCCTTTATGTCCATGCCACCTTCCTGTCTAGGCAAACAAAAACTCTCCCAACTTTTAAACACCATCCTCCGGCTACCCTCCTTAATACCCCACAGAAAATCTTAGCACATTCTATTAATTTTCTTGGCAATTCCTTTAGGCAATAGGACACTTGAACCCCAAAAGTTATGAAGACCAAAAATGACAGAGTTTATGAGGGCTATCTTACCAGCATAACTGAGTTGATGGTTGGCCCAGTGAGAAATTTTTTCCCTTATTTTGTCAAGCATAGGGAGGAACATTTTGTGGGTGAGTCTGGAACTGAAGAAAGGAAGCCCCAGGTATCGAACAGGAAGATCTCCTTCAATATAGCCAGTAGTACTCAGGATAAGCTGCTTGACGTGAGGATTAACTCCACCAAAATAAAGATTAGATTTCATGGGGTTAACTTGTAAACCAGATAGGGCAGCAAAGAACTTGAGGCATTTATCCACAGCAAGAACAGATGGGAGGTCTCCTCTGGTAAAAACCAACAAGTCATCTGCAAAGATAAGGTGGGTTAACTTGACTTGAACGCATTTGGGATGATAAGAGAAGCCTGGATAAACTGGTAGATTCCTCAACATTCTTGAAAGGACTTCCATACAAATGACAAATAGATATGGAGAAAGAGGGTCTGCTTGCCTCAAACCCCGTTTGCCAGGGAAAAACCCCTCAATGGAACCATTTATGCTCAAAGAAAAGTGGGAGGTAGTAACACAGGCCAAGATCCAATTTCTGAACTTTTCAGGGAATCCAAACAAAGTCAGGCAGCTGGATAGGAAATCCCAACTGACAGAGTCAAAGGCTTTGCGGATGTCCACCTTTAAAATGCATCTAGGTGTCAGGAGGCTCCTATTGTATTTAAAAGCAACCTCATGAGCAACCATGGAGTTATCAAAGAGGTCCATGCCCTCTATGAAAGCAGCCTGCTCAAGCCCTATTATAGAATTCAACACTGATTTCATCCTGTTAGCAAGGATTTTACTCACAGTTTTATAAAAAACTGTGCAGCATGAGATAGGTCTATACTCAGTTACAGAGGAAGGAGCATCATTTTTAGGAACAAGAGCAATGATGGTAGAGTTAGCAACCTGTGGCATTCGTCCTTTTTCAAAGAATTCCTGGACTGCTGCTTGGAAATCAGGGCCAGTGATACTCCATGTATCTTTAAAGAAACCAGAATTATAACCATCAACACCTGGGCTTTTGTTTCTATCAATAGAAAAAAGGAGCATTATTTATTATTATTATTATTATTATTATTATTATTATTATTATTATTATTATTATTATTATTATTATTATTATTATTATTATTATTATTATTATTATTATTATTATTATTATTATTATTATTATTATTATTATTATTATTATTATTATTATTATTATTATTATTATTATTATTATTATTATTTTTATTACTATTACCATAAGTAGGATTCCCTTATTTTATCTTTACTAATTTATTATCGCCATAACTTATTATTAGTATCAATATATTTATTATCTTTATATATTTATTATTTTCACATTATGTTATAAATTCCCGATATAAATCCCGATCACACTCCTACCCTATTTATTAAATTTCGGCCCACTACTTAATGGCATGTGGTCCAATACTCGATTACTAGCTAAGCCCAATTCCCGACTTGCTTTACTTAATTTATTATTCAACCAACGTTTTATTTGTAATTATTATTAGAAATGCTTTTAACTAATTATTAAATTACGTAAATTATTAATAACAAAATACGGGTATTACAGGTATGGGTTCGAGTCCCATATAGCCTATTAAATAACAAATTCCATGATTGGAAATGCAGTCGAATTAAGATTAAGCAGGCTATAATCATGTTTGGGCAAAGTCGAGCAGGCCATAATTAGACTCGTGCATGCAATAAGAACGCCTAGCCTAGACAGTGTAATAGGTTTATAGTGATCATAATTTCAAAGGCGAGCTAAAATATAGAAACTATTACCATACATGCATCATGCATGCCTTACTTGAAATAGGATTAAAGTTTACAAGGCCTTATCTCTGGTAATCTAAATGTAAAAGAAACACTAATATTTCATAGCCAATATGGGAGTTGAACCCACATCTTGTGCATTGCACAATGCTCTGCCATTTGAGTCAATTGGCTTTCGAAATAAGTAAAATGTAAATATTCGTAATGTAGAAACGTTAATGACTATAAAAGATATTATAAACTGGAGAATTTTAGGATACCCATCCCCTAAAATTAAACAACCCTGTACTTTCATGAAAAAGCAATACATGTGAATTAAACAACCATGTACATGCATGAAAAAGCAATACATGTGCATTAAACACCCCTGTACATGCATGAAAAAGCAATATATGTGCATTAAACAACCCTGTACATGCATGAAAAAGCAATACATGTGCATTCCCTAGTATTATACCCGTCCCCCTAGAAAGGGTTCACTCTGCCTCTCTAGAGTATCTTTTGATCTTGCTGTCGTTCAAATGATAATAAAAGGAAGGGTTTAGGGCAACCCTAAACCCATTCCGGTCCTAAATTTTTGGACATTATTATTACATATAATCAGACCCTTAATAGCATGATGTTAAATACAGGTAGACCTCCAAGTTTAGGAGACACAAATCCATTTGACACTAATCTTAAAAACGCAAATATGAAGAAACTTCCACCTGTATAACCCCTCTGATTAAATATTGTACAAGATTGGAGCCGAAAATCGTAACTTGGACAAATGTGCAATATGATATTATGATTCACTTGTTACCTAACCAAATATCTAGCATTCTCCATCCAATTATGAAAATAAGTAGTTATACTGCTCAAAAGCACAAGGCAATCACATGTGTGACTCATGAGAACATATTTAGAGTCTACCAACTTCGCAAAAAAGAAACTCTGAACGATCCAAACATAAAACAACACATATCAATCAGCATGTTTCCAAGAGCCAGCATCACAAAATCAAAAGACGAGCGCAAAATAAACTGCATCATTAGACATTTACAAATTAAGTCATCATAAGCAAAAGAGCACAACACATCTCAATAAGTAATCGCACCCTGCAAGATTGCCACAACAAAAATAGTATAGTGCACTCAATAATGCACTTTTTATTAAATGTCGGAATCATACAACATGCAAAAAATCAATTAACCAAGCATAATATTAGCCTCAGACATCCAAATAAGAACAAAATCGGGATCATTTCTAGCCTATGGCAGAAGCGAAAACTTATTTTTCAAAGATTTTTTTCAGATATACAACTCTTGTTATCCCGAGAGCAAAAGATCCTACAAATCACCCAACACCTAAAAAAAAGTATGTTAGCATCTGTTCGTAAGTTACATAGCATCCCACTTACGAAATCCCACACTCATCCACTCTAAGAGGGATCATCCATCCGAAATCCAATTAGCATAAAAAATGCGTCAATGGCGCATTCTGTTACCTTTGTAACCAATAATATAGCAGTGCATAGTGAAGCAGCTTCAAAAGTATAAATAGACAAATGCAGCAAGTAGGCTCAATTTATAATTGTCCGCAAAATGAGGGACGCACAACACGTGTTCCATATAAACAGGATGAATGGTTCGTTCCACACATTAAAAACTAAATCTTGACAAGAACAAGCATTTATAGTCTATTTTTCCATTTACCAAATCAACCATTATTGGAAGCACAATTTAAAAGCAATTTTTTTGATGGGTAAATGAATCATGCTATGATAAAATCATCTTGATGAAACAGCATATGGTGGTAGTCTTTGTGTTAGAAAATGCGTTACTTTCACTTATTTTCAACTGACTTGTACAAAGGAATATATGTGCAATAAACAACCTTGTACATGCATGAAAAAGTAATATATGTGCATTCTCTAGTTTTATACCCGTCCCCCTAAAAAAGGTTCACTCTGCCCCTCTAGGGTGTCTTTTGGTCTTGTGGCCGTTCGAATGATAATAAGGGAAAGGGCTTAGGGTTGGATTAGGCGGCACTATTACCCTAGTTTCAATCCCGTCCCCAAAACAATTACATTACTATGTTAATTAATCACATTTCTCAAGTTCCTTAATACTTTCCTTATACGTGCATGAAAAGGCGTTATATGTGTATGAAATAACGTTGTATGTGTATGAAATATGTAAACTTCAGGTCCTGTGTCAAAACAATTAAATTGCTAAATCAAGCATTACAAATATTAAATTATTAATTTTCCTCCTAAGTATGACTAACCCGACTCGATAAGCGTAACCCAAGACTCTAAAGTAATCTAAAATTATGTAACTTGACCTTAATGCTACACCCCTTCAACAATACTTCATGCTACACACCTTCAACAATAAATTGGGGGCTTCTACGACATCTTACTATTTCTGCTTCTGAGCAGCCTTTTTAAGGTTCTCAAGAATGGAATTATCAACTGACTGATAACTAGCACTAACCACATTGCCAACAGACGACTCGTCCTTAGTTGCTAGTTTTCTATAGCGCCTGTGCTCGAACACGCATTTTTTCAATTCAAACTTCTGTAACTCTTAGGTAGTGAATGCAATTACTCGATAAGCACTTTATACAAGGGTGAATTTACGCCACAACCAGAATTTAATATGTGTATCAAAAGTTACAGTGTAATAGTCCATAGCTTAAACTTTCCAATCCAAAAGAACTATAATCAGAAAAATAATCATAAGGATGAATGAATATTACCTGTGTATGAGAAAGCTATTCCAGATCATTGTTATAGCCTACTTGTGGTTTCCGCCTTCTTTAGGTGTGCCCTGAAAGTCATTTACGACAACAACGCTTACCATCGTCAAATTCACCAAACAAATGAAACAAATGGAACTTGTATGAGCACAAGCTAAAATCCTACAACGAAATGGCACACTTTTAATCTGTAGAATGATAAAGTTATCAACCAAAAAATTCCATTCCCAATAGAGCCAACCTAATTCACGAAATTGAATTCCCAATTTCATAATTTCAAACAATTGAGGTAATTTCTCAATTTCCCCAAACTCTAATTTACCGACTTTATGCTGTACTTTTACCAATTTTATGAACATAAAACCTAATTTCACAAACATAAGGCAACAATTTTTAATTATGTGCCCCAATTATATGTATATAAACTCGATTCAAAATTCGTCAACTATAATTTGCTGACAAATTAACAAATTCTCAACAAATAAAGTCGAATTTCTAGGAAAATTAATGGAGAAGTTGAACAAACCTCATTTAATTTACAACATTGGCGAGAGATGGTTCGATTTGCGTCTCCATTGATAAACGAAGCAGAATATTGAAGCTTGTCTTCAAATTGAGGAAAAAGCTTGGTGATTGAAGGGAGAAAAAAAATTGGAGAGAGGAAGTAATTTATTTAAATGACAGTGGAAGAAGGTAATCGTCCGTATTGTTGTTGTTGTTATTATTATTATTATTATTATTATTATTATTATTATTATTATTATCATTATTATTATTATTATTATTATTATTATTATTATTATTATTATTATTATTATTATTATTATTATTATTATTATTATTATTATTATTATTATTATTATTATTATTATTATTATTATTATTATTATTATTATTATTATTATTATTATTATTATTATTATTATTATTATTATTATTATTATTATTATTATTATTATTATTATTATTATTATTATTATTATTATTATTATTATTATTATTATTATTATTATTATTATTATTATTATTATTATTATTATTATTATTATTATTATTATTATTATTATTATTATTATTATTATTATTATTATTATTATTATTATTATTATTATTATTATTATTATTATTAGTGGTTCTCATGGTTCTCATTATACTAGTGGTTCTCACCTTATGGAATTAATTTTAAAACAATGATGACATATTTGGATTCGGCATAGAATTTTATGGCTAGATAGCATATTTCTTGGTCTAAAAAGTATAAACTAGTGACGAAAATCGAGGCGAGATACATTTTATTAATTTTCATGCACCGACTACTCATTTTCATGTATCCGACAATTTTCGCGCACCTAAAACTCGTTTCGTGCACCTAGAGCCTGTTATTTTCATGCACCTAATAATCATTTTCATGCATGTAACAATTTTCATGCACCTAATATTCGTTTTCGTGCATCTATAGCCGTTTTAGTATACCTAATTGTATTTTTGTACATTAAGTTTCTATTTTGTTCATAAAGTCATTAAATTTTTTTTAGTTTTACTTAATAATGTTTGAATAAACTAAACTAATGGTAAATGATCCATCAAAACTTTCGGAACAAGATTTGATGATGATTTAGTAAGGGTTCTCATGGTTCTCATTATGTTAGTGGTTCTCACCGGATCCTGACCCTGTATATATATATATATATATATATATATATATATATATATATATATATATATATAGAGAGAGAGAGAGAGAGAGAGAGAGAGAGAGAGAGAGAGAAGAGATCAACTAAGGCCATTATATCATATTAAGTCCATAAGTCTTAATGTGGGCTGTTGGATCAAGCAAACCAATGGCCAAGATTGCACAGAAAAGGCACAGTAAAACCCCACTCAACTTATATTTTAGATTTACCTCTCTCATCTTACCCACTAACCCATGCATGCTACTGTTATGTCCATCAGCCTGTCATCATTTCCCTCCTCATTTTCCACATAATTCAAAACAACTTGCGGTTTTTTCCCTCTATTTCCTGTCATTTCGTCTTCCTTTTTCTTTCTTCACATTGCTGATAACTCCATTTTCATCACTACCAATTAATTCCAACTCAACAGACGCCATTTTCATCACTACCAATTAATTCCAACTCAAAAGACGCCATTTTCATCACTACCAATTAATTCCAACTCGCCTGCAAACTCGCCTGTCTCCATTTTTTTATAAGGTATTTTTTCCATTCCTTATTTAGTGATTTGTACTTTGTTTTTTGTTAATTATTGCCTTTGTTAAACTATCATAAAAAGAGTTCATTTGATTTTTCAATTTTCAATTATGGGTTTGCTGATGTTGATTTGTTCAATTGTTAATTATGGTTGTGCAGATCAAATACGAGTTCATTTGATAATTAACAATGGTTTTTGCCAAGAAAAATGCCAAGAAAACTTCCAAGAAATCTGAATCAAAGGTAAAAAATCTCATCTTGTTGGTATAACTCTTATAGAATGATGTATAACTTCAATTAAATATATGCATAATTTTAATCCCAATTGTTTGTCATCTACAGATGGATGTTGTAGAAAGTATTGACAAGGGACTTGATATCCAGGTTAAAAGTTTTGACTTTTATTTATCTGCAGTCAGTCGTTGTATAACTCTTTCTACGTTTTGAATAACTTTAGTACTCAATATGTATAACTTTGGTTACTAGATGTATAACCCTGGTTACTAGATGTATAGCTCTTCTTATTCTGTGACCAACTGTTCTTTCATAATGTAAAACTCTAATTGTTATATGTATAACTCTACTTCTATTTAGTTTCTATGCCTAGAGTTATATAATATATGCCTAGAGATACATTTTATACCTAGAGTTATACAATATATACCTAGAGTTATACAGTATATGCCTAGAGTTATACAATATATACTTTGGAGTTATACATTAGATGCCTGGAGTTATACCTAGAGTTATACCTGGAGTTATTCCTGGAGTTATACATTATACTGTATATGCTTACAGTTATACATTTTATGGCTAGAATTATACATTTATTCTATGGCTAGAGTTATACATTATATAACTTTAGTTTTCAGAATGTCTAACTTTTGTTATTATATGTATAACTCTACTGTTATTCTGTATAGCTAACTTTCCTGATTATCTCTTCTTTTGAATGGTGAAAAGAATTTTGGATTTTACAGAATTTTGGTTGAAAAGAAGAGATGACAAACCATTCAAAATTCTTTTTTATATAACTCTTATAGAATTATGTATAACTTCAACTAAATATATGCATAATCTGAATCCCTATTGTTTGTCACCTACAGATGGATGATGTACCAAGTACTGACAAGGGAGCTGATTCCAAGGTTAAAAGTTTGACTTTTGTTATAACTGCAGTCATTTGTTGTATAACTCTGCTTACATGTTGAATAACTTCTACTGTCATAATGTATAACTGGAGTTATACAATATATGCCTAGAGTTGTACATTTTATACCTGGAGTTATACAATATATGTCTAGAGTTATACAGTATATGCCTAGAGTTATACAGTATATACTTGGAGTTATACATTTTATTAATAGAGTTATACATTCTATGGCTAGAGTTACATATTATATAACTTTAGTTTCAGATTGTCTAACTTTTGTTACTATATGTATAACTCTACTGTTATTTTGTATAACTCTCCTGATTATCTCTTCTTTTGAATGGTGAAAAGAATTTTGGATTTTACAGAAATTTGATTTTACAGAATTTTGGTTATACATAATCTGAATCCCTATTGTTTGTCACCTACAGATGGATGATGTACCAAGTACTGAGAAGGGACCTGATTCCAAGGTTCAAAGTTTGACTTTTTTATAACTGCAGTCATTTGTTGTATAACTCTGATTATATTTTGAATAACTTCTGCTGTTAGAATGTATAACTCTTGATATTTTCTGACTAACTCTACTATCAGAATGTATAACTTTACTTATATTTTGTATAACTCTGACTATTTATTGTATAACTTTAATTCACAGTATGTCTATATATTGTATAACTCTGATTATATTTTGAATAACTTCTGCTGTCATAATGTATAACTCTTGATATTTTCTGACTAACTCTACTATCAGAATGTATAACTTTACTTATATTTTGTATAACTCTGACTATTTATTGTATAACTTTAATTCACAGTATGTCTATTTCTTTGTTGCAAATATCTCTAATTGCAACTACAGTATGTCTAATTTTGTGTGTTGTCCTTGTTTTTCCCCAGATGGTTGAGGCCAAGCCAAGGGTAACGAGGGTGCATGAAATCATGGTTTCGTGTCGACCTCAAAGGCTTGTCTCTCTCATTGAAAATCTTAATGAGGATCAGGTGTCCGCTGTTAAGAAAATTGGGTTTGGTGGCCTTTTGGAGCTTAAGATTAGCAGCTTCCCACTTGCTCACGTTTGCCTATTCTTGGAGTCCTTCTCTGATGGGTCATATTTGTTCAGGGCTTCTCGGAAGAAGGAGTTTATGATCAGTAAGCATGATGTGCATGACTGTTTTTTGATAGCTTTTGGACCCAACCGTCTCCCGTTGGTACCTACTGGTTCGCAGAAGGGGTCCAACGATCCCGAAAATAAGGAGCTGAAGGACAAATGGCGGCAATCTTACGGGGTGGAGAAAGCAAATAGTTCAATAAGTTTAGGGAAAGTTCACAAGGAACTTATGAAGTACGAGGAGGCGGACGATCATTTTTGCCGGCTATTTGTTTGTTCTCTATGTCTTCATTCCTCGCACCTAGCCCAAACAACGGGATAGATTTGAAGCTTTTAAGGGCTGTAGAAGACCCTAAAGCCATTCCGCATTTTGACTGGTGCTCTTATATTTTGGAAATTATGGTGAAAACGGGGACATACTGTAAAAAGGGGTTAACGATGTTGGGTGGCTATATCCCCTTCCTCATGATAAGCTACTTTCAGCGATATGATTACAAGGGTAGGCCGTGCCTCAACGATCTACCTTTGATTAAGCATTGGGATGAAACTTCGCTTGTAGATAGGGTAAAATTTGAGGTGGCTCAAGGGGGATTTGGTACTTTAACTTTGTCTAAGACTAGGTATCTGAGGTGCCTTCAAGATCCCTCTTATATTAGGAGTTTGGACAGTATCAGCCTCAGTGACTCTCGTAAACCCAAACTACTGTTTCTATCAGCCCCCCACCCCCTCTCTCCTGCTCAACTTCTGAGAAGAAGTTCATTCCGATCGAACTACCAGCAGGTGTCGAGGATGACCAGGAATTAAAAGCTAGGGCTGTCGATGTAAGTTCAAACTATTATATATTTTGCAGATTGATTCATTTCAAATTCACCGAAAGTACCCATCTATTATAATATAACTAACTTACTGTGCTTCTTCAATGCAGCGTACTCACGAGCTTTATCTACAGATGCAAAGGAACGCTATTGTGTTCTATTCATGGTACGCAGATGTAACCGCAAGGTTTAAAACTGTAACTAGTGATCCGACGGGCCTAAATCCTAGTCAGGCCTCTCAAGAATTCTTTGAGGGTGAAAAGATTCAAAAGTACGTAGTCAAGCGAGAGCAGTTGCGAAAGGTGAAGGTTTCGTTGGTAACGCTCCTGCATTTGGAGAGGTAGTTAGTGAGTCCCCCAAAAAAAATGACGGAATCGATGCAACTACGCGTCAAATAAGTGAAGTTCTGTCTAGTCTCGCCAATGATGGGGGTGGCAGGGGTGGTAACCCTTGTGTTGAGCCGCGTGTAGAGTCAGACAAAGCTGACGCGCCAACGAAATCAGTTGCAGTTTCATGGTCAAAGATTATGGAGGAAGTGGAGGTGATACAGTAGTTTCTAATCCGTTGTCAGATGCTAGCCCAGTATTAGAGGATCAAGTTGTGTGCACCCCCGTCCAAACTGTCAGAGAGTTGTTGTTGGAGGCGAAGTACGCCGTGGAGGAAATTGACCAAGCTTACGGACGGTCAGAGGATGCTGAAACTCGGCCCGGGGTAGGTGCTGAGGTGCATGAGCAAGTTCATGGGGAGGGATTGAAAGAAAATGTTGAAAGATTGTCAGACAATCAACCGTCAGATAAGGAGATGGAAAAATATACGGTCCCATCATTGCCAATGGATACACAAGAATTGATGGAGTGTATGTTTTCTACTGCTGAAATCAAGGAAGCTTTATGTGGACTTCCAGCGGACGGGAGTGGGCCTGTTGGCGAGGTAAGTTTGTTAATTTGCGCTATATACTTGTTATACATTCGTTTTTTTTTAATTGGTCATCTATAACTCTAAGTAGATAAAGTATAACTTTGTTGAAACTTATGATGAGGCCTTGTAACTGTAGTGCCTCTTTGTATAACTTTATCTTTCAATCTGTACAACTGCAACGGCCGTTTGGTACAACTCTTAACTATATGTGTATAACTCTAACTTAAATATGTATAACTCCTATAGAATATTTGTAATACTTCACACATGTGTATAACTCTTGCCCTTCTATGTATAACTGTAATTCATTGTTTCTGTAACTCTGTGACCTCTTTGTATAACTTTTAGAGTTATACCTGTAACTTTTTGGATACAAAAGCATGGTGTTTAATTTTATTATTTTTTATTCAGGCCACTGTACTAAGGGATGTAATTGAGAATGTTGAACAACATTCTAACAACGGGGGTGAAAACGTAGTTGTTGTCGATGGTGCGGAGGTCACCCCGGGGGATCCTTCAACGGAATGGAGTGGAAATCAAATCCCTTTGACTTTCATGAGCACGACAGATGTGAATGAGGCATTTGCCGGGGTTGATGAGCGAACGATTAGTGCGGCCAAAGAAGGTGTGGTAGTTAAAATCGCTGGTGCTAGGGTTGAGCCGGTTGCACCCCCCTCCCCCCTATTTATGTGCCGCGATGTGACATGATCCACCATCCTTTCTTACTGCATGCAACTGCCCCCCTTCCGTGTATGGACATTGTACCTGAGAACCTAGGTTGTTCTGAGGATTGCGGGGCACCGAACCACGACCAAAGACGTATGCTCACGATTCTTTGCGATTTAACAAGGAACGTTTTAGGACGGTGTTCAGGGTGAGGAAGGATGTAATGGATTATGTCTTTGATCAATTCCACGATCATAATAAAGAGTAAGTAAAAGATAAGTTTTACCTATATTTCAATACGACAGTGAAACAGGTCATGAACAACACTTGCTGCGTGTCTCATTTTTCTAATCCTTTGTAGGGAACAATTGGTCACATATAACACCCCAAATTGCATAACGCGTATTGATCTCCAGACGTTGATGCCCGGGTCTCAGATTATGGCCAATGTCATCGACTGCTGGTCTGTACTACTCAATCAGCTTACGCATGCGAACACCGCAGCTGTTGCAAGTTCGCGCTGTTTCTTTGGCCTAGGTCACGCTGTAAGTGTGCTCGAACTCCGCAAGTTATTTTGTGACAAAATGTACGTAACTTGTGATATAAGCTGCCAACCTCCGTCTATCATTTTTATAGGACCTAGCAATTGCAATTTGGCAAGGCAGGAAAAAAAACTTGGTTGTTGATCATTCTGAAGGCTTTTGTGCCTCGTGGGACATGTGGCAAGAGTCGTGTTCTAGTCCATTCCAACTGGACTCTGATATGGTGAGCTCGGATATCAATATAGAGACATTTCCATTCTGGAATTATACATTATTTGCCTAGAGTTATACAGTATATGCATAGAGTTATATAATATATACTTTGGAGTTATACATTAGATGCCTGGAGTTATACCTAGAGTTATACCTGGAGTTATTCCTGGAGTTATACACTATACTATATATGCTTACAGTTATACATTTTAGTGCTAGAGTTATACATTCTATGGCTAGAGTTATACATTATATAACTTTAGTTTTCAGAATGGCTAGAGTTATACATTCTATGGCTAGAGTTATACATTATTTGCCTAGAGTTATACAGTATATGCTTAGAGTTTTGATGACTGACTAACTTCACTCCATAACTCTAGGCATAGAATGTATAACTCACTGCACATAATGTGCAACTGTAAGCATATACCTAGAGTTATACAGTATATGCTTACAGTTGTACATTGTGTGCAGTGAGTTATACATTCTATGGCTAGAGTTATACATTTTATGCCTAGAGTTATGGAGTGAAGTTAACCACTCATCAAAACCCTAAGCATATACTGTACAACTCTAGGCATATAATGTACAACTCTAGAAAGAGAATGTATAACTCTAGATATATAATGTATAACTCTAACCATAGAATGTATAATTCCAATTATGCACAATATGTATACCTCTAAGCTTCTAATTATGTTTTATAACTCTTAGACTTTTGGTGCATGTTTGTAGGTTTTCTGTTAGAAATCTATATCTCATTACTTAACATATTCATATATGTGATGATTTAATTTAGTCATAAAATTAAATATTGATCTTATGCATGCAAACAATGATAAGAATAAGGAAGAAATCACCATCTTACATTGAAGATTTCAGATTATTGGGCACAAGTGAGTTCTCCTACTCACTTGTTCTTGAGCTTCCTAAAATGGATGAACAAGGATTCAAGTATAGAATCCCTCCCAAGGAATAATACCCAAGGTAACTACTTAATAAAATGAATATTATTAATACTAGAACAATATTAATTTAAATAAAATTGACCCAAAAATCTTTATTTTGTTCTCTTTATTTCGGTTAAGAGAAGGAGAAGGAAGAAGAATTTTTATCTCTCTAAAAACTCTATTTTGATGGATGAATGAATGAATATTACACTAGTATTCAAGTAGTGTATATGGTCAAAATTATTGAGAAAAACCCATGGTTTTCTCTTCATAAAACCGGGTAGGGGGCGGGGTTAAGAGGGCCAATGCATGAGCAAGGTGCTCTTCACAAGAGGCACTATGTTTGCATGGCTAGGTTTAGGAAGAATGATTATGTTTTCCACTTAATAAATCAACATAATATTAATCCTAAATCACCCCATTATTTCGGTCCATATTAAGATAAAATGGATTCCAATTTATCTTTGTCAATTTGTCAATTTGTCACATGTCACATGTCATGTAAAATTGTTATGTATTTTTAACATATTAAAAATCAACGCATTAATAAAAATACGTCATATACAAAATCGACTTAGTAATTCATAATTACTTGTACCAAAATAATTTACCAATTATAAATCACAACATCTTGTATTTATAATAAATTATTCATTCAAATGCTATTGTTTCCTTAAACAATAATTTCATCTAAGTAATAAAACAATTCGATCACTTAGACCGTATCTTATTTAATCAAATTATAATGAGATACGTAAATATTACTTCCAAAATCGTCCGTCAATTTTAAGTAATTTAATTAACCTGTATCGTCATACGATCAATTAAATAATCAATTAAGAGTGTTACCCTTTAGGTATGACCTAAGGGGATCAACTGATCACCACCGTCGTACGACAGTAATGTCAAACTCTAGTCAGCCAATCATTACCGATATGTGTGGACTAGTTGACAGTAAAATATTACTTCCCAATTGCATTCTTTAGAATGAGACTTAAACATGTGATCATCATGATCAACAGTTGTGATCGCATTATTGTCGGAGGACACATATTCCAACAATCTCCCACTTGTCCTCGACAAGTGTGCGTCACCAATTCTCTTGTCCAATTACTATCTCCCACTCAATGCAAGGTGTCTTTTAGGTCGTACTTGCAAGTGTTCATATCGTGAGTGGTTTCCTCGATCTGGAGAATAACTGATTGACCGGATTTATATACCATAGATATCTTCCGAGCGTGGCCACGCATTTCCAGTTCATTACTCCTCGAGTGGCCCTGAGATATTGTTATAACCTTAACTAGGGGTGGACAATTCCTATCGCACTTATTCCCTTCGACTAGCCACAGCCATCATAACCCAAATATGCCCATTTGACCCCATTTACGAAGGTCGTAGTAATAAAAATCAAAGTTAATCTGAAACTGTGCCATCTTAGGCGAACAGTCTTTAGTCAAAAGAATCGACTCATTAGAATACTATAGTAGCTCTCGCCACGACCAGGCTATATAAATTTGCCAGAACTCTATAAGCGGTCATAAGGTCCGACAAAGTGTTCCTAACAGTATGCCTATGTGATCGACTAGTCATTGTCATATGACTCTATGGCACTTGAACTTGCCATCAATCGCATCACACTCTAGTCACTTCGAGACGTCACCTCATGTAAGTAACTATGCGCGAATACAATGCTAATCTGCGTTCACTTTAACGGGGTTCAATTGTCTCTACAATCCGTTTGGATGTAACAAAGTATAAGGTGAGTTAATAATAACTCAAACGACAAATGTCGACATCACATTCGGGTAGTCAATACCATATTACAACCTTGTGATGTATATCGTAAGTGTGTAAACACTAGTTGATTGCAATAGAAGTTTAACATACCATGTGTCCATGTGTTCAAACTTCTTTTATCGCATTTTCCTTTACATTCATGTTATCTCTCATAGCATGAACCTTACCAAGTACACATATAGGTTCCCAACCTCGGTTTGGGTTCTTTATCTTGAAAGAACTTTCTGGTTGTTTATCACACAACCAACGAATTTGTGGTGGATGATATAACTTGACCTTTGGTCAAGTGTTCTACCAACTCACAATGCACTAGGTATATGTTTTGTAGAGTCTTGCAACAATTGTCAAGATGATTAGCCTAGCACTTCTCACAAGTCCTAGCATATTAGAAAATATTAGTTTTGAGTAACTTCTTACTTCAACTAAGTATCTTTCCTAACTTCTTATTTCTCCTTTTAGCTTGAAAAGCTTAGGATTTTCATAAATCCTTACGCGTGTTCGAACTTTAATATGTGCAACCTCTTGACACATAACAGAGTGTTCTATCCAACACTGAAATCGCTCATCGGATTCTCCTCGATAATTCATGACGATTCTTCTATGGCTTGCCAATGATTTATCATACTCTTATGCATATTATTCATTATTGGATATGTGCATGATTATTCTAATGGCGGAAATATTAGTAACTAATAATCATGTGATCAACCATTCTTAGGTTCAATGAACGACTATGACTGCTAATGGCAATTCCATTTTCATTGATATGAATAACCTGCGTTTCTCGTTGATTCGATGTGTATATCTCAATACCTATCCAACATCTCATGATGTGATTGGATTCATCATAGTCCATTTTCATCCAGAATTGAGTTGTGAAAGAAAATATTAGCTCGTCATTCTCAATGAGTAATGAGTTATAAACTTTTACAAGATGATTGCTCCCACTAAATTCCATGTCTTCACATGATAATTTCCAACTCCCACTTAATTCCACATGTTTCGCAATTGACTACTCAATCGAAACATTTCAAGAATTGAAATATATTTTGCTTTGCTAAGTTATTAAGATAAAACCATATATGTTCCCATCATATCCTTTCAAAATACCTATTTTGAAAAAGTTTCAATCTTAACCTTATGGAAAGAGATTTTAATCTCTAACTCATTCATTTTGTAATGATGCGTAGCAATGTCATTATTTAAATGTGGATTATATTAAATACACGTCCTTCTCAAAATACCCTTTTCGGAAGGAGGTTTAACCATTTCATTTTCATAATGAGGTTAAGTAATGACATTAGCGTGGTTAATACTTAACTTAGCTCTGGATATCGGTATATCAATCTTTGCAACTTTTAGTCATAAATCTCATTTATTTTCTAGGATGCAACTTTGATTCATTTAAGCTCTTAAGTAAATATCAATATTGAAACTATTGATCAAATGTTGTTCATAAACTAATCAAAACTCTTGTTAAGACTTTACATTAGTCATTCTTATTCCAAAACTTTCTTTTGGTCTCCTCGTGTAGTTATCTTGAGAACATATTCTTTTGATTACTTCACTTGGTCTCTTTTGTCATGTAGATTTCATCTATTCGAGACCATAGATCTCATCTATTCGAGTATAGTATCTGTATAGGTATACAAATCATTCTTTCTTGCGTAGATCTCATTTACTCAAGTACACAAATCTTGCTTGGTGTCCTTTGTGTCTTCATTTTCTCTCACTCTATCTTTAGAATGAATACACTAGAGATTCAAAGATAGCATATGAGACACAAATAATGATTTTTGAAGTATAAGGAGGACTATCTCATAGGTTGACTAATTGTTTTAGATTTGATAAGTGTACTTGGTGATTGACATTCCTTAAAGAGAGTTCATCAACTCAATATCACTTTATAATTGATCATACACAAGCCTTAAGCTTGTGGACATATAATGAATCCCATCATTATAATTATCCATTAGATCATTTTAAGTGAATGATCATATGTTTCTATGAGCAAGCATATAAAGATGAATTTTTAGAACAAGGATAAAATACGATAAAACGGGTGACTTGGGTTGCAAACCAAGCCACCATAATCCAAAATACAACAATTGTTTTAGAAAGGATCAAACATTTCCATGTCGAACACGGAAATCAAAAGGTTCTAAAAATCCGAAACATAAATTAAAATAAGACAATAAAAAGTCAAGCTTCATGAAAGCTACTCCTAGCTTCTTGATGGTTTCTCAAGCTTGCTTTTCTTTTCCCTTGTCCTTGCTTGGTGGAGGCCCTATTTACAATAAAAAGGGGATACATTATCACAACTTTGTATCACAATACCATAGTTGAATTAAAAACATAAAAGAAAGGATAGTCATTTACCTACTGGAGTGATCTTTCCAGCTTTAATGTCACCAAGATATTTGGAAAAATTCCTTTTCCAATGTCCAACACCATTAAAATAATGGCATTTATCAAGAGGACCCTTCTTGATTTTGGAAGTGCTAGCTTCATAAGTCTTAGCTTTGGTGTAAGTGAGAGCTTGCTTCTTACCCTTCTTCCCATTCTTCTTGAACTTCCCATTGCTTTTGGTGCTTATGTTAAGCACATCCTTAGGTGGGTTAACATTTAACCCCATGTCTCTTTCGGCTTGCACAAGTAACTTGTGCAACTCTTCAAGAGACACGTCCTTGTCTTGCATGTTAAAATTCACCCGGAATTGAACATACGCTTTGACTTTGGATAAGGAGTGTAGAATCCTATCTACAATGAGTTCTTTGGGGATTTCAACCTTTTGAATCATCAAGGTCTCGACTAGCTCCATCAATTTGAGCATGTGAGGTCTAACCTTTTGGCCCTCTTTAAAGTCGAGATCAAAGAATGTCGCGGCCGCCTCATATTGGACGATCCGCGGAGTTTGTGAAAACATTGTCACAAGCTTGGAATAGATTTAGCGGTGCCCATCTTAAAGGCTCTCCTTTGGAGATCCGCCTCAATCGCAAAGATCAACACATTTTTCAATGCGACGGACTCCTTGTGGTAAGCCTCATATGCTTCCCTATAGCGGAACTCGACCTAGCATTAGGTTCGGGTGGAGAGGCCTCGGTGAGGTAACGAAGCTTGTCGTCACCTTGGGCGGCTAATTTGAGTTGGGCATCCCAATCGGAGAAATTTAACCCATTATTTTCAAGTTTACAACGATCCATGAAGGATCAGAGCCATGAAGTCTTAGTGAGAGGTGTGGCGTTGGTGTTTGGAGTGGCCATTTATTATGAGAAATAGATGAAATCTACAAAACGAATATTATTGAAGGAATAAAACATATGTCATTTTAAAATAATAATACTCGTAAAAATTTTAAGTTAAACAAGTTTTATTGCATTTATCTAGTGACCTCTACCCAACTTGATAAAGGATTCCAAGACCCAAATTCATATTAACTTGGGCACGGTAGGGCCGATTCATCCCTTATCAATATAACTCGGTGGATTAACGCTTTAATCGATTCTACTTTTAGAACTCTTGGTCGATAAAATTACATTAAGTTTTATCTTTAGCCCGGAACACATGCGACTACGGTCACGAATACTTCCGTTGAGCTCAATCCAAATTTCGAATAAATGTGTCCATGATCCAAATCCACATCAACTTGGGCACGGTAGGGCCGATTCATCCCTTATCAATATGAATTCGGTGGATAGACATTTATCACCCACTTCCCCTACGTAACAAGGTTTGTACCCCGGTAGGGCCGAGTGCACTCCCTCGCGAAATAGGTTTTCATGGTTTCTAGTTTTTGGTAAGGCTAAGTCTCAATTAATTATTTTAGCGAGAGGTCATGTCAATTTATTATCTATCACGTTTTAAGTGAACTAAAGCGGTGAACTACGATAATTCTAATTGACACGGTCGATAAACTCGATTAAAATGATAATGAATGTTTTAGTTATGGCGATTTAGCGATGCATGCAACATATAAATAAAATGCAAAGCATAAATTAAATCCTAGTATGGCCTTCCTAAAATTGAAAATCTAATTAACTATTACATATTCGGAAACCAACTTCATTGGTCCCTTGAACTTCGGTTTTGGCACGCATCTCGAGGTAACACTGTCTTTATGTATCGCCTTCTTGAGTGAAACCGTCTTCAAGGAACTCCGAAATAAATAAATTACATAACAAATTACATAATTTCCTATTATACATTTGTAATTAAAATAAAATAAATCTATTAAATTACAAAACGGTGATACGAGATCACAATAAATTACAACCGAATCGATATTCCCATACATTTCGGGTAATACCAATTAAAAAACTAAGGCCATACTAAGTAAAATTACATAATTCAAAAATTACATAAAATAAAATTATGAAAATCATAAATAAAATGCAGCATTATAATATGTATGAACATGCCCAATTTAATGCTAAATCGCCTTTAAGGAGCCAATATCGTATATTATTCGGTTTTTACGGATTTGCGTGATTCAACCTTTTA
This sequence comes from Silene latifolia, assembly GCF_048544455.1. Classification (NCBI taxonomy): domain Eukaryota; kingdom Viridiplantae; phylum Streptophyta; class Magnoliopsida; order Caryophyllales; family Caryophyllaceae; genus Silene; species Silene latifolia. Next base: position 161,668,812 of record NC_133536.1, on the reverse strand, counting down.
AAATCACAATAAATTACATAAAATCATATTTATGCACAAGTTAATTATCCTAACCAACTTAGGACTCAAAATTAGTCTCCACTAACATATTGACAATAATTAACTTTTATTTCTTAAAATTTGTTCATTAATGGACTCAAAATTACAATAAAATGCCATAAACTCCAAATAAATCATAAAAATTTCAAATAAATTCAAAATTTGAAATTTAAACTCATGAACATTATGGAAAAATACTATGACACTCATAATGTTCAAAAAACTTAGGTTAAAAATTTCGAAAATTATCTAGGAAAAACTATGTTGCGATTTACCGGATTTATCAAATATTATCATAAAAATAGGTAATAAAATTCAACATGTGACATTTTTCCTTAGTCATGAAGTATGTTTTAGCAATTATTCACTAATTAAGTCACTATTTATGTTATTTTTCATCAAAAATTCATAAATCATGCATAAAGACTTCATTATAGCCAATTATTTTACACACATCTTGTAAAATTGCATGTGACAACATACTAAATGTCTATGACTATATTCGAAATTTATCTCATATTAACCCATTTTTCATTTAAATTCGATGTTTATCATGAAAAATCCATTTTACAAGCATAAGAACTCCAAAAATTATGAACATTTACAGGTCATCTAAAAATAATATATGTGAAAACATATCCAAAAACCACTAAAAAATTCGAAGTTTAGCTAATTTTAGTCCGAAAATGACATTTTTATCATAAAATCACATTTTTAATGCCATTATTATATAAAATGAACAATAAAAATCCATAAATTAACCAAAATATCCTAAATACATTTTAGGATCAGAAACTTTAACATGCATAATTGATTTCGTGATATATCATAATAAACACAAATTTATAAGTTTTATATGTTAATCGTATAACTCGGAAAAACTATAACCGATTTGCATGCAAACAACCTAAGGCTCTTGATACCGGTTGTTAGAAATCTATATCTCATTACTTAACATATTCATATATGTGATGATTTAATTTAGTCATAAAATTAAATATTGATCTTATGCTTGCAAACAATGATAAGAATAAGGAAGAAATCATCATCTTACATTGAAGATTTCGGATTATTGGGCACAAGTGAGTTCTCCTACTCACTTGTTCTTGAGCTTCCTAAAATGGATGAACAAGGATTCAAGTATAGAATCCCTCCCAAGGAATAATAACCAAGGTAACTACTTAATAAAATTAATATTATTAATACTAGAACAATATTAATTAAAATAAAATTGACCCAAAAATCTTTATTTTGTTCTCTTTATTTCGGTTAAGAGAAGGAGAAGGAAGAAGAATTGTTATCTCTCTAAAAACTCTATTTTGATGGATGGATGAACGAATGAATATTACACTAGTATTCAAGTAGTATATATGGTCAAAATTATTGAGAAAAACCCATGGTTTTCTCTTCATAAAACCGGGTAGGGGGAGGGGTTAAGAGGGCCAATGCATGAGCAAGGTGCTCTTCACAAGAGGCACTAGGTTTTCATGGCTAGGTTTAGGAAGAATGATTATGTTTTCCACTTAATAAATCAACATAATATTAATCCTAAATCACCCCATTATTTCGGTCCATATTAAGATAAAATGGATTCCATTTTATCTTTGTCAATTTGTCACATGTCATGTAAAATTGCTATGTATTTTTAACATATTAAAAATCAACGCATTAATAAAAATACGTCATATACAAAATCGACTTAGTAATTCATAATTACTTGTACCAAAATAATTTACCAATTATAAATCACAACATCTTGTATTTATAATAAATTATTCATTCAAATGCTATTGTTTCCTTAAACAATACTTTCATCTAAGTAATAAAACAATTCGATCACTTAGACCGTATCTTATTTAATCAAATTATAATGAGATACGTAAATATTACTTCCAAAATCGTCCGTCAATTTTAAGTAATTGAATTAACCTGTATCGTCATACGATCAATTAAATAATCAATTAAGAGTGTTACCCTTTAGGTATGACCTAAGGGGATTAACTGATCACCACCGTCGCACATACGATAATGTGTCAAACTCTAGTCACCAATCATTACCGATATGTGTGGACCAGTTGACAGTAAAATATTACTTCCCAATTGTATTCTTTAGAATGAGACTTAAACATGTGATCATCATGATCAACAGTTGTGATCGCATTATTGTCGGAGGACACATATTCCAACATTTTCGTCCCGGTAAGCACTGGCGATCAAGATCTCTACTCTTGCATTTGCATAAATTTCCTCTCTGAGCAGATCGAGTACCTTGATAATCGTTCTTACGAGGACGATTTTCTGAAATTACCATATGGAGGGATTGCGTGTATTACTGTAAGACTTATAAAACTGGTGACTAGATTAATTTTCGGCTCCATTGTTTTGTTAATTGGTCTTCCCTTTAAACGCCTTGCCTAACTTCACGCCAGGCGATGCGATGGGAAAGTAAATGGTCTCCAAAGGGCTCGACAAAGGGAAGAAAGTTGAAGGGTTTCCTTTTGTAAACATTAAATTCAAGCTGGCGGGGAGCGGGGTATACCGACAATGATTTGTGGTCTTTACGTCATGGTTCATATGTTCTTTTGCACCGTGGAGAGCCATTCGAGTGTACCATAGGGACAAAGGACAGCAATGACCTCATGCGAGCGGAAGTTGCTGTCACCCTTGTCCTCAGTGACATTAACGTGGATAGGGAAGCTGTGTTATCTAGGGTAACAACTTTTAAGGAGGTTAGAGACCGTGAAATGGAAGAAGCTGCATGAGGCACAGAGGTTAGCCGGCAACACAAGTGGAAGGAAGAGAGGTGCCGGAGTTGCCGGAGAGAACAGTTCTGCTAAACACCCTTGCTCCAGAGTCAGTTCAACCTATCGGACTCCACCTTCCCAAGTAGCCCTGGGCCGGACGCCGTCTAGTCGGGCCCTCTCAGCGGTCAATAGCCGCTCCCGGGGTAAGGGCGATGGCCTTGGTTGCACCACATATTGCGGGGAACCAGACGCCGACCTTACAGTGGTCGCCAAGATGCTGAAGTTAAGCAAGGCATTAATTAGGGATATCCCACTGTATCGCAAACAAGTGGCTGATTACGTTTTCCTTGATGACTACAAATTTCCAAATGGGTAAGCTGTCTAAAATCAACAGAACCACTTGAGTACTGTTTTATGCTTTGTATAACTTCAACTATGAAATGTATAACTTTACCAACTAAAGTTATACATATCGTTAATGGAGTTACACATTCCTAATCTGCAATTATATGTTTCATCACTAAAGTTATGCAGTCATTTTAATAGCAGTTACCTTCCCATTTAGTAGACGTTATAGCCTGACTAACACCTGCTGTCAGAACCACAGTGAACTACTTGTGAACTATTCCCGGCACGCAACAATTAATAGGTTGCAAATTTTGTCCATGCTCCCTGAGACACCAATGGATGATTCAGTGATTGAGTGTTGGTCCTTGTTGCTTAATCGTTTGGAGGCAGAGGAGTGCGCGTTTTTTAGTTCGTCTTTCTTCGGTATCCGTCATATGGTATGGTTGTAATCAATCCTTTAATATGTTATAAGATTTTCACATACCCTCTTTAGAGTTATACTTTGAGGGTATGATATTTAAAACTTTCACAGTGGAAAATAAGACTAAAGTTATACATACCCTCTATGGATTTACACATTTTGTTTTGAGAAGTTATTAACAGCCAGTATGAACTTAGGCATACTTCAATATGCTATAAGAGTTACTGTGCAACTCCATTGCACAACCCCTATAACTCCTTTGGTATTCTCATACATATACTTCTACTTGAGCAGGAAATACTCTTGAACTTTGTACGAAACCCTGTCCAACAAACACAAAACACCGAAAGGTTGTACAATGTGTGGGACGTCTTCAGAATCGACAGTGGAAAAGATTTCAGCTTGAAGGCTGATTTAATCTTCGTACCCATTAATATTGAAGCCCATTATGCATGTGCGTGTATCAACTTTAATTCACGTACGATTGATCTTCTTGACAATAAGTACTACTCAAGTCCGGGACAGTCGGAGATATGCAAAGCGTGTCACGTAATTGTAAGTGGAATTAAATTGTAATTACGTTCAACTCAAAAGTGTTGTCACCGCTTTACAATTTCACTTTTTGACGTTTCTTGTTTGTGCCAGGCGAGCCTCATGAGCGACTATCTGGAGTCTAGGGACGAGGACAAGGACAGAGGGAATGACCTACCGGAGTTCCAGTTTCGTCAGATCCAGTTTACTTGGCATAAGCAAACGATTAACGACACCGAGTCTGGCTTGTTCACCATGATGCACATGTTAATGTACGAGGGTGATAGTTTTGGTCACGTTGATCTTGAGAGGAAGGTGAACCGTCGATATTTAGTAATCCAGCTGGCAGCGACACTTGTCCTAGCTGACATGAACATCATCGGGCAAGGAGTTCTGACCAAGGTCAACGGTTTCATTGGCGAGAAAGACCAGATCCTGAAGCAACTAGAAGCCAGACAAAAAATGGCGCGGAAAGCAGATAAAAAACCTGGGAAAAAATAGAATGTATTTCCATTCATTTTGTAGTCTCTGTTTTTGCAACTCTAGTATATTGTCAAGAAACTCCTTAACAACTTAGACAACTTTTTTGGAATAGATTGTTATTATATCATCTTGGTCTGTCATAATTAAAATCCAAGTTATACAGATAAGAATTAGAGTTATACACTCTGTGAAGTAAAGTTATACAAATTGTGTACATGAGTTATACAACACATGACTGCAGTTATGAAAAAGGCAAAATTTATTAGACAGTTATGAGTTATACAAAAAATAACAAGAGTTATACAAATTGTGTACAAGAGTTATACAACACATGACTAAAGATTATGAAAAAAAGACAAAATTTATTAGACAGTTATGAGTTATACAAAAAATAACAAGAGTTATACAAATTGTGTACAAGAGTCATACAACACATGACTTTAGTCAAATATATCAACAATTATAGAAATAAGGGCAAAAGATACACATAATTAGAAGTGTTATACAGATAACTATAAGAGTTATACACTCTGTGAAGTACAGTTATCCATATATGGGTAAGAGTTTTACTTAAACCCACTGAAGTTATAATTCGTTCTTTATCAAACTTTTAAATATTGGATTTTTTGCCATGAACAAAAGTCATCCAAATTGTGTAAAAGAGTTATACAACATTAGCTTGAAATTTCACACTCATATTACTGAAGTTATACAATTTGGAAGGTGAAGTTACCAAATTACATCATTTAAGTGCAAACCCCATTCAAAATAGACAAAAGCTAGCTACTGAATACCCCTTCCGTCTCACCAGATTTTTTACCTTTTAAAGAAAAAAAGATTGTAAATAATTTGTTGAGACGAAGGTATTTTTCAACTGCCTACTACTACAGCATGTTAAGTTTCTCTATTCTTCTTCGTCTTCTTCTTCTTCTTCTTCTTCTTCTTCTTCTTCTTCTTCTTCTTCTTCTTCTTCTTCTTCTTCTTCTTCTTCTTCTTCCTCTTCTTCCTCTTCTTCTTCTTCTTCTTCTTCTACTCCTTCAGATGCTGGTGAGGACGGTGGATGCTCAGAAAATGGGTTAGGGCAGTTCCGTTTATCGTGGTGTGCCATTTTTTTTACAGTTATTACACATGCGCTTTGGCTTACAAGCCAAGGCAATGGCTTTAGCCTTAGCTGACACCATTCTTTTACCGCTGCCTTTGTTTTTGGATTGTTTTGGTGGAAGTATTGTTTCCTCGTCACTGGCGGGGCAACCAAGAATTTGCTAGAATTCCTGTTGCTTAGTTAAATCTTTTTTGTACGGTAAAAGTTTCTCCTTGAACTCTCTAATTAAGGAGCTTAAGTTCACAACTTCAGTCACACTCATGCCACGAAGTAAACCAATGGTCGCATGAACTTCTGACCACAACTTCACCATCTCAACTTCTTTTTCATCATCGCTACTATTTGAATCCGTTTGTTCACCATCACATTCTGATAATCTTAATTGCAATGCATCTTTTCTCCATCTTGTAGAAACGTAATCATCTGGAATTGTCTTCTTGCCGTTAGCCGACAAAATCCATACTATATGTCGGCACAGAATTCCCATCCTTTCAAATATCATACAATTTTTGCACCGTGTAGCGGTGTCCCTGTAATCAAATTAAATTATGAAGTTACTGTCATCTAAATAACGTCTCCATCCATATAGTAGTCTTATACATATAATAATAAGAGTTAAACATTATCAAGGTAGAGTTATACATATGGCAACAAGAGTTATACATTCTGCAAGTAGAGATATACATATAATAACAAGAGTTATACATTCTGAAAGCTAAAGTTATTCAAAATGTAATCAGATTTATACTAAAAAATTGAATAACTTCTAAAGTTATTCTGAAAGTAGAGTTATACATATGGCAACAAGAGTTATACATTCTGCAATTAGAGTTATACATATAATAACAAGAGTTATACATTCAGAAAACTTAAGTTATTCAAAATGTAGTCAGATTTATACAGCAGATAACTGCAGTTCAGTGAACAATTGTATAACTTCTATATTTAGACAATGAAACTTTGGCACTATATCTAGCAACTTCAGTCAACTACCACATAGATAAAGATTATGCCAAAATGTTGTTACCTGGGTTGTACTCTACGTTGAAACTTTTCTCTCTGATTGAATCCTTAACGACAGTCATTTCAACTCCATCGACTTCAGCAAAGCCCCCGGTCTTACATGTATCGATTGAGCAAATGACCTCTAGTTGGAATTCCTTGAAAACCTTACGGGTATAAACATTTGACGCATATTCCTCTATAGGTAAATGCGTCCCCCTTGCTGGTGTTGAGTGTCGGTTTTCATGGTCAAGTCTCTCCTGCGTATGCCGTTGATGGTCCATAGCGCTTTTAAAATGCATCCAAAAATCCACTAACGTACCTGACTTCAGATCAAACTTCTTAAAAATACTATTAATGCTCTCTGATCTCTGGGTTGTCCTCATTACACCACCCATGTTCAAGTCCCTGCAATGCGCCATCACCCATTGGCTCCTTTTATCGTACGCTTCTGTAAACCACTCTTCGTTCACAAGACCATGGGCTTCCATTATTTCTGCCCACCTAGCGTCAAAGTCGTCTGCTTCTAGTTTGTCGTCCCATATAATGTTGTTCAATTTCTAAAGGAACTCCTTATAATCCTCCATTGTCACCCGAACTTCGATGGCACCTTGTTCATTATATGCCACATGAAAAATCGGTGGCGTGCAGTCTTGAAGGCAAGGGGTACGGCCTTAATAATGCCCGCATCCTGATCTGTGATAATGTACTTGGGTTCCTTTCCACCCATAGCATTCAAAAATCTGTTGAAAACCCACTGGAAGGATTCATGGTCTTCATGGGCAATCAATGCCCCACAGAATGTTACTGATCGCTTATGGTGATCTATGCCAGTGAATGACGTGAAAATCATATCGTACTTGTTTGTTGAGTATGTTGGGTCGTACGACACTGCATCTTCAAAAACGGAGTAGTTCTTTCTAGCGGTTCTGTCATCCCAGGTTGCCCTTCGAAGGATATTATCCTTGTCAACTTCATAATCAAAATAAAACCCCTGCCTATTTTGTGCCATATTCTTGAACCGGTCTATGAACAATTGACCGTCCCGTTTATGGATGAAGCATTTCACATCTCGGTGGAAGTTCTTAAAATCAGTTAAGGATGCACCAATGTTCTCGAACCCGTTTACGAGTTCCTTACACATGTTGTACGTCCTAATTGCTCTTATCCTCAACTGCAGTGGACAACAAATCCTGATCAGTGCTGAGTAATAATCAAGGATTCCTCAACTATAACTCTTACACCTTTTCATATAACTTCATGAAACATATGCATAACTCCATTGATTGATTGTGCAACTTCTTATTATTTATAACTCTTACATCTGAAAGTATAACCTTCACTGCGAATATGTATAACTCTAACAACTTTCTATATAACCCTAAGGCTGTTATAAATTATTCTAGAATTTTAAAAAATATTTAGAAGTTTCACAATCAATTACTCGAGGTTTACATAACTCTAAGATCTCGGTGTATAACTTTAGAAGTTTGCCATTCAATTAGTGGAGGTTTGATTAATAGTAAACTAACCCTTGAGTTGTACATTATCAAGTACTTGTGAAAATCTTCTATGTTCTGCGACATCTTTTGAAACTGACGATCCTCACTAGATACAAGCTCGTGATTATGCCCCATGTGGAATCGGTCAATTACTAATACTCCATTCTTCATAAATAGCCTGACATGTGCTTTACACCCTACCCTCTTGACTGTATATTTCCTCTATTTCGCAGTTGTTAATCCCCATTGCATTTCTTCTTCCCTAATCCCGGTCTCATTTTTTTTAATTACTGCCTCGCCTTTTGGGACATAGGTGAATCCCTCTCTGTTGCAAACCAGCAACTTTGACTTGATTTCACCGTCGCGCCATTTTTTCGCCGAATACTTCCGAACATCAAACCCAGACGCCAATGCATAAATTTTATAGAATTTCACTGCCTCGTCGATTTCAAAAAATTGTTGTCCTACACAAGGTGTAAACTCCGCTGCTAAATGCTTACAATACTCAGTTTCCGCTTCCTTACAACCATCTGAGTAGAATCAAACATCCATGAAATGATTAAGAAATATATAACTCCAAGCTACTTAGCATTTACCCTGTAACTCCAAGCATATAATGTATAACTCTAGGCACAAACGTCATAACTCTAGGCATATACTGTATAACTCTAGACGCAGACTGTATAACTCTAGGCATATACTGTATAACTCTAGACACAAACTGTATAACTCTAGACATATAATGTACAAGTCTGTGTCTAGAGTTATACATTTGTTTATATATTTTCATTATATGCTAAGAGTTATACATTATATGCCTAGAGTTATACATTGTAGACTGTATTACTTTAGTTTTCAGAATGTATAACTCTAGTCATATAATGTATAACTCTAGGCACAGACTGTATAATTCTAGGCATATAATGTATAACTCTTAGCATATAATGTATAACTCTAGACACAGCCTGTATAACTCTAGTCATACAATGTATAACTCTAGGCATATACTGTATAACTCTAGGCATATAATATATAACTCTTAGCATATAATGTATAACTCTAGACACAGTCTGTATATGCTAAGAGTTATACATTATATGCCTAGAGTTATACATTGTAGACTGTATTACTTTAGTTTTCAGAATGTATAACTCTAGTCATACAATGTATAACTCTAGGCACAGACTGTATAACTCTAGGCATATAATGTATAACTCTTAGCATATAATGTATAACTCTATACACAGTCTGTATAACTCTAGTCATACAATGTATAACTCTAGGCACAGACTGTATAACTCTAGGCATATAATGTATAACTCTTAGCATATAATGTATAACTCTAGACACAGTCTGTATAACTCTAGATACAGACTGTATAACTCTAGGCATATAATGTATACCTCTGTGTATAACTCTAGGCACAGTCTGTAAAACTCTAGATACAGACTGTATAACTCCAGTCATACAATGTATAACTCTTAGCATATAGTGAAAATTCTACAACATATAATGTACAACTCTATACACAGACTGTATAACTCTAATCATATAATGTACAACTAAGTAGAGAATGTATAACCCTCCACATCCTATAACTTCACTTAATGAATGTATAACTTAAGATATAACATGAATAACTATATCAAAGTTGGTTGTTTAGTAATATTTTTTATGCAAAATTTAGGGTTAGAATTACTCTGTTACCTGAAGCTACAGGAAATTGTCAAAGAGTTATACAAAAAACCATTGGAGTTATAACACGATGAATATAAGAACTGCATGAGTACACAAACTGTATTATTGAAGTTATACATATACGGGTAAGAGTTTTACTTAAACCCACTGAAGTTATAATTCGTTCTATATCAAGCTTTTAAATTTCCATCATTTTTTGCCATGAACAACAAGCTACCAAAATCAAAGAACAAATCTGATGAACATCATGAAAGTACAACACCATTAAGAATAATGAACACAAATGAAATAACAACAAGCTACAACAAGCTACAATAATGAACATCAATCAAAAATTACATATAGCACTTTATTCTTGAACATCAAGCTACAACAATAACCAAGACACAAATAAGAAAGCAAATAACTCACCATCGACGGCAACTTCAATCTGCATATGATCCATTTCACAAACACTGACTGTCATTTTTAGCGTCTTTCTCTGATGAACAATGACAATTTATTTATCTTCAACAAAGCGAATGAAATTGAACGGCAACATGAAGTAGTTTTACAGTTGGAATAAAATTTCTCTTATTTTTTTGATGATTTATAATGCATTTTACAGGATTTAGGATCGTTTGTATGGTGATTTTTATGGGTTTTGCTTGTTGAGAGGTTTTGAATGGTGAATGAAGAGGGAACGCATGCAAAATGAATTATTAGTGTTTGTTTATTCCTTTTGTCCACGGGATTGTACTAGAAGAAGTACAGAAACAGTGATATGTGGACCCTCTCTCATACAACAAGCATTTCCTTTTTTTTAATGCTCTAAAAAAGGTGCCCTATCTCCTTATCTCATCCATTCAATCCCTTCATCCAAGGGTTCTTATAAAGACTTAGGGCCTTATATGATATAATGGCCTTATAAGAACCCTTCTATATATATATAGGAATGGGATCATGTGAGTATTACTTATATATTTGAGGATTGAGGATTAATACTATGTTAGGTATTTAGGGTGGAAACAAGTAAGGGCAAATTTGTAATTTAACGCGTGCCTATAAAAACTGCTTTTCCCAACCAAAATCGTTATTTCCTCCTTTTTCTTCTTCTCCCTTCAACTTCTCTCTCTACTGTAGCTTCTTCTTCCATTGTTGAGCTGGAAAACCCTAGAAATTAGGCGTGATCTCGGTTTTTCCTCCTCATTCTTCACAATTATCGTATTATTCCAATTAGTTCATTTGCTCAAGTACGTAATTGGCGTTTTTCGTCCCTAAGTTTCGAATTTGTTGTCATCTTACTCTGTTTGTTTTTCTTTCGTTTCTATAATTTGAATTTCATCTTGGATTAGTTGTTATTTTCAATTTAATTTTGTGTTTCCTAAAATTCGGTACGTTTTTGTTTTATTTCCAGGTTTTGCTGCTCATTCTTCATAATTATCATATTATTCCAATTAGTTCGTTTGTTCAGGTACGTAATTGGCGTTTTTCGTCCCTATGTTTTGAATTCGTTGTCATCTTACTCTGTTTGTTCTTCTTTCGTTTCTATGCTTTGAATTTCATCTTGCTTTATTTGTTATTTTCAATTTACTTTTATGTTTCCTAAAATTCTGTACGTTTTTGTTTGTTTTCCAGGTTTTCCTGCTCAAATCTCTGCGTATTCAATCATCATTGCGATGTCTGGTATGTTATTCTTCTTAATTTTGTACTTTCAGCGTATTCTCAAATCTCTGCGTATTCTCTCTTTATTTTGTACTTTCAGCTTTGAATCACATGTTCTTTATACTTTTTGTAAATATTCTCTATTACTAGTCGTCTTTATTTCTGTTCGTATAATTTTTGTACCTATAAATATTTTCTGTTCATTTACGTTCTTATTTTGTACCTTACAGCAAGTGTGTTTTTGTTTTGCTCAATACGTGATATTGTTTTCGAGAACTTTTGATATTGTTTATGTTGATATGCACCATTGTATATTCACCTTTGTGATATTGTTTTTCAACTTCACGTGTGATATTGTTCCACAATACGTGATATTGTTTTCCTGGATATGTGATATTGTTCAGCCACTTGTGTGATATTGTTCCTGCAAAATTCCTTTGTGATATTGTTTTCCATCTTCATGTGTGATATTTTTCCCAAATAACGTGATATTGTTTTCCTGGATATGTGATATTGTTCAGCCACTTGTGTGATATTGATTTCGTCCATATCTTTAAGACTTTTTCTTGTTATTTTACATTTTACTTTTCTTGCCAGATCCTACAAGTAATGTAACTTCTTCTTCCTGTAATGATATTCATGTCTCTGCCATTACCTCTAAAGATAGTAATGATATTGTTGAGTCTTCAATTACTTCTACTGTTCTCATTGAACCACCTGATGCATCTAGCTCGACTCCACATGTTGAACAACATTCTGTTCCTTCTCGTGTGCATCAACTGCTTTTGGACTCCACACCTGGTGGTAGTGAATTGTGGACAAGGAATGTTGCAGCTAAGTTTAAACCTCATATTGGCCAGTTGTTTGGGACGTTGGAAGAAGCTATTAGTTTTTATGATGTGTATGCAGAAGCATGTGGTTTTGAACCTAGGAAGTCTTCCCAAAAAAGGTCTGTTTCTGGTGATGTGAAGTATAAATTTGTTGTTTGCAACCGTGAAGGTTTTAGAGATCGTAAGAGGAAGGCTACTGTTTTAGATAGTGGAAAGGAGCAGGCAACTCCCAGGCCTTTTGATATTAGGAACACTAAATTAACTAGGATTGGTTGTCTTTGCTATGATTGAGTTTTTTATAATGGGGATGGTTATGTTGTTTTTCAGTTTCGTGAGTGGCATAATCACCGTCTTTGTTCACTTAGAAATCAACAGTTTCAAAAAAAAACACAGGCACCTCCATCTTTACCATAAAAAGACAATTATTGATCATTCAAGGGTTAACCATGGCCCAACAAGGGCATTTAGAAATGTCAAGGAATATGTAGATGGCTATGAGAATGTTGGAGCTCAACTGGTTGATTTTAAGAATTTTGGAAGGGATATCAAATGTTTCATAGGAGACCGGGATGCTCAACTGTTTGTTAACTATTTTGAGGATAAACGTGATACCACTGAAGGTTTTTACTTTGCTTATGAGGTGGATTATGGGAAATGTTTGGTTCGTGCATTTTGGTGTGATGCAGAGTCTCGTAGAAATTATGCTTTGTTTGGTGATTACATCACTTACGATCCAACTTACAGTACGAATAAGTATTGTATGTTTTTCACTCCTTTTACTGGCGTAGACCACCACAAAAGGTCAGTTACTTTTGCTTCTGTCTTGCTATTTCATGAGGATGAATATTCGTTCACGTGGGTCTTTCAAAAGTTCCTTGATGCTATGGGACAGCGAGAGCCACACTGTATAATAAGCGATCGGTGTCTTTGGAATAAAGCTGGGTTTGCGTGCTGTCTTCAAACATGCTAGGCGCAGATATTGCATGTGGCATATCATGCAAAAGCTTACTGATAAGGTTGGGCCTGCAATATCCAAAGAGACTGATTTTATCAGCCGTTTGAATGCTATTGTTTGGGATGCTGAGTAAGAACCTCTTGAATTTGAAGAAAAGTGGTGTCAGTTGGTCAATGAGCATAACCTTGAAGGTAATTCCTGGTTGTCAGCCATGTTTAGAAAAAGGAGAAAATGGATCCCAGCTTATTTTCGTGATGTTCTTATGGGTTGTCTATTATGAACAACTCAACATTCTGAGAGTCAGAATAATTTTTTCAAGCGTTTTGAAAATGCACATGGTACACTTGTTGAATTCTTGATGCGGTTTCAAAGCGCCATTGATGTACAGCGCCATACTCAAAAACAACTTGATAGAGACAATGATTGTACTCTTCCACAATTAGCAACTTCTCTTAATAGAGACGATGATTGTACTCTTCCACAAATTCTGCTTTCGCAGATTTTCAAGTAGAAGCTTCTGCTTTTATTTGTTCCCTTAGTGTTGGTGGCTTCACACCACCTGCAAATGGTATAGAGTTAATTGGTATTGCAGATGCCAGAACGCAGAAGACCTGCCAAGTTGTCTACAATTCTCTAACCAATGATGTTGAATGTTCTTGCAAGTTGTTCAACAGGAAGGGTATTATTTGTAGACACATTATCTGGGTTTACTCTGGAAAACAAGTACACACTTTGCCCGATAAATACATTCTTATGCGGTGGACCAAGAATGCACACAAGATCCCTCTTTATGGTCCACATGGTGAGTTAATTGAGGATTTTGATGCCACTGATTTAAGAAAGATGGAAAGGGTGCAAGTTATGGTCAGAGTTCTACACGACCATCAGTGTGCTCAAGAATGTGTCTACGAAGGACATCAATGATCTTGTTGACACACTTAAACAATTTAGGGTGAGACTCAATCCGCAATCAGAGTCAATGACCAAAGAGCAGGAGTTGGAGATGCTTCTTGGGTGCAGTTCCTCAACTGAGGTGAGGATTCTACCACCTCGTCAGGCAAAGAACAAGGGTAGCGGGAAGAGAATGATCTCCAAACAGCAACAATGCATAGATAAAGCGGAGAAGCCTAAAAGGCTTTGCCGTAATTCTGCTTTCAAATGGTTCACCATGATAAACGTAACTGTCCTAATGCTTTTGTACCTGATGCTGACAATAAGGTATGTTCACCATGAAAAGTCTGTATGAAACTTTTTATATATGCTGTATGGTGACGAGTCCGAAACAATATCACATGTTATTTTAAATAATATCACATCTTATACTAAACAGTATCACTATTTGACGATAACAGAATGAAATATTATTTGAGGATATCACATGTTATTTTAAATAATATCACATGTAATACTAAACTGTATCAACTTTCTTTTCTATTTTCCTGGTAATTTTAGAAATTATATTACAGTTTATACTACACAGTGTCACTGTTTGAGGATAACAGAATGTGATATTGTTTGTAATTGTTCCGAGATAGAAACAATATCACACTTCATTTGAAATAATATCACTCCTTATCTAAAATGATATCACTGTTTCACCTTTTTTTGTATTTTTCAGGGCAGTTCAGATGAGGATGATGCTGATGATGGTTGATCGGTTGAAGGAGTTTTTGTTAATGGTGCTCATTAATTATAGAAGCAGCAAATATACGACATACTTTATGACTAGTATATTAATATACACCACAACCTTCATTAACGTATAGATTATACTTTATTTTATATAGAAAATACTCGTACTCGGAGAATATTTGATTATTTTATTTGTCTTAGTTGTCTTGTTTTTGTATTTTGTAATACTGAGAAACAATATCACACCTTATATTTATATATTTCACATCTTACTCTAAACAGTATCACTACATCAGAACTACTATATATGCCTTTTGCTTTAAGATTTTCACATCTTGTGTTTTGTGTGTTGTCAAAATACAACAGTTCGAGTTTATATTTAAACAATATCACAAACATCAAATCAAAATATGGCAGTTCATTATATGCTTCTGCAGTTTTCTAACACAATATCAACCTGTGTACACAACAATATCACAACATTCTAAAAACAATATCAACGTAAGATTTAAAATTTCATATTCATAGTGTGATATTGTTTAGTAATACACAACCATATCACAACATTCTAAAAACAATATCAACGTGAGATTTAAAAATCCATATCCATAGTGATATTTTTAAGTAACCAGTGTGGTATTGTTTAGCAAACTGTGTGATATTGAGAAGCAATATCATAGCAATTATTACATAATATCACACCAAACGTGAAATAATATCACACTTTAGCAAGAGTTATATGAGATCCAAAATAGCGATCGCTACTTTACCATTATAAAAAGTTACCATTAAATTCCTTCTTGTACTAACATTACATACCATTTAGTTTAATTACAACTTTGTTCTAACAAATATAGTAGTCCTAATTCCTTCCTCTACCTCTACCGCGGTTCTTAGGATTTACAACGGTCTTAATCCTACCACGTTTGTATGTTATTGCGGGCTCGTTCCTATGATCTTCACCATCTTTTCCGGAATCAGCTCCTCTGTAAAGCAAATCAATACTAACAGTCAGTTATTATTTCTGGACACCTTTGTACTAATTACTTTCTACCTTTTTGTATATAAAATTGTAAATGCTTTGGTTTTTACCTTTTCCTAGGAGATTGCCGAAGAATTGGCAATTCTGTGTTAATAATCGGTTTCTTAGTACAATCCTCCTTTGCTATTTCCGGAACATCTTCTTTATTTGTCTCCTCCACAACAACATCATCGTTCTCTTTTGTTTGACCTTCTGCCATTGGTACTTTCTCTTTCTGCTTCTCTTTCACCTTTTCGTTGTTCTTTCTCGTTTACTTCAATATCTTCCAGATTTCGTCCTTCCAATCTGAAAATTCTTTTACTTTTTCGATCAAAGGTGTTCTGTTCTCATTTATGTCAGCTAAAAGCAATGCTGCTGCCATTTCTAGCCAGTAGTATCGCCTATACACTTTTGGTTGGTCAGTCGGCTTCAAACATTACACCCTCATATCGAATCATGTGCATCATTAAGAAGTTTCCAGACTCAGTATTGTTCATCTCTGTCTTTTGCCAAGGGAAGTTGATGTTGACAACATCAAACATTATTATATCATCTGCTCTTTCCACGTTCTTCTTTGCTAAGTAGTCACTCATGTGCTCCGCCTACAATATTAAGCTTAACCATTAGTGATAATTTTACAAACATTGAAATTCATTATTTCAATGTTGATATACGAAAATAATTTAAAAAACTATCAATTAATCATACCATCAAATTTGCAACTTTGTGTATTTGTTTTTGCTCCCAGTCGGCGTACTCTGTGTTGTCCAGCACGTCCACTGTTTCGCTTTTGAAATTTATACAAATACAAAAATAATGTTCTTTCCATACCATTGGAATAAAAACCAGATCTGCTTCCAGGTTACAGGGAACTGTGTTTCTTCTAATGAATTCGTCCCATTCTTCGAACATCTTTTCTTTAATCAATTCACTGTCTCCAGTTCCTTCGGTTTTTATTTCCTGTTTTGAATATATATGTTAAAAGTCCTATTTTTGTTTTAAAGAGTTATGATATTTAATCAAACTAAATGGACAACTTACCATGTGTCGAATCCCAAAAAACATTAAACTTGTTTCACATTTTTCTGTGTGCTCAATCTGGTTCAGAATTAGGGACCAACATTCAATCACATTGCTACTGAAGTGCTCATTTGGAAGCAATGACAATATATCGTTTCTGACAAGATATTGATCATTACTGAATTTGGCAACCACCTCACTACTCCAAACATTAACACAAACCAAATTAAAATATTGCAAACAATATCACACTTCTCTAAAAACAATATCACACCCCTTAAGAAATAGTATCACAAAAAATAGCAGTTCTGACAAAAAATTAAAATAGTGCAAACAATATCACACTTATCTAAAAACAATATCACACCCCTTAAGAAACAATATCACAAAAAATAGCAGTTCTGACAAAAAATAAAACTACCACGAAATTAAAATAGTGCAAACAATATCACACTACTGTAAAAACAATATCACACTCTTTAAGAAACAGTATCACATAAACATACTCTAATGGGAAACTGTGGTCGTCCAATAGGCAGTAGTCAAGCACTTGTTTCCTCATGGTCAACATCTTTGCACACAGGGATTTGTTAGCCTTCATAAACCTTGAGACGACCTCCACCTTAGAATCTGCCACACCACAGTTGTACGTCCTCCCAAGGTCATCTGATTCCCCCTCCTACTGCTTCCCACCACACTGGCAGAACCATCTTCTACCACAACTACAAAAATATTTATTTTTGTTATTTGAATATGTAATGATTATATATAATGAAAATAAGTCAGTGTTGAAGAAAAATAACCTGTTTTTTTGGATACAGGAGTTTGAACATTCTTTTTCCCACCTTTCCCTCTCTTTTTTTTGCTTGTTGCTTTCCTTTTTGCTAGTAATTTAGGTAACAGTGTCCCTTTGATTGCATTAAGGTTTGTAACCTTCCTCAGGACCTCACTCCTACATTTATTTAAATCACTCAACAAAAGCGTCGCTGCAATCTCCCCCCTATACAACTGCCTCTTCTTTTCATCATTCACTTCACATTTAAAATCCTCACCCACAAAAAACATCATGTGGAACATCATGAATAATCCACAATCCAGGTTCAACTCTTTTGTTTGCCAATCAAAGGCGACATTTGTCAGCACATAGTCCTGTACTTTCGCCCCACTTTCATAACCTTCACTGTTGAGGTAGTGCCCGTAAACAGCCCCCTGTTTATGTTTATAATAAATAACTATCAAATTTCAATCTTAGCTAACAAAAGCATTATATCCTTAGTTCTTATTTTTAAATATAGTACTTATAGTTAAATGAGCAAGGTGTACATGCTCCTCGTCCTCGAAATCATCATATTCTCGGTTGTCCAAGTAGAACATTTTTTCCCTCTTGGAGTCAATACAGACGCAAATGTAGTGGTCTTGATATAGCGAAGGTATGAACACCTATAGAAATATTTTATAGAAAATAACAACTATCATTCACAGACCATAGCATACAATATCACAAGTAATGAGTGACAATATCACAGAATATATAATACAATACCACGACTAAAATAGTTATCTGATTTAAGAAACAATATCAATACTTACTTCTGACAATATCACATAATTAACTTAACAGTATCAGAACTAAAAGTACTTTTAAATTCTTACCATATCTGAATTCACATTCAGTGGTTGTTTATACTAATTTGACCACATATCCCATGTCCTCCATACGTCTTCCTTCAGTATTGTCAGTTCATCAACATCTTCTTCATCTACAAGTAAGATTTTCTCCATACCACCCTGTTTGTTTATAAGAGAATTGATTAGTCGTATTGACACATTTTTACACGTAATTTAAAACACAAGGAACACATGAAGTTTATGTTTTCCATACCGAGTAGGCAAGGCCATAGAAAATCCTTATCGGTCTGTTGCTGTCTTTCTGCACCATTTGGAACTGATTGAGAAATATTGCCCATGCCTCAATAACCACTGCTTCTATTTTAGTGTCAGGCAACAAATACTCAATATCGCTCTTTGGTATGGAATGGTAAATACCAAAGTCACAGACAATCTCTCTGTACCATTTTCCAAAAAAATTAGCATATTAGTTTTTAATTATTATTATGTAGTAGATTAATTAATGTCTTACATTGAAAAAATAAACTTACGTTTTCTTAATCACATGATCTGTAAGGAAGCAATAATCCATGACTTCTTTCCGACGCTTAAAGACAATTTTAAATAAATTGTCTTGTCTGAACGTGGAATCTGAGACAAGTTGAGCATCCTTGTCTGGCAAACCACAGTCCATAGTACACCCCAAATTATGAGGTAACATATCTGCTGATTCAGGTATTTTGTTCATGTTGTCTGTGTGCAACAAATAGTCATTGATGCTCCTTGTTCCCCCTGTTTCCAACTGAACATTTGGAACACCCTCCTTCATATGAGTCCCCATACTTTTATCATCATTCTTCTCCCCATCCTTTTTTCCACTGCCTACTTTGCCTGGGCTTTTAGTATTCAGCTCCTCACCATTTGGTACATTGTTAACAGTTTTCTCAACATCTTCTCCAATTCCCTTCTCAACATTTGTTACGTTCTCAACATTTGCTGTCTCCTCATCCCTTTTTTCAGCCTCCTCATTTATTTCCTGAACCTCTTTTTTAATGCTCTCATTTGGTTTATCTGTGTTAACCTCCTCAACAGTGTTGGTCCCTCTTAAACCAACATTGATTACACCTTCATCAAGCTGTGTCAACACATTTGTCTCCTCATTTATTTTTTCACACTCTTTTTCAACAGCTTCTAGATTAAGTGTATCACGATTCAATTCTTCATTGAATTCCCTTGCAACAGCACTTCCTACCCCTACACCAATATTGGATATTACATCATTCAATTTTGAATTCATGTCATTATCCAGCCCATCATCTTTGTCTTCATCATCACCATTGTCCAAGTTAGTAACATCATTAATATCATCATCTTGTTGTTTGTCATCACATGCCAAGTCATCATCACTGTTCTGAAGATCTTTATCTGTACATCCACCATATTTTTTGTTCAATTCCTTGTATTGCACTTTCAACATTTCAGTCCAAACATCAAATGAGGGCAGCCCTTCTTTTGCTTTCTTCAATTCATATGACCTCGCTATCAACATGTCCATCAAGTTATGATATCCAACATCTTTCATGAAAGGCAGCGTTTGAGTCTCGGTTGTACTGTTTTCAGGATTCTCAACCTCTTCTTCAGCAGCAGCATGTTCTTTAGGATTAACATCTTCCGCACCATCTACCTTCGCACTAGATTTTGTAGATGTAGTTACTTCACCCATTGAACTTTTTGCTTTCATAGTGATCAGTTTTCTCATGTTATGTACATACCTACCTATGAACAATTCATTGTCCCTCTTCATACGTAGATAAATTTCATGAGCACGCTGCCAAATTACAAAATAAATATATTAAACACTAAAATAGACTCTTTGATAATAAGAAGATATGAAACAATAATAAGGTTATTCAATATCAATATCATAACAATATCACAGCCTACTAAAAATAATATCACGATAGTGCAAAATCAATATCATAACAATTTTTAAATCAATATCACAACATTCTGTTATTCAATATCATTTGCTTTTATAAACTATATCACAATTATCAATTAACAATATCACAATATCATACAATATATCAAACAATATCATATCTAAAATAATTATCAGATAACAAATGATTTTATTCAATATCAATATCATAATAATATCACAGCAGACTCAAAACAATATCACACTCGTTCAAAAACAATATCACAACAATATTTTAATATCATAGCTAAAATAATTATCAGATAGCAAATAATTTCATTAGTGCTTACATCCATTGCCCTTGCTCTGATTTGTTCATTAGTTTCAACACCACTAGGCAACTTCACCATCATATACCCCGCTTTTGTTTCCACTTCAGCTTCATGATCAGACGCCTGAGTCAGTAATATCTCTGGAGTTGCTGAAGAATATGGTGATTTTTTAGGGACTTCTTGTTGCCGACAGATGGAGTACTGAATCTTTGATATTGGAGCATTCCCCAAAGATACTGCTTTTTTTCTCATCATCCACTCTCTTTGACAATTTTTTATCGTCCCAATGTTGGATGAGTGGTAAAGTGTGTTCCAAAACATCGCCCTTGAAATCGAACCTATGAATATATGCTAGCATAAGAACTATTACGCATCCACTGACAGTTGACTTTGCCCCTTCTTTGAACACCCTAACACTTCTAACCATTTCTTCAAATACGTATTTACACCAATCAAATTGGCTTATCCTTGTCACATTCTCAACAGCCTTTACTAGTTTCAAGTCCCGAGATTTATTTGAAGACGGTTCTAGGAAAATAGACATGCTGTAAATTACAAACATTCTTTTAAATTCATCTCCGGCATCATTACATTCCATCGGTCTTTCATGAACATCCTTGACCATAATTGGAGCCGAAGTACTCTCCAATCCAAACTTTGCCCTCCATGCATTTTTCAGCTTTGTGTCTGTCACAGCAGTGGTGTTTCCTATGTGAGCGACGTCCACTTTACGACCTTGTCGAGGAAGTTGAAATATGTCATGCACATCGTCTTTCGTCAACAGAAAATCAAATTTTTTTTGTTTTGAACATGTTGCTTGTGTGATCAAATGCCTTCAGCAGCAACTTTAGAATTCCATGTGGAATTTTTGTTAGTTTCAACTCTAACAATCCACCAAACCCAACATCAGAAACGGCCTTCTTTTGTTCTTCATTTAAGTTGGCAATCAACTCAACCAATTTGAGTGGCCTACATTTAGTCTGAAATGGTTGCGCCTTCTTCTTTTTTATCTCAGGCTGCTCTACCACTGCATCCTGTATCACCAATTCGGCATCTTTGTTTCTACCAGTCTTTGATTTCTTTGTTGATGGTTGACCTTTTTTTTTGTCGACGGCAGGATGCTCTTCAACTTCATCCTGTAACACCATTTCGTCAGCTTTACTTTTATTTTCATTACCATCTTTTGACCTCTTGGTTGGTTGTTATTCAACCTCATCATTTGTTGATTTCCTCTTTCTCCTGTATGTTTTTTCAGGTTGTTTGGAAGCTGTCAAGTCCATTCTGCTGAATGAATATCACACTTCATTAGAAATAATTTCACACCTTATTCAAAACAACATCACTATTGTATGTCACTGGTAATAAGTATTTTTTAAGGAGTATACAGTTTCGTATTTCTATAAACACTATCAATAATAGAACTACACAAAATTCATGAAGATTGAGTACCACTAATATTCAGATTCAATATCAGACCATACAAATAACAGTATTTCAAGTTTTTCTTTCTCATTGCCAACACATATATCAACGTTACTCATTGTACTGAACAGAAACTTTCAATTCATGGACCTCATTGTCAAACAAATTCAATTCAGTGATATGAAACTGTACTTGTTCACATTTAACCAAACGTTTAACCCTAATTTTCGCGATTCAAACAATTTGCAACCGTTATTTTGACAAATACACAATTTTGAACTTTCAATTTCACAATCGAATAGTGTTCAAACGAATAATTAAACGGTTTAATATATTAAACGGTTTTTAACCAGTTTTAACCCTAATTTTTCACAAATAAACAATGTTGAACTTTGAATATCACAATCGAACAGTGTTTAAACATAAATTTCTTCATTGAATAGGTTAAAACCTATTCTTAATTGATTAAAACAATACGAAATACTAATTTTGCACTTCGAACAATGTCGAACCCTAATTTTCGCAGTCGCACAATATTCAACGCTAATTTAGCAAATTTAAAGAGGAAAATATGTAATTTCAACTGTAACAGAAAAACATTCAATTAACAACTACGAAGTTGTACAATTATATGAAAATTATTGGAAATTAACGAAGTTTATCAATAATTTTGATACTTAAACTAACAAATACTCGATTTTAACAATGATTTCACTAAAATTCAAGTCCTCGAGAGAATTAAGACTGAAATTGTACCTGATTTCTAGTCAAAATGCAATTGAATTGAACAATGATTAGTATTTCTTCGTAAATTGTTGTTGATTCGCTTTAATAATCGAGAGTTTTTGTGGTTTTTTGAGTTTTTAGAGAGAGAAAGTAAATAGTCGAAAAAACTGTCGCGCGTTTATGTATTTGAACAGGTGTGCGTGTTTGTTTTTGTTACCTTATTTTGTAAGTGATATTGTTTAGTATATTGCGCGATATTGTTTGCGTTACTCAATCCTCAAATATTTAGGGGTTCTCACCGGATCCCGACTATATATATATATATATATATATATACATATATATGTATATATACATATATATGTATATATACATATATATATATATATATATGTATATATATGTATATGTATATATATGTATATATATGTATATGTATATATATGTATATATATATATATATATATATATATATATATATATATATATATATATATATATATATATATATATATATATATATATATATACGCATGACCTTAATCACATGCTACTGCCAACAAACCAAACATTAACATCATCATGATCATATAAACATACTCCACATCACATTACATATACTCCAATCACTTCAATTCAACCCAAAAATATACTTCATCCAATATATACTTAAAGGCATACAACAGATAACGACCCCTTGACACCCCGTCGTGACCGGCTCAAAGTTGCAAGGGCCTCAATGCGACTTCGGGACGTCTCCCAAGTCTTTGCAGTAGCTCCAACAACTCTCCCCGAGTTCATTTTATTTAGACTCCTTATGTTCATTACGTTTATTGGTTTTATGTTCCAGAATCGTCGCTCTGATACCACTTTGTAACACCCCCATATACCAAGGTGCCTTACCAAGGACCATCCTAACATGAGAGGCTATTACCATCTCGGTTTTCCGAGGCTAGTATATCAAAAGTAACCATTCCAAAACATTTATTAAAGTATATAAGTTAACGATTACATTGTCTGAGTAAGTATTTCTTCCTCTTTTTATTTTTCTATTGCTTTACTGCTGACATATTTGTTTGTTTATTATTTTCCTTTTTTTTTCTGTGATTCTTCATCTCGTTCTTTCACAGAAGTCGGAAGTCGTGTTTTAATCTTTCACATTATCTTTTCTACCCTTTAATAGTCTATTTAGCAATAGTACGCGCATCTACATTTCTATTTCCATTTTTTGTTTCTTTTTCATTGGTTCATTGCCAACACTCACACTTTGTAATAATTCATTTGCCATCAAAACAAACTTGATTTCTCCAAGTTATTTTTTTTTAGTAGAGTTGATCATATTCAAATGTAAAGCAGACACGTTATTAGTGTGACTCCCCTAATACTCGAAATTTAGAGCAATTTTCTCTCTTTAATTTAGAACAATTATTTATCTCGGTATTTGATTTTGGTGAGTAGTAAGTTCCTTGAAAGTTCTTGATTATTTTTAAAGTTAAGTTCTCGTGTTTTAAAATTGTTTCTGCCTTTGAATGTTTACTCTGGTTTGAATTAGAGTTTTTAGTTGATTGTTTTGCTTAATTGAATTAGTTTGCCCTTCAATGGTTTTCATTTGTTCAATATATCAAGGTCCAAATGCCATATTGGGCTTTTGAAACCCTAAATTGGCCTCTTCTTTAATTAGCGGTTTCGACATAGAGTGTAGTTAGACTGGTATGATTCCAGTTCGTTATTGCTTGTGTTTTGGTTATTGAGAGGGATCTGAAAAAAGGGGGATGGGGAGAGAGAGGAAGACTCGGTGCTTGGTAATTGATTTTGTTCAGGTTGAGAGGGAATTAGGGATGAAGTGGAAAAGGGGAAGAGAATGTCTATATTTGATTTCGTTCAAATAGTCTTCTCATGTTTGGCGAACCCCGACTCAATCGCCCTGGATTTTTGAGGGAGGGATGGACAGTGTATGTACTTGGTTGAGATAGCCTTCTCATGTGCGGTGTGTTTGCCATTAATTCTTGCGTAAAAATATGTAGGGGAGTGATACCGTCGTAGAGTACCAAAGATAAATTTATATTTCCAAACTACTACTATAGATAGCGGCAGTCAGGGTCAAACCACAGAGAGGCGAATGTAATTTATAGTTGTCTAATTCTAGTCTAAGGTAACAAGTGAGTGGGGGTTTGTTTTGAGTTGGTCTATACTAATGGCAAAAAAACTAAAATAAACGAGCTAATAAAAGAGGTAGGTGAAAACAAATATTAAAAGGGTGCTAAGATGGTCGGTTCACTATAGTTTCGGCGGCAGTGTACTAGGTAGGTCTGAAATAATCACTTGAGACGGGAAAATAAGAAGTCCTCTCGGTCCATTCTTAACAGGTAGCATCTTTCGATCTCGCTACGGGTCCCTAATATCACTAATGCTAACTTTCGTCCTGAAAAGTGATTTAAAAGGCTAAATTAACTTATCTCTCGATCTTATTAATTTAGTCGTCTTAATTAGGCAGTCTATTTCCCTCCCCTATCTTTCGATCTTTATTGGGTCGGTCAATTCCTAAACATTCAACTAGTCGCGAGCACTTGATTCGTCAAATATAGCAATTTAATTAATTAAAACGAAGCATATCTCACGTGGTCGGTCGATCGACCAGGGTAGGCGGTCGATCGACCGTAGCGCGACTCAAACCTACGAATTCTAATGTCGCCTACTTCTACAGATTCCCTACATCCTGGCACAGGGTATTTAGCTACTCATGTTTATGACAAAAACAATAATAGGATTTACGAATAGAGCTACTGAATTCATAATTAAATTAACTAAACAAGCAAATAACATGAAACGATAATTGGCTTTAGGAATACTACTCTAGCAATTTCTAATTTATGAACGAAATAAAGCCGCGAATACTGAATAATAGAACAGAGAAATACCGTATGAAACAGGAAGGAAAGATCAAAACCGGATGCGGAAAATAAACTTTTATTGACGGAAAAATATTCTAAGCTAATGTATGAACCATAATAAATTTTAATGATGAAAGACTTGATAAAAACTTGATAATTATTCTGAAAACTAAGGTTACGTTATATAGGAATATCACGTAACACTTATTCCTAAACCTAATATACAATGGGCTTCTAACTTCTCGTCCTTTTAATTTGCGTCGGATTTATCGGTTTGGTCGATCGGCCATGCAAGGCAGTCGATCGACTGGACAGCGCTGAACAGGAGCTACTGTAATCCGCTTCTAATTCTTCATAAAATTGTCTTTCAGGCCTCGAAATGCACACCAAGTTCGTTTCTTGAGTAAATACTTCACGTCAAATGCAATACAAGGTACTCGGGGACGGATTTAGCTCAATTTCTACTCATTTCCGCATAAATCTGCAATATTACAAGAAAAGTCGAAAGTAGACGAAATGGGGCAAATAGTAGCATAAACTACATAATTGAGCTCTGAAATGCGTGTAAAATAGGGTGTAAAACATCATATTTAGGACACGCATGAAACTTCCCCAAACCAAACCCTTGCTTGTCCCCAAGCAAGAACTAGACTCGATCCTAAAACATAATGGAACGAGTTCAATCTCAGAGCGAAATGCAAACTGTAAAGCCTAAACCAATTTAATGCTAGAAATCAACAATCAATTAGCAATATGAATCATGCAAACGAATTATGAACTCGTTAAAAACTGCTGAATCGTCAACTATAGAGACTTATCATTATGGACTCTCACGGGTCGCTCGAATCACTCATAAGCACAGGTGAATAATGTATAAGATAAAAAGAAGTAAATGTAATGACTCTCACCTAACTACGATCTATAAGAACATGCCTGCAATCTAATATGAAAATGATCTCTACAACCGTACATATGCATTCCAACCAAACAAATGACCATGACACATGCCGAGGTAAATATGGATATGTGAGGTATGGGCAGGAAGGGCTAAGATAAATTTGGATAAAAACAGAGTTAAAAGCCAAGCTAGTAACTAAGGGAACCAAATTATAACAACATCCAACTTCTTGCTCAAGATTTTTCAATCGAAACGGTGCTAATAGCAAGCACAAATCTCACAATCTCCAATATAATTGTAATTCCCCAAATGATGATAATAAAGCATGAGAATATAAAATCACCAACTCATAACGATTGTAACACGTGATTTTATTTTCTCTTTTTTCGGGCTTCAGTCGATCGACCAAGATGGCCAATCGATCGACCGCCCTCTACAGTACAACACGCGTTTCTTTTTTTTCTCTTTTTTTTTTTTCTTTCTTCCTTCCTCTTTCATCTTCCCAACATCATCTCAAAATGAGCATTAGCTACCAAAAACAAAGTAACAATCCCAAGAACATAAACTACTAGCTTGACAAGGGCAGGGTAAGTGTAGGATGTAGTTATCGGGACAAAAAGGCTATTTCTGGCAGTGTGGAACTTATGGGCAAAATGAAAAAAAAGGGGTGACCTCTTCCACATGTGTCAACTAACCACGAACCCGAATGCATACAGGTATTAAGCAGATTAAGTTCATATCTATGCAAATTAATGTAACATGTCTCATAAGGAGTAATACTCACAATCCTAGATAAACTGGTCATGAATGACACCAGTTATAAGCTCTAAACCTCAGAAAATGATGTAGTTTGCCAAAAATCTAAGTCAAGTTTAAAGTTCATCAAGATATTTAACGAAAACTCGTAGACTATGCATATGATTCTACTAATAACATATCAATTAAGCAAGGCTTAGGCATAAACAGCTGCAAATGCAATGTCATCATTGAAATACTACCGTTCCGACTCAACCTATATGCTAAAATAAACATGCAATTTTTTGAATTTTTTTGAATTTTTTTTTTTTTGGATTTTTGTATATATAGAGAAATTAAATAACAAATGCAAACTGAAGTGCAATAAACGTGAAACAGAAATGCAATAAAATATATGAATGCAATGCAAAACCCTTCCCCAAACCAAATCACACAATGTCCTCATTGTGCAAAATCATGTAGTGAAATAAAAGGGAAACGGGAATTTGCGATAAATTAATTAAACAAGACATGAAGTAAGGACTCGGAAACTCACAAGACTTTAAGCGCAGCAAAAGGAAACCTCCCCAAACCAGCGTGAGCTAGGAGGTTTCAGTAGCCAGCAGTGCTACCATAGGTACCTGAAAAGACAGAAAATACCGCGCGTAATCAGAGAAAACAATTTATTAAACGCAAATCGACCAAACACAGCAGGGGAATGGTCGTGAACAGGTACAGCAGCGAACATGGTCGATCGACCATATCACCCAGTTGATCGACCAGAGTGAACAGGAATAGAAGCTCCTGGAATTCGCAGCTCAGTCGATCGACCATAGGAGGCAGTCGATCGACTGGAAAACCTGTTGTAAGTTCTGATTTTCTTCGAATTAGCTCAATAAATTGAGCCAACATGGTCTATAAACCTGCAAATACACATAATAACGCGCCCAAGATTTGCGCAAAACCCAAAGTAACAGTCTAAAGCATTTAAAATCCTAAGCAAACTTATGAAAGTGCGAAGTCTCGCGCACACAAAAGCAATAAAAAGTCTAAAAGCAATAAAATGAATGTTTTTGAAAAAGTCTTAATCAACTAATAGTTGATCAAGAATGGCCACGGAATGGCCCACTTGCTCGGCTTCTGGCTACAAGAAGTAGCCTCTACGGTGCTCATCTCCTCAGCTGCACTCCTATCAACTTCAACATCCACAGAACTCAACGGATCAACAGCTTCAACATCTTCCCAAGCAATGACCTCTTCTGGCTCATCAAAATCCAAGTCGGACTCCGTCACTTTGACTGGCTCCTCATCAGGCTCCTCATCTGTGCCATAGCTAAGAGATCCTAGGCCGCCTCTTTGAAAGATTGGCTCCTTCACAGCTGGGGCAACATGCGGCTCTTCCTTCCCCCAACCAGCTCCTGCAATATCCAAAACAGAAAAATCTTCCACCAGGTTGCTCCCAATCTGGGGCGGAGGTGTTACAACAGGAATAGGCATAGAGGCAGGCATGTCAGAAAGCACAAAATAGGATTTCTTTTCAGAAACCGTATTACAAGTGACTGGCCACATAGGATCTTTCTTCTTAGCTGTCTGGGGAAAGACAATGGAATGTTTCCCTACCTTAAAAGTTAATGTCCCTGAGCCAACATCTATAACTGCACCAGCAGTGTGCAGAAATGGTCTACCCAGAATGATAGGAATGTGAGGATCCTCGGACATATCTAGTACAACGAAGTTAACATGGAAAAAGAACTTCCCTATTTGCACAGGAATGTCCTCTAAGACTCCTATAGGCTGGACCTCAGATCGATCAGCCATCTGTACTGTCATGTTGGTAACTGCAAACCTACTTAATTTCAACTTCCTAGCAAGACTCAAAGGCATTACACTAATACTGGCTCCTAGGTCACACAAGGCCTTCTCGATAGAAAAGGTGCCAATACTACATGGGACTGAAAAGCTACCTGAGTCTTCTAGCTTATGAGGTGCAGTATGGGTCAAATAAGAACATGACTCCTCAGTTAGTGCGACAGATTGCACAGTTTCAAATGACTTCTTTTTAGACAAAAGTTGCTTCATAAATTTCATGTAAGCAGGCACTTGATTAACTAATTCAAGAAAAGGAACTTGTAAGTTTAAGCTACGAATAACATTTTCAAATTTGTTAAACGATACTTGTTCCTTTGTCGGCACCAATCTTTCCGGATAAGGGGCTGTAAGAAGTAACTTAGCCCTCTCCTCTAGGTCTCACATGCCGGCATCAGTGGACTTAGGCTGAAAGTCCACTACCTTCTCCTTGTTGAAGCTTGAACCTTCTTCAGACCATCTCAAGAATGAGCCATTAATCGTCATCGGGTCATACTTTGGAACCGGGACTGACCCATCAGCATTTGGGTCTTGCCTCAATAATTCCGGAGTCGTCGTACCCCGAAATAAGTGGTCCCTCAAGTTATTAGGCATTGGAGGACGAAAAGGTCCAATATCAGCAGCGTTGTCAGTCGATCGACCATTTTGGTCAGTCGATCGACTGACTTCTACAGGACCAGAAGCTGTTTTGTTTCGCGTTTCAGTCGATCGACCGGGTATGTCAGTCGATCGACTGACATACCTGTTGATCGTCTTTTTCTTGCTACTGTTCACCACGGCCTTTTTCTTGCTCGGTTCCGCCTCATCTTTTCCAGTGACATCCTCAACCATAGCGGGCCCATCAAGGGTAGACCCACTCCTCAAGGTGATAGCATTTAGGGTATCTTTTTGATCCGGCTGAGACGGTAATTGCCCCGGAGCTCGAGTTGCACTCTTGCTAGCCAATTGAGCAATTTGGCTCTCCAACATTTTCATCCCGACCTCTCTAGCTTGAGACTCTTTCAGCAACAAACTTTTCAATTCGGCAAAATCGGAGCCTTGGGACTGCTGCTGCTGCTGTGGGACATACGGAGGCTTTTGAAACTGTTGTTGCTTATGAGGGGGCACATAACTTTGATGTTGCTGCTGTGGGGCACATAAGTTTGGATGGACATTCGGCTCAAAATAAGTATTTGTCTGCCTATAATGTTGAAAAGCAGCACAAGACTCATAGGGATTAGGACAAAAATCTAAAACATGTCCCTCAACTCCACATCTTTTGCAGACAAAAGGACCGTCTTGAAGGAAATGTAGATCTATATACATATTTAACATACTCATATATGTCTAATTAATTTGTCATAAAATTAAAACGGATTTTATGCATGCAAACATTAATAAAAGAGAAGAGAAATAACATCCTTACATTGATGATTTCGGTTTTATGGGCACAAAAGAGATCTCCTTCTCTCTTGTTCTTGAGCTTTCCTTTTGGATGAACAAAGACCCAAGTGTAGGATCTCTCCCAAGGAATTATACCCAAGGCTTTCTCTTAATTAAAAATTAATATTATAGATACTAGATAATATTAATTTTTGTAGAAAAATGACCCAAAATAAATTGGTTGTGCTCTTGAATATCCGGTCAAGAGTAGAAGTATTTTGGAGTGTTTTATCTCTCTAATTTCTCATCAAAGTGTAGAGAGAAAATTAATTTCTTATACTAGAAAATAATGTATGTGAATGAATGAAAAATTAGAGAAGAAAAATTCTCTAAATGGTCTTGGTAAAACCGGTGGGGGGAGGGATTGGGTAGCCTATGCATGGGCATGATTCTCTAACCAAGAGAATAGGTATGCAAGGCTAGGTGTAGGTAGTGTCATCATATTGTCTCCACTTAAATTATTAAACATAATTTAATCACCATAATCCCTCAATATTTCGATCCACTTATAATATGGGATCCATATTATTTTTGTCAATTTTGTCATATGTCACATGTCATATGTTACATAAATTTGTTGTGCATTTTTAACATATTAAAAATCAACGTATTATTAAAATACGTCACATGCAAAATCGACTTAGTAATTTCATAATTACTTGTACCAAAATATTTTACCGTTTATAAATCGCATTTATAATAATTCATTCAAATCCAATTGTTTCTTTAAACAATAATTTCATCCGAGTAATGATACAATTCGATTACTCAGACCGTATCTCATTTAATCACATTTCAATTTGATACGTAAATTTTACTTCCAAAATCGTCCGTCAATTTTTCAAGTAATTTAATTAACTCGTAACGTTATACGACTAATTAAATAATCAATTAAGAGTGTTGCCCTATAGGTATGACCTAGGGGGTCAACTGATCACCACCGTCACACGACAGTAATGTCAAACTCTAGTCAGCCAATCATTACCGATATATGTTGACCAGTTGACAGTAACAAAATTACTTCCCAATTGTATTCTTTAAAATGAGATTTAATAATGATATTTAAATCATGTGATCGCACTATTGTTGAGGACACATTTCCCAACAATCTCCCACTTGTCCTCGACAAGTGTGCGTCACCAATTCTCTTGTCCTATTACTATCTCCCACTCAATGCAAGGTGTCTTTCAGGTCGTACTTGCAAGTGATCATATCGAGAGTGGTTTCCTCGATCCGGAGAATAAGCGATTGACCGGATTTATCCACTCGGATACCTTCCGAGCGTGGCCACGCATTTCCGATTCATTACTCCTCGAGTGGCCCCGAGATATTGTTTTAACCACGACAAGGGGATGGACAATTCCTATCGCACTCATTCCCTTCGATTAGCCACAGCCATCATAACCCAAAATATGCCCATTTGACCCCATTTACGAAGGTCGTAGTAACACAAATCAAAGTTAATCGAAAACTGTGCCATCTTAGGTGAACAGTCTTTAGTCAAAAGAATCGACTCATTAGAATACTATAGTAGCTCTCGCCACGACCAGGCTTTATAAATTTGCAAGAACTCTATAAGCGGTCACTGCCCGACAAAGTGTTCCTAATGATCTGCCTATGTGATCGACTAGTCATCTCACATGACTTTATGGCACTTGAACTTGCCATCAATCGCATCACACTCTAGTCACTTCGAGACGTCACCTCATACAAGTGACTATGGGCGAATACAATGCTAATCCGTGTTCACTTTAACGGGGTTCAATTGTCTCCACAACCCGTTTGGATGTAACAAAGTATAATAAAAGAGTTTTAAAAATAAAACTCGAACGACAAATGCGATTATCACACATGAATAGTCAATGCCCGATTACTATTTCATGTTCTATAATCTAATTTGATCTTGTACGTAGTTGTTCATTTCAATTCAATTGAAATGACATGACTCATCATGTTTAGCCTTTGAGAAGGCTTTGGTTAGTAGGTTTTATCAACTTCTTGTACCTTACTCAACCTTACTACATACTCGTTTTCCTTTGTAATGTATACATTTGCATTACAAAACTTTTCGAGTACGTGTCGAGATCCAATCAAGACATAGGCCCTCTAGCCTAAGAATAGCTCCCACTGTTTTCACAGTGTGCGGGACTCATCCTTCTTGCACATCTCATGATCGCAAGTGTACTCAATTTCCGTTATAAATATCTCTCATTGTTCTTTATTGCCTAGAACGATTCTAGAAAATCTACTTCTTAATTAATATTGCCACAATGGTATCTTAACCATCCTAATGTGTTTTGATTATGGTTTTGTCGGAAACCATGCGCAACCTCAATTGTCAATTGTCACTTGTGTAACACCCTTACACAAAATTGCATTATAAACACTCTGCTATACTTTCTTAATGCTTCTGCAAGCACTTAAGGGTAATCTTTATAGCTTACTTGGTAAAGATTACTTAAATTCGATTTTGAAAACAATTCATCATACTCAAAGCATATGAAGCGTTATACATCATTTCTCATTTAATTGATCCATGAAGCAAATGGAATCAATCAAATATGTTCAATTAATTGAACTAGTCATGAATCTTATCAACATAAGACTTCTTACTGACGCTAATATCATGTGGATTTATCTTCATAAATCCGGATATTCAAGATGTATTATAATACTCCAAAAGTCTTAAATCATTCTCGATGATCAATATGTCATCCACATATCGGACTAATTAAAATTTCCGTAACTCCCACTAAACTTCATGTATAAACACAACTTCTCGACATATCGAGAAATGTTTTATCACATGATCCAAAAATGTTGATTCCAACTCATTGATGTCCTACTTAAGACCCTCTCTTAAGTTTCACATTATCTTAGGATTGCAAGAATCTTCAAAACTCAAGACATGTATTGAATACATTCCTTCTAATTGAAGAAGTGGGTTTTAGATTCACTTGCTATGTATTTCATAACCTCATAATGAAACACAATCCCTAAGAAGATCCAAATAGACTTAAGCATTTCAATTAGTGCAAAACCCTTTGCATCCAATCAAATTTTGAAATTTGTCTTTATTAGTGCAAAACCCTTTGCAACTAATCAAGCCCTTTTAATTTGGATTTTCATGGCTCTAAGCTTTATATTGAGTTGTGACTTAAACACTCTCATGTAAGTCATATGTTCATTACTTTCTAGAAGTAATCAATTTGAATCAAACGATTTCTTTGTAAGTTATAAGCTCTTTACTTTCTTAAAAGTAGCATGAATCCATCATTTTTAACAAGTGATGAATTTTAACCTCCTAGGTTTTGAAGAAACAATGTCTCACACAAAACGTCTCATGTAGCCAAGAAAGACCAGTTTCTTGCGACAACGTTTTACACAAAACATCTCATGTAGCCAAGAAAGACCAGTTTCTTGCGACATAACATCTTGTGGCTCTTTGTGGCTCTTTGAATAATTTCTCCCACTCTGTCTTCAAAAATAAACTTGTATTTTAGAAAGACTGACTTCATGAGCCGCAAAACCCGTCGTACTCGTGATAATTGGAAAGGGAAAAATGAGCATTTGTTTCTTGTGAAAACTTACAAACATGGTACCCTTACCATTTCATATCTCATATGATTCGTTTTAGTGGAAAAATAATTTAGACAAAAATGATAAAAACCCCAAAAGGATCAAGTAACTCAAAGTAACTTGATTGAAATCCAAACCATATCGAATAGCGTTTGATTTCTTATCCATCCACACATTATTTCATAATGCGTGCTAAGAGAGATTAACTTGTGATACTATATCACATTTCTTTTTGGCTTATATCAAAGTCTTCACTTTGATAATCCCATCACGACTAAATCGTGATTCCTTGAACTCTTGAACTTCTTCAAAGATTTCTTTATTTACCTTATTAAGTGAACATATTAGTGTCATCTTAAATCGTTGGTAAAAGATAATGATCAACCTATTTTGGATCGATGATATACAACCTCGATCACCTTTTCAACCAAAAGGCACGAGACATCTTGCTTTGAATACAAGATACACATATACCATTAACAATCTAATGGTTTCAAGAGTACTCGATAACTCTTTGCGTTTATCATTCCAAAATTTAAGGTTTGATCTGGGTTACCAATTTGAGTCTTGCATCATCTTCATGATATATATTATTCTAGTTTGGTTTAGAATATATTCACCTTGATAATGGGCTAGCCATACATCAAATCGTGGTGTAAAGGGTCACAAAAGTGAAACCTCTTTTGTATCGTAACAAGCTTGTATTCTAATTTAGAGTTTATGTACTTAATAGTCACAATTAAGCACAACTCCAAACCCAAAAACTAGATTTTGGTACACAATGACTCTTTCTCTCGACTTCATTGTTGCTAGTCGTCATATTCTAATCATCCTATGTATCCAACATAATGATGAAAACCTCCACTGGTTTCTAATATTGACGAAGTCGTACTAGCAAAATTTATGTTTAATCAAATAAACATTTAAAGAAGAAGGTCCCATTAGATGTCCCACAACTAACCTGTTGATTCTTCAATAATTTGGGGCAGTTTCCTTTCTTGTGTCCAACATTTAAGACAATGGAAACTTTATTGGTCGGGATTGATAGGTTTAGTATCGTCATTCCTCAATGACTTTACTTTCAACATTACCTTGTATCAATTCCATTATTATCTTTACTTCTTGAACCTCGTCCTCATCTTAACGGTTTAAGAGAATGCTCCCACTCATTTCAATGAGTCTTTGCTTTGAGAAGCAAAATTGAATTCATGAAGATTACTCTTCATTTGTTCGTTTTAGTCTTAAAACTTTCATTGAAGTGGTTGCGTTATTTTGGTCAATTACGAATTTTGACAAAACTAATTACCAAAACAATTTATCGCTTCAAGGTACTTAATTCACTTAAGTATATGAAAAACAATCCATTGTAAGTAGAAGTGTTAGTCAAGAATCAAAAACCTGTTTGATAATGAATAACTTTAATCTATACTCTTTACAAGAGATCCTTAGCAATGGTTCATACGAGGTCTTTAGAAGAAAATTCATATTTTGTCTTTAGTTACGATGTTTTAATGGAGATTTGAATCAAAATCGAAATGATATTGTATATGAATTGTGGTAAAGAAATAGAACAATATGATAACGGAATAGTGGAAAACAAAACATTCATCGTTATATTAATACTTGTAAACAAGTATAGCATTTACATAGTGACCTCTACCCAACTATGATAAATGATTCCAAGATCCAAATTCATATTAACTTGGGCGGGGTAGCCGATGAAACCCTTATCAATATAACTCGGTGGATTAACTCTTTAATCGATTCTACTTTTAGAACTCTCGGTCGATAAATTTACTCTAATATTTATCTATAGCCCAAAACACATCAACAAGGGCACGGGGTAGCCGATGAAACCCTTATCAATTACTTTTGTTGAGTTCAATCCAAATTTCGAATAAATGTGTCCATTATCCAAACCCACATTAACTTAGGCACGGGGTAGCCGATGAAACCCTCATCAACATGAATTCGGTGGATTAACATTTATCACCCACTTCCCCTACGTAACAAGGTTTGTACCCGGGGTAGCCGAGCGCACTCCCTCGCGAAATAGGTTTTCATGGTTTCTACTATTTGGTAAGGCTATGTCTCAATTAGTTGTTTTAGCGAGAGGTCATGTCAATTTATTATCTATCACGTTTTAAGTGAACTAAAGCGGTGAACTACGATAATTTGAATTGACACGGTCGATAAACTCGATAAAATAACAATGCATGTTTAGTTATGGCGATTTAGCGATGCATGTGACATAAAATAAAATGCAAGCATAAAAGTAAATAAATCCTAGTATGGCCTTTCCTAAAATAGAAAAACTATTAATCTATTACATATTCGGAAACCAACTCCATTGGTCCCTTGAACTTCGGTTGTGGCACGCATCTCGAGGTAACACCGTCTTTATGTATCCCCATTCTTGAAGTAATCCGTCTTTTGGAACTCCGGAATGAATAAAATTACATAATAAATTACATAATTTCCTATTATACATTTGTAACTAAAATAAAATAAATCTATTAAATTACAAAACGGTGATACGAGATCACAATAAAAATTACAACCGAATCGATATTCCCATACATTTCGGGAAATACCAATTAAAATCTAAGGCCATACTAAGTAAAATTACATAATTCAAAATTACATAAATTAAAATAATGACAATCATAAAGAAAAATGCAGCATTATAATATGTATGAACATGCTTAATTTTTATGCTAAATCGCCTTTTAATTAGCCAATATCGTATATTACTCGGTTTTTACGGATTTGCGTGATTTTAACATTTTATAATCACAAAAATGCATAAACTCATATTTATGCATAAGTTAATTACCCTAACCTCTTAGGACTCAAAATATAGTCTTCACTAATAATTTGACCATAATTAACCTTTATTTATAAAATTATTCATAAATGGACCAAAAATTACAAAAATAAGCCATTAACCTTCAAATAAATCGAAAAATTTCAAATAAATTTGAAATTTGAAATTTAAATTCATGAACATTCTGGAAAAATTCCATGACACTCATAATGTTCAAAATTTTAGGTTAAAAATTTCGAAAATTTTCCGGAAAAACAATGTTGCGGTTTATCGATATTTAATAAAATAATCATAAAAACATGGAAAAATTATTTTCATTAACTTTTCAATTTTAGATCTGAAAAATATAATAAAATGCAACATTAGACGTTTTTCCTAAGTCATAGATTATGTTTTATTAATTTTCAACTAATAATGTCACTATTTATGCCATTTTTCTTCAAAAATTCATAAATCATGCTAAAAGACTTCTTTATAGCCAATTATTTTACACACATCTTGTAAAATTGCATGTGACAACATATTAATTTTCTATGACCAGATTCGAAATTTAACTCATATTAACCTATTTTTCTCTTAAATCCGAATTTAATGATGAAAAATTCATTTTTCGAGCATAACAAGTCCAAAAATTATGAAAATTTACAGGTTATCTCAAAATAATATATGTAACAACATATCCAAAAACCAAGTGAAAATTCGAAGTATAGCTAATTTTCGACCAAAAATGACATTTTTACTCATAAAATCACATTTAAATGTCATTATTATTAAATATGAACAATAAAAATCCGAAAAATTAACCAAAATATCCTAAAACACTTTAGGACCAGAAATATTAACATGCATGTCATAATTTCGTGATATATCATAATAACACAAATTTTACAAGTTTTATTTGTTATTCATATAACTTGGAAAAACTTTTAACCAATTTGCATGCAAACAACCGTGGCTCTTGATACCGATTGAAGGAAATGTAGATCTATATACATATTTAACAT
Source organism: Silene latifolia (assembly GCF_048544455.1). Lineage (NCBI taxonomy): Eukaryota > Viridiplantae > Streptophyta > Magnoliopsida > Caryophyllales > Caryophyllaceae > Silene > Silene latifolia. The sequence continues at coordinate 161,630,609 of NC_133536.1, read as the reverse complement.
ACTCATATATGTCTAATTAATTTGTCATAAAATTAAAACGGATTTTATGCATGCAAACATTAATAAAAGAGAAGAGAAATAACATCCTTACATTGATGATTTCGGTTTTATGGGCACAAAAGAGATCTCCTTCTCTCTTGTTCTTGAGCTTTCCTTTTGGATGAACAAAGACCCAAGTGTAGGATCTCTCCCAAGGAATTATACCCAAGGCTTTCTCTTAATTAAAAATTAATATTATAGATACTAGATAATATTAATTTTTGTAGAAAAATGACCCAAAATAAATTGGTTGTGCTCTTGAATATCCGGTCAAGAGTAGAAGTATTTTGGAGTGTTTTATCTCTCTAATTTCTCATCAAAGTGTAGAGAGAAAATTAATTTCTTATACTAGAAAATAATGTATGTGAATGAATGAAAAATTAGAGAAGAAAAATTCTCTAAATGGTCTTGGTAAAACCGGTGGGGGGAGGGATTGGGTAGCCTATGCATGGGCATGATTCTCTAACCAAGAGAATAGGTATGCAAGGCTAGGTGTAGGTAGTGTCATCATATTGTCTCCACTTAAATTATTAAACATAATTTAATCACCATAATCCCTCAATATTTCGATCCACTTATAATATGGGATCCATATTATTTTTGTCAATTTTGTCATATGTCACATGTCATATGTTACATAAATTTGTTGTGCATTTTTAACATATTAAAAATCAACGTATTATTAAAATACGTCACATGCAAAATCGACTTAGTAATTTCATAATTACTTGTACCAAAATATTTTACCGTTTATAAATCGCATTTATAATAATTCATTCAAATCCAATTGTTTCTTTAAACAATAATTTCATCCGAGTAATGATACAATTCGATTACTCAGACCGTATCTCATTTAATCACATTTCAATTTGATACGTAAATTTTACTTCCAAAATCGTCCGTCAATTTTTCAAGTAATTTAATTAACTCGTAACGTTATACGACTAATTAAATAATCAATTAAGAGTGTTGCCCTATAGGTATGACCTAGGGGTCAATCGATCACCACCGTCACACGACAAGTAATGTCAAACTCTAGTCACCCAATCATTACCGATATATGTTGACCGGTTGTGAATGAACAAAATTACTTCCCAATTGTATTCTTTAAAATGAGATTTAATAATGATATTTAAATCATGTGATCGCACTATTGTTGAGGACACATTTCCCAACACGTCTGACACAGCATTCACTTGATAAATCCCTCCTTTTGAAGCTCCTCCCAACTCGTACTTATCAAATCTCGCCGTAAGAGCCTCTAATGCAGCTTCAGAAGGGGATTCAGCAGCTCTCCTTTGATTTCCGCTGGAAATTCCATACTCAGCTTTATGGGTGGCCAAATCATCAATAATTTTCCACCCCTTAGTTTCTCCAACATTCTCCTGGAATATGCCATTAGCTGCCGCATCCAGGATAGCCCTCTGATCGTCATAAAGCCCATTATAAAATTGATTGCATAGGCTCCATTTCTCGAACCCATGGTGCGGAATAGTTCGCACCAGCTTCTTGAAACGGACCCACGCCTCATGAAAATTCTCATCAGGACTATGTTTAAAGCTCGTGATCTGAGCTCTAATGGCATTGGTCTTCGAGGCAGAGAAATATTTCTTGTAGAATGATAGGGCTAGCGACTTCCAATCAGTGATCCCGTTAGCAGCTCGATCTAGGTCTCGGTACCACTCCCTTGCAGCATCACGAAGATAGAATATGAACATAGTCTCCTTCACCTGGTCCTGGGTCACACCGGTCGGTGGGGGTATGGAACAGTAGTAGTCAATGAACGTCTCCATGTGTTTGGCTGCATCTTCATTTGCAGCTCCCCCGAATTGATTCCTCTCAACCAAGTTGATATAAGACGGTTTCGGCTCGAATTTTCTATCCGTCCCTGGTAATGCGAATCCCTTATAGAGATTCTCAGCTGTCGGCTCAGAGTGACTAGCTATACTCGCTTCTTCAGCCATGTCTGGAGATGTGATGGTCTCAGCTGAGGAAGTAGAGATAGGTGACGAAGGTGGATCCTCCTCAAACAGCTCGTTCTCGTAGAAACTAGATTGAGAACCAGGCTCTTCCTCTGACTGTTGTTCTTGAAATAATCTCCTCTTCACGCGCAAAGTCCTCTCAAGCTCGAGATCAAGGGGAAGTAATTCGCCTTGTTGAGACCTGCGCATAAGATGAAACTACAAGAAGAATATGAGAATAGTTTAAGGAACAAATGTCCCTTAGACTGAGAAAAGGCTAAAATAAAAACAACTAAAAATTAAACGATTGCCTCCCCGGCAACTGCGCTAAAATTTGATACCGTCGTAGAGTACCAAAGATAAATTTATATTTCCAAACTACTACTATAGATAGCGGCAGTCAGGGTCAAACCACAGAAAGGCGAATGTAATTTATAGTTGTCTAATTCTAGTCTAAGGTAACAAGTGAGTGGGGGTTTGTTTTGAGTTGGTCTATACTAATGGCAGCAAAACTAAAATAAACGAGCTAATAAAAGAGGTAGGTGAAAACAAATATTAAAAGGGTGCTAAGATGGTCGGTTCACTATAGTTTCGGTGGCAGTGTACTAGGTAGGTCTGAAATAATCACGTGAGACGGGAAAATAAGAAGTCCTCTCGGTCCATTCTTAACAGGTAGCATCTTTCGATCTCGCTACGGGTCCCTAATATCACTAATGCTAACTTTCGTCCTGAAAAGTGATTTAAAAGGCTAAATTAACTTATCTCTCGATCTTATTAATTTAGTCGTCTTAATTAGGCAGTCTATTTCCCTCCCCTATCTTTCGATCTTTATTGGGTCGGTCAATTCCTAAACATTCAACTAGTCGCGTGCACTCGATTCGTCAAATATAGCAATTTAATTAATTAAAACGAAGCATATCTCACGTGGCCGGTCGATCGACCGTAGCGCGACTCAAACCTACGAATTCTAATGCCGCCTACTTCTACAGAATTCCTACATCCTAGCACAGGGTATTTAGCTACTCATGTTTATGACAAAAACAACAATAGGATTTACGAATAGAGCTACTGAATTCATGATTAAATTAACTAAACAAGCAAATAACATGAAACGATAATTGGCTTTGGGAATACTACTCTAGCAATTTCTAATCTATGAACGAAATAAAGCCGCGAATACTGAATAATAGAACAGAGAAATACCGTATGAAACAAGAAGGAAAGATCAAAATCGGATGCGGAAAATAAACTTTTATTGACGGAAAAATATTCTAAGCTAATGTATGAACCCTAATAAATTTTAATGATGAAAGACTTGATAAAAACTTGATAATTATTCTGAAAACTAAGGTTACGTTATATAGGAATATCACGTAACAGTTATTCCTAAACCTAATATACAATGGGCTTCTAACTTCTCGTCCGTTTAATTTGCGTCAGATTTATCGGTTTGGTCGATCGACCATGCAAGGCAGTCGATCGACTGGACAGCGCTGAACAGGAGCTACTGTAAGTCGTGCTCTGGTCGATCGACCATGGGCAGCAGTCGATCGACCACTATAGCTGGTAATCCGCTTCTAATTCTTCTTAAAATTGTCTTTCAGGCCTCGAAATGCGCACCAAGTTCTTTTCTTGGGTAAATACTTCACGTCAAATGCAATGCAAGGTACTCGGGGACGTATTTAGCTCAATTTCTACTCATTTCCACATAAATCTGCAATATTATAAGAAAATACGAAAGTAGACGAAATGGGGCAAATAGTAGCATAAACTACATAATTGAGCTCTGAAATGCGTGTAAAATAGGGTGTAAAACATCATATTTAGGACACGCACCAGGGAGTAAGGCGTGGGGTGAGAGAAAGGGAGAATGAGGTATAAGGGAACGGATGTAGGTGTGACACCCTCATTTATTGCGGAAAAGTAAACACGTAATTCTAGAATAAAACTGCATGGATATGTTTGTAATAGGTTCATTATAGTAAAAACCTGTAATTTTTAAAACCTGAACCTGTTATAAAGATATCCAAATGGAAAGGTGTCAAACATGCAAGGTCCAAAATAAATCTCATGAATGAAACATCGCTAAAGTCGCGAAACAAAGTTATACAAACCAAATATGAGAAAGGGAGACACATGTCCCTAAAAAGTGTATGACATAAAAAGTATTTAAGGGTCACAATATAATAAAGTCAATCTAGGTCCCAAGGTTACTTTGCTCGCTAGCTCGTCCATGTACCCCATATATGCATCACCTACCTGTCGATCGTATTTTATACAAATACGAAAGCCACATTCAGTGGGGAGTAACTCCGAGTTCTCCCAGCCACGAAATGTCATAATTAATATAACATGTAAACATAAGAATATGAATATGAATAACACATAGCCTTAGCATATAGATGCTACACAATCGTGTTTATCATGTGAACAACAATATAACAACACATAGTCCTAGCATGCGAATACTAGACCGACTCATACTACCCTATCATGTGAATCACATAACATCCAGGAATCCAAACTCTATCAACCATAGCCGGCTTGCATCTCACTTTCTATGATTCATAGAATCATCAAACAAGAAAGGACAAAATATCAAAGACAGGCATAAGTTCTTAGCACGGTCAATAGTCACTCTGTAACTCGAGTATATACCACGAGGTAGGGAAGGTAATCGAACCGGTATCCTGGCTCAGAGGTTCTATCAAAACATGGCCAAGACACAACACAACCCTAGTCCTAAATCTGCGCAGACCTAGACATGCGGATACACACCACCGCACCCAAGACCCACAATTTTATAAAACCATGTGAGTACCCTAAGGAGTCCACCAAAGGGTTGGCTAGTACTTAAGCTGACCACTTACTCTCAAAATAAGTAACGAGGTCATGCCCCAACTTGGATATAAACCCACCAAGTCAGGAACACAAAGGCTATTGAGCAGTGAACATACACTCGTCAAAGACTATAATGGCCTATCTATGATGAAGGCCGAAATACTCACCTAGGACCTAGTCCCAGCTTGAATACTTTAGCCCACACCACACAAGACAAGTAGGATACCCAATTAACCATAAAAGGGGCAAAGAGTCCAAATTTGTACACACAAAAGATCATACACACCCTAGTATATGAAAGGCTACGCAAGAGCATATTCAGTTGACAATCCAACAAAATCTCCAATATCAATAATAATCCAAATTCCAGCTAACCGTTAATCTCATAATTCATGAGAACAAGCTAAAATGGCAACAAGGCAAGAAGACTCAAGTATAAGGCATCCAAAGCATCCAACAACCAATATGTGAAATGATAATTACAAATATCAAGACATAACATAAAATTTCCAATAACAACCAATCTCACCTCAAAGACAAACCCTCGACCCGAGTCCCGCGACGGGTCATCGGTCAAATCGAGGCTGACTGGTTTAAACCTAGCTTGACCAAACTCGTTCGGTCAATCTGGCCCAGCTCAGAGTCTTGGCCTACTTTGGCCCAAATCACAAAAATTTATCACAATATCATTCTCATGCTATTTCTAATTTCTATCATGTGAAAAACGAAAGTAACACATTATCAATCACCTAAACACTTAACAAACAACAAGCACAACATCAACTACTAATGTGACATTGATTCGTCGAGTAACTCGGAATAGTTACCTTAAGCTAGCAAAGAGACAAGCAATAAACTTGAGAAAGCTTCTAAAACCCAAAATTACTCTTCATCTTCAACCACATATGAGTCACCTAAAATAATTATGTGAAAGGACGATATTAACGAATTATCGTTATATAAAATATGAGATGGAAATTAATTTAATTATATTTTAAATAAACCAAACTAGCGTCAAAATAATTTATAGACACGGCTCAAAAGTTATAATGACAACCTCAAACTCGGCCTAACCACCAACTACACATGGCCTCAAACTCGTGACTTAGCTAGGCCACTGCCTAGGCCACGGCCAAAGGCCATCGTTAAGCTACAAGCCCAGGCCGCTGCCGGGCCATCGAGACTCTCCTAAAAGCAAGCCACAAAGAGTCCGACACGACCACCGCCCGACTACCCATAGCCACCCTTCACCCTACTTCATAACCTGACCCAAAAATCAGTCCAAAACAGAACCCAAAAGATGCCTAAGTTCGACCCCAACTCCAGTCCTCAAATGCAAAGTGAAAACCCACGATGACAGCTCTTGTCCCTGCCCAAAACAGAGTACCAATCGTCCCCTTAAGACTCCATTCTCGCGCCTAAAAACAGACCTAGCCGAGCCAACTAAGTCAGCATTTAAAACGGTTTTAGAGCGGAAATCCACAAGTATAAAGCAACTCAAAAAAGTCCCTAAAGACTACAAAAATCGCCCCAACACGAGTCCAAATCGGTCCAAAACAATCCCTACATGTCAAGATACACCGTCTCAACTATAAAACACACCAATTATCACCCAAAACAATCCATACATGTCAGCATACACCGTCTTAAATATACCACTTACTAGCTAGCATCCCAAATGATCCCTAGAGGTCAGTATACAACGTCTCAATCATCTCCACATATCAGTATACACCGTCTCAACTATACAACTGACTAATTAACATCCATAAGGATCCCTATATATAATTATACACCGTCTTAATTATAAAACAGACTAACCAAAGATTCGAAATAAACATATTTTACAAGTAATATTGAGTAACCTATCATTGTTACCTTTTTCCGATTGAACTAATCATTTATGATTAACAAATCTTCTACCAGCCCGTCTATCTCAGCACTTACAACCGTCTTATAATAAATAAAGCTGAAAGTATAAATTGGGTTTGTAAAAATACATGACGAAAATGAATATTACTTACATCGGAATGACGAGAATGACGAGAGGAGCGCTATGGAACAAAAATAATTGAAAACGGATAAGGAACGAAGCACCGACGTCGATTAACAGATCAAATTTTGAAAAGGGAAGAAGACTCGCCCAAAAGAAGAAAAAGGAACGAAGAAGAAGAAAAGAGTACGTTCGTGAAATGAGACAGCAGCCTGCTAGCCTGCTATTTATTATACGTATCTTTCTTCATCGTTAAGAAACTTCGATAGTTATTAAAACCGTTTCGAGTTAAATTTAACCGGTTTAAGTAAAAGTTTCAGTAATAAAACGGAATCAATAATAAATAAATTTAATGAGTGAAAATAAAATAAACTCAGCTTGTTAACGTAAATAATACAATATCAGCTTGAATCGGAATTATTAGCGATTTTTACAAAACTAACGGATATTAATAAAAATTGCTAATTTAGTGAAATAAGCTCAAAATAGCTAATTGGACGGTTTTGTTCCCAAAATCCATCTGGGGTTCACTTAAAAAAACTTTCATAAGGACTCGTAAAGAAACGGAAATTATTAAATAAATAAACTCAACTAACATCAATAAACTCGAACTAACTTTAAATAAACTTATTAATGATTATTAAAATTAACGTATCGAATTATGATGAAATTAATTAATTAGCTAAGCATATATATATAAATTGTTAAATGATGTAATTAAATTCAAAATAGCAATTAAAAGAATTTTATCCAACTTAGTAAAATACGGGGTGTTACAGTAGGGGAGGAAGGGAAGTGTAGATAGTTTGTGTTTGATTTTAGTCATTAAGATTTAGAGATAGAGAGGGAGTAAGAGAGGCAAAGATGAATGGGGAGAAGGAGGTATCGAGATTTTGTGCTTGGTCATGTTTAGATTGAGAGGGGGAGGTTTGGAAAGGGAAAGGGAGGGAGAGCGTCTGTGTTTAGCTTTGTTTTGGTTACCTTCTTATTTAGTTTTGAAAGTTAATTTTTACTTGATACTCTTTTCTGGCTGTGTTGATTCTTGGTATCAGGAGAAAAACATGCATTTGAAACCGACGACCAAATATGAAAAGAAAGTAGACGGGTTGAGCAAGCAATGCCAGCGCAAGACGGATGATTGCTATCAAGCTTGGATGTCTTAAAAGAGTGGTCTATATTTAGACAGGTTTAGCTTAAATGAGGTAATGTTTCACATTTAAATTGTTTTTACCCAACATTTAGAGGCGGTGGCTTGAAAGAGTGGTCTATATACTTCATTCTTGAAGATGAAGATAATGTCAGAAATGATGACGTTGGATCTTATAAGATAGATAATTATTTTGCCTACTCTTAAGTGAATTAAGATAAACCAAAATGAATTAAGATAGACCGGAATGAATCGCAAGAAACATGTAAACAAAAATGTATTCTTATTCTAATCAAAATTACATTCTTGTCTGTACATTTCAGAAGAAGCTGGACTGTGCTAAGCTAGGAAGTGAATACCTTTGGAGTACTTGATTGTTGACTCTATACCTCGCATCTAATTAATTTTAACATGATCCATAGCTTGTTATCACAAACTAATCATATCATTTATTCTCCAGTGTTTGGTTAGGGTAGCATGAATTCAAACTCCAAGGAATATATGGTTAAAATAGTGCAACGTTGCTTTGCTTCACAGGTGTTCCACCTCATTCCATTTCCTATTTTTCTGAACTGACTCACAGAACGAATTAAAGTTCGTCCAAGTATGAAATAACTTGATTAAAAATGAACACTCTGACTCTATTTAGAATTACTTGTATCTTAGGTTTATACATTCAGTTACCTAAGCATCCATTGAATTTAATTCGGTGGCAGGGATTCAAGTCTCTTGTCAATCTTTTTACTGACCTTACTATCCTGCATTATTTCCATCCTGCTCATAATGTTGTGCATCTTGTTAGTAATTTCTCAACCTTTCATTACTCCTATTTCAGCTTCTTTGTTTGAACATTTGAGTAGCGTGATCTTCTTGAGTAGTGCTGAAATTTTGATGGATTCTTCGCTGGCAGGTTGCGATCAGACTGTAGGGTCTTGTTTGGAAGCTTTAGGTAGTAGATCTAGAAGCCTGACAAAACCTTGCACTTACTCTAAAGTTTAGTCCCAGCCACGAGTCATGCAAGTGAATTTATTTTGTATCTTCACTTTGTTCATGAGATTTTTACTGGAGGCATTCATTAATAAGGTTTTCCAATTTGGGGTTTGGATTAGCCTTTGAATTACACCTAAATTTCTAAATTTGTTAATGTTGTTCAGAATTGTTTAGTAACTATGTGGATGGAACCCAGTATTTTGGGCGTCTGTCAAAGTATTGTGGAAATGTTTGTTTACCTGTCAATGTGGAAAGAAGTTGTAAATATGGAGGAAATTGTTACCTAAACATTATAATCAATCGAACAACAAACCCAGATAAAAGATTATAACTTTTTAAAGTTTTATGTGTTTTTTTGTTGATTAATTGATGTGTAGCTTAAATCCACTTAGTAAATTTGATGCTTTATAATACAATAGTTTTAGATGATCAGAGTAGTTAAAAGTTTCTTTAGGTGTAAACATAAAATACTCCCTCTGTCCCCATCAATTCTTTACGTTTTTATTATTTGGGTGTCGGTGGGAGTCATTTCTGTATGTTTTCGTTTTAGGTATATGAAAGTTGCTATTTGGTGGGTGGTACTCCCTCTGTCCCATCAATTCTTTACATATTCTTTATTTGAATGTCTCGGTCATTTATGTTTCCATTTAATTATGTTTCTGTTTTAGGTATATAAAAATTGGTATTTAGTGTGAGGGGCTTGAATGTTTTAAGCTTGAGAGTGATAAAGGGGTAATCTTGATTATATTAGTAATTAGAGTTTTAGGTGAAAATGTTATCTGAATTAGGAAAGGGGCCAGTAATTGGTAGAGGTGAGAACAATGAGGAATCATTTGGGGATGAACTGGAGGAGGAGATATGGATGTTGCTTTATGAATGAAGGCGACAAAGGCAATAATTTATGGACTCAAATAGTGAACAGGAGCGTGAGGTAAATCAGTTGAGGAGTGGTTCTGCTTCTCCAACCGTGGAGGGGTTATTAAGTGCTGTAGGGGGGGCTGTATGTTTAGTAATGATAATGGTGGGTTTTCAGAGTTACCTCAGAGGAAGGATAATAATGTGGCTGTGTCTGATGAGGAGCTTAGGTTAGACCCCACATATTTGTTGTATTATTACTCGATAGTGAACTTAAACCCTAGGTTGCCATCACCTTTGTTATCGAAGAAGGATTGGCGATTAACACAGGTTGGAAAGTGGGGGGACGATGGTTGGCGGGATTGGTGATAGGAAGAGAGTGAATAACACTGAGAATGGGCTTGGCAGGTCAGCCTTTCTTATGCCGCCTGGTTTTACACCTCAGAAAGAAGAGAGCGGGGTTCAGCCGAAGAAGGTCCAGGTAATAGCTGACTGAGGTCAAGGTGGGTTGCCAGGTATCAGGCTTGGTCCTAAACAAAAGAACTTTGCTGAGATTTTTGAGGTAAAATGGTCGATCAGAAACTGTCTGTACTTAATTATTTGACGTCACGCTGTTTTTCTTTGAGTAGTTATAGTTTTACGGTGGGTTTTTGTTTACTAAATTGCTATCTTGATACGGTATTGGATGTTTCCGGCCTTGTTGACATAATTGTCTTATAAATTAGTCTCATGTGCATGACACTCAGACAATACAAAACTTTATTTAAGGCAATTTTCAGCACACTTTTATTATGTGTCATCTGAGTACAACCTATTTGTGTCGTTTAACATAGGAAAAAGGTTGGGTGCCTTATTTGCGGTAGCCCTTGAGGCATTAGGGTTATAAAGTTTCTATTGTTATAGAGTATTCTTACTCACTGTGGGGGAGCTTATACAGCGTTCTTTTACTCTTTTTGCATTACATTGACAATGCCATTTTAACACCATCTTATGTTCTACAATACTCTTGTCATTTATTCTAAAATTTGTATATATTGCGACCCTTTTTCTGACCCTTGCAAGTTTGTTATTGTATCTCCCTAGAATGACCTGGGCTGCTCCAATCCTCCCTCAAGACACCCCTCTTGCCCGACCAGTCGTAGTGCTTTTGACAAAAATGTTGATGCATTATTCATTAGGTTTAGTTGATATTGAGCTGGCTATTTTGCAGCGTGAGGCAACTTATGTTCAAGGTCCTTTGGCAACCCAGAATGTTGCTTCTCCTACTTCATTTTCTTATGCTGGTGCTTTGGGCTCATCGTTGTCAAGAAGCAATACTCCTGATCCTCAACATATTGCTAAGATTACCAGTCCTTGCCCTACTCCTATTAGTGAAGGCTGAGCTGGAGTAATAAAAAAGAATGTTACTAAAGCAAAGTCCTCCAATAGCATGTCATCAGGAACGGGTGACACTTCTGATCTCTTAGCTGCTTTGTCCGGTATGAAGCAGCGACAAATGTGTTGGGGCTGGTGTCCTCTACAGTTAGTGCAAGGACATATAAATCTCTAAAAGGATCAAAGGGTATACTTTTGTATTATCATCAGTTGATCCACGTTTATCAATAACGGTTGGCTTGCTAGATAAGTTTGACGTTATTGTCATACAGATGGCGGTGATCAACTGGTCCCTAAAAGTCACACCTATAGGATACGTTTGAGAGATGTGACAGTATGAAAATACAGTCATGTTGATGCCTAATTTGACTAAGCAGTCAGTCGGAGTTATTGACTAATAATTAGTCAAACGCGATGTTGAGATAATTATTTAATACGGATTAAAAAATAATGGCTAAGGCGAATTAAGCGGTTAATTCGTGAATTAAATATAAACGGTTATATTTAATTAATGTGTATTAAATTAATTAATTATACAATATTGTCTTTGTCGGACAAGTATTAATATATCGACTGAGTCATGTTACTAGTTGATATTTTAATAACCGATAACCGATGACAATTTATAATAAAATCCCGTCATATACATTTTAGCAATTACGAGTCGGATCACGAGTTAAATGAGGAGAAAAGTGGAAAGCCCACTCCCTCCTCTTGAGACCCGCGGACCGAGGCAAACAAAAGGAGAGGCTCTCTCTCTTTTTGACCTAAGCATTTTCATTTTACAGAAAATAAGGTTTTGGAGGCATTCTCTCTGAAACCTAGATCTCACATCGACAAACCTCACATAAACTCTCTCAATATTGCAAGGCAATTAGAGAGTACTTTCTAGCACAATGGGCATAGTCTCAGACGGTCTTGGGTGCAACAATTAGGAGGAAATCTACGTTGATTTCTGTTCATTTTGCCGAATTGCACTAGGACCCGAGGTTGATTCTTTACCTTTATCGTTTCTCTTGTATTTTAGTTTTATGACAATAATCACATGCTAAATCTACGTTATAGTCCTAAATTTTAAGGGTATTATACGGATATTACCCCACAAGTGGTATCAGAGCGAGGCCACGTGTATTTTTCAATGTGTTTTTCAATAAAACGATTTGAAACGGTTGTTTTTGTCTCGAAAACCGTGCGGCCTCATGTGTTACACGGCTGTTTTGTGTTTGTTTTCGATTTGGTTTTTGCATATTGTTATTTTAAACGATAATCATAACAATATGTTCATGTATTTTCAATTGTTGATTTGATTTTATACGAATTAGATCAAAATTGCCATTGATTTTGCTTTGTCATATGTTTTCACGAGGGTTTTAAGTTTTCAGATATGTTTTGTTCTCGATCGAGCATGTTTCTACTCGATCGAGAGGTTTTCTGTCTTGTTTTTACTCGATCGAGTCCTTGCAGTACTTGATCGACCACTTTTAAAACCCTGACTGCTCGATCGAGACCTCCTTGTACTCGATCGAACAGTCTTGCTGATATAAGTCCTCGATCGACCTAGAGTTCAGTCGATCGAGCACTTCCTCTTTGGCAATCCTCTCGATCGACTTGCAGTTTCAGTCGATCGAGCCCTTTTTGTTTTGGCAGCGCTGAAAATTTATTTTTTTGTTGTTTAAATTTTCTTTTGGCCATAAAATGTACATTATACAGATATTGTACACTCGCTTGATAGTGAAACGGTTCACTCACGTACCATTTAGTTATTTTAAAGCGATTTAAAGTAACGGATTATCATGGATTAAAATTAATTTGACTAAAGCGGTTTTGTCACATAATTTTAATCATTAAAGGTGGTTTGGATAAATTTAACATAATTACGGAATTATGTCACGAATAAATTTGTTTTAGTTGATGCATTTTATTTATCGTTTTTTGAATGCCTTGAATGCTTTTAATTTCGTATTTATTTTTACAATCGGTTGTAACTTAGTGTGGCCTTAGTAGAACGTGTTACCGTAATGATGGAACATGGTCTTGGTTGTATTTTGAGATCTCGTATCTCCGTTTTGGATTTTTCAATTGTAATTACAGTTTTTATTTAGAATGTAAATAGGTTTATATTTTGTAATATTTAAATTGTAATTTTGAGAAGACCAAAGATGGAGAACCGGATGCTCACTCCCGCTGCATGAAAAAGATGGAACATCAAGACAAGCTTCTCGGGTCCAACGGTGGATTCCAAAGTTGTATTATGTTCTTTTTACTAAGATAGGCCACACTAGGAATTTTTATTTACGTTTATGCATTCTTTTATTTATTTTATCGTAACGATAGATTGCATCATATTCCGCCTAAAACCAAACCACCTAATAATTGCATGAAAACTGACTCATATAGAGGTCACGCGTTAGTTTTCTTTGATATACAGATATCACACGTTTTAATTAAGCCATCACCTAAGTCAATTCATTCACGCAATGCTAGTTTTTCGTTCACTTAAAATGAATTAAAACTAAGTTGATGGGATCTTCCTCGTATAAACAAAAATTGAGAACAGTCTTTATAGGTCAAACTCCAATGAATCCCTTCTTCGTCGGTAGGCATAATATGACCCCTTCTACGTCGGGTAAGTTGGAACTGATTGACCTATTTTAACTCAACACTATGGTCACTCGTATGATCCTGTGATTATGGTGGACTATAGATAGGATTTACGGAAATCTATCGACCAAGAGTTCTAACGATAGAACTAGCTAAACAGTTGGCTTATCAATTTACGGAAATTGAGTCTTGGGATCACTTGTATTATTCTTGAGGGAGATCAATTATGCAAGTGCAATGAGTCTACACGATTAAAATGAATTTTTAATAGACTTAAATCACCTCGATGAGTTGCTTATTTCGTTTTGTTTTTCCTTTCTTTTTCAGTGTAGATCACGATCACTTAAACTGCTAATAACAAAATGGCTGGCCGTGCTAACGACCCAATGCCAAGTGCCACATTGGACCGTGAATCCTGGCTTCGGATCTTCATGAATTAGATGAATCAGTCAACTCGACTGAAGAATGATGGATCAAACTTCGCGGACTGGGAGGCGGCATTACGGAATGCTGCCGCAGCTGACGGGAAGCTCAAATTTCTGACATAGCCCATCCCGTCAAACCCAGGCCCCACGGCTGGAGCTAACGAGATCACCAAGTATAACGATTTCGTCATGGAAGCGGGTGCGATTAAAAACGTACTCATTTTTGCAATGGAATCCAATTTCCAGAAACGCTTCATAGCCCAAGGTGCAAACAAGATTTTCACCACGCTCACTAAGGAATTCTCGAAAGCACCGAGAATCGTGACCTATGAGCATACCACTCGCTTCTTTGATGAGAGACTCCAGAAGGGCCAACCGGTTAGCCCACACATTCTCAGCATGATTGAGAATGTCGAGAGACTGGAGGCACTTGATTGTAGAATCAGCGAGAACATCGTGATTGACCGCATGCTTCATTCACTCCACGATGGTTTTGCGCTCTTTAGAGCGAATTACTATATGAATGATTTGAAGAAAAGTCCTCATGAACTACACTCCCTTCTCGTACAGACCGAGAAGGACATGAAGTTCAGTGGGAGCTTGAAACAGGATGTTCTCGTTGTGTCAAACAAGGGCAAGGGTAAGGGCAAAGCTCAGGCGGACCTAGCGGTAGGTAAACCGAAGTTCAAGAAGTCGGGATCAGGTAAGAGTGGGCCTGGTAAGGCAAATAACTCATCAGGCGCGACAAAGAGCAAGACCGAAAACATGGAATGCCATCATTGCCACAAGACTGGGCATTGGAGGCGTACATGTCATGTTTACCATGAGGACATAAAAGCAGGTCGTGTTAAACCTGTTGGTATGTTTTCTTCCTCTTCTACTTTTATTCATATGATTGAGATTAACCACGCAAGTTACGGAACTTGGGTACTAGATACTGGTTGTGGTTCTCATCTGTGTAATCATGTGCAGGGACTCCGAAACATCGAACCCCTCGTAAAGAGTGAGGTGGACCTGCGTGTCGGGAATGGAGCACGAGTGGCTGCCGTCTCGAGGGGAACATACGTGATCCAGCTTCCTAGCGGATTCGAGTTATTTTTATATAACTGCTATTATGTACCCAGTCTTTCTAAAAACATTATTTCAGTTTCTGCACTTGACAAACTTGGTTTTTCATTTGTAATAGAGAATAATTCTTGCATTTTCTCATTACACGATATGATTTATGGCAAGGCAGTCTCCATGAACGGAATTTATGTTTTAGATCAGACCACCGAAATATTACACGTAATGAATAAGAAGTTAAAGGTCGGTGACAAAGATCAAACATACCTATAGCACTGCCGTATGGGACACATTAATGAGAAATGCGTAAAACAGCTCATAAAGAATGGAGCTATCTCGGCCTTTGATTTTCAATCATTTGGCACGTGTGAATCATGTCTCATTGGCAAGATGACTCGGATTTCCTTCAAAGGTGTTGTAATACGCGATGCTGACCTATTAGGACTCATACATATGGATGTGTGTGGACCTATGTCAATCACCGCACGAGAAGGCTATAGGTATTTCATCACTTTCACGGATCATTTAAGCAGATATGGCTATGTCTACTTAATGAAGCACAAAAGTGAATCCTTTGAGAAATTCAAGGAATACCAGAATCTGGTACAGAACCTACTGGGTAGAAAGATTAAAACACTGCGCTTAGATCGTGGTGGCGAGTATCTTTCTCACGAGTTTGATCAACACCTCAAAGACTGTGGGATTGCCTTGCAGTTAACTCCACCTGGAACACCTCAGTTGAATGGTGTGTCCGAACGGAGAAATCGAACACTACTTGATATGGTTCGATCCATGATGAGTCACACCGTGTTGCCTGACTCATTATGGGGTTATGCTCTTCTGTCAGCTGCTCTAATACTTAACCGAAGTCCGTCTAAAGCTGTTGACAAGACTCCATATGAACTATGGAAGGGAACGGTCCCTAACTTGTCCTTTATACGGGTTTGGGGCTGCGAGGCTTATGTCAAGTGGAGACACGAGGATAAGCTCGGCCCGCGATCGGTCAAGACATACTTTATAGGTTATCCTAAAGGAACACTTGGTCATTACTTTTATTCGCCAACCGAACAACGTGTATTTGTTGCGGCTAGTGCGACATTCTTAGAGAAGGAATTTCTCGAGAATGCAAAGAGTGATAGAACCTTCGAACTGTCGGAGGTTCCAGAACCAAATACCGAGCATCCATTGGAGGAACCAATTCCTTCAATCCCGGCTGCGGTGAACATTCCTGAGGAACCTAGGAGGTCGGGAAGAGTCTCTATTCCTCCGGACAGATACATTGGTATGGTCGAGGAACATGACATAGATGACATTCTACTCTTAACGAGTAGTGAACCCGCAACCTATAAAGGTGCCATGACTAGTTCCGACTCAAAGCTATGGCTTGAGGCCATGCAATCCGAGATGGACTCCATGTATGAGAACAACATATGGGATCTTGTTGACTTACCTGCTAAGGTTTGTCCCCTTCAATGCAAATGACTTTACAAGATAAAGCATTCTGTGGAAGGTCAAAAAGATATCTATAAAGCACGAATAGTTGCTAAAGGTTTCACCCAAGTGCCAGGTTTGCACTACGATGAAATTTTTGCACCCGTAGTCATGCTGCGTTCCATTCGGATTATCTTAGCAATTGCCGCTTTTCATGACTATGAAATTTGGCAGATGGATGTGAAAACCGCCTTCTTAAACGGTTATCTGGAGGAAGAGTTGTACATGGTACAACCCGAAGGTTTTATCAATCCTGAACATCCTAAGAAAGTGTGCAAGCTTAAGCGTTCCATTTATGGACTTAAGCAAGCTTCTAGAAGTTGGAATCATCGTTTCGACCAAGTGATAAAAGAAAATGGATTTACTCGATCGGTCGAGGAGCCATGTCTATATATCAAGTCGAGTGGGAGCAAGATTGTCTTCCTAATATTGTATGTCGATGACATACTCTTGATTGGGAATGACATACCTCTCTTAACTTCGGTAAAAGTATGGTTGAAGAACCATTTCCAGATGAAAGATCTGGGTGAGGCACAAAGAATTTTGGGCATCCGTATCTATCGAGATAGATCACGTCGGATGTTATCTCTCAGTCAGGAGTCTTACATAGACAAGATCCTAGAGAGATTCAGCATGACTAACTCCAAAAAGGGGTTTCTTCCTATGGCTCCAGGGGTGCATTTGAGCAAGTCTCAGGCACCAGAGACACCGGAAGAGAAAGTGCGCATGACACGGATTCCTTATGCCTCGGCTATAGGATCAATCATGTATGCCAAGATATGCACACGTCCGGACGTGGCATATGCATTGAGTATGACAAGTCGATTCCAACAGCATCCAGGTGAATCACATTGGATGGCTGTCAAGAACATTCTTAAGTACCTACGGAGGACTAAAGCTTGGGCATTGACTTATGGAGGCGAACAAAAGCTATGCGCAACCGGTTACGCAGATGCTAGCTTCCAAACGGATCGAGATGACTCAAAATCTCAGTCTGGATTCGTTTTTACTCTTTATGGCGCTGCAGTCAGCTGGAAGAGTTCCAAACAAAGTGTTACAGCAGATTCTATGACTGAGTCCGAGTACTATGCCGCGTCTGAAGCTGCAAAGGAAGCGATATGGATGCGTCGATTCTTACAAGGCCTATCTGTAGTGCCTAGTTCGAATGACCCGATCACCATCTATTGCGACAATAGAGGTGCCATCTTCCAAGCTAAGGAGCCTAAGTCTAGCAACAAGTCTAGACATGTACAACGGAAAGCTCATCTAATCCAAGATTACGTGGAGCAAAAGGAGGTAGTGATAGAAAAGATTGCTACAGATGATAACATAGCAGATCCTCTCACTAAACCATTACGACAAGATAAGCATGAAGGGCATGTTAATTCCATGGGAATTAAACGTGTTCCCGAGTTGTAGTACTCTTTTATGGATTAGATTCATTCTCTTTTGTACTCTATACGACATCATCGTTTTGATATTTATATATTCTGTTTTTCATGTGGATTTGTACGACAATTTTGAACACCACAAAGTGAACTGAACAAACATTGTATTTTTTGGTCCTTAATTGCCCACGTGAGCTGATAACTCTGGCAATTATTTTGTGACGTTGGTTGATGGTGGGTTCAACGAGCCATAATTCAAAAGGTTGACTGACCAATCACAGAGGCGATTTATACGGATATCTCGTAGGACACAATTGTGACATCGACGTGGAGTCCTAAATGTTTTATAACATTCGGTGCCAGGTCGTGGATATGACCTCCATGGTGATCCTAAGAGTCGATTCTTTTGACTATCGACTGTCTCTTGAGACTGAGGCAGATTTTGGGTGACTTTGGTTTCTTTCTCACGGTCATCCGTAACAGGGGGCCAAGTAGAATTTTTCTGGGTCATTTCATGCTGTGCTTAGATCGGAAGGAGTCGAGTTGAAGGAAATATTCAGCCTTTATCAGGTACTCGATATTTCTCAGGGCCACTCGAGGAGCTGTAACTGAAATGTATGGTCATGCTCGAATACGAATTCGTTTTATCAGTTAAGTTACTCTCTAGTCGGGGAAACCACTCTTGATACAGATCGATTGTAAAATACGACCTTTGCGGACCCGGATCTGCAAATTGTTTTACATTGAGTGGGAGAAATTTTAAATGAATATGAGAATCGGATATCGCACATACACTTGTACGGACAAGTGGGAGTTTGTTGGAGGTGGTGTCCTCCAGTTAGTGCGGATAACGTCATTGCACGTACACTTGTACGGACAAGTGGGAGCTTGTTGGGGCTGGTGTCCTCTACAGTTAGTGCAAGGACATATAAATCTCTAAAAGGATCAAAGGGTATGCTTTTGTATTATCATCAGTTGATCCACGTTTATCAATAACGGTTGGCTTGCTAGATAAGTTTGACGTTATTGTCATACAGATGGCGGTGATCAACTGGTCCCTAAAAGTCACACCTATAGGATACGTTTGAGAGATGTGACAGTATGAAAATACAGTCATGTTGATGCCTAATTTGACTAAGCAGTCAGTCGGAGTTATTGACTAATAATTAGTCAAACGCGATGTTGAGATAATTATTTAATACGGATTAAATAATAATGGCTAAGGCGAATTAAGCGGTTAATTCGTGAATTAAATATAAACGGTTATATTTAATTAATGTATATTAAATTAATTAATTATACAATATTGTCTTTGTCGGACAAGTATTAATATATCGACTGAGTCATGTTACTAGTTGATATTTTAATAACCGATAACCGATGACAATTTATAATAAAATCCCGTCATATACATTTTAGCAATTACGAGTCGGATCACGAGTTAAATGAGGAGAAAAGTGGAAAGCCCACTCCCTCCTCTTGAGACCCGCGGACCGAGGCAAACAAAAGGAGAGGCTCTCTCTCCTTTTGACCTAAGCATTTTCATTTTACAGAAAATTGGGTTTTGGAGGCATTCTCTCTGAAACCTAGATCTCACATCGAAAAACCTCACATAAACTCTCTCAATATTGCAAGGCAATTAGAGAGTACTTTCTAGCACAAGGGGCATAGTCTCAGACGGTCTTGGGTGCAACAATTAGGAGGAAATCTACATTGATTTCTGTTCATTTTGCCGAATTGCACTAGGACCTGAGGTTGATTCTTTACCTTTATCGTTTCTCTTGTATTTTAGTTTTATGACAATAATCACATGCTAAATCTACGTTATAGTCCTAAATTTTAAGGGTATTATACGGATATTACCCCACAAAATGGTGATAGGAACAATGGAAATCATTTGCTGTCACAACTTGAATAAGAACACTTTTCTAATATGCGTAGTGGCCAATGACATGGTAAGCAACAATCTTTTCTGAACAAGTCTAATTCTGGGCATATACATATGCCATTTGCTCATCATTCGGGTGCTTGCGGAAATATTGGATTTCTGTGGCGTGGAGCCCACAAGGGGAGCGACTTAAAGCTGGCTCTAATTTTGATGCCTCTTTATTCTAAGAGACCAACTCCATATTCTCTCAATGATGTCTTGCCACCTCAGTATAACCATTTAGATGGAAATCATGGGACTAACTCATTATGTACAAACTATGGCATTGATGAGTTTTCTTCGTACAATCCGTCTCATATTAGACGGACACTATCCGTCTAAAGCTGTAGACGGATAGTGGTCCTTTCATAAAATGTGTAGAAAACTAACACTAATAGTTTTTTGTGAATGTTTCAATATATATTGAATGAGTTGTTGCACTACATTAGCTGTTACATTTATACTAGAAATTAGGGCAAACCAAAACTAATCTTCTCCTAGTTTACAAAAGATATTATAACATATCTACTTGATATGTTCCTATGAACACGATATTCGTACGGATATCGATTATTTACGCAATATTATCTCCAACACCCTCCTCTTCCCAACTTCTTTCATTATAAAAAAACGATAATATTCAATTTGAGCTTCTACCCACGTATATGTCCACACACGGACAGGCATTAAAGTTGGAGTGTATCCATCGGATATGCCTAACTTGGCAAGCAAATCTTCAAAACGCATTCATCCTAAGGCCTTGGTTAAAATGTCGGCGAGTTGAGATTGAGTATGAACATAGCATGGAGTGATGACAAATAAAATGACAGGCAATCTCAATATGCTTGGTACGTTCATGATACACCGGATTATTGGAAATATGCATAGCACTTTGATTATCGCAATGTAATCGGACCGAACCAGGAAGAGCAATTCCAAGTCCTTCGAGTAAGCCTTTGAACCAAATGACCTCACAAATTGCCGACACCATGGATCGATACTCGGCCTCTGTGGATGATAAAGAAACCGTGGCTTGCTTTTTCGTTTTCCATGAGATGGGTGACCCACCGAGACATACGAAATAAGCAGTAATAGAATGACGGGTAATCGGGGAACTCCCATAAGAAGCATCACAATACGCCTCAAGCAACAGAGGGGAGTCAATTCGAAACACAATCCCTTGACCCGGACTTCTTTTCAAATATCAAACAACTCGCAAAGCCGCCTTCCATTGAGTTTGAGTCGGTCGTTGCATAAATTGAGAGAGGATATGAACCGATTAGCAAATTTCAGGACGTGTAAGAGTCAAATAAATTAGCTTACCAACCAGCCTACGATATTTGGTTTCATCTTCTAAAACCATGTCTGTAGCAAGGGCAAGCTTATGCTTTTCATCCATCAGGACCGTCGCCGGCTTGCATCCAAGGAGACTCGTTTCTAACAACAAGTCAAGAGTATACTTTCTTTGACAAAGAAACAACCCCTATGAACTTCGTGTCACTTCGAGACCGAGAAAGTACTTTAACTTACCCAAATCCTTCATATAAAAGCATTTGCTTAGATAGGACTTAAATGTAGAAATAGCTTCAGAATTATTCTCGGCAATGACCAAATCATCAACGTAAACTAGGATGTGCATTTCAACTCCATTTTTACGATATGTAAATAATGAATTATCGAAAGCGCTCATAATAAAACCATAAGAGGATAAAGCTTTAGCTAATTTCGCATACCAGCATCTCGGAGCTTGACGAAGACCGTATAGAGACTTACGAAGACGGCAAACTTTACCCTCCATTCCACAACTGAAACCAGGCGGCATACGCATGTACACTTCTTCCGAAAGATCGCCGTGAAGAAACGCATTATGTACATCCATTTGATGTAACTACCACTTCTTAATTGTTGCAACTGCTAAGAAAGTACGCACCGTCACCATCTTCAGATTTGGGCAAATGTTTCCGTGAAGTCGACCCCGACTTTTTGGTGATTTCTGAGAACAACGAGTCGGGCTTTGAAACGCTCGACTGAACCATCAGATTTGTGTTTAATTTTAAACACCCACATGCACTCAATGACACTCCTTCTATCTGAGAAATCACTGACCGTCCAAGTATTGATCATTTCGAGTGCAGTTATTTCCTCGCCCATGGCTTTTCGCCAACGAGGATCATTCATAGCGTCCTTAAAAGACTTTGGTTCAACATCACGACTTAAAGCTGCAAGGAAATGATGATGTGGTTTCGAGAAAGTATCATAATTCACAAAATAAGTTATAGGATAAGAGCTACCTGATATGGGAATTGATGTGGTTGACTCGGCCAAAATCGTGTTAATGTGATCCCAGCGAACATAATCCCTATGATTTTTGTTAGGAATTTTATTCAGCTTGCCACGAACAAATTATGTATTCGTCTCTGTCCCTACGTCTTCCTCATGCATAATATTATCTCCCTCAACTTCATTCGTATTTGCATCACCCGCTCTGCTAACATCATTCGGTCCCTGCACTATTTCGTGTACAACGGTCCCTGGTTTTGTGTTTGGTCCCTGCACTGTTTCAGTCCCTGGTTCTATGACGTGCGCATCAGACCCCAGGTCAGGGTCAGTCTCCTGTTCTGTATTCGTAATTACAAGAATGTCAGGAGTGCAATCATCATCAAAAGCCGAACCCATTGAATGCCTATGACCCTGCTCCATTTTGTCAACGAAAGGAAACTAGGTTAAAAAAAATTACATCTCGAGACTGAAAGTATTGCCCTGTCTCAAGATCATAAAGACTCCAACCCTTCTTTCTGAATGGATATCCAAGAAATACACAACGTCTACTTCGACTATCAAATTTATCACTTGGACTCATATTTTTAGCATAAGCTTAACACCCAAAAATACGAAGCAAATCCAAATCAGCCTCCTTCCCAAAAAGTAATTCGAAAGGAGTCTTACTATGGAGAATACGAGTTGGAGTTCTATTTATCAAATGAGCTGCTGTTAAAACACATTCGCCCCAAAATTCGGCGGGTAAATAACTTTGAAACCTTAAAGCACGGGCCACATTGAGTATGTGACGATGTTTCCGTTCTACGCTAGCATTTTGTTGTGGGGTTTTGACCATAGATGTCTCAAAAATAATTCCATTATCATGAAAGTAAGTAATTAGGGGTTTAAATTCCGTTCCATTATCGCTCCTTAACCGTTTAATTTCTCGATTAAATTGCCTTTTAATTAGCGCGAAAATTCCCTCAACAACCTACTCACTTCATCCTTTGTTTTCATAAAAAATACCCACACACAGCGAGATTAGTCGTCAACAATAAATAAGAAATAACGTGACCCACAAGCACGATTCGGATCGTAAGGGCCCCAAACATCACAATGTATAAGGTTAAATAAATTATCAGCCTTATTATTACTCAATGGAAAAACAGAACGAGTTTGTTTAGAACGAAAACAGACATCACAATGTCTATTGTCCAATACACTTTTAAAACGACTAAGACGAGGAACGAACTTCATTGCTTGCAAAGAGGGATGACCTAACCGTTTGTGCCAAAGATCAATGTTGCCATTGATATCCACCACATTAACACGATTTGTGACATCCATAGACAATTGATAAAGTCCATTGACGAGTCCACCCTCACCAATCCTCATCTTCGAGATAGGGTCCTGTATAACATATTTGGTATTAGTGAATTGAATATTACAATTTTGAGCTAATAACAATTGCGAGACGGACAATAAATTGCACGTGAAATCTGGAATATGTAGCACATCATACAGTACGATATTTTCACTTAGTTTCACCCTCCCTCGATGTGTAGCCTTCAATAGTACGCCATTAGGAAGACCCACCTCAAGTGGTTTGATAGAAACGATATGGTCAAGTAACTGTAAGTCGCTACAAACATGGGTATTAGCTCCTATATCGACAAGCCAAGTGATAGTACGCTTACCATTAAGTCGGATATGATTGACATTTAAAGCTTGCTCACCAAAAACCGCATTAGCTTACAGTGAAGACGAGGTTCCCGAGGTGTCATAATTGGGCTTATAATGTGGTCCACGACCCTCCGGAAACCCAATTACTTCCCAGCAGTTGGACTCGCTGTGTCCTGGCTTGTTGCAGATAGAGCACTTAGTTCGTGGCTTACCGGACTTGGCCCCTGCTCCTCCTTGTACCCCCCTGCACGGCGAAAGCCATGGCTGTGGTTCGCTGCTCAGTAAGCGTCTGCACTTCCTCCTCCTGCACCATACGAGAATAAATAGAATGCAAGGGAGGGAGAGGATCACTACCAAGAATTGTAGAATGAGCAGTCGCATAATGAAGCACGAGACCCATCCGAAATTGTCAACTCTGGCGAGTTTCCCGACGTTTGCAAAGGGTGACAGTTACACCGCATTTGAAACCGGAACAATCATAGGTTGGGAGTGAATCGTAATCATTTACGTCATCCCAAAGCTTCTTGATCCGTCCATAATAAGCCATGATGGACTCTTTGTCTTTTTGTTTGCAATCGGCAATGTCCGATTCCAACTGGTAGATCTTAACCTCATTGCCATGAGAAAATCGATTTTTAATATCATCCCATAACTCCACGGACGTATCACAATAAGAGATCGTAGATCGGAGCGAGGGTTCAATTGTATTAAAAACCCACGCAACAACAGTAAAATTTACCGTCATCCAGTCCTCTAAATCCTCTGAATCGTCCGAAGGTATTTTGAGAAAACCATCGATAAAACTTAGTTTCCTCTTGGCCCTCAAACCATTGCGAAAACCCTTTGCCCACTCCGCATAATTTGGTCCGGTTAGCTCTACATGGGTGATTTTGGCTCCGACACCGTCATTATTTGAGAGGACATAGGCTGGTTTGGTGATATGTGGCGTAGAGGATTCCATTTTGTGTGAGTCGCCGCAGGTCATCGTGGAAGAATCGATTTCAGAATAGAAACCTAATTGATACCATGAGGCCTTAAGGTGATGGTTGAGGCCCAACTATTATAATTATTCCTATTATGCTTCCTTACTCAAATGCCTGTTGGGCTTGAAAAGTGGTTAGTTGTGCACCAGCTCCCCTGTACCGTGTGCTGGAATTCCACTTCGAGAGTTTTTGAGGAGTTTTTAGGTTGCCAGGATTCGAACCCGCGACCATTGGTCATGATGGCTCTGATACCATGTAGAAAATTAACACTGATAGTTTTTTGTGAATGTTTCAATGTATATTGAATGAGTTGTTGCACTACATTAGTTGTTACATTTATACTAGAAATTAGGGCAAATCAAAACTAATATTCTATTAGTTTACAAAAGATATTATACGATATCTACTTGATATGTTCCTATGAACACGATATTCTTACGAATATCGAATATTTACGCAATATTATCTCCAACACCCCCTCTCAAGTTGGAGCGTATCCATCGGATATGCCTAACTTGGCAAGCAAATCTTCAAAACGCGTTCGTCCTAAGGCCTTGGTTAGAATGTCGGCGAGTTGAGATTGAGTATGAACATAGTATGGAGTGATGACCCCATCACGTATGTGATGACGAATAAAATGACAGGCAATCTCAATATGCTTGGTACGTTCATGATACACCCGATTATTGTAAATATGCATAGCACTTTGATTATCGCAATGTAATCGGACCGAACCAGGAAGAGGAATTCCAAGTCCTCCAAGTCCTTCGAGTAAGCCTTTCAACCAAATGACCTCACAAATTACCGACACCATGGCTCGATACTCGGCCTCTGTGGATGATAGAGAAATCGTGGCTTGCTTTGTCGTTTTTCATGAGATGGGTGACCCACCGAGACATACGAAATAAGCAGTAATAGAATGACGGGTAATCGGGCAACTCCCATAAGAAGTATCACAATACGCCTCTAGCAACAGAGGCGAGTCAATTCGAAACACAATCCCTTGACCCAGACTACCTTTCAAATATCGAACAACTCGCAAAGCCGCCTCCCATTGAGATTGAGTCGGTCGTTGCATAAATTGAGAGAGGATATGAGCCGATTAGCAAATTTCGGGACGTGTAAGAGTCAAATAAATTAGCTTACCAACCAGCCTACGATATTTGGTTTCATCTTCCAAAACCGTGTCTGTAGCAAGGGCAAGCTTATGCTTTTCATCCATCAGGACCGTGGTCGGCTTGCATCCAAGGAGACCCGTTTCTGACAACAAGTCAAGAGTATACTTTCTTTAACAAATAAACAACCCCTATGAACTTTGTATCACTTCGAGACCGAGAAAGTACTTTAACTTACTCAAATACTTCATATAAAAGCATTTGCTTAGATAGGATTTAAAAGTAGAAATAGCTTCAGAATTATTCCCGGCAATGACCAAATCATCAACGTAAACTAGGATGTGCATTTCAACTCCATTTTTATGATATGTAAATAATGAATTATCGAAAGCGCTCATAATAAAACCATAAGAGGATAAAGCTTTAGCTAATTTCTCATACCAGCATCTTGGAGCTTGACGAAGACCGTATAGAGACTTACGAAGACAACAAACTTTACCCTCCATTCCACAACTGAAACCAGGCGGCATACGCATGTACACTTCTTCCGACAGATCGCCGTGAATAAACGCATTATGTACATCCATTTGATGTAACTACCACTTCTTAATTGTTGCAACTGCTAAGAAAGTACGTACCGTCACCATCTTCAGAGTTGGGGCAAATGTTTCCGTGAAGTCTACCCCGACTTTTTGGTGATTTTCGAGAACAACGAGTCGGGCTTTGAAACGATCGATTGAACCATCAGATTTGTGTTTAATTTTAAACACCCACATGCACCCAATGACACTCTTGATATCTGGTAAATCACTGACCGTCCAAGTATTGATCATTTCGAGTGCTGCTATTTCCTCGCCCATGGCTTTTCGCCAACGAGGATCATTCACAGCGTCCTTAATAGACTTCGGTTCAACATCACGACTTAAAGCTGCAAGGAAGTGATGATGTGGTTTTGAGAAAGTATCATAATTCACAAAATGAGTTATAGGATAAGAGCTACCTGAGATGGGAATTGATGTGGGTGACTCGGCCAAAATCGTGTTAATGTGATCCCAGCTAACATAATCCCTATGATTTTTGTTAGGAATTTTAATCCGCTTGCCACGAACCAATTATATATCCGTCTCTGTCCCTATGTCTTCCTCATGCATAATATTATCTCCCTCAACTTCATTCGTATTTGCATCACCCTTTCTGCTAACATCATTCGGTCCCTGCACTGTTTCGTGTACAACGGTCCCTGGTTTTGTGTTTGGTCCCTGCACTGTTTCAGTCCCTGGTTCTGTGACGTGCGCATCAGACCCCACGTCAGCGTCAGTCTCCTGTTTTGTATTCGTAATTACAGGAATGTCAGGAGTGCAATCATCATCAAAAGCCGAACCTATTAAATGCCCATGACCCTGCTCCGTTTTGTCAGCGAAAGGAAACTCGGTTTCAACAAAAATTACATCTCGAGACTGAAAGTATTGCCCTGTCTCAAGATCATAAAGACTTCAACCCTTCTTTCTGAATGGATATCCAACAAATACACAACGTCTACTTCGACTATCAAATTTATCACTTGGACTCATATTTTTAGCATAAGCTAAACACCCAAAAATACGAAGCAAATCCAAATCAGCCTCCTTCCCAAAAAGTAATTCGAAAGGAGTCTTACTATGGAGAATACGAGTTGGAGTTCTATTTATCAAATGAACTGCTGTTAAAACACATTCGCCCCAAAATTCGGCGGGTAAATAACTTTAAAACCTTAAAGCACGGGCCACATTGAGTATGTGACGATGTTTCCGTTATACTCTAGCATTTTGTTATGGGGTTTTGACCATAGATGTCTCCAAAATAATTCCATTATCATGAAAGTAAGTAATTAGGGGTTTAAATTCCGTTCCATTATCGCTCCTTAACCGTTTAATTTCTCGATTAAATTGCCTTTTAATTAGCGCGAAAAATTCCCTCAACAACCTACTCACTTCATCCTTTGTTTTCATAAAAAATACCCACACACAGCGAGATTAGTCGCCAACAATAGATAAGAAATAACGTGACCCACAAGCACGATTCGGATCGTAAGGGCCCCAAACATCACAATGTATAAGGTCAAATAAATTATCAGCCTTATTATTACTCAATGGAAAAACAGAACGAGTTTGTTTAGAACGAAAACAGACATCACAATGTTTATTGTCCAATACACTTTTAAAACGACTAAGACGAGGAACGAACTTCATTGCTTGCAAAGAGGAATGACCTAACCGTTTGTGCGAAAGATCAATGCTGCCATTGATGTCCACCACATTAACACGATTTGTGACATCCATAGACAATTGATAAAGTCCGTTGACGAGTCCACCCTCACCAATCCTCATCTTCGAGATAGGGTCCTGTATAACACATTTGGTATTAGGGAATTGAATATTACAATTTTGAGCTAATAACAATTGTGAGACGGACAATAAATTGCACGTGAAATCTGGAATATGTAGCACATCATACAGTACGAGATTTTCACTTAGTTTCACCCTCCCTCGATGTGTAGCCTTCAATCGTACGCCATTAGGAAGACCCACCTCAAGTGGTTTGATAGAAACGATATGGTCAAGTAACTGTAAGTCGCTACAAACATGGGTATTAGCTCCTGTATCGACAAGCCAAGTGATAGTACGCTTACCATTAAGTCGGATATGATTGACATTTAAAGCTTGCTCACCAAAAACCGCATTACCCTGCAGTGAAGACGAGGTTCCCGAGGTGTCAGATTTAGGCTTAGAATGTGGTCCACGACCCTCCCGAAACCCAATTACTTCCCAGCAGTTGGACCCGCTGTGTCCTGGCTTGTTGCAGATAGAGCACTTAGTCCGTGGCTTACCGGACTTGGCCCCTGCTCCTCCTTGTCCCCCCTGCACGGCGAAAGCCATGGCTGTGGTGCGCTGCTCAGTAAGCGTCTGCACTTCCTCCTTCTGCACCATACGAGAATAAATAGAATGCAAGGGAGGGAGAGGATCACTACCAAGAATTGTAGAATGAGCAGTCGCATAATGAGGCACGAGACACATCCGGAATTGTCAACTCTGGCGAGTTTCCCGACGTTTGCGAAGGGTGACAGTTAGACCGCATTTGCAACCGGAACTGTCACAAGTTGGGAGTGAATCGTAATCATTTACGTCATCCCAAAGCTTCTTGATCCGTCCATAATAAGCCATGATGGACTCTTCGTCCTTTTGTTTGCAATCGGCAATGTCCGATTCCAACTGGTAGATCTTAACCTCATTGCCATGAGAAAATCGATTTTTAATATCTTCCCATAACTCCACGGATGTATCACGATAAGAGATCGTAGATCGGAGCGAGGGTTCAATTGTATTAAAAACCCACGCAACAACAGTAAAATTTACCGTCATCCAGTCCTCTAAATCCTCCGAATCGTCCGAAAGTATTTTGAGAAAACCATTGATAAAACCTAGTTTCCACTTGGCCCCCAAACCATTGCGAAAACCCTTTGCCCACTCCGCATAATTTGGTCCGGTTAGCTCTACATGGGTGATTTTGGCTCCGACACCGTCATTATTTGAGAGGACATAGGTTGGTTTGGTGATATGTGGCGTAGAGGATTCCTTTTTGTGTGAGTCGTCGCCGGTCATCGTGGAAGAATCGATTTCAGAATCGAAACCCAATTGATACCATGAGGCCTTAAGGTGATGGTTGAGGCCCAGCTATTATAATTATTCCTATTACGCTCCCTTACTCAAATGTCCGTTGGGCTTGAAAAGTGGTTAGTTGTGCACCAGCTCGCCCGTACCGTATGCTGGAATTCCACTTCGAGAGTTTTTGAGGAGTTTTTAGGTTGCCAGGATTCGAACCCGTGACCATTGGTCATGATGGCTCTGATACCATGTAGAAAATTCACATAAATAGTTTTTTGTGAATGTTTCAATGTATATTGAATGAGTTGTCGCACTACATTAGCTGTTACATTTATACTAAAAATTAGGGCAAATCAAAACTAATATTCTCCTAGTTTACAAAAGATATTATACGATATCTACTTGATATGTTCCTATGAACACGATATTCTTACGAATATCGAATATTTACGCAATATTATCTCCAACACACCCCCCCCCCCCCCTCAAGTTGGAGCGTATCCATCGGATATGCCTAACTTGGCAAGCAAATCTTCAAAACGCGTTCGTCCTAGGACCTTGGTTAGAATGTTGGCGAGTTGAAATTGATTATGAACATAGCATGGAGTGATGACCCCATCACGTATGTGATGACAAATAAAATGACAGGCAATCTCAATATGCTTGGTACGTTCATGATACACCGGATTATGGAAAATATGCATAGCACTTTGATTATCGCAATGTAATCGGACCGAACCAGGAAGAGCAATTCCAAGTCCTTCGAGTAAGTCTTTCAACCAAATGACCTCACAAATTGCCGACACCATGGCTCGATACTCGGCCTCTGTGGATGATAGAGAAATCGTGGCTTTCTTTTTCGTTTTCCATGAGATGGGTGACCCACCGAGACATACGAAATAACCAGTAATAGAATGACGGGTAACCGGGCAACTCCCATAAGAAGCATCACAATACGCCTCAAGCAACAGAGGCGAGTCAATTCGAAACATAATCCCTTGACCCGGACTTCCTTTCAAATATTGAACAACTCGCAAAGCCGCCTCCCATTGAGATTGAGTCAGTCGTTGCATAAATTGAGAGAGGATATGAACCGATTAGCAAATTTCGGGACGTGTAAAAGTCAAATAAATTAGCTTACCAACCAGCCTACGATATTTGGTTTCATATTCCAAAACCGTGTCTGTAGCAAGGGCAAGCTTATGCTTTTCATCCATCAGGACCGTGGCCGGCTTGTATCCAAGGAGACCCGTTTCTGACAACAAGTCAAGAGTAAACTTTCTTTGACAAAGAAACAACCCCTATGAACTTCGTATCACTTCGAGACCGAGAAAGTACTTTAACTTACCCAAATCCTTCATATAAAAGCATTTGCTTAGATAGGATTTAAAAGTAGAAATAGCTTCAGAATTATTCCCGGCAATGACCAAATCATCAATGTAAACTAGGATGTGCATTTCAACTCCATTTTTACTATATGTAAATAATGAATTATGGAAAGCGCTCATAATAAAACCATAAGAGGATAAAGCTTTAGCTAATTTCGCATACCAGCATCTCGGAGCTTGACGAAGACCGTATAGAGACTTATGAAGACGGCAAACTTTACCCTCCATTCCACAACTGAAACCAGGCGGCATACGCATGTACACTTTTTCCGACAGATCACCGTGAAGAAACGCATTATGTACATCCATTTGATGTAACTACTACTTCTTAATTGTTGCAACTGCTAAGAAAGTACGTACCGTCACCATCTTCAGAGTTGGGGCAAATGTTTCCGTGAAGTCGACCCCGACTTTTTGGTGATTTCCGAGAACAACGAGTCGGGCTTTGAAACGCTCGACTAAACCATCAGATTTGTGTTTAATTTTAAACACCCACATGCACCCAATGACACTCTTGCCGGCTGGTAAATCACTGACCTTCCAAGTATTGATCATTGCTGCTATTTCCTCGCCCATGGCTTTTTGCCAACGTGGATCATCCATAGCCTCCTTAAAAGACTTCGGTTCAACATCACGATTTAAAGCTGCAAGGAATTGACGATGTGGTTTTGAGAAAGTATCATAATTCACAAAATGAGTTATAGGATAAGAGCTACCTGAGATGGGAATTGATGTGGGTGACTCGGCAGTAATTTTTATACAAAATGAGTAAATCACTGACCGGAAAGAAGCAATGGTAGCAATTTGTATACATATATGCTTTGTAAGGTAGTAATTTTTGAACTTTTTTTTTTATAAGGTAGTAAGTTTAGAAAAGTGGTTTATATAAGGGTGTAATTATTAATTGACCCTTTGATTTTGTTCAGATTTAGAGCCGAGAGAAGAAGTGTGATAGAGGGAGGGAGAGATGGGTTGTCCTGATTTATTATTAGTTAGTAATTTTCGTGGTATTCGTTCTTCGAATTAAATGTCAATGTAAAATGGGAAGCATGTCATAGAAAATTCCACAGGGGGTATAGATCTTATTGAAGACATACTATTAACAGTCAATAACTTTGGTGTGGAGACAGAGGGGCGAAGGGTGAGAGGAAGGAAGGGAGGGTGTTTGTGCTTTTTTTTTCGTATTTGAGAGGAATGGAGAAGGAGGGATAGATGGCCAGGGGTTGAATTCATTATAAACCCTATTTAATTAATTTCTGAATAATATATCAGTAGCTTTGTTATATTATCCAAATGTAAACATATGTAATCTTTAACTGGTTAATTGTTATGTAACATACTAGCATAGAACGATGGATCAGACGCGAAAGAGGTGTTGTGTTCGACTCAAAATGCTTGTACAACTTGACAATGAGCATGACCTCTATGACCTATGCAACTCATGTAATTATGCAACTCAGCAGTAAAGACATCCGACAACCTGCTTCAATAAAATTACTTATCATGTAGGTTGCCCTGGGTTGCATAATTTCATTGAGAAAACTGCATTTACCTTTATCCGCAAGCCTAATATCTTCAACAACAATACACGTCATACCTTGGGTCTCCGCGCGCATCGCGCGCGGAGAAACAACTACTTTTCCTAAAAACTGATGCGCGCGGAGAAACAACTACTTTTCCTAAAAGCATACCCATGCAATTTTGAACGGGTTTAAAACTAGTAGAGAATTATAAGGAGCAATTTAACATTCAAGGTTATTTAATCAAATTTAACTAAACTTTTTCAAGTTGAGCGCCAATATTAGAAAAATGAATGGTGTTTATAGTGGTTAAGTGATGAGGGGTTAGAATAGAAGTAGTATAAGTAACATTTCAGACACACAAATGAAATGCTTATTTTGCAAATCATAAATTTGCTTAATATGAAATCGTAGATTTTAATTAAGAGATAATTTGATACTGATGTACTTGCACCACCTAGAACCTACAGTCTACAGAGAATAGATTTCACCTTGTGTAGGAGCAAAGAACAATACATACATGAGATATCCGAAGATATAACAATTACAAACAAAAACAATAAGAGTTGACAATAATCTATCCAATCCAAAAACATAATGAATATGAAGTTCAAAGATCTCCAGCAGCTTGCTTTGTTGCTTGAGTTCTCTTCTCTACTCATTTTACACATTAAAATTACTACAAAGTTGAAATAACTTAATTACTCGAGCATGTCACTCTTGGGTGGCTTACCTTGTATACGGGGATTGCAGGCTATCTCGTATACTCGAGGGTTTACCAAATGCACGCCGAAGGTAGCAGCTGGGGGTTCCCTCATCACCCAAAAATATAAAACAAAAACACTACAAACTTTGAATCGCAGTGCTTAAGGTCATTATTTCAGCAACCAAATGTTTTCATGGTTGTAATAGTCTAAACATTCTCCCAAGAAAATCACCACCATAGATATATAAAACTATATTCTCCATTTCTTCTAGTCTAGTAGGTAGGCCAATACCCATCAAATTGATCAACACAGTTGTCAACATTCATAAACCTACTACTTGACCCACTACCATCTAGTGAACCATAACCATGCTCCAACCCACCCAACATAGAGGAACTCACATCTTGTGGGTTCAGAATTGGCCTCAAAGGTTGTCCTTGAGTCGCGCCTAGGTTCAAGTTTAGTCCGGAAATTGTAAACCCACTACCGACACCACCACCGCCGCTAATTGGGTAGTTTAGGTGTGGTTGTAAGGGTAGGGTTGAGCTTGTGGAGCCTCCATTTCTAAGGACACGAGATAGCTCAACTAATTCTAGGTTGTTCATCATGTAATTTCTTCCCATATTGGATGGAAATTGAGAAGGTGCTAATGGTATCATTGGCGATTGAAGTAAATGATTTGAACCCATTTCTAGATTGATTCCTCTTGATGATTGTGTTGTTGGGTATTTCTTGATTCCTGCACTTTTTTGAAATACTCGGCATACCACCCATTCATCCTGTGTATAACACCAATAGTTTAGAATTTTGCGAGTACAAATATCGCACAATTTTTTCCATTTTTTTTATCACGAAACTAATAATAACAGTTTATACAGTTTTGTTTTATAGTGAACTCGGGTCAAATCCTTCTCTAATAATTACATCAATAAAAGACACGATTTATAATTTATCAATTATATTTTATTTTAATTAGAAGATTATACTTTAGAATTTAGGAAAATATTATAATTTGTTGAAAAAGTTAAAATCTTAATGAAAAGTTAATAGTTTAATGGAATAAATATCATTATTAGTTTTCTTATTTAAGTGAATGTGCTTAATCTTATCTATATAAATACAACAACATTTCAAGCAATAGGATTATTAGTGAAATTAATAATAGAGTGGTGAAAGTAAAAACACTTGGTCTCTCTTAAGACGGGCATATCTATATTAAGATTAGCTAAAACGGGTCAAAACAATAATCCCTATTTGATTAGATAAGACATTTATTTTGCTAGTCCCCAGAAGCTCTGAAACAAGAATATATGAAGTAACAATAATAAAACCGGGAGGAGTGAAAATAGTTGTTTAACAAGGAATAGTACGGAAGTAGTAAATATGTTTAAAATCAAAGCAATTAAATTTCATATAAAATACATTTTTAATGCAAAATACATGTGGCCCGTGATAGAATTATGCGGATGGGATGAGACACCAAAACTAGTTAGTTATTAAAGAAATTGGATTTTAGGAAACCGTCCGTTTTGGAATTCACTGTATCTTAAGACTATCACGCAAAATCTGTAAATCCATTTCTTAATAAATCCATTGGTCTTCAAAAATGTATTTCTTGCTTAATTTGTTAATATGATTGAACCTCACATTCGTTTTCAAATAATTAGATTTATATTTTATCAAATTTCATGTGTCACTCAATAGTCAATTCTACTTTTGTTCGGTTTAACTTTATAGAAGAAGCTTGTAACTACTCTAAGATTAGCATTTCTTGTTGAAACTTAATATTAGCATTTGCACATTTGTACAATTGTACGACCATTTCAAGAAACAAGATAATACGTTATAGTTACTCTTTAACAATAGTAATAAGTTAAGGTCACATACTCACAGACTCACAGGTAAGAAATTTAACCATAACAGACTTGACCAGTGTTCTTAACGTGTACTACATACGACCCAAAACTAATGTTTGTTTCTATGTATACTCAAAATACTAAAACGTATTGCTACTTGCATTTCAATTATAGAAAATCGTTTTTTAGTCGGAAATTCCGCATGCTACCCTTAAATTTTGGCATGCTTTTTATTTTAAGTTTTTACATATGGTATCAAAGTGTTAATCTTTTTCTTTCCCAAAATATCCTTTGGCGAATTTCAGTCAGAATGTCGTAACTCTTGTGACTTGTGATGCTTTTTTTTGTTATCTAATACACTAAAACTTCATCAACTAATAATTAGATTATTAGATAAAATAAGAATTTAAGTATTAGATGATGAATTGTTAGTGTATTAGATAACAAAAAAAGGCGTCACAAGTTATAGGAGTAACATCGTTATGACGGAAGCTTGTCAAAGGGTATTCTGGAAAAGAAAAACGTAAACACAGACGTATCATATGTAGAAAATTAAAATGAGGGATATCATGTGTAATCTGTCAAAGTTCAAGGATACCATGCAAAATTTCCGTTTTTTTATTATTGGAATAGGAGGCATTAGACCAGCACAATACTCAATATTATATTTATTTTATCACAAATTATTGTTTAACAAAAGAATTTAAATGTAAAAATTAATACATATATATTGTTTATTTTAAAATTTAAACGAGACAAATAATATCAATATATATGACATAAGCTAAGCAAAATGCCTAGGTATTAGCAAAACGTTTCTCCCAGTACCCAAGTGAGGTGCTATATGGCGCGTTTTAGGAAAGACCAACTGATTAAGACGATTTAATAGGTTTAATCTTTGAAACACATTGCAAGTGTTTATATTTATATATAAATTCAATAAGAGTAAGAAAATTCGTAAAGTTATCTAATTTTTTTTCTAATTTAAAAACATTGCATATATATATAAGGAAAATGAAGTAAAATTGTAGATCACCTTGGCACTTCTATAAGCGGATCTAGAATGAACACGATATTCATGCATAACCCAATTAGTTTTCTCACCCCTTGGAGCTCTTCCTCTATAGAACACCAATGTCTTCTTCATTCCCACCAACTCCGTTGTCAAGCTGTTGTATATCTCCTTATCTTTCCCTGTTGTTTTCCAATATCCGGTATTTGTCGCTCGATTTGTTCGCACTCCTGTTGGATACTTCCTATCTCTTAAACTGAAGAAGTACCATTCTTTCTCTCCCATTTTCGCCTTCCCTACAAAATTCGCCATGAATCGGCCTTACTATTTGTATTAATGATTAAAGTTCTGTATGAGCTAGATGATGGGTCGCAATTGCGAGACTAACTTAAATTAATCCGCATGGGTTAAATGGGCTGGTCTCACGTGCAAGATCATGCCACACAAGTTATTTCTGAGCAGTTGTATAAGTAAATAATAACATCGATTTTTCTAACATGTGCCCTAAGAGCACATGATAACAAGCTAATTAGAGAAACATTTAGAAGATTTTATCATCAGATTTTGATGTACAAACTAATATTTGCCAGCTTTTTAATGTGTCTCCTAACCTAAGGACACATTTTAAAAAAACACGTAAATAAAAAAAGCAATATGGCAATTTTTCTAAAACAAAGTACATTATGTTCATAAGAATAATAATATGAGATTATTAAAACAATAACAATATATTTTTCATGCATCAAAGATTCCGATGTATGGCAAATAAGGGCAGAAACATACACAACTCAGGACCAAGTTGAAAACACATAGGTATGTCTCCTAATGGTTTGTACTGAAATCACTCGATAGTCGAAAATTGTATGAGTTTGACGTTACTACTGCATAGTATAAGAATCGCGGTACCTAGTCATTTATAGTGAGTCATTTTAATTTGATTTGTTCCGTAAGTAACCTACCATCGATCCTTTGGCTTTATTGAAAATGAAAATTAAAAGACCGTTCCTAGATGTGGTAAAAAACAAATTGTGGATATGACTACAAAAGACTGGGATTAAGAAACTCTACAAAAATACCTGGAAGATCCCATGGCTCGCATTTGTTGAGATCAACATCGGCAACAGCTCGACCAGTAAAGGTTGGATCGGAGATCTTGTTAACTAGGTAGTAAGTAATGAGCTCTTCATCAGTAGGATGAAATCTAAACCCTGGAGGCAAACTTTCTTCTTTTGGTTGCTGTTGTTCTCCACCTTCCATGATTGAGAACCTTAATTAGCTTATATTAACCCTTTTTCTTCCTTGTTGGAAACCTTCTCCAATCACTAAATAACGTCCCTGTTTAAACAAATCAAATGACAAGAAACTTAATTATACACGCATATAATTAAAGCTTAATTAGGTTTTCCAAACAAAAGAGTCAAAAGGTAGATGATGAAATCTCTACAGCTTATATATCTATATTATTTGCTTACCCTAGCTTCAAGGGATATACATACAAAAATTTTAGTTAATAACATATAGTACTCCTTCGTCCCAGTCATTTGTTTACCTTTGATGTTGGAACAAAGACCAACTAATAAAAAGGGGTCAATTATTGGATAACAAGTGGACAAAATTAACTTTGCAGAATCAAATTGTCAATCAAAGACATTAACAGTTGATGACTGAGACACCCCTAAATGGAATAGATAAACATATGACCGAAATAGAGGGATTGTAAAATAATTGGTTGATGGGAAATATTGCTTACACTTGCTAGAATTTAGAGTATTTTGCTAAGCAAACAATGAGCATCCGACAGACGAAAACTTTAAGGAGTTGGATAACAAGGAAAATATTAAGATTTTATGGAGTTAATTAAGTTATTATTAGTGTATTGGTGAGAAAATAAGTGTAGGAGACATAACTGTTATGGTCGAAGAAGCAAGCTAAGAGATGAATTAAGTAAATGGTGGTGGTGTATTATGTTAGTTAAGTGTGTATATATATGAATATTTTAAGATGTATGTGATTTTCAAGCCTTTTAGGGTTTTTGGGGGTATGATAGTGTACTAGTGTTCAGTATTTTTGAAGTTCACACCAACTATAGACCTTCATATTCAAGGTAACCAAGTGAAATTATTAATATATAGTATGTACTTCGTACATGGTGGTATATTATTGTAGCATGAGGTCGCTAAAGAAATACCGTTTTTTTTGTAGTTAGGGCTGGGTACTGGTCCAAAACCGGACCGGACCGGAACCAGAAACGGAATTGTAAAAAATCTCGGATCAGAACCGGATCGGATGATAAAAATTCTAGACTGGGACTGGACCTGAAAAATTTTGGTCCAAGACCGGACCGGTTGGACCGGAATTAATTTTATATTCCCACTTTTTCAAAATTCCGGTCCATAAAACCGGACCGGTTGGACAGGATTAAGTAGGCCATTTTTAATTAATATTTTAAGGAAAAATAAAATAAAAATAATTCTGGTCTTTTTGGTCCGAACTGGAAATTTCCGGTCCAAGACCGAACCGGAAACTGTAATCTTAAAAAATGGTGGACCGGGGACTAGTTTCGGTCCCGGTCCAGTAGATTCCGATCCGGACTAGTCCATTTTTCTGATGTGGAGCAGATGTTTCCCACCCGGCCACCCCTATTGGTAGTTACAGAAGATACAATTATATATTATCACAAATTAAAATTTAAGACGGGGACTATCCGTCACAAGTTTGCGACGACTGACGAGTCAAATATTATCCACATGGGAAGATAAAGACAAGTCCTTGTGATTTCCTAGACACATTAATTTCTGTCCTTATCTACCTAAGTGGGTGATATTTGACCCGTCCACGGAAGACTTACTGATATAATATATTGAGTGAGGCTTTCTAAATCCTTGTTACACTTGAAGGAGTTAATATGTCCATATGTAAGGGATATTGTATAATGATTAATTCTATGTGTTTACGATTTTCTGTTAGGAACAGCTTGTAATCTGAGTCCTAAATGAGTAAGGATTCGGGTAGTATTAATTGGTTTTACAGGTCACATACTATATGAATTTCGGGAAATATTATAATTAAAATGGATTAATTATAACAAAAAGAATAACAGATTATTCTATTAAACATTCCTTATCCTAGATAATCTAGGATTCTCCTTGAACTCCTATACAGAGATATAAGGGAGAGATGTTTTATGGTTAGTTTTTCTGAATAAGCAAAATCTTAAGAGAGTAAAGGGAAAGTTTTCCTTTATATTTGTACTAGCATACACAGTCATATTTTGCGGATACCGGTAGGGGCGCAATACTTGAGGCGTTATTGTGAGACGATCCCACAGATTATATTATTATTCAAGGAGCTGCTATTCTGGTTTATTATACTTATTATTAGCATCTTATTGGAATTCTTCCGCATCTAGGCAAGTTTGCTAATCACTCTTTTTGTTTAATCTTAATACTTAATTACTTGCATTAGATCTTGGGAATTCTGTAATTCAAATCTGTTGAAAATTGCTACAGGCAGTGGTATCAGAGCGAACATGTATTTTTAAGTATTAGATTAAAAGCTTACATTATATATAATTGTTGTATTTATGTGTTTGTTCTAGGGTTACAAGATTGGGGTTTTAAAATTTGATTAGTTCAATTGTGTGCAATTGTTGTATGTTGTTAATGTAATACCCGAGTAAATTTTCTATTTTCTATTATATTTAAGAAAATTCTTTGTTTGAAAGGGGAAAGAATTTTTATTTATTAGAGTCGAGAACGTACACAAATGAAAGGAATCCATCCTAGAGGGAGATATTGACTTAATAAAATTCGAAAGGCGTAGTAACCTAGTATAGGTAAGACCCTAGAATAAGAATAAAATAGTTCGGTTGAAATCCGACTCAATAATAACTTTACCCGTAGAATTTTTGCTAGATCTATCTCAAAGAAAATAACCCATAATGTAAAATATCTAAGATATTTTACAATATTTTACATAGTTTATTGAAATTCGTCACATGGTCTAAATACTTAAAAAAATGATAAAAAAAAATGGTTGTGGTGGTTTGGATATCCACGTGTGAACCTAGGTAATGACTATTGAAATTAAGAATTTTACTTGGCAATTGACATTACCACGTACAATCATAGGGACATGTAGCCTAGGACGTTAAACCGACATAGAAAACCTATAAATTGACGTTGTTGCATGCTCATTCGAAGGAACACACACAACAAAACCACCAACAAGCTAGATAGAGCATAAAGACTTGTATTCAGAGTAGTTAAACAATTGTAAGAGGTATATTTCCTACCCCTTCGTCTTAAGTTAATATAATGAGTAAGTATATTATCGTTATAATTACTCAACTGATATTTTAATGTACGTGAATTATTGTTTATGTGATAAAGTTATGTTATACTTGTATATTTTACATAATGTGGTTTACGTGAGATATGACCGTGGTACTGTTTGTGTTAATAATTGACGTTATAATGCTCACATGATAATGTTAATATTAAAATACCATTGCTAAGATGTACATTTGGCCAATGTATCATCCGGGACATTATTATTGGAAGGGACCGGACCACATTATTATTTTATCCCGTGTACATGGATGTGAGCTCTGAAGTGGGCTCGGCAGGGGGCTCGGCAATTGACTCCGCCCCGTTATATCCGGATTAAAAGAAAAAGAGAAAAAGAAAAAGAAAAAAAAGAGAAAAAGATGGTTATTCTGTGTACACGGAGGAGGGCATAGCCTAAGGGAGTCTCGGCTCCGTAATGTGGCCCTGTTCAATAATAATGACCCGAGTTATATTAATTTGAGTTGGAGGTTTTGGGAAATATACTCAACCTGTGGTTGGTTGACCCTTTATTTTATTAATCTTTTTCAGGTACAGGAAACAGGGAAGGGCATGAGTGAGGTTGGCGCAAGAAAATGGAATAAGAATAATGTATCATAATATTAAAATATAATCAATAAGACCTGCTACTAGTTATTCGGTTGTACTAAGAAATAATGTAAGCCTTGTATTTCTCTGTATTGGGAAATACGGCGATAACGCTCTGTAATTTCCGCTGCTATTAATAAAATATACCATTTTGTACTCCTGTTGTTTACGGGGCGTTACAAAAGTGGTATCAGAG
Organism: Silene latifolia; assembly: GCF_048544455.1. Classification (NCBI taxonomy): domain Eukaryota; kingdom Viridiplantae; phylum Streptophyta; class Magnoliopsida; order Caryophyllales; family Caryophyllaceae; genus Silene; species Silene latifolia. The sequence goes on along the minus strand of NC_133536.1, from coordinate 161,589,218 downwards.
CTTAGGCTAAAGAATGAAAAAAAAAATACTTAATAAATTATATGGATTCAAAAAAAAAACATAAATTGACCGAGAGATGGGTAGACGTCCTAGGTATAATGGGTAGCTTATAGGATTTTATCTTGTTTTTTTGCTTGTTAACTTATGTGATTACCTTATTTGACTTAATGATATTTTTTATGTGTCCTTTTAGTATTTATTGTTAGTGCACTATTTGATACGGTCTTTGCCGACATATCATTCTATATATGTGCACACTTTTAAGATCATAACTTGCATTATAATAAAAAAAAAAAAAAGTATAAAGAACTACTAGGTTCAGTCTTACTGTCATGTCACAAGGTTAGAGATATTAGAGGTTGCGTGAGAAACAGAGTATACTTCCATAAATGCCGGGTGAAATAGAGATACTATACTTTAGTCATTTAGACATGAAAAATACAATATTATAGAGGTATAATAAATTTATTTTAGTTCCCAATATTAATGGATATAGTCGAAAGTAGAGTGCACTAGATTCACTTAACGACAACAACGTACCAAATGTCGATGTTTTTCAATAGAAGAATGGTGAAGTATTATGTCCGAGCGATTTCGAGAAGATGATGGTTTTTGTAGTTTATGTGAACTAAGAAGGTGTGATATATGTAGAATATAGATAAACTAAGTTAAGTGGCTATCACGATTTTCGAAATCTTGACTGGTAAAACAAAAGAAAGGGGTTTGTCGTATTTGTTATGGAAGAAGAAGGTTGTGCCTAACTTTGTGGAGGAATGAGAGGCAGGCGTTAGGAGTATAGAAAGGAAGTGAATAATGCGATTTTTGGCAAGCTTACCGTTGGAGGCAATTAGGAAAATAGAGAAAAAAAAAATTGAGTAGGATGAATTCAATGTAAGTACATTTATGGAGTTCGAATCTTCGAGCAATTTATATAGTAAATACAAAGAGGAAGAATTTTAAAGTTTGGATCAGAATGTTGTGGTTTCAAGCCAATATATTGAAGATGGCAGAAAAAAAAATGGACGTTTGAAGATATAAAGTTTTAGGGGCTTGTAAATGTTAAGTGAATATTTATTTCAATTATGGAGAATGTTGGATTAATGTCTTTGAAGGACATTAGTGAGCATCACAAAGTCTTATTAGAGTTTTGAAGATATTGTGGGTTGAGGACCTGGATGATATTATTAAGGGATTTATGGCTAATATAGAGTTGTACTTAAGTTGTTTGGATTATGCTAATGAGATTGAAATTGGGTTACTTAGAGGTAAAAGAAAAGGATAAAAATATTTTCATGTTTTAATTTATATTTTGAGAATGGCTGTGATTTTGGGGATTGAAATTTGGAAGTTGTTGGTAGTAATTAGGTAATATGCTGGTGATGGTGAAATTTGGATTATAAAGTTTTGCTTCAAAGAAAATATTAGATTAGTCAATGCATTTTTTTTTATAAGATATTTGTGACTAAGATGATAAGATCATGATATCAGGTGATTACATTACTTCATGGATCTATAGATAGAATAATAGACATGATTGAAGGTATCTTGTGAGATTAGTGATGTAAGGCATTATTAATGTGGGTAATTAAGTAATTGTGAATTAGTGGAATATTGAGTATTAGAGTTATGATGTTTTAATTGGGGAACATTTGAATATTTCATGAAGCTCAAATTGAAAGAGCCCAGTTGAGTTGAGATGGTCATTTACTGTTTTGAAGTATCGATGTTGAAACAATATTAGCATAAGACAATATCATAATATTTTGTAGTTGAGATGTCAACTTGGGAATGGAGCCTAAGTGGTCCGAGAATCTCAGATCGTTTAAGAAGTCTGAGGCTCGATTTCTAATAAAAGCAAAAAAAAAAACCAAAAAAAAAGGTTACCCTATTTTTAACTTTTTAAACATGATTAACAAGTGTAGTTTATTTAACAAGTTGTTAGGGCGATAATAAAACCTCTAAGAATATACAAATCACTAGATTAGTAACATGATTAATAATATCAAAGAGAGGATTACAAACAATAGTTATTTATTTCATAAAATAAACTATAATTATTGCAAATACCGCTACTAATACACATATTAGTATCATTAGCAAGCTAATGAGTGTCTTCACTTCATTAAGAGACTTTGTAACGGAATTATAAAGCTCATCGGAGGAGATGTCGGGTGATTTATTGGATGAATTATCGGATGATTTATCCATAATTTAGAGAGATTTTTTGAGATTATGGATAAGAAGTAAATGAAGTGGGTGGATAAAATGGTTAATTTTTGTGGTTTTTATAGAAAAAAAAAATATATTTGAAAAAAAAAAAAGGCTTCGGTGGGTACTGTACTACTGTAGCGTCAGTGAACAGTAAGTGTCGGTGGAACCGTAAATAAGTAGACAGTCCATTTATACAGTCAATAAAATAATTTATATAGAGTGATAATGTATAAAGGAAAAGGGAGAGGAAATTGGTTTGAACATAATATTCAGCGCTCCTATTCCTAGGCATAGAAGCTAAGCTATACAGTGACGCTTCTACACACAAGTACGTTGTGTCTTGGACAAATTAGAAAATGCTATTGGATTTTCATCTAGATAAAAGAGAAAGAAAGGTTTGCATGAGATGAGGTAAAATAGTCTAATTTTCTCATGGTTTGTAATATAGGAATTCAATACCCCATTCGTAGGACGTATTTGGTAGTAGAGGCACTTAGTGGTAACTGTTTTGTAGTTTACCTACCCCTAGTTAGAAAATTTGGGATTCAATATAATGATAAATAAAATTAGATTTAGTTAACTAGTATTGCATATTTTGAAGATTTAAAAAGATATGAGAATAGAAAAAAAAATTGCATGTTTGATTTATTACGATGACGGATATTATGATTGTGAGAGCAATAAGAGTACCTAGTAGTGAAAATTTTGAAAGAAGGAGAAAATAATACACATGTACCCTATATTAGTACACTTTTTGGGGGAGTTAGATGTATACAAACATTTAACATATGTGATGAGGTCATAGGAAAGTACAAGAAGCTAGAATTCATTGCGAAATGTCTAACCGGTCAGCATGTGAAAATGAGCATTAAAGGCCAGGAGGAAGTTTACCGCCTTTGGACATTCCATCATGGAAATGGGAATCGATAAGAGTGAACTTTTTGACAATATTGCCTTTGACGCTAAAAGGAATGAATGAGATATGAGTGATTTAGACCGACTAACCAAGAAGACACGCTTTTTTAGCAATCAAAACCACGTGGAACTCGGAACAGTTGACAAAGAAATATATAAAAGAAATTGTTGGATTACACTGAGTTCCCAAAACCATTGTGTCAGATCGTGACACAAACTTTTTAGCAAAATTTTGGAAAAGTTTTCAAAATGCCCTAGGAACTCATTTGAACTTTAGCACTCTTTTCACCCACAAACCGATGGACAAACAGAGTTTTTGAGACCCAATTTGATTAGTTAAGTATTGATGATACCTTAAGTCAAATTAATCTCATTGTTTATTTAATTGTGTGCCTCTTAAGTTTTAATCTTATAGCTCAAGAGCTCTAATTGTCAAAGAAGATTGCACAAGGATGATCAAAGCTGAAGAATGTCATAGATTGAGTCATGGTGTTATAAGAGATCATTAAATTTGGTCTATTGTCTAAGTAAAAAAAAAAAGTGTAGTCCAATGTGACTTAATAAGACTCGTCTTTGAAAGAAACAATTCGAAAATATTTTAACTCTTGAAAATGGCTTTCCAAACTTTCAACAAACCTTATACACTTCATGAAAAAAAAACTGGTTTGCTCATTTAAATAAAGAAGGAAGCTTTTGATTTCTTTGGAAAAGAGTTTGCTTGCACAAAAAGACAGTTATACAAAAATGGGTTGTTTACTTTTACATATTTGGCAATGTTTATGGTTCCCATGGATACAACCAAATAAGCTCTTTCCGGATAAAAAAAAAACTTAAACCATATTTGTTACTGTGTAAGCAACAAGATTACTTGAAGATGTAACCTATATTAGTTAGGAGTATGTGTTCTGAAATTCCAGGAGTCTTGAGAACAACATTTGCCCTTGATCGAGTTTCATATAATAGTTATCAAGCTAGTATTGAAATGACTCATTTTGAGGCTTTGTATGGGAGAAACTGTAGATATCCAAAATGTTGGAGTAATATTAATGAATCAAGGGTCATTGCACCATATTTGATTCAATAACCCATGGATAAAGTGAAAACTATGCCATAAAAAATGAGAGTTGCTCAAATTTGTCAAAGGAGTTATGCTGACCTTAAAACACGACAAGTGGAATTTCATGTAGGTGATTCAAATTTCCTAAGGTATCACCAACGAAAGGGGTTATTAGATTCGAAAAACAGAGAAAATTGAGCCCAAGATATATAGGACAATTTGAGATAGTGGAGCGAATTCGAAATATTGCCTATAGACTATCCCTTCCAATAGGATTTTCTAGAATCCATGATGTTTTCACGTGTACTTGTACTCTTAATAAAGTATATTCCCTACCTTAGTCACATCATTAACGTACCCCCAGTGCGAGTTAAAGAGGACCTAATTTAAGAAGAGAAACTGATTCAAATTTTAGACTATAAAGAGAAGGCTCTACATTATAAAGTTATTCCACTTGTAACGACTTGGGAAACAGAACAGGAAATACGGAGTTGATATCCTTATTTGTTCCAATAAGGCAATAATTCAAGTTTCGAGGACGAACCTTATTTTAAGGTGGGTAGAATGTAATACTCGAGTAAATTTTCTATTTTCTATTATATTTAAGAAAATTCTTTGTTTGAAAGGGGAAAGAATTTTTATTTATTAGAGTCGAGAACGTACACAAATGAAAGGAATCCATCCTAGAGGGAGATATTGACTTAATAAAATTCCAAAGGCGTAGTAACCTAGTATAGGTAAGACCCTAGAATAAGAATAAAATAGTTCGGTTGAAATCCTACTCAATAATAACTTTACCCGTAGAATTTTTGCTAGACCTATCTCAAAGAAAGTAACCCATAATGTAAAATATCTAAGATATTTTACAATATTTTACATAGTTTATTGAAATTCGTCACATGGTCTAAATATTTAAAAAAATGATAAAAAAAAATGGTTGTGGTGGTTTGGATATCCACGTGTGAACCAAGGTAATGACTATTGACATCAAGAATTTTACTTGGTAATTGACATTACCACGTACAATCATAGGGACATGTAGCCTAGGACGTTAAACCGACATAGAAAACCTATAAATTGACGTTGTTGCATGCTCATTCGAAGGAACACACACAACAAAACCACCAACAAGCTAGATAGAGCATAAAGACTTGTATTCAGAGTAGTTAAACAATTGTAAGAGGTATATTTCCTACCCCTTCGTCTTAAGTTAATATAATGAGTAAGTATATTATCGTTATAATTACTCAACTGATATTTTAATGTACGTGAATTATTGTTTATGTGATAAAGTTATGTTATACTTGTATATTTTACATAATGTGGTTTACGTGAGATATGACCGTGGTACTGTTTGTGTTAATAATTGACGTTATAATGCTCACATGATAATGTTAATATTAAAATATCATTGCTAAGATGTACATTTGGCCAATGTATCATCCGGGACATTATTATTGGAAAGGACCGGACCACATTATTATTTTATCCCGTGTACATGGATGTGAGCTCTGAAGTGGGCTCGGCAGGGGGCTCGGCAATTGACTCCGCCCCGTTATATCCGGATTAAAAGAAAAAGAGAAAAAGAAAAAGAAAAAAAAAGAGAAAAAGATGGTTATTCTGTGTACACGGAGGAGGGCATAGACTAAGGGAGTCTCGGCTCCGTAATGTGGCCCTGTTCAATAATAATGACCCGAGTTATATTAATTTGAGTTGGAGTTTTTGGGAAATATACTCAACCTGTGGTTGGTTGACCCTTTATTTTATTAATCTTTTTCAGGTACTGGAAACAGGGAAGGGCATGAGTGAGGTTGGCGCAAGAAAATGGAATAAGAATAATGTATCATAATATTAAAATATAATCAATAAGACCTGCTACTAGTTATTCGGTTGTACTACGAAATAATGTAAGCCTTGTATTTCTCTGTATTGGGAAATACGGCGATAACGCTCTGTAATTTCCGCTGCTATTAATAAAATATACCATTTTGTATTCCTGGTGTTTACGGGGCTTTACAGTTAAATATTATATTTAGGGTTGTATCATATTGGATGTTGTATTGTATTGTAGTATTTGATATTATGATGTATTCTTTTAGTTCGATTAAAGGAACTCTAATTTAATTGATTTTAACAAAAGCCCCTAATAATTAAAGAGGTTACCCTGAAACGAGGAAGGGGATTATCAATGCTCTCTACAATGCTTACATCTATTACATCTGGAGACAACGAAATTTGTGTAAGCACGAAATGATTCTGATGGGGCATATTCTGCACCCGCTGACCAAGTCAACATATTGACCAAGGTCAAAGACATCCACAACAATTCGACATATCAGACAGCCTAGCCGATGCAGCCCATCGGCCTGTCTCTTGGGTCTCCGCCGGGCAACCAGCCAGCCGGGGCACATATCCGCGTACTCATATCCAAGGCCCCTCGGCCGGCCTGCCATAGGTCCATCGGCCGAGGGTAGAACGGTCTTTCCGCCTGTTAGCCACTTGGCCACTTGGCCACTACGTGACAAAAGGCGAAAGTCTATAAATACTCCTCAACCCTCATTGAGGAAAGGATCCACAATTTAACCTAAGAATCACTATTCATCTGGTAATATCTTCCTTATCTCTCTACAATACGCACTTTGCTAAGTAACAACAACTTACCTCTCTAAGTTACTGACTTGAGCGTCGGAGTGAGTTCGCTCGGCCCAAAGCCGAGCCCTCAGTTTGTTCATCGTTTCAGGAGACCGCAAGGAGGATTCAACTAGGGACGTCATTCTACAAGAACGGGTGGTGACAAATAACTGCTCTGGAATTACACCCGGAACAATTGGCGCCGTCTGTGGGAAAAAGATACTAGAAGCTAGTCATATTCATTCCCCAAAAAAAAAAAAAAAAAACAAAAAAAACAAAACTAAACCCTCCCAAAAAGCTAAGAAGATGTCGAAACAACCAGAGAAGGTGTTGGTGGAAAACAAATTCTACCAAGACGACACATTCCACAACTCAGAAATCGGGCAGTCCCCCACCGGCCGTATCACTGATACGACGAACGGGACGCCCAAGGAACAAGATATGCCGCTGCCCGCCAACCAAGTCACCGTCCTGGGACATGTGGTTGATGCAGCAAAGCTGAAGCTACTCCTGGACATAATTGCTAGTACGCCGGCTCACACTGTCACACCGACAAGAGCGGCGGAACCTGTCCAGGAGCCCAGGGCCCAAAATGTGACTCCAAGAAACTTGAATGGAGCACTGGAAGAAGTCGGCCCTGTCAAGACGCCAGGGGAGCCCAGAGCGCTAGTGGTAGACCTTAGTCCTTCCCGCACTCGAGGGAGGACAACGTCGCCGCAGCGCCGACGAGGCACCCCCCAGAGGAGTGAAAGAAGTCCGACTCGCCAGAGTCGGAGAAGAAGCCCGACTCACCAGAGTCGGAGAAGAAGCCCTTCCCACCACGGGGAGAGGAGCCGGACTAGGGATGTGAGGAGCCGATCGCCGCGTGTCGTTCGGCACGTGGTCGACAGCCCCTCGCGCCACGTCCTAGATACCCCGGTGCCGACTAAGCTGAAGTTGCCACCTATAGCATACAAAGGAGAAGGCGACCCAACTGACCACGTCGAGGCTTACGAGTCCCACATGTCAGTATGGGAGTAACCCGATGAAGTTTGGTGCCGAATCTTCCCAACGACACTGCATGGGATGGCACAAAGTTGGTACAAGGGGCTACCCGACGGGTCGGTATACTGTTACGCCGACCTGAAGGACACGTTCCTAGCCCAGTATTCCTGCAACAAGAGGAGGGCCGTGGAGACCTCGGACCTCCTGACTATCAGACAGGAAGGAGGCGAATCTCTCCGAAGTTATGTGAAGAGGTTCGACGCCAAGGTTCAGCAGATTCGTGAGCTGAACAGCGAACTGGCAGCCTTCGCGCTGATGAAAGGTCTCCCGAGAGGAGGCCTAAAGAATGAGCTCATCAAGTGCGGCGGCCAAAGATTAGACTCCGCCAGGAAAATAGCCGATCAAGCCATTAAGGTGGAGGACTACCACAAAACCTGGGCAGGCCCCAGCGAGGCCGAGCATTCAGAAAGAAAAAGCCGCCGGGAGGACAACCCGGATGAAAGACGCCGTGATGGTAATAGGTCACGGTCCGACAGGTCCACCAGGAAGCAGAACTCGGCGGACGCCGGGTGGAGTTCGGGAACGAACCGCCAGAAGCGGTACAATGATCACACCCCACTGGCCGTGTCTGCCGCTGAGGTTTTCGCCCTGAGCAAGAACGAGGGTCAGAAGTGGGAGAGGCCACCGGTGCCGAGGAGTGACGGTGACACGAGCCGATCGTGAGTACCACGGCCACACCGGTCACCTTACGGACAACTGCCGGCATCTGAAAAATGCCATTGAAGAGCTGATCCGGAAGGGGAGCCTCGGCAAGTATGTCGCCAAAGGTCAAAAGACTGATGTCGGCGGTTCGGATAAGAAGTCCGTCTTCGAACGGATAAGAGTAATCCATGTTGTCATCGGGGGCAACGAGAATGGTGGGTCCGCTCATGGGCACAAACGACACCTGACCGAGCTGTATCAGGCCATCAACTTTGTGCCCAACACAGCGACTCCCGCTTCCAGCATCCCCGATATAACCATTAGGAAGAGGGACTACGAAGGAGTCATCGCCCCTCACAGCGACCCGCTCATAGTCCACTTGGATATAGCCCACCACCTGGTGAAGAGGTGCCTGGTCGACACAGGCGCCTACACAAACATCATGTACAGCGAATGCTTTCTCAACCTCGGTCTGAAGGTTGAAGACTTGAGCCCCTGCACCAACCCGTTGTACAGCTTTTCTGGGGCCGGCCTGGTACCCCTAGGGTCAATTAGGCTGCCGGTGAGGTTCGGCGAGGGAAGTGCGGCCAAGAACGTTATGTCCGAGTTCGTGGTCATTGACGGCTCGTCCGCCTACAACGTTCTCATAGGCCGAGGGACCCTGAGCGAGGCCGATGCAGTAATGTCCGTCCGAGCTCTGACATTGATGTACGTCTCGAACCAGGGGGAAGCGCATAAGCTCGTTTCAAAGAACAAAAAGGACGAAGTGGTCAATGTCCAAGTGTCCGCCAAAGGGTGCAACATGCAATCCTTCAAAGTGGCGAAGAAGTCAGAAAGGGGGAAGAGCCCGTCCTTGCAACAGGAGGGCGAGCGCATGGATACCACCGTCGGCATGGTCGAAGGAGCGGAGACCGAAGAGGTAGAGATTGACCCAGGCCGCACCGTAACTATCGGTGTCAACCTGGAGCCAAAATTCAGAGCCGCACTCCTAGATATGCTGAGAAAGAACAAAGACGTCTTCGCCTACTCAGCGGCCGAGATGCCAGGCGTGAGCCGGGAGGTAATTGTTCACAAGCTGAACGTACTCCCCACCGCTCGCCCTGTCAAGCAAAGGATGAGGAACTCCTCAGCCGAGAAGGATGAGGCCATCAAAGCCGAGGTATATAAATTGCTGGCGGCAGGTTTCATCATGCCTTGTACCTATCCTGAGTGGTTAGCTAATGTTGTAATGGTGAGGAAATCATCGGGGGCATGGAGGATGTGCGTAGATTTTACCAATCTTAATAAAGCATGCCCCAAAGATTGATATCCCTTGCCTCGAATAGATAGTTTAATCGACGCGACGGCAGGCTACACTATCGAGCCTCGCCGGACGCCTTCTCGGGTATCATCGGTGTTCATGGTCGAGGAAGACATGCCCAAATGCGCATTCATCACTGCTAACGGCACATACATGTACAAAATGATGCCGTTTGGTTTAAAGAACGCCGGTGCAACTTACACAAGACTGGTGGACAAAGTGTTCCAAAATCAAAAAGGGCGAAACATTGAGGCTTACGTCGACGATGCTATTGTAAAAAGCAAGTCCGACAGCGAGCACTTAGCCGATTTGCACGAGACATTTTGTTCACTAAGGAAGTACAAGATGAAGCTCAACCCAATGAAATGCAACTTCGGTGTCCGAGCAGGTAAGTTCCTCGGCGTACTTGTCGGCGCCAAGGAATTGACGCCAATCCCGGACAAAGTCCAGGCGATACTAGACTGCCGGAGCCGAGGAATCGAAAAGAGGTCATGATCTTGACCGGGAGGATGGCGGCTCTAGCCGTTTCATCTCTCGGTCACCGACAAGAGCACCCCGTTCTTCAAGATGTTGAAGGGAAATAAAGACTTACGGGGGGGGAGGAGCACGAGCACACTTTCAAACAATCGAAAGCTCATCTTCGACTCTCCCAACCCCGTCCCTGCACCGATGCGGGGGAAACATCGTACTACCTATACATAGCAAGATTACCTCGGCCACGGTCGGTCCGTGATCGTCGGGAAGAGGACAAGCAACAAAGACCCAATCTACTTTGTCACCATACATTGTTGCCCGCCGAGAGAAATTACCCGCCGATCGAAAAAGCGCCTTTGCCGTCGTCGCCGCTTCAAGGAAATCAAACCCTACTTCGACGCACATCCCGTGACGGTCCTAACCGACCAGCCGTTGGAGAAAGCATTGGAAAAATTTGAGCAATCCGGCAGGCTCATCAAATGGGCAATAGAGCTATCCGGCTTTCGGCATTCGGTACAAGCCGAGGCCCTCAATAAAAGGACAGTAATCGGCAGATTTCTGGCCGAATGCACATACCAAGAAGAGCAAAACCTCGGAGTATGGGAGGTATATACCGACGGGTCCTCCACGACGAACGGCTCAGAGCCGCATACTTATCATCGGCCCAAACGGGGACGAGTTCGAGTACGCCTTGAAATTTACCTTCTCGGCCTCAAACAACGAGTCCGAATACGAGGCGGTGATAACCGGAGTCGAGCTAGCCGGGGCTTCGGGCGAGCACATCATTTTGAAAAACAGATTCACTCTTAGTGGCTAATCAAATCAGAGGAGAGTACGAGACTCGGGACGACGGGATGGTAAGATACCTGGAAAGGGTAAAAGCCGACACTTCGAAGTTAAAATCCTTCCAAATACTATGCATTCCTGTGTCCGAGAACAATCGAGCCGACGCTCTCTCAAAACTTGCCAGTTCAACCATCAAGAATATCAGTCGAACCGTGCTGGTGGACATCAGGAATGCCAAAAGCATTACTGAGGCCATCGGCATGGTGGGCGACACAGAGGCCGAGACGACTTGGATGACTCCGATAATGAAGTACAAACTGATGAATGAGTTACCGGAGGACCGCAGTCTCTCACAGAAGATAAAGAGGATCGCAGCAAGATACTTGGTGTTTGAAGGAGAATTATACAGGAGGTCCGTGACAAGGCCACTCTTGAAGTGTGTCGGTCCAACCGACGCGGAGCTAATATTGACAGAAATTCACGAAGGCATCTGCGGCCATCACATGGGGGCAAGAACACTAGCTCACAAAGCTCTCCGAGCCGGCTACTTCTGGCCCACCATGCTTGCGGATTCCGGAGCCAAGACCAAAAAGTGCAACAACTGCCAAATGCATGCTCCGGTGATACATGCGCCATCCCGAGACCTGCAGCCGGTACTTAATCCCCTTCCTTTCGCACAGTGGGGGATGGATCTACTAGGGCCATTTCCAACGGCATCCGGCGGAAGAAAGTTCTTGATCGTCGCCGTTGACTACTTCACCAAATGGGTTGAAGCTGTAGCAAGACTGCAAAGACGATTTACCTGCCGTCGAAAGGTAACTGGGAAAATGTCATAACTCATTTTGGGTTACCCCAAGTCATGGTATTCGACCACGGCCGAGAGTTTTGGAGCGACACAATAATGAGTGTTTGGAAGAACTCGGTATCAAATTTGCATACTCCTTCGTCTGTCACCCACAGAGCAACGGACAAACGGAGGCGCCAATAAAACAATCCTCAACGGTTTGAAGAAGACAGTTAAAGACCTAAAGGGAAGATGGGCCGATGAACTACCCGGCGTCCTGTGGTCCCTGCGAACCACGGAGAAAGAAGCAACGGGGTACAGTCCATTCCACCTAGTTTATGGGTCCGGCGGTCCTACCAATTGAAGCAACGGTGCCAACATACGTAACGGCCACCTTTAGCCCGGTCGAAAATGAGGAAGGCTTGAGAACCTCCCTAGACCTGGTCGAAGAAAGCCGAGATACAAAGACGCCTCAACTTGGCAGTATACCAGAACCGAATGAAAAGGGCCTACAACCGAAGAGTCCACAAAAGGGACTTAAAGGTAGGAGACCTAGTCCTAAGAAAGTCAGCCGCCACCAACAAAGGGAACATTCATGGCAAACTGACGGCTAACTGGGAAGGTCCCTACAAAGTGGTTGAAGAAATGAGGTCGGGTACATACCGGCTGACAGACATGGAGGGTGTGCCTTTGATGAGCCATTGGAACACTGACAATCTCAGGAAATACTTTGTATAGCGGCGGAGGTGCCCAAAGACAACTGTGGGCACCCCGATGCATGTTTTTATCTAATGAAGAACCATCCAAGTTTTCCATCAGTGTTCATTTTCCCCATAGTCACCATCAAGAAGTAGACACCACGGAAGTCACCCCAAGAGGTACATACGCTGTCGCGTCGTAACCCCTAGTCGCCTCGGCCAACCGAAGGCCCGGCAGGGGACACAACGATCGATACGCCAACTCATGCTGTCGCGTCGTAACCCCTAGTCGCCTCGGCCAACCGAAGGCCCGGAAGGGGACACAACGATCGATACGCCAACTCATGCTGTCGCGTCGTAACCCCTAGTCGCCTCGGCCAACCGAAGGCCCGGAAGGGGACACAACGATCGATACGCCAACTCATGCTGTCGCGTCGTAACCCCTAGTCGCCTCGGCCAACCGAAGGCCTGGCAGGGGACACAACGATCGATACGCCAACTCATGCTGTCGCGGCGTAACCCCTAGTCGCCTCAGCCAACCGAAGCCCTGGCAGGGGACACAACGGTCGATACGCTAACACGTTCAAGAAAAAGACGTTAAACGCAGTTGAGATACGCATTCTAGCTGCCTCGGCTGAGCCGAAGGTAAAAATGAAAAAGCGCTCAATTAATAACGCAAGAAGACAAGAAAAGACCTCGGCCAAGCCGAAGGCAAAATAAGCAAGCTTTCATTAATGATAACAGGTTACAAGCGAAAAGAATACAGACGACGGCCGTCCCCATAGGGATAAGCCTAAACACAACCTACCAAGAGTTTTACAACAAAACAAGGGAAAGAAAAGCAAAACATTACAAACATATCATGTGAAGCGCCAAAAATGGCAGGGAGGAAAGGCTCAATAGTTGGCCCCCGAACAGCTAAAGCTATCCGAGATGCCGGGTGAGTCTGGTGACGACCGCCCGTCTCCCTATGCCTCGTTCTTCGCCCTCCATCGCAGCGGCGGCATCTTCGGTGGCCGGCTCGAGAAGAAGGCTCGACGTTTTCAAGTGCCTTTAGCCTCTCGGCCTCCTTCACCTTTGCATCATAGGCCGCCTTGGCCTCGCCTATCCGAGCCGCCTTCGCCGCCTCCGCCTTCTCCACGCCGCCGCCTCCGCAAAGGCCATCTCATCCAGAAGCTGGTCAAATTTATCCCACGGGAAGGAGCCGTCGCGGATGAGCTTTTTGATTGCCTCCCTGGTCGCCTCCTCGGCTTGGTCCCGGAATTGGGCACACATTTTAGGGAGGAGATCATCTTGAAGCATTTCAATATCCTTCTCCTTTTGAGCAAGGGTAGCCTGCGTGTCCCTGAGCGCCTCCGCCTGGTTATGGAATAGATCCTTCCACTCTTCCCTCTTGGCAACCACGGCGTCATAAGCGCCCTTATACCTGTCCCGCTCCTCCATCATCTTGGCAGTGGCGGCATCAGCATCCTCAACTTTGGCCCTCTCGGCCCCTAGCGCCTTCTCGCCTTCCTCCACACGCTTCTTGGCAGCAAGGAGATCCACTTAGCCTTCCGGCTTCTCCCTTTGCGGCGGAGAGATCAAGCTTGAGCCGTTGGATCGGTGGCCTAGCAGCTCTGGGCCATGGCCTGTTCTTGCTCCATAATGTAGGAGCGACCGATTGAGTCCACTTCGCCGACCTCTCGGATATTTTTGTACCCTCCGCCACAAGCTCGGTGGGGGAACCTTCCGGAGTGCGGAGTCAACGGTGACATTCCTATCACCCGCCTTCTCGTGTCGCTTCTCTAATTGCCGATCAAGAACGGCATTGCCGACAGCGGATCTACAAAAAATTTACACAGCGCATCCGTGTCAACATTCATCGACACATCAGAGAGTTTGTCATCGGGAATGCATAATGAACCAGCTAAGTCTGAACCACAGGTCAGGTCCGTACCAGTCTGGACCCTCTTAGTTGGAGGACCAGGTGAATCAGTCTTTTCCCTAAGCGCGGCGGGCGCAAGCAATGGCTCTTTTCTCTTCTTAGGAGAAGGAGGGCCCTTCGCAACGGTCACCATCTCCTCGGAGGCATCGATGACCTCCACATGCTCCTTCTGGACCGTTGGGGTTGAAGAGGGAGCTGGGATCGACAACGTCGCGGACCTGGACCTTGCCTTTGATGTTCTCTTCGGCACACCCCCGAGAACCCGTGCTTGAGCCGCCGCCTGATCCAGAGCCTTCAGCTGCTTGTCCATAAGTTCGTTGGGAGCCAATCTACGATCACGCGTGTCAGCCTGAGGGTGCTGCTCAACGACGTTCCCGCCCTTATCAAGCCCCAACCTCTTCAAGGTCTCCTCAGACAGATCCTGGCCAAACCGGTCTGCAAGAAACCAGACAAGAGTTACATAAAGGAAGTAAAACAAAGCTCTAAAAACAGGAGCGTAATAGGCAGAGATGGGCCTCACACCGACCCTACTCACCCTGGTTGAGGGCCGGTATGAGGCCGACGCGGCAAAGCAGCTCATCCTGAAGAATAATCTGAGTCGGGGGCACCCATCCCTTCTCAGCATCAAATAGCTGCATCGCCCGCTCCTCGTCAGCACTAAGAGCAACCCTGCTGGCATCCATCTTGTGCTTACTCTGGGAGACCCATTTTTCACGCTCCCTTTTACTCTCGCACCTTAAGTTGACTTGGTGTTGGAAGGACCGGGGCAACGGATAGTCATCCGGCACTTTGACATACACCCACCGCCCCTTCCAGTCCTTGCAAAAAGAAAGCTTATCAACGGAGAGGACGCCCGGCTCCATCTGCACGCTGTACCACCCCACCTTACCGGGGGTCGATGCCCGAAGATGATGAAGCCGGCGGAATAAATTAACTGTAGGTACCTCCCCCTTGAAAAGACAGAGCCACACGAAGCCAACTATCGTCCTGACAGCCAACGGATGCAGCTGAGCCACGACAACGTTCATAGCTTTGACGATGGCCGCGACGTATCTATTTAAAGGAAACCGAAGGCCATACTCCAGATGCCTGATATATACGCCGATATGCCCCGGAGGAGAGCAACAGACCGCCTGACCCTTCCCAGGGATAACAATTTTGTACCCCTCACCGAAGTAGAAGTGACCCTCGAATAGAGTTCCACCAGAACAACTGGCGAATTTATTAGTCCAGGCACGGTCAGGGCCAGTCACGCACGCCTCGCCATGGCCCAGGATATGCGGCCTCTCCTCACCAGAAGGAATCCCTTCCTCACAGTCATCATCAACATCATCATCCTCCCCACCCTCCGGAGCTTTTGGGTCGACTTCAGGAGACGGAGACCTAGGGCCCCCAAACCTTATCGGGATGGCGTTTAGTATCTCCTCCTCATCAAGACGCGACGGGGAACCCCCCGGCGCAGGCTTACTAGGTCCAGCACCAGCAGAAGACATGTTACAACAAAACTTACGAGTTAAGGAGAGAATTTATTTGTTTACCTTGAAGAAAACTGTCACGCCGGAGTAATGATTCTGAAAGCTAGAAAGAGGTTCCGTCACAAGGGCTAGAAAGAATAAAATTTTTGAGAAAATGAAATTGGTGGCCAATTTCAGGGACTAAGTACCCTATTTATAGAGGAAAGCCCATGAAGAGGGTCCAATCAGGGCACAGCCCATGAAACGTCAGCCAATCAACAAACAGACACGTGTCGAACATGCGACCACGGAATGTCAATCGTTGCAACAGTTGAATGTCAATCAATGCAACAGTGACCAAGCGTCTTCAACACGCCCCTTCATATCTCTCTGCCTGTTCATCTTCCTCAACAAAATCCTAAGTATCCGTTTCTCCGCCGGCCACATGATCAACCAAGCCAGAAAGCACCGGCCAGGGGGCAATCAGAAACAACCGGCACTCTCCACCGTGGTCTCAACCAACGTCATTGCCTTTTCCACATCGGATGTCCATTACACAACCATGTGGAGGGGGGATAGGGTACGGCCTAAGCAGAGCCACGCCGAGGTAGAAGAAGCCGGGGCAGAAAATTGTCACTTGCGCAGAATATACGCTCAACGTACATCGGAGCCCATACCACGGCATAGACTACGCTGGGGGCAAATTGATGGGGCATATTCTGCACCCGCTGACCAAGTCAACATATTGACCAAGGTCAAAGACATCCACAACAATTCGACATATCAGACAGCCTAGCCGATGCAGCCCATCGGCCTGTCTCTTGGGTCTCCGCCGGGCAACCAGCCAGCCGGGGCACATATCCGCGTACTCATATCCAAGGCCCCTCGGCCGGCCTGCCATAGGTCCATCGGCCGAGGGTAGAACGGTCTTTCCGCCTGTTAGCCACTTGGCCACTTGGCCACTACGTGACAAAAGGCGAAAGTCTATAAATACTCCTCAACCCTCATTGAGGAAAGGATCCATAATTTAACCTAAGAATCACTATTCATCTGGTAATATCTTCCTTATCTCTCTACAATACGCACTTTGCTAAGTAACAACAACTTACCTCTCTAAGTTACTGACTTGAGCGTCGGAGTGAGTTCGCTCAGCCCAAAGCCGAGCCCTCAGTTTGTTCATCGTTTCAGGAGACCGCAAGGAGGATTCAACTAGGGACGTCATTCTACAAGCACGGGTGGTGACAAATAACTGCTCTGGAATTACACCCGGAACAGATTCTACTCCAGCCCAACAAACTGGTAACCCTAATAATTAAAGAGGTTACCCTGAGAATATGACTTTACCTATCCAATTAGGGACGCGGGACAGAGAGTTGCTTCAACGGATGCGTACTTGCTTCTGAGGAGGTTCTGAAATTGAGAAGAAATGAGAAGAAGGAATTGGGCATGATAGAGGAAGAAGATGAGTGAAGATGAGTGACTGTAGTGCTGTGTTTTCGCCTGATTTTGTTGCTCTTATTGATATTGTTGTTTGAGTAGAATCAGGCCTGATTAGATTAGGCCTGTTGGTTGTTTTTAGGATTGGGTTATCTTGGGCCGGGTCTATTTGGACCACTAGTTACTTGATGTATGGTGACTTTTTTTTCCTTAATATACTTACATTTTAACGGAAAAAAAAAAAGCAAAAGCCCCTAATTGGTTGCTAGATGCCTAATTTTAAGAGTGTCTTAAATTCTCCAATTAATTGGCTCTAATAAGATTAGATGTTTGGCAAGCCCTAATTTGATTAGGTGAATAAATTGTTTAATTACATTTGTAATATTTAATTTTGATTAAAAGAAAAAATAAGTATTACTGTTCGCTCGTTCACTATTCGATCATGTTACTGTTCACCAATTTTGAGTGCCAGATTTTAATGTTACAATAGTATTTTTCGAGTGTAAACTGCATTCTAAACAAGATTGCATAGCAGGGTAGGCATTTTTTAAATCAAAATTCGGATGTCTTGGTAGACTTTCGGGTCTTTTTGGTTAGAAGATTACGATTTTTTATTTTTTATAATTGGTTTTGGGTTTTAATTAATTTGATTGATTGATCGTTGCAATGGTTTTATTGATGGGTGGTGCTCATTTATGGACGGGTTTTACTCATTTATGGACGTAAATGACAAATTGCATTGAAAAGGTACTTTCTAGAAATGTCTCGAAGATCTGTGAAAGTTATTGAAGTATGACTTCTAAGTTCTTACTGGAGTATACCACAAATATTCTACTATAAGGTATAAGATACCTAGGATGGTATGTACATTATGAATCTAAGGACCTGTGATAGTAGGACAATGGTAACGAATGAAATAGATCTACGTGTATAATGAACTAATGTTGTTGCATTATGCTTAGAAGTTATTCATTTAAATGTTGTAATGTTCAAAATTAGTTTTTTTTTTAAGCCCACATGGGGTGTTCAAAACAAGTTTTGAATAACACTTATTCTTATACATTTGTCGTTAGCTTAACGTTAATTCATTCATGTTTGGAGAAAGATTAAATTACTATTTATAAAGAAGAAATGTTGTTCTCTTTCTTGTTAAGATAAATTTAGTTTTGTTCAATCTCATCTATGACATGAAATATAAAGGGTTCAAGTCTTATATATCACTCGAGTTTCACGCGCTTACAACATTGCCTTATGAGCCAGAAAACAAGAAACCCTCATAGAAGTTCCATAATGATGGAACTCTAGGCCTTGTTGATTTTAATCAATTGCGGCAAGTAGATCTTATTTAAATGACAAAAGAACAGTAACGTGCCTCCAACTAGTTAAGAGGGCAACCGACTAATTTGAACACACACATTCGGATTACGTGTGGATTAGTTATATAAGTTATGTTGCTAATGAATGTAATACTTCATTATAATTATTATTTTTAGTAATTATGTACTTATGCATTGTTCATACGACAAACATAAAGTCTAACTTTTTAAAAGGTTTGAAATAGACTTAGACTAAAGTAAAAGATCAACTTAGGAAGTCGATCAACATTGTTCGATTTGATCGAGATGGAGCAAACTTGAACCAAGTTAATTGTAATGAAATTGTTTCACTACTAATCTTTTTTCTTGAGAAGACAATCTAAGTTTTACAGTAAGAATATTAGAAAAAAAATATTTTCTTTAAAGGACATTCCCACCTAAGATTAATATGAGGTCTTTTGGGAATAATGTTCCAAAGACATGCCCGTGCGGGGTCGCCCTAAATGAAAAATATCATACTATTTGATGCGTTTTTATTGCTGGAATAAGGTGTGGAATGTTATGTCTTATAAGAGAAGAAGAACTCTAGCTATTTTGATATGGTTCTGTCTATGACGAGTCATGCAGATCTCGTTAGTAACAGAGTTATGCGCTCGAAAAGTATATGGGTACAGAATTTATATTGTTTTCATCTAAGTCAATGAAAATGAAATATCATAGATCCTAATTAGACACTCTAATTAAATGTCAAATTATCTCATAATTTGTGTTTATGTGATCTATGTAATATGCATGCAATATTAAAGCATATTAATATAAAAGATGAGGAAAATAGTTTTCCTTACATTGAGAAATGGTAGTATTTGGGCACAAGTTAGATCGCCATCTTGTTTTTTCTTGAGCTTAAAATAAATGGCAAGATCCTCCATCTTCAATTGTCCAAGGTAGAACACCTCATCTCTTAAGCACCCAAGAATTTACCCCAAAATCTTACTAATATTAACTAGATATTATGTAAGATTGCCCCTTGAAAAATCATACTAACACTTAGTAAAAAATTAGATTTATAATACTAACTCTTAGTATGTGATTTCTAATTTTTTGAGGATTTTAGAGAGAGAGAGAAACACACTTTCATTTTCACATGCAAAAAGATAATCAACAATGAACAAATGCATGTGTGTATGTAAGGAGGGAGTAGGGACGGTTGAAGAGGGAGTTGTTGGAGTGTTTTTGTTTCTTATTTTATTCTACCCAATACTCATTTGTATGGGTAAGAACAAAAAGCACAATAGGAAGTGCACCCAATCAAAATGACATGTTCATAATCATTGTGTTTTATGCACAATTATCCATAATGCACACGGTCCAATGTGACCGAGTCGGGTCCATTACAGTTCTTATATTTGTCGTACAAATACGTGTAATGATTATTTCAAACATCGTTTTATGTTTAAATAATTCCCGATTAATTTTGACTAAAATACTCCGTAAATATACATGTACAGCTACACATATATTTTATGTACCAATACTAATCACATTAGTCAATTAGTACTAATTTTAACAATTAATAGTTTAATCATTAATTCCCGTCTCAACTAATTTATTATTCAATTATCGCATAATTAAATAATAATTTTCGCGCCTCGAGTTCACAACTCGATATCTCTCTAAATCAATTTAATCGACTAACTCTTAGTGAATTTATCAAGGGACTAATTTAATTTGTATGTTCGTGTTGGGGCTCGTTCCTTTAGGTGTGACTGAAAGGGATCGGCTGAACACCATCGTCTCACGGCAGTAACGTCAAACCCTAGTTGGCCAACCGTTACCGATATACGTTGATCAGCTGACTAGTATTGCCAATGAATATCCCATGCATATTCCTTAATGAGATTTAATAATATTATCACGCACTATTGTGGAGGACAAAAACTCCAACAATCTCCCACTTGTCCGAAACAAGGTGTGCGATGACAATAACACACAATTGGGGATAACTCCGTATCCCAACAATATCCTCCTTGTACTATACAAGGGTTACCGATTCTCTTGTCCGTTTTAATAACGATCTCCCACTCAATGCAAGGTGTCTTTCAGGTAGCACTTGTACATGAACATATCGTGAGTGGTTTTCTTGATCGGGAGTGTGACTGCAGGACAGGAAATATCTATCGTACCATAGATTACTTCCGAGCGTGGCCACGCATTACTCAGTCACAACTCCTCAAGTGGCCTAGAGATGTTTAAACCCAACGTGGGTGGACAATTCATGTCTGCCCTATCTATCCTTTTGCACAATACAGATCACCATGACCCAGTAGATGCCCTTTGGCCTCCTTTCACGGCACGACCTAGGACAAAAACCAAAGTCACTCGGAAACAGCACTTGCTCAGATAATAGTCTCCAGTTTAAAGAATCAACTCATAGAAATATCATAGAAGTCCCTGCCACGACCAGGCGTCATTAATAGATCTAAGGGACTCTATAAATGTCACTGCCCGGCAAAGTGTCCCACAGTCTGCCTATGTAAACGACTAGTCATCCTTATGAACTTATGGTGCTGAACCTAACATCAATCATCTTACAATCTAGTCACTCCGAGACGTCACCTCATTAAGTGACTAGGAGCTAATACAATGTTCATCCTATTCACTTGAATTGGGGGTTCAATATTGTCTCCACAACTAATTCAGATAAACAAGGTATTCATGTTTTCAGTCAAACTGAATAATTGAGTTCTTAAAGAGACTCAAAAAATGAATGCGATCATGACTTACGTAAATATTAATACCCTATCAAATATTTACATAACGATCTTCAGCAATTAAGGTATACCTCTCAATCACATTGAGATGACATAACCATCATGTCTACCTTATGCCAACGGCTTTGGTTAGAGGATTAGCAACAGTTGCATCACTCTAATTTCCATTGCTATTTTCCTTTGTTCTATGTAATCTTTTCATCACATAGAACCTTTCTGAATACATGTCTAAACAAGTTTTTAGACTCTGGTTCTAAAGCCAGTCAAACACTCCCATTGTTTTCACAGTCTCTCGGGAGACGATATTCGGCTAACAGAACTACTCTAGTTCCATTAAACTCCGGATATTAACTGTCTCTTATACAACATTGGATGTTGTAATGTACTTAGTTTTCGTTCATGATTTGTATGTATAACACTTATACATACACATCCTTCATATGACATCTTTTATGTATGACTCCTCATACATATCTGTTTTATACATGTATAACTTCTTATACATATATGTATAACTTCTTACACATATTATTCTTTATGCACATAGCATTTTTACATGCTAACCATTCCTTAACGAGGCCCATAACATCATATAAGCATAGGAATGTAATCATGTGACCCTTTTACACGAAACTCATTAATTCCTCCAAACTACAAGAATAAATCCTCAGTGCTTCTCAAGTACTCAAGGATGCTCTTGATAATCATCTAGTGACACTCACTAGGAAATGATTGGTAATGACTTCTCATATTCTCAATATGATAAGTCCCGACGAGAGCAGCTTTTAGCATATTAAATAGATCCTGCAGCGGAAGCATAAGAGATCATATTAGTGTTCAATAACTTGAGCGAGTCAAGAATCTTATCACATAAGTCTCTTGACTAAAATGCTAATATCCATGGAGATCTATCTCATTAGATCCGAATATTTAAGATGCGCCATGCTACTCTCAAGTATTCACCCGAGAATATTTCTAGTCACTAATATGTCAAACACATATTTAGGCTAAGAAACATCACCTTAGCTCCCACTAAACTTTATGTATCATCATGGTACCTTGACAACTCGAGTAATACCATTCTGATTGACGACATGATTGAACTCAAAGTTCCAACTCTTTGACGTATATAAGATCACAAAAGGGATCTTTCAACCATACACGGCTTCTTACCATTGACAAGATCAACAAAACATCTCCCTTCATGAGTAACATTCAAGAAGAAAGTTTCGTTATTCTTCTTCAGAATCTAATTCTCATGAGAGGCTATATTGCTAAGAACATACGAATTGATAAAGGCATTTGGGTTGTCACAAACTCTCTGTAACCAACTCAAAATTGAAACATCTTATGTAACCCTTATAACAAGATCAAGGTAACCTAATTTGGTGTAAAGTTATTGCCCCAAATCAAGTCTCGAAAACATCTCATGTTTCCTTCCTTATCACAACTTATGGAAGAAGACCAATTCAAATTGGATGGTGACACGCCATCACATAGAGTTCATACTATAGAAAAGCCTTTGATGAGGGTTCACTACTACAAATACAGGCTATAACAACGGTCAAAAACCGTTGTTATATAAAAAAGCGGACGTTGTTAAAGCGTCCGTTGTAAAAGGTTTTAACAACGGTTGGTTTTCTTAAGCAACCCGTTGTTAAAACTATTAACAACGGTTTTAAGTATCAAAACCCGTTGTGGAAAGTGTGACTCAATTTTGGTGGAAAAGTTATAACAACGGGTTTTAATATACAAAACCGTTGTTATAACTAAAGACAACGGGTTGTTTGTAAATAACCGTTGTTGTTTGTTCTTAAAAAATAAAAAAAAATTAAATTAAATATTACTAGATGCATGCATAATTACGGCCCGTTAGAATTTCGATTCATGCATTATTACTGACATCACTGTGCATATGAACGGACAATATGGAATGAGAAGGGTTAGCGTAATAAGATTTGAAGCAGCATTGAGAGATATGATGATGATTATGGCACAACTTCCTAACATATATATTAATTAAAAAACAATTCACCCCACACATTGCTTAGTATAAATACATTGCATTATCTCAACTAACATTTCCATTATCTCAATATATACATCTCCAAACCCTAACTGCTAAAACAAACTCCAAATAAATAACTCTACTTAATCTTTCAAAACAAACTCCAAACACCAACAAAATGAATGATTTCATCCTTAAGACTCTTACTATGATCGAGAACAACAACACTTCATCCGCCCGGTTCCTCCATATTGAGGAAAGTTTCAGAGCTACCTTGCGGATGCTCGATCCGCACCGAAGCACGCCAAAGAAGATGGCTTGACGGAGCAAAGAAATAGATCGCAGCTATATGACGATATAGCAACTGCTGAACGGAACCTCCAAATAGCCAAGGAGGAGAGGACGGATACGATAGAGCAGAATAAGATCCTCTATGAAAATATAAGAATTGCATTTTTATATATGTAATTTTTTTTTTTAAATTTATGTATTTATAAATATATATATATATATATATATATTAATTATGTTTATCTTGCTTCTTCATCTTGCTTCTTCATTGTTTTACTAACTAATTATGCGAACAATACTTAAACAAATAACATAATGGTCGATAAAAACACATACATGCAAAAGAAATAAATAGAAAAAGAAAATAATGACGATGAAACTAACAGTGACGGCGAGATTTACCTAATAAATACAGAACGTAAGAGATGATGAAATCAACAGTGACGGCGAGAAGATAAAGCGACGATGAGAAAGAGAGAAAGAGAGAAAGAGAAAGTGTGTGTTTTGTGTTTGTGTATTAAGGGTTGTGTTTTGTGGCTGCAGCAGACTTGTTTTTGTGTGGTTTATAGTATGGAAGGTATTGACAACGGTTGTAAAACAACAACCGTCGTCAAATAAGTTTTAACAACGGTTTTAAAAAACACCCGTTGTCAAATATGTTTTAACAACGGGTTACAAAAGTAACCGTTGTGATTACTTTTCACTAACTTTGCGCCAATTTTGCGCCAAATTATTAACAACGGTTGTGCATGTGTGACCCGTTGTTAAAACTAATAACAACGGTTTTTATAACCATACCCGTTGTAATTAAGTTTAGTAAAATTCGTGCCATACATTCTACAACGTCTATTGTGATTTTCGTGAATAATCATTGTTAAAGGGGCGTTGTAGTTGCCTGGATTTGTAGTAGTGGTTGAAGATTCGTTACTTTCAAAAAGTAACGCAATATTATCGCAAAATTATCTCCTTATAACCACTGAGCCTCAATAAAGAAGTCTTCTTTCATTTACTCAGTTTGTGGGTCTTGGACTTCCGTAAGTTCAAAATTTCTCCCACTCTGTCTTTCATAAAATGAAAATCTTTCTGGAAAGACAACATTATGAGCCACAAACTCTTTGTTCTCGTTTTGGAGGAGTAAAAACCAAGTGGTTCAATTTTGGATAACCCTCACAAATACATAAATTGGTTCTGAACATAAACATTTATGGTCCCCAATGTATAAAAATGACAAGTTAGGGACCCTCCCTATCCATATCTCATATGGAGTCATTTAGGCTATTATAGTCGGGTTTTAAACTTTTAGTGAGAAAATAGCTTACAAAATTGCGAAAAACCTCAAACTATATCTCATAAAGTTCGGTTTATCTTCTTGACTACACCATACTCTATGGTGTCCCTAGGAGAAGTTATATGTGAACTGGTTCACAATCTTCTTAGTGATCAGCAAGGTCATTACTTGATATTACCCATTTGACCTTCAAAGTCATTACTTTGAAATTTCCGATCAACTACTTGATCTTGTCGTGCTTTTGGTTTACTACTTCATTTTGAAAATATTCCACGTTTCAAAAATCACTTTTATGTCTTATTAAATAGATACGAAGTATTCATATCTACTTAACATTACGGTGAAAGTAACGAAGTATATATAACCTACTATTGGCCTTATACATCCGTATATATATATGGTCAATCACCTCACTATTTGTGTTTCTTTTCTGCAAAAGAAAACATAATTTATGCACACATACCATAAGATTCTCAATCAAATGGTTGTTCGATCTGCTTATCGTTTAATCGTTTAAACGAATTTACTTGAGGTTTGATCAATCGGGTTCACTGGATTAGAGACTTTAAAATCTACAAGATAGTATAATATTTAGTTTTCGTGAAGAATGTAAAATACGTCTAACTTGAGTGGTCATAACTAACCACCAAGTTATCATAGAAGTAGGTACAACCTTTTGTTTTAAATCACATAAGTGATACCCTTATGTATAAAAATAGATGATTACATTTTTTTAAAACCAAATTTAGGTACATTTGTCCCTATCGAAATCGTTGCTACCCTAACATCATTTCGATACAAAAATGTCCTATGTTAGACGTCTTACGTTTTGTCAATTCATGTAAACTTCTTTACAAAGAAATGACCCGTACTTGGTATCTCATACCAATATAGTGGAACTAGCCTATCTTTTGAGTAGATGTCTCTTTCAACTTTGTCCTATCGCATACATCTAGGGTTGCTTCTTCTTAACTCCCGCTCACTTTCACATTCCTCTTTGCTTCAACAAGCAAAAATGAATCTCATGAAGACCTCTCTTCATGTCATTCGTGATATTTTATACACTTAGTAAGAGTAAGTTACTATAAATTGAGTGCAACATGTGGCAAAATCTCAACTTCTTACGAAATTGGACTACCTAACCGTTCAATTGTCATCATATGCCTAAACTTTTTAGTGCATAAACAATCGATTTGGCCTTTCTCGAAGTGAGCTATTTGAGGATATCATATTAGAGTATTCTATGTGTTTTTGAAAACTCTTTTCGCAAACTTTTGAATTACTCTTAAGTAATTAAAACTAATATGTAATCATCATGACAGAGGTGTCACTTTCAAAATCAAGACACTCTTGATAAAATGTGACTCCCATTTAAACTCGTAATAAGAGTTTGCAACATGAAACCCCTTTTTAATATGTATGGACGTTAAGTTGTAAAATAATCGCTAAAATCGTTGTAAGCTTATATAGGTGATTTGGTAAATCATGTTACCAATCATAGCTACCGATTTCCTTCAAAGAAACCGCTTTCTAGAAAGAACGAAATGAGTATAATAATAAATAGAGGATGAATTTAATTATTAATTTCATCCAGTGGTAGCCGGGTTAAACCTTGAAGCTTGCAGAAATGCAGGAGTTGAGAGGTCCCGGGTTCGACTACCAGCTGGGGCGATGATCACTTGGCCACTGCAGCCCCCAAAAGGTGTGGCTTACATGTTCCTTGTGGTGGTGCGGGAATGCATGGACCCGGGGGGATTCAACCCCCTCGTCATAAAAAAAAAGGATGAAAGGAGGATGAAATGCATGATGTCATAGTAAATACATTAATGAAAATGAACGAGCAATAAGGAAAATCAACATTCAATGTTATAAAAACTTGATAAACATTTTTAACAAGTCCATTTATATAATGACCTCTCACTTAATTATATAAATGATTCCAAGATCCGTTTTTAGACAAAAATAGGCATCGCTTGGGCGAAACATCCCATAATTGTGTAAATTCGGTAAGTCAACGCTTGACTAATAATTCTACCTCCATAACTCTTGGTTGACGAATTTCCTTAAATCTATCTACTAGCCCCGGAATACAAGACCGTCTTATACCCCGTTGAGTCCAACAAACTTTGGCACGTGATAACCGTTTACCACCCTACTTACCCAAGGTAAAAAGAGAACACCCCGCTTGGGCGAGTGTGACTCTATTGAATAAGGGATTCATAGGTGTTACTAATTGGTAAGGCTAATCTCAATTTTAGTTATGTGAGAGATCTTGTCAATTTAGTCATAAATTCCCTATAAGTGAACTAAGTAGGTGAATGTAAATGATGTGAATTGACAACCGCGAAAATAAAATGCATGTGAATGGCGATTTTGGCATGCGCGGAAAAATAAAAGCAAGCAAGCATATGATTAATCCTAGTATGGCCACCTAGTTAAAAATAACTAGACTATTACATATCGGAAACCAACTCCTTGGTCCCTTGCCTCTTCATAGGAACATCTTCCAAAAGTGGCTCCTTCTTGTGGGATTTGGAACACCTTTCCAAAAATAGATTCCGTCTCGATGTAAATCCGTCTTTTGAAAACGCCAGTAAAAATAACTATTACAATTAAATTACATAGCTATTCCTATTATACATTAATTAATAAAATAAATAAAAACTATTAATTAATTACAAACCGACGATACGAGATCGTATTTAAATTACAAACAAATCGTTAATCCCATTCATTTCGGGTAATAACGATTAAAAAAACTAGGCCATACTAGGTACAACAAAATAAATACTTTAAATAAATGACAATAATTCATTCAACATAAAAAAAATATGCTTAAAATGCTGTTAATTGATGCCAAAATCGCCCTATCTTACAATTGTTTGTATCTTGCTCGGTTTTGTGGATTTAATCGATTTTTAACTTGTAAAAAATCAATAATCAACTCTTAAATATCGTTTAAGTCCAAACTGTTTTGGACCTCAAAATTAGTCCTCACTAATCCGATGATGAATAATTAGTTTGATTTGGTGATATTTGCTAATTTAATCGGTAAAATCATAACTTTTAAGTAATAAATCCAAAATAATTGAATATATCACCGAAAATTAAAACAAAAAATTTTGAATAATATGGAACACTCCCAAGAATACCAAAATATCAGAAAAATAGCCCAAAAATTTCGGATAAATTTTATGAAGAAAAAGATCGATATTTATCGGGTTTTAACCACAAAAATCAATAAAACTCAAAACAAGGTGAAATCACATTTTAAATTTCAATTTTAACTTTTAAATCATATTTTTAAATGTACATAAATTTATCAAGGGCTGGAACAAATGTTTCAAATATATGATTAATTAAATTCACTTTTATCGACTTTTATCTCATAAAATCAATAAATATGCAAACTTCAAACCAACCTTCGAAATTTTACATACAATCTGAAGAAAATATGCATGAAACAATATAAAAATTTCATGACCCGAATCAACCGTTAACTATTTTTAGTTAACTCTCAACCAAAAAATGGCATTTTGACTCGGTTTTCTACAAAAAAACATTAAAAATAGCAAAACAACTTCACAAATCACCAAATTTTACCACAAACCTTTTGTGATCAGTAGGTATGCATGCCCAAAAATTTTCGTGCTAAAACTTCTTCTAACCTAATTTTTGAGTTTTTCAAATTATCTTATAATTTGTTTAATATGCTTCAAATCAACATGCAAATTACAAGCCTAAACTCTAATACCACTTGAAAGATCATAGATCCTAATTAGACACTCAAATTAAATATCAAATTATCTCATAATTTGTGTTTATGTGATCTATGTAACATGCATGCAATATTAAAGCATATTAATATAAAAATGAGGAAAATAATTTTCCTTACATTGAGAAATGGTAGTATTTGGGCACAACCAATATCACCATCTTGTTTTTTCTTGAGCTTAAAATAAATGGCAAGATCCTCCATCTTCAAGTGTCCAAGGTAGAACACCTCATCTCTTAAGCACCCAAGAATTTACCCCAAAATCTTACTAATATTAACTAGATATTATGTAAGATTGCCCCTTGAAAAATCATACTAACACTTAGTAAAAAATTAGATTTATAATACTAACTCTTAGTATGTGATTTCTAATTTTTTGAGGATTTTAGAGAGAGAGAGAAACACACTTTCATTTTCACATGCAAAAAGATAATCAACAATGAACAAATGCATGTGTGTGTGTAAGGAGGGAGTAGGGACGGTTGGAGAGGGAGTTGGTGGAGTGTTTTTGTTTCTTCTTTTATTTTACCCAATACTCATTTGTATGGGTAAGAACAAAAAGAACAATGTGAAGTGCACCCAATCAAAAGGACATGTGCATAATCATTGTGTTTTATGCACAATTATCCATAATTCACACGGTCCAATGTGACCGAGTCGGGTCCATTACAGTTCTTATATTTGTCGCACAAATATGTGTAATGATTATTTCAAACATCGTTTTATGTTTAAATAATTCCCGATTAATTTTGACTAAAACACTCCGTAAATATACATGTACAGCTAGACATATATTTTGTGTACCAATACTAATCACATTAGTCAATTAGTACTAATTTTAACAATTAACAGTTTAATCATTAATTTCTGTCTCAACTAATTTATTATTCAATTATCGCATAATTAAATAATAAGTTTCG
Source organism: Silene latifolia (assembly GCF_048544455.1). Taxonomy (NCBI): domain Eukaryota; kingdom Viridiplantae; phylum Streptophyta; class Magnoliopsida; order Caryophyllales; family Caryophyllaceae; genus Silene; species Silene latifolia. The sequence continues at coordinate 161,559,492 of NC_133536.1, read as the reverse complement.
CGCCTCGAGTTCACAACTCGATCTCTCTCTAAATCAATTTAATCGACTAACTCTTAGTCAATTTATCAAGGGATTAATTTAAACTGTATCTCATACAATTAATTAGCTTTCGTGTTGGGACTCGTTCCTTTAGGTGTGACTGAAAAGGATCAGCTGAACACCGCCGTCTCACGACAGTAACGTCAAAACCTAGTTGGCCAACCATTAACGATATACGTTGATCAGTTGACTAGTATTACCAATGAATATCCCATGCATATTCCTTAATGAGATTTAATAATATTATCACGCACTATTGTGGAGGACAAAAAAGTCCAACAGAAAACACATTGCATATAAGATATGTAATTGGAATGGTCATAAATAGTATTTTCTTGATATTGATATTTGAGATCTTGAAAAAAAAATTAAAGAAAAATACTTTCTGAAATTTGGACTTAAAATTTGACATGTACTTTGCGAGGGTATTCTAATGGTAATAACTGTGTCCCATTGCAGAATATCACTATACCATGACAACAATGACCACATACACAACTTTCTTCCATCTCATACTCTACCCTCACTCCCAAGCCGAAACTAGTAAGAAACATCAATAACCAAAACGACAATCTATATATCCAAACCGAAACTCACAGGAAACAGCAGTAAATAAAACAATAATCTATGTATAACTGATATGTACTTTCAAAAACTCGTATCGTAATCTTCCCGCCTACTCCACCACAACCGATGACGGCATCGCAACACCACCACCAACAGCCGCACCGCAGCGCGAAAATACCCGCATCACAACACGAAGTACCGTGCCCGGATCAACACTCGAGGCACAACAAACACATCGATAGTCATCGCAACTTACACAATCCCATAAACACTGACTCAGCTGGACAAGAAAACTTACTCAAACCCGCTTTACTAGATCACAACGCAACATATTACACGGGATAAACATATAAGAACCTCATGAATATCATCCACACCATTTCGCGGAATAAACATATATTATGAATACACATACAAGTATAACTAGCCATGCCAGATCACCCGAACTATCACTTTTGAATATCATTCCATTAAGTTACCGTACACAACATATGACGCAGAACACTCAGCTAACGACTTTATAACTATCACACCATACCACTTCTCATGAGGTCAGAACCTCACACAAATATTTATACACATCATAGACCCGTAATCACATCCAACTAGTGAATCCCGATCACGTAAGTTACCACTTGATAAAGGTTACCTCTCGCCTGAGCTTAACTCGTATGCCCCTCATAACACATTCTCCCATTCGCATAATCGTCACTTCCTGCCAAATATAACCATACCGCTAATACTCCACTACTAACAACCGCCTCCTATAACCACATCTTATACTTCCTCACAAGTCACAACCGTACATATTAATCCAGCCTCTATAAAATCAACCTCATTAGAATTGCTATCTTTCTTACACTTTTAACCACTAGTGACAATACCACACTACCACCACTGTCCGTATAACAAATCTCTTACACTCACCTCTAAATATAACAGTTCCTTTCCTATCTTTTGTTAGCATTCCAAATAACGAACATCAAACCTATCAACAAAATTCACCTCAACATTTTTCCAATTCTATCCTTAATTGTATCGTCACCTAACTCTCCACCAAAATCTCATATCGTGCAGATACTCTACCAACTTCTTACTCCCTTAATTCCTCGAAACTCATGACTAACATGTTGTCCTGAAACTCCTATATAACCATTAACGCACATCCTCATAATAGTGTCATACATCTCGACGATTCCTTACTTCTATATCACATACTCCGGTCAACATTCTCCTAGTTTACTCCCCTCATTCTTTTCTTTTTACACTCGACAAAATCAATTAACGATTTAACTCCTTATTCCTTCTACCTAACTCTTTAGTGCTCCAGTTACCTTCTCATTGCTCCAAAACTCAAATCCCTTTATTTCATATCCTTACCATCTCAGTCTTTCTTACCATGGATCTTCTCTCATAATGTTATCACTCACACTTGTCGCCAATCCGTCCACACAAGCAAAGTTTACTCTTCACCTTTTTTTTTTGTTTTTTTTTGTGCCTCTAGAAACCAAAACTTATATCATACCGTTAATTGCCCAAGAAAAATACACACTAAGCTCACCTCATGATAATCCAAATTCCCAAAATCAAACTCTTTTTACAAATTCACATCGCGGCATAACTCAATCTAAGCTCTTCATACACCATTCTTTTCCATCTATCTACAACGACCTTTCCTTTACATATATTCTTAACCAACCCAGTTATAACTATCTCCCTTCATAATCCTTAAACATCCCAAGTTACCACCATTCACATCCCTCATTTCAATCTTTTCATTCTCATGTTCCTTACACTTACATCACCCCTTGCCCACATACACTTACCTCACATTACTCAAACTCGAAATCATATCACTCACCACATCTAACAAAACATGCTCCATGCCTCAATAAACTCATCAATCTTCCCTTCCCTTTTCTTTTTCCACTATCCATCACAACCACATATAACTCCCGTCCCCACCAAACTCATACCCATCATAAGGTGCTACTCTTACATCATAAGATCGGGTAATTTACGCATCAAGACCAACACATATGTAAAACAATGCATGAAGAATCAAAAGAACACCTTTGAATTAAACATAATATGCGACGGAGTCAAAAGATAAGCATATGACCCAAAACAGGGGTCACTAGATCGAGTACAACCTACTCGATCAAGTAGGTGCAGGTCAGAAGCACGTATATATAAGAAATTTCCAGGGCTACTCGATCGAGTAACAAGAGGTGCACTCGATCGAGTAAGGTCCACTCGATCGAGTACCCTACGCAGTTCTCAGCACTGTCCAATTTTTGTAAAACGGTCATATCTCACTCGTTTCTTGGTCATTTAGGGCATGTGACCTATCGTTAGAATCGTAAAAGAACAAGCTATCACCTCCAATTGGAATCACATCAAAATCATATATACATATCAAGTTATAACAGTTTAAAGACAACTTCGCTGTAATCGGACAACATAACTATTTGATTTTACTTCCAAACAACTTAAATGATAACAAAGTAAACAAAAACAACGCAATGATCATAAAACCAGTATCCCGAACCACATGTTACTATCATCAAAAGCCAAGCAACAACATCCATCATGCACATATATTATTCAACTTGTCAATCATGTATTACCCACATGCTTTTATTCTATAATTTTACGTAAGAACAATAACATAATATATAACATCAAATTCCCCATTCATATGTTACTAGCACAACAACATAATAAAAATTCACTTCCGTCATATAAACATGCTTATATCATGAAATCGTACTCTTATGCAACATTACTTCACCTTTTTCACCAAATCATCCATCATACGCTTTATCCAAAATATGCATATGAAATAACAGTAAACAAGTAGCTTAACCACAAATCATATTACCATATACGATTATTTTCATCCTTTCCACCACATCCTCCATTCAACCACATACCATTCATCCAACAAATTCATATATACATATTCATCCAACATATGCAATTGAACATTAGTAACCACATAGCGATCCCATGACACCCCATAGTGACCGGTTTAAAGTTGTAGGGCGATTCACGACTTTAGGACGTCTCCCAAGTCTTTGCATTAGCTCATAACAACTCCTACCCGAGTTCATTTTATTTTGACTCCCTAGATTCATTGGGTTCATTAGTTACAGGTTCCAAAATCGTCGCTCTAATACCACTTTGTAACACCCACATACTCCAAGTGCCTTACCAGGACCACTTCAGGCATGTGAATGCTACCATCTCGGTTTCTCGAGCAAATGTATATCAAATAGAAAATAACGAAACGTACTTTAATAAATAAATTTAAAGTGATACATGTCCAAACCAAAACTGTTAAACGGAAATACAACTGTTCCAAAATGCTAACTCAAATACAAGTAAATTAATGTTCTAAACACAGCGGAAGACTTCTAGACATCTAGTGATGAATCAACCCAGCTATCCCATACGCATCCATCTCATACCTGCTCAATAACTGCTCACCATCCCCAAATGGATCATCACAGTTTTCAAAACATTTAAACGGGGTCAGTTACTGATTACACAAAAACAATACAACAGAAACAATACAACAATCACCTAATCTCCATCATAATTCCACACACCTGACTACACACTAAAATGTGTAGTCCTGCCAGAATACCCATCTCAACAAGTATTCCACACCGCCAGTGGGGGACCGCAGCCGTTCCCACCTAAGCCCCGCTCATCTCATCCGAGCGATAACCCATGTTCCTTAATGTGCACATCCCATTTGTGGCGGGTTCCACAGAGGGCAAATCAAGGGCGTGAAGTCACTCTCGCAAATGACTCCACTCAGCCGAGGACGCACCTCGCGAACCACAGACAAACAATCACAACCAACCACATTATACAACAACAATTACCAATTACCAATTTCAATACGATATGAATCAACAACAATAATCAACCATCAATAACATTATGTAATCAATAACCAAGTAGGAAAACCCTACCTGGAATAAGCAACCACGAACACCATCATAATAGCGAATCAACAAAGTTCCTCTGCGAAATGACCTCCTATCAAATACACAATCATACAATCACCATCTAGTAAACATAATACTCTCAAAACCCCCAATTTACGCAATTAGGGTTTCAACCAAAATCAATGAAACAACATAAAAACTATATTAGGATCTTACCCACAATATTACGGTCTCAACGGTGTAAAGAACACAATGATCCGACGACTCTAGCCCTTAGGATTTGATAGCAATGAGAGAAGAACAATCGACGTTGCTTTGTTTTCTTTGTAAAAACTTTAGAGAATAAGAGTAAAAGTAAAGAGGAATTGTCGAAATAGGTTTATATATCTCTTCATGCATTACTATAGAACCCGGCTGAAAACCCGTAAAACATGACTTACTCGATCGAGTAAGTAACTTACTCGATCGAGTGACCCTTACTCGATCGAGTCCCTAACTTACTCGAACGAGTACCATTCAGCAGAACACTGTTTCGTAAACCAAACATACTTACTCGACAGAGTAAGCCCCACTCGATAGAGTACCCAAAGATATAGAAAACCGTAGTATTACACTCATGTGGTGAATTGCCACATAATCACCTCGAGATCCTCACTATTTGCCTTATAAATAAGGATTATTGTTGTTCAACAAACAAACAAACACACAATCTCAGGTACTAAACCTAATCTCTCTCTCTCTCTCAAAGGCTTTCTCTCACTACTAAAGCCGACAAAAAGATTACTCCGATCCTCAAGAGGAAGCAGGCCAACCCAAAAGTAACCCAAAGAGAATCTGACTTAGGCATCGGAGGAATTTTCCTCGAAACTCCCGAGGCTAGGTTTGTTCTTACTTTCAGGTACAAGCCAAACATAGGAGACGATTCCTCGGACCTCAAGTCCACGGAGAGGAAAAGGCCAAGTCAAGTTCAGTGCTACTTAGTCATCATCGTTAATCACCTTAACTCCTTCACTTGCAACATTATCTCTCCTAACCAAGATAACTCGATCCTAGGAAGAGGCACGGACACTAACTTTGTCGTTACCTCGAGATCCTTTATTCCGTGTACACTTTAAAAGTAAAATTTTATGGATAATTTGATATAGAATCATTTTGGTCCACTTGTTATTCAATATTAAATCCACTAATAGTCCACTTTGCTTTTTGTGTCAAAATCAAACATAAACAAATAAACGAAAGAAACAACGAGTAACTTCGCTATCAAAAAGAATTAGTTATGATTTGGGAAGATTGATAAGCTTAACTTGCTAATATATACTCCCTCCTATTCTACATAACCGTCCCATTGTAAAAATGGCACAAGAATTAAGAAAGTGAGTTTAGACCACACAAAACGGACAATGAGACAGTTACGTGAATAGAGGGAAATGAAATTGAATTTGGACCACACAACACTTACCAAAAATAGACAATAGGACAGTCACCCGACTAGACGGAAATGGATAATGGGACGATTATCTGGAATAGGAGGGAGTATATGTGTAATCAGATTGTTCACCCCTTTTTAATAGTAGCCATCTGTCATGGTAAGCTGTTATTCATGCTTGTGGTATACTTCAAATGTGAAATGCCGGATAATACTTCCAATAAACTTTACGCCTTTCTCGGTTATACTTCGGCAGCAACCCCGCAATTGCTTCTCCATTCTTTTTTTTTTCACTGTAGGGAGTAATGGTCAACGTAAATTTAGGGAGGGAAATCATTTATAAACTTTTACTCCGTAATATTTATGGTAATTCAGTGTCCATCATTTATGTTTGCTCATATGAAATTATCATAACAGTGAGGCCATAGATAAACTAGTTGTTAAAACAGAGAATTTGTGTTGTTAATAATAAGCCACAAGCCCACAACCCGTATATTTGGATTTCCTTCCTCCTTGACCCTTTGTTTTTGGCATAAAAATTAAAGAAATGAGCGAGAATCAATTATTTGATGACAAGTAGACCAAATTGAACATGGAGAATCAAATTGTTCTTTAAAAGCATTTCCAAAAGAAAAAACTAAACAATTGAGTGAGACACCATAAAAATAGAATATGAAAACAAATAAAAAACAAAAAGAGTATTACTTGTGTGAAAAATTTTGCCTCCTCTTAAAAAAATGGTAGGAACTTTAAAACCTTGAAAATTATAAAAATTTTAGATAAACAGTCTCTCCATTAAATCCAATACATAAAAGAAATAGTGGCTCTCTCTCTAATCAACTTATCTAGATCCATTCACTTGATAACTTCGAGACTCATTTTTGTTTTTTTTTTTTAAGAAAATAATTTTGAAATTCTTATACTCCTTTCATTTCACAATTATTTTAAATTCGTTTTATGAACTCTACCCTTTCAAATTCTAATAGATTATTTTAAATTTGTTGTCATATTTCATTTTGGTGTCTCAGTCAATTGTTGTCCTTTCTATTTTAAGAATGAATTTGATGAACAATTTGGTCATTCACACTCAATTTGGTCTACTTATCATTTAGTAATTGACCCCCTTCTTTTTTTTGGTCTTTGTGCTAAAATCAAAGGACAACAATTAATGGGGACGGAGAGAATAATAGATTGGAATCAGCAGCATGCAACGTCGAAGATGGAAACCGCACACATGATACAAATAGTGTTGCGATGAGGGAGTCGTATAAATGCGCACAAATCATACAAATAACTCTTCTGGAAGATATGAAGAAATACCATAGTTCGCGGAACTAACCTTTCAAACCCTAGACATCAAATCTCACATCAATATTTGCTGTTTGATGATTTTAGAATGTCGACACAATTGAATATAATTAATTATTCTATTTACAACAAAAGACAAAGGACTACTTCGTACTCATTCAATGCTATAGTAAGTTCAATCAAAACATATAGAACTTTCACTTTACGTGTTAGAATATGTAAAAGACTAAGGCTAAAATTAATTCAAGATTTGAAATCTTGAAGAAGAAGATGAATTTGGTTGATGCATGGATTAGTTGATGAAATCATAATTGGGCAATAATTCAGCGACGACTGTTTCCACAATTGCATGCATGGCACAGGAGTAGTTGCCAGGTTTATGTCAAGGTGGATGTCTACAAATTGAACCTTGGACCACGACGTGTAGACAAATATGCTTGTCAAAACTTCAATAACTTGTCCAATACTTTATAGTAATTTAATATCTGCCCTAATTAATGTTCCATTTTTATATTTAGATAGAGAGTAACTTGTCCATATCTTGCGCATGTGCAACGTCGTCTAGTGTGAACTCAACTGCTAGCTACTATTTTGCAGTCCCTTTGTTGTTTAAAGAAAAATAAGTTGTCTAGTGGGACTCGGACTCCTATGCTAGGGTTAGAGGTGGTCATTCTAGGGAGTCAGCCCGGCCTGGTCATTGGACTGCCTTCCCCTTGGCCCATCCCTCCTTTTACGGCCGGGTCAGTTTAGGATCGACCTTCCCATAGCTTAGCTTGCCAAGCCTGTCCCAAACCTTTAAAAAGATCGGTCCAGTATGCTAGCCCGACCATTCCAGAACCTCTCCCAAGTTGAGTGAAGGTTAGGCGGGGTAACTCATACCCGCCTTTCCTACGGGCTAATTTAATCTCAGGGGTGATAAGCCAAACCTGTGGCCACTGGCCAGGTACAAAATACTTTGTATCACATAAAAATGAGGTTTTGTATTGTTTTAAATGAATGGCTATGAGAGCCAGGATAAGATAAAGGATACACTACGTAGAAAATAATAGCATTGCATTAATGTCATGGTAATATTGTAAAAAATATCAATTGATACTTTTTTTATATTCACTGAAATTATAATATTGGTTGAATATATGAGTAATTTTTTTTTTTTTTTTATAAAATATTGCAATTTCAGAGAATTGGAAGGAGTATAACAATAGTATATCGGCCTATATATAAGATTCATCAACTTATCACGCCAAAATATTATCATTTACAAAGGACCAATTACTTCGAACATTTATCCCTACCTAACCAACACGATATTTGATCTTATATCCTTATATAACATGGCACGACTATATATCGCACTTAATATACAGTTACTTGTCAATATATGAATTTTTTTTTTTGCCTAATTGTAAAAAGGAGGGATTATATAGTATCCCAGCTCGCAAAAGTCATTTGCATCCATTATTACACATACCTGTGAAATATTAAGCTCAAAATAAAATTTAAGACAATAAAATAAACGAGTTGGATAACAAAAATAAGTTGGTTGAGTATATGAAAGACTGGGCACGAGCGTTGTAGCGAAGCCAGGATTTACAGCTAGAAGGCGAAAAATTCCAAGGGGGCAAACAAATTAAATACAATAACGTCATAAGATAAACTTTGAAAAATATTCAAAATTTTTAACTTAAAAACTGCGAAATTTTCAAAGTCCATTAGAGGCAAGCGCCCGTGCTAGCCTCCCAAATCCAGCAACGAGCGCCTTTACCCACATCATCAAAACATGTGTTCATGGAATATTAAGTGTATGTGCTATTTAAAGCCTATTTTATTTCTCCTTTATTGGTACTCCGTCTATAACTAGCATATGGAAGCACGTGTAGGATACCGGTCCACAAGCAAGTTAGATTCTATAAAAAACCAATTGATAATATAAGAAGAGTAATCCGCTAACTTACAAACTATAGTACGTCAGTACCCCAACATACACGCACATAGAAGAGACCATGACGTACTAATACGTACAGAGTACTATATTTATATACCATAACTGATACATCCGAAGTACGGAGTAGTATATTTGTATATGTAGGGAGTATGTACGTATTACGTAAGTACTAAATTTAGAAGTGGGTAGAGTGTAGATAGCAGGGAACTAATAGGAATAAATATAATTGTTGAAACTCAACCATTACCTTAAGGTTTTGGTTCAGATGTTTCATCTATCTAACAACTTGTATTACGCCAGTATAGAAGAAGCAAGTACGAGGGCCAAACATCAGATTCAAATTTTGTTTCCGAAAAGGGTGCGAATTCAAAATGTAGTTGTGTCATGATAGCTATTGGAGTGTGCGTGCATACACATAATATTTTATTTTGATGAATTATACATTCAACATTCTTCTAGGTGAATACCTTATTAGCTAGTCTTATTTTAGTAGTACATTTCAATACTTAGGTCCATACGTAATTGCAACTCGTCCGTAAGTGCAGCGGAGTACTTCAATAATGTCGATTTCTTGTGAATTTATACTTGATACTTCTATTTTTAATATAACATAAATAACCAACTTGTCTAATTTGTAAATTACGCTCACGTATGTTAGGTTGGAATTTGGAGGATTTTCTTTTGTTATTTTCTTATTTTTTTGTGCATCAAAATTCCCAGGTCCACAATTTACCAAGAACAATCATAGTCATAAATTGATTATGTTAAATGTTAACAAGAGGTGGTTTGGTTATTTGCCATAGAATTAAGTACGCGTGGCAAGCACGATAGTAGGGTCGGGTTCATGTCTATTTTGGGTTGGGTTGGGTTGAACCGGGTTGTTTAGGGTCAACTCTTTTTCGAGTTGGCTTATTTAGGATCTTAGGCTCCGTTTGACAGTACACTTCATGTATCTTTTTTGCCTGAAATACTCCCTTAATTATTTGGCAAAAAAACTAGGTACCTTATTTTTTAGAGTGTTTGACACCTACCTTATTTGGTTTTAAAAAGGTATCTGAAATAAAATGATACCTAATGTAACATTTGAGAAAAAAGGTACTTAATTCTTTTTTATCTACCTTTTTTTACCCTTTAATTTTTAATGATGTCAATTATAAACAACCTCATTCAATAGTCCTCCAAGATAAACTTAATTTTTTTTTTTTTTGTGTTGTATGAATTTAATAGAGAATTAATTTTATTTTTTGTTATGTTAATTATTGCTCCCATTCTCTTTGAAATATGTTGGAGACTTCTGCAATTTTTTTTTTGGGTCGAAAAGAACTTAAATTAATTAGTGAAGAAAAGGTTCAAATACATCATGGGGGCGGGTCGGGGAAAAGTGATGTGCTAGCCAAAACAACGTCTAACGTACAAATGCCCATTACAAATAAAGGGGCATGCGCGCAAATAAAACACCCATTACAAGAGCTAGTGTCTTTTATGACAAATTTAGCGATAGTGTCCGCAACTTTATTCGTCGATCTCTTCCCAAAAATTATCTTCAAATGCAGTGAGTCCTCCAATTGTTCCCTACACTCAAGAATGATGTTAGCATAAGGACCGCAAGGAAGATCTCTCTTTAAAATAGCATTTACGGCATTAATACAATCTGAAACAATCACAACATTAAGGGTAAGGACGCTAGCAAAACGTAACCCTTCACGAATGGCGAGCACCTTACAAATGAAAGGGTTTGGGCAACCAAGCGGAAAGACCAACCCTTAACCCAAGACCCAAAACTATCCCTAGCAACACACCTCACACTAGCAAAGGAGAAGGAGAAGGAAAAGGCCACATCAACATTGACTTTTAGTCAATCACGCGGGGGAAAGGCCTAGTTATCCGGGTAGCAAAAGGTAAAGGGACGGGAATCAACACGGGAAGGGGGGGGGGGGGGTCACGGCTGATGGCTGACACCCAGGCAGCAGCTTGGGCAGAGAAGGAATCACACTGGCGAGTAGTGGGCAGGGGCATGGAGTTGGAAAAAAGATCCACATCGCCCGGTCCAAAGGCGCCAAATGATAAAGGTGAAAAGAGTGTTCCAAGATGAGTTAGAAGAAGTACAGTTATCATGGATCCAAGGTTGGAGATCAAGGGCGAAAAAGGATCGTTGAATGTTAAAATTTGCCCAAATATCACTAGCGTGGCTATAATCGCGAAGGATATGAAGAGTAGACTCAGGGAGAGAGGGGTTGGCACACCGAGTGCAGCTAGGAGACGGGAGAATGGATCTTTTAAAAAGAGTGTGATTATGAGGGAGTTTATCCTACCATGCGAGCCAAATAAAGACTTTGATCTTATATTGGATGGGTAAAGCCCAGAGCCAATTCATGTCAACAGAGAAGGAAAGGGGGGAAGGGGAGGTCTCAAAGAAGGAGGAATAGGTGGATCCTAAAGAAAACTTATTCTTGGGCACCAGAGAAGAAGAGAGAAGGTCGGGTCGGGGGGATTTTGGGATGAGAATGGCTAGGATTGAATCAACAACATGGGAAGGGAGGATGAAGTCAAGGGATGCAAGGGACCACATCTCATCGTGGATGATTGAGCTCACCTTAGCTCTGCCAGAGTTAGAGGTAAAGGGGGCCAGAGATGATGTGTGTCTTTAAGATAGGCCAGCCTATTCCTACATTCTTCCAGATATGGGAGCCAACTTTGAAAGAGGTGGGGGTGGGTGTTAGGTACTTACTTTGAGTGGCTCAGAAATCAAGAGTAGACTTATTAAGCAGAATTTTCCAACTTAACTTCGTGGAGAAGGAGTTATTAATTAAGAGGACGGGCAGCTCTAATTCCTAATCCCCCAAGAGCCATAGGTTTGGTAACCAAATCCCAGCTAGTGAGGTGGAGCTTGTTGGAGGAGGATCCGGACCAAAGGAAAGACCGAGTGTTCTTGTCAATCTCAGAGAGAATGGAAGAGGAGAGCCTCAAGCATTGCATGATATGACATGGGATAACGTTCAAGGTAGATTTGATCAGGCAAATCCTCCCAGCCCTAGAAAGGAACCTAGTCTTCCAATTTGCAAGTTTAGCATTGAGGGTATCAAGGATAAAATAGAGGTCAGCTCTCTTGGGATTCCCCCACCCAAGGGGGAACCCAAGGTAAGTTCCAGGGTTCTTTGCACGCTTAATGCCTAGGGAGGCTTCAAAAATGTTAATGTTCTCAAGAGGGGTGAATTTAGAGAAAATAATCTTGCTGTTAAGCCTATTGATTTTTTGACCCGAGGAAGAGCAGAAAGAAAGAAGGGTGTCATAGAGAGCACACAAGTTTTTTTCCGAAGAGCGGCCAAAAAGAAGAATGTCATCGGTAAAGAGAGGGTATGAGAAGAAAGCCCCACCATTCCCAAGAGGGAACAAGATCATTGTCAAGGCAAGAGAGATGAATGAGGTTAAAAAGACTTCCATGCAAATGATAAAGATGTACGGGGAAAGAGGATCCCCTTGTCTGATTCCCCTATACGGGAGGAAGGTGGTCGACGGGGTGCCATTAAGGATGACATGTGAACTAGAAGAGGTAATTCAACTCATGATGAGAGTTATAGTGTCGTGATCAATGCGTGCAGAGCAGAGGCATGAGTGGATAAAGTCCCATTCCAGACGGTCGAAGGCTTTCTCCAAGTCAAGCTTAAGGGTGAATCACCCAACCGCACTCTTGGAAGTATGCATGGAGTGGAGGATCTCAGAAGCGACAATGAAATTGGTATCGGTTACCCTTCCTGGGATCGAACTTGTAACACCCCCATAAGTCAGGACCCTTTCCTTAGGGCATTCCCAACACATGGAGGCATTACAAGACTTGGTTTCCGAACCTTGAGTGCGAACAATCAAGTAAAGAAGTGTTTAGCATTAAACTCAAATAGTTAAGTTGTAACTAGTTAAACGGTTACAAGTTCAAGGGATATAAGTGTTAGAAATTATTAATCTCATTATTTAACATATTCATATATGTGAGAAATTATTTAGTCATAAAATAATTACAAATCTTATGCATGCAAACTAAATAAGAAGAGATTAGAAAATCGTTTTCCTTACTATGTGATTTCGGTTTTATGGGCACCAACAAGATCTCCTTCTTGTTAGTTCTTGAGCTTTCCAACAATGGATGAACAAGATTCAAGTTTAGAATCTCTCCCAAAAGCATATACCCAAGGAAACCTCTTAATAACTAATATTATTTTGTACTAGAAATAATATAAGTCTTACTATAAAATTGACACAAAAATTATAGTTTTGCTCTTGAAAAATCGGTTCAAGAGGAAGTGATTATATGAGTTTATTTCTCTAGAATTTTCACAAATTGTAGAGAGTATATGATTTCTTACACTAGAAATTTTATGATAAGAGTGTGAATAATTGTAGAGGAAACACTCTCTATTACCATGGTAAAACCGGTTGGAGGGAGTATAATGTCCAATGCATGGACTAGTTTTTCTACCCAAGAAAAGATAGGCATGCAAGGCTAAGAGTATAGGTAATTATTGTGTTTTCCACTTAAAAATAATCAACACAATTTTTATCCTAAAACTCCCTCCATTTCGGTACACACACATAAAAAGGATGAGTCTATTTTATTTGTGATTTTGTCAATATGTCACATATGACACATTACATGACATCTTATATATAAAATGTATTTTTAACAATTAAAAATCAACATATTAATAAAATATGTCACTTATAAAAATTAACATAGTAATTCATAATTACTTGTACCAAAAGTGTTTCCGAATTATAAACTACAATGTTCTGTATTTATAATAATTTTTTCATTCCGTTTCAATTGTTTCCGTAAACAATAATTTCATCTAAGTAATAAAACAATTCGATTACTTAGACCGTGTCTCATTTAATCAAATTACAATAAGATACGTTAATTTTACTCACAAAATCATCCGTCAATTTTAAGCAATTTAATTAACTCGTATCGGCATACGATTAATTAAATAATCAATTAAGAGTATTTCCCTATAAGTATGACCTAAGGGGATCAACTGATCACCACCGTCGCACGACAGTAATGTCAAACTCTAGTCAGCCAATCATTACCGATATGTGTGGACCAGTTGACTGTAAAATATTACATCCCACATGTATTCTTAAAATGAGATTTAAACATGTGATCTTTATGATCAACAGTTGTGATCACATTATTATCGGAGGACACTTATTCCAACAATCTCCCACTTGTCCTCGACAAGTGTGCGTCACCAATTCTCTTGTCCTATTACTATCTCCCACTCAATGCAAGGTGTCTTTCAGGTCATACTTGCAAGTGATCATATCGAGAGTGGTTTCCTCGATCTGGAGAATAACTGATTGACCGGAATCATCTACCGTAGATACCTTCCGAGCGTGGCCACGCATTTCCAGTTCATTACTCCTCGAGTGGCCTTGAGATATTGTTTTAACCCTGACAAGGGGTGGACAATTCCTATCGCACTTATTCCCTTCGACTAGCCACAACCATCATAACCCAAAATATGCCTATTTGACCACATTTACGAAGGTCGTAGTAACACAAATCAAAGTTAATCTGAAACTGTGCCACCTTAGGCGAACAGTCTTTAGTCAAAAGAATCGACTCATTAGAATACTATATTAGCTCTCGCCACGACCAGGCTATATAAATTTGCCAGAACTCTATAAGCGGTCATAAGGCCCGACAAAGTGTTCCTAACAGTCTGCCTATGTGATCGACTAGTCATTTCATATGACTCTATTGCAATTGAACTTGCCATCAATCGCATCACACTCTAGTCACTTCGAGACGTCACCTCATACAAGTGACTATGGGCAAATACTATGTTATTCCGAGTTCACTTTAACGGGGTTCAATATTGTCTCTACAACCCATTTGGATGTGACAAAGTATAAAAGGATTTTCAGATTTAAAAACTCGAACGACAACTGTGATTATCACATATGAAAAGTCAATACCTGATTACTACTTCATATTTTTATAATTCATTTTTATCTTATATGTAGTTGTTCATCTCAATGCAATTGAAATGACATATAACATGACTCATCATGTTAAGCCTATGAGAAGGCTTTGGTTAGTAGGTTTTATCAACTTCTTGTACCTAACTTAACCTTACTACATACTCGTTTTCCTTTGTAATGTATACATTTGCATTACAAAACTTTCTGAGTACGTGTCGAGATCCAATCAAGACATAGGCCCTCTAGCCTTAGAATAGCTCCCACTGTTTTCACATTGTGCGGGACTCATCCTTCTTGCACATCTCATGATTGCAAGTGTACTCAATTTTCGTTGTAAATATTTCTCATTGTTCTTTATTGCCTATAATGATCCTAGAAAATCTATTTCTTAAATAACATAGCCACAATGGTATCTTAACCATCCTAATGTGTTTTGATTATGGTTTTGTCGGAAACCATGCACAATCTCAATTGTCAATTGTCACTTATGTAACACCCTTACACAAAATTGCATCAAAAACACTTTGCATTACATCCTTAATGCTTCTGCAAGCACTTAAGGGTAATCTTTATGGCTTACTTGGTAACTATTACTTAAATTCGATTTGAAACAATTCATCATACTCAAAGCATATGAAGTGTTATACATCATTACTTATTTAATTGATCCGGCAGCGGAAGCAAATGGAATCAATCAAATATGTTCAACTCGATTGAACTAATCATGAAACTTATCAACATAAGACTTCTTATTTGATGCTAATATCATGTGGACTGATCTCCTTAAATCCGGATATTAAAGATGTATTATAATACTCCATAAGTCTTAAATCATTCACAATGATCAATATGTCATCCACATATAAGACTAATTAAAATTACCGTAACTTCCACTAAACTCCATGTATAAACATAACTTCTCAACCTATTGAGAAATTTTTTTATCACATGATCAAATCATTGATTCCAACTCATTGATGTCCTACTCAAGACCCTCTCTTAAGTTTCACATTATCTTAGGATTGCAAGAATCTACAAAACTCAAGACATGTATTGAATACATTTCTTCTAATTGAAGAAGTGGGTTTTAGATTCACTTGCTATATGTATATCATCATAATGAAACACAATCCCTAAGAAGATCCAAATAGACTTAAGCATTTCAACTAGTGCAAAACCCTTTGCTACCAATCAAGCTTTGATATCTAATAATTCACTTGGAATTAATTTCGGATTTTCATGGCTCTAAGCCTTGTATTGAGTTGTGACTTAAACACTCTCATGTAAGTCAAATGTTCATTACTTTCTAGAAGTAATCAACTTGAATCAAACAATTTCTTTGTAAGTTGCGAGCTCTTTACTTTCTAAAAGTAACACTAATTCATCGTCTTCAACAAGTGATGACTTTAACCTCCTAGGTTTTGAAGAAACAACGTCTTACACAAAACGTCTTATGTAGCCAAGAAAAACCAGTTTCTTGCGACATAACATTCCTTGTGGCTCTTTGAATAATTTCTCTCACTCTGTCTTCTAGAAATAAACTTGTATTCTAGAAAGACAGCTTCACGAGCCACAAACCCGTTGTACTCGTGATTATAGTAAGGAAAAATGAGCATTTGTTTCTTTTGAAAAACTTACAAACATGGTACCCTACCATTTCATATCTCATATGATTCGTTTTAGATTTAGTGGAAAAATAATTTAGACAAAATGATAAAATCCCCAAAAGGATCAAGTAACTCAAAGTAACTTGAATGAAGTCCAAACCATATCGAATAGCGTTTGATTTCTTTATCCAACCACACATTATCCCATAATGCGTGCTAAGAGAGATTAATTTGTGATACTATATCACATTTTCTTTGGCTTATATCAAAGTCTTCACTTTGATAATCCCATCACGACTAAATCGTGATTCTTTGAACTCTTTGAACTTCTTCAAAGATTTCTTTATTTACCTTATTAAATGAACACATTAGTGTCAACTTAAGTTGTTGGTAAAAGAAAATGATCAACCTATTTTGGATCAATGATTTACAACCTCGATCTCCTTTTCAACCAAAAGACACGAGACATCTTGCTTTGAATACAAGATACGCATATACCATAAGATCTAATGGTTTCAAGAGTACTCAATAACTCTTTGCGTTCATCATTCCAGAATCTAAGGTTTAATCTTGGGTTACCAATTTGAGTCTTGCATCATCTTCATGATATATCATTCTAGTTGGGTTTAGAATATAATCACCTTGATAATGGGCTAGTCATACATCAAATCATGGTGTATAGGGTCACAAAAGTGAAACCTCTTTTGTATCTTAACAAGTTTATATTCTTATTTAGATTTTATGCACTTAATAGTCACAATTAAGTACAACTCTAAACCCAAAAACTAGATTGAGTACACAATGACTCTATCTCTCAACATCATTATTGCTAGTCGTCATATTCTAATCATCCTATGTATCAAATACAATGATGAAAACCACCACCGGTTTCTAATATTGACGAAGTAGTACTAGCAAAATTTATGTCAATCAAATAAACATTTAAAGAAGAAGGTCCCATTAGATGTCCCACAACTAACTTGTTGATTCTTCAATAATTTGGGGTAGTTTCCTTTCAATCGTCCAACAATTAAGACAATGGAAACTATATCGGTCGGGATTGATAGGTTTAGTATCGTTATTCTCAATAACTTTACTTTTAACATTATCTTGTATCAATTCCATTCTAATTTTACTTCTTTAAAACCTTATCCTTTTCTTAACGGTTTAAGAGAATGCTCCCACTCTTTCCAATGAGTCTTTGCTAAGATAAGCAAAATTGAAATTCATGAAGACTACTCTTCATTCGTTTGTTTAGTCTTAAAACTTTCATTGAAGTGGTTGCGGTATTTTGGTCAATTTTTGGTTTCCAACAAATCTAGTTACCAAAATGATTTAACGTTTCAATGTACTTAACTCAATTAAGCATATGAGAAACAATTTATTGTAAGTGGATATGTTAGTCAAGAATCAAAAACCCTTTTGATCACGAATAACTTTTATCTATACTCTTCACAAGAGATCCTTACAATGGATAATACGAGGTTTTTAGAAGAAAAATTCAAATTTTGTCTTTAATTACGATGTTTTAATGGAGATTTGAATCAAAAATCGAAATGATATCGTATATGAATTGTGGTAAAGAAATAGAACAATATTATAACGGAATAGTGGAAAACTTAACATTTATCGTTTTATTAATACTTGTAAATTTAATTTAAACAAGTTTTATTACATTTATCTAGTGACCTCTACCCAACTTGATAAATGATTCCAAGACCCAAATTCATATCAACTTCGGGCACGGTGTGCCGAAGTACCCTTTATTAACATAACTCGATGGATTAACCTTTTAATCGATTCTACTTTTAGAAATCGTGGTCGATAAAATTACATTAATATTTATCTCTAGCCCGAAACACATCCGGAAATTGTCGTGAATACTTTCGTTGAGTTCAACCCAAATTTTGAATAAATGTGTCCATGATCCAAACTCATATCAACTTAGGGCACGGTGTGCCGAAATACCCTTCATTAACATAAATTCGGTGGATAGACATTTATCACCCACTTACCCTACGTAACAAGGTTTGTACCCCGGTGTGGCCGAGTGTACTCCCTCATGAAATAGGTTTTCATGGTTTCTACTTTTTGGTAAGGCTAAGTCTCAATTGTTTATTTAGCGAGAGGTCATGTCAATTTATTATCTATCACGTGTTAAGTGAACTAAAGCGGTGAACTACGATAATTGTAATTGACACGGTCGATAAACTCGATATAATGATAATGCATGTTTTAGTTATGGCGATTTAGCGATGCATGCAACATATAAATAAAATGCAAAGCATAAATAAAATCCTAGTATGGCCTTCCTAGAATAGTAAATCTAATAAACTATTACAAATTCGGAAACCAACTCCTTTGGTCCCTTGAACTTCGGTCTTGACACGCATTTCAAGGCAATACTTTCTTTAATGGATCGCCTTCTCGAGTGGCACCGTCTTCAAGGAACTCCGGAATAAATAAATTACATAATAAATTACATAATAAATTACATAATTTCCTATTATACATTTGTAATTAAAATAAAATAAATCTATTAAATTACAAAACGGTGATACGAGATCACAATAAATTACAACCGAATCGATATTTCCATACATTTTCGGGCAATACCAATTAAAACTAAGGCCATACTAAATAAAATTACATAATTCAAAAATTACATAAATTTAAAATATGACAATCATAACTAAAATGCAGCATTATAATATGTATGAACATACCCAATTTTATGCTAAATCGCCTTTAAGAATCCAATATCGTATATTAATCGGTTTTTACGGATTTGCGTGATTTAACCTTTTATAATCACAATAATTACATAAATTCATATTTATGTACAAGTTAATTACCCTAACCAACTTAGGACTCAAAATTAGTCTCCACTAACATATTGACAATAATTAACTTATATTTCTTAATATTGTTCATAAATGGGCTTAAAATACAAAATTATGTCATAAACTTCAAATTAAATCATAAAATTTCAAATAAATTCAAAATTTTAAATTTAAACTCGTGAACATTCTGGAAAAATACCATGACACTCATAATATTCAAAACTTAGGTTAAAAAGTTCGAAAATTTATCGAGAAAAACAATGTTGCGGTTTATCGATTTTAACAATTATAACCATAAAAATATGAGAAAAAATATTTTTATCAAATTTTCAATCTTCGATCTTAAATATGTGATAAAATGCAACATATGACGTTTTTCCTTAGTCATGAAGTATGTTTTAGCAATTTTAACTAATTAAAGTCACTATTTATTTGATTTTTCATCAAAAATTCATAAATCATGCATTAAGACTTCATTATAGCCAAATATTTTACATACATCTTTTAAAATTTCATGTGACAACATACTAAATTTCTATGATCAGATTCGAAATATAACTCATATTAACCTATTTTCTCATTTAAATACGATTTTATCTTGAAAAATCCAAATTTCGAGCATAACAACTCATATTATTATGAAAATTTACAGGATATCTGTATATAAAATATGTGAACACATACCCAAAAACCACTAGAAAAAACGAAGTTTAGCTATTTTTAGTCCAAAAATGACATTTTAATCATAAAAATCACATTTTAATGCCATTATTAATAAAAAAATGAACAATAAAATCCATAAATAAACCAAAATATCCTAAAAACATTTTAGGACCAGACACTTTAACATGCATAATCAATTTCGTGATATATCATAATAAACACAAATTTATAAGTTTTATTTGTTAATCGTATAACTCGGAAAAACAATAACCGATTTGCATGCAAACAACCTAAGGCTCATGATACCGCTTGTTAGAAATTATTAATCTCATTATTTAACATATTGATATATGTGAAAAATTATATAGTCATAAAATAATTACAAATCTTATGCACGCAAACTAAATAAGAAGAGATAAGAAAATCGTTTTCCTTACTATGTGATTTCGGTTTTATGGGCACCAACAAGATCTTCTTCTTGTTAGTTCTTGAGCTTTCCAAAAATGGATGAACAAGATTCAAGTTTAGAATCTCTCCCAAAAGCATATACCCAAGGAAACATCTTAATAACTAATATTATTTTGTACTAGAAATAATATAAGTCTTACTATAAAATTGACACAAAAATTATAGTTTTGCTCTTGAAAAATCGGTTCAAGAGGAAGTGATTATGTGAGTTTATTTCTCTAGAATTTTCACAAATTGTAGAGAGTATATGATTTCTTACACTAGAAATTTTATGATAAGAGTGAATGAATAATTGTAGAGGAAACACTCTTTATTACCATGGTAAAACCGGTTGGAGGGAGTATGATGTCCAATGCATGGGCTAGTTTTTCTACCCAAGAAAAGATAAGCATGCAAGGCTAAGACTATAGGTAATTATTGTGTTTTCCACTTAAAAATAATCAACACAATTTTTATCCTAAAATTCCCTCCATTTCGGTACACACACATAAAATGGATGAGTCCATTTTATTTGTGATTTTGTCAATATGTCACATGTGACACATTACATGACATCTTATATATAACATGTATTTTTAACAATTAAAAATCAACATATTAATAAAATATGTCACTTATAAAAATTAACATAGTAATTCATAATTACTTGTACCAAAAGTGTTTCCGAATTATAAACTACAACGTTCTGTATTTATAATAATTTATTCATTCCGTTTCAATTGTTTCCGTAAACAATAATTTCATCTAAGTAATAAAACAATTCGATTACTTAGACCGTGTCTCATTTAATCAAATTACAATAAGATACGTTAATTTTACTCACAAAATCATCCGTCAATTTTAAGCAATTTAATTAACTCGTATCGGCATACGATTAATTAAATAATCAATTAAGAGTATTTCCTTATAGGTATGACCTAAGGGGATCAACTGATCACCACCGTCGCACGACAGTAATGTCAAACTCTAGTCAGCCAATCATTACCGATATGTGTGGACCAGTTGACTGTAAAATATTACATCCCACATGTATTCTTAAAATGAGATTTAAACATGTGATCTTTATGATCAACAGTTGTGATCGCATTATTGTCGGAGGACACTTATTCCAACAATAAGAGCCATCCCAATTAGTACAACCAAATCGAAGGGAATGGAGTTTAAATGTCAAAAACTAAGATAAACAAGAATGGTGACAACTGAAGAAGACCGCTCCCCATGTCCTCGTATCTAGCATGCTAACCTATCAACACTGCTCCCCATATGGGCGGAAATCACCATATGGTTCACCACAGACATTTAAACCCAAGTGTAAATGTTCAATGAATGCAATAACTAAGCCTAGTTACTCATGTGACAGTGCAAAGGCAATAACCAACATTCCAACAAGGTATAAAAATACATGAAAGTCATCCTCCAACATACATCTCCATAAACCGGTGACCGGAACATGCCCACGACGCCACCACCAACACAAGGTATTCGGAACACGTCCGTGTTACCCAGCCCGAGTGTGACTCGAGTCCCCTGCCATACGTCGTGCCTCAACTACACGAGTCCCTCCATAACCCAAGTACTAAATGTGCACATCCCCCTTGGAGTGGAAAACTCCAATGATGACTTGAGTGGAAGACAGTTTCCCAACCGCCTTCCGTTTCCAAAATCGTAACCAAGAATCCTCCAATATCCTCCATTGTCAACCAATCCATAAACAAGCCAAACAAGTCCAACCAACACAACTATGCAACCATATTAACACAACAAGTATAATCATGCTTAATTCTTTATTAATTCATTTCTTCTCATTTAATTGCTCTTTAACATGTTATAATGCAATGTAATCAACCTTGTGACAATTCACCATACTTACCTTTACATAAGTAACATAAAATCATATTATGTGATAAACCCTAATTATCAAAACATGTTATAATGCAACTACCATGAGACAAATGTAATTAATGACAATAAATGCACAATTAAACACTCATATCATTATAGCTAAGTAGGGAAAACCATACCTCAAGCTTATCTTGCCAAATCCTCAAGCTAGACACTAGAAGTGCTCGTCAATGAAGCTTCTTAAAAAATTAATTACTACATTCATTACCATAATCAACTATAATAACTATACTAATTAAATCCCTTAATTGCCCATCTTAATTCCATAATCTTATTAATTAGATTATAAACTAGTAATGATAAATTAAGGTAACTAACATAAGATTAGGGGAAATAAATGTAATACCCGCCCTTTTAGGGATCCGTTGACCGACCCTTGGGGGCAGGTGATGGCCTTTAGGAATGCGTCTCAGGGATATCTAGTGGCTTGTTAGAGTATGAGGATGAGTGGCACTCGATAGAGTAGAGGCTACTCGATCGAGTAGCTTGGGTACTCGATCGAGTAAGTGGGTTACTCGATCGATTAGCGTCTTTTCAGCGAGGGTTTATAATCATGTTTTGTTAAAACCGCAAATCATTTCCGCCTCCTTCCTTCAGATCTATAGGTCGCCTCCCTCCTTTCCCTTCACCAAATACCTCCCATGGGAGCCTTTGAGGATGCTAGTGCCTTGAGGATGAGTTGCTTGAGTCGGGTAGCGGTCTTAACGCCGTCGGGAGTTGCGTAAGTATGTCGTCATCATCATCTTTGTCTTGGTTGTTCCTTGTAGGGTTTTTTTGGTAGTAATAGGCTTGTATGCTGTTTGTATAGGGATTGCTTGCTTGGTTGATGTCGCATTGTTGATCGAGGAATCGCTGCTTTTGGTTAAAAGTAGGTTCGCCTACTCAGTTTCTGTTGGTTATCTAGTGTGTCGGTTGTCGTATTGTTGTTGTGACCATGTGGCTGAGTATATGTGGTAATCAGTTGGTGTACACTGTTCTGTTAGTTGTGGTTGTATTGCAGCTGTCTGTGATTGATTGTCTCTGGTTCTCGAGGTGCGTCCTCGGCTGAGTGGAGTCACTTGCGGGAGTGACTTCACGCCCTAGTTTCACCCTTCGTGGAACCCGCCATGGGAGGGGATGGGCACATTATTGGGACATGGTTATCGCTCGGTATGATGAGCGGGGCTTAGATGGGAACAGCTGCGGTCCCCCACTGGCAGGGCTGGTTCAGTGGACAGTCGGTGACGGAGATTGGTTGGAGTGGTTGTGACTGTGTATGTGTGTTTGGTTGTGTTTGTAATGTGTTGGTATTGTTTGTTGTGTCATACCTCAGTTACTGACCTTGTGTGGTTGTCTTGTTTGTTTTGTTGTGTCTGCTGTGATCCCTTATGGTGAGCAGTCTATCTTAACAGGTGTTGTCTTGGATGGTAGCTGGAGTCCTAGCAGGGATGAGTCTTCACGAGTATCGACAATAGTAGTATATAGTTTCACGAGTTGTATCTTCCTTTTGATGTTTGGGTTGTATCACTTGTAAAATAACTTTATATGTTCTTTTATCGACGTTTGATGATTACTTACCTCGGACAACCGAGATGGTGATGCTCTTATATGCTAGGGAAGGTCTTGTTAAGGCTCCTTGGTACAGCTCGATCGAGTGCCTAACCCACTCGATCGAGTAGCACTGTTACAGGAACTTTTTCGAAAATAAAATTGTTTGAATGTTTCTATTTTTACGTATTTCGATAGTTATAATGCTTATTGAAGGATAGTAACATGTTTGGGTTGACTTAGTACTTATAAATGACATTTTGTGGGAGTAGATGTGACACAAAAGTTTCTTTTATTGTATTCTTTTCACATTATCAACATCTACAAGAGAGCATAACTTATTTATTATCGAAAAGACTTGTTAATTATTTCGCAGAATTTCCATAACTACATTATATACAATTGATATATGCATGTTTTTATGGTTCCTGATCATTGTTCTTGTAAGGTAGTGTGTGTGTGTGTGTGTGTGTGTGTGTGTGTGTGTGTGTGTGTGTGTGTGTGTGTGTGTGTGTGTGTGTGTGTGTATATATGTATATATATGTATATATATATATATATATATATATATATATATATATATATATATATATATATAGAATTAAGATCAAATGAGTCCACCTCCCTTAGGTGAGTCCATAAGTCCTAATCTTAGCCTTTAGATTAAAACAAAATCAATGGCTAAGATTAAATCTGGAAAAAAAAATTCATATAAAAACAAAAAAACCCTACTTCCCTTCATTCACTTCCATTCAGTCACTTGCCTCCCTCCCTCCCACTTCTCTCTCTAAATCTCTAAATCCCTCCTCTCCTCTTCCTCCCTCCACCCCGACACCACCCATCCCTACGCCGACCATCATCCCTCTGCCGCCTCCATCCGCTTCCCCCTCTTCCACCACAAGACCACCACCACAACAAAACCATTACCAGCGGCCCTTCTCGGCTCATCCTGCCGCCCTCGGCCACCCCTGACGACCACGTGGTAGTCCCACTTCTCTCTGTTTCTGCCTTTAATTTTTTGTATTAAGTTTTATTTTTCAGATCCGGTGGTGGTAGCAGGTTGGTCGCGGTGTTAAGTCTCTAGCCGTCTTTTCATTTTTTTTTTCAGCGTGTTTTTTTCTTCAGATCTGGTGGTGGTCGGCAGAGTGGTCGCGGGGTCTTGGCATCTGCGGCCTTTTCGTGTTCTTTTTTTTTTTCACCGTGCTTTTTTTTTTCTTCAAATCCGGTGGTGGTAGCAGCCTAGCAGAGTGGTCGCGGGGTATTGGCTTCGTTTTTTTTTTCTTTTTTCAGATTTGTCAAGGGTAACGGTGTTGGTGGATTAATTCGGTGGTCGTTGTTCCTGGCGGTTGGTGAGGGCCGCCTCTCCTTTATTCTTTTTTTTTCTCCATTTTTTTCAGATCCGACATGGGGTGGTGGTTGTTGGGGAGATTGGTGGTCGTGGTGGGTTGGGCCAGTAGTGGGTTGTGGTGGGTGTTCGTTGTGGTCGGTTGTTGGGGAGGAGATGTGGAGGTGGCAGCCGGCTCATTTTCGTGGTAATAATGTGGTGATATTGATTAACGTTTCAAAAATATGGACTAAAGTTTCAGTTTAGCACTATTTTTTTTTTCACTGATATGGACAAAAGTTTCACATTACATGGACTATGGACTATGGACTAAAGTTTCACATGACATGGACTAAAGTTTCAAAAGACATGGACTAAAGTTACATTCCTAAGAGAATAAAATTTTGCAAACCATTGAAATTAGGTCACATAAATTCAAGTTAGTATAATTTTATAATGTTAAAAGATAATAAAGTTTCAAACATTATGACTAAAATTACAATCTTCAACAATTAAAGTTACATCTATTAAATGACGATATTTATAAAATTTATAAATCAGTAACATAAATTAAATTAAATTTTTATATTAGAAAATATCAAAAATAATTAAAGTTTTAATTTTTAGCATTAAAGTTTCACTCGTAAAATATTAAAGTTATATTTATAAATCTGTAAAATTAAATAAATTCAAATTTTAATATTAGAAATTGGCTAAAATAAATTAAAGTTTCAATCTTTAGCATTAAAATTTCACTCGTAAAACATTAAAGTTATATTTATAAATCAGTAAAATTAAATAAATTCAAATTTTTATATTTGAAATTGTCTAAAAAAATTAAAATTTTAATTTTTAGCATTAAAGTTTCACATGTAAAACACTAAAGTGACATTCAAAAATCAATTTTACATATTTAAAATAAAATTTTATAACATAAATCTAAATTTTTATTTATAAAATTACCTTAACTATTAAAGTTATAATTATAAAGAATTAAAGTTTCACTCATAAATTAAAGTTCTTATAAAACATTAAAGTTTTCATCTTAAAATTTTCAAAGCTCAACCATCAATCTTAAAGATCAATGGCTAGGATTAGGACTTAGGGACTCAATTATTTAGGTGGACTCATTTGAACTTGGCTCTATATATATATATATATATATATATATATATATATATATATATATATATATATGTAGATGACTATGTTAGTCGTGATTAATGAGTAATGTCGACAAGGGCATTATGTGTTAGAAAAAAATAAAATATTTGATGGTGAACTTCGGGGACGAAGTTCCTTTTTGAGGGGAAGAGTAATTTCGCAAAATAAAAAGGCCGATATTATAATAATTTTGTTGTTTGTTTGTAATGTTTGCCATTGTCTCTGTTATGTTTCTAGCATGAAGTTATAATTGTTTTAATCGTTTGATGAGTAATTTGTATGTTTAAATTAAAGTCGAGTAACTTGCCAGGAAAAGATTGTCATAAAGAGATAAGGATGTCAAACACGGTAGTGGAGTGGTTCAGCTATGAGTCATGCATTGTGTGAATCTGTAATAGGATCGTTATGTGACATATTTTTGTGTGATGTATTTTGTGTGGTAGTTGCGTTAATGTGTGTCTGAAGAGTTCGGGGTAGTAGTTTAATTGTTAGTGGAATTGGTCATGTTGGTGCATGTCGTGAGGTTGGTAATTCGAGTTATGGTTGTAAGAATTCGTGTATGTTGTACGTTGGATAGTTGATGATGATGACATAGGGGGGGACAATGCCTCTAGAGTGTAGTGGACCTGTGTTGGGAGAACGGTGATGTCGACCTAGGAGTCTTGTTGTGTGGTTTGGGGGAGGATGAGTCGAACTTCGAGGACGAAGTTCTTTTTAAGGGGGAAGATTGTAATACCTGCCCTTTTAGGGATCCGTTGACCGACGTTGACTGACCTTTGGGGGCAGGTGATGGCCTTTTGGAATGCGTGTCAGGGATATCTAATGGCTTGTTAGAGTATGAGGATGAGTGGCAATCGATAGAGTAGAGGCTACTGTATCGAGTAGCTTGGGTACTCAATCGAGTAGGGGCCATTCGATCGAGTAAGTGGGTTACTCGATCGAGTAGCGTATTTTCAGCGAGGGTTTATAATCGTGTTTTGTTAAAACCGCAAATCATTTCCGCCTCCTTCCTTCAGATCTATAGGTCGCCTCCCACTTTTCCCTTCACCAAATACCTCCCATGGGAGCCTTTGAGGATGCTAGTGCCTTGAGGATGAGTTGCTTGGGTCGGGTAGCGGTCTTAACACCGTCGTGAGTTGCGTAAGTATGTCGTCATCATCATCTTTTTCTTGGTTGTTCCTTGTAGGGTTGTTTTGGTAGTAATAGGCTTGTATGCTGTTTGTATAGGGATTGCTTGCTTGGTTGATGTCGCATGGTTGATCGAGGAATCGCTGCTTTTGGTTAGAGGTAGGTTCGCCTACTCAGTTTCTTTTGGTTGTCTAGTGTGTCGGTTGTCGTATTGTTGTTGTGACCGTGTGGCTGAGTATATGTGGTAATCGGTTGGTGTACACTGTTTTGTTAGTTGTGGTTGTATTGCAGCTGTCTGTGATTGATTGTCTCTTGTTCTCGAGGTGCGTCCTCGGCTGAGTGGAGTCACTTGCGGGAGTGGCTTCACGCCCTAGTTTCGCCCTCCGTGGAACCCGCCACGGGAGGGGATGTGCATATTAATGGGGCAAGGTTATCGCTCGGTATGATGAGTGGAGCTTAGGTGGGAACGACTGCGGTCCCCCACTGGCAGGGCTGGTCCAGTGGACAGTCGGTGACGGAGATTGGTTGGAGTGGTTGTGACTGTGTATGTGTGTTTGGTTGTGTATGTAATGTGTTGGTATTGTTTGTTGTGTCATACCTCAGTTACTGACCTTGTGTGGTTGTCTTGTTTGTTTTGTTGGGTCTGCCGTGATCCCTTATGGTGAGCAGTCTATCTTAGCAGTTGTTGTCTTGGATGGTAGCTGGAGTCCTGGCAGGGATAAGTCTTCACGAGTATCGACAGTAGTAGTATATAGTTTCACGAGTTGTATCTTCCTTTCGATGTTTGGGTTGTATCATTTATAAAATAACTTTATATGTTCTTTTATCGATGTTTTATGATTACTTACCTCGGGCAACCGAGATGGTGATGCTCTTATATTCTAGGAAAGGTCTTGTTAAGGCTCCTTGGTATATGGGGGTGTCACAATAAGACATAAACATACTTAGAAAAGGATGGATGAACAAGAAGGAAGAAAATGATAGGAAATCTTCACTTGGGGAGGCAAGGGATTAGAGAGGATTGTTGGGTGAATATTCTAGAGAGATTTTTGATAGTGTGAAGAGTGGTGGGAATAGGGTTAAGAAGGGTTTTGGGGTGGAAATCTGAAAAGATAAGCCTTGAAAGCGACCCCCCCAAACAAACTTCCCGTATAAGCTGAACTCGACCGGCACTCGGTCGAGTGGTCGGTCCACTCGATCGAGTGGGGCTCCAATCGATCGAGTGGATGGTCACTCGGTCGAGTGACCACTTTTCCAGGCTTCCAGCCTACTGCCAAGGCATACTCGGTCCTCCACTCGGTCGAGTGGACCCTTTACTCGGTCATGTGCAAACTTTATAAATGTGAAGTATTACAATCTTCAACCCTTAAAAAGAACATTGTCCCCTAGTTTACACCCGACACTATAAAAGCCAAAATTCTATATCCCATGAAATTCTCAAGGTGAAAGGTGGCGAGTTGGGTATCATGAAGCTAACGTGCTATGACCAACTAAAAGCTACTATAAGGTTAGGTGTTGACCGACTTAGTAAAAGAATTAAGAAAACTCGTGCTACTTGTACTTGCGTAATACGCCCTACCCCACTAGAAACACGGTTACGACCTCGTAACCAAACTCATGCCTACGGGGAAAGGTGAGGGTATCGCTCTTTCATGGTTTCCTCGGCCTCCCAATTAGCCTCTTCTACAAGATGGTTGGACCACAACACTTTCACCAATACCGTTTCGCCATGTCTTGTTTTCCTAACCTTCCGGTCTAGGATTTCCTTGGGCGTTTCCACATACGTTAGGGCATCCTCTAGTTCGATCATCTCCGCCTCGAGTATATGAGAAGGGTCACTTATGTATTTACGCAATTGAGTGGGAACTCGGTCCAAGGCCGGGGAAGTGCTAAACGGTAGGCCACTTCCTCGACTCTATCCAATATCTCATAGGGGCCAATAAACTTTTGGCTCAACTTGCCTCTTTTCCCAAATCTCATAACTCTTGTCATGGGTGAAACTATGAGTAGTACCTTGTCTCCTACCACAAATTCAATGTCACTTCTCCTCAAGTCGGCATAACTTTTTTGCCAATCTTGTGCCGCCCTCATCTTGTCTCGAATTACATGGACTTGGTCGATCATGTCTTGGATCATTTGAGGTCCCAACAAGACGGATTCGGTGCTATCATTCCAACAAATCGGACTTCGGCATTTTCTTCCGTATAAAGCTTCAAACGGTGCCATTCCAATGCTAGCGTGGTAGCTATTGTTGTAAGAGAATTCAATAAAATGTAGCCTATCTTCCCAAGAACCCCGAAACTCTAGAATGCAAGCCCTCAACATATGTTCCTACATTTGGATGATCCTTTCCATTTGTCCATTAATTGTTGGGTGGAAGGTCGTACTCATCTTCAATTGGGTACCTAATGAGCTTTGAAGTTCTTGCCAAAATCTTAAAATGAATCGCGAATTTCGGTCCGACACAATGTCCTTTGGGAATCCATGAGGTTTGACCACATATTTCCAATAGGCATTTGCCAACTCTACCTTGCTCCAAGTGTCCTTCATTGCAATGAAATGAGCCGACTTGGTCAACCTATCTATAATGACCCAAATCATGTTGTTCCCCTTTTGAGTTCTTGGTAGTCTGACTATGAAATCCATAGATATCGACTCCCACTTCCATTCCGAAACATCTAAGGGTTGTACTTTCGTTTGTGGTCTCTTGTGTTCCTCCTTCACTCTTTGGCAAGTCAAGCATCGTGCCATAAATTCCGCCACTTCCCTCTTCATATTTGACCACCAAAAGGTCTTCTTAAGATACTTGTACAACTTATCGCCACCCGGGTGCACCGAATAAGGCGTGTTATGAGCTTCATTCATTATCTTTTTTCTTAAGCTAATAATCACATAGCATACAACATCTCCCCTTGAATCTAAAGCTTCTATCCTCATGCAACTAAAATATTGAGGGCTCTCCTCTTTCTAGCACTCCTTTCTACTCTTGGATCTTCACATTACTTGTTTGTTTCTCCCGAATTTCGTTGTATAACTCGGGTTCCAAAGTCAAGTCTCCCATGGTTTCTCCCTTCCATATCACATGGATACCCATTCCCGTGACTTCTTCCTTCAACCTTAACATGGATAAGGCGGTATACAAGGAGTGCACCGACTTCCTAATCAAGGCATCCGCCACCACATTAGCTTTCCCTTCATGATAGATTATCTCCATGTCATAATCCCCAATGATTTCAATCCATCTCCTTTGTCTCATGTTCAACTCCTTTTGGGTGTAGATATACTTCAAGCTTTTGTGGTGGGAAAATACCTTAAAGGTTGCTCCATACAAGTAGTGCCTCTAAATTTTCAAGGCAAAGACAACGGCTCCCAATTCTAGGTCGTGGGTTGGGTAGTTCTCCTTATAGCTCTTCAGTTGCCGCGATGCATAGGCAATGACTCTACTATTTTGCATAAGCACACATCCTAAGGCATTCTTTGAAGTATAGGTGTATACTTTAAAATTCTCACTCCTTTCCGGCAAGGCTAAGACCGGGGCCGTGGTTAGGCGCTCCTTTAGGGTCAAGAAGGTCGTCTCACAACTCATGTCCCACTTGAAACAGTTCTCTTTTCTCATCAACGATGTCAAGGGTCTAGCAATCTTGGAGAAGTCTTTCACGAATGGGCGATAATACCCGGCTAGGCCTACGAAGCTTTGAATTTACGCTACATTCTTGGGTGCCACCCACTTAGACACGGCCTCAATCTTGGTAGGATCCACGACAACTCCTTTCCTTGATATTACATGGCCTAAGAAAGCCACCTTCTCCAACCAAAACTCGCACTTACTAAGCTTTGCATAAAGTTGGTGCTCCCTTAAGGTTTGCAAAACGATTCTTAGGTGCTCCTCGTGCTCTTCCTTGGTCTTGGAGTAGACCAAAATATCGTCTATGAAAACCACCACGAA
Organism: Silene latifolia; assembly: GCF_048544455.1. NCBI lineage: Eukaryota > Viridiplantae > Streptophyta > Magnoliopsida > Caryophyllales > Caryophyllaceae > Silene > Silene latifolia. Next base: position 161,527,694 of record NC_133536.1, on the reverse strand, counting down.
TGTGTCCAAGTACGGACTAAACACCCTATTCATGAGATCTATAAAAGTGGTCGGTGCATTTGTTAACCCAAATGGCATTACCACGAACTCATAATGCCCGTACCTTGATCTAAAAGTGGTCTTTGGGATGTACTCATCCTTGATCTTCAATTGGTGATAGCCCGATCGTAGGTCAATCTTTCAAAATACACCGGCTCCACTAAGTTGGTCAAACAAATCATCGATCCTTTGTAGAGGGTACTTGTTCTTGACGGTGACATTATTCAACTCCCTATAATTGATGCATAATCTCAAGGTCCCGTCCTTATTCTTTACAAATAGAACTGGTGCTCCCCATGGCGAAACACTCGTCTAATGTAACCCTTATCCGCCAATTCCCGGAGTTGTTTCTTTATTCTTCCAATTCTTTTGAACCCATCCGGTACGGGGCCTTAGAGATTGGTCCTGCACCCGGTTTCAAGTCCACTCCGAATTCTACTTCTCTTGGAGGAGGTAAGCCGGGTAACTCCTCCGAAAACACATCCTCAGAGTCTTTTACTACCGGTATCTCATGAGCTTGTGGTCCTTTCATACTAGTGTCCCATACATGACACAAGAGCATAGGATAACCGTTCTTCAAACATGTTTTCAAGGTCATCATCGAAAATAGTTTCACTCTTGGTTTGACTAAATAACCTTTGTATGACACCCTAGCACCTTTGGGTCCTTTCAAAGCGATTTTCTTTTGATGGAAATCTATATTGGCTTTGTGTCTACTTAGCCAATTCATCCCTAGGATTACTGATGCGTGTTTTAAATATGTTGTTTTACGCCCTATTTTACATGCATTTCAGAGCTCATTTGTGTAGTTTATGCTACTATTTGCCCCATTTTGTCTACGTTCGTATTTTTATGTAATATTGCAGATTTATGCGGAAATAAGTAGATATCGAGCTAAATCCGTCCCCGAGTATCTTGCATTGCATTTGACATGAAGTATTTACACAAGAAACGAACTTGGTGCACATTTCGAGGCCTGAAAGACAACTTTATGAAGAATTAGGAGCCAACTACCAGCTAAAGCAGTCGATCGACTGGTCTTCATGGTCGATCGACCAGAGCACGAAGAACAGAAGCTACTGTACAGCGTAGGTTGGTCGATCGACTGAGCTGCATGGTCGATCGACCAAACCGTTAATTCTGACGTGAATTAATAGAACGAGATTTCCAAAGCCCATTGTAATTAGGTTTAGGAATAAGAGTTGCGTTGTTTTCCTATATAACGTAACCTTAGTTTTCAGAATAATCATCCAGTTTTATCATCAAGTTCTTAAGATACAATTCGATAGTCAATAGTTTAGTTTGTTCTTTCATTAATAAAGTTTCTTTTTGCATTCGGTTTTGATCTTTCCTCTGCAATTCCTCTATACGGTATTCTTCTGTTCTAATATTCAGTTTTATTGCATTCATTCGTAGTATAGAATTGCTAGGTTAGAATTCCCAAAGTCGATTATCGTTTTATGTTAATTGTTCATTTAATTAATTTAACCATGAATTCCGTATCTTTATTTGTTAATCTTATTATTGCTTTTGTCATAATCATGTGTAGCTAAATACCCTGTGCTAGGATGTAGGGAATCTGTAGAAGTAGGCGGCGTAGAATAGTGACCTGAATCACGCCATGGTCGATCGACCGCAGACCCTGGTCGATCGACTGGCCACGTGAGTTTTGTTTCGTTTTAATTAATTTAATAGCTATATTTGACGAATCGGGTGCACACGACTAGTTGAATGCCTAGGAATTGACCGACCCAATAAAGATCGAAAGATAGGGGAGGGAAATAGACTGCCTAATTAAGACGACTAAATTAATAAGATCAAGAGATAAGTTAATTTAGCCTTTTAAATCACTTTTCAGGAGGAAAGTTAGCATTAGTGATATTAGGGATCTGTAGCGAGATCGAAAGATGTTACCTGTTAAGAAAGGACCGAGAGGACTTCTTATTTTACCGTCTCACGTGATTATTTCAGACTTACCTAGGATGCTTCCGCCGAAACTATAGTGAGCCGACCAACTTAGCACCCTTTTAATATTTGATTTCATCTACTAGCTTAGTTTACTTTTCATTTATTGCCTTTAGTTATAGATCAACTCAAATCAAATCCCCCTCACATTTGTTGCCTTAGACAAGAATTAGACAACTATAAATTACATTCGCCTCTCTGTGGTTCGACCCTGACTGCCACTAGCTATAGTAGTAGTTTGGAAATATAAATTTATCTTTGGTACTCTACGACGGTATCAAATTTTTGCGCCGTTGCCGGGGAGGCAATTGGTTAAATTTTTAGTTGTTTTTATTTTAGTCTTTTTTCTAGTTTAAGGGACATCTGTTCCTTAAACTTTTCTCATATTCTTCTTGTAGTTTCCTCTTATGCGCAAGTCACAGGGTGGTGAATTGAGACCATTAGATCCTGAGATCGAAAGGACTTTGCGCGAGTTGAGACGATCATCTAGGGTATTGCCGACAGAGGAAGAGCTGAGTACTCTGTCCAGTTACTACGAGAATGCTTTATTTGAGGAGGATCCACCTTCATCTCCTGTTTCCACTTCTTCAACTGAGATCGTCACATCTCCAGACATGGATGAAGAAGCAAGTATAGCCAGTCACTCCGAGCCAACAGCTGAGAATCTCTATAAGGGATTCGCATTACCAGGGATGGACAGAAAATTTGAACCAAAACCATCTTACATCAACTTGGTTGAGAGAAACCAATTCGGGGGAGCTGCAAATGAAGATGCAGCTAAACATATGGAGACATTCATTGACTACTGCTGTTCTATACCAACACCAGCAGGTGTGACCCAGGACCAGGTGAAGGAGACGATGTTCATATTCTCGCTTCGGGATGCCGCAAGGGAATGGTACCGAGATCTGGATCGAGCTGCCAACGGGATCACTGATTGGAAGTCACTGGCCCTAGCATTCTACAAGAAATATTTCTCTGCGTCGAAGACCAATACCATTAGAGCTCAGATCACGAGCTTTAAACAGGGTCCTGATGATAATTTTCATGAGGCGTGAGTCCGTTTTAAGAAGCTGGTGTGAACTATTCCGCACCATGGGTTCGAGAAATGGAGCCTATGCAATCAATTTTATAATGGGCTTTATGACGATCAGAGGGCTATCCTGGATGCGGCAGCTAATGGCAGATTCCAGGAGAATGTTGGAGAAACTAAGGGGTGGAAAATTATTGATGATTTGGCCACCCATAAAGCTGAGTATGGAAATTCCAGGGGAAATCAAAGGAGAGCTGCTGAATCCCCTTCTGTAGCTGCATTAGAGGCTCTTACGGCGAGATTTGATAAGTACGAGTTGGGAGGAGCTTCAAAAGGAGGGATTTATCAAGTGAATCTTTGTGTCGAGACGGTCCTTTCGTGCAAGAGATGTGGAGGAGAAGGACATGTTGCAGATTTTTGTCCTAATCCTTATGAGTCTTGTGCTGCTTTTAAACATTATAGGCAGACAAACACTTATTTTGAGCCGAATGTCCATCCAAACTTGAGGTGGAGTAGCCAGAATGTCCAAAATCCGACTCCACCTCCACAGCAGCAGAACTATGTGCCCCCTCATAAGCAGCAGCAGCCATACCAAAAGCCTCCATATGTCCCTCAGCAGCAGCAGCAGTCCCATGGCTCCGATTTTGCCGAGTTGAAAAATTTGTTGCTGAAAGAGTCTCAAGCTAGAGAGGCCGGGATGAAAATATTGGAGAGCCAAATTGCTCAATTGGCTAGCAAGAGTGCAACTCGAGCTCTGGGGCAATTACCGTCTCAGCCGGATCAAAAAGAGACCCTAAATGCTATCACCTTGAGGAGTGGGTATACCCTTGATGGGCCCGCTATGGTCGAGGAAGCTACTGAAAAAGATGAGGCGGAACCGAGTAAGAAGAAGGCAGTAACGAACAATAGGAAGAAAAAGACGATCAGCAGGTATGTCAGTCAATCGACTGACATACCCGGTCGATCGACTGAATCGCGAAATACTACAGCTTCTGGTTCTGTTGAAGTCAGTCGATCGACTGAGGACGCTGCTAATCATGAACCTTTTCGTCCTCCAATGCCAGATAACTTGAGAGACCACTTGTTTCGGGGTACGATGACTCCGAAATTATTGAGGCAAGACCCAAATGCTGATGGGTCTGTTCTGGTTCCAAAGTATGACCCAATGACAATTAATGGCTCATTTTTGAGACGGTCTGAAGAAGGTTCGAGCTATAACAAGGAGAAGGTAGTGGATTTTCAGCCTAAATCCACCGATGCCGGTGTAAGAGATCTAGAGGAGAGGGCTAAGTTGCTTCTTACAGCCCCCTATCCGGAGAGACTAGTGCCGACGAAGGAACAGGTATCGTTTCACAAATTTGAAAATGTTATTCGTAGCTTAAATGTACAAGTTCCTTTTCTTGAATTAGTTAATCAAGTGCCTGCTTACATGAAATTTCTGAAGCAACTTTTGTCTAAAAAGAAGTCACTTAAAACTGTGCAATCTGTCGCACTAACTGAGGAGTCATGTTCTTATTTGACCCATACTGCTCCTCACAACCTAGAAGACCCAGGTAACTTTTCAGTCCCATGTAGTATTGGCACCTTTTATATTGAGAAGGCCTCGTGTGACCTAGGAGCCAGTATTAGTGTAATGCCTTTGAGTCTTGCTAGAAAGTTGAAATTGACTAGGTTTGCAGTTACTAACATGACAGTACAGATGGCTGATCGATCTGCGGTCCAGCCTATAGAAGTCTTAGAAGACATTCCGGTGCAAATAGGAAAGTTCTTTTTCCCTGTTGACTTCGTTGTGTTAGATATGCCCGAGGATGCTCACATTCCTATCATTTTGGGTAGACCATTCCTGCACACTACTGGTGCAGTTATAGATGTTGGCTCAGGGACATTGACTTTTAAGGTAGGGAAACATTCCATTGTCTTTGCCCAGACAGCTAAGAAGAAAGATCATATGTGGCCAATCACTTGTAATACGATTTCTGAAAAGAAATCTTATTTTGTGCTTTCTGATATGCCTGCCCCTATGCCTATTCCTGTTGTAACACCTCCGCCCCATATTGGGAGCAAATTGGAGGAAGATTCTTCTGTATTGGATGTTGCAGGAGCTGGTTTGGGGAAGGAAGAGCCGCATGTTGCTCCAGCTGTGAAAGAGCCAATCGTTCAAAGAGGCGACTTAGGATGTCTTAGCTATGGCACTGATGAGGAGCCTGTAAAAGTGACGGAGTCCGATTTGGATTTTGACAAGTCAGATGAAGTTATTGATTGGGGAGATGATGAAGCTGTTGATCCGTTGAGTTCTGCGGATGTTGAAATTGATAGGAGTGCAGCTGAGGAGATGAGCACTGTAGAGGCTACTTCTTGTAGCCAGGAGCCGAGCAAGTGGGCCATTCCGTGGCCATTCTTGATCAACTATTAGTTGATTAAGACTTTACAAAACATCTTATTGCTTTTGGACTTTTTATTGCTTTGGTGTGCGCGAGACTTCGCATTTTAATAAGTTTGCTTAGGATTTTAAATACTTTAGACTGTTACTTTGGGTTTTGCGCAATTTCGGGCGCGTTATTATGTGTATTTGCAGGTTTATAGATCATGTTGGCTCAATTTATTGAGCTAATTCGAAGAAAATCAGAACTTACAGCAGGTTTTTCAGTCGATCGACTGCCTCCTATGGTCGATCGATTGAGCTGCGAATCCCAGGAGCTTCTGTTCCTGTTCACTCTGGTCGATCGACTGGGTGATGTGGTCGATCGACCGCCCAGCGCTGCTGTACCTGTTTTCGATCATTCCCCTGCTGTGTTTGATCGATTTATGGAGTTGAGGGAGTCTTTTCTCCACTTTATTCTCCGACTCATTTCTGTTTACTTCTGTTTCTTTATTTTACACATAATTTTGCGTTTAATGAATTGTTTTCTCAGATTTACACACGGTACTTTTGTTTGTCTTTTCAGGTACCTATGGTAGCACTGCTGGCTACTAAAACCTCCTAGCTCACGCTGGTTTGGAGAGGTTTTCTTTTGCTGCGCTTAAAGTCTTGTGAGTTTCCGAGTCCTTACTTCGTGTCTTGTTTAGTTAATTTATCGCAAAAATTCCCGTTTCCCTTTTATTTCATTACATGATTTTGCACAATGGGGACATTGTGTGATTTGGTTTGGGGAAAGGTTTTGCGTAGCTTTCATATGTCTTTGTATTCACGTTTAATTATCCTGTTTGCATTGTTATTTAAATTCTCCATATATACAGAAAATTGAAAAAAAAAATTTCAACAATTTCAAAAAAATACAAAAATATCATGTTTATTTTAGCATATAGGTTGAGTCGGAACGGTAGTATATCAATGATGACATTGCATTTTCAGCTGTTTATGCCTAAGCCGTGCTGAATTGACATGTTATTAGTAGAACCTCATATGCATATCTACGAGTTTTCGTTAATATCTTGCTGAACTTGAAACTTGACTTAGATTTTGGCAAACTACATCATTTTCTGAGTTTTAGAGCCTATAACTGGTGACATCCATGACCAGTTTATCTAGGATTGTGAGTAGTTACTCCTTATGAGGCGTGTTACATTAATTTGCATAAATATGAACTTAATCTGCTTAATACCTGTATGCATTCGGTTTGTGGTTTGTTGACACATGTGGAAGAGGTTTCCTTTATTTATTTTGCCCATAAGCTTCACAAAGCCAAAAATAGCCTTTTGTCCCTTTTACTACATCCTATATTCAGCCTGCCTTTGTCAAGCTAGTAGTATTAGTCTTTGGGAATGTTCTTATTATTTTTGGTTGCGTTTGCTCTTATTGAGAACATGTTGGTGAAATGGTGGAAGGGAAGAAAGGAAATAAGTTTGAAAAAAATATAGAAAAAGAATAAAAAAGAAAAGAGAACAAAAACGAGAACAGTGCTCGACAAAAGAGCTAAATCCGGTCGATCGACTGACCATCTTGGTCGATCGACTGCAGCCCGAGAAAAGGAAAATTCGAAAATCACATGGTTGGAGTTTTGATTAGTTGGTGATTTTATTCCCATGCTTTATTATCATCATTTGGGGACTTACAATTGTATTTGAGATTTTGAGATTTGTGCTTGATAATTAGCACCGGGTTTATTGTTGAATTTTGAGCAAGAAGTTGGATGTTGTCATATGTTTTTGTTTAGGTACTAGCTTGATCACCTATACCTCTACATTCCCATAATTTTTTTGCCTCTTCTTTCCCATAGCCTCACATATCCATACTTACCTCGGCATGTGTCATGGTCATTTGTTCGGTTGGAATGCATATGTATGGTTGTAGATATTATTTTCAAATTAGATTGCAGGCATGTTCTTATAGGTCGTAGTTAGGTGAGTGTCACTACAAAATGAATTCTTTCTATCTTATACATTATTCACCTGTGCCTATGAGTGATTCGAGCGACCCGTGAGAGTCCAATTTGATAAGTCTCTATAGTTGACGGTTCAACAGTTTTTAACGACTACATAACTCGTTTGCATGATTCATATTGCTAGTTGATTGTTAGTTATTGCATTAAATTGGTTTGGGCTATTCGGTTTGCATTTTGATCTGAGATTGAACTCGTTCCATTAGGTTTTAGGATCGAGTCTAGTTCTTGCTTGGGGACAAGCACGGGTTTGGTTTGGGGAAGTTTGATGCTTGTCTTAAATATGTTGTTTTACGCCCTATTTTACACGCATTTCAGAGCTCATTTGTGTAGTTTATGCTACAATTTGCCCCATTTCGTCTACTTTCGTATTTTTATGTAATATTGCAGATTTATGCGGAAATAAGTAGATATCGAGCTAAATCCGTCCCCGAGTATCTTGCATTGCATTTGACATGAAGTATTTACACAAGAAATAAACTTGGTGCGTATTTCGAGGCCTGAAAGACAACTTTATGAAGAAATAGGATACAAGTACCAGCTAAAGCAGTAGATCGACTGGTCTTCATGGTCGATCGACCAGAGCACGAAGAACAGAAGCTACTGTACAGCGTAGGTTGGTCGATCGACTGAGCTGCATGGTCGATCGACCAAACCGTTAATTCTGACGTGAATTAATAGAACGAGATTTCCAAAGCCCATTGTAATTAGGTTTAGGAATAAGAGTTGCGTTGTTTTCCTATATAACGTAACCTTAGTTTTCAGAATAATCATCCAGTTTTATCATCAAGTTCTTAAGATACAATTCGATAGTCAATAGTTTAGTTTGTTCTTTCATTAATAAAGTTTCTTTTTGCATTCGGTTTTGATCTTTCCTCTGCAATTCCTCTATACGGTATTCTTCTGTTCTAGTATTTAGTTTTATTGCATTCATTCGTAGTATAGAATTGCTAGGTTAGAATTCCCAAAGCCGATTATCCTTTTATGTTAATTGTTCATTTAATTGTTTTATCCATGAATTCCGTATCTTTATTTGTTAATCTTATTATTGCTTTTGTCATAATAATGAGTAGCTAAATACCCTGTGCTAGGATGTAGGGAATCTGTAGAAGTAGGCGGCGTAGAGTAGTGACCTGAATCGGGCCATGGTCGATCGACCGCAGACCCTGGTCGATCGACCGCAGACCCTGGTCGATCGACTGGCCACGTGAGTTTTGTTTCGTTTTAATTAATTTAATTGCTATATTTGACGAATCGATTGCACGCGACTAGTTGAATGCCTAGGAATTGACCTACCCAATAAAGATCGAAAGATAGGGGAGGGAAATAGACTGCCTAATTAAGACGACTAAATTAATAAGATCGAGAGATAAGTTAATTTAGCCTTTTAAATCACTTTTCAGGACGAAAGTTAGCATTAGTGATATTAGGGACCTGTAGCGAGATCGAAAGATGCTACCTGTTAAGAAAGGACCGAGAGGACTTCTTATTTTCCCGTCTCACATGATTGTTTCAGACTTACCTAGGATGCTGCCGCCGAAACTATAGTGAACCGACCATCTTAGCACCCTTTTAATATTTGATTTCATCTACTATCTAGCTTAGTTTACTTTTCATTTATTGCCTTTAGTTATAGATCAACTCAAATCAAATCCTCCTCACATTTGTTACCTTAGACTAGAATTAGACAACTATAAATTACATTCGCCTCTCTGTGGTTCGACCCTGACTGCCACTAGCTATAGTAGTAGTTTGAAAATATAAATTTATCTTTGGTACTCTACGACGGTATCAATTACTTCAAATCCCTCTAAAGGAAATTCAAAGAGGTTTACCGGAAAGTTGGTTTTATGTACTATGACCGACACTTCCTTATACACTTTTGAACATATGATGAACTCTCCCGAAGGTAAGGACACATCGTCATTGGCTATTTCTCCGTCCGCTAAACCTAAAGTCGACACATGACTCTTAGACACAACAAAATGAGTGGCCCTTTGAGTCAAACAAAACGAAACAAGGATGAGAATTGATAAGGAATGTACCGGAGACATCGTGGGCATCCTCTTCGGCGCTCTTCTTATCCATGGCAAAGAGTTTGCCACTAGACTTGGGTTCACTTTGTACCGTTCTTACCAATTGGGTTGGCCTACTCCCTGAAGCATTGCCTCCCGCGAAGCTTGTTGCTCTAGATGGAGCTCCCCAGTTGAAATTTTCCCGGTTGTTGCCACCATTGAAAGTGTAGTTAGCATTCCTCGGGTTTCTCCATGCCCCCGAATTCCGGTTATTGGTCCCGCTTTGAGAAGGAGTGAAGTAGGAGTTTCCTTGCCCGAACCTCCGGTTGGGCCCTTTTTGGGTGCTAGTACACTCCAGAGTTTTGTGGCTGAGGCCACCACAATTGTAGCACCTTAATCCTCCTTCTTCACTCGCGGCTTTACCTCCGTAGCCCCCCGATCTTCCATAGTCACTTGTTGGTGCTCCTCCCGAGTAGGATCTAGCTTGATTGAAGTTAGGCTTCTTGGGTTGATATCCTCCACCTCCACCTTCAATTTCGGTCTTTCTTTTCTCCTCGGACTTCTCCTTAGCATCCTTGGTCATGCCGAGTAACCTCTCCGTGTTTCTGGCCTTAGCATAGACCTCCTTTACACTAGATACTTCTCCGGGTGGGAGCTTCAATAGGATCTTGATAGTCAATCCTCACTCAAATTTGAGAGCCAAGTGTGATTGACTAAGGTGGAGGTCTTCTACATAAGTAGCTAGCTCGTTGAAACGGATGTAGTAATCTTGAACCGTCATAGCATCGGTCATAACAAAGCACTCGAACTCCGCCTGGAGTTTGCATCTCATATGCCCAGGGGTGAATTCATTTCTCATTTATACCTTGAAGTCAGTCCAAGGGAATGTCACTCAGTCGAGTGCCTCAACTTACATAATGTTTCCAGAAATCCCTCCATGGTCTACTCGGTCGAGTGGTCTTATCACTCGGTCGAGTGAGTCCCCGACTCGGTCGAGTGTCACGACTTATAGGACGTTCAAAGAGTCTGGAAAGGCATCCACTCGATCGAGTGGCAGGGGCACTCGATCGAGTGCCTTCTAGTCCGCCGAGTCCGTTTTTCCACTTAACCGAGTACACATCATATGAGCTATTTATCCATCCCAACTCAAACAAGCCCACATATAACCCTATTTACATGTTCGTAAATGCAAGTACGGAGAAAAGTAGTGGCATAGATACAACATACAACTCACATATGATGATACTAGCACGTATGCTTACATCTATACATCCAACACATCCTTTTCAAGTTTATACTACCATTAACCATGTTATCATATAAGATATCACTAAGCATGTAATAAATCCACAACACCAAACAAGGGAATATACAACAATCATATATACCAAATACGCCCCATTACCAACGCGTAGTGATCGACTTAAGTCCAGAGGACAAGGGTACAACCTTGGGACGTATCCCAAGCTTGTCACAAGTTCTCTATGACTCAAACCGGGTTCATTTTAGATTGACTCACCCTATTTCATTGGTTCATTGGTTTAGGCTCCAAAACCGGTGTTCTAATGCAACATTGTAACACCCCCATAGGTCGGGACCTTTTTCCTTAGGGCATTTCCAACACATGGAGGCATTACAAGACTTGGTTTCCTAAGCTTGTAGTGCGAACAATCAAGTAAAGAAGTGTTTAGCATTAAACTCAAATAGTTAAGTTGTAACTAATTAAACGGTTACAAGTTTAAGGGATATAAGAGTCATCCCAATTAGTACAACCAAATCAAAGGGAATGGAGTTTAAATGTCAAAAACTAAGATAAATAAGAATGGTGACAACTAAAGAAGGCTGCTCCCCAAGTCCTCGTATCTAGCATGCTAACCTGTCAACACTGATCCCCATATGGGCGGAAATCACCATATGATTCACCACAGACATTTAAACCCAAGTGTTAACTTAATGATATAAATGTTCAATGAATACAATAACTAAGCCTACTTACTCCTGTGACAATCCAAAGGCAATAACCAACATTCCAACAAGGTATGAAAATACATGAAAGTCGTCCTCCAACACACATCTCCATAAACCGGTGACCGGGACACGCCTAAGACGCCACCACCAACACAAGGTACTCAGAACACGTCCATAGTACCGGGCGCGAGTGCGACTCGAGTCCCCTGCCGGACGTCGTGCCTCAACGACACGAGTCCCTCCATAACCCAAGTACTAAATGTGCACATCCCCCTTGTAGTTGGAAACTCCAAGAGTGACTTGAGCGGAAGACGGTTTCCCAACCGTCTTCCGTCTCCAAAATCGTAACCACGAATCCTCCAATATCCTTCATTGTCAACCAAACCATAAACAAGTCCAACCAACACAGCTATGCAACCATATTAACACAACAAGTATAATCATGCTCAATTATTCATTAATTCATTTCTTCTTATTTCATTGCTCTTTAACATGTTATAATGCAATGTAATCAACCTTGTGACAATTCACCATACTTACCTTCACATAACTATCATAAAGTCATATTATGTGATAAAACCTAATTATCAAAACATGTTATAATGCAACTACCATGAGACAAATGTAATTAATGACAATAAATGCACAATTAAACACTCATATCATTATAGCTAAGTAGGGAAAACCCTACCTCAAGCTTATCTTGGCAAATCCTCAAGCAAGCCACTAGAAGTGCTCCTCAATGAAGCTTCCTACATAATTAATGACTACATTAATTACCATAATCTACTATAATAACTATACTAATTAAATCCCTTAATTACCCATCTTAATTCTATAATCTAATTAATTATATTATAAACTATAATGATAAATTAAGGTAACTAACATAAGATTATGGGAAATAAAACATAAACCGACTTACAAAAGGATGGATGAAAAAGAAGGAAGTAAATGATAGGAAATCTTCACTTGGGGAGGCTAGGGTTTAGAGAGGATTGTTGGGTGAATATTCTAGAGAGATTTTTGAAAGTGTAGAGAGTGGTGGGAATAGGGTTAGGAAGGGTTTTGCGGTGGAAATCTAAAAATATAAGCCTTGAAGTGACCTCCCACCAAACAAACTTCCCGTATAAGATGAACTCGACCGGCACTCGGTCGAGTGGTCGGTCCACTCGATCGAGTGGGGCTCCTTTCGGTCGAGTGGACCAAATGACCACTTTTCCAGGCTTCCAGCCTACTGCCAAGGCGTACTCGGTCCTCCACTTGGGTCGAGTGAAGCTGCACTCGGCCGAGTGGACCCTTTACTCGGTCATGTGCATACTTTATAAATGTGAGGTATTACAGAATTACCTTGGTTTGGGGAGATGATGTTGTGCATAAGAGGCTTGAGGCGATTGACAATGATCTTAGGGACAATTTTATAGGTAATATTACATAGGCTAATAGGGCGAAAGTTGGATATAGTTTGGGGGGAGGGGATTTTTGGAATGAGGGAAATAGCAGTACCATTGATAGAGGCAGGCGCACACTTGGAAGTGAAGACACTTTAGATGAAGGGAACCATGTCAAATTTGATAATGTCCCAGCACCTCTTAAAAAATGCTGCATGATAGCCATCAGGCCTAGGAGCCTTATTCGAGCCAAGGGAGAAGAGTGTAAGACGAATCTCATCCTCAAAGGAGATAAAAAAGGAGGTGATATGTGGGAGTGGGTTATGGGAAGAACGATGAATAGAAAACTTATCAGTGGTGTAAAGGTTAGAGAAAAAAATGGAAATAAGGGAATCAAGAGCGTCATGGCCCACAATTGTGTGTCCAATATCATCGACAAGGGAAACAATGCGGTTCGCACAACGACGAAGAATCACCGACTTTTAGATAAAGGACGTATTTCTATCACCATCGGCGAGCCAGTTAATACGGGATCTATCTTTCCAAAATTGGTGCTCATGCTCAAGAACTTGGTTAAGATCAGAAAGGAGGGAGTCATTAAGGCTAAGGAGAAAGTCAGAATGGGGGTGAAGCAAAGGTCCCTTTGGATGCCTAAGAGTCTGGCATTCATGTGATTCTTTTTCCTAATAATGTTTCCAAAGGTTAGAGATGCCCAACTAAAGAGGGTAGAGGCGAGAACAGTGAGCTTAGAAATGACACACAGGTTAGTAGACGACCACGTCTCAGACACAAGGGGCAAAAAATTTGGGTAAGCTAATCAAAAGGATTTGACTTTGAAGGTCTTAGGTCTGGCGGAAGTGAGATTAGAAGTCTTAAGGATGATAGGGCAATGGTCGGAAGAGAGGCAGGTAAGAGGGTAGTTGTGAGAGTTGAGGAAGTTGTCAAGCCACAAATGATTAAACCAAACCCGGTCGAGGCGTTCAAAAATAGTGTTAATACAACGACGAATGGTCCAAGTGAACTTAGGCCCATAGGACCCAATATCAATAAGGTTACAACTATCCATGGTTGAATTGAAAATATTGACTCTGTTTAGCTTAATGCCACGTCCACCCAACTTGTCAGCAGTACAAGTCACCTTATTGAAGTCACCAATGCAATTCCAAGGAGTATTAAGTTTTTGAGAAAGGGTAGTAAGTTCATTCCAAAGGCTAGCATGATTTCTAAATTTGGGACTCGGATAAATAGCTGATAATAAGAAAACAAAGTTAGTCGAAAGTACCTGGACCACCATATTAATAATTTGAGTTCCCTTGTTGACAAGAGTAATAGCAGCCACCCTCACATTCCATAAAATAATAATTCCGCCAGTGGAACCCACTGGATCCAAGATCTCCCAGGAGTCAAAAGGGAGACGGCGCATGATGGTCAGGGAATTAGGCGAAGAAACTCTGGTTTCAGAAAGGATGACAATATTTGGCTTATAGGTGTTAATCAAGTAAGGGAGGTGGGTAGAGAAAGAAGGCCTGGCAATACCACGACAATTCCAGTAGAGGATGTTTATATTTTTTGGTACCAAGAAGGAATTAACTAGCTCGGTCAGAGCTCCCGGACTGTCCACGTTCTCCACCACGTCGAGTTCTCGATCTAGACGGGCGCTGAAGAACCTGCAGTTTGTTCTGCACATTGTCATGAATAGTGCCCTGTGGTTTTTTTCGTTGTCCCAACTGATCCACAGTTCCAGTTGTCTCATTCGAATCATTGTTCGAAATATCGTCACTGAGTTTGTGTAACTCGCGACTCGGAGATGCTTCGAATCTAAGCTCAACAAAAAAGGTTTCCCACAATCAAGACATAATGGGTGTGGGGTCCAAAAGGAACTCTAAGGAGTTTGGGAGCACCAAGTCTGGGTGAAAGAGGTGATTGGATCGGACAAACCACCTGATGAAGCAAGTTGGGGCGGGCGGTAGGGTTTGGAGATCCGAAAGGTCTGGGAGGTGAGCAGGGGCAATGCAACGGTTTGGTAACTTGGTGTTGATCAAGCTTATGCTCAGACACAACAGAGGGGGTGAGGATGGGTTGGCAAGAATTGATCGGAGGATGGGGACGGTTACCTAATAAGAGAAGAGGCAAGGTTCGAAGAGAAAAGTTGTTTGATTGATTGGGACTTCTGGTAGTGTAAGAAAAAGGGGTTGGTAGGATTCCACTGGTATCGCTTAGGGGTGGAGGAGAGTGATGGTCAGGGGAGCGGGATGGGGGGGGTCTGATTGCAGAAGAGAGGCTGGGGGGAGATACAATGAGGGGAGGATTAGCTGGTGCAGTATCTGGTTAATGTTGGATGTGCAAATATATTGAAAAAACTACATTATGACACTATTACTAACAACGCCAATGACAATAACACAAGAAAAATAGTAGAAACATAAACGATTGAAATAACAAACCAGATCTTTTTACATCATCTGGTCAAATATCAGCTAACTTTCAGCTAGTTTCCAAACAGTTTTAATAAAAATCAGCTACCTTTTCTGTTCATAATTTTCACCTACCTTTTCTGCTAATTTTGCCAAACAAAGCCTTAATAACTTAGAATCGGGTCATTTTTAGGTTAGTGATTGAGAGAATTTTACAAGTATATGTTTTAGAACAAAATGTTTATAATAATAATACATAAAATATTGTCTTTTATATATGTTAATAACAAATGTGATGTCAAGTTAGTTATTTGGGGATACTTTGAGTCATTTCGCATTGGACAGTTACAAGTCAGATGGCATCGGGTGGGGTTATACCGAGTCGGATCAATTACGGAGCAATAAAGATTGGGTCAAATTCGATTTGGGGTCATTTTGGGTTTTGAATCACTGTTGCGTTTGTTGAGTCCTCCGCAGTGGCCTTATAGAAGTAAGTGCATGAGACTGGCCCATAAGCAAGTGAGGTTCCATCCTAAAACCAATTGGTGATAGGAGGAGTAGCCCACTAACTTATAAGCTAGTCTCTTCACTATTATTCTACCGATGTCGGACAATGCCCCTCAAATACTTATGGGAAGAGACCTCAACAATCTCCCCATTTCACATGTGTGTGTGTGCGCTGAAACTCCCCCTCACTTGGCGCTACTCCACATCCAAAATAACCCTGTGTCGGGCCGACCATGCTACTCCGCACGATGCTACTCCGTATCTCTGGTCAACCAAGGGAGAAAGTCCAACGTTGGTGCTATTCCGCACCACGACGCTACTCCGCGCCATCTCGAGCACCGTCACCACATCGCACCTTGCGGTCCCAAGCCGAACCATCGGCTCTGATACCACTTGTTGAGTCCTCCGCAGCTAGCTTATAGAAGTAGGTGCATGAGACTGGTTCATAAGCAAGTGAGGTTCTATCCTAAAATCAATTGGTGATAGGAGGAGTAGCCCACTAACTTATAAGCTAGTCTCTTCACTATTATTCTACCGATGTGGGACAATGCTCCTCACACACATATGGGAAGAGACCTTAACAGCGTTCTTCAATTCGGGTCTCGGCTCACCCTTTTTGAGTTGGGTTGATTTTGTCAAGTGTAAAATTAACAAATACTCCCTCCATTCAACTCCAAACATAATATTTTTTTTTACACTATTCATGAACAAAGAGAATCTTTTCGATTCCTTGCAATATGTAAAACAAAATGTGGTCATATGGATCTGACCCAATGAGTCTAGGTCGAAACTTAGACCCACTGCCATCTCTAAACAGGGTGATGATTTTTAACTGACACGGCCTACTCTTTATTAGGGCCTTATAGTAGCACAAATTCTCAATGAATATGGACACTATCCGTCACAAGCTGAAGACGGATAGTTTCTCTCTCATAAAATATAAGTGGATAGTGCAAATGGTAGGGAAATGGGTACCCCACTTGCCCTCCCACTTGCATTTTGTAAGAGGGCCACTATCCATCTTCAGCTTGTGACGAATAGTGGTCGTCTTCTATGAGACGGACTGTTATAGTAGGAATATGTGTTGGACGAATGGTATTAGAAAAGTTGTTGTGGTTCCCAAGCAGTGGATTATTGTTTCATTAGCTACTAAAAAGAAGCTAATAAACTGCAGTTGTTTTTGCAAACAACAGATGAAGACCCATAAACATCTATTCATTGGGTGTCAATTTTCACAAGCTCTTTCGAAGGACATTGTTGCTTGGGTTGATCTAAAAGGGTGGTTGAGGGACTTTGATTTTTAGGGTTGGATGCACTAGTTATCTCACTCTTGTCACAAGAAACTAGACCTGGCAAAACGGGTTATCGAGTCGGGTTCAGGTCGGGCCAATTCGGACAGGGTCAGTTCGGGTTTATCATATTATCGGGTTATTTCGGGTTTGGCCGGGTCGTTTCGAGTTTCGGGTGATTTTCGGGTATGTTGGTCGTGTAACACCCCCATTTATTTAGGAGCCTTTAGCAAGACATTCCCAAATAAATAGGGCTGTTATCATCTCGGTTTCCCGAGGTAGTGAATAATAAAGTACAACAAAGCAAAGTACTTTAAATAAAATTTAGCGATTACATGTTTATTATAACGTAAGCAACTAAAACTTAATATAAAATTAAATACAACTCGTAGCAGAAATAAATAAAGTGATTAATAACTACATGATCTAGACTTCTAGGCAGACTGGCCGAATCCTCACGGATCCCATAACCTCCTAAGTCAACTAATCTTTAGCACCTGCAAATATGCTCCCCATTTATGGTTCATCACAGGTGTTCATGAAAACACGGTCAACCACGAGGTTGAGTAGGAAACTAAACAATGAATAAAAACAAATATGCAACCTGCAATAATAATGTTACACAATATATAAATCACAACCAAAGGCACACAACCACTCCTGGACACACAGTCCACACCACAGTCAAACGGACACATAGTCCCTCCTCAGACACACAGTCTGGATACTCCTTGACACACAGTCCACACCAAGACACACAGTCATACTCCAGGACACACAGTCCAATGGACACACAGTCCCGCCTCAGACACACAGCCTGGATATACTGGACACACAGTCTCGCCTCAGACACACAGTCTGGATATACACAAAACTCACCTCCCAACTCGAACAACAATCAATAATAATGACAGTCTCAGTAATACAACCAAACCAACATGATATAAAATAACGGCATAAGGCAGAAAATCCAGCAAGGTAATAAAAGATCGTTGTAAACAGTTAAACTCATCCTTCACCAATCCTCCAGAACATATAATTAATCCATCTTTTAGTAATAACATAAATAAGACAAGATTGAGTAGTTTTCTACCTCATAGCAAATCTTCGAGTCACACGAGTCACACAAGAAATCAAATCGATCATTTACAAATCCATAACAAAATAAAAGATTCAAGCCAGTGGAAGTTGATGCAAAATCTCCAAATTGATTGCCCAATTCCTTTTTCCCTTTTTATCTCCCTTGTAATTCCCTCTCTCTGCCTCTAACTTTTATGTGATGTTGTAAAAATTATTCAATGATTTATGAATAGGCTAGCATGATATGTATGTATATATATATATATATATATATATATATATATATATATATATATATATATATATATATATATATATATATATATATATATATATATAGTAGTAAGGTAATATTATTTTAGGAAAGTTTCTTTATTTATTATTATTATTATATTATTATTATTACAACTACTACAACTATTATTGCTTATTACTAATATTACTACCACTATTATTATTATTAATATTAATATTATTATTATTATTATTATTATTATTATTATTATTATTATTATTATAACAACAAAGCGTAAAATATGGATTCCCGTCTCAAAACACATTTCCTCATTAAAAGTATAAATTGGTAAATAGTAATAATAATGATCATAAAATTTATGTTAATAAATTAAATTCATAAAAGTCGTTTAATAAATGTAACTCCTTCACATTTACCGCTGACAATCCTTTAACTAAGTCTTCAAATATACGGGGTATTACAGGTCGGGTCATTTTTGTGTCAAGCGGGTCGGGTTAATTCAGGTTCAGGTCATTTTCGGGTCAACGATTAAGATAGAAAAAAGTACGTTTTGTATTATTACCTATTTTTACTTCAATTTTGATAATTGATTCTTTATTTTTAACATTAACATATTAGTGTGCTTTTAAATTGGTCATTTTAAGTCTTTTTTGTTTTATCGGGTCGTTTTCGGGTCGGGTGGTTTCGGATCAAGCCATTTCGGACCGGGTCAGTTCCGGGTCAATAAAGTTCGGGTCGGGCCGGGTAAATTCGGGTTTCGGGTCAAAGTCGAGGGTTGCAGTTCGGGTCTCGATCCAGACTTTTCGGGCCGGGTCGATTATGCTAGCCAAGTCTACAAGAAACATTGGAAATAAGACTGTTGATAATTCCATTTTAAATTCAATTTATACCCCCCCGAAGTGCTACAGATAGATTGTCATTTATGCTTGTTTTTAGTTGAAGGCAATATGTATCATTGAAATATCGCTATTTCCGTCTTGTTTCTTATTTTACAGGATTAGGATTTAGTGGACCTAAGCTGTCTCCAGAGCATAAGTGGAGGCTAGCTACACATAACCTCACTCGAAACAAGGACCAAATCATAAAAGTACGAGCTAGAATGAAGAAAAGGATCACTGAAGGGCTGTTACTTTAGCCTTTACTCAAGCGAGCATTTGTTTTCTCGGTCGAGTAGAATTCAGTCGATCGAGTATTTTCTTACTCGGTTGACCCGATCTTTATTATCATAAAACCTTGTTTATGGTATTATTAATTACATTTGTATAAATACTCTAATGGTGTGTTTGGGAACAAAGATTGTATTCTCAAATTAAGATTTGGACCAATTTGCATGCTTGGCAAACCTATTAGTTTTGGATTTCCAAATCCCTACCAAATCCAAGTAAGGCTAAAATAAACTCATTTGAAATCCACACTCTAACCCCCCTCATTTCAAATCCTTATTTCACTTTGCTAAATTTAAAATGATTCATTTCAAATTAAATTCTTATTGTCAAACACTTCCTAAACCTCATTAAATCATATTACACTTTTTATGATCATCAATAGGAGTAATTTTAAACCTTTAAGCAACACTTAGCACTTTAAGCTTTGATACTCAAGCTGATCTACGATCAGATTTTGCTTTTAATCTTTCAATTGTCGGTGATCGATTTCTTCTTTGTTGCTTTAGTCTTCATCTTTAATTATGTTTGTTGTCCTTTCAATTAATTTGAGTAGCTAATTCCTTAATCCCCTTACTACTAAGATAATAAAAATTCTCTTAGTTTTCCCGCCTAAAGAGATTTCTACACAGTTGGGCCTGTTTTTCCGTATACTTAAACCACAAGATTGAATGGATTGTAAATTGTGGACCATATACCTAACCTACCGTTTTGTATCCCACCTGGCAAAGTAAAAGTTATTAATAGCCCATATTTTTGGACTCTACATGTTATATTACAAGTTAGATGTGTTACTTGATTTCCTATACATTTTCAATTTACTAATTGGTTGCATGGCGCTCGCAAAAGCGCGCGGTCCCCCAAAAAATTTTGATCGTTGACGTTTCATGTACATATTAGCATATTTTTTTATGGGTCTAGCTATACATAAATGTTTAATGTTGCTAAAATGAAACTATTGTTTTACTATATTGATGGTTGAATTGTTTGTAAACAAAATTATAAGCATTTGTAAATAATTCGTCATTTATCTCGTAATTAATAATCATTGCATGATCTCGAAATTCCGAAACATTAAAGTGAGCCATTTTTATTTATTACATCATACTTCAATGCCCATGTATATTAACTACCAAAAATGAGAAAATTTCAGACAACCAATGGTGTATAATGTTATCTCCTCTCCTTATCCCCTACCCCCCTCAAACTAATTAAAGCCAAACATTTCCTACTCTCCCTCCCCCTCCCCTCCCTCTTGATTCTATGTGGATGTGATAGACATGCAGATAGTCATATATAAGAAAGAACTAATGTTGGGTACACCACATGCGTAGACAATTTGAAAACAAAATATAAAACAGGGGCTCTCCCGTCCTATCGACGTTCTTTCCGTAAACAATCTCTATTTCTCCCTCGCTCTCTCTCTCCCTCCTTCACAATATAATAAAACCAAACACAGAGTTCCGTCTCTCTTAATCCAAACAAAACCAAACACAAACTCTCTTACTTCCCATCAAATATGTTACACCCTTCCTCGCTCATCATTACCGCGAATGGTAGCGATTTTTTCTTCTTTCCTTCTCTTGATAATCCATCTTTTTTTCCAATTCTGGGATCAACTAAAACACATTCGATTCTATCGAACCAGCCACTTATGAAAGCTGGATAAGTAACATGAAGTCTAAAGGACAAACTAAAACACATTTAAATTCATTATCAAACCACCCACTTACTAAAGGTGGATAGGTAACATGAAATCTATTATTGAACATATGACTGCCAATTTGAGCCAACCGTCATTACCTATGAATGAATATATTTCCAAGTTCTATGCATAAGTAGCCAAGAATGACATATTCAAAATAGTAAAAGTAGTAAGACCAACACGACACGAGCACCTGGAGGTCTCATTCCTTTAATCTTAAACAAATACACATTTGTTGTCAACACGCATGTGACAAGAAAGTAAAATCTTTTAATTATCAGAAGGTACCTGCTAGTGAACACACATGAGTCCTCTTTCTCTGCCAAAGTAGCATACGTGCTGGTGACGTAGCTTGATGGCACCACATCCATAATTTCTCTACACAAATTACTCAAGTCATTATATTTCACATGGGTGATTTGAATCCGCTATACTATAACTGAGAAAAGATAGCTGAAGAATACCATAGGAATATCACAGTTCAATAAAACTTATCTTTGACATTTCTAACAATTGTGATAATAGAATTTAAATCTGCTCTAACCTTAGTGTGGACACGGGCCCACGGGTTTGCTTGGGAATAACAAGCGTCTGCATTTGTGGAGCCGCCACCAATTTATTGGGGAAAATTGGAAACCGTTCGAATACTTCGCGTCATGTCAAGACACAAAGTTGTGACATAGACACCAAGAACTCGTAACCCTTAGCATTCTATGTCTATAATGAATCTCGTGGATGCTAACGAACACGTATGTTCTCAGAGATCTGGAGTAAGGGGTGAGGGTACGTATTAGGAAGCTCTTTTGGTCGAACACCTAATCCCGCCCGCCTCGATAGCGGCCTCTACTAATGATTAGGGAAATTATTCATACTCGATATGTCGTCGACTATATGCATGCAATGCTACATCCAATAAATTAATCCTAGCATGTGAGAATTAACTAAGTCGATGAACATGTAATTTAGCATACATTAAGTCGAAGTAGGGATATAATGTTGATTACATGTGAAAACATACAAACAAACGATAATAAAGGATATAATAAAGATACAATAATTGAAATTACAATAATTACATCGGTTCGATTGATTTACGTCGAAAATACATTTAAGACGGATATTTTTAGAAAAGAAAAGGGAAAATAAATTAACGAACAGATTAGCAGTGATAATACGGGTAATAGTTGATTAATGCGTAAACTAATAAGCTAGGTCAGAGCAACAACGGAATTTCAGAAGCAGAACTCAACCCGGAATAGGCGCAGCAGAGCTGCATCCCTTGGAAGAGGCGCAGTGGTCACTGCGTCTTTTCCTGAGGTGAGTTCTGGCTGTGAAGCCGGAACTGCATATCGTTAATATTCATTAGTAATTTATTGACCGATTAATGATATTCGACTCAAGTAAAAGTGATTTAATGGATTATTTACATATGAAAGGGTCATAAAAATAGTAAAAGACGGACTCGAATTAATTAGAACGAATTAAAAGATTAATTACAAGATTAATTGTGAATTAATTACAAACTAAATTTATTAGGGCTCAATTAATGTTAAACTATTGACGATGATGATGATAAACAGATGAAAATATACCAAAGGTCGAATTCCAGAGACTTGATATTGAGGAATCGAATCTCTAAATCCCGAATTGATTTTAATGACGAAAACCCGCAAATATTAATTACTTGGAATTTAAGTCGAGAATTAAAAGATGATAAATTAGTAATAAATTATGTATATTAAAATTAGTATGCGAATGAAATAAGAAACAAACAAGAAAAAAAGAATGAAAGCAAGTAAACGAATTAACAGAAGAGGAAGAAAGAAGAAGGAAAGCAGGAACTGCGGCAGCCTCAAGAAGAGGCGCATCAGATGCTGCGGCTCTTCGAAGAGGCGTAGCAGTTGCTGCGTTCCTTCTCGACATCAATCTCGCGTTAATCCGTAAAAAGTTTTTGATCAAAAGGTTTTATAAATCGGTTTTTTTAAACATGCTTTCAACGTAAATCTTACAATGATTAGTACAAAAAATGAAATACAATAATAAAAGATGGGATTTACACCCTCAGACTTACATGTTTGACGAAACGAGATTGACTAAGTTAACAATTAGTGATTGCTCGACTCGAATGTACGACGAAAGTGCCCTCGTAAGAGGAATTAAACTAAATTGATTAAGTTGATTGAGTGGAGTTGGTCAAATTGGTCGGTCATGCAAAACGAGGCTGGTACTCTAAATGATTCGAGCTTACGTGGTCGAAAGTTCAAGCACGTAGACGCCAATAAGCAGAGAGCACGGGCTTAGAATGCAAAGGAAGAAGAGAAGGGCGGACACTCGCGTGAAAAATATGTGGAACGAAGCTCCCTATTTATACTAAACACACGGAGGAATTATGGTAAGGGTAGGATTCGGAAGGAAAGATCCGGAAATAACCGACTTAGTTGAAACGCGGAAACTTGGACAAAAAGAGAGCCCTGATAAAAGGCGCAGCGGGTGCTGCGTCCCTTGGAAGAGGCGCAACACTTACTGCGTCCTTTCTCGGGTAGGATCCTTCTGCGCGTAGAAAACGCGTTTGACATTCTGTCGTATTTTAGGCATAACTTTCTCTACAGGACTCGGAATAAGGTGATTTTGGTGGCGTTCAAAAGCTAAGAGAAAGATCTAAAACTTTCTGTGAAATAGGCCTGACCCAAAAAAGTCGTTATCACCTCGTAAAATGGGCCTAAATGTCGGGTTGTTATTTCTTTTTGGTGGAATGTGAAACTTCTCATTAGAATATTGGCAAGTTAAGTACATACACCAAACTATAACAATTCCATCACAACATTACATAAGTTAACACAAGATAACATCCTGAACCCAAGCCATATCCCTACTTGGGACCTTCTCCAATTTTAGAGTATGCATTCTCCCACGAAGCACATCATGGATACGCTTCCTAACAGTCTCAGGACGAGGAACCCAGTCTCCTATTCTGCATTTGTTATGTCCCTCCCAAATGTAGTAGACCAAACTAGCAAGAGCAGCTAGAATAATTTTCTTACGCAACAATGATCTACCTCTCCATTTCAGGCTATTATCAACAATATCAGTAGTCCAGTAAAAGCCAAGCCAGAGTTGCAGCAGTTGTAAACATCTCATGCTAAACGGGCACTAAAAAAACAGATGCAGAGAAGTCTCTTGCATAATCCCACACATGAAGCAGACTCCATCATTGTGCACACCAAACTTAGTCAGCTTATCTTTGGTTAGGAGTCTACCTCGAATGAACAACCAGTTGATGAAATTCACTTTGGGTAGAGCCAGCCTATTCCAAACATAAGGTTGCCAAGGAACCTGTAATTGATTACCAGAAAGCCAATTATAAACTAGAGAAGTAGAATAAGGGACATGCAGCCACTGAACAAAACCAGGTGCAAGAATTTCCTTGACTTTGCACAGTTGCCCCCAGGTCCAACTAGATTGAATAGTAGGTCAGTACTGCCACCAATCATGCTGCTTTATATAAAGATGGTGCACCCATCTGACCCACAAATAGTCCTTTTTATTTGCTACCCACCAAATGTACTTCCCAAGAGTGGCAATATTCCAATTATAGGAATTATGAATTCCAAGTCCACCCTGGGCCATTGGCAAACAACACTTATCCCAAGCAACTGCAGGAGCCTTATGGTGTTCATTAGTCACAGACCATAAGTAAGCTCTGCAAATGATCTCAACCTTATGAATGATAGTTTTTGGAAGAAGGAATACTCTGGCCCAATAACTATGAATCTGAGTCAATACAGGCCTGACCAGGACTAGTCTGCCTGCATAACTCAACTGTTTTGTCCCCCATCCTCTGATTCTAGCCACCAGCTTCTCAACCAGAATGCTACAATCAACATTAGATAACCTCTTATGTGAGATATTGATTCCCAGATATTTAAAAGGGAGAGTACCCTTTTTGAAACCAGAGATATTCAGAATAGAACCCTCAGCTACACCATGAACACCATTCATATAGATATCTGATTTTTCTTTGTTGATATGCAATCCTGATGCCTTAGAAAAAGTAGTAAGAGCCCTCATTATCACAGTGACAGAATCAGGATCTCCTCTACAGAAAATAAGGAGGTCATCAGCAAAGGCCAGATGACACAAATTCAATGCTTTACACATGGGATGAAATCGGAAGTTCTGAGTCACAGTAACCAGATTTAAGATTCTTGTAAAGTACTCCAAACACAAAGTAAACAACAGAGGGGAGATAGGGTCTCCTTGTCTCAAGCCTCTCTTTCCTTTAAAATAACCAAACTGGCTGCCATTAAGTGAAAGAGTGTAAGCAGGGGTAGATACACATTGCATAATCCACCCTATCATTCTCCTAGGAAACTTAAGAGCATATAGCATATCCTCCACAAAATCCCACTCAATTGAGTCATAAGCCTTCCTCAAGTCAATCTTCATCATCACTCTAGGAGAACAAGTTCTCCTATTGTACAAACGTACAAGATCTTGACAAATAAGGATATTATCCACAATATCCCTATTCTTTAAGAAAGCACTTTGGTTCAGGCTAATGATATCAGCAAGTACATCATTCTGTCTACCACAAATAATTTTAGAAATGCACTTGTAAAGCACATTACAACAGGCTATGAGTCTGAAATCCATGACTGATAGGGGGACCTCTTTCTTAGGGATAAGAGTGATCATATTAGAGTTAATCTGTTGCAGCAGCTTATCATGGGAGAAAAACTATAAAATAGCCCCAACCACATCATCTCCAATGATATCAAAAGCATCCTTGAAGAAACTAGAGGAGTAACCATCAGGTCCAGGGGCCTTCTCATTAGGAATAGAGAAAAGGGCAGTCCTGACCTCCTCTCTAATAACCTCGGCTACCATAGCAAGAGACTGAAGGTCAGAGACACATTTTCCCCTCCTAACAACACCACAATTGACCCTGGTAACTCTTTCAGAGCTTCCAAGGAGCTTCTGATAATAATCAAGGAAAGCCATTTCAATGGTGTCATTATCAGAACATTGATGACCATTCATATCCAAGATGCTAAGAACCTTATTCCGAGCTCTTCTAGCTCTAATTGAACTATGAAAATAGTGTGTGTTTTCATCATTACAAGTCATCCAGATAACCTTAGCTTTCTGACCAAGGAATGACATTGTAGCATCCTGGAGTTCCTTAAAAGAGTGGGCAACAGCTCTCTCTTCCAGTTGCAGCAGAAGATTATGGGGATCCAAATGAAGCCGAGATTGCTTCACTTCAAGTACTAAACGAGCCACCTCAGCAGTATTTAAGATATCACCAAACCCTTCTTTATTTAGTTTCTTCAGAGGGCCCTTAAGCATCTTAAGTTTCTTTGCCACCTGAAACATAAGACAGCCTCTAATCTGTTGACTCCAAACTCCCTGCACAGTCTATTTGAAATTACCATCCTTACTCCACATCATGAAATATTTAAAAGATGACTTGTGCTTGCCAACATCCTCCCACAAGCTGATAATACTAGGGTTGTGATCAAATAAGCCTTCAGGTAAGAAGTTGACAGTACCAGCTGGACCACTCAAAAGTCACTGATCATTAGTCAGCACATGATCAATCCTACTGAAGACCCTAACATCCCCTTCTTGTTTGTTGTTCCAGGTGTAATAAGCCCCTTGAAAAACCAGATCATACAATCTACATTGATCAACACACCCTTGAAAATCCTTAGTCTCAGCATCAGTAACTTTTGCCCCTATCCTCTCATCAGCATAGAGCACATTGTTGAAGTCTCCCATCACTAGCCAATGACCATTAACAGATGCAACCAAGGTAGTGAGAAAAGACCACAGACTACATCTATCAGTATCCTTATTACTACCATACACCATGGAACAAGTCCAACAGAAACCATTCTGCAAGAAAGTAACCTGTAAATACATAAATTGCCAATCTTTACTGAGAACATTCACAGTGAACAGAGAAGGATCCCACATGATCCAAATCCTACCACCATAAATGATATCATTATTCACAACAAACTCCCATTTAGAACCTAATCCAGCCTGCACTTTATTCATATTAATACTCTTAACTCTAGTCTCAACAAGCCCAAAGAAACCAACATTATTCACATGAAGGAGTCTCCTAACATCTCCTTGTTTATTCCTTTTATTAATTCCCCGAACATTCCAAAATCCAATACTAACCATTGAAATGTAGTGTTGTTTTGCCCTTGCTAATGCTGTTCAAGAGGTTCCTCCTAATGGAATAGCTGAGAACATCCATAAAAGAAGGACCACTCTGAACACCACCCTCTCCCCTTTTAGCAACCTTATGAAGGAAACCAGCAGTAGGTGAGACTGAATTAGTCATTGACCCCTGATATGGCATATGAGTTACCACAGAGGCAGGGTTCAACACTGGTAAAGTTTCCTCACTTGTTCCTTGACCAAGAGTAGCTGGCTTTGCCACCACAGGAGCCACCACCTTGGTTTCCAAACCATATGAACTTTCTTAGGGGCAGGTTTAGAGGGTTTCTTCTTACAGGAGACAGTTTCATAGCCAATTCCATGACATGTATCACACACAGCAGGCTTCCACTCATAGTGGACCTTCTGAGATCTTAAGACACCATGCTCATCAAGGAATTTAATAGAAGCAGACAGAGGCTGACCAACCTACACTTCCACTATGTACCTGGCATACTCCAGGAACTCCCTCTCCTGAGTAGCCCGATCACACTGAACAGGTGAGCCAACCATACCTGCAAGATTTGGTAATGCATTTCCCCAATACTTAAAACTTAGATTGTAAAACCTAAGCCATATATGGACTGATTTAGGTTTTTCCTTCTCCAACTTAGAGTCAGGAGACCAATCCTTCACAATAAAAGGCTTACCGTCAAATAATAGGGGTCCTAACTGTAAGGCTTTGAGTTTATCATCACTAGTCTTAAATCGAACCAAGCAAACTTCATTAGGTTGAAAGGCAACATTATCAATTGCTAAATTCTTCCAAATACGTCTAACATAACCTCCTAAGACGTTGCTAGGCGGATTTGCTCCCAGAACATAGCAAAAAATCGATGAAGACCAATAATCCAACTCATTCTGAACATCCTCAACAGACAGTTGCAAAATCGGAGGCTTACCAGCTGAAGGAGAAGACATTCGGTGACGACGACGACCAACCTCTTGCCATTCTTCATCATCTGTGGATTTATCCTCCGAAATCACAGACAGCTCCTTAGCAAGATTAAACGCACGCAATTCAGCAGATTTAGAGCTCTCACCGTCACTCATAGACTTTGCAATTTCACTCAATTCTTTATTATTTAGCGTAATAGTACTATTTTTTGATTTATTTGTATTATTATTAGATGAATTATTAGTATTTTTTGATCTCACAGGAGTGTTACTAGCAGACGTCGTCCTCTTACTTCGCGCCATTGCAGGAAAGCTTGAGGAAGACAGTTACTTCTCTCTCTATAATTGTTTCTCTCTCTATGTTTATCGTGTCGGGTTGTTATTTTAACTAAATGAAATGCACATTTTGTAATGTAAGCTTTAAGTTTAGCCCAAACAAGTGACATGAGACTCAAAATTAGATATAACCATAACATTTATGACATCCTAACCTTAGGTAGACAAACACATTGCTTTTGACTCGGGATTTGACGGTTTTAGGAAATGAAGACGGTTTTTGACCCGGACTACAAATGAACTCTAATTACTGCCAAAACGACCGTAATGACACCAAGATGACAACTATGATGTAGACATAAGTGTATGAGTTACCTTTTATTAACCGATTTACAAAACGTCATAAAATTGCGACATATGCTAAACATGCGGCCCAATCATCATTGTGTGGCTTGCGGGAGGTACAGAAATGAGGTATCTACAGAGCCCTCACTTTGACTAAGGCTTGGACAAGGCGAATTTCAAAGTATAGCCATCAAGTCAATCGAAGATTACAACTTGACGACTATGGCTGTTAGAGCTTGTGTCCTCCACAGTTAGTGTGATAACATATATAAATCTCTTATAGGTTCACAAGGGTATACTTAGTATTTTATCAGTTGATTAACGTTTACTTAATGTAATACTCCGTATTTATAAGTCTTTGGGTACTCTATCGAGTAGGCCTTACTCTGTCGAGTAAGGGTAAGTTGCGAAATAAAATAGTTTCTGACCTGTTGGGTACTCGATCGAGTAGTGGGGCACTCGATCGAGTAAGGGGGTACACGATCGAGTACCTTGGGTACTCGATCGAGTGTCCGGTTTTACGGGGAATTTTCTCGGGTTTTGTTAATTATGCGATTAAGGTATTTAAGTATCGTCGTCATTGTTTTAAATCACTTTTACAAAACCTAAAACCCTGTTTAAGAGAGAAAGCAACAAGTTCATCTTCCTAATCGCATTCTTAGCAATTCCGGAGTTCGACGGTCGAGTTCTTGTCGTTGTTTATATCGTTGGATTCCTTGCGTCGAGGGTAAGATCTACGTACCCTTTTTATTGTCTTTCCTTTGATTTGGTTAAACCCTAATTTTGGGATTGGGGGTTTTTATGATTTGTTAAGGTTAGATTGTGATTATGTGATTATGTGATTATGTGATAGGAGAAGGATTTGTAAAGGAGAAGTTTTGAGGCAATTTGCTAGATCGTCGATGATTGTGTTGCTTTCCGGGTAGGATTTCTACTCGTATTAGTCCCATAATGGGATATTGGTGATGTCTTTGTAGTTAGTTGTTTGATATGATGATTGTATTGTGTTTGTGGTTGTGATTCTTTGTTGATGGTTCTCGAGATGCGTTCTCGGTGAGTGGGGTCACTTGCGGGAGTGACTTCACGCCCTAGTTTCGCCCTTCGTGGAACCCGCCACGGAAGGGGATGTGCACATTAATGGAACAGGGTTATCGATCGGTATGATGAGCGGGGCTTAGGTGGGAATGGCTGCGGTCCCCCATCGGGTGTAATGGTCCGGTGGACGATCGATATTGAGATGATGGGAATTGGTTGGTGGTGTGTGTGTGTGTGTGATTCAAATTTGTCTGTTTATCTTATTGTTGATGTATATTGAGTTGTGTGATTAGTATTGACCCCGTTTAAATGTTTTAAAACTGTGGTGATCCATTCGGGGGTGGTGAGTAGTTGCTTAGCGGTATATCTTGGATACGCGTGGGATCTAGTGGGGATGAAGTCATCACATATCGAGTCTTTAGTCTTCCCATTTGTGTTTGTTAGGACAGTTCCTTTCAGTTGGTTTATAGTTTGAGAACAGTTGTATTTTGCTTACAGTTGGTTTTGTAATGTAATCACTTAAACTTATTTAATTAAGTATGTTTCTTCATTGTCTTATGACTATCATGCCTCGGGTAACCGAGATGGTGGCATCCTTATACCTGAGTGGTCCTGGTAAGGCACTTGGAGTATGGGGGTGTTACAAATGGTATCAGAGCGACGATCCTGAAACCTGTAACCAATGAACTTAATGAACATAGGGAGTCAATTAAAATGAACCCGGGGTAAAGGTTGTAGGAGCTAATGCAAAGACTTGGGAGAGGTCCTAAAGTCGCGAACTCGCCCTACAATTTTGAACCGGTCACCATGGGATAAGTGTCGGGATCGTTATGTGCATATTGTGTCTTTGTGTGTATCTATGTAGTAGTATGTTGCATGAATTGATGATGATGACGTGAATTATATGTTGGTGGATTGTAAAGCATGAAAGTATAATGATTGATACATGTAATTTGGCATGTTATAGTTATGTAAGGGAAAAGTGTTTTGTCTATATATATATAAAGCGATGTGTAAGTCTACATGTTGTTGTTGTCGTGTTGAGTAAAAGTACAGAAGGTTGGGAGTGTGAATTGAACATGTGCTGAGTGAATATGTTGAACGAATATGGTGGATAAATATGTGGTATGATGGATGAATTAGTGGAAAAGATGAATCATCGTGGTAGTAACATGTGAATAGGGGACTTGATGTCATGTATTTGTGATTTTGTTTACGAAAAGTGATAGAATAAAAACATGTGGGTAAGTCATAATTGGCAAGTTAGATAAGTTATGTGCATGATAAATGTTGTTGTTTGGCTTTTGAAAATAGTAACATATGATTATGAATACTGGTTTTATGAGTTTTGGACTGGTTTTGTTTGCTTGGTTGTTGTTTAAGTTGTTTGGAAGTAAAATCAAGTAGTTGTGTTTTTCGATTATAAAGAGGTTGTCTTTAAACTGTTATAACTTGAGATTCATAAATGATTTTGATGTGATTCCAATTGGAGGTGATAGCTCGTCCTTTTACGATTCTAACGATAGGTCACACGCCCAAAACGACCAAGAAATGAGTGAGTTATGACTGTTTTACGAAAACTGGACAGTGCTGAGAATTGGGGTACTCGATCGAGTATCCTCGGTACTCGATCGCGTAAGGGGGAACTCGATCGAGTACGTTAGTTACTCGATCGAGTAGCCCTGGTGATTTGTTTTACGTGCTTCTGATCTTGACCTACTCGATCGAGTAAGTCCCTTACTCGATCGAGTGTTCTGTACTCGATCTAGTGACCCTTGTTTTGGGTCATATGCTTATCTTTTGACTTCGTTGCATATTATGTTTAATTCAAAGTTATTATTTTGCTTCTTTATGCATTGTTTTACATGTATGTTGGTCTTGACGCGTAAGTTACCCAATCTTGTGGTGTAGTGAGTGACACCTGTGGTGAGTATGAGTTCGGTGGGAGGACATGAGTTATACGTGGTTGTAATAGATAGTGGAAAAAGAAAAGGAAGATTGTTATGGCTTAATTAAGACATAGAGCATGTTTTCTGAGATGAAATGAGATGAGTGATATGAGTGTATGTTGAGTAACGTAAAAGTAAGTGAATGTGGGCAATGGATGATGTGAGTCTAAGGAACGTGAGAATGAAAGGATTTAGAGTAAGGATATGGATAGTGACAACTTGAGATGTGTAAAGAATTATGGAGGGAGGTAGTTAAGAGCCGTGTGGGTTAAGAATATACATAATGAAAGTTCGTTTTAAAGGGGTTGAGAAGAGTGGTATATAGTGAACTTTGTGGAGACATTTCGCGGGGTGGAGATTTGGCTTTTTAAGAGATGAAACTATTGTGGGTTTTCCTTGGGCAATTAGCAGTATGAAAGGAATTTTGATTTCTAGAGATGTAAGAAGGGAGATGCAATTGTTGAACAGTAAACGTTGATTCTATGGATGGATTAGTGGCAAGGGTGATTGATGACATAATAAGAGAATATTTGTGGTAAGAAAGAGGGAGATGATATCGATATAAAATAATGGGATTTGAGTTTTGGAGCGATGAGAAGGTAATTGGTGCACTAAAAGGTTAGATAGAAGTAATAAGGAGTTGAGCTATTAAATTGGTATTATTGAGTGTAAAGAGAAAAGAAGGATAAAAGTAAGCTGAGGAAAATGTTCACCGGAGTTATGTGATATAGAGGTAAGGAATCATCGAAATGTGTGATAGTATCACGAGGATGTTAGCTGAAGGTTATATAGGAGCTTCAGGACAACATGATTGATAATGAGTTTCGAGGAATTAAGGGAGTAAG
The DNA here is from genome assembly GCF_048544455.1 of Silene latifolia. Lineage (NCBI taxonomy): Eukaryota > Viridiplantae > Streptophyta > Magnoliopsida > Caryophyllales > Caryophyllaceae > Silene > Silene latifolia. The sequence continues at coordinate 161,494,909 of NC_133536.1, read as the reverse complement.
AAGTTGGTGGAGTATTAGCACGATACGAGATATTTGGTGGAGAGTTGGATGACAATACAAATAAGATAGTATTGGGAATAATGTTGAGGTAATTTTGTGGATGGGTTTCTTTGTTCGTTATTTGGAATGTTAACCAAAAATAGGAGAAAAACCATGTTATTTTGATATGAGTGTAAGAGGTTTGATATACGAGCGGTGGTGGCATTGTGGTGTTATCACTAGTGGTTAAGAGTGTTGGTATATTAGAAAGGTAGCAATTCTAAAGAGGTGATTTGGTAGGGACCGATTGTTGTGTATGATTGTGAGAGGGTATAAGATGTGGTTAGATGAGGCGGTTGCTAATAGTTGAATAGTAAAGGTATGGTTATATTTGGCAGGAAGTGATGGTTGTGCGAATGGGGGAATATGTTATGAGGGGCATATGAGTTAAACTCGGGCGACAGGTAACCTTTATCGAGTGGTAACTTACGTGGTCAGGATTGACTAGTTGGTTGTGATTACGGGTCTATGATATGTGTAAATGTTTGTGTGAGGTTCTGACCTCACAAGAAGTGGTATGGTGTGATAATTATAAAGTTGTTTTATGAATGTTCCGTAATATATATGTTGGACACGGTAATTTAATTGAATGATATCCAAAAGGGTAATAATTTGATTAATTGACATGGCTAGTTATAATTTTATGTGTATTAATAACACATGTGTATTCCATGAAATGGTAGAAATGATGTTCATGAGATGCTTATCTGTGTATCCACATAATATGTTGCGTGGTGACTTAATAAAGTGGATTTGAGTAAGTTTTCTTGTCCGAGAAGTTATTTTTGAGTCGGTGTTTATGGGAATTGTATGCGATCGTGATGTCTATCGGTGTGGTTGTGGTGCTTCGGGTGGTGATCCGGGCACGGTACATAGTGCTGTGATATGGGTATTTTCGCACTACGGTGTGGCTGTTGGTGGCGGTGTTGTGATGCCGTCACCGGTTGTGGTGGAGTAGGCGGGATGATTATGATTCGAGTTTCGAAAATACATACCAGTCATACATAGATTGTTGTTTTATTTGTTGTTGTTTTTCTCGTGAGTTTCGGTTTGGACAAATAGACTATTGTTTTGTTTGCTAATGTTTCTTACAAGTTTCAGTTTGAGAAGGAGGGTAGAGTTTAATATAAAGAGAGTTGTATATGTTTTCGTTGTTGTCATGGTATAGTGACATTCTGTTAATGGGACACGGTTGTGAGAGGTTGTTACAATAATTATGATCTTGTTCTAGTTAAGGTTTCAGTAGACATGGTAATGGCAAGTGAGTCGTAGAACATGTGTGGTAATGACCCGAAAGATGCAGGTGGTTCATAATCTTTTGTTGAGACAGTGAGTGTAGGGTATTGGGAATTAGTGTCATGTTAAGTTGTGTATGAGTTTTGCGGTAATGAAGTAAAGAATTTGAGGATCTAGTGTGAGTATACGTAACGAGTGTGGATCGGGAGTTATACTTCTGGAAGATAAGTGCTTTACATAGCGAGGTATGTTGGTTTGGCAGTAATAATGAAGAGTGGGTATGGCGATTTGCTACGAGTTTATGGTATAGGTTAGGTGCTATGCCGAATGAGTTGAGGAATGAGAAATGTTTATGTACGGGAGCCTTGGATATAAGAATAGTGAGTGTTTGGTTTATAAACGGTTATCTTTGACATGTAGTGGTAAAGAGGGTAATGAAATATAGCTAAGGATTTAGTATTAGTGAGTTACGAGGACGTAACATTTGTCTTAAGAGGAGTAGGATGCAATAAAAGAGAGTTTCATGGTGGTGCATGCGGTAATATAATTGGAAGTAGAGTGTTAGCGTAGCGTAAAGGAGGGATTTGTTTTGTGGATAATACTTATAAAAGGCCATGGCCGTGCTTGTAGTAGTGTGATGCTTCGGTGTATGAGAATATTTTATATAGTGTTGACAGTTGGAGGATGATGTTATGAGTCTGAGTAAACTTCGAGGACGAAGTTCCTTTTAAGGGTGGTAGAATGTAACATTCCGTTTGATGTCTATGAGTGTCTTAGTATTGGGTTTGATAGTTGATGATATTATGGAGCTAGCAGCATTAGAGGATGATAGTTGATTATGTATGGAGTTGGTGTCGTGAGAGATATATATGTGGTAGATACGATATAGTGAGTCATGTTGTGGAAGTAAACATAGTTGGTAGAATGGGGGTTAAGAGTTCATGTTCTATGTTCGGTCGAGTTCTTGAGTCCTTAGCTAAGTTGTTGTGTCTTGGTCGAGTCGGTATGGTTGTTTTTATGTATGGGTTGAACGGGGGACGAAGTTCTTTTAAGGAGGGAAGACCGTAATACTCCGTATTTATAAGTCTTTGGGTACTCTATCGAGTAGGCCTTACTCTGTCGAGTAAGGGTAAGTTGCGAAATAAAATAGTTTCTGACCTGTTGGGTACTCGATCGAGTAGCTGGGGCACTCGATCGAGTAGGGGGGGTACTCGATCGAGTACCTTGGGTACTCGATCGAGTGTCCGGTTTTACGGGGAATTTTCTCGGGTTTTGTTAATTATGCGATTAAGGTATTTAAGTATCGTCGTCATTAATAAGTCTTTGGGTACTCTATCGAGTAGGCCTTACTCTGTCGAGTAAGGGTAAGTTGCGAAATAAAATAGTTTCTGACCTGTTGGGTACTCGATCGAGTAGCTGGGGCACTCGATCGAGTAGGGGGGTACTCGATCGAGTACCTTGGGTACTCGATCGAGTGTCCGGTTTTACGGGGAATTTTCTCGGGTTTTGTTAATTATGCGATTAAGGTATTTAAGTATCGTCGTCATTGTTTTAAATCACTTTTACAAAACCTAAAACCCTGTTTAAGAGAGAAAGCAACAAGTTCATCTTCCTAATCGCATTCTTAGCAATTCCCGGAGTTCAGACGGTCAGTTCTTGTCGTTGTTTATATCGTTGGATTCCTTGCGTCGAGGGTAAGATCTACGTACCCTTTTTATTGTCTTTCCTTTGATTTGGTTAAACCCTAATTTTGGGATTGGGGGTTTTTATGATTTGTTAAGGTTAGATTGTGATTATGTGATTATGTGATAGGAGAAGGATTTGTAAAGGAGAAGTTTTGAGGCAATTTGCTAGATCGTCGATGATTGTGTTGCTTTCCGGGTAGGATTTCTACTCGGTATTAGTCCCATAATGGGATATTGGTGATGTCTTTGTAGTTAGTTGTTTGATATGATGATTGTATTGTGTTTGTGGTTGTGATTGTTGTTGATGGTTCTCGAGATGCGTTCTCGGCTGAGTGGGGTCACTTGCGGGAGTGACTTCACGCCCTAGTTTCGCCCTTCGTGGAACCCGCCACGGAAGGGGATGTGCACATTAATGGGACAGGGTTATCGCTCGGTATGATGAGCGGGGCTTAGGTGGGAACGGGCTGCGGTCCCCCATGGCGGTGGTCCGGTGGGACGGATCAAGTATTGAGATGATGGGAATTGGTTGGTGGTGTGTGTGTGTGTGTGATTCAAATTTGTCTGTTTATCTTATTGTTGATGTATATTGAGTTGTGTGATTAGTATTGACCCCGTTTAAATGTTTTAAAAAACTGTGGTGATCCATTCGGGGTGGTGAGCGATTTGCTTAAGGGTATATCTTGGATACGCGTGGGATCTAGTGGGGATGGAGTCATCACATATCGAGTCTTTAGTCTTCCATTTGTGTTTGTTAGGACAGTTCCTTTCAGTTGGTTTATAGTTTGAGAACAGTTGTATTTTGCTTACAGTTGGTTTTGTAATGTAATCACTTAAACTTATTTAATTAAGTATGTTTCTTCATTGTCTTATGACTATCATGCCTCGGGTAACCGAGATGGTGGCATCCGTATACCTGAGTGGTCCTGGTAAGGCACTTGGAGTATGGGGGTGTTACACTTAATAACGGTTGGCTAGCTAGAAGTTTGACGTTATTATCATACTGATGGCGGTGATCAACTGGTCCCTAAAAGTCACACCTAAAGGATGTGTGTGAGAGATATGATTGTATGAAAATATAATCACATTAATGCCTTATATGACTAAAAGGTTAGTCAATGTGATGATGAGACGATTATTTAATACAATTAAATAATTTTAGCTGAGACGAATTAACTGTTAATTCGTAAATTGAATATAAATTGTTCTATTTAGTTAATGTATATAATGTTAGCTTAAACGAATTAAGATGTTAATTCGTAATTAAACGTAACCAGTTATATTTAATTAGCGAATTATAAATATGTAATATTTATAGTTAATGTATAAATTATGCGGAATTGTCATAATAAAATGTTGACATACCGGTATTAATAAATCGACTACAATCTCTTGTGTGCAGACTTATTAATACATGTTGACATAAATATGACAATTGAAATAAAATACACATTTTATTCATTTTGAGAATAACCAAAAATAAGAAGATTTTTCTCCTTATTTTTGGGTTGGTGAAAACCGAATAAGAGGAAAAAGAGGAAGAAAAAATCTTCCTCTAATTCACTCTCCATTTGGAAGGTTTTTAAGAAGGAGAAAAAGATTATTTTTCTGCTCATTCTTTTTGACCTAATTCTCTCATCACTCACACAAAAACCCTAAAAATTTCATAACAATTTTGGGGATCTCTCTCTAGCAAGAACAAGGGCATTTCTCATAGCATTTTGGGTTCAACGATTAGGAGAATATCGATTTCGATATTGTTCTTAGGCCATATTTCTAGGACCGAAGGTTGATTCTTAATCTCTACTCTTTTTGTTTATGTAAATTCGTTTATGACTAGTTTTATTCATAATTATAATTTCTTATAATCCGAATTTTAGAGGAAGATACCGATGTTTCCCACAAGTGCTATCAGAGCATAGGCCACGAAATTATTTTATATGATTTTCATAAATGGATTTAAACAAAAAAAATTTGAAAGAAAAAAAAAACAATTCGGCCGTGTAAAAAAAATTTTTGCCCAGAATTTTTTTTAGCCGAGTTGATTTTTGTTTTTTTTTATCCTTTGTTTCCATTTTGATTTATTCATATTGTTGTTTTAATTAGTTAAGATGATAATATGATAAATTTGTAGATGTTTTGATTTAATGAGAATTAAATTAAAATGTAAATGGAAATTGTTTTAATGATGATTTTTGTTTTTGCTATATAGTTTTTGGCTCACATGATGTTAAATTGTTGTTTAAGATCATGATTCATTAATTTAAATGTTGATGACTATGCCAATCTTGTTCTAATAGAAACTTTAAACAAATTTGTTCATCTAAATGTTTTGTTTTTGATAAGAAAAAAAAGAGGGCTGTTTTCGTTTTTTATTTCAGCCGAGATCTATAAAAAAAAAAAAATTGTTTTTAGGGCATAATGCCGCAAGATATAAAAAAAAAAAAAATTGTTTTTGTTTATTTTAGGGCATAATGCCGTGTGCAATGGAAAAAAAAAATCTTTTTTTTTTTGAAATGCCGAGAGCCTTTAATAATAAAAAAAAATTTGTTTATTTTTGGCCAATAATAATTATACATTATTTTAATAATGTATGATTGTTTGTTGTGAAAAAGTTCACAAATTTAAGATACCTAATTATTGTAAAGAGGTTTAAAATAATGTTGGATTAATTCATATTACAAGTTAATATGTATTAAGATTGGAATTATTGTGAGTAATTGAGGAATTGTCACATAATTTGATCATTTAAATAGGTGGTTTGGATAAATTACTCTACATAATTAAGGAATTATGTCTTCAATGTTTAATTTATAGTTGATGCATTTTTATTTAGCTGAATGTTTAGTTGAATGGTTTTATTTACGTATTTTGCAATCGGTTGTAATTTATAATACCTAGTGTGGCCTTAGTTAATTATGTTTTCGTAATGATGGAAACATAATTTTAATGTAATTTTGAGATCTCGTATCTCCTTTGGTTTTCTTTTATATTATGGTTTTGAAATTAGAATGTAAATAGGTTTATTATGTAATTTTTAAATTGTAATTTTGAGAAGACTAAAGATGGAGATTGGATTGCTCACTCCCGCTACATGGACCAAGATGGAACATCAAGACAAGCTTCTCGGGTCCTAGGAAGGATTCCAAAGTTGTATTTATGTTCGTTTTGGTAGATAGGCCACACTAGGACTTTGTTTTTGTTTTTACGTTTTTCCATTCTTATTGCTTTTCATTCGCATGATAATTAGTGCATCATATTCCGCCTAAACCAAACCACCTATTACTAAAATGCATGAAAATTGACTCATATAGTTTGGATGTTAGTTTTCATAGACATACAGATGTCAAACAATTTTAAGCCATCACCTTAGTTTATTCATTCTCGCATGCTAGATATTAGTTCAGTTAAAATGAATTAAAACAAAGTGGATGGGATCTTCCTCTATAACTGAAATTGAGACTAGTCTTTATAAGGCCAAACAACTATGAATCCCTTCTTCGTCGGTAGGCATATAGGACCTTACTCTCCATATGACCCCTTCTACGTTGGGTAAGTAGTTTGTGTTCACTTAGTTTACCTCAACATTATAATCCGAAGAGTTTCTCGAGATTATGATGGACTATAGATAGAATTTACAGAAATTTATCGACCAAGAATTCTAAAAGTAGAATTAGCCAAAAGGTTGGCTTATCAATTTACAGATAATTGAGTCTTGCGATCATTTATATAATTCTTGAGGGAGGTCAATTGTATAAATGCTTGAGTCTTCGCGTTATAACAGTATTGCATTAGACTTAAATCAAAACGATGATTATGCATATTATATTTTTCTTCTTTTCGCAGTGTAGAATTCGTTTTATATTGATAATACTGTTACAACAAATGGCTGGAAATAACGAAATCCCTATGCCAAGTGCCACACTTGGACGCGAGTCCTGGCTAAAAGCTTTCATGGACCACATGAATCAGTTCACACGGCTGAAAAATGACGGGTCCAACTTTGCGGACTGGGAGGCATCATTACGGAATGCTGCCATTGCTGACGGTAAGCTCAAGTACTTAACTGAGCCAATACCGCAAAACCCAGGCCCCAATGCAAGAGCTAACGAGTCAATTGCTTATAGTGACTTCTTTATGGAAGCGGGTGCGATAAAGAACGTACTCATTTTTGCAATGGAAACCAATTTGCAAAGACGCTTCATTGCCCAAGGTGCAAACAAGATTTTCACCACGCTCACTAATGAGTTCTCAAAAGCACCGAGAATCGTTACTTATGAGCATACCTGTCGCTTCTTTGATGCGAAACTCCAGAAGGGCCAACCGATTAGCCCACACATTCTTAACATGATTGAGAATGTCGAGAAACTAGAGGCCCTTGATTGCAAAATCAGTGAGAGCATAGTCATTGACCGTATGCTTCATTCACTTCATGATGGTTTTGCCCTTTTCAGGGCAAATTACTACATGAATGACATGAAGAAAAGTCCTCATGAGCTACACTCACTTCTCGTACAGACCGAGAAGGATATGAAATTGAGTGGGAGCATGAAGCAAGATGTTCTCATGATTTCCAACAAGAATAAGGGTAAGGGCAAAGCTCATGGCGACCTAACTGTAGGAAAGCAAAAGTTTAAAAAGTCAGGAAACGGTAAGAGTGGGCCTGGTGAGACTAGTGGCTGATGGGTGATGTCGTCGGGTCACATCCAATCAAACACATTTATAATACTCAACATACAACTAGTTTGTGGTAAGTCGAGGTCGATCCATGGGACGGTGGTTACTCAAATTATTCAATCTAATTATGGTTGTGCTTGGGGTTGTCACAATTATAATGGGTTGATGATTCTAATCTAATAAAAGTAATAAACAAGCAACAAAAGGAAAGATGTAAACAATTGATTAAAAATGCTAGGATATCATGGGTTCATAAGGGATTCATGGGAGTTGATCATACAAACATGTTTCCTACTAGATGCAAGCAATTATTGTTGTGATGGATCGAGTTGGTTTATATATTACAATCCTAGGAAGGTTTGGGTCCCGGAGCAGAATCGATTAGATTGTACAACACCTACAACTCGACTTAATCCTCCCCATCCAACTATATGCATGGTCTAATGAGACTCGAGTTGGTTTATGTCTTACAAGTCTCATTGAAAAGATAAGAGATGGTTGTAAATGCAAGGATTCATAGGCTTAGCATTTCATCAAACATAACATGTGCATAAGTTGAAATCACAACAAGCAAGCAAATTAATTATGGAATCATATTAGATTAAGCATGAATAATTCCCCATGTTTGTTTCCCTAATTACCCATTAATCCTAGCTAAGTAACTACTCACTCATGATCAAGTTTAACATGTTAATAAGTTTGTCAATCATACTAACAAAGTCAAACATGATGAACAAGTAAGAAAGATTAACAATAATTAAAACAAGGATTAAGAGAATTATACCTATGGAGATTCCAAAATAATAATGCAAAGAATAATAGAAGAACTTGATGATTGATGGAAGGTTGTCAATCTCCCAATAAACCCAATAATCTTCTAATTACCCAATAATAAACATGAATTACTCAATAATAAACTTGAACAATGATTAAGGAAAGATTAATGTATAATTTGTGGAAAGATTAAAAAGTAATCTATTCTAATCTACTCATAATCTAATCTAAAGAAGGATTGAATTAACCTAATGAAAAACTTGATGGTTTGATTATTACAAATGGGGTATATATAGTAGAGCATCATTAGGTTAAGCAAGGGTAAAATAGTAATTTAACAATGCTAATTGTTGGGTAGGGAATCGCCGGTCTCAAGAGAGACTCCGGTCTCCTTTTAGCTAGTCTCTCAAGAAATATGCGCGGATCATGGTTCACGTAGCAAGGGAAGACTTTATGTCCAGGAATACGCTCGTCCCGAGCGTAATATGAGCGTCCTAGGCTTCAACCCGAGCGGGTTGAATTTGACCCGAGCGGGTTGAGCTGTATCCTGCTTGACTTGAGCTTGGATTGTAAAACGGACGTCATTTTCTGATCCGGACTCCTATTGGAGTGATTCAAAAGCCTAGATCACTTGATTTTTCGACGCCGTTTCATGTAGCATACTTTCAGAGCCAAAGGAGCAACTCTTGGTTTGGTTTTCGAGCAATTTCTTCTTGCATTGACTTCCTTCTCGTCATCCTTGCTTTTTAGCCTAAGATGCCTCTATATACTCTTTATTTCTACTTCCTTGGTCATCATTCTTGTCTCCTCTTCATACTAGTCCATCCAATATCGTCAACAAGCTTCCAAATATGCATGAAAGACGGGAATTTCCGCCTTATTATCTCCTTTCCTACAAAACATATAAAATGCACTAGGAAAGCAAATATGAAGGATTTGATGGATAAAATGGTCATGAAATGTTATAAAAGTATGCAAAATAGGCTCAATTAGGGGACTAAATGTGTGCAAATAATGTTCACATCAAATATCCCCAAACCGAACCTTTACTCGTCCCGAGGAAAGAGGTGACAAAAACTAGACCTTTATTTAAACTATCCTAATAGTATAGCCGATGTGAGACAATTAGTGGGTCTCACTCTGCCCCTTCAACTCACAACAAGACAACCATGAGATAGGATGCCTTCTTGCAAGGCAAGGTGGGTCTTGCCAAAATGGCGACACATCCAAACATTAAAGCACACAAAATCAAGTAATGGATGCATCTACAAAAGCATAGCCACTTTCCTCATCTAAGTGGCGGAAATTATCTACAAGGGAAGCAATTCAAGGGTACACACTCCTACATAGATGCAATTTCTTTAAACTACTAAGCCTAGAAGGATACCCATAAATCGCCTCCAATTTGTGTCAAGCTAGGATACCTTTGTCCTCAATCGTTAAATGCTTTCGTCAAGAATAGACTCCCTATGGTGTTAGAAACACTGGAGGATCGCGGAATTCCCCCTCTTGCCTAGACAAGAAGAAGGGTCGTCCCCTCTCTACCATGCACAAAAATGGATACGATGGATAAAGGGTTTAATAGATATTTGAGTTTCATTTTGGGAGTTTGCTTTTGTTTTTGTTTTCCCCCCAATTTTTTGTGGCATATAACATTTGAGAACACTTTCTTTTGCCATTTCTTTTGATTTTTGGCTTTTCAACACTTGACAACTTTCAACTTTTTGCATTTATTTTGAACATTTTCAAAGTCATCCCATATGTAGTGAGGGTGCCTTATATTTGAAGCATATGAGTTCTATTTTTCCTCCTCTTTTCATTTGATGCATTTTGCAAACTTTCTTTCACTTTTCATTTCATTGAACTCAAATTTATTTCTTTTTATGTCCATTCCCTTTGATGACAAAAATGTGGTAGAACATGGATGATGGATGGATGCATGGTTTCAAGGGTCACCTTGGAATAAACGGTAGCCAAGGAGTTATCACACCACAAGGTACTCTTGACTAGGCCTTAATCCATGGGTCAAAGGATACTAGCATGACACATCCTAGGGTGTTTTACAAGTATTCTAACAAGCAAAGTCTTATGAAGAAAAAGCATCTACTAGGGCCTATATACACTTGTCAAACTTCCCAAGTAGACGGTTTCGCAAAATTTTTCTAACATGCAAACTACATGCCATGATGCAACTACCATATAAACATCCTAATGCAAATGATTCTACCAACTAACATGACATATAAATTAAATGCAAGTCCTAAGTTCACATTGTTATACCGCATCAATCAAAATAAAGCCACATTGTCATTAACATAAAGAGGAAAAAGGAGATTGGAAAGATCATACCATGCGGTCTTTAATATCCTCATGTCTCGGATGTGGCGTAGTCGATCAATGTGAACAAGGATAAAACAAACACAATATATACAACAATATATACATGACTACACTACAAAGGAAATGAACTTGTTTTTGGTTTTTCAAAATTTTCAAATTTTTATGGTTATTCAAATTTTATGATTTTTTTGGATTTTTGAATAAAAGTTAAGTTAGAATTCCCTATCTCCACACTAATATGGGCATTGTCCTCAATCGCCAAAATGATGGGAAATCATGCAAGCATGATGCATGAATTCTACTCTAAATGCAAGCTATACTAATCTACACTACATGATGCATGGGTTTTTTGTTTATGACGGAGAGCGTAATTTAGATTACCTCCCGTTGCGTATGCATGTACTTCCCCAAATCGAGTTAGACATTATTTCTAATGTCCTAAAGTTGGGGTAGTTTATGCACACAAGATGCAATGCATGAAACTAAATTTGTCATTTTGGTTTTTCAAAAGTGGGAACAATGAAATAAGAACACCTCAATGGGGCCGAGGTGTTAGTCCTCTATGTTGCTAGGACTCTCCAACCATGATCAAGGTCAAATAATGTACAAGTTAACAAAACATAAACTTCTTTCATGAAAATTGAAACTAAAGAGAGAAGATGAGGAAACTTCACTTAAGCTTGAGATGGGTGCCTCACGCCCGCTCCATCTAGCTATGAAGAGATCCTCTAGAGATCGCCGTCATCTCCCTCTAGATCACTATCCCATATTTCCTTGGATGCATCACTTGTATTTGGATCCATGAACTCGTCCTCTTCACTTCCAAGCTCCACCGTGTCCCCTCCGCAAGAATTGTTGCTCCCTTCCTCTTGTCGCCCGTTTGCCCCTTCATTTGCCCTCTCCGAATTGGGGAAGAGTAAAATGTTGCCTTTGGAACCCTAGAAAATTGGGGCTTTTTTATTTTGTGGGGTAAAAGAGTGATTGGGATATGCTTTGGAGTCATAAGGAGGTGGGTTTTTATAATACAAGTGGAACGAAGGGTGATGTGTCACAAATTGTGTGGTGGGGTGTAATAAAATTAGGAAAATCGTGGTTGATTCACCGCAGGGAGACGAGCGGATTCGAGCATAAGACGCTCGGATTCAAGCATCTCGGGACGAGCGGTTTTGTGGGAAGACGCCCGGATTCTGTCACAGTTAACTTTCCAAAAATATGATGCCACCAAGATGGGCGTCTCGATCCCAAGACGCTCGGATTTTCTGAAGACGAGATGGGCGTCTTCTCTCAAAGACGGGCGTATTCTGAGACATTACCCTTTCTTGTTTTTCACAGGCGAAAAGACGGGCGTCTTTCTGCAAAGACGGGCGGATTCCTCAGGACGAGCGTCTTCCCTGCTGAGACGCTCGGATTCTTCGACAGTCCCAAAATTTTCAATTTCACAGCTTAAAAGGACGGACGGATTCTACCTAAAACGCCCGGATTCCAGCAGGACGGGCGGATTCCAATGAAGACGCTCGTGTTCCTTGCTGCGAATTTTTCTTTATTTTCCTTGACTTTGACAAATACTTCCCCACACTTGAAGATTGGTTCCTTCCTTCATTCAAAATTCGTTAGTGACCCTCCCTCACTTACTCTCATGAAAAGAGTTTATGTTTATGATTAAAGGAATGCAATAAAATTATAAATACAAGTTAGAGGGTTAGTATAATTACAAGTGGTGGTTTAGGGAGGACTCCACCAAACTCTCCCTTTGATGGTTCTTTCAAGGATGAGAAGGCCCGAGGTAGGTGACCTCGACCTCTCCAATAAACGCTCCCTCATAGTATGGTTTCAACCTTTAACCATTTACCTTTAACTTGCTTCCGTCTTCCGCCTTGATTTCAAAATCTCCATATTTTCCAACTTCGGTGATCACGTAGGGACCCATCCATCTAGAGTTCAACTTTCCCGGAAAAAGTCGGTCGCGGGAATTGAATAGAAGGACTTTTTCCCCTTTGTGCAAGGCTTTTTGTCTAATCCTATTGTCATGGAGCAATTTCGTCCTTTCCTTGTAAATCTTGGCATTCTCATAGGATTGTAGTCGGAATTCCTCCAACTCTTGCATTTGAATCATCCTCTTTTGACCACTCAATTTGAGATCAAGGTTAAGTGCTCGGATTGCCCAAAAAAGCTTTGTACTCCAATTCGATTGGCAAGTGGCATGCTTTCCCAGAGACAAGCTTGTAAGGGGAGGCTCCTATGGGAGTCTTATAGGCCGTCCTATAAGCCCAAAGAGCATCATCAAGCTTTGTGCTCCAATCTTTTCGGGTCTTGTTCACAACTTTCTCAAGGATTTGCTTGATCTCTCTATTCAAAACTTCAACTTGACCGCTTGTTTGAGGATGATATCCCAAGCCGGTTCTATGTTGAACACCATATTTGGTCAAAAGAGATGCAAGTTTCTTTTCATGAAAATGCGTTCCTCCATCACTTATGATTGCTCTAGGAACTCCAAATCTTGGGAAGATTATTTCTTGAAGAGTTTGGTGACCGTTTTTGCATCATCATTTGGAGTGGCAATTGCCTCCACCCACTTTGAGACGTAGTCTACGGCCACAAGGATGTACTTATTCCCATTGGATGTCACAAACGGACCTTGGTAGTCGATCCCCCAAACATCGAAGATCTCCACCTCTAGAATGCCCCTTTGTGGCATTTCGTTCCTCCAAGAGATATTCCCCGTTCTTTGACAAGCATCACAATGAATGATGAACTCCCTTGTGTCTTGAAACATTGTAGGCCAATAGAAGCCCGATTGAAGAATTTTTGCAATGGTCCTTCTTGCTCCATGGTGCCCACCGTAGGGTGATGAGTGACACCCTTCCAAGATTCCTTGGACTTCCCATTGAGGGATGCATCTCCGGTAGAGCCCATCACTACACTCCTTGTAGAGGTTTGGGTCATCCCAAAAGTACCTCTTTACTTTGAATAAGAACCTCTTTCTTTGGTTGTGGTTTAAATTTGGAGGGAGTACTCTTCCAACAATATAGTTGGCATAATCGGCAAACCATGGGGTAATGTGCCTTTCAAGTTGTGTTTGAATGGCCATCAAGATATCGTCGGGAAATGAGTCATTGATCGGTGTTTCTCCATGTTCATCATGAAACCGGATCCTTGACAAGTGATCCGCCACTACATTTTCGGCTCCTTTCTTGTCTCTTATTTCCAAGTAAAATTCTTGAAGGAGCAAAATCCATCTCAACAACCTTGGTTTTGCCTTCTTCTTTATCAAGAGATGTCGGAGAGCACGGTGATCCGAAAAGACAATCACCTTGGATCCAAGTAAGTAGGAACGGAATTTGTCTAAAGCATAGACAATGGCAAGAAGCTCTTTCTCGGTGGTATCATAATTCACTTGGGAGGGATCAAGAGTCTTGCTTATATAATAGATGGCATGAAGAGCTCTTCCTACCTGTTGGCCAAGAACCGCTCCAACGGCGTAGTTACTAGCATCACACATAATCTCGAATGGTAGTTCCCAATTTGGAGGTTGAATGATCGGTGCCGAGATTAGTGCTTCCTTGATTCTATTAAAGGCTTCAACACACTCATCAGTGAAATGGAATTGGGCATCTTTAAGCAAGAGTTGAGTGAGGGGTTTCGCTATTTTTGAAAAATCTTTTATGAAACGGCGATAGAAACCCGCGTGACCGAGAAAACTTCTCACCCCTCTAACATTCACGGGAGGTGGGAGTTTCTCTATCACCTCAACTTTAGCTTTATCGACCTCGATGCCCTTTTCCGAAATTAAATGACCCAAAACAATTCCTTCATTGACCATGAAGTGACACTTTTCCCAATTTAAAACAAGACTAACATCTTCACATTTTTGCAATACAAGAGAAACATTATGCAAACATGAGTCAAAGTCCTTCCCATAAACACTAAAATCATCCATAAAAACTTCCATTATGGTCTCTAGGTAGTCGGAGACGACACTCATCATGCATCTTTGGAAAGTGGCGGGGGCATTGCTGATCGAGGCCATTTCGTGTTCACAATTAAGCATATGTGGTCGTTGGTCAATGGTCGATACAAAACACAATTTATACTTCACAAACAACTCTACAATTAGTAAAGAGGCAAGTAAAGGTCGGATCCCAAGGGACGGGTATTGAAATGAGAATTCTATTGTAACTAGTAGTGTCTAAGGGTGTCACAAATTGGGTTGATGTAGAAGGTCACTAAACTAGAATAACAATGAAAATAAACAAGCAAGATGAATAAAAAGGGGTGTAAACAATTGATTAAAATCACTAGGGTGTCATGGGTTCATAGGGGAATCATGGGATATGATCATACAAACATGTTCTCAAATTATAAGCAAGCAATTATTGTTGTGATGGATTGAGTTGGGTTATATCTTACAATCCTAGGAAAGTTTGGGTCCCGGAGCCGAATCGATTAGATTGTACAACACCTACAAGTCGACTTAGTCTTCCCTACTCAACACATGCATGGTCTAACAAGACTCGAGTTGGGTTATGTCTTACAAGTCTCATTGAAAAGATAGAAGATGATAGTAAATGCAAGGATTCATAGGCTTAGCATTTCATCAAATATAACATGTGCATGAGTTGAGATCAAAACAAGCAAGCAAATAAGATATGAAAGCATATTAATTTAAGCATGAATCATTCCCCATGTTGGTTTCCCCTAATCACCCATTAAACCCTAGCTAGGAGACTACCCACTCATTATCATATTGATCATGCTAGAAAGGTTGTCAATCATACTAACATAATGAAACATGATGAATAAATGAAAGTAATTAACAATAATTAAAAAGGGATTAAGAGATTATACCTACTAATGATTCCAATAATAAAGCAAGAATAATAGAAGTACTTGAATCCTAGATTGAGAGGTTGTCAATCTCCCAATAATAACCCAAATAATCTTCAATTACCCAAAATAAAGGATGAACAAGAGAGAGATTAAAGAACTAAAACTTGGATTAAAACTTGATTAATACTTGATTACAATATTAAAGAGAGATTTGATTGATATTAACTACACTAATTATTGATAAGAAGAACATGCTCCTCTAATTAGACTAATGGGGTATTTATAGTGAAAATTAGGGAGGATGCATTAGGGTTAACTAAGGGCTAAACTAGTAATTACACTTTTAAGTTGAGCAAGGAGACTCCGGTATTTCTCGAGAGAAGGGCTTCTCTTTTCGTAGCTTGAAGAATGAAAATCGTGCTGTACTGAAATCCGTGCGGATTGGAGTCGGGACGGCCGGATCTGGGCTGAGGAATCCGAGCGGATCCTTGGGCAAGACGCTCGGATTTGTGAGGGGGAATCCGAGCGGATTCTAAGGTGGGACGCTCGGATTGGGCTGGACGGACGGATTTGGTACAATCCGTTCGGATTGTAGTTCAGCGTCAATTCTTCTTCTTTTCTTCCCTTTTCTTCAGAAATTCCTTGGGGATTTCCTCGGGGACTCAAGGATCCTTTTCTCAACATTGTTCTTCTACTATGATATGTACAAAGGCCTTCTAGTCTTGTCTCTTCTTGATGCTTGGTCATTGAATACAATCAATTTAGCCTCGTTTTGCCACGAAAATGCAAGATTCTTACTCCTTTCCTACCAAGGGATCAAAATCTCAAAGAATATGCAAAACAAAGAACTAAAGATAAGAAATGACCCAAATAGGCATTAAAAAGCATGGAAACAATGGTAATTCGGGGGCTAAATATGCGCCAATTATGGTCACATCAAATATCCCCAAACCGAACCTTTGCTCGTCCCGAGTAAAGAGGTGACAAAGACTAGGACCAATACTAACCTAACCTAATAATAATAGCCGATATGAGACAATTAGCGGGTCTCACTCCGCCCCTTCAACTCACAACAAGACAACCAAGAGGTAGGATGCCTTCTTGCAAGGCAAGGTGGGTCTTGCCAAAATGGCGACACATCCAAACATTAAAGCACATAAAATCACATGATGGATGCATCTACAAAAAGAATAGCCACTTTCCTCATCTAAGTGGCGGAAATTATCTACAAGGGAAGCAATTCGAGGGTACACAATCCTTCGTAGATGCAATTTGTTCAAACTACTAGGCCTAGAAGGATACCAATAAATCACCTCCAAAAGGTGTCAAGCTAGGGTACCTTTGTCCTCAATCGTTAAATGCTTTTGTCAAGGGTAGACTCCCTATGGTGTTAGAAACACTAGAGGATCGCGGAATTCCCCCTCTTACCTAGACAAGAAGAAGGGTCGTCCCCTCTCTACCATGCACAAAAATGGATACAATGGATAAAGGGATCAATAGATATTTGAGTTTCACTTTGGGAGTTTGCTTTGTTGTTTGTTTTTCCCCCCAATTTCATGTGGCATATAACATTTTGAGAACACTTTCTTGCCATTTCTTTTGATTTTTGGCAATTCAATACTTGACAATTTTTCAACTTTTTGCATTTTCTTTTGAACATTTTCAAAGTCACCCCAATTAGTAACGAGGGTGCCTTGTATTTGAAGCTTAGGAGTTCTATTTTTGCTCCTCTTTTCATTTGATGCATTTTTGCAAACTTTCTTTCACTTTTCAATTCATTGAACTCAAATTGATTTGTTTTTGTGCCCATTCCCTTTGATGACAAAAATGTGGTAGAACATGGATGAATGATAGATGTATGCATGGTTTCAAGGGTCACCTTGGAATAAACGGTAGCCAAGGAGTTATCACACCACAAGGTACTCTTGACTCGGCCTTAAACCATGGGTCAAAGGATACTAGTATGACACATCCTAGGGTGTTTTACAAGCATTCTAACAAGCAAAGTCTTAAGAATAAAAAGCATCTACTAGGGCCTATATACACTTGTCAAGCTTCCCAAGTAGACGGTTTCGCAAAATTTTTCTAACCATGCAAACTACATGCCATGATGCAACTAGCATATATACATCCTAATGCAAATGATTCTACCAACTAATATGCCATATAAACTAAATGCAAGTCCTAAGTTCACATTGTTATACCGCATCAATCAAAATAAAGCCACATAGTCATTAACATAAAGAGGAAAAAGGAGATTGGAAAGATCATACCATGCGGTCTTCAATATCCTCATGTCTCGGATGTGGCGTAGTCAATCAATGTGAAAAAGGATGAACAAACACAATATATACAAGACAATATATACAAAGGAAATGAACTTGTTTTTGGTTTTTCAATTTTTTCAATTTTTATGGTTTTTTGAATAAGAGTTAAGTGTTAGAATTCCCATCCCCACACTAATATGGGCATTGTCCTCAATGGCCAAAATGATGGAAATTATGCAAAGATGATGCATGATTTCTATACTAAATGCAATTTTACACTAAGCTACACTACATGATGCATGGTTTTTGTTATGACGGAGAGGATAATTTAGATTACCTCCCGTTGTGTATGCATTAGCTTCCCCAAACCAAATAAGACACTATTGCTAATGTCAAGGATGGGTATAGTTCATGCACACACTATGCTATGCATGAAACTAGATTGTCATTTTGGATTTTACAAATGGGAACAATAAAGAACACCTCAATGGTACCGAGGTGTGAGTCCTTTGATGTTGCTAGGACTAAACCAACAATGATCAAAATGAAATAAAATACAAAGAGATATAGACAAACCATGGGAGTGTAGGAGTCTCCAAGGCTAGTCTTCCATCATGCTATCATCATCACTTCCCTCATGAGAAGTGGTCACATTGCCACTTTCCTTGTCACTTTCTTCTTCCTCATCATCATCTTCACCATCTCTTTCTCCATCTCCACTTGCTTCTTCCTCAATATTATCATCAATCTCCTCATCATTTCCAATAACCTCATTGTCTTCCACCACGTCCCTTGATGCACCCGGAAACAAGGCTTCTTTATCCGCCCAACTAGGCAAAGGACAAGATGGATCAAGGAGTCCTTGCCTAGCTAAATGTAAGAGGGGAGGATATTGAGCCAAATATGCATTCTTCCGATCTTCATAAGCTTGCTTGTGCATTGCTTGCATGAGAAGAGTGACATAGTCTTTCCCAATTTCAACTCCTTGCGGTTTGAACTCTTCATACACAAAGGGGTAAGGCGGTATAACAATGGAAGAGGAGGGGGTTTCATGATCACCCTTTTGTTGTTGAATGATGTACTCGGCTTCTTCGGATAGGGGAATTAAATAGTTGGTCCGGTGGACACTTAGACGACAAATCTTCGCGGGTAAAGTGAATGATCGAGCCTCACTAGTAAGCCACCCATACTTGGTGTCAAGGGGATTGTGAGCAACCCACTTGAACTTGTTAATCATGATAGACATATCAATAAGATGGCCACATTCCTTTGCCTTGTACTTGCTATCCTTATTGAAATTAGGATCAAAGTGCTTGGCTAGGACCGTGACTAGGCCGCCATTAACAATAACGGTTGTACCCTTCTTCCCACTATCAACATGGAGCCATCTATCAACCAATAGCCTCAAAGAATTGAAAGGCTTGGTATGGATTCTTCCGATATTCAAAGCCGATTCAAGGAGAATCAAATCAAGTCTTGTGAAATGATTGGTGTCTTTCCTAGCAATTATGGTATTTCCCACAACTTTGTGCCATACTCTTATGCCCGGATGGTGGACCAAAAGAGCACGACAAGCATGAAAATCATCAAATTTCTTCCCGGAGATTGCCTCCCAAAGAGGCTCGGGGTCATACTTCCCATATTGCTTATGATATTTCTTTTCATCGCTAAGACCCAAAATTTCACCCAATTCCGAAAAGGTAATGCGTCTACTAGTGTTAGCTAGACGAAACTCAAGATTTTCCCTATTCTCAACTTTTGTCACTTTTAAAGAACTTAAGAATTCCAAGACAAGGGAGGGGTATGTTACTTCCTTTGTTTCAAACAATTTCTTCAAACCCATGGCATTGAAAAAGGCTTTTGTTTGTTCAAGAACACCCAATTTTTCCAAAGCATCTTTACATATGAATTTGGTGGTTTGAATTGATTACAAAGGAAACTTGGCAAATGTCTTTCTATGCGTATCGGAAATAAAAGTTACCTCCGGATAATGCAAGAGTTGATCGATTACCGGAGTAGAAGGTGATGCTCCCATAGAAGTTTGTTGTTGTTGTTGCACTTCCAAGTTTGGTGTTGCTACCACCATTGCCAAAGCTTTCTTTGTTTGGAGAGCTTTTTGCCTTTGAGAGAGAGCCTTTGCCTTTGGTGCCTTTGTTGCTCCCTTTGTCCTTGCCATTGATGAACTAACCAAGAAAAGAATCAAAAAATCTTCAATTTGTAGAATGCCCAAATCGATTTGAAGGTGAAAGGCTTTGCCTTTATGAAATCAAAAATCGACTCAAAGGTTGAAGATTTTGTTCTTGGTTTTGATTGTTATTGAAGATGGAGTGATTGATTTGTTGTTTGAAGGATGGTTTGATTTGATTTTGGTGGATTTTGTTGAGGGTTTTTGTTTTTGTGAAGGAGAGGATGAGGGTTTTGATGTTGTGGGTAGTGTTTGTGAATGAATGAATGAATGAATGAAGGTGGGGTGGGTTATAAAGAAGTCGACAATTTCAAAACGCAGGGACAATCCGTGCGGATTGGGCGCAATCCGTGCGGATTGGGCGCAATCCGTGCGGATTCTGCAGCTTCAAAATTTTCAAAATCCCGCCTAGAGACGGGCGGATTCTGGGGAATCCGCTCGGGTTCTTCTGTTGAGGGACGGGCGGATTTGCTGAAGGACGGACGGATTTCAGTCCAGAGATTTTTCTTTGTTTTCTTCAGCTGCAAGACGGGCGTCTTGTATAAAAGACGGACGGATTCTGGGAGACGGGCGTCTTTCCAGAAATACACTCGGATTCTTCAACAGTCAAGAAATTTTCAATTTCAGCTCAGCTCAGGACGGGCGTCTTCTCAGCAGGACGCTCGGATTTGTTGAAGACGGGCGGATTAGCAGTAATCCGCTCGGATTTTGGTCCTTTGTACCCGGATTCATTCCATTCGCGCACAATGCATTTCCCTTTACCATTCTTCCATTCTTCTTCATTTCTTGTGTTCTTCGTTGTGGGGGCATTACTAAGGCATGGATAGCCTAGGCAATTCCCATCCCCACACTAAGGTAAAGCACTACACATCAATTGAAATTGTTAGTCCCTCCCTCACTTCTCTCTTACATGACAATTATTTTGATCAAAGTAAATAAAAATCCAAAAATGACAAAAATGCAATACAAGAATTGAAATGTAAGTTAGGGAGTTAGAAATATTTACAAGTGGTGGTTTAGGGAGGACTCCACCAAACTCTCATTCTTGATGAGATGTCAAGGGGGCATGTTCAAGGTGTGGTTGATGTTGCTCAACACCTTGAAAAAGTAATCAAAAGCTTGTTCATTGTTATGGTAGATGTCCTCAATAGACCGTGGCCCTTGTTGTTGATCATGATCGATGGCATGCCCAATGTAGGGATTAAAGATCCCTTCAAATTCGTCGTCCCAAAGACCACAAACTTCATTGAGTTGTTCATTGAAAATCTCTTGCTTAGATGGAGACAACTCTCCCAATTTCTTCTCTTGGCCAATGAGGCCATCCTCTTCTTCCTTGGTTGATTTTGATGAGCTTTGCAAGCTCTCCTTGTCACAATTCACTTGCTCTTTGAATGGAGCATCTTCAATTTTCTTCCTCCATTGGAGTTCCGATTTCTTCCTTTCATCTTTCCGGCTATAATGATCAATCATGAAACATGGCTCATGCAAATGAGGAGCTCTCATGGTCTTGTCAAGATTAAAAGTTATGCTTTCATCTCCCACTTCTAGAGTGAGCTCTCCATGTTTCACATCAATCACCGCACCCGCGGTGTGTAGGAAAGGTCTTCCTAAGATGATTGGAATGTTGGAATCTTCCTCCATATCAACAATGACAAAGTCCACCGGGATGAAAAACTTCCCAATTCGCACGAGGACATCTTCCCATATCCCTAATGGTGTCTTCGTCGATCTATCGGCCATTTGAAGAGTGATATTGGTGCATTTAAGCTCTCCCATTCCCAACCTTTTACTCACCGAGTACGGCATGACACTCACACTAGCCCCTAGATCACATAAGGCTTTGTTGATCGTCGTATCGCCAATGGTACACGGTATTAAGAAGCTTCCCGGATCCTTTAACTTTGGAGGTGAACTCCCTTGAAGTATTGCACTACTCACCTTAGTAAAGGCGATAGTCTCAAGTTTCCGGATCGACTTCTTCTTTGTGAGGATATCTTTCATGTACTTTGCATAGGCCGGAACGTGATTGATTAATTCCGTGAAAGGAATTGAGACTTCTAAGTTCTTCACAATTTCCATGAACTTTCCAAGTTGATCATCAAATTTGGGCTTGGCTTGACGACTTGGAAAAGGAAGTCTAATCACAATGGGCTCCTTTTCTTTGGCTTTGTCTTCATTTTTCTTTGAACTTTCTTCTTTTGATGATTCTCCTTCTTTGGAGTTTTGCACAATTTCTTCCTTTTCACTAGCTTTCACAACTTTATCCTCAACTTGCTCCTTCGGTGCTTCATATCTTGTACCACTTCTCAAGTGAATGGCACTAACCGTTTCATGTCTAGGGGGATTACTTTGAGGTGGTAATTGCCCCTTTGTCTTTGAGAGCTAGAAGATGCTAATTGAGTCAATTGTGTTTCCAACATCTTGGTGTGAGCTAGAATGTTGTTGATGGTGGTGTCTTTTGCTTGGCTATCTTTTTGCATTTGGGTGAAAAATTCTTGTTGATTCTTTTGCATTTGGAGGACCGCTTTTTGGACATCAAAACCTTGGTCATTTTGGTGATTGTATGGATTTTGATTTTGGTAACCTTGGTTTTGATTGTAAAAGGGTCTTTGATTTTGATTTCTCATGGGTGGTGGAGTGTATGTTGTTTGAGGGTTTTGAACATTTTGGCTTTTGTATGAGAGATTTGGATGGAACTTGGTGTTTTCATTGTAAAAATTTGAATAAGGGGTACCACTTTTGTAAGCTTGGAAAGCATTAACTTGTTCGGTTGTTCCCCTACACTCACTTGAGTCATGACCCAAAGTTCCACAATTCTCACATATCCCGCTTGGGATTGATGAGGATGCCGTCATGGCATTGACATGATGCTTTGATGTTTTTGAGTTTTCCTCAAGTCTAGCCATAGCTTGTTCAAACTTCAAGTTGATTGTGTCAATGTGAGCACTAAGTTGAGCACCCAATTGAGTAACGGAGTCCACTTCATACTTTCCTCCTCTAGTAGCCTTGCGAGGTCTACTATATTGTGAATTATGGACCGCCATTTCCTCAATCTTGTTCCATGTTTGATTGTCATCAACTTCGGTGAACATTCCATTTGATCCCATATTGAGAATGTTCCTTGAATCTTCATATAAACCATTCCAAAATTGTTGCACTAAAAACCATTCGCTAAGTCCATGGTGAGGACATGAGCGACAAATACCTTTGAACCGCTCCCAAGCTTCATACAAAGATTCTTCATCCCTTTGCTTAAAACCCGTAATTTGAGCTCTTAGAATGTTAGTCTTTTCCGGTGGGTAGAATTTTTTGTAGAAAGCTAGAGCTAACTTCTTCCAAGAATCTATTCCAAGGGTGGCCTTATCAAGGCCCTTCAACCATTGCTTTGCGGTGCAGATTAACGAAAAAGGAAATAAGACCCATCTTATTTGGTCTTGAGTCACGCCCGTTTGAGAGATAGCTTCACAATAATCGCAAAAGGTTTCCATATGAGAATGAGGGTCCTCACTAGGCATTCCCCCGAATTGGCTCCTCTCAACTAGTTGGATGAAGGCGGACTTGGCAATAAAATTACCGGTGAGATGTTGCGGTGTAGGAGTACCATTTGGTAGATCCTCCTCGGTGGGTATATAGTGTGACGAGAATTTGAGGCATTGTAGGTGGATTTTGTGTGGTATTGTTTAATGGGTTTTCTTCTCCTTCTATTGCGAAAGGATTGACAAACTCACTAGTGGGTTGAACAACTTCACCAACACCTCTCAAATTCCTCCTAACAAGTCTCCTATTATTCGTCAAGGTTCTTTAGATTTCACGGTCAAAAGGTAACAAATCTCTTTGTAACCTTCTAGACATGCAAAATATCAAACAACTCGAAAACAATTAGAACAAACCTTGAGGAATTTTACTTCCCCAAGGTGAAAAAGACACAACTAATAACAATAAAAGAAATCTTAAATCAATTAAACACCGTCCCCGGCAACGGCGCCATTTTTGATCGAGGCCATTTCGTGTTCACAATTAAGCATATGTGGTCGTTGGTCAATGGTCGATACAAAACACAATTTATACTTCACAAACAACTCTACAATTAGTAAAGAGGCAAGTAAAGGTCGGATCCCAAGGGACGGGTATTGAAATGAGAATTCTATTGTAACTAGTAGTGTCTAAGGGTGTCACAAATTGGGTTGATGTAGAAGGTCACTAAACTAGAATAACAATGAAAATAAACAAGCAAGATGAATAAAAAGGGGTGTAAACAATTGATTAAAAGCACTAGGGTGTCATGGGTTCATAGGGAAATCATGGGATATGATCATACAAACATGTTCTCAAATTATAAGCAAGCAATTATTGTTGTGATGGATTGAGTTGGGTTATATCTTACAATCCTAGGAAAGTTTGGGTCCCGGAGCCGAATCGATTAGATTGTACAACACCTACAAGTCGACTTAGTCTTCCCTACTCAACACATGCATGGTCTAATAAGACTCGAGTTGGGTTATGTCTTACAAGTCTCATTGAAAAGATAGAAGATGATAGTAAATGCAAGGATTCATAGGCTTAGCATTTCATCAAATATAACATGTGCATGAGTTGAGATCAAAACAAGCAAGCAAATAAGATATGAAAGCATATTAATTTAAGCATGAATCATTCCCCATGTTGGTTTCCCCTAATCACCCATTAAACCCTAGCTAGGAGACTACTCACTCATTATCATATTGATCATGCTAGAAAGGTTGTCAATCATACTAACATAATGAAACATGATGAATAAATGAAAGTAATTAACAATAATTAAAAAGGGATTAAGAGATTATACATACTAATGATTCCAATAATAAAGCAAGAATAATAGAAGTACTTGAATCCTAGATTGAGAGGTTGTCAATCTCCCAATAATAACCCAAATAATCTTCAATTACCCAAAATAAAGGATGAACAAGAGAGAGATTAAAGAACTAAAACTTGGATTAAAACTTGATTAATACTTGATTACAATATTAAAGAGAGATTTGATTGATATTAACTACACTAATTATTGATAAGAAGAACATGCTCCTCTAATTAGACTAATGGGGTATTTATAGTGAAAATTAGGGAGGATGCATTAGGGTTAACTAAGGGCTAAACTAGTAATTACACTTTTTAAGTTGAGCAAGGAGAATCCGGTATTTTCTGAGAGAAGGGCTTCTCTTTTCGTAGCTTGAAGAATGGAAATCGTGCTGTACTGAAATCCGTGCGGATTGGAGTCGGGACGGCCGGATCTGGGCTGAGGAATCCGAGCGGATTCTTGGGCAAGACGCTCGGATTTATGAGGGGGAATCCGAGCGGATTACAAGGTGGGACGCTCGGATTGGGCTGGACGGATGGATTTGGTACAATCCGTTCGGATTGTAGTTCAGCGTCAATTCTTCTTCTTTTCTTCCCTTTTCTTCAGAAATTCCTTGGGATTTCCTCGGGGACTCAAGGATCCTTTTCTCAACATTGTTCTTCTACTATGATATATACAAAGGCCTTCTAGTCTTGTCTCTTCTTGATGCTTGGTCATTGAATACAATCAATTTAGCCTCGTTTTGCCACGAAAATGCAAGATTCTTACTCCTTTCCTACCAAGGGATCAAAATCTCAAAGAATATGCAAAACAAAGAACTAAAGATAAGAAATGACCCAAATAGGCACTAAAAAGCATGGAAACAATGGTAATTCGAGGGCTAAATATGCGCCAATTATGGTCACATCAATTGCATAAACCAAAAGGCATCCTCCTATATGCAAAAGTACCATAAGGGCATGTGAAGGTGGTCTTATGTTGGTCATCCGGGTGTATAGGGATTTGAAAGAATCCCGAATACCCGTCAAGGTAACAAAAGAATTTGTTGGAGGCTAACCTCTCAAGCATTTGTTCAATGAATGGTAGGGGGAAATGATCCTTTCTTGTTGCGGAGTTCAATTTTCGATAGTTAATACACATACGCCAACCGGTGATCTTCCTTGTGGGTATTAGCTCATTCTTTTCGTTTGTCACCACCGTGGTACCTCCTTTCTTAGGCACCACTTGAACGGGGCTAACCCACAAAGAATCCGATATGGGATATATGATTCCCGCATCAAGTAATTTCATAACCTCTCCTTTGACAACTTCTTGTATGTGGGGGTTCAATCTTCTTTGAGGTTTAATGGTAGGTCTATGGTCCTCCTCTATATGAATTCTATGCATGCAAAAGTTGAGACTTATCCCCTTAAGGTCATCTAGACTATAACCTATAGCCTTCTCATGTTGTTTCAACACATCAAGCAATTTTCCCAATTGGTTCTCATCAAGTCTATCATTAACAATCACGGGTTTGGTCTTTGATTCATCAAGGTAAGCATATTTCAAATTTGGGGGAAGGGGTTTTAGAGTAGGGATTTGTACCTCACTTTCCTCCTTTGGAGTTTCATTGAGAATTTGCTCTATCTCCATTAGGCATTCCATTCTCATGGCATATTCAACTTGTTCTTCATTCTCATCAATCTTATCGCCTTCGAATTTCATGACGAATTCCTCTTGTTCATGAGCTTGTAAGATGTCTTCTAGGATGGATTGCTCGTCTTCTATAGGTTGACATGCTTCCACAAGGATGTTATGTACCAATTCGGATTGTGCATGAGTAAGTTCTTTGTTAACTAGAGCGGTCTCAAAAAGATCTACCTCCAATTCCCAATACATATTTTTAGCCTCACTTGCTTCCAAGGCTTCCAATGCTTGCATGAGATCTTTGAAGAAACTTATACTTAAATGGTCCTCTACAAAACAATCTATAAGGTCCATCTTGCAAAATATCAAAAAACTCGAAAATGATTAGAACAAACCTTGAGGAGTTTTACTTCCCCAAGGCAAAGAAAGACACAACTAATAACAATGTAGGAAAATCTAAATCAAGTTAACACCGTCCCCGGCAACGGCGCCATTTTGATGGGTGATGTCGTCGGGTCACATCCAATCAAACACATTTATAATACTCAACATACAACTAGTTTGTGGTAAGTCAAGGTCGATCCATGGGACGGTGGTTACTCAAATTATTCAATCTAATTATGGTTGTGCTTGGGGTTGTCACAATTATAATGGGTTGATGATTCTAATCTAATAAAAGTAATAAAAAAGCAACAAAAGGAAATATGTAAACAATTGATTAAAAATACAAGGATATTATAGGTTCATAAGGGATTCATGGGAGTTGATCATACAAACATGTTTCCTACTAGATGCAAGCAATTATTGTTGTGATGGATCGAGTTGGTTTATATCTTACAATCCTAGGAAGGTTTGGGTCCCGGAGCCGAATCGATTAGATTGTACAACACCTACAAGTCGACTTAATCCTCCCCATCCAACTATATGCATGGTCTAATGAGACTCGAGTTGGTTTATGTCTTACAAGTCTCATTGAAAAGATAAGAGATGGTTGTAAATGCAAGGATTCACAGGCTTAGCATTTCATCAAACATAACATGTGCATAAGTTGAAATCACAACAAGCAAGCAAATTAATTATGGAATCATATTATATTAAGCATGAATCATTCTCCATGTTTGTTTCCCCTAATTACCCATTAATCCTAGCTAAGTAACTACTCACTCATGATCAAGTTTAACATGTTAATAAGGTTGTCAATCATACTAACAAAGTCAAACATGATGAACAAGTAAGAAAGATTAACAATAATTAAAACAAGGATTAAGAGAATTATACCTATGGAGATTCCAAAATAATAATGCAAAGAATAATAGAAGAACTTGATGATTGATGGAAGGTTGTCAATCTCCCAATAAACCCAATAATCTTCTAATTACCCAATAACAAACTTGAATTACTCAATAATAAACTTGAACAATGATTAAGGAAAGATTAATGTATAATTTGTGGAAAGATTAAAGAGTAATCTATTCTAATCTACTCCTAATCTAATCTAAAGAAGGATTGAATTAACCTAATGAAAAACTTGATGGTTTGATTATTACAAATGGGGTATATATAGTAGAGCATCATTAGGTTAAGCAAGGGTAAAATAGTAATTTAACAATGTTAATTGTTGGGTAGGGAATCGCCGGTCTCAAGAGAGACTCCGGTCTCCTTTTTGCTAGTCTCTCAAGAAATATGCGCGGATCATGGTTCACGTAGCAAGGGAAGACTTTCTGTCCAGGAATACGCTCGTCCCGAGCGTAATATGAGCGTCCTGGGCTTCAACCCGAGCGGGTTGAATTTGACCCGAGCGGGTTGAGCTGTATCCTGCTTGACTTGAGCTTGGATTGTAAAACGGACGTCATTTTCTGATCCGGACTCCTATTGGAGTGATTCAAAAGCCTAGATCACTTGATTATTCGACGCCGTTTGATCTAGCATACTTTCAGAGCCAAAGGAGCAACTCTTGGTTTGGTTTTAAAGCAATATCTTCTTGTATTGACTTCCTTCTCGTCATCCTTGCTTTTTAGCCTAAGATGCCTCTATATACTCTTTATTTCTACTTCCTTGGTCATCATTCTTGTCTCCTCTTCATACTAGTCCATCCAATATCATCAACAAGCTTCCAAATATGCACGAAAGATGGGAATTTTTGCCTTATTATCTCCTTTCCTACAAAACATATAAAATGCACTAGGAAAGCAAATAGGAAGGATTTGACGGATAAAATGGTCATGAAATGTTATAAAAGTATGCAAAATAGGCTCAATTAGGGGACTAAATGTGTGCAAATAATGTTCACATCAGTGGCTCACAAGGCAAGGCAAAGAGCAAGGACGGTAACGTTGAATGCCACCATTGTCACAAGACTGGACATTGGAGGAGGAACTGTCCCGTTTACCGTGAGGACATAAAAGCAGGCCGCGTCACTCCTATTGGTATGTCATCTTATATTCATATGATTGAGATTAACCATACAAGTTTCGAAACTTTGGTACTTGATACTGGTTGTGGTTCTCATCTGTGTAATGATTTGCAGGGCCTAAAAAACATCACACCTCTCGCAAAGGGTGATGTGGACCTGCGAGTCGGGAATAGAGCTAGAGTTGCTGCAGTCTCAAAGGGAACATACGTAATCCAACTCCCAAGTGGTTTTGAGTTATATTTATATAACTGTTACTATGTACCCAGTTTATCTAAGAAATTATTTCTGTTTCCGTACTTGATAAAGACGGTTTTTCATTTTTAATAAAGGATAATAGTTGTATTTTCTCTTTTAATGAAATGGTTTATGGCAAACCAGTTTCCATGAATGGAATTTACATCTTAGATCACACCACAGATATATTACATGTGAATAATAAGAAATTAAAGGTTGGTGACAAAGATCAAACTTATCTATGGCATTGTCGAATGGGACACATAAATGAAAAATGTGTAAAGAAACTCATCGAGAACGGGACTATTCCCGCATTCGATTTTTCTACATTTGGCACGTGTGAATCATGTCTTATCGGCAAAATGACTCGAATTTCCTTCAAAGGTATTCGAATGCGCGCTAGTGACCTATTAGGACTCATACATACTGATGTATGTGGACCTATGTCAATTACCGCAAGAGACGGCTATAGATATTTTATCACTTTCACGGACGATTTGAGTAGATACGGATATGTCTACTTAATGAAGCATAAAAGTGAGTCCTTTGAAAAATTCAAGGAATACCAGAATAAGGTTGAGAACCAACTGGGAAGAAAGGTTAAAGCACTCCGTTCAGATCGGGGTGGCGAATATCTTTCAAATGAGTTTGATCAACACCTTAAAGACTGTGAAATAGTTTTACAGTTAACTCCACCTGGAACACCTCAATTAAATGGTGTGTCCGAACGGACAAAATCGAACACTAGTTGATATGGTTCGATCCATGATGAGTCACACGGTAGTACCTGATTCATTATGGGGTTTTGCTCTTCTGTCAGCTGCTCTTATACTTAACCGAAGTCCGTCTAAAGCTGTCGACAAGACTCCATATAAAATGTGGAAGGGAACGGTCCCTAACTTGTCCTTTATTCGGGTTTGGGGCTGCGAGGCTTATGTCAAGTGGAGACACGAGGATAAGCTCGGCCCGCGATCAGTCAAGACATACTTTATTGGTTATCCAAAAGGAATGTTTGGTCATTACTTCTATTCGCCTACCGAACATCGAGTTTTTGTTGCGGCTAGTGCAAAGTTCTTAGAGAAAGAATTTCTCGAGAACAAGTCAAGTAATAGAACCTTTGAGCTGTCGGAGATTCAAGAACCAAAAACCGAGGAACTGATGGAGGAAGTTGTTCCTTCAACTGATGATACAGTTAATATTCCTCAGGAACCTAGGAGGTCGGGTAGAGTCTCTAATCCTCCAGACAGATACATTGGTATGGTCGAGGAAAATGACGTTTTACTCCTAGAGAGTAATGAACCCGCTACCTATAAAGGTGCCCTGACCTGTTCCGACTCAAAGCTATGGCTTGAAGCCATGCAATCCGAGATGGACTCCATGTATGAGAATGACGTATGGGATCTTGTTGATTTACCTAACAAGGTACGACATCTACAGTGCAAATGGCTTTACAAAATAAAGCATTATGTAGACGGGCAACCAGATACCTATAAGGCACAACCAGTGGCAAAAGGTTTCACTCAAGTGCACGGATTGCATTATGATGAAATTTTTGCACCCGTTGTTATGCTGCATTCCATTCGGATAATCTTAGCAATTGCCGCTTTTCATGACTATGAAATTTGGCAAATGGATGTGAAAACCGCCTTCTTAAACGGTTATTTGGAGGAGGAGGTGTACATGATACAACCCGAAGGTTTCATACATCCTGAAAATCCTAAGAAAGTGTGCAAGCTTAAGCGTTCCATTTATGGACTTAAGCAAGCTTCTCGGAGTTGGAATCATCGTTTCGACCAGGTGATAAAAGAGTATGGTTTCACTCGATCGGTCGAGGAACCATGCTTATATGTCAAGTCGAGTGGGAGTAAGATTGCTTTCTTGATATTGTATGTCGATGACATACTCTTGATTGGGAATGACATTCCTCTCTTATCTTCGGTAAAAGGATGGTTGAAGAACCATTTCCAGATGAAAGATCTAGGTGAGGCACAACGCATATTGGGAATCCGTATCTATCGAGATAGATCACGAAAGATGTTATCTTTGAGTCAGGAGTCTTATTTGGATAAGATTCTTGAGAGGTTCAGCATGACCAACTCCAAGAAGGGGAACCTTCCAACGACGTCTGGGATGCAATTGAGCAAGTCTCAGTCACCCACGACACCTGAAGGGGTTGAACGCATGAGTCGTGTTCCTTATGCATCTGCAATAAGATCAATCATATATGCCATGATATGCACACGTCCAGACGTGGCATATGCATTGAGTATGACGAGTCGGTACCAAGGCAATCCAGGTGAAACACACTGGATAGCTGTTAAAAAATCCTCAAGTACCTACGGAGGACTAAGGATTGGATATTGAATTATAGAGGAGATACTAAGCTATGTGCAATCGGTTACGCAGATGCTAGGTTCCAAACAGATCGAGATGATTCGAAATCTCAGTCTGGATTCGTCTTTACTCTTAATGGTGCTGCGGTCATCTGGATGAGTTCTAAACAGAATGTTGTAGTAGATCCTACTACTGAATCCGAGTACTATGCCGCTTCAGAAGCAGCAAAGGAAGCTATATGGATGCGTCAATTCTTACAAGGACTATCCATTGTTCCTAGTTTGAATGACCCAATCACTATCTATTGTGACAATAGAGGTGCCATCTTCCAGGCTAACGAGCCTAAGTCTAGCAACAAGTCTAGATATGTACATCGGAAGGTTCACCTGATCCGTGATTACGTGGAGCAAGAGGAGATAGTGATTGACAAGATAGCTTCGGATGACAACATCGCGGATCCTCTCACTAAACCATTGTCATATGATAAGCATGAAGGGCACGTTATTTCCATGGGAATTAAACATGTTCCTGAGTTGTACTAGTTGATTATGGATTCGATACATTATCTTTTTCATATGCTATTTATAACTTCATCGTTTTATTTCATATTTTGTTTTTCATGTGGATTGTACGACAACTTTGAACACCACCAAGTGAACTGAATTACATTATATTTTTTTTGGTCCGTAATCGCCTACATGAGCTAATAACTCTTGCTATTATATTGTGAAGTTGATTGTTGGTGGGTTCAACGAGCCATAAGTCAAACGGTTGGCTGATCGATCACAGATGCGAGTTATAATGATACCTCGTAGGACAAATTGTGACAACGTAATGGAGTACTAAATGTTTGAAAACATTCGGTGCCAGGTCGTGGATTGGACGTCCATTGTGTTCCTAGAGTCGATTCTTTTGACTATCGACTGTCTCTTGAGATTAAGGCAGTTTTTGGGTGACTTTGGTTTCTTTCTCATGGTCGACCATAACAGGAGGCTAGGTAGATTTTTTCTGGGTCATTTCATACTGTGCTTATATCTGCTGGATTCGAGTTGAAGAAAATATCCAACCTTTATCAGGTTTAGTTATTTCTCAGGGCCACTCGAGGAGTTGTAACTGAAATTCATGGCCATGCTCGAATGATGATTCGTTTATCAGTTAAGTTACTCTCTAGTCGGGAAAACCACACTTTATATTGATCACTTGTAAAATACGACCTTTGTGAATGCGGATTTTGCAAATTGTTTTACATTGAGTGGGAGAAATTTTAGGATATGAGAATCGGTTATCGCACACACACTTATGAGGACAAGTGGGAGTTTGTTGGAGCTTGTGTCCTCCACAGTTAGTGTGATAACATATATAAATCTCTTATAGGTTCAAAATGGTATACTTAGTATTTTATCAATTGATTAACGTTTACTTAATAACGATTGGCTTGCTAGAAGTTTGACATTATTATCATACTGATGGCGGTGATCAACTGGTCCCTAAAAGTCACACCTAAAGGGTGTGTGTGAGAGATGTGATTGTATGAAAATATAATCACATTGATGCCTTATATGACTAAAAGGTTAGTCCATGTATTTGACTAAAAGGTTAGTCAATGTGATGATGAGACGATTATTTAATACAATTAAATAATTTTAGCTGAGACGAATTAACTGTTAATTCGTAAATTGAATATAAACTGTTATATTTAATTAATATATATAATGTTAGCTTAAACGAATTAAGATGTTAATTCGTAATTAAACGTAACCAGTTATATTTAATTAGCGAATTATAAATATGTAATATTTATAGTTAATGTATATATTATGCGGAATTGTCATAATAAAATGTTGACAGCCCGGTATTAATAAATCGACTACAATCTGTTGTGTGCAGACTTATTAATACATGTTGACATAAATATGACAATTGAAATAAAACACACATTTTATACATTTTGAGAATAACCAAAAATAAGAAGATTTTTCTCCTTATTTTTGGGTTCGTGAAAACCGAATAAGAGGAAAAAGAGGAAGAACAAATCTTCCTCTAATTCACTCTTCATTTGGACGGTTTTTAAGAAGGAGAACAAGATTATTATTCTGCTCATTCTTTTTGACCTAATTCTCTCATCACTCACACAAAAACCCTAAAATTTTCATAACAATTTTGAGGATCTCTCTCTAGCAAGAACAAGGGCATTTCTTATAGCATTTTGGGTGCAACAATTCGGAGAATATCGATTTCGATATTGTTCTTAGGCCATATTGCAAGGAACGAAGGTTGATTCTTAATCTCTACTCTTTTTGGTTATGTAAATTCATTTATGACTAGTTTTATTCATAATTATAATTTTGTTATAATCCGAATTTTAGAGGAAGTATACCGATATTTCCCACAATGGCGACGCGAGTCGGCTCAAGGGGTCTGAGCCAAGGACCTGTCGCCGGGAACATTTTAGAGTCTGTCGACTTCCGGGGAGGGTCGTTTAAAGTCCATTAGACTATGTAAGGAGGCTCGCCAGCCATAAGAAGAGCTCATACCTAAGACTCCTTGAGACTCCTTACTCTATCGGACTCCAAGGGGAAACAGAACGTAATATTGAAGGGCAGCAGGACGTCGGTAGAAACTGCTGGGGGAAATCTGCTTGCGTCGGTCTCAAGCGAACTCCGGCAAAACTTGAGTTTGAATCTCCATGTCTCAAGAAGAACAATCGGATGTCATGAACTCTCGCTGGGGGATAATTGAGGTTTAATATCCATGTCTCAAGAAGAACAATGAACTCTCGCTGGGGGATTATAATTGAGGTGTTTCAAAACACCTGTCAGAGAATATTCGCTCGTTGTGGCAAGCAAAGTCTTGATAAAGTACTTTGACAGTTCGCAGAATGCTCGAAAATACGGGTCCAGATGAAGAATAAACATCAAACGAACCAAATATACGATATGTGTTGTTGAGGAAGAGGCGCACCAATGATGGGCCCACAAATAACGAACTTATAACAAATTTTCGAAAATTGAACTAGAGGGAAGCTGAGGAAGAGGCGCAGCAAGAGCTGCGACTCTTAAAAGAGGCGCAACACCTACTGCGTTCTTTCCTGGGTTCGTCCTGTCTGAGTAAAAACTCGACAGAAACCCGCATTTGTTTCATAATAACAAATCACAATTTCGTCAAAACTCTCTCAAATTCCAACCACTTTCCGTCAAAATTTGATCAAGAGCTTGCATTAATTATGACTAATCGAGGTATGTGTCTTATTTTTGCATTAAATTTGGACCGACAAATCTAGGGTTTTCAACCCAAATTGTCGAAAATTTGGGGGTTTTGCCCCAAATGATCTTGCCTTGTAAAATTGACTTTAGAAATGGATAATTGGTAGTATAAGGAACATAACCATGTGTTCATTTCAAATTTTTATTGAGTATTGAGCATTTGAGTGAAATTGAGACGGTTTCACAGCTGAATCATAAATTGCTTCGAAAATAGCCTTAGGATTGCCCATTTGTGACGAAACTTGATATTTGGAATCCTTGTGTGATGGGTAAAATTCCTACCATCTCGAAATTTTGATTTGTGACGACTTTTTCAGGACACTTTTCTAGGGCATAATCGTCGTTATAACGAAATGCTGCCGAAATTTCGACTCAAATCCAGGCTTAGGCTCGAACTTAGACTTGACTTGACCCATATTACCACATGAGTTGTCGGATTTCGAAAGAAATGGCCAAAGATGGCGAGAAAAGAGTGATTTCGGAGCTTGGAAAGCTTGAAAATCCCTTAACTAAGGCTCGCTGTCACTTGACGCGGCCTAATTCACTTTAATTTTGCACGTGATGAGGCTTCTACGTAAAGGAGAGCTTCCATGGACGTGGATACTGGTTTCGACCCTTCTCTTACTTTCGAGGAGGCGTTAGAGGAGGCTTTTGCTGCAGTGGCGGCCGATGAGGAGGTTGCCGAGGAGGAGGCTGCTGAGGAGGAGGCCCCGAGGCGGGCCAACGTCGGACGAGGTGGTCGTCAGCTGCGGGGAGCGCCCGAGTGGCCTGAGAGATGGGATAGCCGACATCTCATCTGGGCAGCGGAGAGTCACCTGTCCTACAGGACGGTGAAGAGCTTGGTGAATCTCGAATTCATTATCTATCGATCTTTCTTGTCATTCATTTGTCATTCCTTTTCTCTTTTATTCGAGCTAAAGATAGCTTCATGTTGAATCAAAATAGGAGGCCGGGAACATGAGATCCTTTTATGGCTACACGATGGTGATGGAGGCTTACGGGAGACTATCGGCGGAGGAGCAGACCATCATCGAGCTGGGAGCTTTTAGGGCTTACGGGAGATTCGGGTTAACCTTTGCTTGATTCGAGCCTTTCTTGATCGGTTTTGGGATACGACCTCGATCTTTCATATGCCTTTTGGCGAGGTTGGGTTCACGTTAGAGGACAACGGCATGATTTCTGGTTTGCCGTGTGGGACAGAGGCTATGGTGTAGCCGTCGACGGCCATGAGTGTAGACTCGGCTGAGGCCAGGAGGCTGATCGGCAGGAACCTGGAGGTGAATACTATTACGGTTCATGGGTTAGTGCCAAGCACTTACGTCAGGGATTACTTTGCTGGCAAGGTCCCGACGATGGTGATGATTGATGGGAGAGAGGAGGCTCCACCTCCTTCCACTGCGGAGCAGAGAGCTCGTATGTGGCTCTGGTGGTTCTTGTCTTCACTCTACCTTGGAGACAAGGGGGAGAGGCTATCGATGAAGCTTCTTCCTTTTCTTTCTAACTTGAGTGACTTAGGTCATTAGGACTGGGTCACTCCTGGCTTTGCGGTCCTCACCTGCTATATGAGGGCCATGGTTCATCCGGAGCTGGTGGAGAAGGGGACTTCTCCTGCTACTGTTGGCCCTGGACTGCTGCTGGAGGTATGAACCTTCATTTCGTATTATGAAAGATCATTTCTCTTTCTTGTCGAATCGTGAAAGATCGCCATTTGATTATCTTGTTTTGCAAGCATGGGTGTACTCCTACTTTCCGGGCTTCGCGCCCAAGAGGACGGAGCTGGGAGCGAGAGCTTATCCCGTTGTGAGGGATTGGGTGATGTGTCGTAAGAAGATCCAACGCTCTTCTTACGATGTCTGTCGACGGGGCGTGAATTCCCTGTAGCTGGATGGCGTCGGTATCTTTTAATCACTTCCCTTTATTTGCTTACTCATCACTTATTTTTAGAAACGATTATAAGAATGACTCCTTGCTTGCTTTATCTTAGTGGGTGCCCAGGCCTTGGTTGGACTACGCTGACGTCCCTCCTTTTGTGGCTGAGGTCCTTCGACCTAGGAGCTCGAGTCGGTTGCTGTTGAGGACGTTGATGGGTCCAGTGTGGTACTTGGGCGAGCATTTGAATCGCCAGTGCTCTCGAGACGTCTCCACGGTTCCCATTGATCCTCCTCGGACGATGTTTAGGGAGCCTTCCGATGCTGAGAGGGAGGCTGACCTGGCAGACGTCGGCGGTGACGCTCTCCTTCTTCCTGGCGAGGACTACTCTGCGTTCACTCACCGGAGGTTGGCGTACTGGCCGATCGTGGTGAGTGCTTCGTTCTTCCTTTTTGAGTTGGTTTGAAAATATGATGAATGATCATCGATTACAGAAACTATTTGGATTTTGCAGGATGTTGAGGCGGCTGGTGTCGAGCCCCCAGCGTACCCCGAGACCCTCGATTACACGGACGCAGCGGGGATGACGACGATCTCCGAGCTTCGCGACTTTTGCGAGGCGGTGACAGATGCTGGCCTGGACGAGTGGTAGCATTTGATTCGGAGGGTAAATTTTTCGACTCCGTTAGCTTCCGTATAAGAATACTTTTGTCTATTTTTGTCCATTTATTGAGAATCTTCGTTTGTTGAATTGCAGGTGGCGCAATCTCGGTATGTGGCTTTGTGGAGGGTAGCCAATCGGCTACGGGCTACCGCCGTCGAGGCACTTGCTGGTGGCCGAGGACGTCAGGTATGAACCTTCCGTTTACTTCATTTTTGAATTTTCTAATTTTCTTTGTATTTGAAATGATTGACATGAGCCATTTCTTTGTCATTTGCAGAGGGAGCGTGACCTGGAGCGTGAGCTAGCACAGTCCCAGGAGGAGACGGCTCGTCTGCTGAGGGAGTTAGAGGTCCGCGACGCCGATATTTCTGCTCTCGAAGCGAGAGTTGTTGAGTTAGGCGGCGACCAGCAGTAGTTGTTATTGTTTTTTGTTGCTTCTGTTGTACCACATACATTTAGGGGTCGTTTGGTTCAACAAGTTGGAATGGAATGGAATGGAATTTGATAGTATAGTAGTATGGGGTTCTAAATTCATACTTGCCTATTCTTGTTTGGTTCACCATCAATTATAGAAGAGGGGAATGGAGTTTGAATCCAAGATGGGAGGGTGGGTATGGGATTCTAAGGGGTTAGAATGGAGTTAGAATCCATTGGGTATCTAACTCCATTCCAAATCACCGAAACCAAACACTAGAATGGATTGAATCCATTCCAAAAACTCCAACCAAACACCCCCTTAGTTCATTTTAGAACTTTCATTTTGAAATTTTGGACTTTGTTTCGGGCACGAGCCCCCAGTTTGATGTACATATGACCTTTTGATTGTATATACGATGGCCTGAGTGTTTTCGCTGTTGGGTTGTCTTGTTTGTACCTGCGGGTTAGCTTTGAACAGGTTTGGTAGATGACGGTTTACGCCGCCATGCTGCCGAAATTTACATTGAAATTGCACATAAAACACATATTTGTACACATGGCCTAGCTAGCGCAAAACAAGGAAAAGACCTGAAAATGCAAAAAATTTGCCGAAAATGACCAAACGGTAGGGAGTGCTACCCCCTATAAAAAATGAAAAAAGAAACGTATAAGTTTGAAATGAAATGTGAAACGGGAGTAAAATGATTCCCCCAAAAAAGGAAATAAAAAGAAATGGGTATGTTTGAAATAAAATATGAAATGGGTGAAATAATTCCCCCAAAAAGAAAAATAAAAAGAAATGGGGAAGTGTGCTTGTTTGACGAAAATGCCGATTTCGCCTCGAAAAGCGTGCCTGTAAGATTAGAAAACTCAAAATATGGTAATTCGACGGAATTACCAAAAAATAATAACCTATACGAAAAGGAAATTATGTTTAAGGAATTAGGAAAGATCGAACGCGGAAAATCACAGAAATTCTCTCTGAGGAAGAGGCGCAACATGAGCTGCGACCCTTCGAAGAGGCGCAGCAGGCCAGTGCGTCTGTTCTGACGGATTTTAGGAAACAACTTTTAGTATAAATATAGACGTCGATGGAGGTTTTATTCATACAATTCTTCCGTCTTTCTTCCGTCTATTACATAAAAACTCTATAATTACATAGAAAATTCATACAACATGGATGCCTTGGAAATCCGTCTTAAAGAATGGACAAACGAATTTACCAATGTCGAGAAGCATGATATGCGTGCTTTCAACTTGGGGTCGATCTTGAGCTTGAAATTGGTGAAGGTTGTGAAACCGTTCTTGGATGCTTGTCTCGAATATTGGGACCCTAATTTCTACGTGTTTGCCTTCCCTGGAGGTGATATCTGTCCTTTTACCGAAGAAATTGCTGTAATTGGTGGATGGGACCCAGAACATATGCCTGCTATACCTTCTAGCTCTCAAGGATACAAAAACAAGTTTAGGGATTTGCTTGGACTGACTAAAGCTGAGGTTAACCGTCTTGTGACCTCAAAAGGAGTCCGAATGCTTGATTTCATCGATCGATTTATAAATAGAGCTGACCCTTCTATTTCTTATGTGGCAAGGCGTAGGGCATTTGGGTTTTGCCTATTTCATAGCTATGTCCTCCAAGGACATGTTGATGAAGAGGTGAGAGGTGATCCTCGTTATTTGAGCTTGGTTGAGCAAATGGAGCTGCGCAGGAGCCCAGCTTGCCTATGTTTAGGAGAGATCATATTGGGATTGGATAACAGGAAAGCCAACAGGGACCTCCCTTATTTAGGAAGTCCTATCATTCTGCAGGTAAAAAGTGCAACCTTTTTTTTTTTTGCTTTTTTTTTTTTTTATGTTTTTTTTTGTTTTTTTTTTTTGTTTTTTTTTTTCATTTTCTTTTTTTGTTTTGTTTTTTTTGTGTTGGATACTAATTCCTGCCTTGGTAGGTTTGGCTCATGGAGCGTCTGCGGTTGATCGAGCCCCCAGTTAATGTTCCTGCGTACCATGCTCGTTCGATTGCAATGAGGACCAGACTTTATATGGTGGACTTGACCCGGGTTTGCAACTATTGGGAGAACAAGTTGAAGAATGAGGCCGGTCCCCTGATCAGATGGATTGTGCCATATTGGCATCTTAAGTCCGTTACTGAAGTATCGTCTTTGGATCCTACTCGATCGGTGCGCATTCTTGACTTGGAATTCATGGTATGCATCTTCCCGGAGAGACTGATGAGGCAGGTTGGCTTAAAGCAGAGGATTCCTAAGCTCGATACTGTTCCTCAGACTGCAGTGGCACTTACCGCCGAAGGCCGTAGAGAATGGGCTCTCAAATGGGCTCAAAGAAACATGTGGTTCCTAAACTCTTCGGTTAGTTCAATCTGGGTGTTGGATTCCTACTTGCAGTGGAGGAAGGCTACTACTCCTGAGGGGTGTGAGAAGCTAAGGAAGCGTGAGCCTATTGATTACAAGATTCGTGATGTAGCGAAGGAGAAAGAGAAGCATTTGACCGAGGGAGAGGAAGAAGTCGGATTCCGAGTTGTTCATCCGTCGAAGAAACTGAAGACTTCTCCTTTCGTCGAAATGGGGGTTTATCGAAATGGTAAGGCTAGACCGCGAGAGAGACCGTTGGTGATTAGGTCTGAGATAGAGCAGGAGCGCCCGACTCGTGGTCGAGATAAGAAGTATGACAAAAATGACAAAGGCAAGGGAAAAATGGAAGAATAGCCTAAGTCGTAGTATTATTTAGGGTTATTTAACGACAATAATCCAACCTAAGCCTCCCTTTCCCCATTTAATCCATCCTATTGATTATCCTATATTAATCTGTTCTTTGTTATCATTTATCTTATTTTACACCAGCTTTCATGTTTACTTGTTATAACCGGTTATTGCTACTTATTAGCAAGTTTCCTTCTTTAAAAAAAAAAAATTAAAAGACTTCATCTTTCTGGTTCTTCATTCTTCCTTCATCTTTAACATTCATTTTTTTTTTTAATTTTCTGACTTCATCTTCACCATGGCTACATGATATCGATCTCTCATTCCCGCCTCAATTCAACCATAAACGTACTACCATCTCCCCCAAACTGACCCTTGCCATTAAAATACCACTTTGTCACCATCACCGGTCATTGCTACTGATTCCATCATCAATCACATTGCACCATTACCCATCTCCACCAATGCCACCCAAATCACGAATCTTAGACTCACAAACCTTTGCATCCCATGAGCATTTGCCACAAATTATACTCAACCCAAAAGCCTGCTTTA
The DNA here is from genome assembly GCF_048544455.1 of Silene latifolia. NCBI lineage: Eukaryota > Viridiplantae > Streptophyta > Magnoliopsida > Caryophyllales > Caryophyllaceae > Silene > Silene latifolia. The sequence continues at coordinate 161,453,956 of NC_133536.1, read as the reverse complement.
ACTTTGTCGGAAATACATTGGTTAAAGAAAATTTCAGATTGATATTTTCCCCAAATTAATTAAGTTATCAACCCTAATTAAAAAACATTCCCAGATCAATTTGGGGTTAGAGTTTCAGAGAAACACACACGCACCCACTACTGGTAAAATATATAGGTGGCAATTGAGGGACGACGACGACGACAATCTCGGTGACGCTAATGGCGGTGTGGTGACAAGCTCTAGTGAATCGTTCCCCTTAACGTCGAAGAGAAAGCTGCTAAGGAAGGGAAGCAAGGTGCGTACGTCACTACGTTGATTAGCAAAATTGTTAAGAATATTAAGCTAGGTGGTGGTGGTGGTGGTGTTCTTTTAGTGCTCATTTTTTCTTATTTTGGTTTGTTTTAGAAATGTAACTGGTTATGAAAGTTGGTGAAGAAAGATAAAGAGAAACAAAGGGGTAACCTGTTTAACAGGTTGCCCTTCCAAAAGATCAAAATAAGATAAATGAAAGTAAAGATAAGATTAATATGGGATAATTAATAGGATGGATTAAATGGGGAAGGGGAGGCTTAGGTTGGATTATTGTTGTTAAATAACCCTATTATTTATTATTATTTATAATAAAATTGTGGGGGTTTTTAGAATCCTAGCTTATTTATTTTAGCATTTTTCATATTATATGGCGTACTATTATTATTCATGGAAGGAAATGAATAAAAGATTAATTGGTTATGAAACCGTTTTGATTTTCTTTTATTATTCTTGTTGAATTCCAAATACATATGCAAATGTCCTTCTATTTACATTTAAAATAATGGGTTGTATCCTGTGAAGGATTGCCTACGTATTCATTTTGAAAATGAAATCAAACCCTTGCGCGTAGTTCAAGTAAATGTAATAGAATAATTTTTCTAAGCAAGAACTTGTAATGAACTAGAAAATGAGCATGCGCTTTACTTACTCCTAAAGCACAATTCAATTTATTTGATGATATGAGGATGACGATTTGTCAAAATGCAAGAGAAAAGTGACATAAGCTTTATTGCAGCGGGCCAGAGGCCATTTTTTTTCCGTGCCGCATGAGCGACACATGGTGTCACGCGAGGCGCGTTTTTGTTCCTATTCTAGGCATAATATCATTTCAGTTAGTCGAGGTTAGTTGGATTGGCAAATTCATTCCCATCTAGGTCTGTGATCCTAACCGCGCCCTCGGGAGTATTGACTTGACCAAGAATGGTCTGGCCCAGTTGGGTTTGAACTTTTCACGTGGATCGACAGGTAAAAGAGCTCTAACCGATTTGAGGACTAAATCTCCTTCTTTGATATTTCTAGGCTTAACTCTTTTGTTGAAGGCTCGTTTGATACGTGTCTGATAAGTTAGCACATTGTGTAATGCGCGCAACCTTTTTTCATCCAAGAGGATGAGTTCTTCATATCTATCTCTCTTCCAATCATCTTTTGGAATTTGACTTTCGAGTAGAATACGCAAGGATGGGATTTCCAGCTCAACTGGTTGCACAGCTTCCATGCAGTAAGTCAAATAGAAAGGCGTGGCCCTAGTGGGCGTCCTAACGGATGTGCGATATCCCCATAAGGCAAATGGTATCTTACTTGTCCAATCTCGATAATTGTCAATCATTTTCTTGAGGATTGTGACAACATTCTTATTGGCTGCTTCTACTGCACCATTAGTTTGTGGTCTATATGGCGAGGAATGGTGGTGTTTGATCTTGTACTTCGCTAGCAACTATTCAGTCTCAGCCTGGAAATGTGATCCATTGTCACTGATGATCTCATGTGGGCAACCATCACTACTACAAATTTAGGCAACTACAACGCCCCTTTAACAACGATTATTCACGAAAATCACAATAGACGTTGTAGAATGTATGGCGCGAATTTTACTAAAATAAATTACAACGGGTATGGTTATAAAAACCGTTGTTATTAGTTTTAACAACGGGTCACACATGCAAAACCGTTGTTAATAATTTGGCGCAAAATTGGCGCAAAGTTAGTGAAAAGTAATCACAACGGTTACTTTTGAAACCCGTTGTTAAAACATATTTGACAACGGGTATTTTTTACAACCGTTGTTAAAACATATTTCACAACGGTTGTTGTTTAATAACCGTTGTCAATACCTTCCATATTATAAACCACACAAACAGAAGTCTGCTGCAGCCACAAAACACAACCCTTAATACACAAACACAAACACAAACACAGCAGACAAACAAACACAAAACACACACTCTCTTTCTCTCTTTCTCACTTTCTCATCGTCGCTTCTTCTCGTCACTTTGTTGATTTCATCGTCTATTACGTTCTGTATTTATCAGGTAAATCTCGCCAAATCCTTGTTTTTCATCGTCATTATTTTCTTTTTCTATTTATTTCTTTTGCATATATGTGTTTTTATCGACCATTATGTTATTTGTTTAAGTATTGTTCGCATAATTAGTTACTAAAACAATGAAGAAGCAAGATGAAGAAGTAAGATAAACATAATTAATATATATATATATATATATATATTTATAAATACATAAATTAAAAAAAAAAATTACATATGTAAAAATGCAATTCTTATATTTTCATGGAGGATCTTATTGTGCTCTATCGTATCCATCCTCTCCTCCTTGGCTATTTGGAGGTTCCGTTCGCGATTGCTATATCGTCATATAGCCGCAATGCTGCTTTGCTCCGTCAAGACATCTTCTTTGGCGTGCTTGATGCGGTTCGAGCTTCCACAAGGTAGCTCTGAAACTTTCCTCAATATGGAGGAACCAGGCGGATGAAGTTGTTGTTGTTCTCGATCATGGTAAGAGTCTTTAGGATGAAATCATTCATTTTGTTAGAGTTTTTTGAGTTTGATTTGAAAGATTAAGTAGAGTTTGTTTTAACAGTTAGAGTTTGGAGATGAATATATGAGATAATAATGGAAATGTTAGTTGAGATATGCAATGTATTTATACTAATTAAGCAATGTGTGTGGGTTGAGTTAATTGCTTTTTAATTAATAAATATGTTAGGAAGTTGTGCCATAATCATCATCATATATCTCTCAATAATGCTCCTTCAAATCCCTTTACTAACCCTTCTAATTCCATATTATCCGTTCATATGTACAGTGATGTCAGTAATAATGCATGCATCGGAATTCTAACAGGCCGTAATTATGCATGCATCTAGTAATATTTAATTTAATTTTTTTTTAATTTTTTAAGAACAAACAACAACGGTTATTTTATAACACCCCGTTGTCTTTAGTTATAACAACGGTTTTGTATATTAAAACCCGTTGTTATAACTTTCCCCCCAAAATTGTGTCACACTTTCCACAACGGGTTTTTATACATAAAACCGTTGTTAATAGTTTTAACAACGGTTTCCTTAAGTAAGCCAACCGTTGTTAAAACCTTCTACAACGGACGCATTAACAACGTCCGCTTTTTTATATAACAACGGTTTTTGACCGTTGTTATAGCCTGTATTTGTAGTAGTGCATATCGACAGATGATATTGGTTTGTATGAACCTTGCCACGTTCTTGGCCGTGAGACTAGTGTAGGATGCTGCTTCTACCCATTTGGTGAAATAATCAATTGCCACTAAAATGAAACAGTGACCTCCTGTTCCGGCTGGGGTGATCTTCCCGATGATATCGATTCCCCAAGCAGAAAATGGCCAAGGATATGTCAAGGTGTAGAGTAATGAAGTAGGGACATATTGTACATTCCCAAAGATTTGGCAGTTGTGGTAATGTCTGACATATTTGATGCAATCGGATACCATTGTGGTCCAGTAATATCCCAAACGCGTTATTTTCTTTGCCATCATTGGTCCACTCATGTGAGGGCCACACTCTCCATCATGGACTTCTTCCATTACTTTCTGTGCCTGTGAATGATCAAGGCAACGCAAAACTACACCAAGAGGTGTTCTTTTATACAATTTTCCTTGCATGAGGACGTATTGGGAAGCTAGCAAGAGTATAGCACGTTGTCCCCGCTTATCCATATCTAGTGGATAGGTGCCATTGAGCTTGAAGTTCAGAATTGCTTGAAACCAAGGCTCTTCTAGGTTTTCTTCTTCATCTGTGATTTGATGCACATAGGCTGGTTCTGACCGTCGTTCGATGCATAAAGGCATTTCTATCATATCATCTGGCATATTAATCAAAGATGTGAGTTTTGCAAGAGCATCTGCAAATTGATTCTCTTCTCGAGGTAGGTTCAGGTAAGTTACTTGATCGAAGAATTGGGCAACTTGGTCTATCCTGGCCTGATAGGGTGCCAGACTTTCACTTCAAATTTTCCAAGACCCCGTAACTTAGTTGATGATCAAGGATGAATCTCCATGTACCCGAAAATTCTTGATGCCTAAGCCTACTGCCGCTTGTAGTCCAATGAGGCAAGCTTCGTATTCTGCTGCATTATTTGTCACCTTGAAGTCGAGTTTGACAGAGGGTGGTGTATGCTCACCTTCAGAAGAAATGAGCAACACTCCAATTCCAAATCCTATTAGGTTCGACACTCCATAAAGGTCCCAGGAGTCTACATCGGTTTGGAGTATGTCCTCATCCGGAAACGACCATGTGTCTATCGTTTGGGCATCATTGATAGGATTTTCTGCGAAAAATTCGGTGACGGCACGCCCTTTTATAACTTTCAGAGGTACATATTTGAGATCGAACTCTGAGAGCATCAAGGTCCATCTTGCTGAGCGTCCATTGAGAATGGGTTTTTCGAAGAGGTATTTGATAGGATCCATTTTTGAGTACACCTTGACTGAATAGCTAAGCATGTAATGGCATAGCTTCTTTGTTGCCCACACAAGAGCGAGGCATGTCTTTTCGAGTGGTGTGTACTTGCATTCATACTCCAAGAACTTCTTACTTAGGTAGTAGATAACTCTTTCTTCTTTTCCAAGGGTTTGTGCTAGCATAGCCCCCATGGCTGTTTCTGTCACTTGAGATATAAACCAAGAGGTTGATCTCGTTGAGGAGGCATGAGCACTGGTGGTTTGGCTAGTATCTCCTTGATTCTGTCGAACGCCTTTTGGCAGTCGTCATCCCACATGATGTGATTTATTTTCTTTAGCTTTTTGAAGATGGGTTCACAAATCATGGTGAGTTTCGATATGAATCGACTTATGTATTGCACCTTGCCTTAAAATCCTCTAACTTCCTTCTCCATCTGAGGTTGTGGCATTTCAATCAGAGCCTTGATTTTGGAAGGGTCGATTTCTATTCCTCGTTGACTGACGACATATCCCGGAAGTTTGCCGGATGTCACTCCAAACGCGCATTTTTGAGGGTTGAGCCTCATGTGTTACTTTCGTAGTCTTAAGAATAACTTTTGAAGGTTACTAATGTGCCCCTCTTTATCCTTGGACTTGACAATCATGTCCTCTACATACATCTCGACTTCTTTATGCATCATGTCATGTAGAAGTGTAGTTGCGGTGCGTTGTTATGTTGTTCCAGCATTGATTAACCTAAATGGCATAACTGTTTAGCAATAGGTGCCCCATTGAGTGACGAAGACGGTCTTATGCATGTCTTCTATGGCCATTTTGATCTGATTATATCCTGCATACCTATCCATGAAAGACAACAATGCGTGATCTGCTGTATTGTCCACCAATATGTCAATATGTGGTAGAGGAAAGTCATCTTTGGGACTCGCTTTGTTCAAGTCTCTGAAATCAACACAAACATGGATTCTCCCATCCTTTTTGGGTACGGGTACTATGTTGGCTACCCAGTCTGAGTACTCGAAAACTTTGATGAACCCGGCTTTGAATTGTTTATCGACTTCTTCTTTTATTTTAAGAGCCCATTCTGTCCTCATTCGACGAAGCTTCTGCTTTACATGTTTGAAACCTGGTTTGATCGGAATTCTGTGTTCGGCAACATCCCTGTCGATCCCGGGCATGTCTTTGTAGGACCAAGCAAAAACATCTTTGAACTCGTGTAGAAGGTCTATAAAACTGGCCCTTTCAGTGGGGCTCAAGGTTGTCCTTATCCTAAGTTCTTGGGGTTCTAGTTCGGTTCCTACGTTGATGGGTTCAGTGTTCTCTATAACTGGTGCCCCTTCCCCCTCTTGTAGAATTTCTTTAGCTATGTAGGGAGGTAGTTCAATTGAGTGTGGGTCTGGGTCATCCTCATTATCATCGTAAACAGAATTGCATTCAGAATAACACAAAGAGTAAGCAGAATCTGATTTATTTATATTAAAATTTGAAAAGAGTTGAAACAAGGAAGCCATCTGTTCAGTAGTCAGTGGCAGTAAAGGGACAGCTATCAGGACATTTCCCAAACTACTGTTACTATTTGATGCTAAGCTAGGAGAAACAAGGGGAGTGGGAGTGACGACAGGAGGAGACTCTCTAGGGACTTCTCTAGACTCCGACTCTGACTCCAACTCCGACTCTGACTCGAATTCGTTGTCTTCTAGTTCTCCTTCGAATATCTCTCCTTCTCCAAGGGTGAGCTTGAAGAGTCTTCCTTTGTTCTTTACCCATTTGATCGATTTCCTCCATCCTTTCTGCTGGTTTGAATTGGTTTCTGTGATCAATGCGGTAGGGTTGAAGTGGTCACCCTGAAGTATCATGGTAATGATCTCGTCCTGTGCGGCTCTAACAAATCGATATTCTCCAAACATTAAGCTAACAGCTTGTTCGTCCAAGCAAGGTGCTTGACGAGTCTTGTCGGTAGGAACCGTTTCCGAAGGAATAAAATAGCAATCGTGAAAGATCTCGATTCTGGCTAGTTGCTTTCCCTCGTAGTGCCAAGGTTCGGGGAACCCATAAAAGTATTCTTGACTCCCTTCTCTAATGAAGTATCCATTTAGGGTAGGGAGGTAGGGTCGCATTTGGATTCCCACGTTCTTGCGGTATTGGAACTGTATGAGCATCTCTAAAGCTTCTTCTTTGGTTGGTTTGTATCCTAGTCCTAGTGGTATCATTTGAGAGTTTCCTTCTTTGTAAGGAGCAAAGGTATTTCTTCGGACAGGATTCAATGGCATCCCCGGGAAGTATCCCTGAGACTTGAGTATGTGGTTGACCACTAAATTGGAGTAGGGATTGAAGTACAGGGGTGCCAGTTCACTCTCCACAAGGTTTACGCTATGGAAGCCCCCAAGCTCTTATACTAGATCCGTGACTACTTGGTTGCTTGACATCTTTTCTATCACTGCCTTGATAGGTGACGAAGTGATCGTCACCACTTTGCCATCTAATGGGATTTTGATTTTCTGGTGGAGAGTGGATGTTATTGCTTTGGAAGCGTGAATCCAAGGCCTTCCCAGAAGTATGTTGAAGGATGCTTCAATGTCCACTATTTGAAAGTTAACCTTTCGCTCAATTGGCCTTGTGGCTATGGTAAGGTTGACTAGTCCTACCACTTTTCGTCGTGTACCAACATATGCTCGAACACCTTGATTGGTAGGGGTCCAATCTGACTCTTTCATGCCTAACTTGTATGTTATTTTCAATGGTATGACGTTGACTGTCGAGCCATCATCCACCAAAGTCATTGGCACATTCTTCTTTAAGCAAATGACAGTAATGTATAGAGCTAAGTTGTGACTAGCGCCAAAAGGTGGCAAATCTTCATCCGAGGAAGTAACTGGGTTACTTAGCTTAGTTGAATCTTGGAAGACCAAGTTGACTACGTCATCAGGTGTAGAGTTATGTGCCACGTTTAATTTAGCCAATGCTTGGCGATGAGGGAATGAGCTCGCCACTAGTTGCCAGACTGAAAGATCAGCCTTTGTCTTCTGTAGTTGTTTTAGTAAATGGTCAGTAGAGGTATCCTCGCCATCATTTGGTGTGACAACATTGGTGTTGGTAACTGGACCATTAGCTATGGGACCATTTTGAGAAGTGTTTTGATATGGACGCCCTGAACGAGTAAGGTGGTCTATATCTTGGTCCTCACTAATTTTTACTATTTCCTCACTTATTTTTATTAGGTAGTGTTCGGTGAGGTATTCATCTTCATCATCGTCGTCCCATACTCCATTGATTGTAGTAAGCTCTCTCAACCTTATGATTTTGGCTTCCAAGTGGATGATTTGGTCTATTAGCTTATCAATCATGGCTACTACTTCTTGCATCGTAGCATTTTGAGAGAGATTTAGTGGCGCACGTTCCTTAGGTGTTGTACTTGGATTACGTAGGGATGTCACTACACTTTCTAGTTCTCAGACTTGTCTATTCACACTCTTTGCCCATGCGATAAAGTCGGTGATAGTAGGGGAAATAGTGGAGTAACTCCCTTCACTTTCTATTGCATGGATCTCATCTTCGACTGGATAAATGAGGTGTGAACAATCTAAGGTAGATTCTTCACTTGTGATCATCAAAACTCCAAGAGGATTCTGAGTATTGTTAGGCTTACCTCCATGGGGTATGGGTAGGTGACTGTCTTCAATCATGTCCTGAAGGACATGTTTTAGCTTGTAACATTTCTCTGTATCGTATCCCTTACCTCTATGATATTCGCAGTATGAATTTTCGTCCCAGAACTTGGATTTCTTTTCTGGATCAGGTGTAGGCCCTATGGGTTGGAGCTTACCCTGTTTCATCAATCTCTTCAAAGCATTGGAGTATGTATCACCAATGTTCGTGAATTTCCTATGTGGGTTATTATTCTTTGATGATTCAAGAAGGTTAACTTCATCAGTCTTGCTAGTAGAGCCGTAAGAACGACTTGTTGAGCCTTGATATCCACGACCTACCGTTTTGGACAGGAGTCCTTTTCGGATGTCATCTTCAATTCTTGTCCCATGTACAGTTAGGTCTTTGAAGGTCTTAATGTTTTGGTACCTCAAGTGATTTGCATAAATAGGCTTCATGTTGTCCACGAACTTTTCCACGAGGGTAGCTTCATCTGAACGTTCGACAAGTTGGGTACTAGTCTTCCTCCACCTACTTAGGAAGTCGGTGAAACCTTCTTTCTCAATTTGGGTAAGAACCTCTAAAGTTCGCATATTGACTTAGATCTCGGCATTATCCGCGTATTGTTTAGCGAACTCAATTGCGGCGTCGTCCCAGGTGGCAATCTTCTTGGGCTCTAGGAAGTAGAACCATTGCTTAGGGATGGTGTCGAGAGATGATGGAAAGATCCTTAAGAACATCTCAGGTTTGATGCCTTTGATAGACATGTAGTCTTTGAAAGCACGGATATGATTCAAAGGGTTTTCATGCTCCTTGAATTTCGGGATATCCGTTATGTTGAAGTTAGTTGACAATTTGGTGCTCACGGCCTCATACTTGCGATTGTTTTCTCTATAAATATCATCCCCTTTGAGGTACATCAATTGCTCCTCCAAGTATTGGAGTCGCTTCTCAGGTTCAGTGAGACCTATTGGAGGGTTGGCTTCTTGTGCTCCCACATAAGGTGGAGGGTTGTCATTCACAAATTCATTCACAAACTCATTAGGCACTTCATTTTCTGCAGGAGGTAGCCTAGTTTCTACAGCGACAATGCGGCCCTCGATCGTGTTGAGGCGATCATACACTTGGTCTTGGCTAGTTTGGAGACGAGCGAGCGCAGCTAGGATTTGATCATTACCATTCCGGGGTTGACTGTCGCTTGTGGTGCTAGTTTCAGGCATCTTGGAAACTGGACAAGAGATTGATGGCGAATCAAAACACGATCGACCATTCTAGCACACTTACTCAAAGAAAAGACTCGACTCGTGAAGTGGGAGTGTGCCACTTGTGTCAAGTGAGATTTGAAAAAAAAATGGCAAAGTTTTGAAATGTTGGTCCTAGTCAACTATAGTGTAGTTTTAGGAGTGTACTCGAAGTGAGGCTTTGAAATGGGCATTATAATGGTATGCTGAGTGCATTTAAAGGGTTTTGGTTTAAAGGGTGGGTTGCCATACCGAACAATCAAACTCGGGGTCTGTGGAAGGGTTCGTACCAAACAGGAGTAAGGCCGATTCCTAGTCCATTCCCTCGTGTAGTGAAAGCCCTTGATACAAACAAGAGTAAGCATCATGGTATGGTTGACATCAATCGCTATCCATCCTTAGGCCCAGATAAGAATTTGGACCGTCCAGACGGGACGATTGGTCAAATGGGTTGGGTTGGGCCTAGGAAGGCCGAATAAAACGATCTAGGAAGACCGAGTTATGAAAACCGACAACTGTCTCGTATAAACTATTCCCTAACCTTGTTCAAGTTTCACCCTTGGCAACACGTAAGTATATTACTACCCAGCAGAGTCGCCAAACTATGGACGCGGGCCCACGGGTTCGCTTGGGAAAAACAAGCATTCGCATTTGTGGAGTCGCCACCAATTTATTGTGAAAAATTGGAAACCGTTCGAATACTTCGCGATATGTCAAGACACAAAGTCGTGACATAGACACCAAGAACTCGTAACCCTTAGCATTCTATGTCTAGAATGACTCTCGTGGATGCCAATGAACATGGATGTTCTCAGAGATCTGGAGTAAGGGGTGAGGGTACGTATTAGGAAGCTCTTTTGATCGAACACCTAATCCCGCCCGCCTCGATCTCTACTAATGATTAGGGAAATTATTCATACTCGATATGTCGTCGACTATATGCATGCAATGCAACATCCAATAAATTAATGCTAGCATGTGAGAATTAACTAAGTCGGTGAACATGTAATTTAGCATACATTAGGTCGAAGTAGGGATTTAATGTTGATTTCATGTGAAAACATACAAACAAACGATAATAAAGGATATAATAAAGATACAATAATTGAAATTACAATAATTACATCGGTTCGATTGATTTACGTCGAAAATACATTTAAGACGGATATTTTTAGAAAAGAAAAGGGAAAAAAATTAACGAACAGATTAGAAGTGATAATACGGGTAATAGTTGATTAATGCGTAAACTAATAAGCTAGGTCAGAGCAACAACGGAAGTTCAGAGGCAGAACTCAACCCCGAAAAGGCGCAGCAGAGCTGCGTCCCTTGGAAGAGGCGCAGTGGTCACTGCGTCTGTTCCTGAGGTGAGTTCTGGCTATGAAGCCGGAACTGCATATCGTTAATATTCATTGGTAATTCAATGACCGATTAATGATATTCGACTCAAGTAAAAGTGATTTAATGGATTATTTACATATGAAAGGGTCATAAAAACAGTAAAAGACGTACTCGAATTAATTAAAACGAATTAAAATATTAATTACAAGATTAATTGTGAATTAATTACAAACTAAATTTATTAGGGCTCAATTAATGTTAAACTATTGACGATGATGATGATAAACAGATGAAAATATACCAAAGGTCGAATTCCAGAGACTTGATATTGAGGAATCGAATCTCTAAAACCCGAATTGATTTTAATGACGAAAACCCCCAAATATTAATTACTTGGGATTTAAGTCGAGAATTAAAAGATGATAAATTAGTAATGAATTATGTATATTAAAATTAGTATGCGAATGAAATAAGAAACAAACAAGAAAAAAAGAATGAAAGAAAGTAAACGAATTAACAGAAGACGAAAGAAGAAGAAGGAAAGCAGGAACTGCGACATCCTCAAGAAGAGGCGCAGCAGATGCTGCGGCCCTTCGAAGAAGCGCAGCAGTTGCCGCATTCCTTCTCGACATCAATCTCCCGTTAATCCGTAAAAATATTTTGAATAAAATGTTTTATTAATCGGTTTTTTAAACATGCTTTCGACGTAAATCTTACAATGATTAGTACAAAAAATAAAATACAATAATAAAAGATGGGATTTACAGCCTCAGACTTACATGTTTGACGAAACTAGATTGACTAAGTTAACGATTAGTGATTGCTCGACTCGAATGTATGACGAAAGTGCCCTCGTAAGAGGAATTAAACTAAATTGATTAAGTTGATTGAGTGGAGTTGGTCAAATTGGTCGGTCATGCAAAACGAGGCTGGTACTCAGAAGGATTCGAGCTTACGTGGTCGAAAGTTCAAGCACGTAGATGCCAATAAGCAAAGAGCACGGTCTTAGAATGCAAAGGGAGAAGAGAAGGGCGGACACTCGCGTGAAAAATATGTGGAACGAAGCTCCCTATTTATACTAAACACACGGAGGAATTATGGTAAGGGTAGGAATCGGAAGGAAAGATCCGGAAATAACCGACTTAGTTGAAAAGCGGAAACTTGGACAAAAAGAAAGCCCTGATAGAAGGCGCAACGGGTGCTGCGTCCCTTGGAAGAGGCGCAGCACTTACTGCGTCCTTTCTCGCGTAGGATCCTTCTGCGCGTAGAAAACGCGTTTGACAGCTTGTCGTATTTTAGGCATAACTTTCTCTACAAAACTCGGAATAAGGTGATTTTGGTGGCTTTGGAAAGTTAAGAAAAAGATCTAAAACTTTCTGTGAAATAGGCCTGACCCAAAAAAGTCATTATCACCTCGTAAAATGGGCCTAAATGTCGGGTTGTTATTTTAACTAAATGAAATGCACATTTTGTAATGTAAACTTTAAGTTTAGCCCAAAGAAGTGACATGAGACTCAAAATGAGATATAACCATAACATTTATGACATCCTAACCTTAGGTAGACAAACACATTGCTGTTGACTCGGGATTTGACGGTTTTAGGAAATGAAGACGGTTTTTTACCCGGACTCCAAATGAACTCTAATTACTGCCAAAACGACCGTAATGACACCTAGATGACAACCATGATGTAGACACAAGTGTATGAGTTACCTTTTATTGACCGATTTACAAAACGTCATAAAATCGCGACATATGCTAAACATGTGGTCCGGTCATCACTGGGTGGCTTGCGGGAGGTGCAGAAATGAGATATCTACATTTAGCAGGCTTAAACCACCAAGTTGAAATTCCAAACAATATTTCTAACAATAAAACCTATCTTTGACATTTCTAACAGTTTTTTCATCTCATGATTGACCTCTGCATTACCTGAAGCTTTCCTAGAATGGTTCGTGAGAGGCTGGTGTTTGTTTGTGTGGCCAGGCAATATAAAGTAAACAGTGGTTGTGTATATGTGTTTAGGGTTTCTACAAGTATGCGTTCTTTGTGTTTTGGTGTAGCATCTTGCTACGCGTTATACCCTCCATAAAATCATGAGGTCTGTTTTTTTCTCTCTCTCTTCATATCCTCCCCGATTCAAATTTTTTTTTGAAACAATTCAACAATGGAATTAAAACCCAAAATTAAATTCAGGATGGACGATGGATACTCACAATTCACAAAACAAAAGCAAGAGATGTGAATTTAGCGGTGACGAAGGCACATTGACGCTCTATAATCCAAAAAACTCGGATCATCCCGGCAAAAAACACGAACAAAAAAAGACACATCAAACAAACAACGAGAATCAGAATTGAGAAATATAGAATTAAAGTTAGGGTTTAGGGCAGAATAAGTAACTGGAAAGTGGCGAGGGTTTTAAAAAGAAAATGTGAAGAGTGACGGCAAATTAGTGAAAAATAAGGCGAAAATAGCAATAACAACGAATCAAATGCATGGCTAAGTGAATTTATAGAGAGATCGAGAATAAGACCAATTGTTGACCACTATGCATGGTTAAGTCAACTAGCAGAGAGAGCAACATTTGTTCAAATTTAAGACTTCCACATATGTAGTTATGTCATTCCACCCACCCTTGATTTCCCCTTCTAAATTTTTAGAATTATTGTTAGCATTAGAATAAACCCTCCAAGACTAAATACCTCATAAGACTTCTTGCGCTGAACAGCTCGATCTTGTTTGAACTACCCCTCATAACTCTTATTTTGAGTTAGCTAAACAACCATTAGCACATAAAGAGAGTTATCTGAGTTTGCTATGCTCATGAAATAAAATATAGCCATTCCATATTCCCTTCCTCCCTCTCCGAAAATTATTTCCGCTCATTATCAATTTAGCCTAGCAATTACTCTTATGCTTCCTCCAATAATCGGTTCATTTTAGCTATGTTAAAGAGATTACTTCCATCATATCACTTTAATTGTAAAAAAGTATTAAAAAGGCTCATACACTAAAAATTGGATGTGCCATTAAACAAATTTCACAATACATTGCAAAGGCAGTTATGTCATTAGAGTTCCTTGGAGGTCTAGGAATGGATTAAAGAGGAGTTTTCACTGGTATTTCTTTTCCGTGAAAAATAAACAATTGACAAACTCACCTCTCTGAGTGCAACCGGAAATTTTTGTTATTTGAAATTTCTTCAATGCAAAGTTTATCAATAGGCGATCTATGAGACCAAAAATATATTATTGCAAAACTTTTTTTCGATTTCTTAGTGCGATCGAAAATTATTATTTGAAATTTCTTGTATGCAAAGTTGATCAATGTGTTCTTTATGAAGCCAAAAATTATCGTTGAGCCAGACGTTCTGTTATTTTTGATGAAGTGTTCATCACCAAGTCTGTTTTTTTACCGTGAATATAGGTATCACTATTCTCTTTTAGTTTAAGAATGGTTTACCTTTACCGGATTAATTGACCAGAATTTAGTAGACTCACTCTAGTTATCTTAAAAAACGAATTTCAACACAAAGGAATATCACCTCATGTTAGCATACCTACCTTAATCTTGGAGCACATTTATGGGATATGTGTGTTTCAAGCGGCGCCACCGACAACCAGGTGATAATGTATAACCTTTAATCAAATAGAGAAAGGACCATCAGAAATTAGTGGCCAAGGGCTAAAACTGAAAAGGTTGAGGAAAGAGGGAGGAAGGGAGAAGTATAAAAATTATGAATTAAAGAAAAAGTCGGTGAAAGAGGACATTCCCTCAATCAACAAATGCACAATGTCACCCTTTCTCCTTAGCTTACTTGTCATCCATTAGCACCCCCATTGGCCCCATATAACTCCCCTCACTCTCTCTCTCCCACTTACTTCAACAATATGTCATACCTCCCAATTCCCTTCTACTCTATTCCCTCAGCGTAGCAAATATGACATTACTTACTAACCACCTCCAAGTTCATTTAGCCGACTTACAAAATATTTAAACTTTTAAACGTGCTAATCTTATATATCCATCTGATGAGTAGTATTTTAGTCACATTTTACCCCTTATTTACATCTTATTCCGACTCGATTTTGTGTGCTTTAAGCGATTAAATAGATCATTTCACAAATTAATTAATAAGTATTTGTTTTATTATATTTGTTATAAATAATTATTATTATCTCGAGAATTTGTTACGCCTTTGTGTAACTTGGTTTTTGTAGGACTCGGTCGAAAATAATGAAACAAGAAAGGTTGAGAAGGTTTCTTTAATATTCAAATGGAGCAAGTTACAAATAAAGAAATCAAAGTCAAGGTGAAATTGACCATGAGACAACTTTACGCTCCCCTGGCATTTCATTCACATAAACCAACACCAAATTAAAATCAAACCTCATTACCGTCATCTTCAACTAGTCTTCACCACCATACATCCACCACCTGCATCTCACCTGAACTCGACAGTAGCAGCCACGCATCAACGCGGCGCCGAAATCAAACCATCATCCCTATCCTCCAACAAAATTCCACTACCACCATCTCCTTCAATCATAATCACCCTTTGATATTTATTCACCACTACTTTTACCACAATTCACATTCATATCCAACCATCACTGAAACTGACATCAACCACCACATCATCATGATCACCATAACCGCCCTCAACAAACACCATGGCAACTGCCATCCCCATCTTAAATCATGTACCTGGAATCGAAAACCAGTTCGGCAACCATGGACTTGCTCTTGCCCACCTTGGTTCTGATGCAGCTGCAACCCAATACCGACTCTGTTTCTAACCAGATCCGTTGCTCCCTCTATCGACGACCAGAAGACACCAGTTACACTATTTTTGAGATGCAGCTTTAGTAGTAGAAAAAAGTATGAGTAGTTTGTAGATAAAAAAACCCATCTTATTTTTCCTCTCAATTTTTCCTTAATTAAATTTGTAATCTTTCTTTGTTCTTAGTTTAATTCTTCTCTAGTTGATCCAAATTTTTCACCTGTCATTAGTTGACAATTAGTTTTAGTTTTGGGTTGTAATTTTGGAAGACAAGAAGATATTCATCCTCCATTTTTCAATCCAAGTTTGCTCCTTTAATTTAAGTTGGTATATTTCCTATCTTAATTTCACTCTATTTCAATTGTTTACATGTTTTTTTATTTCAACTTATATTGTTTGTTTAATCTTATTGCTAACCATATTTTGCATGGTTAGTATTGGGGTATTTGTATTGTTTATGTTAACTATGTTAGAGTAGAATTAGTCTAGGGTTGAAGGCGGTGTTTGGGTTAATATGTGGGATAATAATGAGTTGTTTACATTTGAATATGGGTTAAAAATCGAGTCTTTACATACTTGCATTAAAGGTGTTCGATTAAATGGGTGAATGAAAGTTCATACCTTTCTTTGAATTTTGCTTAACATTTCTTTACATGAGAGTGAATAAGAGTGTTTGATAGCATGTATGCGATGAGTTTAACATAAGTGAAAGTCCTATGGTAAGCTTAAGTAAGGCCTAAGACATTAGGACTAAACCTTGACCGAAACCATTACTCATTTCCGTTGACTTTTGCATCTCCCTCTCCCTACCTAGATGAACCCGAAAACCCTAACATTTACTCTCTTTGTCTTCGTGCTTATTTGTTTGTTTAATTAATGTTCTTAGATTATTTTGTTAGTATAGTATAGTAGATACCCTGTATCTGGTGAATCCCCAACAAACACCCGATGATTATCGGACTACAACATGCTTAGGAATCGCTACGTTTAATCGACAGTTTGTATAACTATACATCAGAAAACTCAAAACGATTTCGAAAACAAAAAATTTCCAAAACTTTTCAAAAGTATATAGAGTATTTTACGCACGACGACAGAGTCACAATGACACTAATTAGAGTCAAAACCGACACCGGACCAAAAACCGACTCAAAATTCAAATCCCGACTCCAACAACGAGTCAAACTGAGTCAAACACAAAAAACAAACATCACAAGGCTTCCATGTTAAGTGTACATAGTATACTTGAATGATCAAGTACAACAATCATGCCATCCAAAACCTAATATAGAACAAATCATGATTTCAACTGCGTGATAGTGACAAGACAGCCCGAAGACCCACGAAATGGCTCGCGCCTCTTCGAGTAGTCCATGCGGCCACGTCGCTCCAAATGCACATAACCACTCAATCCTCTATAAATACCCCTCAAATGCCACCATTTGAAGGTACACGAGTGTTCCGCCCCTCATTTCTCCATTAAAAATCTAGACTCGACTTCTCAAGTCACAAACCGACACGTATTTTCGACCTACTGATTGAAAATACAAGCCATACACATTGTTTGGTACTGTCATCGTGCATTAAATCACTTGATCGACCATTTCGACCAACTACACAATCACTAAACAAAACAAACACTCTTTACATTGCTAAAACGGTTTTCAACCGAGTTTTCTGACCTAACAAGTTTTTACACTTCCGTCGATTTCTCGCCTTCGACCTAGCATGTAAGTATAAGGGGGAAATTAATCCTCTACTTCATGTCTTTTTATCGGTTTTCATGACCTTAACATGCTAAAACATGCATAACATGGTCCAAAATACGGATCGAATGAGCCAAAACCAAGTTTTGACAAGAAACAGAAGCCCCTAGTCACAACTAGGTGGCTCGCGCCTAAATGGATTGTCCAGGTCAGAACTCAGACGTGTTTGAGTTAATTCTTTTCATTTTCATTTCATTTTACAACCGGTTTTTACCATTTCAAATCATTTTTATGATAAACCTTTTTAACCATAAATCATATTGACCCTTGGTTACTCATACAATGACGGTTTAATCCGTGTTTCGGTGATAACATTTGGTTAATTACATTTTAAAAGGTATTTTAAAACCTTTTATTCATTTGTTTACACTTCAAAAAAACAACCATATTAGTCATACATGCATAATTATCCTTGGTTCCACATACCATATCAGTTTATACGATGATTAACATTGACTAATTACTAAAAATGAACTTAACACAATTAGTTCATAATAAACATTTTTCAAAATTATTCATGTCAAGCTTGCAAAACCGAACCCGACATCAAATATCGTCAATACAATGATGATTATTCAAGTCCCGTTCTTCACATTAACACAAAAGCGGTCTAAACGACCTTTTCAACAAAAATGGATTCAAATACCCTTTTACAAACCATTTCGCAAATATTTTCAATAGTCAGAAGACGCCCCTTTGGATCATCTACTGCCTCGCGCCTAAACAGGCTTACTGATTTCCAGTTTTCAAACCAGGACAGGTCCCCTTGCATCGCCCAAAGGCTCGCGCTTCAATAAACTGCCTGATGCATGTCCTGCTTCTTTTCCAGCACTTGTTTAGGACGATCCCGACTTCGGTTAACCCGAATACAGGACGGATCACACGACAAGCCTGCCCTTTACTTTGTATTTGCAAAACGCCTTTCTAAGACAAATGGATCACGTTATGCACAATAAACCTAAGTCGGTAAATGGATGTTTAATTTCCGTCTTACATGAAAATCAACACTAAATCCAACTTCACATAAATTACTTGATATTTGGATAAAGAACCGACATAGAAAGCTCACATGTTAGGTTTAAACTTGTGGATGCGCATTCATGCATTTACCCGTTTTATCCACTTTTGCATTTAACCAACCAAGATCGATCAGTAGAGGCCTCTACCGCGGGCGGGATTCGGTGTCCGATTAATGGGCTTCCCAATACGTACCTTCACCTTTTACTCAAAAACTTTGGATAGTGGACGACCTTATCCAGGGCGAACGAGAGTCATTCTAGAGATATGATGCTAAAGAGGGACGACTCCTTATCTTTAGTACCTATGTCAAACACCGTTTTTTGCCTTGGTTAACTGATGTGACTCTTAATTGCGCATATTTAGTCCCATAATTGAACCTATTTTGCATACTATTCTAGCATTTCATGGCCATTGTATCCGTCAATTTCTTCCTATTTTGTTTTCCTGGTGCATTTCATATGTCTTATAGGAAAGGAGATAATGAGGAAGAATTCCTGTCTCCCGTGCATATTTGGAATTATATTAATGATATTGGATGGGCTAGTAAGAATATGAGGCAAGAATGATGACCAAGGATGTAGGAAAAAAGAGTACATAAAAGGATCATAGGCTAAAAAGCAAGGATGGCGAGAAGGAAGCCATTACAAGAAGAAATTGCTCGGAACCAAACCAAGATTTGCTCCTTTGGCTCTGAAACTATGCTAGATGAAACGGTATCGAAAAATCAAGTGGTCTAGGCTTTTGAATAACTCCAATAGTAGTCCGGATAAGGAAATGACGTCCGTTTTACAATCCGAGCTCAAATAGACAAGCTGTCCTCCAATCCGCACGTCCCGAGACTCAAGACGAGCATCTCCAGACCCATGACGAGCGTTTCCCCTACAAGACGAGCGGATTGTTAGACATTAAAAAAGAGAATCACTCTACCCAGTGATCCGAGCGTCTTGATCCCAACACGGGCGTCTCAGAACCCCATGATCTGAGCCTCTTGCTCCCAAGACGGGCGTCTCAGAACCCCATGATCCAGGCGTCCCGATGCCAATCTAAGCGGATCGTGGTAGGACTAGCAACGTGATATGCGCATTTCCTTCGAGACTTGCATTTCCTTAATCAACACTTAGCAATGCTATTTACTAATCTACCCTTGCTTAACCTAATGATGTACTACTATATATACTCCATTTGTAATAATCAAGATTACCAAGTTCCCTTAGAATAAACCAAGTTTCCTTAGTTTAAACAAACTTTCTTAGATTAAATGAAGCTTAATTAGATTAGATTAGGAGTAGATTAGAATAGATTAATCTCAATCTTTCCACAAATTACACATTAATCTTTCCTTAATTATTGTTCAAGTTTATTATTGGGTAATTGAAGATTATTGGGTTATTATTGGAGAATTGACAACTCTTCATCAATCAATCAAGTTTTCTTCTATTATTCGTTGCTTTATATTTGGATCATTCTGTAGATACCCGTATCCGTCGATATTGGAATTTATAGAGAACCCGACAAACACCCGATGATGATAGGACACATGTATTCTTTAGTTGTCATTGTCATTATTTGGAGCTCGTTTTACGAGGTAGAATGGGCGTCGTCGATGAAGTGATTTATTAATTTAAATGACATTTAAATTAATGTTTTTTAGTGAGTTCATTTTATTAATTTAAATGATATTTAAATTAAAGCTTTTTTTAAAGTGATTTCAATTTAATTTATCTTATTTTGAATTTATTTTTCCAAGTTTATTTTATTGAAAATAAAATAAATATTCGATTTGAAAAATCATTTTATGAATATATTTGATTTGAAAAGTCATTTATTTTAATGGATTATTTGATTTGAAAAATCGATTTGAAAAACGAAGAAAACTCGTTTTGAACACTTGTTTTTGAGCTCGATTTTAGCTCGATTTTTGAGCCCGTTTCTTTTATGAATTGGCACGAATCTCGAGTATGCTAACCCACCTAAGCCAATGCCCATCCACCCTTGTTCGAACCCCCCATACCACAGCCCAAATCCTCGTCCCAAACCCCTCACAAGCAGCCCGCACCAATGCAGCCCCCCCTGTTTTTGCGAGCCAATTCCCGAGCCCAAACCCGCTCCAAACACTACCAAGACCCGTACCCATTAACCCTAACCCATACCCTAGTATCCTACCCATATTATCCTAGCTTAATCACCAAGAAAACCCCCCTCAAACCCTCACAAAAACCGATGGACAGCAGCCATACGGGATTGAGCCCGACTGCTTCCTCCTCCCTTTTACCCTATTTTAAACCCTTATAAATACCACCCCTTCACCATACATTCATTCCTCGAAGTTCTCCATACATCCAACCATCACTCACAAGCTTTAAACCTCAGAAACAAACCCTAATTGCCTCCCAAAAACCCTAAACAAAACCGACACACAAACTGAAACTGTTTGTGTGTCCTCTTCGAAAACCCATTCGTTCCTCCATCAAATCTCCATCAAAACTCGATTTTCTTGTTCCTAATTAACCACATAACATCCATCTACACATTAGATAAAGAATTACGAGCCAAATTGCCCTTGAGAGTACACGAAATCCCTCGAAAAACAGTGAAATAACACTGTTTTTCGCGGTTTATTCTTGTCTGTCCAGTTCTGTTTGTGCTCGTTTTTCGTGTCCAATAACCCAAAACGAGCAGGGGTTGCTTTAAGATCCTTGTTCTCCTCTCTTTCTAGTTTCCAAAACATCTTTTAGATCGAATTTTCGTCGTGAAACGAGGGAGACATCACTGTTTTAAAATCGCTGTCCAGAAACTTTCCAAAACGCGTGTTTGCTTTATTCTTCGTCGACGACGGCCTCTCGAGATAAAATCTACCATCGATTACGACCCAAGACGGTGTCAAAGATACATGTAGGTTGAGGGTGCATCAAATCCCCTTCTCTTTCCTCTTTTTATTTCGTTTTCTTATGCCTTTTTTTTAGTTTGTTTTTTGGTTTGTTTTCGTTTTGTTTATCGATTGTTTTTTAAATTAACTATGAAACTAGTTAGTCCGAGTATGAGTTAAAGTACCACCATCAACACCCGCGTTGACTTGAGATGGGAAAAGAAACCGCTCCTTCTGTCGGTCGTACACCCCCGTCTCATTTACATATCCTCGTGTTCAAGGTAGGGCATAAATAAAACAATTGTCTAACTTCGTTCTTCGCTTTCGACCCCCTTTTGTTTCGGCCAAATCGACATACCCTAGGACCCGTTGTATGTTAGTTTAACCTCTGATTGTTAACCTATGACGTATTTAGATGACTTTAATTTAATTTAATAATCTAATTAGACACGATAGGTGGCTTCGACGTAAGTTATAAAATCAATCAACGATTCTGTAAACAATTGAACGCATCTTTCTCTTTCACCTAATTTCTCGCTAGTATAAGAGTGCGTGATTAGCACCTTCTTATTAACACTCGATGAGTTAACTTAATTTGCAAACTTGACCTAATTCAACCCCTTTGGGGCCGCGTGGAACACTCGATCTTAAGCGAAGCTTTCTGACCTTTTTTATCATCGTTTTCTAATGTACCTCCTGTATCGCTTTGCAAATCCATCTAACTAATGAACCCGACCTAGGAACTAGGGTAGCCGTGTCTGTGGCCGTGGCTTTAGGCCGTGGGGTTGGTCATGTTTCTCTTTGTCTCGTTCGTTTTAAGTCTTTTGTTCTTTGTCGTTTGATAGCTTGTAATTTATCGTTTGTTTATCGAGTTGTAATCTTTCGAGTTAGTTTTTCTTTTATTGAGTCAAAACCTTTTCAAAAAACCTTAGTCTTGTTTGGTTAGACGGTTGTTCCCCAATGCTTGTAGGAGCGTAGTAAACCGCATGTTGTCTAAAGCAACATGGCCCAGTTTATGCTAATGCATGCTTTGGTGCATAGCCCTATGTCTAATTCGATGAGATTAAGTGAAAGCACGCATTACGAGGAGTGACCCAGGGCCGTGTGTCATGTAGGCCGTGAGTCACCCCCCCTTGTGCACGGTTTTCTAGGCCAAGTGGCCGTGTTTTGTGTCGTTTATGATTCCGTATGTAGCAATTGTATTTAGATCGAGTTGTATCTTTAATTTGTTGTTGTGTCGGCATGAAATGCCTAGTTTGTAATAGGTAGATCCCAACGGCTCCCCCATTCCCCTTCAAGCCTTGTTTGCTTTCGATTGAATGTTGCTAGATCAATCAACCCACATGCTAAATTACAACTTTGACAAAGTTAGTTTAGTTGCATCTAAAACGACATAGAAATTGTTGTCACATGATAGGGTTAAAACAACGTTTGCATATCATACATCGTAGTAGCTATGACCTTGTTTGAAATTCGACACTTGACTTAGTAGAGGCCGTTATTGACGGGCGGGGTTGGGTGTCCTTATGGGCTTCCCAACACGTACCCTCACCCCTTACTCAAGATCTATGGTTTGCGGATCCGTCTAAATACCATTGGATTACGAGAGTCATTCAAATCGAGTGATATAGGGTACAAGTCTTTATCTTTAATCACTCGTAGTCGATTGGCTTTATGCTTTTCGATGAAAGGTGTAAAGTTGACTTGAACGGTTCCAAGTTCCCAAAAAACTTGGTGGCGACTCTAATTTGTCTTAATTCGATTCGAAAGAACCTCGAGTCGATTATGCCTAGTGTGGATCCCGCGGACGCAGATCCCGAGGGCCTTGTCCTGATTTGGCGACTCACTGGGGAAAAGAGGACTAGTTACACTGTGTTTCTAGGGTCTTTTCCTCCGAGGTGAAACTTGAAAATAAAGTGTTGGAAAGTAAAACATTACTCATAGTGCTACGATTCATGCATAAACACTTAAGGACTTGCCCGGGCCGTCCCAGCGTTTCTTCGTGATGCGTGGGGGGCGACGTCCCACTATGCCAGGAAGCTGCACATTGCTCGCTTCCACTTCGCCTCGCGTGGTTTTTGGGAGTGGGGACGATCTTCTAGGTACTTTACCTTAAGACACCTTGCTCTATAAGACCGCAAAAGGATGGAGGGCATAAACCTTCTTGTAGAAGACTTGCCGAGACTTAGAGATGTCTAGGAGCATACATCCTTATAACATGAGAATGACAATGTGCAAGGTGTTTTCCCGAGTCTTTTCAAAATTCCATGTCCTTTTCAAAACCGAACTTTTGAACAACTTACTTTCAAACTTAGCATGATTTTTCAAAACGCGGAATGCTGCCCAAATAGGACTAGAAATTTCGGCCAAAACAAGCTTTTATAGCCGGCATGCTGCCCATTTCAAATCTCATTTTTCAAATCGATCATTCGTTTTTCAAAATCAATCCAAAATGCCTCCCGAACCTCAACCAAGCATGAAATGCGTCAAGTCGTGTCCAGGTCTTGGCCGTGTTAGGCCGGGTGTGTTTCGTTCTAAGAGTCTAGAACACGAGCTTGTTGGGTTACCCAAGCTCACCTCTTGGGCTTTGAGTCATGTTGGTCGACCTTTTCGTCTAGGATAGTCCACAGAAACGTCCAAGCTAGGCCCTTTAAGACGTTTCACTCGAACCCATGGGCTATGTTAGCCCAATCACGGGTTTAGTCACACCAAGTCCAGTTTAGAATCGAGTTATGACAGTTCGAGTCATGTCGTTTTGTCGAGTCTAAAATGAACCAATGTCTAAATCAAACCGTGAGTCGAACCCTTGTTTAATCAATCTCAAGTCGAGTCTTTGTTTGAGTCAAGTTGGGGTCGAGTCCTTAAGTGTGTAGGGGCTCTTACTTTAAATATTGACTCAGTACGGGGTTTTCTTGTAGAAAGGCCGCCAAAAACCCGACGTCAAGCAATGGAAGATGCTGTTAACAAGCTTACTGAGGCCGTGAACCTCATGATGACCCGAATGGATGCAATCGAATCTAAACTGAGTGAAGATTCCCCTCCATCTACCCCACCTCGGACTGATCTGGAGAAACGGTTCAAGTTCATCGAAGACCGTTTGAAACTCTCCCAGGGGAAGAACATCCACTATGAGAATGCTAGGGCCTATGCCCCGGTTCAGGATAAGTTGCCCACGAACATAGTACTCAAAGTGTTCCCAAAGTTCAAGGGCACTGAAGATCCAGTCCACCATGTTAAGGCCTATAAAGGGTACTTAGCACCAGGGGCGGATTTGGGGGGGGGGGGGAAAGTGAGGGCACGTGCCCTCACGTGACAAAAAAAAAAAAAAAAAAAAAAAAAAAAAAAAAAACGTTAAACACAAACCACAAACAGAAACATCAACAATAGAAGAAACAAGTTGTTGACGATTAACCCAAACCACACCTCACAGTCTCACACCTGCCCTGCCGTCCTGCCGCCGGCCTGTATTTGCTCCGGCCGTCACCGGTCACAGTCTGCCTGGCGTCCGAGTTCTACCATCCACCAGTCGGCAGTCCGGTACAAGTATGTGTTCGTTCTCAGTTCTTACTTCTCAATTCGATTAATTTGTTGTTGATTGTTGATTAATTCGATTAATTTGTTCTTATTAGTTATTAGTTTCGATTAATTTGTTCCCCAAATTCAATTAATTTGTTCTTATTACTTATTAGGTTGATTAATTTGTTCCCAAAACCTAGATCCCAAATTTGCACGATTGATGATTGAACAATTAAAAATCTTGTCTTTTGACCTTTGTTAATGAATTTGCCTTATCTACTGAAATGAATAGCTTGAATCAACGAAAATGAGTAGTAGTGCAAGATTGATGATTGAACAATTAAAAATGAATTTGCCTTTGTTAGTGAATGTGCACAGTGCAGTAGTAGACTAGTGGTGCACGATCTAATTACAACAAGCCTTTGAATTTGTTATTTGTTTGTAGATTGAATCAACGAAAATGAATAGCATACAATACTTGTGGAGTCGGAAGTCACAAAAAACCACATCGTCCTCTTCTCCGTTGTCATTAGAACCTCAAAATCTCCCTAATCAAGAAGAGCAAATTAATGATGAGCAAATTAATGATGAGCAAATTAGTGAGGGGGAATCCGATAATCCATCAATTCAAGAGGGCAATCAAAGTGAGCATGAGGGTAATTCACCAACTCAAGAGGGTAATCAAAGTGAAGAGTACAATGTTCTTCCTCTTGATCCTCCACATGATCCGGGAAACCGTAAGCCAATATCATCTTACCGGGTTAATGATCGAGATGCCTTGAGAAGGATATATATCGGAAAAGGTCCTTGTAGACCTAGACCAAATGGTGAATTTCCTCAAACTTTCCAAGGTAATAAAATGCGTCGCTTCAAAGTTCTTTGGTATGATAAGTATGATTGGCTAGAATATAGTGAGGAAAATAATGCGGCATTTTGCTTTTGTTGTTACTTGTTCAAAGAGCCTTCAAGTATCCCGAAAGCAAATGTGTTTGAGATTGGAGGGTTTAAGAATTGGAAAAATGCGTTGGATAGATTTAAAAAACATGTTGGGAAAGGTACTAATAGTTCTCACAAATTAGCTAAACAAAAGTATGAGTCTTTCATTAATAAAAAAGTATCAATAATAGAGATAGTTGAAAAAGTAAGTGATGAAGCTAAGAGTCTCTATAAATGTCGTTTGTTACGCTCTCTTTCTTGTTTAAGATTTCTTTTGAGGCAAGGACTAGCATTTAGGGGACATAATGAAAAAGCAAAGTCAAGTAATAAGGGTAATTTTCTTGAACTTTTGGATTGGCTTGTTCAAAATAGTGAAAGTGTTGCTAAAGTTGTTCTTGCTAAGTCTCCGGAAAATCACCAAGTTACTTGTCCAACCATTCAAAAAGAATTAATTAAATGTTGTGCCCATGAGACTACTAAGCTTATCATTGAGGATCTAAATGGTGATTACTTTGGTCTATTAGCCGATGAGTCTAGTGACGTGTCTCATAAGCAAGAATTAGCTATTTGTTTGCGTTATGTTAATAAAGATGGTAAACTTTGTGAAAGATTTCTTGGGATTGTGCATGTGAAAAATACAACTAGTTTGACACTTTTTGAGAAAATAAAGAAACTACTTGATGGCCACTCATTAAGTATGTCAAACATCCGTGGTCAAGGCTATGATGGAGCTAGTAACATGAGAGGTGAGCTTAATGGTTTGCAAAGTTTGATAATGAAGGACAATCCATGTGCATATTATGTTCATTGTTTTGCGCACCAACTTCAATTGACATTAGTGGCGGTGGCTAAAGAAAACAAAGATTGTGCCAAATTTTTCCAAAATCTTGGAATTGTGCTTAATAATATTGGATATTCTTGTAAACGTTTGGAGATGGTTAGGGATATTCAAGCGGATAAGGTTTTGGAGGCCTTAGCATCGGGTGAAATTGAAAGTGGTAAGGGATTGAATCAAGAACTTGGTTTAAGTAGACCGGGGGAGACTCGGTGGGGGTCTCATTTTAAATCAATTGTGAGAGTCATGTCTTTATATGGCACACTTATTAGAGTTTTTGAGATAATTAGTAAAGGGGCTAAATCCGTTGATGATCGTGCTAAAGCCGAAATTGGGATAGATCACCTTGAATCTTTTGAGTTTGTTTTCATGTTACATTTGATGAAAGTGGTGTATGGATACACTAATTCTTTGTGTGAAGCATTACAAAGAAAAGATCAAGACATTGTTAATGCCATGACTATTCTTGATTTAACTAAGGAGCATTTGACAAAGTTTAGGAATGATGGATGGGATCAATTTCTTCAAACGGTTTCTAACTTTTGTGCAAAACATAATATTGAAGTCCCCAATATGGATGAATTTTATGCTCCTCCGGGAAGATCAAGACGTCGTCTTGTCAACGAGCTTAACCTACAACGATTTCGAATTGACATGTTTATAGGTGTTTTGGATAAACAAGTCCATGAACTAGATAGCCGATTTGATGTGAGAAGCATGGAGATGCTAATGTGTATGGCTTGTTTTAGCCCCGCCGATGTTTTTGCTTCTTTCGATAAAGACAAATTGGTTAGACTTGCAAAGTTCTATCCTAATGAGTTTAATGATACCGCGATAACACTACTTGAGTTTGAACTTGATATTTTTGAAAGTGATATGCTAAGGGATTCAAGATTTCATCTTATCAAGAGCCTTGGTGAGCTTTCAATTATGCTTGTTGAGACAAAGAAACATATTTCATATTCACGTGTTTATTTGTTATTGAAGCTTGTATTGATACTTCCGGTGGCAACGGCAAGTGTGGAAAGAGTTTTCTCCTCCATGAAGTATGTGAAGAATTATTTGCGAAATAGTATGAGCGATGAATTATTGGATAATTGTTTAGTGACTTATATTGAGAGAGATTTTTTTTCACAAGTGAGTGATGATGATGTTATTAGGCGTTTTCAAGATATGAATCCTCGTCGGATGGCTTTAGATTTTTCTTAGTTTTTTCCTTTGTAATTTACTATGTATTGACGATATTTGAATTTTAATGTATAAATGTTGTCCGCATCTCTGAAATTTTCGCCCAATCTCTGGGTGAACACCCGAAGGCGTGGTTCTATAATCTGGACTTCAAGAACTTCCCCACTTTCGAAGATATTACGGTGGAGTTCTGTAAGCACTATGCTGACAATGTTGAGATTCAAACCAACATAAGGACTTTGGAAGTGATGACACAGAAGGAAAAAGAAGGCTTTACTGAATTCCTTGCAAGATGGCGCGCTGAAAGCGTGAAGTTAGCCAAAAAGCCTGATGAAGTCGAAATGGTAGATAAGTTCGTAAAGAATCTACGACCTGTTTACCGCAATGCTCTGAAATACCAGAATTTCGGTTCTTTCAAAGAATTGATAAGAATTGGGATAAAGGTAGAAGATGACGTCCGAATGGCAGAAGTTGAGAAGCCAAAAGGGTACCAAGGGGCCTCATCGTCTAAGGGCAAGGCCCCAGCAACGGCCCATATTGATGAAGCCATCAATCTCTTAGAAGGGCAATCGAAAAAGTCGCAGCGCCAAACACCTAGGGCATTCACCGATATCGGATGCACTTATACATACGCTCTCCAAAGGCTCATAGCCCAAGGAAAGCTGAAGCCTATTGGTCCAACCCCGGATCCACCTGCTGAACAACAAGGCAAATGGTACAAACCAAATGCCTACTGTGCCTTTCATCAAGGGAAAGGCCATGATACTGAAAGGTGCTATCGACTGAAGCACAAAATCCAAGACATGATTGAGAATGGAACACTCCCGATCCCAACTGTTAAACCCAATAACATCACCAATCCATTTGGTGATCACGCCAATTTTGTTTCTGTCGAAGACAATGTCGATTATTCCCATCTTATCCGCCCATGTCACTTGAAAGGGGTGTTTATCGATAAGATATTTGTGGATTGCTTTGAATTCTTGCCAAACCCGAAGAATGAAATTCAAGTCGGGAGTCTTGCTCTAGAATGTACTCCTCTCGTTAACGAAGTTAATAAAAGACAATTCGATTCACCAACCTTCAACACTGGCGTAGATCCTCAGAGGACTACCTCAGTATGGAGGCAGACCATCAAAGGGATCAAGGACAAGAGCCGAGCATCTAAGTTGACAACTGAACAAGGGAAAGCTCATGACCAGATTTGAAATTATGAGTCGGGATCTGTTTTCTTTTCTTAGTCGAGTCGAGTCTAGGACTTTCTTTTTTTGAAGTTGAGTCGTTTGTTCCGCGATGACCTAGGGTGTGTCCTAGGAATCGTTCCTTCGAGTCTGTTAAGCTTTTTTTTCATTCCAATAAAAAGTTGCAGTTTCATTTCCAAATATGTCTTGTTTTCAATCCTCAATCATTCCGGAAATATGATAAAATGCACAACACACGCCAAGGCATCCCTGGGGTAGAAATATGTACCGTTTCAAAATGTAAGGTACACTAGGATCCCGTGTTTGTTTCCTTTACCTATTCCATGTCTGGTGGTAGAAAACCTCCATCTGAACCAATGTTTGTGACAAGCTTTTAGATGATTCTATGACAAACCCGGACTAGCTCCTTGTTTCCCCTATCGATGATGGAAGGCAAGCCTTTTCCCCAACAAAATCATCCTATCTCGAAGAGAGAAGATATCAACCCGTTCTAACAAGTAATTGTTAGTTCCTACCCAAATTAGTTGGCGAAGCCATGTTTTCAAGGTGTATCCATTTGTGACTAAGAGAATGAGTAGAAGACTTTTTTTTCAAAAAGAATGAAAAAAGGAGAAAAAGGAGAAAAATTGGAAAAATGAAAAAGAATGAAAAGATGAAAAAAAAAAAGTATGAAAGAAAAGAAAAATGAAAAAAGAAAAGTGATGAAAGAAAAAAAAGAAAAAAGAAAAAAAGATGTTGAAGTTATTGCAGAATGCTTTTGGTTGAATGTCGAAGTTACGGAAGCCAGAATTCAAGTAAAGTACCCATAGTTGAGGTTCAATGGGCGAAGCCCAAAAGCTTAAGTAGTAACCTCTTTACCCTCTAAGTCCTTCCTGAGACAGTTACAAGGGGATAGTCAGGAATTTTGAGAATCATTCCGCTTGTTCTGTTAGTACACCCAAGCCTTTAGGATCCAGACATGGAAATTTGAACCCACATCGATTCCCAACCCATTTGTACTCGGGTTTCATCAAACCTGAGACACCATTTCCAACCACGTTACAAGCCATAGCCCTTGGCCTTAGCACCACAAAATGAACCTTCAGAACGACGGTCCACTATTCGAACCTATTATTACCAAGCTCCACATCCCGAAGAACCAAAACTTTTTGTACCAACCCTAGACACGGGATTTAACGGTACTTTACAGGCTAGAATGGGATATGACATGATACCTTAGGTGAAACCTTCGAGTGTGTACACACAATCAAAATGCCAATTTAATGCACCTTGATCGAACTACGTCGGATTTGATTTCGCTCCACGCGAATACGTAGGCAATCCTTCAGAATAACGGATTCAATCCACTCATTAACCAAGTTGTCATCTTGTCGGTTTCTTACGAGTCTTAATCAAGTCCAAATGAAGCCACCTTTGTTTGAGTCGGTCTTAGCACTCGATGTAGGCTAGGATAAGGATATAGGTTCAGATGAATAGTATCAAGTCTCAGAATGAGCGTTATCTAACGGTTTAGGCAAAGATGCTGAGTCACATAGATGTGGGTTTGTGTTGGGAACAGAAAATATGAAAAACCCGCTGAAAAGAAAGAAGGCGTAGAAGAAAAATAATAAAAGCCCGCTGAAAAGAAAGAAGGCGGTGGCAAGAAATGATGAAAACCCGCTGAAAAGAAAGGAGGCGAGGAGAAGATGACAGAATGTTCCCAACAAGAGTGATGTGTGATGTCTAAGTGCTTTCATAAGATCAGTCTGTGTTTAGTGTCTGGCGAAGCCAACGTTGTTGTTCTGTGAGTTTAATCCTCCTTGTCAATGCCAAGTGATCTTGATTCCCATGTGCCCTTGGGAGCACGCCCATGCCATACGATATCTCCGTCCCAAGTTCGACGACCTTGTGATTCCCATTTGCCATCTTTTGGCGCCAGAATGGCCAATTTACATTTCTACCCCCAACAAGTCAATAATTGAATTAAAACTCGTGCACACTTACGGTTTTATTTTCCTTTTTTGTTTTACGGTAGCGGGCTACGCCCACGTGGTTTACCGGTCATACAAAGTGTCTGAGTCGTATTTCATGCTCACCCATCAAGGTTCGATTTCAAAAAAATAATTCCAAAAGTTCAAAATTCCGACATTTCAAAAACTTTTTTTACATATTGTGGATAGATGATCCAAGTAGTAGAATCTTTCCGGGTCGATGATCCAATCTTTCAAAATTCAAAAACCTCAAATTCAATTTTTTGGGTCGATGGCCCAACATACCAAAATTTTCAAATTCAAAAATTCGGGTCGATGACCCAATCATTCAAAATTTTCAAATTCAATTTTCGGGTCGATGACCCAGTATTTCAAATGATCCAATTTTAGGGTCGATGATCCAAATGTGCTTATGTGATGATTATTGCTAGTACGTTTTTGTGTTTCAAATGTAGCAGGATATGCTTCAACTGGGGGCTCTAAAGTCTTCGACTTTAGAGCCATTGCAAACTGGGGGCTCTGAAGCCGTTGGCTTCAGAGACCATTATCAAGATGAAAAGGATGACATCCACCAAGAATTCGATTCAATACAAGAGTATGAAATGGAAGAATTCCGTAGCTGAAAGCAAATGATGAAAGCGGCGGCAACCTCCTCGGAAAGTCCCGTCCCATTCGGACAAGCGCCAGCAGATGATAAATTTTGGGCAAATGTCAGCAGACGATGAATTTTGGACATACGCCAGCAGATGATAAACTTTGGGCATGTGTCAGCAGTTGCCGAACTACGACGCGGGTTTGATTCCGTCAGAAACGGATACGTAGGCGCCTAAGGATAAGGCTCAACCCACCATTTATGCAATTTATGGGTCGATGACCAACGATGATATTTCGACGCAACAGAAGCAAGAGTCAACCCCAACGAAGTTTCAGGTATGATCTCTTCTTATGGCTGGCGAGCTTATATACGCAAGTCTAATGGACTATAAACGACCCGAAGAATCCTCAGGTCGAAAGGGACCTGGGGTGTACTTTGACTTTCGCCTTGTCCAAGCCTCAGTCAAAGTGGGGGCTCTGTAGATACCCGTATCCGTCGATATTGGAATTTATAGAGAACCCGACAAACACCCGATGATGATAGGACACATGTATTCTTTAGTTGTCATTGTCATTATTTGGAGCTCGTTTTACGAGGTAGAATGGGCGTCGTCGATGAAGTGATTTATTAATTTAAATGACATTTAAATTAATGTTTTTTAGTGAGTTCATTTTATTAATTTAAATGATATTTAAATTAAAGCTTTTTTTAAAGTGATTTCAATTTAATTTATCTTATTTTGAATTTATTTTTCCAAGTTTATTTTATTGAAAATAAAATAAATATTCGATTTGAAAAATCATTTTATGAATATATTTGATTTGAAAAGTCATTTATTTTAATGGATTATTTGATTTGAAAAATCGATTTGAAAAACGAAGAAAACTCGTTTTGAACACTTGTTTTTGAGCTCGATTTTAGCTCGATTTTTGAGCCCGTTTCTTTTACGAATTGGCACGAATCTCGAGTATGCTAACCCACCTAAGCCAATGCCCATCCACCCTTGTTCGAACCCCCCATACCACAGCCCAAATCCTCGTCCCAAACCCCTCACAAGCAGCCCGCACCAATGCAGCCCCCCCTGTTTTTGCGAGCCAATTCCCGAGCCCAAACCCGCTCCAAACACTACCAAGACCCGTACCCATTAACCCTAACCCATACCCTAGTATCCTAACCATATTATCCTAGCTTAATCACCAAGAAAACCCCCCTCAAACCCTCACAAAAACCGATGGACAGCAGCCATACGGGATTGAGCCCGACTGCTTCCTCCTCCCTTTTACCCTATTTTAAACCCTTATAAATACCACCCCTTCACCATACATTCATTCCTCGAAGTTCTACATACATCCAACCATCACTCACAAGCTTTAAACCTCAGAAACAAACCCTAATTGCCTACCAAAAACCCTAAACAAAACCGACACACAAACTGAAACTGTTTGTGTGTCCTCTTCGAAAACCCATTCGTTCCTCCATCAAATCTCCATCAAAACTCGATTTTCTTGTTCCTAATTAACCACATAACATCCATCTACACATTAGATAAAGAATTACGAGCCAAATTGCCCTTGAGAGTACACGAAATCCCTCGAAAAACAGAGTGAAATAACACTCTGTTTTCGCGGTTTATTCTTGTCTGTCCAGTTCTGTTTGTGCTCGTTTTTCGTGCCCAATAACCCAAAACGATCAGGGGTTGCTTTAAGATCCTTGTTCTCCTCTCTTTCTAGTTTCCAAAACATCTTTTAGATCGAATTGTCGTCGTGAAACGAGGGAGATATCACTGTTTTAAAATCGCTGTCCAGAAATTTTCCAAAACGCGTGTTTGCTTTATTCTTCGTCGACGACGGCCTCTCGAGATAAAATCTACCATCGATTACGACCCAAGACGGTGTCAACGATACATGTAGGTTGAGGGTGCATCAAATCCCCTTCTCTTTCCTCTTTTTATTTCGTTTTCTTATGCCTTTTTTTTAGTTTGTTTTTTGGTTTGTTTTCGTTTTGTTTATCGATTGTTTTTTAAATTAACTATGAAACTAGTTAGTCCGAGTATGAGTTAAAGTACCACCATGAACACCCGCGTTGACTTGAGATGGGAAAAGAAACCGCTCCTTCTGTCGGTCGTACACCCCCGTCTCATTTACATATCCTCGTGTTCAAGGTAGGGCATAAATAAAACAATTGTCTAACTTCGTTCTTCGCTTTCGACCCCCTTTTGTTTCGGCCAAATCGACATACCCTAGGACCCGTTGTATGTTAGTTTAACCTCTGATTGTTAACCTATGACGTATTTAGATGACTTTAATTTAATTTAATAATCTAATTAGACACGATAGGTGGCTTCGACGTAAGTTATAAA
The DNA here is from genome assembly GCF_048544455.1 of Silene latifolia. NCBI lineage: Eukaryota > Viridiplantae > Streptophyta > Magnoliopsida > Caryophyllales > Caryophyllaceae > Silene > Silene latifolia. The sequence continues at coordinate 161,419,947 of NC_133536.1, read as the reverse complement.
ATCAATCAACGATTCTGTAAACAATTGAACGCATCTTTCTCTTTCACCTAATTTCTCGCTAGTATAAGAGTGCGTGATTAGCACCTTCTTATTAACACTCGATGAGTTAACTTAATTTGCAAACTTGACCTAATTCAACCCCTTTGGGGCCGCGTGGAACACTCGATCTTAAGCGAAGCTTTCTGACCTTTTTTTATCATCGTTTTCTAATGTACCTCCTGTATCGCTTTGCAAATCCATCTAACTAATGAACCCGACCTAGGAACTAGGGTAGCCGTGTCTGTGGCCGTGGCTTTAGGCCGTGGGGTTGGTCATGTTTCTCTTTGTCTCGTTCGTTTTAAGTCTTTTGTTCTTTGTCGTTTGATAGCTTGTAATTTATCGTTTGTTTATCGAGTTGTAATCTTTCGAGTTAGTTTTTCTTTTATTGAGTCAAAACCTTTTCAAAAAACCTTAGTCTTGTTTGGTTAGACGGTTGTTCCCCAATGCTTGTAGGAGCGTAGTAAACCGCATGTTGTCTAAAGCAACATGGCCCGGTTTATGCTAATGCATGCTTTGGTGCATAGCCCTATGTCTAATTCGATGAGATTAAGTGAAAGCACGCATTACGAGGAGTGACCCAGGGCCGTGTGTCATGTAGGCCGTGAGTCACCCCCCTTGTGCACGGTTTTCTAGGCCAAGTGGCCGTGTTTTGTGTCGTTTATGATTCCGTATGTAGCAATTGTATTTAGATCGAGTTGTATCTTTAATTTGTTGTTGTGTCGGCATGAAATGCCTAGTTTTTAATAGGTAGATCCCAACGGCTCCCCCATTCCCCCTAAGCCTTGTTTGCTTTATTTTGAATGTTGCTAGATCAATCAACCCACATGCTAAATTACAACTTTGACAAAGTTAGTTTAGTTGCATCTAAAACGACATAGAAATTGTTGTCACATGATAGGGTTAAAACAACGTTTGCATATCATACATCGTAGTAGCTATGACCTTGTTTGAAATTCGACACTTGACTTAGTAGAGGCCGTTATTGACGGGCGGGGTTGGGTGTCCTTATGGGCTTCCCAACACGTACCCTCACCCCTTACTCAAGATCTATGGTTTGCGGATCCGTCTAAATACCATTGGATTACGAGAGTCATTCAAATCGAGTGATATAGGGTACAAGTCTTTATCTTTAATCACTCGTAGTCGATTGGCTTTATGCTTTTCGATGAAAGGTGTAAAGTTGACTTGAACGGTTCCAAGTTCCCAAAAAACTTGGTGGCGACTCTAATTTGTCTTAATTCGATTCGAAAGAACCTCGAGTCGATTATGCCTAGTGTGGATCCCGCGGACGCAGTTCCCGAGGGCCTTGTCCACACATTCCTAAGTTGGTACAATTCCTTTACTCTTTACTCTTTATTGTTTATTTCCTCATTCTCTTATCATGTTTATACTTGTTGTAATGATTGACAAAGGACCTCAAGTGCCACCACGGCACCACCCAACGGATATGAGGACCACCCTCCTCCACTAATTTCGAGGTCCAATAGGCCTCGGTGGACGCAAAGCTATCCGAATATAACTTCCTTCTCATAGTAAGATGACGGAAGGAGTAAGAAAAAGAATCAACCGGAGGCTCTACATACCTTAGCCTCTCCATGAGCCATACTTGAAGGATCCTCGGAGATCCAAATGAAGGAGCTTCTCCACAAGAGCCCTTCCTGTCTAAAGCTTGGATGATCTCGCCAAGCACCAACCACGTTGGATCCCACCCGTGCTCCATTTACTCAATCACATGCACAAGGGTGATGCTACCATACCATCTTGACCCCTCCTTCTTCAAGGCATCGACAAAGAGGTACGCATGCACTAGGCAAAAGGCAAGAGCCCTTCTCCTAGCCACCTCCGAGGCATTAACATCCAACCGGTTTGAGAATATGTCGATAAGAGCCAGCATATCCACACCATGGGGAGCAAGGAGGAAGTTCACTTGGCTCGTCGACAAGCCCAACATAGAACGAAACTTCTCTTTGTTACACAACCGAGTCAGGGGAAGCAGCGGAGTACAACCCGGCCACCCTCCAATGGCGCCCACTTCTTCGGCAATAGGGCAAATTTCACCTTTCGGGAAAACAAAAATATGATGTTACGAATCCCAAAACAGAGATCATGTTTCAAGGAACGAGGATTGTACCTTAACTTAATGAAGCACCAACAATTGACCAACTCCCATTACAATGAGTTGATACTTCTCGGGAGGCGTGAAATCCCGACACCAATGTCGCAACCTATTTTCGAATGTATCCGTGAATTATTTTGTGGAAGAAGAAGAAAGGTTTTCGTAGAGATATTTTTCGTGTTTCGGATGATGAAACAATGAAGGACAAACGTTCCTATTTATACAAAACAATCAGCACCTTTTTTCCGAAAAAAGGGAAAGCTCGCTTGCATCGCCTAGGGGCTCGCGCCTCGTTGGGCTGATTCTCAGGATCTGCACCTTGATTTGTCCCTATCAAGTTGTATTTCTTCCTAACACATAATTTTCTCGCCATATGGCTCGCGCCTCTTCAGGCCTGTCTGGAAGTTTTTGTGTTTTCTCACACTCACATTTCCTTGTTTTTGCGTTTTACGAAATCCGACACGATTTCCATGACGCAGCGTCAAACATACGGGTTTTTCTCTTCTTTTTTTAGGAGGGAAGGGCCAGTCTCCCCGATCCGCGACGGATAGTTTCAATGTAAGTTGAAAATTCTGAATAATTTTCGCATTTTCCACAAAAATCAAAAACTGATAACATGACGTCAATTTTTCTCCAAATTCAAACTCATGCAAATCCGAGTTTTGATCTCGCAAAAAATCAAAATTGACACACTCGCAAAATCTCTCTTAAAATTCATCCATGACGGTTTGAGTTTTAGTTTTCGAGTTGCAAATCAATTTTTGGCAAAATTCGATGCGATTTAATTCAAACACGAATTAATTTCTCGAAATTACAAAACAATTTCATTTGAAAAATCCAAACGTGACAACTTGTCTCGGAATTTTCAAAATTTCTATACAATTTCAATTTTAACTTCGAGTCATCGTGGTTATTTTTGTTTTTATTAAATGCTTTTGCGTGTTTACGTGTATGCGTATGTGCTGCCTGTTGCCTGTTTTCTACATTAACGATGTAGGAATAAATGCTGAAGCAAATGGGGAATCATCCATTGACCGTGCTCCTCCGAAACACAACACAAAAAAAAAGCCAAACACAAAAAAGCTACAAACCAAAAACACATATATACAAACCGCCTCACGCAAAATACATCGACACACGTTTGATACAAACGACTGACCATACAAACAGGATCCGGTACAAGTATTTATCATACAGACACTAGCCTAAAACACTGAACTGGGGGCTATCCGCCACCTACCGAACTAAGCACTCCCTTTCCTTCTAATCAGAAAAGAAAGGGAACAACATGGAAAAGAATGGAGCAACAGCGGAAGCAGAGGTGGTTACCATGACGGTAATCCCTCTTTCCTACTCCATGACAAAAAAAGAAGAAATGCCTGGCCGACTTCGGACGGCATGACAATCAGGACTTGTGACACAGTGCATCGCCCCGACATTAACCCCCAATCGTCGGAATTCTACGACAAGAAGAAGCCATGACATAGGGTGTCACCCCGATGTTGATCCCCAATCATCATAATTCAGCGATGATTGAAAACGGCAACGTAGAACGACGCACTGGTGTTAACCCCCAACCATCAGACGTCCAAATTTCTGCAGAGAACATCAGCCAAGGATTTAAACGTGATCAAAGGCTGGACAAAGACCACCAGGGAAAAACACAACTCGACAGGGACAAGACAACAGACGCCTCTCCTCCCCCTGGATCCTCCTCCTCCTCCTCCATGGCCTCAGCCATGGACCCATTGGGCCTAGAAGCCCCTGAACACTCTCCTGAAGTCAAAACAAAAACAACGTCAGCCGAAATTTCGGCATTACGATGGCAGAAAACAGACAAAATCGCCAAAAAAAAAACACACACAAAAACCACCTGCAAATACAAAGCAAAAACAAGGGCAAACCCGTCCAAACCCATCCAGCAAAACAATTTACAAAAAACACCAAAAAAAAAAACGAATTGCCCTTCTTTTCCAGCAAAAGACGAGTCAAAACAACGACAAATTACAAAAACTACCCAACACCTCGGACCCACACAAGGTCCATCAAAAACATGCAACAAAATTCCCGACACAACTGGGAATTTTACACATCTCAGAAAAGGCAATTTTACCCCAATTCGGCCATAAACAGGTCAAAAATTCAAATTACGACCACAACAAAACAACGTGATCTAATCACGTCTCAAAGCGACCTAAACTACCGCTAAGGTCCATTTCAAAGCAAAACGGCTCAGTTTGAGCCCAGACAGACGCTTATTTCGTCAACATAAGACCGTCTGATCAGGGCAAAATTTAAAATTTTACCCACGAAGCCCAACGAAGGTCCAACATGGCAAAGATGGTCTTCTCCGACTACAATGCAACCTAGTGGGGCACACAACTCAAGCAAACGAACACGACATTGCGAAATAAGACGATCTTTCGTCTACTCACATTTTTTGCTTTTAGGGAGCGGGAATGGGGACCAAAATGCAAACTAAAAGCACCCCTATACTCCTAAACTAGTTTCTAACCTAATGCAATCATCAATTTCACTTGAAAATGGGACAAACAAAAACCCCCAATTCGATTTCGAGAGGGTTAGGGTTTCGCCCTAATTCAATCAACAAAAAGACAAACAAATTCAAATGGATTCCAGAGGATTTACATACCTTGAGATGACATGATGTTTGAGGCACAAAAACAAGCAAAGAACGAGGTCGAAAATGGCGATTTTGTTGGGTTTTTGCGAGTTTTAGTGAGGAAGACGAAGTGTATGAAGAGCAAGCCTTCCTCGCGTCTTTTTACAGAGAAAAAGGGGAAGCTCCTTACATCGCACGATGCCTCGCGCCTCTTTAAGGTGTTCCCTGCTTGTTCAGCGAAATTATGGGCTTTGGCCCAATTTCCACACAAACTCGCTATTTTCACAAATTACAATCGACGGAACTGAAAGCCGTCATTTCCTCACAAAAAACAAAATAACGGAACACAAATACGCTATTTTCACAAATTTCAAACGACGGAATTAAAAACCGTCATTTTTCAAAAAAATACAAAATAGTGAACTTCAAATTCGCTATTTTCACAAATTTCAAACGACGGAATTAAAAACCGTCATTTTCACACAAATACAAAATAGCGAAATTCAAATTCGCTATTTTCACAAGTTTCAAACGACATAATTAAAACCCGTCACTTCCTCACAAAAACAAAATAGCGAAATTTAAATTCTTTATTTCCAGAATTTCAAATGACGGCATTAAAGATCGTCACTCCTTCGAACAAAATAATTAAATTCAAATTCACTACTTCTCGCAAATTTCAAATCACAAGATGATGGGATTAAAAACCGTTATCTCCCAAACAAACATCGAATGGCGGAATTCACATTCGCTATTTCTACAAACTCCGAACAACGGCAGTAAAAACCGTTACCTCTCTCCGAAATTACAAATGACGATAACAGAGACCGCAATCCACATGAGCCAGGCTTAAACTACAAAAAGCCTATCTCTTTCCGACACCGCACACACCCAATATAAACACCGAAAATCCCCAGCAGGATACCGGAGACCTCCCCATGGATCCCACTAACTCAACAACCACTCGAACTAAAACCGTCCAACACGACTGGCGAGCCTCAAAACCCGCCTTCAAAATGGTTGGCGAGCCTCAAAATGCGCCTTCAACATGGCTGGCGAGCCTCAAATCGCACCTTCAATGTGGCTGGCGAGCCCCGTTATATCCGCAACATGGCTAGCGAGCCTCAAAACGTACCTCCAACCCGGCTGGGGTGCCTCAAAACGCGCCTTCAACATGGCTGGCGAGCCTAAACCGCACCATCAACGCGGTTAATGAGCCCCATCATATCCGCAACACAGCTGGCGAGCCTCAAAATGTATCTTCAACACGCTTGGCGAGCCTCATCATATCCGCAACACGGCTAGCGAGCCTTTGCGTGCAAACAAGAAATGACTCAAGGACATATCCCGAAGATGCCTCAGGTATGACTCATTCCTATGGCTAGCGAGCCTTTGTAGGTAGTCTAACGGACTTAAAATGACCCACACGGATAGTCGGCAGACTCTAAACTGTTCCCGACGGCAGGTCCTTGACTCGTATCCTCGAGTCGCCTTGGCGTCGCCCTTCTCGATGAAAGGTCCTTGGCCTAAATTCTTTCGAGCCGCCTTGACGTCGCTTTAGTCTCCAGGTTATAATCTTCGATTGACCTGGGGCTATACTTTGACTTTCGCCCTGTCCAAGACTCATTCAAAATGGGGGCTCTGTAGATACCGTGTATCTATTTAATCCATAACAAACACCCGATGATTATTGGACTACAACATGCTTAGGAATCGCTACGTTTAATCGACAGTTTGTATAACTATACGTCAGAAAACTCAAAACGATTTCGAAAACAAAACATTTGAAAACTTTTCAAAAGCACCTGGAGTGTTTTATGCACAATAGCGGGGTCACAATGACACTAACTAGAGTCAAAACCCACACCAGACCAAAAACCAACTCAAAATTTAAATCCCGACTCCAACAACGAGTCAAACCGAATCAAACACAAAAAACAAACATCACAAAGCTTCCATGTTAAGTAAACACGGTGTACTTGAATGGTCAAGTACAACAATCATGCCATCCAAAACCTAGGATAGAACAAATCATGATTTCAAGTGCATGATAGTGACAAGACAGCTCGAAGACCCGCGAAATGGCTCACGCCTCTTCGAGTAGCTCATGCGGCCACGTCCCTCAAAACGTACACAACCACTAAATTCTCTGTAAATACCGCTCAAATGCCACCATTTGAAGGTACGCGAGTGTCCGCCCCCTCATTTCTCCCTTAAAATTCTAGACTCACTTTTCAAGTCACAAACCGACACGTATTTTCGACCTAGTGATCGAAAATACAAGCCATACACATTGTTTGGTACCGTCATCGTGCATTAAATCATTTTATCGACCATTTCGACCAACTACACAATCACTAAACAAAACAAACACTCTTTACATTGCTAAAACGATTTTCAACCGTGTTTTCCGACCTAACAAATTTTTACACTTCCGTCGATTTCTCGCCTTCGACCTAGCATGTAAGTATGAGGGTGTAATTAATCCTCTTCTTTCATGTCTTTTTATCTACTTTCATGACCTTAACGTGCAAAAACATGCATAACATGGTCCAAAATACGGATCGAATGAGCCAAAAACGAGTTTTGACTAGAAACAGAAGCCCCTAGTCACAACTAGGTGGCTCGCACCTAAATGGGTTGTCTAGGTCAGAACTCCAATGTGTTTGAGTTCATTATTTCCATTTTCATTTCATTTTACAACCGTTTTTTACCATTTCAAATCATTTTTATGATAAACCTTTTTAATCATAAATCATTTTCACCCTTGGTTCCTCATACCATGACGGTTTAATCTGTGTTTCGGTGATAACATTTGGTTAATTATAGTTTAAAAGATATTTTAAAACCTTTTATTCATTTGTTTACATTTCAAAAAACAACCATATTAGTCATACATTGCATAATCATCCTTGGTTCCACATACCATGTCGGTTTAATTCTGAGTACGATGATGAACATTGACTAATTACAAAAAATGAACTTAACACAATTAGTTCATAATCAACATATTTCAAAACTATTCATGTCAAGCTTGCAAACTAAACCCGACATCTAATATCGTCAATACAATGATGATTATTCAAGTCCCGTTCTTCACATTAACACAAAAGCGGTCTAAATGAACTTTTCAAGAAAACGGGTTCAAATACCCTTTTACAAACCATTTCGCAAATATTTTCAACAGTCAAAAGACGCCCCTTTGGATCGTCTGCTGGGTCGCGCCTAAACAGGCTTACTGATTTCTAGTTTTCAAATTAGGACAGGTCCCCTTGTATCGCCCAAAGGATCGCGCCTCAATAGATTGCCTGATGCAGGTCCTGCTTCTTTTCTAGCACTTGTCTAGGACGATTCCGACTTCGGTTAACCCAAATACAGGACGGATCAAACGATAAGCCTGCCCTTTACTTTGTATTTGCAAATGCCTTTCTAAGACAAATGGATCACGTTATACTCCATAAACCTAACTCGGTAAATGGATGTTTAATTTCCGTCTTACATGCAAATCAACACTAAATCCAACTCGACATCAATTACTTGATACTTGGATAAACAACCGACATAATAAGCTCACATGTTAGGTTCAAACTTGTTGATGCGCATTCATGCATTTACCCATTTTATCAACTTTTGCATTCAACCAACCAAGATCGATCAGTAGAGGCCGTTACCGCGGGCGGGATTGGGTGTCCGAATAAAGGGCTTCCTAATACCTACCTTCACCTCTTACTCAGAAACTTTGGATGGTGGACGACCTTATCCAGGGCGAACGAGAGTCATTCTAGAGATAGGATGCTAAAGAGGGACGACTCCTTTTCTTTAGTACCTATGTCAAACACCGCTTTTTGCCTTGGTTGACCTACATATAAAGTGGATCCGAACATTTTCCAAGCATCTCACAATTGCTTGGTGGCGACTCCGAACATATCTAACCTCGTTTCGAGACCCTTGCCGAGACGAAATCGACCGATCTAAAGAGATCCGGTCGAAAGCATTTTTACGCCACCGGGTGTGGCTTTCAGACTGCTGTACACCCACATATTGGCTTGGCGTGCAGGTGGCCCATGCCCACAAGTATCAATTTCCATGTTTTGCATTCGACTAAACTAAAATGAGACAAAGACATATACTTAATCTAACCCCGCCATCCTTGTGGTTCGACCGCGATTTATACTACTTAAATTGGGTTACTCTATAAATGTTTTTTATTCAGAAATGACGATTAATCCGACAATTCAAAATACTAAACTACATTTATATTCCTCTTCTTTCATCAACATGGCATGCTTCCCCACTCTCTTCCCTCAGCGCACAATATGTCATCCTCTCTATCGTCATCTCACTTAACATCCATGGACATCTCCTTTGTGATTCTTCTCCCTCCCTCCCTATGTAACACCCCCACTTACCAAGGAACCTTAACAAGACCTTCCCTAGTAAGTAAGGGCGTTACCATCTCGGCTGTCCGAGGTAAGTTTATCAAATAGACCATAAAAGAACGTTTATTAAATGTATTCTTACTGTTTATAAAAAACATAGCCAAAAGGGAATATAACTCCGAAAAGAAATGAAAGAACAACTAAAGTACAAAGTGACAGCGGCGGCTAGTTAAACGGCATGATAACTCGATCCCATCCATATCCCGCATAAACATCAACATCCAATACCTGCTAACCCAACTGTTCAACATCCCCGAATGGATCACCAGAGTTTTGAAAACATAAACGGGGTCAGTCAATTGCATAACCAAGATAAGCGAACACACAGGTACAACCAATATACAAACCTTATCCAGAATATAGTAACCATCCTCCAAACGCCAATAATAACCAGTAACCGACTACGGACTACACAAAGAAGTGTAAAGCCCTTCCAGGTTCCCATTGCATTGGGAAACCCACACCGCCAGTGGTGGACCGCAGCCTTTCCCACCTAAGCCCCGCTCATCGTAACGAGTGAACCCAAATCATTAATGTGCACATCCCCCTTGTGACGGGAGCCACAAGGGGCGAACTTTGGTGTGAAGATCATCTCCTAAAAATGTCTTCACCAACAGTAACCAATAACCAAAGATATAACAATCAACCACAATCACAATAATAATACCAATAAATCAATATAAAAGCCGTCTTATAATCAATTATGCAATCTACTACGTAGGGAAACCATACCTTTTCGCAAATCCATAGAACGCATCAATCACACCACGTCAAGCAAGACTCCATATCATATCCTATAAACAACAACCGTACCCTATCACTAAGCTATTCAACATCTACTGCAAAATACATTATTATTCACAAACTCACCTTGAAGAACAACCGATGCCGATGGCGGCGACAACCCGACTCGATGACCTCATGCATAGACCATCTCCCTTCCCGGATTAAGTTCATGACTACTTAAGATGTGTAAAGTTAGATGAGAGATAGGGAGGTAGAGATTGGGTTTAGAAATGATAAAATGAAAGGTCGAAAAAGAATTATGTTTTAGTTGCTGTGTTATATAATAACACGCTGTCAAACGAGGTACTCGGCCGAGTACGTCGCACTTAGTCGAGTACCCTACCTACTCGGCCGAGTGACACCTACTAGGTCGAGTAACACGTTATGATGGCAGCGTAGTCTCCCTTTGTCTCCCTTACTAAGGGCCTCTCATGGTCAACAGGTCAATCAATGGGTCCCTAACAGGGCGGGAATTAGAGTCTTCCCCCTTAAAAAGAACTTTGTCCCCGAAATTCGTCCCACACTCCAATCGTAGCGCAACAAGGCAACATAAAAGATCACATAGTACTCATGTAATCATCAAATAACGCCAACGTATAACTACAAAGTTATCATCATTACATGCCTACCACCATAAGGTTATCGTGACATGATTCTAACGACCATGAAACCACTACATTACTACCATACACAAACCACTAAATCGTTTAGAAAACAAAGCTGATGAAATTGAAATAGTTCAAATAGCAACGGTTAAAAGTTATTAGAACAACAGTTTAGAGAATTAAAAAGCAACCATTTAAAGAAGTTTCGAAAGTTTTGTAAGTTCTTTTGCCGCGATGTTATCTACCCCTCTAAAAAGGAACTTCGTCCCCGAAGGTCACTCCCAACTATAGAAGTAAGGTATACATGTTTGAACATAACAATTACGGAAAAACATATCATCTTTTCTAACAATCAGAACTATAAACGAAAAAGATGTAATGTAACCATACTTGTATAAAGTGGAAATAAAATAACTTGAAAATTACAAATGTTAGAAAAGATGTATGCAATGCACAACACCAACTAGTACCATATGATTACCATGCTTCCATCCACACCAAATTGCATATCGCATCCGTCTCAATTCCAACCCAAATTATTGTACTATCACAAAATTCATCACACGAATACCATACCACTCACACATCGATACCAAGAACCTTATCAAGACACGTATACCAAAACTTAACAACATATTCAACCAAACCAAAAACTACGAATCAAAACATGACTCAAGCCCAGGGTACTCGGTCGAGTACTAGCGAGAACTCGGTCGAGTACAAGCAAGAACTCGGCCGAGTACGTGGTACTCGGTCGAGTTGCTGGAGGCAGAACTCGATTTTTCCGCAAATATCAACATGAAATCGCAAACATCTACCTGCAATACGATGTTAAACCATCGACCAACATAAGAAATCAAGTCTTAACTACAAAACATCATAGAAAAATAAAGTATTGGCCTTATGGCTCGATTACAGTTATCTAAATAAATCCAAATGTTAAAGAGTACTAATAAATCCTCAACAAACATCCAACAATCAAACAACAAAATAAACGACGCTCAAGGGTGGACACCCATATCCTCATCCATATCTTCTCCACTGCCCGTGCCTGAAGTCCCCATTCTCTTATATGCTCCAGTTGCGTGGTCACCACCGACCCATCTCCCTGCCACATCAAGCTGGCTACCATAGTTGGCTCTCCACGGTCTGGCAAGGCAGTCATACTCGTAAATTAAATGATCTCTCCGTGTAGTGCGGTCCACGCCATAACTATAAACCCCCCGCTATCATCTCCCACTCCCCTCCACCACACAGGCTGAGCAAGTTCGGTCCCCACGTTCTGCAAATGCGCCATCTCATGCAGGTTCCTAGGCACTAGGGTGGTAGATATTCTCTTAGTCAGCTCACTAACCTGCATCCTTATACGGCTGTCGCAACCTATCAAAAATAAACCAGCTGGTCTCTAACTAATATAACTAGGAAAGCTGGGATCGTATCCACAGGGCGGTTGTATATGTTCTATTCTCTATTCGAGTCTGTCTAAGTAACCAAAAGGGGTTTATTTAATTTTTGTTCTAAACTAAAGCTAATAAATAAAAGGATCAAAGAAATAAATTTAGTCGATAAAATATAAAGAGAAAGAAGATAGGACATCGGTTCACCATGGATTATTACGGGTCAAAGGTAAGGTCATAGGTCTATCTCAATTACCAGTCTATAAAGCAGTGAAAAGGTCCTCGCGGTCCGCTATTCGCTCTAAAATGTTTCTAGCGAGCCATCGCAACTTATTAGGGCACTCTAATGTTTGTGACAGGTCTAAACCTTACCAGGCTCTCGATATTAGGTCAGGGGTTTACCAATACAATTACTCAATTACGTCGACTTAACTAATTAATTACAATTTATTGTCACAATTAACAACATAGACCAATTACGTCAACTAAACTAATTACCCAATTAATACCGTCTCAATCCATAGCTCCCCTAAATCCTAGGAAAAGGGGATTTAGTTACTCATAATGAAATATCCAATAATATTCCAATGCAGATGAAAAGAGGGGAAGAATTCATGCTAGAAATCGAGAGCAAAATTAAAAGCATAAATTAAGAGAAATATAGATGAGTAGATAAAACTAACTACTAACAAAGAGAGAAAAGGAATTAATTAAACTAAATAAAAAGAGAACAAGAAGAGAATGAATCCAATACAAAAATTGATCTGAAGTATGAGCAATGGAGAAAAGAGAAGAAATTCTAGATCTAAAAGGGTTTGAGAAGAGAATTACGTAATAGAGTTTTCAACTGTAGAATTATTGATTACCTAATTAAAAGGTTTACAAGAGCTTTTATACTAAAAGCCTGAGAAAGGAAACAACTTAAACAAGTCCTCGTCTATCTTATGTAGCTTGGTCGATCGACATCTAGTAGTGGTAGATTGACAATGGTATAGTAGTCTATCGACAGCCTTCAAAAGCTTTAAAGAAACAAAGTCCTGTGTCTAATGGCCATGCCAATCGATGTAAGTTAAGTGATGATCGATCGACATAGATGGCTTGTTAATTGACACAAGGGCAATAACTTCACTTAGGAGAAATCTGAGTCGATTGGGGATTGTTTAATGACATATTAGCACTGATGGTCGATCGACATTGATGGCTTGTCGATCGATAATGAGAAAACAACTTCCTTGCAAAGAGAACCTGTGTCAATTGACTATGTCTATCGACATATGGCCCCCTGTCTATCGACAACAGTAGTAAGTCAGTAGACAGCATGTACAAAACTTCAGTTCTCGCTCTCCTAAACTCGTCTAGACTTCTCTTCTGTTCCTTTACCAAACGAATTTGGCTTCTAAATACATAAATGAGTCCGAAAACCTGGAAGAGACATGAAACACACCCAAGTAGAAAATACTGTAGGAAGTAGAATGAAATAAATAAATAAGCACATAGAAATACGTGCAAAACCAAGTGAATAAATGCATCTAAACGGCACGCATCAAACCTCCCAAAACCAAACCCTTGCTTGTCCTCAAGCAAGCAATAAACAAGACAGAAGAGAGGACTAATGGAGCGGTATATAACTTAGAGCTAGCCATACAAAAGACTCGTCAAACCAATTTAATGCATTAGTAACACCCATGCTTAAGAATGAATTCCAAAGCGTAAAGCACAAAAATTTCAAATGCAAACGAGTTAAATAAATGACCAAAAACTAGCAAACCATCGACCTTACAAGACCATTTTTGTCGGACTCTCACAGGTAGCTCATCACTCATTCAAAGCACAAGGTGAGTAAAAATTTTGTAAGAGAGGAAAAATAGTCACTCACCTAACTACGACCTACAAGAGCATGCATGCAATCTAACATGATAGATATCTCTAGCTACCGTACACATATACTCCAACCAAACGAGGTCCATAACACATGCCGAGGACTTACATTTAAATGTGAGATGAGATAATTGGGTAAGAAGGGGCAAAATAATTTGGATATGTGGAGGTAAAAGCCAAGCTAGCACCGATCGTAGCCAAAAGTAACAACATTCCACTTCTAATCCAACAACAAGAACTAAACACATTGCCAAGTGCGGCATAAAGTCACCACAATAACAGTAATACTCCTCAAATAATATGGAAATGATACAAATAGGAGCAATAAGAGATTTCCACTTTCCTCTCCATCTTTCAATTTCATTCGTCTCTTTTTCTTTATTTTCTTCTTTTTCAATATCATTTTTTTCATTTTTTTCACCTTCCTTCCAACATCCATCACAATAGCAATAAAATTGACCACAATGAAACTTCGAAACATACCAACAAGACTAGCTTGACAAGGGTAGGCCATATAGAAATGTAGTTGAATAAACGGTTCAAAACAAGGCAAATTTGGCTAATGTGAGGCTAATAGGTAAAACATAAAGGGAGGGTCGCTTCTCCATATGTGTCACTGCAACAAACCCGAGTGTATGCAGGCAATAAGAAACAAATTTCATGCTTATGAAAATTGATGTTACATGCCATGTAAGGAGTACTACTCACATCCTAAATGAAACCAGACATGAATGTCACCGGTTTAGAAAGCTCTAAACCTTAGAATGTATAAGTAGTTTGACAACATAATAGGTCAAGTCTATTCGTTCGGTAGAATTTATCAAAAACTCGTAGACTATGCAAATGGATTTATCCAAAAAGGGTGTCCAACAATGCAAGGCTTGAACGAGTTATCAAAAGTATAAAAGTAATGTCATCATTGTCATATAACCACTCCGACTCAACCTAAGACTCTACCTAAATGCAAACATATTTTTTTATTTTTTTAAAATTTTCAATTTTTTTTTTTTGTTTTTTTTTTTCTAAATGCAAATGCATGCGGAAATGCAAGAAATATGCACATGGATGCAAAACTACAGACATATGTATACCCTCCCCAAACCAAATCACACAATGCCCTCATTGTGTTCAGCAAACAATCAGCAGTATCAACATATATTGGATGGGTTATACTAACAAGTTGAATGCGAATGAATATACATTAGGAAAAGAGAACTCACAATTGATGTAAAACGGGCCTCCCCAACCGAGCAACAAACATAGAGAGGTCGTGGCCAGCTGCCACTAATCAACACCTGTAAGGTTCGGATCTTCAGCATCAAACACTAACACGCATATAAGGACCTATGTGAAACTCATATGAAAATTTAGTCTCTTTATAAAATTATATTCATATGAAGCTATACTAACATGCTAATTAAAAACTTAAATAAAGCACACTTTACAAAGCTTTTACAATCTGGGTTGCCTCCCGATCAGCGTTGGTTCATATGGTCCCGCTCGACCTTTATCACCTCATTTGCCAAAACAACTGAACAGCCCACAGCATGGCTGCTGACTAAACAAAGAATTCTCAGCATTCTTTATCTTGGTCATAGGCCACCACTTTACCTTGTTTTTAGATACATAAGGGCATACCGTCGCACAAGCTACCTCACTATAAATAGCCATCGAGCGCCCCTTCTTTGCACGCAGCACTGAATTTCCGGGCATTCCGCCATAATCAACATCTTCAGCTTTAGACTTTGCACCCAATGCACCAATTCCATCTCCCGAATCCTCATGGTAGCTCAACCTGTCATCTCCTGAAGAAAGAGAAACAAAATAATGGTCCTCCATCTTGCTCCCAACATAGGGCATATGTGTCACAGCAATAGAAAAACATGACTCAACTGTAGGAATATTTGCTACCCTATCAGACTCTTCAGGGGAAACAACATGGCATGGTACAACTTGCATAGGTGCCCTACGGACACTGAACTGGGTGTATGTCAATATCTCACTCCCCACCTTAAATGTCAAAGTTCTCGCTCCTATGTCAATTATTGCACCAGAAGTGTGCAAAAATGGTCTCCCTAAAATAATAGGGGTATGGATATCCTCAGGAATGTCTAAAATAATGAAATCAACGGGTATATAGAACTTCCCAACCTGCACAGGGACATCTTCTAGGATCCCTAAGGGACGTGACAAGGAACTGTTTGCCATCCGGACAGTCATATTGGTGCATTTAAACTCAGTCAAACCTATCTTTTTAGCTAAAGACAAAGGTAAGAAACTGACACTGGCACCCAAATCACATAATGCAATATCTATAGTATGGGTGTCTATATAACAGGGGGTAGAGAAACTACCTGGGTCGGCCAAGTTAGGTGGAGACTTATTTTGTAGAAGTGCACTACACTCCTCAGTAAAAGCAATAGTCTCCACCTCATCAAAACTTCTCTTTCGAATCAAAATTTCTTTTATAAACTTGGCATAAGAAGGTACCTGAGTAATGAGTTCTATGAATGGAACGGACACCCGGAGATTCTTGACAAGCTTCAAAAACTTTCCGAATTGCTACTCAATCTTGATATTCAGCTGTCGGCCCGGAAATGGGAGCTTGAACACAATTGGTGGCTCATGAGCTTTCTTATCTTTATTATAATTTGAATTCTTAACAGTATTAGAAGTTGATTCATCAACAATAGGCAACGGATCAGCAATCTTGTCATTAACATTAACATCCAATTCTTCAATAACCAAATCACCACCATCACTAGGCATCTCCGGTCTGTCATAAGTAAAACCACTTCATAGGTTGATAGCATTTACCGTTTCATGTGGTTTACCTGGTAGAGAAGGCAATGCACCCGGTTGACTTTGCGAGTTATGGCTAGATAACTGAGCAACCTCAGTGTCCAACATCTTATTATGAGCCACAAGTTTGGACATTTGAGTTCTTTGCTTCTGTTGAATCATCAAACTCTGTTGCAACATAGCTTTAAGCTTTGCCATATCATTACTTGGAGCTTTTTGAGGAGGTTGCATCTGCTGAAATTGTTGTTGTTGATTAAAATTTGGACCTCCTTGAGGCTGCCTATTAAAGTTCCCTTCTGGTTGATTACCACGATTTTAAGGAATAACATATGCATTGGTCGGCGGCGGGGTAGGATTTTGCATATTCTGGCTCATCCATGAGAAATTAGGATGCTCCCTAGTCCTCTCATTGTTGAAATTAGAGTAAGGAGTACCTTGCATGAAAGACTGATAGACATGAACTTGTTCTATAGTACTCATACATCCAGCTACAACATGACCATTAGTACCACATCTCTCACAAGGGACCTTCTGTTGAACCATAGCATGGACTGTCTGCTGCTGACATAAAGACTGGGTTGTCCTCATCTCGGTAATTTATGCAGTTAGAGCCTTTAACTGAGCTGGAACCACACTATCTGAACCACCCCCCTCTTGTACTACCTGTGGAGTTACCATACTTAGCATGTGTGTAGCTATCTCTTCGATCAACTTCCAAGCATTATCATCATTAATATTGTTTTGGAATCTTTCATTGGCAGAAGAATCAAGGAGAGCTCTATGATCATTATACAACCCGTTGTAAAACTGGTTGCAAAGGAACCACTTCTGAAAACCATGATAAGGGACCCAACGGACTAGTCTCTTGAAGCGAACACATGCCTCATTCAGATCTTCAGTAGGACTTTGTTTAAAGCTTGTAATATGGCTTCTTAAGGCATTAGTCTTCTACGGCGGACAATACCTCTTGTAGAATGCAAGAGCTAAGGTATTCCAATCAGTAACCGCATCACCCTCCATACCTAAGTCACGTAACCACTCCGCAGCACCATCTCGCAGAGAGAAAGGAAAGAGCACTTATTTTACTTGGTCATGGGTTACCCTAGTAGTCAAAGGAAGGGAGCAGCAGTAGTCAGTGAACTTCTCCATTTGTTTAGCAGGGTCTTTACTAGAACCCCCCCCCCCCCCCCTCGAACATGTTTCGCTCCACCAAGTTGATGTAAGATGGACGAATCTCAAAAGTTCCATTGTCTGTGGTAGGGAGCTTGAATCCTTTAGGAATGCATGCAAGGGTGGGCTCTGAATGACTTGATAATGTAGGCATGATCGTGGCAATGGCAGAAGTAGAAGTATCCTCTTCAAAGGACTGTTTTTCTGCAATAAAAGCGGCGTAAGCTGAATCAAGCGTACTCAAGTCTTTTACTTGATAATCTCCTTCCAAAAGTTCGCCTAGCTCGGAGAGTCCTCTCTGGTTCTGGATCAAATGGTATGAGCTAATACCTGAAAGACCTAGGCATAAACAAAACTAGCACTGAAAGGTGAGAAATGGTCTTAAGGAACACAGGTTCCTTGAAACAAAAGCCAAACTAAAATAAAACAAATAGAAAATTGTTGCCTCCCTGACAACGGCGCCAAAATTTGATATGGCTATCCCAACCTATCAAAAATAAACTAGCTGGTCTCCAACTAATCTAGCTAGGGAAGTCGGGATCGTATCCACATGGAGGTTGTATATGTTTTATTCGCTATTCGAGTCTGTCTAAGTAACCAAAAGGGGTTTGTTTAATTTTTGTTCTAAACTAAAGCAAATAAATAAAAGCATCAAAGAAATAAATTTAGTCGAGAAAATATAAAGAGAAAGAAGCTAGGACATCGGTTCAACATGGATTATTACGGGTCAAAGGTAGTGTCATAGGCCAGTCTCAATTACCGGTCTATAGAGCAGTGAAAAGATCCTCTCGGTCCGTTGTTCGCCCTAAAATGTTTCTAGCGGGTTCTCGCAACTTACTAGGGCACTCTAATATTTGTGACAGGCCTAACCCTTAACAGGCTCTCGATCTTAGGTCGGCGGTTTACCAATACAATTAATCAACTACGTCGACTTAACCAATTAATTACAATTTAATGTCACAATTAACAACATAGACCCATTACGTCAACTAAACTAATTATCCAATTAATACCGTCTTAATCCATGGCTCCCCTAAATCATAGCAAAGCGGGATTTAGCTACTCATAATGAAATTTATAATAATAATTAAGGCAGATGAAAAAAGGGGAAGAATTCTTGCTAGAAATCGATTACAAAATTAAAAGCATAAATTAAGAGAAATAAAGATGATTAAATAAAACTAACTACTAACAAAGAGAGAAAAGGAATTAATTAAGCTAAATAAAAAGAGAACAAGAAGAGAAATGAATTCAATACCAAAATTAGTCTGAAGTATGGGCAATGGAGAAAAGAGAAGAAATTCTAGATCTAAAGGGTTTGAGAAGAGAGTTATGTAATAGAGTTTTCTACTGTAGAATTATTGATAACCTAATTAAAAGGTTTACAACAGCTTTTATACTAAAACCCTGAGAAAGGAAACAACTTAAACAAGTCCTCATCTATGCCGTGTAGCTTGGTCGATCGACATGTAGTAGTGGTCGATCGACAATGGTATAGTAGTCTATCAACAGCCTTCAAAATATTCAAAGCAGAAAAGTCTTGTGTCTAATAGCTATGTCAATCGACGTAAGTTTAGATATGGTCGATCGACATAGATGGCTTGTTGATCGGCACAAGGGCAATAACTTCACTTGGGAGAAATCAGAGTCGATTAGGGATTGTCTAACGACATATTAACACTGATAGTCAATCGACATTGATGGCTTGTCGATCGACAATGAGCAAACAACTTCCTTGCAAAGAGAATCTGTGTCAATTGACTATGTCAATCGACAACAATAGCAAGTCGATAGACAGCATGTATAAAACTTCAGTCCTCGCTCTCTTAAACTCGTCCAACTTCTCTTCTATTCCTTTACTGAACGAATTTCGCTTCTAAATGCATAAATGAGTTCGAAAACCTGGAAAAGACATGAAACACACCCAAGGAGCATATACGAGAGGAAGAAGAATGAAATAATTGAGTAAGCACATAGAAATGCGTGCTAAACCAAGTGAATAAATGCATCTAAACGACACGCATCACATCCTAGGGCCAGTGACCATAGGATAGGATGAGTACTGGTGCGGGTAGAACCTATGTGGCCTGTAAGGAGGCTCGGTCTCCACTTCTCTAGTCATCCTCACTCCACTGTGCTCGCGAAGGGTCGGGCAGTCTTCTGCTTACCAGAAGCTATGATCGGCTCGGGTAAGTCCAGGAGGATCTCAGGGGAGATAATGTAAAACTGGGGCTCAGGCTCGGGCTCAGGTTCCCCACTTACCGAGTCATACTCCGGCAAGTGGTCAATCACATGTAGGTTCTCAGCATCAGGCAATCTCATCCACCTAGTCCCCTTCATCCTCCACGCTAAGGATCCATCGTCCAACCTCCGCAACCACTTCACATGGCACAGGTAAACCTCATCTATGGTAGGAGCGGTCTCAAACAGGGCAGAAGTCGACTTAGATAGGGCCTCAAAGTCGGTCAAACACTGAGCCAAGCGGGTCATTATGGCCCCACAGCTAAGGTAGCGGTTCTTGGAGCGAACCATAAAGACCAAGCTGGCACACACCACACCAGGAGCACTATAGTAGAAGTGCTTCTTCCGAAGGGGGTTGAGATAGGACATCAAAAGCATCACCTCATGAGAGTTAACTTGCTTACGTCATTCCGACCATAAAGAAAGCAAGTCACCATCCGCAAGAAGATGCGAAGGGACACATGTTCGACATTGTTGATTAACATAACACTAGAGGTAGGGGCGGTTCGGCCGGTAAGGTAAGGAAGATAGTGGGGTGCCCCACTCTCTGTCGCCACATCACTAATATACCCCTCTTTCTCGATCTCTAACCCCAAGTGCTCGGCAAATTGGTCAAGGGTCAAGGCATGGTCGATGTTCAATAGACGGAAACTAACGGTCTTTCCACCCACATCATACTTGAATGAACTCATAAATTCTAAGGTAAGAAAAGGATAGGACTTCTTACGGAGGTGATACAACCCCTCCATTCCTAAGATTTCGAATATATGCACTATATCCGATTCAATACCCAAGTCTCTCAAGACCCCCGGATCCAGACATCTAGTCGGTCTCATAGTACGACCCATTAAGGCTACAAAAGCAGCCCGTTGCTCAAAGTCAGCGAATATTACCATCGCATACTTGTCAACCGGAGGAACAAGAGGCTCCTCACTAGATTGTCCTTGCTCTATCACGGTATTGGCATGGGTTCTCTTCTTGGGAGGTGCTCTGGTCTTCGGCATGCTGCAAGAATACAAGTTCAACAAGAATCTTTCCGGAATTCACACAATATTAAGAGGGATTTTTTTTCCAGTTTTGTTCTCTTTCAAGACGAAGTTTAAGACGGATTTTTCTATCAAAAGGTACAAGATATACATTTAGTAGAGCATTGCTAGTATCAATTGAACTCTTATAAGCATCCTACAAGAATCTAAGTGACCAAAAATCGAAATTTTGGGGCAAAACCCTAGAAATTTTTGGTATAAAAAAATCAGAAATTTTGGGCTTGACAATCATCTTTTGTATATGTAAATAGATTAATATAAGTATTTACTACCAAATTAACAACATACAAGCATGAATCTTTGAATTAAAAGAGTAGAAATTTTCAGATTTGAGGCAACTTACACAACCGATTTAATTGAAAGCAAGAAGTTTTGAATGATGCATTACCTAAGTTTGGAAATTGATTGCAAGAACGAAAAGTAGAAGGATAAATTCGAGAGCAAGATGGTCAAGAATCACCAAGGTTCACTTTGTGAGAGAAAGTTTTGAGAAAATATGGGTGTGATATGAAGTGTA
Organism: Silene latifolia; assembly: GCF_048544455.1. Lineage (NCBI taxonomy): Eukaryota > Viridiplantae > Streptophyta > Magnoliopsida > Caryophyllales > Caryophyllaceae > Silene > Silene latifolia. Next base: position 161,398,288 of record NC_133536.1, on the reverse strand, counting down.
GGCGTCGTGAAATAGCCTAAAGGTGTGTTTATAGTGTTCCGGAAAAAAAATTGAGCCGAACCGCGAAATTTTTGGGGTACTCGCCCGAGTAACCTCTACTCGGTCGAATACTTGTGCCTACTCGGTCGAGTACTCAGATTTGCAAATTATCACAGCTACTGTCTTCTGAGTACTCGGCCGAGTGCCAACATACTCGGTCGAGTAAGGCATACTCGGTCGAGTACCCTATGTACTCGGTCGAGTACCTTCGCACAGTAATGGAATTGAGTTTTTTTTTGCATATAATCTACCCTACAAAAAAATAAGCATAGTTTGGAGTCCAAACTTATTCGAAACTCGTCACATTTAGGCGTTAGTTCTATCATATACCAAGCAACTTACCAATTACGCACATGTATACAACCTAATTGCACATCATACATCGTACTCCGTGTAATTCTTTTAAAAGAAACTAACCATGTTACGTGCACACATAACCTATTCGAGCTCGATTACCACCAACAATGCCATATGCAATGTCATATGCATACAAGTATCTCCTCTGTTTACTTCATAAATACTATCTCATTCACACATCATATAAGTGCATTCACATGCTATACCGCGAACATTACACATTCCGTCTTTTGTCATTCCCAACGCACATAGAATTCTAAGCTAATCACACAAGTTCATTCACGAGCACAAACACACTTTATACAACTTTTATACCAAACACAATGTAACATCCAAGAAAACCACACATCACACATCCAGTATGATGCGTGTCGTTCAACACCAAAAATAAATGCCAACAAGCCTATACTATAAATAGCTAGGGAAGTCGGGTCGAATCCACAGAGAGGCTTTTCTATTAACTGTAGTCTAATCTGTCGGTCACAAACTGGGGGTTTTGAATTTGATGTTCTAACTACTAAAGTTTAAGGGGAAGAGAAAATAAGGGCATAAAGAGAAAATAGGGAGAAATGTAAATAAACTATCAGATAAAGAGAGATATGCCAGGATTTCGGTACGCCGTGTTCTACGCACTATCGGGATAACTAGGTCGGCAAGTTTATTAGTAGGAAGGGCTAGGTTATCTCCTTTCGGTCTCAAACCCAACTGTACCTTTCGGTCTAAAGTCGCCCTAAGGTCATCCTACTTGACTTTCGCCCTCATAGGAGTCAATTATCAGAACTAAGCAAGTCTACCCTTCCAATCATTCGATCCAGGTCGGGGGTTAACTAAACAGATGGTCTCCTGCGTGCACTCATTTAACCGATCTACAAATAAATTGCTTAGGTCTAGTTCCTACCGCATAACTACCTTAGTAGTCGTCCTAACATGCTTCTAACACGGTTTCCCTCATCCAGGCATATAAAGAAATTAGCTACGCATGCTAGTTGTATTAACTAACACAACTAAGAACGAAATGCTAACGGAAAACATGATGTGACAATAGTATAAAGCAATAACGAGATTAGGGCCGAAATTAATAATGAAACTAGAAGAGCAAATATAAAACATAAACAAGAGAAGAGATTAAGGGAAGGAATTATACTATAATAGCAAATCCGGCGTAAAGAACAACCAAATCCTAGATCGTAAAATTCCAAGCAGTGAACAGTAAACGTAGTAAAAATGTATATGGGAAAAAATGAATGATAGGTAAAAAGATATTAACCTAGTAACTCGTCTTTTTGTTTTTATAACAAAACTTCACGAGTAGTTTTATTAACCTACGGGCTTTAATAGCCCACGTAAAGGAGAACCTCTCGATCGAGAGGTTAAGGCTATCGATCGAGCACAGGACAGCTCGATCGAGGACAGGGCAACTCGATCGAGGGCTTGACAGTTCGATCGAGCACAGGACAGCTCGATCGAGGGTTTGTGTTCCTCTGTGTTCTCGATCGACAGCCAAATGTGGTCGATCGAGATCTTCAGTCACTTCTCAGCTTCCGTAGTAGTCCTGACTTGCTTAATTTGGTTAACTTTCGTCTTCACGCTTCCCCATGCATGAGTCCTTCGTCCTCTTTTCCGTCCATCTTCCAGAGATGCTATCTCGAGGCCACAGAAGGTTGGTTTCCGCTACAAATCTGCAAAATAGCAATAAAAGCACAAAGTAGCCTATTCGGGGTATAAAGCGACATAATATCACTCGAATACATAGAAATGCGTGCCAAAAGAGACCGTAAAAGTCTATATAATATGCACGCATCAAACTTCCCCAAACCAAACCTTTGCTTGTCCCCAAGCAAACTAAATGCAACTAAAGACCTAATGGAAAGGAGTAACTTTCAGAGCTAACTACTAGTCAATGCCAAACCGCTTTAATGCACAAAATCAACTACTGCCAAGCTCAAAGCAGGTGAACAAATTTATGCATATCATGGAATTACATTGGATGTTCGACCTTGCAAGACTCATAAATTTGGACTCTCCCGGTTCACTCTTCTCTCAGCAAAGCAAATGGTAAGTAGGAATATGTGTGCAGAGAAAGAAGAAATTGCAGACTCTCACCTAGACTGCGACCAACACAACATGTAACGCTAAATAACATGAGTAATGATTCAGTCACTGTACACACGCAAAACCACTGATGCGTGTCTTTTATATAAGGTTTTCACCTCATTTTTACACGCATTTCTGTGCTTTTTATGTAGCATCTGGCTACAAATACCCCCGAATATGCTACTTTGGTCCGTTATTTGTATTTTACAGGAATTGACCGAAGAGGAGCTAAATCGAGCCTTAATTGTCCCAATTGTATGCATTCATGGAAAATAAGGAGCCGGAGCTTGGAAATCTAACACTTGGAAGACGCGTGAGCTGAGTTCGGGAAGCAATTCAAGTCCTAACGTGCTTTAGCTCCTCAAGACTGGTCGATTGACCAGTTTAAGGAGCTAATCGAGGAGTTTATGCAAGGGATACTCGATCGAGTGGCTTATTACCCCTCGATCGAGTGGTTTGGTGATGATCTGCTCGATCGAGTAGATTACTTCTACTCGATCGAATGATTTCTTGTGCTTTAGTCAATGTCCGCCTAAATTACTTATGGGCTTTTGTAATTAGTCCATAGATTAGGTTTTAGAATGAATTCTAGTATAAGACTGAAGGAGTAACTACGTTACTGCTCTCTTCTCTTCTCTCTCACGTTGTTTTTTTACTCTAGTTCTTGCCACTGTTCTTTGGATTTTTGCTCCCTTTGCTCGGATTTGAGATACGATCGGTACTATCATTCTTTTTAATTCCTTAATTCTTAATCACTGCTGGATTTCTTTCTTTCCTTTATTGTTATCATAATCGTTCCTTTCAATCCTTTAGTTTTATCATCATGCTTAGTTTTAATTATCTGGTTGTTGTCATTGTTAATTCATTGGTTATGAGTAGCTAATTGTCCTATGCTAAGACTATAGGGGATCCATAATATGAAGGGAGAGTAATCGATTTACTAGGTTAATACTGGTACTGTCTTTGTTGTTTAAATGCTACAATTAATTGTAATTGCCTAATTGATTCGACGCAGTTAGACCTTTAATCCCTAGTGATCCTTGACCTGGACCGAAAGGTTGGAAAAGGTAGACTAGTAGCGAACAATAAAGTATTGCAGTGAGGGCGAAAGTTAAGCTGTTTACACTTTAGGGTGAATTAAGGACCGAAAGGTGACGTTCGCTACCCCTTAGACCGTATTGCATTGACCTGGGACCTAGAGTACTTGACCGGATGATTATGGTGAACCGATTGTCTTAGCTGTTCTTCTATATCTGTTAAATTCCTTCCTTTTATTCTCTTTCCCTTATTCTCTTTAGTTTAGAAATCACATTTTATAAACCCCCAATTTGGTTACTTGACGAACTTAGATCTAGCCGACAATTTCCTACCTCTCTGTGGATTCGACCCGACTTCCCTAGCTATATTAGTTAGAGCCAGTTGGTTATTTTTTGACAGGTACGCGATAGCCGTGTCAAATTTTGGCGTCGTTGCCGGGGAGGTGGCGCAAACTTGTTGCTTTAATTAAGTTTGTCCCTCATCTCAAGGAATTCATTCCTTGAGACTGGTCTCATTTCTGCAAAGTTTTGATCAGTTTGCAGGTTAGCAGTTGCTTTGAAAGTTTATTTGCCAAGATGCCTACTATTACGGAGCATAAAGAGCCATGTGGTAGATGTGGCACGGAAGGGCATGACCCTATCTTATGCATGGAAAGTGTTGAGCGCGTTCTTGCCTACCAGAAATACAAGCAGGGAGTTCCCTTCTCCCAGCTGTATGAAGAAATCAAGAATGATTCTACCCCTTCTACGCCAGTCCCACAGCCGGTCTCTCCTTCTGCAAGAGAAGAAATTGTCGAATTAAAATCCATCATGTTGAGTATGTCAAAGATGTCACGGCAATCTGAAACGGTTATATCAGAATTGAAAGAACAAGTCGCGCAGTTAACACTCGCGACAGACCAAGCCAAGCTTCTTCCAATTTGCGATCCAGTCAGTGCAACGAATTTTCAAAATGACCTTACTCATGAAGAAGACGAGGTTTTGATAGCTGACGATAACTCGGATGATGATTTAGACGAGTTTTTGAAGGAAATACTTGTTGCGTGTGCTGTAACCACTCGATCAAGTGACTTTTCTACTCGATCGAGCAGTTTAACTCACCCTACCACTCGATCGAGTGAAAATGGTGGTCGATCAAGAAGCGCAGAATTCCAAGTTGGTCGATCGAGTGACAATCTTACTCGATCGAGTAACTATGCTGAAGAAATCACTCGATCGAGTGAAGAACAAGGTCGATCGAGTGAAACAGGAAAGGCAATTGGTCGATCGACTGATAAAAGTACTCGATCCAGTACTTTAAGTGGCGGGGATCCTAATTTACTATCTAATACCGCCACCGTGTCATCTTCCCCTGCTGCGGAGACGTCACGCATTGATAAGGGTAAAGAAAAGGTTGCGGGGCCACTCATCGCTACCAGGGTACCCTTACCAAGTCGTCTGAAGGACGCAAAAATCGAGCAGCAGTACGGTAAGTTTGTGGACGTCGTGAAGAACCTCGAGGTAATTGTCCCCTTTTCCGAACTTGTTACTCAGGTACCCACTTACGCTAAGTTTATGAAGGATATTGTGACGCGTAAGAGAAATTTGAGTGAATTTGAGACGATTTCATTTATGGAAGAGTCTAATAACTCGCTGTTGAATAAGGCCCCTCCAAAAATGAAAGACCCGTGCAGCTTTTCTGTTACCTGTGTCATAGGCAATATGGTTATTGATAAGGCCCTTTGCGATTTAGGTGCCAGTGTTAGTGTCATGCCCTTCTTCCGTCTGGCAAGAAATCGAAGATGAGTCATTTCAAAGTGACTAACATTACCCTACAGATGGCTGATAGATCTGTTAGGAGGCCCTTAGGTGTCTTAGAGGACGTGCCTGTGAAAATAGGCAAGCTATATATCCTAGTAGATTTCATTGTTTTGGATATAGTTGAGGACACTCGGACCCAAATTATCTTAGGAAGACCATTCCTTTGTACAATTTGGGTCATTATTGATGTCGACAAGGGCGTCGACTCTTGCGATGAGGGGATGACACTATCACATTCAGTTTGCCCAGTACTTTAGCCCACCCAATGATAGAGGACACTTGCTATTCGGTCGATATCATTGACGAGTCTATTTATGACTTCTGGTCGGGTTCTTTTATGAAGCACCCACTGGAAGCTCTTATGCTTTTTTATGAGTGTGCAGATAGCCCGGACGACGATGATGGTGCGTTGGATTTGCTTATTGATGATTTAGATGAGCATGAGGGAGAACAGGTGGAACAAATGATTAGCATTCTTTTCTCCATTGAGGTAAAGGTACCGGAACGTAAGTCTCTCCCTTCTCATCTTAAATATGCTTTCTTAGACGATACAGAGCAATATCCAGTCATTATTAGTGCCAAGCTTAGTGATGATCAGCTGACTTCTTTGTTAGCTGTACTTAAAAAAAACAGGAAGGCAATGGGCTATTCACTGGACGATATCACGGGGATTAGTCCCGGTATTTGTATGCACAGGATAGAGCTGGAGGAGGATCACAACCTTGCGAGACATGTGGTGGTCAGCCGGGCTGAACCAGAAGATGCAGGATGTTGTGATGGCTAAGGTAATGAAGCTGCTGGATGCAGGTATTATTTATTCTGTCGGTAATTCTAGATGGGTGAGTCCAGTACAGGTGGTCCCGAAGAAAGGAGGGACAACTGTAGTTAAGAATGAGAAGAATGAATTAATACCTACTCGAGTAGTGACTGGTTGGCGGATGTGTATAGATTACAGACAGCTGAATGCCGCCACTAAGAAAGATCACTTTCCCCTTCCTTTTATTGATCAAATGGTAGAGAGGTTAGCTTCTCATAAATTTTTCTGCTATTTAGACGGGTACTCAGAGTTCTTTCAGATCCCTATCCACCCAGACGATCAGGCTACGACTACATTTACCTGTCCTAAGGGCGTTTTTGCGTAGCGCAGAATGCCTTTTGGTTTGTGCAATGCCCCTGCCACCTTCCAAAGGTGTATGATGGGGATATTTTCAGAGTATATTGAGTCTATCATGGAAGTTTTTATGGATGATTTTAGTGTATATGGAAGTGATTTTTCTAACTGTCTGTCTAACCTTGAGAAAGTGTTGCAGTCATTTGTATTGAGGTCAATCTTGTCTTTGAATCGGGAGAAGTGCCACTTTATGGTCAACGAGGGAGTTGTCTTAGGGCACTTAGTTTTTGATAGGGGAATAGAAGTTGATAAAGCAAAGGTGGAAGTGATTCAAAGAATTACCACCTCCGTTAATGTTAAGGGGGTGATGAGCTTCCTTGGTCACGCCGGCTTTTATCGCCGGTTTATCAAGGATTTCTCCAAAATTGCTAAACCACTTACACAGTTGCTGCTTAAGGATGCCCCTTTTGTGTTTACCGATGCTTGTCTTTCTGCTTTTAACAGGTTAAAGCAGGCCTTAGTCTCTGCGCCGATCATACAGCCTCCCAACTGGGACTTGCCGTTTGAGATCATGTGTGATGCGAGTGACTATGCACTAGCAGCAGTGCTTGGCCAGAGGAAAGACAAAGCCTTGAATGTTATCTACTATGCGAGCCGAACTCTGGATGAGGCTCAAGTGAAGTACACTACCACTGAGAAGGAGCTGTTAGCCGTAGTTTATGCCTTAGAGAAGTTTCGTACTTATTTAGTTGGGTCAGAAGTCACTGTTTTTACTGACCATGCAGCTTTGAGGCATCTCCTTGCTAAGAAGGAGGCCAAACCATGGTTACTGAGATGGATACTCCTTCTTCAGGAGTTTGATTTGCAAATCAAAGATAAGAAAGGAGATGAGAACGTTGTAGCTGATCACTTGTCGCGACTAATGCGACAAGAAGGGGAAGATTCTCTACCCATTGATGATTCTTTTCCTGGCGATACTTTGATTGCTGTTATATCATCTATTGTTAACCAAGAGCCTTGGTATACAGATATAGCTAACTTCGTTGTCAGTGGCAAGCTGCCGCCTGACCTTTCTCATCAGCAAAAGAAGCGTTTTCTGTATAATGCTAAGCAGTACTTCTGGGACGATCCTTACTTGTTTAAAGAATGTGCAGACGGTCTCTACAGATGGTGTATTCTGCAGTGGGAGACCAAAATAGTCCTGGAAGGCTGTCACTCCTCTTCATATGGTGGTCACCACGGTCCATCGCGCACCGTGGCTAAGGTACTTGATCTGGTTTCTTGGCCTTCTTTGTTTGCTGACGCTAAGTCTTTTGTTTCAGCTTGCAACGCTTGCCAACGATCAGGGAACATTTCAAAGAGACATGAGATGCCACAAAACGGCATCCTAGAGGTTGAGTTTTTCGATGTCTGGGGCATTGATTTCCAAGGACCGTTCCCATCCAGTAAAGGTAACAGGTACATCTTAGTAGCTGTAGACTATGTGTCAAAATGGGTTGAGGCAATTGCTTCACCCCATTGTGATGCTAAGATCGTGATAAAGATGTTTAAAAAGATCATATTCCCCCGTTTTGGTGTCCCTAGGATCGTCATTAGTGATGGGGGGATGCATTTCAAAGAAAAGAAACTAACTTCCATACTGTCTAGAGTTGGTGTCCAACACCGGCGTGGTTTGGGGTATCATCCCCAAACTAGTGGTCAGGTAGAGGTCTCTAATCGCGAGTTGAAAGAGATCTTGTCTAAGGTAGTTTCTAAATCATGGAAGGACTGGAGTCTTAAGCTAGATGACACATTATGGGCTTATAGAACTGCCTTTAAGACACCAATTGGTGAATCACCTTATAGGCTAGTTTATGGGAAATCGTGTCACTTACCTGTTGAATTGGAATGTAAGGCCTGGTGGGCAATTCGTGAGCTTAATTATGATCCTAAGTTGTGTGGTCAGAATCGTCTTTTGCAGCTAGATGAATTGGAGGAGTTTAGGCTTAACGCTTATGACAGCTCGCGGATTTACAAAGAAAAGACAAAGAGATGGCATGACAAGAGAATCCTACCTCGGGAGTTCCATGTTGGGCAAAAGGTGCTGCTGTTTAATGCCCGGTTGAGACTACTTCCTGGCAAGCTGAAGTCCAGATGGAGTGGTCCTTATACGATGACAGCTGTTACCAAATTTGGATCTGTGGAGCTTGAAGATTCCGAGGGGCGTAGATTCAAGGTGAATGGCCAATATGTGAAGCATTACCATGAGGCGACTGAAGCGGACAATCGCGTTGAAGTCTTGCGCTTCGACGAGCTCGACGCGCCAGTTACTTGATGCCAGAAAGGTCGTGCGGGACCTCTTAAACCAGCGCTCTCCGGAAGGCAGCCCGGACTGTTTTATTGTACTTCTGTTGAACTATTTATTTTTTTCTTTAGCTTTACGTTGAACTTTAGACGCTGTTTTATGAACTTCCTATGTATTTTCCTTGCTTTTAATGCGTGTTTTGCAGGTCAAAGTATTCGATCAAAGGATATTGTGCTCGATCGAGCACTTTTTGACTCATGCATACTCGATCGAAGGATATTGTGGTCGATCGACCATTTTAAGGAGCTAAAGCACGTTATGACTTGAATTGCTTCCCGAACTCAGCTCACGCGTCTTCCAAGTGTTAGATTTCCAAGCTCCGGCTCCTTATTTTCCATGAATGCATACAATTGGGACAATTAAGGCTCGATTTAGCTCCTCTTCGGTCAATTCCTGTAAAATACAAATAACGGACCAAAGTAGCATAGTCGGGGGTATTTGTAGCCAGATGCTACATAAAAAGCACAGAAATGCGTGTAAAAATGAGGTGAAAACCTTATATAAAAGACACGCATCAAATCTCCCCAAACCAAACCTTTGCTTGTCCCCAAGCAAATATAAATGCAACTAAGGGTGAACAGTGGAACGGGACCAACGCATCAGCTACAAATCATCCACTAGAACCAATTTAATGCGATAACATGACAAAGTGGCAGTGAAAAGTGCAAACGAGTTAAATTAATGTTTCAAACTTACTGAACCGTCGACCTTGTAAGACTCAAAAGATATCGGACTCTCACGGGTCGCTCGTCAAAGGTGAGTATATATGTGAAAGGTAGGAAGAAATCAGACACTCACCTAACTCGACCTATAAGAACATGCATGCAGTTAACATGAATAAAGTCTCTACAACCGTACATATGCATTCCAACCATACTAATGCCCAAGACACGTGCCGAGGACTTACATTTGGGTAAGTGTGGTAATGGGTAAGAAAGGGCTAAAATGAATTTGGATATGTGGGGTTAATAGCCAGGCTAGCAACGACGGATCCAAATATAAACTGCATCCCAACTTCGTACTCATGACAGCAAGATAAAACGGTGCAAAATTATGCACTAAACTCACAAAACACCAAAAATCGTCAACTCCCCATAAAATATAGATAAGACATGGGAGTGTGAATCATTGTACAATTCTCATTCTTTTTCATTTTTTATTTTTTTCTTCATTTTCCATTTTTTTCTTTTCTTTTTCGCATTTTTTTTCGTTCTCTTTTTTTTTCAATTCAACATTTTTTTTCTTTTTTTTCTTTCTTTCTTTCCCTTCAATTCTTCCACCATCTTCTGAAATCAGATAAAATAACCATATTGCAATAAAACGTTCCAAGAACTACTCGTTACTAGCTCAGCTAAGGTAGGAAGTATTATAGAAAGTAGTTGATAGGACAAAAGGGGCAATTTGGCTATGTGAGGCTCATGGGTAGAATGAAATAAAGGGGACTGCCTCTTCTAACACGTGTCACCATCCACAGACCGAATGCATACAGGTATTAAGAAGACTAGACTCATACTTATGCAAATTGATGTTACATGTCTTAAAGAGAGTACTACTCACATACTAAATGAAACCGGTCATGAATGTCACCAGTTTAAAAAGCTCTAACCTCAGAATGTAATGTAGCTTGCCGACATAATGAATCAAGTCTATTCGTTCAGATAAGGAAGAAGCAAAAACTCGTAGATTATGCACATAATCACGCCAACTAAATGTCAAGAATATGCAGGGCTCAAGTAAGGGTTCAAAGTAGCGTCAATGTTCAAACGTTCCGACCCAAAACTAAACATGAAATTTGAAAATTTTTGAAATTTTGTATGATTTTTTTGAAGTAAAACAAACAACAATGCATGCGGAAATAATAAACATGGAAACAGAAAGGCAAGAAAACATGCAGACACAGATATGGATGCAACCACCGTTCAAGGACTATCACGTAGCGAACAATTGCATAATATGGATATGTGAGGCTCAATTGGTAAGAAGAGGCAAAACAAATATGGAAATGTGAAGGTAAAATAGCCGAGCTAGAACCTAACCAAGACCATAATAAAATACATCCCACTCTTCCAATCATATAAATAACTCAATGCCTTATAATTTGGCATATACAACACAAGAATCCATAATGAATGTACCTCGTAAAGTATAAATAAGCACGATAGGTATAAAATATTTTTCAGCCATTTTTTCTTTTTCCTTTTTTTTTCTCTTTTCTTTTTTACACGGTTTTTTTTTTTCTTTCTTTGGCTGATTTTTGTCTTCTTCTTTTTTTTCTTCTTTTCTCATTAATACATACTCCAAGATAAGATATACGAGCCAAAATCCGATACATAACAATATATTCCACAAAACTACTAACTAGCTCAGCAAGGGTAGGCTAAATATAGGTTGTAGTTTCAGGGCAACTGGCAGATTTGGCTAATGTGGAGCTCATGGGATAAAATGAGAAAGGGGAATATGCAATAGTTCTCAAAACACGTAATACCGACCACAAACCCATGCGTGCAGGCAAAAAGAAATCAAAACTCATATACATGCGATACAATGAAATGTGGGGAGTAACTACTCTCAATTCCTAGGAAAACTGGTCATGAATGTCACCCGTTATGGCTCTATATCTCAGAATATATAGGTAGTTTGCCAAAATTACGAGTCAAGTCTAATAATCCGTAGTAAATTCCACAACAAAATTTGAGAAATCACTTTTAATTTTCTTACAAGGCAGTTATGAAAGGCAAGGAATGGCATATAAACGACTAGCAGTGCAAAGTCATCATTAAAGAACTCCGATCCGACTCTGCTATATGCAAAATTAAACATGATATGTTATATATATTTTTTTATGTTTTTGATGTTTTTTTTTTGTGTTGTTTGTATGAAAAACAAAAGCATAAAGCAGTAAACGTGAATGCAAAACAAAATGCAAATGCAGACGCAAAAGGGTGCATATACCCTCCCCAAACCAAAACAGACAATGTCCTCATTGTCCTCACAACTAACTAACAGCAGCAAAATGGGAGATGGGGTACGCAAACCTAATACATGCTCCTAAAATACAATAAATAAATACAAAGATGAAAAAGAAAGGAAGACGGTACTCACAAGACGGCTTCCCCAAACCAGCAAAAAACTAGGGGAACCTCTAATCGTCGTCTCCAGTCTCCTCCTCCGCACCTGGCGTAAATGAGGGGTCCCTCGCCTCCTCTCGGGCAGCCCGCTGTGCCGCCTGCTCATCCCGCAACCGCAACTCTCGTGCTACCGGTGTCTCCTCCACCTCGTCCTCTGAGTCAGAAGGGAGTGGAGGGTACCCACCCTCTGGGTATCGGTAGAAGGAGGGATGCGGCCACCCTCCGGGAAATCGCCGTGCTCGGATGTGGAACTCGTAGATCGGGAATAAGGCAAGAGCCTGATCCCGTCTCATCTCGGAAATGTACCTGCACATATCCAGAAGCAAGGCATCACGACGCCCTTGGTCCATGACCTCGGGCGCCCCTAAAGCAGGAGGGCAAACAAAATTGGCCGGCAGGGCCGATCCGGAAGGAGTGGGGGTAGGTGAGGGCGTGGACGTGGGCTTCGGTCCAGCCTGAGTCTGAGCCTGAGATCAAGAAGTCGCTCCGGCCTCCCGCTTCCTCTTCTTGGAAGAGGAGGATGCAGGGGTGAAAGTAAGGTGGTAGGTGGGTGGAGGTAGCATCGCTCCCTCAGCAGCAGTCGGCAGCGGTAAAAGTAGAGGAAGGGTAGGGCACGGTAAGGTAACAGACGTGGAACCACAAATCTTCCACGTCCTCATGCCCTTCTTCTTTGGGAACCAGGCAAAGTCAACCATGGCAGCCAAGTCAAGGTAAGCCTGCTTATGAGGCGCGGTAAGTCCAGGCTCAGAGGGGTAAAGATGGAGGGCAATCCTAGTCACTGACCCGCCACAGACAACAGAGGTCTTGACCTTCTTCCCAATTCCGTTCCAATGCTGAGCTACCAAATAAGCAATGTTTAGAACAAACGGGGTACCGTAGTCAATGTTAAGGTACCCCGCGAGGATCTCTAGCTCAGTGTTGGTCACGTTATTGGGCTCAGGTCGCCCAAAGATGGTCTCTCCCATAAGTCGCAAGAAGTAACGGGGAGCAGGTAAGTGTATGTGGGCTCCTCTCCGTGTGGGGTAAGGAGTGTGAGAAAGTGCAGCCCAAAGCGGCTGAAGGATATCCCGAGGCGGCTCGATGGGGCCATCACTAACTAGGCCTAGAACCTCCCCAAACCTGGCCAAAGTCCAATGGTGCGACTCATTGCGGAGTCGAAAGTGAATGCAAGGACTAGAGTGGTTGGAAGCGTAAGAGTCGGTGTCAAAAGAGTAGGAGCTAAAAAACTCGTATGTAGGGATACGAATAGCAGCCTCCTGCAAGGTAATCAGACCCGACATTTCCGTCCCGTTCAACAAACTACAGACCTCCTCATAAATTCCTAAGGTCTCTAGGTCAGTCCGCGCAATGAAACGGGTGGAGGAGAGAGGGCAACGAAGTAAAGCGGATAACCGAGTCCGGTGATCCATGGAAACGAAACGTACCGTGGGCAACTCCGATAAAGGAGTAAGAGTGGCCTCTCTCGCAATCGCACCCTTAAGAGTGGAAGTAGTGACTAGCTGACTAGCCTGCTGACTCGGCTTAGGTGGCAGCATACCAGGTGTCGGGAATCGAGGCGTGACTCCTCGATCCAGCATAGAAAAGGGCCTGGTAGGGGCAGAGGCAACAGGTGTCACCTCTCCCACAGCCTTGGCTTTTGTGACCTCGGTGGCGGCTGTGGGTTTCTCCGTCACTGGGGTAGAAGCAGCAGCCGAAGCTGCAGTGGTGGTAACCACCGGAGTAACAACACCAACAGAAGAAGTAGCCGTCTGACCATTAGCAGCGGTCTCAGGTACGGTCTCAGTGACAGGGGTTTCCTTACTGGAATCCATAACTACAATAGCATCAAGACTAATAATTAAATTACAATTTCAATTGGAAAATTCGTCCTAAACAACCACATAAACCCTAAATCACAAAAAAGGGAATGGGGATTGCAATTAATTCAAAGAGAAGAGTAAGGTCGAACTTACTTGATGCTAGAATACCCACAAAAGCTTAATTAATCGAAACAATAAGCACAAATTCGAAAAATTCGAATTGATAAACCCTAAAAACCCGAAAACTCTAATTAATCGAAAAGTTGGAGTTTGGGAGAGGGCTTTTGATTAATTAGGAATGGTAATTATATGGGTAATTTATTGTAGAAAGATTTTGGGCAAGAAAAACCAATTTTGCAAGGTAATTAATCGATTGAAAAATGCAGGAATGAAGGAATTGGGGTCGAGAAAATAAAGAAGACGATCGAGAAGAGAACTCCCTTTATATACCCGTTAAGCTTCTCGATCGAGATACAAGTTTCTCGATCGAGAGCTTTAGCTCTCAGATCCTCTCGATCGAGTTAATTCATACCTCTCGATCGAGAGGTGGCTGTCCCTTGATCTTTCTCTTACTCGATCGAGAACGGACTCCCTCGATCGAGCTCTTTTTCTTCAAAAATCCTCTCGATCGAGAGCTTTTCCTGCTGGCACGCATTTAAATGTATTATCTTTTGAGTGCGGCTTTCTGTACCTGCAAAATTGACAGTAAAAATATCCCAAACTACCAGCAAATTGTCTACAGTCCACAATTGTCTTCTATGCTAAAATTGTCTATAGTCTAAGTGTCTAACGCAAATAAAGAAAAAACAATAAAAGAAATTCAAAAATTTATTGTCTATTACAATTTGCACGGGGTTGCAAACCCGGTTAATGCTCAATTAAGTCCTTCAGGCCTCTGCTAGGCCTCTGGCTAACGGAGTTACCCTCAGCTGCAGTAACTTCCAACTTTCTTCTCCAAACATAAGTACCACTTTCCGACGAATGTCCCAACTTTATTTCTTCCGCCAGAATGCGTGTCATATTGCCACCATCGCCCTCTCCCATTCCAACATTGGAACTCATTTCGCCTTGATCAAGCGCCAAAGCTCCCCATCCCGGTCCTGTACAAGTAACAACAATAGCACGGTCCTCCTTATCGCTCTCATTCTGAGGCGGAGGTGTGAGTGTAGCAGGTAAAGTAACAACACGAGGGGGCTCAACATCAACAACGGGGATGGAAGGCGACTCAATCATGGGTGGCGTAACAACACCAACTGCAGGAATAGCATGACACTCCAAAACCCACATAGAACCCCTATGAGTAGCGGGTTTAGCAAAAACCAATTCCTCACCACCGACATTAAGCGTAAGAGTGCGCAACCCAACATCTATAACCGCTTGCGCAGTGTGCAAGAACGGTCTTCCCAGAATAATTGAGGTGTGATTATCTTCGGGTATATCTAATACGACAAAATCGACAGGAATAAGAAATCTTCCTATTTGCACAGGAATATCTTGTAGTACTCCTAAAGGTCGTGACAAGGTTCGGTCAGCCATCTGGACCGTCATGTTGGTGCAATGCAATTTAGTGAATCCTAACCGTTTGGCCAAAGACAAGGGTAACACGCTAACACTTGCCCCTAGATCACACAACGCATTATCAATTAATTGAACTCCAATGTGACACGGTATCGAAAAAATTCCAGGGTCAGCAAGCTTACGTGGGGTCCTATTTTGGAGGTGTGCAGAACACCCCTCCGTCAAAGCTACTGTCTCAACATCATCTATGGTCCTTTTACGCATTAATACTTCTCGCATAAATTTTAGATATGAAGGTACCTTTTTTAGCAGCTCGATAAACGGAACACTTACGTTCAATCCTCGCACAAGTTCACCGAAACGTGCGAACTCAGGCTCCGTCTTCTTGACCCTCTTCAAGAACCCTGGATATGGAGCATCTTCAATAGGAGCTCCGTTATGCGTGTCACGAATCAAAGCGTTATTAATCATACGCTTGCTCATTGGCCTCGATCGACCACTTTCATCATCAGAATCTCTCGATCGATTACAACTGTCACTCGATTGAGAGACTTCACCAACAGCAGTGCTCGATCGAGCTATAGCAGCCTCTCGATCGAGCTCCATCTCTCCATTTTCTCTCGATCGAGGAACACAAACCTCTCGATCGAGAGTCGTACTGTCAGCAGCAGTAGCATTGGAATTCGTGCCAGAAACATCAGTACCAGCAATATCAGCATCAGAATAAGTCAGTCCGCTTCTCAATGTTATCATGTTCAGCGTTTCTTTCCTCTTTTCAGATTGAGAAGGCAGCTGTCCGGGTTGCCTCGTGGATTGATTTGCGGCGACCTGAGCTATTTGGGACTCAAGCAATTTGATAGTGGCATTGGTTGCTTGGTCCGACCTATTCACTTGTGTAGCGATAGCTTGAATCATGGATTTCAGCTGAAATTCTTCCAGATGAAGAACTTCCTTGCCACGGATTTGGAAATTGCGGGGGTTTTTGATAACTTTGCTTATGCGGTGGCACATAAGCTTGTTGCTGCGGTGGAGGAGTAGGATTAAGGACATTTTGACTCGACCATCGCAGATTTGGATGGACATACCCCGAATTATACCCTTGACGGTACTACTGGAAAGAAAAGACTTGCTCTCTATCAGCAAAACAGTCAATAACAACGTGCCCCAGCTCACCGCATCTCTCACAAAGATTCGTATCGTCTTTCTTTAGTATGTGAACCGTTTGTTGACTCCCTGGAGACTACATCTCCAATTGGTCAAACCTAGCATTAAGCCTTTCGAACTTAGCATCCATATCCTCACATTCGACATTAGCTATCGTCCGTGTACCACTCCGCGGATTCCCATATTCTGCAGTGTGATTAGCCATCTCCTCAATAAGCTTCCAGCCCTTATCATCATCAACCTCGCGCTGGAATCTACCATTAGCTGCAGCATCTAAAATGGCTCTATGATCATCATACAACCCATTATAGAAATGGTTGCATAAAAACCACTGTTGGAATCCATGATGGGGAACCGATCTCACAGCTTTCTTAAAGCGACACCATGCTTCAAACAGATTTTCAGAACCCGTCTGCTTGAAATTAGTAATCTGGGCCCTCAATACATTGGTCCTCTGTGGAGGAAAGTACTTCTTATAGAAGGCTAGAGCTAAAGTAGTCCAATCCGTGATACCTGCTGCTTCTCTATCCAAGTCCGTCAACCATTCCCTCGCATTATCGGTCAGAGAGAAAGGAAAGAGAACTTCCTTTATCTTGTCTTGGGTCACTCCCTTGGATGTAGGGATGGATGAACAATAATCAGCAAATCTTTCCATATGTTTCCTAGGATCCTCGCCCGGGACCCCCCGATACAAATTCCGTTCGACCAAATTGATGTAGGAGGGCCGAATGTCGAAGGTATTGCCGTCCTCATCGGTAGACAATTTGAACCCCTTCGGAATATAGTCAGCAGTAGGCTCCGAATGACTCGCGATATTAGGCATTTTGACTGGAATAATAGTCTCACGAATAGAAGTTTCCTCAATAACCGAACTGTCAGAAGTACTCAAGACTTCCTCCCGACGATCTCTTTCTAATTCCCTCTTTCTGCGTAAAAAGGATCTTTTGGGTTCAGGATCTGCCTCAACTAATTCACCCCTACGAGACCTGCGCATACACAGCTAAAAGGAAATAAATAAGAACAGCCTTAAGGAAATAAAATTCCTTAAGACAAGACAAAAATAAACAACACAGATAAAAATGAAAATTGCCTCCCCGGCAACGGCGCCAAAATTTGATGCATGTCGTTCAACACCAAAAATAAATGCCAACAAGCCTATACTATAAATAGCTAGGGAAGTCGGGTCGAATCCACAGAGAGGCTTTTCTATTAACTGTAGTCTAATCTGTCGGTCACAAACTGGGGGTTTTGAATTTGATGTTCTAACTACTAAAGTTTAAGGGGAAGAGAAAATAAGGGCATAAAGAGAAAATAGGGAGAAATGTAAATAAACTATCAGATAAAGAGAGATATGCCAGGATTTCGGTACGCCGTGTTCTACGCACTATCGGGATAACTAGGTCGGCAAGTTTATTAGTAGGAAGGGCTAGGTTATCTCCTTTCGGTCTCAAACCCGATTATACCTTTCGGTCTAAAGTCGCCCTAAGGTCATCCTACTTGACTTTCGCCCTCATAGGAGTTAATTATCAGAACTAAGCAAGTCTACCCTTCCAATCTTTCGATCCAGGTCGAGGGTTAACTAAACAGACGGTCTCCTGCGTGCACTCATTTAACCGATCTACAAATAAATTGCATAGGTCTGGTTCCTACCGCATAACTACCTTAGTAATCGTCCTAACATGCTTCTAACACGGTTTCCCTCATCCCGGCATATAAAGAAATTAGCTACGCATGCTAGTTGTATTAACTAACACAACTAATAACGAAATGCTAACGGAAAACATGATTTGACAATAGTATAAAGCAATAACGAGATTAGGGCCGAAATTAATAATGAAACTAGAAGAGCAAATATAAAACATAAACAAGAGAAGAGATTAAGGGAAGGAATTATACTATAATAGCAAATCCGGCGGAAAGAACAACCAAATCCTAAATCGTAAAATTCCAAGTAGTGAACAGTAAACGTAGTAAAAATGTATATGGGAAAAAATGAATGATAGGTAAAAAGATATTAACCTAGTAACTCGTCTTTTTGTTTTTATAACTAAACTTCACGAGTAGTTTTATTAACCTACGGGCTTTAATAGCCCACGTAAAGGAGAACCTCTCGATCGAGAGGTTAAGGCTATCGATCGAGCACAGGACAGCTCGATCGAGGACAGGGCAACTCGATCGAGGGCTTGACAGTTCGATCGAGCACAGGACAGCTCGATCGAGGGCTTGTGTTCCTCTGTGTTCTCGATCGACAGCCAAATGTGGTCGATCGATATCTTCAGTCACTTCTCAGCTTCCGTAGTAGTCCTAACTTGCTTAATTTGGTTAACTTTCGTCTTCACGCTTCCCCATGCATGAGTCCTTCGTCCTCTTTTCCGTCCATCTTCCAGAGATGCTATCTCGAGGCCACAGAAGGTTGGTTTCCGCTACAAATCTGCAAAATAGCAATAAAAGCACAAAGTAGTCTATTCGGGGTATAAAGCGACATAATATCACTCAAATACATAGAAATGCGTGCCAAAAGAGACCGTAAAAGTCTATATAATATGCACGCATCACAGTACACACACATAATTCCATACGTTTACCCCGCGCGAAGCTGCTGGCTTAAGCATGTTGGGGCCAGGATTCTGAGATGAGGGCGCCTTCTCACCCAAAATCGATATAAGAGGACTCCCAACACACATACACCAGCTTCATTTTAATTTGACAACCTACGTTCATTTGGTTCATTGGTTCAGGTTCCAAAATCGTCACTCTGATACCACTTTGTAACACCCCCACTTACGAAGGAGCCTTAACAAGACCTTTCCTAGTAAGTAAGGGCGTTACAATCTCGGTTGCCTGACGTAAGTATATCAAATAGACCATGAAAGAACGTTTATTAAATGTATTCTTACTGTTTATAAAAAAACATAGACAAAAAGGAATACAACTCCGAAAAGAAATGAAAGAACAACTAAAGTACAAAGTGACAACGATAGGTAGCTACAACGGCGTGCTGACTCGATCCCATCCATATCCCGCATGCACATCAACATACAATACATGCTAAACCAACTGCTCACCATCTCCGAATAGATCACCACAGTTTTGAAAACATAAACGGGGTCAGTCAACTGCATAACTAAGATAACAGAACACAGAGATACAACCAATACACAAACCATTCCAGAATGTAGTAACCATCCTCCAAACTCCAATAGTAACCAGTAACCGACTACACACCGAAGTGTGTAGACTACACACCGAAGTGTAGCCCTTCCAGGTTCCCATCGCAACAGGAAACCCACACTGCCCGTAGGGACCGCAGCCTTCCCACCTAAGCCTGCTCATTGTAACGAGTGAACCCATATCATTAATGTGCACATCCCTTTGTGACGGGAGCCACAAGGGGCAAACTTGGGTGTGAAGACCATCTCCCGAAAATGGCTTCACCAACAATAACCAATAACCAGAGATATCACAATCACCACAATCACAATAATATTACCAATCAATCAATAAAAAGGCCATCTTTTAATCAATTATGCAATCTGCTAAGTAGGGAATGTTGGAGTAAGTGTCCTCGACAATAATGCGATCACATGTTTAAATCTCATGATAAGAATACATGAGGGAAAGTTATACTTTATTGTCAACTGATCCACATTAATCGTTAATGGTTGGCTGACTAGAGTTTGACATTACTGTCGTGTGACGGTGGTGATCAGTTGATCCCTTAAGGTCATACCTATAGGGTAACACTCTTAATTGATAAATTAATTAATTGTATTCTGATACAAGTTAATTAATCCTTTAAAATTAGATGATGTTTTTAATGTTTATGAAACAATTATAATTAGAATGAATAATATATTATAATTACAAGATGTTGTGAATTATAATTAAATGGTCCATTTTAAGTATATTAAATCATATATATTGTTATTTATGTCATTACATGTGATGTATTTTATGTAATGATTTTTAATATGTTAGAAATGTATTACATGAACATATGTCTAATAAGATGTCACATATATCATACTACAATTGACAAAATAATAAAGTTAAAATGGAACTCCATTTTACAAATGAAGAACCGGTTTCCTCCAAGTAGTGGGGGACAATGTTGCTTTTATCTTAATTGTTTAAGACAACCTAATTATGATTAGGTTTAGGCATGCAAACCTACATTTCCTTGTGAAGAACAATTTTTAGAAACAAAGAGCATGTATTGGCCTTGTGTGACCCAAGGGTGTCCGCACACCCCTCTCTCCCCTACACAAAATGAGAATTGTTTTCTCATTATTCATTCATTCTAATGCCACAATTTATTTTAGTGCTCTAAAAATCATTTTGAGAGAGAAAGAAAATATTAACATCATTCTAAAACACTAATATTAAGATCAAATTACTAGTAGTAGTAATAATTTATATAAGTTAAATTTAAAGGAACATCTACTAATTTCTAGTAATAAAATTAGTACAAGTATTAAGAGGGATTACCTTGGTACAATCCTTAAGGAGTAGATCTTGAAATTGGATCTAAAGGTTTTGGGGCACTCGGTTTTTCTTAAAGAAGACTAATTTGGTAGGAGACCAATTAGTATAAACCTAATCGGCCACCATTGTAAGAATGACTAATTCTTCTCTTTTATTTAATTTGTTTTGCATGCATAAGATCTTATAATAGTTTTATGACTAAACTATATCACTTAGTTATTATATATGTCTAATAAGAGGTATATTAAACTTTCAATTGGTATCAGAGCAAGAGTTGTTGCGTGCAAAATCGGTTTTGTTTTTCCGAGTTAATAAGTTAACATATAAAACTTAAAATTTGTGATTTATGAAGATAAATGCCACTAAAATTTTGCATGTTAAACATTCTGGTCCTAAATTGATTTTAGGTCATTTTGATGATTTATGGTAATTTATAGCTCTTTAAAATGTTTATTTGTATTTTTATTACATTTTATTGAGTAAAATGACAATTAAAATGCTAAAAATAGTTAGACTATGATTCTGACCTTGAAATTTTTACACGACCTCACATGCATATTTTACAAGTTGTATGTAAAATCTAATATAAAATGGTTTTGTATAGCATGATTTATGATTTTTACATGTTAAAAGTCGATTAAATAGAGGTATTTATGTTAAAATGGTTAGACTTTGTTCCTGCCCATGAAAATTTATTATGTTGTCACATACAATATTTACACACTATATGTAAATTTTTAGATCAAATGATTTAATTTTGCATGATTTATCATTTTTAGATGTAAAAATCGAATAAATAGTGACTATTTTGACATAAATAGCTAAATTAAATTTTATGGCATGAAACTTTTCCCAATGTTGTATATATGATATAAACATCAGATCCAAAGTTGCATGTTAATTTTCATATAATTTTAATGGTTATTAATTTTTATGGCATATAAATTGATAAAAAGCAACTTTAATAGTCATTAGAATATAAAAATTCGATTTTGGCTTAAAATTTGTCATTTACAGGTTCAAGAAACTTATTTAAAATATTCAAATTTTGATTTATTACATAATTTTATGTTTAATTTTGAATTAAAGGGTTTAAATTATGTTTTATACGATTTATTTGTGAAATAAATTAAGATAATCTAAGGGTAAATTTTATTAAAGTTTTGGAATGTAGGAAATTTTCCAGAATATACAAAATTATGATTTTGAAATTTTTGAATTTTTATGACTTAGATGGGAATTATTTCTTTATTATTATGAATAATAGATGTTTAAAGAGCAATAATGAAATATCAAGTTAAATTATTGTCAACTGTTTAGTGAAGACTAATTTTTGAGTCCTAAGATGGTTGGGGTAATTAACTTGGACATAGATGTGATTTATGTAATATTTTGTGATTTTAATAGGTTAATTGTCACAATAATCCATAAAACCGGACCATATATACGATATTAGTTTAAATAGGGCGATTTGGCACATAACATGGCATGTTTTATACATATATTAATGCTGCATTTTTAGTATGATTGTCATATTTTATTTTATTTTATGTAATTTTGAATTATGTAATTTGTACTTAGTATGGCCTTAGTTTTTAATTGGTATTTCCCGAAATGAATGGGGATATCGATTCGGTTGTAATTAATGTGATCTCGTATCACTTTTATTTTATTTAGTTTCATTTTTATTTTATATTGTATAAAGTAGAAAAGCTATGTAATTTATTTATTCTGGAATTCCTTGAAGACGGTGCCATTCAAGAAGGCGGTCCAACAAAGACGGTGTTGCCTTGGAATGCATGTTAAATGAAGTTGAAGGGACCAAAGGAGTTGGTTTCCGAATTTGTAAATAGTTTATTTGATTTACTATTTTAGGAAGGCCATACTAGGATTTTATCTTTATGCTTTGCATTTGTTTTATATGTTTGCATGCATAGCCAAATCGCCATAACTACATATGCATATCTTTTTATCGAGTCATCGACCGTGTCAATTAAAATTATCGTAGTTCGTCGCTTTAGTTCACTTAAAGCGTGATAGATAATAAATTGACAAGACCTCTCACTATATAATAATTGAGAGTTAGCCTTACCAAATAGTAGAAATCATGAATCCCAATTTCATAAGGAAGTAGGCTCGGCTCATCGGGGTGCTAAACTTATTACGTTGGGTAAGTGGGTAGTAAAATGTTATTACATCGAAATTTGGATTGAGCTCAACGGAAGTGTTCGTGACCATAGTCGCATGTGTTCCGGTGTAACAACCCGGATTATAAAATAAAGGAAAAACATATATTAAATGAATTATCAGAGTATAACAATGATAAAAAGGGTCAAGGTGGCCGAAACACCTGACCAATCCGGTTCTTAAAAACATAAAAACAAACTCCTAATTTATTATTCGTCTCTCCCCTCGATGCATCCCAAGCAACATCAACCAGTCAGCAACAATTTGAACACCCTGAGAAGGGGGTCGACAATTCAGTCGGGAGTAACTAGATGCTCTCCCAGTCATGTTTACAACAATTGAATATAACCAACAATTATTAACAATTGAAATGAAAAACTAGCAAACATGTGAGATCGTCTATACTCATGAAAACTTAACAACAACTCACTACCAAACAATGGCATAAAAAGATAATTATTTGAAATGTTTACTCCAAATCAGACAACATGTGACGACGCATAAAACAAACCATATTCTGACATTATGCACATCATAGAACACTGTGACCAAGTATCATGTGACCAAACCAATAACCTAATAGAGCGTATAACAACTGCCTCAAGTTACAAGCACAGTGTATAAAATGAACGTCGTTAGAGCCTATAACAATCGCTCTAATCGTCGAGCGTATAACAACGCGCTCTCGCACAGCAGACATTTAAGCGTATAACAATCGCCTCCATCGGTGTGGACCGTATAACAACCGCATCCAAGGTACTATGTATAGCGTATAACCACCGCCTATATGACTAAGACTGGCGGACTCTCGGTGCAATAATCGTACACCGAACGACACTCGGGGAATAGAGCGTATAACAACTGCCTCCATTACCCCCCCCCCCCGCCCCGACTATAGACCATACACCAGACCCCGAAGGGTTGCATTTGTTCATTCCGTTCGGTATGTAACTGATACCTCACGTCATCTATACAACCAGCCCACAAACAATGCACAGTATAACTGACCATATATACATATGAATAACGTCACTAACAAATCATAGAATAATATAGCTGACCATACTACGATTATATGAACAAGAGTAATAAACGATATATGCAAACATGGCGTTATATAATGAAACTGAACACCACATAACATGTGAAACAAGTATCAACCATTCAATGTTATAGTAACCTCAGCTATAACTTTAACATTAACCATTCAATGTTATAGTAACCCTAACCATAACATGAACTCTGGATCCGAGGTTATAGTAACCTCGACTATAACTTCAACATATATAACTTGAAGTTATACTTACCTCAACTATAACTTTGACACGAAACTCAAAGTTATACTAGTTCCAACCATAACCTTGAGCCATAATCTCAGGGTATGTTAGTTCCAGCTATAACCTTAACTCGTACTTCAATGTTATAGTAGCTTCAGCTATAACCTTGAATCATATTTCCAAGGTCATGCCTCAAACAGCCATAACTAGAGTAACAACCCAAAGTTGTACTAACTTCAGCTATAACATATGAATCATCATCAAGGTTATACTAGCTTTAGCTATAACTTTGCAGAGGACTCTTGGCCGCCTATCATGCCGCCACTAGGGTTTGATTTAGAAACCCTAATTACGCTCATGACACCCACAATAAACATATAAACAACATACGATATATAATTAATGCATAAAAACATATACAAACACGTGAAACATATTTAATCATGATAACTAATAACCAAACATGCACCAATCATGCAAAACAATCATTAAATCATATTAATTACATCAATTGGCATAAACACAATTAAAAGAGAAACACCTAGTTACCTTATTAAGCAAATAAACCCTAGAGATCGTCTTCAACGATATAAACGTCTTCTCCAGGTGCAACTTCCACGCCTTTATTGAAATCATCCACGTGCCAAAGATAACGAATCTAATAAATATACTTACAATATACATATATATATATATATATATATATATATATATATATATAAAAACTATAAAAACTATAAAACTATGCGAAAACATAAAACTTACGAAGGAGATAGATAAATCCAAGAAGTAGGATCAATCTAAGCACGAAAGATGATGAAGGAATAAGGAAGAGAGGAAGAACGGCATGAAACCCTTGGCGAGAGACGCGCGGCACAGGGGAGGAAGGAGGAGATAAATTAGGTTTAGGGTTTTGTGAAAAAAGAGAAGCAAGGGTTTGATTTCCCTCCTTATTTATAGAGAAGCTCATGGGTTTATTCTAGGTTTAGGCCCAAAACTCACCCACCTACACCAAGAAACACGTGAGACCCAAGGCAGGAGCGGGTCTTCACCGTTTTCAAGGCCAACGAACCCAAAAGACAAGAGACGGATATTTTCCCGGATAATAAAATATGAAATATGGGAAAATAAAATTATAAAATTATATTATGGAAATTAGGGGTGTTACAATCCAACCCCCTAAAAAGAAGTTTCGTCCTCGAAACTTGATATGAGAACTACCTCACTCGAAAAGATGTGGATGATTCTCTCGCATAGACGCTTCGCTTTCCCAAGTCTCTTGCTCAAACTTCTGACTCCTCCACAAAACCCAAACCAAAGGTACAACCTTATTCCTTAACCTCTTCTCCTGACGTTCCAAAATGCAAACAGGACGTTCCTCATAAGTCAGGTTAGGCTCAACCTCGATAACATCAGCCTGTAGAACATGAGAAGGATCACTGCGATAACGACGCAACTGCGACACATGGAACACATCGTGAACCTTCGACAATTTCGGAGGTAAAGCCAACCTATAGGCTCCCTCGCCAACTCTCTCAAGCACCTCATACGGTCCAATGTACTTAGGACTAAGCTTGCCCTTAAGCCCAAATCTCTTAACACCTTTCATCGGCGAAACCTTAAGAAAAACCTTGTCGCCAACCTCAAACTCGATCGGCCTACGCCGCAAGTCTGCATACGTCTTCTGTCGATCCTGGGTTGCCTTAAGCTTCTCACGGATCAACCTCACTTGCTCAATCGATTCCTGAACCAACTCTGGACCAAGAACGACAGCCTCACTAGAATCGTCCCAACACAAAGGACTACGACACTTCCTTCCATAAAGTGCCTCAAACGGAGCCATCTAAATACTAGCTTGGTAACTGTTATTATAAGAGAACTCCACAAGCGGTAAGCTCTTCTCCCAACTAACTTGGAACTCCAAAGCACAAGCTCGCAACATATCCTCGAGCGTCTGAATCGTACGCTCAGTCTGACCATCAGTTGCAGCATGAAAAGCCGTACTCATCTTAAGCTCACTGCCCAAAGCCAACTGCAGCTTCTTCCAAAACTGAGAACAAAACCTCGGATCACGGTTATAGATGATATCCTTAGGAACCCCATGAAGACGAATGATCTCTCGCTGATAAGCATTCGCTAGTTCCTCGAGACTCCAAGTCTCCTTCATCGGAATGAAATGCGCGACCCTAGTCAAACGATCAACCACGACTCAAATCGCATTCATTCCTCTCGGCGACCTCGGCAAACCCATAACGAAGTCCATCGAAATCGAATCCCATTTCTAGGTGGGAATCTCCAACGGTTGCAGTAGACCACCAGGTCTCTGATGTTCGAACTTGACCTTCTGACAAACCAAGCAATGACTCACAAACTCGGCGATCTCTTTCTTCATACCCGGCCACCAAAACCTTAGCTTCAGATCCTTATACATCTTATCACCACCAGGATGGACCAAATAGGGAGTACTATGAGCCTCCTTGAGAATCTTACATTTTAAGACCTCACAGCTAGGCACACACCAACGACCTTAGAATCGTAGACCATCATCAGGTCCAACGTCAAAGTCTTTGGCACGTCCTTCGCTTATGGCGACTCGAACTCCTTCTAAGTATTCATCCTCTCTTTGCTTAACTCGGATCTCATGGAGGATCTCGGGTTCAGCAACCATCGCACTCAAATCTAAAGTACCAGGAAGAACTACCTCAAGGCTCATCTTCTGGAACTCTCGACTCAAGTCATCAAGTAACACCAACACAGATCTCGTAGCATGGCACACCTTGCGACTCAAAGCATCGGCAACCACGTTTTCCTTACCCTCATGATACTGCAGCTCAATCTTGTAGTCGTTAAGCAGCTCCAACCAACGTCTCTGCCTCATATTAAGATCTCTCTGAGTGAAGATATACTTCAAGCTCTTATGATCAGTATAAAAGTTGCAAGAGACTCTATACAAGTAGTGTCGCCACAGCTTAAGTGCAAACACCACTGCTGCTAACTCAAGATTGTGAGTCGGATAGTTCATCTCGTGAACTTTCAGCTGACGGGAAGCATAAGCCACAACTTTACCCTTCTTCATCAAGACACAACCCAACCCAAACTTTGACGCTTCGCAGAAAACATCGAACTCAGCACCCTCTTCTGGTAGAGTCAACACAGGAGCGGTAGTTAACCTTTTCTTCAACTCCTGGAACGCAGCTTCACAAGCCTCAGTCGAAATGAACTTGGATTCCTTCTTCATTAACTGAGTCATCGTTCTCGCAATCTTAGAGAAATCATGTACAAACCGACGGTAGTACCCAGCTAGACCAAGGAAACTCCGAACCTCGTTCACATTCTTTGGACTTTCCCACTCAACCACAGCTCGAATCTTCGACGGATAAACCATAACTCCATCGCCAGATATCACATGACCCAAGAAGGTAACTTCCTTTAACCAAAACTCGCACTTTGAGAACTTAGCATACCACTTCTGCTTACGCAGAGTCTCCAAGATAACACGAAGATGATTCTCGTGTTCAGCCTCATCTCTCGAGTAAATCAGTATGTCGTCTATGAGCACCACGACACACTTATCCAAATACTCGCTGAAAGTACGGTTCATCTGATCCATGAAAACGGCAGGTGCATTCATCAACCCAAATGGCATCACCACGAACTCATAGTGACCATACCTTGAACGAAAAGCGGTCTTAGGAATATCTTCATTCCTAACTGAAATCTGATGGTAACCTGGCCTCAGATCGATTTTCGAGAACACACTTGCACCACGGAGCTGATCAAACAAATCTTCGATCCTCGGCAAAGGATACTTATTCTTGATAGTAACCTTGTTCAGCTCACGGTAGTCGATACACAAACGAATACTACCATCTTTATTCTTGACGAACAAAACAGGAGCACCCCACGGCGAAGCACACGGTCGGATAAAACCCTTATCGATCATCTCCTCAAGTTGTTTCGTAAATTCCTGCAACTCAGCTGGTGCCATATGATAAGGAGCTTTCGAAATGGGGCCAGTTCCAGGTAGCAACTCAATCGAGAACTCTACATCTCGCTCAGGAGGAATACCAGATAGATCCTCAGAAAAAACATCAGAAAACTCCCTAACCACAGGGATATCCTCTAGCTTAGGCTCAACTGAAACACCATGAACACTGCACAGATAGATCTGATGACCCTTTATACCCATGTTAACCATCTTCATAGCAAAAACCCACTTGACCATAGGTGTAACCCTAACACCCTGATAAGAAACCCTCGAACCTGTGGGACTCTTAAGCACGATATTCTGATCACGACACAGGAACCTAATAGCGTCATAGCGAGATAACCAATCCATACCCAAAATCACATCAAACTCTCCGAGTTTGAATTGGACGAGATCGGCAGGAAGGATCGCCCCTGCAATATTGACAGGTACGTCCTAGAAAATAACGGAGCAAGAAAAAATCTCACCCGTAGGAAGGGATATAGAGGTATGAACAGATGAAGAAGAAGAGAGTCCAGCTCGGACGGAAAAGGATTCGGATACAAAAGACATCGAAGCACCCGTATCAAAAAGAACAAAAGCAGATAAAGAGTGAACGAGAAAGGTACCCGTAACCACATCTGGGTTAGCATCAGCCTTAGCACGACTTATATCAAACACTCGCCTAGTCTTGGGAGCATCAGCCTTCGGCGCACTAGTCTTCTGGGCATCAGTCTTCGGCTTTTGAGGACAGTCAACAGCTTTGTGACCCGGTGACTTGCAGAGATAACATGTAAGAACATTATCGACGCAGTCCTTACCCAGATGGTAAGCATTTCCACACCGGAAGCAAGACCAGTCCTTCTTAGCTTGACCCTGAACACGCGGGGAAGACGAAAGAGCCTCGAACTTCTGCTTCTTCTGGGGAGCATTGGGAGTCTCATAAGGCCTCTTCACGAACTTACTCTTTGTACTTTCCTCAGCCTCGGTAGCAAGAACTGAATCATAGATACTAAGAGCATGATCATAAGCCTGCTAGAAAGAAGTTGAAGGAATACCAGACATAGCAGTCCGGACCTTAGGAGCTAGATTCTTCTCATAGCGACGAGTCCTCGAAACCTCGTCCATAGCTACGAATAACGAAACGTGATGACTTCACGAACTTGTTGGTGTACTCCTCAACGGTCATGGAACCTTGTTGCAGACAAAGGAACTCCCGCTCCTTCGCCGGCGCATCTCCTCGGGATAAAACCTTTTCTTCGAGCCTCGAGAAAAGAGCCCAATCGTATCTGGTGAACTTCCGGACCGGCTCTAGCAAGAGCCCACCGGTTGTCGGCCTCGTCCTTCGGATAATAGGTGGCGATATCCACCATCTCGATCCTCGGGACATCCAGTAGCAAGGAACGGCACGGATCTCTCGAATCCAATCCTCCAAAGCAGTAGGATCATTCGCACCATCGTAAGTAGGAGGACGGTGACGAGCAAAGCGATCAAACACAGTCGGTTGCGGATGGTTGTTGTTGTTGTTGTTGTTGTTGTTATTGTTGTTGTTGTTGTTGTTGAGGTGATTAGTGAAACCTTCGGCCATAGATGCCAAAGCAGCCTCAAGTCTCCTGATGCGATATGCATCAGACTCACCATTTCTGTTGCGCACCATCTGCAAGAACGAAATCTCGTTATAAGTGGTAGAACCTAAGTACCACTCCAAACAACTACTCATACACTTTTCAAACATAAGGAAACCAACGAATCCCATTGGTTTCTACCCCATTTACTCTCACTCATTAACTAGGTCATTTATTTTAGTCATCAACTAAGCGAGAGTTGGGAGCGTGTTCGCTCTGATATCAACAGTAACAACCCGGATTATAAAACAAAGGAAAAACATATATTAAATAAATTATCAGAGTATAACAATAATAAAAGGGTCAAGGTGGCGGAAACACCTGACCAATCTGGTTCGCTACTAAATCAAAAACAAACTAATACATTATTCAAAGGTTCTTAAAAACATAAAAACAAACTCCTAATTTATTATTCGTCTCTCCCCTCGATGCATCCCAAGCAACATCAACCAGTCAACAACAATCTGAACAACCTGAGAAGGGGGTCGACAATTCAGTCGGGAGTAACTAGATGCTCTCCCAGTCATGTTTACAACAATTGAATATAACCAACAATTATTAACAATTGAAATGCAAAACTAGCAAACATGTGAGATCATCTATACTCATGAAAACTTAACAACAACTCACTACCAAACAATGGCATAAAAAGATAATTATTCGAAATGTTTACTCCAAATCAGACAACATGTGACGACGCATAAAACAAACCATATTCTGACATTATGCACATCATAGAACCACCGTGACCACGTATCATGTGACCAAACCAACAACCTAATAGAGCGTATAACAACTGCCTCTTGTTACAAGCACAGTGTATAAAATGAACGCTGTTAGAGCGTATAACAACTGCCTCTAAGTGTCAGAGCGTATAACAACTGCCTCTGACCTGACGGAGCGTATAACAACTACCTCCATCTGTGTGGACCGTATAACAACTGCATCCAAGGTACTATGTATAGCGTATAACCACTCCCTATATGTCTAAGATCTGCCTAGACACTCGGTGCAATAACTGTACACCGAACGACACTCGGGGAATGGAGCGTATAACAACTTCCTCCATTACCCCCCGACCATAGACCATACACCAGACCCCGAAGGGTTTCATTAGTTCATTCCGTTCGGTATGTAACTGAAACCTCACGTCATCTATACAACCAGCCCATAAACAATGCACAGTATAACTGACCATACATACATATGAATAACGTCATTATCAAATCATAGAATAATATAGCTGACCATCCTACGATTATATGAACAAGAGTAATAAACGATATATGCAAACATAGCGTTATATAATGAAACTGAACACCACATAACATGTGAAACAAGTATCAACCATTCAATGTTATAGTAACCTCAGCTATAACTTTATCATTAACCATTCAATGTTATAGTAACCCTAACCATAACATGAACTCTGGATGCGAGGTTATAGTAACCTCAACTATAACTTCAACATATATAACTTGAAGTTATACTTACCTCAACTATAACTTTGACACGAAACTCAAAGTTATACTAGTTCCAACCATAACCTTGAACCATAATCTCAGGGTATGTTAGTTCCAGCTTTAGCCTTAACTCGTACTTTAATGTTATAGTAGCTTCAGCTATAACCTTGAATCATATTTCCAAGGTTATGCCTCAAACAACCATAACTAGAGTAAGAACCCAAAGTTGTACTAACTTCAGCTATAACATATGAATCATCATCAAGGTTATACTAGCTTTAGCTATGACTTTGCAGAGCACTCTTGACCGCCTATCATGCCGCCACTAGGGTTTGATTCGGAAACCCTAATTACGCTCATGACACCCATAATAAACATATAAACAACATACGATATATAATTAATGCATAAAAACATATACAAACACGTGAAACATATTTAATCATGATAACAAATAATCAAACATGCACCAATCATGCAAAACAATCATTAAATCATATTAATTACATCAATTGGAATAAACACAATTAAAAGAGAAACACCTAGTTACCTTATTAAACAAATAAACCCTAGAGATCGTCTTCAACGATATAAACGTCTTCTCCAGGTGCAACTTCTACGCCTTTATTGAAATCATCCACGTGCAAAAGATAACGAATCTAATCAATATATTGACTATATATATATATATATATATATATATATATATATATATATATATATATATATATATATATATATATATATAAACTATAAAACTATGCGAAAACATAAAACTTACGAAGGAGATAGATAAATCCAAGAAGTAGGATCAATCTTAGCACGAAAGATGATGAAGGAAGAAGGAAGAGAGGAAGAACGACATGAAACCCTAGGCGAGGGACGCGCGGCACAAAGGAGGAAGGAGGAGAGAAATTAGGTTTAGAGTTTTGTGAGAAAAGAGAAGCAAGGGTTTGATTTCCCTCCTTATTTATAGAGAAGCTCATGGGTTTATTCTAGGTTTAGGCCCAAAACCCACCCACCTACACCAAGAAACACGTGAGACCCAAGGAAGGAGCGGGTCTTCACCGTTTTCGAGCCCAACGAGCCCAAAAGACAAGAGACGGATATTTTCCCGGAAAATAAAATAAGAAATATAGGAAAATAAAATTATAAAATTATATTATAGAAATTAGGGGTGTTACATCCGGGCTAAAGATAAATATTAGAGTAATTTTATCGACCGAGAGTTCTAGAAGTAGAATCGATTAAAGAGTTAATCCACCGAGTTATATTGATAAGGGATGAATCGGCTCACCGTGCCCGAGTTAATATGAATTTGGATCTCGGCATTATTTATAATAGGTGGGTGAAGGTCACTATATAAATGTCTGAAACTTGTTTAAAACGTTTTCAAGTATGATTAAATGACAAATGTTAATATTTCCTTTACCTCCATGTTTGTAGTTTATATATCGCAATGGATCCTACTAATGCAACAACACCTATTACCATTGAGTCTTGTCATAACTTATTTGACGATATTTGCTCCAACAACAATCTCGATACTACTAGAGAGCTTCATTTTGGGATCGGTTCTGATGGAAACCTTAATTTCATTACTTCCCCCATACCTCCTACTATGACTAGATCTTTTGTGAATGTGTCTCGGGAAGACCATCTCGCTAAATCTATGGGATCCTTATCTTTGGAAGAAAGGGATGTCGAAACTAGTGGGAGTCCTAGCAAGCAAGCTCTTGCAACTAAAGGAAAGTGGTTCAAAAGGAAGGGAAAGAAAGGTAGAAAATTCAACAATGGAAACAAGATGGCTAGTGGGACTACCAAAGGAGCCAAAGTTGCTGATGAATGCCATTATTGTCATGGCATGGAACATTGGATGAGGAATTGCCCCATATATTTGAGAAATATTAGGGATGGACTTGTTATTCCACTCGGTAAAATTCCTTCTGAAATTTATGTTATTGATGTAAATTTTACTTCCACCACAACGTGGGTATTAGATACCAGTTGCGGTTCTCACCTTCTTAATCATTTACAGGGGCTAAGAAACGTGGAAAAGCTGAGCAAGGGCGATGTTGATCTCCGTTTTGGGAATGGAGCTAGAGTAGCGGCCACATCCAAGAGAACTTATGTGCTTGTTTTAGCAAATGGATTTGAGTTGTATTTGCATAATTATTTTTATGTACCTTCTCTTTCTAAGAACATTATTTCATTGCTATGTTAGACATAGAGGGTTTTAATTTTGACATTAAAAACAATTGTTGTATTATTTCAAGAAATGACTTGGTCATAGGCCGAGGCTCTTCTATTAATGGCATTTATGTTCTAGAAACTTTGAATCCAAGTAAAGACATCTATAACATACAATCGAACAAACTCAAATCAAGTGATCCAAATGAATTGTACATTTGGCATTGTCGATTGGGTCATATCAACGAGAATCGCATTAAAAGATTAGTTTCAACTATTGCTATTAAACCATTGGATTTTCAATCATATGGTATATGCGAATCTTGCCTCCTAGGCAAAATGACTCGTAATCCTTTTAGGGGTAAAGGGACTCGAGCTAGTGAACTATTGGGACTTATACATACCGATGTATGTGGACCGATGACCAACACCGCTAGGGGTAATTATGACTACTTCATTACCTTCACCGATGATTTAAGTAGATATGGGTATATCTACTTAATAAAGTATAAGAGTGAAGCTTTTGAGAAATTTAAAGAATTTCAAAATGAAGTAGAAAACCAATTGAACAAGAAGATAAAGGCACTACGATCCGATCGTGGTGGAGAGTATCTTAGTAATGAATTTAATTCATACTTGAAAGGTTGTGGCATCATGTCACAACTCACTCCGCTAGGTACACCACAACTTAATGGTGTTGCCGAAAGGAGAAATCGAACCCTACTAGATATGGTTCGATCCATGATGAGTCAAACCGAGTTACCCGACTCGTTTTGGGGATTTGCAATCCAAACCGCAATCAAATCATTGAACAATAGTCCGACAAAAGCAACCGAAAAGACTCCACATGAGATGTGGAAAGGAAGGGTTCCTAATATATCCTATATGAAGATTTGGGGATGTAATGCTTACGTCAAGGTAAAGACCGACAACAAGCTAGCCCCACGATCCGAAAAATGCATCTTTGTAGGTTACCCCATTACCTCCCGAGGATATTACTTCTACAAACCTCATGAAAACAAAGTGTTTGTGTCTAGTGAGGCCGTCTTCTTAGAAAGTGAGTTTATTTCTAAGAGACAAAGTGGGAGAAATTTTGAACTTGACGAAGTCCAAGAGCCATAAACCGAAGTAGAGACGCAAGAAGATGTTCCTTCGTCGTCTAATTCTGTTGTTATTCCTCAACCGAGGAGGTCAAGTCGAGTTTCTCGCCATCTTGATAGATATGTTGGACTTATCCAAGAGGATGGGAGTCTTGATGTGTTGCTTCTAGAAAGTGACGAACCCGCCACCTACAAAGCTGCAATCTCTAGTCCCAATTCAGCTTTATGTCTTGAAGCCATGAAATCCGAAATGAGTTCTATGCATGAAAATCAAGTCTGGAACTTGGTGGATTTGCCTGAAAGGGCAAGACCTCTTCAGTGCAAATGGATCTTCAAAGTAAAGAATGGCATAGAAGGAAATGATGATGTCTACAAGGCTAGGCTAGTGGCAAAAGGTTTTACTCAAGTTCATGGTCTACACTATGATGAAACCTTTGCCCCCGTAGCTATGCTAAGATCAATTCGAATACTGTTAGCGATCGCCGCATTTCATGACTATGAAATTTGGCAAATCGATGTCAAGACCGCTTTTCTAAATGGGAATTTAGAAGAGGAAGTGTACATGATACAACCCGAAGGTTTTGTAGATCCTAAAAATCCTAACAAAGTATGCAAGCTTAAGAGATCCATTTATGGTCTTAAGCAAGCATCAAGAAGTTGGAACCATCGATTTAATCATGTCATAAAAGAAAATGGTTTTACTCGAAGTGTTGAGGAACCATGTTTATACATAAAAGAAAATGGTTTTCAAGGTAAAAGAGGTCTCAGGCAAGGATACCCCCTCTCCCCTCTTCTTTTTACCTTATGTATGGAATACCTTTCAAGAATCTTGGGTGTAGTTGCTCAGCAGGAAGACTTTAGATTCCATCCTTTGTGTGGGCATCTTAGGCTGAATCATTTACTCTTTGCTGATGATTTGTTGTTGTTTTGTAAGGGTACTGAACAGTCTATTATGTGGATGCTTAGAAGCTTTGCCACCTTCGCTGCTGCCTCTGGGTTATCTCTGAACAAAAACAAGTCTGAGATCTATTTTAATGGGGTGGCTCCTTCCATTGTGAAAGATATACTTCAAGTTTCTGGTTTCCATAGGGGATCCCTATCTTTCAAGTATTTAGGGGTGCCCATTTCTGCAAAAAAATTGACTAAGCATGAGGGTATGAAGTTGACTGATAGGATAGTGGCCAGAATTAGAGGATGGGGGACCAGGCATTTGTCTTATGCAGGCAGGCTCACCTTGGTTACTTCTGTGCTCACTTCTCTTCACTCTTATTGGGCTTCCATCTTTTTAATCCCAAGTGCTATTATTAATAGAATCACTGCAATTTGTAGAAACTTCCTGTGGTCTGGTTCTTCTGAGTATCAGAAAACTCCCTCTATCAGTTGGGACACTTGTTGTCTGCCAAAAGAGGAAGGTGGATTGGGCATTAAAGATGCTAAATGTTGGAACAAAGCTCTACTTGGGAAATATGCTTGGTGGTTAACTTCTAAAAAAGATCATTTGTGGGTTAAGTGGGTGAATCATGTCTACTTAAAGGGGACCGATTGGTCTACTTATACTCCTCATCCTGACTGCAGCTGGTCATGGAGGAAAATTATTCACATAATGCAAGTTTTTCACCAAGCATACACTGATTCTAAATGGATGAATGCTGATGTGCCCTACACTGTTCAATCTGGTTATCATTGGCTCAGAATCAAAGCACCAAAAGTTGAGTGGAGGCATATTTGTTGGAACCAGCTGAATGTCCCTAAATACTCTTTCATTTTCTGGTCATTTATGCACTCTCGTCTTCTGACTAAGGATAGGTTGGTCAGAATGGGGATTACCAATGATCCCATGTGTGATATCTGTAGGCTCCATCCTGAAGACCATCATCATTTGTTCTATACTTGTGAGTATGCTCTTGCCTGTAGTAGAATTCTTCAGAATGCTCTGAAGATTTCTCTTCCTGGATCTGGCCTAGTTCATTGGTTTTCACGAGCAAGAAGGTCAAAATTTCAACGCAGATATATTGAGGCTTGCTATGTTGGCATGTTCTACTATATATGGAGGATTAGGAATGAAGCTCGAATTGATCACTGTATTAGGGCTTCTGCACAGGTGGTCAAGCTCATTCTCTCTGAAGTGCACTCCCGGTGTACTAGAAGGAACTGCAACAAACTGAAGCATAGTGATATTGCCTGGTTGAA
Organism: Silene latifolia; assembly: GCF_048544455.1. Classification (NCBI taxonomy): domain Eukaryota; kingdom Viridiplantae; phylum Streptophyta; class Magnoliopsida; order Caryophyllales; family Caryophyllaceae; genus Silene; species Silene latifolia. The sequence goes on along the minus strand of NC_133536.1, from coordinate 161,361,413 downwards.
TAGTATTCGCTAGTTTGCTGTTTGTTTTTCTGATTTTTGCAGTCTGTGTTAATGTTGATGTAATGGTGTGGTTGATGCAAAGTTGTACATAACTCTATTCTTTGATTTATATTACTTAACTTTTCCCAAAAAATGTTTATACATGAAGTTCAGTGGGAGCAATGTTGTGTTCCTAATATTGTATGTGGATGACATACTACTTATTGGAAATGACATTCCTATGTTGTCTTCCGTCAAGGAGTGGCTAGGAAATCATTTCCAAATGAAGGATTTAGGAGAAGCACAACGCATATTAGGTATCCGGATCTATAGAGATAGACCCAAAAGGATATTGGCATTAAGTCAAAAATCTTATATTGATAAGATTCTTCGACGCTTCAACATGGACCAGTCTAAGAGAGGCTTAATTCCTATGGGTAGTGGGATATTTTTGAGCAAATCTCAATCACCCTCCGAACCCGAAGATGTTGAACGCATGAAGTTGATTCCCTATGCTTCCGTTGTTGGATCAATCATGTATGACATGATATGCACTCGTCCAAATTTCTCATATGCTTTAAGCATGACAAGTAGATATCAAGAGAATCCAGGTGAGAGTCACTAGATAGCTGTTAAAAACATCCTCAAGTACTTGCGAAGGACTAAGGATTCTATCTTAGTGTTTGGAGGAGATTCCGAGCTATGTGTTAAGGGTTACACGGACTCGAGCTTTCAAACAGATAGAGATGACATGAAATCACAAGGTGGATTTGTGTACATGCTCAATGGTGGTGCCGTTAGCTAGAGAAGCTTCAAGGAAGCTGTGATTACGGATTCTACTACGGAGGCTGAGTACGTTGCAGCATCAGAAGCTGCCAAGGAAGCTGTGTGGATTAGGCAATTCGTGGAAGGACTAAAAGTAGTTCCTGCTGCCAAAGATCCCATTACTCTCTATTGTGACAACAATGGAACCATCTTCCAAGCTAGAGCGCCAAAGTCTAGTAATAAATCTAAACATGTACTCAGAAAATTTCATATTATTAGAGGTTTTATTGAAAGAAAGGAAATTGCGATCTGTAAGGTTGGGACGGATGATAACTTAGCTGATCCGCTCACCAAACCTTTATCGCAGGCTAAACATGATGAACATGTTGTATCCATGGGGCTTAAACGTATGCCCAGTTTGTACTAGACAATTTGATATGAAATAAAATGTTATTTTATTTGTTCATATAGAATAATCGCATTTGTCTTTTAAATGTTTTATTACTTTGTCATATCCAAATGGGTTGTTGGGACAATATTGAACCCCATTAAAGTGAACTAGATTGACATAGTAAACGCCCATAGTTACTTACATGAGGTGACATCTCGAAGTAACTAGAGTGTGATGTGATTGATGGCAAGTTCAAATGCCATAGAGTCATGAGAGATGACTAGTCAATCACATAGGCAGACTGTATGGGACACTCTGTCCGGCTTATGACCGCTTATAGAGTTCTGGCAATTTTTATAGCCTGGTCGTGGCGAGAGCTACTATAGTATTCTTATGAGTCAATTCTTTGACTAAAGACTATTCGCCTAGAGATGGCACAACTTCAAAGTAACTTTGATTTATGTTCAATGACCTTCGTAATTGGGGTCAAATGGGCACATTTTGGGTTATAATGAGAAGTGGCTATGCGAAGGGAAAAGTGCAATAGGAATTGTCCACCCCTAGTCATGGTTATCTTATATCTCAAGGCCACTCGAGGAGGAATGAACTGAAAATGCGTGGCCACGCTCAGAAGGTATCTACGGTAGATGATTCCGGTCAGACAGTTATTCTCCAGATCGAGGAAACCACTCATGATATGATCAAATGTAAGTACGACCTGCAAGACACCTTGCATTGAGTGGGAGATAGTAATAGGACAAGAGAATTGGTGACGCACACTTGTCTCGGACAAGTGGTAGATTGTTGGAGTATGTGTCCTCGACAATAATGTGATCACATGTTTAAATCTCATGATAATAATACATGAGGGAAAGTTATACTTTATTGTCAACTGATCCACATTAATCGGTAATGGTTGGCTGACTAGAGTTTGACATTACTGTCGTGTGACGGTGGTGATCAGTTGATCCCTTAAGGTCATACCTATAGGGTAACACTCTTATTTGATAAATTAATTAATTGTATTATGATTCAAGTTAATTAATCCTTTAAAATTAGATGATGTTTTTATTATTTATGAAACAATTACAATTAGAATGAATAATATATTATAATTACAAGATGTTGTGAATTATAATTAAATGGTCCATTTTAATTATATTAAATCATATATGTTGTTATTTATGTCATTACATGTGATGTATTTTATGTAATGATTTTTAATATGTTAGAAATGCATTACATGAACATATGTCTAATAACATGTCTCATATATCACACTACAATTGACAAAATAACAAAGTTAAATTGGAACTCTATTTTACAAATGGAGAACCGGTTTTCTCCATGTAGTGGGGGACAATGTTGCTTTTATCTTAATTGTTTAAGACAACCTAATTATGATTAGGTTTAGGCATGCAAACCTACATTTCCTTGTGAAGAACAATTTGTAGAAACAAAGAGCATGCATTGGGCTTGTGTGACCCAAGGGTGCCGGCACACCCCTCTCTCCCCTACACAAAATGAGAATTGTTTTCTCATTATTCATTCATTCTAATGCCACAATTTATTTTAGTTCTCTAAAAATCATTTTGAGAGAGAAAGAAAATATTAACATCATTCTAAAACACTAATATTAAGATCAAATTACTAGTAGTAGTAATAATTTATATTAGTTAAATTTAAAGGAACATCTACTAATTTCTAGTAATAAAAGTAGTAAATGTATTAAGAGGGATTACCTTGGTACAATCCTTAAGGAGTAGATCTTGCAATTGGATCTAAAGGTTTTGGGGCACTCGGTTTTTCTTAAATAAGACTAATTTGGTAGGAGACCAATTAGTATAAACCTAATCGGCCACCATTGTAAGAATGACTAATTCTTCTCTTTTATTTAATTTGTTTTGCATGCATAAGATCTTATAATAGTTTTATGACTAAACTATATCACTTAGTTATTAGAGATGTCTAATAAGAGGTATATAAAACTTTCAGGGAAACCCTACGTTTCCGCAAATCCAAAGAATGCATCAATCATACCATGTCAAGAAAGACTCCATATCATATCCTACAAACGACCGTACCCTTTCACTAAGCTATTCAAGATCTACTGCAAAATACACAATTATTCACAAACTCACCTTGAAGAACAATCGATGCCGATGACGGCAATAACCCGACTCGATGACCTCATGCATAGACCGTCTCCCTTCCCGGATTAGGTTCATGGCTATCCAAGATGTGTAAAGTGAGATGAGATAATAGGGAGAGAGAGATTAGGTTTAGAAATGATAAAATGAAACGTCGAAAAAGAATTATGTTTTAGTCGCCGCGTTATATAATAACACGCTGTCAGACAAGGCACTCGGTCGAGTATAAACATACTCGGCCGAGTACGTCGCACTCGGTCAGGTACCCCATCTACTCGGCTGAGTGACACCTACTAGGTCGCGTAACACGTTATGATGACAGCATAGTCTCCCTTTGTCTCCCTTACTAAGGGCCTGCCATGGTCAACAGGTCAGTCAACGGGTCTCCAGCAGGGCGAGTATTACAGAGTCCCTCATCAACAATATGTCATGCCCCATATTCCCCCTTACTCTCTTCCCTCATACTGATGTAAGCAATTAAACTCCTATTGCGATCCCCTCACTCCCTCTTCCTAAGTTCTCCTAAACTATCTAATAATTTGTTGTCGATAAACCTGACATTTTTTGCAGCCTGGAATTTATCATTTCATAAATTCTTGCAAAATTAGTCTTTGAGATTGTTGGTCCCTTAACAAACATATAATTGAATTTATTGAAGAGACATAGTAACATAAAAAGCAGGATACAGAGTCTCTAATTGGTCTAATAGTAGCCATGAGCTAGACATAAACCGCATCTATGGATACTCAATAGTTGATAACACGACACATTTTATCATCAAACTTTATATTATTACCTTAAGAATAAATAGCAGGACTGCTAAAAAGTTTGAACTTTTCAACCTTAATTTACTTTTTTTTCAAATATTCAATCTTATTTTAACAATATAAATGCTTTAGGCTAAAACTTAAAATCATAGTTTCTTTGATTTAACCTCTCTCATATTTATCACAAACCCTACAACTTCTTTTAACTCAGAACTTTACCACAACGATGAATCCATTATTATGTCACCATTTCAGTCAAAAGACAGAACAAGTTAAGCCTTCACACTTACACATACCTCTAAAACCTATAATCAATCTTTACTACGCCAAACATCTACTTAAGTCAGATATGTTTGCTAATTTACCATAATTTCTATCGTATGAAATCACGCATTCCTTCAAACAATTTTAACACCAAAGAGCAAAGTGGCAATAATTCGTGCAAAATAGTCATTAATTAACCATGTAAAACATAGTTACCACAGATAATGTACAAATAAACAACACAACCATCAACTATCCATTTTATCACATATTACAAGTGATCACCATGATAATCAATAAGATACATATCATACATACCTTACAAGATACACATCAATAGGACCCATTGTACTCCTGATAACTATTTTGTATCTTCTTTGAGGATAATTAGCAGCCTAAGCACAGGCACACAACATATGTTAGGACAAGTACCTTAATAATAATCAAGTTGATCAAGTATATTTTATTAATCTCTTTTTAACATACCTCATTAGGATCAAGGATCTCCTTTTATATCGCATGGAGCCTTAACTACTATCAATTTCTAAAATAAGGTGAAGATAAGCAATCACCTATATCAACAAACACTAAATTTATAACTTTAAGCGAAAAATGTCGCCATGAAATAATGAGAAATAGTTCACGAGAGTGAAATAAGTATACCTGGGACTACGCCTAAAAACAAGGCACGGCCATTATATGTTCCTCAATTACAAACAACCACCTGAATGATATCATGACCATAAATAAACCTAGCATGTTAGATAAAGAGGAGGTATGCGGTCCAACAATAATGCACTGAAACATAAATTGAGAGACTGGGAAAAGGATATACTTCTGATTATCGTCATCTTCACTCATTTCCCTCAATCTCTCTTGCATACCCTGAAACATTTGTAGCATAAGCAATTACTCACCAGTCACCTTATATGTTCGACTAATCTGCGCTCTTTTAAGGAAAGGTTTTTTACATCTACCTGGATAACAAGTAAATTTATGTATGAGCCAAAATTAATGGCAGTCCATGGACTTGAAAACAATACTTTTATGCAGCACATAATTTAATCTGTATTCCTTTGCCCTCAAAGATTCTTGATAAAAAAAAAAGATAAGAGAAGCATCAGAAAGTGGAAATTAATTATCCCTCCACCCATCCCAAACTACAAACGAATACATTTTTTTGGTTTAGATTCTTAATTTTGATCTCAAATTTAGGGAACATCCGTGGACATAGGCCACCTGCACGCCAAGCCAATCTGTGGACGCACAGCAGTCTGAAAGCCACGCTCGGTGGCGTAAAAATGCTTTCGACCGGGTCGCTTTAGATTGGTCGATTTCGTCTCTGCAAGGGTCTCGAAACGAGGTTAGAGATGTTCGGAGTCGCCACCAAGCAATTGTGAGATGCTTGGAAAATGTTCGGATCCACTTTATATCTAGGTCAACCAAGGCAAAAAGCGGTGTTTGACATAGGTACTAAAGAAAAGGAGTAGTCCCTCTTTAGCATCCTATCTCTAGAATGACTCTCGTTCGCCCTGGATAAGGTCGTCCAGCATCCAAAGTTTCTGAGTAAGAGGTGAAGGTAGGTATTAGGAAGCCCTTTATTCGGACACCCAATCCCGCCCGCGGTAACGGCCTCTACTGATCGATCTTGGTTGGTTGAATGCAAAAGTTGATAAAATGGGTAAATGCAAGAATGCACATCCACAAGTTTAAACCTAACATGTGAGCTTTCTATGTCAGTTATTTATCCAAATATCAAGTAATTGATGTCAAGTTGGATTTAAAGTTGATTTGCATGCAAGACGGAAATTAAACATCCATTTACCGAGTTAGGTTTATGGTGCATAACATGTTCCATTTGTCTTAGAAAGGCGTTTTGCAAATACAAAGTAAAAGGGCAGGCTTGCCATCTGATCCATCCTATATTCGGGTTAACCAAAGTCGGGATCGTCCTAGACAAGTGCTGGAAAGGAAGCAGGGCCTGCATCAGGCAGCCTATTGAGGCGCGAGCCTTTGGGCGATGCAAAGGGACCTGTCCTGGTTTGAAAACTGGAAATCAGTAAGCCTGCTTAGGCACAAAGCGGCAGACTGATACCGTCGTTTTAGTAACAAAAATAAATACCTAATACTACCAACAGAAGTCAGTGGTAAGTAGGGTCGATCTCCACAGGAAGGCTAAAGTATCTATTTGTCAATCTCGTCTATCTAGTAACAATGGGGGTTTTTGAATTGGGTTTCTAAACTACTGAAGGTCAAGGCAAGAGAAATAGAAACAAGAGCAATAAAGTGAGAAAAAACTAAGGATGTGATCAAATAAGGAGAAATATGTCAGGATTTTAGTTCACCATTGCAGTTCACTAACTCAGTCATAAATAGTCCAGACAATCTACTGTGAGAAGGGTAAGGAAAAGGTCCTTTCGGTCCGCTATCCACCATAGATTACAACTAACTTAACTTCCGTCCTTATTAGGGTAGTCTACTGTTCATAGTAGGTCTGTTCATTCCAATCTTCCGATCTAGGAGCGAATTTAACCAAATTAAAGTGGTTTAGAAGCGTGCACTCAAATAAACATATTAGAGTTACATTGCTAATGAAACAGGTTCTCACAATTAATTGTCTAGCCTATTCACAACTGGTCGGACTCACTTGGAGATTAGATTTCGGTTACTTGTCGTTAGGAGCACCTAGACCAAAACAATATTTATAACTTCACAAAAAACTCTACTATTAGTAAAGAGGCAAGTAAAGGTCGGATCCCAAGGGACGGGTATTGATGTAGGATTTTCAATTTCAAGTAGCGGTGTCTAGGGGTGTCACAATTTGGGTTGAGATAAGAAGATCACTAAACTAAATAACAATTAAAGTAAACAAACAAGATGACTAAAGTGAAATGTAAACAATTGATTAAAAGCACTAGGGTGTCATGGGTTCATAGGGGATGCATGGGAATTGATCATACAAACATATTCTCAAATTATAAGCAAGCAATTATTGTTGTGATAGGATCGAGTTGGTTTATATCTTACAATCCTAGGAAGGTTTGGGTCCCGGAGCTGAATCGATTAGATTGTACAACACCTACAAGTCGACTTAATCCTCCCTACTCAACTATATGCATGGTCTAATGAGACTCGAGTTGGTTTATGTCTTACAAGTCTAATTGAAAAGGTAAGTGATGGGTAAAAAATGTAAGGATTCATAGGCTTGCATTTCATCAAACATAACATGTGCATAAGTTGAGATCACAACAAGCAAGCAAATAAATTATGAAAACATATTAAATTAAGCATGAATCATCCCCCATGTTGGTTTCCCTTAATTACCCATTAACCCTAGTTAAGGAAACTACTCACTCATTATCAAGTTTAACATGTTAACAAGGTTGTCAATCATATTAACAAAGCAAAACATGATGAATAAATGAAGATGATTAACAATAATTAAAAAGGTATTAAGAGAATTATACCTAATAATGATTCCAAAATAAAGCAAAGAATAATAGAAGTACTTGATGAATGATTGGAAGGTTGTCAATCTCCCAATAATAACCCAAATAATCTTCAATTACCCAAAATAAAAGATGAACAAAAGAGAAATTAAGGAAATGAGATTTGTATTAAGACTTGATTAGAAGTTGATTACAAGATTAAAGAGAGATTAGAATGATATAAACTACACTAAAGATTGATAAGAAAATCATGATAACCTAATTAGACTAATAGGGTATTTATAGTGGGGATTAGGTGTACAAATTAAGGTTACTAAGGGCTTAAATTACGATTAAGTCCTTGAAGAATCGCTCCTCTCAGAAAAAGATGCGGGTCTCCTTTTTGCTAGTCTTCCAAAAATATGCGCATCTTCAATGGAGGGAAGAAGAGGACGTGTTGTCCTGTAACACAATCCGGGCGTCCAAGGGTCGGAACGAGCGGATTCTCAGGTGGCTGGACGAGCGTCTGGGAAGCTTGGACGAACGTCCTGGGAGGCTTTTGGACGGGCGGCCTTCAAGGTTGGACGCTCGAATTCTTGCAGTCTTGGACGGGCGTCCCGGCTGTTTGGACGAGCGGATTCTTTGTCAGCTTCCATTTCTCCTTTTCTTCTTCTCTTCTCCCAACAATCATCCGAGATTTTGTCGGGGATGTAAGGATCTTCTTCATCATTGCCCATCTACTACAATATGTTCAAAGGCCTTCTAGTCTTGTCTTATCTTTGATGCTTGGTCATTAGATTCGATCAATTTAGCTCTATTTTGCCATGAAAATGCAAGGTTTGCACTCCTCTCCTACCAAGGAAACAAAACATCAAAGAATATGCAAAACAAAGGACTAAAGATAGTAAATGATCCAAATATGCACTAAAAAGTATAGGAACGAGGCTAATTCGGGGACTAAATATGCTCAAATATTGATCACATCAAATATCCCCAAACCGAACCTTTGCTCGTCCCGAGTAAAGCGGTGACAAAACTAGGACCCTTATTTAAACTAACCTACTGGCATAGCCAATATGAGACAATTAGCGGGTCTCACTCCGCCCCTTCAACTCACAACAAGACAACCATAAGGTAGGATGCCTTCTTGCAAGGCAAGGTGGGTCTTGCCAAAATGGCGACACATCCAAACATTAAAGCACACAAAATCAAGTAATGGATGCATCTACAAAAGAATAGACACTTTCCTCATCTAAGTGGCGGAAATTATCTAAAGGGGAAGCAATTCAAGGGTACACACTCCTTCATAGATATGGTTTCTTCAAACTACTAAGCCTAGAAGGATACCAATAAATCACCTCCAAGTTGTGTCAAGCTAGGGTACCTTCGTCCTCAATCGTTAAATGCTTTTGTCAAGAATAGACTCCTTATGGTGTTAGAAACACTGGAGGATCGCGAAATTCCCCCTCTTGCCTAGACAAGAAGAAGGGTCGTTCCCTCTCTACCATGCATAAAAATGGATACGATGGATAAAGGGATCGATATTATTTTGAGTTTTATTTGGGAGTTTGCTTTTGTTGTTGTTTTTCCCCCCAATTTCTTGTGGCATATAACATTTGAGAACAATTTCTTTTGCCATTTCTTTTGATGTTTGGCATTTCAATACTTTACAATTTTTCAACTTTTTGCATTTTATTTTGAACATTTTCAAAGTCACCCCATTTGTAGTGAGGGTGCTTATTTTTGAAGCATAGGAGTTTTCATTTTTGTTACTCCTCTTTTCTTTTGATTCAATTAAAAACTTTTTGACTTTTCATTTCATTTCTTGAACTCAAATTTTTGAACAATTTCTTTTTGTGTCCATTCCCTTTGATGACAAAATGTATGGTAGAACATGGATGAATTGTGGTTGCATGGTTTCAAGGGTCACCTTGGAATAAACGGTAGCCAAGGAGTTATCACACCACAAGGTACTCTTGACTAGGCCTTAATCCATGGGTCAAAGGATACTAACATGACACATCCTAGGGTGTTTTACAAGTATTCTAACAAGCAAAGTCTTAAGAAGAAAAAACATCTACTAGGGCCAATATACACTTGTCAAGCTTCCCAAGTAGACGGTTTCACAAAAAATTTCTAACATGCAAACTACATGCCATGATGCAACTAACATTTATACATCCTAATGCATATGCTTCTACCAACTAGTATGCCAAATAATCTAAATGCAATCCTAAATTCACATTGTTTTTACCGCATCAATCAAAATAAAGCCTCATAGTCATTAACATAAAGAGGAAAAAGGAGATTGGAAAGATCATACCATGCGGTATTCAATATCCTCATATCTCGGATGTGGCGTAGTCATTCAATGTGAACAAGGATGAACAAACACAATATATACAAGTCTACTCTAAAAAGGAATGAACATGTTTTTGATTTTTTTTTCAATTTTTCAATTTTTTTGGATTTTCCGAAATTTTTGATTTTTTTGGATTTTGAATAAAAGTCAAGTTAGAATTTCCCATCCCCACACTAGTATGGGCATTGTCCTCAATGGCCAATACGATAGGAAATTATGCAATGAAAATGCATGATTTCTAGACTAAATGCAAATTATACTAAGCTACACTACATGATGCATGTGTTTTTGTTATGGCGGAGAGCATAATTTAAATTAGCTCCCAATGCATATGCATGGACTTCCCCAAACCAAAATAGACATTATTTCTAATGTCTTGAATTTCGGAATAGTTCATGCACATGGAATGCAATGCATGAAACTAAAGATTGTCATTTTGGATTTTACAAGTTAGGAACAATAAAAAGAACACCTCAATGAAGCCAAGGTGTTAGTCCTCTATTGTTGCTAGGACTCCTCAAACATAAGACAAATATGGTACAAATTATCAAACCATCAAATTCTTTTCATGAAAATAAAAAAGAGAGAGGATAAGGAAACTTCACTTCAGCTTTGATGGGTGCCTCATGCCCGCTCCATCTAGCTATGAAGAGATCTCTAGAGATCATCATTATCCCCCTCTAAGTCACTATCCCAAGTTTCTTTGGATGCATCACTTGCATTGAAGTCCATGAACTCATCTTCCTCACTATTGAGCTCCACCGTATCTCCACCACAATATTTATCGATCCCTTCTCCTTCTTGCCCATTTGCTCCTTCATTTGCTCTTTCTGAGTTTGGGAAGAGAATGTCCATTTGGGCCCAAGAGGGAAAAATTCCCTCCTCGCTAACCTTCCCTTGTTGAACCAAATGGTGGAATTGTGGGTATAAAGCATAGTAGCTATCCACGGCGGCTTCATATTGACGGAAATGCATGTCTTGGAGAATTCCCGTCATAAAATCGTCTCGGGGGAGGATGAAGGGGTTAGGGTGATTGTATGGTTGGTATTGAAAAGGGTAGGGAGGTATCTTGAGCTTTTTATTTTGTTGTTGTGGCTCGTTTTGTTGTTGTTGGGTTTGTGGTGGTACTTGATTTGCTTGGTTCGGGTTTGTGGTGATGAGGTATGACGGGATTGGGGATAGAGTACCCCTCCTTGGTGAAATTCTCGGTAAACCGTTCATTGGCAAGTAGATAGGATTGCTTCCTTTTGTTATCCATTTGATTCTTTTTTCAAAACCCTCGTGGGTTATCCAATGATGTTGTACAAGGAGTAGCTCCTCATTTATCCTTTTATTTCCCGGAAGGGGAGTGTACTCATTGTTCTCATTAAACCTTGGATTGAAGCGTTTTGCGAGTCTTGTAATAAGTCCTCCATTAACGATATGTTTCATCCCATCGTCATCTCCATTTCGAAACTTAGACCATTTCTCGAGGAGTACAAGTGGTGCATTAAAATGATAACCACTCTTTCATTCGATCTCAAGATATGATTCCATGAATACGAGATCAAGCTCATCCATAATTGTCGGGTCTCGGCGTTCAAGAATAGTTCCGGATAAGAATCGGTAAGTGAGCCTTAGAATAGGGTTTTGGATGTGAAATGCCAAGCATTCCTTGATATACAAAAAGTCTCGACCGGTCATGGCTCTCCACAATGGTGCCACACTATACTTCTTAGGTCTTGATGTTCGGGTATGCGAAACATCCAAACCGAGTACATTTGCAAACTCAACAAGAGTCATCATCCTTGTCACATTCTCCAATCTAAACTCTATGCAAATTGTTTTGTTCAAAGTTATGATCTTTAAGAAACTTAAGAACTCAAGAACAAGAGGTCGGTGGGTTTGCTCATGTAAGTGGAACAAGGTAGAAAGACCAAACAACTCAAAAAGGTCTTCCGTTTGATGGTATACTCCAAGCTTTCTCAATGTTTTATGGCATATAAATTTGGTAGGAAGAATATTCTTACCAAGTAGTCGGTGAAAGACAAGCCTTTGAACATCGTTCACAAATTCAATGTTGGAAAAATCGTCAAGCTTGGTGAGATCCACAATCTCTTTATGTTCCCTCCTTAGAGTGTTGATGTGAGAAGTAGATGAGCTTCCTCTCACTCTTGGTCTTCTTCTTTCCCTAAATGAAGATCCTCTTGGTCCCATTCTTTGATTGTAGATTTGGAATTTGATTTGTTGAAATATGGAGATGCTCTATGTGGATTAGATCTTTGCTTTTGAATCTTTTTGAAACCCTAGAAATTGGGGGTTTTTGTTTTTGTGGAGTGAATGAGTGCTTGGGATATGTTTTGGAGTCATAAGAGAGGGGGTTTACATATTATAAGTAGAAGGAAGGATGAAGTGTCACAAATTGTGTGGTGGGGGAGAAATCAAATCGCGAAAATCTGAAATAAAGGACGCAGGGAGACGAGCGGATTCGACATCGGGACGCTCGGATTTCTGCGTTTTGGGACGAGCGGATTCTTGGGAAGACGCTCGGATTCTTTTACAGCGAGAAATCCCAGAAATCGTTGCAAATGAGACGAGCGGATTTTTGCTGCGACGGGCGTCTAAAGGAAGACGAGTGGATTGGCTCAAGAGACGCTCGGATTCTGGATCAGAACAAAATGGCTACTTGCCAGCTTTCTTTAGACGAGCGGATTCTCTGTTGGCCGCTCGGATTTTTGTTTGGACGGTCGTCTTTACCTCAGGACGAGCGGATTTCCCTCGCTTTTCCTTTACTTTGATAAAAATCTTCCCCATACTTGAAAACTAGTTCCTTCATCGATCAAAAATATTAGTGACCCTCCCTCACTTACTCTCATGGAAAGAATCATGTTTATGATAAAAGGATGCAATAAAGTTAAAAATACAAGTTAGAAGGGTTAGTATATTTACAAGTGGTGGTTTAGGGAGGAATCCACCAAACTCTCATTTTGATGATTTCTTCAAGGATGAGGAGGCCCGAGGTAGGTGACCTCGACCTCTCCAATGAATGCTCCCTCATAATATGGCTTCAATCTTTGGCCATTGACCTTGAATTTGGTTCCTTCTTCCAATTTGATCTCAAAGTCTCCATACTTGCCTACCTCGGTGATCACATAAGAACCCATTCATCTAGAGTTCAACTTCCCGGGGAAGAGTCGATATCGGGAATTGAATAGAAGGACTTTATCTCCTTTGTGCAAGGCTTTTTGCTTGATCCTCTTATCATGAAGCAACTTTGTCCTTTCCTTGTAGATCTTTGCGTTCTCATAAGATTGTAGTCGAAATTCTTCCAACTCTTGGATTTGTATCATCGTTCTTTGACCACTTAATTTGAGATCAAGGTTGAGAGCTTTGATCGCCCAAAAAGCTTTGTATTCTAACTCAATTGGCAAGTGGCATGCTTTCCCATAGACAAGTTTGTAAGGGGAAGCTCCTATGGGAGTCTTATAGGCCGTCTTATAAGTCCAAAGAGCGTCATCAAGCTTCATGCTCCAATCTTTACGAGTCTTGTTTACAACTTTCTCAAGAATTTGCTTGATCTCTCTATTTGAAACTTCAACTTGACCACTTATTTGAGGATGGTATCCTAAGCCGGTTCTATGTTGAACACCATATTTGGTCAAAAGGGATGCGAGCTTCTTTTCGTGAAAATGCGTTCCTCCATCACTTATGATTGCTCTAGGGACTCCGAATCTTGGGAAGATTATTTTCTTGAAGAGCTTAGTGACCGTCTTTGCATCATAGGTATGGGTGGAAATTGCCTCCACCCATTTTAAGACGTAGTCTACGGCCACAAGGATATATTTGTTTCCCTTGGATGTCACGAACGGCCCTTGGTAGTCGATCCCCCAAACGTCGAAGATCTCTACCTCTAGTATGCCCCTTTGTGGCATTTCATTCCTCCAAGAGATATTTCCCGTCCTTTGACAAGCATCACAATGAATGATGAATTCCCTTGTATCTTGGAACATTGTAGGCCAATAGAAGCCCGATTGAAGAATTTTTACAATAGTTCTCCTTGCTCCATGGTGTCCACCGTAAGGTGATGAGTGGCATCCTTCCAAGACTCCTTGAATTTCCCATTGAGGGATGCACCTCCGGTAGAGCCCATCACTACACTCCTTGTAAAGATTTGGGTCATCCCAAAAGTACCTCTTTACTTCGAATAAGAACCTCTTTCTTTGGTTGTAGTTTAAGTTTGGAGGGAGTACTCTTCCAACAATATAGTTGGCATAATCGGCAAACCATGGGGTGATATGTCTCTCAAGTTGTGTTTGAATAGCCATCAAGATATCATCGGGGAAGGAGTCATTGATTGGTGTTTCTCCTTCCTCATCATGAAACCGGATCCTTGACAAGTGATCCGCTACTACATTCTCGGCTCCTTTCTTGTCTCTTATTTCCAAGTCGAATTCTTGAAGAATCAAAATCCATCTCAACAACCTTGGTTTTGCCTCTTTCTTTATCAAGAGATGTCGAAGGGCGCGGTGATCCGAAAAGACAATCACTTTGGATCCAAGTAAATAGGAACGGAATTTGTCCAAAGCATAGACAATGGCAAGAAGCTCTTTCTCGGTGGTATCATAGTTCCCTTTGGAAGAGTCAAGAGTCTTGCTTATATAGTAGATAGCATGTAGAGCTCTCCCTACCCGTTGGCCAAGAACCGCTCCAACGGCGTAGTTACTAGCGTCACACATAATCTCGAACGGTAGTGTTCCCAATTTGGTGTTTGAATGATCGGTGCCGAGATTAGTGCTTCCTTGATTCTATTAAAGTCTTCAACACACTCATTAGTGAAATGGAATTGGGCATCTTTAAGTAAGCGTTGAGTGAGGGGTTTCGCGATTTTTGAGAAATCTTTTATGAAACGGCGATAGAAACCCGCGTGACCGAGAAAACTTCTCACCCCTCTAACATTCACGGGAGGTGGGAGTTTCTCTATCACCTCAACCTTAGCTTTATCGACCTCAATGCCCTTTTCCGAGATTAAATGACCCAAAAAAATTCCTTCATTGACCATGAAGTGACACTTTTCCCAATTTAAAACAAGACTAACATCTTCACATTTTTGCAATACAAGAGAAAGATTATGCAAACATGAGTCAAAGTCTTTTCCATAAACGCTGAAATCATCCATAAAAACTTCCATTATGGTCTCGGTAATCGGAGAAGACACTCATCATGCATCTTTGAAAAGTGGCAGGGGCATTACACAAGCCAAAAGGCATCCTCCTATATGCAAAAGTACCATAAGGGCATGTGAAGGTGGTCTTGTGTTGGTCATCCGGGTGTATAGGGATTTGAAAAAATCTCGAATACCCGTCAAGGTAGCAAACGAACTTGTTAGAGGCTAGCCTCTCAAGCATTTGGTCAATGAATGGTAGGGTGAAATGATCCTTTCTTGTTGCGGAATTCAATTTTCGATAGTCAATACACATACGCCAACCGGTGATCTTCCTTGTGGGTATTAGCTCATTCTTTTCATTTGTCACTACCGTGGTACCTCCTTTCTTAGGTACCACTTGAACGGGGCTAACCCACAAACAATCCGATATGGAGTATATGATTCCCGCATCAAGTAATTTCATAACCTCTCCTTTAACAACTTCTTGCATATGGGGGTTTAATCTCCTTTGAGATTGAATGGTAGGTCTATGGTCCTCCTCTAGATGAATTCTATGCATACAAAAGTTGGGGCTTATCCCCTTAAGGTCATCTAGACTATAACCTATAGCCTTTTCATGTTGTTTCAACACATCAAGCAATTTTCCCAATTGGTTTTCATCAAGTTTGTCATTAACAATCACGGGTTTGGTATTAGATTCATCAAGGTAAGCATATTTCAAATTTGGGGGAAGGGGTTTTAAAGTTGGGACTTGTACCTCACTTTCCTCCTTTGAAGGTTCATTGAGAACTTACTCCATTTCCATTAGACATTCCATTCTCATGGCATGTTCAACTTGTTCCTCAAGCTCATCAATCTCGTCATACTCAAATTCCATGATAAATTCTTCTTGCTCTACGGCTTGTAAGATGTCTTCTATGATTGCTTACTCTTGTTCCATGGGTTTATATGCTTCCACAAGGATTTTATGTACTAATTCGGATTGCTCATGAGTAAGTTCCTTGTTAGCTAGAGCGGCCTCAAAAAGATCTACCTCCAACTCCCAATGCATATTTTTGGCCTCACTTGCTTCCAAGGCTTCCAAGGCTTCCAATGCTTGCATGGGGTCTTTGAAGAAAGGTATACTCAAGTGGTCCTCAACAAAACAATCTATAATATCCATCTTGCAAAATATTGAACAACTTGAAAACAATTAGAACAAACCTTGAGGAGTTTCACTTCCCCAAGCAAAGAAAGACACAACTAATAACAATCTAAGAAAATCAAATCAAGTTAACACCGTCCCCGGCAACGGCGCCATTTTTGGTCGGACTCACTTGGAGCATAGATTTCGGTTACTTGTCGTTAGGAGCACCTGTAACACCCCCATACTCCAAGTGCCTTACCAGGACCACTCAGGTATAAAGATGCTACCATCTCGGTTGCCCGAAGCAATGATAATCATAAGACAATAATGAAACAGTATTTAAATAGTATAAAGTTAAGTGAAAGATTACAATCCAAAACCAAATAACAAAATACGGTTACATGTTCTCAAAACCAACTGTCTACTCAACTAAATGAAATGTTTAATTAAACTACTCAGGCTACAGCGGAAGACTCTATCATCTGAAAGTAGTACATCCCAGCTATCCCATGTAACTCGACTCATACCTGCTCAACAACTGCTCACCATCCCCGAATGGATCACCACAGTTTTTAAAACAATAAACGGGGTCAGTACTAATCACACAATTTATATAATCCAACAATACAACAAACAACACAGCTCAATCATCATAGATATACTCCGAACACCATTCCCAACTCCACAATACTGACTACACACTAAAGTGTGTAGCCCTGCCAGAGTACCCATCGCAACTTATCACTCCACGCCGCCAGTGGGGGACTGCAGCCGTTCCCACCTAATCCCCGCTCATCTCCGTCGAGCGATAAACCCAAATTCCTTATTGTGCACATCCCTTCTGTGGCGGGTTCCACAGAAGGCGAATAATGGGCGTGAAGCCACTCCCGCAAGTGACTCCACTCAGCTAGGGACGCGCCCCGAAGAACACAGACAGATACAATCAATCACAACTACTATCAACAACCAAATCCAACAACCGTCACAGAACGAGTATGATAATATTCAACAATCACAAAACACCAATAACGCATTATGGGACTAATACTGAGTAGGGAAACCCTACCTGGAAAGCAACACAGTCAGACGATCTCAACAGCTGTTATCAAAAGGCCTCTTCTACGAATCCTCCTCCTAACATACAATCATACAATTACTACCAATCAAGAAACACAGCAAAACCCCCAAATCCTCAAATTAGGGTTTAGCTAACTTTAACGAATTACCATAAAAACAGTACGTAGATCTTACCCTCGACGCAAGGATCACAAAGGTATCAAGAAAGGTGAAATTCGACCTTCCAAGCTCCGGGATTTGCCAATAATGCGATTGATGCGAAGAACGTAGATTGTTTTCTCTTTGAAAGTGATTAGGTTTGTAAAAGTGTCTTAAGAAAGTGACGGAAGTGATTATATATTAAATCGCATTATTAACAAAACCCGACAAATCATCCCCCCGTAAACCGGCTACTCGATCGAGTAGCTGACATACTCGATCGAGTATCGAGGTTACTCGATCGAGTATCCAACAGGTCGGAAACTATTTTAAATCGTAAAACACCCTTACTCGACAGAGTAAGGCCCACTCGATAGAGTACCCAGAGGCTCATAAAACCGTAGTATTACAGTCTTCCCTCCTTAAAAAGAACTTCGTCCCCGAAGTTCAAACCACAACGAAACAAAGACACACACTACTAGACACCCGACTCAACAACCGAAACAAAACTCAACATAAAACATGTTACTAACCTAAACTCAACCCGACACAACCACAACAAACATACCGACACAACATGAAAAAGGTATAAAAGCTCTTAAAAACTCTTCGCGATCATCTCCTACCCCCCTAAAAGAAACAAGGTTACGACCCCGTAACCATACATACCTGATCAAAAAGGAAAGGGTAACGCTCTCTCATGGCCTCCTCTGCCTCCCATGTAGCTTCCTCAGACTCGTGGTTAGACCAAAGGATCTTAAGCAAAACTGTCTCACCCCTCCTAGTCTTCCTAACCTTCCGGTCAAGAATCTGTTTAGGCACCTCAAGATATGACAAGGACTCATCTAGCTCTAAGCTCTCTGCCTCTAACACATGTGACGGATCACTCACATACTTTCGCAGCTGAGATACATAAAACACATTATGCACTCTCTCTAACGCAGCTGGTAAAGCCGGACGATATGCAACCTCTCCAGCCCGCTCTAAGATCTCATAAGGCCCTATGAACTTCTGCCTCAACTTGCCTTTCTTCCCAAATCTCATAACCCCACGCATAGGAGACACTTTCAGAAGAACCTTATCCCCAACCTGAAACTCTATATCCCGGCGATGTAGATCTGCATAACTCTTTTGCCTATCCTGAGCCGCTCTCATCCGTTCCCTGATCATCTTAATCTCCTCAACCATTTCATGTACCATCTCTGGTCCTAGAACCACTGCCTCAGCACTGTCGTCCCAACAAATCGGACTCCTACATCTCCTCTCATATTGTGCCTCAAACGATGCCATACCAATACTAGTGTGATAGCTGTTTTTGTAAGAAAACTCTATCAAATCCAACCTCTGTTCCCAGCTACCACCAAAGTCCATCACACAAGCTCGCAACATATCCTCAAGAGTCTTGATCGTTCTCTCAGTCTGACCGTCTGTCGCAGGATGAAATGCTGTACTCATCTTCAAAGTTGTTCCCAAAGATTCCTGCAACTCTTTCCAAAACCTTGAGATAAACCTCGCATCTCTGTTAGATACTATATCCTTAGGGACTCCATGTAACTTAAGCACATTGTTCCGATAAGCCATAGCTAATTGTGCCTTAGTCCATGTATCTTTCATTGGCACAAAGTGAGCTGACTTGGTCAGTCGATCCACTATTATCCATATCATGTTGTTACCATGTTGACTCTTTGGCAAACCCACGATAAAATCCATGGAAATGGATTCCCACTTCCACTCCGGTACCTATAAAGACTGAATCTTACCTTGTGGTCGTCGCTGTTCCTCTTTAACTCTCTGGCATGTCAAACAACGGGTCACAAACTCAGCTGTTTCTTTCTTCATCCCAGGCCACCAGAACGTGTTCTTTAAATCCTTGTACAGCTTGTCACCACCTGGATGTACTGAATACGGTGTATAATGTGCCTTTGTCATGATTGTCTTTTTCAGCTCCTCATCATCAGGGACACACCACCTATCATCAAACCTCAAACTACCATTTGTATGAATAGAGAATCGAGACACTGTCCCTTTCTCTACTCCAGCTCTCCACTCAACCATCTTAGGGTCCAACGCCTGTTTACCTCGAATATCGTCATAAAGATCAGGCTTCACTGTCAAATCTCTCATGGCATCCCCTCTCTGCATCATATGTATCCCAAACCTCCCCACCTCATCTCTCAACCTCATCAAAGATAGAGCTGTACACAAAGAATATACACTCTTCCTACTCAAAGCATCTGCAACAACATTGGCTTTCCCTTCATGGTAGATAATATCCATGTCATAATCGCCAATCAGCTACATCCACCTCCTCTGTCTCATGTTCAACTCCTTTTGAGTGAAGATGTACTTGAGACTCTTGTGATCAGAAAATACCTTAAAGGTTGCCCCATAAAGGTAATGTCTCCAAATCTTGAGAGCAAACACCACTGCACCCAACTCTAGATCATGTGTAGGATAGTTCTCCTCGTAAGGCTTCAATTGCCTAGAAGCATAGGCAATCACTTTACCGTTCTGCATCAACACACATCCCAACCCATTCTTTGAGGCATTTGTATAAACCTCAAAGTTCTCGATCCCTTTAGGTAATGCTAAGATAGGAGCTGTGGTCAAACGCTCCTTTAATGTTTGGAACGCCGTGTCACAACTCTCAGCCCAACGAAACCTGTTCTCTTTCCTCATCAAAGCTGTCATAGGTCTAGCAATCTTAGAGAAATCTTTCATGAACCATCTGTAGTATCCAGCTAAACCCAAGAAACTCCTGATCTCAGCAACATTCTTTGGTGCTTCCCACTTTGTCACTGCCTCAATCTTTGCCGGATCCACAGCTACCCCATCCTTAGAGATCACATGCCCCAGAAAAGCAACTTTCTCTAACCAGAACTCACACTTGGACAGCTTAGCATATAACTCATGCTCCTTCAAGGTCTGCAACACAATCCTCAGATGCTCCTCATGCTCCTCCTTAGTCTTGGAGTAGACTAAGATGTCATCGATAAACACCACCATGAACTTGTCCAAAAAATGTCTGAAGATTTTGTTCATCAAATCCATAAACACAGCCGGTGCATTAGATAACCCAAACGGCATCACCACATACTCATAATGTCCATACCTCGACGTGAAAGCTGTATTTAGTATGTCCACCTCTCTAATCTTCACCTGATGGTACCCCGACCTCAAATCAATCTTGGAAAAGACTGATGCACCACTCAACTGATCAAACAGGTCATCTATCCTTGGAAAAGGATACTTGTTCTTCACCGTCACTCGGTTCAGCTCCCTGTAGTCTATGCACAACCTCAAGCTCCCATCTTTCTTCTTCACAAAAAGAACTGGTGCTCCCCACGGTGATACACTAGGTCTAATGTATCCCTTCTCTATCAGATCATCTAACTCTTTCCTGAGCTCCTCCATCTCTTTAGGACCCATTCGGTACGGTGCCTTAGAGATTGGCCCCGTCCCCGTTTTCAACTCGACCGTGAAATCTATCTCCCTCTTCGGTGGCAACCCCGGAATCTCCTCTTGAAAAACATCTGCAAACTCCCCCACCACTGATATCTGATCAACCGTCGGACTCTCTATCCGGTCATCTCTCACATGGCACAAGATCAAAGGGCATCCCTTCCTCAGATAGGACTTCAAAGCCACAGCTGCAATCAACTTAACTTTGGGTTTGACCACAAACCCACGATAAGACACACTAACGCCCTTAGGACCTCTCAAAGACACTTTCTTTTGATGACAGTCTATCTTACCTTTATACTTTCCCAACCAATCCATCCCGACTATTATCTCAAAACCATCAAAAGGAAACTCTAGCAAGTCTACAGGTAGATCAACTTGCTCAACTATCATAGATACATCCCTATACAACCTCCCACATGATACAGACTTACCAGAAGGTATAAAAAATTTCTCACTTACGGACTCATATACCCTCAAACCCAACCGTTTAACATGACTCGAAGATACAAACGACTGAGAAGCCCCCGAATCAAACAAAACAAAGGTATGAATACCGTTAACAAGAAAAGTACCAGTGATAACATGTGCATCATCCTCTGATGCTTTCTTGTCCATCATGAACAGCTTTCCACTGGTCTTCTGTCCACCTCCCTGGACAGTACTGGCTGATGTGGTCGGCTTAGCACCCGACCCCTGATTATTGTTATTGTTCGTAGCTAGTTTCTGATAGGAATTACTGCCATTGCGGTTACCTCCACCCTGATAGCTCTGACTTCCCCGGTTAGACCATGACCCAGACGGTCTATTGCTCACATAACTCTGTGCCGGCCCCTGAGAATAGCTCCCCTGAGCTGCTCTCTGAAAAACTCCAGGTACACTCGTGCACTCATGTCTCTTGTGGCTTACACCGCCACAACCATTGCAGGTCATCCCCCAACTACCACTACCACCCATACGGCCACGCCCAAAGGAAGCCCCAGCACTGAACCCTGACCCAGAAGAAAACGCTCTTGCCTGATTGTGGTTGCCTTTCTTGTGGCTAGATTGGCCACCACCTTCACTCTCAGCCTTTCTTTTCTCAACTACTCTCTCCTAAGCCATCTCCACCAACCTCTCAGCTCTCCCAGCCCTCTCATAAGGTTCCTTAACATTGGTAAGGATTCCCACGGGTAACTTGTCCATGATCTTGGGGGTTAACCCCCTCTCAAATCTCAGCGCTAGGTTCTCCTCACTCAAACCCATGTCCTCAGCATACCTAGACTTCTCGTTAAACTGCTTGTAGTACTCAGCAACGGACATGTCAAATGTCATCCTAAACCCATCAAACTCCTCCCTCAGCTTACTCCTCACATGTTCAGGTACAAACTCTTTCCTCATAGCCCTCTGAAACTCTTCCCAAGGTATAGCAGGTAAGCCTTGCTTCGTGTACATCTCCCTAGCACTCACCTTCACCTTATCCCACCATTCACCAGCCGCTTCCCTCAAGTAGAACGCAGCTTGTTCTACTCTCATCTCATCAGGACAGTGTACCAGGTCCAGTATGTTCTCCATCTTACGATGCCAGTTGTCAAGAAGGTTTGGCTCCTCGGTTCCCTTGTACTCTTTATGGTTAAACCTCGCTATATAAAGGCTGATCTTAGAGTGATCAACCTCCTTATCCTTTCCCACTCTCTTTAGGGCCTCCGTAAGAGCATCTTGATGCTCCAACATCTTAACTACATCATCGATGTTCATGTTCTCAGCTCTCGCATACAAAGCGTTTCTCTTGGGCGGCATCTTGAAACTATATAAGAAAGGGTAGATATAAACATACGCACTATAACCCCAAAACACGAAAGCACACTGCCCAGAACACACTCGATCGAGTGCCTAAACCTTACTCGATCGAGTAGAGGCTACTCGATCGAGTGCCGACCATACTCGATCGAGTGCCCCGACATCAGACCCAAAACAGACCTTCTGATCTCTAACATACTCGACCGAGTAGCGCAGCCACTCGATCGAGTGACCTCCTACTCGATCGAGTGCCCTATATACTCGATCGAGTACCCAAAAACACGATTCTGGTTGTAAAAACGTCAAATACCCACTCGATCGAGTCAAACCCACTCGACTGAGTACCTCACCTACTCGATCGAGTAGCCCCTACTCGATCGAGTCATGCTGACTCGTATATACTACCCGCATGTTATCTCTCATATCCCAATATACTATACAACTTTATAAACTCAACATTATAATCGAACTACGCATGCGATTCTACACAACTCCTCATTCAATCATCAAAACTACTATTTCATGCTATCAAATGCCACATAATAAACTACCATCATGCTTCTTATACAAACAACATATATATATATATATATATATATATATATATATATATATATATATATATATATATATATATATATATACCTCACTAACTTTCCAATCACCATATCAATCTTCTACTCCCAACATCCATCAATTCACAACATATATCATCACATTCACATACAAGCTAACAAACACCACATATGACCTTGACATATACCCCCCATGTGACCGATTCAAAATTGTAGGGCGAGTTCGCGACTTTAGGACGTCTCCCAAGCCTTTGCATTAGCTCCTACAACCTTTACCCCGGGTTCATTTTAATTGACTCCCTATATTCATTAGATTCATTGGTTACAGGTTTCAGGATCGTCTCTCTGATACCATTTTGTAACACCCCCATACTCCAAGTGCCTTACGAGGACCACTCAGGTATAAAGATGCTACCATCTCGGTTGCCCGAAGCAATGATAATCATAAGACAATAACGAAACAGTATTTAAATAGTATAAAGTTAAGTGAAAGATTACAATCCAAAACCAAATACCAAAATACGGTTACATGTTCTCAAAACCAACTGTCTAGTCAACTAAATAAAATGTTTAATTAAACTACTCAGGCTACAGCGGAAGACTCTATCATCTAAAAGTGGTACATCCCAGTTAACCCATGTAACTTGACTCATACCTGCTCAACAACTGCTCACCATTCCCGAATGGATCACTACAGTTTTTAAAACAATAAACGGGGTCAGTACTAATCACACAATTTATATAATCCAACAATACAACAAACAACACAGCTCAATCATCACAGATATACTCCGAACTCCATTTCCAACTCTACAATACTGAGTACACACTAAAGTGTGTAGCCCTGCCAGAGTGCCCATCGCAACAGGTCACTCCACGCCGCCATTGGGGGACTGCAGCCGTTCCCACCTAATCCCCGCTCATCTCCGTCGAGCGATAAACCCAAATTCCTTAATGTGCACATCCCTTATGTGGCGGGTTCCACAGAAGGCGAATAATGGGCGTGAAGCCACTCCCGCAAGTGACTCCACTCAGCCAGGGATGCGCCCCGAAGAACACAGACAGATACAATCAATCACAACTACTATCAACAACCAAATCCAACAACCATCACAGTACGAGTATGATAATATTCAACAATCACAAAACACCAACAACGCATTATGGGACTAATAATGAGTAGGGAAACCCTACCTGGAAAGCAACACAGTGAGACGATCTCAACAGCTGTTATCAAAAGGCCTCTTCTACGAATCCTCCTCCTAACATACAATCATACAATTACTACCAATCAAGAAGCACAACAAAACCCCCAAATCCCCAAATTAGGGTTTAGCTAACTTTAACGAATTACCATAAAAACAGTACGTAGATCTTACCCTCGACGCAAGGATCACAAAGGTATCAAGAAAGGTGAAATCCAACCTTCCAAGCTCCGGGATTTGCCAATAATGCGATTGATGCGAAGAACGTAGATTGTTTTCTCTTTGAAAGTGATTAGGTTTGTAAAAGTGTCTTAAAAAAGTGACGGAAGTGATTATATATTAAATTGCATTATTAACAAAACCCGACAAATCATCCCCCCGTAAACTGGCTACTCGATCGAGTAGTTGACATACTCGATCGAGTGTCGCATACTCGATCGAGTATCGAGGTTACTCGATCGAGTACCCAACAGGTCAGAAACTGTTTTAAATCGTAAAACACCCTTACTCGACAGAGTAAGGCCCACTCGATAGAGTACCCAGAGGCTCATAAAACCGTAGTATTACAGCACCTAGACCAAAACAATATTTATAACTTCACAAACAACTCTATTATTAGTAAAGAGGCAAGTAAAGGTCGGATCTCAAGGGACGGGTATTGATGTAGGATTCTTGATTGCAAGTAGCGGTGTTTAGGGGTGTCATAATTTGGGTTGAGATAAGAAGATCACTAAACTAAATAATAATTAAAGTAAATAAACAAGATGACTAAAGTGAGATGTAAACAATTGATTAAAAGCAATAGGGTGTCATAGGTTCATAGGGAATGCATGGGAAGTGATCATACAAACATATTCTCAAATTATAAGCAAGCAATTATTGTTGTGATAGGATCGAGTTGGTTTATATCTTACAATCCTAGGAAGGTTTGGGGCCCGGAGCCGAATCGATTAGATTGTACAACACCTATAAGTCAACTTAATCCTCCCTACTCAACTATATGCATAGTCTAATGAGACTCGAGTTGGTTTGTGTCTTACAAGTCTCATTGAAAAGGTAAGTGATGGGTAAAAAATGCAAGGATTCATAGGCTCGCATTTCATCAAACATAACATGTGCATACGTTGAGATCACAACAAGCAAGCAAATAAATTATGAAAACATATTAAATTAAGCATGAATCATCCCCCATGTTGGTTTCCCTTAATTACCCATTAACCCTAGTTAAGGAAACTACTTACTCATTATCAAGTTTAACATGTGAACAGGGTTGTCAATCATGTTAACAAAGCAAAACATGATGAATAAATGAAGATGATTAACAATAACTAAAAAGGGATTAAGAGAATTATACCTAATAATGATTCCGAAATAAAGCAAAGAATAATAGAAGTACTTGATGAATGATTGGAAGGTTGTCAATCTCCCAATAATAACCCAAATAATCTTCAATTACCCAAAATAAAAGATGAACAAAAGAGAAATTAAGGAAATAAGATTTGTATTAAGACTTGATTAGAAGTTGATTACAAGATTAAAGAGAGATTAGAATGATATAAACTACACTAAAGATTGATAAGAAGATCATGATAACCTAATTAGACTAATGGGGTATTTATAGTGGGGATTAGGTGTACAAATTAGGGTTACTAAGGGCTTAAATGACGATTAAGTCCTTGAGGAATCGCTCCTCTCAGAAAAATATGCGGGTCTCCTTTTTGCTAGTTTTCCAAAAATATGCGCATCTTCAATGGAGGGAAGAAGAGGTCGTGTCGTCCTATAACACAATCCGGGCGTCGAAGGGTCGGGACGAGCGGATTCTCAGGTGGCTGGACGAGCGTCAGGGAAACTTGGACGAACGTCCTGGGAGGCTTCTGGACGGGCGGCCTTCAAGGTTGGACGCTCGGATTCTGGCAGTCTTGGACGGGCGTCCCGGCTATTTGGACGAGCGGATTCTTTGTCAGCTTCCATTTCTCCTTTTCTTCTTCTCTTCTCCCAACAATCATCCGGGATTTTGTCGGGGATGCAAGGATCTTATTCATCATTGCCCATCTACTACAATATGTGCAAAGGCCTTCTAGTCTTGTCTTATCTTTGATGCGTGGTCATTATATTCAATTTAGCTCTATTTTGCCATGAAAATGCAAGGTTTGCACTCCTCTCCTACCAAGGAAACAAAACCTCAAAGAATATGCAAAACAAAGGACTAAAGATAGTAAATGACCCAAATATGCACTAAAAAGTATAGGAACGAGGCTAATTCGGGGACTAAATATGCTCAAATATTGATCACGTCAAATATCCCCAAACCGTACCTTTGCTCGTCCCGAGTAAAGCGGTGACAAAACTAGGACCCTTATTTAAACTAACCTACTAGCATAGCCAATATGAGACAATTAGCGGGTCTCACTCCGCCCCTTCAACTCACAACAAGACAACCATGAGGTAGGATGCCTTCTTGCAAGGCAAGGTGGGTCTTGCCAAAATGGCGACACATCCAAACATTAAAGCACACAAAATCAAGTAATGGATGCATCTACAAAAGAATAACCACTTTCCTTATCTAAGTGGCGGAAATTATCTAAAGGGAAAGCAATTCAAGGGTACACACTTCTTCATAGATATGGTTTCTTCAAACTTCTAAGCCTAGAAGGATACCAATAAATCACCTCCAAGTTGTGTCAAGCTAGGGTACCTTCGTCCTCAATCGTTAAATTCTTTTGTCAAGAATAGACTCCCTATCGAGTCATTTCATTGCTCTCGATCGAGTGGTTCTCCAGCAAATCTTCTCGATCAAGAATTTATGGCTCTCGATCGAACACTCCCAAAACAGCTCCCTTCGATTGAGTTCAGAAACCACTCGATCGAACATCTTCATCTGCCAAACTACTCGATCGACCTATAGAAGCTCTCGATCGAGCAGATATCCACAGAATCAGGTTGAAACTCGTTTGGTTAGTCTTCCAAGGACTCCTTCACGTTTCTCAAGGTACGACTTCCTGCTCTAAATCTTCATCTCCTCAAAATGCATGCCAAGAGGAACGAATAAGGCACGATTCCACTACTTTTAGGGTTCATTTCTGCAATTAAGACAAAACAAACCAAAGTAGCCACTTCGGGGCATTTTGCAATACAAAGCAATGTAAATGACATGAAAATGCGTGAAATAAAAGGCTAAAAAGTCTGTATTAATTGCACACATCAAATCTCCCCAAACCGAACCTTTACTCATCCTCGAGTAAACTAAATGCAAACTAATGGAACGGATATGAAAACTCGGAGCTAGCTATAACTTGTCCACGTAAACCATTTAATGCAATCAAAACTAACAGTTATAGCTGCAACAGTTAAGCGCAAACGAGTTGTATGATGTCTATAAATAAGCTGACATGTCGACCTTACAAGACCTTAAAAATCGGACTCTCACGGGTCACTCTTCTCTCATGAAGCAAAGGGTGAATGTAAATGTGTAAGAGAAGAAGAGAAAGAACAGTCACTCACCTAAACTGCGACCCACATAACATGCATGCAACAAAAATGTTAGACGATTCTACTCACCATACACACGTTCCATCAAACAATGTCCATCACAGCCGAGGGCTTACAATAGTTATGGAAAAGTGAGGCTACAGGTAAGAAATGGCAAAATGATTATGGGATATGTGGAGATAGAGCATCACGGTAGCACCTAAACAAGACCATATAGGAACATCCAATTCTCAGCTGATTATGAAATCGAACACAAGTGCCCTTATTTGGCACAAAACTCACTAACCAAAAACAACTCCTCCTCGAATGATATAGAATAAAGCATAGGAGTAAGACCGTCACAAACTTCCCTTTTTTAAACGGTCTATCTTTTTCATTTTCCTGCCCAACTCTTTTTCTTTTCTTTCTTTCTTTTTCTGTTTTCACACGTTTTTTTTTTCCTTTTCTTTTTTTTTTCTTTTTTTTCATTTATTTTTTCTTCCATGCTTTTCTCGTTTTCTTGCCCACATTTCTTTCTTTTCTACCAAGTCCATATGAATAACAACAAATCAACTTGCATCAATGAGAAATATACCACAAAAAGTACACTAAACTAGCTTGACAGGCAGACTTAATTTGGCTGTAGTTAATGGGTCAAAAGGCTAAGTTTGGCTAATGTGGAGCTTAAATGGGTGAAAATGAAAGAAAGAGGGAAAATTGCAAGCACCTCCCTGCATGTGACACCGACCACAAACCCGAATGTATGCAAGCGAAAAGCAATCGAATTTCATAAAAGTGCAAAGTGATGAACATGTTATGCAAGGAGTACTACTCTCAATTCCTACATGAACTAGTCATGAATGACACCAGTTGTACGGCTCTAATAACTTAGAAATTTTAAAGTAGTTTGCCAATTTTTTAAGGTCAAGTCTATATGATCAGCTGTATTTTTAACATTAACTCGTAGACTATGCGCATGACAAAGCTAATAACTGCCAATTAGATGCAAGGCTCAGTGAATTGACAAGTTAAAGTGCAAAATCATCACAGAAATCTACCGTTCCGACTCGACCTATATGCAAAAGTAAACGTGAAATTTTTGAAATTTTTTTCGAAATTTTCTATTATTTTTTTTTTTTTGATTTTTTCATTTTTGAAATAAAATACGATGCAAACAGAAAAATAAACGTGAATGCAAAACAAGTGCAAATGCAGACTCAAAGGATGCAATACCCTTCCCAAACCAAAACGGACAACGCCCTCGTTGTCCTCCAGCATACACCAACAGTATATATACGGGGAATGAGATAAAACAACCAATAAATTAATTAATAGAATAAATAAATAAGGAGATGAAAAATAAATAAAAGAGCACAAATACATACAAAATATACGAACTCCCCCAAACCAGCTAGAAAACTGGGGAATGAGTAAACCAGCAGCTACTCGTCAACAGCCTCCTCCTCCTCCTCCACCACCGTGTAGTCAGGATCTCGCTCATGCTCCCGTCTCCTCCTCTCGTCAGCTTGAGCTCTCTCCTCCTGCTCAGTTGTGTCCGCCTCGCTCTCTAGCTGCAGGTACCCCTCCGCCGGGAACCGGTAGAAAGAAGGGTGCGGCCAGCCGTCTGGAACGGGGCGTCCTCTCCTCATATGATACTCGTACAGAGGGAACAAGGCAAGTGACTGGTCCCGCTCTATACGAGCTACTCGACTGCACATCTCAAGGAGCAAATCGTCACGACGCCCTTGGTGACCGCAGGCGCCACAAAGGGAGTGGGAGGAACAAAATTAGCCGGGAAAACCGGCTGTGTAACAGAAGGAGTAGGGATAGGGGTCAGTGTAGGCGTGGACGTCTGCCCAGCTTCAATCGGTGTAGACCCCTCTCCAGTCTCAGGTCTCTTCCGCTTCTTAGGAGCAGAATTAGTGGTAGGAAGGTAGAGGTGGAGGCAACCTACCCATCACAGTGGTCAAAGGTATAAGACGGGGTAGGTCGGAAAACGGTAAGGTCACGGACTCGGAACCATAGATCTTCCAAGTCCACTGATCCTTAGCTAACCAAAACATCGCCTGAAGGGCGTTAACATCTAAGCTCGCTTCCTTATCTAAGTGCGGCAGACCACATGGGAAGTCAGGGAAGACGGAACGGGCGACATAGGAGGCTATGCCTCCACAGGTAATCGTGCCCGTCGTCTTCCGCCCGACAGCATTAAAATGCTGAGCTGTCAAGTAGGCAATGTTAAGAACAAAGGGGCCAGCGCTATCAATGTTTAAATAGCCCCCTAAAATAGATAACTCAACATTGTTAATGTTGTTAAGCTCTTTACGGCCAAAAATCGTCCGGCCAAGGAGATGCAGAAAGTAACGGGCTGGGGGAAGGTGAATGTGAGCCAGCCTACGCTACTCAAAGGAGTATGTGCCAAGGTAGGCCAAAGTAAACGCAGGACCTTCCGAGGAGGGTCCTGATGGCCGTGAGAAGACAACCCTAACCGCCTCCCAAACTCAGCTAAGGTCCAAGAGGTGGTCCGGTTAAACAGTCTAAAGGAGACACAAGAGATCTCCGGGTCAGTGTCATATGCACCAGCCGAGAAGGTAAAGGAGCTGAAAAACTCAAGGGTCAGCTGTTCGTAGGTTAGTGCATGCATTGTGGTCAACCCGGTCATCCCCGTCCCGTTTAACAACTCAGCAACGGGCTCGTAAATCCCCAGTCTCTCAAGTGTGGTCTTACATAAAAACTTAGTATAAATGATGTCGCAACGCATTAAACTTTTAAAACGTTTATGATGAAGCGAGTTCATGAAGCGTACTTCAGGATAATCAGGGAGCGGGTCCAAGGAGTCATCGGTACGAAACGTGGCAGCAGCATGTCCAGGAGCAAGAGTGCCTCGTCCTCGTCCAGCAGTGCCCGAAGAAGAAGGAGCCAGTCCAGGAGCGCGGCCTGGAACTGGGCGGGGCACTATGGCAGACGAGAAAGCAGCTGCAACAGCAGGTGACGACTCAGCAGGGGTCGTCACCGAGGAAGGGACAGTACCAGCAGTGGTAGCAGCGGCAGTAACAGAAGCCGAAACAGAGCTAGTGACGATGGTAGCAGCAGGGACCATTGTTTCAGAAAGGGAGGGGGTAACAGTAGAACTAGTAGAGGGCGTAGTGTTACTATCCATACTAGCAATCAAATAAGTCCTTAAATTAGACAATTAAACAATTAAAACACGATTTTCCCCAATTTATCACAAATTTTCAAAACCCTAGCCCTAATTAATATCGAAAACAAGCAAATAAACAACAAGAAATAAAGGGAAATACTTACTTGATTGATTACCCACAAAAATGCAAAGAATCGGCAGAGAATCGCAAGTAATTAGTCGATTTTCTACCCGACTCAAGCAAACCCTAATTCCCAAATTAAACCGCAAAGAACACGAGTTTGAAGAGCAAAGTAGAGGGCAATTGTCGAAAATTAAGCGAGGAATGTAATGTGGGTGTTGAATTTGGCAATGGGGAAGAACAATGGAGGATTTGGGGATATTTCGAAGGTTTTATCGCAAAAATAAAGGGAGAAAAAGAGTTAGAATGAAAATAGAAGAGGAAAAGAATACTCTCTGCGTGATATAAGACATAGTTACTCAATCGAGTGATTTGAAACCACTCGATCGAGGACGTCCTCCTTCATTCTACTCAATCGAGTAAAAACCCTCTCGATCAAGAACTCCCTTTTTTGAACCATTCGATCGAGAACCAAAACCCGCTCGATCGAACAATTTACGTGGGCATTCCTCTCGATCGAGTACAAAAAGTACTCGATCGAGTTGTTTTCCTTTGGCTCGCATCCCAATGCAATAAATCTTCCCCAAACCTGCATAAAAACACATAGAAATACTTCCCACAAATACCAAATTCATAAAATACGCAGTCTATATTAGGTTTTATTCTAAAACTAACTACGCTATTGTCTAACAGTCTAAAACGTAAATAAAGTGTCTAACGGAAATTCAAATTACAAAGTTTTACAATTGGGCATTCTGATACCGTCGTTTTCTATCAAAATTAAATTTATAAACCAAACTAAAACTATAGCTAGTGATAGTAAGGGTCGAACCATAGAGAGACAAGATCAATTCTATTTGCTATTTTTAATCTATTGAAGTAACAATTGGGGGGGGGGGTGGTTGGTTGATTCTAGACTAATAACCGGAACTTAAATGAAGTTTAAATTCGAAACTAAAAAGCAGCTAGGAACTTCGGTTCACCATGGCCTAAGGGTCAGTCAAGCAAAGTCAAGGTCTGTCCAATACCGTCTCAGGATGTCAAATAGGTCCTCTAAGTCCCTATTCGAATTAAGCCTCTCGGTCTTTTTTCACCCTAGAAAGAAACTAAAATGCTTTCGCTCCACTAGTCTTTCCAATTACTTGTAAGAAATTTAACTCCGCTAATCTCTCAATCTAGCAAAGGGGTAAAGTCTCACAGCAGTAAATAAGACCGGTACGGGTTCAACCTAGACTTAATAAAATCAACTCATGACGCCATGGATTCCCTACTTTCTAGCATAGGAATTTAGCTACGCATGCTTAAGAATATGACAATTGCAAAATTAAAGACATAGAATAAAATTGACATGATTGAATTGGAATTAAAACTAAAGGATTAAACTTTAATTGCTTAAACATAAATTAGTAGAAACTAAAATTAAATTAACAAAAATAAGAAAAGATTGAAATTGAATTAAAGGTTACTAAAGAATTCGATGAACAAAGCAATTGATTGAAATCCGTAGCCTCTACTTCTTCGTTCCCAAAACTAGATCTAAAACTTCAGTTGTTGAATGATAAAAAGTATAACCTAAAATATTTTCTGCGTCCTCCTAATAATAGTTCTTCCCCCAAAAGATAAATTACAAGTGGGCTTTCAAAAGACTAAAACGTAAAAGAAATCACAGCTTCGAGGCCTGGTCGATCGACCAAGTGGCACGGTCGATCGACCACCCAGTATAGTGCGGGCTACACTGTCTCCTCTTCTGAACTCCACGGTCGATAGACTGGGGTCTCTGGTCGATAGACTAGACACGCTGCAGCAGATTCCAGCCTCCCACTTCATGCACGCATCCGAAGACGATCTAGTTCCGAGCTTCTACTTCATAGTTTCCATAAAATGCCCCCGGGAACGGATAAAGGCTCGATTTAGCTTACTTCCGGTCATTCCTGCAATAATGATATAGGAAATACAAAGTAAACCGTTTCGGGAGAAATAATAGCTTAAAGCTAATCATTACGCGTAGAAATACGTGCCAAAAACGCTAATAAAGTGTATAGAATATGCACGTATCAAATCTCCCTAAACCACATCTTGCTTGTCCCCAAGCAAGCACTAAGACTCAATCTAAACACCTATTGGAACGGATTTGTTTCTCAAAACAAGAACGTATTATCATGCCCAACCAATTTAATGCAACAAATAGTATCAAAGTATTTTGTCGAGCGCAAACGAGTTGAACATGTTCAAGAATTTACCAAACTTTCGACCTTGCAAGACTCGTGTATATCGGACTCTCACGGGTCGCTCATTCACACAATTTAAGAATAGGGTGAGAATTTAATTGTGCAAGATAGAAGAATGAACGAAACAAGTCTCTCACCTAACTACGACCCATAAAAGCATGCCTGCAATCTAACATGAATAATATCTCTACAACCGTACATATGCATTCCAACCATTTAATGACCATGACACATGCCGAGGCGATTTTGGAATTGTGAGGCTACGGGTAAGAAGGAGCTAAAATAAATTTGGATAACAGGAGATAAAGCCGAGCAAGCAACTTCTAAAACCAAAATTCTGAACATTTCCCAACTTCATACTCGAGAGAAAAATCAAAACGGTGCTACTTGTAAGCACAAATCTCATAAACTCCCAAAAATAATAATAAATCCCCAAATAATATGAATAGAAACATGGGAATTAAAAATCATCATCCGAAAATCATTCTAATCATGTGATTTCTTTTTCTTTTCTTTTCTTTTTTTTTTAAAAAAACTGATCTGGCAGTCGATCGACCATGTGATGCAGTCGATCGACCACCCTTGTTTAAACTGAACCCCTCTGCCCCAGTTCAGTTCCTTCTTTTTTTTTTCTTTTTTCAATTCACAGCAGCAGGTTCAATTCACAGCCTCCCTTCATTTCCCAACAAATCATCCAACGAGACAAAAAAAAACCAAATCGCAAGATAACATTCCCGAATCACTACCTTTACTATCTCGGCTAGGGTGGCTAAATTTGAAATGTAGTTTGTGGGACAAAAAGGCAAATTTGGCTTTTGTAGGGCTTTTGGGCAAAATGAAATAAGGGAACCTCTTCCACATGTGTCAGCAAACCGCAAAACCAAATGCATACAGGTATTAAGCAGATAAATTCATGTTTATGCAAATTTATGTGACATGCCTTACGAGGAGTAACTACTCTCATTCCTACATGAAACTGGTCATAAATGACACCAGTTTAAATAAGCTCTAACCTCAGAAATTTTAAGTAGTTTGCCAATATTGAGTCAAGTCTATTTGTTTATTAAAATTCCAACAAAAACTCGTAGACTATGCAAGTGACATACTCAACGATATTACAAGTGCAAGGAAGGGCAATGAGACAATACGTAAAGCAATTTTATCATAGAAATCCATTCATTCTGACTCGACCTACATGCTAAAGTAGACGTGATATTTTTGAATTTTTCAAATTTTTCAAATTTTTTTTTTTGTTTTTTTTTTTATATAGTGAAAACAAATTCAAGCTGAAATGCAATAAACGTGGAACAGAAATGCAATAAATAACAAATGCAAATGCAATAGACATATGCACATACCCTCCCCAAACCAAAACGCATAATGCCCTCATTGTGCTCAGCAGCAAACTCAACAGCAACAACAACAAAATTGGGAAGAATATAAACATCTACAGAAGAAATGGAAACTAATGAAAAAGAAACGGAAACTCACTAAAACGGCCTCCCCAAACCAGCCGTCAAAAAGGGAGGCAGAAAGCTGCTACCGGTCGTCCTTTGGCTCGTACTCAGAACCACTCGCCTCATCGGACCCTGAGTCGTCCTCCTCTTCCTTCTCAGCAGCAGCAGTAGGAGTAGACATCGTAGCAGGCGGAGGATATCCGCCCACCGGGGGAACAAAGAAGGACGGGTGAGTCCAGGGACCCCGTGGGAGCATCCCTGTCCGAGCAAACTCCTCGTAAACTGGGTACATGGCAAGAGCCATGTCCATCCTGTGCTGATCAAAACTCCTGCACAAGTCACCCAACACACGTGAAACCGCCCTTTGGTCCATGACCGCAGAGATAACAATAGGTGTAGGGGGACGAAAAGTAGTCGGGAAACCCGTGGGAGCAGGAGTGGAGGAGGAGGAGGGGGCCTGTGAAGAGGAGGCGTGAGCTCCTCTCGAGGTGGAAGCAGTGGTGGTGCCCGCCCTAATAGGGAGCCTATAGCTAGGCAAGGGCGGGCGAGTCGCCCCCAAAAAAGTAGTAAGGGGCAAGATGGGAGGAAGGCCAAGGATAGGTATGGGGTCGCAAATGAAAGAATCAATCTTCCACCGACCCCGAGTATCGACCTACTTCACAGACTTGACGTAGTCAAGGTCCATGAAGCGTGCATGAGGGTCAAGAGGAGCCTCCTCTTGAGGGAAGACAAGAACCAGACGGTGGGCTATACGAGTCACCAGCCCACCACAAACAATAGTGGCCAAAGAGGTACCCTCACTTATAGTGTTAAAGTGAGAGGCAGTCAAATAAGCTATGTTATAAATACGGGCTACCCGACTCTCAATGTTCAGGTAGCCTGCCAAGATAGACAATTCAATTGTATTAACATTATTTGACTCTTTGTGGCCGAAGATGGTGTTGCCCATCAGCCGGAAGAAGTAACGAAAAGGGGGTAAGTGGACGGAGGTGCCCTTTCTCTAAGGGGCGTCCAGGTCGGAGATACACGACCACATTACCCTGTGCACATCAGAAGATTCCGAGGTGTTACCCTCGAAACAAAGACCCAAATATCCAGCAAACTCAGCTAATGTCAAGGAGTAGGTGACATTAAACAGCCGAAAAGATATGCAAGAGCTACTTTTATTAGCTTCAAAAGAAGCCTGGTCAAAAGCAAAAGACGAGAAAAACTCAAGGGTTAAAGTATGGAAAGTGAACTCAGCCATGTCCACCAATCCTGACATCCCTGTCCCATTTAGCAGAGACACAACAGATTCAAGACACCCTAGTTTCTCTAAAGTTGGCTTATGAATAAAACGGGTTGCTTGAAATTTCGTTTTTACGACCAAGGTAACGAATTTAGCTCTCTGAGTAGAGGTAGAGAAAATCACCTGCGGATAGCCAGGTAGACTATCCGTAGTTGCCTCGATCATTAGCGGCGGAACCCGCGACCGTTTAGATGCTCCTTGACTGCTTGTCTATCCGCGGTCTACTGCTTTCCCTTTCGTCATTTATGCTTCCTACAAAAATTAACAAACTCAACAACTAGCTTCCCACAATCTTGAATAATGAAAATTATTAAACCCTAAATCACAAACAGAGATCAATCATACAATTAGGGTTTCGAAAATTTTGGGGAAAACGAAATTAGACTCCTAGTTATTGAGATGGCTCGAAATTCAAAGAAATAGGATAGCAAATGCAATTAAAGCACAAATTCGAAAAGAAATTTGCCCTAAATCGATTTTCCCCAAATCGATTTTTTCCGAAACAAGGTGAAAATGCTCGGATTTGGGCATAAAAATTCGCGAAAATCGAATTTAAAGGACGAAAAGAGGATTAGAAACATACCTTTGATGAGAACTTGGGGATTTAAGCAAGAAAAATCGAAATTAAAGGGTAGATTAGCAAGAAAATCGCGAAAAGGGGGAAGAACTAGGGTTTTCTTTTTTTTTTTTTTCTTTCGATCTAATGAGTTATGATGAATGAATGAAAAAAGGAATTAGAACTTCCCTTTTAGTTGCCCTCGATTTTGGCGTGGTCGATCGACTATCGACCCGATCGATCGACAGTCTTCCCTTTAATGACTCTCGACGTTTTCTCTTCAGTCGATCGACTGATGCACTTGGTCGATCGACTGCAAGTACTGGCAATTAAGCTCAATTACGTTAAAATTGCTTTTTCCAACTTTAATTTCCCGTCTTTCTCTCATCGAAATCCAGCAAATCGCCCTACGCACTTTGCATAAAATAATTACCTGCAAACATTCTCAAAGGCGCGCGTCTTTCCATAAAAGAAATTGCTAATTAAAATGAAATAAGCTAAAGCTCCTAATGCAAATTAATTAAATAAAACTGTAAAGTTCCTAATTACATAAAAATTACAAGTCGGGTTGCCTCCCGGTTAGCGCTGGTTTAAAAGGTCCCGCACGACCTTCTTACCTCAATTTGCAGCTTCTAAAAGTGGGTCAAAGTATAGTACTTCGACCTGCCCAACAAATTAAATCGCACCGTGATAGTGTTTCACGTATTGACCATTCACTTTGAATCGGTCTTGGATGAGGTTTCAATTCAATCGATCCGAATTTTGTAATCGCTTTGTGACCGTATAAGGGCCACTCCACCTGGATTTTAGCTTACCAGGAAATAAACGGATACGAGCATTAAAAAGGAGTACCTTATCACCGACATTGAACTCGCGCTTGATGATCCTCTTGTCATGCCATCGCTTCATCTTCTCCTTGTAGATCTTAGCATTATCATAGGCCAGCAGCCTAAATTCCTCTAACTCATTCAACTGCGTCATACGTTTCTCACGAGAGAGGTTAGGATCTAAATTCAAATCACAAATTGCCCACCAAGATTTACGTTCTAATTCAACAGGCAAATGACATGTTTTACCATAAATCAATCGGAATGGTGACATCCCAATTGGCGTTTTAAACGCGGTCCTATAAGCCCACAAGACATCATCCAATTTAAGACTCCAATGTTTCCGTGATTTAGAAACAACTTTAGCTAACATTTCTTTCAATTCTCGGTTAGAAATCTCAACTTGACCACTAGTTTGAGGATGATACCCCAAACCTCTACGATGTTGGACACCGAATTTAGTCAACATAGCACAAAGTTGTTTTTCTTTAAAATGCATACCTCCGTCGCTAATGACAACCCTAGGGACACCAAAACGAGGGAAGATTATCTTTTTAAACAGCTCAATCACGGCTTTTGCATCGCAATGAGGGGTAGCAACAGCTTCTACCTATTTGGACACATAATCTACAGCTACGAGGATATATTTATTACCTTGACTGCTCGGAAAGGGTCCTTGATAATCAATGCCCCAAACATCAAAAATCTCAACCTCTAGAATGCCCACCTGTGGCATCTCATATCTCTTTGAAATATTCCCCGATCTTTGACAAGCATCGCACTCAGCAACAAAATTCCGACTATCTGCATGCAAAGTTGGCCAATAGAAACCAGATTGGAGTACCTTAGCCACATTCTGGGACGGACCATAGTGACCATCATAGGCAGAAGAGTGGTAAGTGATGTGAAACGATGTCGTCACTCATCCAATCAAACACATTTATAATACTCAACAAACTACTAGTTAGCGGTAAGTCGAGGTCGATCCATGGGACAGTGTGCTTTGGGTTCTAAGTCTATCTATCTCAATTTATGCTAGTGTCACAATTTGTTTGGGTTTGTAGTTGTGTTCTAGACTAATGCAAGCAATATAGTAAAACAAGCAATAAAAGAAAAGATGTAAACAATTGATTAAGAGTGCTAGGATATCATGGGGTCATGGGGAATTCATGGTGTTGATCATACAAACATGTTTACAAGGTTGCAAGCAATTAATGTTGTGGAGGAACCGAGTTGGGTTATATCTTACGGTTCTTAGGAAGAGTTGGGTCCCGGAGCCGAATCGATTAGATTGTACAACACCTACAAGTCGACTTACTTTCCTCCTAATCAACTTCTACGCATGGTCTAACAAGACTCGAGTTGGGTTATATCTTACGAGTCAAGTTGAGTAGATAAGAGATGGTAAAAATGCAAGGATTCATAGGCTTAGCATTTCATCAAACATAAGATATGCATAAAGTTGACATCACAACAAGCAAGCAATTTAATCATGTGAACATATTAGATTAAGCATGAATCAATCCCATGTTGGTTTCCCTTAATTACCCACTAATCCTAGCTAAGTAACTACTCACTCATCATCATGGGAAACATGTCATTAATGGTGTCAATCATCACAACAAGTATAAACATGATAATAGAATGAAGAAATGAACAATAAAGATTAAAGAGTAAAGGAATTATACCAAACTTGAGGTGATCCAAATAATAATGCAAAGAATAATAGAAGAAACTTGATGATTGATGGAAGGTTGTCAATCTCCCAATAATAACCCAATAATCTTCAATTACCCAATAACAAACTCGAATAATAAGCTTGAATAATAATTAAAGAGAGATTAATGTGTAATTTGTGGAAAGATTAAATGATAATTTATTCTAATCTACTCCTAATCTAATCTAAGAGAATTTCCTCCTCAAAAAACCACACACTTGATTAATTACAAAATGGGATATTTATAGTGGAAATTAGGTGGATGCAATTAGGGTTAACTAAGGGCTAAACTAGTAATTACACTTTTGGGATTTGGCAAGGAGAAGCCGGTATTTTTGGAGAGAAGGGCTTCTCTTTTCGTAGCTTGAAGAAGACAACCGTGCTGTGAAGGAATCCGTGCGTATTGTGGTCGGGACGGGCGGATTCTGGGAGAAGAAGACGAGCGGATTTGCTAGAATCCGGGCGGATTCTGGTAGGGCAATCCGAGCGGATTCAAAGCAAGACGCTCGGATTGTGTAGTGTGGAGACGGGCGGATTGGAGACAATCCGCTCGGATTGTTCTTTCAGCAACGATTCTTTTCTTCCCTTTTGCTCATTCCTACTTTATTCTTACGGGATTGGTCTTTAGTCTTTGCTTCCTCCTCATACTAGTCCATCTAGTATCGTCAATAAGCTTCCAAATATGCACGAAAGACGGGAATTTCCGCCTTATTATCTCCTTTTCTACAAAACATATGAAATTCGATAGGAAAGCAAATAGGAAGGTTTTGACGGATAAAATGGCCATGAAATGTTATAATAGTATGCAAAATAGGCTCAATTAGGGGACTAAATGTGCGCAAATAATGGTCACATCAAATATCCCCAAACCGAACCTTTACTCGTCCCGAGTAAAGAGGTGACTAAAACTAGACCTTTATTTAAACTATCCTACTAATATAGCCGATATGAGACAATTAGCGGGTCTCACTCCGCCCCTTCAACTCACAACAAGACAACCATGAGGTAGGATGCCTTCTTGCAAGGCAAGGTGGGGCTTGCCTCTCATCTAAGTGGCGGAAATTACCTACAAGGGAAGCAATTCAAGGGTACACACTCCTTCATAGATGCAATTTGTTCAAACTACTAAGCCTAGAAGGATACCAATAAATCACCTCCAAAATGTGTCAAGCTAGGGTACCTTTGTCCTCAATTGTTAAATGCTTTTGTCAAGAGTAGACTCCCTATGGTGTTAGAAACACTGGAGGATCGCGGAATTCCCCCTCTTGCCTAGACAAGAAGAAGGGTCGTCCCCTCTCTACCATGCACAAAAATGGATACGATGGATAAAGGGATCGATAGAATTTGAGTTTCATTTTGGGAGTTTGCTTTCATTTGTTGTTTTTCCCCCCAATTTCTTGTGGCATATAACATTTGAGAACACTTTCTTTTTGCCATTTCTTTTTGATTTTTGGCATTTCAATACTTGACAATTTTTTCGCATTTCTTTTTGAACATTTTCAAAGTCACCCCAATTAGTAACGAGGGTGCCTTGTATTTGAAGCTTAGGAGTCTATTTTTACTCCTCTTTTCTTTTGATGCATTTTTGCAAACTTTCTTTCACTTTTCATTTTATTGAACTCAAATTGATTTCTTTTTGTGCCCATTCCCTTTTGTTGACAAAATGTATGGTAGAACATGGATGAATGATGGTTGCATGGTTTCAAGGGTCACCTTGGAATAAACGGTAGCCAAGGAGTTATCACACCACAAGGTACTCTTGACT
Organism: Silene latifolia; assembly: GCF_048544455.1. Taxonomy (NCBI): domain Eukaryota; kingdom Viridiplantae; phylum Streptophyta; class Magnoliopsida; order Caryophyllales; family Caryophyllaceae; genus Silene; species Silene latifolia. Next base: position 161,320,236 of record NC_133536.1, on the reverse strand, counting down.
AGGCCTTAAACCATGGGTCAAAGGATACTAGCATGACACATCCTAGGGTGTTTTACAAGTATTCTAACAAGCAAAGTCTTAAGAACAAAAAGCATCTACTAGGGTCTATATACACTTGTCGAGCTTCCCAAATAGACGGTTTCACAAAATTTTTTCTAACATGCAAACTACATGCCATGATGCAACTAACATATATACATCCTAATGCAAATGATTCTATCAACTAATATGCCATATAAACTAAATGCAAGTCCTAAGTTCACATTGTTATACCGCATCAATCAAAATAAAGCCACATAGTCATTAACATAAAGAGGAAAAAGGAGATTGGAAAGATCATACCATGCGGTCTTCAATATCCTCATGTCTCGGATGTGGCGTAGTCAATCAATGTGAACAAGGATAAAACAAACACAATATATACAAGGCAATATATTCAAAGGAAATGAATATGTTTTTGGATTTTTCAATTTTTTAAATTTTTATGGTTTTTGTTTTTATGAAATTAAAAGACATATTTTTGTGATTTTTCGAAATTTTTCAATTTTTATCATTTTGGAATATAAATTCCCATCCCCCACTTTATTTTGGACATTGTCCTCAATGTACATGTAGGAGTAGGAATAAAAAGGAAATACATGTTTTTGGAATTTTGATTTTATGGAAATTGAAGTACAAATGCAATGATATGATATGAATGAATGCATGCTCTAACTAAATGTAATTCTATATGACATATATAACAAATGAATGCAATCTAAACTATAGTATATGATGCATGATAAATGCTTAAGTCGCTTATGATCAAACCTCCCCAAACCGATTTAAACACTATTTCTAGTGTAGAAATGAATAGGTTTGGCCATTAGTAACTAAGCATGAATTCTAGTCTATATGCAACTATCTACATGAATCATGTGAGATATATACATTGCAAACTATACTATATGAACTAACTAATGTAAATGCAATATGAAATATAATACAAATGCATGCAAAAGCTACACTAAATGCAATGTAAATACAAAAGAGAGAGGAAGAGATGGGTATCATTCAAATAGAAGTGGTGAATTAGGCCTCTTTCACTCGTCATCCTCATTTTGATCATAGCCATAACCATGAGAACTTCCGGCTTGATCATATCCGGGTGCTTGGCCCCAATATCCTCCTTGGTCAAATCCTCCTCCTTGACCCGAGTACCCTCCGCCTTGGCTAGAATGCCCTCCGTCTCCTCGACCCCAAGCTTGTCCCCATAATTTGGGAACAAGAGCTCCGGTTGTGCCTAAGAGGGTTTAGGACCATCGGGGTCAATATACCCTTGTTGAGCCATGTTATAGTATTGGGGGTAGAGGGCCAAGTAGTTGTCTTCCCTCCCTTTATGCACCCCAAGGTCCACTCTATTCATGAGTGCCATCAAATCATTAATACCCGGGGTATTGGGGATTGCCGGTTGAAATTCGGTATAAGGAGTAGGGTATGGCGGGATAGGTACGTAGGAAGGTGGGCGAAAAGGAGCACCCGGCCCTCCACGAGGTGGTTGACGGTGCGGCTCTTCCCTTTGAGGGGGATTATCAAGAATTTGGATTTCAAGGAGGTAGCTTGGTGGAGGAGAGTATGGACTCAAGCTTGGGTCAATGCCCGGTATCTTCCATCCCTCAAGGATCATTGAGGTGCATCCCTTGGTGTGCCACTCCACACTCCCATCTCGAGTGTGGTTACACCACCGGTGACTGTGGAAGATGGTGTGTTCATCAATCAAAGTTCTCCCTTCGAGAGGGATATAGGTTCCTCGGGCATTGAACCCGGGGCAAAGGTGTTTGGCCAAAATTGTAATTAGACCTCCCATCACAAAGGTTTTGAGTTGGGTGGTCCCTTGAGCAAAATCATTGAACCTAGTGAGTATCTCAAGTGGCGTGTTGAAGTTATAACGCCTCACCGCTCGAACATTCAAATAAGACTCAAGAAAAGTTAAGTCGATGAGAGTACACCGATCTTACTCGTACCTCCCATTGATGCAACCGGCTACAAAGCGTTTGGCTAATCGAATCACCGGATGTTGGATAGCAAATGTATAGCAACGCTTTATATGGGTAAAGTCCCTCCCGGAGATAGCTTTCCAAAGAAAGTCCACATTGAAATTATCGGGCTTTTCGGTATAGTCGGTGGGTACCTCAAGACCGAAAACATAGGCAAATTCTTCAAGAGAAAGAACATGGTCTAGGTTGCATAACCTAAACTCCATGCCTACATTGTTGTGGGTATCCGCTACAATGCGAAGGCTACTCAAGAATTCAAGTGTGAGACTAAGGTAAGTCTCTTCATAGGCATGGAAAAAGCTCCCAATGCCAAGGCCATTAAAGAACATCTCGGTAGGGTACCTTATCTTAAGGATTTCCAACACCCTAGTATCAACAAACTGAGTAGGTTCGTACTTCTTACCTAGGAGTTCGACGAATTTTTCGCGGTGTTCGTCGGATAGGAAGATCACTTCTTGGAAGTTATTGAGTTGCTCAATGCCTCCTCTCATTAAGGGTCGGGTGTTCCTTGGTAGTATTACCTCTCGTGGTGTTGAAGAGCTTGATCCCTTGCGCTTCTTCCCGATTGATTCAATCAATTTCATGGCCTTTCCTTTGGTGCTCATATTGGTGATGGGGGTGTTTTTGAGGATTGGAGGGTGATTTTGAGGATTGAGATGAGTGTTTTAGGGTTTGGTAAGGTGAGGAAATGAGGGAGAAAGGGGGTGATTATATAGAAGAAGTAGGGAATCCGAACGGATAAGATTGGATCGAACCCGTTTTATCCGTAAAAACAGTACAATCCGAGCGGATTTAAGACGGGACGGGCGGATTGTCGACAAAGAAGACGGGCGTCTTTTGTAGAATCCGCACGGATTCTAGGGAGAGAATTTCTTTTGGTGGGAAGCGAGGGAAAAGACGGGCGGATTTTCTTCGGGGACGCACGGCTTGATGAAGACGGGCGGATTTTTTTAGAATCCGCACGGATTCTGACACAGTTCAAAATCTTGCTTCTGGATGACACACGGGACGGGCGTCCCGTGAAGAAGACGGACGGATTGTCTGGGACGGGCGGATTTTCTAGAATCCGCACGGATTCTTCAGCAGTTTCAACTTTTTCTTTCCCGCGGACCCTGGACGGGCGGATTTGCTGGAATCCGGGCGTCTTCTTCTTCTCTCCTTCTCCTTCTTTCTTTTTGATGAAGCAACATACCCCTTTTTCACTGATTTTCTCTTTTTCCTTATCTTTTCTGAAATTTGCTCATAAAACATGTAAGATGACTCTCTCTCTCTCTTCTCTCTCATGCAAGAAGTTAAATGCAAATGTAAATGTACAATTTTATACAAAGAAAAAGGGTTCAAGAAATATCTTACAAACGGTGGTTTTTGAGGTAGGACTCCACCAAACTAGTTCAATTTGTAGAGACTCTTATCCATAGAGCTCAAAGCTCTTAATAAAAGATCAAAAGCTTGTGAACAAGCTCCAAATAAGCATAAGTATGGGTTGCTCAATTTGAATATGAAACTTGGCCAAGGAGGCTTGTAGCATGCTCCTTTTCTTGGCTTCTCTTTAGCGTTAGAGCCTTCCCGATGCTTCAAATATATACACCCATGATTCTTGCCAAAACTAAGCATGAAGTGTGGTTCATTTCCATCCATGGCCTTCCACTTACCAACTTCTTCTTCTATTTTGGTGATGATGATAGCACTTTGATTATTCAATCCTTCATGAGTAGGAAGAGAATTTTCATGACTTTGATGATCGGGTACCATAGGAGTTGAAATCATGAGTGCCAAATCTTCACAAGTAGCCTCACGAGCAATTTTCTCATTGAGCTTTTTCACCAAATAGCTCTTGTAAGAAACTTTGGCCTTTTGAAGAAGGTCTAACATATCCTCTTCAATGATCATTGGCTCCATAATAGGTGCCAAGTGGTCTTTATGAAGGATAAAGGAAGGGCGTTCTTCTTCATGATAGGGTATCTCAAATGCCTCAAGGATAGGCTCCTCAAGCAAGGTGATTTTACGAATCCCTCCTCTAGGCTCATCATCATTATTGCTATCCTCACGCGAATCATAAATGGGGGCTTCATTTAGCTCTTTTTCCAACACCTCAACGTTCACACCAAAAGACACACCCCCATACTCACAAAGGTTAAGAGTATTTGGGTTGCTCAACCTCATGTCTTCTTCATCGAACACAACACTTTCATAGTCACAAGAGCTCAAAGAACTTGGCTCTTCCCACTTTTCATCTTCCATGTCAAATGTCACTACTTCAAACTCGCATTTATGTTCAATATCCAAAGAGCGGTGGTGAGTGTTTGCTTGGAATTCTCTTAATTGGGCAATTTGAATCCTCAACTCCTCTCTTTGGATAACAATGTCTTTAAGAACATTATCTTCTTTTCGGCTCTCTTCTAGCATTTGTTTGAAGAAGTTTTGTTGATCTCCCATCATTTGGAGAATCATGTTTTGGATGGGTTCATCTTTTTGTTGTGGGTAGGTGTGAAAGTGGTTGTTTTGTGGCAATTGAAGTTCATTGTGAAATGGGTACCGGGTGAGTGATTGATGTTGATATTGGGTGTGATAATTTCGGTGGGAAAAATTGGGGTAGTGGTTAGGATTTTCGTTGTACAAATAATAAGGTAGGTTTGTGTTGACTTGCTCCTTAAACTCCCCATACCCATAGTCATACTCAAAAGATCCACCACATACTCCATATGTCAAGTCTTGAGTCATCATCACTAAGACAAGGAAACAACTACAAGCATGGAAACTACACAAAAACGGTAAGAACAATCCTTGAGGAACAAGTTCCTCAAGGTGAAAGCACAATTAAAATAGACAAACAAGTAAGAACTTAATCACATAGCACCATCCCCGGCAACGGCGCCATTTTGATGTGAAACGATGTCGTCACTCATCCAATCAAACACATTTATAATACTCAACAAACTACTAGTTAGCGGTAAGTCGAGGTCGATCCATGGGACAGTGTGCTTTGGGTTCTAAGTCTATCTATCTCAATTTATGCTAGTGTCACAATTTGTTTGGGTTTGTAGTTGTGTTCTAGACTAATGCAAGCAATATAGTAAAACAAGCAATAAAAGAAAAGATGTAAACAATTGATTAAGAGTGCTAGGATATCATGGGGTCATGGGGAATTCATGGTGTTGATCATACAAACATGTTTACAAGGTTGCAAGCAATTAATGTTGTGGAGGAACCGAGTTGGGTTATATCTTACGGTTCTTAGGAAGAGTTGGGTCCCGGAGCCGAATCGATTAGATTGTACAACACCTACAAGTCGACTTACTTTCCTCCTAATCAACTTCTACGCATGGTCTAACAAGACTCGAGTTGGGTTATATCTTACGAGTCAAGTTGAGTAGATAAGAGATGGTAAAAATGCAAGGATTCATAGGCTTAGCATTTCATCAAACATAAGATATGCATAAAGTTGACATCACAACAAGCAAGCAATTTAATCATGTGAACATATTAGATTAAGCATGAATCAATCCCATGTTGGTTTCCCTTAATTACCCACTAATCCTAGCTAAGTAACTACTCACTCATCATCATGGGAAACATGTCATTAATGGTGTCAATCATCACAACAAGTATAAACATGATAATAGAATGAAGAAATGAACAATAAAGATTAAAGAGTAAAGGAATTATACCAAACTTGAGGTGATCCAAATAATAATGCAAAGAATAATAGAAGAAACTTGATGATTGATGGAAGGTTGTCAATCTCCCAATAATAACCCAATAATCTTCAATTACCCAATAACAAACTCGAATAATAAGCTTGAATAATAATTAAAGAGAGATTAATGTGTAATTTGTGGAAAGATTAAATGATAATTTATTCTAATCTACTCCTAATCTAATCTAAGAGAATTTCCTCCTCAAAAAACCACACACTTGATTAATTACAAAATGGGATATTTATAGTGGAAATTAGGTGGATGCAATTAGGGTTAACTAAGGGCTAAACTAGTAATTACACTTTTGGGATTTGGCAAGGAGAAGCCGGTATTTTTGGAGAGAAGGGCTTCTCTTTTCGTAGCTTGAAGAAGACAACCGTGCTGTGAAGGAATCCGTGCGTATTGTGGTCGGGACGGGCGGATTCTGGGAGAAGAAGACGAGCGGATTTGCTAGAATCCGGGCGGATTCTGGTAGGGCAATCCGAGCGGATTCAAAGCAAGACGCTCGGATTGTGTAGTGTGGAGACGGGCGGATTGGAGACAATCCGCTCGGATTGTTCTTTCAGCAACGATTCTTTTCTTCCCTTTTGCTCATTCCTACTTTATTCTTACGGGATTGGTCTTTAGTCTTTGCTTCCTCCTCATACTAGTCCATCTAGTATCGTCAATAAGCTTCCAAATATGCACGAAAGACGGGAATTTCCGCCTTATTATCTCCTTTTCTACAAAACATATGAAATTCGATAGGAAAGCAAATAGGAAGGTTTTGACGGATAAAATGGCCATGAAATGTTATAATAGTATGCAAAATAGGCTCAATTAGGGGACTAAATGTGCGCAAATAATGGTCACATCAGTAAGCTTCTAGGATATCCTTGACCTCCCATTGAGGCACACATCTCCGGATAAGACCGTCTGCACATTCCTTGAAAACAAATGGATCATCCCAAAAGTATTGTCTAGCATCATAAGCGAACCACTTCTTCTGCTGCCACGAAAGCTTGGGTGGTATTTTTCCTGTCACTACAAAATTAGAAAAATCAGCAAACCACAGAGGTGGATAAGACCCCGAATTAGTAATAGCTAACAAACTCTCATCAGAAAAAGAATCATTAATGGGTAACGAATCCTCCCTTTCTGTCATCTGCAGACGAGATAAATGGTCAGCCACCACATTCTCTGCACCTTTCTTATCTTTGATCTCCAAATCAAACTCCTACAAAAGGAGTATCCACCTCAAAAGCCTCGGCTTCGCATCCTTCTTAAGAAAGAGAGTCTTCAGCGCTGCATGGTCAGTATAAACAATAACCTTAGAACCCAACAAATAAGATCGAAATTTATCTAAGGCAAAAACTACAGCTAGAAACTCCTTCTCAGTTGTGTAATAATTAACTTGAGCCTCATCTAGAGTTCGGCTCGCATAATATATGGCATTCAAAACTTTATTTTTCCACTGTCCTAAAACTGCACCAATCGCATAATCGTTGGCATCGCACATAATCTCGAATGGGAGGTCCCAATCAGGTAATTTGAATGATTGGCGCAGAAACTAGAGCCTCCTTTAACCTGTTAAAAGCTAAAAGGAACTCATCAGTAAACTCAAAAACAGCATCTTTAAGAAGCAATTGTGTAAGCGGTTTAGCAATTTTCAAAAAATCCTTAATGAACCGCCAATAAAAACCAGCATGGCCAAGGAAACTCCTCACTCCTTTAACATTCATAGGAGGAGGCAGTTGCTCAATCACCTGCACTTTTGCTTTATCAACATGTATGCCCTTATCAGAAATCAAATGTCCCAACACAACTCCCTCATTGACCATGAACTGACATTTTTCCCAGTTTAAAACAAGATTAACATCAATACAACGCTGCATGACTTTATCAAGGTTAGGTAAACAACGATCAAAGTCATTACCATAAACTGAGAAATCATCCATAAATACCTCCATAATATTTTCTATATAATCAGAAAAAATCCCCATCATGCACCTCTGAAAGGTAGCTGGGGTGTTACACAATCCGAAAGGCATTCTACGGTATGCAAAAACACCCTGTGGACAGGTAAAAGTGGTCTTACTCTGATCATCCGGATGAATAGGGATCTGAAAGAACCCTGAATATCCGTCTAAGAAACAGAAAAATTCATTAGAGGCTAGTCTTTCGGTCATTTGGTCAACAAAAGGGAGGGGCAAATGGTCTTTCTTTGTGGCGGCATTTAACTTTCTGTAGTCAATGCACATCCGCCAACCTGTTATAACTCGAGTTGGTATTAATTCATTTTTCTCATTTTGTACCACGGTGGTCCCTCCTTTCTTCGGGACTACCTGGACTGGGCTAACCCACTTCGAGTTGCCAACTGTATAAATAATACCTGCATCGAGTAATTTCATCACCTCAGCCATGACAACCTCCTGCATCTTCGGGTTTAGCTTTCACGACCGACCCGTCTCGTAGGGCTTGTGACCCTCCTCCAGCTCAATTCTGTGCATACAAATGTCAGGGTTGATGCCCTTAATATCATCCAAAGAGTAACCTAAAGCTTTCCTGTTTTTCTTAAGTACACACATCAAAGCAGAAAGCTGGTTATCGTTAAGCTTAGCACTAACAATAGCTGGGTATTGCTCCGTATCATCTAAAAAGACATACTTAAGATTAGAAGGAAGTGGCTTACGCTCTAGAACCTTTACCTCAACATCATAGGCAGAATCAGCTTCAATGGTATAGTAAGTGTTTACCAAATTCTCGTTGGCCAGGCTTATGATCATCTCATCTTCTTCCTCTGTGAGCTCGTGGTCTTTCATTACTACTTCCAAAACATCCAGCTCATCAGCATTCTTCGCTGGATTAACTGCACACTCACCTAAACAGGTTAAATCAACTAAGGGATCCTTGGCTAAGGATTCCCTCCAGTTACAATTAACAGCCCTGTCAACAATATCAACGGAATAACACGTATCATCATCAGCAGGTTCAGTCGCAGTGTGAGCAAGACTGAACTCAATTGTGTCATCCCCTACCTCTAAGGTCAAGACTCCACGTTTGGCATCTATCACGGCCCCAGCCGTATGTAAAAAAGGTCTACCTAAGATAATAGGTATCTGACTATCCTCAGCAATGTCTAAAACGACGAAATCGACAGGAATAAAGAACTTACCCACTCGAACGGGTACATCTTCTAAAATTCCTAAGGGTCTCTGAATCGATCTATCTGCCATCTGAAGGGTCATATTGGTCATCTTAAGGTTACCTATATTTAACTTTTCGCACACAGAATATGGCATAACACTGACACTGGCCCCTAGATCACAAAGAGCTTTCCCAAATTCATGGATACCTATAGTACATGGAATTGAAAAACTACCCGGGTCTTTTAATTTAGGTGGTACGTTGCTTCGTGAAAGAACATTACACTCCTCCATGAAAGCAATAGTACTAACATCATTAAAAAATTTCTTACGAGTAAAAATATCCTTCATAAACTTAGTGTAAGAAGGTACCTGGGTAATTAAATCAGTGAATGGAATGGTTACCTCAAGATTCTTGACGATCTCCAAAAACTTACCGAACTTATGCTCCAACTTTGTATTCTTTAAACGCTCCGGATATGGGACTGCAACATTTGTCGTAGGGTCGACAATTTTCGTCTTCCGAATGTTTAAAATCTCCGTCAAATCGTCACTGGCTGAGGTATGTTGCGATTCAATTGACGGATTTTCGTTCAAAGATGGAGACCCATCGATCGACCATTAGGCTCGATCGATCGACCAAATGCATGGTTGAACAGTTTCGGTCGAAACTTTTCGTCAGGAATTTTGGTCGATCGACTGATGTTGTTCCACTGGCGCTGGGTTCAAATAGTTCCTGGTCAGAAACTTTTTCGTCAGAGATTCTGGTCGATCGACTGATGTTGTTGGTCGATCGACCACGATCTTGTGATGAGAGTTCGTTTTCGCACCAGAATTTAAATCTGACTTTTCATCATTTTTCGAGTCTTTTCTTGGCTTATCAGGACCGTCATATGAGAGACCACTGCGGAGGTGAATTGCATTAAGTGTCTTGATAGGAACCTCATGATTGCTTGAAGAATTTGCGATTTGGTTAGCCGCTAAAATCTACAACTGCTTCTCGAAATTCCTTGCAGATTCAATCCCAGCTTCTTCTATTTTCGTGACTTGAACCAAAAGATCTCGGATTATTTCTCTCAATTCCGCGGTCTCATCTGAGTTATGAACAGGAATTTCAATTTTCTTCTCGGAAGCTTATAAGTCTCGAGCTTTTCGAGTCGGGAGTAATAGAAGCTATGAGTGTCGCAACGGCACTCATTTCATCAGTTGGCTTTCACGAATTTCCACGCGAACTCCCATATTTAGCTCTATGAACTGCCATCTCTTCAATAGTGTTCCAACCTTTATTAGACTCCACATTGTTTTGGAACCTACTATTTGCAGCCGCATCAAGGATGACTCTATAGTCATCGTACAAGGCATTATAAAATTGGTTGCAAAGGTACCACTGCTGAAAACCGTGGTGAGGATCAGATCGAACTAGTTTCTTGAAACGGACCCATGCTTCATGTAATTCCTCTTCGGGTCCTTGCTGGAAATTTGTGATTTGACTTCTCAAAGCATTGGTTTTCACAGGCGGATAATATCTTTTGTAGAAAGCCAAAGCTAGAGATGTCCAGTTTATAACTCCAGCTGCTACCTTATCAAGGTAGCGGTACCACTCACGCGCAGAATCTTTCAAGGAGTATAGAAATAATGTCTCCTTTACTTCATCTTGGGTCACTGCAGCCGGTACAGATATGGAACAGCAATAATCCGTGAAGATCTCCATATGCTTCCCAGGATCTTCATCTGGTAATCCCCCAAACAGGTTCCACTCCACTAAACAGATGTGAGAGGGGCGGATGTCAAAAGTCCCATGTGTAGGAACAGGGAGGCTAAATCCCTGAGGAATATCTTGTACCTTTGGCTGAGAATGATCATATATTGTTGGCATGATTGTAGCAAAATCGGGAGTACTCAAGTCTTCCTCTCGAAATCTTCTTCTAACTGTGCACAAGCAAAACTAGAAGGAAAAGATAAGCAATGGCCTCAAGGAACCAAAGTTCCTTGAGACAAGAAAAATAAACTAAAAATAAAGCAAACAGAATTACACCGTCTCCCCGGCAACGGCGCCAAAATTTGATACCGTCGTTTTGTATCAAAATTAAATTTATAAACCAAACTAAAACTATAGCTAGTGATAGTAAGGGTCGAACCACAGAGAGCCAAGATCAATTCTATTTGCTATTTTTAATCTATTGAAGTAACAATTATTGGGGGGGTTTTGGTTGGTTGATTCTAGACTAATAACCGGAACTTAAATGAAGTTTAAATTCGAAATTAAAAAGCAGCTAGAAACTTCGGTTCACCATGGCGTAAGGGTCAGTCAAGCAAAGTCAAGGTCTGTCCAATACCGTCTCAGGATGTCAAATAGGTCCTCTAAGTCCCTATTCGAATTAAGCCTCTCGATCTTTTTCCACCCTAGAAAGAAACTAAAATGCTTTCGCTCCACTAGTCTTTCCAATTACTTGTAAGAAATTTAACTCCGCTAATCTCTCAATCTAGCAAAGGGGTAAAGTCTCACAGCAGTAAATAAGACCGGTACGGGTTTAACCTAGACTTAATAAAATCAACTCATGACGCCATGGATTCCCTAATTCCTAGCATAAGAATTTAGCTACGCATGCTTAAGAATATGACAATTGCAAAATTAAAGACATAGAATAAAATTGACATGATAGAATTGGAATTAAAACTAAAGGATTAAACTTAAATTGCTTAAACATAAATTAGTAGAAACTAGAATTAAATTAACAAGAATAAGAAAAGATTGAAATTGAATTAATGCTTACTAAAGAATTCGATGAACAAAGCAATTGATTGAAATCCGTAGCCTCTACTTCTTCGTTCCCAAAACTAGATCTAAAACTTCAGTTGTTGAATGATAAAAAGCATAACCTAAAATATTTTCTGCGTCCTCCTAATAATAGTTCTGCCCCCAAAAGATAAATTACAAGTGGGCTTTCAAAAGACTAAAACGTAAAAGAAATCACAGCTTCGAGGCCTGGTCGATCGACCACCCAGTACAGTGCGGGCTACACTGTCTCCTCTTCTGAACTCCACGGTCGATAGACTGGGGTCTCTGGTCAATAGACCAGACACGCTGCAGCAGATTCCAGCCTCCCACTTCATGCACGCATCCCAAGACGATCTAGTTCCGAGCTTCTACTTCATAGTTTCCATAAAATGCCCTGGGGAACGGATAAAGGCTCGATTTAGCTTACTTCCGGTCATTCCTGCAATAATGACATAGGAAATACAAAGTAAACCGTTTCGGGAAAATAATAGCTTAAAGCTAATCATTACGCATAGAAATACGTGCCAAAAACGCTAATAAAGTGTATAGAATATGCACGTATTACATTCCCTGCTCATCTTCCAAAACACTATGACGGCCCAAAAGAGGGCTTCTAACTGGAGGAGGTCCTTTCAGCATCGTCGACCGTCCTCTTGGATCGCCATGAGCTTGAACTTGGAAATGATAGAAGAGGAGTAGTTTGTGTCCACATACGCCATCACTTTCTTCTTCCCTTTAGCACTCTTATTGGCAGTGGCATTATCATTTGCATCATCCCCATCACTTAACTTGACTTTCACTGTACTTTGACCAACGGAATCTCCAACATCCTCTGTTTGTACCTGCAGCAAAGAAAACAACAGAATGGTCCTCCTTTTTTCTCTCAGTTTAAGGCGGAGGTGTCACTATAGCAGCACAAAACTCAACATCATCAGTTGGAGAATCTATGACTGGGTCTATAGAGGGTAAGGCATTGCAAGGTTGAACTTGCATAGGGGCCCTACGAGCTTTGGACCGATAAAATGTCAGCTCCTCGTCACCTACCTGAAAAGTAAGGGTCTTCCCCCCGACATCAATTACCGCGCGAGCAGTAAATAGGAATGGTCGTCCTAAAATAATAGGAGTATAAGAGTCTTCGGGAATGTCTAAGACCACAAAATCAACGGGAATAAAGAATCTCCCGATCTTCACAGGTATGTCCTCTAAAACACCTAGTGGCCGTGATATAGTATGGTCGGCCATCTGAACGGTCATGTTAGTACAATGAAATTTGGTCAAATCCAGTCTCTTAGCGAGAGACAATGGTAAGACACTAACGCTAGCACCTAAGTCACATAGCACATCATCAATTAAGTGGGTTCCTATATGACATGGAATTGAAAAGCTACCCGGGTCAGATTGTTTGGGTGGTGTCTTATTCTGAACTAAGGCGGACCTTATTTCAGTCAAAGCTATCATTTCATGGTCACTAATATGCCTCTTATGCGTTAATATTTCTTTCATAAATTTCATATAAGAGGGTACCTGGGTAAGCAGTTCGGCGAAAGGAACGTTGACATGAAGGCTCTTCAGGATATCAACAAATTTCTCGAACTGTTGTTCGGCCTTCTTTTTCTGTAATCGCCTCGAAAAGGGAACCGTGATAGGAATTTCCAACCCTTTGTTTCTTTCTACCAACGTCTCAACACATTCATCATCTTTCTTACTCGATCAACCCCTTTTTCCTCTCAATCGAGGTCTTTCATCAGCAACAACATTCGATCGAGAACAATCAACAACTCGATAGAAATCCCCTTTTTCAGCATCACTCGATCGAGATATGAATTCACTCGATCGAGTCGTTTCCTCGGCAATTTTCTTTGATCGAGGACTTTCCTCCACTCGATCGAATTCTTCATAATTAGCATTACTCGATCGACCAACAACTTCGCTCGATCGAGTAACTTTTCCAGCATTTCCTCTCGATCGACCACCAGAAATGAGTCGATCGAGGATTTTCCTAGGATTCGGCATAGTTTCGTCCATTAACGACTGTTCACGCCCTACAACAGTATTTTCCTGGTCCGATATGTCCTCATCAGTTGACATTTTGGGTCCTTCATAAGAAAGACCGCTTCTCAAATTAATCATATTTATCGTCTCATGTTGGTTCTTGTCAGGTTGAGATGGTAAATGGCCCGGCTTCCTTGAAGATTTATTTGTGGCGAGTTGAGCAATTTGAGACTCGAGTGACTTTATCGACGCGTCCTTTTGTTGGTCACTCTTCTGCAACTGAATTTTCAACGAATGAATCATTGACTTCAACTCTGCCATTTCACTTACACCACTTGAGGAAGCACCTTGTTGCGGTGGTGGAAAGGATGGAGGCTTTTGAAAGCCTTGTTGAGCTTTGTGAGGAGGAATGTAAGCTTGTTGCTGTTTCGGAAGAGGGGTAGGATCCAACACATTCTGACTAGTCCATCTCAAATTAGGATGGACTCCACTCTGATTATTATAATAAGAGCCTCCTTGCCTATATTGCTGAAAGGCAAGAACCTGCTCCTTCTCAGTTAGACAGTCAACAGCAGTATAACCGTCATTATTACCACACCTCTCACATGAAACGGCTTCTTGTCTAGTCAACAAGTGAACCGTTTGTTGATCACCATCATTCTACAACTGCAGCTTATAAAAACGGCCATTCATGGCTTCTAGCTGAGCCACAACTGCATTATCAACAGAAGAAACTGTCTGAATACCTCCTCTTGGGTTCCCATATTCTGCACAATGGGTAGCCATCTCCTTTATTATTCCCCATCCCTTGTCATCGTCATTATTCTTCTGAAATCGCCCATTTGATGAGGCATCCAATATAGCACTATAGCACGGTGGTCGTCATACAATCCATTGTAAAACTGGTTGCATAAGAACCACTGATCGAAACCATGATGAGGAAGAGACCACACCAACTTTTTGAACCGGCACCATGCTTCATACAAGTTTTCATATGGTGTTTGCTTGAAACTTGTAATTTTTCCTCTCAGCTGATTAGTTCGTTGTGGAGGAAAATACCTTTTATAAAAAGCAAGGGCCAGGGTCTCCCAGTTAGTGTTACCGGCTGCAGTTCTGTCGAGATCTCTGAGCCATTCACGGGGTCCATCGGTCAAAGAGAAATGAAATAGGACCTCCTTATTCTTGTCCTGGGTCACTCCCTTAGTAGCGGGAATGGTTGAGCAATAGTCTGTGAAAACTTCCATATGTTTTAGCGGATCTTCACCCGCCACGCCCCGGTACAGATTTCTTTCAACCAAATTGATGTAAGACGGCCGAATATCAAATGTGTTCCAATCCTCGGTCGCAAGTTTGAAACCTTTAGGGATTAAGGCGGCTATGGGCTCAGAGTGACTCGCGATATTAGGCATTTTCACTGTACTAACGACAGAAATAGAATTGTCTTCTTCAAAAGACTGGTCTTCTGCAAATAAAAAGTGTTCTAGCTCGGGTTCAAAAGTACTCAAGGCTTCCTTTTGAATCTTTCTCTGTAGTCTCTGTCTATAATAAAAGGTCCTCTCTGGTTCAGGATCAGCTGGAACTAACTCTGACCTGTTAGACCTAGGCATAAACAGCACTAGAGAAAATAAATAAGAACTGTCTTAAGGGATTAAAAATTCCCTGAGACTGAGAAACAAACGAAAAAGAACAGACAAATAGGCTAGTCGCCTCCCCGGCAACGGCGCCAAAATTTGATACCGTCGTTTTAGTATCAAAAATAAATACCTAATACTACCAACATAAGTCAGCGGTAAGTAGGGTCGATCTCCACAGGGAGGCTAAAGTATCTATCTGTCAATCTCGTCTACCTAGTAACAATAGGGGTTTTTGAATTGGTTTTCTAAACTACTGAAGGTCAAGGCAAGAGAAATTGAAATAAGAGCATTAAAGTGAGAAAAAACTAAGGATGTGATCAGATAAGGAGAAATATGTCAGGATTTTGGTTCACCATGGCAGTTCACTAACTCAATCATAAATAGTCCAGACAATCTACTGTGAGAAGGGCAAGGAAAAGGTCCTTCCGGTCCGCTATCCACCCTAGATTACAATAACTTAACTTCCGTCCTTATTAGGGTAGTCTACTGTTCATAGCAGGTCTGTTCATTCCAATCTTTCGATCTAGGAGCGAATTTAACAAGATTAAAGTGGTTTAGAAGCGTGCACTCAACTAAACATATTACAGTTATATTGCTAATGGAACAGATTCTCACAATTAATTGTCTAGCCTATTCACAACATCGTCACATTACCACCATGGCTCCCCTAATCCTAACATAAGAAGGGTTTAGCTACTCATGCTATCGGAATTAACAACAATAACAATAATCATAAATATGTTAAGGGAAGACATAGTAAAGAGATTAAGAATAAGCATAAATTAAGCAAGTCAATAAAGCAATAGAACAATGATTAAGAGAAACAAAGTATTGAATTAAGATTAAGAGAAATATTACAAAGTTGAATCCGGCAATAAGAGCAAAGTAGCAGCAGTAATTAAGAGAAGTAAAGTAGAGTATTAAGCATTCAAAAAGGTCTTTATGACCTAATCCCGACTTCCTTTATGTAAAGAAGTCATTATTAACATAACATAAACCTAACACGGATTAAGAAACCCGTGTATAATAGCTAGCCAGTCGATCGAGTCATTTAATTCCTCTCGATCGAGTGGTTCTCCAGCAAATCTTCTCGATCGAGCAGTTATGGCTCTCGATCGAACACTCCCAAAACAGCTCCCTTCGATCGAGTTCACAAACCACTCGATCGAACATCTTTATCTGCCAAACTACTCGATCAACTTATAGAAGCTCTCGATCGAGCAGATATCCACTGAATCAGCTTGAAACTCATTTGGTTAGTCTTCCAAGGACTCCTTCACGTTTCCCGAGGTACGACTTCCTGCTCTAAATCTCCATATCCTCAAAATGCATGCCAAGAGGAACGAATAAGGCACGATTCCACTACTTTTAGGGTTCATTTCTGCAATTAAGACAAAACAAACCAAAGTAGCCAATTCGGGGCATTTTGCAATACAAAGCAATGTAAATGACATGACAATGCGTGCAATAAGAGGCTAAAAAGTCTATATAAATTGCACGTATCATAGACGATCCAAAGGGGCGTCTCCTATCTGTTGAAAACGTTTGTGAAATGGTTTGTAAAAGGGTATTTGAACCTGTCTTTGTTGAAATGGTCGTTTAGACCGCTTTTGTGTTAATATGAAGAACGGGACTTGAACAATCATCATTGTATTGACGATATTCGATGTTGGATTCGGTTTTGCAAGCTTGACATGAATAGTTTTCAAAAATGTTAATTATGAACTAATTGTGTTAAGTTCATTGTTTTGTGATTAGCCAATGTTTATCATCGTACTCGGATTTAAACAGACATGGTATGTGGAACCAAGGATGATTGTGCATGTATGACTAATATGGTTGTTTTTGAAATGTAAAGAAATGATTAAAAGGTTTTTAAATGCCTTTTTAAAGGTAATTAACCAAATATTATCACCGAAACACGGATTAAACCGTCACTGTATAAGGAATTAAGGATGAAAATATTTTGTGGCTAAAAAGATTTATCATAAAAATGATTTAAAACGGTAAAACCCGGTTGTAAAATGAAATGAAAACGGAAAGAATGAACTCAAACACGTTTGAGTTCTGACATGGATAGCCCATTGAGGCGCGAGCCACCTAGTTGTGACTAGGGGCTTCTGTTTCCGGTCAAAACTTGGTTTTGGCTCATTCGATCCGTATTTTGGACCATGTTATGCATGTTTTAGCATGTTAAGATCATAAAAACAGATAAAAAGACATAAAAGAAGATGATTAATTACACCCTCATACGTGTCGGTTTGTGACTTGAGAAGTCGAGTCTAGAATTTTAAGGGAGAAATGAGGGGGCGGACACTCGCGTACCTTCAAATGTTGGCATTTGAGGGGTATTTATAGAGGATTAATTGGTTGTGTGCGTTTTGAGCGACGCGGCCGCATGGGCTACTCAAAGAGGCGCAAGTCATTTCGCGGGTCTTCGAGTTGTCTTGTCACTATCACGCATTTGAAATCATGATTTGTTCTATCCTAGGTTTTGGATGGCATGATTGTTGTACTTGATCATTCAAGTATACCGTGTATACTTAACATGGAAGCTTTGTGATGTTTGTTTTTTGTGTTTGACTCGGTTTGACTCGTTGTTGGAGTCGGGATTTGAATTTTGAGTCGGTTTTTGGTCCGGTGTCGGTTTTGACTCTAGTTAGTGTCATTGCGACCCTGTCGTCGTGCATAAAACACTCCAGGTACTTTTGAAAATGTTTTGTTTTCGAAATCGGTTTGATTTTTTGATGTATAGTTATACAAATTGTCGATTAAACGTAGCAATTCCTAAGCATGTTGTAGTCCGATAATCATCGGGTGTTTGTTGGGGATTCAACATATACTGGGTATCTACAACACCCTAGACATGATGTTGGCAAAATAAATAGTCTTTGACCTATCAACTAATCATCTAAAGACCACTACCCAAGCCTACATATTCACAATAATTGTTGAAGCTTATAGATCAGGGTCCTCTGCGTGAAAAAAAAAATCATAAATCTCAAATAAGCATGTCTCACACTTTTAATAAGTTAAACCGTCTTTTAGGAGACTCACACTTTTCCTAAGTGAAACCGTCTACAGGATCATGTAGCATATCCCCTCCCCCTCCTCCCCAACCAAAACCTAACAAAGGACAAAACATAGAGAGCCTATAAAGACACACCATACTCACTCGTGTCATAGACAGTCTCATGAGAAAATGCCTAAATTCTGAGCTCCAACCGCACTCTAATGCGTAGTCAAGTAGAAGTAAATTTTTA
This sequence comes from Silene latifolia, assembly GCF_048544455.1. NCBI lineage: Eukaryota > Viridiplantae > Streptophyta > Magnoliopsida > Caryophyllales > Caryophyllaceae > Silene > Silene latifolia. The sequence goes on along the minus strand of NC_133536.1, from coordinate 161,301,709 downwards.
AAAAAGTATGAACAATACTTGATACCTGTTCATGTTATCCCCCTCTATTTGCTGATCTCCGCTTGCTCCTTGTATTTTTTTTATAATGGAGCTTTTCTGCATACCAATTGTAGCAGTAATCAGTTAAGCTCGGAACCTGATTTATGAGCATGAAATTAAGAAGATCGCTCTTCCAACTTTACAAACCAAACTTTATGCAAAAGATTTTGGCATGCCGAAGCTCTTAATTAACCAAGAACGTGTGGTTACAAAAATGAATAATACACCAATAAAGCTTCCAGAAAGAGTACTCAAATATTTGAAATGAAGTATCAAAGCAACACTTAAAATGAAATTAACAACTGAGCTAGATTTAATATCACCAGGAAACCCGTCTTGTACTATATATCACTCATTCCACACGCCCTCAAGTAACCCGTCTTATAAAGATAATCTACAGAAACCTCGCACCCTGACCAACAAAGGGCGACAACATAAAAAAGAAGATCGAAGAAATTACTTATTCCACCTTTGATGCAGTTATGTCTAATTAATCAAAGGCAGAAGCAGAGAAGCACACCAGCCCTTCCTTTGATATACAACTATATTGATTTTCTATTCTCAGATCTTGTTGAAGCACAAAAACGCACTACTACACCATTAAACAAGAACTTTTGAACAAAAAAAATGAGAACTTTTACATGTCATAATCCGGACACAAGAAGCGCAAATTGGGAATAATTAGAGAGCGAAAGAGTGTTATTAGGATCCTGCACTAATCGACTTTGGTAAAAAAAAGAGCGGTTATTCATAATCATCACTCTCAATGTCTACCTTCACTGATAACACTAGTATTGGTGCCCGTCCCCACCCGAGCTATCTTTATTTAGCATTAAAATTTATTTTCAATTAAATAAAACTATATTAAAGTTGCATAACTCATAAATTTATCATTAAATTATTTTTCTATAACATATCTTAAAGTTACGATGAAATAAACTAGGTTTGTGACCCGTGAAATTCACGGATTTATCTGTTTTAGTTTTGATATTTTTATCATATTGTTAGTATTTGTTCGAGCAATTAGTTGTTGATATATTTAAAAATATACAGTCTTGAAATGCATAGAAATTAGTTAGTTATTACCTTATTTCTTTAACAACTTTGGTTTATTTTTTTAAATCGAATCCTGCAAGTGAGAATGTGGTTGCTACTAATTTTGAGAAACTTGACAACAGAGCAATGACAAAGACGACTCATTATATATACGTGTGTTTTATTCCGCAATATAATAAAGTGAGTTTTTTAAATATTAAAAGTTGAAACCATCCGTATATAATAAATTCCGTATGGAAAAATCTTCAATGACGCCTTATAAGGTTGTAAACTCAATACCTCAGTATAGTCATCTCTAAATTATTTCCAGGCCTCTTCATCAACCCTCCCATAGAAATATCTTTGAAGTCTTAACACCACGTGCATGCTTCAAATATTATTTAAATCCGAAAAATATTTATTATATCGATAGAAAAATATTAAATACGATTCAACTGTATGGTTGGTATCTATTCTCATGTATTACGAATTAAATTTTCATTTCAATTGCTCAATAATCTAAAAAACTATATTCCCTAAATTCGAATTCCAAAAGGTTCACAAAATTTTTTAAGTTCCTTATTACTATTTCAAGAATTTGATCCATCTCTTGTTATACTTATTTCCCGATCCTATATAAAAATAAAAATAGTATTAAAGACTATAAAATAATCTATTCCGATTTTGGAAAAAAAAACACATAAACTTAAAAATATACGGATTAGAATTTAGAAACCATACTATTTAAAATTTATTTGAAGGTTCATTTTCGCTTCCTTTTAGTACGCTTCCTTTTAGTACATGCCTTGATAATAGTTCATATGAAATGAAAAAGAAAAATATATCTTAGAGATCACTATACTCATGAATGCAAAAATACAAATTCAAATAGGTTGATCGGGAACGCATAATAGCAAAATCACTCAACAATATACGCTTAATAACAAATTTAAAGAAATATTATAAGATCTTCATTTTGAGATCAACAATCATCTTATAATGGTAAAAAAGCATAAACCACTTTAAAAAGTAAAGTAAATTTTATAGAAAATAATCAAAAGGTGGGAGTTGGAGTAAACTTAAATTGGAAGAGGAATGACATAATTAAAATAATTAATTATTGTTATGATGGTCAAAAAGTAAATTGTGAAATTTTAAATAGTTTTCATTCAATTATTTTTACTTATTTATTTACCATTAATTATGAGAGTAGGTTTTTTTTAGGAAATTATGAGAGTAAGTTTATGTATTATTCCTGTTTTTACAAAAAAAAAATACATAAACTTAAAACCATACGAAGTAGAATTTAGAGATCATACTATTTAATATTTACCTGAAGGTTCACTTTCGCTTCCTTTTATTGCATGCCTTGATAATAGTTTATATAAAATGAAAAAGAAAAATATATGTTAGAGATGATTATACTCGTGAATACAAAAATACAAATTAAAATATGTTGAGCAGGAAAGTATTATAAGACTTCTATTTTGAGATCAACAATCATGCATTACTTATCAGTTTCTACCTTACGTTTTTTTACCTTTAATTTTACTTTAGTTTCGTGCCTTTTGTATTTGTTCCCTCTTCAGAGTACCCACGTGATGGTTTGCCTTATCTGCATTCACATACGTTTCATGGTGCTTTAAAATTATATAAAAAATACATTGACCAAAAGATAAAACATCAACCCGGCAAAAACTTGACAAACGAATCAAAACATTGTCACATGTAAGTCACTTAAATTAAACCAACTGGAAAACATCAATTCAAATATAAAGCAAACGATTCATAAAACTAACAACATAACAAATTAAAATATACTCCCTCCTATTCGGGGTTTTCTTCCCCTTTGATGTGGGCACAAGATTTTAGGAGAAGATTAAAGAATGAATAAAGGAAGATGGTGGGGTTTGTGAATTGGAGAGAGGAATGAATAATTAGGAATTAAATAAGAAATTGTGAGTTAGGTGGGGTTTGTTGATAGGAGAGAGGAATGAATAAAATAAGAGTAAAAGTTGAGTGGGGTTTGGTAATAAGAGAAAGAGATGAATAAAATAAGAGTAAAAATTTCCAAAATAAGAAAGGGGAAGAAAACCTGAATAATCCGTTTAAGGAAATAGGAAAGAAAATAGTGAATAGGAGGGAGTACTTTATTTGACACAACAACAACAACAACAACAACAACAACAACAACAACAACAACAACAACAACAACAACAACAACAACAACAACAACAACAACAACAACAACAACAACAACAACAACAACAACAACAACAACAACAACAACAACAACAACAACAACAACAACAACAACAACAACAACAACAACAACAACAACAATAACAATAATACTCAATATACTCAACCAAGTGGTGTTAGTTCAGTGGTACCCGGGTTAAACCTTGAAACTTGCAGAAGTGCAGAAGTTGGGAGGTCCCGGGTTCGACTACCAGCTGGGGCGATGATCACTTGGCCACTGCAGCCCCCGAAGGGGGTGGCTTATATGGTCCATGTGGTGGTGCGGGAATGCATGGACTCGGGGGATTCAACCCCTCGTCATCAAAAAAAAAATACTCAATATAATCAATATAATCAAATAAGTAAATTAAACCATAAAATATAATTCACAACTTAGAAACTCATGACAAATGGGCATATTTTAAATAAATAAAGTGAATAGAAATTATTATAGGTATTGTATGTTTTATAGTCATTACACAACCATAAATTCCCATATTTTAATTTCATTTTTAATTTATTTTGTGGTATTATTAAATTAGATAATTTATTGCCGAGAACATCAAGAGATGAATTAAATAGGACGAAATATTAATGAAAATTATGGGTGTTGATTAATATAAGGAGTTTTAATAAAGTTATTAACATATTATATTGCAAAAATTAATTAAATAGGAAAAACTTTTAATTAATTTGGTGTGTGTTAAGTATTATGAAGAGTTTTAATCAATTTATTATTATGTTTAATTAAAAAAAATTAAATAAAAAAATGTTAATAATGGTGGGTATTCAGTAATATGAAGAGGTTTAATTAATTTATTAACAGATTTTATTACAAAAAATTTAAAAACAATGAATTAAATAGTAAAATGTTAATAATGGTGAGTGTTTAGTAATATGAAGAGATTTAATTAATTCTTTAACATGTTTTATTACAAAAATTTTAATTAAAATTTCAATTTTAATTATAAATTGTGAAATTTATTAACATGTTTTATTACAAAAAATTTCAATTAAAGTGTCAATATTAATTATAAATTATGAAATTTGATGTAAATTTGTAAGGGTTAATTTGGTGTGTGTTAAGTATTATGAAGAGTTTTAATCAATTTATTACCATGTTTAATTAAAAAAAATAGAAAAATGTTAATAATGGTGGGTGTTCAGTAATATGAAGAGATTTAATTAATTTATTAAAAGGTTTTATTACAAAATTTTTAAAAACAATGAATTAAATAGGAAAATGTTAATAAGGGTGAGTGTTTAGTAATATGAAGAGGTTTAATTAATTCCTTAACATGTTTTATTACAAAAATTTCAATTAAAATTTCAATTTTAATTATAAATTATGAAATTTATTAGGGTTATTTCATAACAATAATCCATTCTATTGATGGTCTACAATAATCACTCCAACCTATCAATAATCTCAATTAAATCCAACCTAAACACCATACCTTCTAATAACGAACCAGCTGATATTTTGTGATGCTTATGTGTATCAAATAAACCAAGTTCTTGATTTATCACTTGAAAATATTACACATAAACTTCACATATACCAGCTAGGTTGTCCAAAAACTATCAAATATTCCAACATAAACTTCAAAAAATATCAGCTGGTTCGTTATTAGAAGGTATGGTGCTTAGATTGGATTTAATTAGGATTATTGATAGGATGGAGTGATTATTGCAGATCACCAATAAGACGGATTATTGTTATGAAATAACCCAATTTATTAACATGTTTTATTACAAAAACTAGTTTTGGAGCCCGTGACAATCACGGAATCGTTAATAATTAACTGTGTTTAAGTGTTTAATTGTGAATAACTTATATGAGGTAGTCCCCCTCTCCCAATCATTTGTTTAATTTTAATTAAAAAATCATTCACAAATAATTAAAAAAAAAAGGTAAATAAATGAACACGACTGAGGGAGCGGTATTTTAAAATAAAATTTTAATACACTCCAAATTTTGGTTCGGGATGATACGCAAACCAAAATGTGAATAGCTTGGTTGTTTAGAAGCGATGACACAATCCGTCAAATTGAATTTTCGGGTACTTCTGGTCTTATGGACAATCTTGACGCCATAGAATTATTGGAACATGAATTTGCGCTCCATTATCGTCCCCTGTTTTCAAAGGATTTAAAAATATGAGTACAGGTTTCTACCAATAAAACAAAACATTAAAAGAAGTCACCCTTCCATATATGAACAAATGCATTGAAATTTATTTTCTACTACATATGCAGTTAAAAACCTCCTAACTTCGAAATATATAGCGTGATTACTTTTCATTCATTATCCTTTATTTCTCTACAAAAATATAACCTTCTTATTACTTCACTTATAGTAAGTACACATATAGATATAGAATTTAAATAAATACTCCCGTCAAAATTCTAAAACTCGTACAATATGGATAATTATGCTAGTCTCGTAAATATATTTCTTATTGGGTATGCAAAATAATTACGCGAAGTTCAAAGCATATCCATTTTAGGATCTCATTAACATATACATACCTCCTACAATAACATCATTAATTAAATTATCAAGTTAATTAATTGAATTGGCACCTCCAATATTAAATATAAATAAATGAACAAAAAGAAATGGAAAAAGGGGACACAAAATTCCAATAAAATACTCTAAATTACAGAGAGAACAAAAAAAACTGACTTTTGTAAGGACGAGTAATGTTGGTTTGGACAACCTGGTATCAAATAAGACAATATGAATTGGTATTTTGATGAGATTTTATAGAAATAAAATCAACGACTCTCAATTTTCTCGTTTGAGTTGTTAATGATTCTTCAATTTCCTGTTTAATTAATGGTTCTTCAATTGCCTCTTTAATTAGTGATTCATCAATTGTCTCTTTATTATTTAACCATTGCTTTGACCGGCTTAAAGATTATAGAATATGAATGGTTTTCTTCACCAACAAACATTGCAACTTGCCTCTTTATTGCTTGAATGGAGATATTGTTTTTATTGTCGTTTTGGTGCATTTTAAAGTACTTGGCCCTATGTTTATCTTGCAAAGAAACAGTCGTGAACTTTTATTGAGCAACTTTAACAACTATTCCGAATAATTCCAAGGAAATATTACATATATTTAAAATATCACATTTTGTGTTATAATAATATACTCCGTAGTATATATAAGATTAGATTTGGGACAAAAAGTAAGAGAGTAAAGTAAGAATCAAAACTTTATAGGCGAACTCTAATAATTATTATTAGTAGTATAAGATGAGCAAAACTAATTACACATTTCTCGGAATCACGCAATAAATAGATATTTATGCATATACGATTCTAAACATAGCTTCTTCATATTCGATCATTCATAAAAAATTATAATCAAAACAATACTATTATAATTCATACAAAATATTAGCGTTTCCTAATTCAGGAGAAAATAAAATATAAACAAATCATTCAAAAAAAATATATATCCAAAAAATATTGTGAGTTACATAATAGTATATTTGATGGAAAACAAAAAAACCGATTTAAAGGCTTGAAAGCATTGGAACTGGAACAATGAATTGGAGAATAAGAATCAATTTCTAACTAAGCTAATTACTATTTATGCATATTATAACACTATGACAACATCAAATTGACATATGTGCAACGTACTTTAACAATTTGGCTAAGCAATTTGATTTGTAACCTGTTTGACAAAATAAAAATAGAACATAAGTGTTACAAAGGAGACTAAAGTGTAGGAAAGAGTGAAGGACAATAATGTAATAACATGTCAAAAAACTTGTTAAAGATTTTTGCTACCATTCGATATTTCAAATACACCATTGTAGAAAAAAGAAAAATCGACAAAAATGAAAGAGTCATCCAAACCAAGAAAAAAATATGTAAAGAAGATCCATAGCCATTATTTCGAATCTCGTGCATTGTTATTGATATGTGAGTATGTCATCCTCCTATAATATTAATACAAACACACACAAAAAATAACTAATAAAATTCTAATTAATTCAAAACATACTAAAAATAAAAAGTGAAACAATTAATTTAGTTCTCATTGTATAGTTTACCTACCAATTTTTTGAATAAAGTTGAAAATTCATTCTCCTGCAATATTAATATAAACACAAAAAAAATAACTAATAAGATTCTAATTAATTCAAAACATAATAAAAATAAAAAGCGAAATAATTAATTTAGTTCTTTAGCTATACCTTACCTACCAATTTTTTGAATAAAGTTGGAAATTCATTTTCCTGCAATATTAATACAAACACAAAAAATAATAACAAATTAATATAAAACATAACAAAAATAAAAAAAACGACACAATTAGTTTACTTTTCTATGTATACTTTAGATGCTATTTTTTTGAATAAAATTGAAAATTAGGGTGAATATAATAGCTATATATATGAAAAATTATATTACAAATTCTCTCAAAATTTTATGAATGAAAGAAAAATAAAAAAATATGGTACATAAATACGGAGTATATATAGTAATGATGAAAGGAAAGTTAAAAGGTCATTTCATTAAACAAAGAAAATAATGGTTAAATAAATAAGGTAAATAAATAACAAAAATTATGAGAGGAGATCAATGGTTTACAATTTTTTTTTTTCTTTCTTTTTTGTGTTTATACCTTATTTTTTAAAAAACAATTTACCTTATATTTTTTAATTTTCTTAAATTGGTAATCCATATCACTTTTTTTTATCATGTCACATTAAAACTTGTCACGTCACAATTAAACTTGTAATGTCACATTTTTTAGGTTAGCTTTTTAATAAGATTTTATATATTATGAGACAAATTCACTACTTGCGCTATTAATATTTTATTTAAATTGATTGGTTAGCTAATTGTTCATATATATTTTCTTTTGTTGTTACTATTGCTTCTTTTCTTACATTCGTTATTACTACTGTTACTTTCACTACTCCCGCCGTAATTATTGTTACTTTCACTACTGCCGCATTAATATTGATAATTTAATTAATCCCGTCATTGCTTATATTACTTTCACTACTCTCGCTCTCTGTTAATATTGTTACTTTGACTATTCAAATGAGTTATTACTATCATACTACTATATCCAATGTTACTACAATTCTTTTCCCTATTAATAGAATTACTTTAACTATTTAGGCATATAATTTTAAGAGACTTATATATCAATCAATACTCTATATATATTCCAGAAACCAAGGGACTTCAATGTAACTAAATAAATTTATACAAATTAATTATATTATATAGTTTTAAATCGATAGCATTGACCTGACCAAGGGACTTCAATGTAAATATTATATAGTTTTGGTTAACATATAAATTTAGAGAACACTTGAATATGGTGATTTCCTTAAAATAAACATGCCCCACTTATATGGTATTAATTAGTAGTATAAAGATGTTAATTATTTAACATACACAAATGTAATATAAGTATATGTCATATTTTGGAAACTATTAAAAAGTAAATAAATCAAGCTACATTTCCAAAAAAAATATATTATTCTATAATTATTTCTATTTGATTTAATGCATATATGTAATATATTTATATAAATGACTATTTTAGCGATGGAACCCGAACTCAAACCCAACCTAATTGATCCGTTTATCATGTCTACCTAAACCCAAACCGAATCCAAATGACTAGTTTAGCATGTGTATCTCCATTATCCACCTCTTGGAAACATAAACCCCGGTTAGACAAACTCCAAACTCCCCTCAAACCCTCGTCCTCTCTCCTCTCCACCAGGCAAAAACACAAGACAAAGCAATGACGGATGCAGCGCAACCTGAAAAGACCGAAGCCACGACGAACACAACGGCGTCAAAGTAGGCAGGTTGGCCAGGTGACAATGTATTTAGGCAAGAACAAGTATGGTTAAATGTCACATGATGGTTAAAATGCATTATAACATATTAAGGATCAATTACATGAGAAGAGATAAATTAATGAAGAATTGAGCATTGTGATACTTATTGTGTTTGGTGTAATTACATGATTGTCTTTGTTGGAATTGCTTGGGTTGGTTGTTATTTGATTGATATTGGAGGATGGCGGAGGATACTTGGTTGTGGTTATAGAGACGAAAGGCAGTTGGGAAACAGGCTTCCGCTTGAGTCACCCCTTGGAGCTTCCTACTCCAAGGGGGATGTGCACATCTAGTACTTGAGTTTTGGAGGGACTCGTGTGGTTGAGGCACGATGTCTAGCAGGGGACTCGAGTCGCTCTCGGTCCCGGTACCACGGACGTGTTCCGAGTACTTAGTGTTGGTATGTGGCGTCATGGGCGTGTCCCGGCCACCGGTTATATGGAGATAAGGAACTTGGAGAATGATTGTCATGTATTTCATATACTTGTTAGACTTATGGTTGGTTGCATTAGCATTTATTACACGAGCAAATAATCTTTATTATTTTCATTTATTGAGCATTTGTATTATTAAGCTAACACTTGGGTTTTTAAATGTCTGTGGTGAACCATATGGTGATTTCCGCCCATATGGGGAGCAGTGTTTGATAGGTTAGCTTGATTTGATGCGAGGGCTTGGGAGCGTACTTCATTACTCGTCACCACTTATGCTTATCTAGTTTTTGACAATTTAAACTCCACTTTATTTCAATTGGGTTGTACTAAATGGGATGACATTTTCATCCCCTAACATGTAACTATTTATCTAACTACAACTTATCTATTTAAGTTTATTGTCTTAAATTCTCCTTGACTTGTTTGTTCGCACTACAAGCTTGGGAAATCAAGTCTTGTGATGCCTCCATGTGTTGGGAATGCCTTGAGGAAGGCTCCGTTTGGCAAGACTTTTCAGGTTCCTGATTTGGTCAAAATAGCTTATTTGACCAAAATTTCAGGTACCTTATTTTTTTTGAGTTCACGTTTTTACCGCTTAAATTTATACTATTAAATAATTATCATATCCTTTTACGTCATTTCATCAAAATCAGGTACCTTTTCAGTTAGATTGTCAAACACTTTTTTATATAATCAGCTACCTTATCAGTGTGACACCCCCATACTCCAAGTGCCTTACCAGGACCACTTAAGGTATGAGAACGTCACCATCTTGGTTACCCTAGGCAATGATAACTAAATGACAATGAAGAAATATAATTTAAATAACAATATAGTTTAAAGTGATTACATGTTAAAAACCAAAACTGTTAAACTGAAATACAAGGTCCTCAGACGATCTACTAATAAAACTATCAAAGCTATAAAACATCGTCTGACACAGCGGAAGACTTCTAACTGCCACGTGATGACTCATCCCAGCTATCTCATACGCGTCATATCATGCCTGCTCAATAACTACTCACCACCCCCGAATGGATCACCACAGTTTTTAAAATAATTAAACGGGGTCAATACTAATTACACAAAAGAAAGATACAAAATCAATTACCAAATAGCACAATCGTCACATCAAACCCCGATCTCCATAAACAATCACCACGTAACTGATTATACACTAAAGTGTGTAGCCCTGCCAGAGTACCCATCGCAACAGATACTCCACACCGTCAGTGGGGGACCACAGCTGTACCCACCAAATCCTCGCTCATCTCCATCGAGCGATAAACCCACGTCCATTAATGTGCACATCTCTTCAGTGGCGGGTTCCACAGAAGGCGAATCATGGGCGTGAAGCCACTCCCGCAAGTGACTCCACTAAGCAAGGGACACGCCCTGAAGAACACAGACAGATAATCAGCAATCACAATACAACTCAACAATCGTCTGAAACAATCAACAATACTGACTACAACACAATTCACCACACATATCATGTAACTAATACTGAGTAGGGAAAACCCTACCTGAAATGCAATCACAAGCAGCAGACGATCTAACAGCTATCTTAAAAACGCTCTTCTACGAATCCTCCTCCTACTCACATAATCATACAATCACTACCACATCAACATAAACATAAAAAACCCCCAATCCCAAAATTAGGGTTTAAACAACCTTAACCAAATGCTATAAAAATGGTACGTAGGACTTACCCTTGACGCAAGGATCACAATGATATAAAGAACGATGAAATCCGACCTCTCTAGCTCCGGGATTTGCCAATAATGCGAATAGGAAGAACAACGTAGTTTGCAATCTCTTTTGAGTGTATTAGGTTTATAAAAAGTGTTTATGAAAGATGACGGCGTAATATAAATACTAATTCGCATTATTAACAAAACCCGTCGAGATATAACCCGTTAACCGACTTACTTGATCGAGTAACTAACATACTTGATCGAGTGCCACTTACTCGATCGAATACCAAGGCTACTCGATCGAGTACCCTACAGACAGAACACTGTTTCGTAAATCAAAACATGCTTACTCGACAGAGTAAGCCCCACTCTATAGAGTACCCAGAGACTCATAAAACCGTAGTATTACAGTCTTCCCTCCTTAAAAGGAACTTCATCCCCGAAGTTCAACCCATACTAAAAAACAATCATACTAACTCGATCAAGACACAACCACGCAACTAAGAACTCAAAACAAAACTCCAACCTACAAGACATGAACTCGTAACACCAATTCCACCAACTATTCCTATATCCACAACATGACTCACGATATCATATCCGCCACATTATAGCCTCTCTCGACACTAACTCCATACACTAGCAACTACCATCCAAAAACGCTTCTAGCTCCGTTTCACTAACATATTATCCACCAGCAAATCCAAAATCAAGACACCCATAAACATCAAACGGAATGTTACATTCTACCACCCTTAAAAGGAACTTCGTCCTCGAAGTTTACTCACACTTATAAACATCATCACCCAACTGCCAAAACTATGGAACTCATAATCATCATCATCCAACTGTCAACACTATCGAAATATTCTCACACTCGTAAGCATCACATTACTACAAGCACGGCCATGGCCCTTTTAACAATATCAACCACAATATATACAAGTCCATTTATTATGCTACATCAACACTCTACTTCTAATTATACTACCATATGCACAACCATCAAAATCTCTTGTATCTCATCCTACTCGTCTTAAGATAAATGTTACGTCCTCGTAACTCACTATACTAAATTCTAGCTATATCTTCTCATTATCCTTATCACCACCGCATGTCAAAGATAACCACCTATAATCTAAACACTCGCCATGCATATATCTGAGGCTCTCTTACTTAAACAACTCTCATACTTCAATTCACTCGTCACACCACCTAATCTATACCTCAAAATCTTTAGCTTAACCAAAACTCCAATTGTTCCCTATTACTGCCAAAACGACATAATCCTCTATACCTGCACCTATCTCCATACTCATAACTCACGATCCATAATTAATACATACACTCACACTAGATCCTCAAGTTCTTTTCTTTCATTACCGCAAAACTCATACATAGCTTAACATGACACTAATTCCCAACACCCTACACTCACTGTCCCAAAATCTGATTATGAACCACCTGCAGCGTCCAGATCAGTACAACACATGTTCCCCAAATCACTTGCCATGACTGTGTCTACCGATTCCTCATCTACAACAAGATCAACTATACTGTAACAACTTCTGTCAACTGTGTCCCATCAACAGAATATCACTATACTATGACAACAACGAAAACATATACAACTCTCTTTCATACCATATTCTACCCTCATTCCCAAACTTAAACTGGTAAGAAACATCAATAAACAAAACAACAGTCTACATGTTTAACCAAAAACTCACAAGGAACAGCAGCAAACAAAACAACAATCTCTGTATAATTGGTATGTACTTTCGAAAACTCGTATCATAATCATCTCGCCTACTCCACCACAACCGGTGACGGCATCGCAACACCGCCACCAACAGCAACACCGCAGTGCGAAAATACCCGCATCACAACACTAAGTACCGTGCCCGGATCACCACCCGAGGCACCACAACCACACTGATAGACATCGCAACATACACAATCCCATAAACACTGACTCAGAAATAACTTCTCGGACAAGAAAACTTACTCAAATCCACTTTACTGAATCACAACGCAACATATTATATGAATAAACAGATAAGCACCTCCTGAACATCATTCCTACCATTTCACGGAATACACATGTATTATAAATACACATACAATTATAACTAACCACGCCAGATCAATCGAATTATTACCATTTTTTTATTCAATTAGGTTACTGTACTCAACATATAGAAAATTCAGATAACAACTTTATAATTATCACACCATACTACTTCTTGTGAGGTCAAAACCTCACACAAACATTTATACACATCATAGACCCGTAATCACATTCAACTAGTCAATCCTGATCACGTAAGTTACCACCCGACAAAGGCTACCTCTCACCCGAGCTTAACTCGTATGCCCCTCATGACACATTCTCCCATTCGCATAACCATCACCTCATGCCAAATATAACCATACCATTACTATTCAACTATTAGCAACCGCCCCATCTAACCACATCTTATACTTCCCCACAAACGTACATATCAATCCGGCCTCTACAAAGTCAACCTCATTAGAATTGCTATCTTTCTTATCTATCACCATCCTTAACCACTAGTGACAACACCTCAACACAACCATCGTTCGGACATCAAGCCTCCTACACTCTTCTCTAAACATCACGGTTTCTTTCCTAACTTTGGCTAACATCCTAAATAACGAACATCAAACCCATCAACAAAATTACCTCAACATTATTCCCCATACTATCTTAATTGTATTGTCATCCAACTCTCCCCCAAATATCTCGTATCGTGCCAATACTCCACCAACTTCTTACTCCCTTAATTCCTCGAAACTCATGATTATCATGTCGTCCTGGAACTCCTATATAACTGTTAACTCAAATCCTCATGATAGTATCATACATCTCGACGATTCCTTACCTGTATATCACATAACTCTGGTGAACATTTTCCTAGTTTTACTCCCCTCATTATTTTCTTTTTATACTCGACAAAATCAATTAACCATTTAACTCCTTATTACTTCTACTTAATTCTTTAATGCTCCGGTTACCTTCTCATTGCTCCAAAACTCACATCTCATTATTTGATATCAGCATCATCTCACTATTTCTTGCTATCACTCACATTGATCATCAATAATTTTGTTTTTCCAGAATCCCAAAACTCATTTCATATTGTTACTTGCCCAAGGAAATCACGCATTAGTTTCACCTTTTGATAATACAAATTCCCAAAGTCACTCACTATCTGCAAATCCACGTCGCGTCATGTCTCCATTAAGTTCACTATATGCAACTCTTCTCACTCCCTCTAAAACGACCTTTCGTTACATATATCCTTATCCAACACAGTTCCTAACCATCTCCCTCCATAATTCCTTACGCATCTCAAGTTGCTACTATCCACATCCTTCCTTTCAATCTCTTCATTCTCACGTTCCTTAGACTCACATCATCCCTTGCCCACACTCACTTACTTTAACATTACTCAACACACAACCATATCGCTCACCTTACCCCACAAAACATGCTTCATGCCTCAATAAGCCATACCGATCTTCCTTTTCTCTTCCCACTATCTATCACAACACATATAACTCATGTCTTCCCACTGAACTCATACTCACCACAGGTGTCACTCCTTACATCATAAGATTGAGTAACTTACGCATCAGGACCAACACATACGTGAAATAACGCATAAAGAAGCAAAAGAACACCTTTAAATTAAACATAACAGGCAAGAGAGTCAAAAGATAAGCATATGACCCAAAACAGGGGTCACTAGATCGAGTACAGGCCACTCGATCGAGTGAGTGAGTTACTCGATCGAGTGAGTGAGTTACTCGATCGAGTAGGTGAAGGTCAGAGACACGTATAACAAATTACTAAGGCTACTCGATCGAGTAAGGGCTACTCGATCGAGTACCAAGAGGTGCACTCGATCCAGTGGCCGATCGAGTACCCTACGCATTTCTCAGCACTGTCCAGTTTTCGTAAAAAGGTTATAACTCACTCGTTTATCGGTCATTTTGGGCGTGTGACCTATCGTTAGAATCGTAAAAGAACAAGTTATCACCTCCAATTGGAATCACCTCAAAATCATTTATGAATCTCAAGGTATAACAGTTTAAAGACAACTTTGTTGAAATCAGACGACATAACTATTTGACTTTTACTTCCAAACAACTTAAACAACAACAAGGTAGACAAAAACAACTCAATACTCATAAAATCAGTATCTCTAACCACATGTTACTATCTTCAAAAGCCAAGCAACAACATCCATTATGCACATACATCATTCAACATACCAAGTATATATTACCTACATGTTTTTATTCTATAACTTTACTCAACCAAAATCACAAATATATAACATCAAGTCTCCTATTCACATGTTACTAGCATATCAACATTATAAAATCTCGTCCATCATACAACATGCTTTATCCGAAATCATATTATCATGCAACAATTATTCATCTTTTTCCACCAATTATTCACGCTCCTACTCAAACTCTCAGCTATATAAACTCGTACAACACTACCAACAACATATATATATATATATATATATATATATATATATATATATATATATATAGGGTCAGGATCCGGTGAGAACCACTAATATAATGAGAACCGTGAGAACCCTTACTAAATCATCCTCAAATCTTGTTCCGAAAGTTTTGATGGATCATTTAGCCTTAGTTTAGTTTATTCAAACACATTTTTAGTATAGCTAAACAAAATTTATTGTTTTATTAACAAAATATAAACTTAATGTGCAAAAATACAATTATGTATAATAAAATGGCTATAGATGCACTAAAACGAATACTATTTGCATGAAAATTATTACGTGCATGAAAATGATTACTAGGTGCATGAAAATATCAAGCTCTAGGTGCACGAAAACGAGTTCTAGGTGCGTGAAAATTGTTAAATACATGAAAAATGGCTAGTAGGCGCATGAAAATTAATAAAATGTTTCTCGTATCGATTCCGGTCAATAATTTATACATTTTGGACCAAGAGATATGTTATCTAGGCATAAAATTCTATGCCGAATCCAAATATGTTGTTATTTTTAAGAAAAATAATCCGCAAGGTGGAGTTCTCACGGTTCTCATTATGTTGGTGGTTCTTATAGGATCCCAATTCTATATATATATATATATATATATATATATATATATATATATATATATATATATATATATATATATATATATATATATATATATATATATATATATATATATATATATATATATATATATATATATATATATATATATATATATATATATATATATATATATATATATATATATATATAGATTTAGGATCCGGTGAGAACGAACACTCGGTGAGAACGATGAGAACGCACTAATATAAGGTCAATATTAACTACTGACACCAACTCTCACATACATTATTCCGTACTTTACTCTCCCCTGTTACTCACTTCCCACTATTAAATGATGTCGGCGTCGGAGTTTCCATCACCACCGCCGTCGGCAACGCACTTTCCACCAACGTTTTCTCTTAAACCGCTGTTGTCCACCACCACGCTTCATCTCTCTTGACCACCCGCAAACTCCATCATCACCCAACCGTTACCGTCGCCGCCTTCCAAAATATTTTCCATCCGACACTCCTCCTTAACCGCTAGCTCTCCGTCGTCGACGTTGTCAAGTCCTACTTTACTCGCCTCCACGACCAACGCTGGCGGCATCACTATCTACCCTGATTTAATAAACTCAGACTAACTTGGTTGCTGACTCAGTGCAACATTCAACATTTCAATCGCTACAACCACAAAAGGTGGATTGAAACCGTTGCATATGAAGAAATAAGAGTTTCCAACATTCAATTATACAGTTTGAACCGAGCTATGGACCGAGCTATGGAGCATTGATTTTGAGTGTGGTGAGGAATTCGTTTAATCTTTTGATTGCACTTGATTGTGAATTCCTTTAAGCAAATCGAGCATTGACACCAATCCACCATTGAGCATATACAGCTTAGATTGGAGGCTTTTCAGCTAGAATTATGGTTTATAATTTGGGGATTTTTTTGGATGTTTTTTTTTTTTTTTTTTTTATATGAGAGTGTATCTAGATCAAATATTGGTGTATCTAGAATAATATTCTGTGTATATAGATAATTGGGAGTTTTTTTTGGTATCATAAGCTGGGAAAAAAATGTACGGAGTATTTGTATTGTTGACAACGGGGTATGTATTCAGATCGGACAATGGAATTCCACAAGAAATGGCCAGTTCATGAGTCATTTTTGAGGTGGGTATACCAATGATGTTCTTCAACTTTCCTAGGCGCAATAACTCACCTATTCTAGCAGCAACATGTTTCGCAGTAGATCCAGTTCCTAAGCCGATAACCATACCTGATTCGACATATTCCACTGTCTTATATGCTGCAATTTTATTCATTTCATCTTGGGTTAATATCCCTTGAGAAGACGACCCATTCAATTTGGCCTTTTCCATGTCTGCTTTATCTGTGCAGTTACACTACAGTTAAGAAACATGTGTGTGGACCTCAGTTGGCAGAATTAGGATTTTGTGAAAGCGGTGCAACACAATTCAAAGTATATCATTCTTTTAGGGACACCGGAATTACTTAGTACAGAGTAATTATTGTATGATTTATCGTAACAAAATTGTAAATAATAGAAAGGTATGGAAAAGCTCACTCCTTTCCAACTGATAAACTAGGTAAAAGAAATGATTTTCTTAGTTATCATTTCACTATCATGCAAATCATCTAAGGAAGTCAAGCATAAACTTGAACAGTTGTGAAGGCATCATAGGATGGCGATATTCTCTGACCATAGACTTGTCGGAGCTCTGATGTCTTGTTACCGAGTCGTACTTTACTCACTCACGCATAAGCTTATACCGGTCTCGCTCACCATCAACCATAACCACCTCCAACAACAATTAACCCTATGACTACCACCACCGCGAAATTAGTGTATTTGGTTTATTTATTGACGTGTCTCAAACCAACTTTTATGTATCTAATAAATAATTTTGTGTATCTATATTAGACACATTAAAATAGTGGCTAGATACATCAAATAATAAAGTAGATACATTAAAAAGATGGGAAGAACAGAACAGTGTGGACATGAGGCATTGTCGGCGTCCACGGTGGAGAGGATAAGCACGCATAACCCATTGTAAATTTGCTGGCGATTTGGGACGCAGAGATTTAGGGCGATGTGGGATGCGGAATAGGGCGACAACGGTGGTCATCAGACATTAATCGGTCTTCTTTCTCACTCTCTACTCTGGCAAGGCGGCTCTGTACTCCGGCGAGGTGGCCGGCGATGGGTTAGGTGATCGATAATAATGACGGAGGTGTTGGGTTAGATTGATAAATATTCGATTGGATTTATTGGGAGACCGTGGGGAATCGAGGTCGAAGATAATCAGGTGATTGGGAATCGTTGCCGGCGTAAGGTGGTGGTGAGGTTATTGCCGGCGACTGGTGATGGTGATGGAAGAACATGAGAAAGAAGATGTGGGTTGTGGTTTGTGGTTTGGGATACAGGAGAATGAAATGTACTAATGATCTAATAAGGCCTGATCTACTAATGACGCTTAGATTGATTTTAATCCATTGGTTAGTGTGCGTTCTCACCGTTTGCACCGAGTAGTCGTTTGCACCGGATCCCACCTCTCTCTCTCTCTCTCTCTCTCTCTCTCTCTCTCTCTATATATATATATATATATATATATATATATATATATATATATATATATATATATATATATATAGAGTCGGGATCCGGTGAGAACTCCTAAATATTTGAGGATTGAGGATTAGTGAATACAATATCACGTTTCTTCAATACAATATCACGAAAAATCGACCTTTGCCAAAATTTTTTTTTTTAAAAAAAAATTATAATTTTTTTTTCTCGTACGGGTGTTTTTTTTTGTGATATTTTATCGAATAACCCGTGATATTGTATGAACAACCTATGCTATTGTAACGAAATCCTCAATCCTCAAAAAGATAGTGTATCCTCACATGATCCCATTCTTATATATATATATATATATATATATATATATATATATATATATATATATATATATATATATATATATATATATATATATATATATATATATATATATATATATATAACTCAAACCAAACAAATTTTCTTTCCGTATTTCTATAATGCCATATCGTAAAACAACTATCATGCTTTCAATCAATAACTTAAGAAATCACATCATCACCATCTTTTTCTACACATTCCCCATTCTCCACATACTTACATCCACTGATTCATGCCACAAATCACTATATAGGCACACAATTCACAAGATAAACACATAGCGATCCCGACTCATATCCCATGGTGACCGGTTCAAAATTGTAGGGCAAGTTCGCGACTTTAGGACGTCTCCCAAGTCTTTGCATTAGCTCCTACAACTTCTACCCGGGTTCATTTTATTTTGACTCCCTATATTCATTAGGTTCATTGGTTACAGGTTTCAAGATCGTCGCTCTGATACCACTTTGTAACACCCCCATACTCCAAGTGCCTTACCAGGACCACTTAAGGTATGAGAACGTCACCATCTCGGTTACCCGAGGCAATGATAACCCAATGACAATGAAGAAACATAATTTAAATAACAATATAGTTTAAAGTGATTACATGTTCAAAACCAAAACTGTTAAACTTAAATACAAGGTCCTCAGACGATCTACTGATAAAACTATCAAAGTTATAAAACATCGTCTGACACAGCGGAAGACTTCTAACTGCCACGTGATGACTCATCCTAGCTATCCCATACACGTCATATCATGCCTGCTCAATAAACGGGGTCAGTACTAATTACACAAAAGCAAGATACAAAACATCAATTACCAAACAACACAATCGTCACATCAAACCCCGGTCTCCATAAACAATCATCACGTAACTGACTACACACTAAAGTGTGTAGCCCTGCCAGAGTACCCATCGCAACAGATACTCCACACCGCCAGTGGGGGACCGCAGCTGTACCCACCAAATCCCCGCTCATCTCCATCGAGCGATAAACCCACGTCCATTAATGTGCACATCCCTTCTGTGGCGGGTTCCACAGAAGGCGAATCATGGGCGTGAAGCCACTCCCGCAAGTGACTTCACTCAGCCAGGGACACGCCCTGAAGAACACAGACAGATAATCAGCAATCACAATACAACTCAACAATCGTCTGAAACAATCAACAATACTAACTACAGCACAATTCACCACACATATCATGTAACTAATACTGAGTAGGGAAAACCCTACCTGAAATGCAATCACAAGCAGCAGACGATCTAACAGCTGTCTCAAAAACGCTCTTCTACGAATCCTCCTCCTATTCACATAATCATACAATCACTACCACATCAACATAAACATAGAAAACCCCAAATCCCAAAATTAGAGTTTAAACAACCTTAACCAAATGCTATAAAAATGGTATGTAGGACTTACCCTTTACGCAAGGATCACAATGATACAAAGAACGATGAAATCCGACCTCTCTAGCTCCGGGATTTGCCAATAATGCGAATAGGAAGAACAACGTAGTTTGCAATCTCTTTTGAGTGTATTAGGTTTATAAAAAGTGTTTATGAAAGATGACGGCGTAATATAAATACTAATTCGCATTATTAACAAAACCCGTCGAGATATAACCCGTTAACCGACTTACTCGATCGAGTAACTAACATACTCGATCGAGTACCAAGGCTACTCGATCGAGTACCCTACAGACAGAACATTGTTTCGTAAATCAAAACATGCTTACTCGACAGAGTAAGCCCCACTCGATAGAGTACCCAGAGACTCATAAAACCGTAGTATTACAATCAGTTCCTAATTTCCAGCTACCTTATCGGTTAGCTTTTCAGGTTTCAGTTAGCTTTTCAGTTTTTAACTACCTTTTCAGTTAGTTTTACCAAACATAGCCGAAGTGTCCCAATTCATGGGGGGTGTTACAACCTATAGTTTGGAGTATTTGTGTTAAATAACCCTTATTTTTATTAGTAATAAAAAAACTTATTAACTTAGAATGTCTTTTCATGGTAGTAGATTTTTTTTTTTCTATCTCTTATTAATATATTACATTTAGTAAATTATAACATTAAATTAAAAAAATAGTTCATTTATGCAAATAATTTAATTGAAAACTTCTCTGTATAAAATAAACCTAAAAAATATCGTACTTTAGCACGGGTTTAGGATTAAAACTTGAAAGGAGAGCAATGAAATTCGGACCCGAACCCGACTTGATTGATCCGTTTATCACGCTACCTAAACCGAAACCGGATCCAAATGACTAGTTTAGCATGTGTATCTCTATACTCCACCTCTTGGAAACATAAACCCCGGTTAGACAAACTCCAAACTCCCCTCAAACCCCCGTCCTCTCTCCTCTCCACCAGGCAACAACAGAACAGAAAGCAATGACGGATGCAGCGCAAGCTGAAAAGACCGAAGCCACGACCAACACAGTGGCGTCAAAGTGGGCAGGTTGGCCAGGTGACAATGTATTTAGGTTAATAGTACCAGTGGTCAAAGTAGGCTGCATTATTGGTCGTAAAGGTGAGCTTATCAAGAAGCTCTGTGATGATACTCGTGCCAAAGTTCGTGTCCTTGATGCCCCTCTTTCCACCCCTGATCGCGTGGTGAGTTTCTCCTCTCTATTTCTCTCTTTTTTCCCAAACAAACATTGAATTTCATTTATATTGTTTGTTTTAGGGTTTTTTTTATTATTAGGTATGTGCCAATTTGGGGTTTTATGCTGGATTTTAGAGGCGAAACTGTACTCTATTAGTTTTAGGTATTGGGTTGTTTTTGTTCAAACTGTGTATTATCTGGTTAGAATACCGGTAATTGGTTGAGCTTATTGTCCAGATTTTGTTTCTGGGTATGTGCCATTTTGTTGTTTCGCCGTAGTTTGGTAAATTAACTGTCTTTTTGTGGGTTTGTGTTGTTTTGTAAGGAGTATTTAATTTGGGTAATGGTGGTTGGTTGTATTGGATGGTAGTTTTTTCTTTTGGGAATGTGTATTATTGTTTTCGGTCGAAACAGCTGATTTTAGGACTTAGGCGAATGTTAATTGGTTTTGCGCTTTCTAGGGGAACGCTAGGAATATGCGTGACACAACTCATATGTTAATTGGTGTTGCGCTTTAGTAAATTAGAACGGTGCAATCTTTTAAGGTCTGGTAAGGGTCAGGGTACGTTTCTGTATCTATACCTTGGGTTGTCGTTCCAGACACACGGGTATGGCCCTTCAAGTGAATAATCCAAGTGACATAGCATACTTAGTTGTTCCATCACTAATGATAGAGCCTTACAAAAGGGGAGAGTTATTAGGCGTTGGGCTATGGAATAGCTACTTCACGGAAATTTTGCAAGGGTAAAACCATCTTCAGTATATGAGACATAGTACCTCTACTTTTGCTGCTCGATTGCTCGCCTGTGATTTGACGTCAGTCTATGTTACTTGGACACCCCGTTTTACTGGCTTGTTAATTGTTGGCACAACTCATATGCTGACACTGATTCACGAGGTAGAGGTGTTAAGCACTACAATTTAGTCTTAATGGTACTCCCTCCTATCCATCAGGTTTTTAACGTTTGATATTGGATAGATTATTTAGGAAAATTGTATTAATCAAGCCAATTACATTTTTACCGTTCCAGTCTCACTAAACCCCCCATCCACAACCTCATCCTCCTAAAATCAACCACCAACCTCCCGTCGGAAAAACCCATCGCCCTCTACCTAAAACCACCTTGTACACGCCGAAAAAAGCATGTACCCTCTGAAACCACCATAACCCCGCCGGAAAAGGCCCCATATTTGCCGAAATCACTACCACCCCGCCGGAAAATGCCCCCATCCACACAAATCACCTCCATACAACCGAAAAAAGTCCCCCGCCCTTGGAGAAGCAACCCTTGCCCGTATTAAATCCTAGATCTAGGGTTTTGAGGGTAGGGGTGGGTTTTCTATAGGTGGGGGTTACTTTTTCGAGTGGTGGAGGGTTCGTTTTGAGGACGGTGGAAGATTTTTCGAGGGGTGGGGCGGTTCTTTCGCCTGTTTTCTAGTGGAGTAAGGTGGTGGTGAGTTAGAGTTGTGGTAAAGATGATTACGGTGGTGGGGGTAAGAGAATGGGTGGCCTGGTGATTTGGTGGGTGGTGATCGTTGGATTGGTGGTGGTGGGTGATGGTGGAAGTTGGGATAGGGTAGGGTGGTTGACTTAAATGAGTATGAGATGGGAGGTGAGTTAGAATAATGTTTGATAAAGGGTAGTGAAATAAGGCTGGGACGTGGGTTGGTAATTGTAGTTGGGTAAGTTTTTCCTAAAATGGAAACGTAAAGAATCTGTTGAACTTGCCGAAAGAGGAATATGTAGAGAATTTGATAAATGGGACGGAGTCTTAAATAAGAGCAGGTAGGCTGGTAGAGAAGGCAAAAGCAGAAGGATTTTAGCAGTAAAACTTTGATTTCTGAAAGAATAAAGAGCAAGGAGAAACATGGGGAAGGGTAATTAAGGCTTAAAAATCTGATAAACAAAAGTGTTGCAATGGAATTACAAAACGAGTCGTGAACCTTGTCTACATCATTTGTCAAGACACTTGTTAGACCACATGTTGACAAGTCTGAGTAACATGCATTACCGTATTAGTGTAACCAGAACTTTCTAGATAATTGATCTTTTTCATTATAAATTTGCAAATTTGAAAAACATGACAATTCAGGAACCCATAATAACAGGGAATAACGACAGTGTAACCAAAATGACGATGTCCTCATATTCTACGGTTTATGGCTTCGTTACTGGCTGATATTAACCCTTATATAATCTTAAAAGGCAGAAGATGCACTGAGGCAACGAGGGGCGGGTGATAACGCACTATGCGCGAGGCAAAGGAGTGCACCTCATAGATATGAGGCGCACAAGTTTTGCAAAACAAAATATTGAGTTCAAAATCAAACTATCTACCATAATATCCGTTTTGGTTTTATAAAGACTGCTTACATGTAGAAGAGTATAAACTGGTGGTCGAGGCAGATGAATTGGTAAGGCAGAAGGCTATCGACATAGTAGCAACCACTGTCTTTCTAGAGAAAATCAATCTACATTGTTATAATATTAGTGGTTTAATATTTCCTGATAAAAAAGATAGTGTACGTACTTGCACGCCATCTCTTACATTGCCTTGAAGAACCGCTTCCCTAATTGAAACTTTACCTAGTGGAGATACTCGCATGTTTCAGGTAGTGGCTAGTTTTTTTTGGTGCTCTACATCCTATTTAACTAGATTGTAGTAATATTGTTATTTTTAAGTTTATTTAAAAACCTGGCGATCAGTTAGTTTTTTATCACTTGATATATATGTTTCGTATGAATGTGCCGGTGAAAAGATAAATATTCATTATCTATTTTCTTGTATGGCCTTTTGTTTGTATGGTGAGAGGGGGAGGGTAATGGATCTCATATTCTGATGGACCAGCTTTATTTTAGCATCTGATCTTAATAAAGTGGGCTTTGTTGTCTCTCTAATACAGCAACAGTCTTAGTCATGAGGTCAGCTATTTGGTATTTGATTAAATTTGAATTTGACTATCAGTGTGTAGTGTATTTGTTCTATCTGCAAGTATGTCCTCCCTGCTCGATTCTTTGACTCAGATTTTATTACCAATAATATCGGCAACTTCTCAAATGAAATAATAAGCTAGAACCCTAGAGAAAGAAACCAACAAGTCTCCCCCAATGGATATGGAAGTGGTGGTGAAAACTCTATGCCTATTATTTGTATGTCTCCTTTTTACAAGAACTCTTTCTCAGGCGGCTGTTCATGATCTGAGTGTTGCATTCTCAAATCTCAAAGCACCTACTCATTGTTGTCTTTGATTATCTTTAGGTCTTGATATCTGGGAAGGAAGAGCTGGATGCTTCGTTGTCTCCAGCAATGGATGCCGTTATAAGATTGTTTAAGCGTGTCACTGATCTAGATGGTGATGATAAAGGGCTAGGACCTGATGCAGCTGCATTCTGTTCAATAAGGTTATTGGTAGCATCCACGCAAGCTACAAATCTGATTGGCCGACAGGGGGCTACTGTTAAAACGATACAGGAGGGCAGTGGTGCTGTTGTGCGAATTTTACCTGAAGGTATGTGTAAAGCCATGTGTATTTTGCAGGATCTCATATCTTTTGCTTTGGCAAATGATGAAAATGAGTAATGCAAGATGGTCACTAATTGGGTATCGCTTTCAATTGTGAAGTGTGGTCGATCGTAACACAATTTTTATTACGTGTCGTTCGGAAATCTCTCTTTTTTTTTTTTTTTTTTTTTTTTTTTTTTAACTTTTTAAGCACGGGGTAAGGTTGGTCCACAATCTCTAACTTGCACATGAAGATGGCCCACAATTTTTTAGAAAATAGGGGTGTCTGTGTCAATTTGCTGGCAACAACTTGCCAATAATTGAAATAGATAACAATTGACTAATACACCCAAAATCGAAAATAGATAATTGTTGACCGGGATAGAGAGAGTACTATACAAAAGTTCACTATAAATAGTTTAGCATGGAATTTATTTTTCTTGGAGAATTATTTTGGGCTTATAGCTATATTTAACGTTCTTTTAATTTGATCAACGACAATAACAAATACAACACTAACTCACTGCCATAAGGCTCCCACAAATGTAAAAGGCTCAGATTTATGCAGCCTTACCTTAGATTAAAAAAGCGCATCTCCAGTGTGCCTTAGGCGTGCATTGAATGAGGCACTTGATAAAATGCCTTGCCATTTTAGGTTATGTTCCATGTTAGGCACTAGCCAAAAGTCCAAAACGTCTCCAGTGCGCCTAAGGGTGCCTTACTGCCTTAGTATCAGTTCTGTTTTGTGATGTAAGTTAAAATTTGCTCGATTTTACAACATTTACTGACCGAGAGTCCGAGACTGGAATCTGGATCACCATTTGATTTCTGATTCAGTTACCTGCTTTTATACCTCTTTGGAAATTGAATACCCAGCAATCTAGCATTAGGAGTTACAAGGATTTCTGGCTTACATTGGCTTTTTTGCGACATTTTTTGGTCATTGCGTCATTTATTCCGTACTATATTATATAATGCTAGGGAATCTGTTTTCAAATTACTTTAATTCTAAGGCTTATCTTGTTCATGTAGGTGAACTTCCTTCATATGCCACCCCTGATGAAAGAATTGTTGAGATACATGGTGAGGCGTTTAAGGTTCATAAGGCATTGGAGTTGGTTCTTGGTCATTTGAGAAAATTCTTGCATGATCACAGTATGGTGGATGTATTTGAAAAAACTGTAAGTAGTTGCTCTTATTTGTTGTTAGTTTTACTTTTTATTTTTACTTTTCTTCTCTGTTTTCGCAGGGTTCTAATATTCAGTGTTTCTGCAGTACAATGCAAGAATCTCTCAGGATAGAACAGCTGACGTTTGGGCTGATAAGACCCAGAACGTGTCTCTCAATACTCTATCTCAGACATTGACTGGAGATGATTTGTGTCCGTCATTTAAGAGCGATTATTTTAACCGTGATGTAGACCTAGAAACAAAACTCACCCGATCAACTTTGTCACAGTATGGGTCAGATCTTGGCCATAGCTCTCTATATGCTAGAGAACTTGTACGTGCTGCTGCGCCTATAATCACTCAGGTATTGTCTATTTTAAGATATGCTTTAGAATGGTTTCCTTGTTTACCCCCTTAAATCCGGCTAGAATGTTTGGTTCCATTAGTCATCTATTTGTTAGTTAAAACCAGTTTTGTAGCATTGTTTATTTATGACATTCGTTCAATGTTTTTTCACCACAGTAATGAGTATAATCTGCTAGTCTAGAGGCTTAATGCGTTTGAGACAAAACAAACATTTGATATTCTATTTTGGCAAATACTTAAGGATCTCATTTAGTTTAGTTACTACCTCCTCCACAGTCATTTCTTCACGTCTACTTTTGGCACCAAGATGAGGATAACAGAGAAAGTATGCTTCAATAAATATAGAAAAACAAAAACAATTTGCACATGAGAAGAATTAGAACCTACTCATGAATAAAACGGAAATTTAAGGAAATGATTAAGACACCCAAATAAGGTAAACATAAAGAAATGACCGAGAGAGGGGGAGTATGATCTATGGTTGATTATGTCCTGTTCTCCTCTTTACTTATTTTAAGGATTCAGTGAGATATTTGTGGCTAATGCTCTCCAAAGGTGACCTGTTATCTCAGTCACTTTACTGTCATGATAACTCTCCCTTTTTCGCTGTTGTACCTCAATGAACAGTTTCATGCGAAGGTTCATGTTAGTCGAACCACATTGTATTGGGAATAAGGCTAATTTGTTGCTGTCCTTGTATGGATTTGGAATTTGGAGAGGGTAGTTAATTACAAATTACAAGTTCTGATGCAATTAGAGCTCTTACCCACAAGCAGTGGTGCAGAGGTGAAACTAGTAGTTACAGTATCTTAGATTATATGGTTATATCTGAGGTGTTCACGAAGTTTTGAAATGAAGAGTTCATCTGCTATATTCCCGCCGACACTAGTTCCTTCTCCTTTACAACAACAACAACATCAGAGCCTTAATCCCAAAATGATTTGGGGTCGGCTGACATAAATCATCCTTTAGAACCGTCCAAGGGTGAACGCACGCCTCAAAATGCGAATAGAAAAGTAGAGGTTTTAAAATCGAATTCCGGATTTCTTTTATAAAAACTTAAAATTTAAATCGAAAGAAAAGATTAAAACGATTTTGACAAATGAAATAGAATTAAGGATCCGGAATGCCTTAAAAGTAAACCAAGTAAAATATATAAGAAAGTGGTTGGTAAAAAAGTGTAATAAAGATGAGAAGAACAAATAATTTAATTTCTTTAAATTAAATAAAAACACTAAATATGTCAAAAAAACATCAAATACTAAAAATCCACATGTATCCTTTCCCTCCATTGTGCCCTCTCCGTCACCATACTCTTCTCAAGCCCCAAAAATCTCATATCGTGTTCTATCACTCTTAACCATGTCTGTCTCGGTCTTCCTCCACCTCTAGGGACCTTTTCTGTTCTCCAAGTCTCCAGCCTCCACTAGTGCGTCCATAGGTCTCCTTCTCACATGGCCAAACCATCTTAGTCGGTTTTCCATCATCTTGTCCTCTATTGGCGCCACTTTTACCTTTTCCCTAATCACCTCATTCCTTAAACGATCTTTCCTTGTATGTCCGCACATCCACCTCAACATACGCATCTCCGCCACACTCATCTTTAGAATGTGAAAGTGTTTCACGGCCCAACACTCGGAACCGTAAAGTAAGGCAGGCCTAATTGCCGTGCGATAAAATTTTCCCTTTAATCTTTGGGGCATATCTTTATCGCATAAAAACCCTGAAGCACTCTTCCATTTCAACCATCTCGCTTTAATTCTGTGACCGACATCACCGTCTAACTCCCTATGTTTTTTAAAAATAGATTCTAGATACCTAAAGAAATTTGACCCTCAACAACATTCCCATAAAAAATAATACTCCCCACCTCTGTCGATCTCGACCCCGCTACGTTAGTGAACCGGCACCTCAAATACTCGGTTTTACTCCTGCTCAGCCTAAACCCATGAGTCCCTAAAGTATGTCTCCACAATTCCAACTTTCTCTCCATCCCCTCTTTCGTCTCATCAATCAACACAATATCATCAGCAAACATTATACACCAAGGGATGTCGTCCTGAATATCCCTTGTCAACTTATCCATAACTATAGCAAAGAGAAAAGGACTAAGTGCGGAACCTTGATACACCCCGATGGTAATGGGAACTTCTTCCGTTCTCCCAACGTTAGTGCGAACACTTGCACTAGCCCCTTCATACATGTCCTTTATGAGGTCAATATATTTTCGAGACACACCCTTTCTCGTCAAAGCCCACCAAAGTACTTCTCTCGGTACCCTATCATATGCCTTTTCCAAGTCAATAAAAACCATATGCAAGTCTTTCTTCTTGTCCCGATGGTGTTCCATCAACTGTCTCATGATATAAATCGCATCCATAGTCGATCTCCCAGGCATAAATCCAAATTGGTTATCCGAGATGTCTACACATCTCCTAAGCATTTGCTCGATTATCCGCTCCCATAACTTTATCGTATGACTCATAAGTTTAATTCCCCGATAATTGGAACACTCTTGAACATCCCCTTTGTTCTTGTACAAAGGGACAAGAGTGCTTCTCCTCCAAGCTGATGGCATCTTGTTGCTCCTCCAAATCTTGTTGAAGAGCATGGTTACCCATTCAATCCCTTTCTCCCCGAAGCACCTCCAAACTTCTATGGGTATACCATCCGGTCCCTCTGCTTTCTTTGACCCCATCTTTCTTAACGCCTTTCTAACTTCACTCTTTTGTATTCTACGCACAAATTCCCGATTAACCATGCTTGGTGTTACCTCTACATCCCCAAAACCTTGTTCTTGATGTCCATTGAATAAAGTATCAAAGTAAGATAATATTACTTGTGATATCTTGAGACGCTAATGTCACCTGCTTGGAGACTCTTGTTTATGCGCATCGCCAATTTGCGTCCTCTTTAGTGTATCCTCACTTATAAAGTTTTAACAATTTTAATCTGCTCAAGTATAATTCTTAAGCATTGTTCCTGTGAATTATGTTGCTGCCCTTTGCGCTCTGCTTCCCTGTTCGGGTACTTTCTACGGAAGTAAGCGCCCAAAATTACAGTGAAGCGCCCACTCTAATATTTTTAATTATCCCATTTACTCAATCATGTGATTGTGGAAATTTTGAAATGGGTCTAATTGAGTAAAGTGGAGGGAGTAGCTATTTATGGTGTTTCTAGAGCATCTGTAGGATAAGGCTTCCTAGAAAATCGTCATTTTTCCTGGGATGTGTCTTCCTCTGATCTTTTTAACATTTGGAGCTGGATATTGTATTTGGGAAAATTAGAGATACGGGTACCATTATCACAATTTCATCTGTCCTTTTTGTTCCCGGTGGATCATTATTTAAGTAATGTAAATGACTTTCCGTTTCATAACAAGGGTCTCCTGACTGAGATTCTTGTTATCAGCATTTGCGTCTGGCTCTCTGGCTAGATGGACTAGTTAGTGAATGACAAACCCTTATTATGTTACATTTCTGCTTGACTACTGAGTACTTATGCTGATGTTTATAAAGTGAAATTTAGCATTAAATGTTCTCACTCAGTGCCTTATTTTTCCAGTAACTACGTATCAACTCCCTTGACTTTGAAACTAATTCAGGTGACACAAACCATGCAAATACCGCTTTCCTACGCTGAAGACATCATTGGAGTTGCTGGAACAAATATCGCGCGAATTCGCAGTTCAAGTGGTGCAGTGCTAACGATACAAGAAAGCCATGGCCAAGGTCATGAGATCATTGTAGAAATCAAAGGCACAGCAACTCAGGTTCAGACTGCTCAACAACTTATCCAGGTTTCTACCTTCTCCTGTCTAGTTCTTGATTCAAAGGTCTGTTACAGGGGCAGACGGGGCGTGTAGGCAGGGTAGGCATGTGCCTGCCCCAAGTCAAGGAATAAGATTAATTTATGCCTTACCAATTTCACAAAAAATGCCTTGGTTTAGTGGTGCTTGAGAAGATGTTAAAGTGTAACTTGGCAGCCACCCAAGATTGGGGGTTCAACTCCTCTAAAATACAATTTATTTTCATAAATGCCTGCTTTTTCCCCTTTTTCCTACACTTTTAGACACACAGTTACTATTCCCAACTTTTCATTTCATCTTATTTTTCCATATAATATAATTCGTTTATTATGTTAAGTTGGTTCAACGGCAATTGAATAGTTTGCCCCAAATTAACGTAACCCAAAAAATACTATTTCATTTCTACTTTTTGAATATGTCCAAAAGTCAAAATATGCAAGAATAATTTTCAAAAATCGACAATTTTAAAGAATAGAAAGTGTTAAGTAGCGATTTATAGTTATAGTTGCGGAACATGCGGGCATGCGGCCTTAGGAAATAAGTACAATAACTTAACAATCATCCAGAGAAAAAAAAAATTGTGCCCTCCCAAACTAAAATCTGTGTCCTGGTCTGTTATACTGTATTTTTTTGGGGTTAAAACGTAGCTGTTATCAACTCACAAGCACATTTTTCACTCAATGGGGTCAAATAGTTTGTATGTAATCCTTGAGCTGTGGATGGTGGAACCAAGCAAAATGATTCACTAAACTCTGCATTTCCTTAGTTTTGAAGTTTCTTTATTAAGAAGTAGGGATCAGTCAATCAGAAATCGTGGTTTTGTGGTTTAGACCCACTGGTATGGCTGTGTAGATCGGCATCCTAGTCTTGCTCTTTATTGTAACTCTTCTGTATATCGTTTGTTTTTGATTGGTTATATGGAGATTGAAGGATCTTTGCGACCTTGTATCAGTTATCCTATCTTTTTGTGCAGGAGTCAATCAATGGTCACAGATCACTGACTGGAGCGAACATTTATGGCGAACCTGAACGACGCCTGAGTTCAACCTACTCGGAGCTTTCGGACACTCCATATCCATCTTATGCAAGCCAAAGTCTTGGGGGAGGCTACAGTTCCTTCGGAGGAGGTTACAGTAGCTACAGGTTCTGAGTTTCCATAGGATACCCCTTTGTATCATTTTCCGACATTATCACTAATTAGAAGGTTCCGTTGTTTTCATCTGTTTCATGAGTAAATTTCTCTTTCTTCATACAGTATCATCTACTCATATCACAGCACACTGGAGAAAGGGTGAAGCAAACTAATCCAACAATTTTATGTTTTTGTGCTTGTGAGATATAGTTCAACTTCAGTTATTAAATACTTCCTCCCATCCAGACCAAAGGTTACAGTTGCTTTATCACACTTGCCGAGACACGTTTTGTAACTTGCATATCTTTAGTTATGCATTATTAAAAATTATAAAAATTTGATATTCTTATAGCATTCATGACGATAAATCAAACAAGATCTCACATGACTATATTTTGTCTTATAGATTAAGAATAATATCAAAAATTCCATACGACCATGAATAGTGCCAAAAAGCAACTGTAACCTTTGGTCTGGATGGGAGGAAGTAGGATTAATTGATATGAATACTCAGTACTCTGAACTATGGGTATGCTGCTCAAAATACTCCAACCTTTATTTTAACTACCAATAAAACCAACTAGTATTACCATTGACTTTGAATAGAATTGGTTGTTTTCTTAACTTATTGTAGCAGGTAGTTTTTTTTAGTGCCCCACATTGATTAATCTTCATCTTCTTCCTTATAGTCTTCATCTTCTTTCTTCACCCCTTCTTTCTTCTTTCTCCATTCTTCACCTTCTTCTTTTTAACAAATTTTATCTATCTTCCATCTAAAGACTAATTTATCTCACCTAAAATTGTAACTTGGATTTGTACATTATAATCTCACCAAGAAATCATTATAATACACCTATAATCATAATTTCTTTTTATCAAACAAATATTCATCATCAATATTCACAATCAAACGAACACAATTTTGCACCCATTAAATTGAGCACATTTTTCCATTAAACAGACATCACTCTAATATCGTACTCTCATCACCTCTTGTCTGCAACTTTTCCAGATCTGGAAATGAATCAATTTCTTCTTCCTATTTTTCCCAAATCTGGAAATGAATTAGCTTGTCAACCTCCTTTATCCGTTCTCAAATTTGAGCACATATTTGATTAATACCATCAATGATAATGGAAGAGAAGGAAGAACCCTTGCTTTCCGACGCTTCTTTCACAAATTGATTGACTAAATCAATTTGTTTTTGCTCCAAATCCATATTTTCCAACGAAAATTTGAATTTTAAGTTGTTGATTGTGATAATTGATCAAATTAGGGTTTTCGATATATGAAGATGATGGATTTGAGGGATTTGGTGTGATGAAAGGTATTAGGAGTTTATAGAGAGTTGTGAGAAGAGATGATGCGGTCATCCATGGCATTGGTGAAGAGCATCAATGGAGTTTTGTGTTGGAGAGGAAAGAGAGAGCTTGAATGGTGATTACTTTGATTACGTGAAAAGCTCAACAAAGAAATGAAAAGAAAAACAGGAGTTAGACGAGAGTTAGGAATTTATTCACCCGCTTAGCAGGTAACCGGTCACATATTGTAATAAAAGCGAATAGGGGTATTAGTTGATTTTATAGGTAGTTAAAATAAAGTTTGGAGTATTTGGAGCAGTACACGCATAGTTTAGAGTATTTTTATCAATTAATCCTATTAAATAAGAATATGAGTTTTTTTTTTATCAAACACAACCTTTAACAAAAAGATATTTTCAAACACCACCTTTAAAAAAATAGTTTGTCAAACACAACCTTTAATAAAAAATGTTCGTAATTGCTAAATCCAACACGTCATTTTACTTAATCCAACACATTTTACCTGTTTTTTCCACCACTACCCTTAAAAAAAAACCCACAATTCCTTAATCCCCCGACACCCCTTCCAACAGCTCCAATCACCCTCACTAGCACTGGCCGCCTGCCTTAGGCGCCCACCTCCAGCGCCCCGCCGTCAACCTCATCCCAACCCTGTTGTCGATCCAACACCTTTGTAGCTGAAGCATGAAGGTGGATCGAATGATGATGATTGCGGCTGAGTTGAGGCGACAAAAATGTTGGGGAGAGGGTGGTCGGCGCGGTTATGGTGGCGAGGAGGGGTGATTGGCGCGGGGTTGGAGGCGGTGAGGGGTGGTCGGCGGTGGTAGGGGTGGGGGAGGGGTTGTTGGCAATTGGATGTTAGGGTTACATAATTTTTTTTGGGGATTTAATTTCTCCCTTTGTGAGAGTGATAAATTAGAGTGAGAAATGAGAGGGGTAAATTCAGAATAAGACAGAAAAATGTGCGGGATATAGTAAACTTATGCGCGGGATCATCTCCCAAATTTTTTTGTCAAACACGACTTTTTGGCTGGATTTCAACAACTTCCTGACCACTTGCAATGGGGTGACTTTCAGTCGATATTTGAGATAACAATTGATGTCGGTTTGAGGTGTTCTTGGACTCATTAGAAAGGTGGGAGTATAGGCTTTACAGGGGTTGTTAACACGATGGTCAAAGGTGGCCTTATGTGGGGTTGATTGGGGTGTAAATTAAGGCTGGTCAGACAGGGTTGCTTTTATGTGATTATAACGGGTGGCGCGGGGGTTTTTCGTGGGTCTTTTAATGGGATTATGATGCTTTTTTTGGTCTGAAATTTGTTTTGTAGGTAGAGGGGAGTGCAAGGTAGGTCGTAGTTGTATTATTTCTGGTGGTTGTTGGTTGCAAGTGGTGGTTCGAGGAGAGTGAATTGGAGGGAAAAACAAAACAGAAAAGTCAAAATAGTTTCTCACGCGCGAAACACTTAAGTGACCGGAAATGCTTCACATAAGCCACCTTTGACCACTGTATTGATAACCCCTGAAAATCCTGTACTCCCACCTTTTCAACGAGTCCAAGAACACCTCAAACCGACTTCGTTTGCTATCTCAAATATCGACTGAAAGTCACCCCATTGAAAATGATCAAGAAATTATTTAAGTTGTCGGAATCCGGCCAAAAAGTCGTGTTTGACAAAAATATTTTATTAAAGGTTGAGTTTACAAACTTTTTTTTTAAAATGTGGTGTTTGAAAATATCTTTACCTTATTTTAAAGATTGTGTAACAAAAAATCCTAAGATTAATAAAGGAAAATAACGGGAGGCTAGTGTGTGGTACAAAATCACTTTCCGCCAAATAACGATTGATAAAGCAACGATGTGCTATATCTCCATTTTTTTTTATCTAAAAGTTGCAATCTTCATATCGAAAGTTACACGAGTTCAACCCCACAAATCTGCAACAAAGGTTGCCTCAGAGCCGAGAGCAAGAACAGTTCGTCAGTGCCTAACAATATTCGACTCCCAAAATGTGCATCACCTATGAACAAGGAGTCAATTCGTCATGCTAACATCGGAGAAAGGAAATCACGGCTTCAGGAGACTTTAAAAAGAATCTCAATCTCATCTTCTATTTCTAAATTCTACTACAATACTTATTCCGTCTGCATCCTTCATTGCGTATATGACGTATTTCTTGACCTGCTTTGTCTGTTCGGCTTTCTTGAAGAGCCAGCTTCCTGACTACCCTGTTTATATGTGTTCCCATACTTTAGTGGCACAATGGGTTTAAGATAAGCGAATCCCGGAAAATGGCGTTTGTCCTTAGGGAGTCGTTTTAGCTCCGGCAACCAGTAGGTTACATACTCACCTTCAGGATCATACACTTTTGCCTGAAATTAAAACCAAAGTTCTACAACAATCAGTAGCACTAATCAATGTTTTCACTAATTTTCAGTTTATTATTAATTGAAAATTGACATTCATTAATTGAAAATTGACATTCAACGTATGTAATGATTACATGAACTTATAAGACCGTTTTATAACAGAACTTTTCTGGAATAGAATTGAGATAAATTAGGACCGAGGCTTAAAAAGAGGAGCACCTGTTTAGGGATGCTGAAATATCGATCTTCTCTAGGATCATTACCAACTCCTGCATACAAAAATGGTGATATGAGAGCTAGACTATTCATAAGACGTTACGAAACATACGATAACACATATGAAAGCTAAGCCTGGTTGTTTAAATAAAGATTAAATGATGAACAAGGAAAAATGGAATACCAGCTCCATAAGTCCAATTGCCGTAATTGGAACAAGGATCATAATCGAGGAGGCATGACTCGAACCATTCAGCTCCCATCCTCCAGTCGATTCCCATATCCCGAACTAGAAATGAACACACAATCTATTGACAAAAATTCACAACCTATCTTCAGTTTGTAAACATGATACTTGGGAAATTGCAGGAGTGAAACTGTGAAAGAGAATGAATAAATTACCTGCCTACCTCGGTTAGACATGAATCCTGTAGCTGCTAGTTCCTTCATATTTGCATCTACCAATGGGTACCTTCAAAATGTTGAGCCGTGCAATTAGTAAGGTTTGATTAAGGTTATTGATAAAAAAACAGTCGGTCGAAATATTATCTAAGATCCGTTTCGTTTGAGAATTTGTGTTACCACAACTGATCACAAACTCAAGCATGGGATATGCTTCACCTACCCTGTCTTGCCTGCCTTCCATGATTCAAACAAAGTGCTGTCCTGGCTCCATTTGTAATCTAATTTCCTAGGCCCACCTAACCAAACGCAACAGCAAAATCGGCTACATTCAGATCATGCACCACAGAGGAGCTAATACAGATAACTCGCTTTAAGACTGTCGTATGAGTGTCAAGTGAAACGAATTCATATCATCCCACATACCCAACAAGGTTATCATTTAAGTACCCGGAGAGACATCTGTTTCACAATTACAACCATACAATGGTCTTAAGTCGCACTAAATGATGAGCTAATAATGGAACTGGTATAAAACAATGGAAAGCAGTGATCAACAAATTTGACAGACTGACAGTGGAGAACTAGAATGGAAGGATTAAGTATTTTACCTAAATGGAAAATTGAGTTCCCGCATTTGATTGACAGAAACCTGAAGTAATCTCTCCATATCAGCTCGAACAAGACCCTGGAAATTTAAAGAGTAACTTTAGAAGCAAACATCATTTTTCACTTGAAATAAGTAGGAATGACTGTCATAACCATTTACCAGTATGTTGAATCATTTGCCACCCTTTCGCTCTCGTATCTCTTCACCTGTAAACATGTAAACAAGAAAACCTGAGCTTGAGGCTATAAAAGGACTTAAATACCCGGAAAAATATGGCCAAATTTTAACCTCTTCATATATGAAACGTGGAGACAAACTTCCGGTTGCTAGCCATGGAGAAAACTTGGTTGAGTAATCTGCTCCCAGCATTCCGTTCCTCGTCTCCTTGTATGTCTTTACAAGATCCTAGACATGGAAAATTCCAACTCATGAGAGCATGTACAATAGAGGTTCTTCAAGAGCATGTACAATGGGAGCTCTCGAGGCACTTAATACTAAATCTAATATTGACAAAACCAATGCCTCTAACCTTTTTCCAGAAATATTCATGGACTCTGCACAGTGATGCACTTTCACCTCCAATAATCACCAGCCCTCTATCAGCCTGAAACGTAGCAAAAGGTGGGTAAATTTCATGATTTATATGTGGTGTCATAATCGCAGATGAATGTATTAAGACTTATGCTTCTGTAATTTCAGTAACATGCCTTTTCGTAGTGTAACCCAAGCTGGTCGACAGAAGGAATGGCACCCCAATCCTCAATTTCAGGTGGCGGTCCAAGTGATGCAGGAATCTTGATGCATCCTCTGATTTTGCACTTGGATTCTACAGACTATTAGACCCAACATGTAATTATTAATCCCCAAGAAGGGAAAGACTTGTACTATACCAACATATTAACAGTCAATATAAAAACCTCGCCTTTCGGAATTGGGTGTAGACATCAGGTAAGTCATGAGCATCAAAGGGAAGATCATCTAAATGATAGAGAGTCGAATCCCAGACGAGTTTCAGCTTAGTCGCTTTTGCTCCGTTTTGGGCTGTGGATTGGTCCAATAATTTGTGCAGGCCTTTCTGAACCCGAATCTCAATGTTTACCTCCTCACTGCAAGTTTCAGTCTGTGCATATATCTGTTGAATTGAATATGTCAGACAAACTACATCAAATTGGTTTAAAATCAATCTACTGTATTACAACTGGTCATTTCTTTTTATAAAATTGCAAGTTTTCTTAACTGTGTGAGCTCCAAATGTGGTGGCTATAACAGGCAGAATTTCTTCTGGCTTTCCATGTCTAATAAGCAGATCAAGGCCGTGCTTTCGCAAATTCTTTCTCAAGTCCATCAAACATTCTATGAGAAACTTTGCTCTTAATCCTGTCGAAAACCAGTGCTCAAAACTTAGAATCTCCGTTCAGATACAGCTTTGGTACCGTATCAACTAAAATCTAATGCACAAGAAACGAACTCAATCACAAGACAAACAAGACATTCATTCATACATACCTCCAGCTTTGGGAAACCCGAAAGAATGAGTAGTCCCGAAAAGCCTGGGATCAAGACAATAAACAGGCAAAACAGTCTGAGAGGAATTCCAAGCCATAAACAAGGCCTCATTATCCAATACTCTCAAATCATTCCGAAACCATACAATGCAAACGCCTTTACCATCCCTCTTAACCTTGGTCGACACCGCCGAAGAAAGGGAGTATCTCTGAAATGTTTTCCCTGCAATGTCATCCATCTCATTTGGGTCTGTTACACTTGGAACATTATACACTACTGAATTTGTTGACATGTTTCTAACTTGAATTGGTACAGATTTTGAGGTTGATGTCATCATTGAGTTGTTCATCATGTTATTTTGGGTGGGATTGCTGAGAAATGAAGTGGGTTTTGATGGATGTGCAAGTTTCTGTAAGAAGAGAAGAAATTGAAACGATGAGGACCTCAACGTGTACATGTACATTTTTTGGTTATGTTTGGATTATGTTATGCGAGAGACGGAGGGAAAGATGGGAAAGGAGTAGTATAAAAGTTGACACGTAGTTTAGTGGTAGTTAGTAGTTAGTGTTGATGTGGAACTTATGTGGCCTATAGTAGTCGAGAATTTTCTTGCAATGACGTCTTATTTATCGATAAAAAAAAAAAACAATGATAATGATGTAAAATATACTCGTAGTTGTTTAGGCCAAAATCTACATATTGGGCCAAGGAGAAAACTGGTTCATTAGGGGGAGTAAGAGGGACGAATTGGGCAAAATAACCTGGCAGCCTTGAGGAGCCCGTAAGCAAGGAGGGACCAGGTGGGCCGGTGGCAGATCAAAGAGCATTGGGCCTCAGCTAGCTAGCTATAAGCCTGTAACCCAGCAGCAGGAGAAGCCCATCTAGGGTGTTATTCGGCTAACTTATCATGCAAGCAACCTAAACCCTACTAGGGGTTGGGTCCTATATATAAGGCGAAGAAAGGGAGAAAAGACATTCATTCATATATCAAAACCTAGACATTGTACTAGCTAAATAAGCCGTACCGCCATTGTTATATTCGTCCTCCATATTACAAAAGCTAGTGCAATCCTTGGAAGGGTATCGTCCCCTTCCCGCGGTCGTTTCCCAAATTGGGTTTTCCGCGCCACCAAAGCTCTTGTGTTAATCTCTTATTTACGTCTCTATTTACTTACGTATCAACCATACTTATGTCGTTAATTCCTCAAATAACGCATAAGACCACTTTGACCTAATTTAACTTAGTTCGGTAGAAAAATACCAAAACAGTTTGGCGCCCACCGTGGGGCATAGTGGTCGTCATCGTTAATTACTCGGCACATAATGGACGGAAGTAAGAACGAAACATCAGCATCACCAACTGGGTCGGGAGGTAGCCAGCCGCCGCTGATACCACCAAACCCCATCCAGAATCCGGCGTCAACGACTCAAGCTCAGGCGTCCGGACACACGTCGAGAGTCACACCCTTGGCCAATGTCACCTTACCTCCCAAGACTCCCACTGCAGGATCATATTCTAAGTTAGATAAGGGGCCGGGAGGCGTGCATCTCACCCCACCACCAAGTCCAATACATACCTTGCTTAACGGCATGAACAATCTGCGGAAGGCAATAGACGGCATGCGGGAAGACCTGAGGAAGGCAGAAGCCCAAGCAAAAAAAAGGAACAGGGAGCTCTGGGCACAGATAGATCTCATGAAGCAACAAGCAAACACGCCAACAAGCGCAGAAGGTGGAAGCCATGCCCCGGTAGTAGAGCATTCACAGGAGGCGTCAGGCAGCAGGAATCAACCATGGCAGATCCCCGCTGACAAGGTTATTTTCAGTCGTTTTCCTTAGTCAAAATAAATCCTATATTACTACTAACAAGATAGCTAGCGGTAAGACAGGGTCGAATCCGCAGGGGGGCGGTGATTACATAGTTTGTTGATGTTTAGAGTGTCTTAAGGTAACCAATTGTGGGGGTTTGTTTGATTTTATTTCTAACAGCTAATTGCAAAGTAAATAAAAGATGAATACCAAATTACCAATAATACTAAAGAGTCTAGGGATTCGGGTTCACTAGGTAGTCATCAAAGGGTATGATTTAATTCATTGATTGAGCAATTTATATTGTTGAAAGTCATATGATCGGTTGATTCTAATGTCTTTTTAGATCTAACTTAACATGCAATCGCTATCATTAAGTCGGTCTAATTCAATTATCGTGGCCTATATTAGTCTTAACCATGTCGGTGATAATCTTAGTTTATGCGATACTAATTAATCAATTCTGATTAGTAATCAACTATTTAGAAGTAGAACAATAATTGAACAACAATAGAAAACAATTTAACAATCAATTCATAATAATCCCTTTTCTAACAATCTAGATCTCCTTTCACCCTAGATAATAAACTTAGCTACTCATACTAATTATAATAACAAAAATAACAATATAAGAAGGCATAATTAAGAACATAATAAGATGAACAATAATGATAGAATAATTATTAAAGAAAGATTGATACCGTAATAAAGGAATGCTTAGATCCGGAAGTAAGAACAATAAATATAAACTAAACTAAGTATTTTAGAGAGTTTTTAGAGTAACTATACTAAACCTACGGAAAATAAAGCGTAAATAAACTAGGGTACGAGTTTTCGTATTTATAGCAAAACATAACCGACTTAAGGAAAATTGCGGAATATTCTAGAACCAAGTGGTTCCTCGATCGAGCCCCAATGTACTCGATCGAGTCACCAAGTTCCTCGATCGAGCCCAGCTCTAGTTGATCGAGGCACCAAAGTTCAGGAACCCCAACTTTCGACATTGCATATTTTAATTAGTTTAATTGATTAGGTTGGTTCCTCGATCGAGCCTGGCTGCAGTTAATCGAGTACACAAGTTCCTTGATCGAGCCTTGCTGCAGTTGATCGATGAACCTAAGTTCCTGCTTCGCGCACTGAACTTCAAACGGCCGCCATTTCTTCGTTACTTGTCGGAAACAAGCGATTTTCGTGGCGTTGGAAAGCTAAGAAGATAAGCTTTCATCTGTAACAAAGCAATGACCAAAGTATAACAATAAAACAAATTCAAAGGCACGGGAAATAGAAAACGCAGCTCAAGTCTCAAGTCACCATACTATAGACAAATGCCAAATACCTTTCGATCTTGCAAGACAAATTAGTCGGATTCTCGCGGATTTTACTCATGCACTCATAAGTATGTAAGGGTGAGTTATATGTGAAGATAGAAAGAAGTAGAAACACTCACTCAAATTATGAAACATGCATGCAATCTAATGTGATAGAGATTTCCCCAACTAATATGCATTCACAATGTAGACAAAAGT
The DNA here is from genome assembly GCF_048544455.1 of Silene latifolia. Classification (NCBI taxonomy): domain Eukaryota; kingdom Viridiplantae; phylum Streptophyta; class Magnoliopsida; order Caryophyllales; family Caryophyllaceae; genus Silene; species Silene latifolia. Next base: position 161,259,923 of record NC_133536.1, on the reverse strand, counting down.
ACATGTATCAAGGACAATAAGGGTGACAGATGGGTTAAAGGGATAGAAATGGTTTGTGCCAAAGCACGTTATAGATATGTGGAGCTAAGACGGTAGTCGCAACGCTAAACCAAAACCAAAACCAAATCTTAAAATAACAAATGGACCCAACTTTAGAGAAATGATCTCAACTTTACAACACATGAGAGCTAACAAACTACTCTCCAAATATGCACTAGACTCTACGACCATCCTTTTGATCCTTGACAAAACCAAATGAAGCAACCAATTTTCTTTTCTTTTCTCTTTTCTTTTCGATTTTTTCTTCTTTTTCCTTTTTCTTTTTGTTTCATATTTTTCTTTTTCCACCACAAGGATACAACACAATTTCTATATAATGATCTTGCTATACCCATATGACAACAATAAGTCCCAACCCAACCATAATAGCAAAATAAACATGATAAACAAGTAACTGCGACTGTCCCGAAAAGGGTTCAAACGGGCTAACAAAAAAATAATAATTGTAAGGCTTATTTGAACGGTAAGAACCGCGTATCCACATGTACTAAGTCAAATGAAAGCAATAAAAGTATCAAGAAATCAATGTCACACTTATGCAGTTTGATATTACATATTCCACAAGGAGAAACCACACTTAAGCCTAATTGACAATGAGACCAGTTTATTGATGATCTAGGCCTAGGAAGCTCTATAGACCTCAGAATTTAAGTAGTTTACCAACATAATTGTGTCAAATCTAATTAGTATAAGGCATGTCAAATACGGTTAAGACTCGAGTTATGAGCTTTGTTTCCATGAATAACGGGTCAAAACAATGTACATGAACAACTAAATAGGATTCAAATGCAAAAACAATGCAATTTAACATCATTGTTATTAAATTCACCAAGACTCGACTCAAAATAAAGGAAAAGCATGTTTTTGTATTTTGAATAACAATAATATTAAAGAGTCTTGGGATTCGGGTTCACTAGGTAGTCATCAAAGGGTAGGATTTAATTCATTGATTGAGCAATTTATATTGTTAAAAGTCATATGATCGGTTGATTCTAATATGTCTTTTTAGATCTAACTTAACATGCAATCGCTATCGTTAAGTCGGTCTAACTCAATTATCGTGGCCTATACTAGTCTTAACTCTGTCGGTGATAATCCTAGTTTATGTGATACTAATTAATCAATTCTGATCAGTAATCAACTAATTAGAAGTAGAACAATAATTGAACAACAATAGAAAGCAATTTAACAATCAATTCATAATAATCCCTTTTCTAACAACCTAGATCTCCTTTCACCCTAGATAATAAACTTAGCTACTCATACTAATTATAATAACAACAATAACAATATAAGAAGGCATAATTAAGAACATAATAAGATGAACAATAATGATAGAATAATTATTAAAGAAAGATTGATACCGTAATAAAGGAATACTTAGATCCGGAAGTAAGAACAATAAATATAAACTAAACTAAGTATTTTAGAGAGTTTTTAGAGTAACTATACTAAACCTACGGAAAATAAAGCGTAAATAAACTAGGGTACGAGTTTTCGTATTTATAGCAAAACATAACCGACTTAAGGAAAATTGCGGAATATTCTAGAACCAAGTGGTTCCTCGATCGAGCCCCAATGTACTCGATCGAGTCACCAAGTTCCTCGATCGAGCCCAGCTCTAGTTGATCGAGGCACCAAAGTTCAGGAACCCCAACTCTCGACATTGCATATTTTAATTAGTTTAATTGATTAGGTTGGTTCCTCGATCGAGCCTGGCTGCAGTTGATCGAGTACACAAGTTCCTTGATCGAGCCTGGCTGTAGTTGATCGAGGAACCTAAGTTCCTGCTTCGCGCACTGAACTTCAAACGATCGCCATTTCTTCGTTACTTGTCGGAAACAAGCGATTTTTGCGGCGTTGGAAAGCTAAGACGATAAGCTTTTACTCTAGTTAGAATCACTTGGATATAAGTTGTATAACTCGAGATATGGCTCTTCAAAGTAGGCACTAGTAATAAGTAGCTCTTCCTTTATTCTTCTAGATTTCCGTGCCATGCTCCGTGTATTCCTCCATGCCCACTCCGCGATGCCCATTTCATTCCTTTACTCCTCAAATGCATCATTCCTGCATTAAACATCAAAAAGCAGAAGTATCGACATTCTAACATAAAAGGCATGTAAATGATATAAACTAGCACGAAAACCGTATCAAAAGTAATTAAGGGGAGGCATAAATATGTATATAATTATGACTCATCACCCGCCGAGTTAATTACCAGATTAGTGATACCGTCGTTTTAGTACCAAAAATAAATACCTAAGACAACTAACAGAAGCTAGTGGAAGTAGGGTCGATCTCCATAGGGAGGCTATTATATCTATCTGCTATCTAAGCCTGTCTGGTAACAAATGGTGGTTTTAAATTGATTTCTAAACTAAGAGGAATAAGGCAAGAGAAATTAAGCTGTAAAGACAATAACGAGAAATAGGAATGTGGTCAAATAAAGAGAGATATGTCAGGAAGTCGGTTCACCATGGCAATTAATCAACTCAGTCATAAATAGTTCAGACGATCTAGTGTGAGAAGGGTAAGGAAAAAGTCCTTCCGGTCCGCTATCCACCCTAGAATACAACTAACTTAACTTCCGTCCTCGTTAGGGTAGTCTAGTGTTTATAACAGGTCTGTTCATTCCAATCTTTCGATCTAGGATTGAATTTAACCAATTTAACTAGTTTAGAAGCGTGCACTCAACTAAACGATTACAATTATATTGTCATAAAAGAGTTCTCACAATTTAATCATCTAATCTATTCATAACATTGTCAACTCACTACCATGGCTCCCCTAATCCTGGCATACTAACAATAATAACAATGAATAAACTAGTAGATGACATAATAGAAAGATTAAAGAAACAATAATGCATAAACTAATAACAATAATTAAACATGAATTAAGGAACAAGCAATTAAGAGAAAACAAGAAGAAATAGTTTAAGAGTAAGAGTAGAGAAAGATTACAAATTGAGATCCGGAATAAGAACAAAGTAACGTAGCAAAAGAGAAAGGAGAAGTCTGCTTAAAGAAAATTAGGGACTGATTAAGAGTGTAAAGTATGATAAAAGATGAGATGAGATAGTTTAACCTAATGAAGTTTTCACCTTATAAAGGGAAGCGTTTATTAAACAAACTAAAGACTAATTAAGATAACCACGGAATAGAAAATCCCGTGTAAATCAGCAGAGTACTCGATCGAGGCATTTGAGACCTCTCGATTGAGTAATTCTTCAGCAAATCCTCTCGATCGACCAGAAACGGTCCTCGATCGAGAGCCTCCAGATTAGCACCCTTCGATCGAGTTCAGCAGGGACTCGATCGAACATCTTGAACCGTCAGAACTACTCGATCGACCAAAAAATCTCTCGATCGAATGGTTAACCACTGAAAACAGCTTGAACACGTTTGGTTAGCTTCCAAAAACTTTCTTCACGCTTCCCGAGGCATGGCACTTCCACTCTAAATCCTCCATCTCCATGAATGCATGCTAAGAGGACTAAGGTGCTGTTTGGCCTAGTTTATGTGAAATAGCTTTTACTTTCTAGAATGAGTTTTTTCATAAACTACTTTTTGAAAAAGTTGCGGTTGTTTGGCCTAACTTTTGTAAAAGTAGTTTCTTAACAAATTGATGTGTTTGGCCTACTACTGTTTTTTTTTTTTTTTAGTTTCCATAATCCTAAGAGTTTTTGGGAGAAGTAGAAGCAGAAGCATCAATTTGGTGCTTCTGTTTCTAGTAGCTTTTTATTAACTTTTGACTTTTCAAAAGTAGTTTTTTTATCTCCCTAAATTATAGTGTTTGGCCCAACTTCTACTTTTACAATTAGAAAAGCACTTAGAAAGCTTGGCCAAACACTCCCTAAATAAGGCACGATTTCACCACTTTGAGGTCCGTTTCTGCAAATGAGACGAAACAAACCAAAGTAGCTTATTCGGGGCATTTTGCAATACAAAACTATAGAAATGACATAGAAATGCGTGCAATAAGAGGCTAAAAAGACTATATAAATTGCACGTATCAAATCTCCCCAAACCGAACCTTTACTCGTCCTCGAGTAAACTAAATGCAAACTAATGGAACGGATAAGAAAACTCAGAGCTAGCTACAACTTGTCCACTTAAACCATTTAATGCAAACAAAACTAGCATTTATAGCTACAGCAGTCAAGCGCAAACGAGTTGTATGATGTCTATAAATAAGATGAACTGTCAACCTTGCAAGACCTTAAAAATTGGACTCTCCCGGGTCACTCTTCTCTCATGAAGCAAAGGGTAAGTGTATAAGTGCAAGAGAAGAAGAGAAAATAGTCACTCACCTAAACTACGACCCACATAAGCATGCTTGCAACAAAAATGATAGACAATTCTAATCACCGTACACATACATTCCAACTAAACAAGGTCTGTCACAGCTGAGGGCTTACAAAAATATGGAAAAGTGAGGTAATGGGTAAGAAAAGGCAAAACATTTCTGGAAATGTGAGGTTAATAGCCAAGCTAGCTAACTTAACAGAACCAAATGAACCATATCCGATTCCTAATCATTAGAAATAAGCACAAGTGCCCCTTATTTCGGCACACAAACTCACTAACCAAAAATGTACTCCTCATAAAATAGTGATAAAGCATAGGAGTGAAACCGTCAACAATCAAACTTTTTCATCTTTTTTTTTTCTTTTTTCACGGTTTTTAGTTTCTCTTTTTTTTTTTTTTTTTTTTTTTTTTTTTTTTTTTTTTTTTTTTATTCACGTTTTTTTTCCTTTTTTTTTTATCAGTTTCAATTCTTTTTTTCTTTTCAACCTCCTTCTTTCTTTCATAAATTACCAACTCCAAGTCATCAAATACAAGCCAAATTTGGCACAGTAAATTATATACCGCAAAACAACCACTAAACTAGCTTGACAAGGCAGGCTAAATTTGGATGTAGTTAAGGGTCAAAAGGCAAATTTGGCTAATGTGGAGTTTATGGGTAAAAATGGAAGAAAAGAAAATGTAAGCACCTCCCTGCATGTGACACCAACCACTAACCCGAATGTATGTAGGCAAAAAGCAATTGAATTTCATACTTGTGCAAATTGATGAACATGTTGCGCAAGGAGTAACTACTCACAATCCTACATGAAACCGGTCACAAATGACACCAGTTTATAAGGCTCTAAATCTTAGAAATTATAAGTAGTTTGCCAAAATTTTCAGGTCAAGTCTATTTGTTCAGCTAAATTTTAACAGTAACTCGTAGATATGCAGAAGACAAATCTAAAGATATTAATTTATGCAAGGCTTAAGCAAAAGGACAAATTATAGTGCAATTTCATCATCGAAATACACCGTTCCGACTCAACCTATATGCTAAAATAAACGTGATTTTTTTTTTGTTGAAATTTTTCTATTTTTATGAGATTTTTGAATTTTTATAAAAATAAACAACAATGCATACAGAAATTAAACATGATAACAGAAATGCAATAAAAACGACATGCAGACATAGATATGGATGCATAACCTCCCCAAACCAAACCGTACAATGCCCTCATTGTACCCAAAAATAGGGAAAGGAAATGCAAACTAAAGAGGAGAGAGCGAAGCTGCGGAAAACTCACAAAAATACGCGAAGTAGGAACCTCCCCAAACCACCCAACAATATGGGAGGTCGCTAATAGCTCCTTCAGCGTTACAGGAAGCGAATCCAAACAAGCCTACTCGATCGAAAAGATATGGTACTCGATCGAGGAACAGGAGCTGCAAAAGTGGTCGATCGAGGAAAGGGAAATTACTCGATCGAATGGTCGTCATCTGTGGTTTCTCGATCGAGAAGAGAAGTGTTCGACCGAAGGGCTCAAGCACTCGATTAACCAGAAAATTTCTCGATCAAAAGCTCCTTATTGTGCGAACTCCTAAGCGTCAATAAAACACCTGCAAAGACGCAAATAGCTACCACAAAAATGACCAAAAACCAAGTCTAAATTATTCACAGTCTATGGTTTGAAAACCAATTATTACACACAACAAAACCGAAATGTTCAAAAATCAACGAAAAACTTAAACTCCGGGTTGCCTCCCGGACAGCGCTAGTTTCAGACAGGTCCCAGCTCAACCTTCTTTTCTTCATCCAGTTGCTCCAGTTAGTCACAATCAAAGCAACTCAAAGCTCTTAGAATAAGATCATAAATCTGCGCATGTGCTACACAAGAGCATAAGCAGCACCAAAATAGAAAAGGAGCATATAAGAGCAATCTGAAGTACCGTAACCCCTATAGTGGCGGTCATAAATGACCTTTTTGTGGCGGTTTATAAACGTTTTGGGTGCACCGTATATCACGGAGTTGTTTACACTTTGCGGCGGTTGTACAACCGCCACTATAGCTTACCTATGGTGGCCGTTTTTAAACAAAACCGCCACTATAGGCTTATATAAAACGACGATTGTTAGACAAGAACCACCATTATAACTCACCTATAGTGGCGGTTATTGTTTGAAAACCACCACCATAGGTATATCAATAATATCATTACACCACTCCATGTTCTCTATAACGACGGTTGTTGGTACAGGACCGCAATTAAAGGTAATTATAACGTCGGTTGTTGGTATAGAACCGCCACTAAAAGTAATTATAACGTCGGTTATTTTTTTAAAAAAAAAATCTACCAAAATTTTGGTAGCAATATCCTAGAGATTTGACAATCCAAATAGCTAAATAACAAACAATATATACAAGAGAACGGCAACCAACAAACTTGTGTATCATCAGACCAATTTATTAGTATTGTTGATGTTAAAAAAAATATATACTTCCAAGTGTATAAATAATCACATACACGTCTTAGTTAATAAATTAACCAACATTACATGTTCTCTAAATTTTGATAGTCCACACCTCTTTAACATCTTGGATAGCTTAGGAAATTCAGAGTGTCATCAAGACCATTAATCACCAAGCACTTGCTCTGATTCAGATAATTGTACTCATTGGCCATTCTTATGTTCAGTTTACCTGCAGTGAAAATGACATTCAAATGATGCCGATAACTACCAAGATCTAGAGACAGACACTAATGTCAAGCTGGAATATAGAACCAATTGCTACGATTAAGAGGAACAAAAAGTATCCTATGACATTATTATCACCACATATGGGACAAAAGAAATACCTCTTAGATCGGATAAGGCACCAGCACAAAGTTAAGTTGGTAAGAGACATGATATGAGAGAAACAATCTTAAATCAAAAAAAGAATAGAAAGCTGCAAAGTCCCGATTCAAAAACTACAGCAAATCTCACCTTTTCAAGCAGTACTGGTCATAGGTTTATAGCAGAAAACAAGGGGAACAAGAAGTAGTCAAGTCAATGATAAAGCAAAGGGAGTGAATTTTTGAGAAAAGGAAAAAAAAAAAAATACATATACACCTAAACAGGTCTAGCATACATGTTTGAATAACAGTGCCACACATATTTCCAGTTGCACTAAAATAAATTACGCTCAATTTCCCCTGAAAAACATGAGAAACTCATTGTAACATCATTTATGTTGCCTTGTGAACTGAGCTGCCTAAGATGAAGTATGTACAGAAGAGTGCAATCTAAATCGTACACAAATAAATAAGCCACAGAAGAAAATGTTAGAACAATGGCAGGGAGGCAAAAGGCAATAAAAGAACCTTACAAATCGACTAGAGTTATCATTCCTCAATGTCTTGGCGTTTCCAAATGATTCCAGTATACAATTTGTTTGAAGAACTTTATGTTCCATTCCATCTCCTCCACCACCAACAATAGCTAAATACTGCATTGCCAATTTAGCTGTTCCAGTTTTTCTGTACCACTTTCGCCACTGTCAAGCGGCACAACTACTTAGTTAAATAAAAAAAAGGGAAAAAAAGTGTAAAAGCAAAATCACAGCAATACTAAACCTCACCTTACGATGATGGACTGATTTACACCATCTGCAAGTAAAGGAAAACACCTCATCTCGTCAATCAACATTGTTGAATCTGCAATAATAAATTTAGCAAACAAGATTAACCAAATACAACAACAACATCAGAGCCTTAATCCCAAAATGATTTGGGGTCGGCTGACATGAAGCATCCTTTCAAACCGTCCATAGGTGAACGCACGCCTCAAAATGAGAATAAAAAAAAGGGAAGATGAAAAACAAAAAGGCAGAACGAAAATGTAATGGAAAGTCAAGGTAAACTTAGGGGTTTTAAAAATCGAATTCCGGCTTTCTTTTATAAAAACTTAAAATTTAAATCGAGAGAAAAGATTAAAACGATTTTTAAAAACCGAAATAGAGTTAAGGATCCGGAATGAACCAGGTAAAATCTATAAGAAAGTGGTTGGTAAAAAAGTGTAATAAAGGAGAGGAGAATAAATAATTTAATTTCTTTAAATTAAATAAAAACACTAAATCTGTCAAAAAACATCAAATACTAAAAATCCACATGTATCCTTTCCCTCCATTGTGCCCTCTCCGTCACCATACTCTCCTCAAGCCCCATAACTCTCATATCGTGCTCTATCACTCTCAACCATGTCTGTCTCGGTCTTCCTCTGCCTCTAGGGACCTTTTCTGTTCTCCAAGTCTCCAGCCTCCTAACTGGTGCATCCATAGGTCTCCTCCTCACATGGCCAAACTATCTTAGTCGGTTTTCCATTATCTTGTCCTCTATTGGCGCCACTTTTACCTTTTCCCTAATTACCCCATTCCTTAACCGATCTTTCCTTTTATGTCCGCACATCCACCTCAACATGCGCATCTCCGCCACACTCATCTTTTGAATGTGACAATGCTTCACGGCCCAACACTCGGAGCCATAAAGTAGGGCAGGCCTAATTGTCGTGCGATAAAATTTTCCCTTTAATCTTTGGGGCATATCTTTATCGCATAGAAACCCTGAAGCACTCTTCCATTTCAACCATCCCGCTTTAATTCTGTGAGCCACATCTCTGTCTAACTCCCCATCTTTTTGAATAATAGATCCTAGATATCTGAAGAAATCCGAACCCTCAACAACATTCCCATCGAAAATAATACTCCCCGCCTCTGTCGATCTCAACCCCGCCACCCTAGTGAATCGACACCTCAAATACTCGGTCTTACTCCTGCTCACCTGAACCCACGAGTCTCTAAAGTCTGCCTCCACAATTCCAACTTTCTCTCCACCCCCTCTTTTGTCTCATCAATCAACACAATATCATCAGCAAACATCATACACCAAGGGATGTCGTCCTGAATATCCCTTGTCAACTCATCCATAACTATAGCAAAGAGAAAAGGACTAAGTGCGGAACCTTGATGCACCCCGATGGTAATAGGAAATTCTTCCGTTCTCCCAACATTAGTGCGAACACTTGCACTAGCCCCCTCATACATATCCTTTATGAGGTCAATATATTTTCGCGACACACCCTTTCTTGCCAAAACCCACCAAAGTACTTCTCTTGGTACCCTATCATATGCCTTTTCCAAGTCAATAAAAACCATATTTAAGTCCTTCTTCTTGTCCCGATGGTATTCCATCAACTGTCTCATGATAAAAATCGCATCCACAGTCGATCTCCCTGGCATAAATCCAAATTGGTTTTCCGAGATGTCTACACATCTCCTAAGCCTTTGCTCGATTACCCGCTCCCATAACTTCATCGTATGACTCATAAGTTTAATTCCCCGATAATTGGAACACTCTTGAACATCACCTTTGTTCTTGTACAAAGGGACAAGAGTGCTTCTCCTCCAAGCCGATGGCATCTTGTTGCTCCTCCAAATCTTGTTGAAGAGCATGGTTACCCATTCGATCCCTTTCTCCCCGAAGCACCTCCAAACTTCTAAGGGTATACCATCCGGTCCCTCTGCTTTCTTTGACCCCATCTTCTTTAACGCCTTTCTAACTTCACTCTTTTGTATTCTATGCACAAATTCCCGATTAACCATGCTTGGTGTTACCTCTACATCCCCAAAACCTTGTTCCTGGTGTCCATTGAATAAATTATCAAAGTAAGAACTCCATCTAGCCTTTATTTCATTATCCTGAACCAGAACCTTGTCGTCCATATCTTTCACACACCTAACTCTCCCAATATCTCTCGTCTTTCGGTCTCTTATGCGAGCCAGTTTATAGATATCCTTCTCTCCTTCTCTCGTGTCCAACCTGACATACACTTCTTGGTTAACTTTTGCCCTCGCATCCCGTACGGCCTTTTTAGCGGCTCGTCTAGCCTCCTTGTACTTTTCAAAGTTCTCATCACTCATGGATTTCCCCAGAACCTTATATCATTCACGTTTAGTCTTTATCGCTTGTCTCACCACATCGTTCCACCAAGATGTGTCCTTACTTGGTGGTCTATTCCTTTTAGATTCCCCTAACACCTCCCTGGCCAAATCCTTTACAACATGCTCCAATTTATCCCACGTTGCATCAATATCTTTCTCCTCACAATCCGACCAAATATCGCTACTTCCAACCTTATCCAAAAACGCTTGTTGGTTTCCCCCTTGTAGCTTCCACCACTTGATCCGTGCCTCACCGATTATCTTTCTTTTCCTCAAGTCTCTCTTACCCCGAAGATCAAGAACCACTAGTCTATGTTGTGTTGCGGCACTTTCCCCGGGTATGACCTTGCAATCAGTGTACTCTTTCCTCCACACATTCCTTACCAAAAGGAAGTCAATTTGACTAGCATTACCTCCACTTCTATAAGTCACCAAATGAGAATGTCTTTTCTCGAACCAAGTGTTCATTACACCCAAGTCATATGCCAAAGCAAAATCTAATATGTCACTTCCTGCTTCATTTCTCTCCCCGAACCCAAAACCCCCATGAATGTTCTCAAAGCCAACTCGACTAGTACCCACATGCCCATTGAGGTCACCACCAATGATCAATTTCTCTCCAATAGGGACTCGTTCTACAACCTCATCCAAATCTTCCCAGAAGGCTCGTCGAAAAGAAGCATCCAAACCTACTTGAGGTGCGTAAGCACTTATAACCGTCACCACCTCATCCCCGACTACAAGCTTAATGCTCATAATCCTATCACTCTTTCTCGATACTTCTACCACAAGATTAAGCAAATGAAAGGAATAAACTTGTAGGCATTCATACCTGTTTTATATCAAAGCATAGCCCCGTCAAGCATTTAAATGCTCTCTGGAAAGGTCAATCCATTCATATCCTCCTAAATATGCAAGTGCTAATCTTACAGAACTTCAGTGTCACAAATAAGGTTCACATGATTCCTTGATATATTATGACTCATGGCAAACCATAAAAATAATGCATATCCTAGAAGATAAAATTAGAATATACCATGACATTCTAATGAATCGGTGTATAGTCCATACACCTTATGCTTCTTCTTCCGCCAACATGGAAAAACACCTCAGCTTCTGTAACATCCTTCTCGACCTCCGTCTTTTAATTATGCGTGTCGTAACAAAAGATAGGTCTATAAGTACATGAGGAAATGAGAAATAACAAAGGGAGATGATTATAGTTTACCAAATTAAACAAGTACTAATATAGATCTCCTTTACTTTCTTAGTAATATCATTAGTATTACATGGATTTCCCATACCTTCAGTAACTTGAACTATGTACTCGTATACTTTCCAGAGTTTCTGTGTCCCATTAAAAATATCAAGTCCCTTTAGCATAAATCCCTATAAAATAAGCAACAATGTGGAGCATGAAAATAATAATCCAAACCCACTTGAGAAAAAGACAAATAGTTATATTCAACCTCACTAATAACATCATCCCTTAAGACTACAAAGCTTAGTTTAATCACATAAATTTTAAAAAAAAAAGGTATATGAGTCAAGCAAAGTGATTACTAGACTTCTACCTGCATATTTTGATAATTAGTAATATAGCTATACAACAAATGCTACTTGAAAATTTGACTAGATGATCATTATGAAAGTGTCCCAAAGTTAGAAAGTGTGGGAGGAAGCTAAGAAACTTAGGGCGTTCATACATAGTGTCTCAAAATACAATTATATTTATAATACATAATAGTTGCCTTGAATACTGCAAGCCGATAGTAACCTAAATAATGTCTAAGAAACTTAGGGCGTTCATCTCTGCTTTCTATTTATCAGGAGGAGGAGTTTGTTGTTTTGGTGGCCAAACGAATGGAGGCTTTTGATAGCCTCGTTGCTGAAGTGGATATGGCGGTACATATGCAAAGGATTGACTAGCTTGTCTATGCTGCCTAAACGAATATACTTCGTCGTTCCCCGCCAAAGAGATAACAACTTCATGCCCAGCAGCACCACATCTCTCACAGTGCACCACCTGTTGCGCCATAGGATGGAACATAGGCGGAAGATCAAAGGTACTCAAGCCTTCCCTTTGATGATCTTTTACCTAGATCTTCCTAGGTAGGACCTGTAAGACCTATCAAAACAGCACTAGAGGAAAAGATAAAAACTGCCTCAAGGAATAAATCTCTTGAGGCTAAAGATAGACAAAAATAAACAAGTAAATAAAATAGTTGCCTCCCCGGCAACGACGCCAAAATTTGATACCGTCGTTTTAGTATCAAAAATAAATAGCTAAGACAACTAACAGAAGCTAGTGGAAGTAGGGTCGATCTCCACAGGGAGACTATTATATCTATCTGCCATCTAAGTCTGTCTGGTAACAAATGAGGGTTTTAAATTGATTTCTAAACTAAGAGGAATAAGGCAAGAGAAATTTAGCAGTAAAGACAATAAAGAGAAATAGGAGTGTGGTCAAATAAAGAGAGATATGTCAGGAAGTCGGTTCACCATGGCAATTAATCAACTCAGTCATAAATAGTTCAGACGATCTAATGTGAGAAGGGTAAGGGAAAAGTTCTTCCGGTCCGCTATCCACCCTAGAATACAACTAACTTAACTTCCGTCCTCGTTAGGGCAGTCTACTATTCATAACAGGTCTGTTCATTCCAATCTTCCGATCTAGGATTGAATTTAACCAATTTAACTAGTTTAGAAGCGTGCACTCAACTAAACGATTACAATTATATTGTCATAAAACAGTTCTCACAATTTAATCATCTAACCTATTCATAACATTGTCAACTCACTACCATGGCTCCCCTAATCCTAACATACAGAGAATTAGCTACTCATGCTATTAATGATACTAACAATAATAACAATGAATAAACTAGTAGATGACATAATAGAAATATTAAAGGAACAATAATGCATAAACTAATAACAATAATTAAATAGGAATTAAGGAACAAGCAATTAAGAGAAAACAAGAAGAAATAGATTGAGAGTAAGAGTAAAGAAAGATTACAAATTGAGATCCGGAATAAGAACAAAGTAACGTAGCAAAAGAGAAAGGAGAAGTCTGCTTAAAGAAAATTAGGGACTGATTAAGAGTGTAAAGTATGATAGATGAGATGAGATAGTTTAACCTAATGACGTCTTCACCTTATATAGGGAAGCGTTTATTAAACAAACTAAAGACTAATTAAGATAACCACAGAATATAAAATCCCGTGTAAATCAGCAGAGTACTCGATCGAGGCATTTGAGACCTCTCGATCGAGTAATTCTTTAGCAAATATTCTCGATCGAGCAGAAACGGTCCTCGATCGAGAGCCTCCAGATTAGCACCCTTCGATCGAGTTCAGTAGGGACTCGATCGAACATCTTGAACCGTCAGAACCACTCGATCGACCAAAAAATCTCTCGATCGAATGGTTAACCACTGAAAACAGCTTGAACACGTTTGGTTAGCTTCCAAAAACTTCCTTCACGCTTCCCGAGGCATGGCACTTCCACTCTAAATCCTCCATCTCCATGAATGCATGCTAAGAGGACTAAATAAGGCACGATTTCACCACTTTGAGGTCGGTTCCTACAAATGAGAAGAAACAAACCAAAGTAGCTTATTCGGGGCATTTTGCAATACAAAACTATAGAAATGACATAGAAATGCGTGCAATAAGAGGCTAAAAAGATTATATAAATTGCATGTATCAATTAGAACTGGCAGCGGTGCCGTCAGGAGAAAGAATAGTCCCGCATGGGCTAGGATTGTTAGGTTCATATACCTATTATTAGACTCTTCTAATAGGGAACTAATTAACATATTAACTTAAGTTCATTTAGATATAGTGCATGCATAACTAAATAAGAAATAAAATGAGAAAACAATGGTTCTTACATTGTTGTATAACCCGAAATGGGCACAAGTAAGGTCTCCTACCTTCACTTGTTCTTGAGCTATGATAAGTATTAGGATGATCCTCCCAGACTCTATATTAGGAGCCCTCCTTTTGATTGCACCCATGATTTAACCCAAAAATTACATACTACTAATGTTAACTAGATATTATGTAGTAATGTACCCTTAATTATTACTAATATTACCAATACTAGTACACTAGTAATATATCACAAATATTAGTATTTTAGTGGTTTTTGAGGTTTTTGCATGTAAGAAAAGATGAGCATCTTAGAGAGAATAAGTATATGAGAAAAATGAGAACAACAAAATGTTCTTCTCTCTCTCACTTGTGCCTTCCAAAATGCTCTTATGTAGAGCATTTTTGGTTTTCTCTTTTCTCTTTTGTCTTTTGCAATATTCTATAAGTGTAGGTAGTAGGCTAGTGAATAAAGCATGTCATAAGATGTTAGAGCATCTTTCCAACAACAAAATGACAAAACCAAAAACTCAAGCATGCTACCATTTTGGACGGTGCACTTGAGTGTATATGTGTCCATTTTTGTCTTATAATATTTGTTCCACAAATGCTTATAAGTCTTATGTTTAATTATCTTACATAATTAAATATTAATTTGATCATACAACAATTATGTGACAAATTAATAAACATATATTCACTCAACTTGTTGAGTAATATTTTATCATTATATCAACATATAATGGGTCCCATAATAGATAGTTAGTTAAATTACAACCTCTTGTAAATGCAAATAACTAATTACCTCTACCTCGAAATATTTATAAAACCTCAACATAATTTAGTGAATTAATATATTAATCCACTAAATCGAATCTTATTTAATCACATTACAATAAGATACAAAATCCAACTCATATAAATAAGGATTAATTAATCTGTATCGAATACAATTAATTAATTATTTATTTGGGTCTCATCCTATAGGTGTGACCTTAAGGGATCAACTGATCACCACCGTCAACACGACAGTAACATCAAACTCTAGTCAGCCAATCGTTACTGATTAATGTTGATCAGTTGACTATATAATTTATCATCCCTTACGTATTCTTAATTTGAGATTTAAACATGTGATCGCACTATTGTTGAGGACACATACTCCAACAATCTCCCACTTGTCCGAGACAAGTGTGCGTCACCAATTCTCTTGTCCTATTACAATCTCCCACTCAATGCAAGGTGTCTTGCAAGTCGTACTTACATTTGATCATATCTTGAGTGGTTTCCTCGATCTGGAGAGTAACTGTCTGACCGAAATTATCTACCCTAGATACCTTCCGAGCGTGGCCACGCATTTTCAGTTCACTACTCCTCGAGTGGCCCTGTGATTTCAAACAACCCTGACAAGGGGGTGGACAATTTCTATCGCACTATTCCCTTCGTATAGCCACAGTTCATCATGACCCAAAATATACTCATTTGACTTCAGTTACGACAGTCGTAGAGTATAAATCAAAGCCAATCAGAAACTTGTGCCAACTTGGGCGAATAGTCTCTAGTCAAAAGAATCGACTCATAAGAACACTATAGTAGCTCTTGCCACAACAAGGCTTTATGAATGTCCAGAACTCTATAAGCGGTCACCGCCCGACAGAGTGTCTCATACAGTCTGTCTATGTGATCGACTAGTCATCCCATATGACCCTATGGCACTTGAACTTGCCATCAATCGCATCACACTCTAGTCACTTCGAGACGTCACCTCCTATAAGTAACCAGGAGCTCATACTATGTCAATCCAATTCACTTTAATGGGGTTCAATATTATCTCAACAACCCATTTGGATATAACAAAGTAATGGATGAGTTTAAAGAAACTCTAACGATAAATGCGATTATCATATATGAATAGTCAATACCTTATTACTACTTCATATCTTATAATCTATAGTGTACATTTTACACTAGTTAAATTGCAATAAAGCTTGGTAAGTGGATATACTATGTATCCATACATTCCAACTTTATGAATTGATATTTCCTTCTATTCAATGTTATTTCTAATGACATGAATTTATCTAAGTAGATGTCCAGTATTCTTACTAGACTTGGGCTCTTATACTTTGAAGATGCTCCCACTGTTATTGTATAACTTGTGATAACGTCTATGGTATAGGGATTTACTCTTAGTTCCTTTGTTGACCATCTTATCACAATGTACTTAGATTCTGTTTGTAGAACTTGCAATGGTTGAAACTAAAACATTTCTCTAGTCTCTTACTCTTAAGTCAATAAAATCAGCCTAAGATTTCGATAAATCCTTATAGGTTTGGAAACTAGAGTTTGTGTAACCCTTCAACACACAACTTAGTATATCATCCAAACATAAGAATGAATCCTCAATTCTCCTCAAGAATCTTAAAGGATGTTCTTTATGGCTTTCAAAAGACCTTTATTCGAATTAACTTGTTATTGACTTATTATGCTCCAAGCATATGATTCATCACGACGTGTGCATTTAATGGCATACATAATCGTTCTAATGGCGGAAACATTAGAAATCGATTTCATGTGATCAACAACTTATTTAGGTTCAGTGAATGACTATGACTCTATCATAGTAATTTCACTTTCATCAATATGAACAACCTACTCAACCTTGTTGATGTTTAAACAGATATGAAAGAACTTATCATCATAAGGCTCTCGACTCTATGCCAATATTCTCTCAAATTTAACACATAGATTCGGAAATCTAGAATACATTACACCTTTTCCCAGTCTCCCAATCACTCTTTCACAGAGGAGAGCATTGGTACATTATTCTCAATGAATAATATGTTATCAACATATAAGACATGGAAAAAATAATTCTGGCTCCCACTTAACTTCATGTATAAACATGATTCTTCAACAATGTGAATGAAACAATTCTCAATTATCACATGAACGAAAAGTATGATTACTACAATCCTTTGATGCTTGCTTAAGACCATTCTAGGATCGCTTAAGTAAGCTTTGCATAATATGTTGGGATTCTTAGATCTTTATTTAAGGTTTTGTGTTCCATACACATCCTTCTCTAAATTCCCAAAAAGCGAATTTTTAATATCATTTGCCATTCTTCATCAAAATGAAATGTGGCAATTCCTAACATGATTTATCTTGATCAACATTTTCATGCCAATCTATGCATTTAGGTACTCTAAAATTCTATTTACTTTAAAGAAACCATCGCCTTAAAGTAAATCTACTCTTGAGATTGTAATGCTATGGCTATTATGCAACAAAGTCGATTTGGGACTACTCGCAATTGATCATTCAATAGGTCATAATTCCATTACTTTCGAAAAGTAACATATTAACAATAAGACATGTGTACTTTACTACCACTCTATCTCAATAGATTATAGTTCCATTACTTTCAAAAAGTAACACATTGACTATAAGATATGTTTGTGGCGATCTACTCTCACTCTATCTCTTAGAAATAATTCTATCTTCTTAAGAGATAACTTTGTGTGCTACAAACATATATGGTGAAGTAATACAAGTTCGTCTCGACTGACATGTTAGCTCATAAATAGACCAGCTCTATTATGGCAGCTTGATTCATGTAATATGCGTGTCTGATCCATGTCATTTGTTAAATAGACTTGCTATTTTAGGTATCTCCAGGTTGACCCTTCCAGAAAAATAAAAATCCCCAAAAGTGAGTTCGACAACTCAACCTGACTCATATTAGTTTGATCTTATGGGTAGTGACACAAGGTCATAATCCATATATAATAAATCAAATTCATTACTTAGATCTTTGCCACCACG
The DNA here is from genome assembly GCF_048544455.1 of Silene latifolia. Classification (NCBI taxonomy): domain Eukaryota; kingdom Viridiplantae; phylum Streptophyta; class Magnoliopsida; order Caryophyllales; family Caryophyllaceae; genus Silene; species Silene latifolia. The sequence continues at coordinate 161,241,887 of NC_133536.1, read as the reverse complement.
ATCGGATCATAATGCTTTAATACTTTTGTTCAATTGGTTCTCTACGTCATTTAGAAATTCTTTAAATTTCTCAAATGCTTTACTTTATATTTGATTAAGTAAACATACCCATATCTACTTAAATCATCGGTAAAAGTGACGAAGTAGTCATAATTTCCCCTTGCGGTGATGCTCATTGGACCACATACATCGGTATGTATTAGTCCCAACAAATCACTTGCTCGTGTCCCTTTACCACTAAAGGGAGTACGAATCATTTTGCAAAGGAGACAAGATTCGCATATTCCATATGATTGAAAATCAAATGGTTCAATAAATCCAGTCGACACTAGCATTTTAATGCGTTTCTCATTTATGTGACCTAATCGAAAAAGCCAAATGTACGAATCATTTAGATCAATTGTTATGAGTCTTTTGGATTATATGTTATAGATATCTTTAGTTGAGTTGGAAATGTCTAAAACATAAATACCATTTATAGAAGTGGCTTGGCACACGGCCAAGTCATTTCAATGAAAATACAACGATTGTGTTGATGGCATAAAAAAAAATCCTTCCATGTCTAACATAGAAATGGAAATAATGGTTTTAGACAAAGTGGGTACATAATAACAATTATGTAAATGCAACTAAAATCACTTAGTTAAGGCAATCACATAGTTTCCCTTTAAAATGACGGCTACTCTAGATCCATTTTGCTAATCGGTGATCCACGTCACCCTTGCTAAGTGATTCCACATTATTTAACCCGGACTGGAGTGATAAGTCCAGCTTTGATATTTGCCAAATATTTGGGGCAATTTCGCTTCCAATGGCCTATGACATTACAATAATGACATTCGTCGTAGGATTGGGCACCCTTCTTGGTTTTTGTTGTGGTAGTCTCACTATCTACTTCCAATCTATTATCGGGTTTGGGTTTCTTACCCTTCTTTGCCTTTCCTTTAGTAATACCATTACTCCTTTCGGTTGCAAGGACATTCTTGTTAGAACTGCCACTCAATATGATATTTCTCCTTGCTTCTACAAACAAGGATGCCTTGGAATTTGTGAGATTCTCCTCACAAGATTCTCTTACCAAGGATGTGGGCATGAATATGGGAGTGGGAGGTGTGGAAGTGGTAAGGTAGCAAAGATTTCCATCCTCACCAATGCCAAAGCGTAGTTCTCTAGTCGGGTCATTGTCATACAAGGAACATTTTTCCTTGAATGATTGGAGCCACGAATTAATGGTGATCGATGTAAGAGTATAAGATGAATCCATTGCGGAAAAATAACTACAAAAACAGGAGATGAAGGAAACAATTAACATTTATCGTTATAATACTCGTAAATACAAGTATTGCATTAATATATTGACCTCTACCCAACTACAATGAATGATTCCGAGATCCAAAATTCATATTAACTTGGATGTGGGCCTACGGGCCCTCTACATCTTTACTAATATAACTTCGTGGGTTAACCTTCTTAACCGATTCTACAACTAGAACTCTCGGCCGATAAATTTACGTTAATTTCATCTTTAGCCCGAACCTATTGCGGCTACGGTCGCAAAATACCTTCGTTGAGATCAACCAAATTTTCGAAGTGTAATAACTATTTATTACCCCACTTATCCAATGTCAATAGAAGCACCCCGAAAAAATCGTATTGTACCCCTTATGAAATTGAGATTCATGGCCTCCTACTATTTGGTAAGGCTAAGTCTCAATCCTTTTAAAAGTAAAGGTCTTGTCAATTTATTATCTATCAATTTTAAGTGAGCTAAAAGTTGAATTTTTGATAATTATAATTGACACGGTCGAAGACTCGATATGATATGCATGTGTTGTTATGGCGATTTGCAATGCATGCAACATATTAAATTAAATGCAAAGCAAAATAATAAATTCCTAGTATGACCTTCCTAAAATAGAAAATTAAATAATCTATTACATAATCGGAAACCAACTCCTTTGGACCCTTGAATCTTCAAGTGACACGCCTCCCTAGAACACCGTCTTTGTTGGAACGCCTTTCGGAATGGCACCGTCTTGAAGAAACTCCGGGATTACAAATAATAATAAGAACACATAGATATTCCTATTATACATTTGTAAAATGAAAAACTAGTAAAAATAAAAGTGATACGAGATCACATTAAATTACAACCGAATCAATATCTCCTTACATTACGGGTAATATTGATTAAAACTAAGGCCATACTAAGATAAAATTACATAATTCAAAATTACATAAATAAAATATGACATTCAACAATGAAATATGCATCATTATAATATGTGTCTACCATGCCAAATCGCCCTATTTAACTTATATCGATTATATAACCCGGTTTTATGGAAATGCACGATTTTAACTTATTAAAATCGCTAAATAATACTAAATTTTAGTCCAAGTTAATTATCCTAACTTAATTAGGACTCAAAAATTAGTCCTTACTTAATTTTTGATAATAATTCAACTTGGTTTTCTATTATTGTTTATTAAACTTCTCTTAACCATAACAATTATGAAATAATTCCCAATAAATCATAAAAATTTTAAAAATTTGAAATCACATTTTTTTAAATACTGGAATATTACCAAAATTCCAAAAACTCAATAAAATTTGCCCACAAAATGTTTATAATTTATTTCATTAATAAATTGTGTAAATCATAACTTTTACCATTTAATTCCAAATTAAATATAAAAATTATGGAAAAATCAAAATCAAAATTTTTAACATTCTTAAAAAAATTCCAGAATCTCGAAATGGCAAAATATAAACCAAAAATTTCGAATTTATTTTTATGACTAATAAAGTTGCCCTTTTATCGATTTTATCACATAAAAATCAATAAACATATCAAATTAATAAAAATTAATCATGCAACTTTAGATCTGATGTTTATATAAAATATACAATATTAGGGAAATATTTCATACCATAAAATTCATTTTAGCTATTTTTGCTAAAAATAGTCACTATTTATATCATTTTAACCATTAAAATTATAAATCATGCATAATAAATCACATTTATCTGAAATTTTACACACAATCTGTAAAATATGCATGTGACATCATATTAAAATTTCATGGCCTGTTTTAAAGTTTAACTATTTTTAGTCATTTAACCTCCATTTATACCATTTTTATCACATAAAAATCATAAATCATGAAATATTAATCACATTAATACGAAATTTTACATACAATACTTAAAATATTCATGTGAGGTCATACTAAAAAATTACGGCTAGTAGTAAAGCTTAACTATTTTTAGTAAATAAAAGTTTATTTTATTCATAAAAATGTAATTATTTCACTAAAAATCATTAAAATAAGCAATAAGCATCCATAAATCATCAATATGACCTAAAAAAATTTTAGGACCAGAAAATACAACATGCATCAATATTTCATGACTTTATCTAATAAATCACAAATTTTTAGTTTTAATTAAGTTACTAATAACTCGAAAAAACTATAAATCGATTATGCATGCAACATCCTATGCTCTGATACCAACTGTTAGGTTCATATACCTATTATTAGACTCTTATAATAGTGAACTAATTAACATATTAACTTAAATTCATTTAGATCTAATGCATGCATAACTAAATAAGAAATAAAATGAGAAAACAATGGTTCTTACATTGTTGTATAGCACGAAATGGTCACAAGTAAGGTCTCCTACCTTCACTTGTTCTTGAGCTATGATAAATAATAGGATGATCCTTCAAGACTCTATATTAGAAGCCCTCCTTTTGATTGCACCCATGATTTAACCCAAAAATTACATACTACTAATGTTAACTAGATATTATGTAGTAATGTACCCTTAATTATTAATAATATTATCAGTACTACTACACTAGTAATATATCACAAATATTAGTATTTGAGTAGTTTTTGAGATTTTTGCATGTAAGAAAAGATGAGCATCTTAGAGAGAATAAGTATATGAGAAAAATGAGAACAACAAAATGTTCTCTCTCTCTCTCTCTCTCTCTCTCTCTCTCTCTCACTTGTGCCTATGTAGAGCATTTTTGGTTTTCTCTTTTGTCTTTTGCAATATTCTATAAGTGTAGGTAGTAGGCTAGTGAATAAAGCATGTCATAAGATGTTGGAACATCTTTCCAACAACAAAATGACAAAACCAAAAACTCAAGCATGCTACCATTTTGGACGGTGCACTTGAGTGTATATGGGTCCATTTTTTTCTTATAATATTTGTCCCACAAATGCTTATAAGTCTTATGTGTAATTATCTTACATAATTAAATATTAATTTGATCATACAATAATTATGTGACAAATTAATAAACATATATTCACTCAACTTATTGAGTAATATTTTATCATTATATCAACATATAATGGGTCCCATAATAGCTAGTTAGTTAAATTTACAACCTCTTATAAATGCAAATAACTAATTACCTCTACCTCGAAATATTTATATAACCTCAACATAATTTAGTGAATTAATATATTAATCCACTAAATCGAATCTTATTTAATCACATTACAATAAGATACAAAATCCAACTCATATAAATAAGGGATTAATTAATCTGTATCGAATACAATTAATTAATTATTTATTTGGGTCTCATCCTATAGGTGTGACCTTAAGGGATCAACTGATCACCACCGTCAACACGACAGTAACGTCAAACTCTAGTCAGCCAATCGTTACTGATTAATGTTGATCAGTTGACTATATAATTTATCATCCCCTATGTATTCTTAATTTGAGATTTAAACATGTGATCGCACTATTGTTGAGGACACATACTCCAACAAGGATATCTAACACCAGACAGCTGGCAGGCTGCTAGCAGCACAGAGATAATACCAGGTAATGCTCCAACCAATAATTTCATTATAACTAATCAGATACCTGGCACAGGATTCGTAAGCAGTCCATAGATAGGCTGGCACCCGGGGACGCTCGTAACATCAACCCCCCCTGGATAACACACAAAATCAAAGCCCTGAAGAGTTCTGGCGAGGGAGCAACATCCGAAATCAGCAGTAGCCAGCTAGAAGCCATAGTGCAAGCCCATGCAGCCTGAAAACCAACAGTATTTGGAGTTAAGGGAGATGCTAAGAAGGGTACTAGGGATGCCCCCTCCACTTGAGAAGGCATGCCCTGATAGCTACGCAGACTCGCCATTCGTGGATGCAATATCAGTTGTCGCCATGCCAAAATGGTTCGGTAGCCCAAATATGACGCTCTTTGACGGCACGAAGAACCGCTTCGGCCACGTGAGCCAGTACAAACAAAAAATGGTGACATTAATAGCCATTGGGCATGTAAAGGAAGCTTGCATGTGCAAGGGGTTCGGATCAACACTGCCAGGGACGGTGCTCCGATGGCTCATAAGTCTACCTAACAGGTCAATATCAACATTTGATGACTTGGTAAATGCGTTCACTCAGCAGTTTGCTAGCAGCCGGAAGCCACAAAAGCACGCTGTTGATTTATACCGAATAGTCCAAGGCCTGAACGAGACGATTGGAGAATTCAACACCAGGTTTAATAACGAGAAGGTAGCAGTACGGGAGTGTGAGGTGTCGATAGCAGTAGAAGCATTCAGGAGGGGCCTACACCATGATTCAGACCTATACAAACTACTGACAATGCATCCCTGCCACAGCTTTGAGGCAGTCCAGGAATAAGCCGCAGCAACAATTAGACTAGAAGAAGATATGCTCGCCAGAGCAAGCATACCAAGTACGCCAAGCGTATCCAGTACGTCAGTTGTAGAAAAGTCAGGCAGAAAACAGCTCACTGGAAAGAAGGAGGAGAGATACAAACCATATGGCCGAGGAGTAAACAAGATCGATAATAGGGAGGAGAATCAACAGCTTCCTACGCTGGCGAGTATGGGTTCACAACTGGCATCGGGGGAATTCTGAAAGCACTAAGGGAAACGGGAGACGGGGTGAGGTGGCCTAGGCCGCCAATAGAGGGACAAGCTTGGAGAAAGGATAGCAAGAAGAAGTGCGAATTTCATCGTGATATTGGACACACCACGGAGGATTGTTACACTTTTGCAGGGAGATCAGGCGCCTGTATGAGCAAGGAGACTTGAGCCACCTATTACCACGTGGGGGCAAGCAACAAGATAAGGTAAGCTATACAAAGCAGGCTAAGCCCTCCACGCCGCCTACATGCACCAAAATAATAAACGTGATAACAGGCCGCTCAGATCTAACTGGATTAACATATTTAGCAGCAAAGAGACATGCTAACGATACTAAGGGTGACAGACCAGAAACCTCTTGCAGAGTCTCCCACAACGACTTTCCCATTGTCGCCTTCGACGAAGAAGATGTCCATAACAGTCAGGAACACCGCGACGCCCTTATTATAACGCTGTCAATGGCCAATTGTACAGTGAGGAAGGTCCTCGTAGATACTGGTAGCTCAATCAATTTGATCATGCTGAAAACCATTGAAATAATGGGATTCAGCGAGAAGGATTTGCAGAAGACGACCATCCCACTGGTGGAATTCAGTGGGGAAACAACTAACTCACTAGGAGAGATCGTGATCCCAACCTACGCAGGAGGAATTAACAAACAAGTAAGGTACTTAGTCATTGATGGACTATCCACCTACAATGTCATTCTTGTAAGACCATGGCTGCATCTAATGAAAGCAGTCCCCTCAACATATCATCAATGTGTGAAGTTCCCTACACCTTAGGGAGTTGAAAAGATATGTGGAGACCAAAAGGAGGCTAGAGGATGCTATAAGAAGGCACTAAAGTGCACAACTAGCCCTCCAGCATAGCAATTATAGAAGCAGCACCTCCAGAACGAGTATGTCGAGCCCCCAGCCGAGGAGTTGGATCAAAGCAACCTGGACGGACTGCACCCAGAAAGAACGATGCTAATAGGGGCAGAGTGCACATGCGACCCCAGGCAACACCTAATCAAATTCTTGCAAGCCAACCTGGATTGTTTCGCATGGTCCCATGACGACATGGTAGGGATAGACTTAGAGCTGATCAAAAGCGGGCTTGGGCCTGACACGGGCCGGGGCCAACGGTTAAAAAAGTGTCTGTCGGGCCTTATTTTATAGCCCGAGCCCGCTAAGCGGGCCGTTTTCCACTATCCGTACCCACCCACTTCAAGAGAGCAGGTCGGCCCGCGGGCGTGAATAAAATCAAATAAAGAAATTAGTGTCTATTAAAACACGAGTTTGTAATCGCGTCATCCCATTAAAATTTAACAATTGTCTTTAAAAGCTTACCCTTAATAAAGTATATTAATCTTCAAAAGATAAGTTTACTAGATTTTGGAAAAAAACACAAGTTTGGCAATGTTCTCCTATAAACATCAAAATTTCATTCTTGCCTTGGTCTTTGTGCGGCATTGATGGCGGTTACATACACTTTTTTGTAAATACTTAAAAGGTATTATCTTTTTACGATAATCCCGTTAGCACGTCCATTCTCGGCGAATCTTTATACGACAAGAGTAAATCCGACAATCTCCCAGTTATACATAAGACATAATATTCATTTGTGCTACCTAATTAGTTTAGAGTGTACAAATTATAAATAAAATGAGCAGAGAACGGCGGAGGATTGGGGGTATAAGGACTTTTATGGGGTTACTTTTAATAGCGGGACTAGCGGGCCATCCATGGGCAATTTTATTTAGTCTAAGATCGTCCATTTATTCTAGCAGGCCTAGTTTTCTTGTCTGTTACCCGTTTAATTTTTATTTTTTCTTGTCCAAACCCGCTATATTAGCGCCCAAACGGGCTAGGCCAAACAGGCCGGCCCGCACTTGATCAGCTCTAATAGACCCATCTATCATAACACACAAGTTGAGTGTAGATCTAGGATGTAAGCCTATCCAACAGAGACGAAAAAAGTTCACAGCGGAAAGAAACAAGGTAATCAACCAGGAGGTAGACAACCTGCTGGTAGCAAACAAAATAAGAGAACTAAAGTATCCAGAGTGGCTGTCAAATGCAGTGGTAGTGCCCAAAAAGAATGGGAAGTGGAGAGTATGCGTGGACTTCACCGATCTCAACAAAGCATGTCCAAAAGATCCCTTCCCGTTGCGACATATTGATGCCATGGTCGACGCCACAACTGGACACGAGATGCTAACATTTCTGGACCCTTGGAGTGGTTACAACCAAATAAAGATGGACCTAGGAGTCCAGGAGAAGATAACATTCATGTCAGAAAGGAGGATATACTACTATAACGTTATGCCATTCGGCCTGAAGAATGCGGGATCTACCTATAAGAGATTAGTCAACCAAATGTTCAAGGAGCAAATAGGGAGAACTATGGTAGTATACATCGATGATATGGTAGTAAAGTCGAAAAAAGCTAAGGATCATATGCAATATCTGGCAGAAACCTTCGACACACTCAGAGAGTATAAAATGAAGCTGAACCCTTCCAAATGTACTTTTGGAGTCTCATCCGGAAAGTTCTTAGGCTATAAGTGACGCAGAGAGGAATAGAAGCCAGCACAGAACAGATAAAGGCAGTTCTACAGCTGAAGTCACCAGAAAAGCCAAAAGATGTGCAACGGCTAGTAGGAAAGGTGGCAGCTCTCAGCAGGTTCATTTCGAGATCATCAGACAGATGCAGGCTATTCTATGTATATTAAGATAGAATCAGAGATTCGAATGGACCAAAGAGCATGAGCAAGCATTCAAAGAGCTGAAACACTTTCTCAGCACCCCACCGCTGCTGTCGAAACTAGAGCACGGAGACCCATTGTTCCTATACCTAGCCTTCACAGAGGTAGTAGTAAGCGCAGTCCTAGTCAGAGAGCAGGATAAGGAGCAGCAACTAGTCTACTACGTAAGCAAGTCTCTGCTACTAGCAGAGACCAGGTACACATCCCTCGAAAAGCTGGTACTTGCATTTATAATTGCATCTTACAAACTGCGCCCTTATTTCGAGTCTCATACCATATATATTGTGACTAATCATCCCCTAAAGTCTATAATGAGGAAGCCTGAGTTATCAGGCAGAATGTCAAAATGATCCGTACACCTTAGTGGATATGACATTAGGTGTGACCCAAGGACAGCGATAAAGTCGTAGGCACTAGTAGATTTCGTTTCAGACTTCAGCCCAGCTATCTAAAGTCTGGCTGATAAGCAGTTCCTGACCCTCAAAGGGGACAAGGGTGCAGAAGTTTGGCAGATGCACATCGACGACGCCTCCAATCAAAGAGGAGGTAGGTGTAGGCCTAATCTTGCGATCTCCACACGGGGATATGATAGCACAAGCAGTCCGCTGTGAATTCAAGGCTACTAACAATGAAACAGAGTATGAAGCTCTGATTTAGGGCTACGGCTAGCTCTAGACATGGGAATCAGAAACTTAAAGGTATACAGTGACTCCCTGCTTATAGTTAATCATGTAAATGATGAATATATAGCCAGGGACTCAAAAATGATAGCCTACTTAAAAGTAGCAAAGGAGCTAAAACAGAAATTCAAAGTCTGCAAGCTTAAGGAGGTTTCTAGAGACCAGAATGTGGAAGTAGAAGCCCTGGCAACTTTTAAACCAACGGAGCTGGCCAACATACCCATCGCACACGTGTTGGCAGTGTAATACCGTAGGACAGTTACTATTCCAATGTAGAACAGGCTGAATTGAAAGACTCTTTGGATTTTTGGACTGGTGACTTGATATAATTATAACCTCAAGCTCGACAGCAAGGCACAAGATACTTTAAGATAATAATTTAACAAATTTAAGACAAAAATCCACAGCAAGACACAGGATCAAGACTCAAACTTGAAAACAACACAACTGAATGAATCCACAATAGTGCACAAGATTGACTCAATTATGCCAACAGACTTTGTTCAACTAACTACAGCAAGGCACAAGTTAGTTAACAGGCTTGGACTCAAACTACAGCAATGCACAAGTTTGAAAATTGAGAGAATTCTCAAGGTTTAATTTTTCATTGATCAAAAGTCTGCTGAATTCAGTAGAAGCCCAATCCTTATATAGGCCAGCTTTAGGTTACAGTTATGAGTACGATTGATCCAAGGGCTACAAATCCATCTAGGAAACATACAATATAAAATAAATATATTACAAAGGGAGTCACCTTAAAAGCAAGGTGAAATCAGAGGTGAAACAGGTGAATGTCAGCCTCTTTGTCTTGTTCTGGTGCAGGCTTCTTGTTCTGATGCAGGTCTGTGGTGGCGCTCTTTTTAGAGTTTCGAAAACTCTAATTGTCTTGTTGTTTTGCAAAAAAGGTGCTGGTCAAACCTGCACTCTTTCAATTACCTCAAGCTTTTCACTTTAGCCTTTGCCTAAACAGTTAAGGAAATGTGATAGTGACATTCCTCCTACTTCTCATCTGCCTTCTGCTTGTTATTTGGCTGCTAGTACTGAACTAACTAGGCTGGATTAGCCCTGGATTTCAGTTTCTTGGAGCTTAGTTGAGGGTTCTATCAGCTGGCCAGGTAGGCAGCTGGTAGCTGGACCTTGTCATCCTCCTGAAAGCCTGATCATTGCCTTAGCTGGAACTTGGTTGGCCCTGGCCTGAGCTTGGACTAGAATCAGTTGAGCGTTGTATGTCAGCTCTTGCTGCATCCTCCCCTGGTTGAAAAGAGCTTGACCTCAAGCCTGGTTCCTATTCATCCTCTAACTCTCCATAGTATGGGCTTAGATCCCCAATATTGAACGTTTCATGCACTCCATAGTCACCAGGAAGGTCAATCTTGTAAGCATTTGGACCAACCTTCTCAATGACCTCAAATGGACCATCAGCTCTTGGCATTAGCTTGCTCTTCCTCTTGGCTGAGAACCTTTCTTTTCTGAGGTGGATCCATACTAAGTCCCCTGGCACAAATTCCTTATTCTTCCTTGTGACCCTGGCCTGTTTCTGATAGGACTCATTAGCCTTCTCAATCTGCCTCTTAACTGCAGCATGTAGTTTCATTATCTGTTCTGCCTGTTTCTTTGCAGCATAACTCATTTCTTCCTTGGGGACACTTGACAGATCTAAGGGAATTAAAAGATTGACCCCATAGATCACCTCAAATGGACTGTGACCAGTTGTAGATGTTGGTGCCCTGTTGAAGGCAAATTCAGCCTGAGGTAGCTTCAAATCCCAATCTTTGAGGGTCTTGTTAACAATGCATCTCAGAATCTTTCCCAATGTTTTGTTTGTGACCTTAGTCTGGCCATATGTTTGAGGGTGGTGATATGTACTGAACAACAACCTGGTGTTTAGCAGCCTCCATAAGGTTTTCCAGAAGTAGCTCATAAACTTCACATCCCTGTCAGATACAATGGTTTTAGGAACACCATGTAGCCTGACTATCTCTTTCAGGTAGATTTCAGCAATACTTGCAGCATCCTTAGTCTTCTTGCAAGCTATGAAATGAGCTATCTTGCTGAACCTGTCAGCAACCACCATTATAGAGTCATTGCCCCTTCGGGTCCTAGGCAATGCCACCATGAAATCCATACTAACATCCTCCCAAGGATGTTAGGCACTTGGAATGAAGTGTAAGGACCAGCCTGGAAATAACTTTTGGCCTGTTGACACACATAACACCTTCTCAGGGCAATTTAAGCACCCCCCCATCATTTTCGGCCAATAAAACTGGTCCTGCAATATTTCCAATGTCTTCTGGACCCCAAAGTGTCCTCCTAGTCCACTAGAGTGGACTTCCTTGAGCAGCAGGTCCCTGTAGGAGCCTCTTGGAATACACAACTTATTCCCATGGAACAAGAACCCTTTCTGCAGCAAGAACTTAGTTCCCTGAACCCTGGTTCCCTCATTTTGAATTTGCCAGTCTTCATAGAAGTCAGGATCATCTTTTTAAAGTTCCTTCATGAATTCAAAGCCAAGCACCCTTTGTTTTATGACTGTTAGTAGGGAATGCCTCCTTGACAGGGCATCAACAATAATATTTAGCTTTTCTTCCTTATACTTGCTTGAAAAGGTGAAGGACTGCAGAAATTCAACCCACTTAGCATGCCTGTGGTTTAATTTGTGCTGGCCACTGATATACTTCAAGGCTTTATGATCTGAGTGTAGCACAAATGATTTAGGTTTGAGATAATGGCTCCAATGCATAAGAGCCCTAACAAGAGCATAGAACTCCTTATCATAAGTGGCGTAGCTCTGCTTGGCCCCACTCAGCTTCTCACTGAAATATGCCACGAGTTTCCTCTCCTGAATGAGAATAGCTCCTATTGATGTGACTCATATTTGTGCATATTTAGTCCCCGAACTAGCCTCGTTCCTATGATTTCTAGTGCTATTTAGGGTCGTTTCTTATCTTTAGTTCCCTACTTTGCATATTCTTTGAGGTTTTGTGTCATTGGTAGGAGAGGATTGCTAACCTTGCACTTATGGAGCAAAGTAGAGCTAAATGGATGCATCTTATGACCAAGCATCAAAGGGGAGACCATTACTAAAGGCCTAAGTGAATAAATGAAGTAGAAATGGGAAATGATGAAAACCCCCATGACCCCCACGGATCCTTGGGCAGTCAAAGAAGAAGAAGAAGGGCTGAACAAAGATCCGGGCGTCTCAAGCATTGATCAGGGCGTCTCAGCCCTCAATCCGAGTGTCCCGAGCCCAGGTCGGGCGTCTCAAGGCTCAATCCGAGCGTCTCAACCTCAGGTCAAGCGGATCACCAGGCAGAGCGAGTTTGCTTCAATCCATAATCCGGGCGGCTCTCTCTAGGACTTGCAAAGCACTAATCATCTTCTTAGGGACTTAATCATCATTTAAGCCCTTAGTTACCCTAATACTTGTACTTAGTATAAATACCCCAATGTGTTAGGGGATTAAGAACCAAGTTTACCTAGTTGGAATTTAGCATTAATTAAGTTTATCAAGTTGTGATCTCTTAATCCAATATTAATCAAATCTTAATTCTTCTTTAAGTGTTCTTAGTTTTAATTGGGTAATTTGAAGATTATTTGGGTTTATTGAAGACTTGACAACTCTTCATCATTCATCAAGTGTTCTTCTATTATTTTTGCTTATTATTTGGATCATCCTCAATTTAGGTATAATCCTTTTTACCCTTGCTTATTTATTTACTCATTTACGATGTTTAAACTTGCTAATATGATTGACACCTTCATTAGCATGTTTACCATAGTCATGAGTGAGTAGTCTCCTAGCTAGGGTTAATGGGGGATTAGGGGAACTATAACATGGGGGTAGATCCATAATTAATCTAATATGTTATCATATGATTGCTTGCTTGTTGTAGTGTTAACCTATGCACATGTTATGCTTGATGAAATGCTAGACTATGAAACCTTGCATTTTTACCCATTTCTTATCTATTCAACAAGACTTGTAAGATATAAACTAACTCGAGTCTTATTAGACCATGCATAGAAGTGAATAGGAAGAAAGTAAGTCGACTTGTAGGTGTTGTACAGTCTAGACGACTCGGCTCCAGGACCCAAATCTTCCTATGAACCGTAAGACATAAACTAACTCGGTTCCTCTACAACAATAATTGCTTGCAACTATGAAAACATGTTTATATGATCACCACCATGAATCCCCTATGAACCCATGACACCCTAGTGCCTTAATCTATTGTTTACAAACCCTCACTTTAGTTGCTTGTTGTGCTTTCATTTCTTTACATTTCATTGTTATAGTAGTATGGCTTGATACCCCATATCTCAACCCAATTTGTGACAATCCTAAGACATAGCTTTCTACAACCGATAACTTAATTCAACACCCGTCCTTTGGGATCCGACCTTTACTTACCACTATACTAAGAGTAGTTTGTTTAGTTATAAATATTGTTTTTGTTGGTTGACTTAGACGACAAAGTTTCGAACCGCACCAAAAATGGCGCCGTTGCCGGGGACGGTGTTTAATTGAATTGTTGTCTTTTGTTGTTTTTAGTTGTGTCTTTCTTAACCTTGGGGAAGTCAAACTCCTCAAGGTAGTTTTAATTGTTTTCTAGTTGTTTGCTTTTTGCATGTCTAGGAGATCAAAAGGTAGACCTTTGCCTATTGATCCCAAAATTGAAAGAACTTTGACCAATATTAGAAGAACCGCTAGAGGGGCTTCAACAAGTTTGGGTATTGGAGAACTTGTGGACGTCGGTATTATCCAATCGGATAGTGTTGTGTTTACCAACCCTTCTGGAAAAGAAGGAGAGGAGAACCCAATTCAAAACCAACCACAAAATCAACCCACAATGCCTAAATTTTCGTCTCATTCCGTACCAACCGAGGAGAACCTACCAAATGGTACTCCAACACCACCTCACCTAACCGGTAATTTCATTGCCATATCCGCATTCATACAACTAGTTGAGAGAAGCCAATTTAGAGGGATGCCTAGTGAAGATCCTCATCTACACATGGAAACTTTTTGTGACTATTGTGATGCTATCTCTCAAACCGAAGTAACCCAAGATCAAATTCGATGGGTGTTGTTTCCTTTTTCCTTGATCGATGCCGCAAAGTAATGGTTAAAGAGCCTAGACAAGGCTACCCTTGGTATTGATTCATGGAAGAAGTTAGCACTTGCTTTCTACAAGAAATTATATCCTCCGGAGAAGACTAACAGGTTGAGAGCCTAAATCACCGGGTTCAAGCAAAGGGATGAGGAATCATTATATAAAGCATGGGAGAGATTTAAGGATACTTGTCGTTCTTGTCCACACCATGGACTTAGTGAGTGGTTCCTTGTTCAATAGTTTTGGAATGACTTATATGAAGACTCACGAAATGTGCTTAATATGGGCTCCAATGGGAGGTTCACTGAAGCTGATGACAACCAAACATGGGCCAAAATCGAAGAGATGGCGGTTCATAATTCCCAATATAGTAGGCCCCGAAAGGCCATTAGAGGAGGAAAGCATGAGGTGGATTCCATCACACAATTGGGTGCTCAACTAAGTGCTTAAATCGACACTATCAACTTGAAGTATGAGAAGGCCATGGCTATGCTTGATGAAGCTTCCAAATCACCCAAACAACATGTCAATGCTATGATGGCATCATCCTCAATCCCAAATGGAGTATGTGAAAGTTGTGGAACCTTGGGACATGACCAAAACGAATGTAGGGGAACAAATGAACAAGTAAATGCTTTTCAAGCATTCAAGAATGGCACCCCTTATTCCAACTAATATAATGAGAATACCAAATTCCATCTAAATCTCTCATACAAGAGCCAAAATGTCCAAACCCACAACCCACATACACACCACCTCCAATGAGAAATCCTACTCAAAGACCATACTACAATCAACCCAATGACCAAGCTTTTTATGTTCAAAAAGTGGTCCTCCAAATGCAAAAGAGCCAACAAGATTTCTTTGCTCAAATACAAAGGGATAGCCAAGCTAAAGAAACCACCATCAATAATATCCTTGCTCACACCAAAATGTTGGAGACTCAATTGTCTCAATTGGCCTCTTCTAGCTCCCAAAGACAAAAGGGACAATTACTTCCTCAAGGTAATCCTCCCACAAGACATGAGACCATCAATGCTATCCACTTGTGGAGCAGTACTAGATATGAGGGACCAAAGATGCAAATTGAAGAAGGAATTATTGGGGAGAATAACAAGCAAAGTGATGTGATTGAGCCACTAAGGAGAAACCCTAAGGTGGTAGAAATAACAACCAATGACTCATCAAGGAAGAGAAGTAAAGAGAAGGCTAAAGAAGTTGAGAAAGAGCCTATTGTGATTAGACTTCCATTCCCAAGTCGCCAAGCTAAGCCTAAGTTTGATGAGAAACTTGGAAAGTTCATGGAGATTGTGAAGAACTTAGAATTTTCTATACCATTCACGGAGCTAATCCATCATGTTCCGGCCTATGCAAAGTACATGAAAGATATCCTTACCAAGAAGAATTCCATCCGAAAATTGAAGACCATTGCCTTTACTAAGGTGAGTAGTGCAATTCTACAAGGGAATTCCCCTCCAAAGCTCAAAGATCCGGGGAGTTTCTTTATTCGTGTACCATTGGTGATACCACAATCAACAAGGCGCTATGTGATCTAGGTGCAAGTGTGAGTGTCATGCCATACTCGTTATGTAAATGACTAGGAGTGGGAGAGCTCAAGTGCACCAACATGACCTTACAAATGGCGGATCGATCAACGAAGAAACCACTAGGAATATGGGAAGATGTACCGTGAGAGTTGGAAAATTTTTCATACCGGTGGACTTTGTCATTGTTGATACGGAGGAGGATTCTAACATTCCAATCATTTCAGGAAGACCTTTTCTACACACCGCCGGAGCGGTGATCGATGTGAAACATGGAGAGCTCACCCTTGAAGTAGGTGATGAAACAATCACCTTTAACCTTGATAAGACTATGAGAGCTTGCAATTTGTTTGAGCTATGTTTTATGGTTGATCACTACACTCGGAAGGGTGACAAGAAGAAGATGGAATCTCCATTCAGAGAACACGGGAAAGATGGAAATCTTAAAGAGAAGGGCAAAGACACACCGCCTAATTGGAAGAAAGATATTGATGATGTTAAAATGGCTCTATTCGGAGAGTATGGAATTTTTCACAACAAGAATGAGAGCTTGCAAAGCTCACCCACAACAAGTTTTGGTGAGGGCCTTATTGGTCATGATAACAAGGAAGGAAGTTGCTCTCGTCAACTCATGATCCACCCTACATAGGGGAGAAACAGAATGAAGTTTATGGTCTATGGGATGATAAATTTGAAGGATTGGTTAATCCTTACATTGGAAATGCTATGACTCTAGACCAAGGCTTGATGGATCCTTGTCAACACTTCGACTCAGAATACCACAATGAAAACAACAATGTGCATAGGTCTATGCAAGACCTTTACCATGAGAATGAACAAGTCTTTGACTACTTCTAAAAGGTGTTGAGCAACATCAAAAACACCTTGGCTTTGCCCCCTTGATACCTCTCGCAAGAAGGAGAGTTTGGTGGTGTCCTCCCTAAACCACCATTTGTAAATATTCTAACCCCTTAACTTGCAATTCATTTAAATTGTACATTACTCATTTTTGCATTGCATTTTACATGCTTTGTTTGACGGATTTGTGTAACATGAGAGCAAGTGAGGGAGGGATTTTAATGTGATTCAAATGTGTAGTGTTTGATGATCAAGTGTGGGAAAGCACAGCCTAGGCTAACCAAGCCTTTGTAATACTACCCAAGAATAATTGAAGAAGAAAAAGAAGAAGAATTGACACGGGGTGAAGACCCACGAGCAGACCTAAGCTCGTGGGGACTGAGAAAGGGCTGCAAAGTGGAAACTGCTCTATGAAAGAATCTGCCCGAGCCGACTTCAGGACGAGCGAGCCTGGGCTCAAGTCGCCCGACCCCAGCTCAAGTCATGGAGACTGGAGGGGTTATATATTGTCACATTTGCACTGGAGTACAAATCTGCCCGTCTCCGGATCAAGTCGAGCGAGCTAACTAAAAATCCGCCCGACCTGTTGTTGAGACGCCCGTCTCCAAAGCCCTCCAGAAAACTGATTTCCCACTGCTTAAAAATCCAACCGACTTGCCCTTGAGCCGCCCGTCCTGACCTGTTATATCATATAACACGGTATCAAAACCCCCTTCTTCATTTTCTTTCACTTCATTCAAACACAAACACCATTATTTCCCTCACTTCAACCTTCAAACCCTCATCCAAAAACAACAATATCTCATCCAAATTCACCCAAATCAAGTCCAAACTTGCTCAAACAAAAACGAATAACTCTATCATCAACATAAGACCATTCAAACATCAATTTCTTCAAAAAATTCAATCAATTTCTCTAGGGTTGGTGAAAATTCGAAAAACCCCAAATTGATTGGGCATTCAATTGAAACTTGAAGAAAGAAGCATTCAAGCATTTACTTGGTGTGTTGATACAAGAAGGAAAGCAATGGCAGGGACCAAGGGAGGAATCAAGGCGACAAAAACACCAACATTGTCTAAAAGAGAACAAGCTCTAGCATCCCAAACAATGGTCTTGGTACAAAGGGAGCAAGCTACTACTTCAACTATCAATGCTATTGAGGAAGCTACTAATTCTATCCCGGAAGTGGAACAATTGACACTACTAAAAATGAGCACTTGAGCCACGGCTAAATTCGTGGCGCAAGTGCTAAATTTCCGTGGCTAAGTCATTTCGCCACGGTAATACCTTCCGTGACCCAAGTGGCCGTGGCAAAGAGATAGCCACGGGAAAAGCAAGAACGTGGCTATTTTTGAATTTTTTGCCACGGATTCTATCGTGGCTAATAACTCCCGTGGCAAAAAAAAATTCCCGTGGCCAAAAAATAATTCCCGTGGCAAACAATATATATGAAAATTAAATAAACAATACGTAAAATGAATTTATTTTTTTCACAATGAATATTTTATCATATATGGAACCACGACAATCTAGATACTTGTTTCGCTAGTTAAGTCAATTCATTTGAACGTTATTTGGTTTCACCAGTCATGCATCCGTTCGCATCAGAGAGGCTTCCCGGGAGGTCACCCATCCCAACACTACTCTCACCTGAGCACGCTTAACTGTAGAGTTCTTTAGATGTGCTACCGAAATTGAAAGTTAACTTTGTTGACGTAACTATCACTTTGAATCCTTTTAAGTTTATTTTTTTCTTTCAAAACTTACCTTTAGCACTTTTTAATTATAAAAATGTAACATGATTTACAAATTCTTGTGAGAAAAACATTATTTTGGCCAAAACAACCAAATTTCGATGTTAACCTCCCGACTAATGATTTTGACGTAATTTTTTTGCTGAAGTCAGCAAAACCATTTTCTCCAAAAAGTAAATTTAATCTTGTTTTCCTAACATTTTTTTATTTCTTTAGTTTATCGACATTTTTATTTTATTTCTCTTGTACTCGATTTTTTGTTTATTTTTCTATGCAAATTCTATTGTATGACCGTCGTACCTGCGATATGAAAAATGTGACCATATTTTTGTAAAATAACGACCACTTTTTATAATTAAAGTTTTTTTTCCTCAAAATGGTCATTATTAACCAAAAGTAGTCACTTTTTACCGGAAAACACGAAAAAGACGTCGTGCAAGCAAATAATCGCTTATTTTTCTAAACTTATTTCCCTTTGTTATGATTTATTGTTTCTTTTCTCAAAATTTTCACATTATTGGCACATGTGACTTTAAATTATTATTATTTCTATATTTTCCCTGTGATGCGCTCATTTTCAATGAAAAACATTTCCATATTGAATTTTTATATTGATAATTTTTCCAATATGTTCTTTTCTTAATTGATTTGTGGGAGATCATTTTTTTACTTTCATTTCTTAGCACATTTATTTTATTTAATCAATTTTGTAATCTAATTGTTGTTTTTTTTTTTACTCCTAAAAACATTTTCCGATTTTTTTCCTCAACAAGTTGAATTTTATATCAAATTCAAATTTTTCTATAAATATCTTACAAATAAAGTTGTAAATATAATTTTGAATGAAACGGTTTGACTATATATTAATTTTAGATTTCTCATAGATAGATGGTAAATAACTTGTTTATTTAATTGATATGGTATGTCTTTAAATGTAATACGATCATTTAAGATTTTTATTCAAAATTATAAAGATTTAATTAAAAAAAGTAAAAGAAATTACTAGAAATTCATGACTTTAATAAACAAAATTATACTCCCTCCGATCCACACCAAATGTAACACTTAAAATGAATTATCCACACCAAAGGTAACATACCTTATTTGGCCTACAACATTACCAAGTTGTCCTTATATCCATTTCATATTTACACAAAATGTCGTTACATATCCACATACCATCCAACAATTAAACCCACAATTATGTGGCCCACCTATTTTTTTCCCTATTTACCGTTACTTTTTCCACCTTTTTCTTAAATACTCCAGTTTCCTCTATATTACATTTGGAACGGATCAAATAGAGTATATTAAAACAAAATTCTTAAATTATCAATGTTTTGAAAAACATATAAAGCATAATTGTGATTTTTAAAAAATGAAAAAAATTAGACGATAAACTTTTCTTTGCTTACACATAAGTTTATAAAATTTTAAAATTGCTTATTAAA
This sequence comes from Silene latifolia, assembly GCF_048544455.1. Lineage (NCBI taxonomy): Eukaryota > Viridiplantae > Streptophyta > Magnoliopsida > Caryophyllales > Caryophyllaceae > Silene > Silene latifolia. The sequence goes on along the minus strand of NC_133536.1, from coordinate 161,221,803 downwards.
GTAAATAAAATAATAAAAAATATTAATTAAGTTAAAAAAGTGTTTCCAAAATTTTATATTTAAATGTATTTTCATATTATTTATATTTGATTAAATTTCATTCAGATTTTGTATATTTTTAAAGCAAGCAATTTTTTGGTTTGCCTCAACATGAAAATATCTTAATTTAACTCGGAAAAGATACTCGCCACGGGTGTTGTTAGTTCGTGGCTAAAAATATTTTTGCCACGGAACATTTCGTGGCTAAATAAAATTTCGCCACAGGTGTGACATAGCTCGTGGCTAAAATGATTATTTGCCACGGGTGTAGCCTAATTCGTGGCGTAAGTGACTTTTTGCCACGGGAAAAATTATCCCGTGGCATAAATTTTTTTCCAAAATAATGAATAAGTTTTTCCTGTGGCTAAGTAGAATTTAGCCACGAGTTATAAATTCCCGTGGCATAATTCGTGGCGCAAGTGACAATTTGTTGTAGTGTGAAGATCTATCCGGAGGTAACTTTCTTATCCGATAATCATAGGAATGCATTCGAATCCCTTGCCAAGAAAAAGATTCTAGCTACAAAATTCATTTGTCAAGATGCTTTGAGAAAATTGGGTGTCCTTGAACAAACAAAGGCATTTTTCGAGTCCATGGGGTTAGAAACCCTCTTTGAAATGAATGAATTGACATAACCCTCCTTGACTTGGGAATTCATTAGCTCCTTGAGGGATTATAAGATTGAGACTCGAGAATATGTAGAATTCCGTCTTGAAAACAAGACTAGAACGATGCTCAAAGGTGAATTTGGTGAAATATTTGGGCTTACCTACCATGACCGGTTCAAAATGAAACCATTTGAATTTGATGCCGAACCAATTTGGCTAGCTATCTCCGGTCGTAAGTTCACTACTTTCAAAGAGTGTCATGCCTTGTACATTCATCATCCAGGTATAAGGTATTGGCACAAGTTCGTGGCAAACACTTTGATTAGTAGGAAAGAAGCCAATCACTTGACGGAATTAGACTTTGTTTACCTTGAGTCTTTCTTGAATGTTGGTGGGAAACCCAAGAGCGATTATAATGTTCTTCAACTATTGATAAAAAGATGGTTGAAAATTGAGAATGGGAAAGAGGGTGCGGCCTTTATTGTTAATGGAGGCTTGGTGACGAGGTTGGCAAAACATTTTAACCCGGATTTCAACAAGGATAACACCTATAAATCGGTTAAAGGAAGCCACCTTCTTGACATGAGCAACATGATTCAAAAGTTCCAATGGGTCAAGCACGATAACTTGGACCGTAACTATGAGTGGCTCATCAAGGATGCCAAGTCCATTGTCTTACCGAGTAAGATTTGTTGCATCTCCACCCGCCGGACCAACTACCTCCTTCCTATTTCCGAGCAAGCCGAGACCATCATCAAATAACAACAACAACCAAGAGAAGAAACCTCCTCCTCCTCCATTATTACACCACCTTATCCCTTTGCCTACCAAGAGTTCAAAGCTAATGGTGCTATGGCGGGTAATGACTACTTGACCCAACTAATGCAACACATATATAAAGAAGCTCACAATGACCGGGTGAATGCATATTACGCCCAATATCCACCCCTCTACCATCTTGCTAGGCAAGGACTCCTTGATCCTTCGAGTTCTTTGCCGGATTGGGTGGATAGGAAAGTGTTCTTTCCTAATGCTTCTCAAGATGAAGAAAGGGATACAAGGAGAGAGGAGGAAGTTGATGATAAGAGCGGGGAAGGTAGTGGGTCTTGCCAAGATGATGAGGAAGAAGAGCAAAGTTCAAGTGAAGAAGATGATGGTGAAACCTCCGGTTCCATGAAGGTTGATGATGACGATGATGTCATGATGAGTGACAATTGATGGTTGACAAAGCGTGAAGGAGGGCACTATAATGCGGGGTTGATCACTTATGAAAGTACCAACCTATTCCATTGTGAGTCTCCTACCCCATCTTTTTGCTTTGTTTTTATCTAATGTTTTCATGACTTGTATAATATTTAACTTGCACCACTTTGAGAGTCATTTCGGGCTCTTGGTAGTTTTGAGTTTGGAGTCCTAGCACCACTCAAAGGACTCCCACCTCGGTCACATTGAGGTGCTTATCTTTTTGCTCCCACTACAAGAATCTAAAATGACAATCTTCATTCATGCATTGCATTTCATGCCTTGTGAATGAACTTCCCTTTCTTTTTGCACTAGAAATAGTGTTTTGTCTGGTTTGGGGAAGTCCAATCATAAGGAATGCGAGTTAATTCAAATTGGCTCTCCGAACAATAGAAAGCATGCATCATGTAGTATAGATTAGTTTGCATCACTTGTATATATTTATCACATGTACATATCTCACATATATCTTGCATTTAGTGTAGAATCATGCATCATTCATTTCATTTCATTTGCACAATTCCCTATTGTTTTGTCCATTGGGCACAATGTCCATTCTAAGTGTGGGGATGGGGAATTCTAACACTTTCCTAACTCAAACATTTCAAAAGTGATAAAAATTTCAAAAATCTTAAAAATCCAAAAACATGTTCTTCCTTTTGTAGTGTAGAAATGTATATTTTGTATATATTTGTTTGTTTGTGTTCACTTCTATTACATTGGACCGACTACGCCACATCTGAGGCATGAGGAATATGAAGACCGCATGGTATGATATTTCCAAATCTCCTTTTTCCTCTCTATGTTAATGACTACGTGGCTTCTTTTTGTTTGATGCGGTACAAACCAATGTGATTCTAGGAGTTGCATTTAGATTATATGACATACTAGTGATAGTAGCATTTGTATTAGAGTTGTATATATGCTAGTTTTATCATGGCATGTAGTTGCACTTTAGGAAAATTTTGTGAAAATGTCTAGTTGGGAAGCTTGACAAGTGTATATAAGGCCCTTATAGATAATTTTTCTCCTTGAGACTTTGTTTGCTAGAATATCTTCAAGATACCCTAGGATGTGTCATACTAATATCTTTTGACCCATGGACTAAGGCCTAGTCAAGAGTACCTTGTGGTGTGATTACTCCTTGGCTACCGTTTATTCCAAGGTGACCCTTGATGCCATGCGAACGTTCTTCCATTACTATCATCATGTTTTCGCCAATACAAAAGGGAATGGGCACAAAAATCTCCAAATTGAGTTCAAGTACCAAAATGAAAATAAAAAAGTTAAAATGCATCAAAGAAAAGAGGAGCAAAAATAGACTCCTAAGCTTCAATAAAAGTGCCCTAGCTACAAAATGGGGTTACTTTGAAAATGTTCAAAAAGAATGAAAAAACGAAATTTCCAAGCATCAAAATTATCAAACATCGAAAGTGGCAAAAGAAATGTTTTCAAAAGTCAAATACCACAAGAAATTGGGAGGGAAACAAAACAAAAGCAAACTACCATTGTGATACTCAAACACATTGATCCCTTTTATCCATTGATGATATTTTTCTTGTTGCATGGTGGAGAGGGGATGACCCTTCTTCTTGTCTAGGCAAGAGAGGGAATTCCGCGATCCTACAGTGTTTCTAACACCATAGGGAGCCTACTCTTGACAAAAGCATTTAGCGATTGAGGACAAAAGTACCCTAGTTTGACACAACTTGGAGGTGACTTGTTGGTATCCTTTTGGACTTAGTAGCTTGAATAAATAATATCTACAATGGAATGTGTACCCTTAGATTGCTTCCCCTTTAGATGATTTCCGCCACTTAGACGTGGAAAGTGGCTATTCTTTTTGTAGATGCATCCATTACTTGTGTTGTGTGCTTAATGCTTGGATGTGTTGCCATTTTGGCAAGCCCCCTCCTTGCCTGGGAAGAAGGCATCTTACCTCATAGATGTCTTGTTGTGAGTTGAAGGGGCGGAGTGACACCCGCTAATTGTCTCACGTCGGCTAGTAGTATTAATAAGGGTCATAGTTTTATTCACCTCTTTACTCGGGACAAGCAAAGGTTCAGTTTGGGGATATTTGATGTGACTCATATTTGTGCACATTTAGTCCCCGAACTAGTCTCGTTCCTGATAAGTGCATTTTATATGGTCTTTATAAGCCTCTTATGCACGTATTTCTATGCGGTCCCCGTAGTTTTAGGCTATAAAATGCCCCGAATATTCTACTTTGGTTCGTTTGGCTTTAATTGCAGGAATGGAACTGAAAGTAGCGTAATTGAGCCTGGAACTGTCCCATTAGCATGCACTTAGGAGATGGAAGAATTGGAGCGAAGATATCACTGTCTCGGAAAGTGTGAAGTCATCTTGGAAGCAATTCAACGTCCGAATGAGTTGGTGCAGTGGTAGCTGATCGATTGAGAGGTTTTGCTGGCCATGTCACTCGATCGAAAGCCTATGGATGATGAACAGTCCTCGATCGAACACCTTCTTTGTTCGATCGAGAGGTGCTTAATTGGAGGTCCTCGATCAAGTAACTTAAGTGCTCGATCAAGAGGTTTTTGCATGAAGTTTTTCGATCGAGCTATTTCAATGTGCTCGATCGAGTACTTTGAGGTCTGACGTGAGATTTTCTCGCGTAAACTTATTTACTAGATATTTGAAGTTATATTTTAGGTTAAATAAAGTATCTCGCCTATAAAAAGGACGGAGTTAATTAGGTTTAGGGGGGATGATTCGACTTTGATCTCAGTTTTTGGTTCGACGCTGCTCTTTCGATATTTCCGGATCTCGTTTGTGTAATCTTTCCCTTACTCTCTTTCTATTTTATCTAATTCTCCTTTGCACACCTCTTTCTACCATGTTAGTTCTTAATTTATCTTTCGTTCTTATTTTATTTACATTTATGCGTAGCTAATTCTTTAATGCTAGGATTAGGGGAGCCATGGTAGTAAAGCAATGACGCGATAATTGGTTTAGAAGGTTTTTGTTGTGAGAATTATTTTATAGCAATATAACTGTAATTATTAGGTTGAATGCATGCAACTGAATTAATTAAACTGGTTAAATTCAGACCTAGATCGAAAGATTGGAATGAACAGACCTGTTATGAAAAATAGACTACACTAATGAGGGTGAAAGCTAAGTTAGTAGTATTTTAGGGCGGATAGCGGACCGAAAGGACCTTTCCTCTACCCTTCTCATATCAGACCGACTGACCTTACCTCTAGCTGACTTGTGTAATATCATGGTGAACTAACATCATGGCATATTTCTTTCTATCTGATTAATCTCCTATTTCAATCCCTGCTTTTATTTCAGTTCATTAGTTTAGTTCAAACAACTCAAACCCCCCGCTTTGTGACCGTAGACAGACTAGATAACGAGTAGATAGTGACCGCCTTCCTGTGGATACGATACCCGACTTGCCTCTGCTGCATAAGTTTGGAGCCGGTTGGTTTTATTTTTGATAGGGTTGCGACATGTTCGTTATTTAGACCAAATTATACTCATCTTATGATGTCAAAATTACTAACTAATTTTATGTAGTGGTCTAAATCTACATGCATGCAAAGAAAAATAACATAAAGATGGTATAAAACCATCTTAAGAGAAATTTCCTTACATTGATGGTGGAAATATAAAGGGCACCACTCAAGAACTCCTTCTTTGATGTTGTTCTTGAGCTAATAGATGGTGGATGATCCTCCAAAACGCAAATTACCAACTTAGGTAATCTCCTTTGGTAGCACCCAAAGATTAAGCCCAAAATCAACTAAATTATTAACTAGATAATTTTAGTTGAAAACCTTGATATAATAATACAAATATTATTACTATAATAATACTTATGTATATTATTATTTATTTATGTGAATTTATTTTGGTGATGAACAATAATTTGATCAAGTGATAAGAGAGGAAAAAGATGGAGAGTTTTTTTTTTCAAAAAATTCGCTCATCCAAAGTGTGTATAAGTGGGGTATTTATAAGCCACAAAATGTAAACAATTCACCAACAAAAGTTAGTGTAAAATGATGTCACTACATGAGTGTAAAACACATCATATTAGGCTGCACATGTGAAGTTTTTCGGGTCCATTTCGACTTTCGACATTTGTCCCACAAATGCTTATAAGTCTTATATTTAATTATCTTACATAATTAAATATTAATTTGATTATTTAACACTTAAATAATACAATTTAACCACTAATGACCACTCAACTATGACCATTTTATCAACATAAAATGTGTCAATGGAACCCTTATTAGCTAATTTTACAATCTCTTGTAAATTTAAATAGCTAATTACCTCCGCCTCAAAACATATACACAATCCGTATAAAATTAATTAATTAACTATTATTTAATAAATTATAATAAATATTTATTAATTAATTATCACATAATTAAATAATAAATCCTCTTGGCCCGAGTTCGTAACCCGTCATAAAATAATATATATTCACATGACTATTTAAAAGTCAATAATTACAAGGATTTAATTAATTTGTATCTCGTACAAATAATTAGTTTTCCATTTGGCCATCATGCTATAGGTGTGACCTAATGGGATCAACTGATCACTGCCGTCACACGATAGTAATGTCAAACTCTAGTCAGCCAATCATTACCGATTAACGATGACGAGCTGACAAATAAATAAATAAATCCCTGATATTCCTTTAACGAGATTTAATATGTAAACGCACTTATTGTGGAGGACACAACTCCAACAATCTCCCACTTGTCCGACACAAGTGTGCGTTACCAATTCTCTTGTCCAATAATTGTAAGAAAAGTAGATCTATATACTCAACATATTCATATATGTTTTATGTTAATTTGTCATAAAATTAAATGGTGATCTTATGCATGCAAACAATAAACAATATAAAGAAGAAATCTTTATCTTACATTGGAATTTCGGTTTATTAGGGCACAAGAGAGATCTCATTCTCTCTTGTTCTTGTGCTTTCCTCAATGGATGAACAAAGATCCAAGTATAGGATCTCTCCCAAAGTTTAATACCCAAGGCACACTCTTCATAAAATTAATATTGTGAATACTAGAACAATATTAATTTAGTGATAAAATTGACCCAAAAATATTTGGTTTTTGGACTCTTAAAACAGGTTAAGAGGAGAAGAAGGAGAAGAAAATATTTTATCTCTCTAAAATATTTTTGATGAATGAATATGAATGAATGAATAATAATCATTTTTGTGTATATTAGGTAAAATAAGAGGAAAAACCAAAGTTGTTTTTCCCCTCAAAAACCGGGTGGAAGAGGGGATTAGAGGGAGCCAATGCATGCTTGAGTTGGTCTTCACAATGACAACTAGTTTGCATGGCTAGATTAGTAGGTAAATCATTATGTTTACCACTAACATAATAAACCTAATATATTTCCTAATCCTCCCATTATTTCGGTTTACATAAGTAAAATGGAATCCATTTTATTTTTGTCAATTTATCAATATGTCACATGTCACATAAAATTGTTATGTATTTTTAACATATTAAAAATCAACGTATTAATAAAAATACGTCATATACAAAAAATCGACTTAGTAATTCGCAATTACTTGTACCAAAATATTTTACCAATTATAAATCACAATAACTTGTATTTATAATAATTCATTCAATTTCAATTGTTTCCTTAAACAATAATTTCATCTGAGTAATGAAACAATTCGATTACTCAGACCGTATCTCATTTAATCAAATTTCAATGAGATACGTAAATATTACTTCCAAAATCGTCCGTCAATTTTAAATAATTTAATTGACTCGTAACGTTATACGATCAATGCCCTTTAGGTATGACCTAGGGGATCAACTGATCACCACCGTCGCACGACAGTAATGTCAAACTCTAGTCAGCCAATCATTACCGATATGTGTGGACCAGTTGACAGTAAAATTATTACTTCCCAATTGTATTCTTTATAATGAGACTTAAACATGTGATCATCATGATCAATAGTTGTGATCGCATTATTGTCGGAGGACACATATTCCAACAATCTCCCACTTGTCCTCGACAAGTGTGCGTCACCAATTCTCTTGTCCTATTACTATCTCCCACTCAATGCAAGGTGTCTTTCAGGTCGTACTTGCAAGTGATCATATCGAGAGTGGTTTCCTCGATCTGAAGAATAACTGATTGACCGGATTTATCCACCATGGATACATTCCGAGCGTGGCCACGCATTTCTAGTTCATTACTCCTCGAGTGGCCCTGAGATATTTTTATAACCCTGACTAGTGGTGGACAATTCCTATCGCACTCATTCCCTTCAAGTAGCCACAGCCATCATAACCCAAAATATGCCCATTTGACCCCATTTACGAAGGTCGTAGTAACACAAATCAAAGTTAATCTGAAACTGTGCCATCTTAGGCGAACAGTCTTTAGTCAAAAGAATCGACTCATTAGAATACTATAGCAGCTCTCGCCACGACCAGGCTATATAAATTTGCCAGAACTCTATAAGCGGTCATAAGGCTCGACAAAATGTTCCTAACAGTCTGCCTATGTGATTGACTAGTCATCTCACATGACTCTATGGCACTTGAACTTGCCATCAATCGCATCACACTCTAGTCACTTCGAGACGTCACCTCATGTAAGTAACTATGGGCAAATACAATGCTAATTCGTGTTCACTTAAACGGGGTTCAATTGTCACTACAACCCGTTGGATGTAACAAAGTATAAGGTGAGTTAATAATAACTCAAACGACAAATGTCGACATCACACTCGGGTAGTCAATACCATATTACAACCTTGTGATGCATATCGCAAGTGTGTAAACACTTGTTGATATCAATAGAAGTTTAACATATCATGTGTCCATGTGTTCAAACTTCTTATAATCGCATTTTCCTTTACGTTCATGTTATCTTCTCATAGCATGAACCTTACCAAGTACACATCTAGGTTCCCAACCTCGGTTTCGGCTCTTTGTCTTGAAAGAACTTCCTTGTTGATTATCACATAACAAACGAATTTGTGGTGAATGATATAACTTGTACTGATCAAGTACTCTACCCACACACAATGCACTAGGTATATGTTTTGTACACCCTTGCAACAATTTGTCAAGATGATTAGCCTAGCACTTCTCACAAGTCCTAGCTTATTCGGGAATATTAGTTTGGAGTAACTTCTTACTTCAACCAAGTACTATTCCAAAATTCTTATTTCTCCTTTTAGCTGAAAAGCTTAGGATTTTCATAAATCCGCATATGTTGTTTGAATTTTAATGTGTGCAATCTCTTGACACATAACAGAGTATTCTGTCAAACACTGAAATCGCTCATCGAATTCTCCTCGAGAATTCATGACGTTTCTTGTATGGCTTGCCAATGAATCATCATGCTCTCATGCATATGATTCACCGTTGGACATGTGCATGATTATTCTAATGGCGGAAACATTAGTTACTAATAATCATGAGATCAACCGTTCTTAGGTTCAATGAACGACCATGACTGCTAATGGCAATTCCATTTTTATTTACATGAATAACCTATGTGTATGTTGATACGATGTGTATCTCTTAATACTAATCCAATATCTCTTGATGTAATTGGATTCATCATAGTCCATATTCATCCAGAATTGAAAACTCAAATACTTCTTTGTGAAAGAAGATATTAGCTCGTCATTCCTAATGAGTAATGAGTTGTAAACATTCAAAGGATGATTGCTCCCACTAAATTTCATGTCTTCACATGATAATTTCTAAACTCCCACTTAATTCCACATGTTTCGAAATTGATTACTTAATCGAAAACATTTCAAAATTGAAATGTATGTTGCTTTGCAAAGTTATTAAGATGAAGCCATATATGTTCCCATCATATCCTTTCAAAATTCCTATTTTGAAGAGGTCTCATCTTAACCTTATAGAAAGAGATTTTAATCTCTAATTCGTTCATGTCATAATGATACGTAGCAATGTCATTGTTTAAATATAAATAATATCTAATACACGTCCTTCAAAATACCCTTTTCAGAAGGAGGTTTAACTAATTCATTTTCAAAATGTGGTTAAGAAATGACTCTTGCGTGTTTAAAAAACTTAGCTATTGAAGATATCGGTATATCAATCCTTGCAACTCGTTTATTACTAGAATGTTACTTTGATTCATTTAGGCTCTCAAGTAAAGTTTGAAACTATTGGTCAAAATTTATCATAAACTAGTCAATTAAAACTTCACATTTAGTCATTCTTGTTCCAAAACTTTCTTTTGGTCTCCTCGTGTAGTAATCTTGAGAACATACTCTTATGATTAATTCACTTGGTCTCTTTAGTCATATAGAACTTACTTGAGACCATAGATCTCATCTATTGGGTATACTATATAGATATAGATATACCTTCATTCAAATCATTCTCCCTTGCGTAGATCTCATTTACACAAGTACACAAATTTATCTTGGTGTGTGTTGTGTCCTCATTTTTCTCCCACTCTATCTTTAGAATAAATACACTAGAGATTCAAAGATAGCATATGAGACACAAATAATGATGTTGAAGTATAAGGAGAACTATCTCATAGATTGACTAATAGTTTTAGATTTCGTAAGTGTACTTGGTGATTGACATTCCTTTAAAAGAGTTCATAGACTCAAAATCACTTTATAAATGATCATACACAAGCCTTAAGCATGTGGACATATAATGAATCCCGTCATTATAGTTGTCTATTAGATCACTTTAAGTGAATAATCATATGTTTCTAAGAGCAAGCATTTAAATACGAACTTTAGAACAAAGGATAAAATGATAAAACGGGTGACTTGGGTTGCAAACCAAGTCACCATTATCCAAAATACAACCAATTATCCAAAATACCTTTCCATGTCGAACACGGAAACTTAAAGGTTCTAAAAATCCAAAACATGATTAAAATAAGACAATAAAAAGCAAAGCTCCATGAAAGCTATTCCTAGCTTCTTGATGGTTTCTCAAGCTTGCTTTTCTTTTCCCTTGTCTTTGCTTGGTGGAGGCCCTATTTACAATAAAAAGGGAGATACATTATCACAACTTTGTATCACAATACCATAGTTGAATTAGAAACATAAAAGAAAGGATAGTCATTTACCTACTGGAGTGATCTTTCCAGCCTTAATATCGCCAAGGTATTTGGAACAATTTCTTTTCCAATGTCCAACACCATTACAATAATGGCATTTATCAAGAGGACCCTTCTTGATTTTTGAAGTGCTAGCTTCATAAGTCCTAGCTTTGGTGAAAGTGGGAGCTTGCTTCTTACCCTTCCTCCCATTCTTCTTGAACTTCCCCTTGCTTTTGGTGCTAATGTTAAGCACATCCTTGGGTGGGTTCACATTTAACCCCATGTCCCTTTCGGCTTGCACAAGTAACTTGTGCAATTCTTCATGGGACACATCCTTGTCTTGCATGTTAAAATTCACCCGGAATTGAACATATGCCTTGACTTTGGATAAGGAGTGTAGAATCCTATCTACAATGAGTTCTTTGGGGATTTCAACCTTTTGAATTTTCAAGGTCTCGACTAGCTCCATAAGTTTGAGCACATGAGGGCTAACCTTTTGGCCCTCTTTGAAGTCGAGATCAAAGAATGACGCGGCCGCCTCATATTGGACGATCCGCGGAGTTTGTGAAAACATTGTCACAAGCTTGGAGTAAATCTCATTAGCGGTGCCCATCTTAAAGGCTCTCCTTTGGAGATCCGCCTCCATCACAAAGATCAACACATTTTTCATTGCGGCGGACTCCTTATGGTAAGCCTCATATGCTTCCCTAGTAGCGGCGGTCGACCTAGTATTAGGTTCGGGTGGAGAGGCCTCGGTAAGGTAACGAAGCTTGTCGTCACCTTAGGCGGCTAATTTGAGTTGGGCATCCCAATCGGAGAAATTTGACCCATTCTTTTCAAGTTTACATCGATCCATAAAAGATCGGAGCCATGATGAATTAGCGAGAGGCGTGGCGTTAGGGGTCGGTGTAGCCATTTGTTATGGGAAAAGAAGTGGTCTACAAAACAAAATAGAAGGAGTAAAACAAATGTCATTTTAATAATAATACTCGTGAAAACTAATTTAAACAAGTTTTATTGCATTTATCTAGTGACCTCTACCCAACTTAGATAAAAGATTCCAAGACCCAAATTCATATCAACTTAGGCACGGGATAGCCGATGAAACCCTTATTAATACAATTAGGTGGATTAACGCTTAATCGATTTTACTTTTAGAACTCTTGGTCGATAAAATTCTCTAATGTTTATCTATAGTCCGGAACACATGCGACTACGGTCACGAATACTTCCGTTGAGGTCAATCCAAATTTCGAATAAATGTGTCCATGATCCAAATTCACATTAATTTGGGCACGGGATGGCCGATGAAACCCTCATCAACACGAATTCGGTGGATAGACATTTATCACCCACTTCCCCTACGTAACAAGGTTTGTACCCCGGGATGGCCGAGTGCACTCCCTCGCGAAATAGGTTTTCATGGTTTTTACTATTTGGTAAGACTATGTCTCAATTATTTATTTTAGCGAGAGGTCATGTCAATTTATTATCTATCACGTTTTAAGTGAACTAAAGCGGTGAACTACGATAATTGTAATTGACACGGTCGATAAACTCGATGAAGGATGATGCATGTTTTAGTTATGGCGATTTAGCGATGCATGTGACATATAAATAAAATGCAAACCATAAAAATAAATCCTAGTACGGCCTTCCTAAAATATAAAATCTAATTTACTATTACATATTCGGAAACCAACTCCATTGGTCCCTTGAACTTCGGTTGTGGCACGCATCTCGAGGTAACACCATCTTTATGTATCGCCATCTTGAAGAAATCCGTCTTTGGGAACTCCGAAATAAATAAAATTACATAATAAATTACATAATTTCCTATTATACATTTGTAACTAAAATAAAATAAATCTATTAAATTACAAAACGGTGATACGAGATCACAATAAATTACAACCGAATCGATATTTCCATACATTTCGGGTAATACCAATTTAAAAACTAAGGCCATACTAAGTAAAAATTACATAATTCAAAAATTACATAAAATAAAATTATGACAATCATAAATAAAATGCAGCATTATAATATGTATGAACATGCCCAATTTTATGCTAAATTGCCTTTAAGTAGCCAATATCGTATATTACTCGGTTTTTACGGATTTGCGTGATTCAACGTTTTATAATCACAAAAATTACATAAATTCATATTTATGCATAATTTAATTACCCTAACCTCTTAGGACTCAAAATTTAGTCTTCAGTAATTATTTGACCATAATTAACTCATATTACTAAAAATTGTTCATTAATGGACCTAAAATTAAAATAAAAAGCTATAAACTACAAATAAATCACAAAATTTCAAATAAATTCAAAATTTGAAATTTAAACTCATGAACATTCTGGAAAAATACCATGACACTCATAATATTCAAAAACTTAGGTTAATTATTTCGAAATTTATCCGGAAAAACAATGTTGCGGTTTATCGGTTTTAACAAAATAATCATAAAAACATGAGAAAAATTATATTCATCAACTTTTCAATTTTAGATCTGAAAAAGATAATAAAATGCAATATGTGACGTTTTTCCTTAGTCATGAAGTATGTTTTATTAATATTTCACTAATTAGGTCACTATTTATGCTATTTTTCTTTAAAAAATCATAAATCATGCACAAAGACTTCAATATAGCCTATTATTTTACACACATCTGTAAAATTGCATGTGACAACATACTAAATTTCTATGACCAGATTCGAAATTTATCTCATATTAACCTATTTTTCATCTATATCGATTTTAATAATGAAAAATCTATTTTTCGAGCATAAGAAGTCCAAAAATTATGAAAATTTACAGGTCATCTCAAAATAATATATGTGACAACATATCCAAAAATCACTGGAAAATTCGAAGTTTAGCTAATTTTAGTCCAAAAATGACATTTTATTCATAAAATCATATTTTTAATGCCATTATTGTATAATATGAACAATAAAAATCCATAAATTAACCAAAATATCCTAATAACATTTTAGGACCAGAAATTTTAACATGCATAATGATTTTCGTGATATATCATAATAACACAAATTAAACAAGTTTTATATGTTAATCGTATAACTCGGAAAAACTTTTAACCGATTTGCATGCAAACAACCAAGGCTCTTGATACCGATTGTAAGAAAAGTAGATCTATATACTCAACATATTCATATATGTTTTATATTAATTTGTCATAAAATTAAATGGTGATCTTATGCATGCAAACAATAAACAATATAAAGAAGAAATCTTTATCTTACATTGGAATTTCGGTTTATTAGGGCACAAGAGAGATCTCTTTCTCTCTTGTTCTTGTGCTTTCCTCAATGGATGAACAAAGATCCAAGTATAGGATCTCTCCCAAAGTTTAATACCCAAGGCACACTCTTAATAAAATTAATATTGTGTATACTAGAACAATATTAATTTAGTGATAAAATTGACCCAAAAATATTTGGTTTTTGGACTCTTCAAACCGGTTAAGAGGAGAAGAAGGAGAAGAAAATATTTTATCTCTTTAAAATATTTTTGATGAATGAATATGAATGAATGAATAATAATCATTTTTGTGTATATTAGGTAAAATAAGAGGAAAAACCAAAGTGGTTTTTTCCCTCAAAAACCGGGTGGAAGACGGGATTAGAGGGAGCCAATGCATGCTTGAGTTGGTCTTCACAATAACAACTAGTTTGCATGGCTAGCTTAGTAGGTAAATCATTATGTTTACCACTAACATAATAAACCTAATATATTTCCTAATCCTCCCATTATTTCGGTTTACATAAGTAAAATGGAATCCATTTTATTTTTGTCAATTTGTCAATATGTCACATGTCACATGTCACATAAAATTGTTATGTATTTTTAACATATTAAAAATCAACGTATTAATAAAAATACGTCATATACAAAAAATCGACTTAGTAATTCACAATTACTTGTACCAAAATATTTTACCAATTATAAATCACAATAACTTGTATTTATAATAATTCATTCAATTTCAATTGTTTCCTTAAACAATAATTTCATCTGAGTAATGAAACAATTCGATTACTCAGACCGTATCTCATTTAATCAAATTTCAATGAGATATGTAAATATTACTTCCAAAATCGTCCGTCAATTTTAAATAATTTAATTGACTCGTAACGTTATACGATCAATTAATTGATCAATTAAGAGTGTTGCCCTTTAGGTATGACCTAGGGGATCAACTGATCACCACCATCGCACGACAGTAATGTCAAACTCTAGTCAGCCAATCATTACCGATATGTGTGGACCAGTTGACAGTAAAATTATTACTTCCCAATTGTATTCTTTATAATGAGACTTAAACATGTGATCATCATGATCAACAGTTGTGATCGCATTATTGTCGGAGGACACATATTCCAACAATAATATCTCCCACTCAATGCAAGATGTCTTTCAGGTCGTTCTTGCATGTGATCATATCATAAAGTGGTTTCCTCGATCAGGAGAATGACTGTCTGACCGGATAATCTACTATAGATCTCATCCGAGTGTGGCCACGTATTTCCAGTCACCTCTCCTCGAGTGGCCTTGAGATAAAATATGACATAAATGGACAATCCCGTTGACCTATTTTCTTCGTTCGATACAGATCACAATGACCTATTAAATGCTCATCGGCCTCCTTTTACGGCGCGACCTAGAACAAAAATCTAAGCCACCGGAAAACCGTACCAACTCAGACAAACAGTCACCAGTCTAAAGATTTGACTTGAAGGAATGAATAAATAGAAATCCTTGCCACGACCCAGCAACAAAAGGACTCTACAAACGGTCACTGTCCGACAAATCGTCTCACAATCTGCCTATATAATCGATCAGCCATCACTATGACCATATGACAGTCGAACTTGTCATCTATCGCCTTACAATCTAGTCACTCCGAGACGTCACCTCATTAAGTAACTAGGGACAAAATACAATGTTAATCCAGATCACTTTAATAGGGTTCGACATTGTCACTACAACCTATTTGGATAAAACAAAGTATATAAATTCAGATATAAAACTGAATACAACGATAAATGTAATTATCATATATGAAATAATAAATATAATATCTTAATAATTACATATCATATAATTTAAAACAGTTCTGGCATTCGTCTCAATCCTATCGAAACTACATGACTATCATGTTTAGCTTGAGACAATGGCTTGGTTAAAGGATCAGCGATGTTGTCAGATGTCCCAACCTTACAGACTGTAATTTCCTTCCTTTCAATTAAATCTCTAATTACATGAAATTTCCTAAGTACGTGTCTAGACTTGTTACTAGACTTGGGCTCTTTTGCTTGAAAAATTGCCCCACTATTATCACAATACAAAGTGATAGGATCCTCGGCGGTCGGAACTACTTTCAGTCCCTCTAAAAATTGCCTAATCCAAACGGCTTCCTTTGCGGCCTTCGGAGGTCGCAATGTACTCAACTCTGTTATAGAATCGTGATCACAGACTCCTTAAAACTTCTCCAGCAAACCGCCCCTCCATTCAACAAAAAGACAAAACCAGCCTGGGATTTCAAATCATCCCTATTGGTTTGGAAACTGGCATCCGTATAACCTCTTATATGTAATTCAGATTCTCCTCCAAACACCAAGAATGAATCCTTAGTCCTTCTTAAATACTTAAGAATATTCTTGACGGCTATCCAGTGACTCTCACCTGGATTTTTCTGAAAATGACTCGTCATACTCAAAGGATATGAGACGTCGGGACGAGAACACATCATAACATACATGATCGATCCAACAGCAGAAGCATAGGGAATCGATTTCATGCGTTCAATATCCTTAGGCTCAGTAGGACATTGTGACTTACTCAAAGTAATCCCACTGCCTATAGTTAGAAAACCTCTCTTGGAGTTTTTCATATTGAATCGGTCAAGAATCTTATTGATATAGGCTTCTTGACTCAAAGCTAATATCCTTTTGGATCTATCCCTATAGATCCGGATACCCAAGATGCGCTGAGCTTCTCCCAAATATTTTATTTGGAAGTGATTTCCTAACCACTTCTTGACAGAAGCAAGCATATCTACATCATTCTTAATGAGTAATATGTCGTCCACATAAAGAAGTAAGAAAACAACTGTACTCCCACTAAACTTCATGTATAAACATGGTTCCTCAACACTTCGAGAAAAAACATTTTGTTTAATAACATGATCAAAACTATGATTCCAACTCCTTGACGCTTGCTTAAGACCATAAATGGATCTCTTAAGTTTGCATACTTTGTTAGGATTTTTAGGATCCACAAAATCTTCAGGATGTGTCATGAACACTTCCTCTTCCAGAAACCCGTTCAGGAAAGCGGTTTTGACATCCATTTGCCATATCTCATAATCATGAAATGAAGCAATCGCTTACATTATCTGAACAGATCTAAGCATAGCAACTGGTGCAAAAGTTTCATCATAATGTAAACCATGAACCTGGGTGAAACCTTTTGCTACCAATCTAGCTTTGTAGACATCTTTATGTCCATCCATGCCGATTTTAATCTTAAATATCCACTTCCACTGAAGAGGTCGAACATCATTATGTAATTCAACCAGGTCCCATACCTGATTATCGTACATGGAATCCATTTCGGATTGCATGGCCTCGAGCCATAACTTAGAGTCGAACTAGTAATAGCTGCTTTGTAGGTCTTAGGTTCATCACTTTCCAAAAGTAAAACCTCATAGTCGCCATCTTCCTCGATAACACCAAGGTATCTATCAGGCTGGCGACTAACCCTCTCTGACCTCCTAGGTTCAGAAGGAAAAATAACCGATTCAGACGTAGAAGGAACATCTTCATGTACTGTCACATCAGTTTGTGGCTCTTGAACTTCATCAAGTTCAAATTTTCTCTCACTCTGTCTTCTAGAAATAAACTCTTTTTCTAGAAAGACAGCTTCACGAGCCACAAACACTTTGTTCTCGTTACTATTGTAGAAGTAATATCCACATGTTTCCTTAGGGTAGCCAACAAAAATACATTTGTCAGAACGAGGTGCAAGCTTATCATCAGACTTGCTCTTGACATAAGCATCACAACCCCATACTTTCATGTATCGCAAATTCGGGACCTTCCCTTTCCATATCTCATATGGAGTTTTGTCAGTTGCTTTAGTGGGACTTTGATTAAGTGAGCGTATAGCAGATAAAATGGCAAAACCCCAAAATGACTTTGGTAACTCAGTTTGACTCATCATTGATGGGACCATATCTAATAAAGTTCAATTCCTCCTTTCAGCTACACCATTAAATTGTGGTGTGCCAGGAGGAGTTAACTGAGATACAATACCGCAGTCTTTAAGGTGATCTCTAAAGTCATTGTTTAAATACTCCCCACCACGATCTGATCGTAATGTTTTAATCTTCTTATTTAATTGGTTTTCTACTTCATTCTAAAACTCTTTGAACTTGTCAAAAGCTTCACTTTTATACCTCATTAAGTAGATATACCCATATCTACTCATGTCATCGATAAAAGTAATGAAATAGTCATAATTACCTCTAGCAGTGATTGTCATTGGACCACACACATCGGTGTGTATTAAACCCAACAATTCACTAGCTCGAGATCATTTTCCTAGAAAAGGTGCACGAGTCATCTTGCCAAGAAGACAAGATTCGCATGTACCAAATGATTCGAAATCAAAAGGTTTAATTATACCAGTCGACACTAGTCTTTTAATGCGTTTCTCGTTAATGTGTCCTAATCGAGAATGCCATAAATAAGATTGATCGGGCTCACCTGTTTTGAGTCTTTTATTATCTAAATGATAAACATCGTTGCAAGTGTCTAGAATATAAATTCCATTGATTGAAATAGCTTGGCTATATACATTCCCATTAAGGGAAAAAGTACAACACTTGTCTTTAATAACAAAAGAAAAACCTTCTGTGTCTAACACAGATACTGATATTATATTCCTAGACAACATCGGTACAAAATAACAATTATTAAGAAACAACTGCAACCCCGAAGCTAAATTAATTACATAGGTTCCTACTGACACGACAGCTACTTTAGATCCGTTTCCCATTCGGAGATTAACATCACCCTTGTTTAGCTTTATTATGCTTTTTAGGCCCTGCAAATGATTGCACAAGTGAGAACCACAACCATTATCTAATACCCAAGTTGTATTTGAAGCATAATTTATGTCTATCATAAAAGATTCGGTTGAGAAATTACATGTTGGCTTCACAATGCCAGCTTTAATGTCATCCAAGTATTTTGTGCAATTACGCCTCCAATGTCCCTTGTTATTACAATAATTACAAGTGTCTTTAAGAGGATTACCCTTCTTAGGCTTAGGCTTGGTAGAGCAACTCACAATTGCTTTACCTTTGCCCTCCACCTGTACGGGCTTCTTACCAGCGTTCCTCTTAAACTACTTCTTCCCCTTCACGTTTATCGCAAGTACATCACTCCTCGTACTCCCACTTAATCCCATGTCCTTCTCTGCTTGCACAAGCAGAGAATGGAGCTCATGTAAACTTTTTCTCATGTTCGTCATATTATAATTTACCCTAAATTGGGTAAATGCTTTGACGTGAGAGAGAGAGAGAGAGAGAGTGGAGCACTCGGTCCACCACAAGCTCGTCGGGAATCTTACATCCCAACCCCTCTAGAGTTTTCACGTACTCAATTATTTTAAGTACGTGTGAACTCACAGGTTGACCATCTTTGAGGTTAGCCTCAAAGAAACGAACTGCGGTGTCATACTGAATTATCCTCGAGGCTTGAGAAAACATAGTAGAAAGCCTCGAGAATACTTCATGTGCATTGCGGAACTTGACACATTGCCTTTGTAAAGCAGGATCCATTGAAAAAATCAAAATATTTTTTATTGCAGCATATTCCTTTTGATAATCAGACTAAGCCTCCCTTACATCGGCAGTGGCCCTAGAACTAGGCGAAGGGGGAGAGGGATCGACAAGGTAGCGTAATTTGCCATCACCTGCGGCAGTTAATCTAAGTTGTTCCTCCCAATCTTTAAAATTACTACCGTCGGCTTTTAATACATATTCGTCCATAAAAGAACGAAGCCATGAATCTCTAGCTATAGTGACTGTTTGACCAGTAGAAGTCATCGTCATTACTAGAAAGGAAATAAAAGGAATGATTAACATTTATCGTCTAAACATTTTAACTTGTGAAATTATTTTAACAAGTTCCCATTTATATAATTGATACCGTCGTTTCAGTACCAAAAATAAATACCTAGATACTACAAACAAAAGTCAGCAGTAAGTAGGGTCGATCTCCACAGGGAGGCGGTCACTATCTACTTGTTAATTCGGTCTGTCTAAGGTCACAAATGGGGGTTTTGAAAATTGTTTAAACTAAACTAAATAAGATAAAGGCAAGGGAAGAGGGATAAGAGAAATTAACAGGAAAAAGAAGGAACTAGGATATCGGGTCATCAATGAACGTCAGTTAATTGCAGTTAAGGTCACAGGTTAGTCGATGTGTCGGTTTAAGGGGCAACGAATATCTCCTTCCGGTCTCAATTCGCCCTAAAATGCTATTAGCTTAGCTTCCGCCCTCACTAAAGCATCCTATTGTTCACTGCAGGTCTCACCTCTTCCAACCTTCCGGTCCAGGTCAAGGCTTACGAAAATTAAAAGGCTAATTGCATCGATTCAACTACCAAGATACAATTAAGGGCAGCGATTACCAACAAAGACTAAACCACAACGACAACCTATAAAACTAATTAGCAACTAACATTCATTCATTAACTTCCCTAATCCTAGCAGAGAGAATTAGCTAAACATGGTAAAAGGGAAGAACAGAAATAAAAGGGAGAGAAATAAACATTAAATAAAATGAGAGAAAAGAGAAAAAGAATTAGTTACAGTAGATCCGGAAAATAAAGAGAAGAACAAAGTAACAGGAGAAAAGCCGCGTTCGATCCCGTATTAGATGATGATGAAACTGTTCTATCGTCTTCCTATTTATAGGAAAGACGATTTTATTAACCCTAATGACGAAATAAAACAAAAAGCCCGAGCCAATTGGAGAAACCACTCGATCGAGTGATTTAAAACCACTCGATCGAGCAGAATCAGACTCAAACCTTTCGATCGAGTAGAAAATCTACTCGATCGAGTAAACACTAAATAGACACTGTTCGATCGACTTGAATAAGTACTCGATCGACCTATTATTTGATCTAAAACCACTCGATCGACCAATAAAGTACTCGATCGAGTGATATCTAACTTCAGCAGCTCATAATCTCGTTAGTTTCAGCTTTGACTTGTCTTTTTAGCTCCCGAAATGGCTTCACGCATCCCGAGACAGCAATATTTCCGCTCCAAATTCACTCTTCCTCCAAATGCATGCAAAACGGACGATAAAAGGCTTGATTTCACTACTTTATGGTCCATTCCTGTAAATAAGACAAAACAAACCAAAGTAGCATATTCGGGGAATTTCGTAGCATAAAACTACGATAATAGCATAGAAATACGTGCATAAAGAGGCCCAAAAGGACTATATAAAATGCATGTATCAAATCTCCCCAAACCAAACGTTTAATCGTCCTCGAGTAAACTAAATGCAAACTAATGGAACGGAAAAGATAACTCAGAGCTAGCTACAAATGCCCACGTAAACCAATTTAATGCAAGCAAACTAAGACTTATAGCAAAATAGTCAAATGCAAACGAGTTGTAAGATGTTTATAATAAAGCTGAACCGTCGACCTTGCAAGACCTTTAATAATGGACTCTTACGGGTCACTCTTCTGTCATGAAGCAAAGGGTGAACATATATATGTAAGAGAGAAAGAAAAATAGTCGCTCACCTAGACTACGACCCACATAACATGCATGCAGTTGATATGATAGACAATTCTAGCTACTGTACACACATTCCAACCAAACAAGGTCCTGTCACAGCCGAGGGCTTACAAAAATATGGCAAAGTGAGGCAATGGGTAAGAAAAGGCAAAACATGTTATGGGAATGTGGAGGTATAGGCGGCCAAGCTAGTACCTAAACAAAACCATATGACAACATCCATTTCCAACTCAATTATAAAATTAAGTGCATATGCCCTTCATTTGGCACAAACTCACCAAACCGAACTGAAAATACTCCTCAATAAATGTAAATAAAGCATAGGAGCGAAACCGTCTCATCAAACATCTTTTTTTCTTTTCTCTTTTTTCTCTTTTTTCTATTTTTTTCGGTTTCTTTCTTTTCCTTTCTTTTCTATTTTTTTTGTTCTTTTTTCACGTTTTTTTTCTTCTTTTTTCATCCTCCTTTTCTTTATAAAATACCAACTCCGAATCAATGGATACAAGCCAAACTTGGCACAATAAATTATATACCGCAAAATAATCTAAACTAGCTTGACAAGGCAGGCTAAATTTGGATGTAGCTAAGGGTCACAGGCAAATTTGGCTAATGTGGAGTTAAATGGGTAAAAATGAAAGAAACGAAAATTGTAAGCACCTCCCTGCATGTGACACCAACCACTAACCCGAATGTATGCAGGCAAAAAGCAATTGAATTTCATATACATGCAAATTAATGATACATGATATGCAAGGAGTAACTACTCACAATCCTACATAAAACTGGTCACAAATGACACCAGTTTATACGGCTCTAAATCTTAGAAATTATAAGTAGCTTTCCAAAATTTCAGGTCAAGTCTATTCGTTCAGCTAAATTTTAACATAAACTCGTAGGTATGCAAAAGACAAAGCTAAAAAGATAATATTTCAATGCAAGGCTTAAGCAAAAAGACAAATTACAGTGCAATTTCATCATTGAAATCTACCGTTCCGACTCAACTTATATGCAAAAATAAACGTGAAATTTTTCTATTTTTTCAATTTTATGAGATTTTTTTGAATTGTATAAAAATAAACAACAATGCATACAGAAATTAAACGTGACAACATAAATGCAGTAAAAACATAAATGCAGACACAGATATGGATGCATATACCCTCCCCAAACCAAACCGTACAATGCCCTCATTGTACCTAAAACAGGGAAAGGAAACGCAAACTAAAAGAGAAAGAGTGTAAATGCGGAAAGCTTACAAGATAGCGCGAATAAGGGACCTCCCCAAACCAGCCGGCAACGTGGGAGGTCGCTAAATAGCCGAGAACATCGTCACAAGAAGCAAGTCCAAGCAAAAACACTCGATAGCACTCGATCGAGAGGATTTAGTGGTCGGTCGAGTGAATTGGGCAGCTAAAACAGCTCGATCGAGAAGAAAGGAAGTCGATCGAACGGTTTCTCCTTGGCAGGTACTCGATCGAGTAAAATATATACTCGATCGAGTGATTTCAGCAGAAAAAGCTTTCGATCGAGTGCAAGAAGTACTCGATCGAGTCATCCTCAGTGGAAACCTGCAAAGACGCAACAAAAACAGCCTGCAAAACTAACGAAACAAGCATAACTGATATAGTTTATGGTACGAAGACCACTTATTAGAACTAAAACTGAAATGAAATCAACGAAAAATAAAAACAAATAAAAAAAACTCCGGGTTGCCTCCCGGGTAGCGCTAGTTTCAGACAGGTCTCAGCTCGACCTTCTTTTTCATCCAGCTGCTCCAATCAGTCACAATCAAAACAACTCAAAGCTCTTAACAGTAGATCATATACCTGCGCATGTGCTACACAAGAGCATAAGTAGCACTATAATATAAAAATAAAATAGGAAATTGAAATGTTTAATCGTTTAAGCTTGACGAATTTCCTATGACAGCTCTTAAATTGTGCTCAACAGCACAACATCTCCCGCTGTAAATCACCTGCTGCGCCATGTAATGGAACATAGGTGACGGGTCAAAGGTACTCAAGCCTTCCCTTTGACGATATTTTACCTAGAACTGTCTAGGTAGGACCTGTAGGGCCTATCAAAACAGCACTAAAGAAAAAGATTAGAACGGCCTCAAGGGATGAACCCCATTGAGGCTAAAAACAGACAAAATAAAACAAGTAAATAAGGTAATTGCCTCCCCGGCAACGGCGCCAAAATTTGATACCGTCGTTTCAGTACCAAAAATAAATACCTAGACCCTACTTACCCCTGTCAGCGATAAGTAGGGTCGATCTCCACAGGGAGGCGATCACTATCTACTTGTTAATTCGGTCTGTCTAAGGTCACAAATGGGGGTTTTGAAAATTGTTTAAACTAAACTAAATAAGATAAAGGCAAGGAAAGAGGGAAAGAGAAATTAACAGGAAAAAGAAGGAACTAGGATATCCGGTCATCAATGAACGCAGTTAATTGCAGTTAAGGTCACAGGTTAGTCGATGTGTCGGTCTAAGGGGCAACGAATATCTCCTTCCGGTCTCAATTCGCCCTAAAATGCTATTAGCTTAGCTTCCGCCCTCACTAAAGCATCCTATTGTTCACTGCAGGTCTCACCCCTTCCAACCTTCCGGTCTAGGTCAAGGCTTACCAAAATTAAAAGGCTAATTGCATTGATTCAACTAGCAAGATACAATTAAGGGCAGCTTACTTCCCTATTCCTAGCAGAGAGAATTAGCTAAACATGGTAAAAGGGAAGAACAGAAATAAAAGGGAGAGAAATAAACATTAAATAAAATGAGAGAAAAGAGAAAAAGAAGTAGTTACAGTAGATCCGGAAAATAAAGAGAAGAACAAAGTAACAGGAGAAAAGCCGCGTTCGATCCCGTATTAGATGATGATTAAACTGTTCTATCGTCTTCCTATTTATAGGAAAGACGATTTTATTAACCCTAATGACGAAATAAAACAAAAAGCCCGAGCCCATTAGAGAAACCACTCGATCGAGTGATTTAAAACCACTCGATCGAGCAGAATCAGACTCAAACCTTTCGATCGAGTAGAAAATCTACTCGATCGAGTAAACACTAAATAAACACTGTTCGATCGACTTGAATAAGTACTCGATCGACCTATTATTTGATCTAAAACCACTCGATCGACCAATAAAGTACTCGATCGAGTGATATCAAACTTCAGCAGCTCATAATCTCGTTAGTTTCAGCTTTGGCTTGTCTTTTTAGCTCCCGAAATGGCTTCACGCATCCCGAGACAACAATATTTCCGCTCCAAATTCACTCTTCCTCAAAATTCATGCAAAACGGACGATAAAAGGCTTGATTTCACTACTTTATGGTCCATTCCTGTAAATAAGACAAAACAAACCAAAGTAGCATATTCGGGGAATTTCGTAGCATAAAACTACGATAATAGCATAGAAATACGTGCATAAAGAGGCAAAAAAGGACTATATAAAATGCACGTATCAATAATGATCTCCCACTGAATTATATAAATGATTCCAAGATCCAATTTTATATAAATACGGGCACGGTGGACCGATTCAGCCGATATTTATATAAATTTGATGAGTCAACAATTTTGACTGATTCTACAACTAGAACTCTTGGTCGACAGATTTTCTTAAAATCCATCTTTTAGCCCAGAAGTAATTATGGACACGGTGGACCGATTCAACCCATAATTATCCTGTTGAGTCCAACCAATTTTCACGCGTAATAACTTTTATTACCCTACTTACCCAACGTAAAAAGAGTGTAACTCGGTGATCCGAACCTACCTCTAATGAAGAAGGGAGTCATAGGTGCTATTATTTGGTAAGGCTAATCTCAATTTTCAAATAAAAGTGAGAGATCTTATCAATTTAATTGTCTATCACTTTTAAGTGAACAAAATTGGTGAATGCTAGATAATTAAATCGATAACAACAAAATAAAACATGTAGTGACGATTTGGCATGAATGCATAAATATAAACAAACGAGTCCTAATATGGCCACCTAGTTAATCTAATTAACTTAAACTATTACACTTCGGAAACCAACTCCTTGCCCCCTTGAGTCTTCATAAAATTGGCCTCCTTCTTTAGGATTTCGGAACGCCTTTCCGAAAATACCGTCTTCATGAAAACTCCATCTTTAGATGCTTCATTTAACTACTAATAATTAAATTACATAACAATATCCTATTATACAATTTGTAATAAAATTAAAATAAAAAATATTAATTAATTACAAATTGGGCGATGCGAAATCGCAATTAATTACAAAACAAGTCGATATTCCCTTACATTACGGGAAATACCAACTTCTACCTATGGCCATATTAGGAAAAATTATATAATTAAAATACTAAAAACTATTCATCCAGATGAATAATTGTAATACCCACCCTTTTAGGGACCCGTTGACCAACATTGACCGACCTTAGGGGCATGTGATAGCCATTGAGAATTCGTGCAAGAGATGCCTCGTGTCGTGATAGGCCTTGGGATGAGTGGTACTCGATCGAGTAGCTTGGGTACTCGATCGAGTAGGGGCCACTCGATCGAGTAGGTTGGTTACTCGATCGAGTAGCGTCTTTACAACGAGGGTTTATAATCGTGTTTTGATAGAATCGCAAATCATTTCCGCTTCCTTCCTTCAGACCTGAATGTCGCCTTACCTCATTTCCTTCACCATAATTCCTTCCATGAGAGCCTTTGAGGATGCTTGTGCCTTGGGGATAGGGTGCTTGGGTCGGGTAGCGGTCTTGACGCCGATATGCGATGCGTAGGTATGTCATCATCATCATCTTTGTCATTTTTGTTCCTTGTAGCGTTGTGGTGATAGTAATAGGCTTGTGTACTATTTGTATAAGGGTTTTGCTTGCTTGGTCGATGTCATATGATTGAACAAGGAATCGCTGCGGCTGGCTAAAGGTAGGTTCGCCTACTCAGTTTCTGTTGGTTGTTTAGTGTGTCGGTTGTTGTGTTGATTGTAGTGTCAGTGTGGTTGATTGATTATGGTAATTGGTTGGTGTTGTGTTGTTTCATTTGTTGTTGTTGTGGTGCAGCTGATTGTGAATGATTGCCTATGGTTCTCGAGGTGCGTCCTCGGCTGAGTGGAGTCACTTGTAAGAGTGGCTTCACGCCCTAGTTTTGCCCTCCGTGGAACCCTCCACGGGAGGGGATATGCACATTAATGGGACAGGGTTATCGCTCAGTATGATGAGAGGGGCTTAGGTGGAAATAGCTGCGGTCCCCCACTGGCAGGGCTGGTCCAGTGGACAGTCGGTGACGGTGATTGATCGGAGATGTGGTGTGTGTGTGTTTTGTGTACTTGTGTAGTGTCTGTGGTTATTGATGTGTTGCCTCAGTTGCTGACCTTGTGTGGTTTGCCTTTGTTTGTTCTGTTGTGTCTGCCGTGATCCCTTATGGTGAGCAGTCGGTCTTTCAGGTGAGGTCTTGGATGATAGCTAAAGTCTTGGCAGGGATGGGTCTTTCACAAGTTACGTCAGAGATAGTTCACATAAGGATATTGAGTTGTATCTTTTGTTTTAGTAGTTTCGTTAGATCACTTGTAATAATTGTAAATGTTCTTTTATCGACTTTTGATTATTACTTTCCTCGGGTAACCGAGATTGTACGCCTTTATATGCTAGGGAAGGTCTTGTTAAGGCTCCTTGGTATATGGGGGTGTCACAAAGTGGTATCAGAGCGAAGATTTTGGAACCTGTAACAAATGAGCCTAACGAATGTAGTGAGTCTAATAAAATGAACATGGTGTATGTATATTGGGAGCCCCAGCCGATGCTAGATTTTGGGTGAGTAGGCGCCCTCATCTCAAAATCATGGCCCCATTATGCTTAAGCCAGTCACTGGGTAAGGAAAAGTTGAGTCGGTAATTATGTGCCTAGTGTGTATAGTGGTTATGTTAGAAATAGCTGTGTGAATAGTGGGTATGATAACATTAGTTGCAATGAAGTCTCTGTTGATAATAATATGTATGATTAGATATGGAGGTGCATGAAAGTAGTGGAAGTGGTGGAAATCTCGTAGTACATGACAGTAGGTATGATGTAGTGATGGTAACGATTGTTCTGGATAGTTGGTGTTAGTAGTCCATATAATGAACTTGTGAGCCTTGTGTGTGTAGTAATACTGATAATTTATAAGTTGTGGATTTGTGGTGATGATTATCAAAATAGTATTGGATGAATATGATAGATGGTTGGTTGAATGCTTCCGCATGTGACATGATCAAGTTGAGTAAACTAGTTTGTATATGTTGTGGTATAGTTAAATTTCTAGTAAATTTGAATGGCAAGTAATGGTTGAATGTTTAGAGGAATGCTTAGAGTGATATGATTAGAGGTTATATTGTCAAAGATACAAGTGCGTGACTGGAACTTCTTTGTTATAGTCACAATTGGATGAGTAGAAATAGGAGGATATGTGTGAAAATGTGCTTGATAAAAACTAAGATATTAAACCTTTAATTGGTTAACGGTTGTCATAAAATAAAACGAATGTGTTTAGTGGAGTAATGTGTTTGTAAGGATATATGTTTTGAGCTTGTGTAGTAGTAATACTACGTGAAAGAGTATAATAATCTGTGACGGTTTCCAAGGTTAGTTTGGAATCGACACGCGTTGCTGTTTTGCAGGGATTTTATTTAGACTCGTAATTGTTGACCGTATACCTAGTCGTACTTGACCGAGTATGAGTGCCTACTAGATCGAGTAGACCCCATTCGATCTAGTTTAAGAGTTATAAAATCGAGGAAATTGGATCTGCCAGCGGAATCTCGATCGAGTAAAGCTCCAACTCGATCGAGTGGAGGCCACTCGATCGAGTAGCCTACTTACTCGATCGAGTAAGTGAACAGTACCGGGAAGACACGGGCTTCAAAACCCGTGAATCCTATTCTTTTCTTTCTTCTTTCTTCATTCGACCAAAACCCTAAATCTCTCTAAACGTTTCTCTTTACTTGGATCCTTGTTGTTGGGTGCTTAAACTTTGGTGTTTCATTTGCTTAACTCGTTTTCTTTGCTTATCAATCAATCAAGGTATGAATGCTTGTCTTATTTTGATGATTTTAATTCACTAGAAACATGTAGGTTGTTGATGTGTGGTGAAAATTCGATTTATATGCATAAAACCATGCTTGTAGTTGTTGTAACATGATCTACGTGTTTCAATATGTTAAGTATTGATGTTAGCTATATAAAAATCGAATCAAATTGGGGAAAAAGATGTGTCGAAATTTCTAGGGTTTGGAAAATTAAATTGAATTTTGGTTGTCTTTTGCATATGAAAGGGGGAGAATTGAGCAATGTATGTTGTATATATCATGTCTAGAGTTGATTTTGATGATTTTCACCCAAACATTTGTCTAAAAACTCCGTCATAAAAGTGCCCCAAACGGAAATTCGTCTCATGTTATTGTGAAATTGGGTTGTATGTGAAGATGTTTTGAAGGTTGGAGTCCTAAAAGTAGTAGTGGTTAAGTTAATTCATGCTAAATATGTCAAACTTTTTACAGCTGTAGAGACCGTCTGATTTCTAAGAATTGAGAATTTTGCTTATAATTTTTGGATTGTTGGTGAAAGTGTGTACTTAGCTATTTCGTTACATGATAATACACGTATGTTCTATGTGATTTTCTAGTATATGTGTGGGTGTATATTGAAATTGTATGCTGAAACAGATGCCGAGACCTTTAGTGGGGACCAGACAAAGTAAGAGGGGTAGGGCTTCTGAGCCCGAAATTGGGGAGGGGAGTGGACCGGTAGTCCCGACTGTACCCGAATACCCGTCTGTGGTATTTGTGGATTTCACACAAAGAAGAAAGTTTGTGGCATTACAGACTTGTAAGATAAGACCGACCCGCTGCATTAACACAACCCTTTTGGATGATCTGGGTATTGAGACTGATGTCAGACACATCTTTCAGACCTTGGGGTTGACCGAAATATATCGCCTACGAAAGCATTCGTATGCCTTTATGACCCTCGAGCTCATGAGCTCGTTTAAATACGAGCCGGTGGAACAAACTGTGGAGTTCCGCCTCATGAACAACAGCTTTGTCTTGACCATGGACTTGTTTGCTTCTCACCTTGGCTTGGCTAAGCCTGCCAAGGGAGCCCTTCGTGACATACCGACCGAGTGTGGGGTTTGTAGTCTTATGCCTTGTATCACCGGGAAATCAGCTCCCACTGCTAGTAACATGTTGATCAATGATGTGCAACATGTCACTTTGAAGATCTTTCTTCGTGCTTTGTCGTGTATCCTCTACGAGAGATTGGATGTGAGTAAGTTGAACTCATATGAGTTGATGCTTCTGATGGCGTACCTTAACCCCGAGCGGACTGAGAGAGTGACCTTTAGTGCTCCCGCCATAGTGTGTTCCAGTCTAGCTTTGATGGCCTCGTATGACACTAGGATCCTGAGTTGTGGTGCCACTGCTACACGTTTAGCTGAGAAGCTAACTTCCTTTGAGGCTTCTCCGGCCTACACCCCTTTAGCCACGCCGGTACCTACCTTGGACAGAGCTTACTTCCTCGACCTGAAATGGTTGAGAACCTTGGAGGATGGCAGTTTAGCGTGGAGGGTGTGGGGCATGAGTTGGATGAAGATACCAGCTCATGAGCACCTCCCACCGATAGAGCCTTTACCTGCGGCA
Organism: Silene latifolia; assembly: GCF_048544455.1. NCBI lineage: Eukaryota > Viridiplantae > Streptophyta > Magnoliopsida > Caryophyllales > Caryophyllaceae > Silene > Silene latifolia. Next base: position 161,191,294 of record NC_133536.1, on the reverse strand, counting down.
GTTATATCTGCCGATTCTGACGAGGAGGAGGAGAAGGATGCGCGTCCTGCGAGGCAGACGTATTTCATCGACCCGGAGATCCTCCGAGTCATGCCTGAGCCGAGGAAGGGGGAGAACGTGAGGGCTGAGGAGGATCGACCTAGGATGAGGAGAGGGCCACGCCGAGTGCGAGAGAGAGTGGTCGAGACTCGCCCACAAAGAGGGTACCACCACCACAAAGATTCATTTCCGGTTACCCTTCTTTTGATACCCCGGAGATGCGTGAGAGCTACCTAGCCGAGAGAGTGTCCTCTACCTTGACGATCCGGAACTTGCATGAGATGGCGTATGTTCAGGGTATTGGGACCTCGGGACCTCATCCGGTTTGGTGGAGGGGAGTCGGGGACAGCGGCGGGGTTTTCCACTCTTATGGGGTGGACATGTCTACTTGGGGAGAGCCTCAAGCGTACCCTTACGGTGGTTTGACCCCTTGGTACGTGCGACCAGATGCTGGAGCGGTGGTGATGAGGATGCAGTGATGGATGAGTAGCAGTAGCAGGAGTGATGATACTCCATTTCTTTCTTTTATATTTGTAGTTGATGATGGATATTAGTTTGTTTCGGCTGGTACTTTTCTGAACTTGGTTTGTATCCTTGGCCATAAGGCCGTATTTGGTAAACTATGTTAGACTTGTATGCAGAAATTTTGAGTGGGAAGGGCATTTTTGACTCAAGTTATGAGATTCTTTGTAGCATCATGGGGATTTTGAGGGGCTGACGACCTGTGGACACTTGATCGAGTGCCCCTCACTCGATCGAGTGCCTACAGGATTGGAATTTGGAAAGAGGGTCTGATCTCGGGTTACTCGATCGAGTAGCTCACCAACTCGATCGAGTACACCCAACTCGATCGAGTTCCTGACCAACTCGATCGAGTAGCACTGTCATAGCGAGTTTTTATTTAGAAGTTTATGTGAATCGTGCAATTTTGTTTGTTATTATATTCCTACTTGCTATGGGTGCTTTATATAATGGTTTAACATCAAAAGTGACTAGGTGAATAAGGATGTGGTAGTTTACGCTCAGTTTTGATGGTAATCTTCAGTAATGTTAGTTAATGCATCAATGCATTTATTCATCTATATGTATAACCTATATATGTCACGGTTGGGTAATGTCAAGGAAATATCGTGATGGTCATAAATAGGAGTCGATTAATGGTTAACATATATACTGGATTTTGGTGATATTTATATGATGTTATATATCGTAGCAAGCCGTGTCAGGTATGTAATGGGAAATGCTATAATTTTGTGTATATCTAGTATAATAGTATAGCCAAGTAGTAAAGGACATGAATGCTAGATTGTAATAGTTTATTTTGTTGTGTTCAATATGTTTTAATGGCCTATGAGTATATAATTTAATTGAGTAATGTCAAGATGCATGTTCAGTCGTCTAATGGCTACTAGTAATATCAATTGGTGGAACAAAAAAAAAAAGTCGTTTGATGGTAAACTTCGGGGACGAAGTTCCTTTTTAGAGGGGAAGAGTAATGTCGCAAAGGGAAAATGCCGTAATTATAACAATTTTGCAGTATGTTTGTGATGTTCATAGTATCTTTGTTACATTTAAAGTATGAGTTCATAATTGTTTTAATAGTTTTGTTGTGGGAATTGTACAATGAAGTGAGAGTGAATAATTGTCGAACGAGATGACATGTCGTTATACCTTATTTTTTCAGTAATCATTCGTTATGTTATCATGAGAATATGATGTCATGAGCAGTAGCGGGGTTGTCATCAGTGGTTTTGCGTTGTGCGGCTATGAATCATACATTGCTGTGAATCTGGGATAGGACCGTTGTGTTGCATGTTTTGTCTTGGAAATTGTTGGCCAGTGAAAGTATAGTCTCGTAGTTGCGTTAATGCGTGTCTGAATAGTTCGATGTAGTAGTATAAATGATAGTCGAGTTGGTCGTGTTGGTGCATGTTGTGTGTTCGGTAATTCAAGTAGTGGTTCTTCGAGGCTTGAGTGTGTGGTGTGTGTTAGGCAATTGACGATGACGATGTTTGATGGACATACGAAGTGGGATAATACTTCTAGAGAGTTGTTTACCTGTGTCGGGTAAACGGTGATATCGACCTTGGTTTCTTGTCGTGTGGTTTAGGGGAGGATGAGTCGAACTTCGGAAACGAAGTTCTTTTTAAGGGGGGAAGACTGTAATACCCGTCCTTTTAGGGACCCGTTGACCACCATTGACCGACCTTAAGGGCATGTGATAGCCTTTGGGAATTCGAGCAAGAGATGCCTCGTGTCGTGATAGGCCTTGGGATGAGTGGTACTCGATCGAGTAGCTTGGGTACTCGATCGAGTAGGGGCCATGGGATACAGACTACGTAACTCTTCACCTCATCTTCCTCACTTCTTCTCTTCTCTTTACTCTCTTTTCTACTCTAGACTACTCGAATTCGGAACTTGTAATCGGTACATTTACTCCTTTTATTTCTTAATCATATTTGCTATTTTAATTCTTCCCTTTTCTTGTTGATTTTCATTATTGCTTTATTCGATCTTGCTATTCTTATTGTTATCATGTTTAATATATATTATCTATGCATTATTATTGTTGATTTGATGATGATACGTAACTAATTCCCTTTTGCTAAGACTACGGAATCCATGATTATGAAGGTGTAGTAATTGATTTATTAGGTTAATGCTTGTGTAGTCTTTGTTGTTAATCGCTGCAATTAATTGTTTCTGTCTAATTGAGTTGACGCAATTAGTCATTTAATCATAGTAAACCTTGACCTGGACCGGAAGGTTGGAAATGGTGAGACTCGTAGCGAACATTAGGGCACCGTAGTGAGGGCGGAAGCTAAGCTATTTGTGCTTTAGGGCGAATTGAGACCGGAAGGAGATATTCACTGCCCCATAGTGTAACACTACGGATTTTCTTTGGCGACTACTCGACCGAGTAGAGACTACTCGGCTGAGTAGTGCTGTTGTTGTGAGTTGTTTTGGTTCTGCCGATGAATACTCGGCCGAGTATAGTGAATACTCGACCGAGTAGAGGATACTCGGCCGAGTATAACTTTACTCGACCGAGTATTCGGTCTGGCGAGTGTTATTTTGACGGTTTGATTAGGGAATGTTTAAGATTATTTTATATCCCGCGTCAGTTTTCAAAACATCATTTCAACTTCATCAGTTTCTACGTTACCCTAATTACACCCTAATCATTCCCTAATCTTTCCCTTAAGTCCTATCTTTATGATTATTTGTACTCTTTGGGGTTACTGTATATATATATGGAAATGGGATTTTGGGAATTGTGCAATGTGTAATTGTGTTACCTGATTATTGTATAGGAGAAGACTTCGTAGAGGAGCCTTTTTTATTGTCCGTGTTGCATACTACTGTTGGTTGCTAAGGTAGGGTTTCCTACTCAGTTTACTGTTATTGTAAGACATGTTGTTATGATTATTGCTATCTGTTGATCATCGGAGTATGGAGATTGTTGTAACGATGTTGGTGTAAGGGTGTTGAGATGGCTATGTTATATTGTGATTGTGATTGTGGTGGAGTCACTTGCGGGAGTGGCTTCACACCCTAGTTCGCCCTCCGTGGAACCCGCCACGGGAGGGGATGTGCACATTAAGGGACAGGGATTATTGTCGCTCGTTGAGGAGCTGGACTAGGTGGGATCGACTGCGGTCACCCACGGGCGGCGAGGATTACCTGTTGCGATGGGTAATCTGGCAGGGCTACACACTTCAGTGTGTAGTCGGTTACCGTGTGTGAATGGAGGATTGGGGATTGGCGATGATCAGTTGATTTCCCCGTTTGTTTGTCTTAATTGTTTGTGTAATATTGACCCCGTGTTGTTTGTGGAATCTGCGGTGATCCATTCGGGGATGGTGAGCAGGCTTGGCAGGTATTGCTAGTGTGAGCTTGGGGACTGTCTTGGGAGAAGTGCCATCACGAGTCATAGCATCACCGTCTGAGTCTTAGTGGGATTTCTTTTGTTATCAGACTTTGAAGTTGTATTTTGTTAAAACAGTATTTGAGTTTGGTTGATGTAAACTTTACATTTTAAAGTACTTTAATAAATGTGCTCAATTCAGACGCTTTTTGATATGTACTAACCTCGGGCAACCGAGATGGTAACACACTTTCATGGTAGGGTGGTCCTGGTAAGGCACCCTGGTATGAGGGGGTGTTACAAAGTGGTATCAGAGCCGAAGATTCCGGCACCTAAACAAATGAATATAATGAACCTAGGGAGTCTAAGTAAAATGAACCCGGGGAGAGTTGTTTGGAGCTACCGCAAAGACTCGGGAGACGTCCCGGAGTCGCAAATTGGCCCTCACCAACTCGAGCCGGTAACATGGGGAAGTGTGATGAGAGCTAGGTTTTGTATGTGCATGTATGTGAAGATGCATGTTGGTAAAAGTTTATAGTTGAAAGTATGTGTGTTGAAGTTCTTAAATGTTGTGATGGGAGGAATGGTGGATGTGACGGGTTGTGAATGTTGGTCATGTGGGATTTAGCATATGTATGAATTGTATGCTGATATGATTCTAATGTGGCATTAAAGTTCTTGATATATGAATTGCATGCTGATGTGATTATAACATGGCATTTAAACTCGTAATATTATGCGTTTGCTGCGGGGAATAGTGAGTATGATAGGGGAACTTTATACTGTATACCCGTCTATTTTGTAACTCGGCCGAGCAGGGCAGGTACTCGACCGAGTAGGGAGCACTCGGCCGAGTAACCAAGAGCTCGACCGAGTATTAATTTACAGTGAGTAGCAATAGCTACTGTTTGTGACAACTCGACCGAGTAAGAGGTATACTCGACCGAGTAGTGGCTACTCGGCCGAGTGTTGTTTTACTCGACCGAGTGTTGTTTTTGAGTTTTTGAAGTTCGCTTCTGGAGTCGAAATACTCGACCGAGTATCTAGGATACTCGACCGAGTAGTCGTTACTCGACCGAGTATGTTTGTATACTCGGCCGAGTGTTCTTTTGGCGGAGGTTACTACGTTTTGAGTGGTAGGCTTTTGTGTTTACGTTTCCGTGTTTCTTATCAGTTCAGTATGCCGCCCAAAAGAACTTCCGCGCAGATCCAAGCTTCAGAGATGACTCTTGATGAGGTTGCTCACATGATTGAGCAACAAGAGGCTCTCCTTGAAGCTCTCAAAAATGTGGGAAAAGGGAACGAGAAGTCGATGGATGAAACACAGCTTAGCATCAACATTGCTCGTTTCCACCCTCCCACATATGACGGGGTAGGTGAACCAAAGCTACTCGAGAAGTGGCACCGTGAGATTGAAGCTCTCATGGAAATGGTTAAGTGCCCCGAGGACATGATTGTTGAGTAGGTAGTGTACTACCTAAGAGGTGAAGCTGCAGTTTGGTGGCAAAATGTCAAGGAAGATGCTAGAGCTTACTACCAGGCGGAAGGAGCTATTCCTTGGTCTGGGTTGAAGAGTGCTATGAGAGAGCAGTTTGTGCCGGAGCATATCCGACACAAGATGAGATCCGACTTTGATTCCTTCACCATGACCGAGGAGATGACCGTCACTGATTACTATCATCGGTTTTTGGAGCTATCTCGTTATGTTGAAGATATGCAGCTAGGACAGAGAGGTTTGGCTCTCCGTTTTGAGAGGGGTTTATCTGCTAAGATCGTGAGTCGTATGCCAGCCGGGGTTGCTACTGACCTCAAGGAAGTGTACTTGAGAGCGGGTCAAGCTGAGAGAATGGTAGATCTCTCAAGAGAGATCGATGAGAGGACTACTGCAGAAAAGAGGAAGGCTGATGGCGGAAACAACAGTCAGCCAACCAACAAGAAAGGGAATTTCAACCATGCTAAGGCTTTTTCTGGTGGAGCTGGTTTCTCGGGAGGATCTCGTGGTTGGGGAAAGAATGGGGGTCGGGCTGTGAGTGACAACACCAACCTTACTTGCTTCAACTGTGGTGGGATAGGCCACAAAAGACGGGAATGCACGAGCTACAAGCCCGGCAATGGTTCAGGAGCTCGGTCAGGGAATTTTTCTCAGGGGCCGACTCAGAGTTTTGCTAGTAACCGACCGGGAGGTTCATGGGGCAACAGAGGTGGACAGGGCAACCAGGGCGGTTACAACCGTGGTGGTGGTGGATCTTATCAGCGCCAGAACAATAGCGTCACTCAGGATTCGGCAGCCAAGCCAAGTACCTCCAATGCTTCAATTCATGGTGGAGGACAGAAAAACAGTGGAAAGCTCTTCATGATGGACAAGCAGGAAGCACAAGATGATGCTCATGTAGTTACCGGTACCTTTCTTGTTCATAATGTACCGTCCTTTGTTTGGTTTGATTCCGGGGCTACACATTCTTTTGTGTCCAAGAGTCATCTTTGTGTCTATGGGTTTGGGAAAGTTTGAGGTTGTTAAAGATGATGTATTTATACCTTCGAGGGGAGTCGTGTCGTGTCTCAAGTGTATAAGGGAGTGTCCATGGTAGTTGGAGGGGTAGATTTACCAGTAGACCTGTTAGAGTTTCCTATGGATGGGTTCGAAGTGATTGTCGGGATGGATTGGCTGGGTAAGTATGATGCCAGGATAGATTGTCGCCAAAAGAGGGTGTCCTTAAAGGGTCCCAAGGGTGTTAGAGTGTCCTATAGAGGGTTTGTGGTAAAGCCTAAGTGTAGGTTCATAGCTGTGATGACTTTAAAGTCATGTTTGAGGAAGAAGTGTCCCTTGATTCTTTGTCATGTGAGAGATCACCGAGTAGAGCCACCGACAGCTTCTGAGATATCTGTGGTGAGAGAGTTTGAAGATGTTTTCCCTGAGGAAATACCGAGTTTGCCTCCCAAGAGGGATGTTGATTTCAGCGTGGAGCTTAAGCCGGGAACGGGTCCTATATCTAAAGCACCTTAGCGTATGGCGCCTAAGGAGTTGGCCGAGTTGAAAAAGCAGATACATGAGCTGCTAGGCAAGGGTTACATCAGGCCTAGTGTGTCACCGTGGGGAGCTCCAGTTCTTTTTGTAAAGAAGAAAGATGGAAGTATGCGATTGTGCATTGATTACAGAGAGCTCAATCGTGTCACAGAGAAGAACAAGTATCCGTTGCCGAGGATTGATGACTTGTTTGATCAACTAAGTGGAGCCGGTGTGTTTTCCAAGATTGATCTGAGGTCGGGGTATCACCAGCTGAGGATAGCGGATGAGGATATTCCCAAAACAGCGTTCCGATCTCGATATGGTCATTACAAGTACGTGGTGATGCCTTTTGGGTTGACCAATGCGCCAGCAGCTTTTATGGACTTGATGAATCGGATCTTTACACCGTTTTTGGATAGGTTTGTGGTTGTTTTCATCGACGATATCTTAGTCTATTCTAAGACTAAGGAAGAGCATGAGGAGCATTTGAGGATAGTTCTGTAGACTTTGAGAGATAATCAGCTTTATGCCAAGCTATCCAAGTGTGAGTTCTGGTTAGAGGAGGTGGCTTTTCTGGGCCATGTTATATCTAAGAGGGGGGTATCCGTGGATCCTAGTAAGATTGAGGCCGTTACCAAGTGGGAGTCGCCGAAGAATGTTGCTGAGATTCAGAGTTTCTTAGGCCTTGCAGGCTACTACAGAAGATTTGTAAAAGATTTCTCTACCATAGTGCGGCCTATGACATCCTTGATGAGAAAGGAAGTCAGATTTGTTTGGGATGAGAGTTGTGAGACGGCGTTTCAGACCCTAAAGGAACGCTTGACCACAGCTCCTATCCTAGCCTTGCCGGAGGGTTGTGAGAACTTTGAGGTATATACCGACGCTTCAAAGAATGGTCTTGGTTGTGTTTTGATGCAGGGAGGGAAAGTCATAGCCTATGCTTCGAGACAGCTGAAGCAATATGAGGAGAATTACCCTACTCACGATCTGGAGCTGGGTGCAGTTGTGTTCGCTCTTAAGATATGGAGACACTACCTTTATGGGGCAACTTTTAAGGTGTTCTCTAATCATAAGAGTCTAAAGTATATCTACACTCAGAAGAAGCTTAATATGCGACAGAGACGGTGGATGGAGCTGATTGGAGATTATGATATGGAGATGATCTATCACGAGGGTAAGGCTAATGTTGTTGCAGATGCATTGAGTAGGAAGAGCGTTCATTCGCTATGTACAGCTATGTCCTTGCTGAAGTTGAGGGATGAGATGTCTAGTTTGGGGATCTTTATGATTCGAGAGGGGGACACCATCGGGGATTTGACAGTCGAGCCAGAGTTGTATGAGAACATCAAAAGTAAACAAGAGCTTGATCCTAAGATTCAGGAGTGGAAGTTAAAAGTAGAGAGTGGAACGGCTTCCAGGTTTTCTATCCATCTAGATGGGAGTGTTCGTTTTGATGGGAGATGGTGTGTTCCGAGGATGCGAGTTGCGGAGAGTGATCTTGACGGAGGCTCATTGCACTCCCTATTCAGTTCACCCAGGTGGTGACAAGCTTTATAGAGACCTTAAGAAGACTTTTTGGTGGCCAAACATGAAGAGAGATGTAGCTGAGTTTGTAGCCAGATGTTTGACCTGTTAAAAGGTCAAGGGTGAACAAAGGAGACCACAAGGTAAGATCCAATCTTTGGATGTACCAGAGTGGAAGTGGGAGTCAATCTCCATGGACTTCATTGTGGGGTTACCTAGGTCACAACAAGGTAACAACATGATTTGGGTGATTGTTGATCGGTTAACCAAGTCAGCCCATTTTGTTCCCATGAAGGATACTTGGTCTAAGATGCAGCTGACATTGGGTTACAGGAGGCATGTGGTTCGGTTACATGGTATACCTAAAGATATCGTTTCTGATCGTGATGCGAGGTTCATATCCAAGTTTTGGCAAGAGCTGCAAGAGTTGATGGGTACGACTTTAAAGATGAGTACAACCTTTCATCCGGCAACCGATGGTCAGACAGAGCGGACCATCAAGACCTTAGAAGACATCCGAGGGCATGTGTTATGGACTTTGGGGGCGATTGGGAAGACATGCTTGATCCGATCGAGTTTTCATACAATAACGCTTATCATACAAGCATTGGGATGTCACCTTTTGAAGCTTTGTATGGCCGAAATGCCGAAGTCCAGTTTGTTGGGATGATAGTTCTAAGACGGTGGTTTTAGGGCCACAGTTGGTTCAAGATATGGTTGAGCAAATTGATTGATTAAGCAAAAGATGAGAGCGGCTCAAGATCGTCGGAAGAGCTACGCCGACTTGAACCGCAAGGACATTGAGTTTATGGTAGGTGACAAGGTTCTTTTAAAAGTGTCACCTATGCGAGGTGTTATGAGGTTTGGGAAAAAGGGTAAGCTAAGCCAAAAGTTTATAGGTCCTTATGAGGTTTTAGACCGTGTTGGCGAGGTGGCCTATAGATTAGCGTTACCACCAGCTTTGGATAGAGTACATAATGTTTTTCATGTATCTCAACTTCGAAAGTATGTGAGCGATCCGTCGCATATCCTTGAGATGGAGAACATCGAGCTTGATGAATCCTTGTCCTACGCCGAGATTCCTAAGGAGATTCTTGATCGCAAGGTTCGTAAGACCCGGAATGGTGAAACGGTCTTACTCAAGGTCCTTTGGTCTAATCATAATGTGGAGGAAGCCACATGGGAACCCGAGGAAGCTATGCAAGAACGTTTTCCTAACCTTTTCGATCAGGTATGTTTGGTTACGGGGACGTAACCGTTGTCCTTTTAGGGGGGTAGGAGATGGTCGCGGTCGTGTTTTGTTTTGTTTGTTGTTTTGCTCTGAGTTGGGGTAATGACTTTTGTGGTGACTTATATAGTTCCTTGGTGTTGTTATATGTGGTTAGTATAGTCTTGTGGTGTAGTGTTGATAGTCTTGTGGTGTAGTGTTGTGTTTTGTTTTATAGTACAGTACAGTGTGAACTTCGGGACGAAGTTCTTTTTAAGGGGGGAAGATTGTAACACTACGGATTTTCTTTGGCGACTACTCGACCGAGTAGAGACTACTCGGCCGAGTAGTGCTGTTGTTGTGAGTTGTTTTGGTTCCTGGCGATGAATACTCGGCCGAGTATAGTGAATACTCGACCGAGTAGAGGATACTCGGCCGAGTATAACTTTCCTCGACCGAGTATTCGGTCTGGCGAGTGTTATTTTGACGGTTTGATTAGGGAATGTTTAATATTATTTTATATCCCGCGTCAGTTTTCAAAACATCATTTCAACTTCATCAGTTTCTACGTTACCCTAATTACACCCTAATCCTTCCCTAATCTTTCCCTTAATCATTCCGTAGCATCGTCGTGTGGGTAATCTTCGTGACTCTTGCGTATAAGTTCTCGTTGCACTGTTGGTAAGTCCTATCTTTATGATTATTTGTACTCTTTGGGGTTACTGTATATATATATGGAAATGGGATTTTGGGAATTGTGCAATGTGTAATTGTGTTACCTGATTATTGTATAGGAGAAGACTTCGTAGAGGAGCCTTTTGATTGTCCGTGTTGCATACTACTGTTGGTTGCAAAGGTAGGGTTTCCTACTCAGTTTACTGTTATTGTAAGACATGTTGTTATGATTATTGCTATCTGTTGATCATCGGAGTATGGAGATTGTTGTAACGATGTTGGTGTAAGGGTGTTGAGATGGCTATGTTGTATTGTGATTGTGATTGTGGTGGAGTCACTTGCGGGAGTGGCTTCACACCCTAGTTCGCCCTCCGTGGAACCCGCCACGGGAGGGGATGTGCACATTAAGGGACATGGATTATTATCGCTCGTTGAGGAGCTGGACTAGGTGGGATCGGCTGCGGTCACCCACTGGCGGCGAGGATTACCTATTGCGATGGGTAATCTGGCAGGGCTACACACTTCAATGTGTAGTCGGTTACTGTGTGTGAATGGAGGATTGGGGATTGACAATGATCAGTTGATTTCCCCGTTTGTTTGTCTTAATTGTTTGTGTAATACTGACCCCGTGTTGTTTGTGGAATCTGCGGTGATCCATTCGGGGATGGTGAGCAGGCTTGGCAGGTATTGCTAGTGTGAGCTTGGGGACTGTCTTGGGAGAAGTGCCATCACGAGTCATAGCATCACCGTCTGAGTCTTAGTGGGATTTCTTTTGTTATCAGACTTTGAAGTTGTATTTTGTTAAAACAGTATTTGAGTTTGGTTGATGTAAACTTTACATTTTACAGTACTTTAATAAATGTGCTCAATTCAGACGCTTTTTGATATGTACTAACCTCGGGCAACCGAGATGGTAACACACTTTCATGGTAGGGTGGTCCTGGTAAGGCACCCTGGTATGAGGGGGTGTTACACATAGACCATACTTGCATTGACCTGAGACCTAAATTGCTTGACTGAATGATCATGGTGAACCGACTGTCTTAACTGCTTTCTCCTTATTTGCTTGATATTTATTCTCTTGCCTTTTTCTCTTCCTTAATCTCTTTAGTTTAGAACAACAAATTCAAACCCCCAATTTGGTTACCGTGACGGACTTAGTAAAGCTGTCATTTTCCCATCTCCCTGTGGAGATCGACCCGACTTCCCTAGCTATATTAGTTAGAGCCAGTTGGTTATTTTTGATAGGTATACGACTACCCTGTCAAATTTTGGCGCCGTTGCCGGGGAGGTGGCGTAATTTTGTTGCTTTATTTAAGTTTGTCTCTCATCTCAAGGAATTTATTCCTTGAGACTGATCTCATTTTTTGCAAAGTTTTTGATTAGTTTGCAGGATATCTGTGCTAGAAAGAGAACATTGTCATACCTGCTCCAGTCTGTAAATCCTATCTGCCAGGATGTCGAACATAGCCAGCCATTCAGAGCCAACGGTGGATTCCCTTCCAAAAGGTTTCTTACTACCCACTAATGAATCGGGAACTTTTGGAATCCACCCATCCTACATACAGCTGGTCGAGAGAAATCTCTTCAGGGGGGTACCTGAAGAAGATCCGTGCAGGCATATAGAGCTATTTACAGAGTATTGCTCCACCATTCCTCTTGTTGTTGGGGTGACACAAGACAGAGTGAAGGTAGTTCTCTTTCCCTTCTCTTTAGCCGATGATGCCCGGGAATGGTTGAGGGATTTAGACAGGGAAGCAGCCAGTGTAACTGACTGGAATTCCGTTGCCTTGGCCTTTTACATGCGATATTTTCCACCACAGCGCACTAATGCGTTGAGAGCTCAGATTAATGCATTTGAGCAATTGTCCATTGAAGACTTGAATGAGACTTGGACTAGGTTTAAGAAGCTCGTCCATTCTGTGCCTCATCACGGTTTCAAGCGCTGGTTCCTATGTACCCAATTCTACAACGGGTTATATCCGGACGAGAGAGCTATCCTTGGTAATGTAGCTAAGGGGAGATTCACGAAGAACGTAGAGGATGATCAAGGGTGGCGTCTTATTGAGAAGATGGCCATCCATGTTGCCGAATATGGAAATCCCCGAGGAAGTGGGCAAGTTAACGAGTTGGTAACAGCTGAGGTGGAGAGTCCTAGCAAAAGTCTAGGTAGTGCGGATATTACGGAGACTATGGGTGAGCACGCACAAGTTTGTGCTATTACTGATCATGTGGAGCTATGCGGTAGATGCGGTGATGCGTGTCTAATATATGATGTTTTGCACCTCATTTCACACGCATTTCAGAGCTCAATTGAGTAGTTTATGCTACTATTTCCCTTGTTTCGTGTATTTCTTCCTTTTCGTGTGATTTTGTAGGAATGTGAAGAATATGGCGGGAAATGGACCAAATCCGTCACTAAGTACTTAGCATTGCATTTGACATGAAGTATTGACTCGAGGAATGAGCTTGGTGCGCGTTTCAAGGCCTAAAGATAGCAAAAGCATGGGTGTGTACGAGTTTAACGAGCAAAGAAGCACTTCAAGATATTGAAGCCTGCTTCAGATGGCAATATCTCGAGTTCTAGAGCTTATAATCAAGTGATTCCAATTGGAGGTGAAAGCATATCCTCTTAGCTTTCCAACTCCGCGTAGAACGCCTGATTTGACCAAGTAACGAAGAAATGGCAGCTGTTTTAAGATCGGTGCGCGCTGCAGGAGTCGTCAGAATGCATTACTGTACAGCACTCTTGGTCGATCGACTGCATGCTATGGTCGATCGACCACTCCACGATGCTGATGCGCAATTTAAAAGTCGTGATTAAAGCCCATATGTAATTAGGTTTTGGGAGAGTATTACGTGACTTTGCTATATAACGTAATACTCCTCTCCTGTATTATTCATTCATTTTCTATTAGGTTATCATTAGCTTACAATAATTCAATACATTAGATTGTTATTCATTCTTTATTTCTCAATAAAGCTTTGCTTCGGATCTTCATCTGCCTTGCTATTTCGGTATTATTCCTTTTAATTTACAGTTTACTTTATTTACCTTTTAGTTTAGAATTGCTAGTATAGATATCCCGAAGCCGTCATTAACGCTTTATGCAATTTAATTGTTCTTCTAGTTTAATTATGAATTCTATTCCTTTAATCGCAAATTACATTGTTGTTATCGTTGTTAGTATGTGTAGCTAAATCACCCTTGCTAGGATGTAGGCGAGCTATTAGCATAGATGGCATTAGAATAGGTACCCTCGAATTAGGGCTTAGTCGACCGTCGGCTTATCCGGTCTGGTCGATCGAAAGTGGTTGGTCGATCGATCGGGGTAGCTGGTCGATCGATCGACTTCGTGTTTGATTTGCTTCGTTTGAATCGTTAAGTGCAATATCTATCAATGAGACCTAGCGGAGACTTGTTAGATGCTTAGTTTTGACCAACCCGTAGATCGAAAGATAGGGAAGGACTTAGATTAACGATTTAAGACGGCTAGATTGCTATATCGAAAGATAATGTAATTTAGTTTGCATTAGGAATCATTAATCAAGAACGAGAGTTAGTATTAATGAGACTTAGGGATTAGTAGCATAGGCCGAGAGGTAGTTACTATTTAACATGGACCGAGAGGACTTGTTTTCCCCATCCTTCGCGACCGTATTTCGAGACTTACCTAGACTTATGAGCCATCGTAGCTGTAGCGACCCGACCATCCTAGCTCCTTTTCATTATTTGTTCACATCTTTATTTTTATTGCTTATTTTTATTGTCTTATTTATTTTTATTTGCATTTAGTTTAGTTATTAATCATATCAAAATCCCCCTCAATGTTACTCTTTGACTAAAATTGAAAGCAACTATAAACTCCCCCGCCTCTCTGTGGTTCGACCCTGTTACCACTAACTTCTGTTAGTTTTAATAGGTATTATAAATATTATTTTTGGTGCACACAACGACAGGCATCAAATTTTGGCGCCGTTGCCGGGGAGGCAGCGCTAGTTTTAGTTGTTTTTATTTTAGTCTGTGTTTCGCCTCAAGGGAAGACTGAGTACCTTGAGGCAGTTCTTACCATTTCCTCTAGTGTTGTTTTGTTAGGTCCTACAGGTCCTATCTACAGTACTTCAGAAGGGTCCACCCATGTTCTATTCTCAGGAGCAGTAGATGCCGTTTTGTGGGAGATGTGGCGGAAGGGGACACACATTTGAGGCATGCAGGCACCCTAAGGAGAAGATGTTTGCTTTTCATCAACTGCAGCTCGACAATTCGTATAATTACGCTCCTACTTCACCGCATCAACCATATGTGCCTCCTTATGAAGCCCCACCACCATCCACTCCGTCACAGCAAGAGTCAAATAATGAAGTTGCAGAGTTGATAAGTCTAGTGCAGCTGCTTATGGTAGAGGTACAGAAAAGTAATGCGGCAAATGAGGTCTCAATCATGGAGCTGAAATCTCAAATTGCTACATTAGACAAGAATGCAGCTGAGATACCGAGTCAATTTCATTCTCTGAATCAGCGTATTGAGACCGTACATGCAATGACGCTGAGGAGCGGGTCTGCTCTCGATGGACACGAGAAAGCTGCTGAAAAAGGAACGAGCAAAGGAAAGAAAAAGACGATCAGCAGGTATGTCAGTCGATCGACTGACATACCTAGTCGATCGACCAGTCCACGCAAAGACACAGCTTCTGTTCCTTAGAGGTCAGTCGATCGACTGACATTCATGGTCGATCGACTGACATCGTTGCTGAAAGTGATTCTTTTCGTCCTCCAATGCCCGATAACTTGAGGGACCACTTGTTTCGGGATACGACCGCCCCGAAAATATTGGGGCAAGACCCGAATGCTGATGGGTCAGTCCCAGTTCCGAAATATGACCCGACAACGATTAATGGTTCATTTTTGAGACGGTCTGAAGAGGGGTCAAGCTACAACAAGGATAAAGTAGTGGATTTTCAGCCTAAGTCCACTGACGCCGGTATGAGAGACCTAGAGGAGAGGGCAAAGCTACTCCTGACAGCCCCTTATCCAGAAAGACTAGTGCCAACCGGTGATGAGGTAACATTCGGTAAATTCAAAGATGTCGTGCGTAGTCTTAACGTGCAAATTCCTTTCTTAGAGCTAGTTAATCAAGTACCTGCGTATATGAAGTTCATGAAACAGCTGCTAGCTAAGAAAAGGTCTTTGAATGTTGTGGAGTTAGTGCATTTAACTGAAGAGTCTAGTTCGTACTTAACTCACACTACTACTCATGAACTGTCTGACCCAGGTAGTTTTTCTGTCCCATGTAGTATTGGTACCTTCTCAATTGAGAAGGCATTATGTGATCTAGGGGCTAGTGTCAGTGATATGCCTTTGAGTCTGGCTAAGAAGTTGAAATTAACTAGATTCACTGTTACTGATATGACTGTACAAATGGCTGACCGTTCTGCAGTTCAGCCAGTAGGGGTCTTAGAGAATGTGCCTGTTCAAATTGAAAAGTTCTTTTTTCCTGTTGACTTTGTTGTTTTGGACATTCCTGAAGATGTCAACACCCCAATTATTTTGGGAAGACCGTTTCTGCACACTGCTGGTGCAATATTTGATGTAGGGGAAAGAACTTTGAGATTTAAGGTAGGGAAGCACTCTATTATGTTTGCCCAGTCCCCTAGGAAGAAAGACCCCATGTGGCCCATGACCTGTAATATGATTTCTGAAAAGAAATCTTATTTTGTGCTTTCTGATGTGCCTGTCCCTGTGCCTATTCCTGTTATGACACCTCCGCCCCAGAATGGGAGCAAATTGGAGGAAGATTTTTCTATTTTGACTGTTGCAGGAACTGGTTTGGGTAAGGAAGAACCGCTCGTTGCTTCAACTGTGAAGGAGCCAGTCAAAATTCCGAAGTCGGATCTCGAGTGTGAGGAGCTAGAAGATGATGGCCATGCTTGGGAAGATGCTAGAGATGATCCATTGAGCATCCCAGTCGGAGTAGAGTGGAGTCCAGCTTCTGAGATGAGCACTGCGGAAGCTACTTCCTGTAGACAAAAGCCTTAATCGGAGATTTTCCGCAGTTTCCGTTGATTCGTTTCTTAGTCCTTTTTAAGAAAATTTATTGCTTTTAGACTATTTATTGTTTTTCGTGTGCGCGAAACTTCGCTTAGTTTGGTTTGCTTAGGATTTTTATAAACTTCAGACTGTTACTTTGGGTTTTGCGCAATTTTGGGCGCATTATTATCTGTATTTTCAGGTTTATAGACCTTGTTAGCTCAATTTATTGAGCTAATTCGAAGAAATCAGGAAGTTATAGCAGCTATTTCAGTCGATCGACTGGCCATCTTAGTCGATCGACTGAGTGCTACAGTTCCAGGAGCTTCTGTTCCCGTCATCGTGGTCGATCGACTGGGTAAGGTGGTCGATCGACATTGTCCGCCTTGTGCACTGTTTTCGATCATTCCCCTACTGCGTTTGGTCGATTTGCGGAGTTGAGGGAGTCTTTTCTCCACTTTATTCTCCGATTTATTTCTGTTTTCTTCTGTTTTCTTATTTTGCACATAATTTTGCGTTTTATAAATTGTTTTCTCGGAATTATGCGCGGTACTTTTGTTTGTCTTTTCAGGTACTTGTTGGTAGCACTGCTGGCTACTGAAACCTCCTAGCTCACG
The DNA here is from genome assembly GCF_048544455.1 of Silene latifolia. Taxonomy (NCBI): domain Eukaryota; kingdom Viridiplantae; phylum Streptophyta; class Magnoliopsida; order Caryophyllales; family Caryophyllaceae; genus Silene; species Silene latifolia. The sequence continues at coordinate 161,174,330 of NC_133536.1, read as the reverse complement.
CTGGTTTGGGGAGGTTTCCTTTTTGCTGCGCTTAAAGTCTTGTGAGTTTCCGAGTCCTTCTTCTATGTCAATTTTAGTTATAATTCCGCAACTCCCATTTCCTTTGCTTATTTTCTTATATGACTTTGTACAATGGGGACATTGTGTGATTTGGTTTGGGGAAGGGTTTTGCATTGCATTCATATGTTTTATTGCATTTCTGTCTCACGTTTATTTCAGTTTGCATTGTTTATTTCATTTCCTATTTATATTGAAAAATTCAAAAAAAAAAATTGAAAAAATTCAAAAAATTCAAAAATTGCACGTTTACTTTTGCATTTAGGTCGAGTCGGAATGGTAGTATTTCAATGATGACATTGCATTTTCAGCTGTTTTATGCCTGAGCCTTGCTAATTGACATGTTATTAGTAGAATCATATATGCATATCTACGAGTTTTCGTTACATTTCTTGCTGGACTTGAGACTTGACTTAGATTTTTGGGAAACTACATCACTTTCTGAGATTTAGAGCCTTATAACTGGTGACATCTATGACCAGTTTATCTAGGATGTGAGTAGTACTCCTTATGAGACATGTTACATTAATTTGCATAAATATGAACTTAATCTGCTTAATACCTGTATGCATTCGGTTTGTGGTTTGTTGACACATGTGGTAGAGGTCCCCTTTTCTCATTTTACCCATAAGCCTTACATAGCCAAATTTGCCTTTTCGTCCCATAAGCTACATACCATTATTTAGCCTACCCTATCCGAGCTAGTATTGGCAGTTGTGGGAATGTGTTTATTGCATCTTGGTTATATTGCTCTGTATGAGAAGGTTGGTGGAATGTTGAAAGGAGGAAAGAAAGAAAGAGAAAATAGAATTGAAAAAAGAAAAAAAAAAAGAAAAAAATGGAAAGAAGAAAGAAAATAAAAGAAAAAAAAATCAAAATCGCATAATTCAAAGTCTTTATCAAATGGCGATTTTTTGCTCCCATGCTTTATTATTATCATTTGGGGAGTTTACTTTATCATGGAGATTGTGAGATTTGTGCTTGCTATAGCACCGTTTATTGTTGAAGATTTTGAGTAAGGAAGTGGATGTTGTCATATGGTTTTATTTGGGTACTAGCTTGGCCGCCTATACCTCCACATTCCCATAATTGTTTTGCCCTTCTTACCCATTACCTCACATATCCATATTTACCTCGGCATGTGTCATGGTCATTTGATTGGTTGGAATGCATATGTACGGTCGTAGAGATTATTTTCATATTAGATTGCAGGCATGTTTTTATAGGTCGTAGTTAGGTGAGTGTCACTACAAAATTACTTCTTTCTATCTTTTACATTACTCACCCGTATTCATTGAGTGATATGAGCGACCCGTGAGAGTCCATAATGATAAGTCTCTACAGTTGACGGTTCAGCAATTTTTAACGACTACATAACTCGTTTGCATGATTCATGTTGCTAATTGATTGTTGATTTGTAGCATTAAACTGGTTTAGGCTTTACAGTTTGCATTTCGCTCTGAGATTGAACTCGTTCCATTAGGTTCTAAGATCGAGTCTAGTTCTTGCTTGGGGACAAGCAAGGGTTTGGTTTGGGGAAGTTTGATGCGTGTATAATATATGATGTTTTGCACCTCATTTCACACGCATTTCAGAGCTCAATTGAGTAGTTTATGCTACTATTTCCCTTGTTTCGTGTATTTCTTCCTTTTCGTGTGATTTTGTAGGAATGTGAAGAATATGGCGGGAAATGGACCAAATCCGTCACTAAGTACTTAGCATTGCATTTGACATGAAGTATTGACTCGAGGAATGAGCTTGGTGCGCGTTTCAAGGCCTAAAGATAGCAAAAGCATGGGTGTGTACGAGTTTAACGAGCAAAGAAGCACTTCACGATATTGCAGCCTGCTTCAGATGGCAATATCTCGAGTTCTAAAGTCGATAATCGAGTTATTCCAATTGGAGGTGAAAGAATATTCTCTTAGCTTTCCAACGCCGCGTAGAACGCCTGATTTGACCAAGTAACAAAGAAATGGCAGCTGTTTTAATATCGGTGCGCGCTGCAGGAATCGTCAGAATGCATTACGGTACAACACTCTTGGTCGATCGACTGCCTGCTATGGTCGATCGACCACTCCACGATGCTGATGCGCAATTTAAAAGACGTGATTAAAGCCCATATGTAATTAGGTTTTGGGAGAGTATTACGTGACTTTGCTATATAACGTAATACTCCTCTCCTATATTATTCATTCAGTTTCTATTAGGTTATCATTAGCTTACAATAATTCAATACATTAGATTGTTATTCATTCTTTATTTCTCAATAAAGCTTTGCTTCGGATCTTCATCTGCCTTGCTATTTCGGTATTATTCCTTTTAATTTACAGTTTACTTTATTTACCTTTTAGTTTAGAATTGCTAGTATAGATATCCCGAAGCCGTCATTAACGCTTTATGCAATTTAATTGTTCTTCTAGTTTAATTATGAATTTTATTCCTTTAATCGCAAATTACAATGTTGTTATCGTTGTTAGTATGTGTAGCTAAATCACCCTTGCTAGGATGTAGGCGAGCTATTAGCATTGATGGCATTAGAATCGGTACCCTCGAATTAGGGCTTAGTCGACCGACTGGCTTATCTGGTCGGTCGACTGAGTCGGTTGGTCGATCGACTGGGGTAGCTGGTCGATCGACTGACTTCGTGTTTGATTTGCTTCGTTTGAATCGTTAAGTGCAATATCTATCAATGAGACCTAGCGGAGACTTGTTAGATGCTTAGTTTTGACCAACCCGTAGATCGAAAGATAGGGAAGGACTTAGATTAACGATTTAAGACGGTTAGATTGCTAGATCGAAAGATAATGTAATTTAGTTTGCATTAGGAATCATTAAGCAAGAACGAGAGTTAGTATTAATGAGACTTAGGGATTAGTAGCATAGGCCGAGAGGTAGTTACTATTTAACATGGACCGAGAGGACTTGTTTTCCCCATCCTTCGCGACCGTATTTCGAGACTTACCTAGACTTATGAGCCATCGTAGCTGTAGCGACCCGACCGTCCTAGCTCCTTTTCATTATTTGTTCACATCTTTATATTTATTGTCTTATTTATTTTTATTTGCATTTAGTTTAATTATTAATCATATCAAAATCCCCCTCATTGTTACTCTTTGACTAAAATTGAAAGCAACTATAAACTCCCCCGCCTCTCTGTGGTTCGACCCTGTTACCACTAACTTCTGTTAGTTTTAATAGGTATTATAAATATTATTTTTGGTGCACACAACGACAGGCATCATGCGGCATGGAGGGGCATGACCCCATTGGTTGTATGGCGAGAATAGAGAGCGTCCTTGCTTATCCGAAATACAAGCAGGGAGTTCCTTTTTCTCAATTATATGAAGAAATGACGAATGTTTCTACTCTCTCAGGCAAATACTGCAACCAAACCCCTCTTCTACAAATGGGGAGATCGCCGAACTGAAATCCTTGGTTTTGAACTTAACACAACAGTTTGGGGAGAAATGCAACAAGGATGATACCGCTATTGTGAAGTTAAGAGAACAAGTCGCGCAGTTAACACTCGCGAAAAACCAAATTAACCATCCACCGACGTGCGACCCAATCAATGTAATAAATCTCCAAAGTGGCCTTGCTTATGAGGGGCAAAAGTACCAGAAGACGGGGTTGTGACAGCTGATGATATCCCGGATGACGATTTAGAAGAGTCCACGGACGATATCCCTGCTGCGTATGGTCCAGGCACTCTATCGAGTAAATTTTCACCTCGATCGAGTGAAATTATCCATCAAGATGGTTGATCGAGTATAAATACTACTCGATCGAGAGGTGCTCAATTTGAAGAACTCGATAGACCAATAAATTCCCCTCGATCGAACGTTCTGACAGAAGAAGTCACTCGATCGAGTGAACCAGAATTAGAAGAGGTCGATCAAACTATTCATATACCTCGATAGAGTAAATATCAAGAGAAAACCACTCGATCGAGTGAGGAAAGTACTCGATCGAGTGCCAGAACCAGCGGAGATCCTATTTCAACAACTAATTCCGCTACCGTGTCATCTTCCCCTGCTGTGAAGATGTCACGCACTGATAAAGGTAAAGAGAAAGTCGCGGGTCCACTCATTGCTACCAGAGTACCCTTTCCAGGATGTCTGAAGGACGCAAAGGTTGAGCGACAGTATGGTAAGTTTGTGGACGTTGTCAAGAACCTCCAGGTAACTGTCCCTTTTACCGAACTTTTTACCCAGGTACCTACTTACGCTAAATTCATGAAAGATATTGTTACGCGTAAGAGAGAGCTAAGTGAATTTGAGACCGTTTCATTTTTAGAAGAGTCTAGTAATTTACTTTTAAATAAGGCTCCACCTAAAATGAAGGACCAGGGTAGTTTCTCTATTACCTGTGTTATAGGCAATGAAGTAATTGATAAGGCTCTTTGTGATTTCGGAGCCAGCGTCAGTGTCATGCCCCTATCTATCTGCAATAAATTAAATATGGGTCACCTTAAATTGACTAACATTACCTTACAGATGGCTGATAGATCTGTTAGGCGACCCTTGGGTATCTTAGAGGACGTGTCTGTGAAAATAGGCAAGTTCTTTATACCAGTGGATTTTATTGTTTTAGACATAGCTGAGGACACCCAGACCCCAATTATATTAGGAAGACCGTTCCTTTGTACAGCTGGGGCCATTATTGATGTCAAACAAGGGCGTTTGACTCTTGCAGTAGGGGATGACGTGATTACTTTCAGTCTGCCTAGCACTTTGGCTCGGCCAATGATAGAGGATACATGTTATTGTGTTGATATTATTGACGAGTCTATTTATTACTTCTGGTCAGGTTCTTTTATAAAGGACCCACTAGAGGCTCTTATGCTTTTGGATGAGTGTGCAGATAACCCAGATGACGATGACGCTGTGTTGGATTTGCTTAAAGATGATTTAGATGAGCGTTAACTCAACGACGCTGAGGGAGAACAAGTGGAACAGATGATCAGTACCCTTTGCTCCATAGAGGTAAAGGTACCGGAGCGTAAGCCTCTCCCCTCTCATCTAAAATACGTTTTCTTACACGATACTGAGCAATATCCAGTCATTATTAGTGCTAAGCTTGATAATGATCAGTTGACTGCTTTGTTAGCTGTGCTTAAGAAAAACAGGAAAGCCTTGGGTTATTCCTTGGACGATATCAAGGGGATTAGTCCCGACATTTGCATTCAAAGGATAGAGCTGGAGGAAGATCACAAGCCTTGCAGACAGGGTCAGCGCCGGCTGAACCAAAAGATGCAAGATGTTGTGATGGCTGAGGTAATGATGCTGCTTGACGCAGGTATTATCTATTCTGTTGGTCATTCTAAGTGGGTGAGTCCAGTCCAGGTAGTTCCTAAGAAAGGAGGGTATACCGTGGTTAGGAATGACAAGAATGAGTTAATACTTACTAGAGTAGTGACTGGTTGGCGGATGTGTATAGACTACAGACAGCTGAATGCCGCCACCAAGAAAGATCACTTTCCCCTTCCTTTTATTGATCAGATGGTAGAAAGGTTAGCTTCTCATAAGTTTTTCTGCTATTTAGACGGGTATTCAGGGTTCTTTCAGATCCCTATTCACCCAGATGATCAAGCTAAGACTACTTTTACTTGTCCTCATGGCGTGTTTGCTTATCGTAAGATGCCTTTTGGTTTATGTAATGCCCCTGCTACCTTTCAAAGGTGCATGATGGGGATATTTTCAGAGTATATTGAGTCTATTATGGAAGTTTTCATGGACGATTTTAGTGTTTATGAAAGTGACTTCTCTAACTGTCTGTCTAATCTTGATAAAGTGTTGCAGCGCTGCATTGAGGTTAATCTTGTGCTTAACTGGGAGAAGTGCCATTTGTTGGTCAACGAGGGAGTTGTCTTAGAGCACTTAGTCTCTGATAGGGGAATAGAAGTTGATAAAGCAAAAGTGGAAGTGATTCAGCAATTACCTCCTCCTGTTAATGTTAAAGGAGTGAGGAGTTTCCTTGGTCACGCCGGCTTTTATCGCCGGTTTATTAAGGATTTTTCAAAAATTGCTAAACCACTTACACAGCTGCTACTTAAGGATGCCCCTTTTTTATTTACTGATGACTGCCTTTCTGCTTTTAACAGGTTAAAGCAGGCTTTGGTATCTGCGCCGATCATACAGCCTCTCGACTGGGATTTGTCGTTCGAGATAATGTGTGATGCCAGTGACTATGCACTAGGAGCGGTGCTAGGCCAAAGGAAAGACAAAGCATTAAATGCAATTTACTATGCGAGCCGAACTCTGGATAAGGCTCAAGTGTAGTACACCACCACTGAAAAAGAGCTGCTAGCTGTAGTTTATGCCTTAGAGAAATTTCGTTCTTATTTGATTGGGTCAGAAGTTACTGTTTTTACTGACCATGCAGCTTTGAGGCACCTCCTTGCTAAGAAGGAGGCTAAACTACGGCTATTGAGATGGATACTCCTTCTTCAGGAGTTCGATTTACAGATAAAAGATAAGAAAGGAGCTGAGAACGTTGTAGCTGATCATCTGTCGCGACTGTCACGACAAGAGGGAGAAGATTCTTTACCTATTGATGAGTCTTTTCCTGATGATTCTTTATTTGCCGTGTTATCTTCTATTGTTAACCAAGAACCTTGGTATTCAGATATAGCTAATTACGTTGTCAGTGGCAAGCTGCCGCCTGACCTTTCTCATCAGCAGAGGAAGCGTTTTCTGTATAACGCTAAACAGTATTTCTGGGACGATCCTTATTTGTTTAAGGAATGTGCAGACGGTCTCTACAGATGGTGTATTGGGCAGTGGGAGACCAAAGTAGTCCTGGAGGGCTGTCACTCCTCCTCTTATGGTGGTCACCACGGTCCATCGCGCACCGTGGCTAAGGTACTTCAGTCTGGTTTTTACTGGCCTTCTTTGTTTGCTGATGCTAAGGCTTTTTTTTTCAGCTTGCGATGCCTACCAACGATCAGGGAACATTTCAAAGAGACATGAGATGCCACAAAATGGTATCTTAGAGGTTGAGGTTTTCGATGTCTGGGGCATTGATTTCGAGGACCGTTCCCATCTAGTAAAGGTAATAGGTACATTTTAGTAGCTGTCGATTATGTGTCTAAATGGGTTGAGGCAATTGCTTCACCCCATTGTGATGCCAAGATCGTGATTAAGATGTTCAAAAAGGTCATATTTCCTCGATTTGGTGTCCCTAGGGTCGTCATTAGTGATGGGGGAATGCACTTTAAGGAAAAGAAACTAACTTCCATTATGTCTAAGGTTGGTGTTCAACACCGGTGTGGTTTGGGGTATCATCCCCAAACTAGTGGTCAGGTTGAGGTCTCTAATCGCGAGATTAAAGAGATCTTGTCTAAGGTAGTTTCCAAATCACGGAAGGACTGGAGTCTTAAATTGGAAGACACATTATGGGCTTACAGAACTGCCTTTAAGACACCAATTGGTGCATCACCTTATCGGTTAGTTAATGGGAAATCATGTCATTTACCTGTTGAGTTGGAATGTAAGGCTTGGTGGGCGATTCGTGAACTTAACTTTGATCCTAAGTTGTGTGGTCAGAACCGTCTTTTACAGCTAGATGAATTGGAAGAGTTTAGGCTTAATGCCTACGATAGCTCGCGCATTTATAAGGAAAAGACGAAGAGATGGCATGACAAAAGAATTCTACCTCCGGAATTTCATGTCGGGCAGAAGGTGTTGCTGTTTAATGCCCGACTGCGATTATTTCCTGGCAAGCTGAAGTCCAGGTGGAGTGGTCCTTATACAGTGACAGCTGTCACTAAATTTGGATCCGTTGAGCTAGAAGGTCCCGAAGGAAATCGGTTCAAGGTGAATCGGTTCCATGGAGGATGATGATGATGATGATATGAGTGATAGTTGATGGTTGAAGAAAGCGTGAAGGAGGACGACCAACTATGTGGTTGATGGCTTACATTAGCACCTCAACCAACCATTGTGAGTCTCCTACCCCTCCTTTTGCTTTGATTTTCTCTCATGATTGCATAACTTGTATAGCTTGTAGTTTAGAGCATTTAGAGAGTCATTTTGGACTCTTTGATGGCTAAGAGTTTTTGAGTCCTAGCAACACCAAAGGACTCATACTTCGGCAACATTGAGGTGACTATCTTTTTTTGCTCCCACCATAAAGAATCCAAAATGAAAACTTACTTTTCATTCATTGAATTACATGCCTTTTGAATAAACTTCTCTATTTTTGCACTAGAAATAGTGTTTTGTTTGGTTTGGGGAAGTTCATTCATAGGCAACCCGAGTTAATTTAAATTAGCTCTCCAACTCAATATAAAGTATGCATAATATAGAATAGTTTAGTTTGCATCATATGTAAATAATTATCATTTGTAAATATTTATCATGTAGTATGCATTTAGTGTAGAATTCATGCATTTCATATAGTTTTATGCATTTGCATAATTTCTTATCGTCTTGTCCATTGATGACAATGTCCATACTAGTGTGGGGATGGGAAATTCTAACATCTAACCATCTAACATCTAACATCTAACACTTATTTCAAAAATGATAATAATTGAAAATTTTAAAAATTTCAACATGTTCTTTCCTTTGTAGTATAGATTTGTATATATTTGTTTGTCACTCTTATCACATTGGGACGACTACGCCACATTCGAGGTATGAAGGATATAGAAGACCGCATGGTATGATCTTTACAAATCTCCTTCACCTTCGTATATGTTATGACAATGTGGCTATATATTTTGATTAATGCGGTATGAACCAATGTGTTATTAAGAGTTTGCATTTAGTTTACATGGCATATTAGTTCATAGTAGTATATGCATTAAAGTTGTATATATGTTAGTTGCATCATGGTATGTAGTTTGCATGATAGAAATTTTTTGTGAAAATGCCTATTTGGGAAGCTTGACAAGTGTATATAAGGCCCTTGTAGATAGTTTTTCTCCTTGAGACTTTGTTAGCTAGAATACCCTCAAGACACCCTTGAATGTGTCATATTAGTATCTTTTGTCCCATAGTCTAAGGCCTAGTCAAGGGTTTGCATGTGTGTCATTTATCCAACCTTATGATATGATATGGACTTGATCCACTTATCTAGGGGACCTTGATTGACTTGGTGGTTTGGAAACCCAAAAATACTTTTCATTAATAAGTTTAAAGTAATCATTTCAAAAGTCTTGTGATGTGGAATCGTTTTTAATTGCCAAACTGACCTCAAAATGTTTTGAATTGTTAATATTGCCGAGAAATTTAATGGAGGCGTACCACTTCAATGTGCTTTGGTGCGGGATCCATTGAATTGGGCCCCCACACGGTTGTGAATTCGGCCGCCCAAAGACAAAGTGACTATCACCCGAAGAGATATTGTCTAGAGGTTAACCGGTTGCCTAATAAGCGATTGGCAAAAGTAAAGGACACTAGCGAATGAGGGACAAACCCCATCTCAAAGTTTTGAAATGTGAAATGCGAAAGTTGAAATGGGGCCAAATTTTGAATGTTAGTCAGATCCACTACCTTTGTTTTAATTTACTTGAGCACTTCATTCCCAAAAATCATTTTTGTTATGCCACTTTATTGAGCTTGGGATGATCCTTTGCCTTTACACTTGTAGAGAATCCAAGATTTTTCATGTCATGTGCCACTAACATCATAAGGATCATCCTTTCACCCCCATCCGATAGCCCTTGACAAAAGCATTTAGCAATTGTGGACGAAAGTAGCCTACTTTAACACAATTTGGAGGTGACTTGTTTGTATCCTCTTGGACTTAGTAACTAGGAGAAACAATATCTATGGTGAAATGTGTACTCTTAAATTGGTCCCCTTGTAGATGATTTCTGCCACTTAGATGAGGAATGTGGCCATTCTTTTATAGATACATCCTTTTATTTGTTTTTTTGCTTAATGCTTGGATGCATCGCGATTTTGTCAAGCCTCACCTAGCCTTGCAAGAAGGCATCTTACCTCATAGATGTCTTGTTGTGAGTTGAAGGGGCGGAGTGAGACCCGCTAATTGTCTCACATCGGCTAGGTTTTAAATAAAGGTAATAGTTTTAGTCACCTCTTTACTCGGGAAGCGCAAAGGTTCGGTTTGGGGATATTTGATGTGATTCATATTTACGGATATTTAGTCCCCTAACTAGCCTCGTACCTATGCTTTCTTGCATGCATTAGGGTCGTTTCTTATCTTTAGCTTCCTACTTTTTATATTCTATTAAGTTCTGTGTCCTTGGTAGGAGAGGAATACTAACCTTGCTTATATGGAGCAAAATGGAGCTAAATGTATCGCATCTAACGACCAAGCAACAAAGAGGAGACCAATACTAAAGGCCTAAGTCAATAAAACGAGTATATGGGCAATGATGAAGGACCCCCCACGGATCATGAGGCATCCAAATGAAGAAGAAGAAAATATGCAAGGAAGGATGAGCGACCCAGAGCCAGACCGGGCATCCCATTACTAAGGACGAGCGTCCCCAAGGCAGGTCGAGCGTCCTTTGATGCAGCATGAACGGGCAACAGCAGCAGGTCGTGCGTCTCTAAGTGGGACTTGCAAGGTACTAGTCATCTTTTAAGGGGCTTAATCGTCATTAAGCCCTTAGTTACCCTAATAGTTGTACTTAGTATAAATACCCCTTTGTAATAGAATTAGACACACTTCATTAGAGATTAATTAGGAACCAATTAGATTAATTATACATTAATCCTTCTTTAAATATTGTTCAAGTATTCTTAGATCTAGTTGGGTAATTTGAAGATTATTGGGTTATTATTGGAGAATTAACAACTCTTCATTAATCAATCAAGTTTTATTCTATTATACTTTGCTTTCTATTTGATCATCCTAAGTTGGTACAATTTCTCTACTCTTTACTTAATCCTTGTTTATTGCTTTACTCATCCATCATGTTTAGATTTGTTAAGATGATTGACACCATTATTAACATGTTTTTCATGATCATGAGTGAGTAGTCTCCTAACTGGGGTTAGTGGGGAATTAAAGGAGTTAATTATGGGGTAAATCTTTACCTAATAAGTTCTTATGAATGCTTGCTTGTTGTAGTTTCAACTTATGCACATGTTATGCTTGATGAAATGCATGATTGACAACCTAGCATGATTCTCTTATCCTTTCAACAAGACTTGTAAGACATAAACCAACTCAAGGCTTGTTAGACCATGCATATAGTTGAATAGAAAAAATTAAGTTGACTTGTAGGTGTTGTAAAGTCTTGACCGACTTGGCTCAGAGACCCAAAACTTCCTAGGAATTGTAAGATATAAACTAACTCGATTTCACTATAATAATAAATTGCTTGCATCTATGAAACTTGTTTATGTGATCTCATCATGATTCCCCTATGAACCCATGACACTCTAGTATTTTAATCAATTGTTTACAAATCCCATTTGCTTGCTTTGCTTTACTTTCATTTACTTACCTTGCTTTTGTTAAGTAGTTTAGATTGCAAATCTCAACCTCAACCCAAATTGTGACACCAAAGACATAGCTTTCTACAACCGATAAATCAATACAATACTCGTCCCTTGGGAGCCGACCTTTACTTACCGCTCTACTAGGAGTAGTTTGGTTATAATATAAATAGTGTTTTGATTAGGGAGAATAGACGACACTCTGACTAATCCCCACATCAATGTACAGGAGAACCCTCCATATATACGTAGCAATTTGAACCATGGCGAAATCATTGGTACGGAGAAATTCCTGAACCAATTAGGGGAATGGAAAACGAAGGCCATACTTGAAAGGGTAGAGGTAAAGACAGATCCAACCCTTTCGGGATGCATCCGCCTTTTGTCCCGGGCCAGGAATGATGATCTCTACCTCATCCCCAAGCCCCAACTATTCCTTAATTTGGGGAATGTCAGCAGGCGTCAAAGAGTAGTCGCAATTGTGAGGGTTAGTGAAAAGGTTGCGAGACGGAAACAGGGGGTCAGCCACGGGGATGGCCGAGGTAGAAGATGAAGGAGCGTGACGAGATTTACCCATAATAATGCAATAAAAAGATCGGAAATATGAAAGTAGTACCTGATGAAACAAAGGTGTGGCTCCGGTGAGAATGACGAAATTCCAGCAGGAAGAGTAAAGGGAAGGAGAAGGGTTTTTAGAAAGAGGAGAGGGTTTTGAAATTTTTGGGAATTGATTATGGGGAAGTGGAAAGAGGACGGGTGGAGTTATAAGGGGAGGAGATCGAGGGGGCGAGAAACGAGGAGATGTGGGGCAATAATGAGTGTGTGGGAAGTTGAGCAAAATTGACTACGCAAAATAAAACTGGTAATTTCCCGCTCGTCACTGCAAAGCGTGCCTCACAAGAAATTAGGAGCAAACTGTTTGGGCCAAAATATGCATATTGGGCCAAAGAGAAGACTGGTCCATTAGGGCGAGTAAGAGGGACGAATTGGGCTAAATAACCTGGCAACCTTGAGAAGCCCGTAAAATAGGAGGAACCAGGTGGGTCTGTGGCAGATCAAAGAGCATTGGGCCTCATCTAGCTAGCTATAACCTGACAGCATGAGAAGCCCATCTAGGGTGTTCTTCGGCTAACTTATCATACAAGCAACCTAAACCTTACTAGGTTTTGGGTCTTATATATAGGGCGAAGAAAGGGAGAAAGGGCATTCATGTTGGAAATCATATTTTAAATATCACATATTTTGGTTTAAAATTTTAGTCATAAAAACTTAAATATCTTATGCATGCAAAACTAGAATAAGAGTAAGGAAAAATGGTTTCATACCATATGAATATTTCGGCCAAATGGGCACAAATGAAGTCTCCGATCTCACTTGTTCTTGATCTTTCCATATGTTAGGATGATCCTCCAAAGACCTCAAGTATAGAAGCCACTCCTCTTGATTGCACCCAAGATTATCCCTTATCCCCACTAAATAATATTAGCTAGATATTAGTTTAGTAGTTTACCTTAAAATTGATTACTAATACTCATATATTACATTAATAATATTAGTAATGTGATTGAACAATTTGGATCATCATTTCTCAAGTTTATAAGAAAGATGGAAGAGAAAAGAAGAAAGATGCATAAGTAAATGATGCATGTGAATGAATAATAATAAGAGAATAAAATTCTCTAAAGATTAATGGAGGGTGGACGGTTGGAGTAGTCCAATATAGGGCATCTTAATTTCTCCTTTTTGTCTTCACAAGAAATAGATGTGTAAGATGTGTAAGAGTAGGTGTAAGACTAGTTATAGGTAGGCATCATTATGTCATTTTAGCAAATAAAATAAAACAACCATAACCTACTAACACACCCTCCATTTTCGGTCCATATATATAAAATGGACTACCATTTTATTTTGTCAATTTGTCATTTGTCACACAATATGTCACATGTAGTATGATACATGTTATTAATTAATTTAATGCATATTTATCACATAAATATCGTTTCATGAATTAATTAAATTACATACAACAATTTGACTAGTGATACTTGATCACATAAATAAAATGGGTCATATAATTATAATTCAAAACATCTTGTAATTATAATTAACCATTCATTCTTATCTCTATTGTTTCTCAAACAATAAACAAGTTTAGTAACAAAGCATTTTATTACTAAAATAAATCTTATTTAATCCCATTACAATAAGATAATTATTTTCTCTCACAAATTGAATTGTTCAATTTTAAGGAATTGATTAACTTGTATCGTCATACAATTATTCAACTTTACAGATTAGGGCATCATGCTTTAGGTGTGACCTTAAGGGATCAACTGACCACCACCGTCCCACGACAGTAACGTCAAACTCTAGCAAGCCAATCGTTACCGATTAATGTTGATCAGTTGACTATAAAATGAATCATCCCTTACGTATTCTTAAAAAATGAGATTTAAACATGTGATCATCATGATCGACAATTGTGATCGCATTATTGTCGGGGACACTCCAACAATCTCTCACTTGTCCTCGATAAGTGTGCGTCACCAATTCTCTTGTCCTATTACTATCTCCCACTCAATGCAAGGTGTCTTTCAGGTCGTACTTGCAAGTGATCACATCGAGAGTGGTTTCCTCGATCTGGAGAATAACTGATTGACCGGAATTATCTACCATAGATACCTTCCGAGCGTGGCCACGCATTTCCAGTTCATTACTCCTCGAGTGGCCCTGAGATATTTTTTTAACCCTGACAAGGGGGTGGACAATTCCTATCGCACTATTCCCTTCCACTAGCCACATCCATCATAACCCAAAATATGCCCATTTGACCCGATTTACGAAGGTCGTAGTAACATAAATCAAAGCTAATCTGAAACTCTGCCATCTTAGGCGAACAGTCTTTAGTTAAAAGAATCGACTCATTTGAATACTATAGTAGCTCTCGCCACGACTAGGCTTTATAAATTTGCCAGAACTCTATAAGCGGTCACTGCCCGACAAAGTGTTCCTAACAGTCTGCCTATGTGATCGACTAGTCATCTCACATGACTCTATGGCACTTGAACTTGCCATCAATTGCATCACACTCTAGTCACTTCAAGACGTCACCTCATACAAGTGACTATGGTTAAATACCATGTTAATCCGGGTTCACTTTAACGGGGTTCAATATTTTCTCTACAACCCGTTTGGATGTAACAAAGTAATAAAAGAGTTTTAAAGTAAAACTCGAACGACAAATGCGATTATCACATATGAATAGTCAATGCCTGATTATTATTTCATATTCTATAATCTAATTTGATCTTGTATGTCGTTGTTCATCTCAATCCAATTGAAATGACATGACTCATCATGTTTAGCCTATGATTAGGCCTTGCTAAGTAGGTTTTAGCAACTCCTTGCTCAACCTTGCTACATACTCGTTTTCCTTTCGTAATGCATACCTTGCATTACAAAAATTTTTGAGTACGTGTCTAGATCCAATCTAGACATAAGCTCTCTAGCCTTAGAATATCTCCCACTATTTTCACAGTGTGCGGGATCCATTCTCTTGCACATCTCATGATTGCAAGTGTACTCAATTTCCGTTGTAAATATTTCTCATTGTTCTTTATTGCCTAGAACGATTCTAGAAAATCTATTTCTTAAATAACATAGCCACAATGGTATCTTAACCACCCTTACACAAAATTGTATCAAAAACACTTTGCTTTACATCCTTAATGTTTCTGCAAGCACTTAAGGGTAATCTTTATGGCTTACTTGGTAACTATTACTTAAATTCGATTTGAAACAATTCATCATACTCAAAGTATATGAAGTGTTATACATCATTTCCTATTTAATTGATTCGGCAGCGGAAGCAAATGAAATCAATCAAATATGTTCAACTCGATTGAACTAGTCATGAATCTTATCAACATAAGACTCCTTATTTAACATTAATATCATGTAGATTTATCTCCATAAATCCGGATATTAAAGATGTACTATATTTCTCCAAAGTCTTAAATCATTCGCAATGATCAATATGTCATCCACATATAAGACTACAAAAATTTCCGTAACTCCCACTAAACTTCATGTATAAACACAACTTCTCGACTTATTGAGAAATGTTTTATAACATGATCAAAACATTGATTCCAACTCATTGATATCCTACTTAAGACCCTCTCTTAAGTTTCACATTATCTTAGGATGGCAAGAATCTACAAAACTCAAGACATGTATTGAATACATTCCTTCTAATTGAAGAAGTGGGTTTTAGATTCACTCGCTATATATATCTCATAATGAAACACAATCCCTAAGAAGATCCAAATAGACTTAAGCATTTCAACTAGTGCAAAACCCTTTGCTACCAATCAAGCTTTGATATCTAACAATTCACTTAGAATTTATTTCGGATTTTCATGGCTCTAAGCCTTGTATTTAGTTGTGACTTAAACACTCTCATGTAAGTCATATGTTCATTACTTTCCAGAAGTAATCAACTTGAATCAAACAATTTCTTTGTAAGTTGCAAGCTCTTTACTTTATAAAAGTAACACTAATTCATCATCTTCAACAAGTGATGACTTTAACCTCCTAGGTTTTGAAGAAACAACGTCTTACACAAAACGTCTCATGTAGCCAAGAAAGACCAGTTTCTTGCGACATAACATTCTTTGTGGCTCTTGAATTTGCAACATAACATTCTTTGTGGCTCTTGAATAATTTCTCCCACTCTGTCTTCTAGAAATAAACTTGTATTCTAGAAAGACAGCTTCACAAGCCACAAACCCGTTGTACTCGTGATTATAGTAAGGAAAAATGAGCATTTGTTTCTTTTCAAAACTTACAAACATGGTACCTTATCATTTCATATCTTATATGATTCGTTTTAGATTTAGTGGAAAATTAATTTAGACAAAATGATAAAATCCCCAAAAGGATCAAGTAACTCAAAGTAACTTGATTGAAGTCCAAACCATATCGAATAGCGTTTGATTTTTTTATCCAACCACACATTATCCCATAATGCGTGCTAAGAGAGATTAATTTGTGATACTATATCACATTTCCTTTGGCTTATATCAAAGTCTTCACTTTGATAATCCCATCACGACTAAATCGTGATTCTTTGAACTCTTTGAACTTCTTCAAAGATTTCTCTATTTACCTTATTAAGTGAATACATTAGCGTCAACCTATTTTGGATCAATGATTTACAACCTCGATCTCCTTTTCAACCAAAAGGCACGAGACATCTTGCTTTGAATACAAGATACGCATATACCATAAGATCTAATGGTTTCAAGAGTACTCGATAACTCTTTGCGTTCATCATTCCAGAATCTAAGGTTCAATCTTGGGTTACCAATTTGAGTCTTGCATCATCTACATGATATATCATTCTAGTTTGGTTTAGAATATAATCACCTTGATAATGGGCTAGCCATACATCAAATCATGGTGTATAGGGTCACAAAAGTGAAACCTCTTTTGTATCTTAACAAGTTTATATTCTTATTTAGAGTTTATGCACTTAATAGTCACAATTAAGTACAACTCTAAACCCAAAAACTAGATTGTGTGCACAATGACTCTATCTCTCAACATCATTGTTGCTAGTCGTCATATTCTAATCATCCTATGTATCAAATACAATGATGAAAACCACCACCGGTTTCTAATATTGACGAAGTAGTACTAGCAAAATTTATGTCAATCAAATAAACATTTAAAGAAGAAGATCCCATTAGATGTCGCACAACTAACTTGTTGATTCTTCAATAATTTGGGGTAGTTTCCTTTCTAGCGTCCAACAATTAAGACAATGGAAACTTTATCGGTCGGGATTGATAGGTTTAGTATCGTTATTCTCAATAACTTTACTTTTAACATTACCTGGTATCAATTCCATTCTAATTTTACTTCTTTAAACCTCACCCTTTTCTTAACGGTTTAAGAGAATACTCCCACTCATTTCATTGAGTCGTTGCTTAGAGAAGCAAAATTGAATTTCATGAAGACTACTCTTCAATCCATTTGTTTAGTCTTAAAACTTTCATTGAAGTGGTTGCGGCATTTTGGTCAATTTTGATTTCAAAACAAATCTAGTTACCAAAATGGTGTAATCGTTTCAAAGTACTTTAACTCAATTAAGTACATGAGAAACAATTCATTATAAAGTAGATATGTTAGTCAAAAATCAAAAACCCTTTTGATCACGAATAACTTTTATCTATACTTTTCACAAGAGATCCTTACAATGGATAATACGAGGTTTTTAGAAGAAAAATTCAAATTTTGTCTTTAGTTACGATGTTTTAATGGAGATTTGAACTTAAATCGAAATGATATCGTATATGATTTGAGGTAAAGAAATAGAACAATATGATAACGGAATAATGAAAACAAAACATTTATCGTTATAATAATACTTGTAAATAAATTTAACAAGATATGAACATTTATATAGTGACCTCTACCCAACTATTATAAATGATTCCAAGATCCAAATTCATATTAACTTGGGCACGGTAGGGCCGATTCATCCCTTATCAATATAACTCGGTGGATTAACTCTTTAATCGATTCTACTTTTAGAACTCTTGGTCGATAAAATTACATTAATATTTATCTTTAGCCCGGAACACATGCGACTACGGTCACGAATACTTCCGTTGAGCTCAATCCAAATTTCGAATAAATGTGTCCATGATCCAAATCCACATCAACTTGGGCACGGTAGGGCCGATTCATCCCTTATCAACATGAATTCTGTGGATAGACATTTATCACCCACTTCCCCTACGTAACAAGGTTTGTATCCCGGTAGGGCCGAGCGCACTCCCTCATGAAATAGGTTTTCATGGTTTCTACTTTTTGGTAAGGCTAAGTCTCAATTGTTTATTTTAGCGAGAGGTCATGTCAATTTATTATCTATCACGTTTTAAGTGAACTAAAGCAGTGAACTACGATAATTGTAATTGACACGGTCGATAAACTCGATTAAAATGCATGTTTAGTTATGGCGATTTAGCGATGCATGCAACATATAAATAAAATGCAAAGCATAAAAAATAAAATCCTAGTATGGCCTTCCTAAAATAGTAAATCTAATAAACTATTACAAATTCGGAAACCAACTCCTTTGGTCCCTTGAACTTCGGTCTTGGCACGCATTTCAAGGCAACACTTTCTTTGATGGATCGCCTTCTCGAGTGTCACCGTCTTCAAGGAACTCCGGAATAATTAAATTACAAAATGAATTACATAATTTCCTATTATACATTTGTAATTAAAAATAAAAACAAATCTATTAAATTACAAAACAGTGAAACGAGATCACAATAATTACAACCGAATCGATATTCCCATACATTTCGGGTAATACCAATTAAAACTAAGGCCATACTAAGTAAAATTATATAATTCAAAAATTACATAAAATTAAAATATGACAATCATAAATAAAATGCAGCATTATAATATGTATGAACATGCTAGATTTTATGCTAAATCGCCTTTTAAGAGCCAATATCGTATATTTATCGGTTTTTACGGATTTGCGTGATTTAACTTATTAAAATCACAATAATTACATAAATTCATATTTATGTACAAGTTAATTACCCTAACAATCTTAGGACTCAAAATTAGTCTTCACTAACATTTGACAATAATTAACCTTGATTTCTCAATATTGTTCATAAATGGACCTAAAATTACAAAAATGCTATAAACTTCAAATTAAATTATAAAAATTTCAAATAAATTCGAAATTTGAAATTTAAACTCATGAAAATTCTAGAAAAATACCATGACACTCATAATGTTCAAAACTTAGGTTAAAAATTTCGAAAATTTATCGAGAAAAACAATGTTGCGGTTTATCGGATTTAACAATTATGACCATAAAAAAAATGAGAAAAATTATTTTCATCAACTTTTCACTTTTAGATCTGAAATATATGATAAAATGCAACATGTGACGTTTTTTCTTTAGTCATGAAGTATGTTTTAGCATTATTACTAATTATAGTCACTATTTATGTGATTTTTCATCAAAAATTCATAAATCATGCATAAAGACTTCATTATAGCCAAATATTTTACACACATCTTATAAAATTTCATGTGACAACATACTAAATCTCCATGACCATATTCGAAATATAACTCATATTAACCTATTTACCCATTTAAATACGATTTTAAATTGAAAAATCCATATTTCGAGAAAAACAACTCATTTTAACATAAAAATTTACAGTACATCATTAGATAATATATGTAAAAACATATCCAAAAACCACTGAAAAATTCGAAGTTTAGCTAATTTTCGTCCAAAAATGACATTTTTATCATAAAAATCACATTTTAATGCCAATAATATATAAAATGAACAATAAAAATCCATAAATAAACCAAAATGTCATAAAAATCACTTAGGACCAGAAACTTTTAACATGCAAAATTATTTCATGATTTATTTTCATAAATCATAAATAACAAGTTTTATATGTTAATTAAATTAACTCGGAAAAACTAACCCGATCTTGCATGCAACAACTATAATGCTCTGATACCACTTGTTGGAAATCATATATTATATATCACATATTTTGGTTTAAAGTTGTAGTCATAAAAACTTAAAGATCTTATGCATGCAAAACTAGAATAAGAGTAAGGAAAAATGGTTTCATACCATATGAATATTTCGGCCAAATGGGCACAAATAAAGTCTCCTACCTCACTTGTTCTTGAGCTTTCCATATGTTAGGATGATCCTCCAAAGACCTCAAGTATAAAAGCAACTCCTCTTGATTGCACCCAAGATTATCCCTTATCCCCACTAAATAATATTAGCGAGATATTAATTTAGTAGTTTACCTTAAAATTGATTACTAATACTCATATATTACATTAATAATATTACTAATGTGATTGAACAATTTGGATCATCATTTCTCAAGTTTATAAGAAAGATGGAAAAGAAAAGAGGAAAGATGGAAAAGAAAATGATGCATGAGAATGAACAATAATAAGAGAATAAAATTCTCTAAAGATTAATGGAGGGTGGACGGTTGGAGTAGTCCAATATAGGGCATCTTACTTTCTCCTTTTTGTCTTCACAAGAAATAGATGTGTAAGATGTGTAAGAGTAGGTGTAAGACTAGTTGTAGGTAGGCATCATTATGTCATTTTATCAAATAAAATAAAAAAACCATAACCCACTAACACACCCTCCATTTTCGGTCCGTATAGATAAAATGGACTACCATTTTATTTTGTCAATTTGTCATTTTTCACACAATATGTCACATGTAGTATGATATATATTATTAATTAATTTAATGCATATTTGTCACATAAATATCATTTCATGAATTAATTAAATTACATACAACAATTTGACTAGTGATACTTGATCACATAAATAAAATGGGTCATATAATTACAATTCACAACATCTTGTAATTATAATTAACCATTCATTCTTA
Source organism: Silene latifolia (assembly GCF_048544455.1). Taxonomy (NCBI): domain Eukaryota; kingdom Viridiplantae; phylum Streptophyta; class Magnoliopsida; order Caryophyllales; family Caryophyllaceae; genus Silene; species Silene latifolia. The sequence continues at coordinate 161,153,353 of NC_133536.1, read as the reverse complement.
TCTCTATTGTTTCACAAACAATAAACAATTTTAGTAATAAAGCATTTTATTACTAAAATAAATCTTATTTAATCCCCTTACAATAAGATAATTATTCTCTCTCACAAATTGAATTGTTCAATTTTAAGGAATTGATTAACTTGTATCGTCATACAATTATTCAACTTTACAGATTAGGGCATCATCCTTTAGGTGTGACCTTAAGGGATCAAGTGACCACCACCGTCTCACGACAGTAACGTCAAACTCTAGCAAGCCAATCGTTACCGATTAATGTTGATCAGTTGACTATAAAATGAACCATCCCTTATGTATTCTTAAAAAATTAGATTTAAACATGTGATCATCATGATCGACAATTGTGATCTCATTATTGTCGGGGACACTCCAACAATTCATTCATATATCAAACCTTAGACATTGTACTAGCTAAATAAGCCGTACCGCCATTGTTGTATATGTCCTCCATATTACAAAAGCTAGTGCAATCTTTGGAATGGTACCGTCCCCTTCCCGCAGCCGTTTCCCACATTGGGTTTTTCGCGTCACCAATTCTCGTGTGTTAATCTCTTATTTACGTCTCTATTTACTTACGTATCAACCATACTTATGTCGTTAATTCCTCAAATAACGCATAAGGCCACTTTGACCTAATTTAACCTTGTTCGGTAGAAAAATACCAAAACAGTAGTACTATGATTAGACAAAATGAGTTAGCTTGAATTGTTTGTGATTAATAATTGACTATTGTTTTTGGCACAAAAACTAAAGGAAAAAAAATCGTATATGATTCTAGACTATGGAAAATACAATATATTTTTCAAGGGTTCTCCATGCAATTAAGAATCGATCAAATACTTGAGCAAGGGGCATAAACAAGCAAGTTTAACCCCATAATGATGCTAAATGAAGGATATCCAAGAGACTAAACAATCTTGTTAAACATTACATGATGTACTTTATCATAGACATAAATAAATTTCCACCCAACATCAAGATATGACTTATTATGATTAAGAAATTCACCCTCCCCTCCACCAAAGTCCATAACATATTTATAATGTTTTGGTGGTGTACCTATAGAAGCATCAAAGTTAGTGTGGGGTTGATGGGTAAGAAGGAGTAAATGTAAGTTCTTTCCAGATGTCATTGTCATGTGTTGGTGTTGATCTTAGGCGAGAGGTGTGATAGGATTGTCGCAACCTAATCAAAGATAAATACCCTAGACACAAATGAATGTAGTAATAGGGGTCGAACACAAGGAGACGGGAGTTGCTATATAGTTGTTATAGGGTGAATTCTATCTAGGTCGGTTATCCATTGATTATATGATTGGGTTTGTAAACAATAACAATAAAGGAAGAGTCTAAGGAGGTCGGGTCACATATGCAAATTATGTAAATGCTCAAATTAAACATAGGAGTTGATAATATCGTTAATCGTTTAGGCTTAAAGACAACCACCTCTCGGCCTTATTGTCAACCATAGATCAGGTCCTAGTGAACTCTCTTTATGACTAGTTCGTCTACTAAAATATGGTTAGTCTAATTCAATTTCGTGCCTCTCGACATATAGAAGTGAATTAACAAACTTAATCTAATATAGTGATCATTTATCAAAGATTAACAAAACAAAGCAAACATGTAATAGAAACTTTTAATCGATTACTATAACATCCTAATTCAACAATTGCAAAAACTATTTGTGAATAGCTTCCCTTATTCCCTAGACAAAGTAAACTACTCTTGCATAATATAAACTAAACTAATGACAAATGATAAATTAAACATGATAACTAACTAATAATGGAAATGACAAAGGTGTTGGAGTATTGTCCTCCACAATAAGTGCGTTTACATAATAAATCTCGTAAAAGGAATATCAGGGATTTCTCTTTTTTTTTTTGTCAGCTGGTCATCGTTAATCGGTAATGATTGGCTGACTAGAGTTTGACATTACTGTCGTGTGACGGCGGTGATCTGCTGATCCCTTTAGGTCACACCTATAGGATGATGCCCAAATGGAAAAACTAATTATTTGTATGAGATACAAATTAATTAAATTCTTGTATTAATTGACTTTTAACAAGTCATGTGAATATATTATTTGATGACGAGTTATGAACTCGGGCCAAGGGGATTTATTATTTAATTATTTGATAATTAATTAATAGTTAATTAATTAAATTTATACGATATATGTATAAGTTTTGTGGTAAAGATAATTAGCTATTTTAATATACAAGAGGTTGTAAAATTAGCTAAATGGGGTAGTATTGACACAATATATGTTGATAAAATGGTCTCATGATTACTTAATAATTAAGTAATCATTAGTGATTAATTTGTATTATTTAACTGTTAAATAATTAAATTAATATTTAATTATGTAATATAATTAAATATAAGACTTATAAGCATTTGTGGGACAAATGTCGAAAACGAAATGGACTAAATAAGGTCCATTGGGACCGAAATATATGAGGTCATTAGAGACCACTTTTGTCAACATTTGGTGGAAAATCACATGTGATGTTCCTCTCAATTGTATACATTTAAGAGGTCTATATATACCCCTTATTCACACATTTGCATGAGATGAATTTTTGGTGAAAAATAAAACCTCTAATTATCCTCCTTTGGTTGGTTTACTTTGAAGAGAAAAAAGGTGTCCATTTTCTTCATCTTCTTCATCATAGCTTGATCAATTTGTTGATCGTAAAAATCAAATATAATTCACAAATAATAATATTCATTATATAATATTATTAGTGTAATAATATTACATAATACAAGGTTTACTACTACTACATATATCTAGTTAGTATTATAGTAGTATTTTGGGTTGATTCTTGGGTGCTTCCTTAGGGGACCATCTATTTTGGTGGTTTGTTGTCTTGGAGGATCATCCAACTTCATAGCTCAAGAAAACCATCAAGGAAGGAGTCCTTGAGTTGTGCCCAAAACTTGCCTTATACAATATAAGGAACTTTTGTCTTAAGATGGTTTAATACCATCTTTTATACTTTTATTTCCATGCATGTACATTTAGACCATTTTAAATTAATTTGTAATTTTAATATCATAAGATGAGTATTAATATGGTCTAAATTACTAACAAAAGGAAATAACAAAAAAATACAAGAAATAGAATAACCTTAACAAAGGAAATAAACTTGGAAATGAAGAAAAAGATAGAACAAATGGAAATGACTTGTAAATGAACTTGTAATATAAATTGAAATGCTTAAACAAAAGTTTGTAACAACTAAAGGAATGCTTAAAGGAAATCTAATCTAAACTACATTTTATTTTGAAAACTAAGACTAAAGCGTATGGAAAAGTGTATATAATTGTGTGGATACAACACCCTTTATATAGGACCAAAGGGAGTAACGTAAACGGGGTATAATATGGGCACCCTGATCGGGGCCACCTCAGCCCGATCGGGGTCGTGGCATTTTACGGTGTTTTTCTTAATTCCGTCTTAAATTTGCAAAGGAATCCAAAGCTACGCCTTAATTCCTCTTAATTCTTCCGCCTTTAAGCATAAAAAGGGATCCTAAGCTTAGCTTTCTCCTCATGAACTTGGACTTCTCTTTTGGGCTTTATTTTGTATATTTTGCATATCAACCCAAGCTTCATACTTCTTATTCGGGCTTAAAAATTACCAAAATACCCTTCCGAGGTCATGCTTAGTCTTTTTAGCCTCGTGAACTCATGGGCTTGCTACTTTGACGGGAAAAAGCTATTAAAAGCTTAATTTCCTACAAAACACAATGAAAACAAGCAAACACAATTAGAACACGGAATTAGCTCATAAATACATTATTAGAAATGCAATAATCAAATAAACCGAGCTAAAATGGGGGCTTAAAGTATATATAAAATGGACTTATCAAGGTGGGTAAAGAAGAGGGGATGATGGAACTAAATCAACAATTTTAAAGTCTTGAGAGAATTATTCACTTCGTCTTTCTCTTTATTTTTATCACAACTCAACCCATTATCCGCTCTATGTCTTCAAGTGCCACATTCTCCTCAATGATGTGCTTAAACATGGGGTTGGAGATTCTCCTCAAGCTAGTATTCACGCTCTCGGTTCTCAAACACTCCTCAAAGAAAGCAGCTAAAAAAGCATGTCTCAAATTAGTTGGGAGGGGGCTGAGTTCCGGTTGTTGTACCTCAACTCCAAACATTTCCTCCAAGAAACTATCATCATTACTTTTGGTGTAGCTTTCATCTCCACCATAAAGAGCCACTTCAGTATCTTTAACTTCCGCATTACATATATACCGCCACCTACACACATATCAAGACCAGGCACACCCTCCATAAGTTTTGCAGAAGAAGCGTGAGGTAAACTCCTCCTCAAGATCATTATAAATGTCACAATTAATAGATGTAAGATTTGTAAATAAATTAGATACATGATGTAACATAGACACATTAGTTGATTCAAGATCAAATACACACTCATTATCATCATCACTATCTTCATCTATCACACCTTTTTCTCAAGGAGGGGCGTAAATCTTTCTTATGGAGCATGTTGAGGTAGTACGATTATGGGTGTAAGGAGGTGTCTTGAGCCCGCAAGTTTCATATCTGCCCTTGGACTATGTTTATCCATAGTGGAAGGCGGGTAAAAGGAAAAAAAAAGTATTAAATAATGAAACCTAATGGGACATTCGACTGAAGTGGGTTTGCAGGGTACTTCCTGCACCTTCTATGGACCTCTTTTTAATTCTGCCAAGTGTCTTTCCCCTGTTCGACACACATACCCATTAATAAAATAAAATAAAAAAGAAATAGAGTTTGAAAAAACCAGTGATAAAACGCCACGCGACCCTTCTTTCTCCTCTCTCCGACGCACGAAAAATGCCCTGCTCTGATTGGCCCTTTATTTTACATTCGTTACAAATTTTAAAACGGATATATATTTAAAAAATACTTTATAAAAAAATCATCAACAGTCATGTTTTTTCATAGTTTATAAATAGAAACCAATTTTGCTATATTTTCTACCTACTTTAGTTTTTTTCATTTTTTCCCTTCTCTTATTACCCTATCTTATATCCTTTTATATATCTCAAAAAATCATATACATATATAACCAAATAATTCCTCACATAAAATATTGACAATTTCTTTCTAAATTTATTAAATTCGCAGGATAATCCTAATTCAGAACAAGACTAAACCTTTAAAATCACCCTCAAAATTATCAAGATGTTTCAAATATTCAACAATTACCATCCCAAAATTATACAAGTTTTTCTAATTATATTAACTCTTCAAATCCTCCATGCTGCCAAATAAATTCTAACATGCAGTGTAATTCTCAAAACTATCCAACTTCTCGTATTTTTCAAATGTAGATAATATTATATAGACCTAAATAATTGGTCTCCAAAGATAAATGTAACACCCCCATCTACTAAAGTGTCTTACTAAGGCATACCTTTGCACATGAGAGTGCTACCATCTCGGTTATCCAAGATAGTATGCATCAAAGATATCAAAATGAAACAAGAAATGTAAATAATAAAGTTTAACCAAGTTTATACAACCTAAATCTCAAATGAAAGTAAAATACAACTCGTGTTAACTAGCCAAATAATAGTCCACTAAACAACAGCATTAGCTAATGTGTAAGTCTCAACGGCGTCCCATCCAAACCCGCAAGCAAGCTTAAACATCAACACTTGCTAGACTCACTGCTCACCATTTTATCAAATGGATCGCCACAGTTTTGAAAACATTGAAGGGTCAGCACAATTACACAATTAATTACTACCACACATAAGAATAGGCAACTTAAGACGACACAATCAATACTCCAATAATCCTCCAAACTCCATAGTCACAAATGGCTCTCATCGCAACGAGTAGCCGGGTTCTCATCGCAACATGTAACCCACCCCTACCGATGCCAAACCGCATCGTGGACATCAAATGCCCGCTCATTGCAATGAGCGAACCCAAGCTCATTAGTGTGCATATCCCCCTTGTGACGGGAGTCACAAGAGGCGGAATAAGGGGGTAAAACCATCTTCCGTCATGGCTCACAATATCCAAACCAACAACTCCGATAATCACAATCACAATACACAATACTATAATCACAACAATTACCCAATGAAATTAACCATATAATTGCACTGTGTAGGGAAATCCTACCTTATTCGCAAAATCCAAAAGCAAAGCAAGACGGTCTAGAACTTCTCCTCTACGAAATCGTCACCTATACAATGATATACATGCAACCCAATCAAGATATATAACTTATTACTCCAAATCTCCCAAATTAACCCAAATTAGGGTTTACATAAACTTCTAACAATAATAAAACTGATTAGCGTTGATAACAACTTACCAGTGCGATTGACACGAAAATAAGCATCTCAAATGCTCAACGACCAATCAACCTTGCTTAGGAGGTGATTAAGATGATTAGAGAGGTAATTAGAAATGTTTTAGGTTTTAAAAGTGATTAACAAACTGCCGTAAAAGGTTTTATAACCTCTAATAATTTAATTAAAATCGTGCGCATTACTTGTCCCAGACCGGACACTCGGCCGAGTACAAGCTACTCGACCGAGTGTAATGCCCCGTAATTTGTTAATAATTTATATAAATAATTTACGTAATTCGAATAATTAAATAATTAATTAATCGTGTTTATTTAGCATTTTGCAAGTGAGTCGGGTATTATTAATAATAAGCGAGACGGGTATATAGTAAGTAATTAGAAAAGGAGCGGGTTTCGTAAATGGGTCGGATCCGTCTTAAACCTAGACTATAAAAAGGAAAAAAAAAAACAAACAAAGAAAACCCTAAACCTAAACCTACGTCGTTCGTGCGTGAGTTGCGATTCCGTCGACCTTTAAAACCGTCACAAGGTAATCTCGTAACTACTCGCCTTAAATCGATTGTAACTTGTTAATTAGACCGCTAGATGACGAACCTAGGGTACCGTTGTGACCGTGGGACATCGGAGATTGTCGAGGACCCATCGTTGACCGGAGTTAACTGCGGTGGTGGTGGTTGTGGCCGTGTTTTGGTGGCTGCGGGGATGGGTGTTCGAAAAGGGTAATTGGGGGTTTCGACCTAGAAATCGTGACTAATAGGACCTGGGTTTGGGTTAAGACGGTCTATGGGAAAGGGTCGACCATCAGGGTGGTTAGGTGGTGGTCGTTGGTGGCAAATGGTGGTTGCAATCACGAGTTTTGAACCCGACGGGAAACAGGGGCGGTTTTGAGACAATTCGAACCCATTTCACGACACGACTTGACCTGGGTTGGTATTGGGTGGTTAGGGCGACCCAAGGGAGGACAGTGTGGCGGTTGATAGTGGTGGTTTGTGTCAGGGTGGCCGGAAAGTCGCAAAACAGGGCAGCTTGCCGGGGATTCGCGTGGTCGTCTTAAGACGACCACAGTACCTTCGTTAGTGGACCATAGAGGGTGTAGGGACCACCTTTGGGATCACCCTGCATCGGTGGTGGCAAGGGTGGCAACCATCAGTGGCGGTGGTGAACGGGGTGGCCGTGGGGAGTGGTTATTTAGGCGGTGGTTGTTGTTAATGTAGCGTGAGCAGGCGTCTTAAAACGCCGTCGTATCGTGGTGGTTTGACCACCACATAGGGTTCTGATGGGTGGGAGTTGATGACCCATCATCAGTGGTTCCACCGTGGGTCAGTGGTGATGACGGTGATGACGGTGGTGACTGGTGGTGGCAGAAATGTGTGGTTTAAGACGGTCGCGTAAGTGTTCGATGAAATGTCAACATATGTTTTAAAAACTAAGTATGGAATTGTTTACGAGGACCTGTTTTGGGGACGCGTGTTTGGGCTAGTGGTTGACCTATGGGGCCGGTGGTTTGACCACCTGGGACCACCGTGGACCAAGGTAGCTAACCATGGTGGCGACGTGGCGGTAGGACCTTACGAGGGCATAGTAAAACACGGGTTAAAGAGCCTTGTCGAGGACATTGTATTAATTATTTTGAAACGGCTTTTCGTTATTGAGACGGTTATATATTATTAAATAATATAAATAAACATCGTAAATAATCATTTTATTTATATAATCTATAAAGAATAATTTATATATAAGTTATAAATAATTAATTTGTGATACGGACAATTAGTAATTATATATGTGGTTATTATATTTTAATTAGGTGACGGAGTCGTGAAGCATTGATGATCAGATCTGTTGCTTTATTGTTTGACTGTTTGAGTCGCTTAATTGGATTTTTGGCACTTTGAGGTAGGGAAATACACTTGTCCTATTATCGTCATAGTTGAATTGTGTTGACTTGATTCCTGGTTGTTGATTTACTTATCATTTATATTCGGAAAGGTGATTGACTGATTTGATCGTATTGAGTATGATATCACAACAACGGGTAACTGGCATGACTTTATGATTTAGCAGTTCAGTGATTTATATACATATTGCATTGCATTAATTACTGTTGAGCATTTCATATGCATTGGAGTTGGAGGATGATGTGGTAGTGACGGTGTTGAGATACGATGTGATGTTGTGATAAGGCCCAGGCGGGTTTTGCAGGACTTGCCCTGGTGTCCTCAGCTGTTGAGCTGGCAGATCGGCTTCGGTCGATATATAGTCTACCGGGGATCGGTATGGCTGGGTTGTCCGGGATATGAGATTGAGTTGAGATGGCGATGGAGGTGGCGGAGTATCATGCATATCATATTTATTGTTTTATTGTTTTCCCTACTCAACCTCGTGGTTGACCCTGTGTATTCGTGAACACCTGTGATGAACCGTTTTATGGGGAGCAGACTTGACAGGTTTAAGAGATAGGACGGGAGCTTGATGGGCGTGAGACACCGGATCGACGACCTAGTAGCTAGATCATCATCTAGAAGACTTCACTTTTATTTACGTCAGTTCTTGTAATTTAATTTGAAAAGAGAATTTGTAATAATTAAGTTAAAATATTATATAAATTGCCTTGGAGTTTAATTTGTTATTTACTACCTCGGGAAACCGAGATGGTAATGATCCGTTTTATGAGGGAATGTCTTGACGAGGACTTCTTTTATAAACCGGGGTGTTACAAAGTGGTATCGGAGCGAACGATCCTCGTGCCTAAACCAATGAACCCAATGAATGTAGGATGTGTCTAAATAAAATGAACCTCGGGTAGAAACGTTAGGAGCTCATAGTACGGTTAAGAAGGCGCCCTTAATTCGTGCTCTTTAGCCCTCTCAGTTTTGGACCAGGTAACCCGAGAGAAAACGAGAGAATGGGATTGTTAGAAGTGCCTGTTGCCAAACGAGGACAGTGATTGTCATCGAGTAGAATTAATTCTTGCAATGTGATGTTGTGATCGTGATAGAAACCTGTTAGTGATAAGTAAGGATTTGATAAGGAGAAAACCTTGAAATGTGTGACATGTGCATATTGAGACTGTGGCCTGATTGTTGAACATTGGTTGAATATATGTGAATGTCTGATGATAGAACTCGTGCTTAAGTATATGCGGAATATGAGTCCCGAAACCATGTTAGCTTAATACTCTTGAGATCATGAAAAGTGTTATCGAATTGCATGTTTTATTTATGATGATTCTGATAAGGAGTAAGTTGGAATGTGATATATGCCTAAGTACGTATTAAGTTAGGCAAGTGATCAGTTAGGATGAATAGATAGGAGTAGTATGTTTATATGAGAATGAGCTATCGTAAAAGTAGACCTGGTGCCGAAATATTGTTCTGTCTGATTTCTATTCTTAACTGCTGTGGCTGCTAATTATTCTCTGTTGTTACCTATAAATAGAGCTTATGTGAAATCACCTCGAGTTAGCTTTCTTCGATGTTGGTTACATGCAAATAGGATATACGGTTTAGGAATAATGATGTTTAGTAATCAGTAGATAGAAAGTTTTGTGCTAGATGTTTCGATAAATAATTTGTAGAATTTCACATCTAATCACAATTTCCGTTAAATTCAACTTCGCTTATTAGCATTCACTTATGCATCAAATCGTGGAATCATGAGAACTTTGTTGTTTTAGTATCTAATAGCGATTTTTGTAAATTGGCCGAAATTTAGAAGATTTTATTTAATCCCTGCTTGAACAAATTAAGTTGAGAAATTCACCGTACATTTAAACTTGATGAATTGAATCTCGTTAATTTTCTTATACGCATTAAACTCCTTAAATTTTGTGAAAAGTATTATAACTCGAGCTTTACTTGGGAAGTTATTTAATTGTGAATTCTTTTGAAATAACCCAAGAATTTTAAATTTAAAATATAGTTCTATTTCAACTTTTCTTACAATAGCTACATAGTTCATGAGTCTTATTAGTCCGACCTGACAATGTTCTTACAAGATGATAATAACATGTACATTAGATAAGCGTCTTGACGATTGTTAACATGAAAGTTTATCTGGATTAACGTGTTGATCTGAAAGTTAAGGGACTAAATGTGATTGAGGGTTACATGAATTCCATTGTAATGTATTCCATATGTTTAAAGCATTGTAGGTATCTCGTGTGCTCATGATGTTTGTAATGAACGAAAATGCGTAATTATAAAATTTTATTGCCATGATCATTAAAGTCGGATAAGAACGTGTTAAAAAAATTTTAATCTCCTAACATATGTTTTTGATCGAAGTTGGAATCTTAAATTTTCTAATCCATGTTTAGTGATCGATTTTCTAATTTTAAACGTTCTAATCCATGATAATCAAACTTAAATTCCCTATGGTTAATTTTATAAATTTTGCTATCGGTGTTTTCTTGAGGGAATAAAATATGCATAGGGATAGTACATAAATTCACGGCTAGTTCTGAATGTAATATGTTACGTTGTTCTAAATGTTTCCCATGTAATTATGTGTTTCTATATTTGTATTTATTGCCTTAGGGTGTTATTTGATTTCAGGTTGAATTATAAGCTATGTTAGAATATGAAGAATGACGTTGTTAATAATTCATGAATAAATATATGCAATTAAATTGATATGAAATGCTAAAGTGATCGCGACGGTTATTCATCTTGATTGAATCTAAAATACTAGCTTAAATAATTATGACAACTGAAATATATTTTCTGTTGCTAATTATTTTGCTTCCATGTATTATGTCAAGTAAATTTGGATATTAATATGAGATTGCCACTTTGTTGATACACAAGTTCTTGATGTGTGTTCATGATAGTCATTACAGACATGCTAAATTACTTGACAATGTTGGTCACATGCTAGGTATATATGTAGAAGTAATAATGGAAATTGGTTGTGACTAGAAAGGACTGCAGTAATTACTTTTTCTGAATTATATGGTAAATGTTCATTAATCTTGTGATGGGTGTCAACTCTTGCAAATCGCGTGGCTGCTTATGTGGTAATTGTCATCTATTTCTGTGCTATCATCTTTATGCAAGCATATCTATATATATATTTATAAACCATTATTTTATTTACCTGGTCTGTGAGACGGGATGAATTGTGAGATGAGTTAGTTATCTATAAGTGTTGTTGAAGTTTTGAAATTGGTTAAAGGATGATGTAATATACGGAGTATATTAGTTTGGATGTAGTAGAAATTGTGAGCTAGTACTGAGATTGGTTGGGATAGTTATCTAAGAGACTAATTTGTGAATACGGATTGTGAGTTGTCTGATATGGAAAGATAAGGATTGAAAGTTTTGGGTATGATAGATGATTGTTGGCAAGTATAATAGAGAGGAGTTATTGGGGTAAGAGAGTTTATGATTTCATGGAAATAGAGTGAATAGAGTTTGGTTGTGTTTTGAGGAGACCTTAGAAGATGAAGTAGAGATTGTGAAGGTAGTGATATTTGGAGCGGTAGTACCAAGGATTGGATGGATTCGTTGAGGAGATCGACTCGAAAGGTGACTGAGTAATTGCCATCTAGGGCCAACCTATGCAGATGTATCTCTAGTTACTAGAAGTCGTTAGTTCTTGATAATGTGTTGCGTTGGGTTTGGGAAGTGACACCTTATTGATTGGAATAATGTAAGCCTGTCGGATGTGGTGACTCTAATTGTTGTAGGATGTGTGAGTTTCAATTTGGGTTTAGTGATCTTTTCTATGGTTATCAAATTCGCAATGGCGATTATAATGTTATGTGACAAGGATATTTGGTAAAGGTTACGAGGACGTAACCATGTTTTTAGGTGGAGAGGATTGTAAAATCTTGTATTCTTATCTAGTAATTCTTATCTGGTATTAGGATCTAATTCTTTGTGTTAAACTCGTTGTGAAAGGATGTGGTTGTGTTTAAACTTCGAGACGAAGTTTGTCTTTAGGAGGGTGGAATGTGACAGCTCGAATTTTAAGTTCTTTTGGTTGGTTAAACTTGTGTGGGTAATTCGGTGATGTTTGAACGCTGTTGTTGTTGAGACTCTAAGTACAGACTCGTTGTGGGTAATTCTGAGTGAACTTCGGGACGAAGTTCATTTTAAGGGGGGAAGATTGTAATGCCCCGTAATTTGTTAATAATTTATATAAATAATTTACGTAATTCGAATAATTAAATAATTAATTAATCGTGTTTATTTAGCATTTTGCAAGTGAGTCGGGTATTATTAATAATAAGCGAGACGGGTATATAGTAAGTAATTAGAAAAGGAGCGGGTTTCGTAAATGGGTCGGATCCGTCTTAAACCTAGACTATAAAAAGGAAAAAAAAAAAACAAACAAAGAAAACCCTAAACCTAAACCTACGTCGTTCGTGCGTGAGTTGCGATTCCGTCAGCCAGAAACCGTCACAAGGTAATCTCGTAACTACTCGCCTTAAATCGATTGTAACTTGTTAATTAGACCGCTAGATGACGAACCTAGGGTACCGTTGTGACCGTGGGACATCGGAGATTGTCGAGGACCCATCGTTGACCGGAGTTAACTGCGGTGGTGGTGGTTGTGGCCGTGTTTTGGTGGCTGCGGGGATGGGTGTTCGAAAAGGGTAATTGGGGGTTTCGACCTAGAAATCGTGACTAATAGGACCTGGGTTTGGGTTAAGACGGTCTATGGGAAAGGGTCGACCATCAGGGTGGTTAGGTGGTGGTCGTTGGTGGCAAATGGTGGTTGCAATCACGAGTTTTGAACCCGACGGGAAACAGGGGCGGTTTTGAGACAATTCGAACCCATTTCACGACACGACTTGACCTGGGTTGGTATTGGGTGGTTAGGGCGACCCAAGGGAGGACAGTGTGGCGGTTGATAGTGGTGGTTTGTGTCAGGGTGGCCGGAAAGTCGCAAAAAACGGGCGACTGTCGGATTCGCGTGGTCGTCTTAAGACGACCACAGTACCTTCGTTAGTGGACCATAGAGGGTGTAGGGACCACCTTTGGGATCACCCTGCATCGGTGGTGGCAAGGGTGGCAACCATCAGTGGCGGTGGTGAACGGGGTGGCCGTGGGGAGTGGTTATTTAGGCGGTGGTTGTTGTTAATGTAGCGTGAGCAGGCGTCTTAAAACGCCGTCGTATCGTGGTGGTTTGACCACCACATAGGGTTCTGATGGGTGGGAGTTGATGACCCATCATCAGTGGTTCCACCGTGGGTCAGTGGTGATGACGGTGGTGACCGGTGGTGGCAGAAATGTGTGGTTTAAGACGGTCGCGTAAGTGTTCGATGAAATGTCAACATATGTTTTAAAAACTAAGTATGGAATTGTTTACGAGGACCTGTTTTGGGGACGCGTGTTTGGGCTAGTGGTTGACCTATGGGGCCGGTGGTTTGACCACCTGGGACCACCGTGGACCAGGGTAGCTAACCATGGTGGCGACGTGGCGGTAGGACCTTACGAGGGCATAGTAAAACACGGGTTAAAGAGCCTTGTCGAGGACATTGTATTAATTATTTTGAAACGGCTTTTCGTTATTGAGACGGTTATATATTATTAAATAATATAAATAAACATCGTAAATAATCATTTTATTTATATAATCTATAAAGAATAATTTATATATAAGTTATAAATAATTAATTTGTGATACGGACAATTAGTAATTATATATGTGGTTATTATATTTTAATTAGGTGATTTGAGTCGTGAAGCATTGACAATGATCTGTTGCTTTATTGTTTGACTGTTTGAGCCGCTTAATTGGATTTGTTTGGCACTTTGAGGTAGGGAAATACACTTGTCCTATTATCGTCATAGTTGAATTGTGTTGACTTGATTCCTGGTTGTTGATTTACTTATCATTTATATTCGGAAAGGTGATTGACTGATTTGATCGTATTGAGTATGATATCACAACAACGGGTAAGCGGCATGACTTTATGATTTAGCGATTCGTTGTGATTTATATACATATTGCATTGCATTAATTATGTTGAGCATTTCATATGCATTGGAGTTGGAGGATGATGTGGTAGTGACGGTGTTGAGATACGATGTGATGTTGTGATAAGGCCCGGGCGGGTTGCAGACTTGCCCTGGTCTCCTCGGTGTTGAGCTGGCAGATCGGCTTCGGTCGATATATAGTCTACCGGGGATCGGTATGGCTGGGTTGTCCGGGATATGAGATATGAGATTGAGTTGAGATGGCGATGGAGGTGGCGGAGTATCATGCATATCATATTTATTGTTTTATTGTTTTCCCTACTCAACCTCGTGGTTGACCCTGTGTATTCGTGAACACCTGTGATGAACCGTTTTATGGGGAGCAGACTTGACAGGTTTAAGAGATAGGACGGGAGCTTGATGGGCGTGAGACACTGGATCAGACGACCTAGTAGCTATATCATCATCTAGAAGACTTCACTTTTATTTACGTCAGTTCTTGTAATTTAATTTGAAAAGAGAATTTGTAATAATTAAGTTAAAATATTATATAAATTGCCTTGGAGTTTAATTTGTTATTCACTACCTCGGGAAACCGAGATGGTAACAGTCCGTTTTATGAGGGAATGTCTTGACGAGGACTTCTTTTATAAACCGGGGTGTTACACCGAGTGTCACCCACACTCGATCGAGTGCCCCCAAGTCAGAAGCCTGACTAAAAACACTCTACAATGTACTCGGTCGGGTGCAGCCTACTCGACCGAGTACTCTATGCTCAGAAATATGTAGTATTACACTCTTTGTTGGACCATATAAATATATGATTAGTTTTGATGATGACAAGTGTGTACTTTATATTATATATACTCGTGCTTGTAATCGTTTGTTTAGTCTTTAACAGATTGATTAAAGTTTACAATTTAAGCAAGTAATGTTATAGCAACCTTGGCTATAACATTGAAGATTTGTGAAGCATTGTTCAGGTAATGCTATAGCAGCTTGAGCTATAACATTGAAGATTCTTAAAGCGTCATAGTAGATGTAACAAGTTTCAAGTATGATGATCACTCAAGCAAAAGGCTCGATCAAGTATATAACAAGCTCAAGATGAAGGGCTTATGATCAAGATAAAAAGATGATCCAACCACTGAAGATTTCCAAGAAGATTAGCTAGTATAGGACATCATCTAATAACGGTATCTTAAGAAGTAGTATTGGGAAGGTAAAGTTATAGTTATTTCACCTATAACTTTACTTACCAAACTTAAGGTTATAACCATTTCTATTATAACCTTGGGTTGCATTTTAAAGGCACGATTTTAATAGTTTTAAAATCAATTTTCAAAAGATAAAATTCTTCAAATATATTTCAAAATCATGCGTGTATATGATAGAGATGAAATAAGGTTTGTTTAGAATGAAAAATTTACGTTATCCTATTGGTTAGTAAAACGACTTACGAGTCATTATGCTACCTAGGGTTTGCTAAATTATCTAAACCTAACCCTAATCTACTCCTTGATATTTTGACCTAGGGTTTCGGCTAAGATGGGCTTATGAGCCGTGTGGGTGCCGATATACCTCCCTATGCAAGTAAATATTATTAGGTCAAATTCATAATATATTGCTGTAACATTCCGTTTGATGTTATGAGTGTCTTGATATCACATTTTCTAGTGGGTAATATGTTACGGAGATAGCAGCATTTATGGATAGTAGTTGGTAGTGTTTGGAGTTGGTGTCGAGAGAGACTATGACGTAGTAGATACGATATCGTGAGCCGTGTTGTGGAGGTAGGCATAGCTCGTGGAGTTGGTGTTAAGAGTTCATGTGTTATAGGTTGGGGTTTTTTTTTGAGTTCGTAGGTGCGTTGTTGTGTCTTAATCGAGTTAGTATGTTTGTTTCTGTGTATGGGTTGAACTTCGGGGACGAAGTTCCTTTTAAGGAGGTAAGACTGTAATACTACGGTTTTCTATGTCTATGGGTACTCTATCGAGTGGGGCTTACTCTGTCGAGTAAGTATGTTTTTACGCAAAACAGTTGTAATACTCCGTATTTTATATAATAAATTAAATGGATTTTAGTATATATTAATTATTATACAATTCATATTACTAATTAAGTCGGGTAAATTATTGAGTCGATAATTTCATTAAGTTATTTTATTTAACCCCCGTTATATCGATATAAGTTAATTGAGACGGTTTTATATGGAATTCGAAATGTGAGCTGACACATGTGAACTGGCCCAATAACTGTCCAGCCCAATTAAACACTAAGGCCCAATTAACCCTAATTAACACTAACCATAACCCTAAACCTAAACCAAAACCTAAACCTAATAGTGACCCCCTCCAACCCGCCTCCCTCTTCCTCGCCCGCCTCCCTCCCTTCATCGCCTCCACATCAAACCTCACGCATATAGAGAGAGAGAGAGTGGCCGTGGGTGATTGAGGGCACTGCAAGGAAGAGCTAGGGAAGTTTGTCGACGTTCATAGGTGGCTATAGGTGGCCGTTGTGGTGGCGGAAAGGTAAGCGTTCACCTCCCTTCTCTGTTTTCATTTCTGTCTGTCGGGTTTTTGGGAGGGTTGTTCGTGTCTTGGTGAGGTTGCTGGTGGTTGGTGTCGGGGTAATGATAATGGGTGGTATAGGGCGAGTATAGTGGTGGTGGTAAGGGTGGTCATAAGTGGTTGTAGGGGCAGAGATTGGCGGCATCGACAGGGTGGTAGAAACGGGTTATTACATGGGTTTTCGGGGAGTTTAGACGGTGGGTTTTGGGTGGCACCACCGTGGACTAGGGGAGGTCGAGACGGTGGTCTTTGTGGTGTCGGTGTTCGTGGGTTGACGGAGAGTAGGACGGTGGTTGTTTGGCAGGGGACACGTGTTGGGCTGCGGTGGTGGTAAAGGGAGAACAGGGGTGTTGGTGAGCCGTGGTGGTGAACCAGGCCAAATGGCGGCCTGGGTTTGACTCGCCGGCGGCAGATCAACCCCATGGGGGTGGCCGTTGGTGGTGGGCAGAGTGGGTGTGTGGGCTGGCGGTTGACACGGCCACGTGGTGGCCTGTGGTGGCGGGTGAGCGTGTGTGAAGGGACGGGGGTGATGACGGGTTATTCGAGTTGTTTTTGAAACGGGTTTTCATAGTTAATCGTTGTATTTCGTAATTGGTCGTACTCTTAATTAATTAATATAATTCCCGTGTCATTAAATAATTTATTTAATTGATTCCCGAGTGTATTAAAATAATTAAAGACATATTTTGAGTCGGGTGTCGAGTTATTCAAATGATTGATTCGGGTTTTTATTAAATCACATAATTCGTTAATCCTTTAATTACCATTTTGGGTTTTAGTTCCGAGTTGTTAAGATAAAATAATAATTAATCATAATTAATTATCTTGAGTCGGGTTTAAAGGAAAGTTACTATATCGGGAAAGTTTCCATTTATTTTAGGAAGTCCTATCATTAATAACCCTCTATGTTGGGAACGGGAATAGTTAAGTAATTGTTATCATTATTTATCTTTCAGAGAAGGATTTTGAGATGGAATATTATTGGACATCTGTCCATTGGACTACTTAACTGCTTAATTGGATTTGTTGGCACTTTGAGGTAGGGAAATACACTTGTCCTATTATCGTCATTGTTGAATTGTGTTAACTTGATTCCTGGTTGTTGATTTACGTTATCATTTATATTCGGAAAGGTGATTGACTGATTTGATCGTATTGAGTATGATATCACAACATCGGGTAACGGGCATGACTTTATGATTTAATAGTTCAGTGATTTATATACATATTGCATTGCATTAATAACTGTTGAGTATTTCCTATGCATTGGAGTTGGAGGATGAGGTGGTGGTGACGATGTTGAGATACGATGTGATGTTATGATAAGGCCCAGGCGGGTTCTGCAGGACTTGCCCTGGTGTCCTCAGCTGTTGAGCTGGCAGATCGGCTTCGGTCGATATATAGTCTACCGGGGATCGGTATGGCTGGGTTGTCCGGGTTATGAGATGTGTGTGATGAGTTGAGATGGAGATGGAGGTGACGGAGTATCATGCATATCATATTTTATTGTTTTATTGTTTTCCCTACTCAACCTCGTGGTTGACCCTGTGTATTCGTGAACACCTGCGATGAACCGTTTTATGGGGAGCAGACTTGACAGGTTTAAGAGATAGGACGGGAGCTTGATGGGCGTGAGACACTGGATCAGACGACCTAGTAACTAGATCATCAACTAGAAGACTTCACTTTTATTTACGTAAGTTCTTGTAATTTAATTTGAAAAGAGAATTTGTAATAATTAAGTTAAATATTATATAAATTGCCTTGGAGTTTAATTTGTTATTCACTACCTCGGGAAACCGAGATGGTAACAGTCCGGTTTATGAGGGAATGTCTTGACGAGGACTTCTTTTATAAACCGGGGTGTTACAAAGTGGTATCAGAGCGAACGATCCTCAGGCCTAAATCAATGAACCCAATGAACATAGGATGTGTCTAATTAAAATGAACCCGGGATAGAACTGTTAGGAGCATACTACGGTAAGGTATGAGTTAGGAGCCCCCTCACACCGAACCTGTGGTCCTCTCAGTTGAACCGGAAACCATGAGTGTATACGAGAGAAAGGGTAGAATAGTGCTTGAGGTTGAACAGGAAATTCATCTATCGTTGCCTAAGTGTTAATTGATTGATACATTGGTTATTGCGCAGACAACGCTACGGTAAGTATTTTGTATGAATGATGTGTTGATAGTACTACTATATCTAGTAATATGCGGTTATGTGATCCCAAAGCCATGTTAGTATAGTCTTGTGATAGTAATAAGAAACACGATAGAATTCCATATCTTTAGTCATCACAATCGTGATTTAGATGTAATGAGTAGATCAAGATGCGAAGGGTATTTATGGGATAGATGTTTACGTAAGTACAGTGTTAGATTTAAGTCAGGATGGATTAGTATCGATAGTATAGTGGTAAGAATTGGGACATAGAAATGAATGACTTAGTGATAAAACTCGTTTTGGTTGATGTTACTCTTTAATTGACCTTACTGTCATTTCTTCTCTGTTTATTACCCATGGATGAAAATTTTATGAGAGATAGCCTCGTGAGTTAGTGTTCATTTGACGTCAGTTTCACGCTTATAGGATATACAGACTAGGAGTAATTAACATTTTAGTAAGTCGTGGTTAGGAAGTTTTCGTGCGGTGATGTTTGACCGATTTTGTAAAAAAATCCTCATTTAAATTGTATTAATAATTTTCGCATAATTCCAACTCCATCGATCATAAAATTCGCATATGTTTTCGAATTGATAAATCCCTAAAAATCTTGATGTCTCAATATTAAATAATAAATTTAGCAAACTGAGTTGTAAAATTCTTTAAAAATGGAATTCTTGTGCTTTAAACCTAATTCTTTTTCCCTGTGTTTTGAACTCACCGCGTTTTATAAAGGTAATATGAATCAAGTTTTAATCGAATAATTATTTATTCGTGATTTTTGGAAGGTACAACGTAAATCAAAACATTTAAAATGTGCATTCTATGTTAAGTTTTCAGACAGTTGTTTGATTGATTCATGAGTCTTAGTAATGTGAAATTATAATGTCCTTATACGACGATAGTAGCACGCATGTTCAGTAGTGAGGTATCTTAACAAGTGATAAAATTAAAACTTAGTTGATAACCTTGTTGGCATGATAGTATGAGTAAAATTGGATAGCTTAATTTGATTTAAATCGAGGGTGAAATATTCTATACGAGTCTAGATTGTTTGCATACGTTATATACATTTGGCATGTTGTAATATCTCGGATATGTTCATCATATTTGCATAGTGGTCCGATATATATAAAATATAAAACTATATTGTCATATCTTGGTAAAATTGATGGCGTTAAAAGTTGATTTGATTGTTCTAATATACTCGCATGAATATTATAATAATTATGTTTAAATGTTTACACATGGATGGTAGTAATGATTATGTCTAAATGTTCCCACATGTAGGATGTCATCTGAGTTTTAAAGACTTTCATGTGAGTTGTGTGCCTAAAGTTATACTTATTACTTTCAATGCATTAAATTATTTCAGTTAAACCTAAAACCTATAACATGAAAATAAACAGTGTTGTTAATTCTTAGTGGATGTGTTCATCATTGCATTGTCATAAAATACTAAAGGGATTCTTGCAATTGTAGGAGCATGATGTAAAGGAAACTGTTTGATATAATACGACATTTAGCATATCTATATTCTCGAGTCATCACTATCAATTATATTCTAATAAGGATTGGTTATGATAACTATGTTGGCAATATTATAAAGGGATAACCTTTTGATAATTCACATGATATGCATTGTTTTAAATAATAGTCGTTCATTAATAAAGATAGGACTGAAATAAACAAGATGAACCTGTAAATTACGATATATGAGTCGACACCTAAGCTTGTTTTGTTAAAGGAATTGAATTAAGTTTATTTGATTTCGAGTTTCGTAGTAAGCTGTAAATGGATTCTATGACGACCCTGTGACAAGATTATGTCGAGAAAGTATTCACCGTTCAGTAGGAAAGTAAAAGTTTTGAAAAATAAAGTCAAATTTTGCCGTGTGAGTATAAATTCGGAATGAGAATTCCAGCCAGTGTCTGGTTGTATGTGTCCATGATAATTGCTAGTCTGGAGGAATGAAACTAGAACGGAGTCATAAGTAGTGGGATAAATTAGTCATGTTGTTCGTTCATATAGCGAATTGGTGGGTTGTGGTTAAATACGAATGTCAAACCATGAAATGTAATGTGGTGATTTAAGTGAGTTGTGTGTCAACATCGTACGTTAATATTAGCATGACAGGTAACGAATATTTGTAAAATTGGTGTCGTTAAATACATTAATCTTGTATGTCATTGTGTTGGGTGCAGTTTAAATATATTCAATACCAAGAACGAAATTTTATGTTCAATATCGCTGTTTAATCGCTTGTTTGACTCGACCAATAAGTTTATAAAAATTTGCCAATCAATGTGCTTTCGTCATTTATGAATAAATACCAAACCCTTATGTTATGAGGATTAAAAATATTTCAAAGATGATAAGTACTGCGAAACTGGTTGTCTTCATTTTATTGATTCCGTGTCTTGACCTAAATCTGTACAATTAAGAAAAGGAAAGACAGATTGGACCTATTAGGTTATAAATTTTCATAAATCGATTTATCAAGTTTTGACCCTAATTCTTTTCTCATGTTGATTGATTCCCTATGTTTCTAAGGTATGAGATTACAATGATTAGTAAAATGAATAACTACTAATAATTTTACTGGTAACGGTAGCTTCCTTGAGAGAGTTGGTATATTGGTTGTCTTGGTAAGGATTAGTTAACTTGAACGTGAGTTGTGAATCTGTTATCCTTTTTCAGTTGTTAGCAGTAGTTTGAGAACCTTGTTATAATAATGAAGGTTACAAGGACGTAACCATGTTTTTAGTTGGGGAGGATTGTAAAATCTTGATGCTTAATTTGCACTTGTTTGTAGGTTATAGTGACCAAGTTGACGTTTAGTTGTGGGGTATCTATGCAAATGAGTCCTATATGTTTTGTTCCTACTTCGGTTAGTTGGTCGATGTGTAAAAGGAGAGTGTGATTAAACTACTGGTAATGCGTTATGAGTTAGCCTATGAGCTGAGTTATGGTTACGGGAGATACGTTTGCGGTCCAGTGCGACCATGGTTAATGAGTTTATGTTGAGTTTGAGATCGGAATTGAGATGGAAAGACGATGATGTTCTCAGGTGATTATTTAGTTGTTAAACATTTGTGTTCTCAGGTAGTTGTTAGTTATAGTTAGTTGGCTAAGTAATGATGAGTTAAACTTCGGGACGAAGTTTATTTTTAGGAGGGCAGAATGTAACATTTCGTATTTGTTATGTGTAATTGATGTGTCAAAAGGGTGTGTTAACCAAGTTAGAAATGCGTGACTTCCGTAGGTACGATATACAATACCATTTTGAGGTTTGGGTACGGGAGCGAACTTCGGGACGAAGTTCATTTTAAGGGGGGAAGACTGTAATACTCCGTATTTTATATAATAAATTAAATGGATATTAGTATATATTAATTATTATACAATTAATATTACTAATTAAGTCGGGTAAATTATTGAGTCGATAATTTCATTAAGTTATTTTATTTAACCCGCGTTATATCGATATAAGTTAATTGAGACGGTTTTATATGGAATTCGAAATGTGAGCTGACACATGTGAACTGGCCCAATAACTGTCCAGCCCAATTAAACACTAAGGCCCAATTAACCCTAATTAACACTAACCATAACCCTAAATCTAAACCAAAACCTAAACCTAATAGTGACCCCCTCCAACCCGCCTCCCTCTTCCCTCAGCCGCCTCCCTCCCTTCATCAGCCTCCACATCAAACCTCACGCATATAGAGAGAGAGATAGTGGCCGTGGGTGATTGAGGGCACTGCAAGGAAGAGCTAGGGAAGCTTGTCGACGTTCATAGGTGGCTATAGGTGGCCGTTGTGGTGGCGGAAAGGTAAGCGTTCACCTCCCTTCTCTGTTTTCATTTCGTCGTCGGGTTTTGGGAGGGTTGTTCGTGTCTTGGTGAGGTTCTTTGGTGGTTGGTGTCGGGGTAATGATAATGGGTGGTATAGGGCGAGTATAGTGGTGGTGGTTAGGGTGGTCATAGGTGGTTGTAGGGGCAGAGATTGGCGGCATCGACGGGGGTGGTAGAAACGGGTTATTACATTGGTTTTCGGGGAGTTTAGACAGTGGGTTTTGGGTGGCACCACCGTGGACTAGGGGAGGTCGAGACGGTGGTCTTTGTGGTGTCGGTGTTCGTGGGTTGACGGAGAGTAGGACGGTGGTTGTTTGGCAGGGGACACGTGTTGGGCTGCGGTGGTGGTAAAGGGAGAACAGGGGTGTTGGTGAGCCGTGGTGGTGAACCAGGCCAAATGGCGGCCTGGGTTTGACTCGCCGGGCAATCGACCCAGTGGGGGTGGCCGTTGGTGGTGGGGGCAGAGTGGGTGTGTGGGTCTGGCGGTTGACACGGCCACGTGGTGGCTGTGGTGGCGGGTGAGCGTGTGTGAAGGGACGGGGGTGATGACGGGTTATTCGAGTTGTTTTTGAAACGGGTTTTCATAGTTAATCGTTGTATTTCGTAATTGGTCGTACTCTTAATTAATTAATATAATTCCCGTGTCATTAAATAATTTATTTAATTGATTCCCGAGTGTATTAAAATAATTAAAGACATATTTTGAGTCGGGTGTCGAGTTATTCAAATGATTGATTCGGGTTTTTATTAAATCACATAATTCGTTAATCCTTTAATTACCATTTTGGGTTTTAGTTCCGAGTTGTTAAGATAAAATAATAATTAATCATAATTAATTATCTTGAGTCGGGTTTAAAGGAAAGTTACTATATCGGGAAAGTTTCCATTTATTTTAGGAAGTCCTATCATTAATAACCCTCTATGTTGGGAACGGGAATAGTTAAGTAATTGTTATCATTATTTATCTTTTGAGAACGATTTTGAGATGGAATATTATTGGACATCTGTCCATTGACCGCTTAATCGCTTAATTGGATTTCTTGGCACTTTGAGGTAGGGAAATACACTTGTCCTATTATCGTCATTGTTGAATTGTGTTAACTTGATTCCTGGTTGTTGATTTACGTTATCATTTATATTCGGAAAGGTGATTGACTGATTTGATCGTATTGAGTATGATATCACAACATCGGGTAACGGGCATGACTTTATGATTTATCAGTTCAGTGATTTATATACATATTACATTGCATTAATAACTGTTGAGTATTTCCTATGCATTGGAGTTGGAGGATGAGGTGGTGGTGACGATGTTGAGATACGATGTGATGTTATGATAAGGCCCAGGCGGGTTCTGCAGGACTTGCCCTGGTGTCCTCAGCTGTTGAGCTGGCAGATCGGCTTCGGTCGATATATAGTCTACTGGGGATCGGTATGGCTGGGTTGTCCGGGTTATGAGATGTGTGTGATGAGTTGAGATGGAGATGGAGGTGACGGAGTATCATGCATATCATATTTTATTGTTTTATTGTTTTCCCTACTCAACCTCGTGGTTGACCCTGTGTATTCGTGAACACCTGTGATGAACCGTTTTATGGGGAGCAGACTTGACAGGTTTAAGTGATAGGACGGGAGCTTGATGGGCGTGAGACACTGGATCAGACGACCTAGTAACTAGATCATCAACTAGAAGACTTCACTTTTATTTACGTCAGTTCTTGTAATTTAATTTGAAAAGAGAATTTGTAATAATTAAGTTAAATATTATATAAATTGCCTTGGAGTTTAATTTGTTATTCACTACCTCGGGAAACCGAGATGGTAACAGTCCGGTTTATGAGGGAATGTCTTGACGAGGACTTCTTTTATAAACCGGGGTGTTACAACAGTAGTCTGCCTGATGGGTACTCGATCGAGTACGTGTGGCACTCGATCGAGTAAGGGGCACTCGATCGAGTATGTCACTTACTCGATCGAGTAAGTGTGTTTTACGGTTTTGACGGGTTTTGTTAATAATGCGGGATTAGTATATAAAGTCTTTGTCATCTTTCTTAATCTCTTTTATCACTCAAAAAACCCCTTTTGAGAAGAAAAGAAGTTATGTAAGTGTGTTCCTCGCATTGTTATAAAATCCCCAAGGCTAGCAGTGTCGGATCATCTTGTTCTTTACGCCGTTGTGATCCTTGTGTCGAGGGTAAGCTTTTTATATAATTTTTATAATGTTTTGTTAAAGTTGGTTGAAACCCTAATTGGGTAATTTGGGGTTTTTGGGGAGTATTGTTGATGTTAGATTGTGATTGTATGATTGTATGTTTGATAGGAAGTAATTTCAGTGAAGGGCGATGTTGGTTAGCTGATTGTGACGATCTTGGTGATTGTTGTTCCAGGTAGGGTTTCCCTACTCAGTATTAGTTACATGATTGTGTGGTGATTTTTGTTGTGACTATTGGTTACGTATAATGTTGGTTGGTCTGGTTGTTGTTGCGAATATTGGTTACATATAATGTTGGTTGATCTGGTTGGTTGTGGATTTTCTACTGTTGATTGGTTTTATCTGTCTGTGATCTTCGGCGTGCTTCCCTGGCTGAGTGGAGTCACTTGCGGGAGTGGCTTCACGCCCTTGATTCGCCTTCTGTGGAACCCGCCACAGGAGGGATGTGGACATTAATGAACATGGGTTTATCGCTCGATGGAGAGGAGCGGGCCTTAGGTTGGAACGGCTGCGGTCTCCCACTGGAGGCGAGAAGTACCTGTTACGATGGGTACTCTAGCAGGGCTACACACTTTAGTGTGTAGTCAGTTATGTGGAGATTGAAGATGGAGACTGGGGATTTGTTTGAGCTGTTTGAGCTGATAGTGACATTGTTTCTTTGTGGCATTTGTTTTATGTAATAAATACTGACCCCGTTTAAATGTTTTAAAAACTGTGGTGATCCATTCGGGGGTGGTGAGTAGTTATTGAGCAGGTTTGAGACGATGCACATGGGATAGCTGGGATGAGTCATCACGTTGCAGTTTTAGAAGTCTTTCGCTGTGTCGAACATTTTGTAGTTGTTTAGAAGTTGACAGTTTTGAGAACCTTGTATCCCCTTTTAACAGTTTCTGGAGTTTGGCTTGTATCACTTAAACTTTATTATCATTTAAATACGTTTCGTTATTGTCTATTTGAGTATCATTGCCTCGGGTAACCGTGATGGTGACGTTCTCATACCTTAAGTGGTCCTGGTAAGGCACTTGGAGGATGGGGGTGTCACAAAGTGGTATCAGAGCGACAATCTTGAAACCTGTAACCAATGAACCTAATGAGCATAGGGAGTCAAATTAAAATGAACCCGGGTAGGAATTGTAGGAGCTAATGCAAAGACTTGGGAGACGTCCTAAAGTCGCGAATTCGCCCTACAATTTTGAACTGGTCATCATGGGATGTGAGTCGGGATCGCTATGTGTTTACCTTGTGTGCTATGTATTCATATAGTAACGAGTTGTATGAATCGGTGGATGCATGTATGTGGAGGATAGGAGATGTGTAGTGAAGGAAGATGATGATATGATTATATATGTTGTTGGTTGGATATATGAATGGCATGATGGATGATTTTTGATCTGGCATAATAAGGAACATGTGAATAGGAATGTTGTGTCGTATACGTATATTTTGTTTGCGTAAAGTCATATAATGAAGTTATATATTTGTTTACTGTTGTTTCATATGCACATGTTGGATGAATTAATTGGAAAAGATGGAGTGACAATTGCATGAGAATATGAATTTCGTAATTAAGAAAATGTTTACGTGATGAAGGGGAGTTGTAATAGAGTTGTATTAGTAACATGGGAATAGTATTTGTAATGTATAAATATGTGTTGTTTTACGAAAGGTTATAAAGTTAAAGCATGCGGGTAGTACCTGATTAATAAGTTGAATGTTACAGGAGCATGATAGATGTTATTGTTTGGTTTTGGTAGGTAGTAATATGTGGTTAAGGATGGTGGTTTTATAAGTATCGAATCGCTTTTGTTCACCTTGTTGATGTTTAAGTTGTTTGAAAGAGAAAATCAAATAGTTATGTTATCTGTTTATAGAGAGGTTGTCTTTAAACTGTTATAACTTGACATTCATAAATTATTTTGATGTGATTCTAATTGGAGGTGGTAGCTTGTTCTTTTACGATTCTAACGATAGTTCACACGCCCAAAATGACCAAGAAACGAGTGAGATATGACCGTTTTACGAAAATTAGACAGTTCTGAGAAATGCGTAGGTACTCGATCGATTGGCCCTCACTCGATCGAGTGCACCTCTTGTTACTCGATCGAGTAACCCTAACTCGATCGAGTAGCCCTGGTAATTTGTTGTACGTGCCTCTGACCTTCACCTACTCGATCGAGTAAGTCACTTACTCGATCGAGTGACCTGTACTCGATCTAGTGACCCCTGTTTCGGGTCATATGCTTATCTTTTGACTTCGTTGCCTATTATGTTTAATTCAAAGGTGTTCTTTTGCTTCTTTATGCATTGCTTTACATGTGTGTCGGTCTTGATGCGTAAGTTACCCAATCTTATGATGTAAGGAGTGGCACCTGTGGTGAGTATGAGTTCGGTGGGGAGGACATGAGTTATATGCGGTTGTGATAGGTAGTGGAAAAGAAAAGGAAGATTGGTAAGGCTTATTAAGGCATGGAGCATGTTTTGTGAGATGAGGTGAGTGATATGATTGTGTGTTGAGTAATGTAAAAGTAAGTGAATATGGGCAAGGGATGATGTGAGTCTAAGGAACATGAGAATGAAAAGATTGAAAGGAAGGATGTGAATAGTGGCAACTTGAGATGTGTAAAGAGTTATGGAGGGAGATGGTTAGGAATCATGTGGGTTAAGAATATATGTAGTGAAAGGTCGTTCTAGAGGGATTGAGAAGAGTGGTATATAGTGAACTCGATGGAGACATGTCGCGACGTGGATTGGCAGATAGTGAGTGAGTTTGGGAATTTGCATTATCAAGAGGTGAAACTAATGTGTGATTTCCTTGGGCAAGTAACGTTATGAAATGAGTTTTGGGATTCCAAAAAAAAAAATTGGCGATTGGAGATCAGTGTGAGTGATAGCATGAGGTGGTCTGGACTGATTGTTGATAAGTGTGAGTGATAACATGATAAGAGAAAATTTATAGTAAGAAAGAGTGAGATGATACTGATATGAAATAATGGGATTTGAGTTTTGGAGCAATGAGAAGGTAACCGGAGAACTAAAGAGTTAGGTATAAGGAATAAGGAGTTAAATCATTAATTGGTATTGTTGAGTGTAAAGAGATAAGAAGGATAAAAGTAAGCCGAGAAAGATGTAGAGCGGAGTTATGTAATATAGATGTCAGGAATCGTCCATATGTATGATACTATCATGAGGGTGTTAGTTAATGGTTATACAGGAGTTTCAGGACAATATGATTAGTCATGAGTTTCGGGGAATTAAGGAAAGTAAGAAGCCGGGTAAAGAATTTACGCGATATGAAATCTTGGTGGTGAGTTGGGTGACGATGCAATTAAGGATGGAATTGGGAATAGTGTTGAGGTAATTTTTGTTGATGGATTTGATGTTCGTTATTTGGAATGTTAACCAAAGATAGGAAAGAAACCGTGATGTTTAGAGATGGGTGTAAAAGGTTTGTTATACGAGCAGTGGGGGTATTGTGGTGTTGTCACTAGTGGTTAAGGGTGATGATAGATAAGAATGATAGCAATTCTGAAGAGGTTGATTTTGTAGAGGCCGGATTGATATGTACGTTTGGGAGGAAGTATAAGATGTGGTGATATGAGGCGAGTGCTAGTAGTTTAATATTAATGGTATGGTTATACTTGGCAGGAGGTGGTGGTATGCGAATGGGAGAATATGTTATGAGGAGCATACGAGTTAAGCTTGAGCGAGAGGTAACCTTTATCAAGTGGTTACTTACGTGATCAGGATTGACTAGTTGGATGTGATTATGGGTCTATGATGTGTATAAACGTTTGTGTGAGGTTCTGACCTCACGATAAGTTGTATGGTGTGATAGTCATAAAGTTGTTATCTAAATGTTCTGTAATATATGTTGGATACGGTAACCTAATGGAATGATGCTCAAAAGTGATAGTTTGGGTGATCTGGCATGGCTAGTTATACTTGTATGTGTATTCCTAATATATGTTTATTCCGTAAAAAGGTATGGTTGATATTCATGAGATTCTTGTCTGTTTATTCCGTATAATATGTTGTGTTATGATCTAGTAAAGCAGTTTTGAGTAAGTTTTCTTGTCCGAAAAGTTATACTGAGTCAGTGTTTATGGGAATTGTATGTGGTTGTGATGTCTATCTATATGGTTGTTGTGCCTCGGGTGGTGATCCGGGCACGGTACTTCGTGTTGTGATGCGGGTATTTTCGCACTGCCGTGCGGCTGTTGGTGGCGGTGTTGCGATGCCGTCACCGGTTGTGGTGGAGTAGGCAAGATGAATACGATTCGAGTTTTGAAAGTACATACCAGTTATACATAGATTTTTGTTTTGTTTGATGTTGCTTCCTGTGAGTTTCGGGTTGTACATATAGATGGTTGTTTTGTTTATTGATGTTTCTTACCAGTTTTAGTTTGGGAGTAAGGGTAGAGTATGATATGGAAGATAGTTGTGTATGTTTTCGTTGTTGTCATGGTATAGTGACATACTGTTGATGGGACACATTTGCGAGAGGTTGTTGGAGTACTTGTGATGTTCTTTTAGAGGAGGCGTTGGTTGACTTGGTAATGGCAAGTGATTCGTGGAACATGTGTTGTACAGATCTGAAAGCTGCAGGTGGTCCATAATATTTTGTTGAGACAGTGAGTATAGGGTATTGGACATTAGTATCATGGTAAGTTGTGGATGAGTTTGTGGTAATAAAAGGGAGAACTTGAAGACCTAGTGTGAGTGTGTGTAATAATTATGGATCGTGAGTTCTGAGTATGGAGATAGGTGCATGTATAGAGGACTATGTCGTTTTGGCGGTAGTAGGGAACAGTTGAAGTTTTGGTTAAGCTAAAGATTTTGTGGTATAGGTTAGGTGGTGTGCCGAGTGAATTGAGGTATGAGAACTTTTAAGTAAGAGAGCCTTAGATATAGGAATGGTGAGTGTTCAGATTATAGGCGGGTATCTTTGACATGCGATGGTGATGAGGATAATGAGAAGATATAGCTAAGGACTTAGTATTAGTGAGTTACGAGGACGTAACGTTTATCTTAAGAGGAGTAGGATGCTATAAAAGAGAGTTTGATGGTTGTGCATGTTGTAGTATAATTGTAAGTAGAGCGTTGATGTAGCATAAAGGATGGATTTGTATTGTGGTTGATATTGTTAAAAGGTCATGGCCGTGCTTGTAGTAGTTCGATGTTTAGGAATGGGAGAATACTTCGATAGTGTTGACAGTTGGATGATGATGTTTAGGAGTTCGAGAGTGTTGACAGTGGGATGGTGATGTTTATGAGTGTGAGTAAACTTCGAGGACGAAGTTCCTTTTAAGGGTGGTAGACTGTAACATTCCGTTTGATGTTATAAGTGTCTTGATATCGCATTTTCTAGTGGATAATATGTTATGGAGCTAGCAGCGTTTGTGGATAGTAGTTGGTAGTGTTTGGAGTTGGTGTCGAGAGAGACTATGACGTAGTAGATACGATATCGTGAGCCGTGTTATGGAGGTAGGCATAGCTGGTGGAGTTGGTGTTAAGAGTTCATGTGTTATAGGTTGGGGGTTTGTTTTGAGTTTGTAGTTGCGTTGTCGTGTCTTAATCGAGTTAGTATGTTTGTTTCTGTGTATGGGTTGAACTTCGGGGACGAAGTTCCTTTTAAGGAGGTAAGACTGTAATACTACGGTTTTCTATGTCTATGGGTACTCTATCGAGTGGGGCTTACTCTGTCGAGTAAGTATGTTTTTACGCAAAACAGTAGTCTGCCTGATGGGTACTCGATCGAGTACGTGTGGCACTCGATCGAGTAAGGGGCACTCGATTAAGTATGTCACTTACTCGATCGAGTAAGTGTGTTTTACGGCTGATTTTGACGGGTTTTGTTAATAATGCGGGATTAGTATATAAAGCTTCCGTCATCTTTCTTAATATCTTTTGTCATTCTAAAAACCCCTTTTGAGAAGAAAAGAATTTACGTAAGTGTGTTCCTCGCATTGTTAAAAAATCCCCAAGGCTAGGAGTGTCGGATCATCTCGTTCTTTACGCCGTTGTGATCCTTGTGTCGAGGGTAAGCTTTTTATATAATTTTTATAATGTTTTGTTAAAGTTGGTTGAAACCCTAATTGGGTAATTTGGGGGTTTTGGGGAGTATTGTTGATGTTATATTGTGATTGTATGATTGTATGTTTGATAGGAAGAAATTTTAGTGAAGGACGATTTTGGTTAGTTGATTGTGACGATCTTGGTGATTGCTGTTCCAGGTAGGGTTTCCCTTCTCAGTATTAGTTACATGATTGTGTGGTGATTGTTGTTGTGACTATTGGTTACGTATAATGTTGGTTGGTCTGGTGGTTGTTGTGACTATTGCTTACGTATAATGTTGGTTGATCTGGTTGGTTATGGATTTTCTACGGTTGATTGGTTTGTATCTATCTCTGATCTTCGGGGTGCGTCCCTGGCTGAGTGGAGTCACTTGCGGGAGTGGCTTCACGCCCTTGATTCGCCTTCTGTGGACCCCGCCACAGGAGGGATGTGCACATTAATGAACATGGGTTTATCGCTCGATGGAGATGAGCGGGGCTTAGGTGGGAATGACTGCGGTCCCCCACTGGCGGCGAGGAGTACCTGTTGCGTTGGGTACTCTGGCAAGGCTACACACTTTTGTGTGTAGTCAGATGTGTGGAGATTGGAGATGGAGACTGGGGATTTGTTTGAGCTGTTTGTGACATTATTTCTTTGTGGCATTTGTTTTATGTAATCAGTACTGACCTCGTTTAAATGTTTTAAAAACTGTGGTGATCCATTCGGGGGTGGTGAGCAGTTATTGAGCAGGTATGAGACGATGTGCATGGGATAGCTGGGATGAGTCATCACGTTGCAGTTTTAGAAGTCTTCTGCTGTGTCGAACATTTTGTAGTTGTTTAGAAGTTGACAGTTTTGAGAACCTTGCATCCCCTTTTAACAGTTTTTGGAGTTTGGCTTGTATCACTTAAACATTATTATCATTTAAATACGTTTCGTTATTGTCTATTTGAGTGTCATTGCCTCGGGTAACCGAGATGGTGACGTTCTCATACCTTAAGTGGTCCTGGTAAGGCACTTGGAGTATGGGGGTGTCACAATTGCTATAAGATATTTTCATATCTTATCAATTATATTAGATTTACCTTATTTACATAATCAAAATATTTAGTAGATTAAATTAAGAAGAGATAAGATTTGTTTCTTATGAAACAAACTATCATACCTCACGGCACACTTAGGCTTTTGACCAAAACCCTAGTGTCTCTCTTCTACTATATATACGCATGATGTTCATTGATCTAACAAGATTTTCGAAATATGAAAATTCCTTGCAAATAAATTGAGTTTAAATTCTAATCGAGTATTTTTATTGTTTTGAAATTGAAAATCTTTTAACAAAAAGTCGTGCTCCTTAATTTGCGTGTTATTTCCTTAGGTTACGTTATAAGATAATAGTACTTCATATTGTTTTTACTCGTTCAATTGTGTGAACACCTAGAGGAACAATCAAGTGCTTTCTTAGTAACTTAAGATAGTCAAAATCGAATATCTAGTGATATTCGAATCGAGTTATAGCTAGAGTTAGTTATACGAGTGGGTTAATAATTTTGTCATCCGGAGAAAGGTACTAAAGTTATTAATCGAGAATAGTGGACGTAGGCTTCGACGTGTGAAGCTGAACCACTTTAAATATCGTGTGTCCTTCCAATTTTCTTTATCGTTCATTTCATTACGTTTATAAA
Organism: Silene latifolia; assembly: GCF_048544455.1. Taxonomy (NCBI): domain Eukaryota; kingdom Viridiplantae; phylum Streptophyta; class Magnoliopsida; order Caryophyllales; family Caryophyllaceae; genus Silene; species Silene latifolia. The sequence goes on along the minus strand of NC_133536.1, from coordinate 161,120,509 downwards.
TCGTTTAGTTAATTAACTTAAAGTTTAATCAATAAACTTTAAGTAATTAATTATTTAGATATAAAATAAAAAGTGGGCATAAGTTTTTAAATACTCAATTCCCCCCCCCCCCCCCCGCCCCCCTCTCGAGTATTTCAACTTGGATAGACTCTTCAGTCTTCCCTCCTTAAAAACGAACTTCGTCCTCGAAGTTCATACTCATACCTGCGTAAAGTATACACAAACCCCAACTATAGAACCAAAACACTACTAAAGATTCACAAAACCCCCCAAATACTACCGAAAACGCTGCCAAAACCGACCTCAAAATGTCCCAAAAACGTGCGCGATCATCTCTTACCACCTTAAAATAATAAGGTTACGACCCCGTAACCAAACATACCTAATCAAAGAGATGTGGATAACGCTCCTTCATTGCCTCTTCCAGCTCCCATGTGGCTTCTTCCACATTATGGTTAGACCATAACACTTTGAGTAACGTAGTCTCACCATTCCTTGTCTTACGTACCTTGCAACTCAAGATTTCCTTAGGCACTTCAACATAAATGAGTGCTTCATCTAGATCAATTATCTCTACCTCTAGTACGTGAGACGGGTCACTAATGTACTTCCAGAGTTGTGACACATGAAATACATTATCAACGAGATCCAAAGCTGGTGGCAAAGCTAGTCTATAAGCTATTTCACCCACTCTATCCAAAATCTCATAAGGGCCAATAAACTATTGGCTCAACTTAAATCGCTTTCCAAATCACATTACATCACGCATAAGTGACACCTTCAAAAGAACTTTGTCACCTACCTGAAACTCAATATGACGACGATGTAAATCTGCATAGCTCTTTTGTTGGTCTTGCGCTACTTTCATCTTTTTAGGAATCAAGAGAACTTTTTCAATCATGTCTTGTACCATCTACGGTCCTAAAACAACAGCTTCCAAGCTATCATCCCAACACACTAGACTCCTACACTTCCTCCCATATAAGGCCTCAAAGGTGTCATCCCAATACATGTATGATAGCTGTTTTAGCAAGATTTTAGACGGATGTATTGTCTTGTCAGGGTAACTTGACAGGACATGTCAGACCTTGTGTTCCCAAGTTCAGTGTGCCCTTCTTCATGGTGAGTGAGGGCAAACAAGAGTTCATTTGACCCAAGCTCATCAATAGCCATGTCAGCATGTAGCAGTGGAAGTGTGGGGTGAAAAGACCAGGACTCTCATCACTCACTGCATAAGTTTTAGAAATTGAGTGTGGCTTGATGTTGAAGATTAGATTGGATACTCTTGGATAAGGAAGGAAGTAATAATCCTCTCCTGACTCTCGTTTGACTGTGCTCCCATAGATTTCAGTAGTGAAGGGGAATACAGGCTGATTAATCTTTTTGGCTTGACACTCAAATAACAAGTGGTTTGGGTTTGTTTCTGTTGGACCCAGGTGAGGGAATTGGTCTTTGGACTCACAGTGGGTGGGAACAAAGCCTGTTTCAGACAATCTCAAGGGTTTAGGTATAGCAGTATGAGTCTCATCATCCCCTTCATGGTTAACACTCAAAGATTTATCCTCCATGAGGTTCAAATACCTTGGTATACAAGTATCATTCACACAGATTACCTCAACAGGTGAAAGAGTCATTTCCAAATCAATTTGCTCAATAGTTTCAGATTCTAATTTATGACAGGGTTTGACAATTTCAGGTTTTGACTATGTGTTTGCCTTAGACATAGGTTTAGGTTTCTCACATGACTTAGCAGTCTCATTGACACAAGAAGATTTCTGTTTTAAGGCATAGAAATCAGCTTTTAATTTGTCAAAAGTACAAGAAGGAGCATACTTTTCTTTCATGTAGGGTTCAACTTTATGACACGATTGCATCATACCCTTCCCTTTTATTCTCATTGAAAAATTTAGGGTGCTGTAACACAACAAGGAATCACCTTTCAAGCAGGAGAAAACCAACTCACATTTCTTTGAATAAGATAGGCATTGGCTCCTAAAACAACATTTGACCTTACACAACCGAGAAACAAAACTCCTACTATCTTGACCATCAAATGTAGGGAGTAGTAGGGCTTTACCTTTGGTATTAGGAAGAGGAAATGATCCCAGATCCTCATGCATAGCTCCATGTAGAGTTGGTGTTCCTTTGTTGTCCCTTTCAACCTTAGCTCCCCTTGTTAGAGTCTCTAACATCTTAATGACAGCTTCTAAGGACTTGGAATGAGAGCCAGGTTCATGAGGCTCTAACTTAGGACTTGTCACAGAAGGAACATATTGAATTTCTACTGATTTAACCATAGAGAAATCAGAATGCCCACAACTTTCACACAACAGATTTCTCAAGAAGCAAACCAAAGCTTTGATAACCTCTCTTCACTCATTGGGCTATTTTTGTATTTTTAATGTAGTTGGGATAATAAAATATCAACCAAAGCTTATCCTAAGACTAACACAAAGGTGGAATTGTGTTATAACCTGTCTCCGATATACCAATTTGCAGTGTAAACATCTAGGTCAGTTAATAATGCAAATGAACTAGGATTAAAAACTTGACTAACACGGTTCAATGCATTGAACTTCAAAAATTCAGATAAAATACCAAGTGACCTCCTAAATTCATGAAATTTTATGACAAGTTAGTTCAATGACTCAACTAACTCTGTGCAAATTTTCAGAACTTTCCAGGCAATCTAAGTATCTTTAATAACTCACTCTTCCAATTTGACAGACAAACTTTTAGAAATGGGTTCAATTGTGGAGAGTTGGACCTGAAAATGTAACAAGGATATAGTCACTTACTCCAATCCCACAGATTAACACAAGGAAGAAAGTTAATGATTTGGGACGACTCAAATTGAGGATTGCCATAGTCTAAGCACAGGTAATTCACAACTTAGATCAACAACAAAGATCAGACAACCCACAGTCAGTGCACATGATTGAATAAACTTTGCCACAGGTTATTGATCAACAACCATAGCCTAGCACAGGTTGTCACCAAGCCTGACTTACAACTACAGCAATTTTCACAAGTTGTTAAGATTTAATTTTTGAGAGAAATCTGAAATTTTTTTCATTCAACATAATCTGCTTTTTACAATGGTTAAAAGGCTCCTTATATAGAGCTCTACATCTAATCTTGACCCTTGAAACTAAAGCTAGCATCTAGGGCTTAAAAAGCATTACAAAAGAACTTAAGAAACTATAGCAAAGTCTCCTTATGAGGACGAACTCAACAGCATAAAACAGCCTACTGAAAATTTCAGAAAATTGAAAATTAAAGTAGCCTTGTCTATTTCCTGAAATGGCAATACAAATGCTGTCTTCTTGAGGACTGTGTGTGGCTCTCCTTGAGACTTACCTTTGAATTAATAAGGACCTTCAGGTCCCCCTCAATATCCTTATTTAGAGATTAGGACCCCAAATACATAAAGCAAGAAAATGGAATCAATAAAGCAAGAACAAGCTGTTTGCCCTTGGACTTTTCTGAATTTACGCATTTATTAAAGGACCTTCTAAGTTTAATTAGCGCAACTTCCCCTGGACTCCCTGGTAGCTCAGGCTCTTATTGATGAGGAAAATAAGCTGAATAAATAATTTGGATAGTGACCTTGAGAATTCAGACCAGCTCCTTTGATGAATTCAGAGACTGATCGATGTTGTCATGACATTCAGGATTCAGTCTTGTCTTCAAAAATTCGTATATGTTGATCCAGGTTAAAATAAATGGCTTTTGATGGCTTTAATGAAAGCTAAGGATGTTAGATTTCATTCCTAGAAGGAATTAGCCCTTGAAGTGGCTTAGAACTCGAGATATGATTTTCTGACTAAGAGCAAGCCAGAAACTGTAGATACCCAGTATCTGCACCTTCCAAAAACCACCCGATGATGATCGGACTATAACGTATTTTTGATATGCGTGCGTGAATTGGCTATACATGAGACGGTTTAATGCATTACTCGGATATGAAAAATAATTTCAAAAATGGTTTTCTAACTTCATTTGCATTAAAATAACACTATTTAGAGTTAAAACTGTCTTAGGACCCAAAACCGACTCAGAAACCCGCACCCGAGTCAATCTGAGTCAACCCGAGTCAACATGAGTCTCGAATATCAAAAATAATTCCGTGAATGTCCTTATCATGTCATTTCCTTTAAAAGGCCCCTAATTAGAGTCAAAACCGACACCGGGCCAAAAACCGACTCCAAATTCAAATCTCGACTCACACGGGTCAAACCCGAGTCAAGAACACAAAACACCTACCTCAAGTAACACCCAAAATCATCTTATTAGGTGCCCATAGTGTAACACGACATCCTATTTTATTACCACAACTCAAACCAACCAAACAATAGATAGAGCAAAGGCCACGTCCAAATTGAAAGGGACAGTACACCCCTTTCAATCACTAGGTGGCTCACGCCTCATTGGGCTATCTCTTTAGCCTCCAAGCAAACTCAATCGACCTATCACCCCACATTTCTCTATAAATACTGATGCGTGTCTTAAATATGATGTTTTACACCCCATTTTACACGCATTTCAAAGCTCATTTGTGTAGTTTATGCTACTATTTCCCCTATTTCCGTCTACTTTCGCGTTTTTGTACATTATTGCAGAAATGTGAAGAATCCAGCGGAAATCAAGCTAACTCCGTCCCCGATACCTTGCATTGCATTTGACGTGAAGTATTTACTCGAGGAATGAACTTGATGCGCATTTCGAGGCCTGAAAGATAATTTTATGAAGAATTTAGAAGCCGAGCACCAGCTATAGCAGTCGATCGACTGGTCTTCATGGTCGATCGACCAACGCACGACTTACAGGAGCTACTGTTCAGCATAGGCCAGTCGATCGACCGGCTGAAATGGTCGATCGACCACACCGTTAATCTGCGTGAATTAAGAGATCTAGAATTAGGAAGCCCATAGTAGTTAGGTTTTGGGAAATAAGAACTACGTTGTATTCTATATAACGTAACCTAGGTTTTCAGAATAAAAAAAGCTTTAATCCAGTTCTATCATCTAGTTCTTTACATACAATTCAATAATCATTAGTTTAGTTTGTTCTTTCATTAATAAAGTTTCTATTTGCATTCGGTTTTGATCTTCCCTTTACAATTCCTTCATACGGTACTTTTTCTGTTCTTAAATTCAGTTTTATTGCTTTCGTTCGTAGTATAGAATTCCTAGGTTAGATCTCCCGAAGCCAATTTATTGTTTTATGTTAATCGTTCGTTTAATTAATTTAATCATGAATTCGAATGTTTTAATTGTTAAGTTTATTGTTGTTATTATTTCCAGTATGAGTAGCTAAATCCCTCGTGCTAGGATGTAGGGAATCTGTAGCGTAGGCGGCATTAGAATAGTACGACCTAAATCGCGCCATGGTCGATCGACTGGGTTCCCTGGTCGATCGACTGGCCACGTGAGTTCAGCTTCGTTTTAATTAATTTAATTGCTATGTTTGACGAATCGAGTGCACGCGACTAGTTGAATGCCTAGGAATTGACCGACCCAATAAGAATCGAAAGATAGGGAAGGGAGATAGCCTACCTAATTAAGACGACTAGATTAATGAGATCGAAAGATGAGTTAGTTTAGCCAGGACGAAAGTTAGCATTAGTGATATTAGGGACCTGTAGCGAGATCGAAAGATGCTACCTGTTAAGAATGGACCGAGAGGACTTCTTATTTTCCCGTATTACGTGTTTGTTTTAGACCTACCTAGTATACTGCCGCCGAAACTATAGTGAACCGACCATCTTAACACCCTTTTAAATATCTGATTTCATCTATTAGTTTAGTTTGCTTTCATTTTATTGCCTTTAGTTATAGACCAATTCAAATAAAATCCCCCTCACATTTGTTACCTTAGACTAAAATTAGAAAACTAATAATTGCATCGCCTCCTTGTGGTTCGACCCTGACTGCCACTAGCTATAGTAGTAGTTTGGACTATAAATATTATCTTTGGTGCACACAACGACATGCATCAAATTTTGGCGCCGTTGCCGGGGAGGCAATTGTTTAAAATTATTAGTTGTTTATGTTTAGTCTTTCTTTTAGTTTAAGGGACATTTTTTCCTTAAACTTTTCTCATATTCTACTTGTAGTTTCTTCTTATGCGCAGGTCACAGGGTGGTGAATTACTACCGTTCAATCCTGAGATTGAGAAGACTTTGAGTGAGTTGAGACGATCATCTAGGGTATTGCTGACAGAGGAAGAGTTGAGTACTCTGTCTAGTTACTACGAGAACGCTCTATTTGAGGAAGATCCACCTTCATCTCCCGTTTCCACTTCTTCAGCTGAGACCGTCACATCTCCAGACATGGCTGAGGAAGCGAGTATAGCCAGTCACTCTGAGCCGATAGCTGAGAATCTCTATAAGGGATTCGCATTACCAGGGACAGATAGGAAATTCGAGCCGAAGCCATCCTATATCAACTTGGTTGAGAGAAACCAATTCGGGGGAGCTGCGAATGAAGATGCAGCCAAACATATGGAGACATTCATCGATTACTGTTGTTCCATACCCCCACCAACCAGTGTGACCCAAGACCAGGTGAAGGAAACTATGTTCATTTTTCTCTTCGTGATGCTTCAAGGGAGTGGTACCGAGACCTGGATCGAGCTGCTAATGGGATCACGGATTCGAAGTCATTGGCCCTGGCATTCTACAAGAAATATTTTTCTGCCTCGAAGACGAATGCCATTAGAGCTCAGATCACGAGCTTTAAACAGGGTCCGGATGAGAATTTTCATGAGGCATGGGTCCGTTTCAAGAAGTTGGTGCGAACTATTCCACACCATGGGTTCGAGAAATGGAGCCTATGCAATCAATTTTATAATGGGCTCTATGACGATCAGAGGGCTATCCTGGATGCAGCAGCCAATGGTCGATTCCAGGAGAACGTGGGAGAGACTAAGTGGTGGAAAATTATCGATGATTTGGCCACCCATAATGCTGAGTATGGAAATTCCAGGGGAAATCAAAGGAGAAGTGCTGAATCCCCTTTTGTAGCTGCATTAGAGGCCCTTACTGCGAGATTTGATAAGTACGAGTTGGGAGGAGCTTCGAAAGGAGGGATCTGTCAAGTGAATGCTGTGTCAGACGGTCCTTTCGTCTGTGAAAGATGTGGAGCTGAGGGACATGTTTCAGACCATTGTCCTAATCCCTATGAGTCTTGTGCTGCCTTTCAACATTATAGGCCGACAAACACTTATTTTGAGCCGAATGTCCATCCGAACTTGAGGTGGAGTAGCCAAAATGTCCTAAATCCAACTCCACCTCCACAGCAGCAGCAACAGCAGAATTATGTGCCCCCTCATAAGCAGCAGCAGCCATATCAAAAGCCTCCGTATATTCTACAGCAGCAACAACAATCCCAAAGTTATGATTTCAATGAGTTGAAAAATTTGTTGCTGAAAGAGTCTCAAGCTAGAGAGGCCGGGATGAAGATGTTGGAGAGCCAAATTGCTCAATTGGCAAGTAAGAATACAACTCGAGCTTCGGGACATTTACCAACGCAGACTGATCAAAAGGAGACCCTTAATGCAATTACATTGAGGAGTGGGTCTATCCTTGATGGGCCCGCTATGGTTGAGGATATCGCTGAAAAAGATGAGGCGGAACTGAGCAAGACAAAGGCCGTGGTAAACAGTGGCAAGAAAAAGACGTTTGTCAGGTATGTCAGTCGATTGACTGACATACCCAGTCGATCGACCAGTCAGCGAAGTGAAACAACTATTGTTCCTGTAGAAGTCAGTCGATCGACTGACATTCATGGTCGATCGACTAACAACGCTGCTGATGGTGAGTCTTTTCGTCCTCCAATGCCAAATAACTTGAGGGACCACTTGTTTCGGGGTACGACTACTCCGAAAATATTGAGGTCAGACCCAAATGCTGATGGGTCAGTCCCGGTTCCGAAGTATGACCCGACGACGATTAATGGTTCATTTTTGAGACGGTCTGAAGAAGGGTCAAGCTACAACAAAGAGAAGGTAGTGGATTTTCAGCCTAAATCCACCGATGCCGGCATGAGAGACCTAGAGGAGAGGGCTAAGTTACTTCTTACAGCCCCTTATCCAGAGAGATTGGTGCCGACGAAGGAAAGGAATCGTTTAATATATTTGAAAATGTTATTCGTAGCTTAAACGTACAAGTTCCTTTTCTTGAGTTAGTTAATCAAGTGCCTGCTTACATGAAATTTATGAAGCAACTTTTGTCTAAAAAGAAGTCCCTTGAAACTGTGCACACTGTCGCACTAACTGAGGAGTCATGTTCCTATTTGACCCATACAGTACCTCACAAACTAGAAGACCCAGGTAGTTTTTCTGTCCCATGTAGTATTGGCACCTTTTCTATTGAGAAGGCCTTATGTGACCTAGGAGCCAGAGTTAATGTCATGCCCTTGGGTCTTGCTAGGAAGTTGAAATTGACTAGGTTTGCAGTCACAAACATGACAGTACAGATGGCTGATCGATCTGCGGTCCAACCTATAGGAGTCTTAGAGGACATTCCCGTGCAAATAGGAAAGTTCTTTTTCCCTGTTTACTTCGTTGTACTAGATATGCCTGAGGATGCTCACATTCCTATCATATTGGGTAGACCATTTCTGCACACTGCTGGTGCAGTTATAGATGTTGGCTCAGGGACTCTGACCTTCAAAGTAGGGAAACACTCCATTGTCTTTGCCCAGACAGCTAAGAAGAAAGACCCCATGTGGCTGGTCACTTGTAATACGTTTTCTGAAAAGAAATCCTATTTTGTGCTTCCTGATATGCCTGTCTCTATGCATGTTTCTGCTATAACACCTTCGCCCCAGATTGGGAGCAAATTGAAGGAAGATTCTTCTGTTTTGGATATTGCAGGAGCTGGTTTGGGGAAGGAAGAGCCGCATGTTGCTCCAGCTGTGAAGGAGCCAATCGTTCAAAGAGGCGGTTTAGGATGTCTTAGCTATGGTACAGATGAGGAGCCTGATGAGGAGCCAGTCAAAGTGAGGGAGTCCGACTTGGACTTTGATGAGCCAGAAGAGGTCATTTCTTGGGAAGATGTTGAAGCAGTTGATCCGTTGAGTTTTGCGGATGTTGGAGTTGAGAAGAGTGCAACCGAGGAGATGAGCACTGTAGAGGCTACTTCCTGTAGCCAGAAGCCGAGCAAGTGGGCCATTCCGTGGCCGTTCTTGATGAACTATTAGTTGATCAAATGCTTTTTCAAAAACTTTCATTTTATTGCTTTCGTTAAACTCTTTTGATTGTTTTTATGTGCGCGAGACTTCGCATTTTAATAAGTTTGCTTAGATTTTAAACACTTTAGTCAGTTACTTTGGGTTTTGCGCAATTTTGGGCGCGTTTTTATGTGTATTTACAGGTTTGTAGACCTTGATAGCTCAATTTATTGAGCTAATTGAAGAAATCAGAACTTACAGCAGGTTTTCCAGTCGATCGACTGGCCAGTATGGTCGATCGACTGAGCTGCGACTTCCAGGAGCTTCTGTTCCTGTTCACTTTGGTCGATCGACTGGGTGATGTGGTCGATCGACCACCCTGCGCTGCTGTACCTGTTCACGACCATTCCCTTGCTGTGTTTGGTCGATTTGCAGAATTTAGGGAGTCTTTTCTCCACTTTATTCTCCGACTCATTTCTGTTTTCTTCCGTTTCTTTATTTTACACATAATTTTGCGTTTCAATAATTGTTTTCTCGTTTTACGCGCGGTATTTTCTGTCTTTTCAGGTACTTATTGGTAGCACTGTTGGCTACTGAAACCTCCTAGCTCACGCTGGTTTGGGGAGGTTTCCTTTTGCTGCGCTTAAAGTCTTGTGAGTTTCCGAGTCCTTATTTCATGTCTTATTTAGTTAATTTGTCGCAAATTCCCGTTTCCCTTTTATTTCATTACATGATTTTGCACAATGGGGACATTGTGTGATTTGGTTTGGGGAAGGGTTTTGCAGAGCATTCATATGTTTTTGCATTCACGTTTAATTATTCTGTTTGCATTGTTTATTTAATTTCTCCATATATACAAATTTCAAAAAAAAAAAAAAAAAAAAGAATTCAAATTCAAAATTGAATAATTTCACAAAATTTCCAAAAATGCACGTTTATTCTAGCATGTAGGTTGAGTCGGAACGGTAGTATTTCAATGATGACATTGCATTTTCAGCTGTTTTATGCCTAAGCCTTGCTAATTGACATGTTATTAGTAGAATCATATATGCATAGTCTACGAGTTTCGTTAATTTTTTGCTGGACTTGAGACTTGACTTAGATTTTGGCAAACTGCATCATTTTCTGAGGTTTAGAGCTTATAACTGGTGTCATCTGTGACCAGTTTATCTAAGATTGTGAGTAGTTACTCCTTATGAGACATGTTACATAAATGTGCATAAATATGAAATCTGCTTAATACCTGTATGCATTTGGTTTGTGGTTTGTTGACACATGTGGAAGAGGTCACCCCTTTGTTCATTTTGCCCATAAGCTCCACACTGCCAAAAATAGCCTTTTTGTCCCGTTAACTACATCCTACATTTAGCCTGCCCTTGTCAAGCTAGTAGTTTAGTTTTTGGGATTGTTACTACGTTTTTGGTGGCATTTGCTCATTTTGAGATGTTGTTGGGAAGATGAAAAAGGAAGGAAAGAAGAAAGAAAATGAAAATTAGAATTGAAAAAGAAAAAAAAAAAGAGAAGAAAAAAAAATGATTCGAAAAAAAAAGAAAAGCGTGTTGTACTGTAGAGGGCAGTCGATCGACTGCCTCCTATGGTCGATCGACTGAAGCCCGAGAAAAGAGAAAAACAAAATCACATGTTGGAGTTTTGATCAGTTGGTGATTTTATTCCCATGCTTTATTATCATCATTTGCGGAATTACATTTATTATGGAGATTGTGAGATTTGTGCTTGATAATTAGCACCCGTTTTATTGTTAATCTTGAGCAAGAAGTTGGATGTTGTTACTAATTTGGTTCCCTTAGTTACTAGTTTGGCTTTTAACTCTGTTTTTATCCAAATTTAATCTAGCCTCTTCTTACCCATACCTCACATATCCATATTTACCTCGGCATGTGTCATGGTCATTTGTTTGGTTGGAATGCATATGTATGGTTCTAGAGATTATTTTCATATTAGATTGCAGGCATGTTCTTATAGGTCGTACTTAAGTGAGTGTCATTACAAAATGAATTCTTTCTATCTTTACATATATTCACCTTGTGCTTATTTGAGTGATTTGAGCGACCGTGAGAGTCCGATTTGATAAGTCTCTACAGTTGACGGTTCAGCAGTTTTTATCGACTTCATAACTCGTTTGCATGATTCACATTGCTAGTTGATTGTTAGTTGTTGCATTTAATTGGTTTAGGCTATTCGGTTTGCATTTCGTTCTAAGATTGAACTCGTTCCATTAGGATTTAGGATCGAGTCTAGTTCTTGCTTGGGGACAAGCAAGGGTTTGGTTTGGGGAAGTTTGATGCGTGTCTTAAATATGATGTTTTACACCCCATTTTACACGCATTTCAGAACTCATTTGTGTAGTTTATGCTACTATTTCCCCTATTTCCGTCTACTTTCGTGTTTTTGTACATTATTGCAGAAATGTGAAGAATCCAGCGGAAATCAAGCTAACTCCGTCCCCGTTACCTTACATTGCATTTGACGTGAAGTATTTACTCGAGGAATGAACTTGTTGCGCATTTCGAGGCCTGAAAGATAATTTTATGAAGAATTTAGAAGCCAAGCACCAGCTATAGCAGTCGATCAACTGGTCTTCATGGTCGATCGACCAACGCACGACTTACAGGAGCTACTGTTCAGCATAGGCCAGTCGATCGACCGGCTGATATGGTCGATCGACCACACCGTTAATCTGCGTGAATTAAGAGATCGAGAATTAGGAAGCCCATAGTAGTTAGGTTTTGGGAAATAAGAACTACGTTGTATTCTATATAACGTAACCTAGGTTTTCAGAATAAAAAAAGCTTTAATCCAGTTCTATCATGTAGTTCTTTACATACAATTCAATAATCATTAGTTTAGTTTGTTCTTTCATTAATAAAGTTTCTATTTGCATTTGGTTTTGATCTTCCCTTTACAATTCCTTCATACGGTACTTTTTCTGTTCTTAAATTCAGTTTTATTGCTTTCGTTCGTAGTATAGAATTGCTAGGTTAGATCTCCCGAAGCCAATTTATTGTTTTATGTTAATCGTTCGTTTAATTAATTTAAGCATGAATTTGAATGTTTTAATTGTTAAGTTTATTGTTGTTATTATTTCCAGTATGAGTAGCTAAATCCCTCGTGCTAGGATGTAGGGAATCTGTAGCGTAGGCGGCATTAGAATAGTACGACCTAAATCGCGCCATGGTCGATCGACTGGGTTCCCTGGTTGATCGACTGACCACGTGAGTTCAGCTTCGTTTTAATTAATTTAATTGCTATGTTTGACGAGTCGAGTGCACGCGACTAGTTGAATGCCTAGGAATTGACCGACCCAATAAAGATCGAAAGATAGGGAAGGGAGATAGCCTACCTAATTTAGACGACTAGATTAATAAGATCGAAAGATGAGTTAGTTTAGCCTTTTAAATCACTTTTCAGGACGAAAGTTAGCATTAGTGATATTAGGGACCTGTAGCGAGATCGAAAGATGCTACCTGTTAAGAATGGACCGAGAGGACTTCTTATTTTCCCGTCTTACGTGTTTGTTTTAGACCTACCTAGTATACTGCCGCCGAAACTATAGTGAACCGACCATCTTAACACCCTTTTAAATATTTGATTTCATCTATTAGTTTAGTTTGCTTTCATTTTATTGCCTTTAGTTATAGACCAATTCAAATCAAATCCCCCTCACATTTGTTACCTTAGACTAAAATTAGACAACTAATAGTTGCATCGCCTCCTTGTGGTTCGACCCTGACTGCCACTAGCTATAGCAGTAGTTTGGACTATAAATATTATCTTTGGTGCACACAACGACAGGCATCAAATACCAACCTTCACACACCATAATCTCCACGCGAGTGTCCACCCCCTCACATCTCCCTTAAACTTCTAGACTCGACTTCCTAAGTCACAAAATCGACACGTATTTTCGACCTACCGATCGAAAACACAAGCCTTACACATTTTGTTTGGTACCGTCGCCGTGCATTCGACCGACCCATTCGACCAACTCAACATTAATCAACATGTTTTTCAACAACATATTTTCAACTCATTTTCAAAACAAAATCCTTTTTTAAGGCACTCTTTTAAACTTCTTTGATCGCGAGTAGTCACAACGATAAAACCGTCTCTAAAGTCGTCTACCTCACAAACATCAATATACGTAAGTTTGAGGGTGTAAATATTCCATTTATTTCATGTCTTTACTGTTTTTATGAGTTTATAAGCATGAACAATGCATAACACGATTCAAATATAGGTTAGATGAGCCAAAATCGAGTTTTGGCCTGAGACAGAAGCTCTTTGCTATGCAAAGAGGCTCACGCCTCTTGTGGCTTCTCGGGTCAGACTCAAACGTGTTTGAGTTCATCTCCTTCAACACTTTCTTTTATTTTTACTTCTTTTCTATTACAGTTTCTACCATTTTAATTCATTTTTATGATAAATATTTTAACCATAAATCGTAATCACCCTTGGTTCCTTATACCATGACGGTTTAATTCGTGACTCGGTGATATTATTGGTTAGTTACATTTTAATGGGTATTTTAACCCCCTTTTCTTTTACTTAGCATTTTTCTTATTTATTTACATTTGCAAGCATATTAGTCATAACTCATAATCATCCTTGGTTCCTTACACCATGTCGGTTTAATCTGAGTACGATGACAAACTTAACTAATTACAAAGAAATGAACTTAACGTATCAGTTCATACCAAACATTTTCCTTTTACTTTTATTTTCATCTTTTTCTTGAGCATATCATATGTCACCCATGGTTAAAATAAATACCATGTCGATTTAATTCGGATGCGGTGATGAAACGCTCAAGCACATATATTTTACATTTTTATTTGTAAACTATTCTTTTCAAACTTGCAAATCCGACAACGAATATTACAAAGATAATAGTAATTATTTCGAGTCATGCAAATCATTAAACACAAAAGCGGCCGTGATGACCCTTTCATCAAAGGCATTTTTTAACGACCTTTTAAAACGGTTTTTCATAACCTTTTTAACAACCAGGAGACGCTCCTTGGGTCGACTCCTGGCTCGCGCCCCAAGAAGTCGTCTGTTTTCATATTTCAAAACCTGGAGAAAGCCTCATTCCCTCGCCAATAGGCTCGCGCCCCAATGGGCCTGCTTGGCACTGTTCTGTCTCGTTTTAGCCCTTGTCTAGAATGATCCCAATTACGGTTAACCCGAATACATGACGGATCATATTGACAAGTTTTCATTTTTACCCTTTGTCATTTGACACCCCTTTTCAAATAAATGAATCGTGTTAGGCACCATAATCCGAATTTCGTAAACAGATGTTTAATTTCCATCTTCACATGCAAATCAATCTAAATCCAACTCGACATCATTTTCTTGATATTTGGATAAACAAACCGACTTAGGAAATTCTCACATGTTAGGTTAAAATTTTGGATGCATTCATGCATTTAAACCGTTTTATCAAGTTTTGCACTTAAACAACCACGATCGATCAGTAGAGGCCGCTAACGCTGGCGGGATTGGGTGTTCGATTAAAGAGCTTCCCAATAAGTACCCTCACCCCTTACTCAGAACCTTTGGATAGTGGATGGCCTTATCCAGGGCATACGAAAGTCATTCTAGCGATAAGATGCTAAAGGGGGATGAGTCCTTATCTTTAGTACCTATGGGAAACCCCTCTTTGTTGCCTTGGCTGACCTAGGTATAAAGTGGATTTGAACGGGTTCCAAGCATCCCACAAATTCTTGGTGGTGACTCCGAACATCTCTACATCGTTTCGAGACCTTTGCCGAGACGAAACCGACCGATCTAAAACGATCCGGTCGAAAGCATTTTTACGCCGCCAAGCGTGGCTTTCAAAAAACCGCTGCATGTCCACATTTTGGCTTGGCGTGGAGGTGGCCCGTGAATACGAACCGGTAGGCGGCTCTCGCCCGCAGACCTGCTTGTGGCCCATGACCACAGATTGGCGACTCCGCTGGGGATAACCAGGACACTTTTGTCTTGTGATCCTTATAGGTGAAAGTCGAACGAGGTCGTGGTTTAAGTGCATTAATTGATATTACGGTCATAAGTCGGGTTCCTTGTCCGGACCCACAACCTAACCTTTATCGACCAATTGGCTCGTCCCGTCGGCGTGAGTTTTCTCATCCCCACGTTTCGAATCCCGATTGAGTCAAGCATATCGTTGACGTTACACATTTATGTTTCGTCAAAGAGCTTTCATTTCCTTCGTGCACGAGGCTAGGGCACCCTCCTTACACATTTTGTTTGGATTGGTATCCCTTTCGAAAATCGGGGTTTGATCGCTTGGTGTGTAACCCACTCTTTTAAGCCAAAACCCATGTTATCATTATGCATATGATGAAACTGCGAGTGCTTATGTGTTATGTGATCATAAGTCCTTCCGTGTCATTTCTAAACTTTCAAAACACCTTTTTGCGCCGTTATAATGGTCATTTCAAACCACGGTCTTTTGCCGAACGTTGCAAACCTTTTTATGCCATCGTAATGGAGATTTTCAAACCCGGTTTTTACAACCGTTTCAAAGCACCTTTTTATACCGTTATAATGGCCATTTCAAAACCCGGTTTTTTATAACCATTTCAAAGTACACCTTTTCATGCCGTTGTAATGATGATTTTATACCTTGGTATTCACGAACCATTTTAAAATACCCTTTTTACATCGTCATAATGGTCGTTTCAAACCTCGGTCTCTCGCCGACCGTTGCATCTCAGAATGCCCTTTTATGCCGTCGTAATGACGAATTCTACCCTCGAATTATCAAAATTCGAAATCAATTTTCAAACCGTAGTAATGACGATTTCAACCCGTGTAATTTTCCGAATTTCAAATATCGTTTTCGAAATCAAATTTGGCTTTTCTAACCCGTCGTAATGACGAATTCAATCCTCACAATTTCCAATTTCAAATCTTTGAAAACCAATTTAACTGTTTTCAGATTTCAAATTCGATTTTAAATCATTTGGAAACAAATTTAACCGTTTTAAAATTTCAATTCAAAATGAAATCTTTGAAAACAAATTTAACCGTTTTCAGATTTCAAATCCAATTTCAAATTATTTGGAAACAAATTAAACCATTTTCAAATTTTCAATTCGAAGCAAAATCTTTGAAAACAAATTTAACCATTTTCAAATTTTCAACCCAAATTTCAATTCGCTTGAAAACAAACTTAACCGTTTTCAAATTCACCAAATTCAAATCGTTTGACAACAAATTTAACCGTTTTCAAATTTTTAATTCAATTTCAAATCCTTTGAAAACATATTTAACCGTTTTCATAGCCATTGTGATGACGATACCAAATTCTTCAATTCTCGATTTTCAAATCCGTGATTCCTAATTTCGAAACCCGTCTTTGAAAATAACGTACTGTTTTCTAAGCCGTTGCAACCCCCGTTTATTTCAAACCCGTCTTCCGAAAATGACCTCAACCTTTTTCGAAAGACAACCTCAAGCAAATCTCGCTTTTTTTGAAAATCTATATTTTCGAAAATCCTTTTTAAATAATGACATCAAAAATATTAGTCCACTTTTCCGATTCAGCCTCGAGTTGATTAGAGTCCATTCGATTTCAAGTCAAGCCGTCTTGATAACGTCGAGTCTCTGCCGAAGTTAGCACCTACCTTATGGTCTAGGTCGTGTCGCCTAATTGTTGAGACATCTTCAATGGCGTTAGCAGAGTCAAAACCTCTTGGGTATTAAACCCGTCTTCCCCTACATTACGGGTTAAAGGTCAAGTTTGTGTACATGTCTTGTCTAATGGCGTCACGCCAACAACGCACATCCAAATCCCATCAGAAGTTGTCTGTCTAGGCATCACTATGCCAAAGTCGACTCTCGAGTCAAAGTTCAATGTCATGCACCCCGAGTTCAAACACAATAGGTTGTAGATACCCATTATCTGCTGAGACTCCAACAAACACCCGATGATTATCGGAATACAACATGTTTTGGAATCGCGGCGTTTGATCGACAGTTTGTGTACAACTTTACGTCGGAAAACTTAAAAACGATTTCAAAACATTTCAAAAATACCTGGAGTGTTTAATGCACGACGACGGGGTCACAATGACACTAACTAGAGTCAAAACCGACACCGGACCAAAAACCGACTCAAAAATTCAAATCCCGACTCCAACAACGAGTCAAACCGAGTCAACCACCAAAAACAAAACATTTCAAACCTTCTACCTTAAGTTTTCCTGTATTCATGAATGGTCAAGTACCAAACATGTGACTACAAAACCTAGGATAGAACAAATCATGATTGCGTTTGTTGTGAAAGTGACAACACAACACGAAGTACCGCGACGTGGCTCACGCCTCTTTGAGCAGCCCAAGTGGCCACTGATACCCGTCGTTGTGAGTACCAAAGATAAAATTTATAATTCCTATTAAGACTAACCTAGGCTAGTGGTAACAGGGTCGAATCACAAGAAGTCAGATGTAAATTCTAGTTGATTTATATTCAGTCTAAGGTAACAATTGTGGGGGTTAAGTTGAGATGGTCTATAGCTAAGAACAAATAAAGATAACAAACTAAACAGATGGTTTAACAGATAGAGAAATGGGTACTAGGATGATCGGTTCATTATAGCTTCGGCGGCAGCAAACTAAGTCGGTCTGAGTCAACACATGTGAGGCGGGAAACAAAGAGGTCCTCTCGGTCCACTCTTAACAAATAGCATCTTTCGATCTCGCTATAGGTCCCTAATATCATTAATACTAACTTTTGTTCTGAAAAGTGACTAACGGTCTAAACTATACCTATCTTTCGATCTTAGCACAGTTTAGTCGATTCAATTGATGGTCTAACAACTTACCCTATCTCTCGATCTATTGGGTCAATCATAAAGGGGTATCTAACTGGTCGCATGCATTCGATTCGTTAAATACAACAATTAAAATCAATTAAAACGAAACAAGCTCACGAGGTCAGTCGATCGACCGAGTAAGGTGGTTGATCGACCAAAACGCGGGTTCAGGCCGTGTCTAATCTAATGCCGCCTATGCTATAATTCGCCTACATCCTAGCACAAATTATTTAGTTACTCATGCTAAGGGTAAAAACAATAACATTGACGATGAAACTAGCTACTGAATTCATGCTTAAAACGGTAAAGAAAGCAATTGACATAAACAATGAAATTGGTTGCGGGAAACTAGCTAGCAATTCTAAACTATTGATAAAATAGAGATGAACTAAAATTAGGGCAGAAGAATACCGAATTGCAGAGGAAAGATTAGTTATTAAGAACCGAAAATCCAATGCTCAACAATCCCAAACCCTAACTATCTATCAAGAACCGTATGCGGAAACTTAATGAAAATTACTGAATAAAACATAGGTAAAAACTTGGATGATAAACTGAATGTTTATGAGTTACGTTATATAGCAAATTAACGTCACTTCTTATTTCCTAAACCTAGCATCATGGGCTTGCGCTTCCTCAGTCTTCTAATTCTCGTCTAAAATAGCAGTTGGGTCGATCGACTAAGGTAGGTGGTCGATCGACTGGTCCTCAGTGTACAGTAGCTTCTGGAACCCGAACATTGGTCGATCGACTGAGGGTGATGGTCGATCGATTACTTGAGCTGCTACTTGACTTCTTAAAACTCGTGGACTTGTCTTTTGGGCCTTGAATTGCGCACCAAGCTCGTTCCTCGGGTGAATACTTCACGTCAAATGCAATGCAGGATACTCGGGGACGGATTTAGCTTGATTTTCCCGTTGAATTCTTCACATTTCTGCAATAATGTACAAAACACGGAAGTAGACGAAAATAGGGAGAAATGCAGCATAAACTACACGAATGAGCTCTGAAATGCGTGTAAAATGGGATGTAAAACATCATATAAAAGACACACATCAAACGTCCCCAAACCAAACCCTTGCTTGTCCCCAAGCAAGAACTATACTCGATCTAAAGAAACGAGTTCAATCTCAGAGCGAATTGCAAACTGTTAAGCCTAAACCAAATTTAATGCACAACCAACAATCAACTAGCAAATGAATCATGCAAACGAGTTATGTAGTCGTTAAAAATATGCTGAACCGTTAACTGTAAAGACTCATCAAATTGGACTCTCACGGGTCGCTCAAATCACTCAATAAGTACAGGTGAATATATGTAAGATAGAAAGAATTCATTTTGTAGTGACTCTCACCTAACTACGACCTATGAAGACATGCCAGCAATCTAATATGAAAATAATCTCTACAACCGTACATATGCATTCCAACCAAACAGATGACCATGACACATGCCGAGGTATATATGGATATGTGAGGTATGGGTAAGAAGAGGCAAAGATAATTATGGGAGTGTGGAGGTACAGGTGATCAAACTAGTACCTAATAAAACCATATGACAACATCCAACTTCTTGCTCATAATCAAACGAAACGGTGCTATAGCAAGCACAAAACTCACAATCTCCGGTATAAAAGTAATCAACTAACTCCCTAATAGATACTAAAGCAACATGGGAGCAAAAATCGCCATAAGATAAGGACTGAATCATGCGAATTGATTTTTCTTTTTTTTTTCTTTCCACATCCAGTCGATCGACCATAAACGGCAGTCGATCGACTGCTTCTACAGTACAGAATTCTCTTTTTTCTTTTTCGAGTCTTTTTTTCTCTTCTTTTTTTTTTCTTTTTTTCTCTTTTATTTCTCCTTTATTTCATCTTCCCAATAACGTCTCAACAGAGCATATGCCACCAAAAATGAGTAACAACCCCAAGAACACAGACTACTAGCTTGACAAAGGACAGGCTAAATGTAGGATGTAGTATATGGGACAAAAAGGGATATTTTTGGCAGTGTGGAGCTTATGGGCCTAATAAGAAAAGGGAAACCTCTACCACATGTGTCGACAAACCACAAACCGAATGCATACAGGTATTAAGCATATCAAGTTCATATTTATGCAAATTAAGGAACATGTCTCATAAGGAGAACTACTCACATTCCTAAATAAACCGGTCATGGATGTCACCAGTTATAGGCTCTAAACCTCAGAATGTATGATGTAGTTTGCCAATTTTCTAAGTCAGGTCTCAAGTCCAGCAAATAATTAACGAGAACTCGTAGATATGGATATACGATTCTACTAATAACATGTTAATCTAGCAAGGCTCAGGCAAAACAGGTGCAAATGCAGAATCATCATGGAACTACTACCGTTCCGACTCGACCTATATGCTAAAATAAACGTGCATTTTATGGAAATTTTTCAATTTTTCAATTTTTTTGGAATTTTGTATATATAAGAGAAATGAAACAATGCAAAACAAAATTAAACGTGAATGCAAGCAAATGATATGCAACGCAAAACCCTTCCCCAATCCAAATCGCACGATGTCCCCATTGTGCAAAATCATATAATGAAGAAAAGAGAAATGGGAATTTGCGAGAAAATTAAGTAAATATGACGTGAAGTAGAGAAATCAGGAACTCACAAGACTTTAAGCGCAAAAGGAAACCTCCCCAAACCAGCGTGAGCTAGGAGGTTTCAGTTGCTAGCAGTGCTACCATAAGTGCCTGAAAAGACAGAAAAATACCACGCATAAGACTGAGAAAACAATTTTGAAGCGGTAAAATTGTGCATAAATTAGAGAATTTGAAGAAATAAGTAATATGACGGAAACTAAAGCGGAGTAGCAAACTCCCTTAGGTCCGCATATCGACCAAACACAGCAGGGGAGAGGTCGTGAACAAATACAGCAGCAGTGGTCGATCGACCAAGAAGATCAGTCGATCGACCAAGTGGGCGTGAACAGTAGCTCCTGTAAACCGGCAAATCAGTCGATCGACCATGTATGCCAGTCGATCGACTGAAAACACTGCTGCAACATCTTAATTCTTCGTATTAGCTCAATAACTAGAGCTACCGAGGTCTAAAACCTGCAAATGCACAATAATACGCGCCCAAAATTGCGCAAAAGCCAGAATAAAGTCTAAAGTACTTAAAAATCCTAAAAAAAACGAAATAAAATGCGAAGTTTTCGCGCACACAAAAGGCAATAAAAAATCTTTTTAACAAAAGCAAATAAAATGAAGTTTATAACGAGCTCGATCAACTAATAGTTGATCAAGAAGGACCACGGTATGGCCCATTTCGTCGGCTTCTGGCTATAGAGGTAGCCTCAATGGTGCTCATCTTATCAGTGCACACCCTTCGGCCTTCGACAAATCGGAGAGCTCAATGGATCAACTTCGTCATCTCCCCAATCAAGGGTCTCTTTGGGCTCATCGGAATCCAAGTCGGACTCCTTTGCTTTGACTGGCTCGTCATCAACTATCTCATTTATTCCATAGCTCAGGCAACCAAGACCTCCTCTTTGAATGATAGGCTTTGTCGCAGCTAGAGTGACCTGCAGCTCATCCTTCCCCAAACCAGCTCCTGCAATGTCTAAAACAACAGATTCTTCCTCCTTTTCGCTCCCAACGGGGCGGAGGGGTTAGCACAGAGTAGTAATAGAGACAGCAATTCGGGAAGCACAAAGTACGATTTCTTTTCGAAAACCGTATTACAAGTAAAGCCACATGGGGTCCTTCTTTTTAGCAGGTTGGGAAAAAATGATAGAATGTTTCCCAACTTTGAAGGTCAAAGTTCCAGAGCCTACGTCAATAATCGCACCGGCGGTGTGCGTAAAAACGCCTACCTAGGATGATCGGTATATGGGCATCCTCAGGCATGTCAAGGACAACAAAGTCAACAGGGAAGAAAAACTTCCCTATTTGGACGGGTATGTCCTCTAGGACTCCTATAGGCTCGACCGCAGATCGGTCGGCCATCTGAACTGTCATGTCTGTGATAGCAAACCGGGTCAACTTAAGCTTCCTAGCTAAACTCAAGGGCATGACGCTTATACTAGCCCGTAGGTCACATAATGCCTACTCAATAGAGAAGGTACCTATTTTGCAAGGAACAGAAAAACTGCCCGGATCCTCTAACTTATGGGGCGCAGTGTGAGACAGATAGGAGCAAGACTCCTTAGTAAGTGCGACAGTGTGCACTGTTTCAAGTGACCACTTTTTGGACAAAAGTTGTTTCATAAATTTAGTATAAGCGGGCACTTGGTTAACTAACTCGAGAAAAGGGACCCGTACATTCAGACTACGAATAACTTTTTCAAATTTGCTGAAAGATACCTGTTCCTTGGTCGGCACTAGCCTCTCCGGGTAAGGGGCTGTAAGAAGTACCTTAGCCCTCTCCTCCAATTCACGCACGCCGGCATCTTTGGACTTAGGCTGGAAGTCCGTCACCTTCTCTTTGTTGAAGCTAGACCCCTCTTCAGACCGTCTCAAATGTGAGCCATTAACCGTCATTGGGTCGAACTTCGGGACCGGGACTGACCCATTAGCACTCGGGTCTTGTCCTAAAGTCTTTGGGACTGTGGTACCCCGAAACAAGTGGTCTCGCAGATTATTTGGCATTAAAGGACGAAATTCCTCAGCATCAGCAGCGATCTCAGTCGATCGACCACTGTCCTCAGTTGATCGACCGAGATGTACAGATTCGAAGCTCAGTAACCCGTGCTTCTTGATCGATCGACTAGGTATATCAGTCGATCGACTGATATACCTGGTAGACGGCTGTTTCTTTGATTTATTCGTTGAAGCTTTGTTTTGACTTGTTTCCGGCTCATCTTTTTCAACAGCGTCCTCGACCATGGCAGGACCATCAAGGGTGGACCCGCTCCTCAAGGTGATGGCATTTAAGGTCTCCTTTTGGTCAGTTTGGGTCGGCAAGTGTCCGGGAGCTCGAGTGTTGCTTTTGCTAGCCAATTGAGCTATTTGGCTCTCTAGTAGCTTCATCCCGGCCTCTCTTGCTTGGGACTCCTTTAGCAACAAGTTCTTAAGCTCAGAGAATTCAGAATTCTGCGATTGTTGTTGTTGTGGCACATAATGAGGTTTCTGATATTGTTGTTGCTTTTGATGAGGGGGCACATAGGGCTGCTGCTGCGGCGGAGGTTGAGTTGGATTCATTACATTTTGGCTCCTCCAACTCAAGTTCGGATGGGTATTCGGCTCATAGTAGGTGTTGGTCTGCCTATAGTGTTGAAAGGCAGCACAAGATTCAAAGGGACTAGGGTAGTTTTTCGAGACATGGCCCTCACCTCCACACCTTTCACAGACGAAGGGACCGTCTGACACAGCATTGACTTGGTACATCCCACCTTTAGAAGCTCCTCCTCGTTCATACTTGTCAAATCTCGCAGTAAGAGCCTCAAGCGCAGCGACAGAGGAAGATTCAGCAGCTCTCCTCTGGTTCCCTCTAGAATTCCCATACTCGGCCTTGTGGGTAGCTAGGTCGTCAATGATCTTCTACCCTTTGGTTGCTCCCAAATTCTTAGCAAATCGTCCATTGGCTGCAGCATCCAAAATGGCCCTCTGATCGTCGTACAACCCATTGTAGAAATGATTGCACAAGCTCCACTTTTCGAACCCATGGTGCGGTATGGTTCGCACCAACTTCTTAAATCGGACCCATGCTTCGTGGAAATTCACATCTGGCCCTTGTTTAAAGCCCGTGATTTGAGCTCTAATAGCAATCGTCCTTGAAGCAGAAAAGTACTTCTTGTAGAATGCCAATGCCAATGAATTCCAATCGGTCATCCCCTGAACGGTCCGGTCCAAATCTCTATACCACTCCCTTGCGGCATCACGAAGAGAGAAGATGAACATGGTCAACTTGATCTGGTCTTGGGTCACGCCGGCTGGTGGGGGTATGGAACAGCAGTAGTCAATAAAAGTCTCTATATGCTTAGCTGCATCTTCATTTGCAGCTCCCCCGAACTGGTTCTTCTCAACCATGCTAATGTATGAAGGCTTTGGTTCAAACTTCCTGGCATCTGCTGGTAATTCGAACCCCTTATATAAGTTTTCAGCTGTCAGCTCAGAATGACTAGCTATACTCGCTTCCTCGGCCATGACTGGAATTTCCGGAGAAGTAACTGTCTCGGCTGAAGAAGTGGAAACGGGTGAAGACTGTGGGTCTTCTTCGAACAGATTGTTCTCGTAATAGCTTGACAGAGTACTCAGCTCTTCCTCTGTCGGTAGTACTCTTTGTGTTCGTCTCAACTCGCGCAAAGATTTCTCTATCTCAGGGTCAAATGGCACTAGTTCACCACCCTGTGACCTGCGCATAAGAGGAAACTACAAAAAGAATATAAGAAAAGTTTAAGGAACAGAAGTCCCTTAAACTAAGAAAGACTAAAAATAAAAATAACTAAAATTAGGACTATTGCCTCCCCGGCAACGGCGCCAAAATTTGATACCCGTCGTTGTGAGTACCAAAGATAAAATTTATAATTCCTATTAAGACTAACCTAGGCTAGTGGTAACAGGGTCGAACCACAAGGAGGCAGATGTAAATTCTAGTTGATTTATATTCAATCTAAGGTAACAATTGTGGGGGTTGAGTTGAGATGGTCTATAGCTAAGAACAAATAAAGATAACAAACTAAAAATATGGTTTAACAGATAGAGAAAGGGGTACTAGGATGATCGGTTCATTATGGCTTCGGCGGAAGCAAACTAAGTCGGTCTGAGTCAACACAGGTGAGGCGGGAAACAAAGAGGTCCTCTCGGTCCACTCTTAACAAATAGCATCTTTCGATCTCGCTATAGGTCCCTAATAGCACTAATACTAACTTTCGTTCTGAAAAGTGACTAACGGTCTAAACTATACCTATCTTTCGATCTTAGCACAGTTTAGTCGATTCAATTGATGGTCTAACAACTTACCCTATCTCTCGATCTATTGGGTCAATCATAAAGGGGTATCTAACTGGTCGCATGCATTCGATTCGTTAAATACAACAATTAAAATCAATTAAAACGAAACAAGCTCACGAGGTCAGTCGATCGACCGAGTAAGGTGGTCGATCGACCAACACGCGGGTTCAGGCCGTGTCTAATCTAATGCCGCCTATGCTACAATTCGACTACATCCTAGCACAAATTATTTAGTTACTCATGCTAAGGGTGAAAACAATAACATTGACGATGAAACTAGCTACTGAATTCATGCTTAAAACGGTAAAGAAAGCAATTGACATAAACAATGAAATTGGTTGCGGGAAACGAAGCTAGCAATTCTAAACTATTGATAAAATAGAGATGAACTAAAATTAGGGCAGAAGAATACCGAATTGCAGAGGAAAGATTAGTTATTAAGAACCGAAAATCCAATGCTCAACAATCCCAAACCCTAACTATCTATCAAGAACCGTATGCGGAAACTTAATGAAAATTACTGAATAAAACTTAGGTAAAAACTTGGATGATAAACTGAATGTTTATGAGTTACGTTATATAGCAAATTAACGTCACTTCTTATTTCCTAAACCTAGCATCATGGGCTTGCGCTTCGTTAGTCTTCTAATTCTCGTCTGAAATAGCAGTTGGGTCGATCGACTAAGGTAGGTGGTCGATCGACTGGTCCTCAGTGTACAGTAGCTTCTGGAACCCGAACATTGGTCGATCGACTGAGAGTGATGGTCGATCGACTACTTGAGCTGCTACTTGACTTCTTAAAACTCGTGGACTTGTCTTTTGGGCCTTGATTTGCGCACCAAGCTCGATCCTCGGGTGAATACTTCACGTCAAATGCAATGCAGGATACTCGGGGACGGATTTAGCTTGATTTTCCCGTTGAATTCTTCACATTTCTGCAATAATGTACAAAACACGGAAGTAGACGGAAATAGGGAGAAATGCAGCATAAACTACACGAATGAGCTCTGAAATGCGTGTAAAATGGGATGTAAAACATCATATAAAAGACACGCATCAGCCACGTCGCTCAAAACTCACACAAGCACTCATTCTCCTATAAATACCCCTCAAATGCCAGCCATTTGAGACTTACGCGAGTGTCCGCCCCCTCTTTTCTCCCTTAAAATTCTCGACTCGAGTTCTTAAGTCACAACCCGACGCGTATTTACGACCTATCGATCGTAAACACGAGCCTTACACATTGTTTGGTACCGTCATCGTGCATTAAATCACTTGACCGACCATTTCGACCACTACACCATCACTAAACTTTTAAAACACTCTTTTTACTTACCAAAACGGTTTTAAACCGAGTTTTTTCCGATCAAACGAGTAATTACACTTACGTCGGTCACTCGCCATAACCAAACATGTAAGTATGAGGGTGTAAAAATCCTCTTTTATTATGTTTTCATTCGTTTCATGACTCTAACATGCTAAAACATGCATAACATGAACCAAAACATGGAATAAACGAGCCAAAACTGATTTTTGGTCTGAGGCAGAAGCCCCTTAGGTCGCCAACTAGCCCGCGCCTAAATGGGGTATTCAGACCAGAGATCAACCGTGTTTGTTCTCGTTATTTCCCTTAATCCATTATTCATATTTGTAATCGGTTTTCACCATTTCAAGTATTTTCGAACCATTGTTATTTTATTTCACATGTTTTAACCATAAAGCATTTTTCACCCTTGGTTCCTCATACCATGACGGTTAAATCCGTGTTTCGGTGATAATATTTGGTTAATGACATTTAGAAGGTATTTTAAAGCCTTTTATTTCATTTCTTTACATTTTCAAACAAACATATTAGTCACCAACACAAAGTTATCCTTGGTTCTACATACCATGCCGGATTTTAACCCGGGTACGATGATGAGTATCGACTAATAACATTCAAATGGACTTAAAACAATTAGTCCATAATCATTTTCAAAACTAGTCATGTCAAGTTTGTCAAATCGAACCCGACACCGAATATTATCAAAATAATGATGATTATTCGAGTCTAGTTCTTCAAATCAACAAATGCGGTCTAAACGACCCCTTCAAATCAAACCGGGTTCAAATACCCATTTTCAACACGTTTTATAACGTTTTCTAAAAGGTCAGAACACGGCACATAAACGTGGGCTAACCGCGCCTAAACAGCTCTTCATTTCTCATTTTCAAAACCAGAGGGAGGCCCCTTACACGCCGGGCGGCTCGCGCCTCATATAGCCGCCTGGCATGTGGTCTGCATTCCCTTACAAAGATTAGTCTAGGACGATCCCGACTCCGGTTAACCCGGATATAGGACGGATCAGATGACTATTTGATTATCCAAAAACATATTTGCAAAATGCCTTACCAAGACAAATGGATCATGTTATGCACCCTAAACCTAATACGGTAAATGGATGTTTAATTTCCGTCTTGCATGCAAATCAACTATTAATCCAACTCGACATCTTATACCTGATACTTGGATTAAATCAACCGACTTAGAAAGCTCTCACATGTTAGGTTTAAATTATTGGATGCGCATTCATGCATTTAAACCGTTTTATCAACTTTTGCATTCAACCAACCAAGATCGATCAGTAGAGGCCGCTAATGTGGGCGGGATTGGGTGTCTGATTAAAGGGCTTCCCAATACGTACCTTCACCTCTTACTCAGAAACTTTGGATAGTGGACGACATTATCCAGGGCGTACGAGAGTCATTCTAGAGATAGGATGCTAAAGAGGGACGATTTCCTTATCTTTAGTACCTATGTCAAACGCTGCTTTGTGCTTCGATTTGACCGAGGTATAAAGTAGAATTCGAACGGGTTCAAGGCATCCCACAAATGCTTGGTGGCGAATCCGAACATCTCTAATCGTTTCGAGACCCTTACCGAGACGAAACCGACCGATCTAAAACGATCCGGTCGAGAGCATTTTTACGCCGCCGAGCGTGGCTTTCAAAAAGACCGCAATACGTCCACAGATTGGCCTGGCGTGTAGGTGGCTATGTCCACAGATTGGCGACTCCGCTGGGTAAAACTAGGACACTTACGTCTTTGTGATCCCTAGATGGTGAGACTCGAACGAGGTCTTGGTTGGAATGCATTAATTGATATTACGGTCACGGTCGGGTTCCTTGTCCGGGCCCACAACGTAACCCTTTTCGACCAATTGACTCATTTCGTCGGCGTGAGTTTTCTCATCCCCGCGTTTCGAATCCCGATTGAGTCAAGCATACCATTGACGTTACACATTTCTGTTTCGTCAAAGAGCTTTCATCACTTTCGAGCACGAGGCTAGGGCACCCTCCTTACACATTTTTGTTTGGATTGGTATCCCTCTTGCAAATCGGGGTTTGATTGCTTGGTGTGTAACCCACCCTTTTAAGCCAAAACCCGTGTCAGCATAATGCATAATATAATGAAACTGTGAGTACTTATGTGCTACTTGATCATAAGTCCTTCCGTGTCATTTTCAAAATTTCAAAAACACCCTTTTTGCGCCGTTATAATGGCCATTTCAAACCTCGGTCTTTTGCCGACCGTTGAACGCCTTTCTAGGCCGTCGTAATGACGATTTACAAACCCGGTTTTGTATAACCATTTCAACACGCCTTTCTAGGCCGTCGTAATGACGATTTTCAAACCCGGTTTTGTATAACCATTTCAACACGCCTTTCTAGGCCGTCGTAATGACGATTTTCAAACCCGGTTTTGTATAACCATTTCAACACGCCTTTCTAGGCCGTCGTAATGACGATTTTCAAACCCGGTTTTGTATAACCATTTCAACACGCCTTTCTAGGCCGTCGTAATGACGATTTTAAAACCCGGTTTTGTATAACCATTTCAACACTCCTTTCTAGGTCGTCGTAATGACGATTTTTAAACCGGTTTTGTATAAACATTTCAACACTCCTTTCTAGGCCGTCGTAATGACGATTTTCAAACCCGGTTTTGTATAACCATTTCAACACGCCTTTTTAGGCCGTCGTAATGACGATTTTCAAACCCGGTTTTGTATAACCATTTCAACACGCCTTTCTAGGCCGTCGTAATGACGATTTTCAAACCCGATTTTTATAACCATTTCAACATGCCTTTCTAGGCCGCCATAATGACGATTTTCAAACTCGGTTTGGTATAACCATTTCAAATCACCTTTTTACGCCGTTATAATCGCCGCGTCTAGACACGGATTTTAACCCGTTTCGCGTCGACAATGGCTCTTTTAAAACCCGAGAAAAGCACACACCGTTTTTCTCGAGACACTTTCGAGATCCCGAGGACCATACACCGTCCCCGAGACCTCTTCAAACATTTCAAACTCGATTTTCAAAACATACAATTTTGAATTTCAAAACCGTCTTAGGATACGATGCACTGTTTTCCGAGCCGACTCACACTCAAACCGTCTTTTGCAAATAAACTTAAGAAGACCCCTTTCAACTGATCGACTTGCGGAGATTTCTATTTTCGGAAGCCGCCCATTAAAGCGAGAAACGAATCTTTTTGAAAATTTCTATTTTCGAAAACTTCAGTCCACCATTCCAACTCCGCCTCGTGTCTATCGAGTCAGAGCAAACGTGCTTATGGGTCTTTACTTATGAGTCGTCTCACCACGAGACCCGTCCAATGGCGTCACGCCGTCATGTTGGACTCGTGTCAAAGGTTCGGTCAAACACCGTCACGTCATAAATCGAGTCAGCACCGAGGGACCACACACGGTCACCCCGTCTTGTTGAGTCTGATCTTTGTCTCGTCCTTTGTGTTGTCTGCGTTGAGTCTTGGAACCATGTCGGATTGAGTTATAATGTGAGCCTTTTTTCTTCCTCAGAGCCATGGCCCCGTCTTCAGCTTCGTCCAACAACAATAATGATAACAACAGAGATGTCACAACAGATCAGCTAGCCAGCCCGCTTATCGCCCTTAAGGTCACCCTGGATCGCGTCGAGACCCGTATCGATGCCCTGGAGAACAAAGAAACTGGGGAACATAATACCCCACCTCTGACTGAAACTAAGAAGAGGTTGAAGCTCTTGGAAGAACAGCTCCTAGCCCGGGGTAACAATATCCATCTTGAGAACAACCGAAGGTTCGAACCCGTTGGGGACCAGTTACCTGACAACTTCACCCTGACCGATGTGCCTAAGTTCAAGGGAGTGGAGGACCCACTCAACCATATCCGTGCTTTCAAGGACTACATGGCCATTAAAAGGGTCAAACAGGAACTTTTTACCCGGATCTTCCCATCCTCTTTGGAGCCGATTCCTCGCCAATGGTACTACTCCTTGGATCCGAAAAACCTTACTACTTGGGATGAGATCGCAGTTGAGTTTTCCAAACAATATGCCGACAATGTCGAGATCCAGGCCAACACCCATACTCTCGAAGTGTTAACCCAAAACGACAAGGAAGGGTTCACTTATTTCCTGACCCGTTGGAGGAGGGTGAGTACTCAATTGGTCAGTAAGCCAAGTGAATCAACTCTTGTGGAAAAGTTTGTCAACAATCTCCGCCCGATTTATGCCAACCTACTGAGGTATCAAAATATCAAAACTTTTCAAGATCTGCAGATTCTCGGGACGCGTATTGAGGACGACCTCTGAAAGGGTGTCTTAGCCAAGACCACTGGCAGAGGTTACCAGGGATCCACCTCAACCGGATCTCGCCCTTACGGTCAGACAAACAAGATTGATGAGGTTAACCTCGTCGAACCATCTACTAAGAAAACTGAGGGCCCCCAGAGAGTGTTCACCTGTAAATACCCAGTATCTGCAGAGACTCCAACAAACACCCGATGATTATCGGACTACAACATGTTTTGGGATCGCAGCGTTTGATCGACAGTTTGTGTACAACTTTACGTCGGAAAACTTAAAACGATTTCGAAAACAAAACATTTCAAAACATTTCAAAAATACCTGGAGTGTTTAATGCACGGCGACGGGGTCGCGATGACACTAACTAGAGTCAAAACCGACACCGGACCAAAAATCGACTCGAAAATTCAAATCCCGACTCCAACAACGAGTCAAACCGAGTCAAACACAAAAACCAAAACATTTCAAACCTTCTATGCTAAGTTTTCCCGGATTCATGTTGGTCAAGTACCAAACATGTGACTACAAAACCTAGGATAGAACAAATCATGATTGTGTTTGTTGTGATAGTGACAACACAACTCGAAGTGCCGCGACGTGGCTTGCGCCTCTTTGAGCAGCCCAGGTGGCCACGTCGCTCAAAACTCACACAACCACTCATTCTCCTATAAATACCCCTCAAATGCCACCCATTTGAGACTTACGCGAGTGTCCGCCCCCTCTTTTCTCCCTTAAAATTCTCGACTCGACTTCTTAAGTCACAATCCGACGCGTGTTTACGACCTACCGATCGTAAACACGAGCCTTACACATTGTTTGGTACCGTCATCGTGCATTAAATCACTTGTCTGACCACTTTGACCACTACATGATGCGAGTCCGTTTCGTGTTCACAATTAAAGATGTGGTCGTTGGGTCACGGTCGAATCAAAACACAATTTATAACTTCACAAACAACTCTACAATTAGTAAAGAGGCAAGTAAAGGTCGGATCCCAAGGGACGGGAGTTGAAATGAGATTTTTATTGAAACTAGTGATGTCTTAGGGGTGTCACAAATTGGGTTGATGTAGAAGGTTACTAAACTAAAATAGCAATGAAAATAAATAAGCAAGACGAATTAAAGGGGGTGTAAACAATTGTTTAAAGGCACTAGGGTGTCATGGGATCATAGGGGAATCATGGGAATTGATCATACAAACATGTTCTCAAATTATAAGCAAGCAATTATTGTTGTGATGGATTGAGTTGGGTTATATCTTACAATCCTAGGAAAGTTTGGGTCCCGGAGCCGAATCGATTAGATTGTATAACACCTACAAGTCGACTTAATTTTCCCTACTCAACAACATGCATGGTCTAATGAGACTCGAGTTGGGTTATGTCTTACAAGTCTCATTGAAAAGATAGAAGATGATAGTAAATGCAAAGATTCATAGGCTTAGCATTTCATCAAATATAACATGTGCATGAGTTGAGATCAAAACAAGCAAGCAAATAAAACATGAAAGCATATTAATTTAAGCATGAATCATTCCCCATGTTGGTTTCCCCTATTCACCCATTAACCCTAGCTAAGAGACTACTCACTCATTATCATGTTGATCATGCTAGCAAGGTTGTTAATCATACCAACAATATGAAACATGATGAATAAATGGAAGTAATTTACAATAATTGAAAAGGGATTAAGAGATTATACCTACTAATGATTCCAATAATAAAGCAAAGATAAAAGAAGTACTTGAATGCTTGATTGAGAGGTTGTCAATCTCCCAATAATAACCCAAATAATCTTCAATTACCTAAAATAAAGGATGAACAAAAGAGAGATTAAGGAAATAAAACTTGTATTAGAACTTGATTAATTGTTGATTACAAAACTAAAGAGAGATTTGATTGATATTAACTACTCTAATTATTGATAAGAAGAACATGCTCCTCTAATTAGACTAATGGGGTATTTATAGTGGAAATTAGGGAGGATGCATTAGGGTTAACTAAGGGCTAAACTAGTAATTACACTTTTTAGATTGAGCAAGGAGGAGCCGGTATTTTTCGAGAGAAGGGCTTCTTTCTTCGTAGCTTGGAGAAGAGGAAATCGTGCTGTGCTGGAATCCGGGCGGAATAAGGTCGAGACGGGCGGAATCTGGCGTTGGAATCCGAGCGGATTCAAGGGAATCCGGTCGGATTGTAGAGGTGGAATCCGAGCGGATTAGAGCAAAGCCGCACGGATTGTGCAGCTGCGGGACGGACGGATTGGTGACAATCCGCTCGGATTGTCACTCAGCAACACATCTTCTTCTTTTCTTCCCTTTTCTTCATAAATTCCTTGGGGATTTCCTTGGGGACTCAAGGATCTTTTCTCAACATTGCTCTTCTACTATAATATGTACAAAGGCCTTCAAATCTTATCTCTCCTTGATGCTTGGTCATTAAATTCGATCAATTTAGTTTCGTTTTGCCATGAAAATGCAAGATTCTTACTCCTTTCTTACCAAGGGATCAAAATCTCAAAGAAAATGCAAAACAAAGAACTAAAGATAAGAAATGACCCAAATATGCACTAAAAAGCATGGGAACAAGGCTAATTCGAGGGCTAAATGTGCGCTAATTATGGTCACATCAAATATCCCCAAACCGAACCTTTGCTCGTCCCGAGTAAAGAGGTGACAAAGACTAGGACCAATACTAACCTATCCTAATAATATAGCCGATATGAGACAATTAGCGGGTCTCACTCCGCCCCTTCAACTCACAACAAGACAACCATGAGGTAGGATGCCTTCTTGCAAGGCAAGGTGGGTCTTGCCAAAATGGCGACACATCCAAACATTAAGCACACAAAAACACATAATGGATGCATCTACAAAAAGAATAGCCACTTCCTCATCAAGTGGCGGAGGCACTAAAGAGGAACAAATTTAAGAGCATGTAATCCTTCACAAATACTAGTTCAACAAATTACTAAGTCTAAGAGGATGGCACTAAATCACCTCCAAATGGTGTTAAACTAGACTACTTTCGTCCTCAATTTCCAAATGCTTTCGTCAAGAGCGACTGGATGGTGGTGGAATGATGATCCCTATGATGCTAGTAGCATATGACATGACAAGTCTCGAATTCTCTACAAAAGTAAAGGTCATGGATCGTCCCAAACTCGACCAAGTGGCTTGACAAAAAGGCTTTTTGGGAATGAAATGCTCAAATCTTTATTCACAACGGTTGGATATGACTAGTATTCAAAATTGTCCTCATTTCACTTTCACATTTCAAAAATTTAAGATGGGGTTTGTCCCTTCCGTGCTAGTGTCCTTTGCTTTCGCCAATCGCTTATTAGGCAACCGGTTAACCTCTAGACAATAGCTTTTCGGGGTGATAGTCACTCTGTCTCTGGGCGGCCGAATTCACAACCGTATGGGGGCCCAATTCAATGGATCCCGCACCAAAGCACATCGAAGTGGTACGCCTCCATCAAAACAACTTAAATTTCTCAACTTTCAACAATTCATAACATTTGAGGTTTCCTTGGCATTACATTACTTCCACATGACAAAACTCTTTGAAATGAGCCCTTCAAGCTTATTGATAGAAAATATTTTTGGGTTGCCTTACCACAAGGTCAAACAAGGTCACCTAGAGAAGTTAACCAAGTCCACATCGCATCACGGGGTTGGATAGGTAACTCACATGCAAACCCTTGACTAGGCTTTGGGTCATGGGTCAAAAGACACTAGTATGACACTATCTAGGGTGTTTTACAACCATTCTAGTAGGCAAAGTCTTAAGTTGAACAAGTATTTGTAATGGCTTAGTTGCTCTTGTCAAAAGTTCCTAAATAGGCATTTTTCAAAACATTTCTAACATGTAACTACATGCCATGATGCAACTAATATAAACATCCTAATGCAAGTGATTCTATCAACTAATATGACATATAAACGAAATGCAAGTCCTAAGTTCACATTGTTATACCGCATCAATCAAAATAAAGCCACATAGTCATTAACATAAAGAGGAAAAAGGAGATTGGAAAGATCATACCATGCGGTCTTCAATATCCTCATGTCTCGGATGTGGCGTAGACAATCAATGTGAACAAGGATAGAACAAACACAATATATACAAGACGATGTATACAAGACTACAAAAGGAAATAAACATGTTTTTAGGTTTTCAATTTTCAAATTTTTATGATTTTTGAAATTTTTCAATTTTTTTGGATTTTTGAATAAGAGTTAAATGTTAAAATTCCCATCCCCACACTAATATGGGCATTGTCCTCAATGGCCAAAATGATGGAAATTATACAAAGATGATGCATGATTTCTACATTAAATGCAATCTACACTAAGCTACACTACATGATGCATGGTTTTTGTTATGACGGAGAGGATAATTTAGATTACCTCCCGTTGTGTATGCATTAACTTCCCCAAACCGAGTGAGACACTATTGCTAATGTCCAAGGATGGGTGTAGTTCATGCACACACTATGCAATGCATGAAATTAATTTGTCATTTTGGATTTTGAAAATGGGAACAATAGAATGAGAACACCTCAATGGTACCGAGGTGTGAGTCCTCTATGGTGCTAGGACTACTCCAACAATGATCAAAATTATAATTAAAACAAAGAGAGAAATAGACAAACCATGAGAGGGTAGGAGTCTCCAAGGCTTGCTAATCTTCCATCATGCTATCACCATCACTTTCCTCATTAGAAGTGGCCACATTGCCACTTCCCTTGTCATTTGCTTCTTCACTTTCTTCCTCATCTTGCTCATCATCATCTTCACCATCCTTTTCTCCTTCTTCACTTGCTTCTTCATCAATGTTATCATCAACTTCTTCATCATTACCAATAACCTCATTGTCACCCAAAACGACCCTAGATGCACCCGGAAATAGGACTTTTCTATCCGCCCAACTAGGCAAAGGACAAGATGGATCAAGTAGTCCTTGCCTAGCTAAGTGTAGGAGGGGTGGATATTGAGCCAAGTAAGCATTTTTCCGATCTTCAAAGGCTTGCTTGTGCATTGCTTGCATGAGAAGAGTCACATAATCTTTTCTAGCTTCAACTCCTTCCGGCTTGAACTCTTCATACTCAAAGGGGTAAGGTGGTATGACAATGGAAGAGGAGGGCATTTCAAGATCACCCTTTTGTTGTTGAATAATATACTCGGCCTCTTTAGAAAGGGGAAGTAGATAATTGGTCCGGTGGACGCTTAGACGACAAATCTTCGAAGGCAAGGTGAACGATCTAGCTTCACTAGTGAGTCATCCATACTTAGTGTCAAGGGGGTTATGGGCAACCCACTTGAACTTGTGTATCATAGTATGCATATCAACAAGATGGCCACCCTCCTTTGCTTTGTACTTGTTATCCTTATTGAAGTTAGGATCAAAGTGCTTAGCTAGGATAGTGACTAGGCCGCCATTGACAATAACGGTAGTGCCCTTCTTCCCACAATCAATGTTGAGCCATCTATCTACCAAGAGCCTCAAAGAATTTTAAGGCTTGGTGTGTACTCTTCCAATGTTCAAAGCCGATTCAAGGAGAATAAAATCAAGTTTGGTGAAATGGTTGGTATCTTTCCTTGCAATTATGGTGTTTCCCACGACCTTGGGCCATACTCTTATGCCCGGATGGTGGACCAAAAGAGCACGACTCGCATGAAAGTCCTCAAATTTCCTCCCGAAAAATGCCTCCCAAAGGGGTTCGGGGTCATACTTTCCATAATTTTTAAAATAACTTGGTTCATCACTAAGACCCAAAATTTCACTCAATTCCCTAAAGGAAATGCGTCTACTAACATTAGCTAGACGAAACTCGAGATTCTCCCTATTCTCAACTTTGGTGACTTTCAAAGAACTTAAAAATTCCAAGGTAAGGGAGGGGTATGTCAATTCCTTTGTTTCAAACAATTTCTTCAACCCCATGGCATTGAAAAAGGCTCTAGTTTGCTCAAGAACACCCAATTTTTCTAAGGTATCTTCACATATAAATTTGGTGGATTGTAATGACTTCATAGCAAACTTGACAAAGGTATTTCTATGGGTATCGGAAATAAAAGTTACCTCCGGATAATGGAAAAGTTGATCGATTTCCGGAGTAGAAGGTGTTGTTGCTCCCATAGAAGGTTGTTGTTGTTGTTGCACTTCCAAGTTTGGTGTTGCTACCACCATAGCCAATGCTTTCTTTGTTTGAGGAGCCTTTTGCCTTTGTGAGAGTGCCTTAGCCTTTGGTGCCTTTGTTGCTCCCTTAGTCCTTGCCGTTGATGAACTAATCAAGAAAAGAATGAAAAATCTTCAATTTGTAGTATACCCAAATCGATTTAAAGGTGAAAGGCTTTGCCTTTATGAAATCAAAAATCGACTCAAAGATTGAAGATTTTGTGCTTGGTTTTGATTTTTATTGAAGAAGGAGTGATTGATTTGTTGTTAGAAGGATGATTTGATTTGTTTTTGGTGAATGTTGTTGAGGGTTTTTGTTTTTGTGATGGAGAGGATGAGGGTTTTGATGTTGTGGGTAGTGTTTATGAATGAATGAATGAATGAATGAAGGTGGGAGGGGTTTTAAAGAGACCGAAATTTTCGAATCTGCAGGAGTAATCCGTGCGAATTCTGCCTAATCCGTGCGGATTCTGCTCTTTCTGGGCTTTACAAAACTCGCCTAAAGACGGGCGGATTCGGTGGAAGACGCTCGGATTTGCTTGACACGGGACGGGCGGATTCGGTCAAGACGGACGGATTTGATCCAGAAATTTTTCTTGTTTTCCTCATTTTGCAAAGACGGGCGTCTTTGTTTCAAGACGGGCGGATTCTTCAAGACGGGCGGATTGCTGCTCAGGACGCCCGGATTCAGTCACAGTCAAGAAATTTTCAAAATTCAGCTCAGTTTAGGACGAGCGTCTTTTCTGCAGTACGCTCGGATTGCTGAAGACGGGCGGATTCTGTGGAATCCGCTCGGATTCTTCCCCTGTGTACTCGGATTCAGTTACATCCGTGCACAATGCTTTTCCCTTATCATTCTTCTATTCTTTCTTCAAGTCTTGTGTTCGTCATTGTGGGGGCACTACTAGGCATGGATAGCCTAGGCAATTGTCATCCCCACACTAAGTTAAAAGCACTACACATCAATTGAAATTGTTAGTCCCTCCCTCACTTCTCTCAAACATGACAATTATCTTGATCAAAGTAAATAAAAATCCAAAGATGACAAAAAAATGCAATACAAGAATTGAAATGTAAGTTAGGGGGTTAGAAGTATTTACAAGTGGTGGTTTAGGGAGGACTCCACCAAACTCTCATTCATGATGAGATGTCAAGGGGGCATGTTCAAGGTGTTGTTGATGTTACTCAACACCTTGAAGAAGTAATCAAAAGCTTGTTCATTATCATGGTAGAGGTCTCCAATAGACCTTGGCCTTTGTTGTTGGTCTTGATCGATGGCATTACCAATGTAGGGATTAAAAATCCCTTCAAATTCGTCGTCCCAAAGACCACAAACTTCATTAAGTTGATCATTGAAAATCTCTTGCTTAGATGGAGACAACTCTCCCAATTTCTTCTCTTGGCCAATGAGGCCATCCTCTTCTTCCTTGATTGATTTTGATGAGCTTTGCAAGCTCTCCTTGTCACAATTCACTTGCTCTTTGAATGGAGCATCTTCAATTTTCTTCTTCCATTGGAGTTCCGATTTCTTCCTCTCATCCTTTCGGCTATAATGATCAATCATGAAACATGGTTCATGCAAACGAGGAGCTCTCATAGCCTTGTCAAGATTAAAAGTTATGCTTTCATCTCCCACTTCTAGAGTGAGCTCACCATGTTTCACATCAATCACCGCACCCGCGGTGTGTAGGAAAGGTCTTCCTAGAATAATTTGAATGTTGGAATCTTCCTCCATATGAACAATGACAAAGTCCACCGGGATGAAAAACTTCCCAATTCGCACGGGGACATCTTCCCATATCCCTAATGGTGTCTTCGTCGATCTATCGGCCATTTGGAGTGTGATATTGGTGCATTTAAGCTCTCCCATCCCCAACCTTTTACTCACCGAGTACGGCATGCCACTCACACTAGCCCCTAGATCACATAAGGCTTTGTTGATCGTCGTGTCGCCAATGGTACACGGTATTGAGAAGCTTCCCGGATCCTTTAACTTTGGAGGTGAACTCCCTTGAAGTATTGCACTACGCACCTTAGTGAAGGCGATAGTCTCAAGCTTCCGGATCGACTTCTTCTTTGTAAGGATATCTTTCATGTATTTCGCATAGGCCGGCACGTGATTGATTAATTCCGTGAAAGGAATTGAGACTTCCAAATTCTTCACAATTTCCATGAACTTTCCAAGTTGATCATCAAATTTGGGCTTGGCTTGACGACTTGGAAAAGGAAGTCTAATCACAATGGGCTCCTTCTCCTTGGCCTTGTCTTCATTTTTCTTTGAACTTTCTTCTTTTGATGATTCTCCATCTTTGGAGCTTTGCACAATTTCTTCCTTTTCACTAGCTTCCACAACTTCATCCTCAACTTGCGTCTTCGGTGCTTCATACCTTGTACCACTTCTCAAGTGAATGGCACAAACCGTTTCATGTCTAGGGGGATTACTTTGAGGTGGTAATTGCCCCTTTTGTCTTTGTGAGCTTGAAGATGCTAGTTGAGTCAATTGTGTTTCCAACATCTTGGTGTGAGCTAGAATGTTGTTGATGGTGGTTTCCTTTGCTTGGCTATCTTTTTGCATTTGAGTGAAAAATTCTTGTTGATTCTTTTGCATTTGGAGGACCGCTTTTTGGACATCAAAACCTTGGTCATTTTGGTGATTGTATGGATTTTGATTTTGGTAACCTTGATTTTGATTGTAAAAGGGTCTTTGATTTTGGTTTCTCATGGGTGGTGGAGTGTATGTTGTTTGAGGGTTTTGAACATTTTGGCTTTTGTATGAAAGATTTGGATGAAATTTGGTGTTTTCATTGTAAAAGTTGGAATAAGGGGTACCACTCTTGTATGCTTGGAAAGCATTCACTTGTTCATTTGTTCCCCTACATTCACCTTGGTCATGTCCCAAAGTTCCACAATTCTCACATATCCCACTTGGGATTGATGAGGATGCCGTCATGGCATTAACATGATGCTTTGATGATTTTGAGTTTTCCTCAAGTCTAGCCATAGCTTGTTCAAACTTCAAGTTGATTGTGTCAATGTGAGCACTAAGTTGAGCACCCAATTGAGTAACGGAGTCCACTTCATGCTTTACTCCTCTAGTAGCCTTGCGAGGTCTATTATATTGTGAGTTATGGACCGCCATTTCCTCAATCTTGTTCCATGTTTGATTGTCATCAACTTCGGTGAACATTCCATTTGATCCCATATTGAGAATGTTCCTAGAATCTTCATATAAACCATTCCAAAATTGTTGTACCAAAAACCATTCGCTAAGTCCATGGTGAGGACATGAGCGACAAATTCCTTTGAACCGCTCCCAAGCTTCATACAAAGATTCTTCATCCCTTTGCTTAAAACCCGTAATTTGAGCTCTTAGCATGTTAGTCTTTTCCGGTGGGTAGAATTTTTTGTAGAAAGCTAGAGCCAACTTTTTCCAAGAATCAATTCCGAGAGTGGCCTTATCAAGGCCCTTCAACCATTGTTTCGCGGTGCCAATTAGAGAAAAAGGAAATAGGACCTATCGAATTTGGTCTTGAGTTACACCGGTTTAAGAAATTGCATCACAATAGTCACAAAAGGTCTCCATATGAGAATGAGGGTCTTCACTAGGCATCCCCCCAAATTGGCTCTTTTCGACTAATTGGATAAATGCGGATTTGGCAATGAAATTTCCGGTTAGATGTTGTGATGTGGGAGTACCATTGGGTAGGTTCTCCTCGGTGGGTACGGAATGTGATGAAAACTTAGGCATTGTGGGTTGATTTTGTGTTGTATTTTGTGTTGGGTTCTCCTCACCTTCTCTTGCAAAAGGGTTGATGAACTCAATAGTTGGTTGAATATCTACAACCTCACTAATACCTCTCAAATTTCTCCTAGCAAGTCTTCTATTGGTTGTCAAAGTTCTTTCAATTTCACGATCAAAAGGTAACAAATCACCTTGTGACCTTCTAGACATGCAAAATATCAAACAACTCGAAAACA
Organism: Silene latifolia; assembly: GCF_048544455.1. Classification (NCBI taxonomy): domain Eukaryota; kingdom Viridiplantae; phylum Streptophyta; class Magnoliopsida; order Caryophyllales; family Caryophyllaceae; genus Silene; species Silene latifolia. The sequence goes on along the minus strand of NC_133536.1, from coordinate 161,079,767 downwards.
ATTAGAACAAACCTTGAGGAGTTTTACTTCCTCAAGGCAAAGAAAGACACAACTAATAACAATATAAGAAAATCTAAATCAAGATAACACCGTCCCCGGCAACGGCGCCATTTTTGGTCGGTATTCGGAGCTATATTCTATTTTTCGGAACAATTGTCGTTGGAAGCACCTAGACCAAAACACAATTTATAACTTCAAAAACACTTTACAATTAGTAAAGAGGCAAGTAAAGTTCGGATCCCAAGGGGCGGGAATTGAGATGAGATTTCTATTGAGTCTAGCCATAGCTTTTTAAAACTTCAAATTGATTGTGTCAATGTGAGCACTAAGTTGAGCACCCAATTGAGTAACGGAGTCCACTTCATGCTTTCCTCCTCTAGTAGCCTTGTGAGGTCTACTATATTGTGAGTTATGGACCGCCATTTCCTCAATTTTGTTCCAAGTTTGATTGTCGTCAACTTCGGTGAACATTCCATTTGATCCAATGTTGAGAATGTTCCTTGAATCTTCATATAGACCGTTCCAAAATTGTTGTACCAAGAACCACTCGCTAAGTCCATGGTGAGGACATGAGCGACAAATTCCCTTGAAACGCTCCCAAGCTTCATACAAAGATTCTTCATCCCTTTGCTTAAAACCCGTAATTTGAGCTCTTAGCATGTTACTCTTTTCCGGTGGGTAGAATTTTTTGTAGAAAGCTAGAGCCAACTTCTTCCAAGAATCTATTCCGAGGGTGGCCTTATCAAGGCCCTTCAACCATTGCTTCGCGGTGCCGATTAAGGAAAAAGGAAATAAGACCCATCTAATTTGGTCTTGAGTCACGCCCGTTTGAGAGATTGCATCACAATAGTCGCAAAAGGTTTCCATATGAGAATGAGGGTCTTCACTAGGCATCCCCCCAAATTGGCTCCTCTCAACTAATTGGATGAAAGCGGACTTGGCAATAAAATTTCCGGTTAGATGTTGCGGTGTAGGAGTACCATTTGGTAGATTCTCCTCGGTGGGTACGGAGTGTGACGAGAATTTAGGCATTGTAGGTGGATTTTGTGGGGTATTGTGTAATGGGTTCTCTTCTCCTTCTATTGCGAAAGGATTGACAAACTCACTAGTGGGTTGAACAACTTCACTAATACCTCTTAAATTCCTCCTAACAAGTCTCCTATTGTTCGTCAAGGTTCTTTCGATTTCACGGTCAAAAGGTAACAAATCACCTTGTAACCTTCTAGACATGCAAAATATCAAACAACTCGAAAACAATTAGAATAAACCTTGAGGAGTTTTACTTCCCCAAGGCGAAGAAAGACACAACTAATAACAATAAAAAGAAATCTAAATCAAACAAACACCGTCCCCGGCAACGGCGCCATTTTTGGTGCGAGTCCGTTTCGTGTTCACAATTAAAGATGTGGTCGTTGGGTCACGGTCAAATCAAAACACAATTTATAACTTCACAAACAACTCTACAATTAGTAAAGAGGCAAGTAAAGGTCGGATCCCAAGGGACGGGAGTTGAAATGAGATTTCTATTGAAACTAGTGATGTCTTAGGGGTGTCACAAATTGGGTTGATGTAGAAGGTTACTAAACTAAAATAGCAATGAAAATAAATAAGCAAGACGAATTAAAGGGGGTGTAAACAATTGTTTAAAGGCACTAGGGTGTCATGGGATCATAGGGGAATCATGGGAATTGATCATACAAACATGTTCTCAAATTATAAGCAAGCAATTATTGTTGTGATGGATTGAGTTGGGTTATATCTTACAATCCTAGGAAAGTTTGGGCCCCGGAGCCGAATCGATTAGATTGTACAACACCTACAAGTCGACTTAATCTTCCCTACTCAACAACATGTATGGTCTAATGAGACTCGAGTTGGGTTATGTCTTACAAGTCTCATTGAAAAGATAGAAGATGATAGTAAATGCAAGGATTCATAGGCTTATCATTTCATCAAATATAACATGTGCATGAGTGGAGATCAAAACAAGCAAGCAAATAAAACATTAAAGCATATTAATTTAAGCATGAATCATTCCCCATGTTGGTTTCCCCTAATCACCCATTAACCCTAGCTAAGAGACTACTCACTCATTATCATGTTGATCATGCTAGCAAGATTGTCAATCATACCAACAATATGAAACATGATGAATAAATGGAAGTAATTTACAATAATTGAAAAGGGATTAAGAGATTATACCTACTAATGATTCCAATAATAAAGCAAAGATAAAAGAAGTACTTGAATGCTTGATTGAGAGGTTGTCAATCTCCCAATAATAACCCAAATAATCTTCAATTACCCAAAATAAAGGATGAACAAAAGAGAGATTAAGGAAATAAAACTTGTATTAGAACTTGATTAATTGTTGATTACAAAACTAAAGAGAGATTTGATTGATATTAACTACTCTAATTATTGATAAGAAGAACATGCTCCTCTAATTAGACTAATGGGGTATTTATAGTGGAAATTAGGGAGGATGCATTATAGTTAACTAAGGGCTAAACTAGTAATTACACTTTTTAGATTGAGCAAGGAGGAGCCGGTATTTTTCGAGAGAAGGGCTTCTTTCTTCGTAGCTTGGAGAAGAGGAAATCGTCTTTGTCTTTGGAATCCGGGCGGAATAAGGTCGGGACGGGCGGAATCTGGCGTTGGAATCCGAGTGGATTCAAGGGAATCCGGTCGGATTGTGGAGGTGGAATCCGAGCGGATTAGAGCAAAGCCGCACGGATTGTGCAGCTGCGGGACGGACGGATTGGTGACAATCCGCTCGGATTGTCACTTAGCAACACATCTTCTTCTTTTCTTCCCTTTTCTTCATAAATTCCTTGGGGATTTCCTTGGGGACTCAAGGATCTTTTCTCCACATTGCTCTTCTACTATAATATGTACAAAGGCCTTCTAATCTTGTCTCTCCTTGATGCTTGGTCATTGAATTCGATCAATTTAGTCTCGTTTTGCCATGAAAATGCAATATTCTTACTCCTTTTCTACCAAGGGATCAAAATCTCAAAGAAAATGCAAAACAAAGAACTAAAGATAAGAAATGACCCAAATATGCACTAAAAAGCATGGGAACAAGGCTAATTCGGGGGCTAAATGTGCGCTAATTATGGTCACATCACTACACCATCGCTAAACTTTTAAAACACTCTTTTTACTTACCAAAACGGTTTTAAACCGAGTTTTTTCCGATCAAACAAGTTGTTACACTTACGTCGGTCTCATTATGTTTTCATTTGTTTCATGCCTTTAACATGCTAAAACATGCATAACATGAACCAAAACATGGAATAAACGAGCCAAAACTGATTTTTGGTCTGAGGCAGAAGCCCCTTAGGTCGCCAACTGGCTCGCGCCTAAATGGGGTGCTCAGACCAGAGATCAACTGTGTTTGTTCTCGTCATTTCCCTCAATCCATTTTTCATATTTGTAATCGGTTTTTACCATTTCAAGTATGTAACACCCCCATACTCCAAGTGCCTTACCAGGACCACTCAGGTATAAGGATGCTACCATCTCGGTTACCCGAGGCAATGAATATCATAAGACAATAAAGAAACGTACTTTAAAAGTAATTATAGTTTAAGTGATTACATAACAAAACCAACTGTAAGCAAAATACAACTGTTCTCAAAATATAAACCAACTGAATGAAACTGTCTTGACAAACACAGCGGAAGACGCTGATATGTGATGACTCCATCCCCAGCTAGATCCCACGCGTATCCAAGATATACCTGTCAAACAACTGCTCACAACCCCCGAATGGATCACCACAGTTTTTAAAACATTTAAACGGGGTCAGTACTAATCATACAATTTATATAACCAACAGCACAGTAGACAAGCAGCTCAAACGGTCACACACACAATCACACCCACTCCAATCAATCTCCGTCACCGACTGTCCACTGGACCAGCCCTGCCAGTGGGGGACCGCAGCCATTCCCACCTAAGCCCCGCTCATCATACCGAGCGATAACCCTAACCTATTAATGTGCACATCCCCTCCCGTGGCGGGTTCCACGGAAGGCGAAACTAGGGCGTGAAGCCACTCCCGCAAGTGACTCCACTCAGCCGAGAACTCATCTCGAGAACCAGAGACAAACAATCACATCCATCAACAACAATCAATCAACAACCATCACGAAACCAATCAATAAGCACTAATTACAGCACAATCACCACACATTATGTAACTAATACTGAGTAGGGAAACCCTACCTGGAATGCAACACAAACATCAGACGATCTAGCAGCTGTCTCAAAACCTTTCCTCTACGAACCCTTCTCCTATACACATAATCATATCATCACTACCACATCAACAAAAACATAGAAAACCCCCAATCCCAAAATTAGGGTTTAACCAACTCTAACGAAACACTATAAAAATTATATGTAAAGCTTACCCTCGACACAAGGATCACAACGGTGTAAAGAACGATGAAATCCGACACCTCTAGCTCCGGGATTTGCTAATGATGCGATGACAGACAAACTACGTAACTCCTTTTCTCCTCACTTAGGTTTTAGAATAGATAAAAGAAACTAATAAAAGTGACGGACAACCTTTTATACTTATCTCGCATCATTTAACAAAACCCGACAAAACATCCCCCGTAAACCGGCTACTCGATCGAGTAGCTGAGGTACTCGATCGAGTGCCCCCTTACTCGATCGAGTATCAAGGTTACTCGATCGAGTACCCAACAGGTCAGAAACTATTTTTAAAACGCAACACACCCTTACTCGACAGAGTAAGGCCTACTCGATAGAGTACCCAGACACTCATAAAACTGTAGTATTACAGTCTTCCCTCCTTAAAAAGAACTTCGTCCCGAAGTTCAACCCATACATAAAAACATACATACTGAATCGATCAAGACACAGCAACGCAACCAAGAACTCAAAACAAAACCCCAACCTATAAAACATGAACTCTCAACACCAACTCCACCAACTATTCCTACCTCCACAACATGGCTCACGATATCGTTGCTAGCTCCGTTTCACTAACCTATTATCCACTAGAAAATCCACTATCAAGACACTCATAAACATCAAACGGAATGTTACATTCTAACACCCTTAAAAGGAACTTCGTCCTCGAAGTTTACTCACACTCATAACATCATCATCCAAAATTCAACACTATTGAAATATTCTCCCACTCCTAAACATCACACTACTACAAGCTCGACCATGGCCTTTTACAACATCAACCACAAAATATTCAACTTCCTTCTTTATGCTACACCAACACCCTACTGCGAATATACCACCATATGCACAACCATCGAAATCTCTTTTATCGCATCCTACTCCTCTTAAGATAATTGTTACGTCCTCGTAACTCACTAATACTAAATCCTAGCTATATCGTCTCATTATCCTCATCACCACCACAAGTCAAAGATAGCCGCCTTTAATCTGAACACTCACCATTCCTATATCTATGGATTTCTTACTTAACAGTTCCCATTCCTCAACTCATTCTGCACTCCATCTAACCAATACCACAAAATCCTGATCATAACAGACACTCTAACTCTTCCACTTTACCGCAACACGACACACCTCTCTATATAACTATATGAAACTCTTATCGCCAAAAGCATAGCTCCCGATCCACAGTTGTTACGTACACTCATACTAGATCCTCAAGTTCCTTTCTTTCATTACCTCACAACTCATTCATAACTCAACATGACATCATTTCCCAACACCCTACACTCACTGTCTCAACAAAAGATTATGAACCACCTACAGCTTTCAGATCATTACCACACATGTTCTACGAATCACTTACCATGACTATGACTACCGATGCCTCATCTTAAAACAAGATCAAAATTGTTGTAACAACCTCTTACAACTGTGCCCTATCAACAGAAAATCACTATACCATGACAACAACAAAACATACACAACTTTCTCCCATATCATACTCTACCCTCACACCCAAGCTGAAACTGGTAAGAAACATCAACAAACAAAACAACAGTCTATATGTTCAACCAAAACTCACAAGGAACAACAGCAAACAAAACAACAATCTATGTATAACTGGTATGCACTTTCGAAAACTCGTATCATAATCATCCCGCCTACTCCACCACAACCGGTGACGACATCACAACACCGTCACCAACAGCCGCACCGCAGTGCGAAAATACCCGCATCACAACACGAAGTACCGTGCCCGGATCACCACCCGAGGCACCACAACCACACCGATAGACATCACAACTTACACAAACCCATAAACACTGGCTCAGCATAACTTCTCAGACAAGAAAAACTTACTCAAATCCACTTTATTAAATCACAACGCAACATATTATATGGATAAACAGATAAGCACCTCCTGAACATCATCTCTACCATTTCACGGAATACGCATGTGTTATCAATACACATAAAATTATAACTATCCATGCCAAATCAATCAAATTATTACCTTTTTAGCCTCATTCCATTATATTGTCGTACCCTACATATATCACAAACATTCATATAACAGCTTTATAACTATCACACCATACCGCGTCTCGTGAGGTCAGAACCTCACACAAACATTTATACACATCATAGACCCATAATCACATCCAACTAGTCAATCCTGATCACGTAAGTTACCACTCAACAAAGGTTACCTGTTGCCCGAGCTTAACTCGCATGCCCCTCATCACATTCTTCCATTCGCATAACCAGCACCTTCTGCCATACATAACTATACAGCTAACACTCACTATGAGAAACCGCCTCCTAAGACTATGTCTTATACTTCCGCACAACCATACCTATCAATTCAATCTCTACAAAATCAGCCTCTTTAGAATTGCCATCTTTCCTATTTATCATTAACCTTAACCACTAGCGACAACACCTCCACACAACTACCGGTCGTACATCAAACTTCCTACACTTATCTCTAAACATCACCGTTTCTTCCCTATCTTTAGTTATCATCCCCAATAACGACCATTAAATCCATCAACAAAATTACCTCAACATTATTCCCAATACTATCCTTAATTGTATCATCATCTAACTCTCCACCCAAATCTCATATCCTGCAGATATTCTACCAACTTCTTACTTTCCTTAATTCCTCAAAACTCAAGACTAATCTTGTTGTTCCGAAGCTCCTGTATAATCATTAATTCAATTCCTCATGATAGTATCATGCATCTTGACGATTCCTTACTTTTATATCACGTAACTCCGGTGAACATTTTCTTAGTTTTACTCCCCTCATGCTTTTCTTTTTACACTCGACTAAAGCAATTAACCATTCAACTCCTTATTACTTCTTCCTAACTCTTTAGTGCTCCGATCACCTTCTCATTGCTCCAAAATTCCAATCCCATTATTTCTTATCGATATTATCTCACTCTTCCTTACCATGGGTCCCCTCTCATCACTCCACTCACTCACACTTGTCACTAATTTGTCCATAAAAAATCAACGTTTAATGTTCAAACAATTACATCTCCCTTTTTACATCTCTAGAAATCAAAATTCTTTTTATACCGTTAATTGCCCAAGGAAATCACACATTAGTTTCGTCTCTCGATAACACAAATTTCCAAACTCAGTCACTATCTGCAAATCCACGTCGCGACATGTCTCCATTAAGTTCACTATATACCACTCTTCTCAATTCCTCTAAAACGACTTTTCATTACATATATTCTTACTCAACACTATTTCTAACCATCTCCCTCCATAATTCGTTATACATCTCAGGTTGCTACTATCCACATCCTTTCTTTCAATCTTTTCACTCTCACGTTCCTTCAACTTACATCACTCTTTGCCCACATTCACTTACTCTTACATCACTCAACACACAATCATATCACTCATCCCGTCTCACAAAACATGCTCTATGCCTCAATTAAGCCATACCAATCTCCCTTTTCTTTTTCCACTATCTATCACAACACATAGAACTCATGTCCTCCCACCGAACTCTTACTCACCACAGGTGCCACTCACTACACCATAAGATTGGGTAACTTACGCATCAGGATCAACATACATGTAAAATGGTGCATAAAGAAGCAAAATAATACCTTTGAATTAAACATAATATGCAACGAATATCAAAAGATAAGCATATGACCCAAAACAGGGGTCACTAGGTCGAGTACTGATGTGACCATAATTAGCGCATATTTAGCCCCCGAATTAGCCTTGTTCCCATGCTTTTTAGTGCATATTTGGGTCATTTATTATCTTTAGTCCTTTGTTTTGCATATTGTTTGAGATTTTGATCCCTTGGTAGGAAAGGAGTAAGAATCTTGCATTTTCATCGCAAAACGAGACTAAATTGATCGAATTCAATGACCAAGCATCAAGGAGAGACAAGATTAGAAGGCCTCTGTACATATTATAGTAGAAGAGCAATGTTGAGAAAGGATCCTTGAGTCCCCAAGGAAATTCCCAAGGAATTTATGAAGAAAAGGGAAGAAAAGAAGAAGATGTCTTGCTGAGTGACAATCCGTGCGGATTGTCCACAATCCGGCTGTCCCACAGCTGCACAATCCATGCGGCTTTGCTTTAATCCGCTCGGATTCCACCTCCACAATCCGCCCGGATTCCCTCGAATCCGCTCGGACCCCATCACCAGAATCCGCCCGTCCCGACCTTATTCCGCCCGGATTCCAGCACCGCGTGATTTCCTCTTCTCCAAGCTACGAAGAAAGAAGCCCTTCCTTCGAAAAATACCGGCTCCTCCTTGCTCAATCTAAAAAGTGTAATTACTAGTTTAGCCCTTACTTAACCCTAATGCATCCTCCCTAATTTCCACTATAAATACCCCATTAGTCTAATTAAAGGAGCATGTTCTTCTTATCAATAATTAGAGTAGTTAATATCAATCAAATCTCTCTTTAGTTTTGTAATCAACAATTAATCAAGTTCTAATACAAGTTTAATTTCCTTAATCTCTCTTTTGTTCATCCTTTATTTTGGGTAATTGAAGATTATTTGGGTTATTATTGGGAGATTGACAACCTCTCAATCAAGCATTCAAGTACTTCTTTTATCTTTGCTTTATTATTGGAATCATTAGTAGGTATAATCTCTTAATCCCTTTTTAATTATTGTTAATTACTTTCATTTATTCATCATGTTTCATATTGTTGGTATGATTGACAACCTTGCTAGCATGATCAACATGATAATGAGTGAGTAGTCCCTTAGCTAGGGTTAAATGGGTGATTAGGGGAAACCAATATGGGGAATGATTCATGCTTAAATTAATATGCTTTCATGTTTTATTTGCTTGCTTGTTTTGATCTCAACTCTTGCACATGTTATGTTTGATGAAATGCTAAGCCTATGAATCCTTGCATTTACCACCATCACCTATCTTTTCAATGAGACTTGTAAGACATAACCCAACTCGAGTCTCATTAAACCATGCATGTTGTTGAGTAGGGAAGATTAAGTCGACTTGTAGGTGTTGTACAATCTAATCGATTCGGCTCCGGGACCCAAACTTTCCTAGGATTGTAAGATATAACCCAACTCAATCCATCACAACAATAATTGCTTGCTTATAATTTGAGAACATGTTTGTATGATCATATCCCATGATTCCCCTATGATCCCATGACACCCTAGTGCTTTTAATCAATTGTTTACACCCCCTTTAATTCATCTTGCTTGTTTATTTTCATTGCTATTTTAGTTTAGTGACCTTCTACATCAACCCAATTTGTGACACCCCTTAGACACCACTAGTTGCAATAGAAATCTCATTTCAATACCCGTCCCTTGGGATCCGACCTTTACTTGCCTCTTTACTAATTGTAGAGTTGTTTGTGAAGTTATAAATTGTGTTTTGATTCGACCGTGACCCAACGACCACATCTTTAATTGTGAACACGAAACGGACCCGATCAAAAATGGCGCCGTTGCCGGGGACGGTGTTTGTTTGATTTAGATTTCCTTTTTATTGTTATTAGTTGTGTCTTTCTTCGCCTTGGGGAAATAAAACTCCTCAAGGTTTGCTCTAATCGTTTTCAAGTTGTTTGATATTTTGCGAGATGTATCTCATAGATTGTTTTGTAGAGGACCACTTGAGTATCCCTTACTTCAAGGATCCCATGCAAGCATTGGAAGCCTTGGAAGCAAGTGAGGCTAAGAGCATGTATTGGGAGTTGGAGGTGGATCTCTTTGAGGCCGCTCTAGCTAACAAGGAACTTACTCGTGCACAATCCGAATTAGTGTATAATATTCTAGTGGAAGCATGTCAACCCATAGAGGATGAGCAATCCATCCTAGAGGATATTTTACAAGCTCAAGAGCAAGAGGAACCCATCATGGAATTTGAATATGATGAGGTTGATGAAAGTGAAGTTGAGTATGCTATGAGAATGGAATGTCTAATGGAGATGGAGCAAATTCTCAATGAAACTCCAAAGGAGGAAAGTAAGGTACAAACTCCTACTTTGAAACCCCTTCCCCCAAATTTGAAATATGCTTACCTTGATGAATCAAAGACCAAACCCGTAATTGTTAATGATAGACTTGATGATGACCAATTGGGAAAGTTGCTTGATGTGTTGAAACAACCTGAGAAGGCTATAGGTTATAGTCTAGATGACCTTAAGGGGATAAGTCCCAACTTTTGCATGCATAGAATTCATCTAGAGGAAGACCATAGACCTACCATTCAACCCCAAAGAAGATTAAACCCCCACATGCAAGAAGTTGTCAAAGGAGAGTCATGAAGTTACTTGATGCGGGAATCATATATCCCATATCGGATTCTTTGTGGGTTAGCCCCGTCCAAGTGGTACCTAAGAAAGGAGGTACCACGGTAGTGACAAATGAAAAGAATGAATTAATACCCACAAGAATGATCACCGGTTGGCGTATGTGCATTGACTATCGGAAATTAAACTCCGCAACAAGAAAAGATCACTTCCCCTTACCATTCATTGACCAAATGCTTGAAAGGTTAGCCTCCAACAAATTCTTTTGTTACCTTGACGGGTACTCGGGATTCTTCCAAATCCCTATACACCCGGATGACCAACATAAGACCACCTTCACATGCCCTTATGGCACTTTTTCATATAGGAGGATGCCTTTTGGATTATGTGATGCCCCCGCCACTTTCCAAAGATGCATGATGAGTGTCTTCTCCGATTACTTAGAGACTATAATGGAAGTTTTTATGGATGATTTTAGTGTTTATGGAAAGGACTTTGACTCATGTTTGCATAATCTTTCTCTTGTGTTGCAAAAGTGTGAAGATGTTAGTCTTGTTTTAAATTGGGAAAAGTGTCACTTCATGGTAAATGAAGGAATTGTTTTGGGTCATTTGATTTCGGAAAAGGGCATCGAGGTCGATAAAGCTAAAGTTGAGGTGATAGAGAAACTCCCACCTCCCGTGAATGTTAGAGGGGTGAGAAGTTTTCTCGGTCACGCGGGTTTTTATCGTCGTTTCATAAAGGATTTTTCGAAAATAGCAAAACCCCTCACTCAACTTTTGCTTAAAGATGCCCAATTCCAATTTACTGACGAGTGTGTTGAAGCTTTTAATAGAATCAAAGAAGCATTAATCTCGGCACCAATCATTCAACCCCCGAATTGGGAGTTACCTTTCGAGATTATGTGTGACGCTAGCAACTACGCCGTTGGAGCGGTTCTTGGCCAACGGATAGGAAGAGCTCTTCACGCCATCTATTACATAAGCAAGACCCTCGACCCCTCTCAAGTGAATTACGACACAACCGAAAAGGAGCTTCTTGCCATTGTTTATGCTTTGGATAAATTCCGTTCCTACTTGCTTGGATCCAAGGTGATTGTATTTTCGGATCACCGTGCTCTCCGACATCTCTTGATAAAGAAGGAGGCAAAACCAAGATTGTTGAGATGGATTTTGCTCCTTCAGGAATTTGACTTGGAAATAAGAGACAAGAAAGGAGCCGAGAATGTAGTGGCGGATCACTTGTCAAGGATCCGGTTTCATGATGAAAATGGAGAAACCCCGATCAATGACTCATTTCCCGACGATATTTTGATGGCTATTCAAACACAACTTGAGAGGCACATCACTCCATGGTTTGCCGATTATGCCAATTATATTGTTGGAAAAGTGCTCCCTCCAAATTTGAACCACAACCAAAGGAAGAGATTCCTATTCGAAGTGAAGAGGTACTTTTGGGATGACCCAAACCTCTACAAGGAGTGTAGTGATGGGCTCTACCTATAACACCCCAATTTATAAAGGAGCCTCTAGCAAGACATTGGATCAGAAGACTTAGTAGCTAGATCATCATTTAGAAGACTTTCACTTTTATTTATGTTAGTTCTTTGTAATTTGATGTAAATGAGGTTTTGTAAAAAGGTTAAGTTAAAGAAATTATGTAATTTGCCTTGGAGTTTAATTTGTTATTCACTACCTCGGAAAACCGAGATGGTAACAGTCCGGTTTATTAGGGAATGTCTTGCTAGAGGCTCCTTTATAAATCGGGGTGTTACAGTCTACCCTCATTAAAAGAAACCCTCTCTACCAACCAACGCAAATGAATTATGAAACGCATATACAAAAGTATGTAAGGCACCCACCAAATTGAATATTAAACGCAGTATTACACTACCGGAGATGCATCCCTCAATGGGAAATCCAAGGAATCTTGGAAGGATGTCATTCATCACCCTACGGTGGGCACCATGGAGCAAGGAGAACCGTTGCAAAAATCCTCCAATCGGGCTTCTATTGGCCTACAATGTTTCAAGATACAAGAGAATTCATCATTCATTGCGATGCTTGTCAAAGAACGGGGAATATATCTTGGAGGAACGAAATGCCACAAAGGGGCATTCTAGAGGTAGAGATCTTCGATGTTTGGGGAATCGACTACCAAGGGCCCTTTGTGACATCCAATGGGAATAAGTACATCCTTGTGGCCGTAGATTATGTCTCAAAGTGGGTGGAGGCAATTGCCACCCCAAATGATGATGCAAAAACGGTCACCAAGCTTTTCAAGAAGATAATTTTCCCAAGATTTGGAGTTCCTAGAGCGATCATTAGTGATGGAGGAACGCATTTCCATGAGAAGAAGCTTGCATCCCTTTTGACCAAATATGGTGTTAAACATCGAACCGGCTTGGGATATCATCCTCAAACAAGCGGTCAAGTGGAAATTTCAAATAGAGAGATCAAGCAAATCCTTGAAAAAGTTGTGAACAAGACTCGGAAAGATTGGAGCACAAAGCTTGATGATGCTCTTTGGGCTTATAGGACGGCCTATAAGACTCCCATAGGAGCCTCCCCCTACAAGCTTGTCTATGGAAAAGCATGTCATTTGCCAATCGAATTGGAGTACAAAGCTTATTGGGCAATCCGAGCACTTAATCTTGACCTCAAGTTGAGCGGTCAAAGGAGGATGATTCAAATCCAAGAGTTGGAGGAGTTCCGACTACAATCCTATGAGAATGCAAAGATTTACAAAGAAAGAACAAAATTGCTTCATGATAATAGAATTAGACAAAAGGCCTTGCACAAGGGAGACAAAGTCCTTCTATTCAATTCCCGCTACCGACTCTTTCCGGGAAAATTGAACTCTGGATGGATGGGTCCCTACCGAAGTTGGAAAATATGGAGATTGCGAACTCAAGGCGGAAGATGGAAGCAAGTTCAAGGTAAATGGTCAAAGGTTGAAGCCATACTATGAAGGAGCGTTTGTTGGAGAGGTCGAGGCTACCTACCTCGGGCCTCCTCCCCCTTGAAAGGACCATCTAAGGGAGAGTTTGGTGGAGTCCTCCCTAAACCACCACTTGTAAATATGCTAACCCTCTAACTTGTATTTATTGCATTTGTTTTAATAAAAGCATGAACTCTTCTCATGAGTGTAAGTAAGGGAGGGTTACTAATGAATTTTGAATGAAGGAAGGAACAAATTCTCAAGTGTGGGGACGCATCAAAGAGAGGAGAAGAAGTCAAAACTCGCAGCCTGAATCCGTGCGAATTCCCTGGAATCCGGCCGTCTTGCTGGAATCCGGGCGTTTAGAGGAGAAACCGTCCGTCCAGCTACGCTGAAAATTTGAAGATTTTTGGACTGAGGTTGAATCCGAGCGTCCAACGAGGAAAAATGCCCGTCTTATAGAATCCGGCCGGATTTGAAGAAAGACGCCCGTCTTTCTACCTGTGCATTTCAAAGAAAATCTCTGTAGAAGAATCCGTCCATCTTCATAAGAAGACGCCCGTCCCATCGTAAAAGAATCCGAGCGTCTCATGCTCGGGACACCCGTCTCTGAAGCGTCAAATTTTGGAAATTCTCGCTGTGACAGAATCCGGGCGTATTGCTCAGAATCCGCCCGTCCCGGGGAGCACGAATCCGAGCGTCTTCAGCTCGAATCCACTCGTCTTCTCACGGTGTTTTGACCCGACTTTTCCCTAATTAAAATACACCCCACCACACATACAGTGACACATCACTACTCCTTCCAGTTGCACTATAAAACCCACCTCCTTATGACTCCCATACATATCCAAATCACTCTCTTTACCCACAAAATCAAAAAGCCCCAATTTCCTAGGGTTTCCAACACTAAATCAACAAGGAACATCCTTACCCTTTCACAAATCAAAAGAACCCAACAAAAGAATCAAGAATGGCACCAAGGAGATCCTCTTTTAGGAGTGCAAGAAGACCAAGGATGATGGGAAGTTCTTCTACCTCCCATCTCAACACCATTAGAAGGGAACATGAAGAGATTGTAGATCTCACAAGGCTTGATGATTTCTCAAATTTGGAATTCCTCAATGATGTGCAGAGATTAGTCTTCCACCGGCTTCTAAGTAAGAATATTCTTCCCACTAAATTTTTATGTCATGCTACCTTGAGAAAACTTGGGATTTTTCACCAAGTGGAAGCTCTCTTTGAGGTTTTTGGTCTTTCAACCCTTTTTCGCATGTATGAACCAACCTATCAGTCCCTTGTGCTTGAATTCTTGAGCTTTTTGAAGATTACAACCTTGAACAAAGTGATATGCATAGAGTTTAGGTTGGAGAATGTTTCTAGGATGATGACCCTTGTAGAATTCGCAAATGTGTTTGGACTTGATGTTTCGCCTACCCGAACATCGAAACCCAAAAAGTATAGTGTTGTACCTTTGTGGAGGGCCATGACAGGCCGGGATTTCATTCTTACCAAGGAATGTCTTGCTTTTCATATCCAAAACCCGATCTTGAGGCTTACATATCGATTTCTTTCGGGGACTCTCTTTGCCCGCCGAGATCCGGCAATCGTGAACCAATTAGACCTTGTTTATGGAATCATACCTCAACAATCAAGGGAGAGATGGGTATCACTTCAATGCACCTCTAGTTTTGCTAGAGAAATGGGCAAAGTTTAGAAATGGGGACGATGATGGAATGAAGCACATAGTGAATGGAGGACTCATAACTAGACTTGCAAAGCACTTCAACCCAAGGTTCAACGAGAACAATGAGTACACTCCACTTACGGGGAGCACGAGAATTAATGAAGATCTCCTTCTCGTCCAACACCATTGGATAACCCTTGAGGGGGCCGTTAAGCGGATAAAGTGGTTGACAAAAGGAAGCGATCCGATTTATCTCCCAATGACCGATCTACCACGGATCTCCCCTAGAAGAGGAAACTTGTCCCCAATGCCCTCTTACCTCATCCCAAGTCAAACAAAGCAAGCACCACCACCCCAAAATCCACCACCACAACAACAAGAACAACAAACCGAAAATGAGAAGATAAAAGTGCCTCCCTACCCCTTTCCCTACCAACCGTATAACCATCCAAATCCCTTCATCCTCCCCCGTGACGACTTTGTCACGGGAATTTTGCAAGATTTACACTACCGTCAATACGAGACCTCCGTGGACACTTACTATGCTCTTTACCCCCAATACCATGAGATGGTTCGAAAAGGACGGATTAGTGAGGAAGGAGCTTTCCCCTCATGGGCTCAAATGGATTTGCTCTTCCCCAACTCGGAGAAGGCTAATGAAGGGGCGAACGGTCGCCAAGAGGAGGAGAGTGGCGATTCTTGTGGAGGTGACACGGTGAAGCTTGAGAGTGAGGAAGACGAATTCATGGACCCAAGTTTGAGTGATGCTTCAAAGGATATTTGGGATAGCGATATAGAGGGACATGATGCCGATGTCTAGAAGACTACTTCATCACTAGGTGGAGCAGGCAAGAGGCACCCACCTAAGTTCAAGTGAAGTTTTCTCATCTCTCCTCTTTATTTTTCAATGTTTCATGAAAAGAAGTTTTTGTCTTGTTACCTTGTATTTTCATTAATTTTGATCATTGTTGGAGTAGTCCTAGCACCATAGAGGACTCACACCTCGGTACCATTGAAGTGTTCTCATTTTATTGTTCCCATTTTCAAAATCCAAAATGACAAATTAGTTTCATGCATTGCATAGTGTGTGCATGAACTACACCCATCCTTGGACATTAGCAATAGTGTCTCACTCGGTTTGGGGAAGTTAATGCATACACAACGGGAGGTAATCTAAATTATCCTCTCCGTCATAACAAAAACCATGCATCATGTAGTGTAGCTTAGTGTAGATTGCATTTAGCGTAGAAATCATGCATCATCTTTGCATAATTTCCATCATTTTGGCCATTGAGGACAATGCCCATATTAGTGTGGGGATGGGAATTTTAACATTTAACTCTTATTCAAAAATCCAAAAAATTGAAAATTTCAAAAATCATAAAAATTTGAAAATTGAAAACCCAAAAACATGTTTATTTCCTTTTATAGTCTTGTATATATTGTCTTATATATATTGTGTTTGTTCTATCCTTGTTCACATTGATTGACTACGCCACATCCGAGACATGAGGATATTGAAGACCGCATGGTATGATCTTTCCAATCTCCTTTTTCCTCTTTATGTTAATGACTATGTGGCTTTATTTTGATTGATGCGGTATAACAATGTGAACTTAGGACTTGCATTTAGTTTATATGTCATATTAGTTGATAGAATCACTTGCATTAGGATGTTTATATTAGTTGCATCATGGCATGTAGTTGCATGTTAGAAATGTTTTGAAAAATGCCTATTTAGGAACTTTGACAAGACCAACTAAGCCATTGCAAATACTTGGTCAAATTAAGACTTTGCCTACTAGAATGGTTGTAAAACACCCTAGATAGCGTCATACTAGTGTCTTTTGACCCATGACCCAAAGCCTAGTCAAGGGTTTGCATGCGAGTCACCTATCCAACCCCGTGATGCGATGTGGACTTGGTTAACTTGTCTAGGTGACCTTGTTTGACCTTGTGGTAAGGCAACCCAAAAATATTTTCTATCAATAAGCTTGAAGTGCTCACTTCAAAGAAATTTTGTCATGTGGAAGTAATCTAATGCCAAGGAACCTCAAATGTTATGAATTGTTGAAAGTTGAGAAATTTAAGTTGTTTTGATGGAGGCGTACCACTTCGATGTGCTTTGGTGCGGGATCCATTGAATTGGGCCCCCATACGGTTGTGAATTCGGCCGCCCAGAGACAGAGTGACTATCACCCCGAAAAGCTATTGTCTAGAGGTTAACCGGTTGCCTAATAAGCGATTGGCGAAAGCAAAGGACACTAGCCCGGAAGGGACAAACCCCATCTTAAATTTTTGAAATGTGAAAGTGAAATGAGGACAATTTTGAATACTAGTCATATCCACCCGTTGTGAATAAAGATTTGAGCATTTTATTCCCAAAAAGCCTTTTTGTCAAGCCACTTGGTCGAGCTTGGGACAATCCATGACCTTTACTTTTGTAGAGAATTCGAGACTTGTCATGTCATATGCTACTAGCATCATAGGGATCATCATTCCACCACCATCCGATCGCTCTTGACAAAAGCATTTGGAAATTGAGGACGAAAGTAGTCTAGTTTAACACCATTTGGAGGTGATTTGGTGCCATCCTCTTAGCCTTAGTAATTTGTTGAACTAGTATTTGTGAAGGATTACATGCTCTTAAATTTGTTCCTCTTTAGTGCCTCCGCCACTTGATGAGGAAGTGGTCATTCCTTTTTGTAGATGCATCCATTATGTGATTTTGTGTGCTTAATGTTTGGATGTGTCGCCATTTTGGCAAGACCCACCTTGCCTTGCAAGAAGGCATCCTACCTCATGGTTGTCTTGTTGTGAGTTGAAGGGGCGGAGTGAGACCCACTAATTGTCTCATATCGGCTATATTATTAGGATAGGTTAGTATTGGTCCTAGTCTTTGTCACCTCTTTACTCGGGACGAGCAAAGGTTCGGTTTGGGGATATTTGATGTGACCATAGTTAGCGCATATTTAGCCCCCGAATTAGCCTTGTTCCCATGCTTTTTAGTGCATATTTGGGTCATTTATAATCTTTAGTCCTTTGTTTTGCATATTCTTTGAGATTTTGATCCCTTGGTAGGAAAGGAGTAAGAATCTTGCATTTTCATGGCAAAACGAGACTAAATTGATCGAATTCAATGACCAAGCATCAAGGAGAGACAAGATTAGAAGGCCTTTGTACATATTATAGTAGAAGAGCAATGTTGAGAAAGGATCCTTGAGTCCCCAAGGAAATCCCCAAGGAATTTATGAAGAAAAGGGAAGAAAAGAAGAAGATGTCTTGCTGAGTGACAATCCGTGCGGATTGCCCACAATCCGGCCGTCCCATAGCTGCACAATTCGTGCGGCTTTGCTCTAATCCGCTCGGATTCCACCTCCACAATCCGCCCGGATTCCCTCGAATCCGCTCGGACCCCATCACCAGAATCCGCCCGTCCCGACCTTATTCCGCCGGATTCCAAAGACAACAGCGTGATTTCCTCTTCTCCAAGCTACGAAGAAAGAATCCCTTCCTTCGAAAAATACCGGCTCCTCCTTGCTCAATCTAAAAAGTGTAATTACTAGTTTAGCCCTTAGTTAACCCTAATGCATCCTCCCTAATTTCCACTATAAATACCCCATTAGTCTAATTAGAGGAGCATGTTCTTCTTATCAATAATTAGAGTACTTAATATCAATCAAATCTCTCTTTAGTTTTGTAATCAACAATTAATCAAGTTCTAATACAAGTTTTATTTCCTTAATCTCTCTTTTGTTCATCCTTTATTTTCGGTAATTGAAGATTATTTGGGTTATTATTGGGAGATTGACAACCTCTCAATCAAGCATTCAAGTACTTCTTTTATCTTTGCTTTATTATTGGAATCATTAGTAGGTATAATCTCTTAATCCCTTTTTAATTATTGTTAATTACTTTCATTTATTCATCATGTTTCATATTGTTGGTATGATTGACAACCTTGCTAGCATGATCAACATGATAATGAGTGAGTAGTCTCTTAGCTAGGGTTAAATGGGTGATTAAGGGAAACCAACATGGGGAATGATTCATGCTTAAATTAATATGCTTTCATGTTTTATTTGCTTGCTTGTTTTGATCTCAACTCTTGCACATGTTATGTTTGATGAAATGCTAAGCCTATGAATCCTTACATTTACCACCATCACCTATCTTTTCAATGAGACTTGTAAGACATAACCCAACTCGAGTCTCATTAGACCATGCATGTTGTTGAGTAGGGAAGATTAAGTCGACTTGTAGGTGTTGTACAATCTAATCGATTCGGCTCCGGGACCCAAACTTTCCTAGGATTGTAAGATATAATCCAACTCAATCCATCACAACAATAATTGCTTGCTTATAATTTGAGAACATGTTTGTATGATCATATCCCATGATTCCCCTATGATCCCATGACACCCTAGTGCTTTTAATCAATTGTTTACACCACCTTTAATTCATCTTGCTTATTTATTTTCATTGCTATTTTAGTTTAGTGACCTTCTACATCAACCCAATTTGTGACACCCCTTAGACACCACTAGTTGCAATAGAAATCTCATTTCAATACTCGTCCCTTGGGATCCGACCTTTACTTGCCTCTTTACTAATTGTAGAGTTGTTTGTGAAGTTATAAATTGTGTTTTGATTCGACCGTGACCCAACGACCACATCTTTAATTGTGAACACAAAACGGACCCGATCAAGTACAGGCCACTCGATCGAGTAAGTGACTTACTCGATCGAGTAGGTGAAGATCAGAAGCACGTAAAACAAATTACCAGGGCCACTCGATCGAGTAACTGACGTACTTGATCGAGTTCCCCCCTACTCGATCGAGTACCAAGGCTACTCGATCGAGTACCTACGCATTTCTCAAAGACTTTGTCCGCCAGAAACAGCCATAACTCACTCATTTCTCGGTCGTTTTGGGCGTGTGACCTATCGTTAGAATCGTAAAAGAACAAGCTATCACCTCCAATTGGAATAATATTAAAATCATTTATACATCTCAAGTTATAATAGTTTAAAGACAACTTTGCTGTAATCAGACGACATAACTATTTGATTTTTACTTCCAAACAGCTTAAACAACAACCAAGCAAACAAAACCAGCCCAAAACTCATAAAACCAGTATTCATAATCATATGTTACTATTTTCAAAAGCCAAGCAACAACATTCATCATGCACATAGATTATTTAACTTGTCAATCACGATTTACCCACATGCTTTTATTTTATAACTTTACGTACACAATAACATAATATACGACATAAAATCCCCTATTCACATGTTACTAACATTGCAATATTATAAAATCCATTACCCACGTAAACATGTTCCACACATGAATTTCATATTCTCATGTGATTGTCACTTCATCTTTTCCAATCAATTCATCTAGTTCAATCACATTCTTTATCTAACAAGCGCATATGATACAACAGTAGACAAGTATAAGAAATCATTATATAAAATTACATAAACAAAATTATGTATAATCATATCACATATGAACTACTTCCTTTTTCCACCACATTACTCATCATTCTGATACACTTTTCCAACGATTCCAACCAACGTGTAAACCAATTATCATACAACATGTTTTCAACCAACAACATAACAAAATCACATCATCACCATCTTTCTTACATATTCCCCATTCTCCACACACATACATCCACCAATTTATACCACACTTTGCTACAAAGATACACAATTCATAAGATAAACACATAGCGATCCCAACTCATATCCCATGGTGACCGGTTCAAAATTGTAGGGCGAGTTCGCGACTTTAGGACGTCTCCCAAGCCTTTGCATTAGCTCCTACAACTTTCACCCCGGGTTCATTTTAATTTGACTCCCTATATTCATTAAATTCATTGGTTACAGGTTTCAGGATCGTCCCTCTGATAGCATTTGTAACACCCCCATACTCCAAGTGCCTTACCAGGACCACTCAGGTATAAGGATGCTACCATCTCGGTTACCCGAGGCAATGAATATCATAAGACAATAAAGAAACGTACTTTAAAAGTAATTATAGTTTAAGTGATTACATAACAAAACCAACTGTAAGCAAAATACAACTGTTCTCAAACTATAAACCAACTGAATGAAACTGTCTTGACAAACACAGCGGAAGACTAAAGACTCTGATATGTGATGACTCCATCCCCAGCTAGATCCCACGCGTATCCAAGATATACCTGTCAAACAACTGCTCACCACCCCCGAATGGATCACCACAGTTTTTAAAACATTTAAACGAGGTCAGTACTAATCACACAATTTATATAACCAATAGCACAGTAGACAAGCAGCTCAAACGGTCACACACACAATCACACCCACTCCAATCAATCTCCGTCACCGACTGTCCACTGGACCAGCCCTGTCGGTGGGGGACCGCAGCCGTTCCCACCTAAGCCCCGCTCATCATACCGAGCGATAACCCTGTCCCATTAATGTGCACATCCCCTCCAGTGGCGGGTTCCACGGAGGGCGAAACTAGGGCGTGAAGCCACTCCCGCAAGAGACTCCACTCAGCCACACATTATGTAACTAATACAGCACTAATTAACAACAATCCACCAGAGACAAACAATCACATCCATCAACAACAATCAATCAACAACCGTCACGAAACCAATCAACAAGCACTAATTACAGCACAATCACCACACATTATGTAACTAATACTGAGTAGGGAAACCCTACCTGGAATGCAACACAAACATCAGACGATCTAGCAGCTGTCTCAAAACCTATCCTCTACGAACCCTTCTCCTATACACATAATCATATCATCACTACCACATCAACAAAAATATAGAAAACCCCCAATCCCAAAATTAGGGTTTAACCAACTCTAACGAAACAGTATAAAAATTATATGTAAAGCTTACCCTCGACACAAGGATCACAACGGTGTGAAGAACGATGAAATCCGACACCTCTAGCTCCGGGATTTGCTAATGATGCGATGACAGACAAACTACGTAACTCCTTTTCTCCTCACTTAAGTTTTAGAATGGATAAAAGAAACTAATAAAAGTGACGGACAACCTTTTATACTTATCGCGCATCATTTAACAAAACCCGACAAAACATCCCCCGTAAACCGGCTACTCAATCGAGTAGCTGAGGTACTCGATCGAGTGCCCCCTTACTCGATCGAGTATCAAGGTTACTCGATCGAGTACCCAACAGGTCAGAAACTATTTTTAAAACGCAACACACCCTTACTCGACAGAGTAAGGCCTACTCGATAGAGTACCCAGAGACTCATAAAACCGTAGTATTACAAAGTATTTTTGAAACCTTTTTGTTTCATTTCACTTGTTTTAACCGTAAAGCATTTTTCGCCCTTGGTTCTTCATACCATGACGGTTAAATCCGTGTTTCGGTGATAATATTTGGTTAATGACATTTAAGAGGTATTTTAAAGCCTTTTATTTCATTTTCTTTACATTTTTCAAACAAGCATATTAGTCACCAACACAAAATCATCCTTGGTTCTATATACCATGCCGGATTTTAACCCGGGTGCGATGACGAGTGTTGACTAATTACATTCAAAATGGACTTAAAACAATTAGTCCATAATCATTTTCAAAACTATTCATGTCAAGTTTGTCAAATCGAACCCGACATCGAATATTATCAAATGATGATGATTATTCGAGTCTAGTTCTTCAAATCCACAAATGCGGTCTAAACGACCCTTTCAAAATCAAACCGGATTCAAACACCCATTTTCAACACGTTTTATAACGTTTTCTAAATAGTCAGAACACGGCATACAACTGTTGGCTAACCCGCGCCTCAAGCAGGCTCCTCATTTCTCATTTTCAAAACCAGAGGGAGGCCCCTTACACCGCCGGCTGGCTCGCGCCTCTTATAGCCGTCTGGTACAGGGCATGTTCCCTTCCAGCATCAGTCTAGGACGATCCCGACTCCGGTTGACCCGGATATAGGATGGATCAGACGACTATCCGATTATTCAAACCATATTTGCAAAATGCCTTACTAAGACAAATGGATCATGTTATGCACCCTAAACCTAATACGGTAAATGGATGTTTAATTTCCTTCTTGCATGCAAATCAATCATTAATCCAACTCGACATCTTATACTTGATACTTGGATTAAATCAACCGACTTAGAAAGCTCTCACATGCTAGGTTTAAATCATTGGATGCGCATTCATGCATTTAAACCGTTTTATCAACTTTTGCATTCAACCAACCAAGATCGATCAGTAGAGGCCGCTAAATGCGGGCGGGATTGGGTGTCTGATTAAAGGGCTTCCCAATACATACCTTCACCTCTTACTCAGAAACTTTGGATAGTGGACGACCTTATCCAGGGCGTACGAGAGTCATTCTAGAGATAGGATGCTAAAGAGGGACGATTTCCTTATCTTTAGTACCTATGTCAAAACGCTGCTTTGTGCTTTGATTTGACCAAGGCATAAAGTGGAATTCGAACGGGTTCCAGGCATCCCACAAATGCTTGGTGGCGACTCTGAACATCTCTAATCGTTTCGAGACCCTTACCGAGACGAAACCGACCGATCTAAAACGATCCGGTCGAAAGCATCTTTACGCCGCCGAGCGTGGCTTTCAAAAAAGACCGTTGTATGTCCGCAGATCGAGCCGGGCCTGCAGGTGGGCCATGTCCACAGATTGGCGACTCCGCTGGGGATAACTAGGACACTTACGTCTTTGTGATCCCTAGATGGTGAGACTCGAACGAGGTATTGGTTGGAATCCATCAATTGATATTACGGTCACGGTCGGGTTCCTTGTCCGGGCCCACAACCTAACCCTTTTCGACCAATTGGCTCGTCCCGTCGGCGTGATTTTTCTCATCCCCGCGTTTCGAATCCCGATTGAGTCAAGCATACCACTGACATTACACATTTCCGTTTCGTCAAAGAGCTTTCATCACTTTCGAGCACGAGGCTAGGGCACCCTCCTTACACATTTTGTTTGGATTGGTATCTCTCTCGCAAATCGGGGTTTGATTGCTTGGTGTGTAACCCACCCTTTTTAAGCCAAAACCCGGGTCAGCATGATGCATAATATAATGAAACTGTGAGTGCTTATGTGCTACTTGATCATAAGTCCTTCCGTGTCATTTTCAAACTTGCAAAACACCTTCTTGCGCCGTTATAATGGCCATTTCAAACCTCGGTCTTTCGCCGACCGATGCACGCCTTTCTAGGCCGTCGTAATGACGATTTTCAAACTCGGTTTTCTATAACCATTTTAACACGCCTTTCTAGGCCGTCGTAATGACAATTTTCAAACTCGGTTTTGTATAACCATTTTAACACGCCTTTCTAGGCCGTCGTAATGACGATTTTCAAACCCGGTTTTGTATAACCATTTCAAATCACCTTTTTACGCCGTCTTAATTGCCGCGTCTAGACACGGATTTTAACCCGTTTCGCGCCGACAATGGCTCTTTCAAGACCCGAGAAAAGCACACACCCTTTTCTCGAGACACTCTCGGATCCCGAGGACCATACACCGTCCCCGAGACCTTTTCAAACATTTCAAACTCGATTTTCAAAATATACCATTTTGAATTTCAAAACCGTCTTGGGAAACAATGCACTGTTTTCCGAGCCGACTGAAACTCAAACTGTCTTTTGCAAATAAACTTAAGACAACCCTTTTCAACTGATCGACTTGCGGAGATTTCTATCTTCGAAAGCCGCCTATTAAAGCGACAAATGAATCTTTTTGAAAACTCTTATTTTCGAAAGCTTCAGTCCACCATTTCAATTCCGCCTTGTGTCTATCGAGTCAAAGCAAACATACTTATGGGTCTTTACTTATGAGTCATATCACCACGAGACCCGTCCGATGGCGTCACGCCGTCATGATTGTACTCGTGTCAAAGGTTCGGTCAAACACCGTCACGTCATAAATCGAGTCAGCACCAAGGGACCACACACGGTCACCCTCGTCTTGTTGAGTCTGATCTTAGTCTCGTCCTCTGTCTTGTCTGCGTTCAGTCTTGGAACCGTGTCGGATTGAGTTGTAATGTGAGCCATTTTTCTGCCTCAGAGCCATGGCCCCGTCTTCAGCTTCGTCCAACAACAACAATGATAACAACAGAGTTGTCACAACCGATCGCCTAGCCACCGCTTACCGCTCTTAAGGTCACCCTGGATCGCGTCGAGACCCGATCGACGCCCGGAAAACAAGGAAATTGGGGAACATAATATCCCACCTCGATCGAGACTGAAAAGAGGCTGAAACTCTTGGAAGAACAACTCCTAGCCCGGGGTAACAACATCCACCTTGAAAATAACCGATGGTTCGAACCTGTTGGGGACCAGTTACCTGACAACTTCACCCTGACTGACGTGCCTAAGTTCAAGGGAGTGGAGGACCCACTCAACCACATCCATGCTTTCAAAGACTACATGGCCATTAAGGGGGTCAAACAGGAGCTCTTTACCAGGATCTTCCCATCCTCTTTGGAGTCGATTCTTCGCCAATGGTACTACTCCTTGGATCCGAAAAACCTTACCACCTGGGATGAGATCGGAGTTGAGTTTGCCAAACAGTATGCCGACAATGTCGAGATCCAAGCCAACACCCGTACTCTCGAGGTGTTAATCCAAAATGACAAGGAAGGATTCACTGAGTTCCTAACCCGTTGGAGGAGGGTGAGTACTCAGTTGGTTAGTAAGCCGAGTGAATCAAATCAGGTGGAGAAATTTGTCAACAACCTCCGCCCAGTTTATGCCAACCTGCTGAGGTATCAGAATATCAAAACTTTTCAAGATCTGCAGATTCTGGGGACACGTATCGAAGACGACCTCCGAAAGGGTGTCTTAGCAAAGGCCACTGGCAGGGGTTATCAAGGATCCACCTCAACCGGATCTCGCCCTTAGGGTCAAACGAACAAGATTGATGAGGTTAACCTCGTCGAACCATCTGCCAAGAAAATTGAACGCCCCCAGAGAGTGTTCATCAACATAGGGTTAACTTATGCAAGTGCCCTAAAGAGGCTCATGGACCAAGGGAAGCTACAACCGATCGGACCCACCCCGGATCCGACCGATGCCAAGAAATCCCGATTTTGGAACCCCAACGCCTACTGGAAATATCATCGAGGGAAAGGGCATGATACCGAAAATTGCTTCAAACTCAAGCACCTCATTCAAGACATGATTGAGAAGGGAGATTTGCCTATACCCCCACCAACTAAGCCAAACAACAAGACGAATCCTCTGGGAATTCACGCCATCTCTGACGATGAGCCGACCCTAGACTGCTCTCATCTCATCTTGCCAATTGACGACGAGGTGAATGTTCTGGAAAAGGATCCTTCAGACAGAGTGTTCGTGTTCAGTGCTGCCGCTATGCTCACCATGTTTCAACAAGTTAAGGAGGCCATTGCCAGCCTTTCTGAGAGAATCACCCGACTCGACGACGCCTACCGTCGACTCATCTTCAATTCCCCAGCACCACGTCCGAGGGAGAATTCCCCAAGCATTCAAAACTACCCACCCCAGGATGGATTGCTCCCGCGGCCATTCTGGTATAGACCCCACGAAAATCACCTTCAAAATAACCACCTTCACGAGAACTACCCTCACAAAAATCGCCCTCACAAAAATATCCCCCACAAGAACTACCCACCGAGGAATACCCCTCCAAGGTATCCTCGAGACCCTGAAATTAACGGCATATGGCGGGATGATGTTGAGGATGTCTATGTCATCCCGGGGAAGGAAAAGCGGACGAAGGAAATCGGACACCTCACCGCTCCGGACGTCCCTATCAGAATCCGAGCAACCCAACGGTCGTTCCAACAACGAATGACCAAATCGTCCCAGAAGCGGACACCCAACCAAAGGCTCCCGAGAACTCAATCATGAAACAGCTCCAGAAAGCAAAGGCCGAAATCTCAATTTGGCAATTGATCGCAACGTCTTTTGAGCACCGACAGGCCTTACTGCAGGCCTTGGGGAAACTAACCGTGCCCTCCACCTCTCCCCACAAGAAATAGTAGCACACTTGACAAGAGACGCCCCTGATCTGAGTAACCCGATCGTCTTCTCCGACGAGGATATCCCCCTGTTCGGAGCCAACCATTACCTGGCCCTGTACATCACCGTGCAATGCCTCCAAAAGAATATACCAATGGTCCTCATGGATGACGGTTCCGCCGTGAATGTCATTCCTCTCAAGACTGCCCACAGGCTGGGTATTAAGGAATCTGATTTAATCCTAACGAATCAAGGAGTACGCGCCTACGACGGCACTCGTCGCAAGGTCGCTGGGCTAGTCACTTTGACCGTCGCAACCGGGCCACTGGAAAGACAAACCAGTTTTCAAGTGGTTGACATCGACCCATCCTTCAACATGCTCCTGGGACGTCCCTGGATTCACGTCGTCAAGGCGGTCACATCAACACTCCACCAAAAGATCAGGGTCCCCTTCAACGGGAAAACAATCACGATCCCCGCTTCCCCAATCAGAAGAGGGGTAGCCTCCCAAGCCATTGAGGAGGACGACAATGAAATGTGGGGTTTCCAAGCCGTAAACGCCATAACTGATGAACCTGCAACCTCTGAGTGTGACCCGTTCGCCAACCTCACGATCAACCGTATCATGATGCGTCAGGGTTATTTCCCGGGTTTGCCGCTCAATCCACTAAAGGACCCGTTGCCTCCCTTGAAACAGGCTAAGGACCCCAACATTCCCTTTGGGCTAGGATACGAACCTACCAATGAAGACACTCAGGAGATGAACCTCCTAATCCGAAAACGCAAGAAGCACGGAGTCACCCTCCGTCCCTACCATCTGACTCTCATCGGATACTTTGTCCCCGAGGGAGAGTCTGAACTCTACCACGGCTTTCCGGAGCCAATCTATGACTCTTTGGCCAGAACTAGATACCCGGGAGTGGAAGTCTTTCAGGACTACTACTTTATTCCCGACAACATCGAAGCTGCATCAACTGAGTCCAAACCGTCACCAGGCCTCGACGGACAAGCTGTCACACTACTCTTTGGGGAAGATAACATCAAACGCCTCGACTATGAGGACATCATCAACATCGCCCTGAAAGACAATCAGTTTGATCCAACCGCCTTGATCTCCGATACTGACCCGGAGAAAGCCACCCAAAGCTGGAGGAAAACCATCAAGTGGACCGATCGCCAAGGCCGCATTCTCAAGATAACAACTGGAGAAGGCCCTATGTTCAAGGAGGGAAGTGAAGAAGGATCTGAGTCTGAGTTTGAGTCTGAGTCTACTACGGTCACCCCCACTCCAATGAAAGGTGACAAACTGGAGCCTGTTCCAGGGGCCACTTCCTCTGTCGTGTCGCCTCTGACGGACCACGAGATGTCTGTCCTTTCCGAGCTATTCGCTCGTGTTAACTTAATGAACGCTAAGTTTGCTTATGACTCGTCTCAATTTGCCTGCAATGCAATTCTGGATGATTACGAGGAATTTGACTTGAGTGACTACCCACCTCACTTAGCCAAATAACTTGACAAACGGGAAACCAGAACCCCCATCATTGAGGAAACCGATCCCATTAACGTAGGGAACGACAATACACCTCAAGAACTTAGGATAGGGACAACCCTGGACCCCTCGGAAAGACAACAGTTCATTGACCTCCTCCACGAATACAAGGATGTGTTCGCCTGGTCTAACGGAGATATGCCTGGGATTGACAAAGAAATTACAGAGCACCGGATACCCATCAAACCCGGGGCTAAACCTGTGAAACAGAAGCTACGCCGGATGCGTCCTGAGTGGGCCCTAAAAATCAAGGAAGAAGTGGACAAACAGTTCAAGGCTGGGTTCATCAAAGTGTCCGAATACTCGGATTGGGTGGCCAACATTATGCCGGTACCGAAGAAAGACGGAAGAATTCGGGTTTGCGTCGACTTCAGGGATCTGAACAAGGCGAGTCCAAAAGACGACTTCCCTTTGCCACATGTTGACATTCTGGTAGACAATACTGCCGAGCACGCTCTCCTATCATTCATGGACGGGTATGCTGGGTACAACCAGATTAAAATGGCTGAGGAAGACATGCACAAAACCGCGTTCACTACGCAGTGGGGGACATATTGCTACACAGTCATGCCTTTCGGCCTCATCAATGCCGGAGCAACCTATCAGAGAACCGCTACCACTCTCCTACATGATATGATGCACAAGGAGGTAGAGGTGTATGTCGATGACATGATTGTCAAATCAAAAGAACGGGACGGCCACATCAGCGCCCTCCGGAAATTTTTCGCTCGTCTGCGGAAATATAACATGAGACTAAATCCTTAGAAGTGTGCATTCGGGTCCACCTCCGAAAA
This sequence comes from Silene latifolia, assembly GCF_048544455.1. Taxonomy (NCBI): domain Eukaryota; kingdom Viridiplantae; phylum Streptophyta; class Magnoliopsida; order Caryophyllales; family Caryophyllaceae; genus Silene; species Silene latifolia. The sequence continues at coordinate 161,050,023 of NC_133536.1, read as the reverse complement.
ACTCTTGGGACATGTCGTTAGCAAAAGAGGCATTGAGATTGATCCAACCAAAATCAAAGCCCTTCAACAAATGCCTCAGCCTAGGAACGAGAAGGAGATTCGGGGAGTTCTCGGTTATGTCCAATACATCAGTCGGTTCATTGCCAAGCTCACTATGATTTGTGAATCAATATTCAAGAAACTTCGTGCCTCCGATCACACCGATTGGGACGACGACTGTTTGAAGGCCTTCGACAGGATAAAGGAATTCCTATCCAAACCTCCTGTCCTCATGCCGCCTCAACCGGGATTCTCTATCCCGCACTCGATTACCAACACATGACCATGGGAACAATGCTAGCACAAACAGTTGGCAACGAGGAGTGAGCCATCTACTACATCAGTAAAAAGTTCATTGAGTACGAGACGAGGTATACCCAATTGGAAAAGACATGCCTTGCCCTAGTATGGTCAACAAAGAAGCTGCGGCATTACATGCTCAGCTACTCGGTCCACATCTACTCCAAGATGGACCCGGTCAAATACATCTTCGAAAAACCCGTACTAAACGGAAGGCTGTCTAGGTGGACACTGATGCTGTCCGAGTTCGACCTCAAGTTTGTACCCCTCAAGGTTATCAAGGGAAGAGCAGTTGTCGATTTCCTGGCAGAAAATCCCGTCAACGAGGATCTAGCGACCGACACATGGTCACTTCCTGACGAGGACATCCTTTGTGCCGACTCTGATGCATGGGACCTATACTTTGATGGTGCATCTAATCTGAGAGGCTTCGGGGTAGGAATCCTTCTAATATCACCGGAGGGAGAACACGTTCCGATCTCGGTCAAGCTGGACTTCGTCGTCACCAACAATGCCGCTGAATATGAAGCATGCATCATCGGCCTACAAGCAGCCATCACACTCGGCATCAAGAGACTGAGGGTCCATGGCGATTCCTCACTCATCATCAATCAGGTGTCTGGATCATGGAAAATCCGATCTAACAGCTTAGCTCCCTACCGAGCAAAGATCAATCAAGAGGCCGAGTTCTTCAACCAAGTCGACTACTTCCACTTGCCGCGAGAGGAAAATCAATTTGCTGATGCCCTGGCAAAGCTTGTCGCGCTCGTCAACATACCCGACGACATGACATCGATGCTCCTGTGTGTCGAGAGAAGGAGTGAGCCAGCTCACATTTGTGCCATTATCGACGACGAGGAAAGCCATGATGAACCTTGGTACCAAGCCATCCTCAATTACAAAACCAAAAACGAATTCCCTCCCAACTGTGATCAAAGAGGACAAAGAGCCATCCGTTTACTTGCATCACAATTCGTGATAAACCAAAATCAACTCTACAAAAGAACACCCCAAGGAATTCTCCTTCTTTGCATCGACCATCACAAAGCCAAGAAAGTCATGGGAGAGGTTCACGACGGAGAATGTGGCCCTCACATGTGTGCAATGATGCTTACACGGAAAATCATGCGGCTAGGTTATTACTGGACCACCATGGAAGCCGATTGCCGTAACTACGTCAAACATTGCCACAATTGCCAAATCTTCGCCAACATACAACACATACCACCATCCCTTTTATACACCATGACGTCACCCTGACCTTTTTCAACCTGGGGCATAGACATCATCGGGAAAGTCAACCCGATAGGCACCAAGGGGCATTGCTTCGTCCTCGTCGCCATCGACTACTTCACCAAATGGGTGGAAGCACAGTCATATGCAGTCTTGACCGCCAAACAAGTGGCCAAGTTCCTTCAAAACAACATCATCTGCCGATATGGGGTACCCTATGAAATCATCAGCGATCAAGGCTCTCACTTCCGGGCGGAAACTCAAGCTTTGCTGGACAAATACAAGATCAAACGACATCGATCATCCCCCTACCGTCCCCAAACTAACGGAGCGGTGGAGGCAGCGAACAAAACTCTTGTCACCATTATCAAGAAAATGCAAGACAACTACCGCGATTGGCCGAGCAAACTCCCATTCGCACTCTGGGGATACCGAACCTCCATTCGAACACCGACAGGCGCCACACCCTTCTACCTAGCATACGGTATGGAGGTGGTTCAACCGGTTGAGTTAGAGGTCCCATCTCTACGCATCCTACTGGAGAGTCAAGTCCCTGAGGCGGAATGGACCCGTCGAAGGTACGAACAACTCACTCTTGGGGAAAATTCAAACCTAATTTGGCCGGGCCATACCTGGTCAAGAAAATACTTTTGGGGGGCGCAGTGAGACTGAGTGACCTAGATGGGGAGGACTTTACAAACCCGACCAACCTAGACCAACTCAAGAAATACTACCCTTGAACCCTAGCAACCAGCGACCTAGCCTAGTTTTACAACTAGCAACGTCCTCAACCCTTTTCAAGTCAAGTTCCTCAACGTGTTCTGATTTGAAATTGCATGTTTTAACGAGTCTAAGCTGCGACACTTTGCCCGTTTCGAATGTCCTTTGACCTGTCAAACGCAACGTCCATTTGCACTAAAACAAAAAAACCCCTGAACTACGAGCATGGTTTGATTTCACCTCTTCAGGTGAATACGTAGGCAGTCTCTCTTATGCCTGAGGGATACAACCACAAAACCCAATTCAAATTCACAAAACATTTCGAACTACGATCATGGTTTGATTTCACCTCTTCAGGTGAATACGTAGGCAGTCCTTTCTTACACAAGAAGGATACAACCATTCCCACAATAAAAAAAACAACCATCCCCATACAAAAAATCCCCACATACAAAAACATCCCAAAAAAAGAGAAAGGGGAAACCATTCCCTTTCCCACCACAATACAAAATAAGCCTTTCTCCCTTTCCACAAAATACCACTTTTCCAAGTACAAATGTTTAGGACGATTCAAATCGAATTGCCTTCACCAAATGGATGGAAGAAACAAGCGTTCACAATCTTCGACACGGGCAATCCTCTTATTTAATTAATAATGGGAGGGATTGGAATTTCAACAACAAATAAAGCTCGACGGGTCTACAACTTGTCAAAGCTAAGGTGTCAACTAACACACCTCACATAATAAAACTAGCAAAAAACACACAACAACTAGCTAGTACAACATAATAAAAACTAACAACAATAATACAACATAATAATAAAGTGGGTAATGGAGGTCTTCACTCTTCCATTCTACCCTTGCCTTTTCCTTCGGGGTACATCTTCCCCTTGCTCTTCTTGTTGGCCCGCCTAGCATGGATTTCCTCCTCGGAACGGATCCTCAACGGATCTAAGACGGCGATGGCCTCCGGTCTAGCACAAGACCCCATATTCGACCCAAGACGAGCCAATGCACGGCCCACCATATCCTTGGGGCCGGAACTCCTCCTCTTAGGTGGTCTCATCACATCGGGAGTAGCTCCATCAACATACTCCTCAAAGAAGGCACGGTTGGCCTTGCCAACCTCTCGATACTTCAAGTCGACAACCTCGTCCTTACGAAATTTGGATCTCTCTTCCAAGGACGGAGCACGTGACCACTTGACATAAGCGGGAGTCACCCATGTCGTGGCAACGGGGTTTGGCACCTCCCAAAGCGGACGAGTGGCCCACCATCTTTCGAAGAACTCCACAAGCTCGGAGTTCTGGAAAACATTCTCTTGGACAAGAGTATCTTGAGCGGGCACCTTTTGTTGACGCCCCATTTGCCTGATGAGCCTTTCGGGATATATGAAGGAAACAACCTTCAAGCCCACCACCATCAAAGAACGAGGACTAGCACCCGAAGCGGGCAACCCCGTGAAGGACCTCAAGTGCCACCACGGCACCACCCAACGGATATGAGGACCACCCTCCTCCGCCAATCTTGCGGCCCAATAGGCCTCGGTGGAAGCAAAACTATCCGGGTAAAACTTCTTCCTCATAGTAAGGTGATGGAAGGATTAAGAAGAAGGATTAACCGGAGGCTCTACATACCTTAGCCTCTCCAATAGCCACACTTGAAGGATCCTCGGGGATCCGAAAGAGGGAGCTTCTCCACAAGAGCCTTCCTTGTCCAAAGCTTGGATAATCTCCCCAAGCACCAACCATGATGGATCTCTACCATGCTCCATTTTCTCAATCACATGGATAAGGTTCATGCTACCATGGCATCTTGGCCCCTCTTTCTTCAAGACATCAACAAAGAGGTACACATGGACAAGGCAAAATGCAAGAGCCCTTCTCCTAGCCACCTCCGAGACATTAACATCTAATCGGTTTGAAAAGATGCTGATAAGAGCCAACATATCCACACCATGTGGAGCAAGAAGAAAGTTGATTTGGCTTGTTGATAAGCCCAACATGGAACAGAATTTCTCCTTGTAGCACAACCGAGTCGGAGGAAGCACCGGAACACAACCCGACCACCCACCAATGGCTCCAACTTCTTCGGCAAGAGGACAAAGCTCACCTTTCGGGAAAACGAAAACATGGTGTTTCGAATCCCAAAACCGAGAACATGCTTCAAGAAATGAAGTTTGCACCTTGACTTGACGGAGCACCAACAATTGACCAACTCCCATGCAAGCGAGTTGATACTTTTCAGGAGGCGACAAATCCCGGCACCATTGTCAGAATGCGTCCTCAAAAGCATCCATGAAATATTTTTGTGGAAGAAGAAGAGGTTTTGTAGAGATGATTTTGTGTTTCGGATGATGAAACGATGAAGCACGAACGTCCCTATTTATAGAAAATGATCAGCGCATTTTTCAGAAATAGGGGAGAGCCGGCTTCCTTCGCCAGGCTGCTCGCGCCTCTTTGAGGCTTCTCCAGGATTCCCACTGTTGACTTGTCTCTTTCAACATGTGTTTTCTCCTGATACCTCAAACCTCCCGCCAGGAAGCTCGCGCCTCTTCGGGATAATCCAGGACATTTTGTGTTTCCTCACACTCACATTTCCTTGTTTTCGCGTTTTACGAAATCTGACACGGTTTCCATGACGCAGCTTTAAACGTGGGGATTTTCTTTCTTTTTCTAAGGGGGGAAGGGCTAGTCGCCCCGATCCGCGATGGATCGTTTCCACGTCAGTCGAAATTCCGAAATAGCCCCGATCCGCGATGGATCGCTTCCACGTCAATCGAAATTCCGAGAATTGATAACACGACATCAATTTTCATCAAAAATTCAAGCACTCACAAATTCGAGTCTTGACCTCAAAAATCAAATATACTCGCAAAATTCCTTTTCTAAAATTCCTTCCTGACGGTTTGAGTTTGAATTTTTCGAGTCAACTTCAATAATTTCAACGCAATTTAATTCACGACACGAGTTAATTGCTCAAATTTTCAAATCAATTCCTTTGAATTCCGAACGTGACGATATGTCACGGAATTTTCAAAATTCATTTCAAAATTTCAATCTTAACTTCAAGTCATCTTGGTTAATTTTGATTTTCAAACAAATGCTTTACGTGTTTTCAATCAAATGCTTCTACATGTTTGCGTTTATGTATATGTGCTATCTGTTGCCTGTTTTCTACACTAACGATGCAGGAACTGGTGCAAAGCAAAAGGAGAAACAAACAGCCGACAGCGCTCCTCCGAAACACAACACAAAAAGCCAAAAATCACAAAATAAACCACAATCCAAAAACACATATATACAAACCGCCTTACGCAAAATACATCGACAACCGTCTATCATACAGACACTGGCCTAAAACAAACGTCTATCATACAGACACTGGCCTAAAACAAACGTCTATCATACAGACACTGGCCTAAAATAAACGTCTATCATACAGACACTGGCCTAAAACAAACGTCTATCATACAGACATTGGACTAAGACAACGAACTAGGGGCTATCCGCCACCTACCAAACTAAGCACTCTCTATCCTCTCAAACGGAAAAGAAAGAGAGCAACATAGGGAACAAAGGAGCATCAACGGAAGCAGAGGTGATTACCATTATGGTAATACCCCGTTCCTGCTCCACGACAAAAATGAAGACAGTGTCTTGCAGACTTGGGATTATGAGGACGCCAAGAACCATGATGCGACGCACCACCCCGGTGCTGAACCCCACTCATCAGCCACCCTGTCTATGAGCCACAACGAAAAGGACAAGCCGGCCGCATCAGCCGCCTCTCCTCCTCTACGGAAGCATCCTCCACCACTGCCTCGAGTACGGCAGCCTCTTCGGTCGTCTCTCCCCCTCCAGGATCGACTTCCTCCTCCAAAGCCTCAACAATGGACCCTATAGGTCCCAAACGATACCCTGCAATAAAAAAAAGCGAACAAAAAAAACGTCAGCCGAAATTACGGCATTACGACGGCATGAAATGGATAAATCAAAAAAACAACCTGCAATGCAAAACAAGGGCAATCCCGCCCAAAATCCAACCAAACAAAACATTCACAACAAACAAACAAAAATGACTCGCCCATCTTTTCAAGCAAAAGACGAGTCAAAATCACAAAAACGGCGTTTCAAGACCTATACAAGGTCCGCCTACAAACCAAAATACATTCCCGACACAATGGGGTATTTTTCTACGGTTCAAAAAGGCAATTCATACGCTAATTTGAGCCCAAACCGGTCAAAATTCGAAAACGACCGTAAAAAGGCAAACGTGATTTTATCACGCCTCAAAATGACCTAAATTACCAATAAGGTCCATTTCAAGGCAAACTGACTCAATTCAAGCCCAAACAGGCCCTTATTTTGTCAGGCGTAAGACCGTCACAAAAGGCGAAAATCCAATTTTGCCCACAAATATCCAACGAAGGTCCATAAATGGCGAATACGGGTTTTCCCAACTACAATGCAACCTAGTGGGACCCACTACCCAAGCAAATAAACTTGGCATTGCGAAATGAGACGGTTTCTCGCCTCACTCACGTTTTTCGAGCATAGGGAGCGGGAACGGGGACCAAAATGCAAACTAAAAGCACCCCTATACTCCTAAACAGGTTTCTAACCTAATGCAAGCATCAATTTCACTCGAAATGGGCTCAATCAAAAACACGCAATTCGATTTTTTAGGGTAAAATTCGCCCTAATTCCATCAAGCTAAAGATCAACAAATTTGAATGGATTCAAGAGGAAATACTTACCTTGAGATGACATTGTTGATGATGGCACGAGCAGAAGCTAGCAAAGGTCCTTCAAATGGCGATTTTTGCGGGTTTTTGTGTCGAAAGGAAGAAGATAAAGTGAGGTTGATATGCGGACCAACCTCGCGTCTTTAACAGAAAAATAGGGAAGCCCCTTTGGTTCGTCAGGTGGCTCGCGCCTAAACCAGGCCCCCCCTTTGCTCTTTCAGCGGATTTTGGGCTTTAGCCCAATTTCCCGTGATAAACTTCAAGTTTTCATTCGACGATATATATGGTCGTCATTTTCTCAAAGACAAATAGTGAAAACTTAAATTCACTTTTTTCGAAAGCTTTAAACGACGGCACATAAACCGTCCCTCCAATCGAATAGTGAAAATTTAAATTCACTATTTTCGAAAGTTTTCAAGCAAACTGCGATCAAAACCGCCAATTTCAAAAATAATGGTGAAATCAAAATTCACCATTTCCCTTCAAAATTTCAAAAAATAATAGCGAAAATTCAAAAACCGCTATTTCTCCAAATTTTAAGCGACGGCAATTAAAACCGTCATTTTCAAGATAATAGTTGGGAATTGAATTCCACTATTCTCATCAAATGTCAACGGCGGCACATAAACCGTCATTTCAATTAATAGTGAAGATTCCAAATTCACTATTTCCATCAAATGTCAACGGCGGCATATAAATCGTCACTTCAAACGCAATAGCAAAATTTAAAATTTGCTATTTCCTTCAAAATTCAAATTCAACGGCGATCGAAACCGCCACTTCAAATTCAAAGAAGAACGACGAATGGTGAAGATTCCAAATTCACTATTCCTTCCAATACCAGCAGGGGGCTTCCCCGCAGAGCCCGCTCATTTCAAAAAACAGTGATGGTGAAAATTCCAAATTCACTATTTCCACAGCGGCATCACGAGTTCGCTAGTTTCAAAACAAGCCCAATCGACGCGGCTACTCCCATGGTCCATTAACTGACTGTACCTTTGGCTGGCGAGCCTTTGTCCGCAAGCAGTCGAGGACAGATCCCGAAGATGCCTTGGGTACATTTCCTTACCTTTGGCTGGCGAGCCTTTGTCCGCAACCATCCAGGGACAGATCCCGAAGATGCCTCGGGTACATTTCCTTACCAATGGCTGGCGAGCCTTTGTCCGCAAGCAGTCGAGGACAGATCCCGAAGATGCCTCGGGTACATTTCCTTACCTTTGGCTGGCGAGCCTTTGTCCGCAAACTTTCAAGGACAGATCCAGAAGATGCCTCGGGTACATTTCCTTATCACAGCTGGCGAGCCTTTATCCGCAAACGTGCAAGGACATATCCGAAGATGCCTCAGGTATGACTCCTTCTTATAGCTGGCGAGCCTTTGTACGTAGTCTAACAGACTTTAAACGATCCGCACGGAAAGTCGACAGACTCTAAACTGTTCCCGACGACAGGTCCTTGGCTCGTACCCTCGAGTCACCTTGGCGTCGCCCTTCCCGACGGCAGGTCCTTGCCCCGAATCCTTTCGAGCCGCCTCGACGTCGCTTGGATCTCCAGATTGTAATCTTCGATTGACCTGGGGGCTCTACTTTGACTTTCGCCCTGTCCAAGCCTCAGTCAAAGTGGGGGCTCTGTAGATACCCAGTATCTGCTGAGACTCCAACAAACACCCGATGATTATCGGACTACAACATGTTTTGGAATCGCGGCGTTTGATCGACAGTTTTTGAACAACTTTACGTTGGAAAACTTAAAACGATTTCAAAAATAAAACATTTCAAAACATTTCAAAAATACCTGGAGTGTTTAATGCACGACGACGGGGTCGCAATGACACTAACTAGAGTCAAAACCGACACCGGACCAAAAACCGACTCAAAAATTCAAATCCCGACTCCAACAACGAGTCAAACCGAGTCAACCACCAAAAACAAAACATTTCAAACCTTCTATCTTAAGTTTTCCCGGATTCATGAATGGTCAACTACCAAACATGTGACTACAAAACCTAGGATAGAACAAATCATGATTGCGTTTGTTGTGAAAGTGACAACACAACACGAAGAACCGCGACGTGGCTCGCGCCTCTTTGAGCAGCCCAAGTGGCCACGTCGCTCAAAACTCACACAACCACTCATTCTTCTATAAATACCCCTCAAATGCCACCCATTTGAGACTTACGCGAGTGTCCGCCCCCTCTTTTCTCCCTTAAAATTCTCGACTCAATTTCTTAAGTCACAACCCGACGCGTATTTACGACCTACCGATCGTAAACACGAGCCTTACACATTGTTTGGTACCGTCATCGTGCATTAAATCACATGACCGACCATTTCGCCCACTACACCATCACTAAACTTTTAAAACACTCTTTTTACTTACCAAAACGGTTTTAAACCGAGTTTTTTCCGATCAAATGAGTTATTACACTTACGTCGGTCACTCGCCATAACCAAACATGTAAGTATGAGGGTGTAAAAATCCTCTTTTATTATGTTTTCGTTCGTTTCATGACTCTAACATGCTAAAACATGCATACCATGAACCAAAACATGGAATAAACGAGCCAAAACTGATTTTTGGTCTGAGGCAGAAGCCTCTTAGGTCGCCAACTAGCCCGCGCCTAAATGGGGTATTCAGACCAGAGATCAACCGTGTTTGTTCTCGTTATTTCCCTTAATCCATTTTTCATATTTGTAATCGGTTTTCACCATTTCAAGTATTTTCGAACCATTGTTATTTTATTTCACATGTTTTAACCATAAAGCATTTTTCACCCTTGGTTCCTCATACCATGACGGTTAAATCCGTGTTTCGGTGATAATATTTGGTTAATGACATTTAGAAGGTATTTTAAAGCCTTTTATTTCATTTCTTTACATTTTCAAACAAATATATTAGTCACCAACACAAAGTCATCCTTGGTTCTACATACCATGCCGGATTTTAACCCGGGTACGATGATGAGTATCGACTAATAACATTCAAATGGACTTAAAACAATTAGTCCATAATCATTTTCAAAACTATTCATGTCAAGTTTGTCAAATCGAACCCGACACCGAATATTATCAAAATAATGATGATTATTCGAGTCTAGTTCTTCAAAACAACAAATGCGGTCTAAACGACCCCTTCAAATCAAACCGGGTTCAAATACCCATTTTTAACACGTTTTATAACGTTTTCTAAAAGGTCAGAACACGGCACATAAACCGTGGGCTAACCCGCGCCTAAACAGGCTCTTCATTTCTCATTTTCAAAACCAGAGGGAGGCCCCATACACCGCCGGCTGGCTCGCACCTCATATAGCCGTCTGGTACAGGGTCTGTTCCCTTCCAGCATTAGTCTAGGACGATCCCGACTCCAGTTAACCCGGATATAGGACGGATCAGATGACTATTTGATTATCCAAAAACATATTTGCAAAATGTATTACCAAGACAAATGGATAATGTTATGCACCCTAAACCTAATACGGTAAATGGATGTTTAATTTTCGTCTTGCATGCAAATCAACTATTAATCCAACTCGACATCTTATACTTGATACTTGGATTAAATCAACCGACTTAGAAAGCTCTCACATGTTAGGTTTAAATTATTGGATGCGCATTCATGCATTTAAACCGTTTTATCAACTTTTGCATTCAACCAACCAAGATCGATCAGTAGAGGCCGCTAACGCGGGCGGGATTGGGTGTCTGATTAAAGGGCTTCCCAATACGTACCTGTTGGAGTAGTGTCCTCCACAATAAGTGCGTTTACATAATAAATCTTGTAAAAGGAATATCAGGGATTTATTTATTTATTTTTCAGCTGGTCATCGTTAATCGGTAATGATTGGCTGACTAGAGTTTGACATTACTGTCTTGTGACGGTGGTGATCAGCTGATGGCTTTAGGTCACACCTATAGGATGACGCCCAAATAGAATAAATTAATTGTTTGTATGAGATACGAGATAATTAATTCCTTGTATTATTTGACTTTTAATTAGTCACGTAAATGTATTATTTGATGACGGGTTACGAACTCGGGACAAGGAGATTTGTTATTTAATAATGTGATATTTAAATAATAAATTTATTAGAATTTATTAATTAATTGTTAATTAATTAATTTTATACGATATGTGTATATGTTTTGAGGTAGAATTAATTAGCTATTAAATTTTACCAGAGGTTGTAAAATTAGCTAAATGGGTTAATATTAACACATTGTATGTTGATAAAATGGACTTATGATTACTTAATAGTTAAGTAGTCATTGGTAGTTAATTTATATTATTTAAGTGTTAAATAATCAAATTAATATTTAATTATGTCAGATAATTAAATATAAGACTTATAAGCATTTGTGGGGCAAATGTCGAAAATCGAAATGGACCCGAAGGGAACCATTTGGACAGATTTTTATACACTACTAATACACTCATTGTGAGTGGAAAAGGTAGGCATTTCCCACTAGCATTTGTATGTGAATTGTATACATTTGCATGCCTATATATACCTAAGTCATTCCATCATTTATTAGGTTGGAAATTTGAAGAAAAATTGGTCTTTGTGTGCTTGTTGTGGATGGTTCATATACACCATCAAAAGACCATATTTTTCTTCTTATTTTGTTCATCCTTTTACAATAAACACATATAAAAGTAAACTAATAATATTATCAAGGTAATAATATTAATTAGTACATCAAATATACATATTAAAAAGTTACTACTACTATTAACTAGTTATTAATTTTAGTAGTATTTTGGGCTTATCTTGGGTGCCACCTTAGGAGATTACCTGTAACACCCCCATTTATTTAAGGGCCTGAACTAGGACTCCTCAAATAAATGACGGTGTTACCATCTCGGTTTCCCGAGGTAGTGAATAACAAATTAAACTCCAAGGCAATTTATTTAATATTTTAACCTAATTATTACAAATTCTCCTTTTTAAATAAAATTACAAGAACTGACGTAAATAAAAGTGAAATCTTCTAAATGATGATCTAGCTACTAGGTCGTTTGATCCAGTGTCTCACGCCCATCAAGCTCCCGTCATATCTCTTAAACCTGTCAAGTCTGCTCCCCATAAAACGGTTCATCACAGGTGTTCACGAATACACAGGGTCAACCACGAGGTTGAGTAGGGAAAACAATAAAACAGTAAATATGATATGCATGATACTCCGACACCTCCATCTCCATCTCAACTCATCACACACATCTCATACCCCGGGAACGCCTGACCATACCGATCCCCGGTAGACTATATATCGACCGAAGCCGATCTGCCACTCAACAGTGAGGACACCAGGGCAAGTCTGCGCAGAACCCGCCCTGGGCCTTATCACAACATCACACCGTATCTCCACATCATCACCACCACCTCATCCTCCAACTCCAATGCATATGAAATGCTCAACAGTAATTAATGCAATGCAATATGTATATAATTCACTGAACTGATAAATCATAAAGTCATGCCAGATACCCAATGTTGTGATATCATACTCAATACGATAAATTCAGTCAATCACTTCCCAAGTATAAATGATAACATAAATCAACAACCAGGAATCAAGTCAACACAATTCAACTATGACGATAATAGGACAAGTGTATTTCCCTACCTCATAGTGCCAGCAAATCCAATTAAGCAGTTAAGCAGTCCAGAAAACAAAGCAATGCATTTGATTATCGATCCTTCACGAATCCGTCACCTAAAACAATTATAATATTTATAATTACTAACTACTAAATATAGTAATCTCCCAAAATATAAGCTTCCCGAAATACAATCCCGACACCAACTTATTCCCAATTAATAGTTAAAATAACCCGATTAGTATTTGACCCAACTTCCCAAAACAGAAAGTTACTAAAGTAGAATTTCTTAGAATGGAAACTTTCCCGATATAGTAGTCTTTTCATTTTAACAAACCCGTCTCAAAATCCCGTTTCTAGTTAATTAATCATTATTAATTATTATTTTATTTTAAATAACTCGAAACTCAAACCAAAACGATAATTAGAGGTTTAAATGAATTATGTGATGAAACGAATCAACACTTGAACAACTCAAACAATCCCGACTCAAATTATATTAAATAACTCGGGAATTAACTTAACTCAATTATTTAATGACACGGGAATTATATTAATTAATTAAGAATGCGACCCATTAACGAAATATAATGATTAAACTATGAAAAACCCGTTTCAAACACTAAAACAACCCGTTAACAACATCACCCCCTTCCCACGCGCTCACCAGCCACCACGCGCCACCACAGGCCGTGATGACCACCAGCCCGATCCCCCACACCGACCCAACCACCCGGGACCACCCCCACGAGGGTCGACTCCGCCGGCGAGGTGAACCACGGCCGTCATTTGGCCCGGTTCACCGCAAACCTCACCAAACGCCCGCGTTTCTCCTCCCGCAACCACCGCAACTATTACCTAGACTCGCAAACAACCACCGCACTGCTCGCCGTCAGCCCACTAGCACCGACACCACGGCACCACCGTTTCGACCTCCCCCTAGTCCACGGTGGTGCCACCCAAAACCTACCCATCCAAAACCCGTCTCGAAACCATACCCAAACCCGTTTTGACCACCCCTATCATTGCTCCCTTTTTACCACCACTATCACCACCCAAACCCACCATAACCACCACCATTACCCTCGTCACTAACCACACTTTACCATTACCTTGACACCAACCACCCTTATCACCTCTATAAGACACTAAACAGCCCCCCAAAAGCCCGACACCAATTCGAAAAACAGAGAAGGGGATTGAACAACCTTACCTTGCCGCCACCACAATGACCACCGGGGCCACCCTAGGTCGTCGACAATAATCCATAGCTCGTCCCTCGCTCCCCGTCAACAAACTCACACTCACTCTCTCTCTCTACACGCGTGAAGGTCGCTGTTGGTGTTGATGAATAGAGGGAGGCGGGTTGAGGGAATAATAGAGGAGGAGGAGGCGGGTAGGGTATTTAGGGTTAGGGTTAGGGTTAGTGTATAATTAGGGTTAATGGGCTTAGGGTTTAATTGGGCTGAAACTGTTATTGGGCCAGCTCAACTGGTTCAGCTCACATTTCGAATTCCATATAAACCCGTCACAATTAACTTACGATAGTTTAACTAATTATCGACTCAACTATTTTCCCGACATAATTGTGATATAAAATGTATAATAATTAATATAAAATAATATCCGTTTAATTAATTATATATTATATAAAAATACGGGGTATTACAGTCTTCCCCCCTTAAAATGAACTTCGTCCCGAAGTTCGCTCCCGTACCCAAACCTCAGAAGGGTATTGTATATCGTACTTACGGACATCACGCATTTCTAACACTGTTAACGCATACTTTTGACACATCAATTAACATAACAACTACGGAATGTTACATTCTGCCCTCCTAAAAATAAACTTCGTCCCGAAGTTTAACTCATCTTTACTTAACCCAACTAACTACGACTAATAATTACCTGGGAACACAGATATATAACAACTATATAATCATCTGAGAACACCGTCATCTTCATCTAAATTCCGATCTCAAACTCAAGTAACTCAATAACCATGGTCGCCTTTGGGACCGTAAACATAACTCCCGTAATTATCACTCGGCTCATAGGCCAACTCATAACTCATTACCAGTAGTTTAATCACACTCTCCTTTTACACATCAACCAACTAACAGAGGTAGGAATAAAACGTATAAAACTCATTTGCATAGGTACCCCACAACTAACATCAACTTGGTCAACTATAACCTACAAACAAGTGCAAATTAAGCATTAAGATTTTACAATCCTACCCGACTAGAAATATGGTTACGCCCTCGTAACCTCTTTTCACTTTCATATACATATGCAACAAAATCACTATCAACCACATGTAACAGGAAAGAACACACGATAAGATATTGCGCATTAACATTAAAGTCGAAACAAGGTTTTATTAAGGAATTAACTGGTTGTCAACAAGTAACATTTATTACTAGCTCATGCGTAACTTAAAAAAACAACATCAAACTAAAAGAACAACAAGAAAGGAATCATGGTTTACACGGTTTCACAACTAAACAATTTGATGATCAATTATAGACTATGAACGCGCGAGAGCAACATCAACAAACGATTTAAGAACTTCCCACATTTGTAAACATATCACAGAAATAGATCTACCACTACTATCTATCACAATCACAGGATCTTATTGACATGTCCATACAACCATTTACTCACTCACTGGTTTAGGTCACGAATTAGGTCGATGAATTTAAGCAATCAACAACATACTCATAATTCATATTTTAAATTATAACAATTGTTTGCACGATATCAATTCTGAAAACATGTTTCCCAATAAAAGTAACTACATATGATCTATGACAACGACAACATTACTTCCATATCACACCTATGTTTCACATTTTAGCAACCATATCATTCAATTGTGTCCAGCAACTTAGTATAATTCATTTTCCGCGAAACAAGAGATATTGTATAAATAGTTTAAACATATACATTTGCCATCATATACTGTGTAGAACACTAGCTATGATAAAAGATTAGCAACTTGAACAACTTCTCTGATTTGCATGATTAAATAATTAGGCAACTCGTAGGCTCAATTAAATGTAACTATAATGACTATCATTTAAACCAATGCATATCATGTGAATCATCAAAAGAGTTATCCCATTATAATTGCCAACATAGTTATCATGACAAACTTTTTTTTTTTTTTTTTTTTTTTTTTTTTTTTTTTTTTTTTTTTTATAGTAACGACTCGAGAATATAGATATGCCAATTGTCATGTTATATCAAACAGTTTCCTTTATATCACACCCATGCAATTGCAAGAATCACTTTAGTATTTTATGATGATATAATGATGAACATATCCACTAAGAACTAACAACACTGTTTATTTTCATGTTATAGGTTTTAGGTTTAACTGAAATAATTTAATGCAATGTAAGTAATAAATATACTATAGGCACACCGACTCACATGAAAGTCTTTAAACTCAGATGACATCCTATATGGGTGGACATTTAGACACGATCATTACTACCATCCATGTGTAAACATTTAAACATAATTATTATAACCATTCATGCGAGTATATTAGGACAATCACCTTAGCTTTTAACGCCATAAATTTTACTTAGGTACGACGATATAGTTTTATTATTCATATATATCCGACCACTATGCAAATATGATATAAAATATTACAACATGCCAAATGTATATAAAATATGCAAACAACTGGACTCGTATAACATATTTCACCCTTGATTAGAAATCAATTTAAATAAGCTTATTCAATTTTACTCATATTATCATGCCAATAATGTTATCGACTAAACTTTAATTTTATCACTGATTAAGATACCTAACTACTGAACATGCGTGCTACTATTGTCATATAAAACATTATAAATTTACATTACTAAGGCTCGTGAATTAATCAAACAACTGTATGAAACTCAACCTAGAACACACATTTACAAGTCATGTTTCACGTTGTAACTTTCAAGGATCGCGAATAAATAACCGTTCGATTAAAACTTGATTCATATTATTTTTATAAAACACGGAGAGGTAAAAACACAGGGGAAAAAGAATTAGGTCTAAAGCACAAAATTTTAATTTTTTTTTTTTTTTTTTTTTTTTAAAAAAAATTTTACAACTCAGTTGGTCCAAACAAACATGTGACAGCAATTGGTCCAAAACTTGGGTCAGTTTGCAAAACCTACCGTTTAATATAGAGACATCAAGAATTTTCGTGGCTTATCAATTTGAAAACATATGCGAATTTTATGTCTGATGGGGTTGGAATTATGCGAAAATTATTAATACAATTTAAATGAGGTGTATTTCTTTTTTTTTTTTTTTTTTTTTTTTTAAAGTCATTGGTCAAACATCACTGCACGGGAACTTCCTAACCACAGTTCACTAAAGTATTTATTACTCCTAATCTGTATATCCTATAAGCATGGAACCAACGTCAAATGAACACTAACTCACGAGGCTATCTCTCATACAATTTTCATCGATAGGCAGTAAACAGAAAAGAAATGGCAGTAAGTTCAATTAGAGAGTAACATCAAACAAAACGAGTTTCAAAGACTAAGTCTTTCATTCCCTATGCCCCAATTCTCACAACTATACTATCGATACTAACCCATTCTAACGAAATCTCGCTTTGTGTACTTCGTAAAAATCTACCCCATAGAATCAGTTCGCATCACGATCTACTCCTTACGTCTAATCATGATTGCTATGACTAAAAACATGCAATTCAACAGTGTTTCTTATTACTATCACATTACTATACTAGCATGGCTTTGGGATCACATAACCGCATATTACTTAGTCATAGTAGTGTTATCAACACGTCATTCATGCAAAATACTTACCGTAGCGTTGTCCTGCAGAATGGTTAGAATATATGGTCTCAAGGCATACATCAACTCAATTAAGCAATAATCAATGTATCAATCGGTTAACACTTAGGCAACGATATATGAATTTCATGTTCAACCTCAAGCAACTTTTCTACCCTTTCTCTCATATACACTCAGGGTTTCCGGGTCAAACTGAGAGGGCCGCTGGTTCGGTGTGAGGGGGCCCCTAACTCATACCTTACCGTAGTGTGCTCCTAACAGTTCTATCCCGGGGTTCATTTTATTTAGACACATCCTATGTTCATTGGGTTCATTGGTTTAGGCCTGAGGATCGTTTGCTCTGATACCACTTTGTAACACCCCCATTTATTTAAGGGCCTGAACTAGGACTCCTCAAATAAATGACGGTGTTACCATCTCGGTTTCCCGAGGTAGTGAATAACAAATTAAACTCCAAGGCAATTTATTTAATATTTTAACCTAATTATTACAAATTCTCCTTTTTAAATAAAATTACAAGAACTGACGTAAATAAAAGTGAAATCTTCTAAATGATGATCTAGCTACTAGGTCGTCTGATCCAGTGTCTCACGCCCATCAAGCTCCCGTCCTATCTCTTAAACCTGTCAAGTCTACTCCCCATAAAACGGTTCATCATAGGTGTTCACGAATACACAGGGTCAACCACGAGGTTGGGTAGGGAAAACAATAAAACAGTAAATATGATATGCATGATACTCCGACACCTCCATCTCCATCTCAACTCATCACACACATCTCATACCCGGAACGCCCATGACCATACCGATCCCCGGTAGACTATATATCGACCGAAGCCGATCCGCCACTCAACATTTGAGGACACCAGGGCAAGTCTGCGCAGAACCCGCCCGGGCCTTATCACAACATCACACCGTATCTCCACATCATCACCACCACCTCATCCTCCAACTCCAATGCATATGAAATGCTCAACAGTAATTAATGCAATGCAATATGTATATAATTCATCGAATCGATAAATCATAAAGTCATGCCAGATACCCAATGTTGTGATATCATACTCAATACGATAAATTCAGTCAATCACTTCCCAAGTATAAATGATAACGTAAATCAACAACCAGGAATCAAGTCAACACAATTCAACTATGACGATAATAGGACAAGTGTATTTCCCTACCTCATAGTGCCAGCAAATCCAATTAAGCAGTTAAGCAGTCCAGAAAACAAAGCAATGCATTTGATTATCGATCCTTCACGAATCCGTCACCTAAAACAATTATAATATTTATAATTACTAACTACTAAATATAGTAATCTCCCAAAATATAAGCTTCCCGAAATACAATCCCGACACCAACTTATTCCCAATTAATAGTTAAAATAACCCGATTAGTATTTGACCCAACTTCCCAAAACAGAAAGTTACTAAAGTAGAATTTCTTAGAATGGAAACTTTCCCGATATAGTAGTCTTTTCATTTTAACAAACCCGTCTCAAAATCCCGTTTCTAGTTAATTAATCATTATTAATTATTATTTTATTTTAAATAACTCGAAACTCAAACCAAAACGATAATTAGAGGTTTAAACGAATTATGTGATGAAACGAATCAACACTTGAACAACTCAAACAATCCCGACTCAAAATATATTAAATAACTCGGGAATTAACTTAACTCAATTATTTAATGACACGGGAATTATATTAATTAATTAAGAATGCGACCCATTAACGAAATATAATGATTAAACTATGAAAAACCCGTTTCAAACACTAAAACAACCCGTTAACAACATCACCCCCTTCCCACGCGCTCACCAGCCACCACGCGCCACCACAGGCCGTGATGACCACCAGCCCGATCCCCCACATCGACCCAACCACCAGGACCACCCCCACGAGGGTCGACTCCCGCCGGCGAGGTGAACCACGGCCGTCATTTGGCCTGGTTCACCGCCAAACCTCACCAAACGCCCGCGTTTCTCCTCCTGCAACCACCGCAACTATTACCTAGACTCTGCCAAACAACCACCGCACTGCTCGCCGTCAGCCCACTAGCACCGACACCACGACACCACCGTTTCGACCTCCCCCTAGTCCACGGTGGTGCCACCCAAAACCTACCCATCCAAAAACCCGTCTGAAACCATACCCAAACCCGTTTTGACCACCCCTATCGCTGCTCCCTTTTACCACCACTATCACCACCCAAACCCACCATAACCACCACCATTACCCTCGTCACTAACCACACTTTACCATTACCTTGACACCAACCACCCTTATCACCTCTATAAGACACTAAACAGCCCCCCAAAAGCCCGACACCAATTCGAAAAACAGAGAAGGGGATTGAACAGCTTACCTTGCCGCCACCACAACAGCCACCAGGGCCACCCTAGGTCGTCGACAATAATCCATAGCTCGTCCCTGCTCCGTCAACAACAAACCACACTCTCTCTCTCTCTACACGCGTGAAGGTCGCTGTTGGTGTTGATGAATATAGGGAGGCGGGTTGAGGGAATAATAGAGGAGGGAGGCTACTGGGTAGGGTATTTAGGGTTAGGGTTAGGGTTAGTGTATAATTAGGGTTAATGGGCTTAGGGTTTAATTAATTTAAATCGTTATTGGGCGGCTCAACGGTTCACTCACATTTCGAATTCCATATAAACCCGTCACAATTAACTTACGATAGTTTAACTAATTATCGACTCAACTATTTTCCCGACATAATTGTGATATAAAATGTATAATAATTAATATAAAATAATATCCGTTTAATTAATTATATTATATAAAAATACGGGGTATTACATTACCTATTTTGGTAGTTTTGGTATATTTGGAGGATCATCCACATTCATATAGCTCAAGAACTACAAAGGTAGGAGACCTTTGTAGTGCCCTTACTTGCCTTATACAATGTAAGGAACTTTTGTCTTTAGATGGTTTAATACCATCTTTTATACTTTTATTTGCATGCATGTAGATTTAGACCACTTTAAATTAATTTCTAATTTTAATATCATAAGATGAGTATTAATTTGGTCTAAATAACTAACAAGTGCTATCAGAGCATTGTTAAATACATGCATGTTGTTTTTAGACGATTTTAGTAATTTATGAGATAAATTAATAAAATTGATATTATGTTACTAAAATTAGTTTTATCACATAATATGGTCTTGCATGTAAATAATCTGGTCTTAAGATGATATGGGACGAAAATTTGATTTTTGTTAAATTTTTCCACTTTTTATAACTTAAAATGGCATAAAATTGAGTAAAAATGCATTAAAATTAATTAAGAGTTAATTAAATTTGGTTGCATGTTAATTGTATGCATGTTTATTTAGAAATAACCACTTGCATGTTCTATTTATGAGATAAGTAGATACTTTAAATTAATGTGATTAATTTAGGTTGTTTATTAATTTTTATTTGATAACAAATTGGTAAACAATGGTTATTTTGCAAATAAATATTGATTTAATTTTTTGGCTCCAAATTTTTGAATTTTTAGCTCCTGAAAAATGTTCCAAAATGTAGAAAATTTAATTTTAAAGTTGTTTCAATTTTTATGGTTTGATTTAGAATTAAATCGTAAAAATTGTCCGTTTATCAATTAAATTGTGAAATCGTTTTAAATAACTTTTAAAAACAAAAATTTTCACTTGCATGGCATTTTTGGTGTAAGACCATAATGTTCATGGCTTTGAAATTTATTTTTCCATAAATTTGTAAATTAAATGGAATTTTTGTATGATAATTGTGAATTATTATATCATTTTTGTCATAATTGTGTTTTAGTTCCCATATAAATTCAAGATAATTATTGAGAATAATTATTTTGATATTAGACCAGATTAGTATGATGAGTAAGTCTTAAAATTGTTTTAAGAATTGATTATGAATTTTTATTGGTAAAAATTCCGTCAAAGCAAGCTCAAATGATCGTTGTTGGTAAGTTAGACGATTTGGCATGTCATTTTTCCATAATGCATTTTATTATTCATTTGGATGAATGTTTTTTTTTCCATTTTAATTATGTAATTTTTCCTAATATGGCCATAGGTAGAAGTTGGTATTTTCCGTAATGTAAGGGAATATCGACTTGTTTTGTAATTAATTGCGATTTCGTATCGCCTAATTTGTAATTAATTAATAGTTTTTATTTTAATTTTATTACAAATTGTATAATAGGGTATTGTTATGTAGTTTAATTATTAGTAATTAGATGAAGCATCTATAGACGGAGTTTTCATGAAGACGGTGTTTTCGGAAAGGCGTTCCGAAATCCTAAAGAAGGAGGCCAATTTATGAAGACTCAAGGGACCAAGGAGTTGGTTTCCGAAGTGTAATAATTTTAGTTAATTAGATTAACTAGGTGGCCATATTAGGACTTGTTTGTTTTAATTCATTTATGCATTCATGCCAAATCGTCACTACATGTTTTATTTTTGTTGTTATCGATTTAATTGTCTAGCATTCACCAATTTAGTTCACTTAAAAGTGATAGACAATTAAATTGATAAGATCTCTCACATTTGTTTAAAATTGAGATTAAGCCTTACCAAATAATAGCACCTATGAATCCCTTCTTCATTAGAGGTAGGTTCGGATCACCGAGGTACACTCTTTTTATGTTGGGTAAATAGGGTAATAAAAGTTATTACGCGTGAAAATTGGTTGGACTCAACGGGATAAATATGGGTTGAATCGGTCCACCGTGCCCATATTTATTCTGGGGCTAAAAGATAGATTTTAAGAAAATCCGTCAACCAAGAGTTCTAGTAGTAGAATCAGTCAAAGTTGTTGACTCACCAAATTTATATAAATGTGGGTTGAATCGGTCCACTGTGCCCGTGTTTATATAATTTTGGATCTTGGAATCATTTATATAATTCAGTGGGAGATCATTATATAAATGGAAACTTGTTAAATAGTTTCACAAGTTAAATATTTCTAGACGATAAATGTTAATTTTTCCTTTATTTCCTTTGTAGTAATCACGATGACTTCTACTAGTGAAACCATCACCATAGCTAGAGATTCATGGCTACGTTCTTTTATGGACAAATATGTTTTAAAAGCCGACGGTAGTAATTTTAAAGATTGGGAGGAACAACTTCGATTAGCTGCTGCAGGTGATGGCAAATTACGCTACCTTGTCGATCCCTCTCCCCCTTCGCCTAGTACTAGGGCCACTGCCGATGTAAGGGAGGCTTTTTCAAATTATCAAAGGAATCCGTCGCAATAAAAAATGTTTTGATTTTTTCAATGGATCCTGCTTTACAAAGGCAATGTGTCAAGTTTCGCGATGCACATGAAGTATTCTCGAGGCTTTCTACTATGTTTTCTCAAGCCCCGAGAATAATTCAATATGACACCATAGATTCGTTTCTTTGAGGCTAACCTCAAAGATGGTCAACCTGTAAGTTCACACGTACTTAAAATGATTGAGTACGTGGAAACTTTAGAGGGGTTGGGATGCAAGATCCCCGACGAACTTGTGGTGGACCGAGTGCTCCACTCTCTCTCGCACGTCTAGGGATTTACCCAATTTAGGGTAAATTACAATATGACGAACATGAAAAAGAGTTTACATGAGCTCCATTCTCTGTTTGTGCAAACAGAGAAGGACATGGGATTGAGTGGGAGTACAAGGAAAGTTGTGCTTGCGATAAATGTGAAGGGGAAGAAGCAGTTTAAGAGGAATGCAGGGAAGAAGCCCATTCAGGTAGAGGGCAAAGGTAAAGCAATTGCGAATTGCTCTACCAAGCCTAAACCTATAAAGGGTAATCCTCTTAAAGATACTTGTAATTAATGTAATAACAAGGGACATTGGAGGCGTAATTGTACTAAGTACCTGGATGACATAAAAGCTGGCATTGTGAAGCCAACATGTAATTTCTCAACCGAAACTTTTATGATAGACATAAATTATGCTTCAAATACAACTTGGGTATTAGATACTGGTTGTGGTTCTCATTTGTGCAATCATTTGCAGGGCCTAAAAAGCATAAGAAAGCTAAACAAGGGTGATGTCGATCTCCGAATGGGAAACGGGTCTAAAGTAGCCGCCGTCTCGGAGGGAACTTATGTACTTAGTTTAGCTTCGGGAATGCGAGTTGCATCTTAATAATTGTTATTTTGTACCAACACTATCTAGAAATATAATATCCGTATCTGTGTTAGACACAGAAAGGTTTTCCTTTGTAATTAAAGACAAGTGTTGTACTTTTTCCCTTAATGGGATTGTATATAGTCAAGCTATTTCAATCAATGGTATTTATATTCTAGATAATTGCAACGACGTTTATCATTTAGATAATAAAAGACTCAAAACAGGTGATCCTGATCAATCTTATTTATGGCATTGTCGATTAGGACACATCAACGAGAAGCGCATTAAAAGACTAGTGTCGACTGTGTAATTAAACCTTTTGATTTCGAATCATTTGGTGCATGCGAATCTTGTCTTCTTGGCAAGATGACTCGTTCACCTTTTCTAGGAAAGGGATCTCGAGCTAGTGAGTTGTTGGGTTTAATACATACCGATGTATGCGGTCCAATGACAGTCACTGCTAGAGGTAATTATGACTATTTCATTACTTTTACCGATGACATGAGTAGATATGGGTATATCTACTTAATGAGGTATAAAAGTGAAGCTTTTGATAAGTTCAAAGAGTTTCAGAATGAAGTAGAAAACCAATTAAATAAGAAGATTAAAGCATTACGATCAGATCGTGGTGGGGAGTATTTAAGCAATGACTTTAAAGATCACCTTATAAACTGCGGTATTGTATCTCGTTAATCGCTCCTGGCACACCACAATTAAATGGTGTGGCTGAAAGGAGGAATCGAACTTTATTAGATATGGTTCGATCGATGATGAGTCAAACAGAGTTACCTAAGTCATTCTGGGGTTTTGCCATTTTGTCTGCTGTACAATCACTTAATAAAAGTCCCACTAAAGCAACTGACAAAACTCCATATGAGATATGGAAAGGGAAAGTCTCGAATCTGCGATACATGAAAGTATGGGGTTGTGATGCTTATGTCAAGAGCAAGTCTGATGATAAGCTTGCACCTCGTTCTGAAAAGTGTATTTTTGTAGGCTACCCTAAGGAAACTTGTGGATATTACTTCTACAATAATAACGAGAACAAAGTGTTTGTGGCTCGTGAAGCTGTCTTTCTAGAAAAAGAGTTTATTTCTAGAAGACAGAGTGGGAGAAAATTTGAACTTGACGAAGTTCAAGAGCCACAAACTGATATGACAATACAGGAAGATGTTCCTTCTACGTCTGAATCAGTTATTGTTCCTTCTGAACCTAGGAGGTCAGAAAGGGTTAGTCGCCAGCCTGATAGATACCTTGGTATTATCGAGAAAGATGGTGACTATGAGGTTTTACTTTTAGAAAGTGATGAACCCAAGACCTATAAAGCAGCTATTATGAGTTCTCACTCTAAGCTATGGCTCGAGGTCATGCAATCCGAAATGGATTCCATGTACGATAATCAGGTATGGGACCTGGTTGACTTACCTAAAGATGTTCGACCTCTTCAATGTAAGTGGATATTCAAGATTAAAATCGGCATGGATGGACATAAAGATGTCTATAAAGCTAGATTGGTTGCAAAAGGTTTCACCCAGGTTCATGGTTTACACTATGATGAAACTTTTGCACCAGTTGCAATGCTTAGATCTGTTCGGATAATGCTAGCGATTGCTGCATTTCATGATTATGAGATATGGCAAATGGATGTCAAAACCGCTTTCCTGAACGGGTTTCTGGAAGAGGAAGTGTTCATGACACAACCTGAGGGTTTTGTGGATCCTAAAAATCCTAACAAAGTATGCAAACTTAAGAGATCCATTTATGGTCTTAAGCAAGCGTCAAGGAGTTGGAATCATCGTTTTGATCATGTTATTAAATAGAATGGTTTTTCTCGAAGTGTTGACGAACCATGTTTATACATGAAGTTTAGTGGGAGTAAAGTTGTTTTCTTACTTCTTTATGTGGACGACATATTACTCATTGGGAATGATGTTGATATGCTTGCTTCTATTAAGAAGTGGTTGAGAAATCACTTCCAAATGAAAGATTTGGGAGAAGCTCAACGCATCTTGGGTATCCGGATCTATAGGGATAGATGCAAAAGGATATTAGCATTGAGTCAAGAAGCCTATATTGATAAGATTCTTGGCCGATTCAATATGAAAAACTCCAATAGAGGTTTTCTACCTATGGGCAGTGGGATCACTTTGAGTAAGTCACAGTGTCCTACTGAGCCTAAGGATATTGAACGCATGAAATCGATTCCCTATGCTTCCGCTGTTGGATCGATCATGTATGCTATGATGTGTTCTCGTCCTGACGTCTCGTATGCTTTGAGTATGACGAGTCGTTTTCAGAAAACTCCAGGTGAGAGTCACTGGATAGCCGTCAAGAATATTCTGAAGTACTTGAGAAGGACTAAATATTCATTCTTAGTGTTTGGTGGAGAATTTGAATTACGTGTAAGAGGTTATACGGATGCCAGTTTCCAAACCGATAGGGATGATTTGAAATCCCAGGCTGGTTTTGTCTTTTTGTTGAACGGAGGGGCGGTTTGCTGGAGAAGTTTCAAAGAGTCTGTGACTGCTGATTCTACAACGGAAGCTGAGTACATTGCAGCCTCTGAAGCTGCAAAGGAAGCTGTTTGGATTAGGCAATTTTTAGAGGGACTTAAAGTAGTTCCGACCGCCGAGGATCCTATCACTTTGTATTGTGATAACAGTGGGGCTATTTTTCAAGCAAAAGAGCCCAAGTCTAGTAACAAGTCTAGACATGTACTTAGGAAATTTCATGTAATTAGAGATTTAATAGAAAGGAAAGAAACTACAGTTTGTAAGGTTGGGACAGCTGACAACATCGCTGATCCTTTAACCAAGCCAGTGTCTCAATCTAAACATGATAGTCATGTAGTTTCGATGGGATTGAGACGAATGCCTGAATTGTTGTAAATTATATGATATGTAATAATTAAAATATTGTATTTATTATTTCATATATGATAAGTTGCATTTATCGTTATATTCAGTTTTATGTCTGAATTTATATACATTGTTTTCTCCAAATAGGTTGTAAAGACAATGTCTAACCCTATTAAGTGAACTGGATTAACATTGTATTTTGTCCCTAGTTACTTAATGAGGTGACGTCTCGGAGTGACTAGATTGTAAGGCGATAGATGACAGGTTCGACTGTCATATGGTCATGGTGATTACTGGTCGATTACATAGGCATATTGTGAGACAATTTGTCGGACAGTGACCGTTTATAGAGTCCTTTTGTTGCTAGGTCGTGGCGAGGATTTCTATTTATTCCTTCGAGTTAATTCTTTAGACTGGTGACTATTTGTCTGAGTTGGTACAGTTTTCCGGTGGCTTTGGTTTTTGTTCTAGGTCGCACCGTAAAAGGAGGCCGATGAGAATTTACAAGGTCATTGTGATCTGTATCGAATGAAGAAAATAGGTCAACAGGATTGTCCTTTTAAGTCATATTTTATCTCAAGGCCACTCGAGGAGAGATGACTGTGAATGCGTGGCCACGCTCGGATGCGATCTATAGTAGATTATCCGGTCCGCAGTCATTCTCCGATCGAGGAAACCACTTTATGATATGATCACGTGCAAGAACGACCTGAAAGACATCTTGCATTGAGTGGGAGATATTTTTGGACAAGAGAATTGGAAACGCACACTTGTGTCGGACAAGTGGGAGATTGTTGGAGTAGTGTCCTTCACAATAAGTGCGTTTACATAATAAATCTCGTAAAAGGAATATCAGGGATTTATTTATTTATTTGTCAGCTGGTCATCGTTAATCGGTAATGATTGGCAGACTAGAGTTTGACATTACTGTCGTGTGACGGCGGTGATCAGCTGATCCCTTTAGATCACACCTATAGGATGACGCTCAAATAGAATAAATTAATTGTTTGTATGAGATACAAGATAATTAATTCCTTATATTATTTGACTTTTAATTAGTCACGTAAATGTATTATTTGATGACGGGTTACGAACTCGGAACAAGGAGATTTGTTATTTAATTATGTGATATTTAAATAATAAATTTATTAGAATTTATTAATTAATTGTTAATTAATTAATTTTATACGATATGTGTATATGTTTTGAGGTGGATTTAATTAGCTATTAAATTTTACATGGGGTTGTAAAATTAGCTAAATGGGTTAATATTGACACATTGTATGTTGATAAAATGGTCTTATGATTACTTAATAGTTAAGTAGTCATTGGTAGTTAATTTATATTATTTAAGTGTTAAATAATCAAATTAATATTTAATTATGTCAGATAATTAAATATAAGACTTATAAGCATTTGTGGGACAAATGTCGAAAATCGAAATGGACCCGAAGGGAACCATTTGGACAGATTTTTATACACTACTAATACACTCATTGCGAGTGGAAAAGGTAGGCATTTCCCACTAGCATTTGTATGTGAATTGTATACATTTGCATGCCTATATATACCTAAGTCATTCCATCATTTCTTAGGTTGGAAATTTGAAGAAAAATTGGTCTTTGTGTGCTTGTTAGGGATGGTTCATATACACCATCAAAAGACCATATTTTTCTTCTTATTTTGTTCATCCTTTTACAATAAACACATATAAAAGTAAACTAATAATATTATCAAGGTAATAATATTAATTAGTACATCAAATATACATTTACAAAGTTACTACTACTATTAACTAGTTATTAATTTTAGTAGTATTTTGGGCTTATCTTGGGTGCCACCTTAGGAGATTACCTATTTTGGTAATTTTGGTGTATTTGGAGGATCATCCACATTCATATAGCTCAAGAACTACAAAGGTAGGAGACCTTTGTAGTGCCCTTACTTGCCTTATACAATGTAAGGAACTTTTGTCTTAAGATGGTTTAATACCATCTTTTATACTTTTATTTGCATGCATGTAGATTTAGACCACTTTAAATAAAATTCTAATTTTAATATCATAAGATGAGTATTAATTTGGTCTAAATAACTAACAGTACCTTCACCTCTTACGCAGAAACTTTGGATAGTGGACGACCTTATCCAGGGCGTACGAGAGTCATTCTAGAGATATGATGCTAAAGAGGGACGATTTCCTTATCTTTAGTACCTATGTCAAACGCTGCTTTGTGCTTCGATTTCACCGAGGTATAAAGTGGAATTCGAACGGGTTCCAGGCATCCCACAAATGCTTGGTGGCGACTCCGAACATCTCTAATTGTTTCGAGACCCTTACCGAGACGAAACCGACCGATCTAAAACGATTGGTATTTATCATACATTTCGGTGACAACGTAAGCTAACTGCATATATGATGAGCATAGTTGGTACAAGTGTTTCGGCTAATACAGATATCAAGTAGTAACTTAATTTCAGCTAAAACATTTATTATTGTATATACGTACCTTTATTCTGTTTATTAGCATGGTGTTCCGTATTTGACTCAGTTCACAGATACGCGGCGTACCGAGAGGCACATATTGTCTTACACAACAACCAATCCAACTCGCAAAATACCCGGCATACTCACCATATGGCAACCCCGTATCTTTATCCCATTGTAAAGGATTAGGTATCTTTGAATTTATTGCTTCTAGGGAAACCCTGTGGCGCATTCGACCCGTAGTGTGTTGCAAATTATTCTCATCACCTGAGTTGTCGCCTGACGCATTTCCATCGTTTCTTTTGCGCTTTTGGACCATATCTAAAGCAGAAATTAATAAACAAATAATAAAAATGCATACTTATAATAACAAACAAATCTCTAGAGAGGAGGGTTTATTACTTCTTTAAAGAGGAGAATCCGGATTGATCTGGCGGCGGCAATGGCGACGATGACGATGACTGCGACGGCGATGGGGTAGGCTGGTGGTAGAGGGGAAGCTCAATGTTTGAGAATATTATGTGGGAGGGGGAAGCTCAGAGTATATATGTGTGAATAATACAACACTTCTTGCAAGACCTTGTTTATTGGAAAGTAATAAACACAGTATAAGAAAAACCGTTATATTTTGTTTCCAAACAGACTACGGTTTTGTTTGAAACCGTAATTGATTAGTACTATCTACAACGGGTTAGAAATAACCGTTGTCTGAAATATTTTCATTTTGTTTGATTTTCCCGCCATGAAATAAAGCAACATTTTTATAAACATAACAACGGCCTCAATCGTTATAACTGTACACGTCCAGAACAATGGTTTGGGTATATCCGTTTTAATTTATATTTCATTTTGTTTGATTTTACCGCCAAGAAATAAAGCATCATTTTCATATAGATAAAGCATCATTTTGTTTGATACGATTTTTCCCTAACCCGCCCGCTGCAATAGCAGAAAAAGTTTACAACAGCAGTTTGATATATATAACAGCAAGACAATAATTACACATGACGTAAGATAACTCGATTGGATTGCTGATATTTTCACGGCTGCCGGGAACGTTTTTTGGATTTGCTAGTCTCTTCATTAACCCAAATACCTTCATCATGATCATCCCGTGTATATATGTTTGGAATGTTACCATTTTCAACATCATTACCAAATTGCGATATAGCACTGTGATCAAGTCCTTTAAATTCGACGTCTTCATCATCTGGAATTCGGCGATGGCAAGATAGAACAACTGACCACTTCTTATCCATAGGATCGGTAACATAAAAAACTTGTTTTGCTTGTGACGCTAATATAAAAGGATCGTCCTTGTTTTCAACCTTGTCAAAATTTACTAATGTGAATCCTAAATCATCCTTTCTAACATCATTGTTGTTGTCAACCCACTTGCACCGAAATAGAGGTATCTCAAAATCCATGTAGTCTAAAACCAATATCTCTTCAATAACTCCATAAAATTGCATTATACCCAAAATATGATTTTTATCCTTTAAACTAGCAAAGTATATAGCCTGAGAATCTACGCAAACTCCACTGTTTTGCATTGTGCTCGCCTCATCTTGAATGCGGGTGTAGAAAGTGTACCCATTGATCGCATACCCGCTATAAAAAGTTGCACGAGCATCAGGACCGAAAGCAAGATGTCGTAGGCTGGTTGAGCTATCATCAATTGGGTTGTCATCATCGTAAATAGTATCCTTAAACCAGTCACTAAATTTCTTGTAATGCTCATTTTGCATACCACCTTTCTTTCTTATGAGGGTGTTTTCCCTTAAGGTAACTCTGGTGTTCTGGTCTGTAAGGCTGGACATGATCATCGTTAAATAGAACGTATGTATGAGCTCTATGTCGCATGTCAGATGACATATTCTTGGAAGCACGACCCCTTACACCTTTTCCATTCATCCAGTCACTATGACGATTCGTAGGAGCTCCAATTAACTCATCCAAGGACAGGTACGCGTAACAATACAAAAAAGCTTCATCGATAATTGCTCGCTCAGCAATACACCCCTCTGGACGATACCTATTAGATGTGTAATCCTTGTAAACTTTCATCAATCGTTCGAATGGGTACTGATATCTCAAATACACTGGCCCGAGATACAAAACCTCCCGGACTAGGTGGACAATCAAATGAACCATGATAGTGAAAAATGAGGGAGGAAAATACATTTCAAACTGACAAAGACTGGTGACGAGGATCTCCTGCAAAGTTTCCGCTTCATCGGGATCAATGACTTTACTGTTGATTGATTTAAATAAATAGCAAAATCTAATTATAGCATGTCGAACCTTTGGAGGTAGAATGGAACAAACGGCCACAGCTAGTAGTTGTTGCATCAATGTATGACACTCATGTGACTTTAAACCACTAAGTTTTAGGTCCTGCAACGAAACAAGGCTTCTAATATTAGATGGATAGCCCTCTGGCATCTTAATACCATGCAAGCATTCGCAAAACTCTTTTTTCTCCTTTTTTGAAAGAGTATAAGCTGCAGGCGGCAAAAAAGTTTGATTTCCTTTTGTTTTAGCTGTCAGCTCGGGCCTAATACCCATCTCAACCATATCATCCCTAGCTGCCTAGTTGTCTTTTGTCCTGCCCGGGACATTCAGCAGAGTATTGATTATACTATCACAAAAATTCTTTTCAATGTGCATAAAATCTAGGCAATGTCTAACCGGGAGGTCACGCGAGTACGGAAGTTTGGTAAAAAATATTTGTTTTTTTTTATAACCACGAGTAGACAACTTAGGTCCCTTCTTCCCATACGTTCTCTCAATATCTTTCACTTTATCATACACTTCATGACCATTCAAAATCCGAGGACTCCCACGTTGCTCAGGACACCCATTAAACGCCTTGTGAAGCTTACGATAATGATGATCAGGGCATAACCATCGACGATTTCTCCTGTACACATGCTTGCGAGAATGCTTCAAATATTCTGATTCAACATCCCCTCACATAATGGGCAAGCCTCTTTCCCATGTACAGTATGTCCAGAAAGATTGTCGTACACCGGAAAGTCAGTTATTGTACACAATAATATAGCTCTCAGATTGAAACTTTCCTTCATATAACCATCAAACACCGGTATCCCTCTTTCCCACAGAAACTTCAGATCATCTAGAAGTGGTTCCAAATACACATCTATGTCATTTCCAGGTTGTCGAGGGCCAGATATCAACAAAGACAACATCAGATACTTCCGTTTCATGCAAACCCATGGGGGAAAATTATAGATGGCCAACACAACTGGCCAAGTACTGTGTTGGGTACTTATGTTTCCATGAGGGTTCATTCCATCTGTGGAGAGCACTAGACGCAAGTTCCTTGCTTCTTTGGCGAAGTCAGGATATTTAGCGTCAAACTCTTTCCCTTTGTTGACCATCCATTTGGGTGTCTTAACTTTCCATCTTCAATCCTTCCACTATTATGCCAAGTCAATATTCTTGCATCTTCTTCATTCAAATAAATCCTTATGAATCTTAGTATTATTGGAAAATACCACAACACCTTAGCTGGGATCTCTTCCTTAGTCTTATAACGCCATACAGAGCAGCGCGGACAATATGATATTTTCTCATAATCTTTACGGTACAATATGCAGTCATTGGGACGAGCATGTATTTTCTCATATTCCATGCCCAATTCTCTAATCATTTTCTTAGCCTCATATGTCCGACTCGGAAGAACATTACCGTCAGGAAGCATGTCACATAGCAAAGCTAGAAGATCCGTAAAACTCTTATCACTCCACCCATTTGACCCCTTCAAGTTATATAACTTTACCACCGCGGACAATTTGGTATACTTCTTATAATCAGTAAATAAAGGCATTTCAGATTGACTCAACTTCTCAATTAAATCATCATCATTTATTTCCCCATCACCGGTAGCTTCAAAATCATCGAATCCATCATCTTCAGCAAACTTCTCACCTAAAACAACTTCAGGTGTAGGTGAACGATTGTTTATGCACACATCATATGCCCCATCCCCTATATCTAAACCAGCAGCTTCAAGTGTGATTATTTACCTCTACATCAGATTCCCCATCCTCATCCTCTAATTCTCCATGAAAAATCCAACGCCTAAAATCTCTACTGAACATATTCTTTTCTAAGTGAATTTTAACATCTGGGATAGGCAAAACCCTAATATTACTACATCTATTACAACGGCAGGGGATTGATGAGTGGAGATGAAAATATTCCCTAACGAAATTGTAAAATTCCGCAATTCCATCATTATAAATGGGATCACCAATTTCACCATCAATCATCCAAGTACGACCCATATATAAGCCAGTAGCTATGAAAATGAGATTACCTTTTTTAAGATATAAAGATTAATGACGGCGACGACGGCAAAGATGACTTCTTTAATTAGTTTTTCATTGTAAATAACACCCTAAAAAAATAAACTCTATATTGCTATCATAGCGCGGGATCTGTTTTTACAACGGTTTTAAGAAACACCATTGTTAATTGTTATAATATGACAACCGTTTAAAATAACTGTTGTTGATATATGTAATATGATAACGGCTTAACAAAGAACCGTTATCATTTTGTCTTATTATTGACATAACGGCTCCAATTCTTATTATCTTATTATGCCGTTTCCATTCTTTATTATTATAAGTAGAAAGTTAGTCATTATAATATTTTATTTGGTGGATTGAATTTGAGTGTAAGGACTTGATTAAAACGTAGTAACAAATAATATAAATAATTAAACTTTTACTCGAATAACCACCATAATCAAAATACAACTCATAATGTTAGATAATAATTAAAGACTTAATTAGAATCTGATGAAGAATTAGGATAGTCTTCATGCCCAATTTCGGCATAGATTAAGTCGTAGATCGACTGTTCATCATCAGCGGGCAGCGCAGCTGTTGGAATGGACTCTTTCTCCCATGACATAGGTACGTTGGCAGGAATGTACTGCCTCCGGTAATGTGTCAGCAGACGATGATCAAGATGGGTCGCAACCTATAGATAAGGGCCCTTTTGTTTAGCATTCGAATAAAAGTTCTCTTTCCCCGCATCTTTCTCCGCAAATCTAGCCCCTAATGTTCTTGCCTGACGAAAACTATAATGGCAGTTGGCTTCGTCAAACTCGATAAAAGTGATACCTACAAAACCGCTTGTTTGTAGACACAGGGTACACTTTTTAAACCGCAGTGAAACCGGAGTCATGAAGCATTTGCCTCAACCACCAAAAATTAGGGTTTAAACCCTTTCCATTCTCATCATAACGAACCGAGAGATTATGGAGAATGCAAGTAAAAGGTTGTGCGTAACGATTACGTGATTGTAGCTCCGATACACCAGCCATATTTTTTTTAGAGAGAAATTTAGAGAGAAATTAAAGAGTAAATGTTTGATAATTTAGATTTTAACATTATGAAGACATATTTATAGAATTATTTTGGTCAAATTGAAAACGGTTGGTCAAACTGAATATTTATTAAAGTTCTGATAAAGTTTTGAATGCAGTGGTCAAACTGAGAAATCTAATCAAATAGTGACAACGCTTGAATTGAAAAACTGTTCTTTCATAATAGCAAATGATAACGGTTATAAGAAACCCGTATCTATAACATAACAACGGGTAACACAAACCGTTACTGGTGCTAATTTAGTAACGGTTTTCGAAATTTCGTTTTCTTAAACTGGTAACGGTTGTCTAACAACCGTTGATAAGAGAGATTTTATAACGAGCTTTTGGAAACCGTTAAACGTTTTTGATAACGGTTTGTTAAACAAGCGTTGTCACATTATAATAAGAACGTTTTTCGACGGAAACCGTTATTCTTATTAGCGTGGTCTAGGTTTCCGCCAATATTTTGAAAACGGTAATCTAAGTGTCGTTATTAAATGCATTAAACCGCTGTGATACGCTCCTTATTGATTGCCAGATTTGGCGTAGTGATAGCATGTGACATGGCAAACTAATGTGACATTATTATTATTCTTAAATTATATATATTTGTTAAATATATGATATAATGAATTAAAAATTTCCAAAAGTGATGCTAGAAATTCACCTATAAGTTTCATAATTTATCTATCTATCTACATACTCTCATAATTAATGGTAAAATAAATTTAGAAAATTGAATGAAAACCCTTTTAAAATTCCACAATTTACTTTTTAAACTATCATGAAATAATTAATCTTTTCAGTTATGTCATTTGCTTTTCCAATTCATTTTTTTCCAACTCCCACTATTTGTCTTTCTTAGTACTTTTTTATATCATTTATATTACTACTTTGTTTAGGTGGTGGCTGTTGGTCTTTAACCATTAATTTGTTATCAAATATATAATGTTGTGTAATTGTGATATTATACTTTCTTGATCAACCTACTTAAATTGATATTTTTCTATTCATTTGTTTAACCATTTCTAATATATATTTTTTTCCTTTTCATTTGATATGTACCATTATCAAGGCATGTACGAAAAGGAAGCGATCGTGCACCTTTAGATAAATACTAAATAGTATGGTTTCTAAATTATACTCCGTATGTT
Source organism: Silene latifolia (assembly GCF_048544455.1). Lineage (NCBI taxonomy): Eukaryota > Viridiplantae > Streptophyta > Magnoliopsida > Caryophyllales > Caryophyllaceae > Silene > Silene latifolia. The sequence goes on along the minus strand of NC_133536.1, from coordinate 161,014,507 downwards.
TTTAGTTTATATGTTATTTGAAATAAATTATTTTATAGTCTTTATTACTAATTTTGTTTGTACATAGGACGGTTGACTCAAGTTTATCAAGATTTCTACGAAATTCTTGTACTAACAATAAGGAACATAAGAAAGTTTATGACCCTTTTGGATTTCGATTGTGGGAATATATTATGTAGATTTATTTTACAACTAAGCACTTGAAATGAAAGCTCAATTCGTATTTTATCGAGTAGAGACCGTTTGAATCATTTCTAATATTTTTATATCTACATAATAAAATATTTTTCAGATGCAAATAATATTTGAAGCATGCAGAAGGTGATAAAGCTCCAAAGATATTTCGATGAGAAGGTTGATAGAAAGGATGGAAAATAATCTAGAGATGGCTATATTGAAGTATGTATTGAGTTCTTAACCTTGTAGGACGTCACTGAGGTTTTTTCCACATGAGGTTTAGATTTGATATTTACAATAAACACATCTTTAAACTCTTAAATAACAGTATTATTATGATATTTCGTCTATAGAATATTACTAGATAATTCTTAATTCTTTATTTTAGAATATATCAAAATTTACATGATTCAATCATAGACTTTAATCTAAATTACAAGATTCACTCATAAATTTTTATGTAATCATGTTCAACAACTTATTTTGCTCTTTGATAATGTTCAACAATTGGTATGCATGCTACAACTTTCAATTATTTTAGTTTCTATTATTCACCTATGATAACGTGCATATGCCTTTTATACCTTACCATAGGAAATTTTCTGTTGCTCACACACACGTATAAAACGAGTTGTTTGTACCATTGTCTCTTTGTCAAGTTTCTCAAGAAGGGTAGTTACCCGGCCATTGTCGTATGCACAATTTATTTTAAAAATCCCGTGAAATTTTATAATATTTAACAAATTTTAATGTGACATGACAAATTTTAATGTGACATAGATTATTAATTTGTAGTTAATTGACATTGATTTAATTCATTAATCTATAAATAAATATATACAATAAACAAATACGGTATACCTGAAATGAAAAATTTTAGGGTTATTTCATAAGAATAATCCAACCTATCACCCATCTTCTCAAAATAATCCCACTTCCATTTAATCCCATATTAAACCCAACTTTGGGTATCTTATTCTCAAAATAGACTTGGTAACTTGTAACCTGATTAACAGGTTATCTCCAACTTGTATAGTTGTACTCTATGGTACTCCCTCTCAAAATCTGTAGTACCCCTCCAATCATCTTCTTAAACATCCATTTCCCAATCACCATGAATAATCATCCTATCATCATAAACCATTGCTAAAGATATCAATAGATCAGCAATTTGGGATCCAAAATTTGGGGAGGAGATAAGTAACCATGATAATCAACTTCCGCGGAACAATCAGACACTACTTTTAGCAAACATGTCATGGCTGTTGACATTACATGTAGAGTATTGGCGATTTGGACATCAACGCGACTTCCGACTTCTAAAAAATGTGATAAAGTTTGCTTCTTGACAGAATTTGCATAACCTAAGTTTTCATTATGTATTCCGTATTCACACTAGCATTAAATCTCTAGTCGACTTATGCTCCTTTGTATTATAAATAATAGGTTGGTTTCATTCGATTGAATATAACAAACCAACTTTCTGAATTCTTTTCAAAGCAAAGGTGACACCTTTTATGGTGGTGTGGGTGGTGAGTGCAACGGCGGAGAGCTGAGACGAAACTAGCACGGAGCACGAAGGAAAATGAGGGATTCATGGCGGCCGGAGAAGGCATGGAAGTTGGAGACGGTGTGAGGTGGTGTTAATGAAGGTAGGTGTTTCAATGGTGGCAATGGTAGAAGGAGAAGGGGAAGAGAAAGAGGAGAGTGAAAGAACCAGTCATTTTTAACCTCTTATAACAGGTAGAAATTCAATGGGTGTATTTTAAGAAGATAGTATTAAAAGTTAGGTTTAATATGGGATTAAATGTAAATGGGATTATTTTGAGAAGACGGGTGATAGGTTGGCTTATTCTTATTAAATAACCCAAAATTTTAACGTAACATTGCAAATCTATGCAATATTATAAAAAGATAAAACTAAGCATTTTCCTAAGCCATGTCTCCTATCAAAAGTCATCTTAAATTGTCATGTGTCACATGCATATAATTAAAGAAAATAAATATAAAATTTAAGTTGTTCATCAAAAGTCATGTTAAATTGTCATATGTCACATGCATATAATTAAAGAAAATAAATATAAAATTTAAGTTGTACAATAGAATGTAAGTGTTAATAAATTTTTTAGCTTCCTCCCATCTTTATAGCTATTAATAATTAATAATTAATTCACTCTACTAATTTAACATCTAATTTTTTTTCTTAAATGATGATTGTTTGGCTTTACTCTCCTCATTTATACTACCTTATACACATTGTCATATTTTTGTCTACAATTGTAATCTCTTGCGTTACCACAGTATTTTGATTTCTTTACCTTAAAACACATTTGAGATTTTATTTCGTAGATTTTTCTTATTTAAGCTTCCATACTCAATTCAAGATTGTTATGGTTCACATAAAATCCTAATTGAATTAATCATTTCAATTTAATTTTTATTGTATTTGACTTTATAATAACTTTATGCAGCAACAATATATTTTCTGAAAAGTCTATGTAACATATTGTATATACGTAAATATTTGTTACTTGTGTCATTCATAAGATGCATAATTAATTTTGCTCTTCTTTACCAATAATTGTTGGAAATTCTACAGCTGTATAGCTATAGAATTTGTTATAAAAACATTTCATTTTTACTTATTTGATGTTGCAAGTTATTCTACATATTTTTAAAATATAACAGAGAAATGTTGCGGGGCCCTAAAATCCCATCTATAATTAGAAGTCTAAAAACTCTAATTCATTCCATCAATCGATAAAGAAAAATTAAACTAACGCTTAAGTATTTGGTGGTTAAGAAAAACAATCATATTCCATAATCTTTAAGCCGATTAAAACAAAAAATTATTAACGATCTCGTGGTTTCCACGAGCTCCAAAACTAATTATTTATTATTCACAACTCACTTTATCAAACCCACTCTAAGAGCAACCACAGTGAAGAGTTTTTATGCACCTCTTAAAATATCTTTCATGTGAAGAGATTGATCCTTCATTGTGGGTAGGGATGGCAGTGGGTTGGGGACCCGACCCAGACCCTGACGGTTGGACCCTAATGGGTCGGGTATGGGTCTCATTTTTTCAGACCCAATGGGTATGCGCCGGGTATGGGTCTTAAGAAAATATTTCGGGTCCGGGTCTAAGTTATTAGACCCATACCCGACCCTTAGACTCTTTATTAAAAAAAAAAAATCGAAATCACAACTTTTCTGAATTCATACTGGCAGACCGTAACCAAAGCAACTAAAGTCTCTTTCTCTTCCCTCGTCCCATAAAGTGATAAAACCCAACCAAGCTCTTATCACAATACCACCACTCCACCACTAACACAAGGAAACCACAACCACAGCACTGATACGCGACTGAAAACCACCTCTCTAATAGGCGGCGACCGACAACCACCATTAACGGCAGCCAGCGACGGTCAGATGGAGACGTCTATCAAGTACGGTATTGATTTTAGGGTCCCGACTTTGATTCTTTCACATGTATTTGGAGGTAAAATTAATTTAGGTCTTCTTTGTCTTTCTTAATCTCTTTGGCATGTATATTGGATTTGGTAGTGTAGAATAGAGATGAATAAACTCATAATGTTCAACTAGTATGAATTTTTTTTTTAATATTATAAACCCCATAGCTGTTAATCTTGCTATTAAAGTGGCTGAAACTCGGACCCGCGGATAGACCCAGACCCGACCCTTACCCATAGGGTCCGGGTATGGGTCCTCAAATTTTAGACCCTTACGGGTCTGGGTCGGGTACGGGACCAAAGGGAAAATCTCGGGTCCGGATCCGGGTCTGGGTGGACCCGACCCAGACCTTACCCATTGCCATCCCTAATTGTGGGTACCTCTTACTTTTCCTCTTCACATTAGGACAACTCTCTGCAAAGAGTTTACTTTACATTGGCTTGTATGTCATTAGATGGTCTTTTGTACGTACTTTACAACTTAATTTTTTTTGTTGTTTCATTATTTGTTTTTTGAAATGTGTAGCACAATAATAATTTAGACCTATTTTATCCATTGTGTAGATTTTTTATTAAAAATAATTTTACAAAAAATCTTCATTTTTTCTACTCTATAAATAGAGTCTAATTTCAGCATATTTTTTAAATACTTGGTCTTCATTGTTATTTTCTTTATCTTATTAATTAATAATATTTTGTATTATAATTAATAAACAAAAAATATTCACAATAATGATATTGTTTATTATAATGGATAACAATAATCGAAATTATGGAAATAACAGTATTCCCATGAGAATCCAAATAATCAATTCAACCTAAATAATTTTCCACTTGATCCAAATTTTGTCAATTGTACTCAAGGTCATAAATTTTGTTACGAATGTTAACCAATCTAATAAGGCAAAATTATTCAAACAACGACCCAATAAACTTCCAAAACCAGTATCAACAACGAGGTTTTCAGCGAAGTCCAACAATTTCGTTACCTCACCATATAAATCAACCTATTGAATATTCTCCGTGAGGGGATGAAAGTAGTAATAGAACCTCGAGTGAAGATTTATGGGACGTGCAACAACTAAAAAAAAATGTCAGTGTAGTTGTTGAGTTATTTGCTGATGAGGCTAATAAAGATAGATCACGAAGAGTGAAATGGAGTATAAAAGAAGACGAGACTCTCATATGAACCTATTTACAAGCTGGGAAAAATGAAAAAAAAAAGGAACTAATCAAAGTAAGGGTTACTTATAGAAGACCATAACGAGGTGTTGGGATACAATTAATAGAGATACTCCCACAACCATAAATGAAAGGACCTTCAAATCTTTAACAGCCGTTGGAATACAATTAATAGAGTTGTTTCTCGCTGCGTTTGGGTGTGTACTCAAGCATAATGAGATAAGGCAAGTGGACAATCTGACAAAGATGTAGAAAATCATGCTCATTATCTGTATCAACAAAAGTATTAATGGTGTAAAATTCACACTTATGCATGCGTGGAAGGAGATGAGACACTTGATAAAGTGGCAAGCTGAAAACAACGAATTACCTTCTGAAAGTGGAGGGAGTTCAAAAAAAATCGCAGCCATATACACCAACTGATGAAAGGGATAATCCTCGTCTAGAAGGAATTAAAAGGACAAAAAAAGGAAAACAAATTACGTCTTCAAGTGTAGACAGAGATTCCTTTACTAATGCGATTTTGAAATGAATGTTAGAACCTCTAATATAGAATAATTATCCATTCAAATGCTCGAGTATCAAAGAGCGGGAGATGCAGTTAAAGCTATGAAAAAGAAGATGATAGACAGTACTCAAACCAAGAGGTTATGGGATCGATCCTCACTAGATGACAATTTATATTTAACACATTTTATACATTTTCCTTACTAACATCATTTTTTCTGCCGGGTTAAACCTTGAAGCTTGCAGAAATGCAGGAGTTGAGAGGTCCCGGGTTCGACTCCCAGCTGGGGCGATGATCACTTGACCACTGCAGCTCCCGAAGGGGGTGGCTTACATGGTCCATGTGGTGGTGCGGGAATGCATGGGCCCGGGGGGATTCAACCCCTCGTCATCAAAAAAAAAAAAAAAAAAAAAGATGATAGACAATGGCAATTATCATATATGTTTTTGCTAGGTAAAACATATCTTGAACCAACTGAAAAAGTTATGCTCAATAATTTGAAAGAAAACTTTAATCTATACAATAATATAAAAAGCCTAGATTAAGTAGTTACTAGAATGACATGTGGGGCACTACATTTACATGTTAGTTCAATTTTTTATTTTTATTTTTAAAAGAAAAGTAGTGAAAATGGAAAATGAAAAGGGATAATACTAATCAATAGACTAATTACTCATCTTATTTAAACTTTCATTTACCAAGCATTATTCAACTTAATAATCATAATTTAGTGCTAAACATTTTATATTCTACCGTTGATGTGACCATAATTGGCGCATATTTAGCCCCCGAATTACCATTGTTTCCATGCTTTTTAGTGCCTATTTGGGTCATTTCTTATCTTTAGTTCTTTGTTTTGCATATTCTTTGAGATTTTGATCCCTTGGTAGGAAAGGAGTAAGAATCTTGCATTTTCATGGCAAAACAAGGCTAAATTGATTGTATTCAATGACCAAGCATCAAGAAGAGACAAGACTATAAGGCCTTTGTACATATCATAGTAGAAGAACAATGTTGAGAAAAGGATCCTTAAGTCCCCGGGGAAATCCCCAAGGAATTTATGAAGAAAAGGGAAGAAAAAGAAGAAGAATTGAAGCTGACCAACAATCCGAACGGATTGCAGACAATCCGTCCGTCCAGCCCAATCCGAGCGTCCCACATTGGAATCCGCTCGGATTCCCCCTCACAAATCCGAGCGTGTTGCCCAAGAATCCGCTCGGATTCCTCAGCCCAGATCCGGCCGTCCCGACTCCAATCCGCACGGATTTCAGTACAGCACGATTTTCATTCTTCAAGCTACAAAAAGAGAAGCCCTTCTCTCAGAAAATACCGGATTCTCCTTGCTCAACTTAAAAAGTGTAATTACTAGTTTAGCCCTTAGTTAACCCTAATGCATCCTCCCTAATTTTCACTATAAATACCCCATTAGGCTAATTAGAGGAGCATGTTCTTCTTATCAATAATTAGTGTAGTTAATATCAATCAAATCTCTCTTCAATATTGTAATCAAGTATTAATCAAGTTTTAATCCAAGTTTTAGTTCTTTAATCTCTCTCTTGTTCTTCCTTTATTTTGGGTAATTGAAGATTATTTGGGTTATTATTGGGAGATTGACAACCTCTCAATCTAGGATTCAAGTACTTCTATTATTCTTGCTTTATTATTGGAATCATTAGTAGGTATAATCTCTTAATCCCTTTTTAATTATTGCTAATTACTTTCATTTATTCATCATGTTTCATTATGTTAGTATGATTGACAACCTTTCTAGCATGATCAATATGATAATGAGTGAGTAGTCTCTTAGCTAGGGTTTAATGGGTGATTAGGGGAAACCAACATGGGGAATGATTCATGCTTAAATTAATATGCTTTCATATCTTATTTGCTTGCTTGTTTTGATCTTAATACATGCACATGTTATATTTGATGAAATGCTAAGCCTATGAATCCTTGCATTTACTATCATCTTCTATCCTTTCAACTTGACTTGTAAGACATAACCCAACTCGAGTCTTGTTAGACCATGCATGTGTTGAGTAGGAAAGTTTAAGTCGACTTGTAGGTGTTGTACAATCTAATCGATTCGGCTCCGGGACCCAAACTTTCCTAGGATTGTAAGATATAACCCAACTCAATCCATCACAACAATAATTGCTTGCTTATAATTTGAGAACATGTTTATATGATCATATCCCCTGATTCCCCTATGAACCCATGACACCCTAGTGCTTTTAATCAATTGTTTACACCCCTTTTTATTCACCTTGCTTGTTTATTTTCATTGATATTCTAGTTTAGTAACCTTCTACATCAACCCAATTTGTGACACCCCCTTAGACACTACTAGTTACAATAGAATTCTCATTTCAATACCCGTCCCTTGGGATCCGACCTTTACTTGCCTCTTTACTAATTGTAGAGTTGTTTGTGGAGTATAAATTGTGTTTTGTATCGACCATTGACCAACGACCACATATGCTTAATTGTGAACACGAAATGGCCTCGATCAAAAATGGCGCCGTTGCCGGGGACGGTGTTTAATTGATTTAAGATTTCTTTTATTGTTATTAGTTGTGTCTTTTTCACCTTGGGGAAGTAAAACTCCTCAAGGTTTGTTCTAATTGTTTTCGAGTTGTTTGATATTTTGCATGTCTAGAAGGTTACAAAGAGATTTGTTACCTTTTGACCGTGAAATCGAAAGAACCTTGACGAATAATAGGAGACTTGTTAGGAGGAATTTGGGAGGTGTTGGGGAAGTTGTTCAACCCACTAGTGAGTTTGTCAATCCTTTCGCAATAGAAGGAGAAGAAAACCCATTAAACAATACCACACAAAATCCACCTACAATGCCTAAATTCTCGTCACACTCTATACCCACCGAGGAGGATCTACCAAATGGTACTCCTACCCCGCAACATCTCACCGGTAATTTTATTGCCAAGTCCGCCTTCATCCAACTAGTTGAGAGGAGCCAATTCGGGGGAATGCCTAGTGAGGACCCTCATTCTCATATGGAAACCTTTTGCGATTATTGTGAAGCTATCTCTCAAACGGGCGTGACTCAAGACCAAATAAGATGGGTCTTATTTCCTTTTTCGTTAATCGGCACCGCAAAGCAATGGTTGAAGGGCCTTGATAAGGCCACCCTTGGAATAGATTCTTGGAAGAAGTTAGCTCTAGCTTTCTACAAAAAATTCTACCCACCGGAAAAGACTAACATGCTAAGAGCTCAAATTACGGGTTTTAAGCAAAGGGATGAAGAATCTTTGTATGAAGCTTGGGAGCGGTTCAAAGGTATTTGTCGCTCATGTCCTCACCATGGACTTAGCGAATGGTTTTTAGTGCAACAATTTTGGAATGGTTTATATGAAGATTCAAGGAACATTCTCAATATGGGATCAAATGGAATGTTCACCGAAGTTGATGACAATCAAACATGGAACAAGATTGAGGAAATGGCGGTCCATAATTCACAATATAGTAGGCCTCGCAAGGCTACTAGAGGAGGAAAGTATGAAGTGGACTCCGTTACTCAATTGGGTGCTCAACTTAGTGCTCACATTGACACAATCAACTTGAAGTTTGAACAAGCTATGGCTAGACTTGAGGAAAACTCAAAATTATCAAAGCATCATGTCAATGCCATGACGGCATCCTCATCAATCCCAAGTGGGATATGTGAGAATTGTGGAACTTTGGGTCATGACTCAAGTGAGTGTAGGGGAACAACCGAACAAGTTAATGCTTTCTAAGCTTACAAAAGTGGTACCCCTTATTCAAATTTTTACAATGAAAACACCAAGTTCCATCCAAATCTCTCATACAAAAGCCAAAATGTTCAAAACCCTCAAACAACATACACTCCACCACCCATGAGAAATCAAAATCAAAGACCCTTTTACAATCAAAACCAAGGTTACCAAAATCAAAATCCATACAATCACCAAAATGACCAAGGTTTTGATGTCCAAAAAGCGGTCCTCCAAATGCAAAAGAATCAACAAGAATTTTTCACCCAAATGCAAAAAGATAGCCAAGCAAAAGACACCACCATCAACAACATTCTAGCTCACACCAAGATGTTGGAAACACAATTGACTCAACTAGCATCTTCAAGCTCACAAAGACAAAAGAGGCAATTACCACCTCAAAGTAATCCCCCTAGACATGAAACGGTTAGTGCCATTCACTTGAGAAGTGGTACAAGATATGAAGCACCGAAGGAGTAAGTTGAGGATGAAGTTGTGAAAGCTAGTGAAAAGGAAGAAATTGTGCAAAGCCCCAAAGAAGGGGAATCATCAAAAGAAGAAAGTTCAAAGAAAAGTGAAGACAAAGCCAAAGAAAAGAAGCCCATTATGATTAGACTTCCTTTTCCAAGTCGTCAAGCCAAGCCCAAATTTGATGATCAACTTGGAAAGTTCATGGAAATTGTGAAGAATTTAGAAGTCTCAATTCCTTTCACGGAATTAATCAATCACGTACCGGCCTATGCAAAGTACATGAAAGATATCCTCACAAAGAAGAAGTCGATCCGGAAACTTGAGACTATCGCCTTCACTAAGGTGAGTAGTGCAATACTTCAAGGGAGTTCACCTCCAAAGTTAAAGGATCCGGGAAGCTTCTCAATACCGTGTACCATTGGCGACACGACGATCAACAAAGCCTTAAGTGATCTAGGGGCTAGTGTGAGTGTCATGCCGTACTCGGTGAGTAAAAGGTTGGGAATGGGAGAGCTTAAATGCACCAATATCACTCTTCAAATGGCCGATAGATCGACGAAGACACCATTAGGGATATGGGAAGATGTCCCCGTGCGAATTGGGAAGTTTTTCATCCCGGTGGACTTTGTCATTGTTGATATGGAGGAAGATTCCAACATTCCAATCATCTTAGGAAGACCTTTCCTACACACCGCGGGTGCGGTGATTGATGTGAAACATGGAGAGCTCACTCTAGAAGTGGGAGATGAAAGCATAACTTTTAATCTTGACAAGACCATGAGAGCTCCTCGTTTGCATGAGCCATGTTTCATGATTGATCATTATATAGGAAAGATGAAAGGAAGAAATCGGAACTCCAATGGAGGAAGAAAATTGAAGATGCTCCATTCAAAGAGCAAGTGAATTGTGACAAGGAGAGCTTGCAAAGCTCATCAAAATCAACCAAGGAAGAAGAGGATGGCCTCATTGGCCAAGAGAAGAAATTGGGAGAGTTGTCTCCATCTAAGCAAGAGATTTTCAATGATCAACTCAATGAAGTTTGTGGTCTTTGGGACGACGAATTTGAAGGGATCTTTAATCCCTACATTGGGCATGCCATCGATCATGATCAACAACAAGGGCCACGGTCTATTGAGGACCACTACCATAACAATGAACAAGCTTTTGATTACTTCTTCAAGGTGTTGAGCAACATCAACAACACCTTGGACATGCCCCCTTGACATCTCATCAAGAATGAGAGTTTGGTGGAGTCCTCCCTAAACCACCACTTGTAAATATTTCTAACTCCCTAACTTACTTTTCAATTCTTGTATTGCATTTTTGTCATTTTTGGATTTTTATTTACTTTGATCAAAATAATTGTCATGTAAGAGAGAAGTGAGGGAGGGACTAACAATTTCAATTGATGTGTAGTGCTTTACCTTAGTGTGGGGATGGCAATTGCCTAGGCTATTCATGCCTTAGTAGTGCCCCCACAATGAAGAACAAAAGAATTGAAGAAGAATGGAAGAATGGTAAAGGGATTGCGTTTGTGCACGGGTGGAGCTGAACACGTGTACAACAGAGAAGAATCCGAGCGGATTCCTGATAATCCGCCCGTCTGCAGCAAATCCGAGCGTCCTGCTGAGAAGACGCCCGTCCTGAGCTGAGCTGAAATTGCAAATTTCTTGACTGTTAAAGAATCCGAGCGGATTTCTGGAAAGACGCCCGTCTTGAAGCTGAAGAAAACAAAGAAAAATCTCTGGACTGAAATCCGTCCGTCCTGCACAAAATCCGCCCGTCCCTCAAAAAGAATCCGAGCGGATTCCCCAGAATCCGCCCGTCTCTAGGCGGGATTTTGAAAATTTTGAAGCTGCAGAATCCGCACGGATTGCGCCCAATCCGCACGGATTGTCCCTGCGTTTTGAAATTGTCGACTTCTTTATAACCCACCCCACCTTCATTCATTCATTCATTCATTCACAAACACTACCCACAACATCAAAACCCTCATCCTCTCCATCACAAAAACAAAAACCCTCAACAAAATCCACCAAAATCAAATCAAGCCATCCTTCAAACAACAAATCAATCACTCCATCTTCAATAAAAATCAAAACCAAGAACAAATTCTTCAACCTTTGAGTCGATTTTTGATTTCATAAAGGCAAAGCCTTTCATCTTCAAATCGATTTGGGCATTCTACAAATTGAAGATTTTTGATTCTTTTCTTGGTTAGTTCATCAAATGGCAAGGACAAAGGGTGCAACAAAGGCACCAAAGGCAAAGGCTCTCTCTAAAAGGCAAAAAGCTCTCCAAACAAAGAAAGCTTTGGCAATGGTGGTAGCAACACCAAACTTGGAAGTGCAACAACAACAACAACAACAACAACAAACTTCTATGGGAGCATCACCTTCTAATCCGGTAATCGATCAACTCTTGCATTATCCGGAGGTAACTTTTATTTCCGATACCCATAGAAAGACATTTGCCAAGTTTGCTATGAAATCAATTCAATCCACCAAATTCATATGTAAAGATGCTTTGGAGAAATTGGGTGTTCTTGAACAAACAAAAGCCTTTTTCAATGCCAAGGGTTTGAAGAAATTGTTTGAAACAAAGGAAGTAACATACCCCTCCCTTGTCTTGGAATTCTTAAGTTCTTTAAAAGTCACCAAAGTTGAGAATAGGGAAAATCTTGAGTTTCGTCTAGCTAACACTAGTAGACGCATTACCTTTTCGGAATTGGGTGAAATTTTGGGTCTTAGCGATGAAGAGAAATATTATAAGCAATATGGGAAGTATGACCCCGAGCCTCTTTGGGAGGCAATCTCCGGGAAGAAATTTGATGATTTTCATGCTTGTCGTGCTCTTTTGGTCCATCATCCGGGCATAAGAGTATGGCACAAAGTTGTGGGAAATACCATAATTGCTAGGAAAGACACCAATCATTTCACAAGACTTGATTTTATTCTCCTTGAATCGGCTTTGAATATTGGAAGAATTCATACCAAGCCTTACAATTCTTTGAGGCTATTGGTTGATAGATGGCTCCATGTTGATAGTGGGAAGAAGGGTACAACCGTTATTGTTAATGGCGGCCTAGTCACGGTCCTCGCCAAGCACTTTGATCCTAATTTCAATAAGGATAGCAAGTACAAGGCAAAGGAAGGTGGCCATCTTATTGATATGTCTATCATGATTAACAAGTTCAAGTGGGTTGCTCACAATCCCCTTGACACCAAGTATGGGTGGCTTACTAGTGAGGCTCGATCATTCACTTTACCCGCGAAGATTTGTCGTCTAAGTTTCAACCGGACCAACTATTTACTTCCCCTATCCGAAGAAGCCGAGTACATCATTCAACAACAAAAGGGTGATCATGAAACCCCCTCCTCTTCCATTGTTATACCGCCTTACCCCTTTGTGTATGAAGAGTTCAAACCGCAAGGAGTTGAAATTGGGAAAGACTATGTCACTCTTCTTATGCAAGCCATGCACAAGCAAGCTTATGAAGATCGGAAGAATGCATATTTGGCTTAATATCCTCCCCTCTTACATCTAGCTAGGCAAGGACTCCTTGATCCATCTTGTCCTTTGCCTAGTTGGGCGGATAAAGAAGCCTTGTTTCCGGGTGCATCTAGGGACGTGGTGGAAGACAATGAGGTTGTTGGAAATGGTGAAGAAATTGATGATAATATTGAGGAAGAAGCAAGTGGAGATGGAGAAAGAGATGGTGAAGATGATGATGAGCAAGATAATGAAGAAAATGAAAAAGAAAGCGCCAAGGAAAGTGGCAATGTGACCACTTCTCATGAGGGAAGTGATGATGATGATAGCATGATGGAAGACTAGCCTTGGAGACTCCTACACTCCCATGGTTTGTCTATATCTCTTTGTATTTTATTTCATTTTGATCATTGTTGGTTTAGTCCTAGCAACATCAAAGGACTCACACCTCGGTACCATTGAGGTGTTCTTTATTGTTCCCATTTTTGAAAATCCAAAATGACAATCTAGTTTCATGCATAGCATAGTGTGTGCATGAACTATACCCATCCTTGACATTAGCAATAGTGTCTTATTTGGTTTGGGGAAGTTAATGCATACACAACGGGAGGTAATCTAAATTATCCTCTCCGTCATAACAAAAACCATGCATCATGTAGTATAGCTTATGTAATAATCCGTATTTTATAATACTACTTAAGTCGGGTTAATTGTTTAGTCGATAATTACGTCAAGTTGTTTTACTTGACTCGCGTGGTATCGTAAGATCGAGTTGTTTCGTAAGTTAATTGAGACGGGTTTATATGGAATTCGAGATGTGAGCTAACCCATTTACCCTCGACCCATTTGAGTTTACCCAAATGTTTAATCCAATTAACCCAACACCCAACATCATGTCTTTAACCTAATTTTTACCCTAACACTACACAACCCTCATCTCACCTGCCTCCCTCACTTCGACGGCACGCATTTTCAGATTCACACAAAGAGCCTTTCATTTGATTGAAGATTTCTCATCGATTCAAACCTAATTCGATTTCCCTGTTTGTAAGTCGATTTCATTCCATTGTTTATACTGTTTTCAGGTGTTCGTCTTCAAAAAGTTTGAAAAGAGAGTCTTGTTTATTTGATGTCTAGTTTATGCATATAAAAGCTCGTAGTCAAATTCTTTATGGTTTGTCCTAGGTGATTTATTTATGAACATGTCGCTGAAAAGTCCGCGAATCTGATTTGGTTGTGGAAAATGATTTGAAACCCTAATTTTTATGTCGATTCAGTTATGAGGCTTCTTCATACATCATCTTTGTATAGTCTAGATGATAATAGGATTTGGAATTTCTGAAAAATAATGTTTTAAACTCGTTTTATGAATCAATACTTTTTATGCGACGGTTTCTGTCAGTTTTTGGAAATCAGTCTGAAAACCCTTGATAAGTTTGGAATTTAGAAAAACACGTTAGATATAATTTGTAGCTAAGACTCATGGGGTTTCAATCCAATTGGCCTTGTATCAATTTGATTTTTCTGGAATTAGTTATGTATGTTATTCCGAGTCTGTCATGTCTTTGGAAAATCGGGAAAAGTCGTGTTTGTTCTTTAAGTTGATATTCCTATTAAGTTATGATGAGTCTAGGTGGTGTGCATGATTATTTGATTGAGTAGGTGGTAATTATACATAATTATGATATGTAGGTGATGGATATGTGAAGGATCGTAATTGGTTGCTTGTGTGTGCTTGGATTGCGAAAAGGTAGGAAAATACACTTGACTTCTTATCGTGTTGTTGAATTGTGTTGACTTGTTTGTGTTTCATATGACCAAATTGTGAACGTGACTTGATTCGTGGTTGTGGATTACGCTATGATATGGTTGACTGAACTGTTCGTGTTGAGTGTGTTATCACAACATTTGGTAGCTGGCATGATTTCATTCATTGATATACATATTGTATTGCATTGTTTACTGTTGGGCATTCATATGCATTGGAGATGGAGGATGTTGTGGTGATGATGATGTTGTGATAAGGCCCAGGCGGGTTCTGCAGGACTTGCCCTGGTGTCCTCGAGTGCGGGCAGCGAGATCGGCTACGGTCGATATATATAGTCTACGGGGATCGGTATGCATTTGGGTTGTCCGGGTTATGAGATATGAGTTATGAGATATGAGTTATGAGATATGAGTTATGAGATATGAGATGAGATGGAGATGGAGGTGACGGAGGAGCATGCATATCATATTTTGTTGTTGCATTGTATTACCCTACTCAACCTCGTGGTTGACCCTGTGTATTCGTGAACACCTGTGATGAACCTTTTAATGGGGAGCAGGTTGTGGTACCTCGTAGACCGATAGGAGCTGGATGGGAAGAGAGCTTGGATTGCACGACTTAGAGCTAGCCCACTTTTATTTTGTTTAGTTATCGACTTTATTTTCGGTTTGAGACTTGTTTCATTTCGGATGTATAATTATATAAATTGCCTTGGAGTTTAATTTGTTATTCACTACCTCGGAAACCGAGATGGTAAACGATCCGGTTTATTAAGGAATGTCTTGCTAAAGGCTCCTTCATAAACCGGGGTGTTACAAAGTGGTATCAGAGAATACGATCCTCAGGCCTAAACCAATGAACCCAATGAACGTAGGATGTGTCTAAATAAAATGAACCCCTGGGAATAAACCGTTAGAAGCTCACAGTGCGGTTAAGAAGGCGCCCTTAATGCGTGCTCTTTTGCCCTCTCAGTTTTGAACCAGGTAACCCGAGAGAAATTAGGGTAATGGGGTAGTTAGAAGGAAACCTTGGATATAATCGAGTTGATTTATACCTTGAGACCCATATATTCTAACCATTCTGCAGGACAACGTTACGGTAAGTATTTTGTATGAATGATGACGCGATCATATGATGTTGTGGAGATGAGAAATGAAATTTTCGTGTTCAGGTTGATAATCAATGAAGTGTTTGATTGTGGTAATCGCGAGCGTGAAAATGATTGCGAATTGATGATATTTATCTGGATGGATGTTGAATGATGTGTTGATAGTACTATTATGTCTAGTGATATGCGGTTATGTGATCCCAAAGCCATGCTAATATAGTATCGTGATAGTAATGAGAAACACTATTGAATTGCATGTTTCTAGTCATAGCAATCGTGATTTAGATGTAAGGAGTAGATCGTGATGCGAAGGGATTCTATGGGATAGATGTTTACGTAAGTACAAAGTGTGAGATTTAAGTTGGGATGGGTTAGTATACATAGTATGTTCATAAGAGCTTGTAACATAGTAAAGAATGACCTAGTGCTGAAACTCGTTTTGTCTGATTTTACTCTTTAAATGACCTTACTGCCATTTCTTTTTTGTTTATTGCCTATAGATGAAAATTTTTCGAGAGATAGCCTCGTGAGTTAGTGTTCATTTGGCGTTGGTTTCATGCTTATAGAATATACGGATTAGGAGTAATAAATATTTTAGTGGGCTGTGGTCAGGAAGTTCCTGTGCAGTGATGTTTTGACCAACGATTTTGTAAAAATCCTCATTTAAATTGTATTAATAATTTTTGCATAATTACAACTCCTTCGATCAGAAGATTCACATATGCTTTTAAATTGATAAGCCACGAAAATTTGTGATGTCTCTATATTAAATGGTAAGTTTTGCAAACTGACCCAAGTTTCGGACCAATTGCTGCCACATACTTGCTTGGACCAACTGAGTTGCAAGATCCTTTAAAAATTGAATTCTTGAGCTTTGGACCTCATTCTTTTTCTCACGAGTTATTAACTCTCTGTATGTTATAAAAAGTAATATAACTCAAGTTTTTGTTGAACGGTTATTTATTCGTGATTTTTGAAAGTTACAATGTGAATCATGACTTGTAAAATGTGTGTTCTATGTTAAGTTTTCATATAATTGTTTGGTTATTTCGTGAGCCTTATTAATGTGACCTTATAATGTTTTATATCATGATAGTAGCACGCATGTACAGTAGTTATGTATCTTAACAAGTGATAAAATTAAAATTTAGTTGATAACATTGTTGGCATGATAGTATGAGTGAAATTGAATAGCTTAATTTGATTCTTAATCGAGGGTGAAATATTTTATACGAGTCCAGTTGTTTGCATATTTTATATATTTTTGGCATGTTGTAATATCTCTGGTGTGTTCATCTTATTTGCGTAGTAGTCGGATATATGTAAATATAAAACTATATTGTCATATCTTGGTAAAGTTGATGGCGTTTTAATTTCATTGTTCTAATATACTCGCACGAATAATTATAATAATTATGTTTAAATGTTTACACATGGATGGTAGTAATGAGTATGTCTAAATGTTCACACATGTAGGATGTCATCTGAGTTCTCATGTCTTTTATGTGAGTCTGTGTGCCTATAGTTATACTTATTACTTTCATTGCATTAATTTATTTCAGTTGAACCTAAACTTATGATATGATAATAAAATAGTGTTGTTGTTCCTTATTGGATATGTTCATAGTTGTATTGTCATGAAATGCTAAGGTGATTGTTGCAATTGTCACGATATTTGAAATATAGTTGATATAGTTACGATATAGTTACGATATTTGAAATATATTCTCGAACCGTCGAATTATAATGGGATAACCCTTTGATGATTCACATGATATGCATTGGTTTAAATGATAGTCGTTATAGTTACGTTTAATTGAGCCTACAAGTTGCCTAATTGTTCAAATCGTGCAAATCGGAAAAGTTGTTCAAGTTGGTAGTAATTTATCATAGATAAGGTTCTACAAAGTATATGATGGCAAATGTGTATGTTTAAGTTGTTTATGCGAGATCTTTTGTTTTATTGAAAATGAGTTATACTAAGTTCTTTGGACACAATTGAACGATATGGTTGCTAATGAAGTAATGTTGTGGTTGTCATGGATCATATGTTGCTACTTTTATTGGGAAATATGTTTTTAGAATTGATATCGTGCAAACAATTTTGATAATTTAAAATATGAATTTTGAGTATGTTGTTGATTGTTTAAATTCATCGGCCTAATTCGTGACCTAAACCAATGAGTGAGTAAATGGTTGTATGGACATGTCAATAAGATCCTGTGATTGTGATGGATAGTAGTGGTAGATCTATTTTTCTGTGATATGTTTACAAATGTGAGAAGTTTCTTAAATTGTTTTGTTATTTTTACTCTCGCTCGTTCATGGTCTATAATTGATCATCAAATTTGCTTAATTACATACATGCCCTTTGCCCTCGTGCCTACTCTATCCCAACACCAACTTTGATTATGAAGACCATTAGTTAGTGAGCTATTTTCGTCATATGCGAGGACGTGGTTGAGTTTTATTTTCTTTGTCGAGGTAACACGGTATTACCGTCCCTAATACTTTATTATTGTTCGGGGTTGTATGTGTATGTGTCATTATTTGTCATCATTTTATGATATCAATTTGTACAAGGTAATTGTGAATTTCTGGTGATTGTCATTATTTCGGTTACTTAATTATGAATTTTGAAAGTTGTTGCATGATGTTTGATTGTTGAGATTGTAAGTTATGTGAGTTTCATATAAAAGTTAATCAAACATGAATTACGTGATGTAACCATGTAATACTCGATATGAATTTCGTAACATGAACGGTAGGCTTATGATATGGGTATGAACCTTGTTATATGATAATATAATCTTAATCGTTTCGGTGGGTTTTGTGTAAAGTAGTCTCAATTATACAAACGCTATTACATTGCTTGAATTTTGCCTAGTGTCTTTCTCTAAACCTGATTTGCAGAAATATGGATTTTACTTCTATGATATGATTACTGATATGAAATATTTTAATCCGTCAAGTATGAACTATGAGTTAGTGATTGTCTACATTGATGTAAATGTGTTAATTTGGTATCAAAGCATCCAAGTAATTGTTACCTTGATTTTGTGTAATGCGTAGCATGAAATTGACAAGTGTGTTTTGTTCTTTGGAAAAGTCGGATGTTAGTTGTCGTATAGAGTAATTAGCTTATCGGATGATTTGTGTCTATTGTTTGATAATCTTCTTGAACTTTGGATGTGGAATTTCATAATGGGGTTACGGGGACGTAACCATGTTTTAAGGAGGATAGGATTGTAAAATCGTGGTGGTTTACGATCTGGCTAAGTGGTATGTTATGATTGGTGATCGAGAATTGACCATGCATGGAGTCATTTGTTTTAATTTGTTATTACTCGGTCAATGTTGTGGTTCTTTAAGTGCCACATACTTACGTCGTATGTCCAACTTTGGGGACAAAGTTTCTTAAGGGGGGTAGAATATAACACTTCGCGTTTTAGAGCTTATGTTTATGTACTACTTGTGTTGTCTTATGCTTGGGGATGTTTGGTTATCGTTATGGGGTGGCGAACTTCGGGACGAAGTTCATTTTAAGGGGGGAAGACTGTAATACTCCGTATTTTATAATACTACTTAAGTCGGGTTAATTGTTTAGTCGATAATTACGTCAAGTTGTTTTACTTGACTCGCGTGTTATCGTAAGATCGAGTTGTTTCGTAAGTTAATTGAGACGGGTTTATATGGAATTCGAGATGTGAGCTAACCCATTTACCCTCGACCTATTTGAGTTTACCCAAATGTTTAATCCAATTAACCCAACACCCAACATCATGTCTTTAACCTAATTTTTACCCTAACACTACATAACCCTCATCTCACCTGCTCCCTCACTTCGACGGCACGCATTTTCAGATTCACACAAAGAGCCTTTCATTTGATTGAAGATTTCTCATCGATTCAAACCTAATTCGATTTCCCTGTTTGTAAGTCGATTTCATTCCATTGTTTATACTGTTTTCAAGTGTTCGTCTTCAAAAAGTTTGAAAAGAGAGTCTTGTTTATTTGATGTCTAGTTTATGCATATAAAAGCTCGTAGTCAAATTCTTTATGGTTTGTCCTAGGTGATTTATTTATGAACATGTCGCTGAAAAGTCCGCGAATCTGATTTGGTTGTGGAAAATGATTTGAAACCCTAATTTTTATGTCGATTCAGTTATGAGGCTTCTTCATACATCATCTTTGTATAGTCTAGATGATAATAGGATTTGGAATTTCTGAAAAATAATGTTTTAAACTCGTTTTATGAATCAATACTTTTTATGCGACGGTTTCTGTCAGTTTTTGGAAATCAGTCTGAAAACCCTTGATAAGTTTGGAATTTGAGAAAAACACGTTAGATATAATTTGTAGCTAAGACTCATGGGGTTTCAATCCAATTGGTCTTGTATCAATTTGATTTTTCTGGAATTAGTTATGTATGTTATTCCGAGTCTGTCATGTGCTGGAAAATCAGGAAAAGTCGTGTTTGTTCTTTAAGTTGATATTCCTATTAAGTTATGATGAGTCTAGGTGGTGTGCATGATTATTTGATTGAGTAGGTGGTAATTATACATAATTATGATATGTAGGTGATGGATATGTGAAGGATCGTAATTGGTTGCTTGTGTGTGCTTGGATTGCGAAAAGGTAGGGAAATACACTTGACTTCTTATCGTGTTGTTGAATTGTGTTGACTTGTTTGTGTTTCATATGACCAAATTGTGAACGTGACTTGATTCGTGGTTGTGGATTACGCTATGATATGGTTGACTGAACTGTTCGTGTTGAGTGTGTTATCACAACATTTGGTAGTTGGCATGATTTCATTCATTGATATACATATTGTATTGCATTGTTTTTCTTGTTGGGCATTCATATGCATTGGAGATGGAGGATGTTGTGGTGATGATGATGTTGTGATAAGGCCCAGGCGGGTTCTGCGCAGACTTGCCCTGGTGTCCTCAACAAGCGAGTGGCGGCGAGATCGGCTACGGTCGATATATATAGTCTAGGGGATCGGTATGGTGGGTTGTCGGGTTATGAGATATGAGTTATGAGATATGAGTTATGAGATATGAGTTATGAGATATGAGATGAGATGGAGATGGAGGTGACGGAGGAGCATGCATATCATATTTTGTTGTTGCATTGTATTACCCTACTCAACCTCGTGGTTGACCCTGTGTATTCGTGAACACCTGTGATGAACCTTTTAATGGGGAGCAGGTTTGGTACCTCGAGACCGATAGGAGCCTGGATGGGAAGAGAGCTTGGATTGCCTCGACTTAGAGCTAGCCCACTTTTATTTTCGTTTAGTTATCGACTTTATTTTCGAGTTTGAGACTTGTTTCATTTCAGATGTATAATTATATAAATTGCCTTGGAGTTTAATTTGTTATTCACTACCTCGGGAAACCGAGATGGTAACAGTCCGGTTTATTAGGGAATGTCTTGCTAAAGGCTCCTTCATAAACCGGGGTGTTACAGCTTAGTGTAGAATTGCATTTAGTATAGAAATCATGCATCATTTTTGCATAATTTCCATCATTTTGGCCATTGAGGACAATGCCCATATTAGTGTGGGGATGGGAATTCTAACACTTAACTTTTATTCAAAAACCATAAAAATTGAAAAATGTCAAAAAACAAAAAAATTGAAAAATTTGAAAAACCAAAAACAAGTTCATTTCCTTTGTATATATTGTCTTGTATATATTGTGTTTGTTTATCCTTTTTCACTTTGATTGACTACGCCACATCCGAGACATGAGGATATTGAAGACCGCATGGTATGATCTTTCCAATCTCCTTTTTCCTCTTTATGTTAATGACTATGTGGCTTTATTTTGATTGATGCGGTAAAAACAATGTGAACTTAGGATTACATTTAGATTATATGCCATATTAGTTGGTAGAATCATTTGCATTAGGATGTGTATATGTTAGTTGCATCATGGCATGTAGTTGCATGTTAGAAAAATTTTGCGAAACCGTCTACTTGAGAAGCTTGACAAGTGTATATAGGCCCTAGTAGATGCTTTTTATTCTTAAGACTTTGCTTGTTAGAATACTTGTAAAACACCCTAGGATGTGTCATGCTAGTATCCTTTGACCCATGGATTAAGGCCTAGTCAAGAGTACCTTGTGGTGTGATAATTCCTTGGCTACCGTTTATTCCAAGGTGACCCTTGAAACCATGCATACTTCCATCATTCATCCATGTTCTACCACATTTTTGTCATCAAAGGGAATGAGCACAAAAAGAAATCAATTTGAGTTCAAAGAAATGAAAAGTGAAAGAAAGTTTGCAAAAATGCATCAAATGAAAAGAGGAGCAAAAATAGAACTCCTAAGCTTCAAATACAAGGCACCCTCGTTACTAATTGGGGTGACTTTGAAAATGTTCAAAAGAAAATGCAAAAAGTTGAAAAGTTGTCAAGTATTGAAAAGCCAAAAATCAAAAAGAAATGGCAAGAAAGTGTTCTCAAATGTCAAATGCCAAAAGAAATTGGGGGGAAAAACAAAAACAAAAGCAAACTCCCAAAATGAAACTCAATTACTATCGATCCCTTTATCCATCGTATCCATTTTTGTGCATGGTAGAGAGGGGACGACCCTTCTTCTTGTCTAGGCAAGAGGGGGAATTCCGCGATCCTCCAGTGTTTCTAACACCATAGGGAGTCTACTCTTGACAAAAGCATTTAACGATTGAGGACAAAGGTACCCTAGCTTGACACCTTTTGGAGGTGATTTATTGGTATCCTTCAAGGCCTAGTAGTTTGAACAAATTGCATCTATGAAGGATTGTGTACCCTTGAATTGCTTCCCTTGTAGATAATTTCCGCCACTTAGATGAGGAAAGTGGCTATTCTTTTTGTAGATGCATCCATTATGTGATTTTATGTGCTTTAATGTTTGGATGTGTCGCCATTTTGGCAAGACCCACCTTGCCTTGCAAGAAGGCATCCTACCTCATGGTTGTCTTGTTGTGAGTTGAAGGGGCGGAGTGAGACCCGCTAATTGTCTCATATCGGCTATTATTATTAGATTAGGTTAGTATTGGTCCTAGTCTTTGTCACCTCTTTACTCGGGACGAGCAAAGGTTCGGTTTGGGGATATTTGATGTGACCATAATTGGCGCATATTTAGCCCCCGAATTACCATTGTTTCCATGCTTTTTAGTGCCTATTTGGGTCATTTCTTATCTTTAGTTCTTTTTTTTGCATATTCTTTGAGATTTTGATCCCTTGGTAGGAAAGGAGTAAGAATCTTGCATTTTCATGGCAAAACAAGGCTAAATTGATTGTATTCAATGACCAAGCATCAAGAAGAGACAAGACTAGAAGGCCTTTGTACATATCATAGTAGAAGAACAATGTTGAGAAAAGGATCCTTAAGTCCCCGGGGAAATCCCCAAGGAATTTATGAAGAAAAGGGAAGAAAAAGAAGAAGAATTGAAGCTGACCAACAATCCGAACGGATTGCAGACAATCCGTCCGTCCAGCCCAATCCGAGCGTCCCACATTGGAATCCGCTCGGATTCCCCCTCACAAATCCGAGCGTCTTGCCCAAGAATCCGCTCGGATTCCTCAGCCCAGATCCGGCCGTCCCGACTCCAATCCGCACGGATTTCAGTACAGCACGATTTTCATTCTTCAAGCTACGAAAAGAGAAGCCCTTCTCTCAGAAAATACCGGATTCTCCTTGCTCAACTTAAAAAGAGTAATTACTAGTTTAGCCCTTAGTTAACCCTAATGCATCCTCCCTAATTTTCACTATAAATACCCCATTAGGCTAATTAGAGGAGCATGTTCTTCTTATCAATAATTAGTGTAGTTAATATCAATCAAATCTCTCTTCAATATTGTAATCAAGTATTAATCAAGTTTTAATCCAAGTTTTAGTTCTTTAATCTCTCTCTTGTTCTTCCTTTATTTTGGGTAATTGAAGATTATTTGGGTTATTATTGGGATATTGACAACCTCTCAATCTAGGATTCAAGTACTTCTATTATTCTTGCTTTATTATTGGAATCATTAGTAGGTATAATCTCTTAATCCCTTTTTAATTATTGCTAATTACTTTCATTTATTCATCATGTTTCATTATGTTAGTATGATTGACAACCTTTCTAGCATGATCAATATGATAATGAGTGAGTAGTCTCTTAGCTAGGGTTTAATGGGTGATTAGGGGAAACCAACATGGGGAATGATTCATGCTTAAATTAATATGCTTTCATATCTTATTTGCTTGCTTGTTTTGATCTTAATACATGCACATGTTATATTTGATGAAATGCTAAGCCTATGAATCCTTGCATTTACTATCATCTTCTATCCTTTCAACTTGACTTGTAAGACATAACCCAACTCGAGTCTTGTTAGACCATGCATGTGTGAGAGAGGAAAGATTAAGTCGACTTGTAGGTGTTGTACAATCTAATCGATTCGGCTCCGGGACCCAAACTTTCCTAGGATTGTAAGATATAACCCAACTCAATCCATCACAACAATAATTGCATGCTTATAATTTGAGAACATGTTTGTATGATCATATCCCCTGATTCCCCTATGAACCCATGACACCCTAGTGCTTTTAATCAATTGTTTACACCCCTTTTTATTCACCTTGCTTGTTTATTTTCATTGATATTCTAGTTTAGTAACCTTCTACATCAACCCAATTTGTGACACCCCCTTAGACACTACTAGTTACAATAGAATTCTCATTTCAATACCCGTCCCTTGGGATCCGACCTTTACTTGCCTCTTTACTAATTGTAGAGTTGTTTGTGGAGTATAAATTGTGTTTTGTATTGACCATTGACCAACGACCACATATGCTTAATTGTGAACACGAAATGGCCTCGATCAACCGTTGTGAAAAAATTACACCTATAAAAGAAAATAAATTGATAAAAATTTTAGCACATTCCTAGCAAAAACAAATTAATGAAAAACTTTGTTTATTTTCACCTAATTATTTGAAGATTTTTCAACACTTCTCATATCTTTACTTGTTGTGAGTAGGAATCAAATGGACAAGAAATAAAGGGATAAGAGAGAGGTAGAAGAAAAGTGGAGAATTCGACAAACATTGTATTATATAGGTCGTTTTAGGCATTGTCGAATGTTTATGAAGACACTTGAGATCGTCGATGATTGAATACATAACCATCGGCGAATGGTGATCAAAGTTTCATGAAGGAAATCCTAGCTTGACTAAATTGTAACTTTAGTTTTTTAATCTCACATTTTTAATAGTGATAAATTGTTTTGCGGATGTTTTAATATATTCACCATTGTTAATGTCTAGTGAATTTATTATATTGATATTAACAACAAATTAAAAATATGACTAAGGCAGGTTTAATGTAAATATAGTATTCTCTATATATTTAATTAAGTTGGTTAAAAGGGTAAATCTATATTTTCCTTATGATTTCAATACTTTGAATACTAATGAGATATGATGCATTTAATTTTGTTGTCTTATTGCTGCTTTGATGACAAGATGGCAAAAATACATTGTATACCCATCGGTTTTCGATAATCTATTTATATTAATTCTCTTAATATAATTACGAGTTAAGGGTAAGACAAGGACCCGAACTTTGCAACTTTCTTCCGTTAAGGACCTCAACAATTTTTTTTCCCGTTAAGGACCTCAACACTAACACCGTTAAGTTTCCGTTAAATTTTCAACATTAAAATATATTTTAACAACCAATAGCCATTATCATTCATAACAATCAAAATTAATTAAGACAAGGGCAACACATGCCCATTAATCTTTGTAACATAGCAAAAAACCTAAAAATGGCAAAATTTCATCTGAAATATGATTAGAGCTCATCATTTATCAAGCAAAATGCAAAACATTTTCCTTGCTAACAGCACGATACTCCTCATTGACCACCACCTTGTTCTTCAATTGCTCATGTGCCTCTCCACAATCATTTTCGAGCCCAACTCTAGAAAAAAAAGGCGTCAATTATTGTTTGAAACATACTCCGTAAATAGCAAAACTTCTTTGGGAAGTGTTTCGTAAGGAGTAAAAAAGCCTATAAAAAACCATATTAAATGGACAACATGATATTATAAGCGACAAATATAACGCTACCTGCAAAGTGTTGCTTGAAATACATTTTCTCCTCCTTTAATCAAGAAACGATGGAATGTCATTGGATACAGAGCTAGTTTGAGATTGAATAAATGTGTCAGCGCCTTGCATTGCGTTGATGCCGCGTAATGTTTGTTCACCTTCAAAGTCGGAATAGTACGCTACTTGTCTAACCTGTGATTACATCTCCAAACAAATGGTTATATAGGAAAGGGGATGGTTTGTCCTTTTAGTAATCCATATTTACAATGTCAGCCCGAACTAAGTTGAATGCTAACAATAAAATACGACACACGCTTGTGTAATTCAATCTTAAAATTATGCAATCATTTAAAAAGCCTACAGTAAAGAAGATGAATTACCTGAGTAGCTCTTTGACGTATTTGCGAATGTTGCGGATGCACATGTGTCTCTTGAACAGAATTTTCACTCCTTGCACTCATCTAACAATAAAGAGAGTTATTAGCTAGACTACAAAAACATTTGAAAACAAAAGAAAATAGGTATTACATGTGTGTTTGCATACATTTTCACGTCTTTGAAATCCGTTAGGGTAAGTGTACATCCCAAATCCCCTATTATGGATGGGTGGATTTGTTACTTGGCTTTGATAAGAGGACGGCTTGCCTTGGGTGTTTTCTCCACTCGAGCTAATGCGTTTTTTAGATCTAACTTGCTTTCCCTGAGCTAATTTGCAGCCCCTGATATTATGACCGAGCATGCCACATATAGAGCAAGTGCAAGTAGTACCTATTCTACTTTTTTTAGTCTTGCTTAAATTCTCACCGGGTCCAGGCCTCCTTGCTTTTTTCGGTCTGCCAACTCTTACTTTCTTCAATGTAGGAGCTATTATTGGCGGTTGTTGTGAAAGAGGCCATTCTTTTGGACCATTTAAGGGCTCCATTAGATAGTCATATGCTTCAAATACATGTTTTTCTTATAACACTCGGCAACATATGCCTCAGGTCTCTCTTTATTATGCTATATCGCAGCAACACTATGATTGCAAGGAATGCCATTTAATTGCCAAGCATTACAAGAGCAAGTCTTGTTCAATAAATCAACCACATATCTTACTTGTGTGTCTCCTTATCTCATTCCAATGGTGAATCTACCACCATAAATAGAATTCCAACCTCAAGCAGTGATTTTTGCCTTTTCTAACTGTTCTTGAGCTCTAGGGCATATGGCCAAAAATTTTGAGCGAATAAAGTCTCTTTTTTTGTGCAACCATTCCATAATGGACTCCCTTATATCTTCAAGCATTGTTATAATAAGCTTGTGCCTTGAGTTTAGGATATAATCATTAAAAACCTCACTCATACTATTATCCATTGCATCACATTGACATTGTGGAGTATAGAATACTCGACACCATTTTTCATAATTTCTCCCCATTAAATCATCGGCAGCCTCAGGGGCGATGGCACCCAATTTGTCAATGTTTTCCTTAAATTCATTTGGGGTTGTGTTTTTCACAATTTTCCAAAAGTGCATTCTATATTATTGTCCTCCACCAAAAACTTCTCTAAAATTCATTTATACATGTCTCGCACATACTCTTTGTTCAGCTTGTGGCCACGTTTCAACAACTACTTTCAATAGACCCTTTTGTTGATCAAACATTATAGTATACCCAGTACCATCAAATGTCCTTAAGTCTTCAGCTAACAATTATAGAAACCAACTCCAAGACTCAGTGTTCTCCACATCGACTACAGCCCATGCAATTGGAAACATTTAATTGTTCCCGTCTCTCCCCACGGCCACCAACAATTGTCCTCCATATGGCCCTTTAAGCCAACATCCATCTATAGAAATGAATGGCCTATAACCAACGAGAAAACCCTCCCTAAGTGCAGCATAACAAATGTACATCCTATGAAAAACGTTAGCATTTAACTAAAACTTGATAGTATTATTGTGATCAGACTTGTAAATTTCAGCCACATAAGAGTTTAGTAAACCATACTGCTCTTTATACTCCCCAACAATTAAGTTAAGAGCACATTTTTTAGCTCTGAAAGTGTAACACCCCCATACTCCAAGTGCCTTACCAGGACCACTCGGGTATGAAGACATCACCATCTCGGTCGCCCGAGGTATGATAATCAAATAGACAAAACAGAAACAACATTTATTATAAGTAGTTTAATGAATAAGTACAATCCTCAAAACCAAACTGAAAGTACAATACATTATTCCAAACTATCTGTTCTCAACTGAAATGTAAATAAATGCTAAACTACAGCGGAAGACTCTATCGTCATGTCGTGGCCATCCCAGCTATCCCAGTACTCATCTCTATACTGTTCAATATCTGCTCACCATCCCCGAATGGATCACCGCAGGTTTACAAAACAACACCGGGGTCAGTACTAATCACACAATCAATATAGATAACAATAACAAGATACACAGACAGTTGAACTGTCACACACACACACACACACCAACTCCCATCATCTCAATACTGACTGTCCACTGGACCAGCCCTGCCAGTGGGGGACCGCAGCCGTTCCCACCTAAGCCCCGCTCATCGTACGAGCGATAACCCTGTCCATTAATGTGCACATCCCCTTCCGTGGCGGGTTCCACGAAGGGCGAAACTAGGGCGTGAAGTCACTCCCGCAAGTGACCCCACTCAGCCGAGAACGCATCTCGAGAGCCACAGACAACCAAACACAATCACAATCACAATCACAATCATCATATCAAACAACTAACTACAACACATCACCAATATACCATTATGGGACTAATACTGAGTAGGAAATCCTACCTGGAAAGCACAACACGCAGACGGTATCTACAGCTGTATCAAAACGGCTCCTCTACGAATTATCCTCCTATCATACATAACACATAAAGACTACCAATTATTTACTACTCATAAAACCCCCAAACCCTAAATTAGGGTTTAACCAAACCTAGTAAAACATTATAAAAATTATGCTAGAAGCTTACCCTCGACGCAAGGAATCCAACGACACGAAAAATAGCAAGAACCGACCGTCTGAACTCCGGGAATTGTTAAGGATGCGATTAGGAAGAAGAACTGACTGCTTTCTCTCTTAAACAGGTTTTAGGTTTTGGTAAAAGTGTTTTAAAACAAAGACGATTATGTTTAAATACCTTAATCGCATAATTAACAAAACCCGCGAAAAACACCCCGTAAACCGGACACTCGATCGAGTACCCAAGGTACTCGATCGAGTACCCCCTTACTCGATCGAGTACCCCAGCTACTCGATCGAGTACCCAACAGGTCAGAAACTATTTTATTTCGCAACTTGCCCTTACTCGACAGAGTAAGGGCTACTCGATAGAGTACCCCAAGACATATAAATACGGAGTATTACAGTCTTCCCTCCTTAAAAGGAACTTCGTCCCCGAAGTTCAAACCACCACTAAACAAAGGTACTCCCATAAGCCTCCCGACTCGAAGGTCAAACAAAACACAACGTAAAACTGTGGGTTAATATCCGTATACTACCCTTTAATTGCAGGACTATAACGTAAATTTAAACATGCAATTTATAGTCATAAAACGAAAAACATAATGAAATGATTAATGTATAGAAATCAACCTCGGGTCCTTTGATGCACGGTGTAAAGAACAGAAATCAAACCAGATTCCCTCCTAATTGTTGCACCCAAGACCTTGTCCGAGATATGCCCTTGTGCTAGATGGTGTTCTCCGATTGCTTTGCAATATTGGGAGAACTGATGTGAGTTTTTTTCGAGATGAGAGATCTCAGGTTTTTCAGAGGAGAATGCTCTTCAAAACCCTAATCTTGTTTCGAATGATGATTAGGTTACAAAGAGGAGAGACTCCCTCTTTGTATGGTTCGGCCGTGAGCTTCTTTTGGGGAGAGTGGGCTTTCCACTTTCTCTTATTTTTAACTCATGGCACGATCCGAATTGCTAAATGTATATAACACGGTCTGATTATAAACTGTTATCGGTTATCGGAAATTAAGGCATCAACTAATAATACGTGTTAGCTGAATTATTAATACGTGTCCGACAAAACAGTATTGTATAATTATATTTAATATACATTTAATTAAATATAAAACGCTTATATTTAATTTTACGAATTAACTGGTTAATTCGCCTTAGCCCATAATATTTAATCCGTATTAAATATAATATCTCAACATCACATATTTGACTAATTACTAGTCAAATAACTCGGACTAATTGGTTAGTCAATTTTGGCATCTACATGACAGTATTTTCATACCGTCACATCTCTCGAACGTATCCTATAGGTGTGACTTTTAGGGACCAGTTGATCACCGCCATCTGTATGACAATAACGTCAAACTTATCTAGCAAGCCAACCGTTATTGATAAACGTGGATCAACCGATAATAATACCAAAAGTATGCCCTTTGATCCTTTTAGAGGTTTATAAGTCCTTGCACTAATTGTTAAGGACACCAACCCCAACAAGCTCCCACTTGTCCGTACAAGTGTATGTGCAATGACGTTATCCGCACTAACTGGAGGACACAAGCTCCAACAAACTCCCACTTGTCCGTACAAGTGTATGTGCGATAACCGATCCTCATATTCATTTAAAATTTCTCCCACTCAATGTAAAACAATTTGCAGATCCGGATCCACAAAGGTCGTATTTTACAATCGATCTGTATCAAGAGTGGTTTCCCCGACTAGAGAGTAACTTAACTGATAAAACGAATCCGTATCCGAGCATGGCCATGCATTTCGATTCTGACTCCTCGAGTGGCCCCGAGAAATATCGAGTACACGATAAAGGCTGAATATTTCCTTCAACTCGACTCCTTCCGATCTAAGCACAGCATGAAATGACCCAGAAAAAATCTACTTGGCCCCCTGTTACGGATGACCGTGAGAAAGAAACCAAAGTCACCCAAAATCTGCCTTAGTCTCAAGAGACAGTCGATAGTCAAAAGAATCGACTCTTAGGATCACCATGGAAGTCCTATCCACGACCGGGCAACGAACGTTCTAAAAACATTTAGGACTCCACGTCGATTTCACAATAGTGTCCTACGAAATATCCGTATAAATCGCCTTTGTGATTGGTCAGTCAACCGGTTGACTTATGGCTCGTTGAACCCACCATCAACCAACGTCACAAAATAATTGCCAGAGTTATCAGCTCATGAGGGCAATTAAGGACTGAAAAATATAATGTTCGTTCAGTTCACTTTGTGGTGTTCACAATTGTCGTACAATTCCACATGAAAAACAAAATATATATAAAATATCAAAACGATGATGTCGTATAGAGTACAAAAGCGAATGAATCTAATCCATAAAAGAGTACTACAACTTAGGAACACGTTTAATTCCCATGGAATTAACATGCCCTTCATGCTTATCTTGTCGTAATGGTTTAGTGAGAGGATCTGCTATGTTATCATCAGTAGCAATCTTTTCTATCACTACTTCCTTTTGCTCCACGTAATCTCGGATTAGATGAGCTTTCCGTTGTACATGTCTAGATTTGTTGCTAGACTTTGGCTCCTTAGCTTGGAAGATGGCACCACTATTGTCGCAATAGATGGTGATCGGGTCATTCGAACTAGGCACTACTGAGAGCCCATGTAAGAATTGACGCATCCATATCGCTTCCTTTGTAGCTTCGGACGCGGCATAGTACTCGGACTCGGTCGTATAATAATCTGTGTAACAGTTTGTTTCGAACTCTTCCGGTGATCTGCAGCGCCATTAAGAGTAAAAACGAATCCAGATCGAGATTTCGAGTCATCACGATCCGTTTGGAAGCTAGCATCTGCAGAACGGTTGCGCATAGCTTTTGTTCGCCTCCATAAGTCAATGCCCAATCTTTAGTCCTCCGTAGGTACTTAAGAATGTTCTTGACAACCAGCCAATGTGGTTCACCTGGATCTTTGTTGGAATCGAATTGTCATACTCAATGCATATGCCACGTCCGGACGTGTGCATATCATGGCATACATGATTGATCCTATAGCCGAAGCATAAGGAATCCGTGTCATGCGCTCTTTCTCTTCCGTGTCTCTGGTGCCCGAGACTGGCTCAAATGCACCCCTGGAGCCATAGGAAGGAACCCCTTATTGGAGTTAGTCATACTGAATCTCTCTAGGACTTTGTCTATGTAAGACTCTCGATCGAGAGATAACATCCGTCGTGATCTATCTCGATAGATGCGGATGCCTAGAATTCTTTGTGCCTCTCCCGGATCTTTCATCTGGAAATGGTTTTTCAACCATACTTTTACCGAAGTTAAGAGAGGTATGTGTCGTTCCCAATCGGGAGTATGTCGTCAACATACAATATTAGGAAGACAATCTTGCTCCCACTCGACTTGATATATAGACATGGTTCCTCGACCGATCGAGTAAATCCATTGTCTTTTATCACTTGGTCGACGCGATGATTCCAACTCCTTGATGCTTGCTTAAGTCCATAAATGGAACGCTTAAGCTTGCACACTTTCTTAGGATGTCTTGGATCAATGAAACCTTCGGGTTGTACCATGTACAACTCTTCCTCCAAAAAGCCGTTTAAGAAGGCGGTTTTCACGTCCATTTGCCAAATTTCATAGTCATGAAAAGCGGCAATCGCTAAGATAATCCGAATGGAACGCAGCATGACTACGGGTGCAAAAATCTCATCGTAGTGCAAACCTGGCACTTGGGTGAAACCTTTAGCAACTAGTCGTGCTTTGTAGATATCTTCTTGACCTTCCACAGAATGCTTTATCTTGTAAAGCCATTTGCATTGAAGGGGACGAACCTTAAGCGGTAAGTCAACAAGATCCCACACGTTGTTCTCATACATGGAGTCCATCTCGGATTGCATGGCCTCAAGCCATAGCTTTGAGTCGAAACTAGTCATGGCACCTTTATAGGTTGCGGGTTCACTACTCGTTAAGAGTAGAACGTCATCTATGTCATGTTCCTCGACCATACCAATGTATCTGTCCGGAGGAATAGAGACTCTTCCCGACCTCCTAGGTTCCTCAGGAATATTCACCGCAGCCGGGATTGAAGGAACAGGTTCCTCCAATGGTTGCTCGGTGTTTGGTTCTGGAATCTCCGACAGGTCGAAGGTTCTATCACTCTTTGCATTCTCGAGAAATTCCTTCTCTAAGAATGTCGCACTAGCCGCAACAAAAACGCGTTGTTCGGTTGGCGAATAGAAGTAATGACCACGTGTTCCTTTAGGATAACCTATAAAGTATGTCTTGACCGATCGCGGGCCGAGCTTATCCTCGTGTCTCCACTTGACATAAGCCTCGCAGCCCCAAACCCGTATAAAGGATAAGTTAGGGACCGTTCCCTTCCATAGTTCATATGGAGTCTTGTCAATGACTTTAGACGGACTTCGGTTAAGTATTAGAGCGGTGACAAAAGAGCATAACCCCATAACGAATCGGGTAAAACCGTGTGACTCATCATGGATCGAACCATATCAAGTAGTGTTCGATTTCTCCGTTCGGACACACCATTCAATTGAGGTGTTCCGGTGGAGTTAATCGTAGGGCAATCCCACGAGTCCTTTAGGTGTTGATCAAACTCGTGAGAAAGATACTCGCCACCACGATCCGAACGCAGTGTTTTAATCTTTCTACCTAATAGGTTCTGTACCCTATTCTGGTATTCTTTGAATTTCTCAAAGGATTCACTTTTGTGCTTCATTAAGTAGACATAGCCATATCTACTTAAATCGTCCGTGAAAGTGATGAAATATCTATAGCCTTCTCGTGCGGTGATTGACATAGGACCACATACATCCGTGTGTATGAGTCCTAATAGGTCAGCAGCGCGCATTCCAACACCTTTGAAGGAAATACGAGTCATCTTACCGATGAGACATGATTCACACGTGCCAAATGATTGAAAATCAAAGGCCGAGATAGCTCCATGTTTGATGAGTGTTTAACGCGTTTCTCATTAATGTGTCCCATACGGCGATTGCCATAGATACGTTTGATCTTTGTCACCAACCTTTAACTTTTTATTCATTACGTGTAATATTTCCGTGGTCGGATCTAAAACATAAATTCCGTTCATGGAGACTCGCCTTGCCAGTAAATCATATCGTGTAATGAGAAAATGCAAGAATTATTTTCTATTACAAATGAAAAACCAAGTTTATCAAGCGCAGAAACTGAAATAATGTTTTTGGAAAGACTAGGTACATAATAGCAGTCATATAATGACAACTCAAATCCGCTAGGAAGCTGGATCACATATGTCCCCTTGGAGATGGCGGCTACTCTTGCTCCATTCCCAACACGCAGGTCCACCTCACCCTTTACGAGGGGTTCGATGTTTTGAGCCCCGCACATGATTACACGAGATGAGAACCACAACCAAGATCAAGTACCCAAGTTCCAGTAACTTGCGTGGTTAATCTCAATCATATGAATAAAAGTAGAAGAGAGAGAAGACATACCAACAGGTTTAACACGACCTGCCTTTAAGTCCTCATGATAAACAGGACATGTGCGTCTCCAATGCCCAGTCTTGTGGCAGTGATGGCATTCCATGTTTTCATTCTTGCTCTTTGTCGTGCCTGATGAGGTGCTCGACTCACCAGGCCCACTCTTTCCTGAACCCGACTTCTTGAACTTCGCCTTACCTCTCGCTAGGTTTGCTCGAGCTTTGCCCTTACCCTTTCCTTTATTTGACACAACGAGAACATCTTGTTTCATGCTCCCACTGAACTTCATGTCCTTCTCGGCCCATGTACGAGGAGGAGTGCGGTTCATGCGGAGTTTTCTTCAAATCATTCATATAGTAATTCGCTCTAAATTGCGAATAACCATCGTGGAGTGAATGAAGAATGCGGTCGATAACAATATTCTCGCTGATGTTACGATTAAAGGTCTCAGTTTCTCGACATTCTCAATCATGCTTTGAGAATGTGGGCTAACCGGTTGGCCCTTCGAGTCTCGCATCAAAGAAGCGAGTGGTATGCTCATAGGTCACGATTCTCGGTGCTTTCGAGAATTCCTTGGTGAGCGTGGTGAAAATCTTGTTTGCACCATGGGCTATGAAGCGTTTCTGCAAATTGGGTTCCATTGCAAAAATGAGTACGTTTTTAATCGCACCCGCTTCCATACAGAAATCATTAAACTTGGTGACTTCAGCAGCTCTAGCCGTGGGACCTGGGTTTGCCGGGATGGGCTCCAAGAGATATTTGAGCTTCCCGTCAGCAGCAGCAGCATTCCGTAATGCCGCTTCCCAGTCCGCGAAGTTGGATCCATCATTCTTCAGTCGAGTAGACTGATTCATCTGATTCATGAAGATCCGAAGCCAGGACTCACGGTCCAATGTGGCACTTGGCATTGGGTTATCACTTGAACCAGACATTTGTTGTTTAGCGATTTAAAATCGTGATCTACATGAAAAAGAAAGAAAAACAAAACGAAATAAGCAACTCATCGAGGTGATTTAAGTCTATTTTAAAATCCATTTTAAACATGTAGACTCTCGCACTTGCATAATTGATCTCCCTCAAGAATGATACAAGTGATCCCAAGACTCAATTTCTGTAAATTGATAAGCCAACTGTTTAGCTAATTCTTCCGGAAGAACTCTTGGTCGATAGATTTCCGTAAATCCCATCTATAGTCCACCACAGTCACAGGATCGTACGAGTGACCATAGTGTTGAGATAAAATAGGTCAATCGGTTCCAACTTACCCGACGTAGAAGGGGTCATATTATGCCTACCGACGAAGAAGGGACTCATTGGAGTTTGACCTATAAAGACCGTTCTCAATTTTAGTTTATACGAGGAAGATCCCATCAACAAAATTATAATTCATTTTAAGTGAACGAATAACTAGCGTCTGTCGTGAATGAATTTATTTGGATGATGGCTTTAAAACGTGTGACATGAGAATGTCAATGAAAACTAACTCGTGACCTCTATATGTGTCAGTTTTCATGCAATAAATAGGTGGTTTGGTTTTTAGGCGGAATATGATGCATATAATCGTTGCGAAGAATAAATAAAGGAATGCAATACGTAAATAAAAATTTCCTAGTGTGGCCTATCCTAGTATAAGAACATAATACAACTCTGGAATCCACCGATGGACCCGAAAAGCTTGTCTTGATGTTCCATCTTGATCCAAGTAGCGGGAGTGAGCATCTGGTCTCCATCTTTGGTCTTCTCAAAAATTACAATTAAAATTACAAAATATAAACCTATTTACATTCTAATTAAAACTGTAATTACAAGTGAAAAATCCAAAACGGAGATACAAGATCTCAAAATACAACCAAGACCGTGTTCCATCATTACGGTAACACGTTCTACTAAGGCCACACTAAGTTACAACCGATTGTAAAAAAAAATTAAATACGTAATAAAAGAGCATTCACGGCATTCAAGATAAACGATAAATAAAAATGCATCAACTAAAAACAAATTCATTCGTGACATAATTCCGTAATTATGTTAAATTTATCCAAACCACCTTTTAATGATTAAAATTCATGTGATAAAACCGCTTCTATCATTTAATTTTAATCCATTACAATCCGTTACTTTAAAAACGCTTTAAAATAACTTAATGGTACGTGTGTGAACCGTTTCACAATCATAGCGAGTGTACTATATCCGTATAAAGTACATATTGAAGCCAAAAGAAAATTTAAATCAAAAGAAACAAATTTTCAAAGCTGTCAAAGACGAAATCCCTCGATCCAGGGACATAAGTGCTCGATCGAGGGACAAAAGGGCTCGATCGACTGAATTGCAAGTCGATCGAGGGGTGTGCTAATCAGGAGGTGCTCGATCGACAACACTGGTGGTCGATCGAGGACTTATACAGCAATACTGATCGATCGAGTACGAGGACTTCTCGATCGAGCAGTGGGGTTTTAAAAGCAGGTCGATCGAGTACAACAAGGACTCGATCGAGCAAAAACTTGTCAGAAAAACCACTCGATCGATTAAAACTTGGTCGATCGAGTGCAAAAACCTCTGAAAACTTCAAACCCTCGTGAAACAGTTTTGGCGAGACAAAACAAACGCTATTTTGATCAAAACTGATTGAAAACAAATCTACAAAATTCTAGACATTAACATATTGTTATAATGATCGTGTAAAATAACAATATGCATAAAATCAAAACGAAAATAACCCGTGTAAAACATGTTACGGTACGGTTTTCGAGACAAAACAACAACAAGAGCAACCGTGTAAACAGGACACGGTTCCCAATGCAACCAAAAACGCAGCAATAACAGAAAAAAAATCTGCCGAGAGAATTACTGCAGCCGCACGGAATTTTAGACAAAACAAAAATCGTTTCAATATAGTTTTATGAAAAACACATGAAAAATTCACGTGGCCTCGCTCTGATACCACTTGTGGGTTAATATCCGTATACTACCCTTTAATTGCAGGACTATAACGTAAATTTAAACATGCAATTTATAGTCATAAAACGAAAAACATAATGAAATGATTAATGTATAGAAATCAACCTCGGGTCCTTTGATGCACGGCGTAAAGAATGTAAATCAAACCGATTCCCTCCTAATTGTTGCACCCAAGACCTTGTCCGAGATATGCCCTTGTGCTAGATGGTGTTCTCCGATTGCTTTTCAATATTGGGAGAACTGATGTGAGTTTTTTTCGAGATGAGAGATCTCAGGTTTTTCAGAGGAGAATGCTCTTCAAAACCCTAATCTTGTTTCGAATGATGATTAGGTTACAAAGAGGAGAGACTCCCTCTTTGTATGGTTCGGCCGTGAGCTTCTTTTGGGGAGAGTGGGCTTTCCACTTTCTCTTATTTTTAACTCATGGCACGATCCGAATTGCTAAATGTATATAACACGGTCTGATTATAAACTGTTATCGGTTATCGGAAATTAAGGCATCAACTAATAATACGGGTTAGCTGAATTATTAATACGTGTCCGACAAAACAGTATTGTATAATTATATTTAATATACATTTAATTAAATATAAAACGCTTATATTTAATTTTACGAATTAACTGGTTAATTCGCCTTAGCCCATAATATTTAATCCGTATTAAATATAATATCTCAACATCACATATTTGACTAATTACTAGTCAAATAACTCGGACTAACTGGTTAGTCAATTTTTTGGCATCTACATGACAGTATTTTCATACCGTCACATCTCTCGAACGTATCCTATAGGTGTGACTTTTAGGGACCAGTTGATCACCGCCATCTGTATGACAATAACGTCAAACTTATCTAGCAAGCCAACCGTTATTGATAAACGTGGATCAACTGATAATAATACCAAAGTATGCCCTTTGATCCTTTTAGAGGTTTATAAGTCCTTGCACTAACTGTTAAGGACACCAACCCCAACAAAAACATGATACTAACCCCAACCTATCCCGACAAACATACCGACACAACATATAAAAGGTGTATATAGAACTCTTAAAAACTCTCGCGATCATCTCCTACCCCCCTAAAAGAAACAAGGTTACGTCCCCGTAACCATACATACCTGATCAAAAAGGAAAGGGTAACGCTCTTTCATGAAATCCTCCGCCTCCCATGTAGCTTCCTCAGTCTCGTGGTTAGACCAAAGGATCTTAAGCAAAACTGTCTCACCACTCCTAGTCTTTCTAACCTTTCGGTCTAGAATCTGCTTAGGCACCTCAAGATATGATAAAGACTCATCTAGCTCTAAGCTCTCTGCCTCCAACACATGTGACGGGTCACTCACATACTTCCGCAGCTGCGATACATGAAACACATTATGCACTCTCTCCAACGCAGCCGGTAAAGCCAAACGATAAGCCACTTCCCCAACTCGCTCTAAGATCTCATGAGGCCCTATAAACTTCTGACTTAGCTTGCCTTTCTTCCCAAATCTCATAACTCCACGCATCGGAGATACTTTCAGAAGAACCTTGTCCCCAACCTGAAACTCTATGTCCCGATGATGTAGATCTGCATAACTCTTTTGTCGATCCTGGGCTGCCCTCATCCGTTCCCTGATCATCTTAATCTGTTCCACCATCTCATGCACCATCTCTGGTCCTAAAACCACCTTTGCCTCAAAGACTATCGTCCCAACAGATTGGACTCCTACACCTCCTCCCATACAAAGCCTCAAACGGTGCCATACCTATACTTGTGTGATAGTTGTTGTTGTAAGAAAACTCAATCAAGTCCAACCTCTCGCTCCCAGCCTACCACCAAAATCCATCACACAAGCTCGTAACATATCCTCAAGAGTCTTGATTGTTCTCTCAGTCTGCCCATCTGTCGCAGGATGAAATCTTTGTACTCATCTTCAAAGTCGTTCCCAACGATTCCTGCAACTCTTTCCAAAACCTTGATATAAACCTCGCATCTCTGTCAGACACTATGTCCTTAGGGACTCCATGTAACTTAAGCACGTTCTTTCGATAGGCCATAGCCAGTTCTGCCTTAGTCCATGTATCTTTCATTGGAACAAAGTGAGCTGACTTGGTCAGACGATCCACTATCACCCAGATCATGTTGTTACCTTGTTGACTCTTAGGCAAACCCACAATGAAATCCATGGAAATGGATTCCCACTTCCACTCAGGCACCTCTAAAGACTGAACCTTACCTTGTGGTCTTCTCTGTTCCCCTTTAACTCTTTGGCATGTCAAACAACGGGACACAAACTCAGCTGTCTCTTTCTTCATCCCAGGCCACCAAAACGTTTTCTTCAAATCCTTGTATAACTTGTCTCCACCTGGATGAACTGGATATGGTGTGCAATGCGCCTCGGTCATGATTGTCTTTTTCAACTCCTCGTCATTCGGAACACACCACCTACCATCAAACCTCAAACTACCATCTGTATGAATGGAAAACCGGGACACTGTCCCTTTCTCTACTCCAGTTCTCCACTCCACTATCTTAGGATCCAAAGCCTGCTTATCCCGAATGTCATCATAAAACTCCATATGCACTGTCATATCACCCATGGCATCTCCTTTCTGCATCATATGAATCCCAAAGCTCGCTACCTCATCCCTCAGCCTCATCAAAGATAGAGCTGTACACAAGGAATGTACACTCTTTCTACTCAAAGCATCAGCTACAACGTTGGCCTTCCCTTCATGGTAGATGATTTCCATGTCGTAGTCGCCAATCAACTCCATCCATCTCCTCTGTCTCATGTTCAACTCCTTCTGCGTGAAGATGTACTTAAGACTCTTGTGGTCAGAAAATACCTTAAAGATTGCTCCATAAAGGTAATGCCTCCAAATCTTAAGAGCAAACACCACTGCACCCAACTCCAGATCATGAGTATGGTAGTTCTCCTTATAAGGCTTCAACTGCCTAGAAGCATAGGCAATCACTTTACCATTCTGCATCAACACACATCCCAACCCATTCTTTGAGGCATCTGTATAAACCTCGAAATTCTCGCTCCTTTCAGCAATGCGAGGACGGGAGAGCGTGGTCAAACGTTCCTTTAATGTTTGGAACGCCGTCTCACAACTCTCATCCCAACGAAACCTGTTCTCTTTCCTCATCAACGCTGTCATCGGTCTAGCTATCTTGGAGAAATCTTTCACGAACCGTCCGTAGTATCCAGCTAAACCCAAGAAACTTCTCACCTCAAAGAACATTCTTGGTGCTTCCCACTTTGTCACCGCCTCAATCTTCGCCGGATCTCACTACCCCATCTTTAGAGATTACATGCCCCGAGAAAAGCAACGTTCTCTAACCGAACTCGCACTTGGACAGCTTAGCATACAACTCATGATCCCTCAAAGTCTGCAACACGATCCTCAGATGCTCCTCATGCTCCTCCTTAGTCTTAGAGTAGACTAAGATGTCATCGATAAACACTACTACAAACTGATCCAAGAACTGTCTGAAGATTCTATTCATCAAATCCATAAACACTGCCGGCGCATTAGACAACCCAAACGGCATCACCACATACTCATAATGGCCATACCTCGACGTGAAAGCTGTCTTCGGTATGTCCACATCTCTAATCTTCACCTGATGGTACCCCGACCTCAAATCAATCTTAGAAAAGACCGTTGCACCGCTCAACTGATCAAACAGGTCATCTATCCTTGGCAAAGGATACTTGTTCTTTATCGTCACACGGTTCAGCTCCCGGTAATCTATGCACAGCCTCAAACTCCCGTCTTTCTTCTTCACGAAAAGAACTGGTGCTCCCCAAGGCGATACACTTGGTCTAATGTATCCCTTCTCTATCAAATCATCCAACTGCTTCCTAAGTTCCTCCATCTCCTTAGGACCCATACGGTACGGTGCCTTAGAGATTGGCCCCGTCCCTTGCTTCAATTCTACGGTGAAATCTATCTCACTCTTCGGTGGCAACCCCGGAATCTCTTCTGGGAAAACATCTGCAAACTCTCCCACCACAGGTATCTCGTCAACTGCCGGGCTCTCTATCCGGTCATCTCCCACATGGCACAAAATCAACGGACATCCCTTCCTCAGATACGACTTCAAGGTAACAGCTGCAATCAACTTAACTTTGGGTTTGACTAGAAACCCACGATAAGACACACTAACACCCTTAGGACCTCTTAGGGATACTTTCTTTTGATGACAGTCTATCTTAGCCTTATACTTTCCTAACCAATCCATCCCAACTATCATCTCAAAACCATTAAAAGGAAACTCTAGCAAGTCTACAGGGAAATCGACTTGCCCAACTATCAAAGATACATCTCTAAACAACCTCCCACACGATACAGACTCACCCGAAGGTATGAAAACTTGCTCCCTAACAGACTCATATACTCTCAAACCCAACTGTTTTACATGACTCGAAGACACAAACGACTGAGAAGCCCCCGAATCAAACAAAACAAAGGTAGGAACACCATTAACAAGAAATGTACCGGTGATAACATGCGCATCTTCCTCAGCTGCTTTCTTCTCCATCATGAATAACTTGCCACTGGTCTTCTGCCCACCTCCCTGGACAAGATCTTGGCGATGCGGTCGGCTTAGCACCCGACCCTTGATTGTTGTTGTTGTTGTTGTTCATCGGTGTCTTCTGATAAGAATTACCACCCTTGCGGTTGCCTCCACTCTGGTAAGTCTGACTTCCCCGGTTTGGCCATGATCCCGCCGGTCTGTTGCTCGCGAAGCTCTGCGCATGTCTCTGGAAAGATCCCGGTGCACTTGTGCACTCATGTCTCTTGTGGCCTACGCCACCACAACCAAAGCAGGTCACTCCCCAACTATTGCTCGCACTCCCACGGCCGCGCCCAAAGGAAGTCCCAAAGACTAAACCTGGACCAGTAAGAAAACCCCTTAGATTGATTGTGGTTGCCTTTCTTGAAATTAGATTGGCCACCACCCTCGCTCTCGACTTTCTCTTCTCTCCACCCGACCTCTCCCGAGCCATCTCCACTAGTCTCTCGGCTCTCCCACCCCTCTCATACGCTTCCTTTATATCGTAAGGACTCCCACGGGTAACTTATCCATAATTTTCGTGGTTAGCCCTCTCTCAAACCTCAAAGCCAGATTCTCCTCACTCAAACCCATATCCTCAACATATCTAGATTTCTCATTGAACTGCCTGTAGTACTCGGCCACGACATCTCAAGAAGTCATCTTAAACTTGTCGAACTCCTCTCTCAACTTACTCCTCACATGTTCGGGTACGAACTCCTTCCTCACGACCCCTACGAAACTCCTCCCAAGGTATAGCGGGTAACCCTTGGTTGGTATATATCTCCTTGGCACTCACTTTTACGGAATCCCACCACTTGCCACCGCCGCCTCCCTCGGATAGAATGCGGCACGATCCACTCTCATCTCATCGGGACGAAACTAAATCTAGTATGTTCTCCATCTCCCTCACCAACTATCAAGAAGGTTAGGCTCCTCAACTCCCTTGTACTCCTTCGGGTTAAACCTCGCAATATAGAGGCTGACTTTAGCATGGTCAACCTCCTTCTCCTTACTCTTATCCTTGTCCTCATTCACTGTCTTCGTGGTCTCGGAAGAGCATCCTGGTGCTCCAACATCTTAACGATGTCATCCGTGGTCATAAGCTCTGCTCTCGCGTACAAAGCATTTCTCTTGGGCGGCATCTTGAAACTATACATATATAAGAAAAGGGGTAGATATGAACATACGTACTAAACTTAAAAACACGAAAACACGCTGCCCAGAAGCTACTCGATCGGGTACCCAAACCCACTCGATCGAGTAACGGGCTACTCGATCGAGTGCCCCCACGTACTCGATCGAGTACCCAAACTCCAGAACCAAACAGACCTTCTGATCTCCAACCCACTCGATCGGGTATCTAGGCTACTCGATCGAGTGACCCCCTACTCGATCGAGTACCCCTAGTTACTCGATCGAGTGCCCCAAAACTCGATTCTGGACTCAAAATCGCCAAAAACCCACCCGATCGAGTCAGTCTCACTCGATCGAGTATCACTAATACGTAAGAGCTACCCGCATATTACGTCATATGCTAACCTGCTAACCTTATAAAATCACATGATATCATAACAAATATGCTACGCATCTACTCTACTATCAACAAGATCAATTCATCATGCCATTAAAGCCACATTGTAAACATCCAACATGTTATTCCAATCATCAAGTCTACACATATATTACTTTTCTTTCACATTCTAAACTTCTCCTACAACATCCAACAATCACACACTTCATCACATTGTTAACAAGTTAACCAAGCACACATATACTCGACAAACACTTTCCCCCGTGACCGGTTCAAAGTTGTAGGGCGACCCCCGCGACTTTAGGACGTCTCCCAAGCCTTTGCACTAGCTCCTACAACTTTTACCCCGGGTTCATTTTAATTGACTCCCTATGTTCATTAAGTTCATTGGTTACAGGTTTCAGGATCGTCGCTCTGATACCATTTGTAACACCCCCATACTCCAAGTGCCTTACCAGGAACACTCGGGTATGAAGACATCACCATCTCGGTCGCCCGAGGTATGATAATCAAATAGACAAAACAGAAACAACATTTATTATAAGTAGTTTAATGAATAAGTACAATCCTCAAAACCAAACTGAAAGTACAATACATTATTCCAAACTATCTGTTCTCAACTGAAATGTAAATAAATGCTAAACTACAGCGGAAGACTCTATCGTCATGTCGTGGCCATCCCAGCTATCCCAATACTCATCTCTATACTGTTCAATATCGCTCACCATCCCCGAATGGATCACCGCAGTTTACAAAACAACACCGGGTCAAGTACTAATC
The DNA here is from genome assembly GCF_048544455.1 of Silene latifolia. Lineage (NCBI taxonomy): Eukaryota > Viridiplantae > Streptophyta > Magnoliopsida > Caryophyllales > Caryophyllaceae > Silene > Silene latifolia. The sequence goes on along the minus strand of NC_133536.1, from coordinate 160,970,209 downwards.
ACACAATCAATATAGATAACAATAACAAGATACACAGACAATTTGAATCTGTCACACACACACACACACACCAACTCCCATCATCTCAATATCGATCGTCCACTTTGGACCCTACCGCGATGGGGGACCGCACTGCCGTTCCCACCTAAGCCCCGCTCATCGTACGAGCGATAACCCTGTCCATTAATGTGCACATCCCCTTCCGTGGCGGGTTCCACGAAGGGCGAAACTAGGGCGTGAAGTCACTCCCGCAAGTGACCCCACTCAGCCGAGAACGCATCTCGAGAGCCACAGACAACCAAACACAATCACAATCACAATCACAATCACAATCATCATATCAAATAACTAACTACAACACATCACCAATATCCCATTATGGGACTAATACTGAGTAGGAAATCCTACCTGGAAAGCACAACACGCAGACGGTATCTACAGCTGTATCAAAACGGCTCCTCTACGAATTCTCCTCCTATCATACATAACACATAAAGACTACCAATTACTTACTACTCATAAAACCCCCAAACCCTAAATTAGGGTTTGACCAAACCTAGCAAAACATTATAAAAATTATGCTAGAAGCTTACCCTCGATGCAAGGAATCCAACGACACAAAAAACAGCAGGAACCGACCGTCTGAACTCCGGGAATTGTTAAGGATGCGATTAAGAAAAAGAACTGACTGCTTTCTCTCTTAAACAGGTTTTAGGTTTTGGTAAAAGTGTTTTAAAACAAAGACGATTATGTTTAAATACCTTAATCGCATAATTAACAAAACCCGCGAAAAACACCCCGTAAACCGGACACTCGATCGAGTACCCAAGGTACTCGATCGAGTACCCCAGCTACTCGATCGAGTACCCAACAGGTCAGAAACTATTTTATTTCGCAACTTGCCCTTACTCGACAGAGTAAGGGCTACTCGATAGAGTACCCCAAGACATATAAATACGGAGTATTACAGAAAGCCATGTATAAACTATTTTATTTCGCAACTTGCCCTTACTCGACAGAGTAAGGGCTACTCGATAGAGCCAATGTTCATTCCACACTGAGTCGGTTATCTCCTGAAGTTTCATATGGATTTGATTTGAACTTCCTTAAGTAATGTCTTGCAATCCATTTATAAATCATCTTCACTTTATTCTTTCTTCCACAAGAATGAATACCACATTAGGTCTTTACTTCAAAATGTTGTGTATTTTTCGAAACAGAAGCCCATATTTTTCACTCACAATTATCATCTTTACATTTAACCCCCATCTTGTCTCTGTGATTTTTTGTATACCTAACATCCACACCATTCCTGGCACAATAATAAACTATTTTCTTCCTAAATTCTACAGCATTTTCAAATTTCTGCTCCACAAAAAATGTTGTGTCAATCCAATTAGAGCAATCAACATTTGCTTTTTGAGGTTTAGAATTCTTTCCCTTGGAGGTTGATGTAGTCAAATACCCATACTCATCTTCTTCCGATGATGATGTAGGACTATTTAAGTCAAACTCATCATCATAATCACTATCAATCTCATATCTCACATTATCCCTTTGAAGTTGTTCACCCAATCTTTCAAGTTCATGTTGAGATTCTTTCTCCAATATTTCACTCTTCTTGTGTTTAGTTCTAGCATCAATTATCTCATCGTCATCTACGTCACTACCATTCTCATTATAATCAATCTCATTTAGAGGTGACTCATGTGACACGGCAGTTTCATCCGCAACATTTAAACCAACTAAACCAATATCTTCCTCGAAATTCTTGTTCATTTGAGGCCTATTTAGCAAGTCATTAAAAGACATGTTCATTTCCATCTCACTCAAACCAAAGTCATTCATAATCTATAAAAATTGATAAAAAAAATGAAGTCACTCATGATTCCAAATATTTACATCGTCAGTAAACACCAAAAGAAGATGTGATTGTATACTCCAATCTATATAGCATATAATTCACAGCACATAATCAACAATTTAATCACTTTAGACTGATAATTTAGAATATTTCACAACACATAAACATCAATTTAAAATAATTAATTTAGACTAATGGACATGACAAAATTAGCACCACAAACATAAATTGGGGTATAAAGATGAGAACTTTAAGCATACTAAGAAAATTAATTCACTTACTTGTTCACTGATAAATGAATTTTGCCTGGAAGTTGAAGAATTCAATTTTCAAATTTTTCCTTAAAATAAACATGCCCCACTTATGGTATTAATTAGTATAAAGATGTTAATTATTTAACATACACAAATATAATATAAGTATGTTATATTTTGGAAACTATTAAAAGGTAAATAATTCAAGCTAGATTTCCAAAAAAAATATAATATTCCATAATTATTTCTATTTGATTTAATACATATATGTAATATATTTATATAAATATATAAGTCTCTTAAAATTGCATGCCTAAATAGTAAAAGTGTGATTCTATTATTAGTGAAAAGAATTGTAGTAACATTGGATATAGTAATATTATAATAATCACTCATTTTAATAGTCAAAGTAACAATATTGGCAGCGAGCGGGAGTAGTGGAAGTAATAGAAGTAATAGCGGGAGTAGTGAAATTATCAATATTAATGCGGCGGTAGTGAAAGTGGCGGTAGTAATAACGAATGTAATAAAAGTATGTAACAATACTAACAATAAAAGAAAGTATATATGAATAATTAGCTAACCAATCAATTCATATCCCTAAACAGATTCATATCCAGGTCATCCGAAAGATGCAAGTCATTCTACAACCTGCTCAGGAAGAACAAATCATTCCAATGGATGCCTGAACACGAAACAGCCTTCCAGGAATTAAAAACTTACCTGGCCACTCCACCATTACTGGCCAAACCAAACAAAGGAGAACCTCTGACAGTTTACCCGTCAGTCACTGAAACAGCAGTAAGTAGAGTCTTGGTCAAGGAAATTGAAGGCTAACAGCACCCCGTCTATTATGTAAGTAAAAGCCTCCTAGATGCAGAAACAAGGTATGGATTACTTGAAAAATATGTACTTGCATTAATTGTATCCTGCACAAAACTCAGACCTTACTTTGAGAGTCACCCAATAAAAGGCCGGACCAATTTACCTATTAAATCCGTCCTAAGAAAACCGAAATTATCAGGCAGAATGGCAAAATGGTCAGTCCAACTCAGTACTTATGATGTCACATTTGAACCTAGGACAGCAATAAAATCTCAGGCCTTAGCAGACTTTGTGGCTGATTTCAGTCACAACCTAGAACCAGACCTGATAAAAGAGGTCAATCGACTAGACACCCAAAAATCAGACCGGGACTGGATCCTGCACGTGGATGGAGCAACCAATATGAGAGGAACTAGCTTGGGGTTAGTACTAAAATCACCACAGGGGGGTATAATAGCTCAAGCTGTTACTTGTGAATTTAAAGCAACAAACAATGAAGCTGAATATGAATCCCTGATAGCTGGACTCAAGGTATGTATAGATCTCGGCGTACAAAACCTCAAGGTAAAAACTGACTCACTTTTAATTTCAAATCAAGTCAAAGGAACCTATGCTGTAAAGGATTCAAAAATGATTCTATATTTAGAATATGTTAAAAACCTTTGCACAAAGTTCAGTTCATTTGACACTGATCAAATACCAAGGGACTTAAACACCCAGGCCGATGCCCTAGCCAACCTAGGATCAAACTTCAGCCCTACTGTATTTGACAAGATACCCATTTTTCACCTGCTTGAACCGGCCATTACCCAGCCTGATCAAACTTGTCCCATCATTGAGGACACAAACTCCTGGACCAAACCATACTACGATTGGTTCTTACAGGGGATATTACCCCAAGACAGGCATGAAGCAAGAGCCCTTAGAACTAAAGCTTCCACCTACACTATCATCAATAATACATTGTTTAACAAGTCTCATGTTGGACCTTACCTGCGATGCCTGGAACCACACAAGGCCAAACAAGTCATTGAGGAGATACATGACGGATACTATGGAAATCACAAAGGAGGCAGGAGCCTGGCAAGCAAAGTTCTGACTATAGGCTGTCCGGGTGAGCTTAACCTCCGCCAATGTCGGCGGAAGATCTCTGATGGCCACTATACTGCTGCTGTCCGGGTGCTTTCTTCCTCTGGGGTTACCCCCTACTCCGATGCCACTCTCGTGGCCCTGCGTGAGAAGCATCCTGTCGCCCCGCCTCCTTCATTGCCTCCTCTGTCTGGGGATCATCATCCTCTGGTTGCCTCTTCGGCGGTGGTCTTGGATATGATTCGGAGCTTCCCTCGTGGTACTTCCTGTGGGAGGGATGGTTTTCGTGCCTTGACACCTTATGGATTGTTTGAGTGGCGCTGCTTTGTGGCTATCTCCGATGATTTGATCACTTCTATTACTAGGGTGGTTAATCTTTTTCTTGAGGGCCGGTGTCCTCTTCCTCTAGGTGAGTACATTGCGGCGCCCCTCTCACACCACTCGTTAAACCGGGTGGTGGAGTTAAATCTATTCTTTGTTGGTACGGTCCTGGAGACGGCTTGTCTCTAAGGTTGGTGCTTCTATGGTTGGCCCGTCTTTATCTTCTTATTTTTATGAGCTACAGTTCGGGGTGGGTGTGTCCGGTGGAGGAGAGGCTATCTTGCATGCCTTGAACCGGCTCATTGAGGCTCGGGGGGCTCAGGCGGGGCTTTCTATGCTGCTGGTTGATTTCCAGAATGCGTTCAACCTTGTTGACCGTTCGACCATGCTTTAGGAGGTCCGTCGTCGTTGCCCGGCTCTCTCCCGTTGGGTGGAGTTTTGTTATTCCAGCCCCGCCCGCCTTTTTTATGAGGAGCACTGCTTGTGGTCTTGTCAGGGTGTTCAGCAGGGTGATCCGTTGGGGCCTTTGCTTTTCGCGTTGCTTTTGCATCCCTTGGTTTGCAAGATCCGGAACACTTTTGACCTCACTTTGCATGCATGGTACTTAGATGATGGCACCATTGTGGGTGATACTTTGGAGGTGGGGAAGGTTTTGGCCTTGATTAGGTTGGATGGCCCTCGTTTTGGTTTACACCTAAATGTCTCCAAGACGGAGGTCTTTTGGCCTGTTGAGGACCCACGGAGCCGGCTTCCTGGGGTTTTCCCCACTTCTATTTCTCGGCCATTGCGCGGTGTTACAGTTTTGGGAGGACCTGTCAGTACTTGTCCTGGTTTTAGCGGTGAGATTGTGGCGACGAGAGTAACTAAGACCATTGAGCTAATGGACTTGGTTGCGAGGATTGAGGACCTATAATGTGAGTTGCTTCTTCTTCTTCGAGCTTGTACTGGTTTTTCTAAGCTCTACTTCTCCCTTCGTACTTGCTCCCCTAGTGTTTTTGGGTCTGTCCATCTTCCTTTTGATGCCGCTCTGCGTTCTAGCTTGGAACGTATTGTCACCGCGTCAGGGCCGGGTTTTGGGGATTGGCAGTGGCGCCTTGCTACATTCCCTTTTCATCTTGGTGGACTTGGTGTCTATGCGGCGGGAGATGTTTTATTTTATGCTTTTATTGCATCCCGCTTGCAGTCTGCTGGTTTGAAGGCTAAGCTCCTCGGCCCTTCTAGTGTTGTAGTAGCTTGGCCGGCCCCTTTTGATGATGCCGCGCAGTGTTTTCTGCGACTACGGGTTACGATATATTAGGTCACCCTAGTGAAATTGCTGCCCCCAAACTTATGAAGAAATTGGCAGACATTTATTTCACGACGGTTGCTGCCACCTCAGAGTCTGTTTTCTCTTTGACACCGCGCCAGCTTGCTTTATGGCAGTCTCAGCAGGGTTCTCACTCCTCTGATTGGTTATGTGCGGTTCCTATCTCAGGTTTGGGGCAGACTATGAACGGGAGGACTTACCGTAGTGTCTTTGGGGTATCGTCGGGTGTTCCGTTATTCACGGTATCTAGGCCCTGTCCGCTTGCTCTCGGGTTTTTCTTTGCCGGGATGTTTTCGGGGGACCACGCTGTTTCTTTATCTTGCATCTTGTGGGCGTTAAATATCGGCATAACCTTATGCGGGACACTCTTTTCGATATCTGCTATAGATCGGTATTTCTGCGGGGAAGGAGGTTGATATCGGTTTGGTTGATGGGCATGGTGGCTCTCTTCGTCCTGCGGATTTATTGCTTTATTCTTGGGGCAGGGGGCGTGATGTGTGCGTCGACCTGACAGGTTCTTCACCTTTGACTCGGATCGGGTTGGAGATCTTGTGCGGGCCGGGTTGTCGGCCGATCTTTGCTCGGCGAAAGTGTGCTAAGTATGGGGATTTGTGCGCGGTAGCGGTTATGGTTTCCTACCTTTCTCTTTCTTTTCACTTGGGGAGTCGGGTTCGGATCTTTGTTGCCTTGCTCAAGCGGATCCAGAAATTCTCGGTATCTCAGGATGCGGGGGCTCGGGTAGTCGCTTACATTTTTACTAGACTTAGCTTTGCTATTGCTAAGGGTGTGGGAGCCCAGATTGTCTCTCGGCTCCCCACCAATTTCATGTAAACCTTTTATTTTTATTTTAATGAAAGTTGCGCGCATCTTATAATAATAATAATAATAATAATAATAATAATAATAATAATAATAATAATAATAATAATAATAATAATAATAATAATAATAATAATAATAATAATAATAATAATAATAATAATAATAATAATAATAATAATAATAATAATAATAATAATAACAACAACAACAACAATAACAATAACAATAACAATAACAATAACAATAACAATAACAATAACAATAACAATAACAATAACAATAACAATAACAATAACAATAACAATAACAATAACAATAACAATAATAATAATAATAATAATAATAATAATATAATTTGTAATGGTAATAATGATAATAGGTAATTCCTATAATAAGTAGAATAAGGTAATTGTAATAGTTTCCTAATTGACCTCATATACTCCTTAAGTTTAGACTATAAATACCATGATATTCTGAAAAGTAAGTCATAAAATAGAACAAGGAGCTTTGGATACGGAAGAGGCAATTAAACGATAAAAGGTAAAACAGTCTTATCTTAATTAAATAATTTAATCGTGTTATTAGCAATTGAAGTTAGTCGAGTAATTAAGCACCATAGGCTACCCTATTGACCACCGCAAGACCTTACCTTGACCATAGATGGACTAGGGACTACCATAATCTCGTCTGACCGGTCCTTGACCACCGACGTGAAACCAGGGGGTGGTGAATTAGGTGTTAGCTGTGGTTGTTGCGGGATGGGTCGTGGGTTTGTATGGGTTGATTCGAACCCTTAAACGGTCTTGTGTTGACCTAGGTAAAGTGGGGTTGTGACGGGGGGAGGTAGTCGACCTCAGTGGAGGTGTCGGGGTGGTGGCAGCAGCTGGTGGTTGGCGTCGGTGGTGGCGGTAAATAGGGGCGAAACAGGGTAGTGGTAGGGTCGTGCGTGACCTTCTTAAGACGCGCACCGTAGTCGCGTTTCTGACCGTTAGTGATGTTGAAGGGTACCGTTGGAACCGCCATGGACCAGGGGTGGCAATGGTGGTGGCTGATACCTGTCGAAGTAAGTATCAAAAATAATATTTATAAAACCAAACTACTACTAGCAAGTGGTAGTAAGGGTCGATCCGCAGGGAGGTAGGGAGATAATAGTTGTTATTAATTCTAGTCTAAGGGTAACAGTTGTGGGAGTTTGGATTGATTAATAACTAAATTAAATGCAAATAAAAATAAATAAGACAATAAAAATAAGCGATAAAAAATAAAGATGTGAACAAATAATGAAAAGGAGCTAGGACGGTCGGGTCATTACAACTACGATGGCACATAAGTCTAGGTATGTCTCGAAATACAGTCGTGGGTGATGGGTATGACAAGTCCTCTCGGTCAAAGCCAACTAATAGCCTCTCTCGGTCTATGCTATCAGCCCCTAGGTGTTACTAATACTAACTTTCGTTCTTGACTAGTGATCCTAATGCCTAAATCACTTACCTTTCAGTCCGCAATTTAGCCATCTCAATTCGTTAATCTAAGCCCTTCCCTATCTTTCAATCTACGGGTTGGTCAAAACTAAGCATCTAACAAGTCTCCGCTAGGTCTCATTGATAGATATTGCACTTAACGAGTCAAACGAAGCAAATCAGTCACGAAGGTGGTCGATCGACCAGCTACCCCAGTCGATCGACCAACCGACTCAGTCGACCGACCAGATAAGCCAATCGGTCGACCAAGCCCTAATCCGAGGGTAGCCTATTCTAATGCCATCTACGCTAAGTTCGCCTACATCCTAGCAATGGTGATTTAGCTAGACATAATAACGATAATAACAACAATGAAATTCGTAAAGACTATAAAGGAAGACATGATCGAATAATTATAGCAATAATAACGCATAAACTAATCTAGGGTTCAAGGGATCTAAACTAGCAATTTCTAAACTAATAAAACAGTAAAGCAAACTGTAAAATAAGAACAAGGACTACCGAAAATAAAAGAGGAATGAATAGATCCGCAATAAGAACTTTATTGATAACTAAAATATGAATTGAATGTGAATGAAACCTAAAGTAACGTAGTATGAAAACCTAGATTAAACTAAGCTAATGAATCATAGATAATGAATAGGAAAGGAGTTACGTTATATAGGAATGTCACGTAAAACCCTTATTCCTAAACCTAATTACAATGGACTTCCTCGTCTTTTAATTTGCGCGTCAGCTCGTGGGATGGTCGATCGACCACTGAGGCCAGTCGATCGACTGACTCTTGCTGAACAGTAGCTTCTGTTAGTCGTGCTCTGGTCGATCGACCATGTAGGTCAGTCGATCGACCAAGGGTGCTGTACAGTAATGCATTCTAACGAATTCTGCAGCGCGCAATGATCTTAAAAGAGCTTCCATTTCTTCGTTACTTGGTCAAATCAGGCGTTCTATGCGGCGTTGGAAAGCTAAGAGGATAAGCTTTCACTTCCAGTTGGAGTCACTTGATTATCGGCTCTATAACTCGAGATATTGCCATCTGAAGTAGGCTGCAATATCGTGAAGTGCTTCTTTGCTTGTTAAACTCGTACGCACCCATGCTTTTGCTATCTTTAGGCCTTGAAACGCGCACCAAGCTCATTCCTCGAGTCAATACCTCATGTCAAATCCTATGCTAAACACTCGGGAACGGATTCGGTTCATTTTTCGCTGGATTCTTCACATTTCTGCAATTTTATATAAAAACACGAAAGTAGACGAAAATAGGGAAAATAGTAGCATAAACTACATAATTGAGCTCTAAAATGCGTGTAAAATAGGGTGTAAAACATCATATAAATGACACGCATCAAACTTCCCCAAACCAAACCCTTGCTTGTCCCCAAGCAAGAAAACCTAATGGAACGAGTTCAATCTCAGAGCGAAATGCAAACCGAATAGCCTAAACCAATTTAGTGCAACAACTAACAATCAATTAGCAATATGAATCATGCAAACGAGTTATGTAGTCGTTAAAAATTGATGAACCGTCAACCTTGAAAGACCTTTAAAATTGGACTCTCACGGGTCGCTCATATCACTCAATGAATACAGGTGAGTATATGTAAAAGATAGAAAGAAGTAATATTATAATGACTCTCACCTAACTACGACCTATAAGAACATGCCTGCAATCTAATATGAAAATAATCTCTACAACCATACATATGCATTCCAACCAAACAAATAACCATGACACATGCCGAGGTAAATATGGATATGTGAGGTAATGGGTAAGAAGAGGCAAAACAATTATGGGAATGTGGAGGCATAGGTGATCAAGCTAGTACCTAAACAAAACCATATGACAGCATCCAACTTCTTGCTCAAGATTTTCAATAAAACCAGTGCTAATTAGCAGCACAAATCTCGCAATCTCCATGATAAGTCAACTCCCCGTAGGATACAAATACAACATGGGAGTGTAAAATCACCAACTCATAACAATTGCAACATGTGATTTTTTCGAATTTTCTTTTTCTGCTGCAGTACTTAGTCGATCGACCACTGGGTTCAGTCGATCGACTGACCTCTTATTTTTTCAAACTCTTTTTTTTCTTTTTTCTTTTCTCTTTCTTTCCAAACTTTTCTTTCAATTCTTTTTTTTTCTCCTTCATTCTTTCATCCAACATCATCTCAATAAGAGCATATGCAACCAAAAAATGATAAGAACATTCAAAAAGACTAATACTACTAGCTTGACAAAGGCAGGCTGAATATAGGATGTAGTAAAAGGGACAAAAGGCTATTTTTGGCAGTATGGAGCTTATGGGCAAAATGAATAAAGGATACCTCTTCCACATGTGTCAACAAACCACAAACCGAATGCATACAGGTATTAAGCAGATTAAGTTCATATTTATGCATATTGATGTAACATGTCTTATAAGGAGTAACTACTCACAATCCTAGATGAACTGGTCATGAATGACACCAGTTATAGGCTCTAAATCTCAGAATATAAGTAGTTTGCCAAAATTTAAGTCAAGTCTCAGGATTCAGCGATAAATTAACGAAAACTCGTAGACTATGCATATTTGATTCTACTAAAAACATGTCAATTAGCAAGGCTTAGGCATAAACAGATGCAAAATGCAATGTCATCATTGATATACTACCGTTCCGACTCGACCTATATGCTAAAATAAACGTGAAATTTTTGGAATTTTTGAATTTTTTCAAATTTTTGGAATTTTCTGTATATATGGAGAAATTAAATAACAATGCAAACAGAATAATTAAACGTGAATGCAAAAACATATGAATGCTATGCAAAACCCTTCCCCAACCCAAATCACACAATGTCCCCATTGTGCAAAATCATATAATGAGAATACAAAGGAGAACGGGAAATTGCGTAAATAACTAGAATTGACATAAAAGAAGAACTCGGAAACTCACAAGATTTTAAGCGCTATATAAGGAAACCTCCCCAAACCAGCGCGAGCTAGGAGGTTTTGGTAGCCAGCAGTTCTACCAAAGGTACCTGTAAGATAGAAAATAAAGGAATCATTCGAAAATAAAAGAATTTGAGCGGTAAAAATGTGCATGGAAATTAAAGTAGAAGAAAACGAAGTCAGGTAGCAGCATGTTTGATCGATCGACCGATGGGTCTGGTCGATCGACTAACTGAAGCGTGAACAACTCTCTCTGAAAATCTGCAACCGGTCGACCGACTGGTGGGACTGGTCGGTCGACCACTTTACCTGATGCAGAACTGATTTTCTTCGAAATAACTCAATAAATTGAGTTATTATGGTCTACAATCCTGCAAATGCACAATAATACGCGCCCAAAAAAAAATGCGCAAAACCCAAAATAACCGTCTATAGTCTAGCTAATTATTAGAGCACACAAAAACAAATAAAGCTAAATGTTCCAAAACCAAATTAAACGAAATGTTTCAAACTCCGGGTTGCCTCCAAGTAGCGCTAGATTAGACGGTCCTAGCTCGACTTACTTTTTGATCATCAAAAAGCACAAATCACTGGCCCACTACTAGGCTTCTGACTGAACACAGTGGCTTCAGCAACTGTCAAATCTACTCCCGGCCTCCACAACATGGCAACGGAAGAACAACAACGTCTCGCAGCATCCGGATCCCAATCTTTCACCTCAGCGCACATCTTCTTCTTAGACGGCATATCCTCATCAGGACCTCCTCCTGGATCATATATCCGGGCAGTTCCAGACTTCAAGCTAGGAACACCCAACTCACCTCCGGGGTCCTTGAACTTGTCAAGACCTGTAGAAAGAGAAACAAAACGATGTTCCTCCAATTTGTTCCCAAACTGGGGCAGAGGCGTCAATTCTACAAAGAAGAAATGGTTCAATGAAGGAGTAAGAAGGTATACATAATCGACTAAAGGAGTGGAATTACCTCTAATCGGATAGGAATGGCCTTCATTTACCTTCTCATCGTCATCCAGAATAGGCGTTGGTGACGATTTAACAATTCCCAAGGCTGCAGGGGTCGATTGAACAACGTCACTACTCGATCGAGTAGTTTCCTCCTCCAGCATAACTGGTCGATCAACCACTGGTTCCAGTCGATCGACAGCTCTCCCTTCTGTAATGTCATTCGTTCGACTACACAAATCTGCTTGATCGAATTCTTCATGTGACACAACATTGAAGTCTTCAATTGACGCTTCATCTTCCTCCAAATCATCATCCTCCGAGTCATACATATCATCATTTTGCTCGGCAGCAACTTGAGCCAAGAGAAGCTCAAGTCTTTTGAAAGAAGCTTCTCTTTGTTCAGCCTCTTCTTGCATTTGGAGTTTAAGCATCTCCACCATAGACTTCAATTCCACACTCTCTTCAGAAGGAAGAGGGTCTTGCTGAGGCGGTGCAAAGGAATATGAAGGCTCTTGAAAGCCTTGCTGATAGTACGGATGTGGTGGCGCATAAAATTGAGCTCTTGAATAATGAAAAGCATAGACTTGGTCATTATCTGCTAGGCACATAACAGAATCATGCCCCTCAGCGCCACATCTCCTACAAATCTCTACCTGCTGCTCCCAAGAATGGAACATGAGTGGACTCTCCTGAAGTACTGCAAATAAACAACACTAAAGAAGAAGATAAGAACTGCCTCAAGGTACTCAGTCTTCCCTTGAGGCGAAAAACAGACTAAAATGAAAAAAAAACAAATAAAACTAGCGCTGCCTCCCCGGCAAAGGCGCCAAAATTTGATACCTGTCGAAGTAAGTATCAAAAATAATATTTATAAAACCAAACTACTACTAGTAAGTGGTAGTAACGGTCGATCCGCAGGGAGGTAGGGAGATAATAGTTGTTATTAATTCTAGTCTAAGGGTAACAGTTGTGGGGGTTTGGATTGATTAATAACTAAACTAAATGCAAATAAAAATAAATAAGACAATAAAAATAAGCGATAAAAAATAAAGATGTGAACAAATAATGAAAAGGAGCTAGGACGGTCGGGTCATTACAGCTACGATGGCACATAAGTCTAGGTAAGTCTCAAAATGCAGTCGTGGCTGATGGGTATGACAAGTCCTCTCGGTCCAAGTCAACTAATAGCCCCTCTCGGTCTATGCTATCAGTCCCTAGGTGTCACTAATACTAACTTTCGTTCTTGACTAGTGATCCTAATGCCTAAATCACTTACCTTTCAGTCCAGCAATTTAGCCATCTCAATTCGTTAATCTAAGCCCTTCCTTATCTTTCGATCTACGGGTTGGTCAAAACTAAGCATCTAACAAGTCTCCGCTAGGTCTCATTGATAGATATTGCACTTAACGAGTCAAACGAAGCAAATCAGTCACGAAGGTGGTCGATCGACCAGCTACCCCAGTCGATCGACCAACCGACTTAGTCGACCGACCAGATAAGCCAGTCGGTCGACCAAGCCCTAATCCGAGGGTAGCCTATTCTAATGCCATCTACGCTAAGTTCGCCTACATCCTAGCAATGGTGATTTAGCTAGACATAATAACGATAATAACAACAATGAAATTCGTAAAGACTATAAAGGAAGACATGATCGAATAATTATAGCAATAATAACGCATAAACTAATCTAGGGTTCAAGGGATCTAAACTAGCAATTTCTAAACTAATAAAACAGTAAAGCAAACTGTAAAATAAGAACAAGGATTACCGAAAATAAAAGAGGAATGAATAGATCCGCAATAAGAACTTTATTGATAACTAAAATATGAATTGAATGTGAATGAAACCTAAAGTAACGTAGTATGAAAACCTAGATTAAACTAAGCTAATGAATCATAGATAATGAATAGGAAAGGAGTTACGTTATATAGGAATGTCACGTAAAACCCTTATTCCTAAACCTAATTACAATGGGCTTCCTCGTCTTTTAATTTGCGCGTCAGCTCGTGGGATGGTCGATCGACCACTGAGGCCAGTCAATCGACTGACTCTTGCTGAACAGTAGCTTCTGTTAGTCGTGCTCTGGTCGATCAACCATGTAGGTCAGTCGATCGACCAAGGGTGTTGTACAGTAATGCATTCTGACGAATTCTGCAGCGCGCAACAATTTTAAAAGAGCTGCCGTTTCTTCGTTACTTGGTCAAATCAGGCGTTCTACATGGCGTTGGAAAGCTAAGAGGATAAGCATTCACCTCCAGTTAGAATCACTCGATTATCAGCTGTAGAACTCGAGATATTGCCATCTGAAGCAGGCTGCAATATCGTGAAGTGCTGCTTTGCTTGTTAAACTCGTACGCACCCATGCTTTTGCTATCTTTAGGCCTTAAAACGTGCACCAAGCTCATTCCTCGAGTCAATACCTCATGTTAAATCCTATGCTAAACACTCGGGAACGGATTCGGCTCATTTTCCGCTGGATTCTTCACATTTCTGCAATTTTATACAAAAACACGAAAGTAGACGAAAATAGGGAAAATAGTAGCATAAACTACATAATTGAGCTCTGAAATGCGTGTAAAATAGGGTGTAAAACATCATATAAATGACACGCATCAGTGGCCATTGGGTGTGAGAGTGGGTGTAGTAGCCGTGGTCGTGGGTTTAATACACGGTGTTAGAAGGGTTATTGCTGCTGTTGTTGGTGTCTTGTTGATTTGGGCATGGGGGTTGCAGTCATGTGAGGTGGTGTTGGAGGTGTTTGGAGCGTGGCTAGGTAGTTGGCAGTGGTCACCGTCGGAGGAGCTGGTGGCAGGGTGTATGGTGGTTGTTGTGGGCGAGTTTCAAGAGTGTTTATGGGAGTGGTTGGACATGGTTTTGAAACCTTGTGTGAGGAGAGTGTTGTTTGTGTTTTTGTGTGACGGGTTTTGGTTGGTTGAGTTGGGTGAATCGGGTTATAATTAAATCGGGTTTTTAAGTATCGTAAACCTTTAATAATAATAAATAATTAATTTGAATAATTAATTGTTGGAATATATGTCCTCCGACAATAATGCGATCACATCTGTTGATCATGATGATCACATGTTTAAGTCTCATTATAAAGAATACATTTGGGAAGTAATATTTTACTGTCAACTGGTCCACACATATCGGTAATGATTGGCTGACTAGAGTTTGACATTACTGTCGTGCGACGGTGGTGATCAGTTGATCCCCTAGGTCATACCTAAAGGGCAACACTCTTAATTGATCAATTAATTGATCGTATAACGTTACGAGTCAATTAAATTATTTAAAATTGACGGACGATTTTGGAAGTAATATTTACGTATCTCATTGAAATTTGATTGAATGAGATACGGTCTAAGTAATCGAATTGTTTCATTACTCAGATGAAATTATTGTTTAAGGAAACAATTAAAAATTGAATGAATTATTATAAATACAAATTGTTGTGATTTATAATTAGTAAAATATTTTGGTACAAGTAATTATGAATTACTAAGTCGATTTTTGTATATGACGTATTTTTATTAATACGTTGATTTTTAATATGTTAAAAATACATAATAAATTTATGTGACATGTGACATGTGACATATGACAAATTGACATTTTGACAAAGATAAAATGGAGTCCATTTTATCCTCTTGACCGAAATATAGTAGAGGATTAGGAAAATGTTAGATTAATTTTATTAGTGGTAAACATAATCATGTTTACCTAATACTAGACTTGCATGCCTACTTGTTCTTGTGAAGGCAACCATGAGCATGCATTGGCTCCCCATTTTCCCCCTCTCCCACCCGGTTTTGGAAGAAAACCATCTTTTGTTTTTCTTCTTATTTTTGCCTAATATTCACTACCATACTCACTAGTGATTATTATTCATTCATTCATCAAAAAATATTTTAGAGAGATAAAATATTTCTCCTTCCTTCATCTCTTTCTCCTAACCGGTTTTAGGAGATCAAACCAAATTATTTTGGGTCAATTTTTCCTACAAAATTAATATTGTCTAGTATACATAATATTAATTTTATTAAGAGTGTGCCTTGGGTATTAAACTTTGGGAGAGATCCTATACTTGGGTCTTTGTTCATCCATTGAGGAAATCACAAGAACAAGAGAGAAGGAGATCTCTCTTGTGCCCTAATAAACCGAAAATCCAATGTAAGATAAAGATTTCTTCTTTATATTGTTTATAGTTTGCATGCATAAGATGACCAATTAATTTTATGATTAAATTAACATAAAACATATATGAATATGTTGAGTATATAGATCTACTTTTCCTTCAATTGGTATCAGAGTCATGGTTGTTTGCATGCAAATCGGTTAAAAGTTTTTCCGAGTTATACGATTAACATATAAAACTTGTTTAATTTGTGTTATTATGATATATCACGAAAAACATTATGCATGTTAAAGTTTCTGGTCCTAAAATGTTTTTAGGATATTTTGGTTAATTTATGAATTTTTATTGTTCATATTATATAATAATGGCATTAAATTATGATTTTATGAATAAAATGTCATTTTCGGACTAAAATTAGCTAAACTTCGAATTTTCCAGTAATTTTTGGATATGTTGTCACATATATTATTTTGAGATGACCTGTAAAGTTTCATAATTTTTGGACTTCTTATGCTCGAAAAATGGATTTTTCATTATTAAAATCGGTTTTAGGTAAAAAAATATAGGTTAATATGAGATAAATTTCGAATCTGGTCATAAAAATTTAGTATGTTGTCACATGCAATTTTACAAGATGTGTGTAAAATAATAGGCTATATTGAAGTCTTTATGCATGATTTATGATTTTTTGAAGAAAAATAGCATAAATAGTAACTTAATTAGTGAAATATTAATAAAACATACTCCATGACTAAGGAAAAATGTCACATGTTGCATTTTATTATCTTTTTCAGATCTAAAATTGAAAAGTTGATGAATATAATTTTTCTCATGTTTTTATGATTATTTTGTTAAAACCGATAAACCGCAACATTGTTTTTCCGAATAAATTTCGAAATTTTTAACCTAAGTTTTTGAACATTATGAGTGTCATGGTATTTTTCCAGAATGTTCATGAGTTTAAATTTCAAATTTTGAATTTATTTGAAATTTTTGTGATTTATTTGAAGTTTATAGCTTATTTTTGTAATTTTAGGTCCATTAATGAACAATTTTAGAAATATGAGTTAATTATGGTCAAATAATTAATGAAGACTAAATTTTGAGTCCTAAGAGGTTAGGGTAATTAACTTATGCATAAATATGAATTTATGTAATTTTGTGATTATAAAATGTTGAATCACGCATATCCGTAAAAACCGAGTAATATATGATATTGGCTACTTAAAGGCGATTTAGCATAAAATTGGGCATGTTCATACATATTATAATGCTGCATTTTCCTTTATGATTGTCATAATTTTACTTTATGTAATTTTTAAATTATGTAATTTTACTTAGTATGGCCTTAGTTTTTAATTGGTATTACCCGAAATGTATGGGAATATCGATTCGGTTGTTATTTATTGTGATCTCGTATCACCGTTTTGTAATTTAATAGATTTATTTTATTTTAGTTACAAATGTATAATAGGAAATTATGTAATTTATTATGTAATTTTATTTATTTCGGAGTTCCCAAAGACGGATTTCTTCAAGATGGCGATACATAAAGACGGTGTTACCTCGAGATGCGTGCCACAACCGAAGTTCAAGGGACCAAGGAGTTGGTTTCCGAATATGTAATAGTTAATTAGATTTTTTTATTTTAGGAAGACCATACTAGGATTTTTTTATGCTTTGCATTTAATTTATATGTCGCATGCATCGCTAAATCGCCATAACTAAAACATGCATTCTCATCTAGTCGAGTTCATCGACCGTGTCAAATACAATTATCGTAGTTCACCGCCTTAGTTCACTTAAAACGTGATAGATAATAAATTGACATGACCTCTAGCTAAAACAATCAATTGAGACTTAGCCTTACCAAATAGTAGAAACCATGAAAACCTATTTCGCGAGGGAGTGCACTCGGCCATCCCGGGGTACAAATCTTGTTACGTAGGGGAAGTGGATGATGAATGTCTATCCACCGAATTCATGTTAATAAGGGGTATTTCGGCACACCGTGCCCTAAGTTGATATGGGTTTGGATTATGGACACATTTATTCGAAATTTGGGTTGTACTCAACGAAAGTATTCACGACGATTTCCGGATGTGTTTCGGGCTAGAGATGAATATTAATGTAAATATTATCGACCAAGAGTTATAAAAGTAGAATCGATTAAAAGGTTAATCCATCGAGTTATGTTAATAAAGGGTATCTCGGCACACCGTGCCCTAAGTTAATATGAATTTGGGTCTTGGAATCATTTATTATAGTTGGGTAGAGGTCACTATATAAATGCTCATATCTTGTTAAATTATTTACAAGTATGATGATGCGTGTCTAAAATACGATGTTTCACACTCTTTTCTACACGCATTTCAGAGCTCAGATGTGCAATATATGCCTATATTTCCCTATTTTCTTCTACTTTCGTGTTTTTGTACTTTATTGCAGAAATGTGAAGAATTCAACGGAAATCAAGCTAAATCCGTCCCCGAGTGACTGCATTGCAAATGACGTAAAGGAATTGCTTAAGGAACGAGCTTGGTGCGCAATCCAAGGCCCAAAAGACAAGTCCACGAGTTAAAAGAAGTCAAGTAGCAGCTAAGCGATCGATCGACCACCTTGTCGATCGATCGACCAATGCTCGGGTTCGAAGCTTTGTTTCTTTGAGGAGCGATCGATCGACCAGCCTTTTCGATCGATCGACCGGATTTCTATTTCAGACGAGAATTAGATGACCGTGAATCTTGAAGCCCGTGAAGTCTAGGTTTAGGAAATAAGTTGTTGCGTTGATTTCTATATAACGTAACAGAGAACATCAAGTTTGATATGAAGTTTTTATCTAAGTTTTACATCTCAATACAGTACTTTAAGTTTCAGTTTATTTCCGAGTAACTAGGGTTTGGGATATCGATTTTAGCATTGGAATTCTGCCTTTGTTCTTAATCTTTCCTCTGAATTCTCGGTATTGATTACGCCTAATCTTAGTTTATTGCTTCGCTTTCATTATTAGTATAGAATTGATAGTTAGTGCCCCAAAGCCAATTATCATATTTTCGTTGTTGTTATTTACATTAAGCATGAATACAGTAATCGTTGTTAGTTTATTTGTTGTTTTTACCTTCACCATGAGTAGCTAAATCTTTAGTGCTAGGATGTAGGCGAATTATGGCATAGGCGGCATTAAATTAGGGAGATCTGTCTCGCGTGTTGGTCGATCGACTGACATTGCCAGTCGATCGACTGACCTCGTAGGGTTTTACTCGTTTTAATTGAATTTAATCTTGTATTTGACGAGTTGAATGCATGCGACCAGTTAGATACCTATTTCGTGGATCGACCCATTAGATCGAAAGATAGGGAAAGTTATTTGACCATCAATTAAATCGACTAGACTGTGCTAAGATCGAAAGATAGGTATAGTTTAGACCATTAGTCGCTTTTCAGGACGAAAGTTAGAATTAGTGACATTAGGGACCTATAGCGAGATCGAGAGATGCTATTTGTTAAAGAGCGGACCGAGAGGACCTCTTTATTTCCCGCCTTACCTGTGTTCGATTGACATCGACTTAGTTTTCTTTGCCTTAGAAGCTATAATGAACTGACCATCCTAGTACCCTTCTCTTATCTGTTTTAATCGTATTTTAGTTTATTATCTTAGTTCACTTTTAGCTATAGATCAATTTAAACCAACCCCCATAATTGTTACCTTCGACTGATCATAAATCAACTAAAGTTTACAACCGCCTCCTTGTGGTTCGACCCCTGTTACCACTAGCCTAGGTTAGTCTTAATAGGAAATTATAAATTTTATCTTTGGTACTCACAACGACGGGTATCAAATTTTGGCGCCGTTCTTGGGGAGGCAATAGTCCTAATTTTAGTTGTTTTATTTTTGGTCTTTCTTAGTTTAAGGGACATCCGTTCCTTAAACTTTTCTTATATTCTTTTTGTAGTTTCATCTTATGCGCAGGTCACGGGGTGGAGAATTAGTACCGTTGAACCCTGAGCTTGAGAGATCCTTGCGCGAGTTGAGGCGAACACAAAGAGTATTACCGACGAGAGGAAGAGCCGAGTACTCTGTCAAGCTATCACGAGAACGATCTGTTCGAAGAAGACCCGCAGATCTTCACTGCCCGTTTCCACTTCTTCACCGAGACAGTTACTTCTCCGGAAATTCCGGTCATGGCCGAGGAAGCAAGTATAGCTAGTTATTCGAGCCGACACCGATAACTTATATAAGGGGTTCGAATTACGGAGATGCCGGGAAATTCGAACCAAAGCCCGCCTACATTACCATGGTCGAGAGAAATCGGTTTGGTGGAGCTGCAAATGAAGATGCGCAAGACATATGGAGACCTTTATTGACTCTGCTGCTCCATTCCCCCCCACCGGTGGCGTGACCCAGGATCAAATCAAAGAGACCATGTTCATCTTCTCCCTTCGTGATGCCGCAAGGGAGTGGTATAGAGATTTGGACCGGACCGCTCGGAGATCACGATTGGAATACATTGGCATTGGCGTTCTACAAGAAGTACTTTTTTGCTTCAAGGACGATCGCTATTAGAGCTCAAATCACGGGCTTTAAACAAGGGCCAGACGAGAATTTCCACGAGGCATGGGTCCGATTCAAGAAGTTAGTGCGAACCATACCGCATCATGGGTTCGAAAAGTGGAGTTTGTGCAACCATTTCTACAATGGGTTGTACGACGATCAGAGGGCCATTTTGGATCTGCGCCCAACGAGAGATTTTTTGAAAATTTGGGAGCAACCAAGGGGTGGAAGATCATTGACGATCTAGCTACCCACAAGGCCGAGTATGGGAATTCGAGGGGAAACCAGAGAAGAGCTGCTGAATCCTCTTCTGTTGCTGCACTTGAGGCTCTCACCGCGAGATTTGACAAGTATGAGCTAGGAGGAGCCTCTAAGGGTGGGATGTACCAAGTCAACGCTGTGTCGGACGGTCCTTTCGTCTGTGAAAGGTGTGGAGTTGAGGGCCATGTCTCGAAAAATTGCCCTAGCCCTTTTGAATCTTGTGCTGCCTTTCAACACTATAGGCAGACAAACACCTACTACGAGCCAAGCCACCCAAACTTGAGTTGGAGGAGTCAAAATGTCCAAATTCCAACCCAACATCCACAGCAGCAACAACCATATGTGCCGCCTCATCAAAAGCAACAGCAGTATCAAAAGCCCCCTTATGTGCCGCAACAACAACAATCAAAGAATTATGAGTTCTCCGAGCTTAAGAATCTGTTGCTAAAGGAGTCCCAAGCAAGAGAGGCCGGGATGAAGTTACTTGAGAGCCATATTGCTCAACTGGCTAGTAAAAGTAACACTCGAGCTCCGGGACACTTACCCACTCAACCCGAACAAAAGGAGACCCTAAATGCCATCACCTAGAGGAGCGGGTCCACCCTTGAGGGTCCTGCAATGGTTGAGGGTGCTGTTGAGAAAGATGAGCCGGAAACAAGTCAAGAGAAAGCTTCAACGAACAAATCAAAGAAAAAGACGTCTGCCAGGCATTTCAGTCGATCGACTGAGATACCTAGTCGATCGACTGAAACACGAGTTCCAGGAGCTTCTGGAACTGTACATCTCATTTGATCGACTGAGGACAGTGGTCGATCGACTGAGATCACTGCTGATGCTGAAGAATTTCGTCCTTTGATGCCAAATAATCTGCGAGACCACTTGTTTCGGGGAACCACAGTCCCGAAGATTTTGAGGGCAGACCCGAGTGCTGATGGGTCAGTCCCGATCCCGAAGTTCGACCCAATGACGGTTAATGGTTCTCATTTGAGACGGTCTGAGGAGGGGTCTAGCTTCAACAAAGAAAAGGTGAAGGACTTTCAGCCTAAGTCCAAGGATACCGGCACACGCGACTTAGAGGAGAGGGCTAAGGTACTCCTTACAGCCCCATATCCAGAGAGACTCGTGCCGACAAAGGAACAGGTATCTTTTAGCAAATTTGAGAGAGTTATTCGTAGCTTAAATGTTCAGGTACCCTTCCTTGAGTTAGTTAACCAAGTGCCAGCGTACACTAAATTCATGAAACAGTTGTTGTCAAAGAAAAAATCGCTTGAACATGTTCACACTGTTGCGTTAACTAAAGAGTCTTGCTCCTACTTGTCTCACAATGCGCCCCATAAGTTAGATGACCCGGGCAGTTTTTCAGTTCCTTATAGCATAGGTACCTTTTCTATCGAAAAGGCATTATGTGACTTAGGAGCTAGCATAAGTGTCATGCCCTTGAGTCTAGCTAGGAAGCTTAAGTTGACCAGGTTTGCAATAACTGAGATGACGGTTCAGATGGCTGACCGATCTGCGGTCGAGCCTATAGGAGTCCTAGAGGACATACCCGTCCAGATAGGGAAGTTTTTCTTCCCTGTTGACTTTGTTGTCCTTGACATGCCTGAGGATGACCATATTCCCATTATTTTGGGTAGGCCATTTCGCACACCTTCGGTGCGATTATTGACGTAGGCTCTGGAACCTTGACCTTCAAAGTTGGGAAACATTCTATCATTTTTGCCCAACCTGCTAAAAAGAAGGATCCCATGTGGCCTGTTACTTGTAATACGGTCTCTGAAAAGAGATCGTACTTTGTGCTTCCCGAATCGACTATCCCTATTACTACTGCTGTGTTAACCCCTCCGCCCCGGATTGGGAGCAAGATGGAGAAAGAATCTGTTGTTTTAGATAATGCAGGAGCTGGTTTGGGGAAGGGAGTACTACAAGTTACGCCAGCTGTAAAGCAGCCGATCATTCAAAGAGGAGGCCTCGGACGCTTAAGCTATGGGACTGATGAGGAAATGGAGGATGAGCCAGCCAAAGTGAGATGGGCTGATTTGGACTCCGATGATTCTGAGGGAGTCCTTGATTGGGGAGATGACGAAGTTGATTCATTGAGCTCTCCGACTGTCGAAGCTGGGAAGGGTGCAACTGACAAGATAATCACCATTGAGGCTACCTCTAGTAGCCAAAGCCGACGAAGAAGGCCATACCCTGGCCTTTTCTGATCAACTACTAGTTGATCAAAAGCTCTACAAACATTTTATTTGCTTTCGAACTATTTCCTATTGCTTTTTGTGTGCGCGAAAACTTCGCTTTTATTTTGTTTGCTTAGGATTTTCAAGTACTTTAGACTTCGTTCTGGGTTTTGCGCAATTTTGGGCGCGTACTATTGTGCATTTGCAGGTATTTAGGGCTTGTTAGCTCTACTCATTGAGAAATTACGAAGAAATAAGAAGTACAAAGAAGATACTTCCGATCGATCGATTGGCCATCGTGGTCGATCGACCGAGTTGCGCTTTCCGAAGCTTCGATCCTATTCACATGGTCGATCGACTACCCCTATAGGTCGATCGACCACTTCTTCTTCTTGACTGCTGTTCACGACCTCTCCCCTGCTTTGTGTTTGGTCGATTTGCGGACTTAAGGGAGTTTTCTACTCCACTTTATTTTCCGTCACAATTATTTATTTCTTCCATTTTCTCAATTGTGCACAGTTTTACCCTTCCAAATTACTTCCTTCGGTCTTATGCGTGGTTTTGATTGTCTTTCAGGCACTCTTATTGGTAGCATCATTGCTCACGAAACCTCCTAGCTCATATTTGGTTTGGGGAGGTTTCCTTTGCTGCGCCTAAAGTCTTGTGAGTTCCATATCTTTCCTTTGTGTCTTGCTTATTTACTTTCTCGCAAATTCCCGCTTCTCTTTTCTTCATCACATGATTTTGCACAATGGGGACATTGTGCGATTTGGTTTGGGGAAGGGTTTTGCGTCGCATATCATTGCTTGCATTCACGTTTACATTTTGTTCTGCATTGTTGTTTACTTCTTCATATACATCAAAAAAAATTCAAAAAAACAAAAATGAAAAAATGAAAAAAAAAAATGAGAAAATTTCAAAAAATTCCCATAAAATGCACGTTTATTTTAGCATATAGGTCGAGTCGGAACGGTAGTATTTCTATGATGATTTTGCTTTTGCACCTGTCTCGCCTAAGCCTGGCTAGATTAACATGTTATTAGTAGAATCGTAAATGCATATCTACGAGTTTTCGTTGATTTATTTGCTGAACTTTAGACTTGACTTAGATTATTGGCAAGCTACATCATTTTTCTGAGTTTTAGAGCCTATAACTGGTGACATTCATGACCAGTTTATCTAGGAACGTGAGTAGTACTCCTTATGAGACATGTTTCCTTAATTTACATGAATATGAATTTGATCTACTTAATACTTGTATGCATTCGGTCTGTGGTTTGTCGACACATGTGGTAGAGGTTTCCTTTTCTCATTTTGCCCATAAGCTCCACACTGCAAAAAATATCCTTTTTTGTCCCATTTGCTACATCCTACATATAGCCTACCTCTGTCAAGCTAGTAGTCTGGTTTTTGGGATTGTTACTCGTTTTTGGTAGCCATTACTCTTTTGAGATGAAGTTGGGAAGATGAAAAGAAGGAAAGAAAGAAATAAAAAGAAAAGAAAAATGAAAAAGATGAAAAAATGATTCGAAAAAAAAAAAAAAAAAAGAGAGAGTTCAGATCTTTGTTCAAGGCGATCGATCGATCGCCAATATAGTCGATCGATCGAAGTTCAAGAGAAAAAGAAAAAGTCAATTCGCATAATTTAATCCTTATCTTTTGGCGTTTTTGCCTCCCATGTTTCATTTATATCTTATGGAGAGTTTTATTGATTTGATAGTTTGGAGATTGTGAGTTTTGTGCTTGTTATAGCACCGTTTCGTTTGATATTGAGCGAGAAGTTGGATGTTGCCACTTGGTTCCGTTTTAGTACTAGCTTGATCACCTGTACCCCCACTTTACCATGAAATGTTTTGCCTCTTCTTACCCATACCTCACATATCCCATATATACCTCGGCATGTGTCATTGGTCATCTGTTTGGTTGGAATGCGTATGTACGGTCGTAGAGATCACTTTCATATTTTATTGCTGGCATGTTTTCATAGGTCGTAGTTAGGTGAGAATCTCTACAAATTAATTCCTCCTATCTTACATATATATCACCTGTGCTCACTTGAGTGATTTGAGCGACCCGCGAGAGTCCAATTTGATAAGTCTCTATAGTCAACGGTTCAAAGAATATTTTTAACGACTTTATAATTCGTTTGCATGATTCACATTCCTGATTGATTGTTAGTTGTGCATTAAATTGGCTTAGGCTTTACTTGTTGCATTTCGCTCTGAGATTGAACTCATTCCATTAGGTCATTAGATCGAGTCTAGTTCTTGCTTGGGGACAAGCAAGGTTTGGTTTGGGGAGATTTGATGCGTGTCTAAAATACGATGTTTCACACTCTTTTCTACACGCATTTCAGAGCTCAGATGTGCAATATATGCCTATATTTCCCTATTTTCTTCTACTTTCGTGTTTTTGTACTTTATTGCAGAAATGTGAAGAATTCAACGGAAATCAAGCCAAATCCGTCCCGAGTGACTGCATTGCAAATGACGTAAAGGAATTGCTTAAGGAACGAGCTTGGTGCGCAATCCAAGGCCCAAAAGACAAGTCCACGAGTTAAAAGAAGTCAAGTAGCAGCTCAGCCCGATCGATCGACGAGCCTTGTCGATCGATCGACTAATGCTCGGTTCGAAGCTCTTGTTTCTTTGAGGAGCGATCGATCGACCAGCCTTTTGATCGATCGACCGGATTTCTATTTGACGAGAATTAGATGACCGTGAATCTTGAAGCCCGTGAAGTCTAGGTTTAGGAAATAAGTTGTTGCGTTGATTGCTATATAACGTAACAGAGAACATCAAGTTTGATATGAAGTTTTTATCTAAGTTTTACATCTCAATACAAGATTACTTTAAGTTTGAGTTTATTTAGAGTAACTAGGGTTTGGGATATCGATTTTAGCATTGGAATTCTGCCTTTGTTCTTAATCTTTCCTCTGAATTCTCGGTATTGATTCTGCCCTAATCTTAGTTTATTGCTTCGCTTTCATTATTAGTATAGAATTGATAGTTAGTGCCCCAAAGCCAATTATCATATTTTCGTTGTTGTTATTTACATTAAGCATGAATACGATGAATCGTTGTTAGTTTATTTGTTGTTTTTACCTTCACCATGAGTAGCTAAATCTTTAGTGCTAGGATGTAGGCGAATTATGGCATAGGCGGCATTAAATTAGGGAGATCTGTCTCGCGTGTTGGTCGATCGATCGACATTGCCGTCGATCGATCGACCTCGTAGGGTTTTACTCGTTTTAATTGAATTTAATCTTGTATTTGACGAGTTGAATGCATGCGACCGATTAGATACCTATTTCGTGGTGACCCATTAGATCGAAAGATAGGGAAAGTTATTTGACCATCAATTAAATTGACTAGACTGTGCTAAGATCGAAAGATAGGTATAGTTTAGACCATTAGTCGCTTTTCAGGACGAAAGTTAGAATTAGTGACATTAGGGACCTATAGCGAGATCGAGAGATGCTATTTGTTAAAGAGCGGACCGAGAGGACCTCTTTATTTCCCGCCTTACCTGTGTTCGATTCAGACCGACTTAGTTTGCTGCCGCCGAAGCTATAATGAACCGACCATCCTAGTACCCTTCTCTTATCTGTTTTAATCGTATTTTAGTTTATTATCTTAGTTCACTTTTAGCTATAGATCAATTTAAACCAACCCCCATAATTGTTACCTTCGACTGATCATAAATCAACTAAAGTTTACAACTGCCTCCTTGTGGTTCGACCATGTTACCACTAGCCTAGGTTAGTCTTAATAGGAAATTATAAATTTTATCTTTGGTACTCACAACGACGGGTATCATATGATATTAAAAGACAAATGTTAATATTTCATTTTCCTCCATATTTGTAGTTCATTACAATGAATCCATCAAATGCTACCGCACCGATAACTATTGAGTCTTACCACAATGTTTTTGACGACGTTTGCTCCAACAATGATTTCGACACTACTAGAGAACTTCATTTTGGGATAGGTTCGGATGGAAACCTTAACTTCATCACTTCTTCTAAACCACCTACTACTACTAGATCTCGTGTAAGCCCGTCTCAGGAAGACTACCTCATACAATCTATAGGGACTTTGTCTCTGGAAGATAAAGATGCCAAAACTAGTGGGAGCTCAAGCAATCAAGTTCTTGCTTCAAGGGGCAAAATGTTCAAGAAGAAGGAAAGAAAATCAAAAACTTCAAGCAAGTTAATTGTAATACCCGCCCTTTTAGAGACCTTTTGACCAGCGTTAACTGAACTTGGAAGCGGGAATAGTCTTAGAATTGAGTGCCAAAACCATCTTGGGTTCCGTGTTAAGAGTGGTACTCGATAGAGTAGAGGCTACTCGATCGAGTAGCTAGGTTACTCGATCGAGTAGGGGGCCACTCGATCGAGTATGTTGGGTACTCGATCGAGTACCGAGTTTTCAGCGAGGGTTTTATATCGCGTTTTGTTAAATCCGCGAATCACTTCCGCCACTTTCCTCCTATCCTTCGGTCGCCTCTTTCCCTTCCCTTCACCTCAAAACATCCATGGAAGCCTTTGGAAGTCCCTTGTGCCTTAGGAGAGCGTCACTTGAGTCGGGTAGCGATCTTTGCCGAGTTTCTCCTCATAGGTATGTCATAATCATCATCCGTGTCCTTGTTCCTTATAGTTAGGGTTTGCTTGTTAGTAATAGATAATTGTATTGTGGTTATAGGCTTTGCTTGGTCGCTGGATAGGTTGTTTGTCGGCATGGATTGGTTGCAATTGCTTAAAGGTAGGTTCGCCTTCTCAGTTTCTGTAGATAATCTAGTGTGTCGGTCGTTGTGGTTGTATTGTGATTGTTTAATATCGTAATTGTATTGTGACGGTTGTGATTGTGATTGGGGTTGTTGTCTCTGGTTCTCGTGATGCGTTCTCGGCTGAGTGGGGTCACTTGCGGGAGTGGCTTCACGCCCTAGTTTCGCCCTTCGTGGAACCCGCCACGGAAGGGGATGTGCACATTAATGGACAGGGTTATCGCTCGATATGATGAGCGGGGCTTAGGTGGGAACGGCTGCGGTCCCCCCCGGGCGTGGTGGGTCCGGTGGACGATCGATGTGAGTTGGTTGGGTTATCGTGATTGTGTTTGAGATTGATAGCATTGTCTTGTGTTGATAATTGTAGTTGCTGTTGTTGTATCTTATCTCAGTACTGACCTTGTGTGGTTGTTAGTTTGTTATGTGTCTTCCGTGATCCCTTATGGTGAGCAGTCGGTCTTAGCAGGTGTTGATGTTGTTGATAGCTGGAGTCCGGGCAGGGATGAGTCTTCACGAGATATGATGGCCATAGCGAGTAGTCTTTGAGTTGTATCTTTTATAATGTTTGTTGGTTTAAATCACTTGTAATATAACATAATAGTTCTCTTATCGACATTTGATAATTACTGTCCTCGGGCAACCGAGATGGTAACGCCCTTATATGCTAAGGAAGGCCTAGTTAAGGCTCCTCTGAATATGGGGGGTGTTACAAAGTGGTATCAGAGCGACGATTTTGGAACATGTAACAAATAAAAATAATGAATGTAGTGAGTCTAATAAAATGAACCTGGTGTATGTGGAATGGGAGCCCCAGCTGATGCTAGGTTTTGGGTGAGTAGGCGCCCTCATTTCAAAATCTTGGCCCCATGATACTTAAGCCAGTCCCATGGTACGGGAATATGGAGTCCGTGTGTATATGTGTGACGTGTATGCTACTTGTGTCGGAGTTACTTGTAGTTGAGCCTTGGTTAGAGTTAATAAAGATATGATAGTTGTATGTGGGTCGTGCTTAGTGAAGTTCTAGGCATGCTTAGTGAGCTTGTATGATGATTGCGAGATATGTGACAAAAGTCTATTCGATAGAAATGGTTGGGAATGTGAATGGGTGTGCTATAATAGAAGGATGAACATGTTGGTGTTTGCTGTAAATTGATGGTGACGGTAGTCATGTACGAGTTTATAAACTCTACCGTGAGTACAATGATGTTAGTTATAGAATTGTTGAGTTATAATTTGAAACATAGCATATAGTAATGCGTTTATGCCTTGTTTATAAGTTGAAATTTCCGCTGCGTAATAATTGATTTGTGTAAGATGAGTTGCTTATGATTAAATGTAGAACATGATAGAGTAATTGGTTATGAGGATATACAATTATATGTTATAAGAAGAATGAATTAATGCTAATTATATGTTTCATGTTATTGTGAAAACGAGTTTGGTAGCGATATGTTAAGACAAGCTCTAAGTATGATAGGATGACGTGACTAACCTTATGAGTGACTCGGTAGCAGGTAAACCGAGTTGGGTAGTTGTGAAGCGTAATGTGTCATACACCCTATTAGTGAGGCGATATGTTATGCGTGAGTAATGATTGTAAAACGTGATCGAATGTGATAATTACTGCCGAATTCCGAACTTAGTTTGGAATCGACACGCGGTGTTATTTTGCAGGTATCTTCGATTTGCTTCGTATTTCTGACTGAGTACTTAACTATACTTGACCGAGTGCGAGTGCTTACTAAACTGAGTAGACCTAACTCGATCTAGTTAGGAAGCTATGACGTCGGGATGTGGAAAGATTTCCTACGGATACTCGACGAAATAGCTCCTACTCGATCGAGTAGGGTGGCACTCGATCGAGTACTCTACACACTCGATCGAGTAGGTTACTGTACAGAGAATCCTACGGGTTTCTTAAAACCCCTATTCTTTCTATTTCTTCTCATTATTCCTCTATATTTCGAGCCCTAAAGCTTGTTTCCTCTCAAAATCCTCAAAATCTCTCATACTCTTGGGTTAGTGGTGATTCTTGGGGTTGATTTCTTTGTTTAATTTCGTTGCTTTACTTTGCTACTCAATCAAGGTATGCTTTTCTTCCTAATTTACATGATTTATTGATTTGAATGTGTTAGAATAATGATGCAATCCGAAATTTTCGATTCATATGGATAGATTGTTGCTTTTAATAGTTGCAATATGATTCACATGCCTTCATTCCATGTTTGTTGGTGATTAATTGCTGTAAATTAGACTAGAAATTGCAAAGTTGAAACCGAAATTTCTAGGGTTTACAAAATTGAAATTGATTTTTAATTGTTTTACTTTGATTAGATGATGGAGTTGAGTCCTATGCATTATTTATATCATGTTGAAGGATGGATTTCGATGATTTTCACCTTAGAAAGTTGCCTTAAAACTCCGTCTTAAAAGTGCCTCAAATGGAAATTCGTGATTTATAATTGGAATTTAGTGTTGTGTATGACTGTTTAAGTGTAAGTTGAACTTCAATATGATTGTAGTGATGATAATTGATGAAAATATGCCAAAATTGTTACAGCTGTAAAGACCGTCTGAAAAATTTAATTAAGTTGTTGTTTCTAATATGGAAGATGATGATGATATGTTCTAAGTTAGTTTTTCATGAGTTAGTAAGAATGCCTCACATGTGATTAGGATGTGTATGGAATAACCTTAGAATCATGTTAGGATATCCGAATTTGTTGAGCATGTGCAATCACCATGATAAATGTTCACAACTATGGCTTATGAGTAGTAGTAAACTGAGTTTATATATCAAATTTGGGAGACTGTTGGTGAATGTGTGTACCTAGCTGAGTATTCAAAGTTAATGGCATGAATTATGTGCTTCACATGTCGAATTTGTTGGTGAATTTGAGTGCCTAACTGAGTATGTAAAGTCCAAATTACATGAAGTATATGCTTTACCTGTTTATGCAAGTTGCTTAAGTCATATGCTGAAATAGATGCCAAGACTGAACATAGGAACTCGTCAAAGTAAACGGGGGAGGGGTAATCCGACTGAGGTTGGGGAAAGGAGTGGACCTGTGGTACCCGCAGTTCCGGAGTACCCTTCTGTTGTTTTTGTTGATTTCAAACAGCGAGAGCGTTTTGTAGGTTTACAAAAACGCAAGATGAGACCAACGAGGTGTATAGATACTACACTGTTGGAGGAATTGGAGATAGAGACGGATGTCCGTCACATATTTGAGACTTTGGGCCTTATGGGTTTGTATAGGCTGAGGAAACACTCTTATCCTTTTCTTACCTTGGAGTTTATGAGCTCCTTTATCTATGACCCCGCTGCCCAGGCCGTTGAGTTTCGGTTAATGAACACTAGTTTCTTGCTTTCTATGGACCGATTTGCTTCTCACCTTGGGTTGGCCAAGCCTCCCAAGGACTCCATCACTGATATCCCTGCTGAGTGCAGTGTCTGCCGCCTAATGCCTTGTCTGACCGGGAAACCAGCCCCCACCTCAAGTAACATGCTGATTAATGATGTTCAGCATGTCACATTGAGGATCTTTCTTCGTTCCCTCTCGAACCTCCTTTATGATCGACCGTATATCAGTAAGCTGAACAACCACGAGGTGTTACTTCTGATGTCTTACTTGAACCCGGAGCGGACCAGGAAAGTGGTCTTTAATGATCCTTCCATGGTTTGTGCTGCCCTTGCCTTGATGGCCACTACCTCTTCCCGGTACTTGAGTTGTGGCGCTATCGCCACTCGGTTAGCTGAAAAGCTAACCTCCTTTGAGTCTTCTTCGGAGTACGTGCCTCTAGCTACCCTAGTGCCCACTATGGATCGTGACTACTATCTCGACCTGAAATGGTTGAGGACCTTGGCTGACGGTAGCCTAGCTTGGAGGGTGTGGGGCATGAGTTGGATGAAAATTCCAGCTCCTGAGCACCGTCCACCGACGTAGCCCTTAGAGCCGGCAGTAGTGACGGTGGACTCCGATGATGAGGAGGAGGAGGAGGAGGATGTTGATAGACCCCGCCATCTGCAGACCTACCTCATCGACGACACGATTCTCGAGGTGATGCCAGAGCCGAAAAAGGGTGAGAATGCGTCGGTTGTGGTAGTGGAGAGACCTAGGTTGGGGAGAGGATCCCGTCGAGTGAGGGAGAGGACCTCGGAGACTAGGCCACGGCCGGTGGCACCACAGCAGCAGCAGCATCTTTTTCCGTGCTACCCTTACCTCGACAACCCGGAGACGCGATCCAGCTACTTGGCGGAGAGAGTGTCATCTACTTTGACACTCAGGAACATGCACGAGATGGCGTACCCTCAGGGGATAGGGACCGAAGGACCGCATCCGGTTTGGTGGAGTGGAGTGGGGGACTACACAGGGGTTTTCCACTCCTACGGGTTGGATCAGTCGACGTGGGGGACACCTCAGTCCTTTGCCTACGGTGGCTTGACCCCATGGTACATGAGCCTAGGAGCCGGAGCAGGAGTGGATGCGGGGATTGGGTCATCAGGAGCGGGTACTTCCGGAGGTGGTGGTGATGATGAGGTGATGGTTGAGCAGCAGCAGCAGCAGCAGGAGGAGTGATACTCCTTGTTTTTATCTTTGTTTACAGTAGTTGATGTTGGTAGTGTTGTTAGACGCTAGTAGTTGTTTTCGTTGAGACTTGGTTTATGAACTTGTATTGTTGGCCATAAGGCCGGATTTGATACTTTGACCTTGTTGCAGAATGTTGGGAGTCGGGGAGTTATCCCGACTCGATTTATATGATGACTATGTACATGTATGTTGGTTTATGACGAGTTTTATAGGCACTTTGGCATGTAGGTACTCGACAGAGTACCCCGTACTCTATCGAGTAGCTGCAGGCATGTATGAAGTAAATCATTCTGATCTGTGGGCTACTCGATCGAGTAGCCAAGACACTCGATCGAGTAGCATGGCACTCGATCGAGTACCGCTACATACTCGATCGAGTAGCACTGTTACAGGAGGTTTTCGAAAATTAAAAATGTTCAATTGTTTTATAATTGCAAGTTTGATGTTTAATGTAGTTGTTAGTGCGTAGTAACACCTTTGAACCGTTAATTTCATATGTTGGAAGTCAAGTTTCGGTTTTATATGCATATTTGTAACAATTAGTGAAGTGGTGACGGTTTCTTGATTGTTTTAATATTACATATGCCATATTACCATTCATTCATTGAAGTTACATTTCTTCATACGTTTGTGCATACGATATTAACGTACTTTATCGACAACAAGCGAGTTATCCCGATGTATGTATATGATTTATAATTTAACGAGTTTATGCTTAGCGAGTAATGTCCATAATAAATAATATGTTTCTAATACATGTTAGGAATCAAGTAATAAGTAATATGTATGGTAATTTTGGTGGTGAACTTCGGGGACGAAGTTCCTTTTAGAGGGGAAGAGTAATGTCGCAAAGTAAAAAGGCTGAATTTGAAGTTATATGGTTATACGTTTACAATGTTTTGTTGTGTTATGTTGTTACTCGTTACAATGTTTTGTTGTCGTTGTAGTACTTTGGTCACATTGCTTATATGAGGTGTAAGTGGTTACTTTAGTTCATTGAAATGAATATGATAGTATGTTGTAAAGGACCGTCATAAAGAGCTAGTTGTGGCGCGATGCGTCGTAATAGAATGAATTAGTGAGTAACACAGTGGTGTTAGTTGTGCGGTATGAGGTTGATATGAGATACGTTTCGCGTTGATAGTTGTTATCATATGATGAGTGATGGTCGTTTGTGTTGGTTCGTATTGCGAGGTCGATGCTTGATATATAATAGTTTGTAAGAGTTGATGCATACATATAGAGTGACAGTCGATGATGATAATATTTGTATGATAGTTGCAAGAGTCGATATATATATATATATATATATATATATATATATATATATATATATATATATACTAGGTAGTATCCCGCGCTTCGCGCGGCCTGTTTGAAAATTTTATTATTATAATTGAAGAAAAATTATATAATTCATATATGATAATTACTATCTTTACTTATAAATAAAAATAAATTAATTTTTTCAACTCTTATTTTCGTAGGTTTAACTTCAATGTTTTAAAATAAAATATATACAGTTTTTAATTATAACTAATACTCCCTTCATTATTCTTTATATGTCGTTTTAGGTGATTAAAAATTTTACTCTTTATATGTCGTTTTACATTTCTTATAGACTCTCTCCCTTATTGGAGTTGTAAATTAATTATGGGTGCTTAATTACATCTCATGCAACCTTTTTTTTCATTGGTTTACGATAAAAAAAGTCACTATGAGTTGTAAAATTCCAACCATTTTGCTTATTCCAAAGCTCTATTTAAATGTTTAATTAATGTCATTATCACGCTTATATAAATAATTTTGTGACTTATTAAATATCATATTAATTAAAATAATGTATTCGAATAATGCAACAATCAACATTAAGTTCTTAAGTTAGATCATTTCATGATACGTTATGCTCCAAATCAATTAATATAATTGGTTCAAAACGATGTGAATACAATTTGATGCATTTTTAATTTTAAATGTATAACGTGTGATATTTATGTACCAAACATATCGGGTCAAAGCTCAACTTTTTGAATTTTTTGTTGTAAATGTCTTGCATATGCTATGTGTCAAACAACATATTTATAAGAAATTTGCACCTTTTATTTTTGAAACAACTACATATAAAATATGGTTAACCGATAAACAAACTAATATAAGGACTCTTTTTCATGATCAGTACCAACATAATCTATAATTAGTAATCACTAATCAGTATGAAAATATTAACTTTTTTCTACGATAGGGATCAAGTCGCCTGAAAATCTCATCTTAACCTTCTCGAAAAAGTCCAAAAAGCCATCATTCATGTACAAATCTTCACTCATTATCACACTATTTAAAACCTCTTAAATCTCAGATATATTTAGTTTGTCCAATATAATTTTTTCATTATCACATCATAAAAACTTATCTCTTAGAAGTTATCTTTAAGTTTTGTTTTTAATAAACATAATGATTGTTCCAAATATATTTTTCTTGATAGATTTAATGGTCTAACTATTATAACTTTCTCAAAATGTTTTTCTTTAAGTAAATGTAACGCATTGTGAGATACTCACTTTAATCATCTATACATATCAAAATATTTCAATAAATATAATGGAAAGTATACTCAATTTAAGCATCTTTGGCAATAAATGTAATGATTTACATTTTAGAATTTTTATCAATTTTTTTATATAAATTTAAAATCAAATTACTGTAATTGTTATATGTAATTTTATAATTCATTTATTAAACTCTAATTAATACTTTGCTCAGATTTATGTAGCATTTATTATGTTTATATTTAATGTTCAGTTGTAATTAATACCTGTATTTAATGCTGGGTTGACACATGTCGCATCCACAACGCTTCAACCCAGTTTTATATATATACATGTAGTATCCCGCGCTTCGCGCGGCCTGTTTGTATATTTTGCAATTGATATATTACAATTAAGATTAAGATTTACTAATAAATAAAATATAATCAACATTTTTCAAATATTCATTTTTTTAGTTTCATCTTCAGAGTATTTTTAAATGAAAATAAATAACGTTTTAATCATAAGTAATAGGTGATAGTTAATTATGGATATCAATTTTTCACAAAATGCCGTATACTCGTTACTGCTATGTACATACATACTCGTTATCGATGTGTACATCATACATATATACTTGTTATCGATGTATACATACATACTCGCTATGATGCTATTGTTGTGTACATACATACTCGCTATCACTGTTTACATACATACACGTCATCGCATTATTTGAACCCTCTCAAAATATTATATGTATTCAGTTTGTCAACAATTCTTAAATAAAACTGTTTTACATAAGCATTATTATAAAACCAAGTGGTTATTTACCTAAAAAAACTCCACTAAAATAACTTCCATCAATCACCACTTTCCATAATAAAGGCATTAAGGTTTTTCGTTATATGGTTTACAATGTGATATTGTAAAACCGTTTTACTTAAGACTTAGTTTGTAGTTTGCTTATTTCCACATTATAAAAATTTCTCTCTTAATAATTATCTTTAATTTTTTTAATAAATACAATGAATTTTACAAATATATTTTTCTTGATGAAAAATAATGGTCTAAGTTTATTAAATTTTCTAAAATAGTCAATCAATATTTCTTGAAATTCAGTTTTCAATGATTTTTAAATTGAAAATTATACATGGAAAAATTGAAACTCACAGATAATTTAATAAATTGAATTTTTTGGTCCCGTTGAACGTTCAAGACAAAGAGATATTCATTAAAATGAACTAAGCTACAATTTTCATTACCTACTGGGAAATCAAATTTAGACTTTCATACATAAAAGTTACAACCAAACTATTAAAACTAATTATTATGATATATATACTCATATGAAATAGTTTTTCGTAAGGAATTTAATGGTATCATTTTTATATTTTTTGAACAAATATATTTTTGTAAATATTAAAGTCAAAGGCTTACCTCGTAAATACAAAATATCATATATAAGAAAAAATGGAGGGAGTAATAATAATAATCTTATACTCCAGGAATGACGTCCCGCACAAAAACATTAGTTATCACATTGGTTGACCTTACTCCATACTCCATACTCTTTGTTAGAACAAATAGCTCTCATAGGAAATGCCAAAACACATAATTACTTTACATAGAGTAATTTCTAAACTTATACGTGTGTTTTAGTGAATTGCATGCATCATTTCCTACGGAAAAACAACTTACTACATAACAACGAATAAGAGCCTAATGTGTTCACTCCTATGTACTTGAATGCCATTTTAAAGAAAAACGATATAGTCATCGTTCAAAAATCTCATTTATGATGATATTAGATTTACTATTAATTCTCACGTAGTCGAAAAGTGAAGGAACACGCTTGTTCATTATATCCATAAATTGATAAGAAGTGATTGTGAGGAGGAGCCATGAAATCTTTATAATACACACTAAAACCATGTAGCTGACTTTAAAAAAACAAATGCAAACTAAAAGTAAGGAAAAAAGACAACTCCATATAAGACATAGTATTTTTGTAGTATGTTTAAGTTAGTTATTCATGTCTGATTATCTTGGCATAGCATCACCTCTCATAGAAGACGCAACCTTATTCCCGCTCATCATCTTCATTCCTTATCGTTATTCCAATATGAATTTGAAGCCGACCATTTTCTCCTACAACCTTCTAATGGTTATTATCCCGAAGTTCCCCATATATTACATTATTGCCAGATGTAATTGGATCAGAACACCCAAATGAATCACTATATTATTATTATAATTAATATTAAGATAGTTCATCTTCTTGTAATTCTTGAGATGGTGTAGGTATACAGGATTTTAAAATATTATGTAGTAGCTTATGAACATATTAAAACGTTTGTCGGAGTACATGATATTAGAGGAATGAATACAATATTTATATGCATTATGCAAGGCTACTTTGAAAGACATTAAAGTTATCAATACATTGAATAATTTGCGCTTCTATGTTTTGAATATAATTTGTCCACAAACTTCGCACTATGAAATTCACACACAATTCTCCTTGTGAGATACTCTGGTCATACATTTAATTACTTCTAAAAACCAAGTAATCTATAATCTGTATGTACTTCCGTAATTGGAGTGTCTTGGAAATATGACATTTGATAATTAGTTCACACTGGTTTTGTATGTCAATTTTAATTTTTATTTTTTTCACATGCCACGTGTCAGATCCACACTTTCTCAACCCAGTTTTATATATATATATAAGATATATATATATATGAATAGAGCGTTATACGGTGATGATGATGACATGGGGGATGGTATTTCCAGAGAGTAATGGTTTGAGTAGGAAGTTTGGTGAGGTCGTGTTGTTTCCGTGTCTTGTGTGGGGGATAGGTGAGTTGAACTTCGGGGACGAAGTTCTTTTAAGGGGGGAAGACTGTAATACCCGCCCTTTTAGAGACCTTTTGACCAGCGTTAACTGACCTTGGGAGCGGGAATAGTCTTAGAAGTGAGTGCCAAAACCATCTTGGGTTCCGTGTTAAGAGTGGTACTCGATAGAGTAGAGGCTACTCGATCGAGTAGCTAGGTTACTCGATCGAGTAGGGGGCCACTCGATCGAGTATGTTGGGTACTCGATCGAGTACCGAGTGTTCAGCGAGGGTTTTATATCGCGTTTTGTTAAATCCGCAAATCACTTCCGCCACTTTCTTCCTATCCTTCAATCGCCTCTTTCCCTTCCCTTCACCTCAAAACCTCCATGGAAGCCTTTTGAAGTCCCTTGTGCCTTAGGAGAGCGTCACTTGAGTCGGGTAGCGATCTTTTGCCGAGTTTCTCCTCATAGGTATGTCATAATCATCATCCGTGTCCTTGTTCCTTATAGTTAGGGTTTGCTTGTTAGTAATAGATAATTGTATTGTGGTTATAGGCTTTGCTTGGTCGCTGGATAGGTTGTTTGTCGGCATGGATTGGTTGCAATTGCTTAAAGGTAG
Organism: Silene latifolia; assembly: GCF_048544455.1. NCBI lineage: Eukaryota > Viridiplantae > Streptophyta > Magnoliopsida > Caryophyllales > Caryophyllaceae > Silene > Silene latifolia. Next base: position 160,931,859 of record NC_133536.1, on the reverse strand, counting down.
GTTCGCCTACTCGGTTTCTGTAGATGGTCTAGTGTGTCGGTCGTTGTGGTTGTATTGTGATTGTTTAATATCGTAATTGTATTGTGACGGTTGTGATTGTGATTGGGGTTGTTGTCTCTGGTTCTCGAGATGCGTTCTCGGCTGAGTGGGGTCACTTGCGGGAGTGGCTTCACGCCCTGGTTTCGCTCTTCGTGGAACCCGCCACGGAAGGGGATGTGCACATTAATGGACAGGGTTATCGCTCGATATGATGAGCGGGGCTTAGGTGGGAACGACTACGGTCCCCCACTGGCAGGGCTGGTCCAGTGGACAGTCAGTGACAGAGTTGGTTGGGTTATCGTGATTGTGTTTGAGATTGATAGCATTGTATTGTGTTGATAATTGTAGTTGCTGTTGTTGTATCTTATCTCGATCGACCTTGTGTGGTTGTTTGTTTGTTATGTGTCTGCCGTGATCCCTTATGGTGAGCAGTCGGTCTTAGCAGGTGTTGATGTTGTTGATAGCTGGAGTCCGGACAGGGATGAGTCTTCACGAGATATGATGGTCATAGCGAGTAGTCTTTGAGTTGTATCTTTTATAATGTTTGTTGGTTTAAATCACTTGTAATATAACATAATAGTTCTCTTATCGACATTTGATAATTACTGTCCTTGGGCAACCGAGATGGTAACGCCCTTATATGCTAAGGAAGGCCTAGTTAAGGCTCCTCTGAATATGGGGGTGTTACATTAATGATGAGTGCCATTATTGCTATGGCATGGGACATTGGCTTAGGAATTGTCCCGTATATTTGTGAAATATAAGGGAAGGTATCATCACTCAAAAAGGTAAAATTCCTAAGGAAATTTATGTTATTGATATAAATTATACTTCCACTATGACATGGGTACTAGATACCGGTTGTGGTCCTCACCTTTGTAATCATTTACAGGGTTTAAGAGATGTGGAGAGGCTTAGGAAGGTAGATTTGGATCTACGCCTTGGAAATGGAGCTCGAGTAGTGGCCGAATCCAAAGGAACTTATGTTTTAGCTTTGCCTAACGGATTTGAGTTGTATTTACATAATTGTTTTTATGTGCCTACACTCTCTAAAAACATTATTTCAATCGCCATGCTAGACATGGACGGTTTTTGTTTTGTCATTAAGAACAATCGTTGTACTATTTCAAGGAACGACTTGGTTATAGGCCAAGCTTCCTCTATCAATGGCATTTACAATTTAGAGACCTCGAATTCGACTAATGATATCTATAACATTCAATCAAAGAAACTCAAATCAAGTGACCCAAGTGAAGCGTTCATTTGGCATTGTCGATTAGGTCACATAAACGAGAATCGCTTCAAAAGATTAATTTCGACTAATATGATTACACCATTTGATTATCAATCATATGGTACATGCGAATATTGCCTACTTGGCAAAATGACTCGTAATCCTTTTAGTGGTAAAGGGACGCGAGCTAGTGAACTATTGGGACTCATACACACCGATGTATGTGGACCAATGAGTACCACCGCTCGTGGTAATTATGACTACTTTATTACCTTCACCGATGACTTAAGTAGATATGGGTATATCTATTTGATGAAGTATAAAAGTGAAGCGTTTGACAAATTCAAAGAATTTCAAAACGAAGTAGAGAACCAATTGAACAAAAGGATTAAGGCACTACGATCCGATCGTGGTGGAGAGTATCTTAGCCTTGAATTTGATTCACACTTGAAAGGTTGTGGTATTATATCACAACTTACTCCACCCGGAACACCACAACTCAATGGTGTTGCCGAAAGGAGGAATCGAACCTTACTTGATATGGTTCGATCCATGATGAGTCAAACCGAGTTACTGAACTCGTTTTGGGGATTTGCGATTCAAACCGCAATAAAATCGTTGAACGCAAGTCCAATCAAAGCAACTAAAAAGACTCCATATGAGATATGGAGAGAAAAGGTTCCAAATCTATCCCATATGAAAATTTGGGGTTGTGATGCTTATGTCAAAATTAAAAATGATAACAAGTTGGCACCACGATCCGAAAAATGCACTTTTGTAGGTTATCCCATGGCCTCACGAGGCTATTACCTCTATAAGCCTCAAGAGAACAAAGTATTTGTGTCTCGCGATGCTGTCTTCCTAGAAAGTGATTTTATTTCTAGGAGACAGAGTGGGAGAAATTTTGAACTTGATGAAGTTCAAGAGCCACAAACCGAGGTAGAGACGCAAGAAGAAGTTCCTTCGTCGTCTAACGCGGTTGTCCTTACTCCACTTAGAAGAACGGGCCGAGTTATACGCCATCCCGATCGATATATGGGACTTATCGAAGAAGATGGACACTCGATGTGTTTCTTATAGATAGTGACGAGCCCGCCACCTACAAGGCCGCAATCTCTAGTCCAAATTCCTCCTTATGGCTTGAAGTCATGAAGTCCGAAATGGATTCTATGCATGAAAACCAAGTTTGGGACTTGGTAGATTTGCCGAAAAGGGCAAGACCTCTTCAATGCAAATGGATATTCAAAGTCAAGAATGGCATAGAGGGACATGATGATGTCTACAAAGCTAGGCTAGTGGCAAAAGGATTTACCCAAGTCCAAGGTCTCCATTATGATGAGACCTTCGCCCCCGTAGCCATGCTGAGATCCATACGGATTTTGTTAGCGATTGCCGCATTTCATGATTATGAAATATGGCAAATGGATGTCAAAACCGCTTTTCTAAATGGGCATTTAGAAGAGGAGGTGTACATGATACAACCCGAAGGTTTTGTTGATTCTAAAAATCCTAACAAAGTATGCAAGCTTAAGAGATCCATTTATGGTCTTAAGCAAGCATCTAGAAGTTGGAATCATCGATTCAATCATGTTATAATGGAAAATGGTTTCACTCGAAGTGTTGAGGAACCATGTTTATACATGAAATTTAGTGGGAGCAATGTTGTGTTCCTAATCTTGTATGTCGATGACATACTACTCATTGGAAATGATATTCCGATGTTGTCTTCTGTTAAGAAGTGGTTAGGTAACCACTTCCAAATGAAGGATTTAGGAGAAGCACAACGCATATTAGGTATCCGGATCTATAGAGATAGATCCAAGAAGATATTGGCACTAAGTCAAGAGTTTTATGTTGATAAAATTCTTCGACGGTTCAGCATGGACAAATCCAAAAGGGGATTGGTACCTATGGTAACCGAGACGATATTGAGCAAGACTCAATCTCCCTCCGAACCCCATGATGTTGAACGCATGAAGACGATCCCTTATGCTTCCGCTGTTGGATCAATCTTGTACGCCATGATATGCACACGTCCTGATGTCTCGTATGCTTTAAGCATGACGAGTAGATATCAAAGAAATACAGGTGAGAGTCACTGGATAGCAGTCAAGAACATCCTTAAGTACTTGAGAAGAACTAAGGATTCTATCCTAGTGTTTGGAGGAGACACTGAGCTCCGTGTTAATGGTTACACGGACTCAAGTTTTCAAACAGATAGAGATGACATGAAATCACAAGCTGGTTTCAATTTCATGCTCAATGGTGGTGCCGTAAGCTGGAGAAGCTTCAAGGAAGCTGTAACAACGGATTCTACAACGGAGGCTGAGTACATTGCAGCATCAGAAGCTGCTAAGGAAACTGTTTGGATCAGGCAATTCACGGAAGGTCTAAGAGTAGTACCTACCGCTAATGATCCCATCACTCTCTATTGTGATAATAGTGGGACGATCTTCCAAGCTAAGGAGCCAAAGTCTAGTAATAGATCTAGACATGTACTTAGAAAATATCATGTAATAAGAGATTTCATTGAAAGAAAGGAAATTGCGATTTGTAAGGTTGGGACGGATGACAACATAGCCGATCCGCTCACCAAGCCTTTATCGCAGGCTAAACATGATGGACATATGGCGTCCATGGGACTTAAACGTGTACCAAGTCTATGTTATATTTTGAAATGAAATAAAAGTGTTGTTTTTGTTAATGTTCACAATCACATTTGTCTTTTATCTTTAATTTATACATTGTTACATCCAAACGGGTTGTAGTGACAATTGAACCCCGTTAAAGTGAACACGGATTAACATAGTATTTTCCCATAGTCACTTGTATGAGGTGATGTCTCGAAGTGACTAGAGTGTGATGCGATTGATGGCAAGTTCAAGTGCCATAGAGTAATGTGAGATGACTAGTCGATCACATAGGCAGACTGTTAGGAACATTTTGTCGGGCCTAATGACCGCTTATAGAGTTCTGGCAAATTTAGATAGCCTGGTCGTGGCGAGAGCTGCTATAGTATTCAAATGAGTCGATTCTTTTGACTAAAGTCTATTCGCCTAAGATGGCACAGTTTCAGATGAACTTTGATTTGTGTTACTACGACCTTCGTAAATGGGGTCAAATGGGCATATTTTGGGTTATGATGGTTGTGGCTAGTCGAAGGGAATGAGTGCGATAGGAATTATCCACCCCTAGTCAGTGTTATAAAATATATCAGGGCCACTCGAGGAGTAATGAACTGGAAATGCGTGGCCACGCTCGGAATGTATCCATGGTGGATAAATCCGGTCAATCAGTTATTCTCCAGATCGAGGAAACCACTCTCGATATGATCACTTGCAAGTACGACCTGAAAGACACCTTGCATTGAGTGGGAGATAGTAATAGGACAAGAGAATTGGTGACGCACACTTGTCGAGGACAAGTGGGAGATTGTTGGAATATGTGTCCTCCGACAATAATGCGATCACATCTGTTGATCATGATGATCACATGTTTAAGTCTCATTATAAAGAATACATTTGGGAAGTAATATTTTACTGTCAACTGGTCCACACATATCGGTAATGATTGGTTGACTAGAGTTTGACATTATTGTCGTGCGACGGTGGTGATCAGTTGATCCCCTAGGTCATACCTAAAGGGCAACACTCTTAATTGATCAATTAATTGATCGTATAACGTTACGAGTCAATTAAATTATTTAAAATTGACGGACGATTTTGGAAGTAATATTTACGTATCTCATTGAAATTTGATTGAATGAGATACGGTCTAAGTAATCGAATTGTTTCATTACTCAGATGAAATTATTGTTTAAGGAAACAATTAAAAATTGAATGAATTATTATAAATACAAATTGTTGTGATTTATAATTGGTAAAATATTTTGGTACAAGTAATTATGAATTACTAAGTCGATTTTTGTATATGACGTATTTTTATTAATACGTTGATTTTTAATATGTTAAAAATACATAACAAATTTATGTGACATGTGACATGTGACATATGACAAATTGACATTTTGACAAAGATAAAATGAAGTCCATTTTATCCTCTTGACCGAAATATAGTAGAGGATTAGGAAAATGTTAGGTTAATTGTATTAGTGGTAAACATAATCATGTTTACCTAATACTAGACTTGCATGCCTACTTGTTCTTGTGAAGGCAACCATGAGCATGCATTGGCTCCCCATTTTCCCCCTCTCCCACCCGGTTTTGGGAAGAAAACCATCTTGGTTTTTCTTCTTATTTTTGCCTAATATTCACTAACATACTCACTAGTGATTATTATTCATTCATTCATCAAAAAATATTTTAGAGAGATAAAATATTTCTCCTTCCTTCCTTTCTTTCTCCTAACCGGTTTTAGGAGATCAAACCAAATTATTTTGGGTCAATTTTTCCTACAAAATTAATATTGTCTAGTATACATAATATTAATTTTATTAAGAGTGTGCCTTAGGTATTAAACTTTGGGAGATATCCTATACTTGGGTCTTTGTTCATCCATTGAGGAAAGCACAAGAACAAGAGAGAAGGAGATCTCTCTTGTGCCCTAATAAACCGAAAATCCATTGTAAGATAAAGATTTCTTCTTTATATTGTTTATAGTTTGCATGCATAAGATCACCAATTAATTTTATGATTAAATTAACATAAAACATATATGAATATGTTGAGTATATAGATCTACTTTTCCTTCATTAATATAATAAATGGAATAAACAAATAAATAATTGAATTATAATATTTTGTAAGGTGATGATTGTGAAGTAGTTAAATTGGGTTCATATTGCTTTCATTATTTGGATTGCTTGAGCTGCTTAATTGGAATCGCTTGCCAGGTAGGGATAAATCCTACTCTACTCTTATTCGATAATGTTTGGTATAATGGATGGTTTATGTTAATGTGGAATTGATCATATGTCTATTGTGTTGGTTGATATTATCGTAACTGTTTGAAGGGAGAATTATATTGCATTGTGTTGGTTGATATTATCTGTAATACTACGGTTTTATGCGTCTCTAGGTACTCTATCGAGTAGGCCTTACTCTGTCGAGTAAGGGTGAGTTGCGTTTTTAAAATAGTTTCTGACCTGTTGGGTACTCGATCGAGTAACGTTGATACTCGATCGAGTAAGGGGGCACTCGATCGAGTACCTCAGCTACTCGATCGAGTAACCGGTTTACGGGGAGTTATTTCTCGGGTTTTGTTAATTATGCGATTAAGGTATATATTACTTCCGTCATTGTTCTTAAACACTTTTTCAAAACCTAATTATTGTCAAGAGAGAAAACAAAGTACGTTCTTCGCTTTAATCGCATTGTTAGCAAATCCCGGAGTTTGGAAGGTCGGATTTCACCTTTCGTTATACCGTTGAGATCCTTGCGTCGAGGGTAAGATCTATGTCTTGTTTTTATAGTATTTCCTTTAAGTTGATTAAACCCTAATATGGGGATTTGGGGGTTTTGTTGTAGATTATGATTGGTAGTGATTATATGTTTGTATGTTAGGAGGAGGATTCGTAGAGGAAGCGTTTTGATATCAGCTGTGAGATCGTCTGATTGTGTTGTGCTTTCCAGGTAGGGTTTCCCTACTCAGTATTAATTACATAATGTGTGGTGATTGTGCTATAATTAGTGATTGGTGATTGTGCTGTAATTAGTGATTGGTGATTGTGCTGTAGTTAGTGATTGATGATTGATTCAGACGGTTGTTGATGTTGTATTGTGATTGCTGATTGTTTGTCTCTGGTTCTCGAGATGCGTTCTCGGCTGAGTGGAGTCACTTGCGGGAGTGGCTTCACGCCCTAGTTTCGCCCTTCGTGGAACCCGCCACGGAAGGGGATGTGCACATTAATGGGACAGGGTTATCGCTCGGTATGATGAGCGGGGATTTGGTGGGTACAATTTGTGGTCCCCATTTGGCGGGGCTGGTCCAAGTGGACGATCGGTGACGGAGATTGATTGGAGTGGGTGATTGTGTGATTTGTTTGAATGTTGTTGTTTTCGCATCTTGTTGGTTATATAAATTGTGTGATTAGTATCGACCCCGTTTAATGTTTTAAAAACGTGGTGATCCATTCGGGGTGGTGAGCGATTATTGAGCGGGTATGATATGATGCGTATGGGATAGCCGGGATGACTCATCACGTGGCGATTAGAAGTCTTCCATTTGTGTCGACGATGTTTTATAGCTTTGATAGTTTTAGCAGTAGACCGTCTGAGAATCTTTTATTTCTTTTATCAGTTTTGTAGTTGGTTTGTAATCACTTTAAACATTATTTACTTTAAGTATGTTTCGTTATTATCTTATGATTATCATTGCCTCGGGAAACCGAGATGGTAGCACTTCCATGCCTTAAGTGGTCCTGGTAAGGCACTTGGAGTATGGGGGTGTTACAAAATGGTATCAGAGCGACGATCCTGAAACCTGTAACCAATGAACCTAATGAATATAGGGAGTCAAATTAAAATGAACCCAGGGTAAAAGTTATAGGAGCTAATGCAAAGGCTTGGGAGACGTCCTAAAGTCGCGAACTCGACCTACAATTTTGAACCGGTCACCATGGGATATGAGTCGGGATCCCTATGTGTTTATCTTGTGAACTGTGTATTTATATAGTGATGTGTGGTATGAATCAGTGGATGTATGTATGTGGAGAATGGGGAATGTGTAGAGAAGATGGTGATGATGTGATTTCGTATGTTGTTGATTGAATGCATGTTGCATGATAGTTGGTTTACAATGTTGGTTGGAATTGTTAGAAAAGTGTATGAGAATGATGAGTAATGTGGTGGAAAAAGGGAGTAGTTCATATTTGATATGATTTTACATAATTCTGTTTGCGTAAAGTTAGATAATAAGTTCATATAATTGTCTACTGTGGTATCATATGCACTTGTAAATGAAGAATGTGGTTGAAATAGATGAACTGATTGGAAAAGATGGAATGTCAATTGCATGAGAATATGGATTTTGTGAATATGAATATGTTTAGATGACGAAGTGGAGTCGTAATATTGTTGTGTTAGTAACATGGAAATAGGATTTTTAATTGTATGAGTATGTTTTGTTTTACGAAAAGTCATAAAATTTAAAGCATGCGGTTAGTACATGATTAATGAGTTAAATAATATATGTGCATGATGGATGTTGTTGCGTGACTTTTGAAAGTAGTAACATGTGATTAGCAATACTGGTTTTATGAGTACTGAGTTGGTTTTGCTTACCTTGTTGTCATTTAAGTTGTTTGGAAGTAAAATCAAATAGTTATAACTTGAGATTCATAAATGATTTTAATGTGATTCCAATTGGAGGTGATAGTTTGTTCTTTTACGATTCTAACGATAGGTCACACGCCCAAAACGACCAAGAAATGAGTGAGTTATGGCTATTTTACGAAAACTGGACAGTGCTGAGAAATGCATAGGTACTCGATTGAGTAGCCTTGGTACTCGATCGAGTAGGGTGGCACTCGATCGAGTACGTCAGTTACTCGATCGAGTGGCCCTGGTAATTTGTTTTACGTGCTTCTGATCTTTACCTACTCGATCGAGTAAGTCACTTACTCGATCGAGTGGCCTGTACTCGATCTAGTGACCCCTGTTTTGGGTCATATGCTTATCTTTTGACATTCGTTGCATATTATGTTTAATTCAAAGCTGTTATATTACTTCTTTATGCACTGTTTTACGTTTGTGTTGGTTCTGAAGCGTAAGTTACCCAATCTTATGATGTAAAGAGTGACACCTATGATGAGTGTGAGTTCGATGGGGAGGACATGAGTTATACGTGGTTGTGATAGATAGTGGAAAAAGAAAAGGAAGATTGGTATGGTTTATTGAGACATAGAGCATGTTTTGTGAGATGAGATGAGCGATATGTTTGTATGTTGAGTAATGTAAAAGTAAATGAATGTGGGCAAGGGATGATGTGAGTTTATGGAACGTGAGAATGAAAAGATTGAAATGAGGGACGCAAATGGTGGCAGTGTGAGATGTGTAAAGAATCATGGAGAGGGATGGTTAGGAGTCGTGTGGGTTAAGAATATACATAGTGAAAGTTCGTTTTAAAGGGGTTGAGAAGAGTGGTATATAGTGAACTTTGTGGAGACATGTCGCGAGGCGGACTTGTAGACAGTGAGTGAGTTTGGGGAGATTTGGTTTATTAAGAGGTGAAACTACGTGTGATTTCTTTGGGCATTTAACGGGATGAAATGAATTTTGATTTCTAGAGATGTACGAAAGAGATGCTTTGTTTGAACAGTGAACGTCGATTTTATGGATAGATTAGTGGCAAGTGTGAGTGATAGCATAATAAGACAAGATCCATGGTAAGAAAGAGTGAGGTGATATCGATATAAAATAATGAGATTTGAGTTTTGGAGCGATGAGAAGGTAATTGGAGCACTAAAGGGTTAGGTAGAAGTAATAAGAAGTTGAGATATTAAATGGAATTGTTGAGTATAAAGAGAAAAGAAGGATAAAAGTAAGATGATAAAAATGTTCACCGGAGTTATGTGATATAAAAGTAAGGAATCATCGGGATGTATGATACTACCAAGAGTAATTGAGTTAATAGTTATACAGAAGTTTCAGGACAACATGATTAATCATGAGTTTTGAGGAATTAAGGGAGCAAGAGGTTGATTTAGTATCTGCACTCTATGAGATTTTAGTGGAGAGTTAGATGACTATACAATTAAGGATGGAATTGGAAATAGTGTTGAGGTGATTTTTGTTGATGTATGTGATGTTCGTTATTCGGGATGTTAACCAAAGATAGGAAAGAAATCGTGATGTTTAGAGATGAGTGTAAGAGGTTTGATGTCCGGACAGCGGTAGTGTTAAGGTTTATGACTAGTGGTTAAGGGTGACGGTATATTAGAAAAGCAGCAAATCTAAAGAGGTTGATTTTGTAGGGACCAGATTGATAAGTATGGTTATGAAAGAGTATAAGAAGTGGTTATATGAGGCGGTTGTTAGTAGTTGAGTATTAATGATGTGGCTACATTTGGCAGAGGGTGATGGATATGCGAATGGGAGAATATGTTATGAGGTGTATACGAGTTAAGCTTGGGTAAGAGGTAACTTTTATCAGGTGGTCACTTACGTGATCAGGATTGACTGGTTGGATGTGATTACGGGTCTGTGATATATAAATGTTTGTGTGAGGTTTTGACCTCACAAGACGTGGTATGGTGTGATTATCATAAAGTTGTTATTTGAATGTTCTGTAATGCATGTTGGGTACGCTAATCTAATTGAATGATATTCAAAAAGGTAATAATTTCAGTGATCTGACATGACTGGTTATACTTGTATGTATTCATGATACATGTCAATCTGTGATATGGTAAGGGGTTGATATTCACGAGGTTATTATCTGTTTAATTCATAAAATATGTTGTGTTATGATTTAGTAAAGTGGATTCAAGTAAGTTTTTCTTGTCTGAGAAGTTATTCTGAGTCAGTGTTTATGGGAGTTGTATGCAGTTGTGATGTCTATCGATGTGGTTGTTGTGCCTCGGGTGGTGATCCGGGCACGGTACATAGTGCTGTGATGCGGGTATTTTCGCACTGCGGTGTGGCTGTTGGTGGCGGTGTTGCGATGCCGTCACCGGTTGTGGTGGAGTAGGCGGGATGATTATGATACGACGCGAGTTTTCAAAAGTACATACCAGTCATACATAGATTGTTGTCTTGTTTGATGTTGCTTCCTGTAAGTTTCAGTTTGTACAGATAGACAGTTGTTTTGTTTATTGATGTTTCTTACCAGTTAAGTTTTGGAATGAGGGTAGAGTATGATATGAAAGAGAGTTGTACATGTTTTCGTTGTTGTCATGGTATAGTGACATTCTGTTGATGGGACACAGTTGTGAGAAGTTGTTACAGTAATTTTGATCTTGTTTTAAGATCAGGCATCGGTAGTCATAGTCATGGCAAGTGATTCGTAGAACATGTGTGGTAATGATCTGATATATGCAGGTGGTTCATAATCCTTTGTTGAGGCAGTGAGTGTAGGGTGTTGACTAATTAGTGTCGTGTTAAGTTATGTATGAGTCTTGCGGTAATGAAAGAAAGGAACTCGAGGATCTAGTGTGAGTGTACGTAACAAGTGTGGATCGTGAGTTATGCTTTTCGCGATAAGAGTTTTATATAGTTTATATAGAGAGGTGTGTCATGTTGCGGTAATAGGGAACAAGTGAAGTTTTGGGTTAAGCTAAGGATTTTGTGGTATAGGTTAGGTGGTGTGACGAGTGAAGTGAAGTATGAGAGTTGTTTAAGTAAGAGAGCCTTGGATATGTGCATGGCGAGTGTTTAGATTATAGGTGGTTATCTTTGACATGCGGTGGTGATGAGGATAATGAAAAGATATATCTAGGATTTAGTATTAGCGAGTTACGAGGACGTAACATTTATCTTAAGAGGAGTAGGATGCGATAAAAGAGATTTTGATGGGTGTGCGTATGGTAATATATTTGGAAGTTTGAGTCTTGATGTCGAATAAAAGGTTGATTCGTGTTGTGGTTAATTTTGTTAAAGGTCATGACCGTGCTTGTAGTAGTTCGATGTTTAGGAGTGTGAGAATATTTCACCAGTGTTGACAGTTGGATGATGATGTTTATGAGTGTTAGTAAACTTCGAGGACGAAGTTCCTTTTTAGGGTGGTAGAATGTAACATTCCGTTTGATGTCTATGAGTGTCTTGATTTTGGATTTGATAGTGGATGATATTATGGAGCTAGCAGCGTTAGAGGATGGTAGTTGGTTATGTATGGAGTTGGTGTCGTGAGAGATATATATGTGGTGGATACGATATCGTGAGTCCTGTTAAGGAAGTAAACATAGTTGGTGGAGTGGGTGTTAAGAGTTCATGTTTTATGTTTGGTCGAGTTCTTGAGTTCTTAGCTATGTTGTTGTGTCTTGGTCGAGTTAGTATGGTTGTTTTTATGTACGGGTTGAACTTCGGGGACGAAGTTCTTTTTAAGGAGGGAAGACTGTAATACTACGGTTTTATGAGTCTCTGGGTACTCTATCGAGTAGGCCTTACTCTGTCGAGTAAGGGTGAGTTGCGTTTTTAAAATAGTTTCTGACCTGTTGGGTACTCGATCGAGTAACGTTGATACTCGATCGAGTAAGGGGGCACTCGATCGAGTACCTCAGCTACTCGATCGAGTAGCCGGTTTACGGGGAGTTATTTCTCGGGTTTTGTTAATTATGCAATTAAGGTATATATTACTTCCGTCATTGTTCTTAAACACTTTTTCAAAACCTAATTACTGTCAAGAGAGAAAACAAAGTACGTTCTTCGCTTTAATCGCATTGTTAGCAAATCCCGGAGTTTGGAAGGTCGGATTTCACCTTTCGTTATACCGTTGAGATCCTTGCGTCGAGGGTAAGATATATGTACTGTTTTTATAGTATTTCCTTTAAGTTGATTAAACCCTAATATGGGGATTTGGGGGTTTTGTAGATTATGATTGGTAGTGATTATATGTTTGTATGTTAATAGGAGGATTCGTAGAGGAAGCGTTTTGATATCAGCTGTGAGATCATCTGATTGTGTTGTGCTTTCAAGGTAGGGTTTCCCTACTCAGTATTAATTACATAATGTGTGGTGATTGTGCTGTAATTAGTGATTGGTGATTGTGCTGTAATTAGTGATTGGTGATTGTGTTGTAGTTAGTGATTGATGATTGATACAGACGGTTGTTGATGTTGTATTGTGATTGCTGGTTGTTTGTCTCTGGTTCTCGAGATGCGTTCTCGGCTGAGTGGAGTCACTTGCGGGAGTGGCTTCACGCCCTAGTTTCGCCCTTCGTGGAACCGCCACGGAAGGGGATGTGCACATTAATGGGATAGGGTTATCGCTCGGTATGTTGAGCGGGGATTTGGTGGGTACGGTCATTTGCGGTCCCCCTTTTGGCGAGGCTGGTCAGTGGACGATCGGTGACGGAGATTGATTGGAGTGGGTGATTGTGTGTGATTTGTTTGAGCTATGTTGTTTGTTTATCTTGTTGGTTATATAAATTGTGTGATTAGTCTTGACCCGTTTAATGTTTTAAAAGCGTGATGATCCATTCGGGGATAGTGAGCAGTTATTGAGCAGGTATGATATGATGCGTATGGGATAGCTGGGATGAGTCATCACGTGGCAGTTAGAAGTCTTCCGCTGTGTTAGACGATGTTTTATAGCTTTGATAGTTTTAGCAGTAGACCGTCTGAGAATCTTGTATTTCTTTTATCAGTTTTGTAGTTGGTTTGTAATCACTTTAAACATTATTTACTTTAAGTATGTTTCGTTATTATCTTATGATTATCATTACCTCGGGAAACCGAGATGGTAGCACTTCCATGCCTTAAGTGGTCCTGGTAAGGCATTTGGAGTATGGGGGTGTTACATTATCGTATTTGTTGGAAGGGAGAATTATATTGCATTGTGTTGGTTGATATTAATAATTGAGATGAGGTGATTTAAATTGTTACCGTTGATTGTAATTGTGAAAATTGGTGAAAAGCTGTGCGACAGTCAGATGTACATTGTTAAGGGAGTTTGTACTCTGGGGTGATGGTAATATGTACATTGTGAGGGAGGGGTACTATTACATAATGGCGGTACATTGTTAAGGGAGGGGTACCAAAGTAATGTGAGCACGTTGTTAAGGGAGGTATTCTAAGTCATGGAAAGGAGCACGTTGTTCTGGGAGTTGTGCAATGTGAATGGAATTTGATTGCCTATCGTATGTTCTTGTTGTTAGAGTTTATTCCTACTCAACCTCGTGGTTGACTGTGTATTCGTGAACATCTGTGATGAACCACAATGAGGAGCAGATTTGAGAGGTACTAAAGATTAGCTGACTTGGGAGCTATGGGATGCGTGAGGACTTGGCCAATCTACCTAGAAGTCTAGACCACATTGATTATTTAGTCACTATATTTATTTCTGCTGCGAGTTGTATCTTATTTTATATTATTTTAGTTTGGTTAAGTTGTAATAAACATGTAATCACTAAGTTTTAATTTAAAGTACTTTGATGAGTTGGACTTTGTTATTCACTACCTCGGGAAACCGAGATGGTAACACTCTCAATGACTTGGGATGTCTAGCTAAAGGCTCCTGAATAAATGAGGTGTTACAAAATGGTATCAGAGCGACCCTGCGACCGTGTGGTGAGCCTGTGGTCAGGAGTACCCGGCTCATCCACCTAGCGGGGGAGGATTCTAGGCTTGGTTGCGGTCAAGTTTGAGGTAGTTTGAGGCACAACGAGGACGTTGTGTTCTTACGTGGGGAGTTTGTAACACCCCAAGAATTGAGAGTAATGTTGTCCCATATCGGGAAATTATGGAGCTTGTGATATGTTTATAAGATAGAGATTGTGATATGTTTATAAGAGATTCTACTCACCACTCTAGTAACAAGGTCTTATACTTTTGGGCTTAAGTGAAGACAAATAATGGCCCAAAGGTACACATCCCATCTTATTGGGACTGAGTTACAACGGTGGTGAGTCGAGTTGTTATACCACCCAACCTGAATAGCATCCCTCAAATGCCTTACAAATTATGACAAATAGAGATCACTAAAATTCTCAACATTTTGTCACATTCAAAAATACATAAAAAAATGAGCTCAGTACAAAAGACAGGTAAGATGGTAAAATAAATCAGGACTACTTGTCTTAAGCTCTCCTGACAGGGTGAGGGCCATAAGCCCTCCTAACAGGCAACCTCCCCTTCTTCCCAAAAAGCCCTCCAGACAGGCTGAGGGCCATAAGCCCTCCTGTCAGGCGTTATCTTGACAGGTATAAAACTTCAAACCACGCACATAGAGGAAATTAGAATGCTGCTTCAAATTACATACGCATACACAGTACGTGAAGATCAAAAGTAAAGTTTTGTCCAGGGAATATCCCCTCCCCCCTGGATGTGTCAAAAGCTAGCTAAAATATTCAAAGTTTTGTCCAGGTAACATCCCCCCTAGATGGGTCAAAAAGTTATCCTAAGCAAAATTATTAACTTGCGTTGGAGGCAGTGGCAGAACCAATTCCTTCATCAACACTCTCTTCGTCATCATCATCCTCATCAGCTTCATCTCTGCCAGAATCACCCCTGCCCTTAGTTGGAGGAGAGTCGACCTCATCATCAGTATGCAGTTTGTGTAGATCAGGGTAGGCAGGATTAAGATCAGCCATCTCTTGCTCAGGATTCCAGTATGGCCTGACCTCAACAGGCTCCTTCATAGCATCAACCCGACCCTTGCCAAAGAAGTACAGGGCAGCATGGTTATACCTTCTCTACACCGTGTCCCTCTCAATAACTAGCTCCTCATTTGCTTTCATAAGATCCTGTATAGCCTGCTTTTCAGCTTTGAGCTCATCCTGGACAACAACAAGTTTGGCCTGAGTGGATTTCACTACATTCTGAGCAGACCCCAGCTTGGACATTTTAACAACCAATTTTTCTTTGCCTGCCTCGTTCTCCTTCTTTAGGGCCTCATTTTCCTCTTTCAGTGCCTCAAGTCAGTCTTCAAGGCTTCAACATCCTTCTTCAAACACTGCACCTCCCAGTCCAAGACATTGGTCTTGGAATTAGAGGACTTTAATTCACAAGAATCCCTCAACATATCATTCACTTTCTGCACGAAATCATGAGCAGGTAAGAGAGAGCAGGGCTAAAAATTGAAAAACAAGAAAAACAACCAGAAAAAAGGAGCTATACCCCCTGCAGCATAACAATCAAGTCAGCAGCACAATCCTTAGAATGATACATAGCAGCCACAGCCTGGGCAGATGATTCCTCAGCATGGTACATGGAGTAAGGATCATCAACCAAGAAATAATGAGATTGGATCTGCTCCTTGGCAAACTGAACATCACCAAGCCTAGCCCTGACTTCCCTGACTTCACTTACACCTTCACCAACAACCCCAACCTCTTCAGGAACCACTTCCTGCCTTTTCCTTTTGCTAGCCTGCCTGGGTTCATCAGGATCACCCACAGCCTGCGGAGGGGACACCAGTTGAGCCTGATGAGTAGGAACCTGAATCCGAAGAGTACTATCACTTCCTGTAGCCTCACTACTCCGAGACTTCTCCCCAGTAATTTGGGAAATCCCTGCCTTCACTACAGACATGCCAAAACCAGCAATCCTAGCAGAAGTCCTGGTAGCCACACGACGAAATCCTATATCAGCACTACTAACGTATGCTCAAGCATAAAAATTAACACAGAAGAATGAAACTTACTTCCAGATGTTGAGGCCCTTGAAGCCTTAACACCCTTAGCAGGCTTGTAAGTACTCAGTTTAGCCTTTTTAAAATGAGGCAGAGGCTCTTGGCCAAGGCAAGTAGGCCAAGTCCTCTCCTCCTCCGACAGGGCCATGAAGGCTGCAATACGATCAGCCGACCCTTCAGCATCAGGATCACAAGCCCAATCAACCACTAAGGCACAATACAAGTAATTTTGTATTATAAATTTTTTATAAATCATTATGTTCTAAATTATATGCAGGGGAATACTTATCACCCTACATGGCTGGATAGCTGAGATAGTGAGCAAGTTATGATTGAACAAGTTACCCCCTAATGAATCTGAAAACTTCCTCCTAGATACCACTTGAACTGAGAGGGGGGTCCTTTATTCCTTAACTACATATACTGATGATTGCAAGGTGGAGTTTATTCCATAACAACAGCATGTGCCCCGCAATAGGCTGTTATCTTGTCCTGAAATTGTTGAATTATGAGGAGCCTCAAGGCCTGGAATATCATTGTTCCACCTTAATTGAATCAGAAAAGTGGTTATCTACCTCTGAATTACTTGAGCCAGAAGCCTCAAGGTGGGAACCAACTGTTAATGGTGAAATGAATCAAGTTGGAAACTGTTGTCCAACTCATTTGGTAATATTGAGGCTAGTGCATGAAAACAGAAACAGGCTTTCAGATGCTGTGGCAAGATCTCCTAGTGATGACATCTATCCTTAAAACTTGAATCTCAGTGATCATTATCTGCACAGGCCATTTCATTTGGCTTTTTGAAATGTGCACTGGGAAAGGAATGAGGCTGTGGAAACCTAGAGCAAGTCTCATTCAGAACTTGTTCTTAATACCATGAAGCCTGATATTTCATTTGCGAGCATCAACCTTGAACTTAAGGCTGGTCTAGTTTTTAGAAAACAAGACCCTGTTATGGTATTTGATCCAGGAGTAAGAGGCATGATACTAGTCAATGAAATCAAAACTGTTCTTCTGGTCGAGCAAAAATGTGAGAATTTTTTTTCTAACATCCCAAATTTGGGGTCAAATTTTTTCAACGTGGGGCGGTTGCAGCAGGAACTAAGGCCTAGGTCCCTTCATTTTTGAGGTCAACCCTATTAGGTTCATATACCAATTATTAGACTCCTCTAATAGTGAACTAATTAACTTGTTAATTATTTGTTCTTTAGATATAGTGCATGCATAACAAAAGGAAAGATTTATAAGAAAACAATGTCCCTTACATTGTAAATTTCGGATTTATGGGCACAAGTAAGTCTCCTACCTTCACTTGTTCTTGAGCTATGATGAATATTAGGATGATCCTCCAAATACTTCAAGTATAGAAGCCACTCCTCTTGATTGAACCCAAGATTATCCCTTATCACTACTAAATAATATGTGCTAGATATTTGTTTAGTAGTTTACCTTAAAATTGATTAATAATACTCATATATTACACTAATAATATTAGTAATCTTATTGAACAATTTGAATCAAACTTCTCAAGTTTTGGTGGAGAAGAAATGAATATGTGTGAGAGTTTGCATGTAAAGCATCTTGTGAGAGAGTGAGTGGAAAAAAATATAAGAACAAAAAATGTCCTCCGTCTCACATAAGTGGTCCGGCCACTAAGCTCTTTTTAGAGCATTTTTCTTCTCAAAAAAAATCCTCATGCAAATGCTTTATGGCAAGTGTCTTATAAGGTGGAGGCAACATGACAAGTGTTGTTGGTGTCATAAGGTTTTTGGACAAAATAGAATACTTAGGACAAGTGTCCTATCTCCTCTTAAAAACCGGTGCCATGCACTCATTATGGTCCATTTTTGTCTTATAATATTTGTCCCACAAATGCTTATAAGTTTTATGTTTAATTATCTTACATAATTAAATATTAATTTGATCATACAACAATTATGTGACAAATTAACAAACATATATTCACTCAACTTATTGAGTAATATTTTATCATTATATCAACATATAATGGGTCCCATAATAGCTAGTTAGTTAAATTTACAACCTCTTGTAAATGTAAATAACTAATTACCTCTACCTCGAAACATTTATAAAACCTCAACATAATTTAGTAAATTAACATATTAATTAACTAAATAGGATCTTATTTAATCACATTATAATAAGATACATATTTCCTCTCATAAATATAAATTGTTCATATTTAAGGAATTAATCAACTTGTATCGACATACAATTAATTAATTAACTTTACTGATAAGGGCATCATCCTTTAGGTGTGACCTTAAGGGATCAACTGACCACCACCGTCCTACGACAGTAACGTCAAACTCTAGCAAGCCAATCGTTACCGATTAATGTTGATCAGTTGACTATATAATGAATCATTCCTTACGTATTCTTAATATGAGATTTAATTATGATATTAAATCATGTGATCGCACTATTGTTGAGGACACATTTTCCAACAATCTCCCACTTGTCCGAGACAAGTGTGCGTCGCCAATTCTCTTGTCCTATTACAATCTCCCACTCAATGCAAGGTGTCTTGCAGGTCGTACTTACACTTGATCATATCTTGAGTGGTTTCCTGGATCTGGAGAGTAACTGTCTGACCGGAATTATCTACCATAGATACCTTCCGAGCGTGGCCACGCATTTCCAGTTAACAACTCCTCGAGTGGCCTTGAGATTTCAAACAACCCTGACAAGGGGTGGACAATTCCTATTGCACTATTCCCTTTGTTCAGCCACAGTTCATCATAACCCAAAAAATACCCAGTTTGACCTCATTTACGAAGTCGTAGAGTATAAATCAAAGCTAATCAGAAATTTCTGCCAACTTGGGCGAATAGTCTCTAGTCAAAAGAATTGACTCATAAGAATACTATAGTAGCTCTTGCCACGACCAGGCTTTATGAATTACCAGAACTCTATAAGCGGTCACTGCCCGACAGAGAGTCCCATACAGTTTTCCTATGTGATCGACTAGTCATCCCGTATGACTCTATGGCCCTTGAACTTGCCATCAATCGCATCACACTCTAGTCACTTCGAGACGTCACCTCATATAAGTTACTAGGGGCGAATACCATGTCAATCCAGTTCACTTTAATGGGGTTCAATAAAACTCAAACGATAAATGCGATTATCACATATGAATAGTCATACACTATTACTACTTCATATCCTATAATCTTTAGTATATTATTAACATTAGTTAAAATGCAATAAAAGCTTGGCAAACAGATATACCCTATATCCATATATTCCAACTTTATCAATTGCTATTTCCTTCTTTTCAATGTTATTTCTAATAACTTGAATTTATATCTAAGTATTTGTCTAGTCTTCTTGCTAGACTTGGGTTCTTTAACTTGAAAGATGCTCCCACTGTTATCACATAACTTGTGATAAAGTCATTTGTAGAGGGATTCACCCTTAATCCCTACGTTGACCATTTTATCACAATTTACTTAGATTCCTTTTGTAGAATTTGCAATGCACTAAAATACTTTTCTAGTCTCTTACCCCTTAGTCAATAAGTCACCCTAGGATTTCAACAAATCCCTTTTGAGTTTGGAAACTCAAGTTTGTGCAACCCTTCAACACCCAAATCAGTTTATCACTCAAACATATGAACAAGACTTCAATTGTTCTTTAAGGCTTTCACAAGATCATCTTATGAATTAACTTGTTATTGACTCATTATGCTCCTAGCATATGGTTCATTACAACACATGCGTCTGTTGGCATACATGATCGTTCTAATGGCGGAAACATTAGAATTCGATTTCATGTGACCAACAACTTAATAGGTTCAGTGAATGACTATGACTCAATCATAGTAATTCCACTTCCATCAACATGAATAGCCTATTCAACCTTGTTGATGTTAAATAGATACGAAAGATCTTATCCTCATAAGACTCTCAACTCTATGCCAATATTCTCTCTCATAGATTCAAAATCTAGAATACTTTGCATCCCTTTCCTAGTCTCCCAATCACTCTTGCCAGAAGAGAGCATTGGTACATTATTCTCAATAAGTAATATGTTATGAATATATAAGACATGGAAAAATGACTTTGGCTCCCACTTAACTTCATGTATAATCATGATTCTTCAATCACGTGAATGAAACCATTCACTATTATCACATAAACGAAAAATATAATCCTTTAACGCTTGCTTAAGACCATTCTAGGATCACTTAAGAAAGCTACGCATAAGATGTGAGGATTCTTAGATCTTCATCTAAGGTTTTGTGTTCCAAACACATCCTTCTCTAAATTCCCATTTTAGAAAAGCGAAATTTATTTGCCATTTTTCATTAAAATGAAATGCGGCAATTCCTAATATAATTAATCTTCATCAACATCTTCATGTCAATCTTATGCATTTGAGTACTCTAAAGCTCTATTTACCTTTAAAGAGACCCTTGCTTTAAAATAAATATACTCTTGAGTAACAATTTTCAGATTGTAATGCTATGGCTCGTATGTAACAAGGTCGATTTGGGACAAGGTCATAATACCATTACTTTCGCAAAGCAATATTTTAACCAATAAGGCATGTGCGATAAACTCCCACTGAGCTATACTCCCACTCTATCTTTATAGATTATAGTTCAACTATACTCCCACTCTATAGTTCTATTACTTTCACAAAGTAACACTATAAGACATGTTTGTAACGATCCAATTTACTCTCACTCTATCTCTCAGAAAACATCTATCTTCTTGAGAGATAGCTTTGTGAGTTACAAACATATATATATGGTGGAATATTAGGAGTTTATATAGACTATGTATTAGCTTTCAAAAGGCCATCCCTAACATGGCAATTTGATTCATGTAATATACGAGTCTTATCCATGTCATCTGTTTAATAGACTCTCTATTCTAGGTATCTCATGGTTAACCATCCGTTTAGAATTACTTGTCCGTTTTGGATTGTAAATTCCCAAAATTGAGTTCAACAACTCAAACCAACTCATATTAGTTTGATCTTATGGGTAGTGACACTAGGTCATAATCCATCTTTAATAAATCAAATTTATTACTTAGATCTTTGCCACTACGATCGGATCGTAATGCTTTAGTCTTTTCTTTAATTGGTTCTCTACACCATTTAGAAATTTCTCAAATTTCTTAAATGCTTCACTTAATATTTGATTCAGTAAATATACCCATATATACTTAAATCATCGGTAAAAGTGACGAAGTAGTCATAAATTCTCCTTGTGGTGATGCTCATTATAACACATACATCGGCATGTATTAGTCCCAACAAATCACTTGCTCATGTCCCTTTACCACTAAAGGAAGTACAAATCATATTGCAAAGGAGACAAGATTCGCATATTCCATATGATTGAAAATCAAATGGTTCATTAAATCCAATCGACACTAGCATTTAATGCGTTTCTCATTTATGTAACCTAATTGAAAAAGTCAAATGTACAAATAATTTGGATTACTAGTTATGAGTCTTTTGGATCGTATTATGTAGATATCATTGCTTGAGTTGGAAGTGTCTTAAAATTGTATATCATAAAGATAAGTGACATGGCTCACAGCTATGTCTATTTTCAACAAAATACAACAATTGTCTTTGATGGCAAAATATAAATCCTTTCATCTCTCACATAGAAATGGAAATAATGTTTTAGACATAATCGGTACATAATAACAACTATGTTGATTACAACTCAAAGCTTTTAGCTAAAACAAGTACATAAGTCCTCTTCAACTGGTGGCTACCCTAGCTCCATTTCCTTGTCGGATATTCATATCACTCTTGTTTAGCTTTTCCACATTTCTAAGTCCCACTTGGAGTAATAAGTCCAACTTTGATATCTCCCAAATATTTGGGACAATTTCGCTTCCAATGGCCCATGACATTACAATAATGACATTCCTCATAGGATTGGGCACCCTTCTTGGTCTTGGTTTTGGTAGTCCCACTGTCTATTTCCAATTCATTATCAGATTTGGGTTTCTCACCCATCTTTGCCTTTCCTTTATTACTATCAATACTCCTTTCATTTGCAAGGATACTCTTGCTAGAACTCCCACTGAATTTAATATTTCTCCTTGTTTCTTCAAACATGGATGCCTTGGGTTTTATTAGATTTTCTTCACAAGATTTTCTTTCCAGGTGGTGGGCAATAATATTGGAGTGGGTGGTGTGGAGGTGGTGAAGAAGCAAAAATTTCCATCCTGACCAATGCTAACGCGTAATTCTCTAATCGTATCATTGTCATACTCGGAGCATTTTTCATCAAATGATTGGAGCCATGTATCAACGGTGATTGGTATAGGAGTATTAGATGAATTCATTGTGTATAATTAACTACAAAAACGGAAATGGAGGAAATAATTAACATCTATCGTTTCAATAATACTCGTGAATTACACTACAAGTATTGTATTTATATAGTGACCTCCACCTAACTATATAAATGATTCCGGTATCCAAATTCATATTAATACGGGTACGGTGAGTCGACTCATCCCTTATTAATATAACTCGGTGGATTAACCTCTTAATCGATTCTACTATTAGAACTCTCGGTCGATAGAAATTACTCTAATTTTCATCTTTATCCCGGAACTCATGCGACTACGGTCACGAATACTTCCATTGAGCTCAATCCAAATTTCGATGTAATAACATTTTATTACCCACTTACCCAACGTAACAAGGTTTGTATTACGGTGAAGCCGGCTTAACTCCCTTATGAAATTAGGATCATGGTTTCTACTATTTGGTAAGGCTATTTCTCAATTATTATATGTGAGAGGTCTTGTCAATTTATTATCTATCACGTTTTAAGTGAACTAAAGCGGTGAACTACGATAATTATAATTGACACAGTCGATCACTCGATTTGATATGCATGTTGTTGTTTATGGCGATTTGGCGATTTGGCAATGCATGTAACATATTAAAAGAAAGGCTAAGCAATAATAAAGTTCCTAGTATGGCCTTCCTAAAATAGAAAATCTAATAATCTATTACATATTCGGAAACCAACTCCATTGATCCCTTGAATCTTCAAGTGGCACGCTTCCCAAGACACCGTCTTCGTCGGATCACCTTTCCGAATGGCACCGTTATTGAAGATACTCCATAATTACAAATAATAATAAAAATACAATGCTATTCCTATTATACATTTGTAAAATGGAAAAACTAATAAAAATAAAAGTGATACGAGATCACATTAAATTACAATCGAATCAATATTCCCTTTCATTACGGGCTATATCGATTAAAACTAAGGCCATCCTAAGATAAAATTACATAATTCAAAATTACATAAATAAAAGACATTCAACAATTGAAATATGCAGCATTATAATATGTACCTATCATGCCAAATGATGTGCCAAATCGCCCTATTTAACTTATGTCGTACATATAACCCGGTTTTATGGAAATGCGTGATAATAACCTTTTAAATCACTAATTAACACTTAAATCTCATCTAAGCTCAATTTAATTACCCTAACACTTTTTAGGACTCAAAAATTAGTCATCACTCAATTTTTGACAATAATTCAACTTGATTTAATTTTATGCTCATTTTTTACCTTAAAATCATAATATTTATGAAATAAATCCAAATTAAATTATAAAAATTTCAAAATTTGAATTTTAAATTTTTGAACATTCTGGAATAATTCCATGATACTCATAATATCAAAATTCATGGTTTAAAGTTTCGAATTATTTTTTGAGAAAATATAGTTTTATTTTATCGGATGTATCTCATAAAACATTTAAAGTATCCGAAAATTAATCCAATAATCTTTACAACCTTAGATATGATTAGTGGGATATTTATTCAACCTAAAATAATTTTTTCATGCCATGCAATATGTTTTAGCTATTTATGCCAAAATAGTCACTATTTATGCCATTTTTACACTAAAAATTCATAAATCATGCTAAATGAGATCATTTAATCTCAAAATTTACATACACTCTGTAAATTATGCATGTGACAACATATTAAAGTTTCATGGCCCAATTCGAAATATAACTATTTTTAACCATTTAACCTCTTTTAATCCATTTTTATCTCATAAAACTCATAAATCATGCAATATTAATCCAATTAATACGAGCTTTTACACACAACTTTTAAAATTTGCATGTGAGGGCATATAAAATTTTCAAGGTTAGAGACTTAGTTTAACTATTTTTAGCATTTTAATTCCCATTTTAGTCATAAAAATGTAATAAAATGACCAAAAATCATTAAAATGAGCAATAAATTTCCATAAATCATAAAAATGACCTAAAAAAATTTTAGGACAAGAATATATAACATGCATGATGATTTCGTGACTTATACTTATAAATCACAAATTTTTAGTTTTATATGTTAACTTTTTAACTCGGAAAAACAATAACCGATTATGCATGCAACATCCTTATGCTCTGATACCACTTGTTAGGTTCATATACCAATTATTAGACTCCTCTAATAGTGAACTAATTAACTTGTTAATTATTTGTTCTTTAGATCTAGTGCATGCATAACAAAAGAAAAGATTTATAAGAAAACAATGTTTCCTTACATTGTAAATTTCGGATTTTTGGGCACAAGTAAGGTCTCCTACCTTCACTTGTTCTTGAGCTATGATGAATATTAGGATGATCCTCCAAAGACTTCAAGTATATAAGCCACTCCTCTTGATTGCACCCAAGATTATCCCTTATCACTACTAAATAATATGTGCTAGATATTTATTTAGTAGTTTACCTTAAAATTGCTTACTAATACTCATATATTACACTAGTAATATTAGTAATCTTATTGAAAAATTTGAATCAAACTTCTCAAGTTTTGGTGGAGAAGAAATGAATATGTGTGAGAGTTTGCATGTAAAGCATCTTGTGAGAGAATGAGTGGAAAAAAATATAAGAACAAAAAATGTCCTCCCTCTCACATAAGTGGTCCGGCCACTTAGCTCTTTTTAGAGCATTTTTCTTCTCAAAAAAAATCCTCATGCAAATGCTTATGGCAAGTGTCTTATAAGGTGGAGGCAACATGACAAGTGTTGTTGGTGTCATAAGGTTTTTGGACAAAATAGAAGACTTAGGACAAGTGTCCTATCTCCTCCCAAAAACCGGTGCCATGCACTCATTATGGTCCATTTTTGTCTTATAATATTTGTCCCACAAATGCTTATAAGTTTTATATTTAATTATCTTACATAATTAAATATTAATTTGATCATACAACAATTATGTGACAAATTAACAAACATATATTCACTCAACTTATTGAGTAATATTTTATCATTATATCAACATATAATGGGTCCCATAATAGCTAGTTAGTTAAATTTACAACCTCTTGTAAATGTAAATAACTAATTACCTCTACCTCGAAACATTTATAAAACCTCAACATAATTTAGTAAATTAACATATTAATTCACTAAATAGGATCTTATTTAATCACATTATAATAAGATACATATTTCCTCTCATCAATATAAATTGTTCATATTTAAGAAATTAATCAACTTGTATGGACATACAATTAATTAATTAACTTTACTGATAAGGGCATCATCCTTTAGGTGTGACCTTAAGGGATCAACTGACCACCACCGTCCCACGACAGTAACGTCAAACTCTAGCAAGCCAATCGTTACCGATTAATGTTGATCAGTTGACTATATAATGAATCATCCCTTACGTATTCTTAATATGAGATTTAATTATGATATTAAATCATGTGATCGCACTATTGTTGATGACACATTTTCCAACAAATCCAACTTCCATATGACTGATACAAGGCAATGACATAGTTGGATTCATTTTAAGTATATTTTGAACAAATATTCAGGTTTGTTGTTATGATTTCAGAAGGGAATAATTGGCTCTTCATAACATCAATTTTGATCATCATTCTTATACCATTATAAGGTTCAGATATCATCTAGATATGAGCCGTGGAATGAGAACAAGAGTTATCTCATTTTAAAGAACACAAATTCAAAAGAGGAACAAAGCAAATCTGAAATCTTCAACAGTTCAGAATATCTGGTCTGACTTCAGATGGCTATATCTGATGATCTACTTGCTTAAAATTTTAGTTCTTTACATGTATAAAATCTTAGAGGAGTCTAGTTTCCTATGGAGTTAGAATCAATAATATTCAATGTGTAGATTTATCGCAATAAGCCTTCAAAGACTGTCACGATTTAATGCAATGTTGTTTCTGAAACTGGCTTATATGTGTTCAGACTTGAATAACTCAAAATCTACTGGGTAATTTTGGATAATTCTTTTTGGCAGAGAAAGTTAACATCATTAGCTTTCATTTGATGTATGTTGGACATTTTTAACCTTCCTAAGCTATGAGGTAAGATTTTTCATGCTGCGAGGCGCAAAGCCTTTGGAATTTGCCTCCTTCACTGCTTTATCTTAAAGGGCCATGCGGATGCGGAAATGATAGGTGACCCGCGATTCTTGGGTATTATCGAGCAAATGGAACTACGCAAGAGCACAGCTTGCTTGGTATTAGGAGAGACCATCTTAGGGTTGGATAACCGAAAGGCGAACCGCGAGCTCCCGAATCTAGGAAGTCCTATCATTTTACAGGTAAAACGATCCCATATTCTTCCTTTTTCTTTTTTTTCTTTTCCTTTTTTCCTTTCTTTTTTTTTTCTTTTTCCGACCGTGAGTCCTCCGGGAGAAATGGATTATAATGCTTGACCCCTTTTTGTAGATTTGGCTGATAGAGAGGCTATGATTGATCGAGCCCCCAGTTGATGTGCTTGGATACCGATCACGATCGATCGTGATGAAGAAAAGGCTATACATGGTGGACTTCACTCGAGTGTGCAACTATTGGGAGAACAAACTAAATAACAAAGGAGGTCCCTTGATTAGATGGATCATCCCTTGGTGGCATCTCAAAGCATTGACATGAGTATCATCCCTTGATCCTACTTGATCTATTCGCGTCCCCGGCTTGGAGTTCATGGTCAGCATATTCTGGGAGAGGTTGATGAGGCAAGTGGGCATGAAGCAGAAAATTCCAAAGCTTAACACCGTACCACAGACAACACTGGCGCACACCTCTGAGTCATGTCGTGACTGGGCACTTCGTTGGGCCCAAAGGAATATGTGGTTTATACCTGCCCTAGTTGGTTCGTTGTGGGTGTCGGATTCTTACTTACAGTGGATGAAGGTTAGTACTTCGGAAGAGCGCGAGAAGCTAAGGAAACATGAGCCGGTTGACTACAAGATCCGTGAAGTGGCGAAAGAAAACCAGAAATACTTGACCGAAGAAGAAGCTTGATTCTGAGTCGTTCGCCCGAAGAAGAAGCCAAGGAATGCTCCTATTGAGAAGTTGGTTGTGGATCGGAATGGAAAGACTAGGCCCCGAAAAAAAAACCATTGGTGATTAGGTTAGAGATAATGCAAGAGCATCCCCCTAGAGGTCGAGATAAGAAGTATGATAAAAATGACAAAGGCAAAGGAAAAATGGAAGAAAAGAAATAGCCTAAGTCCTTATTAGTATTTATTATTATTGTTGTTATAATAAGCGGCAGGGTTTTTAGAATCCTAGCTTAGCATTAATTTCAGCATTTTGGCGTACTACTAATAGATGAACAAACTGGTCATTTTAGTTAGAAACTTTAAAAAATTCATTTTATTTATTCTTTCGAATTCCAAGTGCCAAAGAAAATGTCCTTCTATTCACATTTTGGATTAAAAAATTAGTTGGGTTGTATCCTGTGAAGAATTGCCTACGTATTTATTGAAAATGAAATCAAACCCAGAACGTAGTTCGAAATAGAAAATGTAAAGGAATAAATGTTCGAAGCAAGAGCTTGTAATGAACGTAAGGAATAAACACGGTGCTTTACTTACTCTTAAGAATGCAATTAAGTTATTCGATGATACTGAGGATAAAACAAAAAAAAATGTCAAAACGCAAGAGCGAGGTGACACTAACTTTGAGGCCGTCTGGGGCCATGTATTACGTAAAGTAGGAGCGGCACGTTTATCCCACGTGGCGCGTTTTTTAGGTCTATTCTAAGGGTAAAATTGCTTAAGTTGGTCTAGTTTAGTCAGATTTGAAAACTCATTCCCGTCTAGGCCTGAAATTCTAACTGTACCCCCCTGAAAGTATATATTTGACTAGATAAGGCCCGGCCCAATTAGGCTTGAATTTTCCCCTTGGGTTGACTGGTAGAAGAGCTCGGGCGGATTTAAGACCTAGATCTCCCTTTTTGATGTTTTAGGGTTGGACTCTTTTGTTGAGGGCTCTCCTAATTCGTGCTTGATATGTACGGACATTATGCAAGGCACGTAATCTTCGTCCGTCCAACAGGACGGTTCTTCGTACCTATCCTTATTCATTTTGCTTCCGGGAATTGGCTTTCGAGTAGAATGCCTAGAGATGGGACCTCTAGCTCTACTGTATGGCTTCTATGCCATATGTTGGATAGAAAGGAGTAGCCTAAGTGGGCGTCCTAACTGCAGTTCGATATCCCCATAATGCAAAGGATATCTTGCTAGGCCAATCACGATAGTTGTCGATCATTTTCGTGAGGATCATGACAACATTTTTGTTTGCTGCCTCCACCGCACCATTAGTCTAAGGTCGATAAGGGGAAGAGTGATGATGCTTAATTTTATACTTGGCCAGTAACTATTCAGTTTCAGCTTGAAAATGGGACTCATTGTCACTGATTATCTTATGTGGACACCCATATCGACACATGATATTGGTTTGTATGAATTTAGCCACATGTTTGGATGTTAGAGCAATATAGGATGCTGCTTCTACCCATTTCGTGAAGTAATCGATGGCCACTAGGATGAAACAATGACCACCCGTTCCAGCTGGAGTGATCTTCCCGATGATGTCAATTCCCCAAATAGAAAACGGTCAAGGAGATGTCATCTTATATAGTAAAGATGGTGGGACGTGTTGCACATTCCCGAAGATCTGGCAATTGTGGCAATGCCTTACGTATTTGATGCAATCTGTCTCCACCGTTGTCCAATAGTATCCTAAACGCATGATTTTCTTTGCCATCATTGTTCCACTCATATGAGGTCCGCACTCTCCATCATGGACTTCCTCCATAACTTTCTTTACTTTTGAATGATCGAGGCAAATCAAAATGATGCTTTGTGGCGTTCTCTTGTATAAATCCCCTTTATTCAGTACATATTGAGATGGTAGTAAACGAATCACTCGATGTCCCCTCTTATCCATATCAGGTGGGTATGCACCGTGAAGCTTGTAATTCAAGATGGCTTGGTACCAAGGCTCCTCTTTATTTTCGCTTTCGTTGGTAAGAATGTGAACATAAGCTGGTTTAGACCATCGCTCAATGCATAGTGGCATTTCTATCATGTTGTCGGGCATGTTGATCAAGGATGCAAGAGCGTCTGCAAACTGATTTTATTCTCGAGGTAAATGCAAATAGATAACTTGGTTGAAAAATTGGCCACTTGATCTATCCTGGCTTGATATGGCGCAAGGCTTTTACTTTGGATTTTCCAAGATTCGGTAATTTGGTTGATAATTAAAGATGAATCGCCATGGACTCGGAGTCTCTTGATGCCTAAACTGACCGCTGCTTGTAAACCGATGAGGCAGGGCTCATATTCTGCCGCGTTATTAGTCACCTCGAAGTCGAGTTTGACAGAAGTCGGTGTATGCTCACCTTTAGGAGAAATAAGCAATACTCCTATACCATACCCTACAAGATTGGAAGCCCCATCGAAATAGAGATCCCATGATTCTGCGTTGGTGTGTAGAATATCTTCATCTAGAAATGACCATGTATTTATCACTTGGGTATCATGAATTGGGTTGCCTGCGATGAATTTGGCTAGCGCTCATCCTTTAATGACCTTCAAAGGTACATATTTGAGATCAAACTCTGAGAGCATCAAAGTCCATCTTGCCAAACGCCCATTTAAGGCAGGTTTTTCGAAAATATACTTGATAGGGTCCATCTTCAAGTACACCTTGACGGAATAACTAAGCATATAATGACGTAACTTCTTGGTTGCCCACACAAGACCGAGGCATGTTATTTCAAGCGGTGTATACTTAGTATCATATTCTAAGAACTTCTTACTAAGGTAGTAGATAGCTCTTTCTTCTTTCCTGACGGTCTGTGCGAGCATAACCCTCATGGTTGTTTCTGTGATTGTGAGATATAGAGACAAAGGTTCGTCTTTCTGCGGTGGCATCAAAATAGGTGGCTTGGCCAAAATCTCCTTGATTCTGTCAAATGCCTTTTGACAATCATCGTCCTACATGGTGTGGTCCATTTTCTTGAGCTTTATAAATATGGGTTCGCAGATCATAGTGAGCATTGAAATGAAGTGACTTATATACTGTACTTTGCCCAGGAAACCTCGAACTTCCTTTGATGTGGCATCTCGATTAGAGCCTTGATCTTGAATGGATCAATCTCTATCCCTCTCTGACTGACTACATATCCTAGCCGCTTGTCGGACGTTACCTCGAATGCGTACTTCTGAGGATTAAGTCTCATGTTGTACTTGCATAATTTGAGAAAGAATTTGCGAAGGTTGGAGATGTGACCCTGCCTATCCTTGGATTTGACGATCATGTCATCTACATATACCTCTACTTCTTTGTGCATCATGTCAAGCAATAGGGTAGTCGCGGTTCATTGATATGTTGCTCCAACATTGATTAACCCGAACGGCATAAAAGTATAGCAATAGGTGCCTCACTGAGTGACGAACACTGTTTTATGCATATGTTCTTCAGCCATTTTGATCTGATTATATCCTGCGTACCCAGCCATGAAAAAAACAAGTGCGTGATATGCTGTATTATCCACTAGTATGTCGATGTGCGGGAGTGGGAAGTCGTCTTTTGGACTTGCCTTATTCAGATCTATGAAATCAAGACAAACCCGAATTCGCCCATCCTTTTTAGGTACGGGGACTATGTTAGCCACCCAGACTGAGTACTGGGAAACTTTGATGAACCCGACTTTGAATTGCTTGTCTACTTTCTCTTTAATCTTGAGAGCCCATTTTGTTCTCATTCGACGAAGCTTCTACTTTACAGGTTTGAAACCTGGCTTGATTAGGATTCAATGTTCTGCAATATCTCTGTCTATTCCTGGCATATCCTTGTAGGACCAAGCGAAGACGTCATTGAATTCGTGAAGAATCTCGATGAAGCAAGCCCTTTCATTTGGGTTTATGGTCGTCCCTATCCTGAGTTCTTGGGGTTTTAAATCTGTCCCTATATTAATAGGTTCGATGTTCTCTATAACAGGTGCCCCTTTCCCTTCCTCTAGTATTTCTTTAATTATGAAGGGAGGTAGTTCGATTAAATCTAGGTCAGGATCATCCTCAGTTTCATCATAAAAAGAATTGCAATCAAGATAACACAAAGAATAAGCAGAATCAGATTTATTCATATTAATATTTGAAATTAGCTGAAATAAAGAAGCCATCTGCGCAGTAGTTAGTGGCGGTAAAGGGATAGTTCTTGGGACATTACCCAAACTATTGTTACTAGACGATGCTAAGCTAGGAGAAATGATAGGATAAGGAGTGGCAACAGAAGGAGACTCTTTAACGACTTCTCTAGAATTAGACTCGGTTTCCAACTCCAACTCAGACTCGAACTCGTCATCTTCTGGTTCTCCTTTGAACATCTCTCCTTCTCTAATTGTGAGCTTGAAGAGCCTTCCTTGATTATTTATCCATTTGATCAATTTTATCTATCCTCTTTGCTGATTGGCTGGATTGGCATCTGTGATGAGCGTTGCAGGGTTGAAATGTTCATCCCGTAGTATCATGGTAATAATATCGCCTGTGAGGCTTTCGACGTTTTTGATTAGAAGTTGATCTATTAGGTAAACATCTTCGTCCTCGTCTGTCCAAACGCCATTGATAGTGTTGAGCTCTTTCAAGCGCAAAATTTTGGCTTCTAGACTAATAATCTGTTGAACCAAATCGTCAAATACCATGATGACCTCTTGCATTGTAGATTCGTAGGATAGAGTAGCGGCCATTTGCGTGGTTTCTTGAGTTGAGACGTTGGGATTTTCGCAGGGATGACACGACATCTTCTAGTTTAGCGACTTGTCTACTCACACTCTTTGCCCATGCGACAAAATCTGTAATAGTGGGTGTGATGGTAGAGTAAGTTTCTCCGTGGTCAACCATATTGATCTCATCTTCGGCTGGAGAGATAAGGTGTGAACAATCCAAGGTGGATTCCTCATCTGAGATCATTAGAATTCCAAGAGAATTCTTTGTGTTGTTAGGCTTACTTGTGGGAGGGATAGGTAAACGTCAATCTTCGATCATGTCTTTGATAGCATGCTTCAACCTATAACAGTTTTCTATGTCGTGTCCTTTACCCCTCTGATACTCACAATAGTCATTGTCATCCCAGAACTTAAGACTTCTTTTCTGGGTCAGGTGTAGGTCCTATTAGTTGGATTATAGCCTGTTTCAACAACCTTTTCAGCGCATTTGTGTATGTGTCACCAATGTCAGTGAACTTTCTTGGTGTGTTGTTTCTTTTAGATGACTCGACGAGGTTGACATCGTCGGTTTTTCTAGTGAAACCATAAGAACGACTTCCATCTGACATTAAACCTTGATATCTGCGCCCTACAGTTTTGGACAAGAGTCCTTTGTGAATATCGTCTTCGATCCTTGTACCTAGCACTGTTAAATCTTTGAAATATTTGATGCTCAAGTGATTTGCATAGATAGGTCTTAGATTGTCCACAAATATCTCCACAAGAGTGGCCTCATCTGGACGCTCAACTAGTTGGGTGCTAGTCTTTCTCCACTTAGGAGGTCGGTGAAACCTTCTTTTTCATTCTGGGTAAGAATCTCTAGAGTGCGCATGTTGATTTGGATTTCAGCATTATCTACGTACTATTTAGTGAACTCGATGGCAGCATCATCCCAAGTAGAAATTTTCTTGTGGTCTAGAGAATAGAACCATTGTTTGGGAATGGTGTCGAGAGATGAAGGAAATTAGATCCTTAAGAACATCTCTGGCTTAATGCCTTTGATAAACATGTAATCTTTGAAAGCACGAATGTGGTTTAGAGGGTTTTCGTGCCCCTTGAACTTCAGGATGTCACTCATGTTGAAGTTGGTTGGCAGTTGAGTATTCACTGCTTCATACTTTCGGCTATTTTTCCTGTAGATGTCATCCCCTTTGAGGTACATTAGTTTCTCTTCCAGGTATTGAAGACGCTTTTCTACTTCAGTAAGGATAGGTGGAGAATCATTTTAAGGCTTTCAAAAGGGTGGAGGATTTTCGTGCAAAGGGATGTCAGGAATAGGACCCTCTGCGGGAGGAAGTCTGGCTTCCACGGCTACTATGCGTCCTTCGATTTTTTGGAGACGGGCGTATGCGACATCTTGACTGGCTTGGAGCCGGAGTAGTGCAGCCAAAACTTAATTATTACCATTACCATCGGGTTGACCCTGGACGCTTCCTTGACTTTCGTTCGTTCCGACCATCTTGGACTGAGGATAAGAACCGACGGCAAATCAAGACACAATCGACTACATTGCACACTTATTCGAAGGAAACAAAAAGACTAAAGGAACGGCTCAAAAAGGGAGGACGTGTGTATCCATTTGTGTCGTGTGGATTTTGAAAATGATGGTTTTGAAATGTTATCCTAGACAATCATTGTGTGTGATTGTAGTAGTGTCGACTTTGAAATGATTTTGAAAATGGTTGATTTTTGAAATTTTGACAGATTTTCGACTTGATTTTATTGACTTTTAGTTTTTTAGGCTATTTTGAAAGATTTACATTTTACATATTGAGGAAAGGGTTTTGAAAATTTCGCTATTGTTTTGTTACAAATGTGATAACATACAAGGTACAAACATAGGCATAGTCATTATAACGGTATGCTGAGTGCTTTTAGAAGGGTTTTGGTTTAAAGGGTGGGTTGCCATACCAAGCTATCATACCCTGGTCTGTGGAGAGGTCCGTGCCAAACATGAGTCGGGTCGGTTCCTAGTCCATTCGCTCGAGTAGTGAAAGCTCTTGATAAAAACATGAGTAAGCATCGTGGTATGGTTGACGTCAGTCGCTATCTATCTTTAGGCACAAATAGGAATTTGTACCGTCCAGACGGGAGATTGGTCAAATTGGTTGGGTTAAGCCTAGGAAGGCTGGATAAAACGACCAAAGAAGATCTAGTAATGAAAATTAACAACTGTTTCATATAAACTATTCCCTAACTAACCTTGTTCAAGTTTCACCCTAGGTAACACTAGACTTAGTCTAAGTGTATCATCCCCAGCGGAGTCGCCAAACTGTGGAAACAGCCACCCACGCCTCGCGCACCCGCGTGTTGGTTTCGAAGCGGCGACACTTCTCCTACGAAACTTCGGCGCGAGGGCCAAAGCACGTCATGGGTCGTTATCGATTAGAAAGACATCGAAACCGGTGAAAGGTTTGACAAGCCTGCATTTGTGGAGTCGCCATCAATTTTTATGTAAAATTGGAACCGTTTGAATACTTCATGTCATGTCAAGACACAAAGTAGTGACATGAACACTAAGAATTCGTTACCCTTAGCATTCTATGTCTAGAATGACTCTCGCGATGCCAATGAATACGGATGCTCACGGAGATCTTGAGTAAGGAGTGAGAGTACGTATTAGGAAGCTCTTTAATTGAACACCTAATCCCGCCCGCCTCGATAGCGGCCTCTACTAATGATCAGGGAAGTTGTTTATATTTGATATGTTGTCAATTGTATGCATGAGATGCAACATCCAACGTTTTAAACCTAGCATGTGAATACTAACTATGTTGGTAAACACACGGTTTTGCACTTAATTGGGTCGAAGTTGGAATTAGATTGATTACATGTGAATGCCAAGTAAGTAAATCATGGAAGAAACAATATGAAAACTACAATACATAAATAAATTACAATTGATTACAATGAAATAAATTGAATTTACGTCATAAATATGCTCAAAACGGAGATTAGAAAAGAAAATAAAATAAAAAAGAAACAAAAATAAATTAAAATATGAAAATATTTCAAATTGAAAGGTGATAATATGAATAATAGTCGATTAGAAACTTAAATAGAAAGCCTACATCAAGACGAGAAAGAGTTCGGAGGCAGAAACCAACCCAGAGCAGGCGCTGCAACTGGTGCATTCTCTGGAAGAGGTGCATCACCTGTTGCGGCTGTTCTTGAGTTGGGTTCTGACTGTGAAAATCATACCCGCGGGTTAGTTATTGTTCGTTGATTAATTTACGTTGATTATTGATATACGACTGGAAGTGATTTGTCAGATTACACATACCAATATCGTCACAAGTCAGATTAGAGAACAAGTTTAAATAGATTATCATGGCTATTTACATAATTAGTTATACGATGTCAGATTTTATAAAGGTTAAAACTTTGAACTAACGGAAACGAGATTAGCTAAAAAAAACTGAAAAATAGGGAAACTAAGTACCAAAGACGAATTCTAAAGACTCGATATGGGAAAATCGAACACATAAAATCCGGGTTTGAATAAGATGACGAAAACCCGCAATTATTAAATATAAGGGATTTAAGTCGGAAAAAAGTTGGAAAAGATTTATATAAAATAATTTGAAAATTGTTAGACAAAAATAGGAAGAAAACGAAGAAGAAAAATTGCAGAAGATGCTGCGGCCTTTCCAGAAGTCGCATCAGTTTATGCGATTCTTCCCACTTTTCCATCAAAGGGTTTTAAAAAGGTGATTTTAAAAGACAGTTCGAGCATATAAATGATATAAATTATTACATATGTTATATATACAGAAAATAAAATAAATAAATTGGGATTTTATACCCTCAGATTTACATGTTTGATAAAATGAGATTGACGAAGTTGTCGTTTAGTGATTGCTCGACTCGATGTATGAATGAAAGTGCCCTTAAAAAGGATTTAAAACAGATTGATTAGTTTTATTAGGTAGAGTTGGTTAAATTGGTCGGTTTATGCAATGTGACTAGAACTCAGAATGATCTGAGCTTACGTGGTCGCGTAGAGCAAGCATGTCGGCGTCGAAAAGCAAGAGCACGATCATAGAATGCAAAGGGAGAAGAGAAGGGCGGACACTCGCATGAGAAATATGTGAGACGGAGGCCTCTATTTATACTAATCACGTGGAGGAATTTAGGTAAAAGTGGGATTAGGAAAGAAATCCGGAAAAAATCTGGAAACTGGAAAAAAAAACTAGCCCATGAAGAGGCGCAGCACGAACTGCGACCTTTCTAAGAGGCGCTGCTCCTGCTGCGTTTTCTCTTGGGTGGTTTCCTCCTCAGCAAGAAAGAATTCCGCGGTTTAAAATAGGAATTAGGGAAGATGCATGCTTCCTTATTCTGCAAAGAAGATATTTTCGTGATGAAAGATAAAAAATAGGAATAATACTCTAGAAAATTCTAGAACTTTCCGACTCGGCTTAAGACGGTTTTAGAAAATGGAAACGGTTTTTGACTCGGACTCCAAATGTACTCTAATTACTGTCAAAACGACCGTATCAGCACGTAGATGACGAACATGAGGTTGACTCGACTGTTTGATCTATCACGTGTCGACGAACTTACGAAATGTCATAAATCGCTCTGCGTGGTTAAACATGCGGCTCAATCAACATTGGGTGGTTGGCGAGAGGAGTAGAAACGAGGTGTCTACATAATTTATAAAATTAAATATGGAGTACTGATTATGTCATTTTACCAACTACCTTTCAGTTAGTTTATTTAATCAGCTAACTTATCAGCTCCTCCCATTTCTCCCAAAAATTTATCCTAAAATAATCGTTCCCTTTCTAAATTTAGTAATGAAAAAGCGTAATCACCCAATATTTCTCTTAACATATTAACTATCTGTTCCCCGCCATAATATTATTATTTCTACTTCTATAATTATAGAGGTAGAATAGGTATTTCACCCATTTTTCCTAAATCCTTCCAAAAGAGGGGTAATAATTGGGATGCAGAGCATAAATTTGTATCGTAAAAGTTGTTCGAAAACTTTTTTTATTGAACAAAATACTAGAATGAAATTTGAAATATATCGTATATTATTACGATCTATCGTTATATTCTCATATATTGTTTATTCTACATATATTTTATATATTGTACTATCTTAATATTCACCAATATTAATATGGTTAATTATCTATTTACCTTTCTTTGCATATCCACTATTAGTTTTAAACCCGTGCAAAAAATGCACAGGTCGTATTGTCGTAATAGCAGGCACTATCATTTGATACATGAGCTAATATTTTAGTATTTAAAATGTGTACTCACTATGCTAAATATTTTATTTATGATACATACTTTTTATGAACCCGTGGTGGTGAAAGGAATTGGCGCGGACTCACATATAAAAATACCTATTCATCAACATTAAACATATGTGTTCTTCTATTTTTGTCCTTCATTAATTTTCAACCAAACACATCTGATTTTTTACTATTCTTCATTTATTGTTCTTCACTAATTTTCCGGTTTTTATATGCATTTTTCATAAACTTTATGTTAGTTTTCTGTAATTTAAAACTTGAAGCTTGTTTTGTTTCCAAGTCAGCAATTATTTGTAATTTTTCAATCTAATTTTACATGTTCCTAATGTATTTGTAATATTTTAGCAAATTATCATTTTCATGCATGGTTTTGATTCTATGTAGTTTAATTTGGGTTTATTTTCTCTTTGTTGACGTCCATGTTTAACTAATATATAAAATTTTTTTTTTCCGAGTAACCTATAAGCCAAATTTTTGTTAATGTTTACTTCCTTTTACGTTATTGCATGACCATAGTATTACAAATAGAACTTTTAATTTGAACTTTATTATCATATATTTTAATACATGTTAAATTGTTAATATTATTCATGAATATTTTGTAGTCAAAAATTTAATGTATCTAATTTTAGAACTATAAATATTTGTTTAGTTTATTTTACGAATTTGTTATTTTTCTATAGTGCATCATAAATTAGGCTAAAAATGACTACGTCGTTAGGTCGATAAACAAAGCACTCAAACATCGTGGTTACATTAGCATCACCGACAACAAATTAAATTAGTTAGCTTTTTTTTACAAATAAAAGAATCAAATGGTTAATCAAATCTGCAAATTTGATATTTTTTTTTTAAAAAAAAGTTAAATAGATACACTATTAATTTAACTTTTCCTTAAAATCTAGCATATTTTTTCTCAAACATTTACATGTAAAATAGAGAATCTTAGTGATGATGAATAAGTTTGTAAACCAACTAAAGGAGTAAAAATATGTTTTCATTTTTCACATTTAGATCCAAACATGTAATCTCCACTTTTCAATAGCCTTCTTCACAATGAATAATCTGCAAATTTGAGATAGTTAAAATACAAATAAAAATAAAATATGCATCATCTTACAAAACTAACTATAAATCTTATTAAACGTTTTAAATTCTAAGATATTAGTAAATTTAAGAAGACTATGCACACTTTAATCACATTTACATACCTTGTTTATCACTTTTTCTCAAGTGTGTTAATTACTGTATTTAAGATGGTTTTGAAAGAAATACAAAGTAACAATATGGAAATTGGGAAGCTTTATATCAAATTATTAGATTTTTCATTTACCACATATAAGACTTTTTAGCTACTATCTTTATGGCTAATGAAGAATTATATGGACAACTTATACAATTTAAATGATGAGAGTAAATTCTTAATTTATTTTTATAATTTAATACATGATCTTATGGTTTCCACTAAAAAAATATTAATAGCTTTATAATCAAAATTATTTACTTTTATTTACTACATATAATACCTTTAAACTAATATCTTTATGGTTAATGAAGAGTTAGATAGACAAATTGTACGATTTAAAATTCTTAATTTATATTTATAATTTAAATCATGATCGATTTTATGGTTTCCATCAAAAAATATTAGTAAACCTTATGACGAGTTTCATAAATAAGTCTAAAGTAGGTTTAGTACTAATATAAAAATGACACGACGTGGAATAAAATTAAATGTTTTAAGTAGCCTTTTAACTATATTACTACTTTTATTGCCCGTGAAATTCACGAGACTATTTATGATTTTCTACTATTGTTTACTCTTTGATATTGTGTGTAGAGTGTACCCAATCTTGACATCTTGTGATGAAGTAGGATTTATATGCTAGCTAATTATGACGACCTTGTTTTAGTTTTTGTTAATAAGATTGAGATCATGAACTTGTTAATAAGATTGAGATCATGAATAATTTTTCAAAGGGTAAATAATGAATATAAAAACAACACATACCAAAATAAAATATACATTCGAAACTTTAAGAAATACTAATTTTTTTTTTTATGAAACTAAAACAATTAGTCATTCAAATTCATGCTAATCTTGTAGTTAGTTTATACAGAGTAATATAGTATTCAGTTGAGTGGAGGGATTATTTGTTTGAACAATTATAGTATTTTCCTTGTCTATATAGTCTTCAATCTCCAATGAACCATCCCTACAAAATAAAAACAAAAAGTCCACTAAGTAATTAATTACAAACAAAATTGTGAATTTGATTTATGTAATATTAACCTTATCATTATTAATTAAAAATTTTTCCATTAAATAGTGAAAGAATAGAACATTGAGTCATAAAGATGTAAATATTTTTACCTTTGAATAGCACAACACCACAAATCTTGATAGGCCCTAAATGAGAACAAAACAACACATAAGTGAAGTTTAAAGATGTGATGAGAAAATGCAATATTGAAAAGAATTGCCAAATAGAGAGAGAAAGTTATGCCTTCTTACTAGAAAATTAGGGTTAGTTCTTGCAGCATGGCTCGACTAACCAAATCAAAAAATTCTCAAAAATCCAAAAAAATTAGATCTTCTGCACAAGTTCGTCTTTCTTTTAGTAACAATAAAATTAATTATCGACTTGATATTACAGATTTGATTGAAGAAAACTCAAACCCACGACCTAATTCTGTTGAAGCACGTTCAACAAAGGTAATGAGTGATATAGTTAGAATACCGGTCCTGGATTTGGATGCGATTGTTGAAGAATCCGAAGAGGAGGAGTTTGAACCAACAACGGTGGTGGAAACTGAAACTATTTCTGAGGATCGGGAAGGATGGACAAAGGTTACTGGTAAGAAATCTGCTGCTAAAACCCCTTCGTCCCCTAGTTCTGTATAAATTACAGAGGAAGATGTTAAACCTGAATTGGAATATTGGTCAACTGTTGTGATTTGTTACGTTTTAGGGGGTAATCCTCCATGGGAAATTTTGACTGGTTTTATCAATAGGATCTGGGGGGTGTATAAGTATGATAAGATTTCTTTCCTGCCTAATGGTGTGTTTTTGGTCCGCTTTCCCACGCTTGAATGTAAGAATTTGGTACTAAAACAAGGATTCCCTTTATTTGACAATAAGCCAGTAATTGTAAAACCTTGGACAGAACAAAGCTTGTTAATGAAGGAAAATGTTCCAGCTGTTCCAGTATGGGTTAGGTTATGTGGTTTAGGTCTGAAATTTTGGGGACAATCTTGTTTGGAGAAAATATCCACCCTGGTTGGGAAGTACATGAAGAGTGACAATGCCACTATTGAGAAAACGAGGCTTAGATATGCACGTCTGATGATTGAGGTTAAGGTTAATCAACATTTCCCTGACAAAATATGTTTCAAAGATGAAAAAGGAGAGGATGTCTTGGTTTTGGTGGAATATGAGTGGAAACCTGAGATATGTGCTAGTTGCAGAGGAATTGGACATAATAAGGAGGTGTGCAGGAAGAAGGTCAGTGTCCCTCAACAGAAAATGGCATGGAGACCCAAGCCTGTTGTGGCTCCAAAGCCTGTTGTTGATCCTTCTAGACAGCCTGTTGTACCTCCTTCTGTTCAGACTCCAGTGCAACAAGCAGAGAAACCATTTGGGGGACCTACTATTCACAACTCTAATTGGATTACACCATCTCCAGTTATAGTTAGAGTCAGGCAGGAACACCAAAAGGACTTGAAGTTGACTGAAGTAAGATGTGAAGGGCAACTATAATTGGAACCACCTGATGAGGATGGTCCTCCTCCAGCTGACATACCTAAGGAGGGGGAAGTGAGTGTTCCTACTCTTGATCATGGATAGTTTGGGTTTTTGGAACATTAGAGGTATGAACAATCCTGCCAAACAACTTGATATTAGGAAATTTCTATTTTAGAATAAGGTGGGATTGTTTGGATTAGTAGAAACTAAGATTAAGAGCAATAACTTTTCTACAGTTTTACATAATTTAGGACAAAGTTAGCAGGGTATAAATAATAACTCTCATCACCCTGGTGGGAGGGTTTGGATTATATGGCAACCACAGTTGTTTCAGATTCATTACATAGATAGTAGTTCTCAGCAAATTACTATAGAGGTTACTGAAACTGCATCAGGAGATCAATTTTGGTACACTGTTGTCTATGGGTCCAATGATGAAGCCATCAGATGTGAATTATGGGATATTTTGAAGGAGACCAAAACTAAATGTCAAGGGGTTTGGTGTATATGTGGGGACTTTAGTAATGTACTCAACTTTCATGAGAGAATTAGTAGAGATGTACGTTGGAGTGAGATAAGAGATTTCAGAGATTGTGTTGATTACTGTGAAGTACAAGATATAAGTGCTCATGGGGCTTTCTTTACTTGGACCAATAAACAGGATCCTAGTTCAAGAGTCTTCTCTAGAATTGATAGGATGATGGTAAATAGGGACTGGTATGATATGTATCCTGAGAGCAATGCTTATTTTATGGCTGAAGGTATCTATGACCACAATCCTTGTGTCTGTTACAGAAGAATGACTGATGTCAGAAAGAAAACTCAATTTAAGTACTTCAACATGTGGAGTATTGCACCTGAATTCAAAAACATTGTTCTCCATGAGTGGAATAAGCAGATCAGAGGGACCAAAATGTATAGAGTGGTGACCAAACTCAAATCTCTTAAAAAATCACTCAAGGCTTTGAATAGACAAAGGTTCTCTGATGTGGAAAGGGCTGCTGAAGTTGCTAAAAAACTACTGTTTGATATCCAAGAGACAATGCATTTAACCCCTCATAATCAGACAATTTTACATGCTGAACAAGCTGTTGCATCCAGTTATAAAATGCTAGCTGAAGCTCAGTTCAGTTACCTTAAACAGAAGGCTAAGACAGAGTGGTTGAGAGAAGGGGATGAAAACTCAGCTTTCTTTCATAGTCAAATTAAGGCAAGACATGTATCCAACAATATTTTTAGGATTGATGATAGGTATGGGATCACCCAAACTGATAATCAGGGTATTGAGGGAGCTTTCCTTGATTACTATCAGGATTTGTTGGGGAATCACACTAGTACTACGAAAGTACATGGCCCAACTGTTAGAGCTGGACCTACCCTCACAGAACTTCATCATCAAATATTGTTGAGACCTGTGACCAAGGATGAAGTCAAGGCTAGTATCTTCTCTATTCCTTCTACAAAAGCACTAGGGCCTGATGGATACTCAAGTCAGTTCTTCAAGGATTCGTGGGACATCATAGGTAATGAGGTGAGTAAGGTTGTCTTGGATTTCTTTCAATTTGGGCATCTTCTTAAGCAACTCAATTGTACCACTATCACCCTCATACCTAAGGTTAGCATGCCAGTACATGTGCATGAATTCAGGCATATAGCATGCTGTAACATCCTATATAAATGCATTG
Organism: Silene latifolia; assembly: GCF_048544455.1. NCBI lineage: Eukaryota > Viridiplantae > Streptophyta > Magnoliopsida > Caryophyllales > Caryophyllaceae > Silene > Silene latifolia. The sequence continues at coordinate 160,888,547 of NC_133536.1, read as the reverse complement.
CCAAAATTTTATGCACTAGGCTTGGTCAAGTGCTACCTGATATTATCAGCTGTAATCAAGGAGCTTTTATCAAGGGCAGGACTATTGTGGAAAATGTGCTTATATGTCAAGATCTGGTCAAGTTGTACAAGAGAAGATCTGCCTCTCCTAGATGTCTACTTAAGATTGACCTGAGAAAGGCTTACGATACAGTTGAGTGGGGATTTGTACAAGCCATGCTTCAAAAGTTAAACTTCCCTACCAAATTCATTGACATGCGCTGGTCTGCATTACTACTCCATCATATTCTCTGGCTCTTAATGGTAATAACTTTGGTTTCTTTAAAGAAAGAGGGGTCTCAGGCAAGGAGACCCCATCTCCCTCTTGATCTTTACCCTCTATATGGAGTATTTGTCACGTATTCTCAATGTGGTTTCTCAACAAGACAGCTTCCAGTACCATCCTCTGTGCAAATCTACTAGACTTACTCATCTACTCTTCGCAGATGATCTACTGTTGTTTTGTAAAGGTACTGATCTATCTATCATGTGGTTATTAAGGTCTTTCTCTACCTTCTCGGCTGCATCTGGACTTAAACTGAACAAAGAGAAGTCCAACATTTATTTTAATGGTGTGTCTGCAAGCATAATTCAAAACATTTTACAAGTATCTGGGTTTGTTCAGGGGCAACTCCCATTTAAGTACCTTGGGGTCCCTATTTCTTCCAAGAAAATCTCCAAGAATGATGGCATGAAACTTGTGGATAAGGTAGTTGCTAGACTTAGATCTTGGGGAGCTAGATAGCTATCTTATGCAGGTAGATTGACACTGGTAACTTCTGTTCTATCCACTCTTCATTCTTATTGGGCCAGCATGTTTTTAATATCTGTTGGAATCATGAATAAGATTGAAGCTACTTGTCGAAATTATCTCTGGGGAGGTTCTGATAATTACTTGAAAGCTCTAAAAGTTAACTGGGATCAATGTTGATGTCCCAAAGAGGAGGGAGGCCTGGGTATTCAAGCTGCTAAAATCTGGAACAAAGCCCTCTTGGGAAAGTATGTCTGGTGGGTAGCTAGCAAAAAAGATCACCTCTGGGTTAGATGGATCAGTCATTTCTATATGAAAGGAGTACATTGGACTGAGTATAAGCCTCCAGGTGATTGCAGTTGGTCGTGGAAAAAAATTAGTTACATGATGCCACTATTCAAACAGGCCTATATACAGGATCAGTGGCTTGGACTGGATAAACCTTACTCTATTCAGGCTGGATACCAATGGTTGAGACTAGGAAAAGCTAAGGTACCTTGGAGATTTGTTTGTTGGAATAGATTTAAATATACCTAGGCACTCTTTCATCTACTGGGTAGCAGCACATCAGATATTGTTAACTCGTGACAGAATGAAGAAAATGGGGTTTGGTACTGATAAAACCTGTTTTCTCTGTGGGAGTAGTAATGAAGATCATCAGCATTTGTTCAGTGACTGCCCTTTCAGCACTCATTGCTTCAGCTTGTTGAAACAGAAACTCCATATTCAGTTCCCAGTCCAGCACCTGGCTACTTGGCAGGCCAATGGTCGTGGTACATCCAGACTGCAACGTGATCTAATCAGTGCATGTCATGTTGTTGTCATCTATGAAATATATATGGCAAAATAGGAATCATACAAGACTTCATGGCAGTGTTAGGCGTCCTGAGTCTGTTGTGCAGCAATGTATTCAGGCAGTTGTTGCTAGATTTTGGTTGAGGAATAGACATACACCTCATAGGAAAGAACTAGCTTGGCTACACAGTCTACAATGATACTCATACATACATAGTATATATACATTTAGACTAGATAACTAGGAATCATATGCTGAGAACTTAATCAGTTTTTGTACTTAGACTTCAATTTTTATAATACAACTTACCGGTTACCAAAAAAAAAAAGATGTGATCAGCACTTCAGAGGCAATGGAACTTAAAATTAAATAAATAAATTATTAATTTAAAGCCTTAATACACTTACCTTGATGTTGATAAAGTGATAAGATAGATTATTTTCTGATACGATTATGTTAGAGGTGGCGGTGAAAAAAATATTGGCTTGAATTATGGTTCACAAATGTTGTCTTTCATCAAACATTTATAGCCAATTGAGAATGCATTTTATGACTTTTCGGCGTCTTTTTTTTATTATTATTATCAAATTTAATATATACATAAATTGTAGCAAGGTTTTGTGACTTTTGAGCATTCTTTTTCATTATTAAGAAATTTAATATAGACATAAATATAGAGTAAGGATAAATGAAATGTAAAAGGCTTTCTTTAATTAGTAGATAACAATAAGAGAGAGTTTCACATATGAATAGTTTAAACTTAAATTAGAGTGTTGTAAATTTTTATTTGTGGAATAATATTTCCAGGTCTACTCCGTAGTATTTACAAATTCTTTATTTTTTTTAGAAATGGTTTAAAATTAGAGTTATGTGATATTTATTTGTTGCTTATAATATTCTAACAGTAAACGTCGAAATTTAAAATTTAGTGTGAATTTTGATTTTTAATTGGTGTTTAATTTATCTAGAAATTAAAGAGGTCAAAGTTTAATACTCTGTATTTGTTATGCTATTTACATTTCATGTTTCCAATTTTTTTTTTTCTTTTTTTTCTTTTTAAATAAAAAAATTGATAATCTATGTCACATTAATTCGCCATGTCACATTATTCTAGGTAACCTTTTAATAAGGTTGTATAGAAGTAGCAAAAGAGGTAATTAATTAATGAAATTGGAATAGAGAGTAATTAAATGTGTATTAAGAATATGGGGGGCCCTACTTAAATAAAATATTTTTTCAAGCCCTAAATCCAATGGCCAATGAGAAGCCAAGAAAAAATTTATCTTTAGGTAGATTTTGTCCACTTGTATATATTTGATGTGAGTAGTGTCCTTTAAAGATATTTAACATGATTATTGTTAGAAATTAAATTTAATAACTTTAACTTATATTATTATGATAATTTACTAAATTTGTTTTAAATCTTAAGAAATCTACTTTTATTAAGAGAAATTTTTTTATTAGGAAAATTTTACTAAAAAAGTTGGACTCTCTAATATCGCTCGAAAAATTTCTGCTATATATATATATATATATATATATATATTATTGACTAGTTTAAACTCGTGCAAATTTACACGGGTCTGTATAAACAATGTATTAATACAATTTATAGTTATAATATGATAGTAGTTTGAATCTACTTTATATAAATGATTTAATTTTGTCAATTATCATACTTATTAGAGATTTGATATATTGAAAAATATTTAATCTTTCTAGAATCCTTATAAAACACACTCAATCATGAAGACATTTTTATAATAGTGTGTTGAATTATGTCTAAGCCTGTGTCAAATATTTTTAAATAAGATTTATCTCATTATAATCTTGTGGTCTGCTGGTTTTGTCACAAAATTGCCCCATAAGTGATTATAACTTTATAACTATGATAATGTAATTTTTTTATAAGCTAGTGGATAAAAACAATAGTATAGTGTATTTTTCTAGTAATTTACACATTCATAAAATGAGATGTATATAGACCTTGTAGAACTATCCTGGTCCGAATAGCTTGACTTAAACCACGGCCACGCCAGAATAGAGGACCGAATCTAACTTGACCCAACCTCTAACTTGACTCAAATGTTTATTATCGCACCGACCATTATCCTCAAATAACTTGATAACAACCCCCGAAAAATGACCTTGTCCCTACTCAATCTCACTTGAATTTTCATGAACCCGAAATAAATTAACCGAAACTAACTTGACCCAAACTCAATTCAATTGTTTGCGAGGGCTAGATATATACATATGACTGCATGTAATTGAGCTACGGCTCCTCATAAATCCGATCTCCCCTAAGGTCTCTCATAACTTTATACCCATATTATTCTGCATCTACCAATCATGCATGAGTTTTAGGGTTCCTAAATTCCTATTAACTGAGAGAACTACCAAGAAATAATGACTAACTAAACAATATATTATGTTCCCTTATGTTTATGGGTCAATTAAGTCAAAATAGCAAGGATAATAATGGTCAAAACTCAAAGTAAACATAAAAAAAATTAGAAGAAGAAAACTATGATAAATTGAAAAGATAAAAACCTGAAGATGATTTTGGCTCTATACACATTCTTTCACCATTGTACAATGTTAACTTTCAAAGTGTGAACTCCTCTTTTTTACTTTCACTCTAGACATCTTTATCCATCTATAAAGAGTCAACTTTTAAAATCAACTTTCCGTTTATAGTCATAGAACTATATGACCACCGATAATTATTGTGTGAGACGGTCTCACATGTTAAAACGGTCCATTTGTATAACTCTCTTTTTCAGCAGTAATCATTGTGTGAGACGGTCTCACACAGCAAGACGATCCATTTATATGAACTCTCCTTTTACAATCTCAAAATTCACAAAATCTTGACAAAGACGGTATTTCATTAAGTTATTGAGAGACCACTATAAAATCGCTTTCGCTATCTTGCCGGTGAGCGAAAATTCATGGCGCTCACCGGCGGGATTTACAAAAAAAAAAGGACAATACGAAGTTGTTGTCGTGGGAAATCATGGACAAAGCCATAAGGAGCTATTTACAATTCCTCTGATTTCTATGTGGGTGGAGACTTAAAGGTCTTATATGTTGATTCTGGTTATGAAAGTAATCAAGTCTCTTGTTAAGGCGAAGAAATCTAATTTCTTTCTCTTTGAAATTTTAATTAAAATTCTTCAAAATTTGTTCAAGATGGTACCTAAACTGATTTATTTGGAGTTTGAAAAGCTTAACGTTCTCCGGATCTTAAAATTGACGGAAAATTTTCCGTTTTATTGATATTTTTTAGGTTCGATTAGTGTTCCTAACAAATTATTTGATATTCAACAAGTCCGAAAAATTTTACGTTCTTGTTCGAAGAAATTTTATAAAGAGTTTATACTCGTTTATCTTGCCAACCTTGCGAAAAAAAAGACGTAAAATGAAGATGGAGAAGTTGACGAAGAATGATTTTTCTTATGTTTTTCTTTGTATTTCTCCAATCGTAAAGTTCGTATTACATACTACCTTTACGATTGCGGGAGGGTATTAGGATATTAGGCCCATTAGGGCCGGCTATCATTAGGGTTAGGGTACGAGTTATGAGTTACGACGGCTACCGTCTAGGGTTTAGAGTATTATGGTTTATTATATATATTGATGTATTCTAATGGCAAACACATCATCAATAATGCAATGACATTATGCAATCTTCTCCCCTCCAATCTCTTAACATGTACCCCTTTATGTGTTTTTGGTACCCTTTTGTATCAAATTATGTATGAAATACACTACGCCAGATAAGAAGTTCAATAACGGTCAAATAATGCAATTACCGTTTTTAAATAGAAACCAGGGACCGTTATTGCAACGACGATTGTTAAATATATACCACGGTTGTACAAATAACACGCGACCGTTATATAACATCAAGAACCGTTATAAAATCTTTTAAGAAACCGTTATTAAATCTTAAGAACGGTTTCAAATCTATTGTCGTAGTTTACTATTGACAACGTCTTATCGTTCCAAAACCGTTGTTAATTATTATATATGATCACGGTTCATTTCGTTATCTTATTTAATTGAATGTCAAAATTAAACAACGGCTTTATTGCGTGCAAAATCGATGTTATATTCATCTGTTGACAACGGTATATAACCGTTATCTATTTTTATTGATGAAATTTCGACAATGGTTCTGCTTAAATAAACCGTTGTAAAAGTTTTGAACTCGACAACGGTTATCGTTCGTTATCTTACATTTTTGGCGGTTTGAATAGGAGGGAAAATATGTCAACGATTATTTATCTAAATAAAACCGTTGTCAAATAATTGTTTGGAACAGGTTGTTTTTAACCGTTATCGTTTTTTTTTTTTTTTTTTTAAAAATGATTTTAGCCTGTTCTAGCAGCTGTTGAATGCTATTTTTTCAACTGCTGCTGAAAAATAGCATTCCAGCAGCTGTGCAGTGCAAAAATTCAATCCTGTATCAAAATATTATACCCCGCGATCAATTAAACCCAGTTTAAAAATAGTACAAACAGGATGATCAACAGCCAAAACACAACTGCTATTGAGAAAACAAAAGAAACCAATACACAATGGATCTATATATACACACTCGTACATAAAGCATGAGAAAACTATTGAGACTCCGCCAATGAAACAACATAACTGGCCCACATATTTCTCATCTGGTTGATGCCCTCTGGCGAATATTCTGAGGCTCTGTTGAGTATTAGTGGAAACTACAATTCAAAATATACATAATCAAAATAGATATAATACATGGAAGTATACAGAATTGAACTCAATTTACGTCTGAAATAGTTTTTAAATCACACTAACCCGTATCGGAATGGTAGATAGTTTTCTGTTGATATCCTCCCACATGGACTGGCAAACGTAAAAGGCGCATTGTTTGTCGTCTGGTGCTTTAGGAGACTATTATGTAAATCACACACAAATCATCTGAATTAGATAATCAACCTCTCGCATAAACATTAATTAAATGATACGAGTAATTATTAAGAATACACTTACTAATGGCGTGATAAAATTGGGAACAGCGTTGCTTTTATATTTCCCAAGTGGACATAATCTTTTTTTTCCTTCAAAAACACTAAATCATAAATATACACATATGCCATTATTATTTGCATATATATGTCTCAAGTCATACAATAACAAATGACATTATTGAAGGTTATAAACTTCCTCAATTATCATCCTTACACAACTGTCAGAGGGTTTGCCTTCGCGAGACTCAATCCAGTACACTGTTTTTGTTTCCACTTAGATTGCCAGTAGCACCCAATGCTTCCTATTCAATTTGGGACAATGAATTGTTAGTTCATTTACACGCATTTAAGCATGTTAATAATAAATTTATAGAACCGTGATTCATTACAATAATCACGTACTATACATACATATTCTCATTGTAGGGGGCAAGCCATAGTTTTTTGGACGACATCAACCGACGAGCGATAATATTGATTTGTTCTTCGTATGAAATTCTGTGCACTGAGAACGCCTTAGGACTCAAGAATTCGTAGGCGTGAATTGGGAACTTCCACTCAGCGATCTGATTATTCAGGTACCTATTACGCCACATGGAACGAAAAATGTTATTGTAATTGATAATTTTAACAAACATCATTATTCGTAAATGGAAATGACTAAATAGTTTTATTAATAAAACTTACTTCATCCAAATCAAAATGTGAACAACATCTAAATTTTCAAGGTCGACAAATTCCATCAGTTGCTTCGGGTCCAGTACGGCTTATCAGCTGCGTCCATAATTTCCTCTTCAATGTTAATCATGACTACATCCCTTCTAGGTGACTTCTTTACAGCCAGATTGTGCAAAGCCATCGTGGCGATTTTCATTTTTTCTTATATTCACACGATTCATAATAAGAATCATAAGCAGGCTTGACTGCAACAACTTCCGTTGACGTAGTAGTAATTGCTTTAGCTGCTGTCATGGCTTTGCTTAACTTATGCAAATGTAAAGATTAAATTACTTACGATGTATTAATATTTGTACCCTAATATATTTAAATAACAAGTAATAATTAACGTCTGTGTATAGGTACCTCGGGGATGACAACATTGATGAGGTTCTTAGGCCATTGCACATAAGAGCTCAGGGCTTCTTTCAAATAAGTGATCTCCTCATTAGGAAATGGTACTTTTACTTCCCCATACTCGTCTTTATATAATTGGGACACTTCCACTTTACTGCAGTTGTGACGAAGGGGTATACCATGAACCTTAACTTGTTGAAGCCGGTCGTAAGCGAACACGTATCCCCTAGCAACAACAACTTTCTCTTTCCCCTGTACAGACGACAAGACACCTTGCAATCGCCCTTCACGACGACTTTAATCAATTAGTACACATATATTCACTACCTTTAATAAATTTCATAAGTAAAAAACGTGTACTGAGATGAATAATTATAAACTAGCAGCTATTACCTTTTTCGGTGTAGAGAAGAATGTCTGATCATCAACTACCTCAATCTCTTCCTGTGTCACGGCCTTTCTGGCTTCCTCTTCCTCTTCAACTGCCTGATATCGATCCTCGGCTCCCACCTGAGTCTCCTTTGCCATTTCCTTCTCCCTTGCCATGTCCTCCTCGGCTTCCTTCTGTACATTAACACTTGTCCATATAACACGTACTGATTTTCCAAATCATATAACACATTGTATATATATAAGACATAAATATTATTACCTCTTTTTCCTCCTCCTCATCCTCCTCCTTCTCCTCCTCCTCCTCCTCCTTCTCCTCCTCCTCTGCTTCCTTTATGACTTCTTGAACCATATTCAACTCTTTTTCTGATGGCTTTTCCCCAATTTCCAACATTCTCATCATCAACCTGGCTATTTTATGTAGCTGTGTAGTAGAAATTAATATCAGCATATATAGTTATAAATTACGTTGGTTCAAATACAGTATTTATAGATTAACTTCTTGGAATCATCACCACTTCGAGTAGTTTTCCCAAAATACTAAGTGATACCAACATTTGTCGATACCCCTCTCACACGACCTGGATGCTCTGCTTTGCCGCTTGCCCTAGCAAGAATGTTATCACGTCCTTCAGGCATCCATTTTCCTTCCTGTACCTCCTTCTCACAGATCCTCTACATACACATAAAACCATTAAGCAACTCACAATTATATAACTCCGACTACCAGTGGTAGGAGTGACATATTTATTCAAACTTATAATTTTCTCTTTAATGTCCTTATCATATTCAGTTTCCGTCTTTTCATTCTTAGGAGTGTGACCTTCCACTCAAGCGTCGTGACGACTGAATTTTCCAAGCTTTGCCTACAATTCATTCATCACATTGATATCCTCTCAAAATATGTATGATTACTATGAATATATATAACATCCGACTAAAACACCTAATAGTCTAATACTATAAGAATTATGTACTTACAAGTTTCTTCTTAATCAATCTATAACCACCTCGGGAGCCGTAAAAGACGGTCTTTTTTTTGAAATGTTCGCCTTGTTCCTCTCACTCATAGCCTTCATCAAATAAATTGTATCAAGAAACGTAAGCATGACCAAACACTAAACTAAGTATACTTTTTTACTTATTATTAAGTTACCTTAAACTTGTCAGACTGCTTATAAGCGATATAGCTATCCCAATGGTCTTGACTAATACACGGATACTTCTTTGTTGGTGGGTTCTTGTTCATCTCCCCGGTTTCCTTGTTGAACAAGTGCTTCTCAGCAATCTTTAACTTCCAAGAAGTGAGGGCTTCCCCTGTCTTTTTTTTTAGGTACTTATCATACTTTTCGGGGACAACGTAAGCTAACTGCATATATGATGAGCATAGTTGGTACAAGTGTTTCGGTTAATACACATATCAAGTAGTAACTTAATTTCAGCTAAAACATTTATTATTGTATATACATACCTTTATTCTGTTTATTAGCATGGTGTTCCGTATTTTACTTAGTTCACTAATATGCGGCGTACCAAGAGGCACATACTGTCTTACACAACAACCAATCCAACTCGCAGAATACCCGGCATACTCACCATATGGCAGCCCCGTATCTTTATCCCATTGTAAAGGATTAGATATCTTTGAATTTATTGCTTCTAGGGAAACCCTGTAGCGCATTCGACCCGCAGTGTGTTGCAAATTATTCTCATCACCTGAGTCGTCGCCTGACGCATTTCCATCGTTTCTTTTCCGCTTTTGGACCATATCTAAAGCAGAAATTAATAAACAAATAATAACAATGCATACTTATAATAACAAACAAATCTCTAGAGAGGAGGGTTTATTACTTCTTTAAAGAGGAGAATCTGGATTGATCTGGCGGTGGCAATGGCGATGATGACGATGACTGCGACGGCGATGGGGTAGGCTGGTGGTTGAGGGGAAGCTCAATGTTTGAGAATATTATGTGGGGAAGGGGAAGCTCAGAGTATATATGTGTGAATAATACAACACTTGCAAGACCTTGTTTATTGGAAAGTAATAAACACGGTATAAGAAAAACCGTTGTATTTTGTTTCCAAACAGACTACGGTTTTGTTTGAAACCGTAATTGATTCGTACTATCTACAACGGGTTAGAAATAACCGTTGTCTGTAATATTTTCATGTTGTTTTATTTTCCCGCCAAGAAATAAAGCATCATTTTTATATACATAATAACGGCCTGAACCGTTATAACCGTATACGTCCTGAACAACGGTTTGGGTGTAACTGTTTTATTTTATATTTCATTGTGTTTGATTTTACCGCCAAGAAATAAAGCATCATTTGGTATATGCCAGCTAATTACAATATGTTTCTTAGAAAATCCTGCTTATTTCCATTATTAATTTAAAGGATTACAAGTTTACACATAAAGAGTACAAACTACCACCATACATAATAAACTAGGTAAATAACAATTAGAAGAAGAAATTTGACAATTAACTTAAGCCATGCCTCATTATTTTTGAGTTCTACGATATCCATGGTTAACTTCTTGCATTCTTCTTTTACCTTCAATATTTCACTGTCATTTCCCCGCTTCGATTCTTCAAATTGATATAGTATACTTCTCACTTGAGTAATCTCGATATCCATGCTCTTTTTCTCATTCACTAACCTGTTTATAACCTTCTTCTGCCACTCAGTCATTTGTTCATCAACCCACTTGAAGTAATTGCATCCACGCATTTTAGTCTTGGGATTATAGAATTTGCAAGTAAGAAACTTTCTTCCCGGATTTTGCAAAGTCCAAGAAGTCCGCAATGCTGCCGGAACTGAGCAATTACATGTCCCTGTTGAAATAGAGGAAGAAGAAGAGCTACCACTTGACATACTTTGAGTACTAAGAGGGGGAGAGAGAGAAAGAGAGAGAGAGAGAGAGAGAGAGAGAGAGAGAGAGAGAGATAGAGAGAGAGAGAGAGAGAGAGAGAGAGAGAGAGAGAGAGAAATGAATAAATAAAGAAAGAAATAAGGTTATTTAAAATAATGTTATTAAGCAATTGCATAATTTAACACGGTTCTTATAAGAACCGTTGTAATTATCTTATTAATATCTTCCAATTTCCATTTATTTTTAGAGGTATTTATGATCTAACACAGTTCTTATGCACTACCGTAGTCATTATATTATATGTTATTGTTTCATTCATTTGTCTGTTCGCAAGTTATTTAAAATCTATGTTAATAAGCATTTGCATGTAATAAAGAGTAGAACAATATATTAAAACGAGCATACGTATTATACAATGGCGCAAAAAAAAAACAGTACAACGAGGGGAAAAAAAGGAAACACAATAAAAAATGAAAAAACCACAAAAACAAACAGCTAACTAATCATTACATTAATCAAACACCCTAACAGGAGTTTGACTAGGAGGTGGGTACTGAGGATAAACATGATTATAAATCAAGCGTACTACATCGGCATCAAGACGGTGATCAAAATGAGGCACTTCATCGTCTTCCCATGATTTCGGTACATTAATAAAATTGTATGAAATGAGCCTTCTTATCAGATGAGCGTCCTCAGCGGTGGCAACCCATAAGTGAGGCCTAGCGTGAACATAATGATCCTTAGGGTCATCGCCATAATAGTCACTTTTGCCCCTTTGATGGTCACGTGATGCATACCTTGCAGCGAGTTGTTTTGCTTGGCGAAAATCGTCAAGACCATCCCCTCGAAACACGATCAGAGCATATCCAAGAAACCCACGACCAGAAATCCAAGCCGGGTAGATTGCCCTAACATTTGAAAACCCATTCTCAATGAGGATGTCCCTCAATGGGTTAAGAGACTTAGAAGCTGGATTCCCAGCAGCATCACGTATGACTGGGAGATTGTGAATTATGCACGTAATCGGTTTGATATAGTGGGTTACCGATTGCTGAGGAGGTGCGACTGCGGATGATGAAGACGACGACATTCTTTAAATTATGATATGTATGTATATGTAGATTATTTAAAAAGTGAAGTAGAAAGGTTAGTAATAATAAAGTGATTCTTATTGTTACTGGAAATGTGATGCTATTTATAGTATAATAAAGCTATAATTAATTGGATTAATTTCATCCATACGTTACATTCAAACTTGTATTAATTGTGCATGCATGCATGAGGTGAATAATGGTCAAACAAACAATAATAATAGGGCATGCATTGGTAAAACCACAAACTTTTCAGCTTTCACAGTGAATCTGTATTTACAACGATTATAAGAAAAACTGTTATTTATTGGTGTAATATGACAACGGATTTACAATAACCGTTGTTGATATATGAAATATGATAACGGCTTAACAAAGAACTGTGTTATAAATACGGTCAAACAATCATACTGTAACTTTGAATCAGAAAAGGTAAAAATTACAGGGCATGCATTAGTCAAATCACAAACACTAGAAAATCGCAGATAATTAAACATTTTTTTTTAAAACGGGTTCTGTCCAACCATTGTTGATATATGTAATATGATAACGGCTTAACAAAGAACCGTTATCATTTTGTGTTATACATATGGTCAAACACGCAATACTGCAACTTTGAATAAGAAAAAGTAAAAATTACAAGGCATGCATTAGTCAATTCAATACCGTTGTATTTTTTAGTCATTGAACAACGGTTTTTTGATAATCGTTTTGTTGCTACTAATTGGACAACGGTTTTTTGATAACCGTTGTGTTTTTACTCATTGGACAACGGTTTTTTGATAACCGTTGTAAGCTAATATGTTTATCACGGTAGAGTTGACCAATTCTTATTTAACTTGTACCGTTTCCAATACAACCCAAACTCATTATAATTAGAATTATAATTTTCACAATCATAACTTGTACCGTTTGCACTTTCCAATTCTTAACTTGTTAAGTCCTCCATTAATTTTCCACATCGATTATGTCGTCAAGTTCATCAACTTATAGTAGTTCATATTATTCATCCGCTGATGATGATGAAGCATCATATGAACCTCTTGTAGGACTCCCAAGTAGATTTACGTACGCTAAACCCTTTACGTGCATCATTCACAATCTCCCGTATACAGAGGACGGGCATGGAAAAGCTATACTCTCGTATAGCCTTGACTGGTTAATAGGTTTGATTCGGTTAGCCGGATTGAATTTGGTTCAAACTATCTACCCGGACAATGATGCGCATGATGGCTTCGGGCGGTGCGCCCTCATCGAGTTTGGCGGGGGTGAGGAGCGGGAATGCTTTCGTCAGGCTCACAAACTTGAGCGGGCATTCTATAAGATTGACTCTTCGAGACTCTGGTTTGATCAGGATGAACAACGGGTAGGCCCATATTTATGGGTTGCGAATGAATCTGACTGTCTCCTACTACTTCCGATTCTGCACCGCCAAGGTCGCATTGCCGAGCAGGGGACAGTGCCGTTAGAATGGGAAAACGACTGTGTGGATTGGGCTGAAGGTGAAAGAGACATATATGGTGATATTTTCTCTGAATTCCAGAGGATGGGGTAATAAAAAACATACTCCCTCCATTCAACTCCACACTACACATTTGCTTTTTAACGTTTGTCAACGCTTGTTTTACGTGATTTTTTTTCTTTAGCTTGATATGTTAATGTACTCCTAAAAACCTAAGTCATTATAATAAAAGTTTGATATTTTTCTAGTGATATTGTCTCTGAATTCCAGAGGATGGGGTAACAAAACACGTAAAAAAAACATAAACAATTAAACTTTAATTCAAACCACCACCATGTTCCAAATACAACTTACAATGCCAGATAATAATTAAAGACTTATTTATTAGAATATGATGAAGTATTAGGATACTCATTATGAATTTCGGTATAGAGCAAGTCGTAGATCGACCCTTCATTATCACCGGGGAAGCGCAGGTGGAATGGCCTCTTTCTCCCATTACATAGGCACGGTGGCAAGAATGTGATGCTTCCTGCAATGTTTCAGCAGATGATGATCAAGATGGGTCACAACCCATAGATAAGGGCCTTGTTGTTTATCATCTGAATAGAAGTCCTCTTTCTCCGCATCTTCCCTCGCAAATCTAGCCCCTAATTTTCTTGCCTGACGAAAACTATCATGGTAGTTGGCTTCGTCAAACACGATAAAAGCGAAGCCTACAAAACCTTGCTTGTTTGTAGACACAGGGTGCACTTTTTTAACCGCGGTGAAACCGGAGTTATGAAGCATTTGCGTCAACCACCCAAAATTAGGGTTTAAACCCTTTCCATTCACACCATAATGAACCGGGAGATTATGGAGAATGCAAGTAAAAGGTTGTGCGTAACGAGAATATGATTGTAGCTCCGATACACCAGCCATATTTTTTTTTGAGAGAAATTTAGAAAGAAATTAAAGAGTAAATGTTTGATAATTTAGAATTTGATCTAAAACATTATGAAGACATATTTAGAGAATTATTTTGGTCAAATTGAATATTATTGGTCAAATTCAATATTTATTAAAGTTCAGTTTTGAATGCAGTAATCAAATTGAAAAATCTAATCAAATACTGACAACGGTTGAATTGAAAAACCGTTATCTCATAATAGAAAATAATAACAGCTACAAAAAATCCGTAGCTATAACATAACAACGGGTAACAAAAACCGTTGCTGGTGTTAATTTAGTAACGGTTTTCAAAATGCCGATATCTTAAACTGGTAACGGTTTTCTAGCAACCGTTGATAAGAGTGATTCTATAACGAGTTTTTGGAAACCGTTAAATGTTTTTGACAACGGTTTGTTAAGCAGCCGTTGTCAAATTATAATAACAACGGTTTTCAAGGGAAACCGATATTCCTATTAGCGCGGTCTAGGTTTTCACCAATATTTGGAAAACGGTAATCTAAGTGTCGTTTGTGATACGCTCCTTATTGATTGCCAGATTTGGCGTAGTGAATAAATCAAACCTGAATGAGAGTGCGTGGATTTTGCTTTCAGCATTAAAAACTAATGACTAAAAACCCAAATTCATCCTTGGTAATTCTATATGGGAATGATGGAAGACAGAATAATATAAATGAAACTGGTAAAGTGAAAAATCAAATACGATATTATTATATTAAGGGAACATGAGAAAATAGGAAAATCAATAAAAATGACAACGAAATCAATTGCAATTAACAAATTTATGGTGTCATTACAAGTTGAGAGACATAGAGAAGTCGTATAAAAACTTGATAAGAAAATTAAACTAAATCGATGAGAGTTTGACGAAATTACCAAGAAATAATTTCATTCTAAAATTGCACCTATAAAGTCGAATGATCAATAATTTGAGAGAATGAAAGATCAAAGTCGAGAAGAATTGAATTTAAAAAAAGGGTCTTGATTTCTTTTTGTATCATTATGCATGTTGAAAATAGGGAATATGAGAGCTATTAAGCATAAGGCATTGGAAATGGAGGCGTGGAGTATAATTAAGGATTAAGGGTTAATTCTTAAAGTTGATCGATAGGAGGGGGTGAGCGGGAAAATGTGATTGCCACATGAGAAGTGGTTCTTGTTTTATATTTTAGTATAAAATGATTGATTGACTAATTACATGAATTTCACCCAAATTAACCAATTTTCTTTTACACCAAATATTTAACATATCAATATTTTGACTTTTGTCCAATCTACTATTCAATGTGGCATCTAGGGGTGTTAATGAGACGAGACAGCTCGCGAGCTACTCGAGATCGGCTTGGTCAAAGCTTGGCTTGTACGAGTTCGACTCGGGTTCGGGCTCGGCTTGAGAGCTTAACGAGTCAAGCCGAGCAAAGGCTGGCTCGACTCCAAAAGCTCGCGAGCGGCTCGAACTTGTGTGATTATAAAAAATAATGCTTATTGCAGTGTCATGGTGGGGGTTTCTTAAATTTCGAGGGATTAAAAGTTGGAATAAACAAACTATAGGGCTGTTCAGAATCAGAGTAGTAACACTTTAAAACAAGGACTAAATTCTTGGACAAACAAAGGAAATTGAGACTATTTTTGTGAAGATTTTATGAATTTAAATGGAACGAGAAACAAGGATATAATTATCAACTTAATTTCCAAGCAAGCACAGAAAACCAAGTCAATAATTTAGAAAACTTAGACTGAATCAACCAAGCAAGCACAAACAAATTCAGTTTAAGCCAACAGCAAAACTAAGACAAACCAAGCAAGCACAGGTTTGTTTAAGTCTTACTACCAGATAGTTAATCAACACCCAAGCGAGCACAGGATGTCACTGAGCCTAACTTAAAACTATAGCAATTTGATCAAGTTGATAAGATTTAAAATTGAGAAGAAAATCTCAGGTTTTTTCATTCAAACATAATCTGCCTATTACATTGAGGTTTGCTTAGTTTATATAGGCACCAAGGATAGATCTTGTTCGTCCATCATAAAAGGTATTCAAGGGCTGTAATTGGTCCTCTAATAAGACACTCCTAACGGCTGAAAAGCCTTACACAAGGATTGACAAATACAAATTAAGACAAGGACATAAAGCATAAAACTGAAATGCTGAAATGAAAGCAAGCTAATTCCTATTGGTTGTTGGTAATTCTTCCTTGTTACTTTGTGATGTGAGTAGGTGACTTCCTTGCAGCTCAAGGACTATAAGGGAGCTTAGAAAACAGCCCTTGTTGTGACTTGGGGTAGATGCAGTTATAAAGCAAAGGAAAGAAACAAGAAACCAAAGGAAGACCACAAGCTGTCACTTTCAGACTTTAGAAATTGTTGCTTGTTTTTCTTAGCCTGAAGTCTTCTTAATCTGGAACCAAGTTTGGCATCTCTCATTCCATGATATTAGAATTATTTTAGGGTCACATGACATCTTGGATGAGCTATTTAAGGCATCTTAAAAGACAGAAATGACCTTTTTGAAAACAGATGCCAAAACAGATTATTTCACCAGCATCCTTCAATCAATCTATCTTTCAGGGGCCATAACTTTATGCTCAAGGTGAAACAAAATGCCTCACAGGTGCCAAATAAATGCTAAAGGAGTTAGCTTTCATGTCAAAAAAATCATCTGAAAATATGACCTGGAACTTGAGATATTGAATTTTGAGTAAGATCAAGTCAGAATGAGAGTTCGGCAGTTTTCCTAAGATTCTGACACTGTTGGAGCATTTCAGATCTGCCTGGTTCATTTGAAATATGCATTTCCCTCAAGATAAAATAGCTTTTGGTCCTATTCCAAAGGTCATATCTAGTTAACACCTTAATCTTTCCAATGACATAAGAATCAAATGATTTGCATGAGTAGAACTCTAGATATGATGCTTCAAAGTCTGGCCTGTCATATTGTATTGATGTTTCAGAATGCAATGCTGGACTCATTTTCTTCCACTGAATAGCATTCAGTTTTGGTATTTCTTTTCAACAGTTCCATGAACTGTTCCTTTGGTATAGAGAACGATAGACCTTTGCCCCTAGCTTCTACTTCAACCACCTCCGGTTGAAGGAAATGTGTCCTCAAATTTTGATAAAACAGTGTGAGGAACCTATGAACCACCACCCTTTCATTCAGCACATTAGTGCCCAATTAAGGAAAGTTGCATTCCTCCTGGATCAAACACCTTTATGGAACATCTTCTCCCCGAAGAAACAATAATCTCAAGTTCATAAGCTGATGTACTTAAGAGTAGCTTCCAAGTCAAAATTTCAGCTCGATTAAGGATCTTGTTGTTGCATGGATTAGAGTGATGTTGCTACAGCTTTTCTTGCTTAAGCTTTCAAAGTAAATTCATCATTTAACCATTCATTATTTCCTTTGGGATCAAATGACTCAACTACAGAGTTGCTACCTCTTACTGATGTTTCTTAACATGATAAAATGCAGGCATAAAGTTCCATCAGAGTGTCTTTAAAACACATTTAATTGGCTCACAAACAGACCATATCGTCCTAATAGCTTGGCCTGAATATATTGATCATTCTTGGCAGTTCCTAAATCAAATGGAACACCATTAAAAGACTTCTCCTTTAATTCATCATCCTCTATATAGGGAGTATACGTCCAAAAGTCAGATGCACCCACCATTGCAGTTGCTTCCTCATCATAAGCATGAACATAATAGGCTTTGCTAGCAAGATAATGGCTAAACTCGCCCATGGTCTCAATATTAGCATCATAGCTCAATTGTAGCTTTTGGGGAGCTATTTAAGGCATCTTAAAAGACATAAATGATATTAGAAATATTTTGGGAACCAAGCTTGGCATATCTCATTCCATGATATTAGAAATATTTTAGGGTCACATGACATCTTGGACGAGCTATTTAAGGCATCTTAAAAGACATAAATGACCCTATTGGAAACAGATGCCAAAACAGACTATTTTACCAACATCCTGAAATCAGTCTATCTTTCAGGGGCCATAACTTCCTGCTCAGAGTGAAACAAAATGCTTCACAGGTGCCAAATAAAAGGTAAAGGAGTTAGCTTTCATGTCAAAAAAGAATTATCTGAAAATATTGCCTGGAACTTGAGATATTGAATTTGGAGTAAGATCAGGTCAAAATGAGAGTTCAGCAGTTTTCTTGAGATTCTGACACTGTTGGAGCATTTCAGATCTGTCTGGCTCATTTGAAAAATGCATTTCTCTCAAGAAAAAATAGCTTTTGGTCATATTCCAAATAAAGCTCATAGCTAGTTAACACCTTAAGCTTTCACTGACACAAGAATCAAAGGATTTGCATGAGTAGACCTCTAGATATGAGGCTTCAAAGTCTGCCTGTCATATTGATGTTTCAGAATGCAATGTTGAACTCATTTTCTTCCTCTGAATAACATTCATTTTTGGCATTTCTTTGCAACTGTTCCATGGACTGTTCCTTTGGTATAGAGAACGATGGACCATTGCCCCTAGCTTCTGTTGCACTCATATTTTATTAAATTATTTTATCATGATTATATTTTTTTATCACACATATCAAATGTCTCACTGATTTGCCAAATATTTTTATATATAACCTTTGAGCCTTGTTATTGAAAATATTGAAAGAAAAAAATAAAAAAATAAAACAGTTTTATATAGGTTCGATTTGGGCTTGAGCTCGCGTTAAAGCTCGCAAGCTTTATAACGAGTACATATTTTTCAAGCTCGAGTAAGCTTGAGATCGGCTCGAGCTTGAGTTTTTGTTCTTGAGCACAAGCCAAGCAAGGTCAAGCTCGGGCTCGGCTCGTTAACACCCCTAATGGCATCCATGTATATAAATTCCGTGTATACAAATTACCCCCTGAAGATTGATCACCTACATAAATTGAGTGTTTAAGCTTAAATGGATCCCGATTTCTTTTTTTTTTTTCTCTCCAATCTAAAGTTTCCTTTTACACAAGTTATGTGGTTTGCAAGCTATCACATATTCCCAAGGGTTTTGTAATACCCGTCCTTTTAGAGACCCATTGAGTGACGTTGACTGACCTAAGACACCTATCTAGACCTTCGGAAATCTTGCGAGTAAAACCTTGTGACATTGTGAGCCTTTGAGTTGTGGTTACTCGATCTAGCGGAGGCTACTCGATCGAGTAGTTTTCGCACTCGATCGAGTAGAGGCCACTCGATCGAGTAACGTGAGTTCAGCGGGGAGTTATAAATCGTAAAATCGTGAAACCCAAATCATTTCTCTACCTTTCTTCCTAAACCTAGATGTCGTCATTTCACTTCTCCTTCACCATGGTTCATCTCCTTGAGGCCTTTGAGAGTGATTACACCAGAGGGATGGGATGCTTGAGTCGGATAGCAGTCTTGACGCCGGATTGCTTTGTATAGGTAAGTTGTCATCATCATCATCATCGCCTTCCTGGATTTCAGTTGTGTTGTGGTAGTAGTAATAGATGGTTATGCTGTTTGTTATAGGTGGTTATGGTGGTTGCTTGTTATCTTGTGGTCGTGCGCGGAATCGCTGCGGTTGCTAAGGTAGGTTTTCCTACTCAGTACTGTTGGTTGTCTAGCGTGTCGTTTTTGTTGTGTAGTTGGTTTTGGTATTGTGGTTTTTGTTGTGGATTGGTTGTGATTGGTCATTCTGTTTGTTTGTCTGTAGTTCTCGAGGTACGTCCTCGGCTGAGTGGGGTCACTTGCAGGAGTGGCTTTGATGCGTGTCTTTTATATGATGTTTTACATCCCATTTTACACGCATTTCAGAGCTCATTCATGTAGTTTATGCTACATTTCTCCCTATTTCCGTCTACTTCCGTATTTTTGTACATTATTGCAGAAATGTGAAGAATCCAGCGGAAATCGAGCCAAATCCGTCCCCGAGTGTCCTGCATTGCATATGACGTGAAGCATTCACCCGAGGAACGAGCTTGGTGCGCAATTCGAGGCCCAAAAGACAAGTCCACGAGTTTATAGAAGTCAAGTAGCAGCTCAAGCAGTCGATCGACCAATACCTTCAGTCGATCGACCAACCATCGGGTTCCAGAAGCTACTGTTTACTGAAGACCAGTCGATCGACCAGTCCTATCAGTCGATCGACCCAACTGCTATTCCAGACGAGAATTAAAAGACCGTGAATCTTGAAGCCCATTATGTTTTAGGTTTTGATAATAAGAGGTTACGTTAATTGTTATATAACGTAACCTAGAAACATCACTATGGCATTCAGTTTTTATTCAGTTTTTACATCTAGTTTTATTAAGTTTCACAAGATCATAATTTAGGGTTTGGATTATTGTTGAGCATTGGATTTTCAGTTCTTAATCCTAATCTTTCCTCTGCAATCTCGATATTCTACTGCCCTAATTTTAGTTCTCCTTTATTTTCATTAGTATAGCATTGCTATTTAAGTTTCCAAAAGCCAATTCATTTGTTTATGTTAATTGTTTACTCTATCGTTTCAAGCATGAATTCAGTGGTTAGTTTCATCGTTATTATTGTTGTTTTTACCCTTAGCATGAGTAGCTAGATTATTTGTGCTAGGATGTAGGCGAATTATAGCGTAGGCGGCAAAGTATTGAACACGGCCTGATTCGCGGGTCAGTCGATCGACTGACATTCTTGGTCGATCGACTGACCTCGTGAGGTTACCTTTCGTTTTAATTGATTTTAATGTTGTATTTAACGAATCGAATGCATGCGACCAGTTAGATACTTAATTTATGACAAACCCATTAGATCGAAATATAGGGTATGTTATTAGATCACCAATTAAAATGACTAGACTATGCTGAGATCGAAAGATAGGTATAGTTTAGACCGTTAGTCACTTTTCAGAACGAAAGTTAGTATTAGTGATATTAGGGACCTTTAGCGAGATCGAAAGATGCTATCTGTTAAGAGTGGACCGAGAGGACCTCTTTATTTCCCGCCTCACATGTGTTTGTATTAGACCGACTTAGTTTGCTGCCGCCGAAGCTATAATGAACCGACCATCCTAGTACCCCTTCTTTATCTGTTTAATCCGTCCTTTTTATTTATTGTCTTTACTTATTCTTAGTCTTAGACCAATTCAAATCAACCCCCACAATTGTTATCTTGGACTTTTATTAGACAACTAGAAATTACGTCTGCCTCCTTGTGGTTCGACCCTGTTACCACTAGCCTAGGTTAGTCTTAATAGGAAATTATAAATTTTATCTTTGGTACTCACAACGACGGGTATCAAATTTTGGCGCCGTTGCCGGGGAGGCAATAGTTTTAATTTTTAGTTGTTTTAATTTTAGTCTTTCTTAGTTTAAGGGACTTCTGTTCCTTAAACTTTTCTTATATTCTTTTTGTAGTTTCTTCTTATGCGCAGGTCACAGGGTGGTGAACTAGTACCATTCGATCCTGAGATAGAGAAATCTTTGCGCGAGTTAAGACGATCACAAAGGGTATTACCGACAGAGGAAGAGCTGAGTACTCTGTCAAGCTATTACGAGAACGAGCTTTTCGAGGAAGATCCACATTCTTCACCCGTTTCCACTTCTTCAGCCGAGACAGTTACTTCTCCAGAAATTCCAGTCATGGCCGAGGAAGCGAGTATAGCTAGTCATTCTGAGCCGACAGCCGAAAACTTATATAAGGGGTTCGAATTACCAGGAGATGCCAGGAAGTTCGAACCAAAGCCTTCATACATCAATATGGTTGAGAGAAACCAGTTCGGGGGAGCTGCAAATGAAGATGCAGCTAAGCATATGGAGACCTTTATTGACTACTGCTGTTCCATACCCCCACCAGCTGGCGTGACCCAAGACCAGATCAAGGAGACCATGTTTATCTTCTCCCTTCGTGATGCTGCAAGGGAGTGGTATAGAGATCTGGACCGAACCGTTCATGGGATCACCGACTGGAATTCCTTGGCATTGGCATTCTACAAGAAGTACTTTTCTGCTTCAAAGACGATTGCTATTAGAGCCCAAATCACAAGTTTCAAACAAGGGCCAGATGAGAACTTCCATGAGGCATGGGTCTGATTTAAGAAACTGGTGCGAACCATACCGCACCATGGGTTCGATAAATGGAGCTTGTGCAATCATTTCTATAATGGGCTGTACGACGATCAGAGGGCCATTTTGGATGCTGCAGCCAATGGCCGATTTCTTTGAGAACTTGGGAGCAACCAAGGGGTGGAAGATCATTGACGATCTAGCCACCCACAAGGCCGAGTATGGTAATTCCGGAGGGAACCGGAGAGGAGAGCTGCTGAATTTTCCTCTGTTGCTGCGCTTGAAACTCTTACTGCGAGATTTGACAAGTATGAACTAGGAGGAGCTTCAAAGGGGGGTATTTACCAAGTAAATGCTGTGTCAGATGGTCCTTTCGTCTGCGAAAGGTGTGGAGCTGAGGGACATGTTTCGAATAATTCCCCTAGTCCTTTCGAGTCTTGTGCTGCCTTTCAACATTATAGGCAGACAAACACCTACTATGAGCCGAATACCCATCCAAACTTGAGTTGGAGGAGCCAAAATGTCCTGAATCCAACTCAACCTCCGCCGCAGTAGAAACCTTATGTGCCCCCTCATCAAAAGAAACAACAATATCATAAACCTCCCTATGTGCCGCAACAATCGCAGAATTCTGAATTTTCCGAGCTTAAGAACTTGTTGCTAAAGGAGTCCCAAGCAAGAGAGGTTGGGATGAAGCTACTAGAGAGCCAAATTGCTCAACTGGCTAGCAAAATTAACACTCGAGCTCCGGGACACTTACCGACCAGGCCCGACCAAAAGGAGACCTTAACTGCCATCACTTTGAGGAGTGGGTCCACCCTTGAGGGTCCTGCCATGGTCGAGGACGTTGTTGAAAAAGATGAGCCGGAAACAAGTCAAAAGAAAGCTTCAACGAATAAATCAAAGAAACAGGCATCTACCAGGTATATCAGTCGATCGACTGATACACCCGGTCGATCGACTAATATGCGGGTTACTGCTTAAGGAATCATGTGCACCTTGGTCGATCGGCGAGGATAGTGGTCGATCGACCAAGATTCTGCGATAGCGAGATTGTTCGTCCTCCGATGCCCAACAATTTGAGAGACTATTTGTTTCGGGGTTCGACGATCCGAAGACATTAGGACAAGACCCGAGTCTTTGATGGGTCAGTCCCGGCTCTGAAGTTCGATCCAATGACGGTCAATGGCTCACATTTGCGACGGTCTGAAGAGGGGTCAAGCTTCAACAAGGAGAAGATGACGGACTTTCAGCCTAAGTCCACTACCGGCACACGCGATTTAGAGGAGAGGGCTAAGGTACTTCTTACAGCCTCATATCCAGAGAGACTCGTGCCGACGAAGGAACAGGTATCTTTCAGTAAATTTGAAAAAGTTATTCGTAGTCTGAATGTACAAGTTCCTTTTCTCGAGTTGGTCAATCAAGTGCCTGCATATACTAAATTCATAAAACAATTATTGTCAAAGAAAAAGTCACTCGAAACAGTGCACACTATAGCACTCACTGAGGAGTCATGCTCCTATTTATCTCACACTGCACCCCATAAGCTAGAGGACCCGGGTAGCTTTTCTGTTCCTTGCAATATAGGCACCTTTTCTATTGAGAAGGCATTATGTGACCTAGGAGCCAGTATAAGTGTCATGCCCTTGAGTCTAGCTAGGAAGCTTAAGTTGACTAGGTTTGCTTTTACCGATATGACAGTACAGATGGCTGACCGATCTGCGGTCCAGCCAATAGGGGTCTTAGAGGACATTCCTGTCCAAATAGGGAAGTTTTTCTTCCCCGTTGATTTCGTTGTACTTGACATGCCTGAGGATGCTCATATTCCCATTATTTTGGGTAGACCATTTATGCACACTGCTGGTTCAGTCATAGATGTCGGTCTAGGTACCTTGACTTTCAAAGTAGGCAAGCATTCTATTGTCTTTGCCCAACCAGCCAAGAAAAAGGACCCCATGTGGCCTGTGACTTGTAATACGGTTTCTGAAAAGAAATCGTACTTTGTGCTTCCTGAATTGCCTGTCTCTATTACTAATTCTGTGTTAACCCCTCCGCCCCAAACTGGGAGCAAAAAGGAGGAAGAATCTGTTGTTTTAGATGTCGCAAGGGCTGGTTTGGGGAAGGAAGTGCTGCAAGTTGCTCCAGCTGTAAAGAGGCCGATCATTCAAAGAGGAGGTCTTGGTTGCCTGAGCTATGGAATTGATGAGGTAGTTGATGACGAGCCGGTCAAAGCCAGAGAGTCTGATTTGGATTCTGACAAGCCCGAAGAAATCCTTGACTGGGGAGATGATGAGAGTGTTGATCCGTTGAGCCATACGGACGTGGAAGCTAAGAAGGGTGTCGTTGCTAAGATAAGCACCGTTGAGGCTACCTCTAGTAGCCAGAAGCCGACGAAGTGGGCCATACCGTGGTCTTTCTTGATCAACTATTAGTTGATCGAGCTCGTTATAAACTTCATTTTATTTGCTTTTGTTAAGACATTTTTTATTGCTTTGTTGTGTGCGAAAACTTTCGCATTTTATTTCGATTGCTTAGGATTTTATATGCTTTAGACTTTATTTCTGGGTTTCGCGCAATTTTGGGCGCGTATCATTGTGCACTTGCAGGTTTGTAGACCTCATTAGCTCAAGTAATTGAGCAAATAAGAAGAAATAGGGAATACAGTAGTATTTTCGGTCGATCGACTGAGCAAGGTGGTCGATCAACTGAGTTGCACTTTCCAGAAGCTTCTGTTCCTGCTCATCTGGTCGATCGAAAGCCCCTTTTGGTCGATCGACCAAGGACGCTGCTGTACCTGTTCACGACCTCTCCCCTGTTGTGTTTGGTCGATATGCGGACTTAAGGGAGCTTTCTACTCCACTTTACTTTCCGTCAAATTATTTATTTCTTCTATTTTCTCAATTGTGCACAATTTTACCGCTTCAAAATTGTTTTCTCGGTTTTATGCGTGGTTTTGATTTGTCTTTCAGGTACTTATTGGTAGCACTGCTAGCTACTAAAACCTCCTAGCTCACGCTGGTTTGGGGAGGTTTCCTTTGCTGCGCTTAAAGTCTTGTGAGTTCCCGACTTTCACTTCATGTCTTATTTACTTAATTTTCTCGCCAATTCCCACGTCTCTTTTCTTTCATTACATGATTTTGCACAATGGGGACATTGTGCGATTTGGTTTGGGGAAGGGTTTTGCGTCGCATGTCATTTGCTTGCATTCACGTTTACATTTTGTTTTGCATTGTTTATTTCATTTCTCTCATATATACATAAAACATCAAAAAGATTGAAAATTTTTAAAAATTTCCATAAAATGTACGTTTATTTTAGCATATAGGTCGAGTCGGAACGGTAGTATTTCAAGGATGATATTGCATTTTGCATTTGTTTTGCCTAAGCCTTGCTTGATTAACATGTTATTAGTAGAATCGTAAATGCATATCTACGAGTTTTCGTTAATTATTTGCTGGACTTGAGCTTGACTTTGAAAATTGGCAAGCTACATCATATTTCTGAGTTTTAGAGCTTATAACTGGTGACATTCATGACCGGTTTATCTAGGAATGTGAGTAGTACTCCTTATGAGACATGTTTCCTTAATTTGCATAATTATGAACTTGATCTACTTAATACCTATATGCATTCGGTCTGTGGTTAGTTGACACATGTGGTAGAGGTTTCCTCTTATTCATTTTGCCCATGAACCCCACACTGCCAAAAACAGCCTTTTTGTCCCATTACTACATCCTACATTCAGCCTGTCCTTTGTCAAGCTAGTAGTTTAGTTTTTGGGATTGTTACTCGTTCTTGGTGGTATATGCTCTGTTGAGACTTTGTTGGGAAAATGAAAAGAAGGAAAGAAAGAAAGAAATAGAAAAGAAGAAAAAGTAAATGAAAAAATGATTCGAAAAGGAAAGAAAAAAAAAGAGTTCTGTACTGTAGAAGCAGTCGATCGACTGCCATTTCTAGTCGATCGATTGAAGGTCCGCGAAGAAAGAAAAGAAATCAATTCGCATGATTCAGTCTTTATTATTTGGCGATTTTTGCTCCCATGATTCATTTATATCGTATGGGGAGTTAGTTGATTACTTTTATTTTGGAGATTGTGAGTTTTGTGCTTGCTATATCACCGTTTCTGTTGATTATGAGCAAGAAGTTGGATGTTGCCATATGGTTCCGTTTTGGTACTAGCTTGATCACCTGTACCTCCACTCTTCCATAATTATCTTTGCCTCTTCTTACCCATACCTCACATATCCCATATATCCCATATATACCTCGGCATGTGTCTTTGGTCATCTTTTTGGTTGGAATGCATATGTACGGTCATAGAGATCATTTTCATATTTTATTGTTGGCATGTCTTCATAGGTCGCAGTTAGGTGAGAGTCTTTACAAAAATAAATTCTTTCTATCCTCTTATATATTCACCTGTACTTATGTGTGATATGAGCGGCCCGTGAGAGTCCGATTTGATAAGTCTCTGATTGGTTGACGGTTGCGTTTCGAACGACTCCATAACTCGTTTGCATGATTCATGTTACTAATTGATTGTTAGTTATCGCATTAAATTGGTTTAGGCTTTACATGTTGTATTTCGCTCTGAGATTGAACTCGTTCCATTAGCTCATTAGATCGAGTCTAGTTCTTGCTTGGGGACAAGCAAGGGTTTGGTTTGGGGAAGTTTGATGCATGTCTTTTATTTGATGTTTTACATCCCATTTTACACACATTTCAGAGCTCATTCATGTAGTTTATGCTACATTTCTCCCTATTTCCGTCTACTGCCGTATTTTTGTACATTATTGCATAAATGTGAAGAATCCAGCGGAAATCGAGCCAAATCCGTCCCCGAGTGTCCTGCATTGCATATGACGTGAAGCATTCACCCGAGGAACGAGCTTGGTGCGCAATTCGAGGCCCAAAAGATAAGTCCACGAGTTTATAGAAGTCAAGTAGCAGCTCAAGCAGTCGATCGACCAATACCTTCAGTCGATCGACCAACCATCGGGTTCCAGAAGCTACTGTTTACTGAAGACCAGTCGATCGACCAGTCCTATCAGTCGATCGACCCAACTGTTATTCCAGACAATAATTAAAAGACCGTGAATCTTGAAGCCCATTATGTTTTAGGTTTTGATAATAAGAGGTTACGTTAATTGCTATATAACGTAACCTAGAAACATCAGTATGGCATTCAGTTTTTATTCAGTTTTTACATCTAGTTTTATTAAGTTTCACAAGATCATAATTTAGGGTTTGGATTATTGTTGAGCATTGGATTTTCAGTTCTTAATCCTAATCTTTCCTCTACAATCTCCGTATTCTACTGCCCTAATTTTAGTTCTCCTTTATTTTCATTAGTATAGCATTGCTAGTTAAGTTCCCAAAAGCCAATTCATTTGTTTATGTTAATTGTTTACTCTATCGTTTTAAGCATGAATTCAGTGGTTAGTTTCATCGTTATTATTGTTGTTTTTACCCTTAGCATGAGTAGCTAGATTATTTGTGCTAGGATGTAGGCGAATTATAGCGTAGGCGGCAAAGTATTGAACACGGCCTGATTCGCGTGTCAGTCGATCGACTGACATTCTTGGTCGATCGACTGACCTCGTGAGGTTACCTATTGAATTTAATGTTGTATTTAACGAATCGAATGCATGCGACCAGTACTTAATTTATGACAAACCCATTAGATCGAAAGATAGGGTATGTTATTAGATCACTAATAAAAATGACTAGACTGTGCTGAGATCGAAAGATAGGTATAGTTTAGACCGTTAGTCACTTTTCAGAACGAAAGTTAGTATTAATGATATTAGGGACCTTTAGCGAGATCGAAAGATTCTATCTGTTAAGAGTGGACCGAGAGGACCTCTTTATTTCCCGCCTCACATGTGTTTGAATTAGACCGACTTAGTTTGCTGCCGCCGAAGCTATAATGAACCGACCATCCTAGTACCCCTTCTTTATCTGTTTAATCCGTCCTTTTTATTTACTGTCTTTACTTATTCTTAGTCTTAGACCAATTCAAATCAACCCCCACAATTGTTACCTTGGACTTTTATTAGACAACTAGAAATTACGTCTGCCTCCTTGTGGTTCGACCCTGTTACCACTAGCCTAGGTTAGTCTTAATAGGAAATTATAAATTTTATCTTTGGTACTCACAACGACGGGTATCAGGCTTCACGCCCTTGATTCGCCCTCTGTGGAACCCGCCACAGAGGGGATGTGCACATTAAGGAACATGGGTTATCGCTCGGATCAGATGAGCTGGGCTTAGGTGGGAACGGTTGCGGTCCCCCGCTGGCAGGACTGGACCTTCGGGCAGTCAAAGGTGTATAGTTGGTTGGAGGTGGTGATGTATGTGAGTTATTGTATTTCCTTGTGTCTGCTTTTGTACTTGTTACCTCAGTTGCTAACCTTGTGTGGTATTGTTGTGTTGTCTTTTTGTGTTGTGTCTACCGTGATCCACTATGGTGAGCAGTCAGCCTTAGCAGGTTGGTATATGGATCTTAGCTGGGTGCTTGGAGGGACAAGTCTACCACGAGTCTTGGCAGAGATAGTTTCACCTAGTTTATAGTTATCACGAGTTGTATCTTTTGTATTGTTTGTTTGGTTTAAATCACTTGTAATTTAATATAAATGTTCTTTTATCGGCATTTGATTATTACTGTCCTCGGGCAACCGAAATGGTAACGCCCTATCTACTAGGGAAGGTCTTGTTAAGGCTCCTTGGTAAATGGGGGTGTTACAAAGTGATATCAAAGCGACGATTTTTGAACCTGTAACTAATGAGCTCAATGAACGTAGTGAGTCTAATAAAATGAACCTGGTGTATGTATGTTGGGAGCCCCAGCTGATTCTTGATTTTGGGTGAGAAGGCGCCCTCATTTCAAAATCATGGCCCCAATATGCTTAAGCCAGTCACCGAGAATGGGGATGTCGAGTCGGGAATTGTGTGCATAGATGTGTATGATTAGTAGGTTAGAAATAGTTATGGTGGAGTCTATGATAATGTCTAACGCGTGCATATAGTAACGATGAACTGTGAAGGTTTGTGAATTGTGGAAAGTATGTGTGGATGTGATAAAGATAGTGAATGTGACAGTAGTTGCATACGAGTGTTGGATAATGTGATGGTAATAATAAGTTGTGAGTCGAGTCTTTATATGCGTTCTGATTAGTATAAGTTGGCAAGAAATGTTTGGGATTGTAATGGACGAATGTTGTTGCGTATTCTTGTGATATGGCATAATTATGTTAGATATTTGGTTGATGAAATGTTGTGACATGTTTGAAATATTAGCAAACTTGATAGTATATGATGGTTTATTTCTAGATGGATGCTTAGTGTGGTGTACACATAAGTTGGATAATTGAATTTGCAAATGCGTAAGCAAACGTACAATAATGTGTTGATTGTATATGCGTATAAGTCGATATTATAGCAAATTGTCTTGTATAATGTTTGATATAGGATGGAATGTTGTGTGTAATGTTTGGATGAAATAGTTGTGTGACATTTGAGTTAGTAGTGATGTGTCGTGTTTGGATGAAATAATCAGTGGCGAGTTCCAAATATACTTTGGAGTCGACACGAGTTGTTGTTTTGCAGGGATCTTTAACTGAATTCGTGACTTTTGATCTTGTTCCTAACCTTACTCGACCGAGTACGAGTGCCTACACGACCGAGTAGACCTTACTCGATCTAGTTGAAGAGTTATAAGATCGAAAAGTTGAAACTGCCAGCGAAAACTAGATCGAGTAGCTCCAACTCGATCGAGTAAAGGCCACTCGATCGAGTACCCTTTTTACTCGATCGATTAAGTGCTACAGTACCCGGAATTAGACGGGATTCTTATACCTTTCTCAATTCCTTTCTTCTCTTATTTCCTCAAAACTCTAAACCCTAACTTCTATCATCTCTCTTTTTCTCTCAAAACTTTGGTGAATTTGTACTAGATTTGCTTATTTCTTCTTGCTTAATTCGTTCTACTCACTTGCTAACCAAACAAGGTAAGAATATTCATCTTTTTCTTTGTTTTTAATCAATTAGAACTATATAAAGTGTTGGATTTTTCTGAAAATTCGATTTATACTCATATGTTCTTACTTATAACTGTTATAATGTGGTGTAGTTGCCTTAGATTGTTGTTTCTTCATGCTAGAAGTAGAAAAAACGAATTAATATGGGGGTATATGTGGACCGAAATTTCTAGGGTTTGGGTTATAAATTGAATTTTTGTTGGTCTTTTGGGTATGGAATGGGAAAAATTGAGTAATGTATGTTGTGGATATCATGTTTGGTGTTGATTTTGATTAGCTTTCCCCAAAATTTTGTCTTAAAACTCCGTCTTAAAAGTGCCCCAAACTGAAAATCGCTCCAATTCTTTATGATGGTTACCTATTTGTGAAGCTATTTTGAAAAGATTAATACCTTAATTTGGTAGTTGGTTTGTTAATTGATGTTACACTTTTCATATTTTGAAAGCTATAAAGACCGTCTGTTATAAATTGTGGAAGTGGCATGCTTAAAACTTTTGGATTGTTTTGGTGAAAGTGTGTATACGTAGTTGTTTTCTCTTCCATACGTATGTATAGAAAGTTTATTTTCTTCAAGTAATGTCCGTTTGTGTACCTAAATGTATATTTGAACAAATGTCGAGACCAACAGTTGGCACCCGTCAGAGTAAGAGGGGAAGGGCTTCTGAGCCCGAGGTTGGTGAGGGGAGTTAGGGACCCACCGTTCCACCCGTGCCTGAGTACCCTACCATCGTCTTTGCTGATTTCAAGCAAAGAGATGCTTTTGTCGAGTTACAGAAACGTCGCATGAAACCAACCCGTTGTATCGACACCACCATCTTAGAGGACTTAGGGGTGGAGACAGATGTGAGGCATATATTTGAAACGTTGGGTTTGACCGGTTTGTATCGTCTTAGGAAGCATTCCTACGCCTTCTTGACCTTGGAGTTCATGATCTCTTTCACC
Organism: Silene latifolia; assembly: GCF_048544455.1. Taxonomy (NCBI): domain Eukaryota; kingdom Viridiplantae; phylum Streptophyta; class Magnoliopsida; order Caryophyllales; family Caryophyllaceae; genus Silene; species Silene latifolia. Next base: position 160,857,127 of record NC_133536.1, on the reverse strand, counting down.
TATGATGCGGCGGCTAAGACCGTACAGTTTCGTCTCATGAACACTAGTTTCCTCTTGACCATGGACGTGTTTGCTACCCACCTTGGCCTTGCCCGACCGGAGAAGGGAGCCCTTAGGGATATCCCGACTAAGTGTGGAGCCATTAGTTACATGCCTTGCTTTACTAGTAAGAACGCCCCCACCTCTAGTAACATCATGATAAATGATGTTCAACATGTCACCTTGAAGATCTTTCTTCGTGCCTTGACTTGTTTGCTCTATGACCGGAAGGATGTGAGTAATAAGTTGAACTCACATGAGGTGATGTTGCTTGTTGCCTACCTCAACCCCACCCGAGCCCCGAAAGTTTCTTACAGTGCCCCGGCCATAGTCTACGCTAGCCTAGCTTTGATGGCCACCTCTGGGACCCGATACTTGAGCTGTGGTGCCATTGCCACACGATTGGCTGAGCGGTTGACCACCTTTGAGGCCTCCTCGGCCCTTACACCTATGGCCCCGTCCGTGCCTAACTTGGACTGAGACTACTTCCTCGACCAGAAATGGTTGAGACCTTTGGAGGGTGGTGGTTTGGCTTGGAGAGTATAGGAGATGAGTTGGATGAGGATACCTGACCCCGAGCACCTTCATACGACTGAGCCCTTGGTGGCGGCAGTGGTGGTATCGGATTCTGATGATGATGAGGAGGTTCCTACTCGGCAGTACTACCTCATTGATGCAGATATTTTGGAGGTGATGCAAGAGCCGACGAAGGGGGATCAGGCTAGACATGAGGACCAGCAACCTAGAGTAGGGAGGGGTCCGAGACGGGTGAGGGAGAGAGTCGCTGAGACCCAGGCACAGAAACCCGTGCCTCCACAGCATCAGTTTCCCAGCTACCCTTCGTTCTTTAGTCCTGAGATGCGGGTGAGTGTGTAATACTACGGTTTTCTATGTCTATGGGTACTCTATCGAGTGGGGCTTACTCTGTCGAGTAAGTATGTTTTTACGCAAAACAGTAGTCTACTTGTTGGGTACTCGATCGAGTAGGGGGCACTCGATTGAGTAAGTCACTTACTCGATCGAGTAAGTGAGTCTTACGGGTTATTTTGCTGGGTTTTGATAGTAACACGAGAAGGATATAAAAGCAACTTTCGTCAGTTTCTTGTCATTTTACCTTATTCTAAGTTTCATAAGAAATAAAAACAAGTTACGTTACTCTCCTCTTTCGCATTGCTATCAAATCTTAAGGGCTAGAATCGTCGGATCATTGAGTTTTACGACGTTGAGACCGTCGCATTGTGGGTAAGCTTCTAGTATGATTTTTATATTGTTTCATTGATTTTAGTAGAAACCCTAATTTGGTAAATTGGGGGTTTTGGGAAGTATTGTTGATGTTAGATTGTGATTGTATGATTGTGTGTTTATAGGAGGTGATTTCGTTGAAGAACGATTATGATTAGCTGATTGTGACGATCTTGGTGATTGCCTTTCCAGGTAGGGTTTCCCTACTCAGTATTGATTACATGGTTTTGTTGTTGTTGTTGATTGTGTTGTTGTATATCATATTGGATTTTGTTTTGGAATTGGTGATCGATGGTTGGTAGTATAATGTGGTTATTGTATGTCGTCTGTGGTTTGCGAGGTGCGTCCTTGACTGAGTGGAGTCACTTGCGAGAGTGGCTTCACGCCCTTAATTCGCCCTCTGTGGAACCCGCTACAGAAGGGGATGTGCACATTAAGGAACTTAGGTTTATCGCTCGGATGAGATGAGCGGGGCTTAGGTGGGAATGGCTGCGGTCCCCCACTGGCGGTGTGGAATACTTGTTGCGATGAGTATTCTGCCAGGACTACACACTTTAGTGTGTAGTCAGGTGTGTGGTGATATGATGGAGATTGGTTGGTTGGATTGGATGGTTGTATTGCTTTTGTTGCAGCTGTGTTGTTTTGGGTAATCAGTACTGACCCCGTTTAATTGTTTTAAAAACTGTGGTGATCCATTCGGGGGTGGTGAGCAGTTATTGAGCAGGTATGAGTTGATGCGCATGGGATAGCTGGGTGGAGTCATCACGAGCTGTTTAGAAGTCTTCCGCTGTGTCAAAACATTCTTTTATTTTGTTTTAGTTGGTTTGACAGTTTCGAGGAACATTTGTATTTTACTTTGTCAGTTTTGGTTTTGGACTTGTATCACGATAAACATATTTATTAAAGTATGTTTATTTATTGTCTATTTGATATACATTGCCTCGGGTAACCGAGATGGTAGCATTCACATGCCTTAAGTGGTCCTAGTAAGGCATTCGGAGTATGGGGGTGTTACAAAGTGGTATCAGAGCGACGATTTTGGAACCTGTAACTAATGAACCCAATGAACTTAGGGAGTCAAAATAAAATGAACCCGGGTAGGAGTTGCTAGGAGCTAATGCAAAGACTTGGGAGACGTCCTAAAGTCGCGAACTCGCCCTACAACTTTAAATCGGTCACTATGGGGTGTCATGGAATCGCTATGTGTTTACTAATGTTCTATTGCGGATGTTGGATGATATGTTGTATAGCAATGTTGGATGAATGATTGTGGTGGATTGGTGAATATGGTGGAAAAAGGATGAAGAAGATGTATATAGTAATATGTTGTGGGTGATCATGTTGTATGGTGGAACTGATTTATAATGTGGCAATCTTAGTAACATGAGATTAGGGGATGTGATATGATTATGCATGATTTTGTTTCCGTAAAGTTATATAATAAAGTTATATACTTTTTTACTGCTGTTTCATATGCATTTGTTGGATGAATGGTATGTGGTTGAATGGAGAATGTGGTAGAAAGGATAAAAGTAATCGTATGTGGTAGTATGATTAGTGGTTAAGCTACTTGTTTACTGTTATTTCATATGCATATGTTGGATAAAGTGTATGATGGATGATTTGATGGAAAAGGTGAAGTAATATTGCATAAGAATATGATTTCATGATTTAAGAATGTTTATATGACGGAAGTGAATTTTTATAATGTTGTTATGTTAAGTAACATGCGAATATAATGTTGGTGTTTGATGTATACATACATATATATATGTATACATACATACATATATATATATATATATATATATATATATATATATATATATATATATATATATATATACATATATATATATACATATATATATATATATATACATATATATATATATATACATATATATATATATATATACATATACATATATATATACATATACATATAGATATACATATATATATATATACATATATATATATACATATATATATATATATATACATATATATATATATATATATATATATATATATTTGGGATCCCATGAGAACCATAGAGATAATGAGAACTATGAGAACCAATTCACAGCCCTTGGATTTAATGTTGAATGGACGACGAGATTAACTTATCTAACTTTAAAAATTTCGCACAATCAACCACCCCCACCCCAAAACCATAATTGTCAACTCATTTTACCAAAACTTATTCTCACTCATATTGTTTTCTCTCTCTACGATCATCATCGTCGCTATCCTTTATTTCCAACCACCGACCAACGCTATCAGATGCTTACGAGCAACGACGACATGAATTGGCGATTGAGATGACCACCCCTGCCCAAGAAGAGTCACTCTTGCTGAATTTTATCCTAATTAGGTAATTATTTTCCCCAAATTTTACCTAATGCGAAGAAATCGATCCCTAATTCGTCATCTTGTTGCTACTTTTCATCTTAAACCTTCAAAAATGCTTCGTTTCGCTTCCTGAATCATACAACTTGTCTTTACGGTTCGTGAATCAGGTAGTAACGCAAAAAAAGTGAATCAGCGGAATCATCGAGAAAGACTCATTATTTCAGGTATAGAATGTCTCCTCACATTACAAACTCTTACGATTATATATTTTATAAATTTTGTTTTAAATTAGTTTTTGTTGATCAGTTTTATGCCTGGAAATTGTTCAAGTTCTGATTACATGATTTTTCTACATTTTATAATAGTTCGAAAAATCGATTATTAATTAGCAAATTATTTTTTGCTTATTCAAATGTCGCTTATTGTGTTTCCTGCCTTGGAATCGATGTTTCGTCGTTAATTAAGCTGGATTGTATCGATTTGTTGCTGAAATTGTTTATATATCGAGTTTAACCATTGTATATTTAGCATACGCGTTGTGTTTTTCGCTATTAAACACTTCAATATGCTTATATTCAATGGTTAGTTCACTTTTTTTTTTAATCTTAGAAAGTTATGAGAATGTCAATATTGGGTCCTCAAATGAATAATGTTGCTGATTGTGATCTTTTCCTAATGCAATCGAATTACAGATATAATGTTGACAAAGGTCAACCAGATGTATGGTTTGAACCATCAGAGGTTAGAAGTGTTCATATTTGGATATGTCAAACATACTTTTTGATTTGCTAAGATTAAATGATAGGCTGTATGCATTTCGACGACTACTTTTCTTCCCTTGGGTTGTTTGTTTTGTTGCATTGTGCCGATGAGCGTGATTCACCATCATCTCCAACTTTTTTTTTTGCATCTTTTCAATGATAACAAACCTGCAGCAGAATGTGCTTTAGATATTATTGATTGAGAGTAATACACTAGTGTTGCTCATACTTAGTCTTATTTGGTTGATATCATGTTTCTACCGATATAAAGTGAAAGACGATCAAATTTAAAATGGTTTTCGACTATTCCAGGTTGAATCTTTTCTGTTTTTTCTTTTAATTTTTGAACATTAATAACCCATAAAAATTGCAGTCTTATGTATCAGATATTTTGAGTGGTTCCGTGGTTCTTTGTCTCTTAAAATGTTCATTTATTAACTTTAATCTTGTTATTTTTTTAGTTTCACAACTTTACTGTATTGAGCTATCTTAGTTTGCAGGTGTGGGAAATGAAAGCTGGTGGTTCAGTGGTTCTTTGTATGTCTCTTAAATTGTTCATTTATTAATCGATGGATTTGGCCCACGGATGATCCAAATTATCAAAGCTCGTCTTGTCTCAAGGAAATGTAAGCTCATTACTTCTGATAAAAGTGTTTTGGTCTTCTGTTTGAATGCATAAAATGGGCTCGTGATAGTGTCTTAAAATATGTAAAATCTGCATCGTTTCGTCATTTTTTGTTTTTGTATTTGATCCCGGTTGAATGACTGCTTGTGTTTTTTTGTATTTGATCCCCGGCCCATTAATAATGGTAAGCATTTGGGGTGAAATGGCCCTATTAGTGCATGAAGTAGCCTTTTAGATGCATGAAAAAGTGATATATGTGCATTAAATAACCTTGTACATGCATGAAATAAGTAAAAATAAGGTTATATGTGCATGAAATAAGATTCTATGTGCATGAAATAAGGTTCTATGTGCATTAAATAACCTTGTACATGCATGAAATATGTAAAAATAAGGTTATATGTGCATGAAATAAGATTCTATGTGCATGAAATAAGGTTCTATGTGCATTAAAAAGTTCTTCAGTTGCATGATTTTTTGTTTGAATTTCAATTGTTTTGGGGGATTGTTGAAATTATATTGAATTGAGTGATGTGATGCCGGAAAATGGTGACGATGATGATCATAATGATGGCAGCACTAAATCAATCAAGGATCTCAACCGTCGTAGTAAGGTGATTATATGATTTGATTCTATGTGCATTAAATAAGGTTCTATGTGCATTAAATAGTTCTTTAGCTGCATTAGTTGGTTATATTATGATACTAATTACTGGTGGTTAAAGACGTTAATTTTATATTGTCATGAAATAAGGTTCTATGTGCATGAAATAAGGTTTTATGTGCATAAAATAATTAAGGGAAATGACTGTGGAGGAAATTTAATGCATTTAACAGCCTTTTTATGTAACAACAAGGCATTCTAGTGTATCTATTACATATGTTACTAATATGCGAGAAACATTTCAGTGTACTTATGTCACTTATTTCATACTCATATTTATTTAGCGTATTTTAAAGGCTATTAGCTCAATGGTAGAGCAATGTGCAAATTTTGCACAAAGATATGGGTTCGAGTCCCATATAGCCTATTAAATCGCAAATCCAATGATAGCAACGTGTCATGATACAAGGAATACAGTACAATTATTTAGGAGTCCATAACCATATTCGGCATCGGGCGCAGACCTGCAACAGTTGCAATAAGCCAGTGAAATAGTTCTGCAATGATCAGAAGTGCAATACAAGCACTCCAACGACTAGCATATATACAGAAACTATTACTACCATAAATGCCATAGTGGAAATACGATTACCAATTACACTATTTTTCATTTTTAGAGTAAAAGAAAGATTTGATATTTTATAGCCAATATGGGAGTCGAACCCACATCTTGTGCATTGCACAATGCTCTCCCATTTGAGCTAATTGACTTGCAAAATAAGTAAAACGTAAATATTCATAATGTAGAAAATGTAATGACTATATCAAAAATAATATAAACTGATGATTTTTTCTTTTAAATGAAATAGTTTCCTCGCTTTCCTTGGGTGGGAGAAAGGATAGAACACGAGCCTGATTCATCGCTTTCCAAATACTAGACAGAGCTACATGGCAAGGCCCAATAAACTTCCTTTGCAATTTGGATCGATTGCTGCCATTCCCGTGCCCCGGTACTCACAGTTCAGAAGGACAATGAACATCCAAAACCCGTTGTAACAGCTTAACACATAGCACTTGTAGAATAGATGTGAGTATGTCTCTTTATCTACTCTACAAAGTAAACAAACCGCATCCACCATCATGTCCATTCCAATCATACGGTCCCTAGTTTGCAGCCTGTTATGCATAATTACCCAGAAAATAAATAAACAAATATTTATTTATTTTAAACACTAAAATGTGTTTAGCCATAACACCAGAAATCAAATACAATTAGTCAGCTATGTTCACAAGATCCGTAAGGATGCATATATTGACTCCCACTTATTCGTTCGGAAATGAGATCAGTAATCCCAGTTATGTGCTAAACTTGCTGAAGAGAGTTGGTTAACTAAAAAGTTTAAGCGGCTAATTACCTAATGAGCAGCAGCAACTTTTCTAAACTAAGGGACATCGACAATATGACTGATTGGAAATCGCTTGTGAACAAGACTGTCGTGCAAAAACATATAGGCCATTCCAAATACTCTTATTCCAAGTCCATGTTCTAATGATCACCAGTATATTAAATGAGCCTCAGATTAAATTTGTGACAACCTGAGCTTGAATAATTAACACGATTATGAGACTGTCTCATTTAAAAAGCGTGGATCACAAATACATGTACAAGTAGTTAAGAGTAAGGGGGCTTACAACAACAAAACAAAGACCAGGAACAAGACCCTTGTGGAAGAAACCATAATTGAGAAGGGCTATTGCTGGGACTGCATTTATTATCGCAAATACATAGTTTAGCTTGAACGGTCCTTCTCCGGATTTGTGATGAGACTGTAACCATGGACACAACATAGTAAGTATTCAGATTGTCATAAGTCATACTACAAATGGTCAATTCTCTAAAGTTTTAACTTTTACAGCTAATGTGAACCATGTTCAGCTATTCAATCGCGATATGGGACTTGGTCTCGGAATCAGTACAATTGGTAAATCAAAATAAACTCAAATCCATTCTTCCACAAATTAACTCAACTTGAACCAATGCTCATTAGGCACATTTAAATACAACTATTGTGAGTCTTAGTAAACTATTCCAGGTCATATGTTCTCAAAATTAGTTTAGTTTAGTTCAATTGTACTTCGTATGATAAAAAAGTAACCTCGTGCATGTGCCACAAAACGGGTGCCAAAGAACTTTATGTGCCCATCTCGCCCAAAACTCCATTCCTACCTGTAAGAAATATTACCATCAGAATTAAGAACATTTGTCCATTGAGGAGGGGCAATACAGATGGACCCCGAAACAGATTGGTCGGATTTTTAGACGAGGCATAACTTGTTCAATAGATCGACATATATTTTGTCGCTCTTGTATGTTTAGAAGCTTAGGCAGCATAAAGAATGTAGCAAAATTTGTCTGAATTACCACAGTTATATGAGACTTGGCTTTTTTGTATGATTCAGAATTTCAACAACAAAAATCAACAATAAGTGAAAACAACGAATTACCATCATCTAAATTGATGAATATAAACCTTAAATATCATCAACGAAAAAGAAATACGGAGTAAATTGATGAATACGAACCCTAATTTCGACTAATTCGACTAAATTTAATTGATGAATCGAAAAATTGAAAAGACATAAAAATATAAACCCTAATTTCATAAAATTAAAAATCAATTTTAAGCCTTTACCTCGTCGAATCCACAACGTCCACTGAGGAAGAAAGCATAACGAGGTTGAATTCACAATGCCTGGAATGCGATTGAATGGGAGAAAAGGAAAGATTAGTAGTAACGCGAAGCCGCGAAATGGATGCTCGAACATAGGAAATTTTTTTGTTGTGAGCTTTGAAGAAAGAGAGAGAAAGAAAAGTCAGAACAAATAAAATGACGTGGGTTGAGTTAGATTAATCTCAGGCCTTTATTTCTTTGAGTTCTAATGTCTGTGAGGGGTTCTCACAGTTCTCATTATACAAGTGGTTCTCACTGGATCCCGACCTTATGTATAAATATATATATATATATATATATATATATATATATATATATATATATATATATATATATATTGTTGCGGAAAGTTATAGAATAAAAGCATGTGGGTAATACATGATTGACAAGTTGAATAATCTATGTGCATGATGGATGTTGTTGCTTGGCTTTTGAAGGCAGTAACATGTGGTTAGGGATATTGGTTTTATGCGCATTGAGTTGTTTTTTTTACTTTGTTGTTATTTAAGTTGTTTGGAAGTAAAAATCAAATAGTTATGTTGTCCGATTACAGCGAAGTGGTCTTTAAACTGTTATAACTTGAGATGTATATATGATTTTGATGTGATTCCAATTGGAGGTGATAGCTTGTCTTTTTTACGATTCTAACGATAGGTCACACGCCCAAAATGACCAAGTAACAAGTGAGATATGACCGTTTTACGAAAATTGGACAGTGCTGAGAAATGCGTAGGGTACTCGATCGAGTGGCCCTTACTCGATCGAGTTCACCTCTTGTTACTCGATCGAGTAACCCTTACTCGATCGAGTAACCCTTACTCGATCGAGTAACCCTTACTCAATCGAGTAGCCCTGGTAATTTATTATACGTGCTTCTGACCTTCACCTACTCGATCGAGTAGGTTGCACTCGATCTAGTGACTCCTGTTTTGGGTCATATGCCTATCTTTTGACATCGTCGCATATTATGTTTGATTCAAAGGTGTTCTTTTGCTTCTTTATGCATTATTTTACGTATGTGTTGGCCCTGATGCGTAAGTTACCCAATCTTATGATGTAAGGAGTGACACCTTATGGTGGGTATGAGTTTGGTGGGGAGGACATGAGTTATATGTGGTTGTGATAGATAGTAGAAAAGGAAGAGGAAGATTGGTAAGGTTTATTGAGGCATGGTGCAAGTTTTGTGAGACGTGGTGAGTCATATAATTGCGAATTTGAGTAATGTAAAGGTAAGTGTATATGAGCAAGGAGTGATGTAAGTTTATGGAACGTGAGAATGAAAAGATTGAAATGAGGGATGCAAATAGTGGTAAATTGGGATGTGTGAGGATTTATGGAGGGGGGATGGTTAGGATTGTGTTGGTTACGATTATGATTGATGGAAGGTCGTTATAGAGGTATTGAAACAAATGGTGTATAGTGAGATCGAGTTATGCCGCGATGTAAAGGTAGTGGCCGAGTTTGGGAATTTGTATTACCAAGAGGTGGAACCAATGGGTGATTTCCTTGGGTAATTAACGGTGTGAAATGAGTTTTGAAAAAAAAATGGTGTGGACTGACAGTGTGGATTGATTGGTGATAAGTGTGAGCGATAGCATGATAAGAGAAGATTCACGGTAATAAAGAGTGAGATGGTACTGATATGAAATAATGGGATTTGAGTTTTGGAGCAATGAGACGGTAACCGGAGCACTAAAGAGTTAGGTAGAAAGAATAAGGAGTTGAATTAATTGGTATTATTGAGTGAAAAGAGGAAAGAAGGATGGAAGTAAGCTGAAAGACCGTTGACCAGAGTTAAGAAACATGAAGGTAAGAAAACATGGAAATTTGTGATAGTATCATGAAAAGGCGTGAGTTAGTGGTTATATAGGAGTTCATGACAACATGTTAGCCATGAGCTTCGAAGACTTAAGGGGAGTAAAAGTTGGAAGAGTATCTACACGATATGAGATTTTAGAGGTGAATTAGGTGGCGATACAATTAAAGGCAAAATTGGGATGAATGTTCAGGTAAATTTTGTGGATGGGTTTGATGTTCGTCATTTGGGTTGTTAACCGAGTTGGGAAAGAACGGTGATATTTATAGGTGAGTGTAAGAGATTTGTTATACGAACAGTGGTGGTGTTGTGGTGTTGTCACTAGTGGGTAAGGGTGGTGATTAATAGGAAAGGTAGCCATTTTAAAGAGCTTGATTTTGTAGAGGCCGGATTGGTATGTTTGGGTGTGAGGGGGTATACGATGCGATTATAGGAGGCGGTTTCTAGTACTTGGGTACTAATGGTATGGTTACATTTGGCAGGAGGTGATAGTTTTGCAAATGGGAGAATGTGTTACGAAGGGCAGGCGAGTTAAGCTCGGGCGAGAGATAACCTTTATCAAGTGGTAACTTACGTGATCAGGATTGACTGGTTGGATGTGATTACGGGTCTATGATGTGTATAAATGTTTGTGTAAGGTTCTGACCTCACGAGAAGTGGTACGGTGTGATAGTTATAAAGTTGTTATCTGAATGTTCTGTAATATATGTTGGGTACGGTAACCTAATGGAATGATATTCAGAAAGTAATAATTTGAGTAATCTGGCATGTCTAATTATACTTGTATGTATATTCATGATATATGTTTATTCCGTAAAAAGGTATGGATGATATTCATGAGGTTCTTATCTGTTTATTCCGTATGATTTGTTGCATTATGATCTAGTAGAGCGATTTTAATGAAGTTTTCTTGTCATGGAAGGGTTTATGGGATTGTACAAGTTGCGATGACTATCGATGTGGCTGTTGTGCCTTGGGTGGTGATCCGGGCACGTTATATCGTGTGTGATGCGGGTATTTTCGCGCTGCGGTGCGGTTGTTGGTGGCGGTGTTGCGATGCCGTCATCGGTTGTGGTGGAGTAGGTGGGATGAGTACGTTTTCGAATAAGTATACCAGTCATATAGATTGTTGTTTTGTTTACAGCTGTTTCTTGTGAGTTTCGTTTGGACATATAGACTGTTGTTTTGTTTATTAATGTTTCTTGCTCGTTTCAGCTTGGGAGTGAGGGTAGAGTATGATATGGAAGAGAGTTGTGTATGTTTCCGTTGTTGTCATGGTATATTGATATCCTGTTGATGGGACACAGTTGTGAGAGGTTGATACAGTACTTTTGACCTTGTTTTGGATGAGGCATGGGTTGACATAGTAATGGCAAGTGATTTGTGGAATAGGTGTTGTACTGATCTGGAAGCTGCAAGTAGTTCATAATCTTTTATAGAGACATTGAACATAGGGTGTTGGGAATTAGTATCATGATAAGTTAGGAACGAGTTTTGCGGTAATGAAAGAAAAGACTTCAGGATCTAGTGTCGGGGTGGGTAATAAGTGTGGATCGTGAGTTATGCTTTTGGAGATAGGTGCTTTGTATAGAGGAGTATGTCGTTTTACAGTAATGTGGAAGAATTGGAGTATTGGTTATGCTAAGGTTTTTGTGGTAGAGGTTACGTGGTGTACCGAATGAATTAAGGTATGAGAACTGTATAAGTAAGAGAGCCTTAGAAATAAGAATGGTTATAGGGGTTATCTTTGACATGTGGTGGTGATGAGGATAATGAGAAGATACCGCTAAGGATCTAGTATTAGTGAGTTACGAGGACGTAACATTTATCTTAAGAGGAGTAGGATGCGGCAAAGAGAGTTTGATGGTTGTACATGTTGTAGTATAATTGGAAGTAGAGTGTTGGTGTAGCATAAAGAATGGATTTGTATTGTGGTTGATATCGTTAAAAGGTCATGGTCGTGCTTGTAGTAGTTCGATATTTAGGAATACTTCGATATTGTTGACAGTTGAATGATGATTTTTATGAGTTCGATAATGTTGATAGTTGGATGATGATGTTTATGAGTGTGAGTAAACTTTGAGGACGAGGTTCCTTTTAAGAGTGGTAGAATGTAACATTCCGTTTGATGTGTATGAGTGTCTTGATATTGGAGATTCTAGTGGATAATATGTAGTGAGACGAAGCTAGCGACGTTGGTGGATGGTATTTGGAAATGTATGGAGTTAGTGTTGACAGACTCTAATGTGGTGGCTACGATATCGTGAGTCATGTTGTGGAGGTAGGCATAGTTAGTGGAGTTGTTGTTAAGAGTTCATGCTTTATAGGTTGGGGTTTCGTTTTGAGTTCTTAGTTGCGTTGTTGTGTTTTGGTCGAGCTAGTATGTTTATTTTGAGTATGGGTTGAACTTCGGGGACGAAGTTCTTTTTAAGGAGGGAAGACTGTAATACTACGGTTTTCTATGTCTATGGGTATTTTATCGAGTGGGGCTTACTCTGTCGAGTAAGTATGTTTTTACGCAAAACAGTAGTCTGCTTGTGGGGTACTCGATCGAGTAGGGGGCACTCGATCGAGTAAGTGAGTCTTACGGGTTATTTTGCCGGGTTTTGATAGTAACGCGAGAAGGATATAAAAGCATCTTTCGTCAGTTTCTTGTCATTTTACCCTATTCTAAGTTTCATAAGAAATAAAACAAGTTACGTTACTCTCCTCTTTCGCATTGCTATCAAATCTTAAGGGCTAGAGTCGTCGGATCATTGAGTTATTTACGCAGTTGAGACCGTCGCATTGTGGGTAAGCTTCTAGTATGATTTTTATATCATTTCATTGATTTTAGTTTAAATCCGAATTGGGTAAATTGGGGGTTTTGGGGAGTATTGTTGATGTTAATTAGATTGTGATTGTATGATTGTGTGTTTATAGGAGGTGATTTCGTTGAAGAACAAATATGATTAGCTGATTGTGACAATCTCGGTGATTGCCTTTCCAGGTAGGGTTTCCCTACTCAGTATTGATTACATGGTTTTGTTGTTGTTGTTGATTGTGTTGTAGTATATCATATTGGATTTGGTTTTGGAATTGGTGATGGTTGGTAGTATAATGTGGTTATTGTATGTCGTCTGTGGTTTGCGAGGTGCGTCCTCGGCTGAGTGGAGTCACTTGCGGGAGTGGCTTCACACCCTTGATTCGCCCTCTGTGGAACCCGCCACAGAAGGGGATGTGCACATTATGGAACTTGGGTTTATCGCTCGGATGAGATGAGCGGGGCTTAGGTGGGAACGGCTGCGGTCCCCACTAGCGGTGTGGAATACTTGTTGCGATGAGTATTCTGGCAGGACTACACACTTTAGTGTGTAGTCAGGTGTGTGGTAATATGATGGAGATTGGTTGGTTGGATTGGATGGTTGTATTACTTTTGTTGGAGCTGTGTTATTTTGTGCAATCAGTACTGACCCCGTTTAATTGTTTTAAAAACTGTGGTGATCCATTCGGGGGTGGTGAGCCGTTATTGAGAAGGTATGAATTGATGTGCATGGGATACCTGGGTGGAGTCATCACGAGCTGTTTAGAAGTCTTCCGCTATGTCAAAACATTCTTTTATTTTGTTTTAGTTGGTTTGACAGTTTCGAGGAACATTTGTATTTTACTTTTTTTAGTTGTTGTTTTGGACTTGTATCACGATAAACATATTTATTAAATTATGTTTCTTTATTGTCTATTTCATATACATTGCCTCGGGTAACTGAGATGGTAGCATTTCCATGCCTTAAGTGGTCCTGGTAAGGCACTTGGAGTATGACGGTGTTACAGAGTGAGCTCACAGAGAGGGTATCCGCCACTTTGACGCTCCAGAACCTACATGAGATGGCATATGTGCAGGGCATCGGGACCGCCTCGGCCCAACCGGTGTGATAGAGAGGTGTTGGTGATGATAGTGGAGTCTTCCACTCTTTTGGGGTGGATCGGACTACTTGGGGAGAGCCTCCGAGTTACCCTTACGGTTGTTTGGCACCTTGGCGCGTGGGAGCAGATTCAGGGGTTGGAGCCACCGCAGGCGGGAAGACAGGAGGAGCTGGCACGTCCGGAGGAGGAGGTGGAGATGAGGAGATGGAGGAGTCGGCCTTGGAGTGATAATGTTTCTTTTATTCTATCTTGTTTTCATGGATTTGTAGTATTCGGTACTTGTTTTGGTTGGTACATTCGTTAGACTTGGGTTTGTATTGTGGCCATAAGGCCGTATTTTGGATACTTTTAGGACTTGTTGTGCAGGTGGTTAGTGTCGGAAATAAAATTCCGACTTATTTATGTGTCCTTGGTGTTGCAACGTAGTAATTTGGAAGTATTGGACCTGTGGCCACTCGATCGAGTGCCCCTCACTCGATCGAGTAACTACCGGTGTGATTTAAAAGTGCTCTATGGACTCGATGTACTCGATCGAGTAGCGGATGAACTCGATCGAGTAACGTCAACTCGATCGAGTGCCCCTGTATGATGGCTATTTCGTTCTAAATTTGTTTCCAGCCTTTGTGTTTGTGGATCTTGTGGATACGTGTTCTCTTGCTTTGGTTGGTGATAACACTTTCGTATATCAAGTATGGTTTATGAAGTCATATATAGATGTGGTTTATACAATATGGGTTTGGTTCATACACTTTTTGCATGCTAGATCGATTTGCCTCTAGTAACATGTTGACTAAGGGTTATAATTCTTGTTGCGTATTTTGTATGATCGCATAACAAATTAATTGACGTCGTGGATGATAATGGATGACGGAGTGTGCAATTGTGTTGTTCACTTTTCCGATGGTTTTCATATAAAATAGTCATATTTATGTAATGTCAAAGAAGTATCATGGTCGTTGTGAGTCTCAACGTATAATATAATTTGTTCGTAATATCAATGTGGAATAAAACTTATCACCTTGTGTAATAGTTACAGTTGTCTTGAAGGTTAATTTCGGGGACGAAGTTCCTTTTAAGAGGGGAAGAGTAATGTCGCATGAGAAAATGACTTAATTATGACAAACTTATGGTATTTTGAGTAGTTGTACGAGTAATTGGTAGTGATTATTGTATAATTGTTGGCAATTGTTGATTAAATCATCATGTTGTTGTATTTCGTTTCCAAGTAGTTGTTCACAAAGTTGTTATATAATTGAATGGTAGTTGTTAAACAATTGAATTGTTGCTGCATGATTGAGTAATAGAAATGATTTAAAGGGGTTAATTTAAAATCAATGTCATTTATTTGTTGTGTAAGTGATCGATAATTTACTGCTTTTGGACGATTGATAACTAATGGTTGTTGATGAGTAGTTGATGGAGGAATAAACAGTTAGTCGTGTTGGTTTGTGTTTAAGTAGTGACATGAGATAAGTGGAAGTAACGATTGTGTTGGTTGGTTCTCGCGTATAATTTACATCAACGATTTGATAGGAAGTCGTGTTAGGTGATGTGTGCTAAGGTAGGTGATGATGATGGTCGATGAGCATTCATATCGGGGTGGTAGTCGTGAGCATTTGTACTTGTCGTTGTCGGAGTGGGTGGTTGTAGGTTACCTTAGTTCCTTTTGCCGTAGGCCGTGGGGGAGGATGAGTCGAACTTCGGGGACGAAGTTCTTTTTAAGGGGGGGAAGACTGTAATACCCGTCCTTTTAGAGACCCGTTGACCGAGTTTGACTGATCTGAGACACCTATCTAGACCTTCGGAAACCTTGCGAGTTAAACCATGTGACATTGTGAGCCTTTGAGTTGTGGTTACTCAATCTAGCGGAGGCTACTCGATTGAGTAGTTTGGGCACTCGATCGAGTAGAGGCCACTCGATCGAGTAAGTTGGTTACTCGATCTAGTAACGTGAGTTCAGCGGGGAATTATAAATCGTAAAATCGTGAAACCCAAATCATTTCTCTACCTTTCTTCCTAAACCTAGATGCCGTCATTTCACTTCTCCTTCACCATGGTTCATATTCTTGAGGCCTTTGAGAGTGATTACACCAGAGGGGTGGGATGCTTGAGTCGGGTAGCGGTCTTGACGCCGGATTGCTTTGTATAGGTAAGTTGTCATCATCATCATCGCCTTCCTTGATTTCAGTTGTGTTGTGGTAGTAGTAATATATGGTTATGCTGGTTGTTATAGGTGGTTATGGTGGTTGCTTGTTATCTTGTGGTCATGCGCGGAATCGATGCGGTTGCTAAGGTAGGTTTTCCTACTCAGTACTGTTGATTGTCTAGCGTGTTATTTGTGTTGTGTAGTTGGTTTTGGTATTGTGGTTGGTGCTGTGGATTGGTTGTGATTGGTCATTGTGTTTATTTGTCTGTGGTTCTCGAGGTGCGTCCTCGGCTGAGTGGGGTCACTTGCGGGAGTGGCTTCACGCCCTTGATTCGCCCTCTATGGAACCCGCCACAGAGGGGATGTGCACATTAAGGAACATGGGTTATTGCTCGGATCAGATGAGCGGGGCTTAGGTGGGAACGGCTGCGGTCCCCCGCTGGCAGGACTGGACCTTCGGGAAGTCAGAGGTGTGTAGTTGGTTGGAGGTGGTGATGTATGTGAGTTACTGTATTTCCTTGTGTCTGCTTTTGTACTTGTTACCTCAGTTGCTAACCTTGTGTGGTATTGTTGTGTCTGTCGTGATCCAACTATGGTGAGAAGTCAGTCTTAGCAGGTTGGTATATGGATCTTAGTTGGGTGCTTGGAGGGACAAGTCTACCACGAGCCTTGGCAGAGATAGTTTCACCTAGTTTATAGTTATCATGAGTTGTATCTTTTATATTGTTTGTTTGGTTTAAATCACTTGTAATTTAATATAAATGTTCTTTTATCGGCATTTGATTATTACTATCCTCGGGCAACCGAGATGGTAACGCCCTTATCTGCTAGGGAATGTCTTGTTAAGGCTCTTTGGTAGATTGGGGTATTACAGGTTTACCTAGTGATCACCAAAGGTAGCGGCTGGGGGTTCCCTTATCACAAAAAAAAAGGTTAGAAAAGAGGGTTTGATTTGCAGTAAGTGGATTATACATCTGATGTAGTACACACATGATATAGTTTTTTAGCATTAAGATAAAGTTTTTTAGTTTTGATTTAAAATTTTTGAGTTTTATTATAAAGTTTTTAAGTTTATTTACTTAAACATTAATCTCAAAAAGTTACATTATAACTACAAAAATTACATATAAGCTCAGAAAAAATTGATTTTTGACGTCATAAAACTAAAATTTAATTTATAAACTATATAAAACTCAAAAAAATAAACAAAAAGTCAAAAATGTTATAGAATAAGAAATAGAGAAAAAATAGTAGAAAGAACTTGGAGGGAAATAAGCAAATAGATTGAGAAAGGGAAGAGAGTTGTACATTATTCATCACATATGAGGGTATATATAATACATAGATGATGAGTGGATCAGGCCCTAATTACATGTTTAATGGCCATAATGGGTATAAGCCCAATGTACATCCACACTACCTAATATTTCATAACACTCCCCTTTGGATGTACATTACTGACGAACATGCCTCGTTAAAACCTCACTAGAAAAACCTCGTGGGAAAAAACACAAGTAAGGAAAAAGGGTACAATATTCTTCTAACACGCAACCTAATAAGTTGCCTCATTAAAACCTTTTTATGGAAAACCCAGTGGGACAAAACCATAGATAAGGAAAAAGAGTACAGCGCGTGCACACTCCCTCCTGATTGTTACATTACTTGTGAAACGTCAGTGCAACTCAATGATGCGATAAACTTTCTCGATCTTGGAAATAGTTGTCATTGTACTTGATCAACTTGTTAGATGTCTTCGATTAATGGGAATCACTGATCTTTTCAAAATTCATAACCTGAAGATAATCGTTCATATCGATTTTGCAGCTTCACTCCAAATGATCTTGTCACTTTTGTAGTTGAAATCACTTGAATTTTTCTTGACAAGACATATTATAACAATGTGAATGCATATAATATGTGATTAATTTCTAAACTATATGATATGAAAGAATGTAATGATCTGATACGAAACTAATTCAAAGATGATATACTTAGTCTCTATATGCACATGATGATGATGACTCGATAATGCAAACTATACAGTTTTATTTTCAATATCCATGATTTGGATGGATTTCGGGTTTATGAGCTTGTTAATTACAATATATATGGCGACTGTTAAATGGACCTATAAAGTCCTAATTCAATTGGTAATTGAATATTGCGCGCAAATGTGTATCCGTTTCATATGGATAACTTTTATGATCATATACTATAATTTCTAGAAATGGCATTCTTCATATATTACACTTAAGGTGTAATTTAACATGACAAAACTTCTTTTATTTTACCAACTTTTCACTTACTTTCTCCCCCAACGGTGGTTTATCATTTACATAACCACCTTAGAATCTGATTTATCATATCATATATAAATGAGATACAATAATGGGCTTTTTGCAAAATCATAAAATATTCTGGGGAGTAGTGAATAATATAACTGGCTCTTAATGTGCTGAATCAAGACGCCCAATTTAGAAGATTGACTTGTTCACGTGATAATAATCAAACTGTGAAATGTAATTGCACAATTACTCGTATTTTGTTATGTTGTTTTCAAGCAAGTAAAGCAATACCAATTTGTACAATTGAATTTATTAGGTCTTTTCAACCTCGAGTATTAACGTGAAATGCCAATGTTTAGATCTTCAAATATCAATCATACTCAAATTTAGTGTAGTCTCCTGTTGTAATACGGAGTAACGTTTATATGCTACACATAAGAGTTTCAGCACATTATAAGCTTTATGTTTATAATAAACGGGTATAGTAAAAATCCAAATGAACTCAATGTTACATCAAAGTTCTTTAAGCACATGTTGATCATATATGTTATTTCACCATGTCAACTTTTGATAGTAGTTTGCAAGCAATTTATTATAATCCTCCATATTTAGGGTTGGATATGCCTTAATATTTGCAAGTGTGCACTACTGACTTGCCAAACTAAAGTTGGATGCTAACTTATGATTAGCTATTATATCATATATGCTCAAAAATAATTTATCTCATCTCACTAAATATATGAATTTATATGACATATTTAGTGTCTTAGGTAAATTGGCAAGAATTGATATCCCTTTGGGAAATATGACGATTAAGTCATAAGAAATTAGAAAATATGATTTCCTGTTAAGGAATGAAAAAAATATGAGTAAGACTACTCCATAAAAAAAGTAGTCTCACATTAAATTTATAGGAGAATGACTCATAATATTGTGATAGGAGATAGATTATCACTAAATTGATAGAAGATCATCTGAAATGATGATGATACGAGATTGTTGAATAGATAGAAGAACGTCTTAAACTATGATGATAGAAGACTTAAGAGATCGTCTAATGTTAAATAGATACGAGATGTCTCACATGAAATAGATAGGAGCTCGTCTCAATTAAATAAATATGAGATCGTCTTGAATTAAATAGGTATGAGACCGTCTCAATTAAGTTGATATGAGATCGTATCAAATTAAATAGATAGGGACTATCTTGTATAAATAGATAGGAAATAGATATGAGATCGTTCTCACATTAAATTGATAGAAGATCATCTTAAATTATGATGACGATCGTCTCGTGTTAAATAGATATGAGATCATCTCGATTAAATAGATGGGAGAGAGTCTCACATTGAATTTGAATGTGAGAGAAGATCATCCTAAATATGATGACAAAAGACCATCTTACATAAAATCGATAGAAAACCGTCATGATTATTAACAATCAGAGACCGGTACATTCGCATTAAAGTGATATAAGACTGCAAGTCCAAGTTTCCAAGATCCAACATAATTAGACGTATAATGATGCAATATCACAAATTAGTACGGATGTAATTTTCTCATATTAAAATTTGATTGGGTATACCATATATTAAGCCAAACTCAAAATTATTTAACACTCCAACAAACAAATCTTAGAGTTACTCAATTAATTAAACATGTAGAAAAACTAGATATGTAGTAGATTACTCCAATCCATAAATAAAACAAGCATCTTCAACGTGTTGTGGTAACTCATAAGTGAAATACACGGTTATAATGAAAATTATGCTCGATATGACTTATGAGTAGTGGAATACGAAACACACATAATTTTTGAAGCATTATATTTATCGTTGTAAGAGGAAATCAAAAATAACGTACAATCAAAACAACATATAGAATAGGTTGGAGCATATGGCATAGCAAAATCAACATACACGGCATAATAAGAAGACAAGACCAAAAGCAATTAGACTAAGTAATGGATCAAAACCAATCAGGCTAATGCTTAGAAATCTTACGGGCAGACTACCATATTAAATTTAAGAAAGTATTTATTCGCTATAGATGAAGTCTAATAAACAATCAGATAAGGAATTGCATAGAAATCTTACGGCCTTTTTAACGGTTACTCAACGGCTAGATTTCGTGCTGATAACGTGTTATAGAATAAGAAATAGAGAAAAAATAATAGAGAAAATTTAGAGAGAAATAAGCAAATCAATTAGTCTTCCTTAAGACCACTTGTATCCGTCTTATTTATAGACGGGTCAATTTAATCCCATAGTATAGAATATGGTACAACCCGAAGAATATAAAGGAAAAGGGTACTGATGACATAAGCAAAAGTAGGGGTGCAGTGTAGGAATTGACTTGAGTGTAAAAAAGAGTTTAGAGTCCCAATGACTTCCATAACCTCAGTCCCTTTTCCAGAAAACATTTCAAAACAATTCAAAAAATCAAAAAAAAACCTAGGTATTGTAAGAGACGGTACATAACTGAAGTGTACGCTCTTGATCCTAATCCTACTTATGTCAAGAAACTTTATACTTTTGTACATCTAGTCATATTTCCTATTAGCCTTTCGAGCATTCTAATTACCTTCTAATTCGACAGGATAAGGCAGTATGGCTTATGGGAGGGCTATGCCGATTTGTTTGCTAATGAAGGTCTACTATACAAAAGCAGGGGTACTAATTGCTGCCATTTGGCCGAGAACCTTTTGTTTTACATCCACTCATGTTTGTCTTAATATATTTGACATATTTTGTAGGATACTATGTAGATCTTTTGATAATTGACTTCGGATAATCGATTGATTGTATAAACATATTTGTTGATTATTGAATCATATTTGTTGATTATTGAATCATCTTTTGCATTTGTGATTGTGTAGCAGTAATGTTTTAGGCATTTATATAGTAATATATATTTTTTTTTATAAAAATTAATAATTAAAGACATCAGATTTTTGTAATAATCTGATGTCTATATTTTACAATAGACATCAGACTATTTAGATATCTGATGCCTACGATAAGTAATCGCCATCATTTCCAAAAAATCTGATGTCTATATGATATATAGACATCGGATTTTTTTAAAAGTCTGATGTCTATTGATCAATGGACATCAGACTTAAGTCAGATGTCTATTAGTCTTATAATGGATATCACTCAACTTAACATCGGTTGTGAATCCAATGTCCATTGCTAAAAAAGTCCGATGTCTATTTATTATTTTGTAGTAGTGCCTTCATCATTCCAAACTTCAGTTCCATCTCTAAAAAATGGAGAAAAAAAAAATTATTTCAAGAAGATTACCATTAATAAGAAGACTCAAAACACATAATAGGAGAAAAAAAGAAGATTTGATCAATATTATTGTTAACCTTTAAATTTTAATTCGTATTACTTATTTTGTGAAAAGTTAGGGTTAGCCTTTAAAACGATTTGATCAATTTTGTGCATATTAATTTGTGAAAAGTTATTGTTTTCACTTTTGAAGCTAAAAATATTCATTTTTGAAAATATCTATCTTTATAGTGTTTGATTTTCGTCTTTAATATTGTATATCAGAAATATTTTAGTCCTTTAAAGATTAATATATTTGTGCAATTATTATGCTGATTTGCGTAATATGTGACCATCTGTTGGGTTTCCTTATATCTGGACAAACTAAAAGTTAAAATGTTAACAACTTGGATGACTTTTTACCGGTTATTTTGATATGAATAATTGTATATTGACAAGTTGACATACTTCACATCATAAATTTATCAAACTGGTCACATATTGCAGAAATAAGATTACATATCGCAAAAAACTAGTTGTACATGAGTTTGAATTTTGTCCTACTATTGCATATTATATTGATTTTCGTCTATTAATATTGAATATTAGGTGAATGTATTAATTAATTAGTGCAATATGTTTCAATGGTAAGTTACTCCGTATTTGTTTAATATGTGACCATTTGTGGACAAAATGTTGGATTTGTTATGAAATATAATTATATGGATGTCCATATCTTAGAATATTTCTAGAGTATATTATCTTATGGAAACGTTTCTCATTGTATGTGTATATATACTCCTCATAATGGAATAAGAATATGGTTTTGTCTCCCTTATTTTCTCTCTAACTTCTCTCTACAATTCTCTCATCTCTTTATTTCACAACACGTTATCAGCACGAGACCCTATATAACATATACAATTGACTATCGGGAATTTTATACATTCGTTTTGGTTTTATTAATAACGGTAATCATCTATTATTTAGATATGATAATCAGGAGGTTCATATCAGATCTTATTCTATTATATAACTAATTCAGGTACGCTCCCGCAATTATTATATACCCGCAATTTGAATCACACATAGTCTCATGAATTGATACAGAATACTTGGAAGTCACATACGTGATATATCTTGTTTCATTGGAACATACTATATATATACATATAACATAATAATTGTACTGTTTATCATTGGTTAAATCTAACTTGATTGTTGGCCATAAGCCGATAACCCAGACTTGCTTTCAATTGTTTAAGTATAGTAGATGGGCTGAAATCATTTTGATACAGTAGTGTCGTACATAGACATAACAACTTGTTTAAATTTGGCTTTAATGAAAGAATTGTACACTATTGTCTGCCAAGTACTAATTATCTAACTCTTTTGTGCACGTTCGTTTTGGAACTGATTGAGAATGGCCTAGCAATAAAAAGCTGTAGGAATTTATAATATCAGTCGTTAATTTAGCATAATCACGGTCTTCGTTAAAGAGCAAATTTGGCAATTTGCATATCTAGTAACCATCTACATAGTATAAAAGTTGAGTTTTTCTTTAGCTTCTGATTGGCTGATGGATTTGAGAGAATTTGGCATATGGGACCCCCCATGATTTATACAACATTTAATTACTCTCTCTCCTCTCCTTTCATCTCCTCTCATCAACTCAATTTCTATTCTTATCAATACTATATAATAATTCCAGAAACCAAGGGACTTCAATATAATTAAAGAAAGTTATACAAATTAATTATATACTATATAGTTTTAAATCACTAGCACCGTGTGATGGACCCGATTAAGGGATCTCAATGCAAATATTATATAGTTTGGGTTAAAATTAAATTAGATAGAAGTTTGGAAATTTTCCTAAACATTTGTAAGAGACTAAAACATGGTCAATTTCCTTAAAATAAAATAATTAATTAAGATGGTCAATTTCCTTAAAATAAAATAATTAATTAAGATAGTCAATTTCAAGGAGACTAAAAGAGAGAAGGTGCTTGGTAATTTTCCTAAATATTTATAGAAGACTAGAAGATGGTCAATTTCTCTAAAATAAAATAATTAATTAGTATAAACATACAAACTTATGGTATTAATTATTATTACAGAGATGTTGGTTATTTAACATATAAGAATATAATATAAGTAGGTTATAAATAATTCAAGTTAGATTCCATAATATATAATATTGCATAATTCTTTCGATTTGATTTAACGCATATATGTAATATATTTATATAAATATATAATCCTCTTAAAATTGCATGCTTAAATAGTAAAAGTAATTTCGTCAGTAAAGAAAGGAGTTGTAGTAACATTGGATATAGTTATATGATAGTAATCACTCATTTAAATAGTAAAAGTAACAATATTATCAGCGAGATTAGTGAAAGTGGTAGAAACAACAACGGGAGTAGTGAAATTATCAATATTAATACAGCAATAGTGAAAGTAACAATAATTACGGCGGGAGTGGTGAAATTATCAATATTAATGCGGCAATAATGACAGTAACAATAATTACGGCGGGAGTAGTGAAAGTAACAATGGTTACGGGAAAGTAGTGAAATGTTATTACTATTGTTTCATTAATAAGAGTAAAATATTAATAGCGAGAGTAGTGAATTTGTATCAAAATTTATTTCATCGTAATTTTAAGATATGTCATAGAAAAATATATTATTGATAAATTTATGGGTTATGCAACTTTAAGTATTTTATTTAATGAAAAAAAAATTAATGGTAAGTAGAGGTAGCCCGGGTGAAGCCGGGCACCAATACTAGTTAATCTTATTCATATATTCATATTCATATATTAAAAACCTTATGATAAAAAAAATTTAAATACATTCAATCTTACACTAGAGATAAAATAAATGGAAAATTGTACAGAAAATTATACACACTAGATAGTTCCTTTTCTTCAGAAGTTTTTACTTTCATTTTTTCTAAAACAAATCGTCATTGAACATTATACGTAGTAGAAAATAATCAGGTTATTTCAACAAAAAAAAATCAATCAAGTTATTTATGATTGATCAGGTTTTTGTCATTAATTAAATTATTAAAAAAATAATTAAAATATTTATTTTATTTATTTTATTTTCTAAATGATAAAATATTTAATAACTAGCAAAAAAAAAAGTTGCGTATATAAGCCATTCTTTATTTAAAATAAAAAATACTAGAAACATTTTAAAGGAAAATAAATTTAAAAAAAAAATTAAAAAGAATGAAAATTTTGTTGAAATCGAAATAATTTAACTATGGTTCATGACACAAACACAATAATCATTTGAAAATAATTATGGAAAATAATTTAAATAATAGTCCAAAAAGAAAGTATATTTAAATTGAAAAAAAAAACTAAAGTACCTCACTAATATAGAAAAAAAACTAAATATAAAAAATGCTAAAAAGAAAAAAGTATTAAAAACCGGTTTTAATTAAAAAAAAGAATATTTTCTTGGAGCACAAATACAGGGATGATTTAATATTAACAAGAGCATCATATCTACAATAAAGAGTATAACAAAAGTAGTGAAAATATACTAAAACAAGAAAAAAGATATATACTAATGATTAAAGTGTGAAAATATAGTTAAAAATGAAATTTTTAATATAAAATAATACACCGCCTCTTTTGAAATTAGCTTTTCAAAAATTATGGAGACCCAGATACAATTAGCAATAGATCTACAAATTTCGAGGCACAACAACGCAAATATATGATTATTCGCATTGATCATGCTAGAATCGTGTTCTAATAGAGTGAAATGGTAAATATGTACGATTGATTTGAAATGTTGGATGAGTAGTAACCGTCATATGCTACTGTGGAGGCGGAGTGATTAGGGAGGGAGAAGGGATGTGGAATGTTGTGAAGTAGTGGACAAATGTGTACAATTAGGGTAATTAAAGAACAAAGGCCGATTAATATTATAGGTAGTAACGGGATAACATTAGGATGGATAATTTTTGAGATGGAGATAGTCAAAGAAAGGAGGTAAGATGAAAAGTCGGTTAGTAATTGTGAGAGGAAGAGGGCGGCTGCGGGGTATAGGTAGTATGAAGTAGGGTAAAATTCTTAGAAAGAGTTGATTTATGTATTTATATATCATAAATTATAGTGTAAGACGGTCTCATACGGTGAGAAAGTCCACTTTTGTAAAAAAAAGTTGTTCATTTATTGCTAAAACCGTCTTACACAATATTGGGATCGTTTCATAGTGTAAAACCGTCTTAAGCAATACCTACTGTTTATATATAGCCATATTTGATATAGGCCATATGAGTATCAGATGAGTGGAATTGGATTATTATCTCATTGTTGGGTTATCGTTGTAGATTACCGGTTCTTTAGTTTGGCCAATTTTTGTATGATATATTAACTTGATTGTGTTAGTTTGACATATATAGTTCACATATTCTTATTTAAGACCGATATATCCGTCTTAATCTTAAAATGTGTAAAGTATTGTAATTTGTACATAAGATAAAAGTAATACTGCACATAGATAAAAATAATATTGCAATAATATATATGCATTGAGATTAGTAAAAAAAATTTGTCCTATCTATTCAAGTGAGGTGTTATTGATCCGTTTTATTCGTAAGACGATATATACATCTTAAGGAAGAACTACTGATGTTAGTTAGATGAGTGTAGTTTCTATTCGTCCTCATTTTGCAATTGATATATCCGGTTATTCTCATTTCCATCAATGTATATGGAAAAGGGGACTCTTATCACATATTATCTAATTTATTCTCATTCCACGTGATAGTCGTTCGAAGTGGCGACTAATAGATTGATTCGATTAGTTTAATTACATTAATGATGCAAGTCGTGAGAATAAAAACCATCCTTTTTTCCTAAATTATATGTACATGCATTAATGATAAAAACCGTATTATGTCATCAGAATGAAAAAGGTTAATTAAATTAT
Organism: Silene latifolia; assembly: GCF_048544455.1. NCBI lineage: Eukaryota > Viridiplantae > Streptophyta > Magnoliopsida > Caryophyllales > Caryophyllaceae > Silene > Silene latifolia. The sequence goes on along the minus strand of NC_133536.1, from coordinate 160,830,380 downwards.
ACGTATGTCGAATTCTCAATTATAGACTTACTTATATTATCACGACATTTACATTTAGTAACGCTCATTTATATGCTCCTGAGTCCTGTATCCAATAATAGCGCATGTTATTATATATGACCCGTGCATTTTTTTGCACGGGTTTAAAACTAGTCAATATGTAAAGAATTGTTTTTAGTGTAACATGATATATGATTATTATTTATCAAATATCGTGTTAATTAATTGAATCATGAACTTGTAAGTTATGTAGTGATTTTGCAAGTATTAATGTTTATTTGACAGTTTTGGTTGTTATTGGATTTGAAGTTCCTTTGGTCAACAATTTTTAACAAATGACATATCATATAGTTTTGGACTTGAAGTTCCAAAAGATCTATTTTATAAAGATGAGAGATATGCTCATATTATAACTTTGGCCAGAAGTTCAAAGTTTTAAAGGCGTGTAATAATTTAACACCGTCTCATCATTACAATATATTCATATTGTATAAGTGTAAGTGGACAGAAATCCACGTCTATAAGTATAAGAACCGTTGTTCAATTTAAAACGGTCTTTATGAAAGGCAAATTTATTTGCGAATTGATTCTTGTTCACCTGAAGTTGAACGGTATAATGAGATATGAAATGTGATCCATTCCTTGAAGTGAATGTGACATCTCATAAAGACTCTGCCGGTGACAGAGATCGAGAACATGGCGTTATGATAAGCCTAATGTTGCGGCCTAAATTGAGCCTAATAATGTGGCATTTGATGAGCCAAGTAAAGAAGCCTTAATTGAGCTTAATGATGTGACCTTATTGAGCCAAAATTTGTTCATTGAAGAAATGACAATATCTCATAAAAGTCGTGTGAGACTCATATATGCTCAAAGTTTGATATGAGAAAGGAAAAATTATTTATGGGTTAAAATTTTGACGTTTACACTATGGCCTGAAGTTCATAGTTAAATAAAATTTCATATACTTTATTACGTAGTCATTTACTACTAATTGTATTTTACTGTTCATTAATTGTGATGTTTTTATTTTTGACACATATGAATAACATGCTTAAGTATATCTTAACTTAAATAAATATGATACAATCCAAAAGAATGAAAAACTAAACATATGGCTAAAATAGAGAGTATTCAGTGGACTTAATTTTGTTGTTTGGCCGTTATTATATGATAGGAATTATCTATATCTTTGCTTATCAATCTTGCATAATTATGTCATAGAGTTGTGCACGTTAGAATTGTACGTTTTTTTTTCAAGAATTGACTTTTGTTGGTCATGTTTTTTATATGATAAGTCGTTTTTAGTAACAATAAAACGTTCTTAAAGAAACTAGGTTAATTTAGCTATGTTCCTTTTTTCTTATTATATAAACATGTGTATATCATCATTATAAATGTTAATAATTATAATTATTTATCTTATGATATAATTGTATGTAAAAGTACTAAAAGAGTAATATACAATCATGTTCCCCGAAGGAACAATGAGTCTTGCCTACATATATGAGACACACGTTGTGTCTCATAGTCAACTATATTAAGTGGCGTGTGATAAGAGAATTTTCAAAACACGGCTAATGTTTATGAATATTTGTGGACATGGGCCACAGGCCGGTCTGTGGATTTGGGCCACCTACCGATCTGCGGTCAAGGGCCACCTGCACGCCAAGCCAATCTGTGGACATGTAGCGGTCTTTTGAAAGCCACGCTCGGCGGCATAAAAATGCTTTCGACCGGATCGTTTTAGATCGGTCAGTTTCGTCTCGGTAAAGGTCTCGAAACGATTAGAGATGTTCGGAGTCGCCACCAAGCATTTGTGGGATGCTTGGAACCCGTTCGAATCCACTTTATACCTAGGTCAACCAAGGCAAAAAGCGGTGTTTGACATAGGTACTAAAGATAAGGACTCGTCCCCCTTTTAGCATTCTATGCCTAAAATGACTCTCGTACGCCTTGGATAAGGCCATCCACTATCCAAAGGTTCTGATTAAGGGGTGAGGGTATGTATTGGGAAGCCCTTTAATCAGACACCCAATCCCACCCGCGTTAGCGGCCTCTACTTATCGATCGTGGTTGTTTAAGTGCAAAAGTTGATAAAACGGTTTAAATGCATGAATGCGCATCAAAAGTTTAACCTAACATGTGAGAGCTTTCTATATCGGTTGATTTAATCCAAGTATCAAGTATAAGATGTCAAGTTCGATTTAGATTGATTTGCATGTGAAAACGGAAATTAAACATCCATTTACCAAATTCGGGTCATGATGCTTAACACGATCCATTTATTTGAAAAAGTGTGTTTAAAAGACAAAATATAAAATGCGAATTCGTCAATCTGATCCGTCACGTATTCGGATAAACCGTAAACGGGATCGTCCTAGATAAGTGCTAAAAACGAGGCAGAACAGTGCCAGGCATCCCTGTTAAGGCGCGAGCCTATTAGCGAGATAAAGGGTTTTGCCCTGGTTTATAAAAGATGAAAACAGGAGGCCTTGGGGCGCGAGCCATGAGCCGAACCAAGAGGCGTCTCCTGGTTGTTTAAAAGGTTGTTTAAAAGGTTGTTTAAAAGGTTGTTTAAAACCGTTTTTTGTGATTAATGATTTGCAAGTATGATTTGCATGACTCGGAATAATTACTATTATGTTAGTAATATTCGTTGTCGTATTTGCAAGTTTGAAAAGCATATTAGAATGTGTAAAAGGAAAATGTTTGATTTGAACTAATTATGTTAAGTTCAATTATTTGTAATTAGTCAAATTTGTCATCGTACTCGGATTAAACCGACATGGTATAAAGAACCAAGGATGATTATGAATTATGACTAATATGTTTGCAAATGTAAATAAATGTGAAAAATGGTAAATAAAATAAAAGGGGGTTAAAATACCCTTTAATTTGTAATTAACCAATAATATCATCGAGTCACGGATTAAACCGTCATGGTATATGGAACCAAGGGTGATTATAATTTATGGCTAAAATGTTTGTCATAAAAATGATTCGAAACATTTGAAATGGTAAAAACCGTAAAAGGAAAGAAGTAAAAATAAAAGAAAGTGTTGAAGGAAAGACGAGAACAAACACGAATGAATCTGACCCGATAACCCACAAGAGGCACGAGCCTCTTTGCATAGCAAAGGGCTTCTGTCTCGGGCCAAAACTCGGTTTTGGCTCGTCTAACCTATATTTGATTCGTGTTATGCATTGTTCATGCATATGAACTCATAAAAACAGTAAAGACATGAAATAAATGAGTTGTTTACACCCTCAAACTTACGTGTATTGATGTTTGCGAAGTAGACGACTTTAGAGACGGTTTTCTCGTTGTGACTAATCGCGATCAAAGAAGTTTTAAAAGAGGTGCCTTAAAAAAGGATTTTGTTTTGAAAATATGTTAATTAAAACATGTTGATTAATGTAGAGTTGGTCGAATGCACGGCGACGGTACCAAACAAAATGTGTAAGGCTTGTGTTTACGATCGGTAAGTCGTAAACACGTGTCGATTTTGTTACTTAGGAAGTCGGGTCTAGAAGTTTAAGGGAGAAGGAGGGGGCGGACTCTCGCGTGAGTTTTTTGGTGTGTGAAGAGTGGTATTTATAGATAAATATAAGGAGGTAGGTCGGTTGTGTTTGCTTAGAGGCTAAGTAGACACCCTAAAGAGGCGCGAGCTACCTTGTGATACAAATGGGTGTATTGCCCTTTTCAATTTGGACATGGCCTTTGCTCCATCTATTGTTTGGTTGGTTTGATATGTGGTATTGAAATGATATGTCGTGTAACAATATGGGCATCTAATAAGATGATTTTGGTGTTACTTGGGGTGGGTGTTTTGTGTGTGGTCGGACTCACGATGGAGGTTTAGTTTTCAGTACTTGTTGTTAGGAGCACCTAGACCAAAACACAATTTATAACTTCACCAACAACTCTACAATTAGTAAAGAGGCAAGTAAAGGTCGGATCCCAAGAGACGGGAATTGAGATGAGATTTCTATTGCAACTAGTGGTGTCTAAGGGTGTCACAATTGGGGTTTGAATAGAAGATCACTAAACTAAATAGCAATGAAAGTAAACAAGCAAGATGAATTAAAAAGGGGTGTAAACAATTGATAAAAGGCACTAGGGTATCATGGGGTCATAGGGGATTCATGGGAATTGATCATACAAACATATTCTCAAGTTATAAACAAGCAATTATTGTTGTGATGGATCGAGTTGGTTTATATCTTACAATCCTAGGAAAGTTTGGGTCCCGGAGCCGAATCGATTAGATTGTACAACACCTACAAGTCGACTTAGTCTTCCCTACTCAACAAAATGCATGGTCTAATGAGACTCGAGTTGGTTTATGTCTTACAAGTCTCATTGAAAGGATAGGTGATGGGTAAAAAATGCAAGGATTCATAGGCTCGCATTTCATCAAACATAACATGTGCATGAGTTGAGATCACAACAAGCAAGCAAATAAACTATGAAAGCATATTAATTTAAGCATGAATCATCCTCCATGTTGGTTTCCCCTAATTACCCATTAACCCTAGATGAGGAAACTACTCACTCATTATCATGTTGAACATGCTAGCAAGGTTGTCAATCATACCAACAAAGTGAAACATGATGAATAAATGAAAGTGATTAACAATAATTAAAAAAAGGGATTAAGAGAATTATACCTACTAATGATTCCAATAATAAAGCAAAGAATAAAAGAAGTACTTGATGCTTGATTGGAAGGTTGTCAATCTCCCAATAATAACCCAAATAATCTTCAATTACCCAAAATAAAGGATGAACAAGAGAGAGATTAAGGAAATAAAACTTGTATTAAAACTTGATTAAATGTTGATTACAAGATTAAAGAGAGATTTGATTGATATTAACTACTCTAAAGATTGCTAAGAAGAACATGCTCTTCTAATTAGACTAATGGGGTATTTATAGTGGGGATTAGGTGCATGAATTAGGGTTAACTAAGGGCTTAAATGACGATTAAGTCCCTTGTTGAAGAAACGCCGGTCTTTTTAGGAAGACTCCGGTCTCTAAGGAGACTCCGGTCTCTAAAAAAAGATGTGCATCCTTCCTTGAAGCTTGAAGAAGATGAAATGGGTCTGCCTGGGAATCCGGGCGTCTTTAGCACGGGACGGGCGGATTTGGTGATTTCTGCCCGGGCGTCCAGGGGGTGAATACGGGCGGATTGGGGAGCTTTTGCCCAAGCGTCTTCTGGAGAAGCCGCTCGGATTGTGGCGTGGTGGATCGGCGGATTCAAGACAATCCGTAGGGATTGTCAGGCAGTCTTGTTCCTTCTTCTTTTCTTCCTTTTTCTTCATAAAATCCTTGAGGATTTCCTCGGGGATGCAAGGATCATTTCTCATCATTGCCCATCTACTATAGTATGTACAAAGGCCTTCTAATCTTGTCTCTCTTTGATGCTTGGTCATTGAATTCAATCAATTTAGCCTCATTTTGCCATGAAAATGCAAGGTTTGCACTCCTTTCCTACCAATGGATCAAAACCTCAAAGAATATGCAAAACAAAGAACTAAAGACAATAAATGACCCAAATATGCACTAAAAAGCATGGGAACAAGGCTAATTCGGGGACTAAATATGCTCTAATTATGGTCACATCAAATATCCCCAAACCGAACCTTTGCTCGTCCCGAGTAAAGAGGTGACAAAGATTAGGACCATTATTTAAACTAACCTAATAACATAGCCGATATGAGACAATTAGCGGGTCTCACTCCGCCCCTTCAACTCACAACAAGACAACCATGAGGTAAGATGCCTTCTTGCAAGGCAAGGTGGGTCTTGCCAAAATGGCGACACATCCAAACATTAAGCACGCAAAATCAAATAATGGATGCATCTACAAAAGAATAGCCACTTTCCTCATCTAAGTGGCGGAAATTATCTACAAGGGAAGCAATTCAAGGGTACACACTCCTTCATAGATGCAATTTCTTCAAACTACTAAGCCTAGAAGCATACCAATAAATCACCTCCAAGTTGTGTCAAGCTAGGGTACCTTTGTCCTCAATCGTTAAATGCTTTTGTCAAGAATAGACTCCCTATGGTGTTAGAAACACTGGAGGATCGCGGAATTCCCCCTCTTGCCTAGACAAGAAGAAGGGTCGTCCCCTCTCTACCATGCACAAAAATGGATACGATGGATAAAGGGATCGATAGATATTTGAGTTTCACTTTGGGAGTTTGCTTTTGTTTTTGTTTTTCCCCCCAATTTCTTGTGGCATTTGACATTTGAGAACACTTTCTTTTGCCATTTCTTTTTGATTTTTGGCATTTCAACACTTGACAACTTTCAACTTTTCTTTGCATTTCTTTTGAACATTTTCAAAGTCACCCCATATGTAGTGAGGGTGCCTTATATTTGAAGCTTTAGGAGTCTATTTTTGCTCCTCTTTTCATTTGATGCATTTTTGCAAACTTTCTTTCACTTTTCATTTCATTGAACTCAAATTAATTTCTTTTTGTGCCCGTTCCCTTTGATGACAAAAATGTGGTAGAACATGGATGATGGATGGATGCATGGTTTCAAGGGTCACCTTAGAATAAACGGTAGCCAAGGAGTTATCACACCACAAGGTACTCTTGACTAGGCCTTAAACCTTGGGTCAAAGGATACTAGCATGACACATCCTAGGGTGTTTTACAAGTATTCTAACAAGCAAAGTCTTAAGAAGAAAAAGCATCTACTAGGGCCTATATACACTTGTCAAGCTTCCCAAGTAGACAGTTTCACAAAATTTTTCTAACATGCAAACTACATGCCATGATGCAACTAGCATATAAACATCCTAATGCAAATGATTCTACCAACTAATATGACATATAAACTAAATGCAAGTCCTAAGTTCACATTGTTATACCGCATCAATCAAAATAAAGCCACATAGTCATTAACATAAAGAGGAAAAAGGAGATTGGAAAGATCATACCATGCGGTCTTCATGATCCTCATGTCTCGGATGTGGCGTAGTCAATCAATGTGAACAAGGATAGAACAAACACAATATATACATGACTACACTACAAAGGAAATGAACTTGTTTTTGGATTTTCAAATTTTTCAAATTTTTATGGTTTTTCAAATTTTTTGATTTTTTTGGATTTTTGAATAAAAGTCAAGTTAGAATTCCCTATCCCCACACTAATATGGGCATTGTCCTCAATGGCCAAAATGATGGGAAATTATGCAAGCATGATGCATGATTTCTACACTAAATGCAAGCTACACTAATCTACACTACATGATGCATGGGTTTTTGTTTATGACGGAAAGCGTAATTTAGATTACCTCCCGTTGCGTATGCATGTACTTTCCCAAACCGATTTAGACATTATTTCTAATGTCCTAAAGTTGGGGTAGTTCATGCACACAAGATGCAATGCATGAAACTAAATTGTCATTTTGGATTTTCAAAAGTGGGAACAATGAAATAAAAACACCTCAATGGGGCTGAGGTGTTAGTCCTCTATGTTGCTAGGACTCTCCAACCATGATCAAGATAAAATAAATAAAACAAAGAAAGAAGTAGACAAACCTCAAGAGGATAGGAGCCTCCAAAGCTTGCTAGTCTTCCACCATATCATCATTGTCATCATCTTCCTCAATAGAAGTGGACTCATCACCACTTCCCTCTTCACTTCCTTGCTCACTTCCTTCATCATCCCCTTCTTCTTCTTCATTAGCCTCTTCCTCTTCATTTACCTCTTCATCAACAACCCCATCACCGACAACCTCATCGTCACCCGGAATCTCACCCCAAGATGCACTTGGAAAGAAGATTTTCCTATCCGCCCAACTAGACAAAGGACATGAAGGATTAAGTAGTCCTTGCCTAGCTAAATGAAGGAGGGGTGGATATTGGGCTAAGTATGCATCTTCCCGATCCTTAAAAGCTTGTTTGTGCATCTCTTGCATAAGTAGAGTCATGTAGTCTTTGCTTGCTTCAACACCTTCGGGTTTGAACTCTTGATACTTGAATGGATAGGGTGGTGTGACAATGGAGGAGGAGGGCATTTCAATTTCACTCCTTTGTTGACGGATGATATATTCGGCTTCTTTTGAGAGGGGAAGAAGGTAGTTAGTCCGATGGACACTCAAACGGCATATCTTGGAAGGCAAAGTAAAAGATCTAGCCTCATTGGTGAGCCACCCATATTTGGTGTCAAGAGGGTTATGAGTGACCCACTTGTACTTGTTAATCATGGCATCCATGTCAATGAGATGACCCCCCTTTTTCGCCACATACTTGCTATCCTTGTTGAAATTCGGATCAAAGTACTTAGCCAAAAGAGTGACTAGACCTCCATTTACAATAACGGTGGTACCTTGCTTTCCACAATCAACATTTAGCCATGTTTCCACCAAAAGCCTTAGAGAATTGTAAGGCTTGGTGAATTCCCTTCCAATATTTAAGACCGACTCAAGTAGAACACAATCGAGCTTGGTAAAGTGGTTAGTGTCTTTTCTTGCAATGATAGTATTCCCGATGACCTTGTGCCACACTCTAATGCCCGGATGGTGGACTAATAGAGCGCGACTAGCATGATAATTCTCAAATTTCCTCCCGGAAATCGCCTCCCAAAGAGGAGCGGGGTCATACTTGTCGGGATTCTTGAAATAACTAGGTGAATCACTAAGACCCAATACTTTACCCAATTCATCAAAGGTGATGCGCCTACTCACATTAGCAAGGCGGAACTCGATGTTTTCCCTAGTCTCTACCTTAGTAACTTTCAAAGAACTCAAGAATTCTAAGGTAAGGGAGGGGTAAGTCAATTCTCTTGTAGCAAATAATTTTTCCAACCCCATGGCTTCAAAGAAGGCTTTTGTTTGTTCAAGGACACCCAATTTGTTCAAGGCATCTTCACAAATGAATTTGGTGGATAGAAAGGATTTTCTAGCATACTTGGCAAATGTATCCCTATGGGAGTTAGAAATGAAAATTACCTCCGGATAGTTTGATAATTGAGCAATTTCCGGAGTTGTTGATGTTGTTGCTTCCAAGGGAGGTTGTTATTGTTGAACTTCCAAGTATGAACTAGCTACCACCATAGCCAATGAGGCTTTCTTTGCTTGAAGACATTTTTGTCTTGTTGAGAGTGCCTTTGCCTTAGGTGCCTTTGTTGATCCTTTTGTTCTTGCCATTGATGAAAATATCAAGAAAAGAGTGAAAATCTTCAATTTCCATGTATACCCAAATCGATTTTAAGATGAAAGGCTTTGCCTTTATAATTTCAAAAATCGACTCAAAGGTTGAAGATTTTGGTGCTTGGTTTGATTTTTGTTGGAAGAGGAGTGATTAATTGTTGTTAAAAGGAAGTTTGGATTTGATTTTGTTGAATTTGGTTGAGGAAATCTTGTTTTGGTGATGGAGAGGATGAGGGTTTTGAGTTTTGGGGTTTATGGGTAGTGTTTTGAATGAATGAATGAAGAAATGAATGTGGGATGGGGTATTTAAAATACCCGAAAATTTTCAAAATTGCAGGGGAAGACGGGCGTCTTTCCTTCGGGACGCTCGGATTCTGCCTCTTTTTGGTTCAGAATTCTCGCCTAAAGACGGGCGTCTTTCAGCAAAGACGCTCGGGTTTATCAATTGCAGGACGGGCGTCTTCTGCTGAAGACGGGCGGATTCTCAGACAGTGAGCTTTCTTGTTTTTCACAGCCAAAAAGACGGGCGTCTTTCCTTCCAGGACGGGTGGATTTCTGAAGACGAGCGTCTTCTCTTCCAGGACGCTCGGATTCTTCGACAGTCCCAAAATTTCAAATTCTCAATTAAATTGGACGGGCGGATTTTGACAAAGACGCCCGGATTGCCTGAAGACGGGCGGATTCCCATGAAGACGCTCGGATTCTCCCTGTTTTACCCGGATTCAGTTCCATCCGTGCACTTGCATATCCCTTGTCATTTTCATTCTTCAAATCTCGTGTTCTTCATTGTAGGGGCACTACTAAGGCATGAATAGCCTATGCAATTGCTATCCCCACACTAAGCTAAAGCACTACACATCAATTAAAATCATTAGTCCCTCCCTCACTTCTCTCAAAAATGATAATTACCTTGATCAAAGCATAAAAATCCAAAAATGACAAAAATGCAATGTACGAATTAAAATGCGAGTTAGGGAGTTAGAAATATTTACAAATGGTGGTTTAGGGAGGACTCCACCAAACTCTCATCCTTAGTGAGATGTCATGGGGGCATGGCCAAGGTGTTGTTGATGTTGCTCAACACCTTGAAGAAGTAATCAAAAGCTTGTTCATTATCATGATAAAGATCTTCAATAGACCTTTGCCCTTGTTGTCGGTCTTGATCGATAGCATTACCAATATAGGGATTGAAAATCCCTTCAAACTCATCATCTCAAAGACCACACACTTCACTACTTGATCACTAAAGATCTCTTGAGTTGATAGAGACAACTCTCCCACTTTCTTGTCTTGGCCAATGAGGCCATCCTCTTCATTGCTCGACTTTGGTGAGCTTTTCAAGCTCTCTTTGTTACAATTCACTTGCTCTTTGAATGGAGCATCTTCAATTTTCTTCTTCCATTGGAATTCCGACTTCTTCCTATCATCCTTTCGGCTATAATGATCAACCATAAAACATGGTTCATGCAAACGGGGAGCTCTCATGGTCTTGTCAAGATTGAAAGTTATGCTCTCATCTCCCACTTCTAGAGTGAGCTCTCCATGCTTCACATAAATCACCGCACCCGTGGTGTGTAAGAAAGGTCTTCCTAGAATGATTGGAATGTTGGAGTCTTCTTCCATGTCAACAATGACAAAGTCCACCGGGATGAAAAATTTCCCAACTCTTATGGGAACATCTTCCCATATCCCTAATGGTGTCTTCGTCGATCTATAGGCCATTTGGAGTGTGATATTGGTGCTTTTAAGCTCTCACATCCCCAACCTTTTACTCACCGAATACGGCATAACACTCACACTAGCCCCTAGATCACATAAGGCTTTGTTGATCGTGGTGTCGCCAATGGTACACGGTATTGAGAAGCTTCCGGATCCTTTAACTTTGGAGGTGAACTCCCTTGAAGTATTGCACTACTCACCTTAGTAAAGGCGATAGTCTCAAGCTTCCGGATCGACTTCTTCTTTGTGAAGATGTCTTTCATGTATTTTGCATAGGCCGGCACGTGATTGATTAATTCCGTGAAAGGAATCGAGACTTCCAAATTCTTCACAATTTCCATAAATTTTCCAAGTTGGTCATCAAATTTCGGCTTGGCTTGACGACTTGGAAAAGGAAGTCTAATCACGATGGGTTCCTTCTCCTTGACCTTGTCTTCATGTTTCTTTGAAATTTCTTCTTTTGATGGTTCCCCATCCTTGGAGTTTTGCACAATTTATTCTTTGTCACTAGCTTCCACAACTTCATCCTCAACTTGCTTCTTCGGTGCTTCATACCTTGTACCACTTATCAAGTGAATGGCACTAACCGTTTCATGTCTTGAGGGATTACTTTTAGGTGGTAATTGCCCCTTTTGTCTTTGTGAGCTTGAAGATGCTATAGTTGAGTCAATTGGGTTTCTAACATTTTGGTGTGAGCTAGGATGTTGTTGATGGTGATTTCCTTTGCTTGACTATCCTTTTGCATTTGAGTGAAAAACTCTTGTTGATTCTTTTGCATTTGGAGGACCGCTTTTTGAACATCAAAACCTTGGTCATTTTGTTGATTGTATGGAGTTTGATTTTGGTAACCTTGGTTTTGGTTATAAAAGGGTCTTTGATTTTGGTTTCTCATGGGAGGTGGGGTGTATGTTGGTTGAGGGTTTTGAACATTTTGACTTTTGTATGAGAGATTTGGATGGAATTTGGTGTTTTCATTGTAATAGTTTGAATAAGGAGTACCACTCTTGTATGCTTGAAAAGCATTCACTTGTTCATTTGTTCCCCTACATTCACTTTGGTCATGTCCCAAAGTTCCACAATTCTCACATATCCCACTTGGGATTGATGAGGATGCTGTCATGGCATTAACATGATGCTTTGGTGATTTTGAGGCTTCTTCAAGTCTAGCCATAGCTTTTTCAAACTTCAAATTGATGGTATCAATGTGAGCACTAAGTTGAGCACCCAATTGAGTAACGGAGTCCACTTCATGTTTTCCTCCCCTAGTAGCCTTGTGAGGTCTACTATATTGTGAGTTATGGACCGCAATTTCCTCAATTTTGTTCCAAGTTTGATTGTCATCAACTTCGGTGAACATTCCATTTGATCCCATGTTGAGAATGTTCCTTGAATCTTCATATAGACCGTTCCAAAATTGTTGTACCAAGAACCACTCGCTAAGTCCATGATGAGGACATGAGCGACAAATTCCCTTGAATCGCTCCCAAGCTTCATACAAAGATTCCTCATCCCTTTGCTTACAGCCCGTAATTTGAGCTCTTAGCATGTTAGTCTTTTCCGGTGGATAGAACTTTTTGTAGAAAGCTAGAGCCAATTTCTTCCAAGAGTCAATTCTGAGAGTAGCCTTATCAAGGCTTTTCAACCATTGTTTCGCGGTGCCAATTAAAGAAAAAGGAAATAAGACCCATCGAATTTGGTCTTGAGTTACACCGGTTTGAGAAATTGCATCACAATAATCGCAAAAAGCCTCTATATGAGAATGAGGGTCTTCACTAGGCATCCCCCAAATTGGCTTCTTTCGACTAATTGGATAAATTCGGATTTGGCAATAAAATTTCCGGTTAAGTGTTGTGGTGTGGGAGTACCATTGGGTAGGTTCTCCTCGGTGGGTACGGAATGTGATGAAAACTTAGGCATTGCGGGTTGATTTTGTGTTGGATTTTGTGTTGGGTTCTCCTCACCTTCTCTTGCAAAAGGGTTGATGAACTCAATAGTATTTGGTTGAATAACCTCACTAATACCTCTCAAAGTTCTCCTAGCAAGTCTTCTATTAGTTGTCAAAGTCCTTTCAATTTCGCGATCAAAGGGTAACAAGTCACCTTGTGACCTTCTAGACATGCAAAATATCAAACAACTCGAAAACAATTAGAACAAACCTTGAGGAGTTTTACTTCCCCAAGGCAAAGAAAGACACAACTAATAACAATACAAGAAATTCTAAATCAAGTTAACACCGTCCCCGGCAACGGCGCCATTTTTGGTCGGACTCACGATGGAGGTTTAGTTTTCAGTACTTGTCGTTAGGAGCACCTAGACCAAAACACAATTTATAACTTCACCAACAACTCTACAATTAGTAAAGAGGCAAGTAAAGGTCGGATCCCAAGGGACGGGAATTGAGATGAGATTTCTATTGCAACTAGTGGTGTCTAAGGGTGTCACAATTGGGGTTTGAATAGAAGATCACTAAACTAAATAGCAATGAAAGTAAACAAGCAAGATGAATTAAAAAGGGGTGTAAACAATTGATAAAAGGCACTAGGGTGTCATGAGGTCATAGGGGATTCATGGGAATTGATCATACAAACATATTCTCAAGTTATAAACAAGCAATTATTGTTGTGATGGATCGAGTTGGTTTATATCTTACAATCCTAGGAAAGTTTGGGTCCCGGAGCCGAATCGATTAGATTGTACAACACCTACAAGTCGACTTAGTCTTCCCTACTCAACAACATGCATGGTCTAATGAGACTCGAGTTGGTTTATGTCTTACAAGTCTCATTGAAAAGATAGGTGATGGGTAAAAAATGCAAGGATGCATAGGCTCGCATTTCATCAAACATAACATGTGCATGAGTTGAGATCACAACAAGCAAGCAAATAAACTATGAAAGCATATTAATTTAAGCATGAATCATCCCCCATGTTGGTTTCCCCTAATTACCCATTAACCCTAGCTGAGGAAACTACTCACTCATTATCATGTTGAACATGCTAGCAAGGTTGTCAATCATACCAACAAAGTGAAACATGATGAATAAATGAAAGTGATTAACAATAATTAAAAAAAGGGATTAAGAGAATTATACCTACTAATGATTCCAATAATAAAGCAAAGAATAAAAGAAGTACTTGATGCTTGATTGGAAGGTTGTCAATCTCCCAATAATAACCCAAATAATCTTCAATTACCTAAAATAAAGGATGAACAAGAGAGAGATTAAGGAAATAAAACTTGTATTAAAACTGATTAAATGTTGATTACAAGATTAAAGAGAGATTTGATTGATATTAACTACTCTAAAGATTGCTAAGAAGAACATGCTCTTCTAATTAGACTAATGGGCTATTTATAGTGGGGATTACGTGCATGAATTAGGGTTAACTAAGGGCTTAAATGACGATTAAGTCCCTTGTTGAGGAAACGCTGATCTTTTTAGAAAGACTCCGGTCTCTAGGGAGACTCCGATCTCTAGAAAAAGATGTGTATCCTTCCTTGAAGCTTGAAGAAGATGAAATGGGTCTGCCTGGGAATCCGGGCGTCTTTAGCACGGGACGGGCGGATTTGGTGATTTCTGCCCGGGCGTCCAGGGGGTGAAGACGGGCGGATTGGGGAGCTTTTGCCCGGGCGTCTTCTGGAGAAGCCGCTTGGATTGTGGCGTGGTGGACGGGCGGATTCAAGACAATCCACACGGATTGTCAGGCAGTCTTGTTCCTTCTTCTTTTCTTCCTTTTTCTTCATAAAATCCTTGAGGATTTCCTCGGGGATGCATGGATCCTTTCTCATCATTGCCCATCTACTATAGTATGTACAAAGGCCTTCTAATCTTGTCTCTCCTTGATGCTTGGTCATTGAATTCAATCAATTTAGTCTCATTTTGCCATGAAAATGCAAGGTTTGCACTCCTTTCCTACCAAGGGATCAAAACCTCAAAGAATATGCAAAACAAAGAACTAAAGACAATAAATGACCAAAATATGAACTAAAAATCATGGGAACAAGGCTAATTCGGGGACTAAATATGCTCTAATTATGGTCACATCAGTGTGCTTGACTCGGGTTTGACCCGTGTGAGTCGGGATTTGAATTTGGAGTCAGTTTTTTGGCCCGGTGTCAGTTTTGACACTAATTAGGGTCATTTTAACGGAAATGACATGATGAAGACATTCATGGCATTATTTTTGACATTCGAGATTTGGTTTGACTCAGGTTGACTCGAGTTGCGGGTTTCTGAGTCGGTTTTTGGCCCGGTGTTGGTTTCAACTCTAAATAGTGTTGTTTTAAAGGAAATGACATGATAAAGACATTCATGGCATTATTTTTGACATTCGAGATTTGGGTTGACTCGGGTTGACTCAGGTTGACTCGAGTTGCGGGTTTCTGAGTCGGTTTTGGGTCCGAAGACGGTTTTAACTCTAAATAGTGTTATTTTAATGCAAATGAAGTTAGAAAACTTTTGAAATCATTTTTCATATTCGAGTAGTGCATTAAACCATCTCATGTATAGCCAATCCACGCACGCATATCAAAAATATGTTATAGTCCGATCATCATCGGGTGGTTTTTGGAAGGTGCAGATATTGGGTATCTATAGAGCCCCCACTTTGACTGAGGCTTGGACAGAGCAAAATTCAAATTATGGCCTCTAGGTCAATCGAAGATTACAACCTGAAGACCATTGCGACGTCGAGGCGACTTAAAAGGGTTTGAGCCAAGGACCTGCCGTCGGGAAGAGCGACGTCAAGGCGACTCGGGGATTCGAGTCAAGGACCTGCCGTCGGGAACATTTTAGAGTCTGTCGACTTTCGATTCGGGTCGTTTAAAGTCCATTAGACTACGTATAAAAACTCGCCAGCCATAAGAAGGAGTCATGCCTGAGGCATCTTCGGGATACGTCCTTGAATCTTGTGCGCGCAAAGACTCGCCAGCCGGTGTTGAAGGCGGTGCGTTTTGAGGCTCTCCAGCCATAGGAAGGAGTCATACCTGAGGCATATTCGGGATATGCCCTTGAGTCGTATCTTGTGTGCGTGCAAAGGCTCGCCAGCTGTGATAAGGAGTCGTACCCGAGGCATCTTCGGGATACGTCCTTGAGTTGTACCTTCTTTGCGGACAAAGGCTCGCCAGCTTGTGAAAAGGAGTCGTACCCGAGGCATCTTCGGGATACGTCCTTGAGTTGTATCTTGTTTGCAGACAAAGGCTCGCCAGCCATATGCGTTGTAAGGCTCACCAGCCATCTATGGTCGAATGATCGACTGTGGAAAATAGCATGTGTGACATCCATTTAAAAATCGGCACACACTGGGGAGTTAGAAATATCTCAGGACTCGTCGAGGATATGAGTTGCTGCTCGTTGGGAGGTAGCGTACGCCATGTAATCGACAAGGCTAAAGCCCTTGGACTTGACGGGTCGGCGTTTGTTGGGAGGAACCCAATACTTAGCTGGAGTGTGTTTGTCTTCTCAAGATTACCTGCATGGTTAGTGACCACACAAATCCGCAGTCGCATAGACAAGCACGTTGAATGCAAGCATATAAGCACGTAAGCACATAAGCATGTGAGCAATTAGCATAAAAGCAACTAGCATGTAATATCTCACGCTAGGGGAGATAGAAGTTTCAAAAGTTGTGAATCCGTGATTTGATAGATTGGAGACACGTGACCGTTGCGACATTGACCCACACGGACGCATACTGACTGACTGAAAAACAGACGGTCGCGAACGTGATATAAACTCAGTATCGACACGACACAGGGGTGACTCTAACAGAGTTGCTTATGTGTGTGCAAGTCCTTAGCCAAGAAAGGTGACAACCCGTATCAAATCCCTGAGGTAGAAGGTATGCTCGGCTGGGGAACACGAATTGATTATCTTCGCCAGACACCTTTGCCTCCTGTTTGCTTGTTTGCGATCCCTTCTCGGGGTATGATGATTCGAAGAGCGGAACCAAGACCTTGTCATCGTCCGAACTGAGCACTAGGCTATGGGCGTTTTCATTTTGGACTGTAGTGGAGACTCAAAAGATGTTTGAGGATAAAGGATGGGTGGCATCTCGAAAGAGAAGCCCCCAAAGTGAGAGGGTGAGAATTTGACAAAATGAGGAATGGGCGACGTCTTAAGGAAGAAGCCCCCAGTAAAGAGGTATAAGATTAAATTTTGCAGCCTGGTGGGCTGCTTTTGAGGATTGATGTTGATGGTTGAGAATTGAAAGAGTATGCGGTTTGTGAAAGGGGTGTGCGGTTGTGTCCTTGTTGAGGGACTGCCTACGTATTCGCGTGTTTGCGAAATCAAACCAGATCGTAGTTCTGTTGGGTGTGAAATGGGTTGCAAATTGAAGGTTTGAAAATTTAATGTGTGTGGGGGTGTGGTTGTGTCCTTGTAATAGGACTACCTACGTATTCGCGTGTTTGCGAAATCAAACCAGATCGTAGTTCTGAATGTATGCCTAAGCGAGTTGTTAGGACCTTAAAGTGATTTTGAGGTGTATGGTTGTGTCCTTGAAGGACTGCCTACGTATTCACGTGGTGTGAAATCAAACTAGATAGTAGTTCTGAATGTGTGTGCCTAAGCGAGTTGTTAGGACCTTAAAGTGTGAGGGTCACGAAGGTAAATTTCATCTGGTGACTCGTCTGAATGTGTGCCTAAGCGAGTTGTTAGGACCTTAAAGTGTGGGGGTCATGACGATAAATTCCGTTTGGTGACTCGAGAAATTGATTTGAGATAATTCCTCCTTGATCATGAATCGAAGAGGTGTAATTTGTGAAAATGTTCCTTATCATGTGAGTACACTAAAAAGTGGACCCTAAGGGTAGATTGGGTATGTCCCGTTCTCGGTAGCAAAGCATTCGAGGACTGCGTATCTGGGTCAGGGTGAAAATGGCTTCGACATTATGGAATGTGGAGCTTGGTAATAATAGGTTCGTTTGACAAATAAAAATCTGGAGCTGAGGGTCACGACGGTCAATTCTGTTTGGTGACTCGAAAGTTGATTGTAGAGAATTTCCTCTTGATCGGGGATCGAATAGGCATAGTTCGTGAAAATGTTTCTTGTTAAGTGAGATCACTAAAAAGTGGACCTTAAGAAAGCAATGTTTTTTTTTTTGAAGACTCCGAATCTGAGTCAAGGTGAAAATGGCTTCGGCATTTTGGAATGTGAAGCTTGGTAAAAAAGGTTTGTTTGTCAGATAAAGATCTGGAGCTTGTATTTATGGTGTTTAGGCCGATGGATTACGGTTTGTAATGTGGTGCGGAATGGGGTCTCAAGCTTGATATGGCTCGAGCACGAAATGGTTGGGAAATAGTGTGGGATCAGAATCCCATGTCTGGACCTTAAAGGTTAAGGTGTGGTATTACGAGCTTGAGGGGAATCCTCAGAAGCCTAGATATGTCTCTCTATAGCAGTCTCTAGAAGGACTTAAGGGGGAAGCGATGTTGGTTATGATCTTGAGGGGAATCCCCAGGATCGTAGATAGGTCTCCTGTAATAGTCTCTAGAAGGACTTAGGCGTGAAGCAGTTTTGGTTGAGGTTTTAGTGTTTGGTGTTTTGGACTTGTTGGTCCGGGATTTGGTGTGTTGGACTTGTTGGTCCTGGGCTTTGGACTTGTTGGTCCTGGATTTGGTATTTTGGACTCACTTGTCCAGGATTTTGTGTGTTGGATTCTTTCTTTGAATTTGGCCTTTTTGAGAAAAGGGTTTCAATCTTGTTTTGTTTTGATTTTGGCTTAGGTCTTGGCCTTGACGTTGGGTGAGTAGCCCTTGGCTTTGGCTTTTGCTTTGAGTGAATTGACTTTTGTTTTTGCTTTGACCTTGACTTTGGCTTTGGCCTTGAGTGAATTGGCGATTGGCTTGGGCCTTTGATTTTGGCCTTTCGCTTTGGTTTCGGGTGAATGGTTATTGGCTTGGGCCTTTGATTTTAGCCTTTTGCTTTGGCCCTGGGTAAATGGCTTTTGGACTTTGTTTTTTCGTTTTGGCTTTAGCCTTGGCTTTCGCATTGGCTTTGGTTTTCGCATTTGTTTTGGCTTTCGCATTTGTTTTGGTTTTCGCATTTGTTTTGGCTTGGACCTATTGGTTCTTTGCTGTCCTTCGTTCGAGGATGGTGAAGGTGCCTGCGGGGATATACCCAGTGGTAAGAGGTCGATTTTCTATGTTTGGATATTTTTGTGGGGAATGGGCTTGCCTTCCGTCATTGATCATGAACAAGGAGATGTTCTGGTTTGTTATCTAGGTTCATCGTAGAATCCCTTTGATAGAAGCTCATTCTAGATCGGTTGCTAATGAAAGGTTTCTATTGCCAGACATGGAATAAGTAAAGAGAATGGACACGGAGTTTCGAGTCCTTTGCTTACTCGGTACGGAACGTCACTCGAGTGTACTCACATTGAATTGGAACATGTTGTTTGTTTTAAATCATTTCTCAAATTAATACTCGTTGTCAACGGGAAATGGTAAAGGGGAGAAAATGTGATAGATGGAAATCGTGCTTTTATTTAGATAAATAAGAGGTTAGCACAGACTCGATGAATACATGTGACTCATGAGGACAGCCCCCAGTTTGTCACTTAGGAATAAAAGGGCAGACACTAGGATAGATATGAGAAAGCCTAAGACTCGGACTCGGACTCGGACTCCATCGTAGATACGAACTCCTAATCATCATGTTCCTCCTCGAAGGTCTCTTTCGCAGCATCCAGCGGCTTGAATGTCTGGTTTTGAGCATTGACCCACTTGAGCACTTCACTCTCGTTGTTGGGAATGATATGAGGACAATAGTCCATGAGGCTTTCATCTCCTTGCAGAAAGAGATGTTCATTAGAGTTGTTTTCATCACTTGGTTGGCATAGGGATGAAGCTACCAGTTCATGGTTGTGGATCATATCTTGAATAACATGTTTCAGTTTGAAGCATGTTTCAGTATCATGACCTTTTCCTTGATGATATTGGCAATAGGCATTGCCGTCCCAGAAACGGGTTTTCCTGCATTCAGACGGGTCCGGAGTGGGCCCGATTGGTTGTAACTTCTCTTCAGTCATGAGCTTTTGAAGAGTTGCAGCATAGGTTGTGTTGAGTCTAGTGAATGTCCTTTGAGAACGTTCAACCTTGCTGTTTGACATGAGACATCCAGAAGGATTGTCTTGATTGAGAGGTGCAATTATGATTTTGCTAGCTTCAATCATATCTTGAATGACATTCTTGAGTTTGAAGCAGGATTCGGTGTCATGGCCCTTGCCTTGATGGTATTGGTAATAGGCATTACCATCCCAGAATTAGGCTCTTTTGTGTTCTGGTGGGTCCGGAGTCGGACCAATGGGTTGCAGCATTCTTTCTGAAGCAAGTATCCCCAGAGCAGTGCCATATGCTATTCCCAGATATGTGAAAACCCTTTGATGTTTTCCCAAGGTTCCAACATTGGTGTTTTTTTGGATGTTTTTGTGAGTTTTGTTTTTGTCAATCCTGGTCGGAAAAAGGATTTGGTTGTTGTCAATGGGAAGTTTTTGGGATGTTGCTTGGTATTTTGAAAGGGATTTTGGTGAGGCCATTTCATGTTCTTTGTTGGTAGGTTCGTGGATGTGGGAACCATCGAATGACTCCTCATTTTCAACAGCTGCTGGTTGGTGAATGGAGGGTTGGTGTTCTCCTTGGTGGTCAGGTTCATTTCTGGTACAACCAAGCCTCTCCTCCAAATTAGCTACCCGAGTGTTCAAATCATTGATAGCCACTTGCAACTTTGAGAATATGTTGTTGATGGAAACAGAGAGCATCATAATAGCGCTTTGTATGTCATCCTCGTCAATTGCATGAATTTTCTCATCGTCAGGAGAGATGAGATGAGAGCAGTCTAGGGAAGATTCCTGACTGTGTTCAATAGGGTTTTCAGGATGGTTGTTCTTGTTATTTGTTGAGGGAGGTAATGGTAACTCGCCCTTTTCGATCATACCAAGGATGGCGCCTTTTAGAGGGAGACACATTTCAGTGTCATGTCCGCGACCTTGGTGATATTGGCAAAAGAGGTTTCTATTCCATCTTCGACCTCGCTTGTTTGGTAGAGGGTCCGAAGTTGGACCAATCGGTTTGAGCTTTCCTTTGGATATTAACCTTTCCAAGGCTGTGGCATAAGGCATACCCAAATCAGGGAGGGACCTATGAGGTCGTTTGGTTTTGGTTTTGTAGTTGGCAAGTAGTCGGCTTTCAAGGAGCTTAACCCTTTACTCAATATCAGAAGAAGGAAAATTCCCTGTTATCATTTTGTCCTCAACCTGGGAGAGACGAGTGCTCAAGTTTTCCACGGTAGCTAGGAGTCAAAGGACCATGTTGTTGGTTTCGGCAGAAGTCATGGCGGATGAAGGTTAATCAGCTTCTTAAGAATCTGGTTGGCGATTGATGGCACCCAAGGGATTCCTATTTGACATAACGATGGGCGTTATAACTTGTCTTGGCAAGGGATTGCACAAACAAAGGCAAGTGCGATGCAAATGTATAAAAGGCAGTTATGTCGTGAAGACGCAACGGTGTGACTAGGTTATGAGTTCATTAAAGATCGTGAACGACCTCTTGTGTTTGAACTCTTGGTGCATGACTTTGAACTTAGACTCGAGTGTCAACTTTGGCATAGTGATGCCTAGATAGACGACTTCTGACTTAGTTTGGAGATTTGTCGATGGCATGACGTCGTTGGACAAGACGCGTACGCAAACTTGACCTTTGACCCGTAATGTAGGGGAAAGATGGGTTTAACACCCGAGAGGTTTTTACTCTCCTAACGCCATTGAATATGTCTCGACAATTAGGCGACACGGCCTAGACCAGAAGGTAGGTACTAACTTCGGCAGAGACTCGACGTTATCGAGACGACTTGACTTGAAATCGACTAGACTCTAATCGACTCGAGGCTGAATCGGAATGGTGGGCTCAAATTTTTGAAAATAGAAATTTTCAAAAAGCTTCATTTGTCGTTTTATGGACGGCTTCCAAAGAGTAGGGATCTTTAGAAGGTCGGCCAGTTGAAAGGGTTGTCTTAGGTTTGTTTTCAAAAGACGGTTTAAGTTGAGATTGCGGCGGCTCCGAAAACAAAGTGTTGTTTCCGAAGACGGCTTTTAAAATTCCGAATCACGGATTTAAAAATAGTATTTGGAATTGTCATCACAATGGCCATGAAAACGGTTAAATTTGTTTTCAAAGGATTTAAAATTGGGTTGAAACTTTGAAAACGGTTAAATTTGTTTTCAAAGATTGAGTTTTGATTTGAAATCTTAAACCGGTTAAATTTGTTTTTAAAGATTTGATTTTGAATTGAAATTTGAAAACGGTTAAATTCGTTTTCAAAGATTTGATTTTGAATTTGAAATTTGAAAACGGTTAAAGTTGTTTTCAAATGATTGATTTTGAATTTGAAATTTGAAAACTGTTAAATTTGTTTTCAAATATTTGATTTTGAATTGAAATTTGAAAACGGTTAAATTTATTTTCAAAGATTTGAAAATGGATTGAAATTGAAAACGGTTAAACTTGTTTTCAAATGATTTGAAATTGGATTTGAAATTTGAAAACGATTAAATTTGTTTTCGAAGATTTGATTTTGAATTTATGAGGATTGAATTCATCATTATGACGGGTTAGAAAACCGTTTTAACCTTTGAAAGATGGCATGCAAATTGAAAAGTGTGAGAATTGAAATCATCATTACAACGGCTTAGAAAAGCCAAATTAGATTTTGAAAACGAGATTTGAACTTTGGAAAGTTGCACGGGTTGAAATCGTCATTACGACGGTTTGAAGAAATGTTTTTGTTTGAAAATTGATTTCGAATTATAAAAATTCAAGGGTAGAATTCGTCGTTACGACGGCGTAAAAAGGACGCTTTGAGAATGTAACGGTCGGCGAGGGACCGAGGTTTGAAACGGCCATTATGACGACGTAAAAGGGTATTTTGATATGGTTTGTGAAAACCAAGGTTTGAAATCGTTATTACAACGGTATGAAAAGGTGCATAGAAACGGTTGTAAAAACCGGGTTTGAAAATCGTCATTACGACGGCCTAGAAAGGCGTGTTGTTTGAAATGCAATGGTCGGCGAAAGACCGAGGTTTGAAATGACCATTATAACAGCGCAAAAGGTGTTTTTGAAAGTTTGAAAATGACACGGAAGGACTTATGATCAAGTAGCACATAAGCACTCACAGTTTCATTATATTATGCATAATGCTGACACGGGTTTTGGCTTAAAGGGTGGGTTACACACCAAGCAATCAAACCCCGATTTTCGAGAGGGATACCAATCCAAACAAAATGTGTAAGGAGGGTGCCCTAGCCTCGTGCTCGAAGGAGATGAAAGCTCTTTGACGAAACATAAATGTGTAACGTCAACGGTATGCTTGACACAATCAGGATTCGAAACGCGGGGATAAGAAAACTCATGCCGACGTGACGAGCCAATTGGTCGATAAAGGTTTGGTTGTGGGCCCGGACAAGGAACCCGACTTATGACCGTAATATCAATTAATACACTTTAACCATGACCTCGTTCGAGTTTCACCTCTAGGGATCACAAAGACACAAGTGTCCTAGTTTTCCCCAGCGGAGTCGCCAATCTGTGGACATGGGCCACAGGCCGGTCTGTGGATTTGGGCCACCTACCGATCTGCGATCATGGGCCACCTGCACACCAAGCCAATCTGTGGACATGCAGCAGTCTTTTGAAAGCCACGCTCGGCGGCGTAAAAATGCTTTCGACCGGATCGTTTTAGATCGGTCGGTTTCGTCTCGGTAAAGGTCTCGAAACGATTATAGATGTTCGGAGTCGCCACCAAGCATTTGTGGGATGCTTGGAACCCGTTCGAATCCACTTTATACTTAGGTCAACCAAGTCAAAAAGCGGTGTTTGACATAGGTACTAAAGATAAGGACTCGCGCGTCCCCCTTTTAGCATTCTATGCCTAAAATGACTCTCGTACGCCCTGGATAAGGCCATCCACAATCCAAAAGTTCTGAGTAAGGGGTGAGGGTACGTATTGGGAAGCCCTTTAATCGGACACCCAATCCCGTCCGCGTTAGCGGCCTTTACTGATCGATCGTGGTTGTTTAAGTGCAAAATGTGGGAAATATCCGTATACTTCCTCTATAAAATTTCGGATTATAACGAAATTATAATTATGAAAAACTAGTCATAAACGAATTTACATAAACAAAAAGAATGGAGATTAAGAATTAACCTTTAGTCCTAGCAAATATGGCCTAAGGACAAATATCAAATTGATATTCTCCTAATTGTTGCACCCAAGATGCTATGAGAAATGCCCTTATTCTTGCTAGAATAGATCCCAAAAATTGTTATGAAATTTTTAGGGTTTTTGTGTGAGTTATGAGAGAATTAGGTCAAGAGAATTAGGTTAAAAGAATGAGAGAAAATGATCCCACTTTTCTCTCCTTTAAACCGTCCCAATGGAGTGCAAAATGGGAAGATTTTATTCTTCCTCTTTTCACTCCTTTGACCGAGTGATTAAAACCAAATAAGGAGAAAAATCTCCTTATTTTAGGTTATTATCTAATTGTATATTATGTGTATTATTTATAAATTGTCATATATATCGACATGTATTAATAAATCCACATATAACAGTTTGCAGTCGCTTTATCAATACCAGTCTGTCAACCTTTATTATGACAATATTGTATAATATATACATTAACTATAAATATCGCATATTTATAATTTTCTTATTAAATATAACCGTTTATGTTTAATTATGAATTAACATCTTAATTCGTTTAAGCTAACATTATATACAATAATTAAATATAACAGTTTATATTCAATTTACGAATTAACAGTTAATTCGTCTCAGCTAATATTATTTAATTGAATTAAATAATCATCTCATCATCACATTGACTAACTGTTTACTCGAATACATGGACTAACCTTTTAGTCATATAAGGCATCAATGTGATTATATTTTCATACAATCACATCTCTCAAACACATCCTTTAGGTGTGACTTTTAGGGACCAGTTGATCACCGCCATCAGTATGATAATAACGTCAACTTCTAGCAAGCCAACCGTTATTAAGTAAACGTTAATCAACTGACAAAATACTAAGTATACCCTTGTGAACCTATACGAGATTTATAAATGTTATCACGCTAATTGTGGAGGACACTAGCTCCAACAATCTCCCACTTGTCCTCACAAGTGTATGTGCGATAACCGATTCTCATATCCTAAAATTTCTCCCACTCAATGTAAAACAATTTGCAAAATCCGTATTCACAAAGGTCGTATTTTACAAGTGATCAATATCAAGAGTGGTTTTCCCGACTAGAGAGTAACTTAACTGATAAACGAATCATCATTCGAGCATGGCCATGCATTTCAGTTACAACTCCTCGAGTGGCCCTGAGAAATAACTAAATCTGATAAAGGTTGGATATTTTCTTCAACTCGAATCCTGCAGATATAAGCACAGTATGAAATGACCCAGTGACAATCTGCTTAGCCTCCTGTTACGGCAGACCATGAGAAAGAAACCAAAGTCACCCAAAAACTGCCTTAATCTCAAGAGACAGTCGATAGTCAAAAGAATCGACTCTAGAAACATAATGGACGTCCAATCCACGACCTGACACTGAATGTTTTTAAACATTTAGGACTCCATTACGTTGTCACAATTTTTGTCCTATGAGGTATCGTTATAACTCGCATCTGTGATCGATCAGCCAACTGTTAGACTTATGGCTCGTTGAACCCACCATCAATCAACTTCACAAAATAATAGCCAGAGTTATCAGCTCATGTAGGCGATTACGGACCAAAACAAATATAATGTAATTCGGTTCACTTTGTGGCGTTCAATGTTGTCGTACAATCCACATGAAAAACAAAATATGAAATAAAACGATGAAGTTATAAATAGTATATGAAAAAGATAATGATTCGAATCCATAATCAACTAGTACAACTCAGGAACACGTTTAATTCCCATGGAAATAACGTGCCCTTCATGCTTATCATATCTTAATGGTTTAGTGAGAGGGTCCGCGATGTTGTCATCCGAAGCAATCTTGTCAATCACTGTCTCCTCTTGCTCCACGTAATCACGGATCAGGTGAGCCTTCCG
Organism: Silene latifolia; assembly: GCF_048544455.1. Classification (NCBI taxonomy): domain Eukaryota; kingdom Viridiplantae; phylum Streptophyta; class Magnoliopsida; order Caryophyllales; family Caryophyllaceae; genus Silene; species Silene latifolia. The sequence continues at coordinate 160,804,369 of NC_133536.1, read as the reverse complement.
ATGTACATGTCTAGACTTGTTGCTAGATTTAGGCTCCTTAGCCTAGAAGATGGCACCTCTATTGTCACAATAGATGGTGATCGGGTCATTCGAACTAGGAACTATCGTAAGTCCTTGTAAGAATTAACGCATCCATATAGCTTCCTTTGCTGCTTCCGAAGCGGCATAGTACTCGGATTCAGTGGTAGAATCTGCTACAACATCCTGTTTGGAACTCTTCCAGCTGACCGCAGCACCATTAAGAGTAAAGACGAACCCGGACTGAGATTTTGAATCATCTCGATCCGTTTGGAAGCTAGCATCTGCGTAACCGATTGTGCATAGCTTAGTATCTCCTCCATAAGTCAATGCCCAATCCTTAGTCCTCCGTAGGTACTTAAGGATGTTTTTAACAGCTATCCAGTGTGTTTCACTTGGATTCTTTTGGTACCGACTCGTCATACTCAATGCATATGCCACGTCTGGACGTGTGCATATCATGGCATACATGATTGATCCTATGGCTGATGCATAAGGAACAGACTCATGCGTTCAACCCCTTCAGGCGTCGTGGGTGACTGAGACTTGCTCAGATGCATCCCAGACGTCATTGGAAGGTTCCCCTTCTTGGAGTTGGTCATGCTGAACCTTTCAAGAATCTTATCTAAATAAGACTCCTGACTCAGTGATAACATTCGTCGTGATCTATCTCGATAGATACGGATTCCCAATATGCGTTGTGCCTCACCCAGATCTTTCATCTGGAAATGGTTCTTCAACCATCCTTTTACCGAAGATAAGAGAGGAATGTCATTCCCAATCAAGAGTATGTCATCGACATACAATATCAGGAAAACAATCTTGCTCCCACTCGACTTGATATATAAGCATGGTTCCTCGACCGATCGAGTGAAACCATACTCTTTTATCACCTGGTCGAAACGATGATTCCAACTCCGAGAAGCTTGCTTAAGTCCATAAATGGAACGCTTAAGCTTGCACACTTTCTTAGGAGTTTCAGGATCTATGAAACCTTCGGGTTGCACCATGTACAACTCCTCCTCCAAATAACCGTTTAAGAAGGCGGTTTTCACATCCATTTGCCAAATTTCATAGTCATGAAAAGCGGCAATCGCTAAGATTATCCGAATGGAACGCAGCATAACTACGGGTGCAAAAATTTCATCATAATGCAATCCGTGCACTTGAGTGAAATCTTTTGCCACTAATCATGCCTTATAGGTATCTGGTTGCCCGTCTACAGAATGCTTTATTTTGTAAAGCCATTTGCACTGTAGAGGTTTTACCTTATTAGGTAAATCAACAAGATCCCATACGTCATTCTCATACATGGAGTCCATCTCGGATTGCATGGCTTCAAGCCATATCTTTGAGTCGGAACAGGTCATGGCACCTTTATAGGTAGCGGGTTCATTACTCTCTAGGAGCAAAACGTCATTCTCCTCGACCATACCAATGTATCATGCGGAGGATTAGAGACTCTACCCGACCTCCTAGGTTCCTGAGGAATATTAACCGTATCATCAGTTGAAGGAACAACTTCCTCCATCTGTTCCTCGGTTGTTGGTTCTTGAATCTCCGACAGCTCGAAGGTTCTATTACTTGACTTTTTCTCGAGAAATTCTTTCTCTAAGAACTTCGCACTAGCCGCAACAAAAAAAATTGATGTTCGGTAGGCGAATAGAAGTAATGACCAAACATTCCTTTTGGATAACCAATAAAGTATGTCTTGACCGATCGCGGGCCGAGCTTATCCTCGTGTCTCCACTTGACATAAGCCTCGCAGCCCCAAACCCGAATAAAGGACAAGTTAGGGACCGTTCCCTTCCACATTTCATATGAAGTCTTGTCGATAGCTTTAGACGGACTTCGGTTAAGTATAAGAGCGGCTGACAAAAGAGCAAAGCCCCATAATGAATCAGGTACTACCGTGTGACTCATCATGGATCGAACCATATCAAGTAGTGTTCGATTTCTTCGTTCGGACACACCATTTAATTGAGGTGTTCCAGGTGGAGTTAACTGTAGGACTATTCCACAGTCTTTGAGGTGTTGATCAAACTCATTTGAAAGATATTCGCCACCCCGATCTGAACGGAGTGCTTTAACCTTTCTTCCCAGTTGGTTCTCAACCTTATTCTGGTATTCCTTGAATTTTTCAAAGGACTCACTTTTATACCTCATTAAGTAGACATATCCGTATCTACTCAAATCGTCCGTGAAAGTGATAAAATATCTATAGCCATCTCTAGCGGTAATTGACATAGGTCCACATACATCAGTATGTATGAGTCCTAATAGGTCACTAGCGCGCATTCCAACACCTTTGAATGAAATTCGAGTCATTTTGCCGATAATACATGATTCACACGTGCCAAATGTAGAAAAATCGAATGCGGGAATAGTCTCATTCTCGACGAGTTTCTTTACACGTTTTTCATTTATGTGTCCCATTCGACAATGCCATAGATAAGTTTGATCTTTGTCACCAACCTTTAATTTCTTATTATTCACATGTAATATATCTGTGGTTTGATCTAAGATGTAAATTCCATTCATGGAAACTGCTTTGCCATAAACCATTTCATTAAAAGAGAAAATACAGCTATTATCCTTTATTGAAAATGAAAAACCGTCTTTATCAAATACGGAAACAGAAATAATGTTCTTAGATAAACTGGGTACATAGTAACAGTTATATAAATATAACTCAAAACCACTTGGGAGTTGGATTACGTATGTTCCCTTTGAGACTGCAGCAACTCTAGCTCCATTCCCGACTCGCAGGTCCACATCACCCTTTCCGAGAGGTGTGATGTTTCTTAGGCCCCGCAAATGATTACACAGATGAGAACCACAACCAGTATCAAGTACCCAAGTTCGAAACTTGCATGGTTAATCTCAATCATATGAATATAAGATGACATACCAACAGGAGTGACGCGGCCTGCTTTTATGTCCTCACGGTACACGGGACAGTTCCTCCTCCAATGTCCAGTCTTGTGACAATGGTGGCACTCAATGTCACCGCCCTTGCTCTTTGCCTTGCCTTGTGAGCCACTAGTCTCATCAGGCCCACTCTTACCGTTTCCTGGCTTTTTAAACTTTGGTTTTCCTACAGTTAGGTCGCCATGAGCCTTGCCCTTACCCTTATTCTTGTTGGAAATCATGAGAACATCTTGCTTCATGCTCCCACTCAATTTCATATCCTTCTCGGTCTGTACGAGAAGTGAGTGTAGCTCATGAGGACTTTTCTTCATGACATTCATGTAGTAATTTGCCCTGAAAAGGGCAAAACCATCATGAAGTGAATGAAGCATACGGTCAATGACTATGCTCTCACTGATTTTGCAATCAAGTGCCTCCAGCTTCTCGACATTCTCAATCATGTTAAGAATGTGTGGGCTAACCGGTTGGCCCTTCTGGAGTTTCGCATCAAAGAAGCGACAAGTATGCTCATAAGTAACGATTCTCGGTGCTTTTGAGAACTCATTAGTGAGCGTGGTGAAAATCTTGTTTGCACCTTGGGCAATGAAGCGTCTTTGAAAATTGGTTTCCATTGCAAAAATGAGTACGTTCTTTATCGCACCCGCTTCCATAACGAAGTCACTATAAGCAATTGACTCGTTAGCTCTTGCATTGGGGCCCGGGTTTGGCGGTATTGGCTCAGTTAAGTACTTGAGCTTACCGTCAGCAATGGCAGCATTCCGTAATGATGCCTCCCAGTCCGCAAAGTTGGACCCATCATTCTTCAGTCGTGTGAACGGATTCATGTGGTCCATGAAAGCTTTTAGCCAGGACTCGCGTCCAAGTGTGGCACTTGGCATAGGGATTTCGTTATTTCCAGCTATTTGTTGTAACAGTATTATCAATATAAACGAATTCTACACTGCGAAAAGAAGAAAAATATAATAAGCATACTCATCGTTATGATTTAAGTCTAATGCAATACTGTTATAACGCGAAGACTCAAGCATTTATACAATTGACCTCCCTCAAGAATTATATAAATGATCCCAAGACTCAATTATCTATAAATTGATAAGCCAACCTTTTGGCTAATTCTACTTTTAGAATTCTTGGTCAATAAATTCTGTAAATTCTATCTGTAGTCCATCATAATCACGAGAAACTCTTCGGATTATAATGTTGAGGTAAACTAAGTCAACACAAACTACTTACCCAACGTAGAAGGGGTCATATGGAGAGTAAGGTCCTATATGCCTACCGACGAAGAAGGGATTCATAGTTGTTTGGCCTATAAAGACTAGTCTCAATTTCAGTTTTAGAGGAAGATCCCATCAACTTTATTTTAATTCATTTTAAGTGAACTAATATCTAGCATGCGAGAATGAATAAACTAAGATGATGGATTATAATAGTGTGACATCTGTATGTCTATGAAAACTAACATCCAAACTATATGAGTTAATTTTCATGCATTTTAGTAGGTGGTTTGGTTTAGGCGGAAAATGATGCACTAACTATCACGTGAAGAAAAGCAATAAGAATGGAAAAACGTAAAACAAAAACAAAGTCCTAGTGTGGCCTATCTACCAAAATGAACATAAATACAACTTTGGAATCCATCCTTGAACCCGAGAAGCTTGTCTTGATGTTCCATCTTGGTCCATGTAGCGGGAGTGAGCAATCCAATCTCCATCTTTAGTCTTCTCAAAATTACAATTAATAAATTACAAAATAAACCTATTTACATTCTAATTTAAAAACCATAATATAAAAGAAAACCAAACGGAGTTACGAGATCTCAAAATTATATAAAAATTATGTTTCCATCATTACGAAAACATAATTAACTAAGGCCACACTAGGTATTACAAATTACAACCGATTGCAAAAATACGTAAATAAAACCATTCAACGATTCATTCAACTAAATAAAAATGCATCAACTATAAATTAAACATTCAAGACACAATTCCTTAATTATGTAGAGTAATTTATCCAAACCACCTATTTAAATGATCAAATTATGTGACAATTCCTCAATTACTCACAATAATTTTAATCTTAATACATATTAATCTTGAAATATGAATTAATCCAACATTATTTTAAACCTCTTTAAAATAATTAGGTATCTTTAATTTGTGAACCTTTTCACAACAATTATTATACATTATAGATAATAATGTATAATCAATATTGGCCAAAACAAAACAAACAAAACAAATTTTTTTTTTCTTTTGTTCTCGGCAAATAAAAAAAAGGGATATTCTCTCGTGTACCCTTCAACTTTTTCATTTTCTATGATATACCCTTTTTTTCATGCAAAAAAACTTTGACCGTCAATAACTCTTGGCTACAAGTTCAGAATACGATAAACTTTTTTTCCATATTGACTGTCTTTAAGAGGTCTTCCGTTTGAAAAAAAATTCACCGACATCTCAACTTGTAGTCGGGAATTATGGTCGGTCAAAGTTTATTCGTTAAAAAATGTTTGACCAACCATAACTACCGGCTACGAGTTCAAAAAGCGGTGAATTTTTTTTTTAAAATTGAAGGCCTTGACGAGATAATTGGTTTGAAAAAAAAATTACCGTTTTCTGAACTCGTAACAGAGAATTATTGTCGGTCAAAGTTTTTTTTGCAAAAAACGAGGGTACACCATAGAAAACGAAAAAGTTCGGGGGTACACGAGAGAATATCCCTAAAAAAAACATAAAACGTTTTTTTATTTCATTTCGGCATTTAGCCAAAAATTGAAAACAACCTGTTTTTTTTTTTTCTCTCGGCACAATTAAAAAAAACGAAAAAACAGCCCCTATTTTTTTTAAACTCTCGGCCTAATAAAAAAAACGAAGACAACTCTTTTTTTTTTATTTCTGGCTCACGGCATTATGCAAAATAAAACCCAAAAACAGTTTTTTTTTTTTCTTTCGGTCGGCATTCATGCCCTAAAAGAAAAACAAAGTTATTTTTTGATATGAACAAATTTGTTTAAAGTTGCTACTAGAACGAGATTGGCATAATCATCAACATTTAAATTAATGAATCATGATTCTTAAACAACAATTTAATCTCATGTATGCCAAAACTATATAGCAAAAACAAATGAACATCATATAACAAAACAATTTCCATTTACATTTTAATTTAATTCTTATTAAATCAAAACATCTACAAATTTATCATATTATCATCTTAACATATTAAAACAACAATATGAATAAATCAAATGGAAACAAAAGATAAAAAAAAAAACAGAAATCAACTCGGCAAAAAAAAAAAATTCATTCGGCAAAAAATATTTATACGGCCGAATTGAACTTTTTTTTTCTTCAAGATTTTTGTTTAAAATTCATTTATGAAAATCATATAAAATAATTTCGTGGCCTATGCTCTGATACCACTTGTGGGAAATATCCGTATACTTCCTCTATAAAATTTCGGATTATAACGAAATTATAATTATGAAAAACTAGTCATAAACGAATTTACATAAACAAAAAGAATGGAGATTAAGAATTAACCTTTAGTCCTAGCAAATATGGCCTAAGGACAAATATCAAATTGATATTCTCCTAATTGTTGCACCCAAGATGTTATGAGAAATGCCCTTGTTCTTGCTAGAATAGATCCCCAAAATTATTATGAAATTTTTAGGGTTTTTGTGTGAGTGATGAGAGAATTAGGTTAAAAGAATGAGAGAAAATGATCCCACTTTTCTCTCCTTTAAACCGTCCCAATGGAGTGCAAAATGGGAAGATTTTATTCTTCCTCTTTTCACTCTTTTGACCGAGTGATTAAAACCAAATAAGGAGAAAAATCTCCTTATTTTAGGTTATTATCTAATTGTATATTATGTGTATTATTTATCAATTGTCATATATATCGACATGTATTAATAAATCCACTTATAACAGTTTGCAGTCGATTTATCAATACCAGTTTGTTAACCTTTATTATGACAATATTGTATAATATATACATTAACTATAAATATCGCATATTTATAATTTGCTTATTAAATATAACCGTTTATGTTTAATAACGAATTAACATCTTAATTCGTTTAAGCTAACGTTATATACAATAATTAAATATAACAGTTTATATTCAATTTACGAATTAACAGTTAATTTGTCTCAGCTAATATTATTTAATTGAATTAAATAATCGTCTCATCATCACATTGACTAACTGTTTAGTCGAATACATGGACTAACCTTTTAGTCATATAAGGCATCAATGTGATTATATTTTCATACAATCACATCTCTCAAACACATCCTTTAGGTGTGACTTTTAGGGACCAGTTGATCACCGCCATCAGTATGATAATAACGTCAAACTTCTAGCAAGCCAACCGTTATTAAGTAAACGTTAATCAACTAATAAAATACTAAGTATACCCTTGTGAACCTATAAGAGATTTATAAATGTTATCACACTAATTGTGGAGGACACTAGCTCCAACACAAAAGTTGATAAAACGGTTTAAATGCATGAATGCGCATCCAAAAGTTTAACCTAACATGTGAGAGCTTTCTATGTCGGTTGATTTAATCCAAGTATCAAGTATAAGATGTCAAGTTGGATTTAGATTGATTTGCATGTGAAAACGGAAATTAAACATCCATTTACCAAATTCGGGTCATGATGCTTAACACGATCCATTTATTTGAAAAAGTGTGTTTAAAAGACAAAATATAAAATACGAATTCGTCAATCTGATCCGTCACCTATTCGGATAAACCGTAATCGGGATCGTCCTAGACAAGTGCTAAAAACGAGGCAGAACAGTGCCAGGCAGCCCTGTTAAGGCGCGAGCCTATTGGCGAGATAAAGGGCTCTGCCCTGGTTTATAAAAGATGAAAATGGGAGGCCTTGGGGCGCGAGCCATGAGCCGAATTAAGAGGCGTCTCTTGGTTGTTTAAAAGGTTGTTTAAAACCGTTTTTTGTGATTAATGATTTGCAAGTATGATTTGCATGACTCGGAATAATTACTATTATGTTAGTAATATTCGTTGTCGTATTTGCAAGTTTGAAAAGCATTTTAAAATGTGTAAAAGGAAAATGTTTGATTTGAACTAATTATGTTAAGTTCAATTATTTGTAATTAGTCAAATTTGTCATCGTACTCGGATTAAACTGACATGGTATAAAGAACCAAGGATGATTATGAATTATGACTAATATGTTTGCAAATGTAAATAAATGAGAAAAATGGTAAATAAAATAAAAGGGGGTTAAAATACCCTTTAATTTGTAATTAACCAATAATATCATCGAGTCACGGATTAAACCATCATGGTATATGGAACCAAGGGTGTGTGATACCCCAAATAAAATTATCTTATTTAATAGATTTGAGAAAAATAGTTATTTGAAAATAGAAAGAATTTTTTTTATCAAGTAAAGTCGAAAAGGTATACAAAGTGAAAGGGGTCCATCCAAGAGGGAGATATTGACCAAATAAAATTCGAAAGACATAGTAACCTAGTACAAGTAGGACCCTAGAATAAGAATAAAATAGTTCGGTCGGAACCCGACTTAATAATAACTTCACCCGTAGAATTTTTACTAGACCTATCTCAAAGAAAATAACCCATAAGTTAAAATATCTAGATATTTTAAGGAATTTATAATATTTTACTAACTTATTAACACATGTAAAAATTGAAAAAAAAAAAAAAAAAAAAAAAAAAAGGGGTAAAATGCATGGTGGTCATGCAACACACGCAAACATGTAGGGGAATTGTAGGTTTCTTTTGGCTGGGGTAAATTACACGTAGAAGTATAGGTATTAGATAGGTTACTATTGTAACCGACTTAGTTTTGCTATAAATAGGACGTGAATCTTTGGCAAATGCATGCACACACAAGAAAATAACAACCAGTTAGAGAAGGCATAGGTACGGGTATTCCGAATAGTGAAGCAATTGAGGTATATTTCCTACCCCTTCGTCTTAAGTTAATATAATGAGTAAGTATATTATCGTTATAATTACTCAACTGATATTATAATGTACGTGAATTATTATTTATGTGATAAAGTTATGTTATACTTGTATATTTTATGTAATGTGGTTTACGTGAGATATGAATGTGGTACTGTTTGTCTTAATAATTGACGTTATAATGCTCACATGATAATGTAAATGTTAAAATACCACTGCTAAGGTGTACATTTGGCCAATGTACCATCTGGGACATTATTATTGGAAGGGACCGGACCACATTATTATTTTATCCCGTGTACATGGATGTGAGCTCTGAAGTGGGCTCGGCAAGGGGCTCGGCAATTGGCTCCGCCCCGTTATATATCCGGATAAAAAGAAAAAAAAAAAGAAAAAAAAAAAGGAAAAAGAGAAAAAGAGAAAAAAAACGGTTATCCTGTGTACACGGAGGAGGGCATAGCCTAAGGGAGTCTCGACTCCGTAATGTGGCCCTGTTCAATAATAATGACCCGAGTTATATTAATTTGAGTTGAAGGTTATGGGAAATATACTCAACCGGTGGTTGGTTGACCCTTTATTTTATTAATCTTTTTCAGGTACAGGAAACAGGGAAGGGCATGAGTGAGGTTGACGCAAGAAAATAGAATGAGAATAATGTATCATAATAAGATAGACCTATCAATAAAACATGTTACTAGATATTTAGTTGTACTGAAATAATAATGTAAGCCTTGTATTTCTCTGTATGGGGAAATACGGCGGTAACGCTCTGTAATTTTCCGCTGCTATTAATAAAAGAAAAATACCATTTTGTACTCCTGTTGTTTACGGGGCGTTACAAAAGTGGTATCAGAGCCCAGAGTTTAAAAAAAAACGTAAAAAAAAAAAAAAAAAAAAAAAAAAAAAAAAAAAAAAAAAAAAAAAAACGGGTCAATAAAACATAAAAAAAAAAGAGAGAGAGATGGGTAGACGCTCTAGGATTAACGGGTAGCTTAGACGATTTTATCTTGCCTACTTATTTGTTTTTCTTACGTGGATGCATATGCTTGATCTAATTATGTGATTACTTGTGTATTGTGTTGATTTAAGATCATGGCAGCACCCTTTCCGAACCCACACGAAATTGCTATGAACCCCAATGACAGAGTGAGCGACCACAAAGAACGCCTAAGAGTAGCCATGACAACCTACAACTATGCGTTTCCTCATTTTGGTCTTACTGTTCCGTTCCAAGCACAATGTCTCGTAGAGACGTTACCCAATGTTATCCCATGGACCGGAATCAAGGAAAAATATTCTGATTTAATTGTTAATGGGTTTCCAAACCATGAGAAATATCTATATATTGGAGGGAGACTGAATTGTCTATGGTATCCCACATTTGAAGACATAGCTGCTGAGTTAATTACATTAGAAAGGAACAATGTGATTTACTTATCGATGATCTTGACTCAAACGGGGATAATAATGAGAATGGTGATGCCGATGACGAAAGTGATGGTGAAAGTACAGTGTCAGAGTACACACCCGACTCCGGCGAGGATGACAACTGAAATGTTCGCAATGAATGCCAGGATGTAACATATGTAATATAAGTGTGAAAAAAAAGGGGTGTGTGAAATAAATAAGGGTAGAATAACAACTATGATAATGAACTACCCGACCCTTTCTCGGTATCCCGCTAATATAAAGTAGGTGTGATGTAATGTATAATAAGATGTTGTAAGATAAGAATGTTGTATGATAAGTTTGATATGATGCATAACTACTATGTAAGTAATTACTTGGGCCTATGCGGAATTATGTAGAAAGTACCTAACTTTTTTTTCATTCGTACGGTAGGATGTCTAACCCCGAAAGCTCGGAGGTGAATCAACAAATAACCCAAGACCAGTCAGACACCAGAACCCTTGTCGCCATGATAGCTGAAGCCGTGAAGGGAAATAAGTCTAATGGGGAAGATGAGGGTATGAAATATTTTAGGAAAATGGCTAGCTATAACCCAAGAACTTACGACGGAAAAATTGACCCTGTGGTCTTTGAGGATTGGGTAAGGGGTATGGACAAACTTTTTAAGGCTGTAAACTGCCCTGACAAATGGAAGGTCGGTTTTGCTGTTTATTACCTGGTCGGCCAAGCTGACCTTTGGTGGGAAACAGTCAAGGAAAAGAAAAATGAGGAAGGTTTTGGATGGTCCGAGTTTAAGGAACTCCTGAGGTCAAAATTTTACCCCGTGTCTCTTAGGAGACAGAAGGAAGAGGAATTTAATAGTTTAAGACAGGGGTCAATGTCTGTTATGGAATATGCAGCGAAATTCATGGAATTGTCTCGATTCGCACCACACATGGTGGCGACTGAGGAATTGAGAATGAATCGTTTCGAAAGGGGGCTTAATTGGAGTCTTCGTGACAGGTTGTCAACCCATACCTGTTTGAACTACCAAGAGATGTATGACAAGGCTACAAATGCAGAAAGGATAATGAAGGAGCGTGAGGGTGAACAAACCAAACCAAAAAGAAAGTTTGAGGGAGGCGGTGCGTTAGGTCAAAATTATCAGAATAAGCAGCTCAATTTGGCAGGAGGAAGGTTTCCCTCAAACATGTTTCAGGGAAGAAACCAGATGCCCCGATGTGCAAAATGTGGATTAACCAATCACAACACAAACCAATGTAGGTACCCCATCCTGCAATGCTTTGAGTGTGGGAGCCCTGATCATAAAAGGGTTAATTGTCCAATAGCAAGGAGCAAGCCGCCTGGAGTGGGCACCAACACTAACAACAACAACCCCCCTAGGATTCCCCCAGGGTCGCAAGGAAACATGGTACAAAGACAAGGCCTTGTACCTGGTCGAGTGTACGTGATGAATGCCCAGGAGGCAGAACATTCAAATGATGTGGTTACGGGTAACATTCTATTTAACTCTACTCCTGTTAGTGTACTGTTTGATACCGGAGCAACTCACTCTTTTATATCACATTCGCTAAGTAAGAAATTGAAATTAGTGCCCAGTAAACCGGATATAGGACTCCTGATAGGATTACCCACCGTAGAAACAATCCCGTGTTCCGTTGTATACAAGGATTGTACCATAACCATAGAAGAAAACCCTTTCCTAGTTGATCTTGTCCAACTTGACCTACACGATTTTGATATCATTCTAGGGATGGATTGGCTTATAGCAAATCATGTTCTTATAGACTGTCATAAGAAAATAGTAACTATTTCGAAACCAAACCAGGACAAAATAAATTTTCAGGGGGTGAAAAAAAACGAAGTCAATAGGATCATATCCCTTGTTAAAACCTTAAAGTTACTACGACAGGAATGTGAAGGGTTCCTGTGTGAAGTTCACCAAATCCCAGAGTCTGAACCCTGTGTATCTAACATACCTGTAGTTAGAGAGTTTGCAGACGTATTCCCAGAAGAAATACCAGGGATGCCTCCACATCGTGAGGTGGATTTTACGATTGAGTTAGTACCCGGTGTAGGACCTATCTCTAAGGCACCTTATAGGATGGCTCCTGCGGAGCTAAGGAACTCAAAGATCAACTTGATGAACTATTAGAGAAAGGGTACATTAGGCCAAGTTCCTCACCATGGGGTGCACCCGTACTCTTTGTGAAAAAGAAGGATGGAAGTTTGAGATTGTGCATAGATTATCGTGAACTTAATAAAGTAACCATTAAAAATAAGTATCCTTTACCCCGGATAGATGACTTGTTTGACCAATTGCAAGGGTCGACAGTATTCTCCAAAATTGACCTGCGATCAGGATACCACCAATTGAGGATAAAACCCGAAGATATTCCAAAAACAGCCTTTAGGACTCGATATGGGCATTATGAGTTTGTAGTTATGCCTTTTGGTCTTACCAATGCCCCCGCGGTCTTCATGGATCTCATGAATAGAGTCTTCAGGCCATACTTGGACAAATTTGTGGTTGTTTTCATTGATGACATCCTGGTCTATTCCAAAACCAAAGAGGAGCATGGTAAACACCTGAGAATAGTCTTGGAGACGTTGCGGGAGAATAAGCTATATGCTAAGCTGAAGAAATGCGAGTTTTGGTTAGACAAGGTTATTTTCTTAGGGCACGTTATCTCAGAGAAGGGTGTACAAGTGGATCCCCAAAAGGTTGAGGCAATTATAAACTGGCCTAAACCCAAAAACGTTACAGAAGTACGTAGCTTCTTGGGATTGGCAGGGTATTATCGCCGCTTTGTGGAGGATTTTTCAAAGATCGCCCAACCACTCACAAACCTTGTAAAGAAGAGTACCAAGTTTGAATGGAGTAAGAAATGTGAAAAAGCATTTAGTGAACTTAAGAAACGACTTACCTCAGCACCTGTTCTTACCCTTCCAAATGGCACGGACGGGTTTGAAATTTTCAGCGATGCTTCAAAACAGGGATTGGGTTGTGTTTTAATGCAAAATGGGAAAGTAATTGCCTATGCATCAAGACAACTAAAACCTTACGAGCAAAATTACCCAACCCATGATTTGGAGTTAGCTGTTGTGGTCTTTGCCCTAAAAATTTGGAGACACTATCTTTATGGAGTTTCTTGTCGTATCTACACGGACCACAAGAGTTTGAAATACCTCTTCACCCAAAAGGAGCTTAACATGAGGCAACGCAGGTGGCTTGAGTTTCTCAAGGATTATGAAATAGACATCCAATACCACCCAGGTAAAGCAAACGTGGTTGCAGATGCACTTAGCCGTAAACGACTTACTGTTAACTCGCCTATGGGTGATCAAATCAGCATCCAAGAAAGCAATAAAAATCTGTGTACCGACATGGACGACGGGGTTTGTGTCGGGCAGCTAAGAGCCTTAGAGGTGAGACCAAACTTAACGGAGGAAATAAAAGAGACCCAAAAGATGGACCCCCAATTAGAAAAGATTCGGAGGAACGTAGAGATAGGGAAATCCCCTGGGTTCATCATCCAAAATGACGGGTCACTTTGGTTTCAAGATCGGTTGTGTGTACCTAATAATGAAACCCTTAAGAAAAAGATTTTAGAGGAAGCTCACAACACGCGATATTCGATTCATCCAGGGGGGGACAAAATGTACAAGGACCTCCGCAAAATGTTTTGGTGGAATAATATGAAACAGGAGGTTGCCGAATTTGTCGCAAAATGTCTAACCTGTCAACAAGTAAAAATCGAACATCAAAGGCCAGGAGGACTTTTGCAGCCTTTAGATGTTCCCACCTGGAAATGGGAGTCAATAGCAATGGATTTTGTGACAGGACTACCTCCGACAGCCCAGGGAATGAATGAGATATGGGTAATTGTGGACCGATTAACCAAGAGCGCACACTTTTTAGCAACAAAAACAACATGGAACTCAGAACAATTGGCAAAGAAATACATAAAGGAAATTGTTAGATTACACGGAGTTCCCAAAACCATTGTGTCGGATCGTGACACAAACTTTTTAGCAAAATTTTGGAAAAGTTTTCAAAATGCCCTAGGAACTCATTTGAACTTTAGCACGGCTTTCCATCCACAGACCGATGGACAGACAGAGAGAACAATTAAAACCCTAGAGGATTTGTTGAGGGCATGTGTCCTAGAATTTCAGGGGTCTTGGGAACAACATTTGCCCTTGATAGAGTTCTCTTATAATAACAGTTACCATGCTAGCATTGGAATGGCTCCTTTTGAGGCCTTGTATGGGAGGAAATGTAGATCTCCAATATGTTGGAGCGATATTGATGAGTCGAGGATCATTGGACCAGATCTGATTCAAGAGACCACAGATAAGATAAAGTTCATACAAGGGAAAATGAGAACTGCTCAGAGTCGTCAAAAGAATTATGCTGACCCTAAGAGACGACAAGTGGAATTCAAAGTAGGAGATTCGGTTTTCCTCAAGGTATCACCTACAAAGGGGGTTATTAGATTCGGGAAACAGAGAAAATTGAATCCAAGATACATAGGACCATTTGAGATAGTGGAGCGAGTTGGAGATGTTGCCTATAGATTATCCCTTCCGATAGAACTTTCTAGAATCCATGACGTTTTTCATGTGTCACTCCTAAGAAAGTATATCCCCGACCCGAGTCACGTTATTAACTTACCTCCAGTGCGAGTTAGGGATGACTTAACCTACGAGGAGAAACCGATTCAAATCTTAGATCACAAGGAAAAGGCTCTTCGAAACAAGGTTATTCCACTAATGAAGGTTTTGTGGTCACATCATGATGACACAGAAGCAACTTGGGAAACAGAACAAGAAATGCAAATCCGATACCCTTATTTGTTCCAATAAGGTAATGATCCAAGTTTCGAGGACGAAACTTATTTTAAGGGGGGTAGAATGTGATACCCCAAATAAAATTATCTTATTTAATAGATTTGAGAAAAATAGTTATTTGAAAATAGAAAGAATTTTTTTTATCAAGTAAAGTCGAAAAGGTATACAAAGTGAAAGGGGTCCATCCAAGAGGGAGATATTGACCAAATAAAATTCGAAAGACATAGTAACCTAGTACAAGTAGGACCCTAGAATAAGAATAAAATAGTTCGGTCGGAACCCGACTTAATAATAACTTCACCCGTAGAATTTTTACTAGACCTATCTCAAAGAAAATAACCCATAAGTTAAAATATCTAGATATTTTAAGGAATTTATAATATTTTACTAACTTATCAACACATGTAAAAATTGAAAAAAAAAAAAAAAAAGGGGGGGTAAAATGCATGGTGGCCATGCAACACACGCAAACATGTAGGGGAATTGTAGGTTTCTTTTGGCTGGGGTAAATTACACGTAGAAGTATAGGTATTAGATAGGTTACTATTGTAACCGACTTAGTTTTGCTATAAATAGGACGTGAATCTTTGGCAAATGCATGCACACACAAGAAAATAACAACCAGTTAGAGAAGGCATAGGTACGGGTATTCCGAATAGTGAAGCAATTGAGGTATATTTCCTACCCCTTCGTCTTAAGTTAATATAATGAGTAAGTATATTATCGTTATAATTACTCAACTGATATTATAATGTACGTGAATTATTATTTATGTGATAAAGTTATGTTATACTTGTATATTTTACGTAATGTGGTTTACGTGAGATATGAATGTGGTACTGTTTGTCTTAATAATTGACGTTATAATGCTCACATGATAATGTAAATGTTAAAATACCACTGCTAAGGTGTACATTTGGCCAATGTACCATCTGGGACATTATTATTGGAAGGGACCGGACCACATTATTATTTTATCCCGTGTACATGGATGTGAGCTCTGAAGTGGGCTCGGCAGGGGGCTCGGCAATTGGCTCCGCCCCGTTATATATCCGGATAAAAAGAAAAAAAAGAAAAAGAAAAAGGAAAAAGAGAAAAAGAGAAAAAAAACGGTTATCCTGTGTACACGGAGGAGGGCATAGCCTAAGGGAGTCTCGACTCCGTAATGTGGCCCTGTTCAATAATAATGACCCGAGTTATATTAATTTGAGTTGAAGGTTATGGGAAATATACTCAACCGGTGGTTGGTTGACCCTTTATTTTATTAATCTTTTTCAGGTACAGGAAACAGGGAAGGGCATGAGTGAGGTTGACGCAAGAAAATAGAATGAGAATAATGTATCATAATAAGATAGACCTATCAATAAAACATGTTACTAGATATTTAGTTGTACTGAAATAATAATGTAAGCCTTGTATTTCTCTGTATGGGGAAATACGGCGGTAACGCTCTGTAATTTTCCGCTGCTATTAATAAAAGAAAAATACCATTTTGTACTCCTGTTGTTTACGGGGCGTTACAGGGTGATTATAACTTATGGCTAAAATGTTTGTCATAAAAATGATTCGAAACATTTGAAATGGTAAAAACCGTAAAAGGAAAGAAGTAAAAATAAAAGAAAGTGTTGAAGGAAAGACGAGAACAAACACGAATGAGTCTGACCCGATAATCCACAAGAGGCGCGAGCCTCTTTGCATAGCAAAGGGCTTCTGTCTTGGGCCAAAACTCGGTTTTGGCTCGTCTAACCTATATTTGAATCGTGTTATGCATTGTTCATGCATATGAACTCATAAAAACAGTAAAGACATGAAATAAATGAGTTGTTTACACCCTCAAACTTACGTGTATTGATGTTTGCGAAGTAGACGACTTTAGAGACGGTTTTCTCGTTGTGACTATTCGCGATCAAAGAAGTTTTAAAAGAGGTGCCTTAAAAAAGGATTTTTTTTTGAAAATATGTTGAAAATATGTTAATTAAAACATGTTGATTAATGTAGAGTTGGTCGAATGGGTCGGTCGAATGCACGGCGACGGTACCAAACAAAATGTGTAAGGCTTGTATTTACGATCGGTAGGTCGTAAACACGTGTCGATTTTGTGACTTAGGAAGTCGGGTCTAGAAGTTTAAGGGAGAAGGAGGGGGCGGACTCTCGCGTGAGTTTTTTGGTGTGTGAAAGGTGGTATTTATAGATAAATGTGGGGAGGTAGGTCGGTTGTGTTTGCTTAGAGGCTAAGCAGACACCCTAAAGAGGCGCGAGCTACCTTGTGATACAAATGGGTGTATTGTCCTTTTCAATTTGGACGTGGCCTTTGCTCTATCTATTGTTTGGTTGGTTTGATATGTGGTATTGAAATGAGATGTTGTGTAACAATATGGGCATCTAATAAAATGATTTTGGTGTTACTTGGGGTGGGTGTTTTGTGTGCTTGACTCGGGTTTGACCCGTGTGAGTCGGGATTTGAATTTGGAGTCGGTTTTTTGGCCCGGAGTCGGTTTTGACTCTAATTAGGGTCATTTTAATGAAAATGACATGATGAAGACAGTCATGGCAATATTTTTGACATTCGATATTTGGTTTGACTCGGTTTGACTCAGGTTGACTCGAGTTGCGGGTTTCTGAATCGGTTTTTGGCCCGGTGTTGGTTTCAACTCTAAATAGTGTTGTTTTAAAGGAAATGACATGATAAAGACATTCATGGCATTATTTTTTACATTCGAGATTTGGGTTGACTCAGGTTGACTCGAGTTGCGGGTTTCTGAGTCGGTTTTGGGTCCGAAGACGGTTTTAACTCTAAATAGTGTTATTTTAATGCAAATGAAGTTAGAAAACTTTTGAAATCATTTTTCATATTCGAGTAGTGCATTAAACCGTCTCATGTATAGCCAATCCACGCACACATATCAAAAACACGTTATTGTCCGATCATCATCGGGTGGTTTTTGGAAGGTGCAGATACTGGGTATCTACAATATTTGCCATGGATTGTGAGCAAATTAAGAAAGTTAACATAAAATGGTTAAATGTGAGGCCATCCGGGTTCCTATTATACCCGTTTTGATAAACCTGAAGTTTATCCTAAGTAAAATATAAGCGCTGAAACTCTCTCGTGTTAATTTATTAAAGGCAAGACAATACACGAAGACTGAGTATATTTGATATTGGAGATCACAGTTTCATTATTATATGGAATCATTAGACTCCGAATTGGGCATTGTGATTCAGCACATTGAAAAACCAACTGCACAAGACAATTAAGGTAGATATAATGATCTATTGCCCATTAAATCTATCTGGTATAGATAGTTTTTACCACCTTAGAGGGAGAATGATAAGGAAAAGTTGGTAAAAACAAACATGTATATTATCCCCAACTGAACCAGAAGTTCAGCGGTTTGTTTTCAATATAAAATACATCAAATAGAGGTTCATGGAATTAAAAATGATGGTATTCATTTGGTTATGAAGATGTATTATGATACTACTTTATCACCTTATCAAAATGTGATATGTTACATTAAAATCTATGATTTAATTATAGACATATTAGCCCTATATGTGGTATAGCGAGCTATACATTAGTCATAGAAAATATATGTAATGAAAAATTAGATTCTTGCCAAATTGAACAATAAAGCACACGTGAAATATAGTGTGAGAGTCATATTGGTTCACATAATTTTAGTAATAAGAAAATGACAAGTTTAGGCAGTTGGTACTCCTATGGAGTAAAGAAATTTGGATGTCCCGGAAGTGACATAAATATCTGAATGATAATAGATGGCCTATATAGAAAATGAATGGTACCAAATATATTCAGATATCACTAATTCAGTACTGACAATATCACACGATATTGAAATTATATCGATATGTTTAAGGAACCGATATGCATTTGCGCGCGAAAATTAATGGACTAGAAAATGGGGATCTTATAAGTATGTCCAATTTTGATTGTCGACATATAATCTATGATTATAAATGAGCTCATGGACTAAATGTCCAACTTTAAAGTTATGAATATTGGAAAATGAAATTGTACAGCTTGCATTATCGAGTCATCATCTTGTGCATTTAGAGATTAAGTTCATCCTTTGCATGTTAATTAGTTTTATTTTATATAAATTATTGCATTGTTATATAACTGTTGTTTGGAATTAGTTTTATATCATATGTATGAACATGTTTTATAATATTGTTTTAAATGGATAAATGTTTAAAAAGGAGAAATGTTATCTTACGAGATACTCCAATGAGGATAACTCGTTATAGGAGCCTCTTGAGTTTGGGAACTCATGATTATATATTAATCTCTACGACACGATTGAAATGTTATCGTGATTATTTCCAAAACGGAATATTTAAATTCATGTAGAGTTTACTTGAAGGAAATTATTATTGTCTCAACCTGAAGTTTGAGCATATGAGAATAATGATTTAAATGAGCTTCATGCTAAACATGTGAAATTAGTTTATGGTCCAAAAGTACCATAACGATTGGAAAATAATGTAGTTAAAGGCTACAATAAGAATGCCAATTCATACATATGTGGTTTAGCAAAGAAAACGCTCAAAAGTATTGGATGATTTATTCAATAATTATCGTATTTATTCTCTTTAAGATAAGGAATTAAGGAATGATGGCTACACTCTTTTCCCCTTCGATTAGGCTTTTTGTCCCAATGGGTTTTTTCTAGCAAGGTTTTTAACGAGGTAGCATAATAAGCGCATTGATACGCTATGATTATTAAGATGAGTTATTCTTAACATATAATGTTATGTCATCATCTATCAAGAAGTTCCCTATCACTATTGTGGAAATATTATTTAAAATGATGATCCAAGAGTCATCACAAATGACTACACCCAGATTGTGAGAATTAAAGAAATATGAAGATTGAAATGATCAAGGATTTGAAGATATCAAGTTTATCAACTACGATGGATTTTATTCAACGACCGAGAAGTTAAGTCAAAGCATGGATCATTTCAAGATACATCAAGTTATGTAGTCATCAGGGGGAGTAGACACGCGTTGTACTCTTTTTCCTTATTCATGGTTTTGTCCCACTGGGTTTTCCATGAAAAGGTTTTAACGAGCCAACTATTATTATGCGTGTTTGAAGATTAGTGTACTCTTTTCCTTCACTAGCGTTTTTCCCACGGGGTTTTTGTAGGAAGGTTTTTAACGAGGCATTTTCTTCAGTAATGGACATCCAAGGGGGAGTGTTATGAAATATTATTATATGGATGTCCATATCTTAGAATATTTCTAGAGTATATTATCTTATAGAAACTTTTCCCATTGTATGTGTATATATACTCCTCATAATGGAATAAGAATATGATTTTGTCTCCCTTATTTTCTCTCTAACTTCTCTCTACAATTCTCTCATCTCTTTATTTCACAACAGGATTACTATATTTATGGAGATAATTATAATTGAATAGTTAACATGTTAATGAATGATGCGTGTCCTAAATATGATGTTTTACACCCTATTTCACACGCATTTCAGAGCTCAATTATGTAGTTTATGCTACTATTTTCCCTATTTCCGTCTACTTTCGTGTTTTTGTGTAATGTTGCAGAAATGTGAAGAATCCAGCGGGAATCGAGCCGAATCCGTCCCTAAATACTTAGCATTGCATTTGACATGAAGTAGTGACTCGAGAGATGAACTTGGTGCGCATTTCAAGGCCTGAAAGATATATTTGCGAGAGTTTTAGAAGCGGATTACTAACTACAGTGGTCTATAGACTGACCTACATGGTCTATAGACTGTCAGAATGCTAAACAGAAGTCTGCAGGAAAGAGGGGCAATCGATCGACTGGTCCCAGTGGTCGATCGACCACCCCACGACTCTAACGCGCAAGTTAAAATTAGAATTCCGAAGCCCATTTGTAATTAGGGTTTTAGGAAATAAGTCACGTTGTTTTCCTTTATAACGTAACTTCAGATTGGCATCCAGGGCATTCTTTATCATTCAGTTCCTTCTAGTATTTAGGAGTTTTCAATAATTCGATACTTTACATTCATAGTTTAGCGTTCTTAATAAAGTTCATTGCTTCCGGATTTCGGTAATTCTTGTTCTTCAGTTTACAGTTATTCTTTATTTGCTTTATTTAGTCTAGAAATTGCTAGATAGTTCCCGAAACCTTAATTACTTTATTGCGTTTTTATTGCTTAATAATTTTAATCATGTTTTCATTTATAGTTTTTATCAATTTTGTTGTTGTTATTATCATTCACATGAGTAGCTAAATAACCTTTGCTAAGATGTAGGGGAGCTATAGCGTAGATGGCGTAGAATAGGTGACCCCGAATTAGGGCATGGTCGATCGACTGGCTTAACTGGTCGACCGACTATGCCGTGTGGTCGGTCGACTGAGGTAGTTGGTCGATCGACCAGACCCGTGTTTGATTAGCATCGTTTGATTCGTTAAGTGCAATATTTAACATTGAGACCGAGAGGAGACTTGTTAGATGCTTAGTTTTGACCAACCGATAGATCGAAAGATAGGGGAGGGAAATAGACTACTTAATTAAGACGACTAAATTAATAAGATCGAGAGATAAGTTAATTTAGGCTTTTAAGAATCACTTTTCAGGGCGAGAGTCAGTACTAGTGATATTAGGGACCCGTAGCTGAGGCCGAAAGGTTGCTACTTGTTAAATTGGACCGAGAGGACTTTTTGTTTTCCCGTCTAACATGCTTAAATCAGTTTACTTAGAGTTACCGCCGTCGAAACTACAGTGAACCGACCATCTTAGCATCCTTTTAATATTTGATTTCATCTTATTTCTTTAATTACTCATTTACTTGCTTTAGTTTAGTTTTAATTTTGTTACCTTTAGTTATAGAACTATTCAAATCAAATCCCCTCACAATTGTTACTTTAGACTAAAATTAGACAACTATTAATTGCATCGCCTCTCTGTGGTTCGACCCTGACTGCCACTAGCTATAGTAGTAGTTTGGATTTATAAATTTATCTTTGATACTCCGCGACGGTATCAAATTTTGGCGTCGTTGCCGGGGAGATGGTGTAATTCTGTTTGCTTTATTTTTAGTTTATTTTTCTTGTCTCAAGGAACTTTGGTTCCTTGAGGCCGTTGCTTACCTTTTCCTTCTAGTTTTGCTTGTGCACAGTTAGAAGAAGATTTTGAGAGGAAGACTTGAGTACTTCCGATTTTGCTACAATCATGCCAACAATATATGATCATTCTCAGCCAAAGGTACAAGATATTCCTCAGGGATTTAGCCTCCCTGTTCCTACACATGGGACTTTTGACATCCGCCCCTCTCACATCTCTTTAGTGGAGCGGAACCTGTTTGGGGGATTACCAGATGAAGATCCTGGGAAGCATATGGAGATCTTCACGGATTATTGATGTTCCATATCTGTACCGGCTGGAGTGACCCAAGATGAAGTAAAGGTGACATTATTTCTATACTCCTTGAAAGATTCTGCGCGTGAATGGTACCGCTACCTTGATAAGGTAGCAGCTGGAGTTACAAACTGGACATCTCTAGCTTTGGCTTTCGACAAAAGATATTATCCGCCTGTGAAAACCAATGCTTTGAGAAGTCAAATTACAAATTTCCAGCAAGGACCCGATGAGGAATTACATGAAGCATGGGTCCGTTTCAAGAAACTAGTCCGATCTGTTCCTCACCACGGTTTTCAGCAGTGGTACCTTTGCAACCAATTTTATAATGCCTTGTACGATGACTATAGAGTCATCCTTGATGCGGCTGCAAATGGTAGGTTCCAAAACAATATGGATTCTGATAAAGGTTGGAACACTATTGAGGAGATGGCAGTTCATAGAGCTGAATATGGGAGTTCGCATGGGAATTCGCGAAAGCCAAGTGATGAAATGAGTGCCGTTGCGGCACTTGAAGCTTCTATTAATGCCCGGTTCGAAAAGCTCGAGTCTTCTAAGGCTTCCGAGAAGAAATTTGAAATTCCTGTTCATAACTCAAATGAGACCGCGGAATTGAGAGAAATAATCCGAGCTCTTTTGGTTCAAGTTACGAAAATAGAAGAAGCTGGGATTGAATTTGCAAGGAATTTTGAGAAGCAGTTGGAGATTTTAGCGGCTAACCAAGTCGCTAATTCTTCAAGCAATCGTGAGGTTCCTATCAGACACTTAATGCAATTCACCTCCGCAGTGGTCTCTCATATGACGGTCCCGATAAGCCAAGAAAAGACTCGAAAAATGATGAAAAGACAGATTTGAATTCTGGTGCAAAAACGAACTCTACTGCCAGTGTCAGTGGTCGATCGACCAACAACATCAGTCGATCGACCAGAATCTCTGACGAAAAAGTTTCTGACAATCAGGAACTATTCGAACCCAGCCCCATGGTCGATCGACTGGGTCGCCAGTGCTGAATGAAAATCCGTCAATTGAATTGCAAAATACCTCAGCTAGTGACGATTTGACGGAGATTTTAAACATTCGGAAGACGAAAATTGTCGACCCTACGACAAGTGTTGCAGTCCCGTATCTGGAGCGTTTAAAGAATACAAAGTTGGAGCATAAGTTCGGTAAGTTTTTGGAGATCGTCAAGAATCTTGAGGTAGCCATTCCTTTCACTGACTTAATTACCCAGGTACCTTCTTACACTAAGTTTATGAAGGATATTTTGACTCGTAAGAAGAATTTTAATGATGTTGGTACTATTGCTTTCACGGAGGAGTGTAATGTTCTTTCACGAAGCAACATACCACCTAAATTAAAAGACCCGGGTAGTTTTTCGATTCCATGTACTATAGGTAACCATGAATTTGGGAAAGCTCTTTGTGACCTAGGGGCCAGTGTTAGTGTTATGCCATACTCTGTGTGTGAAAAGCTAAATATAGGTAACCTTAAGGTGACCAATATGACCCTTCAGATGGCAGATAGATCGATTCAGAGACCCTTAGGTATTTTAGAAGATGTACCCGTTCGAGTGGGTAAGTTCTTTATTCCTGTCGATTTCGTCGTTTTAGACATTGTTGAGGATAGTCAGATACCTATTATCTTAGGTAGACCATTTTTACATACGGCTGGGGCCGTGATAGATGTCAAACTCGGAGTCTTGACCTTGGAGGTAGGGGATGACACAATTGAGTTCAGTCTTGCTCGCACTGCGACTGAACCTGCTGATGATGATATGTGTTATTCCGTTGATATTGTTGACAGGGTTGTTAATTGTAACTGGAGGGAATCCTTAGCCAAGGATCCTTTAGCTGATTTAACCCGTTTAGATGAGTGTGCAGTTAATCCAGCGAAGAATGCTGATGAGCTGGATGTTTTGGAGGCAGTAATGGAAGGCCACGAGCCCACAGAGGAAGAAGATGAGATGATCATAAGCCTGGCCAACGCGAATTTGGTAAACACTTGCTATACCATTTAAGCTGATTCTGCCTATGCTGTTGAGGTAAAGGTGCCAGAGCGTAAGCCACTTCCTCCAAATCTTAAGTATGTCTTTTTAGATGATACGGAGCAATACCCAGCTATTGTTAGTGCTAAGCTTGACGATAACCAGCTTTCTGCTTTGATGTGTGTACTTAAGAAAAACAGGAAAGCTTTAGGTTATTCTTTGGATGATATTAAGGGCATCAGCCCTGACATTTGTATGCACAGAATTGAGCTGGAGGAGGGTCACAAGCCTTACAGACAGGGTCAGCGCAAGCTGAATCCGAAGATGCAGGAGGTTGTCATGGCTGAGGTGATGAAACTACTCGATGCAGGTATTATTTATACAGTTGGCAACTCCAAGTGGGTTAGCCCCGTTCAGGTAGTCCCGAAAAAAGGAGGGACCACTATGGTACAAAATGAGAAAAATGAATTAATACCAACTCAAGTTGTAACAGGCTGGCGGATGTGCATTGACTACAGACAGTTAAATGCCGCCACAAAAAAAGATCATTTCCCCTCCCTTTTGTTGACCAGATGACCGAAAGACTAGCCTCTAATAAATTTTTCTGTTTCCTAGACGGATATTCAGGGTTCTTTCAGATCCCTATTCATCCAGATGATCAGAGTAAGACCACATTTACCTGTCCACAGGGTGTTTTTGCGTATCGCAGAATGCCTTTCGGATTGTGTAACGCCCTTGACTACCTTTCGAGGTGCATGATGGGGATTTTTTCTGATTATATAGAGAATATTATGGAGGTATTTATGGACGACTTCTCAGTTTATGGTAATGACTTTGATCGTTGTTTAGCTAACCTTGATAAAGTCATGCAGCGTTGTATTGATGTTGATCTTGTTTTAAACTGGAAAAATGTCAGTTCATGGTTAATGAGGGAGTTGTGTTGGGACATTTGATTTCTAATAAGGGCATACATGTTGATAAAGCAAAAGTGAAAGTGATTGAGCAACTGCCTCCTCCTATGAATGTTAAAGGAGTGAGGAGTTTCCTTGGCCATGCTGGTTTTTATCGGCGGTTCATTAAGGATTTTTCAAAAATTGCTAAACCGCTTACACAATTGCTTCTTAAAGATGCTGTTTTTGAGTTTACTGATGAATGCCTTTTAGCTTTTAACAGGTTAAAGGAGGCCTTAGTTTCTGCGCCAATCATTCAGCCGCCTGATTGGGACCTCCCATTCGAGATTATGTGTGATGCCAGCGATTATGCGATTGGTGCAGTCTTAGGACAGCGGAAAAATAAAGTTTTGAATGCCATATATTATGCGAGCCGAACTCTGGATGAGGCTCAAGTTAATTATTACACAACTGAGAAGGAGTTTCTAGCTGTAGTTTTTGCCTTAGATAAATTTTGGTCTTATTTGTTGGGTTCTAAGGTTATTGTTTATACGACCATGCGGTATTGAAGACTCTCTTTCTTAAGAAGGATGCGAAGCCGAGGCTTTTGAGGTGGATACTCCTTTTGCAGGAGTTTGATTTGGAGATTAAAGATAAGAAAGGTGTAGAGAATGTGGTGGCTGACCATTTATCTCGTTTGCAGCTGACAGAAAGGGAAGATTCGTTACCCATTGATGATTCTTTTCCTGATGAGAGTCTGTTAGCTATTACTAATTCGGGGTCTTATCCACCTCCGTGGTTTGCTGATTATGCTAATTTTGCAGTGACAGGTAAAATACAACCCAAGCTTTCATGGCAGCAGAAGAAGCGGTTCGCTTATGATGCTAGACAATACTTTTGGGATGATCCATTTGTTTTCAAGGAATGTGCAGACGGTCTTATCCGGAGATGTGTGCCTCAATGGGAGGTCAAGGATATCCTAGAAGCTTGCCACTCTTCTGCCTATGGTGGTCACCATGGTCCGTCCCGGACTGTGGCTAAGGTACTCCAATCTGGTTTCTATTGGCCAACTTTGCATGCAGATAGTCGGAATTTTGTTGCTGAGTGTGATGCTTGTCAAAGATCGAGGAATATTTCAAAGAGACATGATATGCCACAGGTAGGTATTCTAGAGGTTGAGATTTTTGATGTCTGGGGCATTGATTATCAAGGACCCTTTCCGAGCAGTCAAGGTAATAAATATATCCTCGTAGCCGTAGATTATGTGTCCAAATGGGTAGAAGCTGTTGCTACCCCTCATTGAGATGCAAAAGCCGTGATTAAGCTGTTTAAAAAGATAATCTTCCCTCGTTTTGGTGTCCCTAGGGTTGTCATTAGCGACGGAGGCATGCATTTTAAAGAAAAACAACTTTGTGCTATGTTGACTAAATTCGGTGTCCAACATCGTAGAGGTTTGGGGTATCATCCCCAAACTAGTGGTCAAGTTGAGATTTCTAACCGAGAATTGAAAGAAATGTTAGCTAAAGTTGTTTCTAAATCACGGAAAGATTGGAGTCTTAAGTTGGATGATGTCTTGTGGGCTTATAGGACACGCATCAATGAATTTGTTGATTTATTGCGTATTGTTTCTTATGTGATAATCACAACATTTGCAACTACAATGGTAACATATTGCATAGACTAAGTTATTTTTACATGAATGTCTACTTCTTGATTTATTGAATATATTT
This sequence comes from Silene latifolia, assembly GCF_048544455.1. Lineage (NCBI taxonomy): Eukaryota > Viridiplantae > Streptophyta > Magnoliopsida > Caryophyllales > Caryophyllaceae > Silene > Silene latifolia. The sequence continues at coordinate 160,777,183 of NC_133536.1, read as the reverse complement.
TTCTGAGTAACAATGGTGACATTTTGCAGCATCAATGATGATATATAAAATGTTATCATTAATTTACTAAAATGTTATCAAAAGAAGACAAGATCCAAAGATGATAGGGGGGAAAATGGTGCTATAATTGGAGGTGTCAAGTTACATACGACAATGGCAAGACCAAAAAGGAAGAGGGAGAAAGATGATCCTCACAATTATGTTACCATTTTTAAGAACAATGTTATCAGTAATGTTTGATTTTATAAATTTGGTTGTATATATCATGAGAAACATGTTTTCAATATGTTACCATTTTTAAGAACAATGTTATCAGTAATGTTTGATTTTATAAATTTGGTTGTATATATCATGAGAAACATGTTTTTAATTTATAACATAATGTTACCAACTTCGTATCTTGAGTTAATGAGCAATAAGTAATGACTATAAGTAAAAGTGGGACGTTTATCCTCATGGACATGTTACCATTTTGTTTAACAATGTAACCAGTTTGGTGGATGATATATGATAGAAAAATTGACAAAAAGTGTTATATTAGTTATGAAATAAGAAAAGTGTAGTATGTTGCCTTATTTGTTGGGAATGTTATCATAATTAGTTAATTGTAAAATGTTATCAGTTCAGTTCAACGGTGTAACCAATTTTCTTTAACAATGTTCCTTAGAAATATGTTACCATTTTCATTAACAATGTTGTAAGAAATGCTTCATTATATTGATTTTGTTAAATATGTATATCACGAGAATCATCTTTTCCATTTGTATCATAATGTTACAAACTTCGTCTAATATGTGATTTTAATCATAGTGTAACATGTTAAAGTTAATATTCTTTTTTATTATGTTATCAATTTTACATAAAAATGTTATCAATAACATCTATGTTATCATAAAATTATATTTTATCACTATATATGTACAAAAATGTGACTATTGTAATTTACCGTGTCACCACACAAGATTCTTATTTTGTAAATGAAATTATAATGGAAACAAAAAAAACCATGACAATTAGGCACATATTACATTTTTTTGGTTACAAATTTTGCAAGAGCATTTTGAAAAACTTAAAAAATATAGTGTTTGAGATTGTATACTAGTGTAACACCCGTGAAAATTCACGGGATTGCTTTAATTTTTTTAATAAATTTTATTATAATAAGTTTGTGAAATCGATGTTAGACGGTAGATATTATTATTATTATTATTATTATTATTATTATTATTAATATTATTATTATTATTATTATTATTATTATTATTATTATTATTATTATTCGAGTTTTTTTGTATATTACCACCTATTATGTACAAATAACCACCTAATATATCGTTTTTTTACTATAAATCACCGTGTTTCCAACTTAACTAACATAATTGACACCTAATTTTGATTTTGTTGACAATTTTTACTTTTAACCGATTATTTTACAACTCTACAACTTAAATTTAAGTAAACTATCTAAAATACGCTTTATGATTACCCACCCCAACTCACATACTCTCAAGTCTTACCTTTACTCTTTTTGTAAAGTCATTCAATAAGTAAAACCTCGAATTCTTAAAAAAAAACAAAATAATAATAAAAAAATACCAATTGAACTTCTCAAGAACCCTCATTTTGATTCAATCCAATCAATTGAAAAAATACACAACAATTGCACATCATATGAACTCTTTGCTTATTTTTCAGTTTTCCTAACCAAATAAATAAAAGTTGTTGGTGACCAAGGATCCAAGATTAGCCTTGTCCATATTATTCTTTCAATTTAGCATCTATAATAAGTTGTTGTATTGGGTTGGTGGAGTTGTAATCATTTACTCAATTTTTTCAACTGTTTTTACCATGATCAAACAATTAGTTGTACATCTCAGTACATGGAATCCAGCAATAGAAATGAGGAATACCTTATGAGCTTAGTAAATTACAGAAATGAGGATTACTAAGGTAAAATATCCCTTGATTTTTCAAGTTTATAAATGTAACATCAAGTTTTTACCGTATATAAAGAAAATAGTTCGTGAACAAATTTTTTTTCCTCAGCGGATGATTTGATTCACAATTGACTAAACATACTCTGAACGACTGAACCACGATCTACAAAGGAAAAATTATTATGTACAATCATTTTACATAACTCTTATTATAAAAATCAAGAGATAATTTACCTTAGTAAAATAATTTCTACCAACTACCATTCTCCTTAATAGGACTTCAAAATCTTATAAAATAATATTTATTGTAAAACCGTTATATGAGAGACTTACTCTAAACTAAATGAACTTCGGATCCCTTCAAAAAAAAAAAAGTGAACTTCGGATCCTTCTTCGACACTTTTGAATTTCCAATGATAGCTAAAAACTATTATTTCCCGTTCTGGACTTCTGGTCGATGTCCTCCTTAGGACATGGGAGAAAACACGTTCTCACAGGCTGACGACAACGATTCAGACATGAGTAGATGTTGGAGCTGTGTCCTCCAGTTAGTGCGGATAACGTTATTACACATACACTTGTACGGACAAGTGGGAGCTTGTTGGGGCTGGTGTCCTCTACAGTTAGTGCAATAACATTTAAATCTCTAAAAGGATCAAAGGGTATACTTTTGTATTATTATCAGTTGGTCCACGTTTATCAATAACGGTTGGCTTGCTAGATAAGTTTGACGTTATTGTCATAGAGATGGCGGTGATCAACTGGTCCCTAAAAGTCACACCTATAGGATACGTTTGAGAGATGTGATGGTATGAAAATACAGTCATGTTGATGCCAAAGTTGACTAAGCAGTTAGTCGGAGTTACTGACTAATAATTAGTCAAACGCGATGTTGAGATATTTTATTTAATACGGATTAAATAATAATGGTTAAGGCGAATTAAGCAGTTAATTCGTAAATTAAAAATAAACGATTATATTTGATTAATGTATATTGAATTAATTATACAATATTGTCTTTGTCGGACATGTATTAATATTTCAACTAATCCGTGTTATTAGTTGATGTTTTAATAACCGATAACCGATGACGATTTATAATAAAACCCGTCATATACATTTAGCATTTTTCGAGTCGGACCACGAGTTAAAATAAAGAGGAAATGAAAGCCCATTTCCCCCCTTGGCTCACGGTTTGGCCGAATGAGGAACAAAAGGAGAGCTCCTCTCCTTTTGTAGCCTAATCATTCATTTGAAACAAAATTAGGGTTTTGAGGAGCATTTTTCTCTGAAAAACCTAGATCTCACATCTAGCAAAACTCACACAAAACTCTCTCAATATTGCAAGGCAATTAGAGAGTACATTCTAGCACAAGGGCATAGTCTCAGACGGTCTTGGGTGCATCGATTAGGAGGAAATCTACGTTGATTTCTATCTTAGGCCGAATTCTCTAGGACCCGAGGTTAATTCTTATGCTTTATCGTTTTCTCTTGTAATTTTGTTTTATGACAATTATCACATGTAAAATTTGCGTTATAGTCCTAAATTTTAAGGGTTTTATACGGATATTACCCTACAAGTGGTATCAGAGCGAGGGCACGTAAATTTTTCTTTGTGATTTTCATCAAACGAATTTGAATCGATAAATTTGTGCATTGAAAACCGTGCGGCAGCAGCTATTTTTGTCTCGGCAGATTATTTTTTTTGGGCTGCTGCGTTTTTTTTGTCTTGGAAACCGTGCCTAGTTTACACGGTTGTGGTTGTTGTTGTTTTGTTTCTTGAAAACCGTGACAAACATTTACCGTCTGATCAGACGATGTTTTGTTTTCAATCGTTCTTTGCATATTGTTATTTTAAACGATAATCATAGCAATATGTTGATATATTATCAATTGTAGTTTCAATTCTATACGGATTAGTTTATTTGCAATTGGTTTTATCAAATCGATTTTTGTTTGGGACTGTTGTAGTCTCGGTTTTGCTGCTAAAAATTAAAAATAAAAAAAAAAAAAAATTTTTGCTGTTTTAATCACGGTTCAACCGTGAAAAAGAAAAAAAAAATCGTGTTTTATTTTTTTTCGGCCATGTTTCATGCATAATACGGATTTTATGCATTTGCTTGATAGTGAAACGGTTCACTCACGTACCATTTAGTTATTTTAAAGCGATTTTAAAGTAACGGATTGTAATGAATTAAAATTAAGTTGATAGAAGCGGTTTTGTCACATAATTTTAATTGTTAAAAAGGTGGTTTGGATAAATTTAACATAATTACGGAATTATGTCACGAATAAATTTTATTTTAGTTGATGCATTTTATTTATCGTTATTTTGAATGCCTTGAATGTTTTAATTACGTATTTAATTTTTACAAACAGTTGTAACTTAGTGTGGCCTTAGTAGAACGTGTTACCGTAATGATGGAACACGGTCTTGGTTGTATTTTGAGATCTCGTATCTCCATTTTGATTTTTTTCCTTGTAATTACAGTTTTTTTATTTAGAATGTAAATAGGTTTATATTTTGTAATTTTTAAATTGTAATTTTGAGAAGACCAAAGATGGAGATCGGATGCTCACTCCCGCTGCATGGACAAAGATGGAACATCAAGACAAGCTTCTCGGGTCCAACGGTGGATTCCAAAGTTGTATTATGTTCTTTTTACTAGGATAGGCCACACTAGGACTTTTATTTACGTTTTGCATTCTTTTATTTTTTATTGTAACGATAATTTGCATCATATTCCGCCTAAAACCAAACCACCTAATAATTGCATGAAAACTGACTCATATAGAGGTCACGCGTTAGTTTTCTATGACATTCTTATGTCACACGATCAATTTTAAGCCATCACCTAAGTTAATTCATTCACGTAATGCTAGTTTTTCGTTCACTTAAAATGAATTAAAACTAAGTTGATGGGATCTTCCTCGTATAAACAAAAATTGAGAACAGTCTTTATAGGTCAAACTCCAATGAATCCCTTCTTCGTCGGTAGGCATAATATGACCCCTTCTACGTCGGGTAAGTTGGAACTGATTGACCTATTTTATCTCAACACTATGGTCACTCGTACGATCCTGTGATTATGGTGGACTATAGATAGGATTTACGGAAATCTATCGACTAAGAGTTCTAACGATAGAACTAGCTAAACAGTTGGCTTATCAATTTACGGAAATTGAGTCTTGGGATCACTTGTATTATTCTTGAGGGAGATCAATTATGCAAGTGCAATGAGTCTACACGATTAAAATGAATTTTTAAATAGACTTAAATCACCTCGATGAGTTGCTTATTTCGTTTTGTTTTTCCTTTCTTTTTCAGTGTAGATCATGATCACTTAAACTCGCTAATAACAAAATGGTGGCCGTCTTGACGACCCAATGCCAAGTGCCACATTGGACCGCGAGTCCTAGCTTCGGATCTTCATGAATCGGATGAATCATCAACTCGATCGAAGAATGATGGATCAAACTTCGCGGGACCGGGAGGCGGCATTACGGAATGCCGCCGCGGTGACGGAAGCTCAAATTTACGACAGAGCCCATCCCGTCAAACCCAGGTCCCACGGCTGGAGCTAACGAGATCGCCAAGTATAACGATTTCGTCATGGAAGCGGGTGCGATTAAAAACGTACTCATTTTTGCAATGGAATCCAATTTGCAGAAACGCTTCATAGCCCAAGGTGCAAACAAGATTTTCACCACGCTCACTAAGGAATTCTCGAAAGCACCGAGAATCGTGACCTATGAGCATACCACTCGCTTCTTTGATGCGAGACTCCAGAAGGGCCAACCGGTTAGCCCACACATTCTCAGCATGATTGAGAATGTCGAGAGACTGGAGGCGCTTGATTGTAAAATCAGCGAGAACATCGTGATTGACCGCATGCTTCATTCACTCCACGATGGTTTTGCGCTCTTTAGAGCGAATTACTATATGAATGATTTGAAGAAAAGTCCTCATGAACTACACTCCCTTCTCGTACAGACCGAGAAGGATATGAAGTTCAGTGGGAGCTTGAAATAGGATGTTCTCGTTGTGTCAAACAAGGGCAAGGGTAAGGGCAAAGCTCAGGCAGACCTAGCGGTAGGTAAACCGAAGTTTAAGAAGTCGGGATCAGGTAAGAGTGGGCCTGGTGAAGCAAGCAACTCATCAGGCGCGACAAAGAGCAAGACCGAAAACATGGAATGCCATCACTGCCACAAGACTGGGCATTGGAGGCGTACATGTCCTGTTTACCATGAGGACATAAAAGCAGGTCGGGTTAAACCTGTTGGTATGTCTTCTTCCTCTTCTACTTTTATTCATATGATTGAGATTAACCACGCAAGTTACGGAACTTGGGTACTAGATACTGGTTGTGGTTCTCATCTGTGTAATCATGTGCAGGGGCTCCGAAACATCGAACCCCTCGTAAAGGGTGAGGTGGACCTGCGTGTCGAGAATGGAGCTCGAGTGGATGCCGTCTCGAAGGGAACATACGTGATCCAGCTTCCTAGCGGATTTGAGTTATTTTTATATAACTGCTATTATGTACCCAGTCTTTCTAAAAACATTATTTCAGTTTCTGCACTTGACAAACTTGGTTTTTCATTTGTAATAGAGAATAATTCTTGCATTTTCTCATTACACGATATGATTTATGGCAAGGCAGTCTCCATGAACGGAATTTATGTTTTAGATCAGACCACCGAAATATTACACGTAATGAATAAGAAGTTAAAGGTTGGTGACAAAGATCAAACATACCTATGACACTGCCGTATGGGACACATTAATGAGAAACGCGTAAAACAGCTCATAAAGAATGGAGCTATCTCGGCCTTTGATTTTCAATCATTTGGCACGTGTGAATCATGTCTCATTGGTAAGATGACTCGAATTTCCTTCAAAGGTGTTGGAATGCGCGCTGCTGACCTATTAGGTCTCATACATATGGATGTGTGTGGACCCATGTCAATCACCGCACGAGAAGGCTATAGGTATTTCATCACTTTCACGGATGATTTAAGTAGATATGGCTATATCTACTTAATGAAGCACAAAAGTGAATTCTTTGAGAAATTCAAGGAATACCAGAATCGGGTACAGAACCTACTGGGTAGAAAGATTAAAACACTACGCTCAGACCGTGGTGGCGAGTATCTTTCTCACGAGTTTGATCAACACCTCAAAGACTGTGGGATTGTCTTGCAGTTAACTCCACCTGGAACACCTCAGTTGAATGGTGTGTCCGAACGGAGAAATCGAACACTACTTGATATGGTTCGATCCATGATGAGTCACACCGTGTTGCCTGACTCATTGTGGGGTTATGCTCTTCTGTCAGCTGCTCTAATACTTAACCGAAGTCCGTCTAAAGCTGTTGACAAGACTCCATATGAACTATGGAAGGGAACGGTCCCTAACTTGTCCTTTATACGGGTTTGGGGCTGCGAGGCTTATGTCAAGTGGAGACACGAGGATAAGCTCAACCCGCGATCGGTCAAGACATACTTTATAGGTTATCCTAAAGGAACACTTGGTCATTACTTTTATTCGCCAACCGAACAACGTGTATTTGTTGCGGCTAGTGCGACATTCTTAGAGAAGGAGTTTCTCGAGAATGCAAAGAGTGATAGAACCTTCGAGCTATCGGAGATTCCAGAACCAAATACCGAGCAACCATTGGAGGAACCAGTTCCTTCAATCCCGGCTGCGGTTAATATTCCTGAGGAACCTAGGAGGTCGGGAAGAGTCTCTATTCCTCCGGACAGATACATTGGTATGGTCGAGGAACATGACATAGATGACATTCTACTCTTAACGAGTAGTGAACCCGCAACCTATAAAGGTGCCATGACCGATTCGACTCAAAGCTATGGCTTGAGGCCATGCAATCCGAGATGGACTCCATGTATGAGAACAACGTATGGGATCTTGTTGACTTACCTGCTAAGGTTCGTCCCCTTCAATGCAAATGGCTTTACAAGATAAAGCATTCTGTGGAAGGTCAACAAGATATCTATAAAGCACGACTAGTTGCTAAAGGTTTCACCCAAGTGCCAGGTTTGCACTACGATGAAATTTTTGCACCCGTAGTCATCTTTGCGTTCCATTCGGATTATCTTAGCGATTGCCGCTTTTCATGACTATGAAATTTGGCAGATGGATGTGAAAACCGCCTTCTTAAACGGTTTTTTGGAGGAAGAGTTGTACATGGTACAACCCGAAGGTTTCATCGATCCTGAACATCCTAAGAAAGTGTGCAAGCTTAAGCGTTCCATTTATGGACTTAAGCAAGCTTCTAGGAGTTGGAATCATCGTTTCGACCAAGTTATAAAAGGAAATGGATTTACTCGATCGGTCGAGGAACCATGTCTATATATCAAGTCGAGTGGGAGCAAGATTGTCTTCCTAATATTGTATGTCGATGACATACTCCTGATTGGGAATGACATACCTCTCTTAACTTCGGTAAAAGTATGGTTGAAGAACCATTTCCAGATGAAAGATCTGGGTGAGGCACAAAGAATTTTGGGCATCCGTATCTATCGAGATAGATCACGTCGGATGTTATCTCTCGATCAGAGTCTTACATAGACAAGATCCTAGAGAGATTCAAAGCATGACTAACTCCAAAAGGGGTTTCTTCCTATGGCTCCAGGGGTGCATTTGAGCAAGTCTCAGGCACCAGAGACACCGGAAGAGAAAGAGCGCATGACACGGATTCCTTATGCCTCGGCTATAGGATCAATCATGTATGCCATGATATGCACACGTCCGGACGTAGCATATGCATTGAGTATGACAAGTCAATTCCAACAGCATCCAGGTGAATCACATTGGATGGATGTCAAGAACATTCTTAAGTACCTACGGAGGACTAAAGCTTGGGCATTGACTTATGGAGGCGAACAAAAGCTATGCGCAACCGGTTACGCAGATGCTAGTTTCCAAACGGATCGAGATGACTCAAAATCTCGGTCCTGGATTCGTTTTTACTCTTAATGGCGCGCATGATCACCTGGAAGAGTTCCAAACAAAGTGTTACAGCAGATTCTACGACTGAGTCCGAGTACTATGCCGCGTCTGAAGCTGCAAAGGAAGTGATATGGATGCGTCAATTCTTACATGGACTATCTGTAGTGCCTAGTTCGAATGACCCGATCACCATCTATTGCGACAATAGAGGTGCCATCTTCCAAGCTAAGGAGCCTAAGTCTAGCAACAAATCTAGACATGTACAACGGAAAGCTCATCTAATCCGAGATTACGTGGAGCAAAAGGAAGTAGTGATAGAAAAGATTGCTACAGATGATAACATAGCAGATCCTCTCACTAAACCATTACGACAAGATTGTTGGAGCTTGTGTCCTCCAGTTAGTGCGGATAACGTCATTGCACATACACTTGTACGGACAAGTGGGAGCTTGTTGGGGTTGGTGTCCTTAACAGTTAGTGCAAGGACTTATAAACCTCTAAAAGGATCAAAGGGCATACTTTGGTATTATTATCAGTTGATCCACGTTTATCAATAACGGTTGGCTTGCTAGATAAGTTTGACGTTATTGTCATACAGATGGCGGTGATCAACTGGTCCCTAAAAGTCACACCTATAGGATACGTTCGAGAGATGTGACAAGATGAAAATACTTGTCATGTAGATGCCAAAATTGACTAACCGGTTAGTCCGAGTTATTTGACTAAGTAATTAGTCAAATATGTGATGTTGAGATATTATATTTAATACGGATTAAATATCATGGGCTAAGGCGAATTAACCAGTTAATTCGTAAAATTAAATATACGTGATTTATATTTAATTAAATGTATATTAAAATAAATTATACAATACTGTTTTGTCGGACACGTATTAATAATTCAGCTAACTCGTATTATTAGCTGATGCCTTAATTTCCGATAACCGATAATGATTTATAATATAAACCCGTCATATACATTTTAGCGATTTTGCGAACCAGACCATGAGCCAAGACTAAAAGGAAGTGGAAGCCCACTTCCCGAGGTAGCCCATGGCCGGCCGAGTGAGAGGGAACAAAAGGGAGGGTTTCTCCTCCCTTCTAACCTAATCAAAACATTTGTAAAAAAACTAGGGTTTCGAGAGAGCATTTTCTCAGAGAAACCGAGATCTCACATCTCAAGCAAACTCACATCAGTTCTCCCTATATTGCAAGGCAATCGGAGAACACTGTTCTAGCACAAGGGCATATCTCGGACAAGGTCTTGGGTGCAACAATTAGGAGGGAATCTTATTTGATTTCTGTTCTTTACGCCGCACTATAAGGACCCGAGGTTGATTCTAATTCCTTATCGTTTCCATATTGTTTTTATCGTTTTATGACTATAAATTGCATGTATAAATTTACGTTATAGTCCTGCATTTAAAGGGTGGTATACGGATATTAACCTACAAGTGGTATCAGAGCGAGGCCACGTGAATTTTTCATGTGTTTTTCATAAAACGTTGTTGAAACGATGTATTTTGGTTAAAAATTTTGTCTCGGCAGCCATCTTTTTAACTCGGCAGAAATTTTTTTTAATTTGCTGCGTTTTTGGTTGCTTTGGGAACCGTGTCTTGTTTACACGGTTGCTCTTGTTGCTGTTTTGTCTCGAAAACCAAACCGTGCCATGTTTTACACGGCTGTTTTGTTTCAAATTTCGTGTTGTTTTTACATGTTGTTATTTTATACGGAGATTATAGCAACATGTCAAGTTTTTGTCAATTGTCAAATTTGTTTTAATGCGTTTTTGATCATATTTGCAATTGATTTTGTCTCGAAATATGTTTTCACGAGGGTTTTTGAAGTTTCAGCCTCTTTAGCATTCGATCGAGCGTATTTCTACTCGATCGAGTGCTGTTTCTGTCTTGTTTTTGATCGATCGAGTCCCTGTTGTACTCGATCGACCCATCTCAAAAACCTTTTGCTCGATCGAGTCCTTTTGTGACTCGATCGACACATTTCAAAACCCCTCCGCTCGATCGAGTTGTCCTCGTACTCGATCGAGTAGTTTTCTTGATATAGGTACTCGATCGACCTCCGGTTTAGTCGATCGAGCACCTCCTGATTAGCATACCTCTCGATCGACTTGCGAGTTCGATCGATCGAGCCCTCTGTCCCTCGATCGAGCACTTGTGTCCCTCGGATCGAGGGATTTAAATCTTTAATGACTTTGAAAATTTGTTTCTTTTGATTTAAATTTTCTTTTGGCTATAATATGTACTTTATCCGGATATAGTACACTCGCTATGATTGTGAAACGGTTCACACACGTACCATATAGTTGTTTTAAAGCGTCTTTAAAATGACGGATTATAATGGATTAAAATTAAATGATAGAAGCGGTTTTATCACACGAATTTTAATCATTAAAAGGTGGTTTGGATAAATTTAACATAATTACAGAATTATGTCACGAATGAATTTGTTTTTAGTTGATGCATTTTTTATTTATCGTTAATTTATGAATGCCGTGAATGCCTTTTAATTACGTATTTAAATTTTTGCAATCAATTGTAACTTAGTGTGGCCTTAGTAGAACGTGTTACCGTAATGATGGAACACGGTCTTGGTTGTATTTTGAGATCTTGTATCTCCGTTTTGGATTTTTCACTTGTAATTACAGTTTTAATTAGAATGTAAATAGGTTTATATTTTGTAATTTTAAATTGTAATTTTTGAGAAGACCAAAGATGGAGACCGGATGCTCACTCCCGCTACATGGATCAAGATGGAACATCAAGACAAGCTTTTCGGGTCCAACGGTGGATTCCAAAGTTGTATTATGTTCTTATACTAGGATAGGCCACACTAGGAAATTTTTATTTACGTTTTTGCATTCCTTTATTTATTTTTCGCAACGATAATTTGCATCATATTCCGCCTAAAAACCAAACCACCTAATTATTGCATGAAAACTGACACATATAGAGGTCACGAGTTAGTTTTCATGGACATTCTCATGTCACACGTTTTAAGCCATCATCCAAATAAATTCATTCACGACAGACGCTAGTTATTCGTTCACTTAAAATGAATTACAATTTTGATTGATGGGATCTTCCTCGTATAAACCAAAATTGAGAACGGTCTTTATAGGTCAAACTCCAATGAGTCCCTTCTTCGTCGGTAGGCATACTATGACCCCTTCTACGTCGGGTAAGTTGGAACCGATTGACCTATTTTATCTCAACACTATGGTCACTCGTACGATCATGTGATCATGGTGGACTATAAGATAGGATTTACAGAAATCTATCGACCAAGAGTTCTTCCGGAAGAATTAGCTAAACAGTTGGCTTATCAATTTACTGAAATTGAGTCTTGGGATCACTTGTATCTTTCTTGAGGGAGATCAATTATGCAAGTGCGAGAGTCTACATGTTTAAAATGAATTTTAAAATAGACTTAAATCACCTCGATGAGTTGCTTATTTCGTTTTGTTTTTCTTTCTTTTTCAAAGTGTAGATCACGTTTTAAATCGCTTAACATCAAATGGCTGGTTCAAGTGATAACCCAATGCCAAGTGCCACATTGGACCGTGAGTCCTGGCTTAGGATCTTCATGAGTCAGATGAATCAGTCCACTCGACTGAAGAATGACGGATCCAACTTCGCGGGACCGGGAGGCATTACGGAATCTTGCCGCTGCGACGGAAAGCTCAAATATCTACTTGAGCCCATGCCGCCACACCCAGTTCCCACGGCTGGAGCTAACGAGATCGCTACTTATAACGATTTCGTCATGGAAGCGGGTGCGATTAAAAACGTGCTCATTTTTGCAATGGAACCCAATTTGCAGAAACGCTTCATAGCCCAAGGTGCAAACAAGATTTTCACCACGCTCACTAAGGAATTCTCGAAAGCACCGAGAATCGTGACCTATGAGCATACCACTCGCTTCTTTGATGCGAGACTCCGGAAGGGCCAACCGGTTAGCCCACACATTCTCAGCATGATTGAGAATGTCGAGAAACCGGAGACCTTTAATCGTAACATCAGCGAGAATATTGTTATCGACCGTATTCTTCACTCACTCCACGATGGTTATTCGCAATTCAGAGCGAATTACTATATGAATGATTTGAAGAAAACTCCCCATGAATGGCACTCCCTCCTCGTATGGACCGAGAAGGACATGAAGTGCGGTGGGAGCTCGAAACAGGATATTCTCGTTGTGTCAAACAAAGGGAAAGGTAAGGGCAAAGCTCCGTGCAAACCTAACAAAGAGGTAAGGCGAAGTTCAAGAAGTCGGGTTCGGGGAAGAGTGGTCCTGGTGAGGCGAGTAACTCATCGGCATGACAAAGAGCAAGAGTGAAAACATGGAATGCCATCATTGCCACAAGACTGGGCATTGGAGACGCACATGTCCTGTTTATCATGAGGACTTAAAGGCAGGTCGTGTTAAACCTGTTGGTATGTCTTCTCTCTCTTCTACTTTTATTCATATGATTGAGATTAACCACGCAAGTTACGGAACTTGGGTACTTGATACTGGTTGTGGTTCTCATCTGTGTAATCATGTGCGGGGCTCTCGAAACATCGAACCCCTCGTAAAGGGTGAGGTGGACCTGCGTGTTGGGAATGGAGCAAAGTAGCCGCCATCTCAAGGGGACATATGTGATCCACTTCCAAGCGGATTTGAGTTGTCATTATATGACTGCTATTATGTACCTAGTCTTTCCAAAAACATTATTTCAGTTTCTGCGCTTGATAAACATGGTTTTTCATTTGTAATAGAAAACAATGCTTGCATTTTCTCATTACACGATATGATTTACGGCAAGGCAGTTTCCATGAACGGAATTTATGTTTTAGATCAGACCTCGGAAATATTACACGTAATGAATAAAAAGTTAAAGGTTGGTGACAAAGATCAAACATATCTATGGCACTGCCGTATGGGACACATTAATGAGAAACGCGTAAAACAGCTCATCAAACATGGAGCTATCTCGGCCTTTGATTTTCAATCATTTGGCACGTGTGAATCATGTCTCATCGGTAAGATGACTCGGATTTCCTTCAAAGGTGTTGGAATGCGCGCTGCTGACCTATTAGGGCTCATACACACGGATGTATGTGGTCCTATGTCAATCACCGCACGAGAAGGCTATAGGTATTTCATCACTTTCACGGACGATTTGAGTAGATATGGCTATGTCTACTTAATGAAGCACAAAAGTGAATCCTTTGAGAAATTCAAGGAATACCAAAATAGGGTGCAGAACCTGTTGGGTAGAAAGATAATAACACTGCGTTCGGATCGTGGTGGCGAGTATCTTTCTCACGAGTTTGATCAACACCTAAAGGACTGTGGGATTGCCCTACAGTTAACTCCACCTGGAACACCTCAGCTGAATGGTGTGTCCGAACGGAGAAATCGAACACTACTTGATATGGTTCGATCCATGATGAGTCACACGGTTTTACCTGATTCATTATGGGGTTATGCTCTTATATGTCACCGCTCTAATACTTAACCGAAGTCCGTCTAAAGCTGTTGACAAGACTCCATATGAACTATGGAAGGGAACGGTCCCTAACTTGTCCTTTATACGGGTTTGGGGCTGCGAGGCTTATGTCAAGTGGAGACACGAGGATAAGCTTGGCCCGCGATCGGTCAAGACATACTTTATAGGTTATCCTAAAGGATCACGTGGTCATTACTTTTATTCGCCAACCGAACAACGTGTTTTTGTTGCGGCTAGTGCGACATTCTTAGAGAAGGAATTTCTCGAGAATGCAAAGAGTGATAGAACCTTCGACCTGTCGGAGATTCCAGAACCAAATACCGAGCAACTATTGGAGGAACCTATTCCTTCAATCCCTACTGCGGTGAATATTCTGAGGAACCTAGGAGGTCGGGAAGAGTCTCTATTCCTCCGGACAGATACATCGGTATGGTCGAGGAACATGACATAGATGACGTCCTACTCTTAACGAGTAGTGAACCCGCAACCTATAAAGGTGCCATGACCGATTCGACTCAAAGCTATGGCTTGAGGCCATGCAATCCGAGATGGACTCCATGTATGAGAACAACGTGTGGGATCTTGTTGACTTACCCGCTAAGGTTCGTCCCCTTCAATGCAAATGGCTTTACAAGATAAAGCATTCTGTGGAAGGTCGACAAGATATCTACAAAGCACGACTAGTTGCTAAAGGTTTCACCCAAGTGCCAGGTTTGCACTACGATGAAATTTTCGCACCCGTAGTTATCTTTGCGTTCCATTCGGATTATCTTAGCGATCGCCGCTTTTCATGACTATGAAATTTGGCAAATGGATGTGAAAACCGCCTTCTTAAACGGCTTTTTGGAGGAAGAGTTGTACATGGTACAACCCGAAGGTTTCATCGATCCAACACATCCTAAGAAAGTGTGCAAGCTTAAGCGTTCCATTTATGGACTTAAGCAAGCATCAAGGAGTTGGAATCATCGCTTCGACCAAGTGATAAAAGAAAATGGCTTTACTCGATCGGTCGAGGAACCATGTCTATATATCAAGTCGAGTGGGAGCAAGATTGTCTTCCTAATATTGTATGTTGACGACATACTCCCGATTGGGAATGACATACCTCTCTTAACTTCGGTGAAAGTATGGTTGAAAAACCATTTCCGGATGAAAGATCTGGGAGAGGCACAAAGAATTCTAGGCATCCGTATCTATCGAGATAGATCACGACGGATGTTATCTCTCGATCGGGAGTCTTACATAGACAAAGTCCTAGAGAGATTCAAAGCATGACTAACTCCAAGAAGGGGTTCCTTCCTATGGCTCCAGGGGTGCATTTGAGCAAGTCTCGGCACCAGAGACACCGGAAGAGAACGAGCGCATGACACGGATTCCTTATGCTTCGGCTATAGGATCAATCATGTATGCCATGATATGCACACGTCCGGACGTGGCATATGCATTGAGTATGACAAGTCGATTCCAACAAAGAACCAGGTGAACCACATTGGTTGGCTGTCAAGAACATTCTTAAGTACCTACGGAGGACTAAAGATTGGGCTTTGACTTATGGAGGCGAACAAAAGCTATGCGCAACCGATTACGCAGATGCTAGCTTCCAAACGGATCGTGATGACTCGAAATCTCGTCAGATTCGTTTTTACTCTTAATGGCGCTGCGATCAGTGGAAGAGTTCGAAACAAATCACATTACAGATTCTACGACCGAGTCCGAGTACTATGCCGCGTCTCGAAGCAACAAAGGAAGCGATATGGATGCGTCAATTCTTACATGGGCTCTCTGTAGTGCCTAGTTCGAATGACCCGATCACCATCTATTGCGACAATAGTGGTGCCATCTTCCAAGCTAAGGAGCCAAAGTCTAGCAACAAGTCTAGACATGTACAACGGAAAGCTCATCTAATCCGGGATTACGTGGAGCAAAAAGAAGTAGTGATAGAAAAGATTGCTACAGATGATAACATAGCAGATCCTCTCACTAAAGCATTACGACAAGATAAGCATGAAGGGCACGTAAATTCCATGGGAATCAAACGTGTTCCTGAGTTGTAGTACTCTTTTATGGATCAGATTCATTCTCCTTTGTACTCTATACGACATCATCGTTTTGATATTTTATATATATATTTTGTTTTTCATGTGGAATTGTACGACAATTTTGAACACCACAAAGTGAATTGAACAAACATCATATCTTGTTAGTCCTTAATTGCCCACATGAGCGATAACTCGGCAATTATTCGTGACGTTGGTTGATGGTGGGTTCAACGAGCCATAAGTCAACAGGTTGGTCGACCAATCACAGAGGCGATTTATACGGATATTTCGTAGGACACAATTGTGACATCGACGTGGAGTCCTAAATGTTTTATAACATTCGTTGCCCGGTCGTGGATAGGACTTCCATAGTGATCCTAAGAGTCGATTCTTAGACTATCGACTGTCTCTTGAGACTACGGCAGATTTTGGGTGACTTTGGTTTCTATCTCACGGTCATCCGTAACAGGGGGCCAAGTAGATTTTTTCTGGGTCATTTCATGCTGTGCTTAGATCGGAAGGAGTCGAGTTGAAGGAAATATTCAGCCTTTATCAGGTACTCGATATTTCTCAGGGCCACTCGAGGAGTCAGAATCGAAATGCATGGCCATGCTCGGATACGGATTCGTTTTATCAGTTAAGTTACTCTCTAGTCGGGGAAACCACTCTAGATACAGATCGATTGTAAAATACGACCTTTGTGGATCCAGATCTGCAAATTGTTTTACATTGAGTGGGAGAGATTTTAAATGAATATGAGAATCGGTTATCGCACATACACTTGTTCGGACAAGTGGGAGTTTGTTGGAGCTTGTGTCCTCCAGTTAGTGCGGATAACGTCATTGCACATACACTTGTACGGACAAGTGGGAGCTTGTTGGGGTTGGTGTCCTTAACAGTTAGTGCAAGGACTTATAAACCTCTAAAAGGATCAAAGGGCATACTTTGGTATTATTATCAGTTGATCCACGTTTATCAATAACGGTTGGCTTGCTAGATAAGTTTGACGTTATTGTCATACAGATGGCGGTGATCAACTGGTCCCTAAAAGTCACACCTATAGGATACGTTCGAGAGATGTGACAAGATGAAAAATCTTGTCATGTAGATGCCAAAATTGACTAACCGGTTAGTCCGAGTTATTTGACTAAGTAATTAGTCAAATATGTGATGTTGAGATATTATATTTAATACGGATTAAATATCATGGGCTAAAGGCGAATTAACGAGTTAATTCGTAAAATTAAATATACGTGATTTATATTTAATTAAATGTATATTAAAATAAATTATACAATCTTGTTTTGTCGGACACGTATTAATAATTCACTAACTCGTATTATTAGCGATGCCTTAATTTCCGATAACCGATAATGATTTATAATATAAACCCGTCATATACATTTTAGCGATTTTGCGAACCAGACCATGAGCCAAGACTAAAAGGAAGTGGAAGCCCACTTCCCGAGGTAGCCCATGGCCGGCCGAGTGAGAGGGAACAAAAGGGAGGGTTTCTCCTCCCTTCTAACCTAATCAAAACATTTGTAAAAAAACTAGGGTTTCGAGAGAGCATTTTTTCTCGGAGAAACCGAGATCTCACATCTCAAGCAAACTCACATCAGTTCTCCCTATATTGCAAGGCAATCGGAGAACACTGTTCTAGCACAAGGGCATATCTCGGACAAGGTCTTGGGTGCAACAATTAGGAGGGAATCTTATTTGATTTCTGTTCTTTACGCCGCACTATAAGGACCCGAGGTTGATTCTAATTCCTTATCGTTTCCATATTGTTTTTATCGTTTTATGACTATAAATTGCATGTATAAATTTACGTTATAGTCCTGCATTTAAAGGGTGGTATACGGATATTAACCTACAAAGATAAGCATGAAGGGCATGTTAATTCCATGGGAATTAAACGTGTTCCTGAGTTGTAGTACTCTTTTATGGATTAGATTCATTCTCTTTTGTACTCTATACGACATCATCGTTTTGATATTTATATATTCTGTTTTTCATGTGGATTTGTACGACAATTTTGAACACCACAAAGTGAACTGAACAAACATTATATTTTTGGTCCTTAATTGCCCACGTGAGCTGATAACTCTGGCAATTATTTTGTGACGTTGGTTGATGGTGGGTTCAACGAGCCATAAGTCAAAAGGTTGACTGACCAATCACAGAGGCGATTTATACGGATATCTCGTAGGACAGAATTGTGACATCGACGTGGAGTCCTAAATGTTTTATAACATTCGGTGCCAGGTCGTGGATAGGACCTCCATGGTGATCCTAAGAGTCGATTCTTTTGACTATCGACTGTCTCTTGAGACTAAGGCAGATTTTGGGTGACTTTGGTTTCTTTCTCACGGTCATCCGTAACAGGGGGCCAAGTAGATTGTTTTTGGGTCATTTCATGCTGTGCTTAGATCGGAAGGAGTTCGAGTTGAAGGAAATATTCAGCCTTTATCGGGTACTCGATATTTCTCAGGGCCACTCGAGGAGTCAGAATCGAAATGCATGGCCATGCTCGAATACGAATTCGTTTTATCAGTTGAGTTACTCTCTAGTCGGGGAAACCACTCATGATACAGATCGATTGTAAAATACGACCTTTGCGGATCCGGATCTGCAAATTGTTTTACATTGAGTGGGAGAAATTTTAAATGAATATGAGAATCGGTTATCGCACATACACTTGTACGGACAAGTGGGAGTTTGTTGGAGCTGTGTCCTCCAGTTAGTGCGGATAACGTTATTACACATACACTTGTACGGACAAGTGGGAGCTTGTTGGTGCAGTGTCCTCTACGATTAGTGCAATAACATTTAAATCTCTAAAAGGATCAAAGGGTATACTTTTGTATTATTATCAGTTGGTCCACGTTTATCAATAACGGTTGGCTTGCTAGATAAGTTTGACGTTATTGTCATAGAGATGGCGGTGATCAACTGGTCCCTAAAAGTCACACCTATAGGATACGTTTGAGAGATGTGACGGTATGAAAATACAGTCATGTTGATGCCAAAGTTGACTAAGCAGTTAGTCGGAGTTATTGACTAATAATTAGTCAAACGCGATGTTGAGATATTTTATTTAATACGGATTAAATAATAATGGCTAAGGCGAATTAAGCAGTTAATTCGTAAATTAAATATAAACGATTATATTTGATTAATGTATATTGAATTAATTATACAATATTGTCTTTGTCGGACATGTATTAATATTTCAACTAATCCGTGTTATTAGTTGATGTTTTAATAACCGATAACCGATGACGATTTATAATAAAACCCGTCATATACATTTAGCATTTTTCGAGTCGGACCACGAGTTAAAATAAAGAGGAAATGAAAGCCCATTTCCCCCCTTGGCTCACGGTTTGGCCGAATGAGGAACAAAAGGAGAGCTCCTCTCCTTTTGTAACCTAATCATTCATTTGAAACAAAATTAGGCTTTTGAGGAGCATTTTTCTCTGAAAAACCTAGATCTCACATCTAGCAAAACTCACACAAAACTCTCTCAATATTGCAAGGCAATTAGAGAGTACATTCTAGCACAAGGGCATAGTCTCAGACGGTCTTGGGTGCATCGATTAGGAGGAAATCTACGTTGATTTCTATCTTAGGCCGAATTCTCTAGGATCCGAGGTTAATTCTTATGCTTTATCGTTTTCTCTTGTAATTTTGTTTTATGACAATTATCACATGTAAAATTTGCGTTATAGTCCTAAATTTTAAGGGTTTTATACGGATATTACCCTACAGTAGAAACTTGG
This sequence comes from Silene latifolia, assembly GCF_048544455.1. Taxonomy (NCBI): domain Eukaryota; kingdom Viridiplantae; phylum Streptophyta; class Magnoliopsida; order Caryophyllales; family Caryophyllaceae; genus Silene; species Silene latifolia. The sequence continues at coordinate 160,756,941 of NC_133536.1, read as the reverse complement.
AAGTCGGAGACTCGCCAGAAATCGTCCCGAAAACCATTTGTTGCGTGATCATGAACATAATTCGATACAGATGTATATGCTATCAATATTCATCTAAGATATCCCTAGTTATTCAAATTAATAAAATTTTCCTGCAAATTAACACCAAAATTACAGTACATCAATCGAAAAACAAATAAAAGAACGCAAAACCTAATCAGATCAATAACTTATACCAATAATTTATACAGAAAACGCGAGATCATAAATAAAATGCAAAATAAATATAAATACATGTAAAATGTACATGAATTTTTACCCAAAAAAATGAGAAATATGAAAGATTTTGAAAAAAAGCATGGTTTTTTTATTAGAGAAAGGGACCATCTCATAATAAGAGTACATAAGACCATCTTACTTTATAATTTGTGTTATAATTCAAATGCAACTCTGGAGAGATGTTTTTTTTATCCAAATTTATGACATAAATATAATTGGAGTCACAATTTATATGACACCCAAGTGAACTCAACCAAGCACGGTACCAACGAATGAAACAAAAAATAAAATATAAAACTTGTAGAGACATAAACTTACCTTGCAGTAAAACAATACCAAGAAATCAACCGATGAAGTATTTCAAATGTACGTTTTCCCGTTGTTGGAAATTACATAATTTATTCAAAGTTTTCCTCACAAAATTTTTAAAATAAGGCGGTTTCAAAGGATTAGAGCAGTTTAATAGTGTAGAAAAATTTAAGGGAAATTGAGAAGGTTTTGCAAATCGATTGAGAAATTGAGAGGTAATTACTCTTTGCACAAGAGATTGAACTTAACTGACTTACTTAAGGGAGAGTAATTTAATGGTGTAGCAACTGTTAGGGGAAAGAAGGTGAAAAGATGAATGGAAGATGCGTAATTAAAACGGTGCATTGGAATTGGAATAATAATAGTTGCATGTTTTTGAAAATTGAAATTGTCAACTGTCCATTAAATTAACGTCAGATTTTAATTGAACTTTGATTTTTTTTTATGCCGATGTGGCCATATTACAAAACCGTGATTGGCTCAAACAAAACTGATTTTGTGAGGTTGAATGTGAGGGCTGCATTACCTTAATTCTCAAAGGAGATTGTGCCACCTCAGCTTTTTATCATTCTTCTTTTATATATATAATGATTAACAAATCGTAAAAAGCTCTTATTTGCAAGCTTTCATCCTAATTATAAATTTTGAAACTTCAATACCTGCATAAATTGTAACGGCCATGTTGATAATCATAACTATAATACAAAATAATGAAAAATAGTAAAAAAAAATTATGTAAGAATCCATCTAAATAAGGAAAAATAGATTTACAGATATCTGTGTATAAAAATTCAAGACCAATCCAAATTAGAGAAATTTTGCAAAATAACAATAAAAAAGCCCTAATTTATCAAAACCCGTAAATTCTATACATAAATATTTACAAATCAAATGAATAAGTAATGAAATTCTCAGAAAAATAAGATGAATCATGTTACCTTTTAGGACTCATACACATCAAACTAAGTGAGGAAAACTTGTTTCTATTAAAAGAACAACATAGATGATGATGATTAAGGCCAACAATAAGGTTTTAAGTAATAAAATTTCTAGGAACTCGAAATAAGAAGCCGCAATAAGGCCAATAATAAGGTTTTAAGTAATAAAATTTCCAAGAACTCGAAAAAAGAAGCCGCAATAATTAGCTAGACTTTGTCAACATAAATCTCATTAACAATTAAAATCCCAGCTTGTCTACTTCGGAAAAAATGACGAAAGAATATAAATATAAGTTGAGAAAAGATTTGATAAAAAGAGAAGGTAAGCGTAAGGTTGAAGGTGATGAATAAAAGAAATTGATGAGATAATAATGAATTAAAGAGATAAAAGAAATTTGTGATGATAAATGAAGGAGAAAATGCTGATAAAGAAATGAGTGTATTTCCTGTGTAGAATAGGAAGTGATAGGTAGTATGCTTTTACAAACATTAAATGATTGATAAGACATTTAATAATAAAGAAATAAAACTAACAACCCACCTGTTTCAACCGTGGGTCATTTTGTAGCAATATGGGTCAATTTGACCCGTCATAACCTTTCAGACGGATAATGTGGTCTGAAATAAGAATTTAAGGGAAGAGAGTTGTACATTATTCATCACATATAGGGTATATATAATACATAGATGATGAGTAGATCAGCCCCTAATTACATGTTTAATGGCCATAATGGGTATAAGCCAAATGTACATTCACACTACCTAATATTTCATAACAAAAAAACTCATTAAATCCTAATATTTCATAACAAAAAAACTCATTAAATGTGAGGTAGTACATCACAATCCTTTTTTCTCTTTGATTAGCCCCTTAATATATATATATATATATATATATATATATATATATATATATATATATATATATATATATATATATATATATATATATATATATATATATATATATATATATATATATTAAAGAAGACCCTTAAAGCCGACGTGGCAAAGATAAGAATTCAGAAAACTCAATTTGGAGCTCTCTCATTAAAAGGGCAAATTTGTCCACAACTCATACAATTTACTTACACCGTTGAAAACAAAGGAGCAAAATAGTCCATTAATTTTCCATTCATCTACACAATACACTACTTCGCATAAAGTTTTCCATTTTCCAAAAAGTTACCAGACATTGTGTTGGACAATCAAGTTAACACTCCTATCAAGAGACTTTCACTATTTTAAATTGGGCAAAGCAATTAAGCAATCGAACAAACTCTCAACAACCACCTTATTTCAACACCGTATCTATGCCAGATAATGTTCGAACCGCGATTCCTAATTTTTACCATCCGAAATCTGATCAATATCCGAAAAAAATGGTTTCGGATGACAGGGATAGAGTGAGTGGGTGAGGAATTGAAAAACAAAATGTGCAATAAACGAACCCAGAAATAAATTGATATCAACCCCAAATTCTAAAAATTAATCATAAAAAATGGAAGGAGTGGTGCGCTGCTTGCGTTGGCGGTTTCAGGCTTCATCAGATGTGGTGCCAATAGTGGTGTTTGGCGGTTGGCGATGGCAGCGCCAGTGATGGTATATCTTGCTTAAAGTGGTAGACGGTAGTTGGTGATTTTGGTGAAGGAGGAAGGTTTGGTAATATGATATTCCATCAAGGAAATGAATAAATAACAAAAACAAGTTGCTAATCAAGTACACTATTACTCTTTGAGGTTTTCCTTTGGTTGGTACTTCATTTCCATTCTAGCCCTTTATAGAGAAAAGTATCTCACTATTTCTTTTCTATAAAAACAAAAAAAATTAGTTAAGACAGGTATATTCGTTTTCAGCTTAATACGGGTTAAGTATTAGCTAAAAGTTTGTCTTTTCTACGTAGGTGGGGTATTATTTAACCGATTTCTGATTTTATTCTTTGTCTGTTTTAAAGAAGATCTATTGCTGTAAACAATTCATTCATTTATTTATCGTGAATAATAAAAGAGATTTAGATTTTTTTTTATAAATGAACCATCTTATTGCGTAAAATCGTCTCACACAATGATTATTGTGGTAAAAATTGTTTTTATTTGATTTCCGGTCTTAAAAATGTTTTGAACATTCATTTTTCTTAACTAGAAATAGTGCAAAATTGAAATACGTATATAAAACAAAGGATTATTTTAGTATTATTTAAACTTAGGATTATTCTATAAAATAAAGCAGACTTGGAATTAAAGTAGGTTAATTTTCTTTAAAAATTAAATGTTAATGTTTAGTTTTTTTTTTGTGACTTAATGCTTAGGTTATATGAATTATTCAGTCCTACACTATAAAACGATATTATAAGAGAATTGTCGTACTTAATCAATATATATAACTAAAGGAGGCTTTTTTTTCTAATTATACTATCAGTATTAGAATTAGGAGATAATTAATTATTTACAATTTTTCTATTGTAATTAGGAATATAATTTTTCTATTAGAAATGAGAATTAATTAATTATTTTACAATTTTCCTATTAGAAATAGGAGATAAATTAACAATTTATTAAGGCTTTTGTTCCTAATTATACTATTAGAATTAGGAGATAATTAGTTATTTATAATTTTTCTATTATAATTAGGAATATAATTTTTCTATTAGAAATGAGAATTAATTAATTATTTTACAATTTTCCTATTAGAAATAGGAGATAAATTAACAATTTATTAAGACTTTTTTTTTTCCTAATTATACTATTAGAATTAGGAGATAATAATTATTTAAAATTTTTCTATTATAATTAGGAATATTATTTTCCTATTAGAAATGAGAATTAATTAATTATTTTATAATTTATTATTAGAAACAGGAAATAAATTAATTATCTACAATTTATTAATATTAAAAAATTATTCAGTAGTATTTGGTCACTTTTTATTAAATTAGAAGGAAAAAAAACCTTTGATATATTTATAATATCCAATTTTATAACAACTTTCGATTAAAAAAATGAGGTATTATGAGGCTAAAAGGCCCTAGGCCAAACTAGGTTGTGATAAATGTGCATGCATAATATGTACTACATGGAATTTACTCATGTAAAGAGTAAAATGAATGCTGAAATATGCTTCTACGTTTTTTGTTATTGCTAATGTCATATTTAATTATACATAATACGAAGTTTATTTTTCAAATGTCATATGTATTTCTCCTACTAATTTTAAAGTTATTTCCCTCACAATACACTTCAACTTCTATTGATAATTTATTATTATATTATTTACATTCATTTGTCATTATATAAAAGTATATTAATCAAAATTTAAATAAGATATTCACAAATTATTGATAAGTACAAAGTTTGATATCTATTTTTCAAGGAGTATTAAAAGATAAAGAAAGTTGCTGCTAATTTGCGAATCGAAATATCATATTATGACAAATGAGTAAATGTTTTGAAAAACTTTATTGTGCGATTGTTTTACAATTTAAAGTAAAAATGGTACCACGAGTAATAAAATATATTTGAATGAGGCTTGAAGGTAAATTAGATACACTTATTATAGAAATATGTATAAGGTTAAGATTCAATTCAAGCAACGATTAACATTAAAAAAAAAGTCATGAAAAACACATAAAAGGGTAAGAGTAGTCTTTCCCTAACATAGTGAAGACCGTCTCTCTCAAGCTTTTCTTCTGACAAATTTACATGCATAAAAAACGATACTATTCAATTATATGGAGCAAACTAATTATTGTTGATGCTATAATTTTTTTTTTTTTTTTTGTAAATTGAGCACATCATCAATATAATTTAGGGAGAGATTCGAATTGGGGAAGGGTGAGACATATTCGTCATGCATAATACGATGCTTTAACCACCTTTAGCAAAAATATAAAAATAAATGAAAAAATTTAAACCTAAAAGAGGGTCACGTACTTGCCAACTCTTCTATAGTTCTCTACCTCATTAATATTCTCATGAAGTTTATGACATTTATTTCATATTAATAAAAAAAATGATTATAGTGCATCTTACAATTTGTGATTTATAACTTTTAGTTAACTTATTTGAACTTGCTTAAATTTATATATTTTAAGTGAAGAATATTAATTATAAATATGATAAAGATAAAGTTTGATCTTTAATTTCCTCGGAGATAAAAAAACCTCAATTTTTATTTTCTTATAATATACTAATTAAAGGTCATAATGTAAAACATGAAATTACACCACAATCTACTATTTCAATATGTCGATGATCAACACTCAAAATAGCACATTTGTTATTTAAATAGTGTAAAAACTCTCAAAATGCTAAAAAAAAATGTTCAATCTGTCGTTAACAAACAAAACCTAAGTTTCTGCATTTTTTTTGTCATGTTCAACTTAATCTTTACGGGATGTAAAAATGATGAAGTTTAGATAGTAGCGTTTAGTTTTTTGTTAGTTAGATGGACTTTCTAAGAGAGACATGAAAGCTTTGCATTTTAGACCGTTTTATGTGTGAACCGAATGGATTAAATAGTGGGCTAAAGGTTGTTTTGAGTGAGAATGAGGTTGATTGTGACGAGTTGGTTGACTAAAGTTTTTCCTTACTAGATCTAGAAAGGGGATAATAATTATGAGATAATAAAATTTGAAGAAAAAAGGACAATAAAAATGAGATGGAAGTAGTATGATTTATTTATGCAAAATGAAATAAATAGCAAAGTTCGTGTATATATATATAATATTCAAACTTATTCAGTTTACAAACATAGTACCCAAACACTTTGTTTGAGTATCTGGAATGGAGGTAGGGGAGGGGACGAGAAAAAGACTAGGAAGGGAAAGAGAGAGAGATAAGAGGGAAGATTGCTTCTTAAACTTCTCTTTGTTAAAGGAGAAATAATTTGTCTTCGATAAGGGAGACGGGGATCCATATCATCTAGAGTAAAGATTGGTGTTTCATGGAGGTGAATGTGATTTATGACTTCTTAGATGTAAAACGTGGCAGAAAGGTAGTGATAGTGGTAGTGGATTGGAGGTTGTTTCAAGTAATAGTAAAAACTAATCACAGTGGCTGATGTTTTATTTTGCGGGTAAATTAGTGGGGTGGAGGGAGGGTGCATTTGTGGAGGGTGATGAGTTTAACGAGGATAGTGATAATAAATAAGGTTATTTATCAGCAAAATATCGCTTTCATTAAAACATATAGGTAACATGAATAATAACAAGAAACCTCAAAACATCATACTGATAGACTTAATCTTGACCCCATCAATCCAAATTAAAGTAAAATCTTAATTCTAAGAACATTGTCGAGAGAAAGGGTTAGTTTCCATTGGAATGTGGATTTTTCTAGAAGTAGAGGTTTAGTTTTTCACTAGGTTGGATAAACTTGAGAGAAGTTTCGAAGACAAGGATCGATCTTTCATGGGATGAGATTGTTTTAGATCATGTGTGTGAATAAAGAAGAAAAATAGGGGTCTGCGTGAAGGATTTTGTTTCAAATGAGAAGATGGGGGGGCAAGACTATTTTTATAGGGGGGGTGTCATAAGCAGCCCCAACCATGTAGTATTGCGTTGGAATTTGGTTCACATTCAAAGGTACGTCTATAGTTTGACTGGAAAATATAACATTTAACTACCTGTAAATGTTTTTACGTAACTACCATTTGACCCAACAATGATTAAATTATGATTGTTATTCTAAGAAGGAGATTTGTTGCATCATTGAGTTGATTATGTAAAGTAGATATTATTGTTTTCCTTGACCAATTGAAAAACTAACAGGTATTAATGAACAAAATCTAAAAACTCTCAGTCCCAAGTATCATATATATAAACTTCATATTGGTTTTATTTTCTTAAAAAAAAAACATTGTCGAGAGCAAGGGTTAGTTTCCATTGGATGTTGGATTTTTCTAGAAGTAGGGGTTTAGTTTTTCACTAGGTTGGATAAATTTGAGATAAGTTTCGGAGACAAGAATCGATCTTTCAAGGGATGAGATTGTTTTAGATCATGTGTGTGAATAGGGAAGAAAAATAGGGGTATGCGCTGCGTGAAAGATTTTGTTTCAAATGAGAAGATGGGGGCCAAGACTATTGTTATAGACAGGGGGGTCATAAGCAGCTCCAGCCATGTAGTATTGTGTAGGATTTTGGTTCACATTCAAACGTACGTCTATAGTTTGACCGGGAGATATAACATTTAACTACCTGTAAATGTTTTTACGTAACTACCGTTTGACCCAACAATGATTAAATTATGGTTGTTATTCTAAAGAAGGAGATTTGTTGCATTATTGAGTTGATTATGCAAAGTAGATATTATTGTTTTTCTTGACCAATTGAAAAATAAACAGGTATTAATGAACAAATTATAAAAACTATTAGTACAAGTATAATATATATATATATATATATATATATATATATATATATATATATATATATATATATATATATATATAAACTTCATATTGGTTTATTTTTCTAAAAAAAAGTATTTTATTAATCAAACACTCTTTTATTCTTATGTCAATATTATGTTAACTTAATTATTTGTTGGTCATGTGGCATACATAAAAACTTAGACATGAACGATGTACTATATGTCTATATTCCGTATTATTGTGAAATTTATCACACATTATTTTAAAATCCGTGCAACGCACGGGCAAGAAAACTAGTTGGATACTATAACACCAATCACAAATTCAAAATGTAAATTTAATACATAAAAGTTAAATAACCCGTGAATTTTCACGATATTATACTAGTTTACTTTTCTAATCTAATCTAAACTTCCCTTTCACACAGTGATTAATGGCGCATGGAGACTATTAGACTACTCCGTATTAGTCAAGTTGCTCACCTACATTTAATTTCCATAACCAAATCAATTTTGTTCCTTCTTGTTCTCCTTCTATCAACTACGTACGACCACTAGTAAGTCTAGAGAGAGAAAAGGGAAGAGTGTGTTTCTCGTCTTCACCATAATTTTCTCATCTTTCTCTCTCCTCAATTTCCACCTATTAGTTATTCTTCTCCTCCTTCATTTCTCCATTTTCGGTGAGTTTGCTTTGTTAATTCTCAGTTATTTCATCTCCTAAAATCTCATCTCATGTCATTTTTCGATGAGGTGATCATCGTTATTATTTCTGTTAATTGACTTTCAAATTAATTGTTATTCATTTGTGTATTAATGTTGTTTAATTTTGGGGTTAATCAATTTAGTAATATAATTCTAGTACTATTCGATGCAATTGAGTAATTTTTGTTGAATTTAGTTGAAGATGCTAGCTTTCAGACCAAGTTTAGTTACTTACATGCCTTTTTTTGTTACTCACTTTCATTCGGTTTGATTCCATAGGTTTGTTTAATATATTTATGTGAGGTGTATTTTAATCAAATGAATGAAATTGAATTTAACGGAGGGAGTAGTAAATTATTAACATTAGATATAAATTCTGGCTGAAATTGCAACTCCATTGTGAATCGGTCGGGCGAGATATTTTTCTATGTTTGTCTAAACTTTTTATATTCTTCATTCGCCAATGGAGTCCAACAGTCGCTATCCTTCGGCTATAGAATAGAATGGAATAAAACAAATATGACATGTTAAAATTTGCAGCCCTTCTTTCATTGTGAAGTAGTAGACTGGCGACTACACGATTCTCAATGCACTTTTCATTATGGATCATCTTAGAACAAGTTATCTATGTATCCAACATCCCTTGCCTCGCCATAGGCAAGAATCTTTGCGGCTTTGGGGGTTATGCTGTTGTACCTATACTTTTAATGAATTTTGTGTACGCTTTTTCTGTGATTTGGATGGTCTATTGTAGACTTGTACTATTACCTTCCCAACCAATTGTTACCTTGTTTATTCTTTGTGAGGGTATTTTAATCAACGGTAAACAAATGATTGAAAGTGAGTTGTTGTGGCATTGTGCGATGTTTATGCATGATCTTCTTCATGAAATGCGATTAATGAAAGAATTGGATAAGGTATCTTAGAATGCTTAGATTCACAATCCACAGTTGTTAGAACTTATAGAAAACAAGGTATCAAAATAGCTGTTTTAATAAACCAAAAGTGTCAAATATCAAATTGTATCTTTACTCATTTGGAGAGATTGATAGTCAAAGTTGACCATCAATCTCAAAAGGGGACAATGTAACTGGAATGGAGGTAGTAACAAATAATGCGGCGTATCAAAATAAGAAAATAAAGATCTTCTCTAGACTCCAGTAGTCCAGTACATGGTTGTGTGATGCTAATTAGCTAATGAAGGCTGTTTACAAGTAGTAGAAGCTTGGGCTGGCAGTAGTTTTTTTTTTCCCTTGGTTAATTTGCCTGTTGGTTGACTGAATGGTGGTTGGCTGGTTGTGATAATTACTGGTTACTCGATTTCTAGTTTGTGGAAGATGATTGTTTCAAGACATGCTTCTCTTGTCTACATTTGTAACAATTTTCTTTCGTTTGGTTGACCATGAAGATAATTGTGTAGTACACAATCATTATTAAACTGCTCCAATCGTAAATGACTACCTAGTACCTACATTGAGGTGACTTGAAATTATAGGAATCTTCTTTGTGTATTTATAATATAAGAGCTCTGCTGTTATTTTGTTTGAATGATGGGCAGATACACTCCTATGCATTAGGCACTAGGCTGTATACTGGTTCACATACTTTACCTGTTACTGGGAATGAAGATTTAAAGTGCTAATAATTTGTTCCGTTGTATGATCATGAAGGCTTTCTTTCTCCAATCTTCTATAGCTCACTCTAGATGTGATCTGACATTAGTACCATCTTCTATTTGTTTTGAATCTAGCCTACTCACTTTTTTTTTCTAATAAAGGTAATTTTGTACCTTTCTCGCCTGATGGGATGGGGAAACATATATAAGCGACGCATCAAGGTTTTTGCCTTGGCCTTGTTGATCTACCTGGACTACAAGGTATAGAGAAATACTGCTGAAAACGTATGCTTCTCTCTAATCTGTTTGAAGCTAAAAGTTTCCTTTTTGGGATATCTATCTTACAGGCTTTGCAGCAGAGAGGTAAATGGGTGAAAAACAAAACTAAAAAGGCTTCCCTATGGAAAAAAGCTCATGAGCGCAATGCGCGACGCCTACTTAACTTCATGATTGAAATGGAGGGTTTGTGGGTGAAATTGGGGCAATACCTATCTACACGTGCTGATGTTCTTCCAGAGGCCTATATACGCCTGCTCCAACAGCTTCAGGATTCTCTTCCTCCTCGACCCTTAGAGGAGGTTATTTCTGTCTACTTGTACAGTTTTTTAAATTAACTACAGGAGGAAATGTAGGGATTAAGTTAAATTTTCTACTGCTAGAGGATATGCTTAAAGTGGGTAAATGTTAGTTATCATTGCGTGTCATGTCTTATTGTTTTACAAATCAATTGCCATTGTCTATGTTGCTGGGACTCTTGAATATTACCTCACGTACCCGTGTCGGACACTCAACACTCGGATATGAGTAGGACACTCGAACACTTCATTTAAGACCAAAAACCTGAATTTCTTTTCCTAAAATAGCCGAATCCGACACTTGGACACGCACCCGTGTCGAATACTTCTAAACGAGTCCGAGCAACATAGGCCATTGTGCAAGATAATTTTACATTTTTGATGGGGAACTTGACAATGTTTCACATTGGGGCGCATGCGATGGATACTGTCATCTCAGTGGTCTATGTAACTACAGGAGGTTAGTTGTGCTACAAGCTGTGGTACTTGGACTCTTCATATGACCTCTTCATATGGGCTTTTGAAGTTCTTGTTGGACTTTCTATCAAGGAAAATGTTTTATCTTTTTATTTTATTTTATTTTATATATATAACCGTTTGAACTAATTTTATTTTTTCTGTAGGTCTGCCATACCATTGAGAAAGAGTTGGGAAAATCTGTGGAAGAGCTCTTTTCGGAATTTGAAAAAGCACCATTGGCTACAGCATCAGTAAGATTCCTATCAATATTAACCGAGCTCCTTTGTTTCTTGTCCATCCAAGTACCAATACTCAAGTTATAGAATAAATTTCTTTGTCCTCGACACTCTTTATTGTTTTCATGGATTAATTTTTTATTTTTGTCTAGCTCTCTAATCAATAAGGTTTGGAGGCCATACTCTTTTACTTATTTCTTTCCTTTCCTCTCTTCTGAATGTAGTGATTGTCTGAGCCTGCGCAAGTTACTGCATTTAAGTGACATTCTGTTACTTCTGTATGTCTTGCATCGTTGAAACTTTGATCCATCCTTTGAATTGTTTGTGCTACATTTTCTGTTTGTTTAAGCTTATTATTGTTTCTGTGTCAGACTTTGCAGCCTTGTATACTGTGTTATGTTCTCTGAAATGTAATTAGATTGTGTTTTTTCCTGGTTGTTTACAATGTTCGTCAACAATTTTTTTTATCTTAGAACAAAAGTAATCACATATGTTTTTTTTCTATTTTTTTTTCCTTCTTGTGCTCCGCTTTTTATCAAACTAGTTTTTGTACCCGTGCACTGCACGGGTGGCGATGTAGGGTGTTAATCGAAGTAGATCTTATGTATACATCTTTTTGAGTGGAGGCGTAAGATTAATTCATTAGTAGATTTTAGATAAACTTTTAAAAAGTTATTTTGTTAATGCATACTCATATTAGTATAGTTAAATCTCGCAATATATTTATAGTAGTGCTCGAGACCCACCACCAAACGCACCACCGCACCCAACTACTCCTTTCTACTGAACCTCCCACTCAACTTATATCTCAGCATCCCCCCTACCAACCAACCAATTCATATCTCATTAGTCATCACCTCCTCGATTGAACATCCCCTACCCCCTCTTGTCTCCACCATCCCATACGCCCCCTCACACCGTCCCTCCGACATAACTACCATCCCCTGACCCTTACCTATGTGTGACTCCTAACCCTGACCATACCTGTATGAAACCCCACCCCATTTTACCCACTTATCGCAACCCCTCCCCTATCACAACCTCTAATCCCACCATCGACACAACCCCTTCATATCTTTATTCAAGTCGTCAAATACCAATAGTTTTATTTCTTTTCTTTTGTTTATTATTTTGACACTTGTTTCACAACATTGTTCATCATTTTGTCTTGCACCCAAAAAATTCTACTTACTCCGTTCCATTGAATAGTTTACGTTTTCTATTTTAAGTTGCAGCTGTTCCATTTGATTGTTTACGTTTCCTTAAATGAATTTCTTTGATCAATTAAACGACCTACATACCCTTGTCTACTTTTGTACCTTTTGGTGTGGGTGACAAAAGGTGTGAGACTCCTATGAGGGTAGTTTTGTAAGTACTAAGTACACCAATTCTCATTTAAGATGGCATTATTCGTCTTAAGCTTAAGATGAGTCAAGTTTCATACCACTTGTTACTTTTCCCGAATAGTATCGTCTTAAGGGAGAATTACTATTGTAGGTAGAGCTGGCAAGTCTGACCCGACCCGAGTGACCCGACCCGAACCCGAGCAAACCCGACCCGACCCGAACCCGAAAATAGCGTGACCCGAAACCGACTCGACCCGACCTGATCACGACCCGTAACCCGACACGACCCGATTATCAGTGACCCGAACCCGACCCAGACCCGACCCGATATTGACCCGACCCGATAATGACCCGATTAAATTGATGACCCGACAATTATTAAGCTTAATTTTGATCAAAATGAAAGTGATTTTGTGTTTAGATTGATATGTTTGACTTATTAATGGATTAATTAAACCAAATAATAGGTTAAAAACTAAATTTAATGGTAAAAAATTATAGTAATGTGATTAAGTTACCGGACCCGATAATGACCCGACCCAAACCCGACCCGACCCGATACATCATTTGACCCGAAATGACCCGACCCGATAACGACCCGAACCCAACCCGACTCGACCCGAAAGGGTATGCTGACCCGATATGACCCAAACCCGATATGACCCGACCCGACATGACCCGACCCAAACCCGACCCGACTGACCCGATTGCCACCTCTAATTGTAGGTATGTATATGAAAAGTAGAGACACCCACTTTCTTAATATTTGTGATATTTATGCAAAAATAAACGTAAACAATTCAATAAAAACGGAGGATGTATAACCTTTCCCACTATCATGTTTTCCACCATTTACTTTTTTTTTTGATTTTTTTTCCACCATTTATTTCATTACTTGATCCTTTAATTTTCATGTCAAACGAAGTCTAACTACAAAATATACACAAGTATTCCCACCATTTCTGAAATACCTTTTGTATTCAATACCATATAAGATTTTAAAAGTCCTATTCAAAATTTTGCTTCTCGTATATTTGTAGATATAAACAGCCTTAATGGTCTTGTTCTAAAAAGATTCCAAATGACCTAATCCATAAAACCCTTAAAATAGCAACCTAAAATTTACATGAATAGAGCCACTCTAAAACAATTCATCAACAATGAAAAATACAATTAATATGAGTATATATCATCCCACCCTCACTTGACCAAGTCTCGTAGGAAACGATCTCATACTAAGTTTATTACGAAACCATCAATAGTAGTAAAAATGGTAATATAGGAGTTAAAAAACCAAGTACGAATCGTGAATAAAGGTAAAATAGGTACGCTTATTATGAAAATAGCCAGATAGGTATGTAAAAAAGTGTCATTTTTGCTTACCATCAACAATAAAAAGGTCACAAAAAACAAACGAAATGGTAGGGAAAAGTTGTCTCTCATTAAAAACTTAGTAAGAGATCGTCTGCCAACTACTATTGTTGGGTAGCCCTTATCAAATATCTCCCTTCCAAATAGTAAGAGATCGTCTCTTCTAAGTTTTTGTGCACTGGTATTTTGACCTTGAAATTATTCTCTCACTACTCGGTGTCAAGACTATTATTTATTTTTATAATTTGAAACTTAAAAATTTATCAAAATATTGAACTATTATGAAAGAAATATTTGGTACTATATATGGGGTTCATCTCATCATGATTTTATTATGAGACTATTTCATTCGATATATTGTGACCTTCGTGTTGCTGTTTATTAATCTGTAGTATATATATTTTATAACTATATAAATAATGACGTAAGTATTCACCTTATTATTGTAGTATTGTGGAGTATGTAGAAACCATTTTTATTATGTACTTCATCCATTTTCATATGATGTACCCATTTTATTAAAATACCCCACTCATATATTCAACAAATGGGTACATCATATGAAAACAAAGAAAGTACCATTTTAAATATTGATATAATTTTACAACACCTTAATATGTACACAAGAAAGTCATTATTCTCACATCGTTTCTTTAAATAAATGGGAATTGAAAGAAATCAGTTTTCTCTAATTCAACGTATATAAAATGTTACTGTTACCTTTGTTTATCTACTCATAAAGATTTGTTCATATTCAACTTATATGGAAACGTTTTTTTTTATACTTAGTTCAGGAAAAAAATGTGTAAAACTTTCTTTGAATATTTGAATATCTTTCAACTAATTAGTAAACTAAATTACCCAAAAATCAAAAAATTGAGAATTGATGTAAATCAATTTTCTACAGTATGATGTAATCTTGAAATGGAAAGTCATAACGTAATATTGATCATATTGGAAACATACGGATTAATTGATTATCATATTCTATCAATAGCCTTTAATATTCTTAACTTAAATAAAGGATGCTAATTAAGGACTTGATTAGTTATTTTGTATAATTTGATAGCAATAATATATTTGTATAAAATTATAAGATTTTGGGTAGTCAAATATATCCCGGATATCAAGGAGTATAAAATGATAATATCACGGATTGTATTTGTCACTCTGATTAGAATATTAAATGCACATTTGAAATTATTGTTACTGTGATTTCCTAACATGTATTAGGAAAGCTATTTAATAGTGTTAGGAATTTGTACGTGATTGCCTATATCAATATTTTTTTTATTTTTATAGTTTTAGAATTTCAGCAAATGACATGTGGCGTAGGAGTAGGTGTTGACACGTGGCGATCAAATAGGATGCTGGTTACAGCTTTAATATAATATATGATATATGATGAAGTGGCTGATAGCCTCATTATATGAGTTTTGTCAATGGTTCTCGTGCAGATAGCTCAAGTTCATCGTGCTACACTTTTAACTGGACAAGAAGTGGTGGTCAAAGTGCAGCATGAGGGTATCAAGCATGTCATAATAGAGGTTATGGCGTTTTCATTGTTTTTTATACGCTGGATTTGAAAGAGAAGCGACCTTGAACAAATCTACTATGTGCTGTCAGTGTAATGCTAGTTCACTCACAGGACTTGAAGAATGCAAAGTCGATTGTTGAGTGGATAGCATGGGCAGAACCAGTTTACAATTTTAATCCCATGATAGATGAATGGTGCAAGGAAGCACCAAAAGAACTTGATTTTAACATTGAAGCTGGTACTTGAAAACCTGTGATTTATAATAAATTAATAATCATCATTGCCCCATGTTTTCTAGAATTTCTGTATGTTTCTGGTTAATATATTGCTGTTTCATAGCAGGCATGTGCTAAATGTTTTCTATCTGCTCAATATTGTAGAGAATACCAGAAAGGTAGCTAGCAATCTTGGTTGTAACAAGATAAACAATGGAAATGTAGGATCAAATCATGTAGATGTTCTGATACCAGAGGTTATTCAGGTACTGTTGTCTATCAAATTCTTTGTTAGATGGCATGGTGGATAAAGCTTGTGTAGGCAGCAAATTGCGTCTTGCTGCGTGTCTTTCATTTAGATGGTTTTTACACTAACCAGATTCCTGCTTGTGAAAAGACCATCACAACCAAAACTTTAAGGTGATGATTGAGGCCTCACTAATCTTTTACCTTAACACGCTCCCTCACTCGAATGCCCATTGGGTTTGAAGAGTGGATAATGCGGAGGCCCACCATTTACGTGTGCTCAAATTCCACTTGTGAGATTTTTGGAGGTCCACTGGCTCCGATACCATTTAGGGCTTGCTTGGAATCCATGGAATAGGAATAATCAGGGGGTAAATTTTATTCGGGTGATAATTACTAGGGAAGTTAATTACTTGGATAACGAGTTCCTTGATGATAGGTTTGACATATAAGAGTAATGATTACTGAGGAGATGTTTTACTCCCATAATCATTACCCGGGGGGAGGGTGGGTAATGTAACCCTTCATGAAGGTAATAGTTTCAGGAGGTGAATAATTACTCTAATACCAAACATGGAAAATGATCCTTACATATCACTCCCCTATTCATTTTCTCCCTTTTACCCTCAATCCAAGCAAGCCCTTAAGAAGACCATCACAACCAAAACCTTAAGGTGATGGTTGAGGCTCAATCAATGGTCTTGTACCTTAACACTGGACTTAAAACAATTACTTCTACATGTTGTTTGTGATCATTTCGGAACCTATAGTAAGGTACATAGCGGGAAATCGATATGTGAGGTTTGTCTACTGTCCCTTGATGACTGTTTGATGTTACAAATGTGCTTTTGTGAGCGTGAATTGCACTCTGACAGTAGGGGTTTTGTGGCATGCACATAACTTCAGTAGTCATTTACGTATGTCACAGCTTACAAAAGTAAAGTTTCAAGATCAATTTGATTTCATTATTTTCTTTCTATAGAATATGAAATACCTGATATTGGGTGCCTTAAGCTAGGCTTTAAGGCACTTCTTTTAGATTCTCAAGTGGGATTTAATAAATTGTTTAGTGTGTTAGGATTATTAGCTCATTGTATTGTTCTTTGACAACTATTTGTGTAGCTTGAGCTCATTGTTTTATCTGTTCTTCCATATCTGAATATAGTGAATAACCCCTCCTATGTTTATTGTTTTTTTCTTGCATTTTTTTTTTCTCAGTCAGCTGAAAAGGTGATTATTTTGGAGTACATGGATGGGGTCCGCTTAAATGATTTTGAGTCTTTGCAAGCATTAGGTGTGGACCGAAAAAAACTCGTGGAGGAAATCACGCGTGCGTATGCTCACCAAATTTATGTGGATGGATTTTTCAATGGCGATCCTCATCCTGGTAGACATTCAATCCCTCATTCTGTCCGCCCTCTTGCTTTCTGTTATCTTGAGCAGAGTTTGCCCTCTCAATTCCAGTAGTTATTACCCTTGCTTCTATTTTTTTTTTTTTAAATATGACTGATAATTGTTTCTTTGGTATGTTCAACAAGGAAATTTTCTTGTAAGCAAGGAGTTCCCACATCGCCCAGTTTTATTGGACTTTGGTCTCACAAAGTCTCTTCCAGCAACAACAAAACAAGCTTTGGCAAAAATGCTGTTAGCATCTGCAGAGGTTAGTGAAAGCTATTTGCGTATTTAAGGTGAAGCTCGATCTTCACGTATTGTCACTATCCTTTTTACACTACAAGTTGTAAAAGATTTGAAAATTGTGGCATGCATTTGATCAGCGTTATCTAATCCTATATTTATTATAGACCGGAAACTAGGGATTGTAATGAATGGCATAAATATATAGAAATTCATATCAATCAATACTATATATATTCTAGAAACTAGGGACTTTTATGTAATTAAATAAATCTATACAAATTAATTATACTATATAGTTTTAAATCGATATCAATGTGTGAGATAGACTTGACCAAGGGACTTCAGTGTAAATATTATATAGTTAATACTTGAATATGATGATTTTCCTTAAAATAAACATGCCCCACTTATGGTATTAATTAGTATAAAGATGTTAATTATTTAACAGACACAAATATAATATAAGTATGTTATACTCCCTCCTACTCACTATGATATTCCACATTGCTTTTTGGGTAGTTTTTAAGAGGAATGAAATTTGTGGTGGAAAATGGAGGAAATGGAAAGAGAGGAAATGTGGGGTTACATGTCCTAAGAACCACAAATTATGGACTAATAAGGAAAGTGGGAGATCTTAGTGAATTTGTCATTTTAGGAAATGTGGAAGATGTTAGAGAATAGGAGGGAGTATTTTGGAAACTATTAAAAGGTAAATAAATCAAGCTATATTTCCAAAAAAATATAATATTCCATAATTATTTCTATTTGATTTAATATAAGTCAAGTTCAAATGAGTCCACCTAAAATGGTGAGTCCTTAAGTCCTAATCTAAGCCATTGATCTTCTAAGATTGATGGTTGAGATTTGAAACTTTTTAAATGAAACTTTAGTGTTTTATAATTGTAACTTTAATCTGTAAGTGTAATTTTAATTCTTTATAATTGTAAATTTAATCTCTTATAATAATTTTGTAAAAAAAAAATTTAAATTTATGTTATACAATGTAATTTTAAATATAAATTTGATTTTTTGAGTGAAACTTTAATGTTTTACGAGTGAATTTTTAATGCTTAAAAGCGAAACTTTAGTTTTTTTAGGTCATTTTTCAATGTAAAATTTGAATTTATGTAATAATGTAATTGTGACTAAAATTTTATACAATTTCACGGATTTTAGAGTGAAATTTTAATATTTTAAGAGTGAAACTTTAATGCTTAAAAGTGAAACTTTAGTTTTTTTAGGTCATTTTTAATTATAAAAATTTGAATTTATATTTTAATGTATTTGTTATTAAAATTTATGTAATTTCACAGATTTAAAAGTAAAACTTTAATGTTTTACAAGTGAAACTTTAATGCTTAAAACTGAAACTTTAATTTTTTTAAGTCATTTTCCGATATAAAAATTGGAATTTATGTAATAACGTAATTCTGACTAAATTTTATGTAATTTCAACATTTTTTGAGTAAAACTTTAATGTTTTACGAGTGAAATTTTAATGGTAACGAGTGACTTTACATTTTTTTTTATAAGGCCATTCTCAATTTAAATATTGAAATTTCACTAATTTATAGTGATTAAATGGAACTTTAATGTCAAACGAGTGAAACTTTAATGGCTTAAGTTTGCAACTTTATTGCTTAACGAGTCATTTTATATATAAATTTTTTATGTAACTTTAACGCTATATAATTGAAACTTTAATGGTAAATGTTTGAAACTTTAACTAGTTTAGATCCCGCGCAATGAATGCGCGGTATTTATAGAGTTAATAATAGACACCTCTAGCAATATATGCATGGTATTTATAGAGTTTTACTTTTTAGTATATTATATATAGAATTTAAATTGACAATTCACTTATTTTTCATGTTTCTTCTTAATGTATTTTGATTAGAGAAATAAATAAAAGTAAAAATCGTAAGAAGTAATAAAATAAGTATTTTTTTTGAATTTTTTTTGTTTTTTTACCGAGAAATTAATGACAATGTTAATTTACAAATATTTACTAATATAACATATTTTTTAGCTGCAAATTTTTATCATAAAAAGTCAATGAATTTTAACAAATACTCAATCCTATTCAACCTATAGTTCCCCTTTTATCTAATATATGCGAAGAGTATTATAATGAAAGGGAACTATACGCTGAATAAGTGGGAGTATTTACTAATACCACATTTTTTAGCCGCAGCTTCTTATCATAAAAAGTCAATAAATTTTTATCAATAAGTTCTTTAAAAAAATAATTTTCCTTATCCTAAAAAAATCGGAGATAATTTTGTGCAGAATGTGAAATAGTAAATGTTATAAATATTTAAATACAAATGATTTTATCCATATAAATATCTAATATATGCGAAGAGTATTATAATTTTGCAGATGGCAAAATTAGAGCATTAACCTTATTTTTTTTGTTCTCATCTTAGCCCTCCATTTCCAAGATCCAATGGCCCATAATGGGACTTATGGAGTCACATGTAAGAGGAGGACTCATTTGATCTTATTACTATATATATATATATATATATATATATATATATATAAGCCTCTTAAAATTGCATGCCTAAATAGTAAAAGTGCGATTCTATTATTAGTGACAAGAATTGTAGTAACATTGGATATAGTAATATTATAATAATCATTCATTTGAATAGTCAAAGTAAACAATATTGACAGCGAGTGGGAGTAGTGAAAGTAATAGACGTAACAGCGGAGTAGTTGACTGTTTTACCCTTATTAAATTAAGGAAAGTAATACTATGTAGAAAATTAATACGCGCGTATTAATTCACAACACGTTTTCGAATTAATTCACACTAATTCGCAAATTATATATTAAAATCAACGAATTCTAAAAGTTCGATTCGTGTATTAAAAAATAAAAATTCAAGATGAATTCGCCTATTTTAGGGAGTCTTTTACTCTTTACCCTTTAAAATTATAGACATTTCTTAAAGGAAATATTGAGTAACCGGTAACGACTAATAGTCATAAACAGCTACCCAAATTTTACAATAAGATGGTCTTACGACGGTCTCACACGGTGAGACGATCTATTTTCAAAAGCAAATATATTATAAAATACTAAAACAAAAATTAATTCTTCAAAAATATTCTAATTTAGAATGTAATTATGACCTCTTATAAGCGTATTAGTAATTACGAATTCGCTAATTGCTTTGTTTTGTAATACTTTGCATATTGAATTCTCTATTTTGAGCGAATTGTGAATTCGAATTATGTGTATTATGAATTCGGCAACCCTGATCCTAGGTATAAGTTTTGAAAAATGGGATTATACTAGCTATAAGTTATCAATTTACCCTAATTTATAATACTATATAGTATTAGGAAAGTAATACTATGTAGAAAATTATAAATGTGTACTCCAAATAATGTTAGGAAAATAATTAACTTGGAAAAAACAATTAAACTTAATAGTGCAGTCATAAACTGTTGTGATGGAAAAAAAAAGTTGGAACGAGATGGAAAAAAATGTACACGACTTTCCTTTATTAAAATTGATGATATTATTGTGATGTAAATATGATTTATTTATTTTTCAGTAGTAGCTGCAGGAGTAGTGAAAGTAACAATAGTAGCATCAAGATTAGTGAAAATAATTGTAGTAACAATAGGGTAGTGAATGTGTTTCATTATTTGGTTGACATATCTTAATCATAATTTTGAGCAATGTCATAATATTAGCAAAGTGATTAATTAAGGTAATAGTAGTAGCAACGGGTAGTAAAAGTAACAGTAGTAACAACAAGAGTAAAGAAAGTAACACTAGTAACAACGAGAGTAGTGAAATGAAACTAAGAGTAGTAACATTGAGAGTTGTGAAAGTAACAATACTAGCAACGAGAGTAACGAATGTGTCTAATAATTTGGTGGATAAATTTTATCTTAAATATAATTTTAAGAATATCATACAAAAATGTATTATAGAATAGGGAATATGTCTCATAATTTGGTTGATAAATTTTATCTTAAATCATAATTTTAAGAATATCATACAAAAATGTATTATAAGTGGGAAATGTATGAATTAGGCGAGTCAACGCAATTCTATTTCATAAAAATAAAATTTAATAGTTAAGTTTAGGTTAGCCCGGGCGGGATCGGGCACCGAAACTAGTAGAGACCACAATTTATGTCATGTCCTTGTGCGTTATCACACCGAGAACTTTCAAAATGTCAAGCCTCAGAAAGAGGTACTTGAAGGGCAGGGGAGACATGGATAATTGGACGGATTTTTCATGGACAATGAACATCATTAGTATCAGCTAGAGTACTAATTTGTTTTGTGGATTTCAATTGGGAGGGGAGGCATGGATAATCGGACGTATTTGTATATTGACAACGAATATCTTTAACTGATTCAAATTGGAGGCATGATTTTACTTTCCCACAAACACATGTATGATGCGTTTGAGTACTTTATCATTTGTTTGCATTAGCATAGGATGGATGAATCCTGTTTCATAGTAATTATTTGGAGCCATAACAACTCTTTATTCTGTGACCATGGTCAGGAAAGTGCATATGTACTATGTAAATATATGTTCAGCAGAGATGGGGTATGCTGTTTTCGTTTCCAATGAGGCCAAATACTCACTATCCTTCGGCTTTGGAATATGATGAAATAAAGTAAAATGGCTCACTAGAGTTTTTATGCTTCTTGTATATGAAGTACTAGAGTGTAGATGCATTTTCGATTTAATTTTCATTACAGGTTAAGGCTGTTACATCCAACCCCCGTTCTATCACAAACGGGAGCCGTTGATGCGTTAGAGTAAATGTTATTGTTTTTGTTGAAAGACGGTGTATGTTGTATAGGTTGAAGTGATTTAATTAATATGTTCCTCTTTATGGAAAAGACTTGCTAAGGGGCAGTTAAACCTTCTTTGGATGAGATCCAATGATTATATTATCCGATTCTCGTGGCGACGTAGTTGATTTTATGTTTATCTTTTATTTGTAGCTTCCCATAAGTTTCTGAAGCAAATGAATTTTATGCATCTTGTAATGCTGTGAGACGTAAAAAATAAGTTATGCTATTCCCATGGCAGGGAGACCACGTGGCTCTTTTGTCTGCATTTTCAGAGATGGGACTGAAGCTGCGCATGGACTTGCCTGAGCAGGCCATGGAGGTGACAACTATATTCTTTCGTAGCTCGACACCCGCAAGTGAAGCTCCGGTGAGTATCTCACTTACTATGAAAGTTAGTTGTTTATGACATATTTGGTCTTGTACTGAACTTCTGTTCTGTGGCTAGCACGCATTAAAAAAGTTTGCGGAAGAAAGAGCCAAAAATATGAAGACCATACAGGAGAAGATGAAACTTGATGAAAAAGAAGCTAAACGGTTTAATCCTGTAAGTCTATGTTATTTGAGCATGTTGTGATTGATAAAATTTTCCGTACGATGATCTAACAGAACTTATTTGATGTATTGACTTCTAGGTTGATGCCTTTCCGGGAGATATAGTGATATTTTCTCGGGTACTTAATCTTTTAAGAGGTCTGGTGCTGAATTCCGGAAGTTAAATTTATTTATTGTTATTGTAATATCTCATAGTTCTCCGAACAAGTCTCTAAATGGATTTCGCCTGTTTTAACTGAGAATTGGTATTGCACTAGGTCTGTCTGCCACCATGGACGTTCGGATTATCTACTTCGATATTATGAAGCCATTTGCAGAGTCTGTCTTGGGCGGGTGTGCTTTTTATCAATCTAATATTCTACTAGATTTTTTTTTTTATATTTCCAATGGAGCCAAAGATTCATTACTCTTTGGTTCTGGATTATGATGGAATAAAGCAAAATGGCTCACTAAAGTGACTGCGCTTCTTTCTCTTGTGAAGTAGTGGTCCTTCGATGCAGTTCTCGACGCAATTTTCATCTTGGGTCATTCGGAAACAGCCTCTTTGTGTTGCTAACACAAGGGTAAGGCTGCGTACATCCGACCCCCCCTTACCTCGCAATTTGCGGGAGCCATTGAGGCACTGGGGTAATGTTGTTGTTGTTGTTGGTGTATTATTATTTTTATTATCGTTCACGCATGTTTGTGTATTTTTTGTGTATCAGAATCATTAACAAGGGACCAAACGTAAATAGACAGTGGATCTTTGACACTCCTGTACACTCAGTTGTAGAAGACAAGCTGCGGAAGCTCTTAATTGATTTAGGAAATGCTGGAAAAATTCTTGGTATTCAGGTAAGTTCCCATGCTTGATGTTGATTAACTATGACCAACATGATAGTAATGATCTTAGAATGTTATACTTTGGATATTGTATATCTTTTTTGATTGTGCACGTCCCTCCTTGTTGGTACATAGATTTCTATTGTACACTAGAGAACGAATGTGAATGGTTCTTAAAATACCATTTGTTTGCAGGTTGCGGTTTTCTAACCTATACTTTTTTTCTTGAAGAGAAGTATGATGTGTTCTTTTTTCCCACTATTTAGGATCTATTATTTAAGAAGATGAGGATTGGTAGAGATTTGAGACATGTGATTCATAGAGCCAAAGTAGTATAGGTGAAATAAAAGAGTGACACATTTTTTTTTATTTTTTTATGTTTTTGGGTCATGCCGTATAGATTGAAGGGAAACATTTATAACACATGAGTACATGACATTGTGCACAACATGCACTAGTACATGTTGTGCCATGAAATAGAGCCCCGTCCATAAGATGAATGCGGATAAGATGTGTATGATACTGTGGATGTGGGGTTACACAAAGAAGGATCCGATTGAGAAAATGGCAATTAAGGAGAAAGTAGGAGTTGTATCTATGTATCCTCGCTTAAGGTGGTCTGCCACGTGAATCGAAGACCAAGTGAGGCACCAGTTTGGAGCTTGAGCATGCGATAAGATTTTGAGAGATGCAAGAAGATTTATGAAATAGATAGAGAGTAATTTGAAGAGAGTTGGGTTTTATTTTGGCTTGAGGAATACATGGCGTTAAAGAGGGCAGAGTTGCGTGAAAGAATTTATGTCCTTAAAAGAGATTGAGGTTATTTTTATGTCTTATTATTTGATTATTGTTACTTTGATTTTGTTGTAAACTTGAGTTTGCTGTTCTAAAATTTCATCACCTATGATCGGTTAATTCAAAAAGTTTTAGCATCTGCATATTGTTTGGATGGACAAATTTGGAGTAACAAGGTGAGGAGGGTTTGAGAAGGGGTTGTTTTCTATTGTTTGTATATAGGGTTGTTGAAGCCTGAAGGAAGGGATTAGAAGATAAATGGAGGAATTGATTTTTCTTCTCCTTTAATGAAGCAAATCCTAACCAAGTGCTGTGAGTGCAGTAGAGCGCGGGTCACCCTCAAAGCATGCAATGGCATGAATTGCGAGGTCCCGGGTTCGACTCCCTGCATGGGCAGTATGCGGTTATTGCACGGGGACTTTCGGGGTTTGTTAAAAGAGAGTGCCGGCTTAGCGTGCTGTCGCGTATCTCTCGGTGTTTGGTCACTCATAGGTGTATCGCCCTAGGCTGTTAATTAGAGATGTTCCTCGTTACCAAAAAATGAAGCAAATCCTTTCATGATTGGAAACATTTTGAGGGACATAGTACATAATGGCGAATCTCATATCCTTGTAGAGCTAAACCAGTTATAATGAGCTTGACTCTAGAGTCTTAATGTTCCACCTATTGCTCTCACTTGCTAACGTTGTGATGACACACTTTCTAAGTGAAAATTTCTACGTTTACTTAATCTTTTACTCTCAAAGTATCATTTATCAAGATCTTATTTTCTGCAATATTGTAATATCCTTAGGTATGTGCTTATAAAGATGGAGAAGTGATCATTGACACTGCTGCTGGAGTTCTTGGAAAGTATGATCCCCGCCCAGTTCAACCAGATTCTTTATTTCCAGTCTTTTCAGTGACAAAAGGCATTGTAGCTGGGTTGCTGCATTGGTTGGTGGACAAAAGGTGTGAATTTGATAGCTAGTGCTTTTAACATTTCTATGTACGACTATTTGAAATTCTAAAGCTATAATAGGAACTCCATAAGAGTAGGCAAACAACACGAGTCAATATAGGAGAGGCACGGGGGAAAATTTGCTCAAAAAAAAGACAGGAGATTGTTAGGCCTTGAAATGGTTTGGCTCATACACAGAAGGAGGAGAGAAAATCCACTTCATAAGCCCACAAAAGTTCCATCCTAAAACCAACTGGTATAGAAGGAGTAACTCCTTGGTTTATAAAGTAGCAAATTCTCTCCTTATTTTGTCAATGCTGGACACTCACATGTGGGTAAACGACATCATATGAGCTCTTAAAAGAGATGATATACGAAATTGAGCAGTAGGCATCTAGGATTATAGAGGATGTGTGAGAACAGTTAGAAACCAAAATATGAAGGTTGATAGATATAAAATGTTGATAGTTGGTCAACAATTGTAGAAAATTTGATGGAGAGAGTAATGGAGGCTGAAAGTGGTTTCTTATGATAGATATTGTGCTCTAGTTATCTCATGGAGTGGAGTATATTCTTACTTGGGATTTAATCACCTAAGGCTGCACGACATTTAAAATGCTGCAGTTGGCAGGAAGTTAGAAACTTTAGGCTGATACAATGTTGCTAGAAGTAATTATTTCAGACAACATTTGTGGTCCTATTATCAAGAGATGTAAGAATATAATATATGCAAGTACATTGGATACCTAATTTTATTTTATGATCTCGACACAAGGCATTTCAATTTTCCCCTTGTACAGTACTTGTTTCTGATGGAGCCAAAGACTCATTACTCTTTGGTTATGGATTATAATGGAATAAATCAAAATGGCTCACTAAAGTGGCTGCGCTTCTTTCTTTTGTGAAGTAGCGGTCCTTCGATGCAGTTCTCGACGCAATTTTCATCTTGGGTCATTCGGAAACAGCCTCTTTGTGTTGCTAGCACAAGGGTAAGGCTGCGTACATCCGACCCCCCCTTACCCCGCAATTTGCGGGAGCCATTGAGGCACTGGGGTAATGTTGTTGTTGTATAGAGTACTTGTTTCTGATCTTCCGGATGAAGGGGAGGAAAATAATTTGGCATCATCCTTAAATCACCCATTGTTTATTGGAAACGAATAGCTTTTTTGTATGCCTCTATTGAAGACTGAGGAGTTCCCAGTTGGGTGCTGAAGGAAACTACAAGTCTTGTGAGTTGTGCCCTTTTTGGTCTCATCCTTCCTTCACTTGTATCCTCAGGGGGGGGTAGATGGGCGGGTCGTGGGTGTCTAGAAAAAAGCAGTAATCTAAAGAAATACTCTCTCCAATTCGTGTTTTCTTCCCACTTCTCTTTCTATCCTTTTTTGGGAAAGTTATCTTGGTGACCTTTTACTGAATTACCCCCAACATTCACTAATTACTAGCCGAAGCAATTAAATTATACTCCATCCATTACACCCTCCTTCCTAGAGCCGTCAAAAGTCGACCCGACCTGATAGAACCTGAAATTTGGGCAAACCAAATCTACCGGACCCGAGGCTAAACTGATAACATATAGCAGCTTTATTTGTTCCAACGTTGCTGTCCACCATTTGCATCCACCACCAGCATTGCCGTCCACCCCACGCTGCCGGCTACCTCCATTCATCAATTCCAGATCTTCGATTTGGCAGATTTGCAAACCGTTTGTCCGGTGGTGGGATTGTGGCTGGTGGTGGGTGACTCTGGTGGTGATCTCGTTGGTCGTTGCTGCTATTGGGTCCGTGGGGATGGTGGTGGGTTAGTCGTGTAGCGGTGAGTTCGTTGGGTGGTTGACTCCATGAATGGTGGTGGTTCGTGTTGGACAAGTTGGTGGTGGCGATTCGTGTTAAGGTGGTGGCTGTTGGTGGTGTCGGATGATGGAGACTCGCCAGCCAGTAGTGAGTGATGGTATGTGGTGTTGGCCCAGCGGACGAGGGTGGTGGTTAGTGTTAAGTCAGGTGAGAGGTTGTTAAAGTGGGGTTGGTGGGTGGAGTTCGGGAGTTGTGACTTGGGTTAATTGTGTGGATGTTTGGTGATTTGGTGAATCGGTGAGGGTGAGGGTGAGGGAGGGACAGGATTGTCTTTTTAACACTTGTTAAAATGTAGATGAAACCAAATAGGAAGGAAAAAAATTGGAGGAAGTATTACATAATCAATTAGTTTCTCCAACAATATGCAATTTAATTTATTTCCCCTTCAAGGGGCCGAGGGGGAATGTCCGTTGGATTTCTGTTGCTGTTCAATTCTTTTCATGAAACATTCAACCCACAAAAATAATCGGTGCACACTGTTGCAACCGAATAGAAGAGGCTAGCTCCAAAGATCTTTTAAGGTTCCTAACCTTGATATGTCATATCCGACTTCCTTACTTTATTCCTATAGAAGTGAAGACCACACTACTTAATTAAATTTGCGCTCAAATTCAAAAAAAGAGCATTGAGCTAAGTACGCTACCAAGAGTACCAACAACTAACAGTAACAACATTAGCTTAGTGCTTCCATGGCTGAGTAGGGAAGGGTACACCGAGTGTGGTTTGTGGATGAACCATAATGATATCGCATCGAGAATTGTATATACTGATTGGTACTTTACTATATAAGCAGAATATATAGTTTAGTGGGTCATTTCACTTCATTCCATCGTGTTCCAAAGCCTAAGAACAGTGAGTATATGGCTCCATTGAAAATGGAATATACTACCAGGAACAGAGGCAAAATGAAAGAGCACCAGCATAGCATAAAATACCAGCTTTATGAACACTCGCTCCCCTTGTCTTATTTTTCCCCCTTTCAAAAATTCAAACAATTAAGGAACTTGATTTTTCATCCATAGGAAAATTTTCTTTTGCCTATTATATCTCCTATGAGTTAGTTTATAATTCTTTGCTCCTGACCTGCAGGAAACTAAAATTAGATGACAATATAGCCAATATCTGGCCTGACTTTGCATCCAACAATAAGGAGAACATTAAGGTACTTTACTCCATTATAGCTTTTTTCAAGGGACATCCTTTAAGTCTTTACTTTGATATAAACTTCTTGTTTTGTTTCTCTGGCATTTCATGTCTACTTTTTTATTCCTTATTAAATTGCCCTTTTTGCAGGTCCATCATGTTCTTAACCACACTTCTGGTCTCCATAATGCATTGGCCAACATCATGAGAGAAAACCCCTTATCGTTGTCTGACTGGAATGAGTGCCTGCAACGGATTGCTGGGTCTTGTCCTGAATCTGAACCTGGGCAACAGCAGCTATATCATTATCTTTCGTTTGGCTGGCTATGTGGCGGAATAATTGAGGTTTTGAACTTTTATATTCTTTTACTCATCGGTTAACATGCTTTTAGCGTTTACCACTCATTGCTCCGTTTAGGTTCAAGTACTTGATTGATCCTATTTTGATGTTGCTCCCATTACATTCCGTTTCTTGAAAGAATAATCAGATTCTCTTATTTGTGAGATCTGTGTTGATGAAGACTAGCGATACTGGTCTTGAATTGGAGAATCTTTCTGGGTTTCCTCGTACCTGTGCTGAAAACAGAAGAGCCTAGATAATAATGTTAATTTTGGTTTACAAACTCATGTTTCTGCCTGTTTGGCTTCTGTTATTACTTGGTGAGTAATATAATTTGCCCGGACTTCATATGTGATTTGATGTTTAAACAGCATGCAACTGGAAAGAAATTTCAAGACATCCTTCAAGAAGTATTGATTCAGCCACTTCATATTGAAGGCGAGATGTACATTGGTATCCCTCCAGGCAAGTCCTTAACTATCATATGCTGTCATATATAAGGGAAAGACACCTGCAAGGCTGCAAGAATGTTGGACTATGTAGAGAAAATGGAAAATTAATGAAAATCTGAAAAAATAAATTTAAAGGGAAAATCAAAAATAATTTCTGCATGGTCGTCTTGTTTTTTTTTGTTTTCCATTTACAACTGACATTACCTGACCTAATATACTCATGCAGGTGTGGAAGCTCGACTAGCTGCACTTACGCTAGACACTGATGATCTCGAGAAGCTTTCTGCCCTAAACGCTCGTTCTGATTTGCCCTCTACCTTTCAGCCTAGTGAAATTGCTCAAGTTGCTACTGCCTTCCCTGCTCTGTTTAACTCCCTCCCTATTCGCCGTGCTATTATACCTGCTGCAAATGGACACTGCTCTGCTCGTGCTCTTGCACGGTACTATGCTTGTCTGGCTGACCATGGCACTATTCCACAATCTCCTACTTCTTCCTTGCCACCTCTTGGCAGCCATACCCATATCCCTAAGTATCCTTCTCTGAAACCTCCTAAAAAGGAGAACGGCAGCAAAAAAAACCGCCTCGGTTTCGTTTCCTTGTGTAGAACCATGATGTCGGAAAAGTTCAACTATGAAAAAGGTACAAAAGATGGTAAAGGTCCAACTTACGATCGGGTCCCGACTGACGAGGGTACCAGCAGTTCCATAAATACCGAACAAAACACAAATGGTGAAATTGCTCATAGTAATGAACATCAAAAGAAGCCCATTGAACTTTTTAGCAATCCTAAAATCCATGATGCATTCATGGGTTTAGGAGAATATGAGAAGTTTGTTTTTCCTAATGGTGAGTTTGGGTTAGGGTTTAAACGGATAACTTCGTTTGATGGATCTGTTAATGGTTTCGGTCACTCGGGAATGGGTGGATCTACTGGCTTCTGTGATGCCAAAAATAGATTTGCAATAGCTATTACTCTGAACAAAATGTCTTTTGGGGCTACAACTGGACAAATTATTCAGTTGGTTTGTTCCGAGTTAAACATCCCTTTACCGAAGGAGCTTAAAGGACTTGGTAGTGGGGGTGAAAATTCTGAGTTGAGTTCTGGAAGGCCACTGATTAATTAACTGATGCAAATATATAAATTTTATTGTATTTTGCATCTGATATCTCAAATAAGCATTTTTAAGTTTTGTTGTGCTTTCTGTAGTTATATAATGTATGTATTGATATTTGGGACCTAAGGATCACATTTATACTAGGCTAAAGTGTATTAATTCAAAAATAGCATCAGTAAAAGTTTTTTGGGGATAAGTCACATGTGAAATCATATATCTATCCATCTACATTATTGAAGGAAGTTTTTTTTTCGAGCGATTATAGAGACTCCAACTTTTGTGATATACTAAAGAATTCTAAAAATTTGAATTTGCATTTAAATAATAGAGTTTGTAGATTGATGATTACAAAAGTTTGGATGATAACAATAAATTTTATTTTAACAAATAAATAATGTATTAACAATAACTACGTACATAGAGTCTATTAGTGCTATTTGTATTGGACCCAAAGTCTATTTGTATATAATATATAACTAGTTTTAAACCTGTGCAAAATTGCACGGGTATGTATTTAGGTTGATATGAATGTTTTTTTGATGAATTTTTCATTTGCATTTCTATTATAGTAATCTAATTATTAATTATGTAATTATGTAATTCATTTCGACTACATGCAATTAATTTCATTTATTCCGATTCGATGTAATTATTTCATAAATTTTTTTCTAAGACGGAAATTGTCGCATGTTTGCATTGGTTGACGATTTGAATAAATAAATTCTTTGCGCATCAATGGGACCCACAAATGACGTGGCTTAATCTCCATTGAATATTGTCTTTTGAATTAATAAAGATAAGATTATAAATGCTTCTCACAACTACTATAACTCTTGCATAAATTTCCCTTCCCCCTTATCCTCAACACAAATTCTCATTATAGACGGACACTATCCGTCTATACGTACAGACGGATACCATTTTCCCTCACAAAATACCCATTTGCCATAAAGTGGGAAGCACATGGGGGGTGCCCCACCTTGTTCCTCTACCCATTTTATTAGAGGTCTTTATCCGTCTGTTCGCCTCACCCGTCTATACCAAGACCTATTGTACCCTCAACAACACAATTGTCTTCATTATAGCTTTTCTAATATTGTTTACGAGGTAATTCTAAAAATTTATTGTTTTTTTTCTTAATATTTGTTGATTATATGTTATGTGATAAGAATTCATGCAGTTTGATGTAGCTTTCTTTTTCATTCTTATCGACTTATGATTTTATTTTCCCTAGAGATCATTCACGCCATTAGTATGACTTTGAGTGAAGATTACAAAAATTTGGCTGATAACGAAGATTGTATAATGGTATATGGTGCAATGACGTGTAATTAAAGGTAAAACTTTCATAGTTTAGTGGTATTTTGGGCTTCTTTTACTACAAATAAACGTTGAAAGTAGTGAAATTTGTTAGGTTAGCATAATTATTTTGCTCAAATTTGTAGTAGTAAAATAACGGTTTTGTTAATTTATTTTACAGATCAGGGCTTCGTGATTGATTAAGTATTAAGAGCAAAACAAATCAATCTTAGCATTTCAAAGTGCCACAATTCTTCACAAACCACACCAGGCAAATTTATAGAGCTGGTCTTGGATATATATATATATATATATATATATATATATATATATATATATATATATATATATATATATATATATATAGGTGAGATCCGGTGAGAACGAACACTCGGTGAGAAAAAAGTAGATACATTGAAATATAGGTAGATACACCCTTTTTTTTTTTTTTTTTTTTTTTTTTACCAAATCTCAAATACAACTTTATCTATAATAGATACACTTTTTTACATAATTCTAGATACATTTTTTTAGGGTGTAGATACATTTTTTTTATCGAATCGCAGATACACTATAACCTATCATAGATACACTTTTTATAACTGCATTTTTTAATGGTGTAGATACACTTTTCACATAAATTCTAGATACGTTGTATAACAATGTAGATACATTTTTTCCAATTCTAGGTATACTTTTTTCTCACCTATGATTAATGTGTCTAATAATAAAATTAATGTATCTAATGATATTTTGTATCTAGAAATATATACACCCGTAATTACATAATTAATCCCTCACCAACTAGCACACCACCCTCGATACCCACGAGTAAAATGTAAACATGTACTCGTATATAGTAAGTTAGTGTAACTAAATGTTAGTTTGATGTACGAGGAAGTGGTAAACTAGCCCCTTAAGTTTGCATCAATGTGAGAATAACCCCCTTAACTTTATTTTGGTGTAAACAACCCCCATAACTTTGTAATAAAGTGAAATCAAACTCCTTTCACTTTTCCGGTCAAAATCTCGCCGGATTGTTAATTTCTCACCAATATCTCACCAATATTACGTATAATTGCTCATAATTTAACACTGAGATTTGGGTGCAACTTTTACAAAATTAAATTGCTACGTCCGTAAACAATTGGCTCGGAAAAAATAAGGAAACCTGAGATTGTTATCGCCTCTTTGAGAATAGAATGCCATGACATCATTTAGTCTTCAACAATGGAACTCTCCTCGCTCGCTTCTTTAAAAATAAATTTATTTATTTATTTGGCAAAGTTGAGAAAAGGAAAAAAGAAGTGATAATGTTGGTGTTGAGTGTTCTGGGTGATAGACAAGACGTCGGGGAGAGAGAAAGTCAGAGGTAGGAGTGGTATGACATATGAATTGTTGGATAATGTGCTAAAATAAGGCGTATAAATCTTACGGATACATGCATTTGTATAAGTATATAGAGCAGAAAGGGTGAAAATTATACGTAATATGTACAACATATGAGATATTGGTGAAAAATTGGCAATCCGGCGAGATTTTGACCGGAAAAGTAGAAGGGGGCTTGATTTCACTTTAGAGCAAAGTTATGGGGGTTATTTACACCAAAATAAAGTTAAGGGGATTATTCTCACATTGATGCAAACTTAAGGGGCTAGTTTACCACTTTCCTGGTTTAATGTACTTAAAAAGAAAAAGACATTAGTTCATTTAAGAACTACACAAACATTAGTAATGAACACATACAGTATACACATTTACATGAATGATGAATCCCTGACTATGTTTTTACTTCATTCAAACTGTGTTTTCATATAAAATCGTAAATTCTTATAGAAAGCTATCCTAAAATACTGAAAAATTCCATGATTTACTTCATTCAAACTGTGATTTCATACAATAACATCAATTTCACTCGATAATCCACACTACAATTCTATTACCTTCACGAACAATAATTAATCGACACTGATGCAATAATTCCTACGATACACAACATTTCGTCCTTCACTTACCAAATCTCATGACCCGAGTCAGACGCGTCGTTCACGGAAGTGATCACGTTGTGCAGTAAATATGCTACCTGAGTATTTTCTCTGCCGCCATATGAGTCGTCTTGGACCTTGCCGACCACCAGAATTGAGCTAAATGAAATCGTATACTAATACATAAAACGTCTTGGTGGCCTGGTGGGCACCGAACGTTTTCTCCGTTGGAGCACCGTCGCCGCTCCATTTTCGTTTCCTGACCCGCCCTTGAAAGTCGTCTTTGAAACACGACCAACACAGCCACATTACTTATCAAGCAACCACCATTATTAACAATCCCCAATACCATAAACCATCACTAATCACTGCCATTAAGAATCGAACACACACCAATTGAATCAAGCACACAAAGTGAACCTAGCAATTGAATTGCGAAATCAAACTCAAACAAAAACAATTACTATACGAAAATGAGAGAAATTGTTCACTTACGAAACCTAAACCGAAGAAATTGAGGTGGAATGAACGTTGTTGTTCGTCGTTGTTTATCGCTTGAATTTGTAAAGAAATCGAGTGAAATAGAATTGGGGAAAAAATGAAGATAGACAAAGCAGGTAGAAAGAAATGAGAGTAGAGACAAAGTGTTGATCTGGGAAAAGGTGTTTATACGCTGCTTATGATTGGGATTGTATCAGCCGTGATTTTATTTTTTAATCTAATGGTTGTAGGTCGTTTTTACCGTTCTCACCGAATAGTCGTTCTCACCGGATCCTATATATATATATATATATATATATATATATATATATATATATATATATATATATATAGGGGCGGGTTCGATTTAACGAAGCGAGTTACAGTGCGAACCGCATTTAACTACCTCAAATCAATAAAACACGCGACTACCACCCCCGACATTAAAAGCTTTCTAACTTACACAAACCAACCCTGCTGACATTAGTCTCTTTATGTTTTTTTTCATCCCCTTCCACCACCCGCGACCCTCCCTCCACCTCCCCAGACCACCACCCTCCGACGGCGACCTACTTGACGGGAGTCCGACGCCGATCACGCAGACGTGACTCTGACGCCGACGGTCTTGCTTTTCATCTTCTCCATTCTTATTTTTAATGCCTCTTTGTTCTATCATTCACGCAATCGCCATTGCTCCGGCGACCAATTCCATTCTCCGGCGACTCACTCCAGCATACTATCGCTGAATTTCCATTGCATCTCCCTTCTCCGGTGAGTTAGTTATTTTCAACTCCTAAAAACTTGTGATTTTAATTCTAGATCTACTAAAAAGAGGTGGAAATTCGAAAAAAACGTTGTAAAAATGGACTAGTCGGTACATTTTGACTCGGGAAATGTTCTCCTCAGCTAAATTTGAAATCAAAGAAGAAATACCATGTGTTGCTACATCGTAGCTAAATCATATATCATGTGAGATTAAATTATTTTAATTGATTTCCGGGTTTTGCTCTTGTAAATGTTGTCCGTTTTGGTGCATCTTGGTAAGTACTCCATTATTTAAATCCAACTCTCTTACCGCTAGTTTTTGTTTATCAGCTTGTTGTTCACCTCTGGTACATAATCTCTATTGTGATGTCTGACATTTGTGAATGTTGGTTCAGGTTGCATGGTGTTTGTGATGAGAATCCTTTGGCGTCTTTGATTGGTAGACTTGGGCTCCCCTTGTATCGCACTAGTGGTGATAACTCTGTGTTGTATGACCACGATTTAGAGAGGTAACTCTTTGGTCCAATATTCCAATTTATGTTGCTTTAATAATATTTCGTCCATCTCATCTGATTGCATACGTTTCTATTCATTTGTGAGGAGTATTTTAATTAGCATAAAAAAATCCCTTGCCAATTGAAATGTTCTTGGATTTGTTTTATGCAGTTATGCTCTTTATGATAGGGACGGAAACCAAGTCCCTCGGGAGCTAGTGACTAAGGTTGGCCTAGCATTCGAAGAACCTCTACAAGAGGCAAGTACTTTGGCCTCAGTGCTTTCTCATGGATGAAGTTGCTTGGTTTTTTTGTTGTTCTTTTCTCGTCCGAGTGACAGTTTGGTCATGTTGTTCATTGGTATTAATTATGTTTGCGCGCTGTAATTTCTCGTATCCAGTCAGAGAAAGTAAGGAAGGAATTCAGTGAGGACATTTCTATAGCATTTTCAATTCTTTACATCATGTTACTAGAGCAATGTATTATGTTGTAATCCAATTGTATATTTGTATCATTGTATTATGTTGGTGCGTCAACTTCTAAGGGTTTTAGTTTTAATTCAATTGCATCATTGTATTTTGTTGCACCATGTTGTTTGTTATTCTTGTCTGTCCCCTTGACATAATGCTCACGTCCTATGGGTATGTCAGGTTCCCTAGAAGCCAGCTTCTCCCCGTGCACAATGTGATTCCGATCATTCCATATCGTCTATACCGCCATAAACACCTTCTGTTCTATGGTACTTATAAAAATGATTCAAGTGAGGTTTTTATGTACCTGAATGATTATGACAAACTAAGGTGAGAGTGACTTGAACTAGTGTAACTGTGTAGTACTATAGAAGTGAAGTACTAAGTATATTTTGATAAACTGAGAATAAGAACAAAGCTTCAGTCCTTGCACAATTATTGTACGATTATTTTATTTTGTATATAACATAATGTATCTAGTACTCCCTCCGACCCACAAGTACTTTTCAAAATACGAAAATTGTATTGATTTAAATATAAACAATACGGACCACGTATAATAATGTATAACTAGCAAAAGATGTGTATCTAGCAAGGTAAAGAAGTGTATCTAGTTTGCTAGAGATGTGTATCTAGCAAGGTAAATGAATGTATCCAACAAGGTAAAGGAGTGTATCTAGCTTACTAGAGATGTGTATCTAACAAGACAAATGAGTGTATCTAGCTCGTTAGAGGTGTGTATCTAGCAAGGTAAAATAATGTACCTAGTAGTGTAAAAAAAAGTGTATCTACCTTGTGAGAGATGTGTATCTAGTAAGGTAGATGTATGTATCTAACAACTTAGAGGAGTGTATTAGGTAAAATACATGTACGTATCTAGCTAGCTAAAGGTATGTATCTAGTAACTTAAAGAAGTGTATCTAACGACTTAATGGAGAGGGACATAGTATTATGCTATAAAACGACCATAAAATCACACGTGATGACACATTTTTGACTAAAAAATGGTTACTTAAAAGATCGGTTGTACAAACTTCTCATATAAAACCGCTTTAGACCTAAATATGTAGTTTTAATGTCATTTAAGTATCGCAATATACATCTAGAAATCAGTTCACTCAAACCCAAATCCTTTCTTTTTTCCTTTGCTAAATTAAAAGAAAATGATGAATGCTTATGATCTCTTTCTTGAGTCCAAGAAATTAGTGACTTAGTTCAGGTCAACATTGTTTAAGATTGTCAACATTGTTTTGATTCTTGATCGATATTTTGTATGGTTTTAATACACTTCACATATATCTGTCAACCAACCCAAAGAGCCGAAAACATATATCCGTCAATCCATTTTTTTCCTTTAGTGAATTTTTCAAAGCTACATAACACTAGATAGTTTATGGAAAAATGGAAAGTTACCTTATATTAAAAGAATGCTAAATTCTGACTTTTTTTAATGGCTGTAACTTGTAAGTTGTAACTAGTTTTAGCAAATTGTCTAAAAAAAACTAGTTTTAGCAAAGATTATCACATGTACTGAAGTACACAATTTATGTCAAAATAAACTCAGATCAATTATGGATTTAAAATTACACCAAGTCGAGGTTGTCGTCTTAAAATTGAACATTTCGACATTACAATAGCGGTAGTATTCATGAAATTATAATACCAGAATAGTAGAGGCGTCGAGACTTGTTAGATACACAAATTAGTAAAGTCAGATGCACAAATTAGTACGCCCAGATACACAAGTCAATTTGTGCATCTATAGAACTATAGTCGTGCAACTGGGGTAGTATTGTGTGTATCCACAATCCACTAGCCACCCCTTGAGCCTCCACTAATCACCACTCACCTGACCGTCATCCACTACCATCCCTACAAGCACCACCACACTCTCAGCCCCTCACCCGACAACGGCCTCAAAGACGCATTCTTCGGAACCTTCAAGCATCCGAAATACATCGATTTGTGTATCCAACAGTAATACCGTGTGTATCCGGGATGATATCTTGTGTATCCACCACTCCACCAAGCCCATCCCCACACCACAGTCCACAACAAACCACCACCACCACCACCACCACAAACTATCCAATACACAAGTTTATACCCCGAAATACACAAATCGATTTGTGTATGTGGAGGTAATGTTACGTGTACCTAGTGTAATATTATGTGTATCCGAGCAACATCAGTCAACCCATGCCGCCTAATCAATCAACCCCCAAGACCGGGATGCATTCAATCCTAATTAACCACCTACCACCATCTACAACCTCATAACCAGCCGTCGTCGCTGCTAGAGATACCTAATAATAATTAAATAATACTTTGTTTCTTATTTCAACAAAATACGTTGAATCATGAATGTCACCATAGAAACAAAAGATAAGAGGTCATCATGCGAAAGAAAGGGACTTATCCAAACATCAGATAAAGCGGTGGACCATAATAACACCATCACTTCCTCCAGTCATCGTGACGTCTAGCCAGCGCACCATCTCACCACTGTACTACTCGTACCGCCATAGCTCCATCTCTATCCTTCAGACCACCGCGCAGCCATATTCGGCCTCAAACTCACACCATCGAGCCACCGTCAGTAGTTTGACGTACCTCCACGAGCACAGTGACCATCGAGATTTACTCATTTTCTAATTTGTTTTTCAAATTTAATCATAGATCTAAAAAATGAAGAAGAATTTGAACAAAATTGTTGTCCTTACAAGCTAATCGGACAAATTGTAGTCCAGAAGAGTCGATTACGGCGAAAATCGACTCCATTTGTGATGGTGGTGGTCGGCGACGAAGATTGAACAAAGAGAAGAAATAAATGGACGAAGATAGAAATGGGTAATCCGCCGATGACAGTGGAGTTGCGGTGGCGCACCTGCGAGTTTGATGCCGGAGCTCCGGCGACACGACGATGAGGATGGATAAGCATGAGAAAGTTTAAGTGTTGGAGAGTAATGGAGTTGGAGTTGGGTTTTACAGGAAAGGAGAGGAGAGGTAATGTCTTTTAAAGGGTTTAATATGAGCCCTTGATCTGATTTGATCTAATGGCTAAAAGGGAG
Organism: Silene latifolia; assembly: GCF_048544455.1. Lineage (NCBI taxonomy): Eukaryota > Viridiplantae > Streptophyta > Magnoliopsida > Caryophyllales > Caryophyllaceae > Silene > Silene latifolia. Next base: position 160,717,715 of record NC_133536.1, on the reverse strand, counting down.
TTCGTAAGTTCGCACCCTAATTTAGTTCGCACGAGATCCTGATTATATATATATATATATATATATATATATATATATATATATATAGAATCAGGATCCCGTACGAACTAAATTAAGTTACGAACCGTACGAACTAACATAAAATCCTATCTTAACAGCGCAAACCCAAACACACTTTACCTGATTTCCCTCTCTCATCATAATCCACACAAACTACACACTACCCCAACTTCCCTGTCTTCCATTTCCTCTCAAAACTCACCAACCACCTCCAACATCATCTGCCGGTGGCCTATCTTTCCGATCACCCGCCTGTTAATGGTGTCTTGCCGTCATAGCAATCGCACATCCCGCCAGCTTTTCACCCACCCTGCTGTCGGGATATCACAGTACACCATGGCGCCCTTATTCGCCGGCGCCGGTGACCTCCTCACGACCTCGCCAACACAACTCATTCACTACCGCAACAAATTTAGGGTTCTCGACTCATTTATTGTTTAGGTTTTTAATTTTTATGTGATTATATTGTAGATCTACAACATATGAAGAGAAATTTCAAAACAGCAAGTACATCGGGATTCATGTCTGAGTATTTCGAACCGAATAATATTATCGCCGGTCAGAAACGACCCACTCGATGTCAGGGGTGGTGGATATTAGGCGACTTTGACAGTGGTGGTGCGCGACATGGTTCACGATTTCCATTTTATTTCTATCAGCGATTTTTAAGGGTTTTGAGGCGATTCGTGGTGGTTTTGATGTGTTTCTGATTACCGGTGAAGTTTCCGGCTTGTATGCCGATTAGTCGTGGTGTTTGGTTAGTTTGTATGGCAGTGGTAGTGCAATCATAGGCGGTGGTTGCTGATATCGTGAGCGACGCCAGTTGTTGTGGTGTTGTTGCTGTTATCGTGCTTTGTGTGGTCTTAAAAATTAGATCTGGGTTAATGTGCGTGGGGGTTAGTGTGCGTGGTGGTCGTGCTTTGTGTTGTAGTATCGTGGGTGTATCGTGTATAGAGTCGGAGTGTTACTTAGTGGATCAATACATACGGGGTTAGATGTGGAGAATGGTGGTCACGGGAAGATCTGTGGTTCTGGTGGTTGCGTCGGCGGTGGTGGTGGTGGTGGGGTTGATGATGGTGCAGTGGAGGTCGTAATGGTGGCGGTGGTGGTGGGGCAGTGGTGGTGGCGGTTGTGGCGTTCGCAGTTGTAGTGGTGTGGTGATAGTCGGGTCAGTTAGGTAATGGTGGTGGCGGCAGTGGTGGTGGTGGCGGTGGTAGTTATGGTGGTGGTAGTTTTGGTGGCAGTGGTGTCGTTATCAGTGGTAGTGGCGGTGGTTGGGGGTATGGTGGTGGCACTAGATACACAAAATACCACCTCAGATACACACGGTATTAATACGGGATACATGTGTATCCGGCAGTATAACCATGTGTATCTGGTATTAATACGAGGTGTATCCGGAAGTATGAACTTGTGTATCCAGAAGTATTATAATGTGTATCTGGCATTAATGTCATGTGTACCATAAAAATTATAAAATGTATCCGCAAAAAATATAAAACGTATCCGAGAGTTAGTGTTAAAACTTGTAACAATTTACACAAAGTGTATCCGCTAATAATATAAAATGTATCCGGAAATAGTATAAAATGTATCTAGGAGTTAGTCTTAAAACTTCCAAAAAAAATAGTGTTAAAAAAGTGTAAAAGTGCATCTAGAATTGTAGTGTAGAAAAAGTGGATCTAGATATGTTATAAGATGTATCTGAATAAGAGGTGTATATGGTAAGTAGATAAAGTGTATCTGAAAAAAAAAAAAAAAAACTGCCTTATTAAGCTAGTTCGTACGGTTCGTACGTTAAGGCAGTTCGTACCTGAACCCACCCCTATATATAATGAGATCCGTGAGAACCACCTTAATCTAATAGAATAGTCGACGCGCATCCCCTAACCCCTCCAAACAAATTCATTTCCCAATTTTCCCTGCTCTCTCATATTTCTTCTCTCTCTTCAACCATCATCCCCTGCTGGCTGCTGCGACGCACACCTCTACCAGCACCATATTTTCGAGCACCGTCTCTTACTTCTGCAAGGACCCCCATCCTCATCTCCACCTCCGTCGTCCCCTGCTATAGCGACCACCGCGACAAACCCAATCCATATCAATCTTATTTGTTGTCACAATTTCGGTGCCGTTTTGCTGCTTCGAGTTGATTTCTACGCAATTATTGCTTCGAATATGTGTGTGGCTAGTGTTCTAATTGATTCAAGTAGGGTTTAATTGACATCATATCTCCAATTTCAGGTGCCTTCTAATCCCTAATTTTTTTAATTGCATCAAGTTGTCGAATTTGTGAAATTAGGGTTTGAGAAATTCTTTCTTTGGGTTCAATTAGTTCAAGTTATGGTCGACTTTCAGAGGATGTTACTCTCATTTTCTGGTAGCGAATTGAGTCTATTATAGGGCGAAAATTTCAGGCCTTATCCGAGTAGAATTTGATGCTGATTTAGGTGTTAAATCTGCTAGCTTGCTTTCGTTTTTCTTTGCAAATGGAGATGCACATACTGGAGATGTGCGAGTTCTGAGGTCGCTTTGGCTCGACTCCAATTATGTCGAGTCATTGTTGGCAAGAGCTTTTTTTTATAAGGAAACAATGATTGGGAGACTGAAAGCCATTAAGCCACTGACTGTCAAGAGCCACAATGCTTACCTTTCAATGACGAAGTAGGTTCCAAATAACATCCAGCAGATAATCGTTAGAATCCAACATAGTATGACTAGCCTGTGGAATTTTTTGGCAGAAGTTATATCATATGTATCTCTTCCACAGTCGAGGATAATACTCAAATACTTGGTGTTTACTTACATGTATTAACTTCAGCAATATACAAGCCAGTCACTACCTGCATTGTTCATAGCATGTGTTGGTTTCTATACATGATCAACCACACAAAATAATGGAACACAATTGCTGAGATAGAGATAAGAACAGTGGTGTTACTCCTTAATGTGATAAGAACACAATCTTCAAAGATTCAATCTTTCCTATATTTTCTGCATTTTATTAGTATTTTATCATCTGGGTTCTTGTTTAATTCTACCTTTAATTATTTTTAATAATTTTTTTACCATCTTTTTAATTTTTGATTAGCAGCATCAGAAAATGTCAGCAGATCGTAAAGTTCTTACCTTTGAGGATGTATCAAAGCACAATGTTACGAAAGATTGCTGGCTTATTATTGGTGGAAAAGTAAGATCTCTTTTTTCCAATATATAATCTTCAATTATTGATTTATTTCTGTATGATTTGCATTGATCTCCCTTTATTTTGTTATATTTTGATTTATTTAATTTGAATTATTAGCTTGATGTTTAGATGATGTATCAATTCCGTGTTCTTTGTGCTGAATAGTTGAAATCACCAACCATTTGATCCGTCATCCGTCCCAATCATTTATTTACCTTTTTCGTATTCGTATTTTAATCAAAAGTAAATAAATGATTGGAACGAAGGGAGTTCATGATCATATATTCTTCAATTGCCATTGATTGCAATGCTGTTGCTTTGGAAAGCTGTCATCTCATTCATTCTCTGTGCAAGCTTAGATCATTAGAACCCTGCGGTGTCTGTTTTCTGTGTCTTGATTGGCTATAGTGTGGGTGGGTTGGTATACCTGGCAATTGGATCGTTTGGATTGGGTTTGGGTATGGTAGTTTTAGGTATCGGTTTGATTTGGGTTAGGGTTTAGGAAGAATTTTAGCCGAGATAGGATCTCAACATAGAATATGGTCCTTACCATGTATGCCCAACATCCAATGCAGGCAATTGTAGAGGCAAGAAACCCGGATACTTGGATCACGGCAGGAATAGCCAAAATCCCTGCACCAACCTGAATACAATTTTTCAGCACATATTTGTCATCTTAAATGAATGCTAAAGTGAAAAACAATCAAAGGATTCAAGATCTTTTCTATAAGAAATGGAATATAATCTCTAACACCATTTGTTTGAGGCATAAACTTCCGTAAAGTTTCATCTCCACCAATTGGTAGAGATGTTAAGGCGGCTAGAAATGGACTGCTGATAAATATGTTGATGGGTCTAATGAGATCAATTTCAAAACCAGTATTCTTGATAAGTATCTCTGAAACTTTGTTTTAGGTCTAATAATTACATTGACTCACAAAAGCTCTCTTAAATAAGTTATGTAAGGGACTGCTATTTGTTGTAGAACTGGCTGAAATGGACGACATATACCAAGGGTGTTAGTACCATGTCAGTATCGCCTGTTCTCTACATTATGAATGTTTATGTTTTACTTATATTGAAAGTCAATTAGCTCAAATGGAAGAGCATTGTGCAATGCACACGAGGTGGGTTCGACTCTCATATTGGCTATGAAATACCAAATCTTTCTTTTATTCTAAGAATGAAATAATGTAATTGGTAATCCTATTTCCACTTCTTATCAAGGATCTAAAGACAAAAAAAGATGAGGAAATTGGACACTTTTTCATGCATGTACAGGGTTGTTTAATGCACATAGGTTGCTTTTTCATGCATCTAATAGGCTATATGGGACTCGAACCCATACCTTTATGCAAAATTTGCACATTGCTCTACCATTGAGCTAATAGCCTTTAAAATACGCTAAAAAAATCCGAGTATCAAATAACGAGCGTATCATATGTTTATTGAACAAAGCAAATTCCCTTATTATCGGAACAGGTTTAATGCACATAGAACCTTATTTCATGCATATAAAACCCTATTTCATGCACATAGAACCTTATTTTATGCACATAGAATTAAAATTAATGTCTTTACCCAACAAGAATTAGTATCATAAGATAACAAACTGATGTTATTGAAGAACTTTTTAATGCACATAGAACCTTATTTCATGCACATAGAACTTTATGTCATGCACATAAAACCTTATTTCATGCCCATTTAATACTTATTCCATGCACATAGAACATTATTTCATCCACATAGAACCTTATTTCATGCACATATAAGGTTAAAATGCAAATGCTTGATATTGAAATTAGAACTCCTAGTACAATGTTGTTAGCCCAGACGACAATAACTTTACGGGTGAAATACTGATAGAACTGGGTAATTGCAGAAACTTAGTTTGGCTTGATTTGAAGACTAATAATCTCACTGGTGAAGTCCAGCCTCGGCTACAGGGACAAATTCCAGATTCATTTTCAAATCTCTCATTTTTGGTGGAGATTGGTTTGTCTAATAATCTATTAACTGGCCAAATACCTCAAAGGGGGCAACTAAGTACTTTTCCGGCTACCCAATATTTATTTCACTTATTTCATGCATATACACGGTTCTTTGATGCACATATATTGCTTTTTCATGCATTGATAAGTCTATTGCACCTCAAACCCTAACCATTGTTATTGGGATAAGTGATTCAAGGGTTGAATTAGTCAATTACAACATATAAGCACCAGGAAAATAAAGCACAAACCTGTGGCACCCATGCTCTGATACTACGATCCCATTATTATTGGATCAGGGATAAAAAACAAAAAACACAAGCAGTCATTCAATTAAATAGGGATCAAATACAAAAAAAAAAAAGACGAAACAATGCAGATTTTACATATTTCATGCATGTACAATGTTTTTTAATGCACATATATCGCTTTTTCATGCATCTATAAGTCTACTTTATGCAATGATAAGACTATTTAACCCTAAACCCTTACCATTCATGGTTTTCTTATTCAATGCATTTATTTATTTTGGTGAAAAATAATCTTTGATGGACTCATCTCCTTTCAATGGTGGTTTTTATTTTTTTCTTGAACGCAACAGTCTTTCGCCTCATATCTATCAATAATTTGAGTGAGATTGAGATTTTAAGACGATAAAAACAGAAGCACAAACTGTTATACAATAAAAACACAAGCACAAAAAACATAAAAGAAACTTAGCTGCATTAAAGCAATTTTAAGGCAGTTATGCAGCATTGGAGCACAGAATAAAGAAAACTAAAAAAACCAGGAAAAAAAACCAGCAACTAACCTATGAGACTATGCTAATGTCCACCTAGGTCTTGGCTCAAAAAGAAAAGTTCTGAAATTTAATGAGAAATTTTTACCATAAATAATTTAGAAAATAGCTACAAAAGAGGAAAAATCAAAATAGTTACGAAATGTAATGAGAATTTTGAACCTAAAATTCCAAAACCGAACGAATATAAGCATATTGACATGTTTAATAGCTCAAAACACATCGCCTATGCTAAATCTACAATGGTTAAACTCGATAGACAAACAATTTTAGCAACAAATCGATACAATCCAGCCTAATTAACGACAAAACATCAACCCCAACGCAGGAAACACAATAAGCGACATTTAATAAGCAAAAAATAACTTGTTAATTAATGAGTTTTCGAACTATTATAAACTGTAGAAAAGTATGTAATCAAAAATTCAACAATTTTTGAGCATAAAACTCATCAACAACTAATTTTAAACAAAAATTTATAAAATAAATAATGGAAAGAGTTCGTAATATGAGAAGTTATATACCAGAAACAATAAGTCTTTCTCGGTGATTTCCGCATGATTCACTTTTTTGCGCGACTACATGAAAATGTCACAAAGCATTCGGGTAATATTCGAAACCAAAAGACAAATTGTATGATCGACTAAGCGAAATGAAGGATTTTCAACAAGATTTAGGGAAAATAATTACCAAAAGACGAATTAGGGTTCGATTACTTTGAATTAGGTAAAATTTAGGGAAAATAATTACCTAAATTAGAAACAATCCAGCAAGAGTGACTACTTGGGCAGGAGTAGTTGTATCGTCGTCAATTCATGTCGTCGTCGTAGGCAGGTGACAACGGTGGTCTGACATGAAAGGGAAAAACGGTGATAATCGTAGAGAGAGAAAAATAAAAGATGAGTGAGAATATGTTTCAGTAAAATGAGGTGATTAGAATGGTTTGGGGGGGAAGGGGTTAGTTGTGCGAGATTTTTCCAAGTTAGATGGGTTTATCTCGTCGTTCATTGTGTATTTGATCAAGGGCTGTGAGTGGTTCTCACAGTTCTTATTATTTAGTTGGTTCTCATAGGATCCCGAATATATATATATATATATATATATATATATATATATATATATAGTGAAGCTCTCCTAAGTCCCTTACATCTATTGAGTCCTTAAGTCCTTATAAGGGGGCCCTTGGATGAAGAATGAAGGGATGAGATTACATCTCAATGGATGGCCACAAATCAATCTAGTCTAATTACCTCCCTTAAGGCTTAATCCTTCAACCTTCCTTAAACACTCACCTATCTTAATATCCTCCTCTCATTAACCACCTCCAAATTTCTCTCTACACCACATACTCTCTAAAATTCCCAACAAAATAAAAACCAAAAAAAAAAAAAAACCAACTCAAAAAACCCAACTCTCATCCTCACCAGGTTCACCAACCCAACCACCCCACCACTTCTTCCCAACCCAACAAACAGCCCGCTGCCTCCACCCACGGCCGCCATCCACCAATCACTCTTCCTACTCCTCCACCGACGGCCTCCACCGACGGCCTCCACCCCACAGCCTCCACCTACACCCCACTGCCACCACACCACACGGCCTCCACCCTAACAACCACCCGGATCTGTTTTTTTTACTCTTTTCGGATCTGTTTTTATTTATTTATTTTTTATTTATTTATTTATTTTTTTTACAGATTTCGTATTTTTTGTTTATTTTTTTCTCTTCCGTTTAGATCTCGTTTTTTATTTCGTTGTTATTATTAAAATCGATTTTCATATTATTTCGGGTTTTTTCATTGTTATTATTAAAACCGTTTAGATCTAGTATGGTTGGTATTTATGATTTTTTTTTTATTTTTTTGATTTCGTTTTTTTGATTTTTTTGATTTCGGTTTTTTATTATTTTAGATCTAGTATGGTTGGTATTTATTTTTATTTTATTTTTATTTTTGTAATTACATATTATTTTGTGCTAAAATTATAGATCTTGTTAAAAAAAATTGCACAACCTTCAAACATTAAAGTTACACTTTTTTGTTGTTAAAATTACACTTTTTTTTGGTTAAAATTACACCTATTTCTGTTATAATTACACTTTTTCCTGTTAAAATTACAATTTTTTCTATTACAATTACACTTATTTCTTCTTTCCGATTTTTATTTTATTTCGGTTTTTTATTATTTTAGATCTAGTATGGTTGGTATTTATTTTGGTTTTTTTATTTTTGTAATTACATATTATTTTGTGCTAAAATTATAGATCTTGTTAAAAAAAAAAATTTGCACAACCTTCAAACATTAAAGTTACACTTTTTTGTTGTTAAAATTACAATTTTTTTTGGTTAAAATTACACTTATTTCTGTTATAATTACACTTTTTCCTGTTAAAATTACACTTATTTCTGTTATAATTACACTTTTTTATTGTTACAATTACACTTTTTCTGTTAAAATTACACTCAATTATGTTACAATTACACGTTTTCCTGTTAAAATTACACTTTTTTTTGTTGCAATTACATTTTTTTCTGTTAAAATTACACTTATCTCTACTAAGGTTACCTTCTCGATGACTAAAGTTACACTCTCAATGACTAAAGTTACATTCTTGGACTAAAGTTAGACAAATTTAGACAGTCGTTACACAAATTTGGACTAAAAGTACACAAATTTGGACTAAAGTTATACAATTTGGACTAAAATTACACAAATTTGGACTAAAATTACACAAATTTGGACTGAAATTACAAAATTTGGACTAAAAATACACTATTTACGACTAAATTTGGACTAAAAATACACTATTTCCGACTAAATTTGGACTAAAGTTACACAATTCTTTTATTTCGAGTCATTGATATTGTGCAATTTCAATCATTGTCCACTAAAGTGTAGCTTTAGTACATTGATAGTGTATATCTTTTATCATTTTATGAGTGTAATTTTAGTCCATAAAAGTGTAATTTTAGTCCAAAAAAGTGTAATTTTAGTCCACAAATGTGTAACTTTAATCCACAAATGTGTAACTTTAGTCTACAAAAGTGTAATTTTAGTCCACAAAAGTGTAATTTTAGTCCAAATTGTATAACTATAGTCCAAATTTGTGTATCTTTAGTCCAAATTGTGTAATTTTAGTCCAAATTTGTGTAACTTCAATCCAAATTGTTCTAACTTTAGTTCAAAAGCGTAACTTTAGTCATTGAGAGGGTAACCTTAGTAGAGATAAGTGTAACTTTAATAATAGAGATAAATGTAACTTTAATGAAGACAAGTGTAATTTTAAAGGAAAAAAAGTGTAATTTTAATAGGAAAAAGTGTAATTTTAACAGAAAAAAGTGTAATTTTAACGGAAAAATAACAGAAAAAAGTGTAATTTTAACGGAAAAAAGTGTAATTTTAACAGGAAAAAAACTGTGATTTTAACCGAAAAAAGTGTAATTTTAACGGAAAAATGTGTAATTTTAACGGTAAAAAGTGTAATTTTAATCGAAAAAGTGTAATTTTAACCGAAAAAGTAAGTTTAATAGATCCTAAATCACACAATACCAAGACAAAATTTTAAATACGAAAATTGGCAAATATTTATAACAAGACGGATATTAACAAAGCAATATCAAGAAAAAAAGTAAAAAAATGAGATTTAAAAAATCAAAACTGAAAAATGGTAAAACAAATCAAAGATCTCGTGAAAAAAAAGTAAACAATGAGATTTCATAATTAATAGATTTAGTACTAAAATCAAACTATAATCAACTAAAAAAAATTAAAACAACACCAAGATTAAAATTAAAACATCAATGTTTTTTTTTTTTAAAAAAAATGACGTCGTGGCGGCGGTGGAGGCGGCGACGGTGGTGGTGGCGGCGGTGGCGGTTGGTGACTGTGGTAGTTTCCGGTGGGTGGTGGTAGGTGGATGGTGAATGAGAAATAGATGAATAAATGATTTATTTGAATTTTTTTGGGTTTTTTATTTGTTTGATTTTTTGGGTTTTTTTTTCTTGGTTTTTTTTGGAGAGAATATGGAGAAGTGAAATATAGAGAGAGAATGAGGAGATGTGATAATGAGATGATGAATGGAAGATGAGGAGGATTAATGTAGTTAATGAGAAAATTAGAGGAAGATGGCAAAATTAGAGCATTAACCTTAATTTTTTTGTTCTCATCTTAGCCTTCCATTTCCAAGATCCAATAGCCCATAATGGGACTTATGGACTCACATGTAAGAGGAGGACTCATTTGATCTTATTACTATATATATATATATATATATATATATATATATATATATATATATATATATATATATATATATATATATATATATATATGAGTCCACCCTATGTTTTTGAGTCCCGTGAGTCCACTTATGTATCACACGCTCTACACAAACATATCACGATTTTTTTTAAGAATAAAAAAAAAAAATTTGATGGATTTTTTTTTTCTTAAAGTCTGAGTTGTGATAGTGTTTAGTATAACCTGTGATATTGTATTTGATTCTGTGAGTCCAGTAAAAGAGTATCACAAGTAGACTTGTCAAAACTCGACCCGACCCGTTTTTTAGGGTTACAGACCCGGTTTTTTTGACCCGCGACCTGTTTGACCCGAACCCGAAATGACCCGTTATTTTAGGGTCGAGACCCGACCCGAACGGGTCGACCCATTGGGTCAAAGGTAAATCAAGAATTTTATTAAAAATATTAATATTAATATATTATATTTGAAAAAATAGTTAAAAATATATTTTTTTTATTACTTCAAATTACAAAAACAACTAAAAAGTTAATTTTATATAACTTTTATAATATTTAATAATAAAATAATTATTAAAAAAAGTTTATTTTAATAATTATGTCAATATAATTAATGTAAACGTTGAATATGATTAAAATATTAATTTTAAATATGTTTTATATTTTAAAAAATATTTTTTTAATTAAAAAAATCGTTTAAAAAAGACGTTAGAAATTATTTCTTGACCTGTATTCTGACCCTAACCGGACCCGTGACCCGTATAACCCGACCCGTATCTGACCCAACCCGTATTCTGACCCGACACGTATGACCCGACCCGCCCGACCCGTTTGACAGGTCTAATCACAAGTTATACAAAATAATATCACACCTAACAAAAAACAATACCACTAGTTGTACTAAACAATATCACGGGTTATACTATATAATATCACACCACTGAACCTGCGATACGTTTTCTAAATAATTAAAAAGCAAAGCTGAATTGAGATCACAATAAGATCTATTTTCACATAAACTTAGTCATCTAAAGAGGCTGCATTCTAAGAAGCTCCATGAAGTAATCAACTGAATATTGTATTCAAGAGAATGGAACCCACGCAATTGTCATTAAATCTTTATGGCAAAAAAAGATGTCTAAATTGAATACTGAACACTGATTAAATCTCCTAAATTAATAGCAATAAATTTGTCATAATAATCCATGCCGACACCAAACTCATTTGGAACTGATGTAGATCGCGTTTTAGTGGTAATTACGAAATGCATCGTACTTTAAAAAGAAAAATTGATAGTGATCTATACCTTATCAATTTAGCTTCTTAGAATGCAGCCTCTTTAGATGACTAAGTTTCAGCTGAGTTTATTGTTCCCCTCTGATCCAGACCTTATGATGATTGATCCTTTTTTGTTCGTATTACTTTGTGTACGTGTGGACGGCAGTTGACATTGCGAGTTGCAACATTGGTGTGCTATTGTATTCCTCAATTTTTAAACTAAAGCATGATAAGTTCTCCCTAAATAACCAGAATATGACACTTAGACACGTACATCGTACTCATGTTGGACCGTTCTAATCGTCTTTAAGTAACATATGGACTCATCATTTTGGGTTTTCACTTTTCAAGTACCGTTGTGGCTAGCTCATGTAAATCTTATTCATGAGCTATCTATCATTTGCTCATCATTTGAGACCAGAACTTGTGAATGATCGTGCTCTACCTTTCTTTTCAGGAAACCGAAGAAATAATAGCTGATGTCGTTGGTGTCGAGGTTTTCCGACAAACTATTGCCGGCAATATTTTGGTGGGGAACTACTGCGCTCTTTCCAACAAAGGCGGCCTAGTACAACTTCTTTCTCGTGTTATATCACATGTTTTTTTTCACAACTTTGTCTTGTTTATTCAATTCATGATATTCTTGTTTACATCGTGTGATACATAAGTGGACTAATGGAACTCAAAAATATAGGTGGACTCACCGGATCTTGCCTCTAGAGACCGGATCCGGTGAGGCCGTTAATTATGGCGAGGCGGTCGGCCTCACCAAATTCCTTCAGTAAACTTGGGGTGGACTGATTCTTCCTAACTTGGGCGGACTGATTTAATTTGGGCTGAAAATTTGGGGTCATTCCTAACTTTTCATTTGATCAAAATATTTTGTCTATCTAAAATAAACAATAAACAGCCCAATACTTACCCCCCTCTCTCTCTCTCTCTCCATCAAAATATAACAACGAACACAACATCACGATATCTCGTTTTCCTAGAAAATTGTTCATAGATTTCGGCGATTTCCTTAAAAATTCGAATCAACAACAACAATTGCAACGATTTCCTGGAAAATTGTTCATACATTTTATCAAAACAACATACAACAACGCCATTCAAGCAATTTCAGAAGAAGATTTTGATTAATTTCCAGGTAATTTCATAATTTTGATCAAAATTAAGCATATTCATATAATTTTGTTAATTCACTAATAAATTGATGATATAAGGCTCAATTGATCAAAATTGAGCGATTTCCTAAATATAAGTTTCAAATTTTATCAAATTAAAATTGAGCGATTTCCTTAATATAAGGCTCGATTTTGATCTTAACCTCGCAATTTTGATATTGTGATGATTATGATAATGCTGCTACTGATTTTGTTAGGATGTTACTATAGCGAAAGTAGATATCCTGAACAATTTTATGATTATTAGAATGTATGATGTGTATATGTTTGTTTTGTTGTGAAATGTGAATCTAGGGCCTGATTTTGTGAAACTTAGACCTGATTTGGTGAACCTTAAAATAGGCGCTCCGTCACGGTGAAAGGTTAATCATATGATGCATATATGTCTGTTTAGTTATGAAATGTGAATCTAGGACTTTATTTTGTGAAACTTAGACCTAATTTTGTGAACCTTTTAATAGTCGCTCCATCACGGTGAAAAGTTTATGATGGATATATCTTTGTTTAGTTGTGAATCTAAGGCCTAATTTATTGAAAATTAGACATGCTTTTGTGAAACTTAGGATCTGATTTAGTGAATCCTAGACTTTGTTTTGTGAATCCTAGAACTTGTTTTGTAAAGCTAGAAGACAATATTGTGAAAAATTTGATCATTTTTTTTATTGTGAATCCTAGACCTTATTTTGTGAATCTTAGAGCTTATATTGTGAATGTTAGAAGACAATGTTGTGAAACTTGGTCATAAATGGTCGAAATCACCTATTTTGCTCCTTTTCTTATTTTGTGAATCTTATGCCCAATTTTGTGAATCCTAAAGCTTGTTATGTGAAACTAGAAGACAATATTTTGAAACTTGGTTATAAATGATCAAAATCACCTATTTTTCTCCTTTTCTTATTTTGTGAATCTTATACCCTATTTTGTGAATCCTAGAGCTTGTTTTGTGAAACTAAAAGGCAATATTGTAAAATTGGGTCATAAAATGGTCGAAATCTCTTATTTTGCTCTTTTTCATATTTTGTGAATCATATACCTTGTTTTGTGAATCCTGAAGCTTACATTGTGAAACTAAAAGGCAATATTATGAAACATGGTCATAAATGGTCGAAATCACCTATTTTGCTCCTTTTTTTTTTGTGTATCCTAGACCTTGTATTGTGAAACTAGAAGGCAACATTATTTTCGACGAACTACAATTCAAACGCAGGTAGTACTTGATCCATTTTTTTTTTATCATTTTTTACTTCATCATTTTTCGACTCCCATTAGTTTCGAGTAATTCTCTTTCCAGTGGTGGTTTAACCAGGAAATCAAACCATCTGCTCAAATATGAACTACAATTCAAACGCCGGTAGTACTTGATCCATTCATCTATCGAACCTCACCTGTAAATTTCTCGAAGTAAAGAGTGAGTGATTTAAAAGGTCCAACATATGCAACTTTTATTACTGTCATTTGCATCTTGTTTCCCTTTCCATTATGTAAGGTAGGGGATATGCTTGGAGTCTTGTATGAGACCATCTTATATCATATGAGACCCTACTTAAATACCGATTTATACACAATTATAGCTGATGAATTGGTCCCATGTGCAATAATCTCTCATTCAAATTCTGTGCACAAAAAGTTTAAGGTTGTAATTATACTGTTTGGGTGTATTTGCAGCCTGTCAGCATCAATGAGTTTTTAAAGCCAGCTCATGGAGAGAAGTACTACAGTCCTAATGGCAGAGGCAGGGGACGCGGCCGTGGTCCACGTGGTGGTGGTGGCAACAGTTATGGCGGGGGAGGGATTGTGTGTTTTTTTAGCAAGTTTGTTTAGCAAACTTAAGAGAAGTGAATGTTAATGTAAGAAGTGATTTTTTTTTTGTCATGCAGGATGTAACTGTTATTTTCAGAAGGAGAGGTGGGGATGATCTAGAATAGAGTCTTGCCAAATTGACAGAGACCGTAAACTTAGCACCAGATATCATCGATTTGACATTTGTCCCTATTGTCTCTCTTCTTCAAGAAGTGTCCGGTGTAAACCATCTTGCTCATGCTATGGATCTGTACTTGAAGTGTAAGGTCTTACCTTTATCTACTTAAACTTCTGCTTAATGTCATGTTGTCTATACATTTTTGCTTGCTATATTGTCTTGGCAAAGATATTATAGTATCATTTGTTTGCTATTTGCTCATATGAGATTATGAGGTCTAATATGAGGTCTGCTTTTTGACGAACACCGTCAAGTGAACTGTTGTAAATTCGAAAACGTCCTCTAGTGATCCATAATAATAAATGCATAGAGAATCCATTGAATGGCTACTATGTAACAATAAAAGCTATAGTTGGCCATTTTATGTAATTTCACATTCCACAAAATTGGAAAAAGAAGAAAATTGTGTGATAAAATTAACTTGTACAACACCCTAATACCCTTGGGACAGGGTTGTTTAAGAAAAACTTAATATGACAACTACGTTGAACGATTAAAGTCGCTCTTAGTCTTTTATAGATCTCTGTAGCAGGAGTCTGGTTAATTTGGTTGAAGGTCAAGATGCCTTCTTATTCTTGCTGGAAGGAGGAATACTTTACTTTACGAAATCTGCTCATTGACTTGAATTTTTGCTGTTTGCTAGACAAGCCACCTCTCGAAGATCTTCAATAATTCTTAGAGTTCCAAATAGCTCGAGCTTGGGAACCTG
Organism: Silene latifolia; assembly: GCF_048544455.1. Classification (NCBI taxonomy): domain Eukaryota; kingdom Viridiplantae; phylum Streptophyta; class Magnoliopsida; order Caryophyllales; family Caryophyllaceae; genus Silene; species Silene latifolia. Next base: position 160,702,271 of record NC_133536.1, on the reverse strand, counting down.
AACAGAGTCTTCTGCAGAGAAAAGAACCGGTTTGCCAATCCCTACAATTCAGCTTGATGGGTCTCAAGCTTTACATCAGTCATGAACATGTAACTTTCATCCTTTTCCTGATTACTTTGTACTCGTAGGCAGTTTATTACTCCCTCCTATTCTCTGGAATTGTCCTACTTTTCTTTCTTGACTGATTCAACGGAATTGCTCCAAGTCTGAATCTTGCTCATTTTCTTTGTGCTTAACATGTCTCTTCTATAGTTCTATCCTTATAGTTTGTATTCTAAAATAATACATATAACTATGGCCAACTTTAATTAATGCTCAACATACTTATCCGATTAATATTGGTGCATAAGAAACTAGGGCAATTCAAATAGAAAAGAAGCTTGTTATGACAGAGTTTTTGATTAGGTGATTTACGTACGCGTCAATTAAAACTTTCTATGACGAAGCCACGAAGGGCTTTTGATAAACAATATACCATGGAAAGAACAAGTCTAATCCCTTCAGAATTTTTTTCTCAACTTAATTACACAGATTTTATATGGCTTCGTATTTTATAATTTAACCATATTCAATCTTGTAGGTGACAGTCGGACGTAAGCCAGTTACAGGTTTGAGGCTTAGCCTAGAAGGCAGCAAGCAAAACCACCTTGCAAATCATCTCCAACACCTAGTTTCACTCCCGAAAATTCTACAGCCTCATTGGGATGCCCATATGGCCATTGGTGCCCAAAAATGGCAAGGTCCCGAGGAACAAGATAGCCGTTGGTTTGAACCGATCAAATGGAAGCATTTATCTCATGTGAGGATGGCTCCAATAGAACATAAAGAAACTTGCATTGAGGATCTCTTCGTTGTACATATAGTAACAGGAGCTCAACTCGGGGTCTGGGATTTTGGTGCTAAAAGCGTGTTGTATCGAAAGCTCCTTTTCTAAAAGGTACCTGGGTGTACCATAAGAAGATCCGTTTGGGATCATAGCCCGGTGAACTTGCAGAAACAAAATGCCGAGAGCTCAAGTGATAAGAAATCAGATGGTTCCGGAAGTGCAGCAAAGCTCATGAAACTAGTAGATTCAACCGAGATGTTACAGGGCCCACAAGATTCTCCCGGCCATTGGTTAGTCACTGGTGCAAAGCTTGGAGTTGACGGAGGGAAGATAGTCTTACGAGCCAAATATTCGTTGTTGAATTACTGATAGAAGAAGAATACTACCCCCACTGCATCAAAGCGTCCCGTCTGCATCGAGGTAACTGGGGTTTTGAATTACTTATGGAAGTGTTTTATGTAATACCCGTCCTTCTAGGGACCCGTTGACTGACGTTGACCGACCTTAGTGACATGTCTTGGCCTTTGGGAAACCTGACGAGCGATGTCTTGTGACATAGTAAGCTTTGGGTGTGTGGTACTCGATTTAGTCGAGGCCACTCGATCGAGTAGCTTGGAGGCTCGATTGAGTATGGGCCACTCGATCGAGTAAGTTAGTTACTCGATCGAGTAGTGTCTTTACAACGAGGATTTATATATCGTGTTTCGTATAACCACAAATCATTTCCGCCTCTTCCCAAGACCTAAACGTCATCTCTTCACCTTTCCTTCACCATAGTTCCTTCCTTTGGGGTCCTTGAGGATGCTTATGCCATGAGGATGGTTTACTTGAGTCGGGTAGAGGTCTTGTCGCCGGATTGTTATGCGTAGGTATGTCATCGTCATCATCATGTCGTCGTTGTTTCCAGTTAGGGTTGTAGTGGTTGTGATAGATGATTGTATTGTTTGTATACATGTGTTGCGTGGCGGTTTGCCATCTTGTGATCGGAAGTGGAATCGCTGCGGTGCGCTAAAGCTAGGTTTGCCTACTCAGTACTGTTGAATGTCTAGAGTATCTTTTGATGTGATTTGATTGCTGTAGTGTCGGTGTGGTGGTCTGATTATGATAGTTGGTTGGTATTGTATTATTTCGTTGTCGTTGTTGTGGTACAGCTGATTATGTTGTTTGTCTCTGGTTCTCGAGGTGCGTCCTCGGCTGAGTGGAGTCACTTGCGGGAGTGACTTCACGCCCTAGTTTTGCCCTCCGTGGAACCCGCCACGGGAGGGGATGTGCACATTAATCGGACAGGGTTATGGCTCGGTATGATGAGCGGGGCTTAGGTGGGAACGGCTGCGGTCCCCCACTGGCAGGGCTGGTCCAGTGGACAGTCGGTGACGATGATTGATTGGTGGAGATGTGGCTGGTGTGTGTGCTGTTGTGTCTGTATTGTTATGTCAGTGGTTGGTGTGTCTCTTCAGTTAATGACCTTGTGTGGTTCTGTCTTCTTGTTTGTTTCTGTTGTGTCTGCCGTGATCCCTTATGGTGAGCAGTCAGTCTTAGCAGGTGATGTCTTGGATGATAGTTGGATACTTGGCGGGATGCGTCTTTCACGAGTCATGACAGAAGTGTAGATCACATAGTTGATAGTAGTCCGAGTTGTACCTTTGTATATCTTAGTTTGTTAATCACTGTAATGTAACTTAATTGTTCTTTTATCGACATTTGATTATTACTGTCCTCGGGCAACCGAGGTGGTGACGCCCTTATATGCTAGGGAAGGTCTTGTTAAGGCTGTTTTGTATATGGGGGTGTCACAAAGTGGTATCAGTGTGACGATTTTGGAACCTGTAACAAATGAGCCTAATGAACGTAGTGAGTCTAATAAAAATGAACTGGTGTATGTGTATTGGGAGCCCCAGCTGGTGCTTGATTTTGGGTGAGTAGGCGCCCTCATTTCAAAAATCATGGCCCCATTATGCTTAAGCCAGTCCCCAGTTATGGGAATATCGAGTCGGGAATTATATGCCTAGTGTGTATAATAGTGATGTAGGGATGTTTGTGGTGGAGTCTTCATGGATGCTAGTGTGTATAATTGTGATTAGGACTGTGAGAATCTATAGTTGAGTAGCAATGGAAGTGTTGATATGTTTATAATACGTGACAACGTGTATGATGTGGTGTTGGTAATGTTTATTCCAAATAGTTGGTATTAGTACTTGACATGAAAGAAATTGTGAGTATGGTATGTGGTAATGATGGTAATTAGTAAGTTTTGAATGAGACGTAGCAGCGGTCCAAGTAGTACTTGGAGGATGTGATAGATGAATGGTTGAATGCTTCCGCAATGTGGTGTAATTAAGTTGAGTAAGCTACTTGATAATTGTTGTGTGTCATGGTTAGACTGTTAGTACGCTTGAATGATAAGGAATGATACATGTTAGACGTATGTTTTGAGCGACGTGATTAGAAGTTATTTTGTTGTAGTCACGATTGTATGATCATAGGTGAAAAGAAGTGTGTTGAATGTATACATGAGAAAGCTAATAGTGCAGCCAGTTGGTTGCGTAATGTTGTCATAGAATGAAGTTAAATGGGTTGCACCAAGTGATAGGTTTGTTAGTTCGATACGTTGTATTTGTGTGATAGTAATTCATCGTGAATGAGTATAATAATCTGTGACGATTTCCAAATTCATTTTGGAATCGACACGCGTTGCTGTTTTGCAGGAATCTTTAGTTAATCTTATATTTCTGATCATATACCTAGCCTTACTTGATCGAGTACGAGTGCCTACTAGACCGAGTAGACCTCATTCGATCTAGTTAGGAAGCTATTATGTCGAAAAAGTTGGAATTTCCTGCGAAAAATCGACCGAGTAGCTCCACCTCGATCGAGTGGAGGCCACTCGATCGAGTAAGTCGCTACAGTACCGTTGAACACGGGAACTTATATCTCTTTCCCTAATTCTTTTCTTCTTCATTCGTCATTTAATCAAAACCCTAACCTTCTAAATCTTTCTTTTGTGCTTTCAACTTGGTGATTGTTGTGCTTGAATCTTGCGTTTTCCCCTTGCTTAATTCGTTCCTTTGCCTACTAATCAATCAAGGTATGAATATTTATCCTATTTTGATGTTTTTGATTAATTAAAAGCATGTAAGATGTTGATAATTGCTGAAAAATCGATTTATATGTGCCAAATCATGTTTGTAATTGTTGTAATATGATCTAGTTGCTTCACTTGATTGAATATTGACATTGGTTATGCAAAAATCGAATCAAATTAGGAGTTTATATGACTCGAAATTTCTAGGGTTTGCGATTTTGATTTGAATTTTGGTTATCTTTTGTATGTAAAAGGCTGAAAATTGGGTAATATATGTTATACATATCATGTTTAGAGTTGATTTTGATGATTTTCCCTCAAAAAAATTTGCCTTAAAACTCCATATTAAAAGTGCCCCAAACCGAAATTCGTTTTGTATGGTTGTGAAATTTGGTTGTTTATGAAGTTATTTTGAAAGTATGATTTCCATAAGTGACAGTGATGATGATAATTGGTACCTTAGATGTCAAAATCTTTACAGCTGTGAGACCGTCTGCTAGTAAATTTGAGAGTCTATGCTTATAATTTTGGGATTGTTGGTGAAAGTGTGTACTTAGTTTTTCCTTTCTATGATTATACATGAATGCCTTGCATGTTTTTCAAGTATATGTGGTTTGTATATTTAAGTCATATGTTGAAACAGATGCCGAGACCAACCGTGGGAACCCGTTAGAGCAAGAGGGGGAGGGTACTGAGCCCGAGGTAGGAGAGGGGAGTGGACCTACGGTCCCAGCGGTACCGGAGTACCCGTCCATAGTCTTTGTGGACTTTACTCAAAGGGGTAATTTTGTGGCCTTGTAGAAACGAAAGATGAGACGTACCCGTTGCATAGACACGACCCTTTTGACTGACTTGGGGATTGAGACCGATGTTAGGCACATTTTCGAGACTTTAGGGATGACTGGGTTATATCACCTCCGTAAGCACTCTTATGCCTTCTTGACTCTTGAATTTATGAGTTCGTTTAAGTACGATGCTGTAGAACAAACTGTTGAGTTCCGCCTTATGAACACAAGTTTTTTGTTGACAATGGATATGTTTGCAACTCACCTTGGCTTGGCTAAACCCGCAAAGGGAGCTCTCCGTGATATTCCGTCTGAGTGTGGGGTTAGTAGCCTCATGCCATGCTTCACCGGTAAACCAGCTCCTACTTCGAGTAACATGTTGATCAATGATATTCAACATGTCACTTTGAAGATCTTTTTCCGTGCTTTGACATGTCTGCTCTACGAGAGGAAGGATGTGAGTAAGCTAAACTCACATGAATTGATGCTCCTAGTGTCTTATCTTAACCCCGCCCGGTCACAGCCTGTCACCTTTAGTGCCCCTGCCTTTGTGTGTGCTAGTTTAGCCCTTATGGCCTCGTCTGACACCCGATTCCTGAGTTATGGTGCCATTGCCACTCGGTTGGCAGAGAGGCTGACATCCTTTGAGGCCTCCTCGGCCTATACTCTCTGACCAGCACGGTACCTACCTTGGACCGTGAGTACTTCCTCGACCAGAAATGGTTGGGAACCTTGGGGGATGGCAGTTTGGCATGGAGAGTGTGGGGTATGAGTTGGATGCGTCTACCAGCTTCTTAGCACCGACCTGCAACTGAGCCCTTACGACTGGCAGTTATAGCTGCCGATTCTGATGAGGAGGAGGAGGAGCGTCCAGCGAGACAAACATACCTCATTGACCTTGAGATCCTACAGGTGATGCCCGAGCCGAGGAAGGGGGAGAATGTGAGACCGGAAGATGCCCAGCCTAGAGTCGGGAGGGGGCCACGCCGAGTAAGGGAGAGGGTGGCTGAGACTCAGCCAGCACAGCCGGAGCAGCCAGTGCCGCCACAGTACCAGTATCTCGGTTACCATCCTTTTTATAGCCCGGAGACACGAGTGAGCGACTTCACGGAGAGGGGTGTCAGCGACCTTGACGCTCCAGAACCTCCATGAGATGGCGTATGTGCAAGGCATTGGGACTGAGGCGGCGCAACTTGTGTGGTGGAGGGGTGTTGGGGACGACATTGGGGTATTCCACTCTTTCGGCGTGGAGAGGTCTACTTGGGGAGAGCCTCAGTCGTATCCATATGGTTGTTTGGCCCCTTGGCGCATGGGTGCAGATTCAGGTGTTGGTGGTGGTGCGGGTCACGATGCGGCAGGAGTTGGCACTTCTGGTGGTGGCGGTGATGATGAGGTCATGAAGGAGCAGCAGGAGGAGTGATATACTCCATTTTCTTTCTTCTTTGTTTCATGGTTGTAGTGGATATTACGTTGGTTTTCGGTAGGTACTTTTGTGGACCTTTGGTTTGTATGGTTGGCCATAAGGCCATATTTGAGTAGTTTTGAACATGTTATGAAGGATTTAAGGGTCGGGAGCGCATCCCGACTCATGTTTATATGCTTGTTCAATTGTTAATTGGACGTTTAAGGGACTTATCGACCTGTGGTAACTCGATCGAGTGCCTCTCACTCGATCTAATAGCTGCAGGTGTGACATTGGAAAAGTAATCTGATCTCAGCCTACTCGATCGAGTAGCTGATGAGCTTGATCGAGTAAGGCCAGCTCGATCGAGTGCCTGACCAACTCGATTGAGTGTCACTGTTACAGGAACTTTTCGAGTTGAGATTTGTTTGAATCATCATATTTTTGAATGTTGTTAAGTTAAATTTTATTGTGGGTGTGTAGTAACATTGTCTGGCTCCACCGTTGATTATATAATTGCATGTGGCCGTGTTATGGGTGTCATTTTCAATGCTATGTATATTAGTTGGAACGATAATTCACATTGAGGCAAGTAATATAAGGTGCGGTGTTGTTGTTCAAGTTGACGTAATTTCACATACATATGTGTCATGTGGGTCATGTTTGTGTAATGTCAAGAAAGTATCGTTGCCGTCATGAGTCGAATGTGCATCTTGGTCAAATTGTACAATTCTTGGTGGTATTTGTATTACTTTGTAGCCTAGATCAAGTCGAACGGGATAAGTGGAATACTATGTTTGTGATGTTGTTGCATGTCCGGTATGATCGTATAACAAGTAATTGGGACCTTGCTGTTAAGTTGTAATAATAGATCTTGCGGTGTGCTACCAAATTTTGGTGGTTTTATGTTTGCATGAGTTGTAATCATGTAATGTCAGAAGTGGGTTATGTCAGGGTGAGTCAATGCCGTTTCGTAGTTTATGACTAATGTCAAGTAATATCATCTGTATCGGTTTGAGGGACAGGGAAGTTGCTTGACGGTGAACTTCGGGGACGAAGTTCCTTTTAAGAGGGGAAGAGTAATGTCGCAAAGAAAAATGATGTAATTATAATTGTACAATATCTTTGGTGGTATTTTAAAGTACGTGAATGATTGGTTGAATAGTTTTATATGATTGTTTGGATAGCTTCATAAGTGGTTATGGTACAATTGGGTAAGAATTTACAATTGTTGAATGAGATAGCATGTTGTATACTTTATTTCAGTAGTTATTCGTTATGATGACTTGAGAATTCAATGTTATTAGCAGAATGGTATTGTGCGGTTAAAGTAATCGAGTATAATGAAACATATGTGGTGTAAATCAGGAACATGTGTTGTTGTGAATCTGTGATAAGACCGTTGTGTTGTGTGTTTTGTAAGTGGTAGTTGTTGGCCGGTGATGAATGAAAGTATAGTCTCGTGATCGTGTTGGTGCATGTTTGAATAATATGATGTAGTAGTATAAGTGATAGTCGAGTTGGTCGTCATTACGGTTGGTATGCGTTCAGTAACTCAAAAAGGAAGTTAGTGATTCGTTGAGGATCCTGTGTGTGTTGTGTACTAAGGTGGCTGATGATGATGATGTTTGACGGACATAGGTAGTGGGATAGTATTTCTAAACAGTTATGTTGACCGTGTCGGGTAAACGGGTGATACCGTCGTCAGGTACCAAAAATAAATACCTAAATACACTAACAAAAGCTAGCAATAAGTACGGTCGATCTCCATAGGGAGATGGGAAAATGTCAGCTTTAACTAAGTCTGTCGAGGTAACCAGTTCTTTGGGGGTTTGAATGTTTGTTCTAAACTAATAAGGTCAAAAGAGAGAAAGAGAGTAAAAGGGTTGAAAGTAAGCAAATAGAGAGAAAGCAGCTAAGACAGTCGGCTCACCAAGATTCTCAAGTAATGCAATCTAAGATCTCAGGTCAATGCAAGGTTGATCTACGGAGTAATGAATATCTCCTTCCGGTATCAGTTCGCCCTAAAACACTAATAGCTTAGCTTCCGCCCTCACTAAAGTGCCCTATTGTTCGCTACATGTCTTACCCTTTCCAATCTTCCGATCTAGGTCAAGGTGTACCGCGATTTATTAACTAATTGCGTCGACTCAATTAGACAAGAACAGTTAAATGTAGCGATTAACAACATAGATTAATTTTACATTAAACCTAATTACTTATTTTACAATCCCCTTAAAATCATGGCTCCCCTATGTCTTAGCAAGGGGGAATTAGCTATGCATTATCATTGAAGAAACAACAATCTTACACAAGCAATAAAGATTAAACATGATAGCAAGAATAAAGAAAGATGAAAGATAACAATTATAGATTTAAGAAGAGAAAACAATAAAGAGCAATAAAGGATTAAGATTAAGAGAAGAGTAAAAGTACAAATTACAAATTACAAATGATTCCAATCCAAATTAGGGTTCTAAGAGAAGGGAAGAATATTCAGAGTAGCAAGAAGAGAGTATCGAAGTCTCAGAGGAGAAGAAGTAAGTGTATCGTATACTAACCTAGCTTATATCTAATTTACAAGGCCCAACACGAAAATAAGCTAAAACACGCATTAAACACAAAGTCTCTCGATCGAGTGAGATGAAACCACTCGATCGAGGACAAATCTTGAAATTCCCCTCGATCGAGTGAAACTGGAGTTCGATTGAGCACTCCTTATATCAGCCACCTCGATCGAGTAACAGAACAGCTCGATCGAGTGATTCTTTGATGATAAAGCATTCGATCGACGAAATAGTGCAGTAAAACTGGTCGATCGAGCTATATTAGCACATATGAACTCCTTGGCACCTTCCGAGGCTACCTCACGCATCTCTAAGTGATGGATTCCGGGCTCCGATTCCTTATTCTCCAAAAGTGCATGCAAACGGGACAAGTTTAGGCTCAATTTTGCTCCTTTCTGGTCCGTACCTGCAATTTATACAAGACAAACCAAAGTACACTATTCGGGGGTATTTGTAGCTTGATGCCACGTAAATAACACAGAAATGCATGTAAAAATGAGGTAAAAACCTTATATAAAATACATGCATCAAATCTCCCTAAACCAAACCTTTGCTTGTCCCCAAGCAAACTATGAATGAAACTAAAGACAACTAACAGAACGGGACCAACTCATCAGCTACAAATCACCCACCCAAACCAGTTTAATGCAACAACTAACAAAGTAGCAATAGGTAAGTGCAACCGAGTTAAATCAATGTTTCAGACTACTGAACCGTCAACCTTGCAAGACTCACAAATATCGGACTCTCACGGGTCGCTCATCACACAATTTAGGCACAGGGTGAGTATATAAGTAGGAGATAGAAAGAAGTAAAGACACTCACCTAACTCGGCCTATAAGAACATGCATGCAGTCTAACATGAATAAAATCTCTATAACCGTACATATGCATTCCCACCAACTGATGACCAAGACATATGCCGAGGACTTACATTTGGGTAAGTGAGGTAGTGGGTAAGAAAGGGGATATAATGAATTTGGAAGTGTGGAGTTAGCAGCTAAGCTAGCAATAACGGGTCCAAATTAGAACATATCCCAACCTCATACTCAATGTATCAATACAAAATGGTGCTAAATTACAGCACATAACTCACTGACCACCATAAAATTGTTAACTCCCCATAAGATACAAATAAGACATGGGAGCATAAATCACAGCATAAAATACCTTTCGCTCATGATTTTTTTTTCATAATCTTTCTTTTTTTCTTTTTCGTTTTTTTCTTTCACAACAATTTTTTCTTTTTCATATTTTTCTTCTTTTTATTCCCTTCAACATTTCCACCAACCTCTCAAATCATATATGTAACCAAATTGCAGTGAAACATTCCAAACAGATACTATTACTAGCTCGGCTAGGGTAGGCAAAATTATAGACTGTAGCTATATAGGACAAAATAGGCAATTTGGCTATGTGGGGCTCATGGGTAGAATAAAATAAAGGGAACTGCCTCTCCTAACATGTGTCACCAACCACCGACCGAATGCATACAGGTATCAAGAAGACTGGATTCATGTTTATTCAAATTGATGTTACATGCCTTATAGAGAGTACTACTCACATCCTATATGAAACCGGTCATGAATATCACCAGTTTATTAAGCTCTAACCTTAGAATGTAAATGTAGCTTGCCAATATATGAGTCAAGTCTATTCGTTCAGATAAGAGTGAAATACAAATTCGTAGATTATACACATTACCATGCCAACAGAATGTCAAGAATATGCAGGGTAAGGGTAAAGGGACTCAAAGTAGCGTCAAAGTTCAATCGTTCCGACTCGACCTAAATGCGATAATAAACGTGAATTTTTTTGAATTTTATGTATTTTTTTTGAATTAATACAACGATGCATGCGAAAATAAATAAACGTGCAAACGGAAATGCAACAAAACATGCATACATAGATATGGATGCATACCTCCCCAAACCAAACCGTACAATGTCCTCATTGTAACAAAAATAGGGAAAGAAATGCAAACTAAAGGGAAAAGGATAATGGGAGTCGGAAAACTTACAAGACAACGTAAAGGAGGGACCTCCCCAAACCGACCATGAACATGGGAGGTCACAGATAACTGCGTAGCATCACGACAAGTGAAAAGTAGCAGCAAAGTCACGCAAGGACTCGATCGAGCAGTTCAGAGTAGTTCGATCGAGTAGGAATGGTGCCAAAAGTGCTCAATCGAGGAGATGGGATACTCGATCGAGAAAAGTGGTTTTTCAGCGTCTCGATTTAGAGCAGCAGATGCTCGATCGAGTAAATATTCCAGCCGAAGGGTTCGATCGAGTAGAAAAACCACTCGATCGAACCAAACCACCTGCAAAACGTATAAAATGAGTATAGAACTAACAGGATACGTGCGAGTTTAGCGTTTAAAGTTTAACACACAGCATAAAAAGAAATAACAAGTTCAAACAAAAGTACAATAAAATAGTCCGGGCCGCCTCCCGGAAAGCGCAGGTTTAAGAGGTCCCGCACGACCTTTTTGGCTTCAATTAGCTGGCTCATCAGGATTGTCGAAGTACAGGACTTCAACGCGGTTTTCTGCATCATTTGCCTCATGGTAATGCTTCACATATTGCCCATTTACCTTGAACCTATTGCCCTCGGAATTTTCTTACTCAACGGACCCGAACTTAGTGACAACTGTCACTGTATAGGGGCCACTCCACCTGAACTTCAGCATGCCAGGAAATAAACACAGTCAGGCATTAAACAACAACATCTTCTGCCCGACATGAAATTCTCGAGGTATGATCCGCTTGTCGTGCCATCTCTTCGTCTTTTCTTTGTAGATGCGTGAGCTATCATAAGCATTTAGCCCAAACTCCTCCAATTCATCTAGCTGCAATAAACGGTTCTGACCACACAACGTAGGATCAAAGTTAAGTTCACGAATTTCCCACCAAGCTTTATATTCTAATTCAACATGTAAATGACAGGACTTTTCATAACCCAGCCGATATGGTGATGCACCAATCGACATTTTAAAGGCAGTCCGGTAAGCCCATAATGTGTCCTCCAGTTTAAGACTCTAGTCCTTCCGTGATTTAGAAACTACCTTATCTAAAATCTCTTTAATCTCTCGATTAGAGACCTCAACTTGCCCACTAGTTTGGAGATGATACTCCAAACCACGCCGGTGTTGAACACCAACCTTAGACAAGATAGAAGTTAGTTTCTTTTCTTTAAAATGCATTCCCCCATCACTAATGACGACCCTAGGGACACCAAATCGGGGAAATATAATCTTTTTAAACATTTTAATCACGGTCTTGGCATCACAATTAGGTGAAGCAATCGCCTCCACCCACTTAGACACATAATCTACAGCTACCAAGATATACCTGTTACCTTTGCTAGACGGGAAGGGTCCTTGGAAATCGATGCCCCAGACATCAAAAACCTCGACCTCTAGGATACCATTTTGTGGCATCTCATGTCTCTTGGAAATATTCCCGGAGCGTTGGCAAGCATCACAAGCTGAAACAAAAGCCTTAGCATCAGCAAATAAAGTAAGCCAGTAAAAACCAGACTGAAGTACCTTAGCCACGGTACACGATGGACCATGGTGACCACCTTAAGAAGAAGAGTGATAGCCCTCCAGGATCACTCTGGTCTCCCACTACGGAATACACCGTCTGTAGAGATGGTCTGCACACTCCTTAAATAGATAAGGATAATCCCAGAAGTACTGCTTAGTGTTATAGAGAAAACGCTTCTTCTGTTGATGAGAAAGGTCAGGTGGCAGCGTGCCACTAACAACGTAATTAGCTAAATCTGTATACCAAGGATCTTAGTTAATAATAGAAGACAAAACAGCAAATAAAGAATCATCAGGAAAAGAATCATCAATAGGTAAAGAATCTTCTCCCTCTTGTTGTGAGAGTCGCGACAAATGATCAGCTACTACGTTCTCAGCACCCTTTTTATCTTTGATCTGCAAATCAAACTCCTGTAGAAGGAGTATCCATCTCAACAACCGTGGTTTAGCTTCCTTCTTAGTAAGAAGGTGTCTCAGTGCTGCATGGTCAGTAAAAACAGTAACTTCTGATCCTATCAAATAAGAACGAAATTTTCTAGCGCATATACCACAGCTAGCATCTCTTTCTCAGTAGTGGTGTACTTCACTTGAGCCTCATCCAGAGTTCGGCTCGCATATTAAATTGCATTCAAAGCTTTGTCTTTCCTTTGACCTAGCACCGCTCCTAGTGTATAGTCACTAGCGTCGCACATAATCTCAAACAGCAAATCCCAGTCGGGAGGCTGTGTAATCGGTGCCGAAATCAAGGCCTGCTTTAACCTATTAAAAGCAGAAAGACATTCATCGGTAAATACAAAGGGGGCATCCTTAAGCAACAGCTGTGTAAGTGGTTTAGCAATTTTTGAAAAATCCTTGATAAACCGGCGATAAAAGCCAGCATGACCAAGGAAACTCCGCACTCCTTTGACATTAACAAGAGGAGGTAATTGCTGAATCACTTGCACCTTTGCTTTGTCAACCTCAATACCCCTGTTAGAAACTAAGTGCCTTAAGACAACTCCCTCGTTGACCATAAAGTGGCACTTCTCCCAATTAAGCACAAGGTTAACCTCAATGCAGCGCTGCAACACTTTATCAAGGTTAGATAAACAGTTAGAAAAATCACTTCCATAGACACTAAAGTTGTCCATAAATACTTCCATAATAGACTCAATGTACTCAGAAAATATTCCCATGATGCACCTTTGAAAGGTGACAGGGGCGCTACATAAACCAAAAGGCATCCTGCGATAAGCAAAAACACCCTGAAGACAAGTAAAAGTAGTCTTTTCCTAATCATCTGGATGAATAGGGATCTGAAAGAACCCTGAGTATCCGTCTAGATAACAAAAAAACTTATGAGAAGCTAACCTTTCTACCATTTGATCAATGAAAGGAAGGAGAAAGTGATCTTTCTTTGTGGCGGCATTCAGCTGTCTGTAGTCTATACACATCCGCCAGCCAGTTATTACTCTAGTGGGTATTAACTCGTTTTTGTTATTCTTGACCACAGTAGTTCCTCCTTTCTTAGGAACTACCTGAACTGGACTCACCCACTTAGAATGACCAACAGAATAGATAATATCTGCATCAAGCAACTTCATTATCTCAGCCATCACAACATCCTGCATCTTCTGGTTCAGTCGGCGCTGACCCTGTCTGCAAGGCTTGTGATCTTCCTCAAGCTCAATTCTGTGCATACAAATGTCGGGACTAATGCCCTTAATGTCATCCAATGAATAACCCATAGCTTTCCTGTTTTTCTTAAGCTCAGCTAACAAAGCAGTCAGCTGATCATCATCAAGTTTAGCACTAACAATGACTGGATATTGCTCTGTATCATCTAAGAAAGCATAGTTAAGATAATAAGGAAGAGGCTTACGCTCAGGTACCTTTACCTCTATGGCGCAAAGAGTACTAATCATTTGTTCCACTCTCTCTCCTTTGGCGTCGGTGAGTTCGCGCTCATCTAAAGTAGCTTCAAGCAAATCTAACACAGCATCATTGTAATCTGGGTTATCTGCACACTCATCCAAAAGCATCAAAGCTTCTAGCAGGTCCTTTATAAAAGAACCCGACCAGAAGTCATAAACAGATTCGTCAACAATATCCACAGAATAACAAGTATCCTCTATCATTGGCCGAACAAGAGTACTGGGCAGACTAAAAGTGATCGCGTCATCCCCACTGCAAGAGTCAAACGCCCTTGTTTGACATCAATAATGGCTCCAGCTGTACATAGGAATGGTCTTCCTAGTATAATTGGGGTCCGGGTATCCTCAGCTATGTCTAGAACAATAAAGTCCACTGGTATAAAGAACTTGCCCACTTTGACGGGCACGTCCTCTAAGATACCCAAGGGTCGTCTTACAGATCTATCAGCCATTTGTAATGTAATTTTAGTCATTTTAAGGTGACCCACAGACAGGTGCATGACACCGACACTGGTTCCTAAATCACAAAGAGCCTTGTCTATCACTTAATTGCCTTTAGTACAGGTAATAGAGAAACTACCCGGGTCTTTCATTTTTGGTGGAGCTTTATTTAAAAGTAAATTATTAGACTCTTCCATAAATGCAATAGTCTCAAATTCACTAAGCTCTCTCTTACGCGTCACAATATCTTTCATAAATTTAGCGTAAGTAGGTACCTGGGTAATAAGTTCAGTAAAAGGGACGGTTACCTGGAAATTCTTGACCACGTCCATAAACTTACCGTACTTTCGCTCGACCTTAGCATCCTTCAAACGTCCCGGATAGGGAACCTTGGTAGCAATGAGTGGGCCCGCTACTTTGTCTTTACGTTTATCAGCACGTGACACCTCCACAGCAGGGGAAGATGACACGGTAGCGTAATTAGATCTTGAATCAGAAGCTCTGCTAGTACTGGTGGTCGATCGAGCAGTTTTCTCACTCGATCGAACTGTTTTATTAGAAAAACCACTCGATCGAGGAATAGTCACCTCTTGATCGAGTTCTTCAATTTCAACACCTTTCGATCGAGTCCCGGAATCACTCGATCGAACAACTCTTTCTGCCAAGTTACTCGATCGAGAGGAATTAGCTCCTCGATCGAATCCTTCAAATGGGGCACTTCTCGATCAAGCAGGTGTTGTACTCGATCGAGTACTGGGAGAGGCTAAATCACTCGATCGAGCTAAAATTTCACTCGATCGAGCTGCTGGATGGTATTCAGCAGGGATATCGTAAATTAGCTCCTCCAAATCTTTATCCGGGGTATCATCAGTTGTCACAACCCCGTCTTTCGGCATTTTCGGTCCATCATAAGTAAGACTGCTTCGGAGATTAATGACATTGATCAGGTCACATGGGGGTAATTGATTCGCTTGATCTTGCGCGAGCGAAAGACGCGCCACTTGATCTTGCAGTTCTACTATAGCATCATCACTTTTATCGGTCCTTTGGCCGAGTTGTAATGTCAAGTTCAGCACTAGGGACTTCAATTCGGCGAGTTGTCCATTTGTAGAAGATGAATCAATCGGTTGAGGTATTGGTTCGGAAAGGCAAGAAGTACTTGTCGATGTCAAATCTTCATATAGTTTAGAGAACGACACTCCTTGCTTGAATTTTTGATAAGCGCGGACGCGCTCTACATCCGCCATACAAGTAATAGGGTCATGCCCCTCCGTACCGCATCTACCACAAACTACCTCATGCTCAGTGATAGCACAAACTTGCTCATGCATACCCGTAGTCTGTATAATCTCCGGACTGCCCAACCTTCCACTAGGTCCTTCCACCTCAGCTACTATCAACTCATTTACATACTTACTTCCTCGGGGATTTCCATATTCGGCAACGTGGATGGCCATTTCTTCAATAAGATGCCACCCTTGATCATCCTCAACTTTTTTCTGGAATCTTCCCTTGGCCGCATTATCAAGAATAGCTCTGTGGTCCGGGTATAACCCATTGTAGAATTGGGTACACATGAACCAACGCTTGAAGCCATGATGAGGTACAGATCGGACGAGCCTCTTGAACCTAGTCCAAGCCCCATTCAAGTCTTCTGTAGGTAGTTTCTCAAATGCAGTAATTTGAGCTCTCAACGAATTAGTGCGCTATGGTGGGAAATATCGTCTGTAAAAGGCTAAGGCAAGAGAATTCCAGTCAGTTACACCTGCAGCTTCCCTATCCAAATCTCTCACCCACTCCCAGGCATCATCAGTCAAGGAAAAAGGGAAGAGGACTCCCTTAACTCTGTCCTGCGTCACCCCAGCAGCTAAAGGAATGGTGAAGCAATACTCTGTGAAGAGCTCTATGTGTTTGCAAGGATCCTCTCCAGGTACCTCCCTGAAGAGATTTCTCTCAACCAGCTGTATATAAGACGGGTGGATTCCAAAGGTCCCCGAATCGGTAGTGGGTAAGAGGAAACCTTTAGGAAGTGAATCCACCGTAGGCTCTGAATCACTGGAGATATTCGGCATCCTAGCAGATAGAGTCTACAGCAAAGCAGGTATGACAACGTTCTCTTCTAGAATAGATTTCCTGCAAAACTAATAAAGAGCTTGCAAAAATATGAGATCAATCTCAAGGAATAAATTCCTTGAGACGAGAAACAAACTTATTAAAAGCAACAAAATTATGCCACCTCTCCGGCAACGGCGCCAAAATTTGATACCGTCGTCAGGTACCAAAAATAAATACCTAAATACACTAACAAAAGCTAGCAGTAAGTAGGGTCGATCTCCACAGGGAGATTGGAAAATGTCAGCTTTAACTAAGTCTGTCAAGGTAACCAGTTCTGTGGGGGTTTGAATGTTTGTTCTAAACTAATAAGGTCAAAAGAGAGAAAGAGAGTAAAAGGGTTGAAAGTAAGCAAATAGAGAGAAAGCAGCTAAGACAGTCGGCTCACCAAGATTCTCAAGTAATGCAATCTAAGGTCTCAGGTCAATGCAAGGTTGACCTACGGAGCAATGAATATCTCCTTCCGCTCTCAATTCGCCCTAAAACACTAATAGCTTAGCTTCCGCCCTCACTAAAGTGCCCTATTGTTCGCTACAGGTCTTACCCTTTCCAATCTTCCGGTCTAGGTCAAGGTGTACTGCGATTTATTGCCTAATTGCGTTGACTCAATTAGACAAGAATAGTTGAATGTAGCGATTAACAACATAGATTAATTTTGCATTAAACCTAATTACTTATTTTACAATCCCCTTAAAATCATGGCTCCCCTATGTCTTAGCAAGGGGGAATTAGAAATGCATTATCATTGAAGAAACAACAATCTTACACAAGCAATAAAGATTAAACATGATAGCAAGAATAAAGAAAGATTAAAGATAACAATTATAGATTTAGGAAGAGAGAACAATAAAGAGCAATAAAGGATTAAGATTAAGAGAAGAGTAAAAGTACCAATTACAAATGATTCCAATCCAAATTAGGGTTCTAAGAGAAGGGAAGAATATTCAGAGTAGCAAGAAGAGAGTATCGAAGTCTCAGAGGAGAAGAAGTAAGTGTATCGTATACTAACCTAGCTTATATCTAATTTACAAGGCCCAACACGAAAATAGGATAAAACACGCATTAAACACAAAGTCTCTCGATCGAGTGAGATGAAACCACTCGATCGAGGACAAATCTTAAAATTCCTCTCGATCGAGTGAAACTGGAGTTTGATCGAGCACTCCTTATATCAGCCACCTCGATCGAGTAACAGAACAGCTCGATTGAGTGATTCTTTGATGGATAAAGCATTCAATCGACCAAATAGTGTAGCAAAACTGGTCGATCGAGCTATATTAACACATATGAACTCCTTGGCACCTTCCGTGGCCACCTCACGCGTCTCTAAGTGATGGATTCCGGGCTCCGATTCCTTATTCTCCAAAAGTGCATGCAAACGGGACAAATTTATGCTCGATTTTGCTCCTTTCTGGTCCGTACCTGCAATTTACACAAGACAAACCAAAGTAGACTATTCAGGGGCATTTGTAGCTTGATGCCACGTAAATACCACAGAAATCTGTGTAAAAGTGAGGTAAAAACCTTATATAAAATACACGCATCAACGGGGGTGTCAACCTTGGTTTCTTTTTCGTGACGTTCGGGAGGGGATGAGTCGAACTTCGGGGACGAAGTTCTTTTAAGGGGGGAAGACTATAATACCCGTCCTTCTAGGGACCCGTTGACTGACGTTGGTCAACCTTAGTGACATGTCTTGCCTTTGGGAAACCTTACGAGCGATGTCTTGTGACATAGTAAGGTTTGGGTGTGTGGTACTCGATCTAGTCGAGGCCACTCGATCGAGTAGCCTGGAGGCTCGATCGAGTATGGGCCACTCGATCGAGTAAGTTAGTTACTCAATCGAGTAGCGTCTTTACAGCGAGGATTTATATATCGTGTTTCGTATAACCGCAAATCATTTCCGCCTCTTACCAAGACCTAAATGTCATCGTTTCTCCTTTCCTTCACCATAGTTCCTTCCTTTGGGTCCTTGAGGATGCTTATGCCATGGGGATGGTTTACTAGAGTCGGGTAGCGGTCTTGTCGCCGGATTATTATGCGTAGGTATGTCATCGTCATCATCATGTCGTCGTTATTTCATGTTAGGGTTGTAGTGGTTGTGATAGATGATTATATTGTTTTTACAGGTGTGTTGCGTGGCGGTTTGCCATATTGTGATCGGAAGTGGAATCGCCGTGGTGCGCTAAAGGTAGGTTCGCCTACTCAGTACTGTTGAATGTCTAGAGTGTCTTTTGATGTGATTTGATTGCTGTAGTGTCGGTGTGGTGGTATGATTGTGATAGTTGGTTGGTAATGTATTATTTCGTTGTCGTTGTTGTGGTACAGCTGATTGTGTTGTTTGTCTCTGGTTCTCGAGGTGCGTCCTCGGCTGAGTGGAGTCACTTGTGGGAGTGGCTTCACGCCCTAGTTTCGCCCTCCGTGGAACCCGCCACGGGAGGGGATGTGCACATTAATGGGATAGGGTTATGGCTCGGTATGATGGTTCAGGCTTAGGTGGGAACGGCTGCGGTTCAGTTAGAGTTGGAGACTTAAGAGGTTGTAAATCTATAATAATAGCAATGATAAAATCTTTTTCTTTTTTGTTTTACTTAGTCTAGATAGAAGTCAGATTACTATCCTCTAAACTATATTTATCTCAAAGTTTTTGTTAGAAGATATTGCTCATTGATCAAACATAAGCGCCATTAATTGCATATACGAAGTACCCCCGTTACACCTTATGAAGTACTTTCTCCTTTCGAGTCATTTACATACACGTCTGTTCAAATGTTCAAATTATGTGAATAATATTGAACAAACGTATAAAAATAACTTCAAAAAAGCGAGTAATGTAATTATTATCGGACAGCTTAGCTAGAATTCATGATCTTGTTGCGAAACCATCAGCATCAAAATTATACTCTTTTAACCTCAGAAGTACATTAGTTGGTATTGTGTATAACCTTATGACTCCTTGTAACCGAGATAATGATGAGAATGGCATATAACTTGGTAGTAAATGGAACGAGCATGGATCCTCTCTATTTTTTTTCTCTCCGTTTTCTTCCATTTCCTCTAGTACAACAATATTAAATCATTATTCACTCTTCGCCTCAACAAACAGTTAACCGTTGGAACGTTTGGGGATGAAATCTGGGCCATTGAGAGGTAATGGAAGGAAATGGAGAGGGAAAGAAATGGACAGTTCAACAATTTATTCAAAGCCCTATTTGCAGATTCAGGTGAAGTTCTTGATCCGGAATGAAATCCATCTCCTAGTGATCAACGTGCTCTTTGCTCAACATATGAACCAGAAATTCCAGAAGTTCCCAAGACTGTGACCTGCAAGCGAAAAAATAAATGCCGATGAAAAACAAATAGCGATTCCAGTGAAATTACCACGAGAAAGTTCTAGTGAAGATTTTCATATCTTTTATTTGATAATCTAAATGTCGTACGCATAGTTCAAATTCATATGTAGACGGATTATGACTTGAAAAGTTAAAACTATAGATTAAGACACACGTCGCAAACAATTTATAACAGTTTTGAAGGTCACCGGGACGATTGTTACCATGAGAGGGTCTGTTTGTTTGGCTACAATGGTTGAAGGAAGGGGATGGATGGAATGGTAGTAGATCGATAATATCACCTCCCAGTTTCACAAATTAAGCTCTAGGATTCCCAGAAGCAAAAATATAAACTCTATAATAAAAAGATTACAAGCATTCAGTCCAAGTTTTATAATATCATCTTCTAGTTTCACAATATTACCTCCCACTTTCAAAAATTGAGCTCTAGGAATCACATAAGCAAAAATAGAAACTCTTAAGAAAAAGATTACAAGCATTCAGTCCAAGTTTCACAATATCACCTCCCAGTTTCACAAATTAAGCTCCAGGATTCACGAAAGAGGAAATAAACCTGATCTTTGTCTTCAACTCTTCGAACATAGACCTGGTCTCTGTTGCCACACTGCTTAGAAACGAACAATTTAGCAGGCACATACTTAAAACTTGTAATGGACCCAATTCTTTACTGTAAACAAATACTCATAACCTTAGAAAATTGCAATTATGCTAATCCTAACTCCTAAAACCACTATGCAGAGACGTTTTATAATAGAGTCACACTGTTCTTATAGGATTATTCAAGAACGAGGCTGGCAATGCTATTAGATAGGAGATAGCTATATGAATGGAAACGGAATTCTGAAGAATATTATTTCGTGCATCATGCAGAGACGATAAAATGCAAAACTAAAAAAGGATTTTCACATGGAGAGCATAATGTGATCAATCTAACATTATTGTTGTTACTCGAAGCTTAATGTCATTAAAGCATTATGCAATAAACAAATATCATTCCAAAAAACATCATTGTCACATTTCCTCCATAAAAAATGATGCTAGAAACGTATTAACAACATCATAAATTGAAGCTACAGCTTCTTAACTTCACCGCTATAAATTTAAGTCCTAAGTTCACATAACCAGGTCCAAGTTTCACAAAATTAAGTCCATTTTTCACAAAAATCAGTTCTAGGATTGACAAAATCTGGTTTCAAAAATTCAATGAAAATTGGGAAAACAAACATAATAATGAAATTAACATCGGAAACAAAGCTACAATAACGGAATTAAAATCTAAAATGACTAACAAATCAAGTACATTAATCTAGAAGACAACAAATTGATTTAACACAAACAAATAGCAGACGACCAGCTCGTTTTGGCAACAGTCGATTGACCACTCAAGCAAAAACACGTTTAAAAAGACGAAATAGCTACTGAAATAGGTTACATGAAATCGATCATAACTAACAGTGAACAATAACAATGAAACTTAAACTACGAGCATAATTGAGCAGAGTAGGAATGCAAAGAAATCGATGAAGTCGAGTGAAGGAAAATAGTAAAACAAGAGCAAAACTCAGTAATTAAACTAATTAAATAAGATTCTAACCAACATTTAACAGATTAAGCAACAAAAATCGAAATCTAGTAAAGAAAGGGAAAGGAACATACGATGAAGGGAGAAATCGATCAAAACCTGCATAACAAGAGCGAAAATCAGTAATTAAATGAGTTGATAGAAGATTTAACAAATTAAATAAGTTGATCGAAGTGTGATTGATGCGCAATGAAATCAAAATGAAAATTAGGTAATTGAAATTACCTAGATTCGAAAAGAAATTAGGATGATAATGACGATCAAAATCGAGTGGTAAAATGGAGATCGAAATCCGAGTGAACAGCAAAGACGAGCTGAAGAACATGAGCTGAATAAAGAGAGTAAAGAGAGAGAATGCGAATAGAGTGCGAGTGATGGTGTGTCGGAGTAAATGACGGAAATTGAAGGGGGAAATGTGTGTTAGATGGGGTTTTGTAAGGGGACACGTGTCAACATCTGAGGCATTTGTAATTTTTTAATCCGACGATTTAGATTGGGTATAGCTGCCTCACCCTAAGAAGGGTGCCTCACATGATTCAATTTCTATATATATATATATATATATATATATATATATATAGGATCGGGATCCAGTGAGAACCACTAGTATAATGAGAACTGTGAGAACTCCTCACAGACATTAGATCTCAAAGAAATAAAGGCCTGAGATTAATCTAACTCAACCCACGTCATTTTATTTGTTCTCACTTTTCTTTCTTTCTCTTTCTTCAAAGCTCACAACAAAAAAAATTCCTATGTTCGAGCATCCATTTCGCGGCTCCGCATTACTACTAATATTTCCTTTTGTCCCATTCGATCGCATTCCAAGCATTGTGAATTCAACCTCGTTATGCTTTCTTCCTCAGTGGACGTTATGGATTCGACGAGGTAAAGGCTTAAAATTGATTTTTAATTTTGTGAAATTAGGATTTATATTTTTATGTCTTTTCAATTTTTCGATTCATCAATTAAATTTAGTCGAATTAGTCAAAATTAGGGTTCGTATTCATCAATTTACTCCGTATTTCTTTTTCGTTGATGATATTTAGGGTTTATATTCATCAATTTAGATTATGGTAATTCGTTGTTTTCACTTATTGTTGATTTTTGTTGTTGTTGAAATTCTGAATCATACAAAAAAGCCAAGTCTCATATGGCAATTCAGACAAATTTTACTACATTCCTTATGCTGCCTAAACTTCTAAACATACAAGAGCGACAAAATATATGTCGATCTGTTGAACAAGTTATGCCTCGTCTAACACTCCGACCAATCTGTTTCGGGGTCCATCTGTATTGCCCCTCCTCAATGGACAGATGTTCTTAATTCTGGTGGTAATGTTTCTTTCAGGTAAGAATGGAGTTTTGGGCGAGATGGGCACATAGAGTTCTTTGGCACCCGTCTTTGTGGCACATGCACGAGGTTACTTTTATATCATACGAAGTACAATTGAACTAAACTAAACTAATTTTGAGAACATATGACCTGGAATAGTTTACTAAGACTCACAATAGTTGTATTTAAATGTGCCTAATGAGCATTGGTTCAAGTTGAGTTAATTTATGGAAGAATGGATTTGAGTTTATTTTGATTTACCAATTGTACTGATTCCGAGACCAAGTCCCATATCACGATTGAATAGTTGAACATGGTTCACATTAGCTGTAAAAGTTAAAACTTTAGAGAATTGACCATTTGTAGTATGACTTATGACAATCTGAGTACTGACTATGTTGTGTCCATGGTTACAGTCTCATCACAAACCCGGAGAAGGACCATTCAAGCTAAACGATGTATTTGCGATAATAAATGCAGTCCCAGCAATAGCCCTTCTCAATTATGGTTTCTTCCACAAGGGTCTTGTTCTTGGTCTTTGTTTTGTTGCTGTAAGTCCTCTTACTCTTAACTACTTGTACATGTATTTGTGATCCAGACTTTTTAAATGAAACAGTCTCATAATCGTGTTAATTATTCAAGCTCAGGTTGTCACAAATTTAATCTGAGGCTCATTTGATAAACTGGTGATCATTGGAATAGGGACTTGGAATAACAGTATTTGGAATGGCTTATATGTTTTTGCACGACGGTCTTGTTCACAAGCGATTTCCAATCAGTCATATTGTTGATGTCCCTTAGTTTAGAAAAGTTGTTGATGCTCATTAGGTAATTAGCCGCTTAAACTTTTTAGTTAACCAATTGTCTTCAGCAAGTTTAGCACATAACTGGAATTACGAATCTCGTTTCCGAACGAATAAGAGGGAGTCAATATATGCATCCTTACCTTGTGAACATAGCTGACTAATTGCATTTGATTTCTGGTGTTATAACTGAAAACATTTTAGTGTTTAAAATAAATAAACATTTGTTTATTTCTTTTCCGGGTAATTATGCATAACAGTCTGCAAACTAGGGACCGTATGATTGGAATGGACATGATGGTGGATGAGGTTTGTTTACTTTGTAGAGTAGATTAAGAGACACACTCACATCTATTCTACAAGTGCTATGTGTTAAGCTGCCTGAACTGTTAGTACCGGGGCACAGGAATGGCAGCAATCGATCCAAATTACAAAGGAAGTTTATTGGGGCTTGTCATATAGCTCTGTCTAGTATTTGGAAAGCGAGGAATCAGGCTTGTGTTCTATCCTTTCTCCCACCCAAGGAAAGCGAGGAAACTATTTCATTTAAAAGAAAAAATCATCAGTTTATATTATCTTTGATATAGTCATTACTGTTTCTACATTATGAATATTTACATTTTACTTATTTTGCAAGTCAAGTAGCTCAAATGGGAGAGCATTGTGCAATGCACAAGATGTGGGTTCGACTCCCATATTGGCTATGAAATACCAAATCTTTCTTTTACTCTAAGAATGAAAAATAGTGTAATTGGTAATCGTATTTCCACTATGGCATTTATGGTAGTAATAGTTTTGGTATATATGCCAGTCGTTGGAGTGCTTGTATTGCACTTCTGATCATTGCAAAACTATTTCACTGGCTTATTGCAACTGTTGCAAGTCTGTGCCCGATGCCGAATATGATTATGGACTCCTAAATAATTGTACTGTATTGCTTGCATCATGACACGTTTTTATCATTGGATTTGCGATTTAATAGGCTATATGGGACTCCAACCCATATCTTTGTGCAAAATTTGCACATTGCTGTACCATTGAGCTAATAGCCTTTAAAATACGCTAAATAAATATGAGTACGAAATAAGTGACATAAGTACACTGGAATGTTTCTCGGATATTTGTAAGATATGTAATAGATACACTAGAATGCCTTGTTGTTACATAAAAAGGCTGTTAAATGCATTAAATTTCCTCCACAGTCATTTCCCTTAATTATTTCATGCACATAAAACCTTATTTCATGCACATAAAACCTTATTTCATTCCCATATAAAATTAACGTCTTTAACCACCAGTAATTAGTATCATAATATAACCAACTGATGCAGCTAAATAACTTTTTAATGCACATAGAACGTTATTTCATGCACATAGAATCTTATTTCAACATGTTTGGGATGCCAAGAAAATGCTCTAGCACTACGTATACGTGATATACCCATCCCGACCATGAGATTGACATAACTCTTACAATCGCGAAGTTTCCGAAAATATGCACCAGAGCTTTAATTCAAGAAAAATGCTCTAGCACTACATTTGCATTTCTTGATCATACCAAAATTAGATGGCGCCATTATAAGTTGCTCAAGCAAGAAAATTCCACACATTTTCCAATAACACAGCTCAATTCGACATATCGAAACTAAATCAAATAGCTAGATACATTTTCGATTCTAAATTTCATTATTAAAATCAACAAAAAAAGCTTGAACATTTGAATCAAATCATATAATCACCTTACTATCTATGACGGCTGAGATCCTTGATTGATTTAGTACTTCCATCATTATGATCATCATCGTCACCACTTTTCTGCATCACATCACTCAATTCAATATAATTTCAACAATCCCCCAAAACAATTGAAATTCAAACAAAAAATCATGCAACTAAAGAACTTTTTAATGCACATAGAACCTTATTTCATGCACATAGAATCTTATTTCATGCACATATAACCTTATTTTTACATATTTCATGCATGTACAAGGTTATTTAATGCACATAGAACCTTATTTCATGCACATAGAATCTTATTTCATGCACATATAACCTTATTTTTACATATTTCATGCATGTAAAAGGTTATTTAATGCACATATATCGCTTTTTCATGCATCTAAAAGGCTACTTCATGCACTAATAGTGCCATTGCACCCCAAATGCTTACCATTATTAATGGGTCGGGGATCAAATACAAAAAAACATAACCAGTCATTCAAACCGGGATCAAATACAAAAAAAATGACGAAACGATGCAGATTTTACATATTTTAAGACACTATCACGAGCCCATTTTATGCATTCAAACAGAAAATCTAGACCAAAATACTTTTATCAGAAGTAATGAGCTTACATTTCCTTGAGACAAGACGAGCTATGATAATTTGGATCATCCGTGGGCCAAATCCATCGATTAATAAATGAACAATTTAAGAGACAAAGAACCACTGAACCACTCAAAATATCTGATACATAAGACTGCAATTTTTATGGGTTATTAGTGTTCAAAAATGAAAAGAAAAAACATAAAAGATTCAACCTGGAATAGTCGAAAACCATGTTAAATATGATCGTATTTCGCTTTATATCGGTAAGAAATATGATATTAACCAAATAAGACTAAGTATGAGCAACACTAGTGTATTACTCTCAATCAATAATGTCTAAAGCACATTTTGCTGCAGGTTTGTTATCATTGAAAAATTGCAAACAAAAAGTTGGAGATGATGGTGAATCACGCTGATCGGCACAGTGCAACAAAACAAACAACCCAAGGGAAGAAAAGTAGTCGTCGAAATGCATACAACCTATCATTTAATCTTAGCAAATCAAAAAGTATGTTTGACATATCCAGATATGAACACTTCTAACCTCTGATGGTTCAAACCATACATCTGGTTGAACTTTGTCAACATTATATCTGTAATTCGACTACATTAGGAAAAGATCACAATGAGCAACATTACTCATTTGAGGACCCAATGTTGACATTCTCATAACTTCCTAAGATTAAAAAAAAGTGAAGTAACCATTGAATATAAGCATACTGATGTGTTTCATAGCTAAAACACAGCGAGTATGCTAAATATACAATGGTTAAACTCGATATATAAACAATTTCAGCAATAAATCAATACAATCCAGCTTAATTAACGTCGAAACATCGATTCCAGGGCAAGAAACACAATAAGCGACATTTGAATAAGGAAAAAACAATTTTCTAATTAATAATCGAGTTTTTGAACTATTATAAAATGTAGAAAAGTCATGTAATCAGAACTTGAACAATTTCCAGGCATAAAACTGATCAACAAAAACTAATTTAAAACAAAATTTATAAAATATATAATCGTAAGAGTTTGTAATGTGAGGATAAATTCTATACCAGAAATAATGAGTCTTTCTCGATGATTCCGCTGATTCACTTTTTTGCGCTACTACCTGATTCACGAACCGTAAAGACAAGTTGTATGATTCAGGAAGCGAAACGAAGCATTTTCGAAGGTTTAAGATAAAAAGTAGCAATAAGATGACGAATTAGGGATCGATTTCTTCGCATTAGGTAAAATTTGGGGGAAATAATTACCTAATTAGGATAAAATTCAGCAAGAGTGACTCTTCTTGGGCAGGGGTGGTCATCTCAATCACCAATTCAAGTCGCCGTTGCCCGTAAGCATCTGATAGCGTTGGTCGGTGGTTGGAAATGAAGGATAGCGACGATGATAATCGTAGAGAGAGAAAACAAGATGAGTGAGAATAATTTTTGGTAAAATGAGTTGACAATTATGGTTTTGGGGTGGGGGTGGTTGATTGTGCGAGATTTTTAAAGTTAGATAAGTTAATCTCGTCGTCCATTCGGCATTAAATCCAACGACTGTGAATTGGTTCTCATAGTTCTCATTATCTCTATGGTTCTCATGGGATCCCAAATATATATATATATATATATATATATATATATATATATATATATATATATATATATATATATATATATATATATATATATATATATATATATATATATATAGGATTTGAACCCAGATGAAGTTCTGAACATCTGCCAGAGAAAAAAGAACGAATGGATCTTGTAGGATTCTCAAGAAGTTCTTCGATTTCTTCCGTTTGAAGAAAGGAAGGATCCCGAAGATTGTGAAACGTTTAATTACTTGAATGTATCAACATAATCATTTGATTCTTTCGTCTAACGATTCTAACCAAAATGACTTTTGGGGGCACAAACACAATTTTTATTCGCAAATGATATCAGAAGGATTTTCACTCATTGTATGCCCGTCAAACGTAAGAAAATAGATTCGAAACAAATAAAAATCGGTTAATCCGGCTGTGAAATAAGCTATTATTGCAAAAATTGGCGAATACAACCAACTATCATTAAGAATTTCATCCTTGGACCAAAAACAAGCAAGAGGCGGAATACCACAAAGAGAAAGCGTACCTATTAAAAAAGCAGTTTTTGTAATTGGAACATGTTTTGTATGAACCCTGTAGACCATCCCCATGGGGGTGGTGAAGGGAGGGCTCCAATTGGTAGAAAAAACCCCACAACCCCTTGGGGTTATCTTGCACTTGGAAAAAGAAGTAGAAAAAGAAATATATATATATATATATATATATATATATATATATATATATATATATTTGAGGATCCGGTGAGAACTCATAAATATTTGAGGATTGAGTAACGAATAAAATATTACTCGTTCTTCTAAACAATATCATGTTGGAGTATGTGTCCTCAACAATAGTGCGATCAGATGTTTAAATCTCAAATTAAGAATACGTAAGGGATGATTCATTTATATAGTCAACTGATCAACATTAATCAGTAATGATTGGCTAACTAGAGTTTGACATTACTGTCGTTTGACTGTGGTGATCAGTTGATCCCTTAAGGTCACACCTAAAGGACAACTCCCTTAATAAACAAATTGATTAATTATATGACGATACAAGTTAATCAATTCCTTAAAATTGAACAATTCATTTGTGAGAGAGAATATTTATATCTTATTGTAATTTGATTAAATAAGATTTATTTTAGTAATTGAAATACTTTATTACTAAAATCGATTATTGTTTGTGAAACAATTGAGATAAGAATGAATGGTTAATTATAATTACAATATGTTGTGAATTATAATTATATGACCCATTTTATTTATGTGATCAAGAATCACTAGTCAATTTGTTGTATGTAATTTAACTAATTTATAAAATGATATTTATTTGATAAATATGCATTAAATTAATTAATAACATGTAACATACTACATGTGACATATTGTGTGACAAATGACAAATTGACAAAATAAAATGGTAGTCCATTTTAAATATATGGACCGAAATGGAGGTTGTAGTGGAGTGTGGATGATATTATTTTATGTGATAAAATTAAAATAATCATACCTACACTTAGTAGCCTTACACACCTACATTATGGAGAAGAGTAAAAGCTAAAGAAGATGCCAAGCTTTGGCATTTAGCCCTTGACCCCCACCGGTTTTCTCCTCCTCATTTTAAGAGAATTTGTTCTCTTGTTCATTCACTCCATATTCAAGATTGATTCACATGCGTTCTTGCTCATCTCTCTCACAATCTCTCTAAACTTGTTTTAGAAAATACAATAAATTGTTCATCATAAATTCTAATCACAATATAAGATTACTAGTGTAGTAATAAGTATATTATTAGAATTGTTTTAAGGGTACTACTATATTAATCTAGTTAATTAATATATTAGTTTAAGGGATTTGTTTTGGGTGCAATCAAGTGGAGAATCTCTACATTGGGATTTTGGAGGATCGTCCATTACATTTAAACTCAAGAACAAATAAGGAAGGTGACCTTATTTGTGCCCATAAATTCGAAAATTTTAACCATGATTTTTGAAATTATGAGTGTCATGGAAATATTCCAGAATGTTGAAAAATTTAAAATTCAAATTTTAAAATTATTGTAATTTAATTTGGATTTATTTCATAATAGTTATGATTTTAAGGTCAAAATGAGCATAAAATTATATCAAGTTGAATTATTGTCAAAAATTGAGTGAAGAATAATTTTTGAGTCCTAATAAAGTTAGGATAATTAACTTGAGCTTAAATTTGATTTAAGTATTGATTAGTGATTTTAATAAGTTATTATCACACATTTCCATAAAACCGGGTTATATGAACGATATAAGTTAAATAGGGCGATTTGGCACATAATTTGGCATGATAGACACATATTATAATGCTGAATATTTTAATTGTTGAATGTCTTTTAATTTATATAATTTTGAATTATGTAATTTTATCTTAGTATGACCTTAGTTTTAATCGATATTACCCGTAATGAAAGGGAATATTGATTCGGTTGTAATTTAATGTGATATCGTATCACTTTTATTTTACTAGCTTTTCTTTTTACAAATGTTTAATAGGAACAGCTTTGTATTTTATTATTATTATTTGTAATTCCAGAGTTCCTTCAAGACGGTGTCATTCGGAAAGGTGTTCCGACAAAGATGGTGTTCTTGGGAGGCGTGCCACTTGAAGATTCAAGGGACCATAGGAGTTGGTTTCAGAATATATAATAGATTATTTAATTTGGTATTTTAGGAAGGTCATACTAGGAATTTATTATTATTGCTTTGCATTTATTTTAATATGTTGCATGCATTGCCAAATCGCCACAACAACACATGCATTTCATATCGAGTCATCGACCGTGTCAATTATAATTATCGTAGTTCACCGCTTTAGTTCACTTAAAACGTGATAGATAATAAATTGACAAGATCTCTCACTAAATAATAATTGAGGATTAGCCTTACCCAATAGTAGAACCATGAATCCCAATTTCATAAGGAAGTAGGCTCGTCTCACCGGGGTACTAAACTTGTTACGTTGGGTAAGTGGGTAGTAAATTGTTATTACATCGAAATTTGGATTGAGCTCAACGGAAGTATTCGTGACCGTAGTCGCATGTGTTCCGGGCTAAATATAAATATTAAAGTAATTTTATCGACCGAGAATTCTAGAAGTAGAATCGATTAAAGAGTTAATCCACCGAGTTATATTAATTAGGGATGAATCGGATCACCGTGCCCGAATTAATATGAATTTGGATCTCGGGATCATTTATAGTAGTTGGGTAGAGGTCACTATATAAATGCTTAAAACTTGTTTAAAGTGTTTACAAGTATGATTAAAATGACAAATGTTAATATTTCCTTTACCTCCATGTTTGTAGTTTATATATCGCAATGGATCCTACAAATGCAACAACACATATTACCATTGAGTCTTATCATAACTTATTTGACGATATTTGCTCCAACAACAATCTCGATACAACTAGAGAGCTTCATTTTCGGATCAGTTCCGACGGAAACCTTAATTTCATTACTTCCTCCATACCTCCTACTATGACTAGATCTTTTGTGAATGTGTCCCCGGAAGACCATATCGCGAAATCTATGGGATCCTTATCTTTGGAAGAAAGGGATGCCAAAACTAATAGGAGTCCTAGCAAGCAAGCTCTTGCAACTAAAGGGAAATGGTTCAAAAGGAAGGGAAAGAAAGGTAGAAAATTCAACAATGGAAACAAGATGGCTAGTGGGACTACCAAAGGAGCCAAAGTTGATGATGAATGCCATTATTGTCATGGCATGGGACATTGGATGAGGAATTGCCCCATATATTTGGGAAATATTAGGGATAGACTTGTTATTCCACTTGGTAAAATTCCTTCTGAAATTTATGTTATTGATGTAAATTTTACTTCCACCACAACGTTGGTATTAGATACCGGTTGCGGTTCTCACCTTTGTAATCATTTACAGGGGCTAAGAAACGTGAAAAAGCTGAGCAAGGGCGATGTTGATCTCCGACTTGGGAATGGAGCTAGAGTAGCGGCCATTTCCAAGGGAACTTATGTACTTGTTTTGGCAAATGAATTTGAGTTGTATTTGCATAATTGTTTTTATGTACCTTCTCTTTCTAAGAACATTATTTCAATTGCTATGTTAGACATAGAGGGCTTTAATTTTGCCATTAAAAATAATTGTTGTATTATTTCTAGAAATGACTTGGTCATAGGCCGAGGCTCTTCTATAAATGACATTTATGTTCTAGAGACTTCAAATCCAAGTAATGACATCTATAACATATCATCCAAGAGACTCAAATCAAGTGATCCAAATGAATCGTACATTTGGCATTGTCGATTAGGTCATATTAACGAGAATCGCATTAAAATATTAGTTTCAACTAATGTTATTAAACCATTTGATTTTCAATCGTATGGTATATGCGAATCTTGCCTCCTAGGAAAAATGACTCGTAATCCTTTTAGTGGTAAAGGGACTCGAGCTAGTGAATTATTGGGCCTTATACATACCGATGTATGTGGATCAATGACTATCACCGCTAGGGGTAATTATGACTAATTCATTACCTTCACTGATGATTTAAGTAGATATGGGTATATCTACTTAATGAAGTACAAGAGTGAAGCTTTTGAAAAATTTAAAGAATTTCAAAATGAAGTAGAAAACCAATTGAACAAGAAGATAAAAGCATTACTGTGACACCCTTAAATCTAGACTTAAATATATACGTAACTTCTACAGAAAAACTGGTAGGATATGTTTGTAAATGGTTCAACTAGTCCAAAAACCTGCAATTTCAAAAATTTTCTAACTAAACCATTCACAACCAATTCCAACTCAAGAAGAGTGTCAAAAACCCTGCAACAACTGATAAACTAATTTACATACATAACTAAAGACGCGGAAATATAAGGATACAATCCAAAAATAGAAAAGGGAGACATATGTCCCTTCAAATAATATACAAACCAAAAGTGTAAAAGGTTACTAATAGAATAGCCAAAACTAGGTCCAAGGTTCCTTGCTCACTAGCCCGTCTGTGACCCCAACTAAGCATCAACAACCTGTCAATCGCATTTTATACAAACACGAAAGCCACAATTCAGTGGGGAGTAACTTCGAGTCCTCCCAGCCACGAATCGTCAAAATTAATGTAACATGTAATGTAACATGTAAACAATTTGATAAACCATTTACTTATCATGTATTCTAACAAACGACCCCTAACTGACCAAACTAAACTATCATGTGAATCATATAATTCAAATAGTAATCCAAACTTTATCAATCAGAATCGCTTACATCTCACCTATTACGAGTTCATAAAATCACCATACAAGAAAGGGCAATATATCAAAGACAGGCATAAGTTCTTAGTACGGTCAGTAGTCACTTTGTAACTCAAGTCTATACCACAAGGTAGGGAAGGTAATCGAACCGGTATCTTGGCTCGGCCGGTTACTATTAAGAAAACATGGCCAAGAGACAACACAACCCTAGCCTAAAATCACAAGAGACCTAGACATGCGGATACACACCACCGCACCCAAGACCCACAACTTTTTTTTAAAACAAAGTGAAGTGAGTACCCTAAGGACACCACCGAAGGGTTGGCTAGTACTTAAGCTGACCCCATACTATCAAAATAAGTACCTGAGGTCATGCCCCAACTTGGATAAACATCCACTAGTCAGGAACACAAAGGCTATCAAGCAGTGAACATATACTCGTCAAAGACTATAAAGACCTATCTATGATGGAGGCCGAAATACTCACCTAGGACCTAGTCCCAGCTAGTCCCAGCTTGAATACTTTGGCCCACACCACACAAGACTCACCACACAAGTCAAGTAAGACACCCACTTAACCTTAAGAGGGCAAAAAGTCCTACTTACCAACCTAAATGCTAACATTCTATCATGTGAAAGGCTATATAAATGTCTATTTACAGCATACAATCCAACAGTTCCTCAATAAGAATTCAATACTAACTTCCAATTCTAGCAATTTTAACAATATTAAAGGCTTTAGGGGAATCTAGGGCCATTACTACAAAATAAGAAGCTATTAAATTCAATAAGCTATACATGTGAACTAAAGCTTGATAAATGGCCTAAAACAAGAAAAAGGCCGATTATCTAAATCATTCAACCGAATTTTTACCCGCAAACCCCACCTGCGACAGTACGGGTCAAATTGCGGCTGACCAATCACTCAATTAACTGACATCGCATCAGTCAAAGGGACTAAGGCTCAGTTTTCGGCACAATCAACAAAACATTACAATTATCGCTATAAAATTCATTTTGTAAACTATCCTAACATGTGATAACTATTAATATAAGCACAAAACATCCAAAACAACAAAGATTGTGACGATAATCCGTCGAGTAACTCGAAATATGTTACCTTAAGCTAGCAAAGAGACCAGCAATAAACTTGAGAAAGCTTCTAAAACCCAAAATTACTCTTCATCTTCAACCACATATGAGTCACCTAAAATAATTATGTGAAAGGACGATCACATTAAAAAATAAGATTTGACAACTAAATATAATAATAATAATTTAGAACAAAAATTGTACCCAAATTTTCCTATTTGGTACCTAAGTGCTCTCGGCCAAACTTTCCAATTCTTTAAAAGAAAAACTTTCCATTTCTTAAAAGAAAAACTTTCCAATAATATAATAATAATAACTTATTGAATTATGTTAAAAGTTTGCAACCAAACTCCAAATGACAAAAGGCCATCCGGCCGACATTTATAGTGGCCAAATTTTTTTCCTTCTCATGATTAAAATTCTAATTATTAAACTATGTAGTAAAAATTTTATATTTTGCATAACTATACAAACACAAATGACATTCACCCACATTGATTCACATGCACAGTAGTATAAATGTATCATAAAATAAGATTGTCAATTTACCCACCCTTGAAAGGGATTTCGCGATCTCGACCAAACAACAGTCTTGAGATGGTCCAACGAGTCAAGATTTGATCTTCATTTTCCGGGTCTTCGTTCTTCTCGACACAAACAACAAAGAACACAAAAATGAAAGTTTTAAATTACACCACCATAATAATATGAATAAAGTTTTTATTTATTTATTTATTTTAAAGTACAAATTGATTTTATGCCAAGATCTCCTTAAATAATGACATGCATGTTGATTTTACACCAAAATTAAACTAGAACAAAATCTGAAAAAAATGAAATATTGAAATAAGATACCTTAAATGAGATTTAAATTGAGAATAGGAATACTAAGACCAAAATTTGAGGCCAAGATCTCGTTTAAACAATATGAAAAGGATTGGGGTTTATTTATTTAGTTTCATTATTGTTGTTTTGTTTAATGAAGGTAAAGGTAAGGGTTTTATGTTTATTTTTGTTTGTGTTTTAAGGGAAAACGAGGAAGGAGAAGGAAATGTAGGGGTTTTGTTTTTGACTAATAAATGTGAGTAAAGGAATTAGGAAGGGTATTAAGTGAATCAAGTGGGAGTGACACGTGAGGAGTACGTGTATGAGCCCCAAATTTTGGGCTAGTGTTTGATTTGTACATCGTCTAAATATTGACTCGGCTTTAAAACTATAAAATAAGGTAAATAAATTTGAAATTTGAAAGAAAATAAATTTATAATATGATGGTATAATTGTATAAATAAAACTCAACCACTAAAATAACTAAGTCAGGTCACAAGTTGATAGTAATCGCATATTAATAAGACATTTCATTAACGTAGAATATAATTTACTATTCAGAGAATGACAGAGAGTCACAATGTTAAACGAGTCTTAAGCCATAGAAAATTTAAATAGTTGATTAAGATAAATCGGGAGATAATAATAATATTGTAATAGTAACATAAATTGAATTGGGTTAGTAAAAGACGTATTAATAACGTATTTAGGAAGTTACATATTATCTATTATTAAATTAAAATAAAAGAAAATTCTTATCGAGAACGTGAAAAAAAAATAGAAAATTAAAAATGTGAAACTTTTGTCATCTAATTAAAGGGGGTCTGGTAGTTTTAAAATCGCAACGAAATATAACGTAAAATAAGAAGAATTTTTAAAAGATTGGTAAAAATACGGGGTGTTACAATTACGATCCGATCGTGGTGGAGAGTATCTTAGTAATAAATTTGATTCACACTTGAAAAGTTGTGGCATTGTGTCACAACTCACTCCACCCGGTACACCACAATTTAATGGTGTTGACGAGATGAGAAATCAAACCCTACTAGATATGGTTCAATCTATGATGAGTCAAACCGAGTTACCCGACTCGTTTTGGGGATTTGCAATCCAAACCGCATTCAAATCATTGAACAATAGTCCGACAAAAGCAACCAAAAAGACTCCATATGAGATGTGGAAAGGAAGGGTTCCTAATATATCCTATATGAAGATTTGGGGATGTAATGCTTACGTCAAGGTAAAGACCGACAACAAGCTAGCCCCATGATCCGAAAAATGCATCTTTGTAGCTTACCCTATTACCTGCCGAGGCTATTACTTCTACAAACCTCATGAAAACAAAGTGTTTGTGTCTAGTGAAGCTATCTTCTTAGAAAATGAGTTTATTTCTAAAAGATAGAGTGGGAGAAATTTTGAACTTAATGAAGTTCAAGAGCCACAAACTGAAGTAGAGGCGTAAGAAGACGTTCCTTCGTCGTCTAATTCTGTTGTTATTCCTCAACCAAGGAGGTCTGGTCGAGTTTCTCGCCATCCTGATAGATATGTTGGATTTATCCAAAAGGATGAGAGTCTTGATGTGTTGCTTATAGAAAGTGACGAACCCGCCACATACAAAGCTGCAATCTCTAGTCCCAATTCAGCTTTATGGCTTGAAGCCATGGAATCCAAAATGAGCTCTATGCATGAAAATCAAGTTTCGAACATGGTGGATTTGCCTGAAGGAGCAAGACCTCTTCAATGCAAATGGATCTTTAAGGTAAAGAATGGCATAGAAGGACATGATGATGTCTACAAGGCTAGGCTAGTGGCAAAAGGTTTTACCCAAGTTCATGGTCTTCACTATGACGAAACCTTTGCCCCTGTAGCCATGCTGAGATCCATTCGGATACTGTTAGCGATCGCCGCATTTCATGACTATAAAATATGGCAAATGGATGTCAAGACCGCCT
Source organism: Silene latifolia (assembly GCF_048544455.1). Taxonomy (NCBI): domain Eukaryota; kingdom Viridiplantae; phylum Streptophyta; class Magnoliopsida; order Caryophyllales; family Caryophyllaceae; genus Silene; species Silene latifolia. The sequence goes on along the minus strand of NC_133536.1, from coordinate 160,665,455 downwards.
TTCTAAATGGACATTTAGAAGAGGAGGTGTATATGATGCAACCTGAAGGTTTTGCAGATCCTAAAAATCCTAACAAAGTATACAAGCTTAAGAGATCCATTTATGGTCTTAAGCAAGCATCAAGAAGTTTGAACCATCGATTTAATCATATTATAAACGAAAATGGTTTTACTCGAAGTGTTGAGGAACCATGTTTATACATGAAGTTCAGTGGGAGCAATGTTGTGTTCCTAATATTGTATGTGGATAACATACTACTTATTGAAAATGACATTCCAATGTTATCCTCTGTCAAGGAGTGGCTGGGAAATCATTTCCAAATGAAGGATTTAGGAGAAGCACAACGCATATTAGGTATCCGGATCTATAGAGATAGGTCTAAAAGGATATTGACATTAAGTCAAGAATCTTATATTGACAAGGTTCTTCGACGCTTCAACATGGATCAGTCTAAGAGAGGCTTAATTCCTATGGGTAGTGGGATAATTTTGAGCAAGTCTCAATCACCCTCCGAACCCGAAGATGTTGAGCGCATGAAGTTGATTCCCTATGCTTCCGTTGTTGGATCAATCATGTATGCCATGATATGCACTCGTCCAGATGTCTCATATGCTTTAAGCATGACTAGTAGATATCAAGATAATCCAGGTGAGAGTCACTGGATAGCAGTTAAGAACATCCTCAAGTACTTGCGAAGGACTAAGGATTCTATCTTAGTGTTTAGAGGTGACTACGAGCTATGTGTTAAGGGTTACACAGACTCGAGTTTTCAAATAGATAGAGATGACATGAAATCACAAGCTGGATTTGTATACATGCTCAATGGTGGTGCCATAAGCTGGAGAAGCTTCGGGGAAGCTGTGATTGCGGATTCTACTATGGAGGCTGAGTACATTGCAGCATCAGAAGCTGCCAAGGAAGCCGTGTGGATTAGGCAATTTTTGGAGGGGCTAAGGGTAGTTCCTACTGCCAAAGATCCTATCAAGATCTTCTGTGACAATAGTGATGCAATCTTTCAAGCTAAAGATCCCAAGTCTAGCAACAAGTCTAGACACGTACTTAGAAAGTTTCATGTAATTAGAGATTTCATTGAAAGAAAGGAAATAACGATTTGTAAGGTTGGAACGGATGACAACATAGCTGATCCTTTAACCAAACCTTTATCGCAGGATAAGCATGACCAACATGTTATTTCCATGGGTCTGAAACGCATGCCAAATTTGTATTAGATTATAAGATATGAAATGAAAAACTTTGTTTTTGGTAAACTTTGTTTTTGGTTTGTATGTGATAATCGCATTTGTCGTTTGAATTTCTTTATGCAAACTCATTTATTTATTACTTTGTTGTATCCAAATGGGTTGTTGAGACAGTTTTGAACCCCATTAAAGTGAACTCGAATGACATAGTATCCGCCCCTAGTTACTTAAAGGAGGCGACGTCTCGAAGTGACTAGAGTGTGATGCGATTGATGGCAAGTTCAAGTGCCATAGGGTCATATGGATGACTAGTCGATCACATAGACAGACTGTATGAGAAACTTTATCGGGCAGTGACCGCTTATAGAGTTCTGGAAATTTATAAAGTCTGGTCGTGGCGAGAGCTATTATAGTATTCTTATGAGTCAATTCTTTTGACTAGAGTCTATTCGCCCAAGTTGGCACAAATTTCTGATTGCCTTTGATTTATGCTCTACGACTGTCGTAACTGAGGTCAAATGAGTATATTTTAGGTTATGATGAACTGTGGCTAAATGAAGGGAATAGTGCGATAGGAATTGTCCACCCCCTATCAGGGTTGTTTGAAATCTTAAGGCCACTCGAGGAGTAGTGAACTATGAATGTGTGGCCACGCTCGGAAGGTATCTACGGTAGATAATTCCGGTTAGACAGTTACTCTCCAGATCGAGGAAACCACTCAAGATATGATCAAATGCAAGTACGACCTACGAGACACCTTGCATTGAGTGGGAGATTGTAATAGGACAAGAGAATTAGTGACGCACACTTGTCTCGGACAATTGGGAGATTGTTGGAGTATGTGTCCTCAACAATAATGCGATCACATGTTTTAAATCTCAAATTAAGAATACGTAAGGGATGATTCATTTATATAGTCAACTGATCAACATTAATCAGTAATGATTGGCTAACTAGAGTTTGACATTACTGTCGTTTGACGGTGGTGATCAGTTGATCCCTTAAGGTCACACCTAAAGGACAACTCCCTTAATAGACAAATTAATTAATTATATGGCGATACAAGTTAATCAATTCCTTAAAATTGAACAATTCATTTGTGAGAGAGAATATTTATATCTTATTGTAATTTGATTGAATAAGATTTATTTTAGTAATTGAAATACTTTATTACTAAAATCGATTATTGTTTGTGAAATAATTGAGATAAGAATGAATGGTTAATTATAATTACAATATGTTGTGAATTATAATTATATGACCCATTTTATTTATGTGATCAAGAATCACTAGTCAATTTGTTGTATGTAATTTAATTAATTTATAAAATGATATTTATTTGATAAATATGCATTAAATTAATTAATAACATGTAACATACTACATGTGACATATTGTGTGACAAATGACAAATTGACAAAATAAAATGGTAGTCCATTTTATATATATGGACCGAAATGGAGGTTGTAGTGAAGTGTGGATGATATTATTTTATGTGATAAAATTAAAATAATCATACCTACACTTAGTAGCCTTACACACCTATATTATGGAGAAGAGTAAAAGCAAAAAAAGATGCCAAGCTTTGGCATTTAGCCCTTGACCCCCACCGGTTTTCTCCTCCTCATTTTAAGAGAATTTGTTCTCTTATTCATTCACTCCATATTCAAGATTAATTCACATGCATTCTTGCTCATCTCTCTCACAATCTCTCTAAACTTGTTTTAGAAAATACAATAAATTGTTCATCATAAATTCTAATCATAATATAAGATTACTAGTGTAGTAATAAGTATATTATTAGAATTATTTTAAGGGTACTACTATATTAATCTAGTTAATTAATATATTAGTTTAAGGGATTTGTTTTGGGTGCAATCAAGAGGAGAATATCTATATTGGGATTTTGGAGTATCATCAATTACATTTAAGCTCAAGAACAAATAAGGAAGGTGACCTTATTTATGCCCATAATTTCGAGCCAGTCAACAATGTAAGGGACCTTGTTTTTCTCATTTAATCTCTTATTTAGTTATGCATGCACTAGATCTAATGAACTCACATTAATATGTTAATTAGTTCAATATTAGAAGAGTCTAATAATAGGTATATGAACCTAGCATATCACTCGCTAATAAGGTAAAAAAAAAACATACTCAGCGTAGATCAAAAGACATTACGTTTAACATTTTTTTACTCTACACTTCTCTCTCTAAAACTGAAACAAAACTGAAGCAAACGAGCTTTCTCTTTCTAAAACTGAATAAAAAATGACGCAAACGAGGGATTATATTGTTGAATCACTCAAAATTACGAAGGAATACGATCATTCTTCAATATTATTCCGTTTTGAGCGGAATTCAGGTACAATTTTTGCTTTAATGCTCTCGATTTTTTGAATATAAGAATATTTTGGTGAAATAATTGTTAAAATCGAGTAATTATTCAATACATGTTGTATTATTGTTTTGAATTTGCGATATAATCAAAAATTAGGTATAATAAATGCTTCCGATGAAGTATTTTCCGACAATGTTGTCATTGCTTTTGCTGCCGTTACAGTTTTCCTTGATTTTCTCTCTTCTCAATTCATCATCTTCATCAATGCTGATTTCGCCGCTCATCGTTTGTTATCAATTGTTGTATATTTTCTTCAATTCAAGGTATGAAGATTGTTGTAATCCTCGTATTTTATTTCGATTATTTAATTTATGTATTGTTTGCGTCGAGTTCGCTTTAATTTGTGCATTAGATTGTTAGTTTATTTATACGATTTCTGGTTTGTGTTTTTTTTGAAGCGGTTAGTTTGCTTATATGATCAAACTTATTCTTTGCTTCATTAAAGCTATGAACATTTTCATAACCCTCTTATAAAATTGAATTTTTTTAACAATATAGTTGAGAAATTGATCATTAGTGTTCGGTTAATGAGTAATGTCGATATACGTGGTGGCTATGATAAAGAAAAAAAACTTGTGATACTGCTGTTGTTCGTAAATGGCGAGTGTTGGGCATGAATACTCGTGGTAAGATCATGAGTCAGAATACGATATGCAGCAACTAGACTGTAAGGTATGGTGCTGATGAGAATTAATTAAAGAAACAAGATGGTGCGGTGCGGTGTGGGTTTAATGTTATCTCTGGTTATTACACGAGTGGATTGCAACCAACTAGAGTGTAAGTTATGAATTATGGCTATCAACTATGAAGTATTCAGTTTAGTTTATCGTAGAAGATAATGTGATGATCCATTATGTAAGGTGGAGTATGGCTAACTCTTTAGGCTGCATTTGGTACACCCTAAATTATGGGATTGAAATGGTACATATCTGAGTTGAACTTGCTCATCTTTCTACAACTCCCCTTTCTATTACACGCATGTCATAATCTCGGGTTTTCGATCTTGTTATCGTGTGATTCACATGTGTTTTGATTTGCTGATTAGACGACATGGTTATTATTAGCATGTTAGAACCAAAATTGAGGCTTATCGCCATAATTATATGCATCTGCTTATTTGGGTATACGGTGTCCAAAGAAGTTGGTAGGTAAAGGCAGATTCTTGCCACCAAGGCAACTACTGATCCAATTAGTCTTGTGTAAGCCTCTTGTATGAATATAACAAAGTCACTATCACAATCTGTGGACATTGGCCACAGGCCGGTCTGTGGATTTGGGCCACCTACCGATCTGCGGACATGGGCCACCTGCACGTCAAGCCAATCTGTGGACATGCAGTGGTCTAGAAAGCCACGCGCGGTGGCGTAAAAATGCTTTCGACCGGATCGTTTTAGATCGGTCGGTTTCGTCTCGGTAAAGGTCTCGAAACGATGCAGAGATGTTCGGAGTCGCCACCAAGCATTTATGGGATGCTTGGAACCCGTTCAAATCCACTTTATACCTCGGTCAAACGAAGCACAAAAAAGTGTTTGACATAGGTACTAAAGATAAGGACTCGTCCCCCTTTTAGCATTCTATGCCTAAAATGACTCTCGTGCGCCCTGGATAAGGCCATCCACTATCCAAAGGTTATGAGTAAGGGGTTAGGGTACGTATTGGGAAGCCCTTTAATCGGACACCCAATCCCGCCCGCGTTAGCGGCCTCTACTGATCGATCGTGGTTGTTTAAGTGCAAGAGTTGATAAAACGGTGTAAATGCATGAATGCACATCCAAAAGTTTAACCTAACATGTGAGAGATTTCTATGTCGGTTGATTTAATCCAAGTATCAAGTATAAGATGTCAAGTTGGATTTAGATTGATTTGCATGTGAGAACGGAAATTAAACATCCATTTACCAAATTCGGGTTATGATGCTTAACACGATCCATTTATTTGAAAAAGAAGTGTGTTTAAATGACAAAGTGTAAAAACGTAAGCTTGCCAATCTGATCCGTCATGTATTCGGATTAACCGTAATTGGGATCGTCCTAGATAAGTGTTAAAAACGAGGCAGACCAATGCCAGGCAGCTCCATTAGGGCGCGAGCCTATTGGGGAGGTAAGGGGCTCTGCCCTGGTTTTAAAATATGAAAACGGGAGCAGCCTTAGGGCGCGAGCCATGAGCCGCCCCAAGGGGCATCTCCTGGTTGTTAAAAAGGTTGTTTAAAACCGTATTTATGATGAAAGCTTTACAAATATGATTTGCATGACTCGGAATAATTACTATTGTGTTAGTAATATCCGCTGTCGGATTTGCATGTTTGAAAAGCATAGTAAAATGTGTAAAAGGGAAATATTTGATTTGAACTAATTATGTTAAGTTCGATTATTTGTAATTAGTCAAGTTAATCATCGTACTCGGATTAAACCGACATGGTATAAAGAACCAATGATGACTATGAATTATGACTAATATATTTACAAATGTAAAAAAATGAGAAAAATGGTAAATAAAATAAAAGGGGGTTAAAATACCCATTAAAATATAACTAACCAATAATATCATCGAGTCACGGAATAAACCGTCATGGTATAAAGAACCAAGTATGATTTTTGTAATGGTCAAAACATGTTTATCATAAAAATGAATTAAAACATTTGAAATGGTAAAAACGATTACAAATAAGAAATAAAATAAAGAGGAAAGACGAGAACAAACACGGATGAGTATGACCCGAGACCCACAAGAGGCGCGAGCTTCCTAGCATAGCAAGGAGCTTCTGTCTCAGGCCAAAACTCGGTTTTGGCTCGTGTAACCTAAATTTGAATCGTGTTATGCATTGTTCATGCTTATAAACCCATCAAAACAGTAAAGACATGAATTAAAGTGAGATATTTACACCCTCAAACTTACGTATTTTGATGTTTGCGTGGTAGACGACTTTAGAGAAAAATGGTAAAAAATGGGCTACGTCTCGGTCTGTGGATTTGGGCCACCTACCGGTCCGTAGTCACGGGCCACCTGCACACCAAGCCAATCTGTGGACATGCAGCGGTCTTTTGAAAGCCACGCTCGGCGGCGTAAAAATGCTTTCGACCGGATCGTTTTAGATCGGTCGGTTTCGTCTCGGTAAGGGTCTCGAAACGATTAGTGATGTTCGGAGTCGCCACCAAGCATTTGTGGGATACTTGGAACCCGTTCGAATCCACTTTATACCTAGGTCAACCAAGGCAAAAAGCGGTGTTTGACATAGGGGCTAAAGATAAGGACTCGTCCCCCTTTTAGCATTCTATGCCTAAAATGACTCTCGTACCCCCTGGATAAGGCCATCCACTATCCAAAGGTTCTGAGTAAGGGGTGAGGGTACGTATTGGGAAGCCCTTTAATCGGACACCCAATCCCGCCCGCATTAGCGGCCTCTACTGATCGATCGTGGTTGTTTAAGTGCAAAAGTTGATAAAACGGTGTAAATGCATGAATGCACATCCAAAAGTGTTAACCTAACATGTGAGCTTTCCAAGTCGGTTTGTTAATCCAAATATCAAGCATAAGATTTCAAGTTGGATTTATGGTTGATTTGCATGTGAAAACGGAAATTAAACATCCATTTACCAAATTCGGGTTATGATGCTTAACATGATCCATTATTGAAAAAGGGTGTCAAATGACAAAGTGTAAAAACGCAAATTTGTCAATCTGATCCGTCATGTATTCGGATTAACCGTAATCCGGATTGTCCTAGACAAGTGCTAAAAATGAAGCAGAACCGTGCCAGGCAGCCCCATTGGGGCGCGAGCCTATTGGCGAGGTAAGGTCTCTGCCCAGGTTTTGAAATATGAAAGCAGAGGGCCTCTTGGGGCGCGAGCCATGGGGCGGACCAAGGGGCGTCTCCTGGTTGTTTAAAAGGTTGTTTAAAACCATTTTTTGTGATTAATGATTTGCAAATATGATTTGCATGACTCGGAATAATTACTATCATATTAGTAATATTCGTTGTCGGATTTGCAAGTTTAAAAAGCATAGTTTACAAACAAAAATGTAAAATATTTGATTTGAACTAATCATGTTATTAAGTTCATTTCATTGTAATTAGTCAAGTTAATCATCGTACTCGGATTAAACCGACATGGTATAAAGAACCAAGGATGATTTTGAATTATGACTAATATATTTACAAATGTGAACAAATGAGAAAAATGGTAAATAAAATAAAAGGGGTTTAAAATAACCTTTAATTTGTAATTAACCAATAATATCATCGAGTCACGGAATGAACCGTCATGGTATAAAGAGCCAAGGATGATTTTTGTAATGGTCAAAATATGTTTATCATAAAAATGAATTACAATGGCAAATAAAAGAAAAGAATTTCCTTTAAAATGTAATTAACCAATTAATATCACCGAGTCACGGATTAAACCGTCATGGTATATAGAACCAAGGGTAATTATGATTTGTGGCTAAAAAGTTTGTTATAAAAATGATTTGAAACATTTGAAATGGTAAAAACCGATTACAAATAAGAAATGAAATAAAGAGGAAAGACGAGAACAAACACGGTTGAGTCTGACCTGGACACCAACAAGAGGCGCGAGCCTCCCTGCATAGCAAGGAGCTCCTGTCTCAGGCCAAACTCGGTTTTGGCTCGTCTAACCTATATTTGAATCGTGTTATGCATTGTTCATGCATACAAACTCCTAAAAACAGTAAAGACATGAAATAAATGAGATATTTACACCCTCAAACTTACGTATTTTGATGTTTGCGAAGTAGACGACTTTAGAGACGGTTTTCTCGTTGTGACAAATCGCGATCAAAGAAGTTTAAAAGAGTGCCTTAAAAAAAGGATTTTGTTTTGAAAATGAGTTGAAAATATGTTAATTAAAACATGTTGATTAATGAGTTGAGTTGGTCGAATGGGTCGGTCGAATGCACGGCGACGGTACCAAACAAAATATGTAAGGCTTGTGTTTACGATCGGTAGGTCGTAAACACGTGTCGATTTTGTGACTTAGGAAGTCAGGTCTAGAAGTTTAAGGGAGAAGGAGGCGGCGGACTCTCGCGTAAGTCTCAAATGGGGGGCATTTGAGGGGTATTTATAGGGAAATGAGTGGTTGTGTGAGTTTTGAGCGACGTGGCCACCTGTGTTGCTCAAAGAGGCGCGAGCCACGTCGCTGGTCTTCAAGGTGTGTTGTCGCTTTCACACAAACGCAATCATGATTTGTTCTATCCTAGGTTTTGTAGTCATATGTTTGGTACTTGACCAAACATAAATCCGGGAAAACTTAAGGTAGAAGGTTTGAAATGTTTTGTTTTTGGTGGTTGACTCGGTTTGACTCGTTGTTGGAGTCGGGATTTGAATTTTTGAGTCGGTTTTTGGTCCGGTGTCGGTTTTGACTCTAGTTAGTGTCATTGCGACCCTGTCGTCGTGCATTAAACACTCCAGGTATTTTTGAAATATTTTGAAATGTCTTATTTTCGAAATCGTTTTAAGTTTTCCGACGTATAGTTGTACACAAACCGTCGATGAAACACCGCGATTCCAAAACATGTTGTAGTCCGATAATCATCGGGTGTTTGTTGGAGTCTCAGCAGATACTGGGTATCTACAGAGCCCCCACTTTGACTGAGGCTTGGACAGGGCGAAAGTCAAAGTAGAGCCCCCAGGTCAATCGAAGATTACAACCTGGAGACCCAAGCGACGTCAAGGCGGCTCGAAAGGATTCGGGCCAAGGATCTGCCGTCGGGAAGGGCGACGCCGAGACGACTCGAGGGTACGAATCAAGGACCTGTCGTCGGGAACAGTTTAAAGTCTGTTGACTATCCGTGCGGGTCGTTTAAATTCCTTTAGACTACGTATGAAGCCTCGCCAGCCATAAGAAGGAGTCAGACCTGAGGCATCTTCGGATATGTCCTTGCGCGTTTGCGGACAAAGGCTCGCCAGCTGTGACAAGGAGTTGTACCCGAGGCATCTTCGGGATTTGTCCTTGGGTGTATGCGTAGTAAGGCTCACCAGCCATGGTGCGTAGTAAGGCTCGCCAGCCATGGCGCGTATTATGGCTCGCCAGCCATGGTGCGTAGTAAGGCTCGCCAGCCATGGCGCGTAGTAAGGCTCGCCAGCCATGGCGCGTAGCAAGGCTCGCCAGTCATGGCGGTCGGTTAATGGACTGTGAGAATAGCCGCGTCAAATGGGCTAGTTTTGAAAGTAGCGAACTAGTGACGCCGCCGTGAAAATAGTGAATTTTGAATTTCACTAACAATGTTGTTGAAATAAGCGGGTTCCGCGAGGAAGCCCCCTGTTGACATTTGAAGGAATAGTGAATTTGAACTTCCACTACTCGTTTGTTTGAATTTGCAGTGGCGGCTTTGGTCGCCGTTTGTTTGAATTTTGAAGGAAATAGAAAATTTTAAATTTGCTATCACGTTTGGAGTGACGGTTTATGTGCCGTCGTTGATAAGAAGTTGTAAAATTAGCTAATGGGGTTTTATAAGACACATTTTATATTAATAAAATGGTATAATATTACTTAATAGTTAAGTAGATATTATTTGTTAATTTGTGTTATTTAAATGTTAAATAATTAAATTAATATTTAACTATATATGATAATTAAATACTGGATTTATAAGCATTTGTGAGACAAATGTCGAAAATCGAAATGGACCCAAAATTTCTTAAATGTGCCACCTAAATGGTATGTTGATGGTCAACATGTGGTTAGGTGTAACCCTGGTCAACATGTGGTTAGGTGTAACCCACTAACAATTGTGTTCATTTCTTTACATTTCTTTGTCTATAAATACCCCAACACACACAGTCTAAGTGTTGAAAAATTTCTTCATCCTTTTCTCTATAATCATTTGATCAAAAAGTTGATCACATCATCATATATCTCAAAATAATAATACAAGAACTAATATTATTAGAGTAATAATATTACATATTACAAGGTTTACTACTACCATTATCTAGTAAGTAATCTAGTAGTATTTTGGGATAGTCTTGGGTGCATCCAAAGGAGATCACCTAGGTTGGTGATTTGGGTATTGGAGGATTATCTACATAATATAAGCTTAAGAACAACATCAAGGAAGGATTCTTTGAGTTGTGCCCAAATATTTCCAATAGCAATGTAAGGAACTTCATCTTTTATGGTTTTATACCATCTTTTATGTTGTTTACATTTGCATGCATCTAGATTTAGACCATCCTATGAAATTAGGTAGTAATTTTAATATCATTAGAAGAGTCTAATGAGGGTCTAAATACTAACAAAATGTAACCATAATAACAATCCTTAATTGGTGTTTAAAATGTCAACAATTAAGTGAGAAATGTGACCACTCTAAAAGATGGTATGCAGGATTTGAAAGATTGTTATAGTGACAACATTTATGCATGAACGTGGTGACATAAGACAATAGATGACAATGTAACAATGTTAGCTTATGTTGTTACACACTAAATGGTAACATTGTGACACATTCTCCTTTTTATGCATTTTCAGGTGATAAAATTTTAACACAAACAAATATATATGTGACCATATTTATGAAAAGATGTTATGCAGGATTTGAAAGAATGTTATAGTGGCAACATTCGCAGCTTTTATTCCAAGTAAATACCCTGAAAGATTAGTACCTATGACAAGAGCAACCAAATTTGCAACTTCGATTAAAATGGTAACATTGTACGCTAAAATGGTAACATAATATGACTGACTGTATAAACTTTTCAAACCAAATTTGCATCTTATACCGTTGAATTCTTTGCACTCTTCCTCGCCTCTCCATCTTTTCACCGTGGTTTCAAATATCCCAAAGAACGCAGGAAGTGGTCTTTGAAGCTTGAAAACCCATCGCATGGTTTGTACTCTCGCTAAATATGGTCACAATGAACGCTAAAATGGTAACATTTATGACTGACTATATACACATATATGTTTATCTTCATATTCATCAATAATCTTCATCTAAAATTGAATCAACAACAACACCCATGCTCCAAATATCTAAAATATTGCTCTAAAATCTCATCAACAAAGACAACAACTTAAAGAAGAAATAACAAACCTTACTCATCAACATCGTCACAAAATCACCGTCATTACCATCAACCATTATTTGTGCAATTTTAGATGTAGATTTGGAAAGCAAATGGTTTGTTTGTTATTGTTTAAATTTTATATGAAGGATATTAGATGAAGATGAAAATGAATATTTGGAGGTTGAGCATTTTTGAACAAAGAAAACATGTTACAATAAGGAAGAAAGATTGGGGAAACATGAGAAGGAAAGAAAACAAACCTTTATTCATCAATATCGTCACAAATTCATCGTCATTACTGTCTACCACTACACAATCCTCGTTCTCAATATGATCAATATGATCGTCTAAAACCGTCTCTAAAACCAAGCTCCCATGTTCCTTTGACATTTTTTTTACTGAATAGTATTTGTTCAATTTTAGATGTAGATTGTTGTTTAAATTTTACATGGAAGATCTTAGATGAAGATGAAGATAAATATTTGGAGGTTGAACATTTTTTAACAAAAAAAGCACGCTGATGGAGGAAGTGACTCACGTTAAAATGAAAGGTGATATGTTGGGGTAGGGGTTGTACTTTGACAATAAAATAATACTCTACCAACAAACCTGTATACAATAAACAATAAGCCTATAAACAATAATCATTAAACAACTCAACCCACTTGCACTTGACCCGCCCCATTTCCTACGGATACATCACTATTCGGTCCGTCTCTCCCTTGTAACGGATATAGACCATCTTCAATGAGAATTTGTGAACTAAAATAGGAAAGTAAAAACGGACCCATCAACATTCGTAGCACCAGCACCAAATTTACGTAGCAAGCAACCAAGCACAGAAGTCAGCTCATGCATCAGTTACACACGTCAGCTCATGCATCAGTTATACATGTTGGTGCACCTGCGCAACAGATGGGAGTAAGAAGACTGCTCCTGTACAGAAGGTGTGGAGGCCAAAGGTGGTTCAACCTGTTGTACAACCTGTTGCGCAGGTGCACCAACATCAGAGGCAGATTAGTGTTGAGGGGCCTCTTCCCACATTTGATCCTGCTTCTGTGGTCACTCCCATGCCTTATCAGGGGACAGTCCTTAACTCTATTACACCATCCAGATTCTTACAGAGAAGAGGAGCAGGAGGAGTTCAGAGTGGTCCGTCCTTCTTGGAAGCTGTTAACAATTCATTAAGGAGGAACATTCTGAACAGTCTTGGGAAGGGAAGGTTTTCTCTAAATAGTCAACATGGGTAGTATAGGCTTTTGGAATGTTCGAGGCCTGAATAAAATCAATAAGCAAGGTGATATTAGAAGATTCTTGCATCTTAATAATGTTGGTTTATTTGGTTTAGTTGAGACTAGAGTTAGAACTATTAATATCAATAAAGTTCAACAGAATTTAGGGAATAAATGGCAGTTTATTGTGAACAATGATATCAAGGAAAAAGGTAGAATTTGGGTGATGTGGGATCCTAGTCAGTTTGCTGTTGTGTTGATTGGCAAGGAATTGCAAGTGATTCATGTGAGAGTAACACATTTGACTTCTGGTTTTACCTGGGTCAATTCCATGATTTATGGTTGCAATAAGGACCAGGAAAGGAAAGCTTTATGGACCTCTCTTTTACAGATTAGAGTTACTTTGTCTGAACCATGGCTCATCATGGGGGATTTTAATAATGTACTTCACTTTGATGAGAGGATTGGGTCTACTGTCTCCATGGCTGAAGTTCATGAGTTTCAAGATTGTGTAGATAGGTGTGGTCTGTATGATCTTGTGACTTCTGGTGCCTTCTTTACATGGAATAACAAACAGGAGGGTAATGCTAGAGTTTTTAGTCGTATTGATAGAGTAATGGCTAATGACTTGTGGATTCTTAATGGACCTGCTGGCACCATCAATTTTTTGCCAGAAGGCTTATATGATCACAGCCCTTGCCTTATTGAGCTTTGGAATGACTGTACCCGGAGGAAAGCTAGTTTTAAGTACTTCAACATGTGGGGGAAACATGATAATTTCCTGAATATTGTTCAGCAGACCTGGAGTCAGCAGGTGCAGGGATGTAGGCAGTTTCAGGTTGTTAAGAAATTGAAATGGTTGAAAGCCCCTTTGAAAGTTCTGAATAAGGAAGGCTATGGGGACATTGTTAATGCTGCACAAGTAGCTGGTATGGTGCTAGCAGAAGTTCAAGCTAGGCTTCATCTGACTCCAACTGATTCTATGGTGCAAGCTGAGGAGAGAATTGCTGCTAAAGCATATCAGGAACTTGATATGGCAAAAAAATATGTATTTAGCACAGAAAGCAAAGGTTCTGTGGATGAACTGTTCTGATGAGAACACTCATTACTTTCATAGTCACATCAAGGCCAGAAGGTCTCTCAATAAAGTCCTTCACATTAAAGATAAGTCTGGACGTTTGTGTTCTGAACCTGAATCTATTGAGCAAGCATTCCTAGAATATTATGTTGATTTGTTGGGTACCTCAAAAACTGTTACAAAGGTTAATTATGGAGTTGTTCGTTATGGGAAGGTGGTTTCTCAGGCACAGGCTACTGAGATGTGCAGGCCTGTCACTAAGGAGGAAGTAAAAACTGCTATTTTTTCTATTCCTATTGAGAAAGCCCCTGGGCCAGATGGTTATTCATCTGGTTTCTTTAAGGATAGCTTTAGTGTTATTGGTGAGGATGTGTGTATTGCTGTTCAGGAGTTTTTTAGCAGTGGACAACTTTTGCAGCAAATCAATACAACAGTGCTCACTCTAATCCCTAAGAAGGAGTCTCCTGGGTCTGTCCTTGATTTTAGGCCCATTGCCTGTTGCAATGTGCTATATAAAAGTATCTCTAAAGTTATTTGCAATAGGTTGGCTGGTACTTTAGCTGATATTGTGAGTCTTAATCAGAGTGCCTTCCTCCAAGGTCGAGATATTGTTTACAATATCATGATTTGTCAGGATTTGGTTAGGCTCTACAATAGGAAGCATTGTTCCCCCAGGCTCTTGATGAAGATAGATTTGAGAAAAGCTTATGATTCAATAGAGTGGGAGTTTATTGAAGATATGTTGTATGCTCTCAAGTTCTCTGATCAAATGGTGAAGTGGATAATGCAATGTGTTGTCTCCACTTCTTACTCTATTTCTCTTAATGGTGCTCAGTTTGGTTATTTTAAAGGTAGGAGGGGGCTTAGGCAGGGTGATCCAATGTCACCTCTTTTGTTCACTCTATGTTTAGAATACCTTACCAGAATCCTTAATGTGGTCACTCAAAGGTGTGATTTCAAGTTTCATCCATTATGTAGAGCTATGAGTCTCTGCCATTTAGCCTTTGCTGATGATTTGTTGCTCTTCTGTAAGGGGGAGAGGAGCTCTGTCAAAGTGCTTATGAGAGCTCTTCTCTCTTTCTCTGAAGCATCTGGGTTAACTATGAACAATGAAAAGTCTGAAACCTACATGAATGGAGTGTCTCCTCTGGAAGCTGCAGATATACTACAGTTAACTGGATTCCAGGTAGGTCATTTCCCTTTCAAGTACCTTGGGATTTCCATCTCCTATAAGAGGCTTTCTAATGCTGAGTGTAATGTTCTAGTGGATAGAATAGTGGCGAGGATTAGGAGTTGGGGAGCTAAGAAATTGAGTTATGCAGGGAGACTAGTATTGGTGCGAACTGTTCTTTCTCAGTTGCATAGCTACTGGGCCAGAATATTTTTGCTGCCCATGGGGGTTATTAGTAGAGTGAATGCTGTTTGTAGGAACTACTTGTGGTCTGGCACTGATGATTACCACAAAGCCCCTGCAGTGGCTTGGGACTCTTGTTGTCTTCCTAGAGATAGAGGTGGTTTGGGCATACTACATTGTCAACTATGGAACATTGCTGTACTTGGCAAGTATTCATGGTGGATTGCCCAAAAGAAGGATAGTTTATGGGTAAAGTGGGTTCATCACATATATATGAAACAAGCTGATTGGTGGACTTATCATCCCTCTTCTAATTCTAGCTGGACTTGGCGCCAGATTTGCAAAGTCAGGGATACTTTGCATTCAGGTTTTACTCTCAATGGTTGGATGAATGTGGTCTATTCCACGCATGCAGTTTACTTATGGCTGATCAGGGAGCATGTTACTGTCTCCTGGGTGCCACTGGTATGGAACAGGCTGTGTATGCCTAAAGTTAATTTTATCTGCTGGTTGTATGTACTGCACATGCTTATGACAAAAGATCGTCTGCTAAGGCATGGTGTTATTGTTTCTGATCTGTGTGATCTTTGTGGGAGCGCTCAGGAAGATCATTCCCACTTGTTCTTTGATTGTAGTTACAGCCAGAGATGCTTGACATTGCTGAATCAATGGCTAGGCATTGACTGGACTGGGGACTTTAGTAATTGGATCCTAACATGGCGATGTAGATCTTTGTTGAGGAAGAAAGTTATTATGGCTGCTATGGCCTCGCTGATCTATTGTATCTGGCAGAATCGAAACACAGCGAGAGTTGAGGGTGTTATTCAACATCCTAATGCAATATTGAAATGGATTAAAAGTAGCCTGCAGGGGCGTTTTAACCAGGTGAAGGAGAGCACTAGACTTAATAAGTCTTGGATAGATAGACTAGAACTTGTTTGACCTAGCAAATAGTGTTGGTGATATAATGTAAGGAACTGATTGTATGTTTGCTATCTTTTAATTAATGAGAATTCACATTTCACCAAAAAAAAAAAAAAAGATTTAGCTTTTCCATCTTGCTTTGTTTTTTGCCCATCCTTCATTTATTTCCTATCCTTTAATCAAACTTTGACATACCAATGCGACCTACGAGTAACATACTAACACTTTTTAAATAAAGTTCATGATGACAACTAAACACAATAAAAAGAATTATTACCGCTATTGAGAGTCTTATGTGAATACCCTTTCAATTTCTTAAGATAAATTAATATGAGGATCTTTTAAAGTACATTTCACTCCAATGGCGCTTTAACCAGCAACTTGGATAACGACGGATCAATCGATCTCCAACAATATTTAGCTAACTGATCCAAAAATGGAAGTGTTTAAAAATTCATTAATTTATTTCCTAGTTTAATTATCTCCTTTCTCAGTTTTTAGGAAGTTACTTATTTCTGTTTTCTGTTATTTTTTTTCCTAAAGTTAGTTTTCTTATTGTACAAGAATAATATCTCCTAAAGGTACTAGGGTTAGATGATTGTAAGCCTATATAAGGCATAGGGTGTGCTACGTTTTAGACATCAATTGAGAATTAATAAAAGTAAAAGTCGTTGCTTTATTTGGTGTTTACAGTTCTGTAAACCCTAGGATCGACGCGTTTCGTTCCATCCTCGTTATTGTTTGACGCGTTTCAGACATTAACACGATTGATAGCAATAAGTCTTGCGACTCAATCACCATTGTTCGAATTATAGGTCTAATTCGAGCAAATATCCCATTGTTTCAAGATCTTGACAGGTTTTCAAACAAATATCCTTTTATCATTATTGTTCTTTATTCTATTAAACCGCTTCCGCTCAACTTTCGTATCACTAACAATGCTTGATTAAATTCTTCATATTTTCGATTCCAAGTCTAACCAAGCCATTGGGTTGGCTTAGAAAAGTCTACTACATTAGCTAACATCAGTATTTTTGTTTTGTAAAGATTTATATTGGAACAGAAAAGAGCATGAGCTGCTTCGACCTATGAAAAGTTAAAAGCTAGATTTATTTGTTAAATTATAATGAACTATTCATTTATAAGAAAAAATTATCTGGGAGAACAATTGGCTTTAAGCTTTTATACAACTCAAATTTATTAGTCCCTTTTTGTGTAATTTAGTCATCAATTTCTAACTTAATACTAAATTTGGAAGGTACTAAACGAGGGTTGTATTTATCATTACCCTTAAAAATATTAAAACTTCGAAACTGTCACCTCTTATTCTACTAGCGATAACTGTTTAGCTTATTCCGAATAAGTTTGCACTGTTTGGAAATCCAACGCCGTCATGAACAACGATCAACCCCATTTCGAATCAGTTGATTTAAGTGCTTTAGATCACTTATACAGGCCCTGTTCTTTTGGACTGAAACGAATCTGATCTGAACTGAACTAAACTTATAGGATCTAAACTGAACTTATAGGATCTGAACTGATCTGAACTTATAGGATCTGAACTGAACTGAACTTATAGGATCTGAACTGAACTAAACTTATAGGATCTAAACTGAACTTATAGGATCTGAACTGATCTGAACTTATAGGATCTGAACTGAACTGAATTTATAGGATCTGAACTGAACTTATAGGATCTGAACCGAACTGAACTTATAGGATATGAACTGAACTAAACTAAACTTATAGGAGCCGAACTTAGCTTAATTTTATTTTATTTTATTTAACTTAACTATTATTATTATTATTATTATTATTATTATTATTATTATTATTATTATTATTATTATTATTATTATTATTATTATTATTATTATTATTATTATTATTATTATTATTATTATTATTATTATTATTATTATTATTATTATTATTATTATTATTATTATTATTATTATTATTATTATTATTATTATTATTATTATTATTATTACTACTTGCCAAGAGAGAACATTGATAAAAAAAAAATTATAGTCTAAAACACAAGGTAAAATAATAACATTTTTCCGCTTTATATGCATTGGTATGTTCATACTTCATACATTATACTACGATTACATTACGATAACAAATAAATCACATATTATATCTTTTTTTCTAACCATTTTTTTCCATATTATCATAATCCTCATCACTTTCATCTTCACTATCACTCTCAACAACGGATCCATTGCCTCGCCAAATATTTTTGACTATGTTGTTTCGTACCTACTACACGGCCTTATTCCGCTTTTTATCAAACATGCCCAAATCTATTGTGACGCTGAAATTATTAATGAGAGGAGTGCTTTTTTTTTTTAAAATAATAATGTATGTATCGAATAATTAATGTCAAATGTTTTTGTATCGGTCTTTAAAAATAATACTCTGTATATAGCTTTTCTGAACTAAATTTATAAGATCTGAATTTTTTCGAATCGAACTTATAGGATCGAATCGAACTACGAACTTATAGGATCTCGAATCAACTTATTGGATCCGAATCAACTTATAGGATCGAATCGAATCGAACTTATAGGATCCGAATCAACTTATAGGATTCGAATCGAATCAACTTATAGGATTCGAATCGAATCAACTTATAGGATCGAATCGAATCGAATCAACTTATAGGATTTGAAGTGAATTGAAATTAAGTGACTTTAAGTCCAAAAGAACAGGGTCTTATACATTATGTCATTTTGTTCATCGTGCCTATGAATGCGTGTGCTAGAAAAAAAAAGAAAGCAATTAATTTGATAATGGAGGAAACAAGATGAGCTAGAAAACGCGTCTAGGCAGCTAGATAGTAATTATCATGTATACTTGGTACGACCAATATATATATTATGGGTACGATCTGTGTCGACTGTCAACTAAACAATATAGAGATTACAGAAATGAAATAATAATTAAATGAACAATTACGTTAAATGTTACGTTATCAAAGGAAAGTGTTAGGAAGCTAACATGAATATGCATATGCGATGTTAATCACTAAATCACTGACACTAGCTACGTACTTAAAGGGAGGACTTAACCCATATAAGTCAATCTGAATTATCTCTGTTACTTGTCATTTTCATTTCTTGTCAACGGTCTACATATTATACTGAAATGATTTAATGATCATTACTTTAAAATAATAAATAGTAATGGTAAAAAAAAATAATATATTAAAATTAATCTATTAGAGATAATAGATCATCTATTACTTTTGAATTAATGGAGTAAGTTCTAGCTTGATAATTATTATTGGTTACTAATCTTTGACAAGATAATAATTTGCTTAGTTGTATTTGCACTTTGCATGTAAGGACAACATGCGTATTCGGATATCCACCTAATGTAGTATCTTGTACTCCGTATCATGCAATCACATTGTGTTTGACCAAGGACTTTACCTTTTTATCTCCTTACGTCGTTAGTCTTTTTGGACTTTTGGTAGTAGTTTCACAACGACTGAGTGGTTCAAAGTAAACAGGTCCTTTGGACTCTGGTTCAAAGTAAACAGTTACTTTATTTATTTGCTTATTTTTTAATTCTTTCATCCCATTTATTTCTATACATTTATTAAATATATGTTAGTTGTATTTTAATCAAATGTATAGAACTGACTATAATCAAGGAAGTATATTTCTGTAATGTATAAACTAGGATAGATCACGCGCAAAAACGCGGTTTTTTTAGATCACTTTGTATAGATCTTAACAATTAAATTAGTTGTATTTAACTGTAAAATTAACAATTTTAAATGTGAAGTATTAGGAGGTAGAAAGAAAATTTCAACATTTTTAGCCTTAATACAATTAACAGTTTATGTTTATGTGAGACTTTTTTTTCTAGAAAAGTTTTTTTGCTAAAATGTAAGCTTTCCATTAATTATCAAAGCAATATACACATAGTCCATTTTCCAAACAGTACAATTTTGTAGATGCTAATATTACATTAATTGCACCCTATTCAACCAAATTTCATCTCTGAGAGAGACCAAATTTGATTTACAAACACTAACACGACTTCTTAAGACACTCTTGATGTGAGCAACCAAGTGTTCAGGCCTAGCAACTCTACCATTTAGACGTGCCTCATTCCTCTGCATCCAAGTCACATACCAGCAGGCTATAATGGCAGCATTATTCACAGCCTTTCTCAACCTGCTCCATCTCCTCCGAGCTATGCTCTGAATCCAATCATGCTGTCCAATAGGAGAACCTAAGCCATCCAAGACAGAATGAACTAACCTCTGAGTGAAGCTGCATTCCTGAAACAGATGGTTATGAGTTTCTCTCTGAAGGTGACACACACAGCAAAGATCATCAGAGCTACCGCTAATTGATACTGACTTGTCCTTCAAAGAAGATAGCGCATTACTACTCACCAGCCAGGCCACAAATGCATGCTTAGGCAAGACTAGTGAGTGCCAAACTGACCTAAACCAGGACACCTCTGGTCTAGGTTGTCTAATCCAGTTGTAGCAACTCTTGATAGTATACTCCCCATTACCAATACACCATTCATTAGATACAAACCCATCCTTAATGAGATCCCTGACCTTACAAATCTTCTTCCAATGCCAACTGGCATCAGAGGAAGGGTTATGATGCAACCAGTCCCCATTTTTTATGTAGATATGGTGTACCCATCTGACCCACAACTTGTCTGGTTTAACAGCCAACCACCAAACAAGTTTACCTATAGTTGCTACATTCCAAACATGACTCTCTTTCAGTCCCAATCCACTTTCCCTTTTTGGGACACAAACCTTATTCCAGGCCAATCTAGGAACACTACTATACTCAGCATGACCCTCCCAAAGAAAATTTCTGCAGATGGCATCTACTCTACTCAGAACACCCTTTGGTAAAACAAAGATAGAGGCCCAGTACCTATGCATAGTAGCCAAAACAGATTCCACCAAGGTCAACCTTCCAGCATAAGAAAGTTTCTTTGCCCCCAAGCATCTAATCCTCTCTACTATTTTATCAATCAACACAAAGACAATCGATTTCTTGATCTCCCAGTGAGAATTGGCACACCCACGTATTTGAATGGAAGTCGCCCTTCACTAAACCCAGAGATTGAAAGAATTTCCTTCTTTAAAGAATTAGGAACTCCATTAAAATAGACTTGGACTTGGTAGAGTTCATTTTCAAACCGGATGCCAAGGAAAAAGAAGAGAAAGCTCGAGTAAAACCATCATTGAAGCAAAGATCTCCCTTACGTAACATTAGTAAATCATCCGCAAACATCGGATGTGAAAGCTTCAATTGTTTACAAAGAGGATGATAATGAAACTTTAACTTTCCGTGGCACAAAGTTAAAATCCTCGCTCGGATATTCCATACACAAGGTAAAGAGAAGAGGTGACATGGGATCACCCTGTCTCAATCCCTTTTTGCCCTTGAAGAAGCCAAAAGTGTCACCATTTAGAGAAATAGAATATGAAGCACTCCCAACACATTCCATGATCAGCTCCCTGAAGTGCTTAGGGAACTTGAAGGCTTCCAGCAACTCATCTAAGAAAGTCCAACTACATAAACTAATTTAACAATCTGAGTAAAATTTGTATATATTTACTTATATGAAGAAATTGTTTAATAATATGAATCAAAATATTAAGCTCAATTATGAAAGTTTTATTATTTGAGAAGATATTCAAATACATTATATATATACTCATAGAATAACTTCCTAAATTAAGACCCAACTTATAGATAAAGCATTTTAGGCGGGAAAATTCTAAACTTTTTCTAATCATTTAGTAAATAGGGGATGTTTTGAAACAATGAATTGATTTCATTTTAATTGTAGAAATTAAAATATTTTAATTCAATTTCAAAAATTCGTTTTGAAAACCCATGGAAATGAAATTGGGCAGACGATATGGGTCAAGCTCATTTTAGACATTTTGGGCTATGTGATATATCAAAACGACTATATTTTCTACTACGATTTTAAGAAAGTTAAAATTATTGTACATTAAAAAATATCAATCAAAATCAAATTCAAATTCATTTGACCAACAGTACCAAATCGGGGTACTTCATTATACACTCCATATTAAAATGTCATTGATTTTATATGAATCTTGACTTTGTCATAGCTTAATTCACGAGTGAAAAATAGTTCTAAGTCAACAACATAGGATTAAAAACACTGCCCTAACAAATTTCATAGGTACATATAATAGTTTAATTCACATAATTAATAGAATTGTATAGACAGGTAGCTAGGTACATAATAATATAGTCAAATAAGTAAAAAATAAAAAAGTTACGCTATATGTTTATGGTCAATTGACCTATATTTGAGTTTAAAAAAGGAGTTTTGTGCATGTTTTAACTCAATATTGAGTTACAAAAATACTCTCTCATTCCAATTATTTGTTTACCTTTTATTAGTTGTAAAAAGTATTTTAATAAAAGGTAAATAAATGATAAAAACAGTGGGAGTAGGAAACAATTCTAGGAAAATGAAAGGGCGCCACCGGGTGACACCCAATTTGGGCGCCACCCTCTCACATGAGGTGAGTGCGGGCCCCTTCAATTAAGAATGTTTGTGAGAGGGTGGCACCCAATTTGGACGTCACCCGGTGGCGCCCTATCACTATCCTTCTTTCTACCTATACTAGACAACGTAAAAAACAAACAAAAGTAAAATAATAAGGATAGTATCCCCAATAATTTGAGCATGAAATGGGCATGCTTTTCATAAGAAATTGTTAGGAAACATTCTAGGCTGGCTAGCTAGCTACCATCTTTCCCCACTATATATATAAATGAAGCTCCAAGCTAAGTTAAACCAAATTCAACTCTTGCACTCTTCTTTGCTACCATTGTTAATTCAATTATATTTCTCTCTTTTTTCATCAAAATGTTTGGCATTAGAAATCTATACAGGTTGGTAATGGGCAATGTAGCTCATCCCTTAAGTGTAGTCCCTCATGCAAACACACTAAACTCTATTCCCAATCCTACCCTTATGGTCCCATGCAAAACCAACCTACCACATTCCCATGACTCAATGGCAAACGCGTTAATCGCGGTGTTTGGCATGGACAAAGATGGAAGAATAGCCAAGGAGAAGGCATGTAATGTTGTAAAACAACTAGGGTTAGTCAAGGAAGAAGAAGGAGAATCGCGATTCGATATCCTTGAGGAGGAGCTTGAGGTTAAGGAGGTACTTAAGGATCTTGAGGTGGAAGAAAAGAATGAAAAGGAACAACTTCTTAAACAAGCTTTCATGGTGTTTGATGAAGATAATGATGGTTACATTGATGCAAAGGAGATTAAGAGGATATTTGTATGTTTAGGGTTAGATAATGGTTGGGATATGATTGAAATTGAGAAGATGATTAAAGCGGTTGATCTCAACCTTGATGGAAAAGTTGATTTTCATGAGTTTGAGTTAATGATGGAATAATAATGAATTGTTGTATTATAAGCATTCTTTAATCTGTTTTATATTTCAATCTATACATGTAATTGCAATTGAAATGGGTATACATGAAGAAATATATGCCTTAAATTTTTACACAACCCCCGTAAAAAGATTTGTTACATATTGAAAATTTGTAGGTGAATAAGTATGATACGGAGTACATGAATAATGAATTTAATCTGTTAATCGTTCTGTAACATCTTTATTTTGTGCGATATGCTCATTTCTGAAATTAAAGTTTTAAGTTCAATTACAACGATAATTTTATAACAACTTTCGTCTCATAATAAATTATTCACAATGCTCCTCAAGATCATTTCCTAGATAGCAGACTAGTGACAATCTCTAGAACTAAATCTGTATTTGCTCATCGTACAATTTAAATGAAACTACAATAGTTTTTTGGTGACTAGGATTAGAAATATTCTCAAGTCCTCTCTAGAAGGACCGTCCTCCTTACACCTAAAAGCAATCCATCAAATAGAAATATAGAATATTATAAAAAAATTTAGGTGTAAGGAGCACGATCCTCTTGGAGGACACAAAATTTTTACCTAGGGTTAAATGCAGGAACATGCTATAATATGATCGTTAGTATTGACTATTGAGCTTCCTTGTACATGTATGTAACTTTCTCAATATATTAAATGATGGAGTAATGTGGAATGACGGGCACTTTCGTTTGAAGATTCAGACACCACTTTTCAAAATTTGAAGTTTTAAACCGGGATATGTAATCCTTTTATTATGATTAAATATAATTACAATTGTTCAGTCATTAGTGTTGCAGTTTATGATAATTTGTTTTTTAATAATGATCACATTTGACTATAAACTGATTACAAAATTCCGTCTTATTATTTCAGATCAAAATTGTCTGTCCGAAGCAAGGCCAACTGATCTCAATATACTTTGCGTATGTGATATGTTGTACAGGTAGTAAGAGGTTCAGCAACGCATGTGAGATATTTAGGGATCATGCTGCAAATGCTGCATAGTTTTGAGCTGTATACGTACGTTAAGATCGAATCCTTATTTAACCACAATATGTTTCCACATGCATTCTCTTAATCACATTATATGGCGCACTTATGGTGGAATGAACATGTCATGAATTTGAAGGAAAAAAAGAATTTAATAAGGCGGAATAAATAAATAACTTTGTTACTTATTAAAAAAACAAATTAAAGATTGAAATATTGTAACAAGTAATAATTGATGATATCTTGCGTTAAAGGATTAACAAATTATACAAGTACAATTGTTTTTGTGGCTCCGTCTTGAGATAGATCCTTTATCTATAGTCCACGTAGAAGTGATTAAGAATATGTTGGAATTTTGGCAGCGGTATGTAATGAAGCCGAAATTCTCAACATGGATGATTTTATTTATATGTTGAACGTGATTACTGATGTAGTACTTTTAATCCCGTTTCGCATGCTTTTTCGCACTTACTAGGGTCATTTCGGCGTCTTTAACTTCCTATTTCATTTGCTACAAGATTTTAGCCCATTTGTAGGAAATGAAGCAAAATATGCGGAAATCGTGCATAAAATGGAGCAATTAGGAGCTAAATTGACGGTAATAATGACCCAGCATGAAAAGGAGACGAAAATTACCAAAGACCCGTAGCAAGATTTTGAGGCAAATGTAGTCATCCCCCACGACCTAGGGACATTCCCCACGGGTTTTGGGCAGCATTTGAAGAGGTGGGCATCTACAGCGCCAGCCCGGGAGAGCTGAAAACCAACCCGGGCGGGTTGAGCCACAATCCGGGTGAGTTCTCGGGCAGACCTTATCCTTTCTACTCCCAGCTCGCCTGAGCCCATGGCCAAGTCGGGCAGGGCACTGTTTATCCCGCCTTCGGTTATAAGTATAATCTAGGTAGCACGCACACGTGACACTGCATCCCATTAAATTTAGGACACATGACACGTTATTTAATTTAATAAAAAAATATTTTATAGTTATAAACTTTCGATTTTTTTTCGTAAAAGTATTTGATATTAAATTTAAATAAGTGAAGCTAAAACTTGGCCTTGATCATAAATCATTTTCATTTTCTAGTCAAACCCATCTTCTAATCAATCTCTTTCTACAACTCATTTTTCGTCTAAAGAACATCATTCACCCCAAATGGTGTCCAAATACCATGGACATGCGTCAGACACGTGCCTAAATACCAAGGACACACGTCTGACATGGGCCGAAATAAAAGTAGAAAGTTAGACACGGCTTTATATGTGTCCGACACTGTAATACCTGGATATTTTGGAACCCGCAAGGGAACCTTAGGATGCGTGAGATGACTCTCGGTTTGATGAGTCTACTCGGGAGTGAAGTATAACTATAAAGTGGATCGAGTATAACCTATACTAGACTTAGTGGAGTTGTTATAATGTCCACCTATAGAAGGGTCGTCTTAAAACTGTCTAGACATGGTATTGACGTGATTCCAATTGGAGGTGATAGCTTGTTCTCTTAGGATTCCAACAGTAGGTCACGTGACCAAAATGACCAAGAAACGAGCGAGATACGACTGTTTTACGAAAAGTGGTCATTGTTGAGAACTGCGTTGCACTCGACCGAGCGAAGGTCACTTGACCGAGTGGACTCGACACTCGATCGAGTGAGTGATATTCGACCGAGTGGGACTCGCCACTCGATCGAGTGGCGCTGAATCAGAACACGGGATAAGAAAATCTTATCCCCTTATCTTCATTCATTCTATCTTCTTCCTTCTCACTCCAAATGCTCTCCTTTCTCTCTAAAACCCTCACAAACACTTTTATACGGGATTCAAGCTTACTTTCATGGACTATTCATCCTTTTCCTCCCTCCCTCAATATTTGTAAGGTAAGATCTACCCTTATTTAATTAGTTTAAAACCCAACTTTTGAGAGTTTTGTGTTGGGTAATTAATTAGTAATTAGTATATGTAATATGGGTAATTAGTGGGTAATAAGGGGTTTTGTAGTTTATAATAGTGTAGGATATATTTATGATAGTATTACATGATTTGTATAGGATTAACACGGTCTTGCGAGACGGTATTGTAATACCCCGTATTTTATAGTTATATATTTTATTTTGTTTCTATGAATTATGTATGAAACGGAATAATAAAATAATAATAATAATTATTATTATAAGATGGTAATGATAATAATAATAATAATAATAATAATAATAATAATAATAATAATAATAATAATAATAATAATATGTTGTAATGATAATAATAATAATACATAATACGATACGCGTAGACGTATACATATATACTCCATCTTACCTTATATACTTCACCCTTATCCACCCATCAACCTTATACTTTCATAATCTCACAAAATCCACCAAAACTTAGAGAGAAAAGGGAGAGAAAAGAAAGAAAAGGAAAATGGAGATTTTATCCCTCCGCCTCGAGATCATAAGGTAAAACCGTCTTAAACTTGTTTATATATTATTAATTTATACCGTTGACCCGCCTTGACCCCGACTCACCTATGACCATATTTGACCACCCCGTTGACCACTAAAAACCGAGTTTGACCGACTTGTTTAATGGGTATTTGTTGTTATTTTGTGACCGTCTTAAGACGGATTTTTGACCCATTTTTCGTGGTTGTTTTGGGCTGATATTAGGTGGTCCTTGTAATGGGTTGAGAGGGAGTTGTCGTGATGGTCATGGGTGGCTTTTAGGTGGTAGAAAATGGGGTTGAATAGGGGCATACGGGATTGGTTGTTGTTGATGTCGGTTGTGTTGTTGTCGGTCGTTATTTCTGTTTTGGGTGTCGTGGTAGGGTGTGTAGGTTCGCGTCGAGTGGTGGGCATGGGTGGCCGTTGGTGGCGGCATAGGTGGTGTTTTTGGGCGGTGTTTGTTATGTGTATGTAGTCAGTTGTGCTGCTGTTTTTTGCTGCTGTTGACTGCCGTTTTGAGGCTTATTGGTGGCTATTGGTGGGCGTGAGTGGTGGCTAAGGAGAGGGTGCTGATAGGTGGTGGTGTTGGCCGTGAATGTAGCGGTTGTAGGGGCTATTTCGGGGACTGTTTTGAGGGTGCTTCGGGGTTGTTCAACACGATTACACCGTGTATCGTGGGGGGGGGGGGGGGGGGGGGGGGTGTGGGGGGTTGAGTGGGTGTTAGCGGGATTTGGGTAGAGTTTAAGACGGGATTTAATTATTAAATAATGGCTATGAGTCAGGATTCGGTTACTTATGATAGCTCACCAGGCTGTGTACATGGCCCACTTATCAACACGGGTCCTTTATAGCGCATTTTATCCTCACACTCATGCGCATCCCGGGAACCTTCCCAGGAGGTCACCCATCCTAAGACTACTCCCAGCCAAGCACGCTTAACTGTGGAGTTCTTTTTTATGGATGACCATAAAAGAAAGTGAACTTTGTTGATATGAGTAGTATATTCAATCCTCTTAAGCACTAGTCATTTAAGCCTATCACAGGACCTCTTCAATTAACGTGGGTGTTACAATCACCCCCACTTGAAGAACGCAACGTCCTCGTTGCGCCTGGAAGCATAACCGCTAACCCAGAATCCTCCCCCGCTAGGTGGGTGATCACAATGGGGCGTATAACAACTGCCTCCACGAGCGTATAACATCTGCCTCCCATCACCACACGGTCGCAGGGTTGCTCTGATACCACTTGTAACACCCCAACCAAAACCGGGTCGGGAGCGGTTACTTATGATAGCTCACCAGGCCGTGTACATGGCCCACAAATCAACACGGGTCATTTATAGCGCATTTTGTTCTCACTCATGCGCATCCCGGGAACCGTCCCAGGAGGTCACCCATCCTAAGACTATCCCAGCCAAGCGCGCTTAACTGTGGAGTTCTTTTTCATGGATGACCATAAAAGAAAGTGCACTTTGTTGATATGAGTTGTATATTCAATCCCCTTAAGCACTAGTCATTTAAGCCTATCACAGGACCTCTTCAATTAACGTGGGTGTTACAATTTAGGTGACGGTTTTTGTGGAAGATTATTATTAGCCGAATTACTTATGGAGATTTGCTAGAAGGTAGGTTATTCCTACTCAGTTTTAATATATTTAAATGGTCATGTGAGTCATATTTTATTGGTCATTGCATTATAACATGATATTGGTTAATTGCATTGAATTAGTCGGTAATTAGCATGATATATGGTATCTTGCATTTATTGTATTGTCTTGTATGTCGGAGGACATGGTGGATTACTTGTTGTCATGGAGCCGTAAGGCGGTTGGAAAACCGTCTTATATTTGAGTCGCCTCTTGGAGCTTCCCACTCCAAGAGGGATGTGCATATTAATGGCTTGAGTTTCGGAGGGACTCGTGTGGTTAAGACACGACGTCCGGCAGGGGATCCGGTTGGCTTCCGGACCCGGTACGTCTGGGCTTGTCCCGGTACCTGTTTGTGGTTGTTGGTATGTCTGGGCGTGTCCCGGTACCAGTGTTGTTGTCGGTATAACTGGACGTGTCCCGGTACCGTGGTGGTGGTTATTTGATAGCGTGTCATTCATACTATAGTCATGTTGCATACTCACACACTTTGAGTTGTGTCACACTTTCTTTATTGAAACTGACGTTTGTGTGTCTGTGTAATTGTCACCTATTTTCGGGGTGGCCTGTGTTGATCCATATGATATTTCCGATGATATGGAGAGTAGGTTGAGTACAGGTTATCTTGATAGCATGCGGGAGACAGGACGAGCCTTCATGACATCCGAGTCGAGTATAGTTGGATAGAAGAGTATAGTTGTCATGAGTTGTATTTTCTTTTGTTTATTCATTCATGGTTATGTAATTAACTAAAGTTGTTGTTTATAATAAATGTTTCTTGATTGTATCTCCGATTTACCGCCTCGGGAAACCGAGATAGTAATATCTCCCAATTACCTTGGCCGGGTAAGAAGGGGGTGTTACAAAGTGGTATCAGAGCGACGATTTTGGAACCTAAACCAATGAACCAAAATGATTCTAGGAGTGTCTAATAAAATGAACCCGACATGAGTACAATAGGAGTTCGGTTTCGGCTGAGAAGGATCCCTCATTTCAAAATTAGATCCCAATGTTTCGGTTAGTCACTACGTGGGTGGTTATGAGGTGGGAAACGTGAAGTGCAATGTTATGTGATTTCATATGTGCAATGTTAAGTTGGCAAGTCATCACATGACGTGGTTTTGTATATGTTGATACGAGTTTATAGATTTCTTTCTTGCTTGACATAACCCTTCGTTTGGCATATTATAATATATGATAGTTGAAATGATGGAGTGAAAATGTTGTTGGGAAATGTGTCCTCAACAATAGTGCGATCACATGATTTAAATATCATTATTAAATCTCATTCTAATGAATACAATTGGGAAGTAATTTTTACTGTCAACTGATCAACATATATCGGTAATGGTTGGCTGACTAGAGTTTAACATTACTGTCGTGCGACGGTGGTGATCAGTTGATCCCCTAGGTCATACTTATAGGGCAACACTCTTAATTGATCATTTAATTAATCGTATAATGTTACGACTTAATTAAATTACTTGAAAATTGACGGACGATTTTGGAAGTAAAATTTACGTATCACATTGAAATTGATTAAAATGAGATACGGTCTGAATAATCGAATTGTAACATTGCTCAGATGAAATTATTGTTTAAGGAAACAATTGATTTGAATGAATTATTATAAATACAAACTGTTGTGATTTATAAACGGTAAAATATTTTGCTACAAGTAATTATGAATTACTAAGTCGATTTTTGTATGTGACGTATTTTTAATAATACGTTGATTTTTAATATGTTAAAAATGCACAACAAATTTATGTAACATATGACATGTGACATAAGACAAAATTGACAAAAATAATATGGATCCCATATTATAAGTGGACCGAAATATGGAGGGATTATGGTGATTAAATTATGTTTAATAATTTAAGTGGAAACAATATGATGACACTACCTACACCTAGCCTTGCATACCTATTCTCTTGGTTAGAGAATCATGCCCATGCATAGGCTACCCAATCCCTCCCCCACCAGTTTTACCAAGGCCATTTAGAGAGTTTTTCTTCTCTAATTTTTCATTCATTCAACACACATAATTTCTAGTGTGAGAAATTTAATTTCCTCTCTACATTTTAATGAGAAATTAGAGAGATAAAATACTCCAAAATTCTTCTACTCTTGACCGAATATTCAAGAGCCAAAACAATTATTTTGAGTCAATTTTCTTACAAAATTAATATTGTACTAGTATTTATAATATTAATTTTAATTAAGAGTAAGCTTTGGGTATAATTCCTTGGGAGAGATCCTACACTTGGGTCTTTTTTCATCCAAAAGGAAAGCTCAAGAATAAAAGAGAAGGAGATCTCTTTTGTGCCCATATGAACCGAAATCACAATGTAAGAACATGATTTCTTCTTTATTTTGCTAATTAGTTTGCATGCATAAGACCTTTATTAATTTTATGACAAATT
The DNA here is from genome assembly GCF_048544455.1 of Silene latifolia. Taxonomy (NCBI): domain Eukaryota; kingdom Viridiplantae; phylum Streptophyta; class Magnoliopsida; order Caryophyllales; family Caryophyllaceae; genus Silene; species Silene latifolia. Next base: position 160,634,263 of record NC_133536.1, on the reverse strand, counting down.
AATTTAATAACATATATGAATATGTAAGTATATAGATCTACTTTTCCTTCAATCGGTATCAAGAGCCATGGTTGTTTGCATGCAAATCGGTTAAAAGTTTTTCCGAGTTATAAGAATAACATATAAAACTTGTAAAATTTGTGTTATTATGATATATCACGAAATTAATTCATGCATGTTCAAATTTCTGGTCCTAAAATGTTTTAGGATATTTTGGTTATATTTACGGATTTTTATTGTTCATATTATACAATAATGGCATTTAAATATGATTTTATGAGTAAAAATGTCATTTTTGGTCTAAAATTAGCTATACTTCGAATTTTCCAGTAATTTTTGGATATGTTGTCACATATATTATTTTGAGATAACCTGTAAATTTTCATAATTTTTGGACTTGTTATGATCGAAAAATGGATTTTTTATTATTAAATTCGGATTTAGGTGAAAAATAGGTTAATATGAGTTAAATTTTGAATCTGGTCATAGAAATTTAATATGTTGTCACATGCAATTTTACAAGATGTGTGTAAAATAATGGGCTATAGTGAAGTCTTTTTGCATGATTTATGGATTTTTGAAGAAAAATAGCATAAATAGTGACATTATTAGTGAAAAATTAATAAAACATAATCTATGACTAAGGAAAAACGTTATATGTTGCATTTTATTATCTTTTTCAGATCTAAAATTGAAAAGTTTATGAATACAATTTTTCTCATGTTTTTATGATTATTTTAGTTAAAACCGATAAACCTCAACATTGTTTTTTCGAAAAAATTTCGAAATATTTAACCTAAGTTTTTGAACAATATGAGTGTCATGGTATTTTTCTAGAATGTTCATGAATTTAAATTTCAAATTTCAAATTTATTTGAAATTTTGTGATTTATTTGAAGTTTATAGCTTATTTTTGTAATTTTTGGTCCATTAATGAACAATTTTAGAAATATGAGTTAATTATGGTCAAATAATTAGTGAAGACTAAATTTTGAGTCCTAAAAGGTTAGGGTAATTAACTTATGCATAAATATGAATTTATGTAATTTTAGTGATTATAAAATGTTGAAATCACGCAAATCCGTAAAAACCGAGTAATATACGATATTGGCTAATTAAAGACGATTTAGCATAAAATTGGGCATGTTCATACATATTATAATGCTGCATTTTCTTTATGATTGTCATAATTTTAATTTATGTAATTTTTGAATTATGTAATTTTACTTAGTATGGCCTTAGATTTTAATTGGTATTTCTCGAAATGTATAGGAATATCGATTCGGTTGTAATTTTATTGTGATCTCGTATCACCGTTTTGTAATTTAATAGATTTATTTTATTTTAGTTACAAATGTATAATAGGAAATTATGTAATTTATTATGTAATTTTATTCATTCCGGAGTTCCAAAAGACGGATTTCTTCAAGAATGGCGATACATAAAGACGGTGTTACCTCGAGATACGTGTCACAACCGAAGTTCAAGGGACCAATGGAGTTGGTTTCCGAATATGTAATAGTTAAATAGTTTTTCTATTTTAGGAAAGGCCATACTAGGATTTATTTATTTTTATGCTTGCATTTTATTTTTATGTCGCATGCATCGCTAAATCGCCATAACTAAAACTTGCATCTTCTTTTATCGAGTTTATCGACCGTGTCAATTAGAATTATCGTAGTTCACCGCTTTAGTTCACTTAAAACGTGATAGATAATAAATTGACATGACCTCTCGCTAAAACAATTAATTGAGACATAGCCTTACCAAATAGTAGAAACCATGAAAACCTATTTCGCGAGAGAGTGCGCTCGGCCCCACCGGGGTACAAAGCTTGTTACGTAGGGGAAGTGGGTGATAAATGTCTATCCACCGAATTCATGTTGATAAGGGATGTATCGGCCACACCGTGCCCAAGTTAATGTGGGTTTGGATCATGGACACATTTATTCGAAATTTGGATTGAACTCAACAAAAGTTTTTGATAAGGGATGTATCGGCCCCACCGTGCCCTTGTCGGATGTGTTTTGGGCTAAAGATAAATGTTAATGTAATATTATCGACCAAGAGTTCTAAAAGTAGAATCGATTAAACGTTAATCCACCGAGTTATATTAATAAAGGATGTATCGGCCCCACCGTGCCTAAGTCAATATGAATTTGGGTCTTGGAATCATTTATAATAGTTGGGTAGAGGTCACTATATAAATGTTCATATCTTGTTAATCATTTACAAGTATGATATTAAAAGACAAATGTTAATATTTCCTTTTCCTCCATATTTGTAGTTCATTACAATGAATCCATCAAATGCTACCGCACCAATAACTATTGAGTCTTACCACAATGTTTTTGACGACGTATGCTCCAACAATGATTTCGACACTACTAGAGAACTTCATTTTGGGATAGGTTCGGATGGAAACCTTAACTTCATCACCTCTTCTAAACCACCTACTACTACTAGACCACGTGTGAGTCCGTCTCAGGAAGACTACCTCATACAATCTATAGGGTCTTTGTCTCTGGAAGATAAAGATGCCAAAACTAGTGGGAGCTCAAGCAATCAAGTTCTTGCTTCAAAGGGCAAAAGGTTCAAGAAGAAGGGAAAGAAAATCAAAAACTTCAAGCAAGTTAATGATGAGTGCCATTATTGCTATGGCATGGGACATTGGCTTAGGAATTGTCTCGTATATTTGCGAAATATAAGGGAAGGAATCATCACTCCAAAAGGTAAAATTCCTAAGGAAATTTATGTTATTGATATAAATTATACTTCCACTACGACATGGGTACTAGATACCGGATGTGGTTCTCACCTTTATAATCATTTACAGGGTTTAAGAGATGTGGAGAGGCTTAGCAAGGGAGATGTGGATCTACGCCTTGGAAATGGAGCTCGAGTAGCGGCCGAATCCAAAGGAACTTATGTTTTAGCTTTGCCTAACGGATTTGAGTTGTATTTACATAATTGTTTTTATGTGCCTACACTCTCTAAAAAATTCTTTCAATCGACATGCTAGACATGGACGGTTTTTGTTTTGTCATTAAGAACAATCGTTGTACTATTTCAAGGAATGATTTGGTTATAGGCCAAGCTTCTTCCATCAATGGCATTTACATTTTAGAGACCTCAAATCCGACTAATGATATCTATAACATTCATTCAAAGAAACTCAAAACAAGTGACCCAAGTGAAGCGTTCATTTGGCATTGTCGATTAGGTCACATAAACGAGAATCGCATCAAAAGATTAATTTCGACTAATGTGATTACACCATTTGATTATCAATCATATGGTACATGCGAATATTGCCTACTTGGCAAAATGACTCGTAATCCTTTTACTGGTAAAGGGACACGAGCTAGTGAACTATTGGGACTCATACACACCGATATGTGTGGGCCAATGACTATCACCGCTCGTGGAAATTATGACTACTTCATAACCTTCACCGATGATTTAAGTAGATATGGGTATATCTATTTAATGAAACATAAGAGTGAAGCGTTTGAGAAATTCAAGGAATTTCAAAACGAAGTAGAGAACCAATTGAACAAAAGGATTAAGGCACTACGATCCGATCGTGGTGGAGAATACCTTAGTCTTGAATTCGATTCACACTTGAAAGGTTGTGGTATTATATCACAACTTTCTCCACCCGGAACACCACAACTCAATGGTGTTGCCGAAAGGAGAAATCGAACCCTACTTGATATGGTTCGATCCATGATGAGTCAAACCGAGTTACCGAACTCATTTTGGGGATTTGCGATTCAAACCGCAACTCGATCTTTGAACAATAGTCCCACAAAGTCCACCGAAAAGACTACATGTGAGATGTGGACGGGAAAGATCCCCAATATATCCTATATGAAGATTTGGGGATGTGACGCTTACGTCAAAACTAAGAACGACAACAAGCTTGCCCCAAAATCCGAAAAATGCATCTTTGTAGGTTACCCCTCAACCTCTCGAGGATACTACTTCTACAAACCTCAAGATAACAAAGTGTTTGTGTCTTGCAAGGCTGTCTTCTTAGAAAGAGAATTTATTTCTAAGAGACATAGTGGGAGAAATTTTGAACTTGACGAAGTTCAAGAGCCACAAACCGAGGTAGAGACACAAGAAGATGTTCCTTCGTCGTCTAACGCGGTTGTCCCTCCTCCACTTAGAAGAACGAGTCGAGTAATTCGCCATCCCGATCGATATGTGGGACTTATCGAGGAAGATGGAACACTCAATGTGTTGCTTATGGAAAGTGACGAGCCCGCCACCTACAAGGCTGCAATCTCTAGTCCAAATTCCTCCTTATGGCTTGAAGCCATAAAGTCCGAAATGGATTCTATGCATGAAAACCAAGTTTGGGACTTGGTAGATTTGTCTAAAGGGGCAAGACCCCTTCAATGCAAATGGATATTCAAAGTCAAAAATGGCATAGAAGGATATGATGATGTCTACAAAGCTAGGCTAGTGGCAAAGGGATTTACCCAAGTCCAAGGTCTCCATTATGATGAGACCTTCGCCTCCGTAGCCATGCTAAGATCCATACGGATTTTTTTAGCGATTGCCGCATTTCATGATTATGAAATGTGGCAAATGGATGTCAAAACTGCTTTTCTAAATGAGCATTTAGAAGAGGAGGTGTACATGATACAACCCGAAGGTTTTGTTGATTCTAAAAATCCTAACAAAGTGTGCAAACTTAAGAGATCCATTTATGGTCTTAAGCAAGCATCTAGAAGTTGGAATCATCGATTCAATCATGTTATAAAAGAAAATGGTTTCACTCGAAGTGTTGAGGAACCATGTTTATACATGAAATTCAGTGGGAGCAATGTTGTGTTCCTAATCTTGTATGTCGATGACATACTACTCATTGGAAATGATATTCCAATGTTGTCTTCTGTTAAGAAGTGGTTAGGTAACCACTTCCAAATGAAGGATTTAAGAGAGGCACAACGCATATTAGGTATCCGGATCCATAGAGACAGATCCAAGAGGATATTGGCACTAAGTCAAGAGTCTTATGTTGATAAGATTCTTCGACGGTTCAGCATGGACAAATCCAAAAGGGGTTTGGTACCTATGGTAACAGGGACGATATTGAGCAAGACTCAATCTCCCTCCGAACCCCATGATGTTGAACGCATGAAGTTGATCCCTTATGCTTCCGCTGTTGGATCAATCATGTATGCCATGATATGCACACGTCCTGATGTCTTGTATGCCTTGAGCATGACGAGTAGATATCAAGGAAATCCAGGTGAGAGTCACTGGATTGCTGTCAAGAACATCCTTAAGTACTTGAGAAGAACTAAGGATTCTATCCTAGTGTTTGGAGGAGACACTGAGTTGTGTGTTAATGGATACACGGTCTCAAGTTTCCAAATAGAAAGAGATGACTTGAAATCACAAGCTGGTTTCGTTTTCATGCTCAATGGTGGTGCCGTAAGCTGGAGAAGCTTCAAGGAAGCTGTAACCGTGGATTCAACAACGGAGGCTGAGTACATTGCAGCATCAGAAGCTGCTAAGGAAGCTGTTTGGATCAGGCAATTCACGGAAGGTTCAAAAGTAGTACCTACCGCCAATGATCCCATCACTCTCTATTGTGATAATAGTGGGACGATCTTCCAAGCTAAGGAGCCAAAGTCTAGTAATAGATCTAGACATGTACTTAGAAAATATCATGTAATAAGAGATTTCATTGAAAGAAAGGAAATTGCGATTTGTAAGGTTGGGACGGATGACAACATAGCCGATCCGCTCACCAAGCCTTTATCGCAGGCTAAACATGATGGACATATGGCGTCCATGGGACTTAAACATGTACCAAGTCTATGTTAGATTTTGAAATGAAATAAAAGTGTTGTTTTTGTTCATGTTCATAATCACATTTGTCTTTTATCTTTAATTTATACATTGTTACATCCAAACGGGTTGTAGTGACAATTGAACCCCGTTAAAGTGAACACGGATTAACATAGTATTTGCCCATAGTCACTTGTATGAGGTGACGTCTCGAAGTGACTAGAGTGTGATGCAATTGATGGCAAGTTCAAGTGCCATAGAGTCATGGGAGATGACTAGTCGATCACATAAAGATCTGTTAGGAACATTTTGTCGGGCCTTATGACCGCTTATAGAGTTCTGGCAATTTATATAGCCTGGTCGTGGCAAGAGCTACTATAGTATTCAAATGAGTCAATTCTTTTGACTAAAGACTATTCGCCTAAGATGGCACAGTTTCAGATTAACTTTGATTTTTGTTACTACGACCTTCGTAAATGGGGTCAAATGGGCATATTTTGGGTTATGATGGCTGTGGCTAGTCGAAGGAAATGAGTGCGATAGGAATTGTCCACCCCTAGTCAGGGTTATAACAATATCTCAGGGCCACTCGAGGAGTAATGAACTGGAAATGCGTGGCCACGCTCGGAAAGTATCTATGATAGATAAGTCCGGTCAATCAGTTATTCTCCAGATCGAGGAAACCACTCTCGATATGATCACTTGCAAGTACGACCTGAAAGACACCTTGTATTGAGTGGGAGATAGTAATAGAACAAGAGAATTGGTGACGCACACTTGTCGAGGACAAGTGGGAGATTGTTGGGAAATGTGTCCTCAACAATAGTGCGATCACATGATTTAAATATCATTATTAAATCTCATTCTAAAGAATACAATTGGGAAGTAATTTTTACTGTCAACTGATCAACATATATCGGTAATGGTTGGCTGACTAGAGTTTGACATTACTGTCGTGCGACGGTGGTGATCAGTTGATTCCCTAGGTCATACCTATAGGGCAACACTCTTAATTGATCATTTAATTAATCGTATAATGTTACGAGTTAATTAAATTACTTGAAAATTGACGGACGATTTTGGAAGTAAAATTTACGTATCACATTGAAATAGATTAAAATGAGATACGGTCTGAGTAATCGAATTGTATCATTGCTCAGATGAAATTATTGTTTAAGGAAACAATTGATTTGAATGAATTATTATAAATACAAACTGTTGTGATTTATAAACGGTAAAATATTTTGGTACAAGTAATTATGAATTACTAAGTCGATTTTTGTATGTGACGTATTTTTAATAATACGTTGATTTTTAATATGTTAAAAATGCACAACAAATTTATGTAACATATGACATATGACATAATATAAAATTGACAAAAATAATATGGATCCCATATTATAAGTGGACCGAAATATGGAGGGATTATGGTGATTAAATTATGTTTAATAATTTAAGTGGAAACAATATGATGACACTACCTACACCTAGCCTTGCATACCTATTCTCTTGGTTAGAGAATCATGCCCATACATAGGCTACCCAATCCCTCCCCCCACCGGTTTTACCAAGGCCATTTAGAGAGTTTTTCTTCTCTAATTTTTCATTCATTCAACACACATAATTTCTAGTGTGAGAAATTTAATTTCCTCTCTACATTTTAATGAGAAATTAGAGAGATAAAATACTCCAAAATTCTTCTACTCTTGACCGAATATTCAAGAGCCAAAACAATTATTTTGAGTCAATTTTCTTACAAAATTAATATTGTACTAGTATTTATAATATTAATTTTAATTAAGAGTAAGATTTGGGTATAATTCCTTGGGAGAGATCCTACACTTGGGTCTTTGTTCATCCAAAAGGAAAGCTCAAGAATAAAAGAGAAGGAGATCTCTTTTGTGCCCCATATGAACCGAAATCACAATGTAAGAACATGATTTCTTCTTTATTTTGCTAATTAGTTTGCATGCATAAGACCTTTATTAATTTTATGACAAATTAATTTAATAACATATATGAATATGTAAGTATATAGATCTACTTTTCCTTCAAATGTTCACTTGAATGAGGTATATGTGATATGAGTTGAGGATTGTTTCATGTGAAGTGCATTTTGTATGAGCGTTACGTGTTTGAATACGATGAGTTTAAGGCCTTAAATTGCATGTGTATTGTAGCTAGTTGATAGGATTTTTGCATGATTTAGTTATTTATTTGGTACATGCCAATATGTGAAAACAAAATTTGGATGAAAAGAGTAATGTGCGTAACATATTTTGGAAGTGATTATTACGTGTTGGTGTGTGAGGGTCACTAGCCCCGTCCTTTGGAATGTTATTACCGCATATATTGGATTTCACTAGTGCCATAGTAGAGTGTGATTTATGATAGTTGTTAGTAGAATAGTCGCTAATATAAGAAAATAAATTCCTAGTTGGAAATTCCAAACCATAGAGAGGCACCCAACCGAGTGCGAGCTGATACTCGACCGAGTACCAGTCACTCAACTGAGTGAACTCTATCACTCGACCGAGTGGACCAATTTCCCGAAACTTGGAAATTTCTGGAAGTGAGTCCCTCGACCGAGTGGAGAGGGCACTCGACCGAGTGGACAGGCACTCGACCGAGTGGACTCAGCACTCGACCAAGTGCTATTTTCTGGGTTGTGAAATTCGCGAGATTTGAATCATTACCTTATTTCTTACATTTCTTCATCGTTTCCCACAACAAAAACAACAAAATATTTTTAAAACGTTCCAAAACTCCATTGTTGATTTTTATTGCTTGGACTTAAGCTTTCTACTCCAAATTATCCTCTTGATTCTTGTTAATTAAACAACGTGAGTGGTGTTGTCATTGCTCTTAATTGTTTCAATTTGATTTCGTTTAAATCCACATTATTCCTCCAAAATTTTGTCAATTAATTGCATGCCTTGTTTGATTCATGATATTAATTACCTTTTTACGTCGTTTATGATGTCAAATATAAAAGTTGCATGTCGAATTTTGCTCGAATTTCTTTTTATATATACATGAACTTGAAATATGCATTTTCTTGAGTCAACAATATGAATTTTGTGTCTATTGCTTGGTTTAATTGTTTAACAAGGACTAAAGCTTGATTGTTATTACTAACTCTTATCATACATTTGAAATTTTATTTTGAAAATTTTGTCACAAATTTTATTTTGAAGCTTGGATGCTCATGTTCGAGTTTCGATTTATTTCTAGTGCTTAAAACTTAGTTTAATTGACTAATTAGGCACTATCTTGGTTAGTAACGACATGTATCATTTTGAATCGAAATTTCATTTTTCTAAATGTTGTCCAAAATCTTTTGAAATTTCATCTCAAATGAATGATTTTGATTTTTGCACTCAAAAATGACTTAATTGTTTCTTGGTTATTGGTCCTTGTTGATGTTGCATTGTGTTGGCATTAACCTAGGAGTCTTACATTTTTGTACCCCAGTTCTTTCTAGTTATGTCGTAAAGATTGAAATGTTGTTTAACGATGTTAGGTATGCTCTTAAAATTTGAAAATTTTGTTTTAAATTTTTCTTGATTTAATTGAGTAATAAGACTTCAATTTTGTTAATAATACTATGTATTGCCTTAATTTGATAATCTTACCTTAAAATTTTGCAATTTTTTTTATATATACCATAGTGTATATGATTATATTTTGCATTTTTGTATTTAAAACATGGTTTCCTTGTTTCATGGTGTTGCAATCTTTGTTAATAATGTGTTGTTTTGCTTATATGGGTCAATGCTTAAGTTACCTTGCGAATTGTATGATTTTGATAAGTAAAGACTTATAGACTTGTGATTGAGGGGATGCAAGACGGGAGTGAGTTGACGAGCTTATTACGATTAAGAGCAAAGTGTTAATAATGTGTGATGAGTGAACATAGTATCTTGAGAGTTAGGAGCGGGAGATATGGGTTTATGGTAAGTTGTTCAATTGATGTGGATTTGAGCCGAGTAGAGAGGTGCGTGTACGATGTCGTGAGTGGTGAATCATATGACGAATGAGAATGCTATTGGTTGAAACCTTGAATGATGCGCTAGAGATTAAATTGGATTTGGTTAAGTAGTGATGTAAGTATTATGAATAAAGGAATATTGAACGAAAATGAGTTGTGTATGGGTGTATATATGATGACAAGGTAGGGTATGGAAATTAAGAAACATATAAAAAGGCGATAAGGAAACTAATGAACTTTGGAGGAATAAGTCTTTTATGTTAATAGTAGTGTTCGTGATCAAAAGAGTGATATCTAGTTGCTTAGAGGTATTGATGTATATAAAGGATTTGGATATTTGACTATGTAAAGTCAAATTATGTATAGTCATCAAGTTTGAAATTTGGGAAACCTAGGAAGATATGCTAGCCTATGTGAAGTTTTGAGTTGGGTGAGTTGATCGTGAGAGACAACCTATAAATGATGAATGGAGCGCGACCAAGATTGGATATTTATCGGTTGTTTGGACTCATAGTTCGAACGGAATTCAAAGAACAAGTGAGAGTGACCTTATTGAGCACGACTTGAAAACTTTGGTTGGTAGATAATTGAGATATATGACGGTAGATTTAGTATTACCAAGTTTGATTTTCACGGTCATGAGAGTAAGAGTTTGGCGTGTAATTGATGTGTCCATTTTATATAGGATTTTACCCCTCATTTTAGCTCGGTTTTGATTGAATATCGCACTTTTATTTGTTAGTGTTTTTATGAGCTAATCTTGTGTTCTAGTTGTGTTGCTTGTATTTGTTGCATTTTGTGGGATTATGAGAATTCGGTAGCTTATTCCTGTCATTTTAGCAAACATCGAAATTCACAAAGCTAAGTGGAAGTAAGTGTGATGACAAGTAGAAGATTGGAGCCCAAACCAGGAGAAGTGAAAATCAAGCCCAAAAGAGAGGTCCAAATTCATGTGGAAAATATCAAGCTTAGGATGCTCTTTGGATGCTCTTAAGTTATGTTATTAAGCATTTATCCGGGTGAATTAAGGGACATTAATCGCATACATTGGATCCCTTAGAGCATTTAATCAAGAATTGAAGAAAGAAAATCGGAAAACACTCGGCCCCGATTGGGGTGGCCTGTCTCCGATCGGGGTTTGCTTGCCCTTGATTTCTCACGTTATGCCCCTATTTCACTATAAATAGGGGCCTTAATCCGTCATTGGAGGATATATCTTTCTTACATCATTTTATACTCTAGCCTTAAGAACACAAATTCTCTCTTAGTTTTCACTTTGGTTTTAACATTGTTAAGCATTTGGCTCTCCTTAAATAATTTGGTTTAATTTAAGCATTTGGTTCTTATTTCAATACAATCTTTCCATTGTCATTTGGGTTTCATTTTTTATTCTTGTTCAAGTTTCAAGTTTCAAGTTCTTTTGTTACGGTAATTTCGATCGTTGTTCATTTCGTTATCGCATTTTTCATTATTGTTATTTCATAGTTATCGTCATTGTCTTTAGCATTACAATATTAGTTCATTATCACATTTCATTATCAAGTTTATCATTAGCATTCCTTACTACATTTCTCATCATTAGTAATCTCACTTTTCATATGTTATCATTACTTAGTTTATTTATAACTTCTACAATTTTATTTAGTTATATTTATATTATTATCATCTTTATCAATTCGTACATTTGTTGTTAGTTTCATTTCCATTAGGGAAGCCATGCATGATTAATATTTGTAAATGTTGAATTAGGTTGATGTAATATTGTCTATTTGTTTCTGTCACATGTTTGCATCGTCATGATTAATCTTTGTTTAGTGGCCATATTTATCTATTAAGGTTGTTAATTCGTTCTAGAAGTCGAGAGGCACGGAATCAAATTAGACTAAGCATGTGTTAGTAGGACGATCTAGTCATAAAGAGAGTTCTCTAGGACCCGGTCTATGGTTGACAATAAGGCCGAGAGGTGGTTGTCTTTAAGCCTAAATAATTGACAATGTTATTAATTCTGAGTTTAACATGAAAATCTATATACAATTTCATTTGTGACCCGACTCCCCTAGACTCTTTTAATGATATATTTTTACATCACTTTATTTGTTAATTACCAAACCAACAAACCAATCAATCGTAATCGACCTTGATAGAAGTCTTTTCATAGCTTTTCATAACGCAATTCCCGTCTCCTTGTGTTCGACCCCTCGTACTACATTAATTTGTGTCAAGGGAAATTTATCTTTGATTGGTTGTGCGACAAAGCTTATCAGTAATATTTGGGGATTTAATCATATTGTTGAGGTATTTGATCATTCGTGTTATAGAGTGTAACCGTTTAATTTAAGTGTATACGCATGAAATGTGAAAGTGGTTATGTGATAATCCTACCTCATGAGTGGTAGTATAGATGTTATAGTAAAGCTGCCTCCCAATCATCAAGTAAAGCGTCAGTGGTATACATCGTGATCTTATTATAGTGTCCATTTGAGGGGTAACATTGTTATTATTCCTTGAGAAGAATAAGTGGTTAGGGACGTGTCCATGAGATAGTGTAAGTGTTGTGGCTACCGATGTGAATATTACGGTTGTTGGTGACGGTATGGTGATACTGTCACCGGGTATAGAGGGATGCAATGCTTGTGAAACGGATAAATGTTATGTTGTATCATGTTTTATCTTAATTGTGTAATGATGATGGCCATAGGGCCAAGAGTTATGCCTAAATTTGGTTATTTGATGGTATATTAGTCACCATCAGAGTCTGTTAGCATTTGTGTAATGAAATAGGAAAGTTTGGAACCGAGTTGAGAATGAAAATATTCTGCCAGGTGACACTCGACCGAGTCCACCACGTTCTCGACTGAGTGGCCTCCTAGACTCAACCGACTGGACTGCCTTGACCCTTGTTTTGTTGTTATTCAAACAAATATTGAGCGTGTACCTTTATTTCGCGGTTATATTAGTTGACTTGTGTTTGAATGAGCATGTTGACCTTACATGAGTGATATTTTGTGAATGTTTTACGTTTGATTATATGGTGTGGTATTTTGCAAGTAATGAAAATCGTTTATTCGACATGAGTGGATTGATGATAGAAATGATATGATAATCTTGTTTGATGTGTGTTAATCAACGTGAGTTTATTTTGTTGTGTAAAAGTAAGATGAAAAATGCAGTTATGTGTTGCATAGTGATCGTTTGTATGGTTGTGTGTTGTGGTCTTTCGTATAAACGAAAGTGTTGATGATGGATGGGAACGGATATGGAAACACATGTGTGATCATGTGGTGGAGTTTACGCGGTATATGTGTGCATGATGTTCGGAAATGGGAGTGTTGAACATGATTGAGTCACATTACGAGTAATTTTTCATAATTTGATTGTTTCATAGAGTCCGCATATTCGTTATTGATGTGCATACATGTAAAAGTATGAGATTTGACATGATATAGATGTGTAATAATATTTGATTTATACCCCACGATAGATACGTATACTAATCAACATGAATTGGGAGTGGTTTATGGGATTATAGATTAGAACCGTAAGTTTGACCTGATGCTTGACCTTTGGCAGGCTTGTAGATGGGGGGTTTATATCGATGGAATTATAAAAACATGAGGTTTGAATACGGTATTGCAATGAGTAAAAGAGAGTGTTGAACCAAGAACATAGTCATTTGTAAAATTTAGTAATAAACGTATGAGAGCACGTTATGAGGATTGACAATTGAACTTGGAGACGAAGTTCTCTTTTAAGGGGAGTAAATGTAACAATTGGGAATTCAAAGCAGGAAAACGAGAGTAATATGCACATGAGTAGCGTATGAGTAAAGAGAAGATATACGATAAAGAAAAACGTGTGACCTTGTGTGAGCCTGGTGATAGAGGTGAGAATCATATTGGCATAATGAGGACGATGATGGCCGTAAGAACCTCGAGAGAGTACTTGAGAATCGGTGATGTGACTTGAGGAGACTTGAGGAAAGGCGAGAGTGGGGCGAACTTCGAGGACGAAGTTCATTTTAAGGGGGGAAGACTGTAATACCCCGTATTTTATAATTATATATTTTATATTATTTCTACGAATTATGTATGAGATGGAATAATAAAATAATAATAATTATTATTATTATAAGATGGTAATGATAATAATAATAATAATAATAATAATAATAATAATAATAATAATCATAAGTTGTAATGATAATAGTAATACATAATACGATACGCGTATACGTATACATATATACTCCACCTCACCTTATATACTACACCCTTATCCACCCATCAACCTTATCCTTTTATAATCTCACAAAATCCACAAAAACTTAGAGAGAAAGAGGAGATAAAAGAGAGAAAAAGAAAATGGAGATTTTGTCCCTCTGCCTGGAGATCGTAAGGTAAAACCGTCTTAAACTTGTTTATATATTATTTAATTTATATAGTTGACCCGCCTTGACCCTGACTCACCTCTGACCGTCTTTGATCACACCGTTGACCACCATTGACCACCAAAAACCGAGTTTGACCGACTTGTTTTATGGGTATCTATTGTTATTTTGTGACCGTCTTAAGACAGATTTTTGACCCACCTTTCCTAGTTATTTTGTGCTGATCTTGGGTGGTCCTTGTCATGGGTTAAGAGGGGGTTGTAGTGGTGTTCTTGGGTGGCAGATTAGGTGACGGAATGGGTGGCGTTTGGGTGGTAGAAAATGGGGTTGAATAGGGGCATACGGGATTGGGTGTTATTGATGTCGGTTGTGTTGTTGTCGGTCGTTATTTCTATTGTGGGTGTCGTGGTAGGGTGTGTAGGGTCATCGTGGGTCCACCGTGGTGAGGGGAGTCGAGTGATGGGCATGGGTGGCCGTTGGTGGCGGCATAGGTGGCGTTTTGGGTGGTGTTTGTTATATGTATGTAGTCGGTTGTGCTGATGTTTGTTGCTGCTGTTGGCTGCCGTTTTGAGGCTCATTGGTGGCTATTGGTGGGTGTTAGTGGTGGCTAAGGAGAGGGTGGTGATAGGCGGTGGTGTTGGCCATGAATGTGGCGGTTGTAGGGGCTGTTTTGGGGACTGTTTTGAGAGTGTTTCGGCGGTGTCCAACACGGTTACACCGTGTATCGTAGGGGGTGTTTGAGTGGGTGTTAGCGGGATTTGGGTAGAGTTTAAGATGGGATTTAATTATTAAATAATGGGTATGAGTCGGGATTTGACCCATGTGATTGGCGAGTATTTGAGACGGGATTTGAATAGCTTAAGACGACTTTATATTTAATTAATTGAATTCGTTTTTAATTTAATTAGAGTAGTTAGTAATTAAATGTATTTAATTATTATATTTAGGTGACGGTTTTTGTGGAAGATTATTATTAGCCGGATTGCTTATGGAGATTTGCTAAAAGGTAGGTTAATCCTACTCGGTTTGAATATATTTAAATGGTCATGTGAGTCGTATTTTAATGGTCATTGCATTATAACATGATATTGGTTAATTGCATTGAATGAGTCGGTAATTGACATGTTATACGGTATCTTGCATTTATTGTATTGTCTTGTATGTCGGAGGACATGGTGGATTACTTGTTTTCATGGAGACGTAAGGCGGTTGGGAGACCGTCTTACGCTTGAGTCGCCTCTTGGAGATTCCCACTCTAAGAGGGATGTGCACATTAATGGCTTGAGTTACGGAGGGACTCCTGTTGTTGAGACACGACGTCTGGTAGAGGACCCGGTTGGTTTCCGGACCCGGTATGTCTGGGCGTGTCCCGATACCTGTTTGTGGTTGTTGGTATGCCTGGGCGTGTCCCGGTATTAGTGTGGTTGTCGGTATGTCTGGGCGCATCCCAGACCGTGGTGTTGGTTATTTGATAGCGTGTCATTCATACTATAGTCATGTTTCATACTCACACACTTTGAGTTATGTCAAACTTTCTTTATTGAAACTGACGTTTGTGTGTCTGTGTAATTTTCACCTATTTCGGGGTGGCCTGTGTCAATGCATGTGATATTTCCGATCATATCGGGAGCAGATTGAGTACAGGTTATCTTGATAGCACGTGGGAGACGGGACGAGCCTTGATGACATCCGAGTCGAGTATAGTTGTCTAGAAGAGTATAGTTGTCATGAGTTGTACTTTCTTTTATTTATTCATTCACGGTTATGTAATTAACTAAACTTGTTATTTATAATAAATGTTTCTTGATTGTATCTCCAATTTACTGCCTCGGGAAACCGAGATGGTAACATCTCCCAATTAACTTGGCCGGGTAAGAAGGGGGTGTTACAGGTATCGTGTGGGATTCGAGTTGCTTGTGAAGAATGCTAAAAGGTAGGTTAATCCTACTCGGTTTCAATAATGTGGTGTTGGTTACGTTGATGTTGTAATTAGTCTCACATAATTTAGGGCATTTGCATTATAACATGTTTAGTGGTTAATTGCATCACTAAGAGGATGATTATGACATGTTGGGTTGTATTTCATGTATTGGTTATTATTGTGTATGTGGAGGATGTGTTGTTGTTGAGGAGATGTAAGACAGTTGGGAGACCGTCTTACACTTGAGTCGCCTCATGGAACTTCCCACTCCAAGAGGAATGTGCACATTAATGGCTTGAGGTTGGGGGGACGAGTGTGGTTGAGGCACGATATGTGGCAGGGGATCCGGTTGGCTTCCGGACACGGTGCATCTAGGCGTGTCCCGGTACAAGTGTGGTTGTGGGTATGTCTGGGCGTGTCCCGGTACCAAGGTGGTTGTGGGTACGTCTGGGCGTGTCCCGTTACCGGCGTGGTGGTTGTTGATAGTATCCCATTAATATTATTGGCATATTGCAAATTTACTTATCATGTTGTGTTGTATGTTTAATTATTGAAACTGACGGGTTGTGTGTCTGTGTAATTGTCACCTATTTCCGGGGTATCCTGTTGGTACGGTTTAGAACTTTTTCGTCTAAACTAACCGATCAAAACAATATTTATAACTCAACTAACTACTCTTAGTAGAGTGGCAAGTAAAGGTCAGATCCCAAAAGACGGGTATTGAGTTAAGTTATCGATTTGCAAGTAGCTAAGTCTTGGGCTGTCACAATTTAGTTTGGGTTGAGATGTTTATCTAAACTACTAAAATGAAAGGAAACAAGCAACCAAGCTAAAGTAAATAGGAAAGTAAACAATTGATGAAAGGCACTAGGGTATCATGGGTTCATAGGGGATTCATAGTGGTGATCATACAAACATGGTTACATAGATGCAAGCAAGTTATTGTTGTAGTGGAATCAAGTTAGTTTATATCTTACAATTCCTAGGATGATTTGGGTCCCGGAGCCGAGTTGGTCAAGACTGTACAACACCTACAAGTCGACTTAGTTTCTTCCTATTCAACTATATGCATGTTCTAACAAGCCTTGAGTTAGTTTATATCTTACAAGTCTTGTTGAATGGATAGGAGATTCAAGCAAGGTTGTCAATCATGCAATTTATCAAGCATAACATGTGCATAAGTTGAAACTACAACAAGCAAGCATTCTTTATGAAAACATATTAGATTAAGTATGGATTTACCTCCATGTTTTAGTTCCCCTAATCCCCCATTAACCCTAGCTAAGGGACTACTCACTCATGATCATAGAAAGTATGCTAATAATGATGTCAAACATATTAACAAACTTGAACATGATAGAAGAGGAAGATGCTAAACAAAGATTAAACAAAGAGTAAAGAAATGATACAAACTTTGAATGATCAAAATAGAATGCAAAGGATAATAGAAGAAAACTTGATTGATGATGAAGAGTTGTCAATTCTCCAATAATCCCCTAATATAATCTTCAAATTACCGAACTAGATCTAAAGTTCTTGAACAATAATTAGGAAAGGATTAATATGTAATTAATCTAATTTATTTCTAATCTACTCTAATGACTTGGTAGTCCTTTCCTAATACAATGGAGTATTTATACTGAGTACAAGTATTAGGGTAACTAAGGGCTTAAATGACGATTAAGTCCCTAGGAAGAACATTAACACCTTACAAGTACCATGAGGAGTCCCACAACCTACCTATGTTGGACGCTCGTGCTGCTTGAGGATTCGCCCGTCCCAAGCTTGGGACGCCCGAATTTAGCCTTGGGTCACCCGACTTGAGGTCGGGACGCCCGGATTATTGCACAACTTAGCTTCTCTTCTTCTTGACAGCCCAAGATCCGTGGGGATCATTGATAGGTCGTGGGGGTCTTCATCATTGCCCATTTTATTTGGTTTGTTAACTTATGCCTTTAGTATTAACATCCTTTTTGTTGCTTGGTCGTTAGGTGCGATCAATTTAGCTCCGCTTTTGCTTCTGTATGCGCAAGGCTTAGCATCCTCCCCTACAAAGGGCATTAAAACCTCATAGAATGTTCAAAATAGGGAACATAAGATAGAAACGACCCTAATAAGTACTAGAAAGCATGGAAACGAGGCTAGTTAGGGGACTAAATGTGCGCAAATATGAGCCACATCAAATATACCCTAACCGAACCTTTGCTCGTCTCGAGTAAAGAGGTGACTAAAACTATTACCATTATTAATAACTAGCCGAACTGAGACAATTAGCGGGTCTCACTCCACCCTTCAAGTCACAACAAGACATCTATGAGGTAAGATGTGATAGGCTATCGCACACCTATGCAAAAATAAATTCCATAGACACAAATGAATGTAGTACGTAGGGCTCGAATCCACAGAGAGACGGTTGTTGTTAATTAGTTGTTATGGAGTGAATTTTATCAAGGTCGGTTATCGTATGCTTGGTTGGTTGGTTGAAGGAAGAAAACAATAATGATAAAGAAATAGTCTAGGGAGGTCGGGTCACACATGCAAATTATGTAAATGCTTAAATTAAACATAGGAGTTGATGAATCATTAATTGTTTAGGCTTAAAGACACCCACCTCTCGATATTAGTGTCAACCATAGACCGAGTCTTAGAGAAACTCTCGTTTATGACTTGGTCGTCCTACTACACATGCTTAGTCTAATCCGATTCTGTGCCTCTCAACTTGTAGAACGAATTAACAAACTTAATCAATGAATAAGGCCTTTAAACAAAGATGAAACGTGACGATACAAACATGTGATAGAAACAATGAAAACGATACTATAACATCTTAGTTCAACATTGCAAGAACTACTTATGCATGGTTTCCCGTATTCCCCAGGCAATTGAATTACTTATGCATACTGAAAACTAATCTAATGGCATATGAAATGATAAAGACAAACATATTAACTAGTGATAATGACTAAGGAATAACAAAATGAGAGTATAAAAGTGGTGTAAAAGGTATGTAAGAAGTGTATATGAGATCCCTTTTAGGTCCCGGATAAACACCCTTTATATAGGGGTGAAGGGAGAAACGTAAGCAATTAAGAGAGGGGTAACCCCGATCGGGGCCACCAACCCCGATCGAGGTTGTGATGTTTCCAGTTTTTCCTCTTTAATTCGTGATTAATTAGCATAAGAATCCAATGTTGATGTTTAATGCCTTGTTTAATCACCCGGTTAAGCTCTTCAATTAGCGACCTAAGCTCACTAAGCATCCAATGTCTCCACCTTAGTTGGACTTTAAATCTTGGGTTTGACTTTGCATAAGACTTTATTTTGCATTTTCTTTCTATACCATATCTTTATACATGCAAATCCATGTATCACTTCAATGTTGATCCAACTCATGCTCCACAGTTAGCCTTGCTTCTAGCTCTTGCAAATTTTTTAGAAATAAGCTCCTAAAAGCTCAAGTTCCTTCAAAATGTGACAAACCATGCAAAGATAACTAGAATACAATATTAGCTCGCAAACACTAATATTAGTGCAAATGACATGTAAAATAGAGCAAAAATAGGGGGATTAAAATTTATATAAAATGGACTTATCAAACTACCAACCCCGATCGGGGCCGTGATGTTTCGAGTTTTTCCTTTTTAATCCGTGATTAATTAGCATAAGAATCAAGTGTTGATGTTTAATGCCTTATTTAATCACCCGGTTAAGCTCTTCAATTGGCATCCTAAGCTCACTAAGCATCCAATGTCTCCATCTTAATTGTACTTTAAATCTTGGGCTTGACTTTGCATAAGACTTTATTTTGCATTTTCATTCTATTCCATATATTTATGCATGCAAATCCATGTAGCACTTCAATGTTGGTCCAACTCATGCTCCACATTTAGCCTTGCTTCTACTTGCAAATTTGTTAGAAATAAGCTCCTAAAAGCTCAAGTTCCTTCAAAATGTGACAAACCATGCAAAGACAACTAGAACACAATATTAGCTCACAAACACTAACATTAGTGCAAATGACATGTAAATAGAGCTAAAATAGGGGGATTAAAATGTATATAAAATGGACTTATCAAGATGCCTTCTAGCAAGGCAAGATGAGGCTTGCGAAAATTGCGATGCATCCTATCATTTAAGCACACAAGATCAAGAAAGAATTGCATCTACAAAAAGAATAGCCACTTTCCTCATCTAAGTGGCGAAAATCATCTAAAGGGCAAGCAATCTAAGGGTATACATTCTATTGTAGATATCATTTTTCAAAGTTACTAAGTCTAAAAGGATACCAACAAATCACCTCCAAGTTGTGTTAAACTAGGGTACTTTCGTCCACAATCGCTAAATGCTTTCGTCAAGAGTAGACTCCCCATGGTGTTAGAAACACTGTAGGATCGCAGAATTCTCCCTCTTGCCTAGACAAGAAGAAGGGTCGTCCTCTCTCCACCATGCAACAAAAATGAGATCAATGGAAAAAGGGATCAAGTTTTTTTTTGAGTTTCACAATGGTTGTTTGCTTTTGATTTGTTTTTCCCCCCCAATTTTTTGTGGCATTTGTCTTTTGAGAACCTCTCTTTGCCATTTTTTGATGTTTGGCAATTTGATACTTGGCAAATTAAATCTTTGCATTCTTATTTTGAACATTTTCAAAGTAACCCCATTTTGTAGCAAGGGCACTTTTATTGAAGCATAGGAGTCTATTTTTGCTCCTCTTTTCATTGATGCAATTTTTGCAAACTTTTTGATATTTCATTTTGGTACTTGAACTCAAATTGGAGATTTTTGTGCCCATTCCCTTTTTGTGTGACAAAAATGGTAGAAGTGAAAAGCGGTTGCATAGTTTCAAGGGTCACCTTGGAATAAACGGTAGCCAAGGAGTTATCACACCACAAGGTACTCTTCACTAGGCTTTAGTCTATGGGTCAAAAGATACTAGCATGACACATCCTAGGGTGTCTTGAGGGTATTCTAGCAAACAAATTCTCAAGGAGAAAAATTATCTACAAGGGCCTATATACACTTGCCAAGCATCCCAACTAGACATTTTCACAAAATCTTTTTTTTTTGGTAAAATGTAAGTGTATTAATAATAAAATGTCACCATACAAGAAATGACGGGGGGAGATGACCCGACCCGACCCTCTTAAGACTTAACAAAAAAACAACGCAGTCCAACAAATTTGAGCAACACTACCGACATGTCTAGAATCTTACCAACAAAACCAGATTTCTGGACAAATCTCACCATCATCCTAAAACTCCTCAACTGCTTATCCATCATCTTCATCCTCATCCATTGTATGCATGCAATCTCTCGATCAGCTCTCTATCTCTTCTTCCCAATTGCTCCTGAAAACTTAAGGTACGATTCGTAACCTCTTTAATAATCCCATTTGTTACTTTTTCCGGCTTAAGCAACACAAGATCATGCTTGCACTGGTTCCGTTGTCTCCATATGGCATAGATTGAGGCATTTAACAGAGCGTTTATGACCTCTCTTCGTATCCCTGAGCCGGATAATCGCTTACGCCATTCAGTATGATTGTTTGCAGGTATATATATAACCTAATGCAAATCTTTTCTAAAATACAACTACATGCCATGATGCAACTAGCATATATACAACCTAATGCATATGCTATTATCATTAGTATACCATATAGTCTAAAGGCAACTCCTATAATCACATTGGCTTGTACCGCATCAAACAAAAGAAGCCACATTATCATTAACATACACTAGTAGAAAAATGACATTAGGCAAGTACATAAGACTACGGTTGTTGAAAATAACCGTAGCCTTTTATAAATGGCTACGGTTATGCACCAATAACCGTAGCCATAAATGCAAATCAAAGGAAAAGACTACGGTCCTAACATAGAACCGAAGCCAAATGTGAAAAAATGGCAATGGTTAATTATAAACCGTAGCATTATTACCCACTCCTCATAATATATAAGTCACCTTAAACCCCAAGTGCTCACTTGTTGGGGTTGGTGTCCTTAACAGCTAGTGCAAGGACTTATAAACCTCTAAAAGGATCAAAGGGCATACTTTGGTATTATTATCAGTTGATCCACGTTTATCAATAACGGTTGGCTTGCTAGATAAGTTTGACGTTATTGTCATACAGATGGCGGTGATCAACTGGTCCCTAAAAGTCACACCTATAGGATACGTTCGAGAGATGTGACGGTATGAGAATACTGTCATGTAGATGCCAAAATTGACTAACCAGTTAGTCCGAGTTATTTGACTAGTAATTAGTCAAATATGTGATGTTGAGATATTATATTTAATACGGATTAAATATCATGGGCTAAGGCGAATTAACCAGTTAATTCGTAAAATTAAATATACGTGATTTATATTTAATTAAATGTATATTAAATAATTATACAATACTGTTTTGTCGGACACGTATTAATAATTTAGCTAACCCGTATTATTAGCTGATGCCTTAATTTCCGATAACCGATAACAGTTTATAATCAGACCACGTCATATACACTTAGCGAGTTATGGACCGGACCGCGAGTTTAAGTGAAGAGAAAATGAAAAGCCCATATGGGCTCCTCTCACTCGGTTGGCCGAGAATCACATAGACAAAAGGGGAGTTCTCTCCTCTTGTCTAACCTAATTGATTCTGCTAAAAATTTAGGGTTTTGAAGAGTATTCTCCTCTGAAAAACCTGAGATCTCTCATCTCGACAAAACTCACATCAGTTCTCCCTATATTGCAAGGCAATCGGAGAACACTGTTCTAGCACAAGGGCATATCTCGGACAAAGTCTTGGGTGTAACGATTAGGAGGAAATCTGCTTTGATTTCTGTTCTTTACGCCGCAATTTAAAGGACCCGAGGTTATTTCTTGTTCCTTATCGTTTCTATTGTTTTTATGTTTTATGACGATATTCGCATGTATAAATTTACGTTATAGTCCTGCAATTAAAGGGTAGTATACGGATATTAACCCTCAAGTGGTATCAGAGCGAGGCCACGTAAATTTTCTATGTGTTTTTCATAAAACGTTTTGAGACGATCATGTTTTATATAGAAAACCGTGCGGCTGGTATTTTATTTCAGTTGTTTTCTGTTTTTTTTGTAAACCGTGTCATGTTTACACTCGGCTGACCCTTGTTTTCAATTTGTTTTATACATATTGTTGTTTTATACGGAGATTATAACAATATGTCAAGTTTTATCAAATTGTTAAATTTGTTTTGATGCGTTTTGATCAAAATTGAAATTGTTTCTGTCTCGAAAACAGTTTTCACGAGGGTTTTTAAGTTTTCAGAGACTTTTGCACTCGATCGACCAAGTTTCTAATCGATCGAGTGGCCTTTCTGTATAATTTTTGCTCGATCGAGTCCCTGTTGTACTCGATCGACCCTGACCCAAAACTTTTTGCTCGATCGAGTCAGCCGTACTCGATCGACCGCTTTTAAACCCCACTGCTCGATCGAGAGGTCCTCGTACTCGATCGAGCAGTATTGCTGATATAAGTCCTCGATCGACCACCAGTGTTGTCGATCGAGCACCTCCTGATTAGCATACCTCTCGATCGACTTGCAGTTCAGTCGATCGAGCCCTCCTGTCCCTCGATCGAGCACTTATGTCCCTGGATCGAGGGATTTCGTCTTTAACAGCTTTGAAAATTTGTTTCTTTTGATTTAAATTTTCTTTTGGCTTCAATATGTACTTTATACGGATATAGTACACTCGCTTAATAGTGAATCGGTTCACTCACGTACCATATAGTTGTTTTAAAGCGTCTTTGAAATGACGGATTATAATGGATTAAAATTAAATGATAGAAGCGGTTTTATCACATGAATTTTAATCATTAAAAGGTGGTTTGGATAAATTTAACATAATTACGGAATTATGTCACGAATGAATTTGTTTTAGTTGATGCATTTTTATTTATCGTAAATTTATGAATGCCGTGAATGCCTTTTATTACGTATTTAATTTTTGCAAGCGGTTGTAACTTAGTGTGGCCTTAGTAGAACGTGTTACCGTAATGATGGAACACGGTCTTGGTTGTATTTTGAGATCTTGTATCTCCGTTGTGGATTTTTCACTTGTAATTACAGTTTTAATTAGAATGTAAATAGGTTTATATTTTGTAATTTTAATTGTAATTTTTGAGAAGACCAAAGATGGAGACCAGATGCTCACTCCCGCTACTTGGATCAAGATGGAACATCAAGACAAGCTTTTCGGGTCCAACGGTGGATTCCAAAGTTGTATTATGTTCTTTTACTAGGATAGGCCACACTAGGAAATTTTTTATTTACGTATTGCATTACTTTATTTATTTATTGTTACGATAATTTGCATCATTTTCCGCCTAAAAACCGAACCACCTAATTATTGCATGAAAACTGACACATATAGAGGTCACGAGTTAGTTTTCATTGACATTCTCATGTCACACGTTTTAAGCCATCATCCAAAGAAATTCATTCACGACAGACGCTAGTTATTCGTTCACTTAAAATGAATTATAATTTAGTTGATGGGATCTTCCTCGTATAAACCAAAATTGAGAACGGTCTTTATAGGTCAAACTCCAATGAGTCCCTTCTTCGTCGGTAGGCATACTATGACCCCTTCTACGTCGGGTAAGTTGGAACCGATTGACCTATTTTATCTCAACACTATGGTCACTCGTACGATCCTGTGATCATGGTGGACTATAGATAGGATTTACGGAAATCTATCGACCAAGAGTTCTTCCGGAAGAATTAGCTAAACAGTTGGCTTATCAATTTACTGAAATTGAGTCTTGGGATCACTTGTATCATTCTTGAGGGAGATCAATTATGCAAGTGCAAGAGTCTACATGTTTAAAATGAATTTTAAAATAGACTTAAATCACCTCGATGAGTTGCTTATTTCGTTTTGTTTTTCTTTCTTTTTCAAAGTGTAGATCACGTTTTAAATCGCTAAACAACAAATGGCTGGTTCAAGTGATAACCCAATGCCAAGTGCCACATTGGACCGTGAGTCCTGGCTTAGGATCTTCATGAGTCGGATGAATCGTCTACTCGATCAAGAATGATGGATCCAACTTCGCGGACCGGGAGGCAAAGATTACGGAATGCTACCGCTGGCGACGGAAGCTCAAATATCCGCTTGAGCCCATGCCGTTAAACCCAGGCCCCACGGGCTGGAATTAACGAAATCAACAAGTATAACGATTTCGCTTTAGAAGCGGGTGCGGTAAAGAACGTACTTATTTTTGCAATGGAACCCAATTTGCATAAACGCTTCATAGCCCAAGGTGCAAACAAGATTTTCACCACGCTCACTAAGGAATTCTCGAAAGCACCGAGAATCGTGACCTATGAGCATACCACTCGCTTCTTTGATGCGAGACTCGAGAAGGGCCAACCGGTTAGCCCACACATTCTCAGCATGATTGAGAATGTCGAGAAACCGGAGACCTTTAATCGTAACATCAGCGAGAATATTGTTATCGACCGTATTCTTCATTCACTCCACGATGGTTATTCGCAATTCAGAGCGAATTACTATATGAATGATTTGAAGAAAACTCCCCATGAATGGCACTCCCTCCTCGTACGCACCGAGAAGGACATGAAGTGCGGTGGGAGTTCGAAACAGGATGTCCTCGTTGTGTCAAACAAAGGGAAAGGTAAGGGCAAAGCTCCGGCAAACCTAACGGTAGGTAAGGCGAAGTTCAAGAAGTCGGGTTCAGGTAAGAGTGGTCCTGGTGAGGCGAGCAACTCATCAGGCATGACAAAGAGCAAGAGTGAAAACATGGAATGCCACCATTGCCACATGACTGGGCATTGGAGACGCACATGTCCTGTTTATCATGAGGACTTAAAGGCAGGTCGTGTTAAACCTGTTGGTATGTCTTCTCTCTCTTCTACTTTTATTCATATGATTGAGATTAACCACGCAAGTTACGGAACTTGGGTACTTGATACTGGTTGTGGTTCTCATCTGTGTAACCATGTGCAGGGGCTCCGAAACATCGAACCCCTCGTAAAGGGTGAGGTGGACCTGCGTGTTGGGAATGGAGCAAGAGTAGCTGCCATCTCCAAGGGGACATATGTAATCCAGCTTCCAAGCGGATTTGAGTTGTCATTATATGACTGCTATTATGTACCTAGTCTTTCCAAAAACATTATTTCAGTTTCTGCGCTTGATAAACTTGGTTTTTCATTTGTAATAGAAAACAATGCTTGCATTTTCTCATTACACGATATGATTTACGGCAAGGCAGTTTCCATGAACGGAATTTATGTTTTGGATCAGACCACGGAAATATTACACGTAATGAATAAAAGGTTAAAGGTTGGTGACAAAGATCAAACGTATCTATGGCACTGCCGTATGGGACACATTAATGAGAAACGCGTAAAACAGCTCATCAAACATGGAGCTATCTCGGCCTTTGATTTTCAATCATTTGGCACGTGTGAATCATGTCTCATCGGTAAGATGACTCGGATTTCCTTCAAAGGTGTTGGAATGCGCGCTGCTGACCTATTAGGACTCATACACACGGATGTATGTGGCCCTATGTCAATCACCGCACGAGAAGGCTATAGGTATTTCATCACTTTCACGGACGATTTGAGTAGATATGGCTATGTCTACTTAATGAAGCACAAAAGTGAATCCTTTGAGAAATTCAAGGAATACCAAAATAGGGTACAGAACCTATTAGGTAGAAAGATTAAAACACTGCGTTCAGATCGTGGTGGCGAGTATCTTTCTCACGAGTTTGATCAACACCGAAGGACCGTGGGATTGCCCTACGATTAACTCCACCTGGAACACCTCAGTTGAATGGTGTGTCCGAACGGAGAAATCGAACACTACTTGATATGGTTCGATCCATGATGAGTCACACGATATTACCTGATTCATTATGGGGTTATGCTCTTATGTCAGCCGCTCTAATACTTAACCGAAGTCCGTCTAAAGCTGTTGACAAGACTCCATATGAACTATGGAAGGGAACGGTCCCTAACTTGTCCTTTATACGGGTTTGGGGCTGCGAGGCTTATGTCAAGTGGAGACCTGAAGATAAGCTCGGCCCGCGATCGGTCAAGACATACTTTATAGGCTATCCTAAAGGATCACGTGGTCATTACTTCTATTCGCCAACCGAACAACGCGTTTTTGTTGCGGCTAGTGCGACATTCTTAGAGAAGGAATTTCTCGAGAATGCAAAGAGTGATAGAACCTTCGACTGTCGGAGGTTCGAACCAAACACCGAGCAACCATTGGAGGAACCTGTTCCTTCAATCCCGGCCTGCATGTGAACATTCCCGAGGAACCTAGGAGGTCGGGAAGAGTCTCTATTCCTCCGGACAGATACATCGGTATGGTCGAGGAACATGACATAGATGACGTTCTACTCTTAACGAGTAGTGAACCCGCAACCTATAAAGGTGCCATGACTAATTCTGACTCAAAGCTATGGCTTGAGGCCATGCAATCCGAGATGGACTCCATGTATGAGAACAACGTGTGGGATCTTGTTGACTTACCTGCTAAGGTTCGTCCCCTTCAATGCAAATGGCTTTACAAGATAAAGCATTCTGTGGAAGGTCAACAAGATATCTACAAAGCACGACTAGTTGCTAAAGGTTTCACCCAAGTGCCAGGTTTGCACTACGATGAGATTTTTGCACCCGTAGTTATCTTTGCGTTCCATTCGGATTATCTTAGCGATTGCCGCTTTTCATGACTATGAAATTTGGCAAATGGATGTGAAAACCGCCTTCTTAAACGGCTTTTTGGAGGAAGAGTTGTACATGGTACAACCCGAAGGTTTCATCGATCCTGAACATCCTAAGAAAGTGTGCAAGCTTAAGCGTTCCATCTATGGACTTAAGCAAGCATCAAGGAGTTGGAATCATCGCTTCGACCAAGTGATAAAAGACAATGGATTTACTCGATCGGTCGAGGAACCATGTCTATATATCAAGTCGAGTGGGAGCAAGATTGTCTTCCTAATATTGTATGTTGACGACATACTCCGGATTGGGAATGACATACCTCTCTTAACTTCGGTGAAAGTATGGTTGAAGAACCATTTCGGATGAAAGATCCGGGAGAGGCACAGAGAATTCTAGGCATCCGTATCTATCGCGATAGATCACGACGGATGTTATCTCTCGATCGGGAGTCTTACATAGACAAAGTCCTAGAGAGATTCAAGTATGACTAACTCCAAGAAGGGGTTCCTTCCTATGGCTCCAGGGGTGCATTTGAGCAAGTCTCGGCACCGAGACACCGGAAGAGAAAGAGCGCATGACACGGATTCCTTATGCTTCGGCAATAGGATCAATCATGTATGCCATGATATGCACACGTCCGGACGTGGCATATGCATTGAGTATGACAAGTCGATTCCAACAAAGAACCAGGTGAACCACATTGGTTGGCTGTCAAGAACATTCTTAAGTACCTCCGGAGGACTAAAGATTGGGCATTGACTTATGGAGGCTCTCAAAAGCTATGCGCAACCGGATTCTGCAGATGCTAGCTTCCAAACGGATCGAGATGACTCGAAATCTCGTCCTGGATTCGTTTTTACTCTTAATGGCGCGCTGATCGGTGGAAGAGTTCGAAACAAATCATTAAAGACAGATTCTACGACCGAGTCCGAGTACTATGCCGCGTCCGAAGCTACAAAGGAAGCGATATGGATGCGTCAATTCTTACATGGACTATCCGTAGTGCCTAGTTCGAATGACCCGATCACCATCTATTGCGACAATAGTGGTGCCATCTTCCAAGCTAAGGAGCCAAAGTCTAGCAACAAGTCTAGACATGTACAACGGAAAGCTCATCTAATCCGAGATTACGTGGAGCAAAAGGAAGTAGTGATAGAAAAGATTGCTACTGATGATAACATAGCAGATCCTCTCACTAAAGCATTACGACAAGATAAGCATGAAGGGCACGTTAATTCCATGGGAATCAAACGTGTTCCTGAGTTGTAGTACTTTTTATGGATTAGATTCATTCACGTTTGTACTCTATATGACATCATCGTTTTGATATTTTATATATATATTTTGTTTTTCATGTGGAATTGTACGACAATTTTGAACACCACAAAGTGAATTGAACAAACATTATATTTTTAGTCCTTAATTGCCCACATGAGCTGATAACTCTGGCAATTATTTCGTGACGTTGGTTGATGGTGGGTTCAACGAGCCATAAGTCAACCGGTTGACTGACCAATCACAGAGGCGATTTATACGGATATTTCGTAGGACACACTTGTGACATCGACGTGGAGTCCTAAATGTTTTATAACATTCCCTGCCCGGTCGTGGATAGGACTTCCATGGTGATCCTAAGAGTCGATTCTTTGACTATCGACTGTCTCTTGAGACTACGGCAGATTTTGGGTGACTTTGGTTTCTTTCTCACGGTCATCCGTAACAGGGGGCCAAGTAGATTTTTTTCTGGGTCATTTCATGCTGTGCTTAGATCGGAAGGAGTCGAGTTGAAGGAAATATTCAGCCTTTATCAGGTACTCGATATTTCTCAGGGCCACTCGAGGAGTCAGAATCGAAATGCATGGCCATGCTCGGATACGGATTCGTTTTATCAGTTAAGTTACTCTCTAGTCGGGGAAACCACTCTAGATACAGATCGATTGTAAAATACGACCTTTGTGGATCCAGATCTGCAAATTGTTTTACATTGAGTGGGAGAAATTTTAAATGAATATGAGAATCGGTTATCGCACATACACTTGTTCGGACAAGTGGGAGTTTGTTGGAGCTTGTGTCCTCCAGTTAGTGCGGATAACGTCATTGCACATACACTTGTACGGACAAGTGGGAGCTTGTTGGGGTTGGTGTCCTTAACAGCTAGTGCAAGGACTTATAAACCTCTAAAAGGATCAAAGGGCATACTTTGGTATTATTATCAGTTGATCCACGTTTATCAATAACGGTTGGCTTGCTAGATAAGTTTGACGTTATTGTCATACAGATGGCGGTGATCAACTGGTCCCTAAAAGTCACACCTATAGGATACGTTCGAGAGATGTGACGGTATGAGAATACTGTCATGTAGATGCCAAAATTGACTAACCAGTTAGTCCGAGTTATTTGACTAGTAATTAGTCAAATATGTGATGTTGAGATATTATATTTAATACGGATTAAATATCATGGGCTAAGGCGAATTAACCAGTTAATTCGTAAAATTAAATATACGTGATTTATATTTAATTAAATGTATATTAAATAATTATACAATACTGTTTTGTCGGACACGTATTAATAATTTAGCTAACCCGTATTATTAGCTGATGCCTTAATTTCCGATAACCGATAACAGTTTATAATCAGACCACGTCATATACACTTAGCGAGTTATGGACCGGACCGCGAGTTTAAGTGAAGAGAAAATGAAAAGCCCATATGGGCTCCTCTCACTCGGTTGGCCAAGAATCACATAGACAAAAGGGGAGTTCTCTCCTCTTGTCTAACCTAATTGATTCTGCTAAAAATTTAGGGTTTTGAAGAGTATTCTCCTCTGAAAAACCTGAGATCTCTCATCTCGACAAAACTCACATCAGTTCTCCCTATATTGCAAGGCAATCGGAGAACACTGTTCTAGCACAAGGGCATATCTCGGACAAAGTCTTGGGTGTAACGATTAGGAGGAAATCTGCTTTGATTTCTGTTCTTTACGCCGCAATTTAAAGGACCCGAGGTTATTTCTTGTTCCTTATCGTTTCTATTGTTTTTATGTTTTATGACGATATTCGCATGTATAAATTTACGTTATAGTCCTGCAATTAAAGGGTAGTATACGGATATTAACCCTCATCACTACCCCTCTTTTATTCATCACCTCGACACCCAATTAAGGCTCCCAGGAACCCTCATACGATGTTGGTGATAGAACGCCGACAGCCACATCGTGACCAACAACCGCCTTGTTATTTCCGCCACCAACCTCATGACCCACCTTATTAATTTCGGCAGCACCTCTTCAACGGTCAGTTCGCAGATTCCATGGGTTTTTATCAATTTTTTTTCAATCCTTTATTTTTACACATTTTTTTTTTCGGTTAAGAATTGAATTTATGTTTTTTTAATCTTTTATGGTTTATGGATTCAATGTAATACTACGGTTTTATGTGTCTTAAGGTACTCTATCGAGTAGGGCTTACTCTGTCGAGTAAGTAGCTTTTTACACAAAACAATAGTCTGCCTGTAGGGTACTCGATCGAGTAAGTTGGGGACTCGATCGAGTAAGGATCACTCGATCGAGTAAGTCACTTACTCGATCGAGTAAGTGAGTTTACGGGTGATGTTTGACGGGTTTTGTTAATAATGCGGGATTTGTATATAAAGCTTTCGTCATTTTTCTTAAAACACTTTTACACCCTAAAACTTTTCAAAGAGAAGATTAGAAGTCACGTTGATTGTTCTTGCCGCATTATTAGCAAATCCTAAGGCTAGGAGTGTCAGATTGCATTGTTCTTTACGCCGTTGTGATCCTTGTGTCGAGGGTAAGCTTTTTATATAATTTTTATCATGTTTTGTTAAGTTTGGTTAAACCTTAATTGGGTGATATTGGGGGTTTTGGGTGATTTATATGAATGTAGTAGTAATTGCATGTATGTATGTTATAGGAGGAGGTTTCGTTAAGGAAAGATTCTGATTTAGCTGCTTGATCGACTGTTGGTGTTTGCTTTCCAAGTAGGGTTTCCTTACTCAGTATTGACTACATAATGTGTGGTGTTTGTGATGGTGATTGTTGGTTTGATTTTGGTGGTTGTTGATTATATATTATTGATTGGTTGTGTATCTGTATGTGATCTTCGAGGTGCGTCCCTGGCTGAGTAGAGTCATTTGCGGGAGTAGCTTCACGCCCTTGATTTACCACTTGTGGTTCCCGTCACAAGGGGAATGTGAACATTTGAACTTGGATTTATCGCTCGATGGAGATGAGTGGGGATTAGGTGGGAACGGCTCCGGTCCCCCACTGGTGGCGAGGAGTACTTGTTGCGATGGGTACTCTGGCAGGGCTACACACTTTAGTGTGTAGTTAGTTGTGTGGAGATTGGAGATGGAGACTGGGATTGGTTTGAGCCGTTTGAGCTGTTTCTGATATTGTTTCATTATGGCATTTGTTTTTATGTAATCAGTACTGACCCCGTTAATTGTTTTAAAAACTGTGGTGATCCATTCAGGGATGGTGAGCAGTTGTTGAGCAGGTATGATGGATTATGCGAGAAATAGCTGGGATGAAGTCACCACCGGTCTTAGAGTCGTCCGCTGTGTTTTATTTAGCCGTTTGAGTACTTTGGTTTTTAGAGAACAGTTGTATTTCTTTTGACAGCTTTTGGAACCTTATTGTTTCACCTAAACTTTACTATCAGTTAAGTACGTTTCGTTATTGTCTATTTGACTATCATTGCCTCGGGTAACCGAGATGGTGACGTTCTCATACCTTAAGTGGTCCTGGTAAGGCACTTGGAGTATGGGGGTGTCACAAAGTGGTATCAGAGCGACGATCTTGAAACCTGTAACCAATGAACCTAATGAACATAGGGAGTCAAACTAAAATGAACCCGGGTAGGAGTTGTAGGAGCTAACACAAAGACTTAGGAGACGTCCTAAAGTCGCGAACTCGCCCTTCAATTTTGAACCGGTCACTAAAGGGTGTGTGTCGGGATCGCTATGTGTTTACTTTGTGCTTTGTGTATCTATATAGTAATGGGTGGTATGAATCGGTGGATACATGCATGTGGAGGTGTGGACATGGGCCACAAGCCGGTCTGCGGGCGCGATGCTGCCTGGCGGTCCGTAGTCACGGGCCACCTGCACGCTAAGCCAAATTGTGGACATGCAGCGGTCTGAAAGCCACGCTCGGTGACGTAAAAATGCTTTCGACCGGATCGCTTTAGATCGGTCGGTTTCGTCTCGGCAAAGGTCTCGAAACGATGTTGAGATGTTCAGAGTCGCCACCAAGCATTTGTGGGATGCTTGGAACCCGTTTGAATCCACTTTATACCTAGGTCAATCAAGGCAAAAAAGCGGTGGTTTACATAGGTACTAAAGATAAGGACTCGTCCCCCTTTTAGCATTCTATGCCTAAAATGACTCTCGTATGCCATGGATAAGACCATCCACTATCCAAAGGTTCTGAGTAAGGGGTGACGGTACGTATTAGGAAGCCCTTTAATCGGACACCCAATCCCGCCCGCGTTAGCGGCCTCTACTGATCGATCGTGGTTGTTTAAGTGCAATAGTTGATAAAACGGTTTAAATGCATGAATGCGCATCCAAAAGTCTTAACCTAACATGTGAAAATTTCCTAAGTCGGTTTGTTAATCCAAATATCAAGTAATTGATGTCGAGTTGGATTTAGATTTATTTGCATGTGAAAACGGAAATTAAACATCCATTTACCAAATTCGGGTTATGATGGTTAACACGATCCATTTGTCTTAGTAATACGTTTTGCAAATACGGTATTTGAATGAGCAAACTAGTCGTCTGATCCGTCCTATATCCGGGTTAGTAGGAGTCGGGATCGTCCTAGACCAATGCTGGAAGGGGAACAGATCCTGCATCAGGCAGCCAGAAGAGGCGCGAGCCTATTATCGATGCAAGAGGGTCGCCCCTGGTTTGAAAACAGAAAAAGGAATGGCCTGTTTAGGCGCGGGTCAGTCAACGGTGTTGGAGTTAGTGTCCTCCACTATAGTGCATTTACATAATAAATCTCATTAAAGGAATATCATCAGATATTTAATTATTTGATCCTCGTCAGTTGAGTAACGTAAATCGATAACGGTTGGCTGACTAGAGTTTGACATTATTGTCGTGAGACGGCGGTGATCAACTGACCCTTTCGGTCACACCTAAAGGAACGAACCCCAATTGACAACTAATTAATTGTATGAGATACAATTTATTTAGTCCCTTGATTTATAGACTAAAAGGTTAGTCAATTATTTGTTTAGAGAGATTTCGAGTTGCGAGCTCGAGGAGCGGCAGTTATTATTTAATTACGCGATAATTAAATAATAAATTTTATGAGACGGATTTTAGTTAATTAATTGTTAATTCACTAAAATTGTACTAATTGATTAATGTGATTAATATTAGTACGTAAAATAATATGGGTAGCGGTACACGTATATTTACGGAGTGATTTGGACGAAATTAATTGGTAGCATTTAAACATGAAACGATGTTTAAATAAAATTTACACGTATTTGTGCGACAAATATAAGAACCAAAATTGGCCCGTAAATGGGACATTGGACCGTGTAAATGGATTATAGTGGATGATTATAAACATAATCATTTCACTTTACTTGTGATACTTCCACAAGTTATCTTATAATTATATTTTACATGTGATGTAAGATTGACAAATATAAGACAATTTCAACACTCCACTACTCACTACTCCACCCGCCACTTCCTCCTATATACTCCAATTTTGTTGTTCATTTTTACACACTACTTCAGTACTTCATTTTCCATGTGAACAAAAGTTGGCACTTCTCTCTAAAATAATAAAAGCTTTTACTAAGATTAGTTCGTAAACAAAATAAATATTTACTAAGATTGTTAGTATTATTTACATATTATCAAGGGTTTATTTTACACGTATCTAGTTAATACTTGTAAGATAATTTGTGGGTGTAGTTCTTGGGTGCAACTTGAAGGAGACTTTCTTGTTGAAGGTTTTTCAAGGAGGATCATCCATTTCTTTTTAGCTCAAGAACAAACTAGATAGGTGATCTAGTTTGTGCCCATATTACCATAAAAATCAATGTAAGGAAATTGTTTTTCCTTAATCTTTATTTTTATGCTTTTATATTTGCATGCATGTTACATAGATCACTAAATGAACATATTATGAGATAATTTGTTATTAATTATAGAGTTTAATTAGGATCTATGATCTTTCAAGTGGTATCAGAGCTTAGCCTTGTAATTTGCATGTTGATTTTAAGCATATTAATAAATTATGAGATAATTTATAAAAACTTAAAAATTGTGTTAAAAGAGGTTTTAGCACCAAATTTTTGAGGCATGC
Source organism: Silene latifolia (assembly GCF_048544455.1). Taxonomy (NCBI): domain Eukaryota; kingdom Viridiplantae; phylum Streptophyta; class Magnoliopsida; order Caryophyllales; family Caryophyllaceae; genus Silene; species Silene latifolia. The sequence continues at coordinate 160,599,062 of NC_133536.1, read as the reverse complement.
ATACCTACTAATCTTAAAAGATTTGTGGTAAAGTTTGGTGATTTATGAAGTTATTTTGCTATTTTGAATGTTTTTTGGTAAAAAACCGAGTCAAAATGCCGTATTTTAGTTAAAAATTTACTAAAAATAGTTAAATGTTTATTCGAGTCATGAAATATTTATGGTATTTCATGCATATTTTCTATAGATTGTATGCAAAATTTTGAAGGTTGGTTTGAAGGTTTGCATATTTATTGATTTTTTGAGATAAAAGTCGATAAAAGTGATATATATTAATCATATACTCGAAAAATTTGTTCCTGCCCATGATAAATTTATGTACATTTAGAAATATTATTTAAAAGTTAAAAGTGAAATTTAAAATGCAATTTCACCTTATTTGGATGTTTATTGGTTTTAGTGGTTAAAAACCGATAAATATCGATTTTTTTCTTCATAAATTTATCCGGAATTTTTGGGCAATTTTTCTGACATTTTGGTTTTCTTGGGAGTGTTCCAGAATACTCAAAATTTTTGTTTCAATTTTTGTGGTAATTGTTCAATTATTTTGGATTTATTACTTAATATTATGATTTTACCGATTAAATTAGCAAAATATCACCAAATCAAACTAATTATTCATCATAAAATTAGTGAGGACTAATTTTGAGGTCCAAAACAGTTTGGGCAATTAGTTTGGACTTAAATGAGATTTAAGAGTTGATTATTGATTTTTACAAGTTAAAAATCGATTAAATCCACAAAACCGAGATGGATACCAACGATTGTTCAGATAGGGCGATTTTGGCATCATTTTACAGCATTTTAAGTATATTTATTTAATTTGAATGAATGATTGTCATTTATTTAAAGTATTTATTTTATTGTACCTAGTATGACCAAGTTTATTTTAATTGTTATTACCCGAAATGAATGGGAATAGCGATTTGTTTGTAATTAAATACGATCTCGTATCGTCGGTTTGTAATTAAATAATAGTTTTATTTATTTTATTAATTAATGTATAATAGGAATAGCTATGTAATTCAATTGTAATAGTTATTCTTACCGGCGTTTCCAAAAGACGGATTATATCGAGACGGAGTCTATTTTTGGAAGGTGTTCCAAATCCCACAAGAAGAAGCCACTTTTGGAATGAAGAAGCAAGGGGCCAAGGAGTTGGTTTCCGATATGTAATAGTCTATTTTTTATTAACTAGGCGGCCATACTAGGATTTATTCATATGCTTACTTGTTTGCTTGTTTTTATTTTCGTGCATGCCAAAATCGCCATTCACATGCATTTTATTTTCGCGGTTGTCAATTCACGTCATTTCCATTCACCGACTTAGTTCACTTATAGGGAATTTATGACTAAATTGACAAGATCTCTCACATAACTAAAATTGAGATTAGCCTTACCAATTAGTAACACCTATGAATCTCTTGTTCATTAGAGCCACGCTCGCCCAAGCGGGGTGTTCTCTTTTTGCCTTGGGTAAGTAGGGTGGTAAACGGTTATCACACGCCAAAATTGGTTGGACTCAACGGGATATAAGACGGTCTTGTGTTCCGGGGCTAGTAGATGGATTTAAGGAAATTCGTCGACCAAGAGTTCTAGAGGTACAATTAGTCAACGTGACTTACCGAATTTACACAATTATGGGATGTTTCGCCCAAGCGATGCTCATTTTTTGTTTAATATTTGGGTCTTGGAATCATTTATATAATTAAGTGAGAGATCATTATATAAATGTTAAAACTTGTTAAACATGTTTTCACAAGTAATTTTTTAAAACAATGAATGTTAATTTTTCTTTTTTGTTGTAGCATTTTAATTCGCAATGGCAACTTCTTCAACTCCATCGACTACTTCACTAGGCAAAGATTCATGGCTAAGGTCTGTAATGGACAAATGTATCTTAAAAGATGACGGTAGTAACTTTCTTGAATGGGAATCCAACATCAAAAGTGTCGCGTTGTCCGACAACGTGCTCACTTACTTGACCGATGCTCCTCCCATCGAGCCCGGTCCAAGGGCTTCATCGGCAGTGCGAACCGCCTATGATGACCATGTGAGGATATCGAATGATATCAAGAATGTGTTGATATGGTCGATGTCCCCAAAGCTCAAGCTTTCATGCATTTCTTTAAATGCGTACGAGATATTCACTCGTATGATTACTATGTTTCACAAACACCTAAAGTCCGTCAATACGATGCGGCGGTACGCTTCTTTGAAGCCAAGCTTGAGAGGGGCCAAAAGGTTGGTCCCCATGTACTCAAAATGGTCGAATATGTCGACATCCTAGAGCGTCTAGGGTGTATGATTCCTAAGACTCTTGCGGTGGATCGTATCCTCCACTCACTTCCCACCAAGTTTGCCCACTTTAGGGTGAACTGCAACATGAATGGCATGGATAAGAGTTATCATGAAATTCATGCACTCCTCACCCAAGCGGAGAGGGATATGGAAGCTAGTGGGAGTGACAAAGGGGATGTGTCAACCATGAAGTTAAAGAACATGTCCCTTGGAGTTAAGAAAGGAAAAGGGAAGAAAAAATCCCAATTCAAGAAATCGTCAAAGAAACATAACAACGGAAACGGGAAGGCCGTTGAGAATGACAATCCCAAGGCAAAAAGTGTCAAACTCTCCGAGGCCAAATGTTTCCATTGTAATGGGAATGGGGCATTATAGGAGGAGTTGTCCCAAATACTTGGAGGATCTCAAGGAAGGGCGTGTGACGCCTATTGGTATGATTTCCTCTCTCTATATGATAGACGTTAATTATGCTTGTACTTCCACTTGGGTACTTGATACCGGATGTGGCTCTCACCTTTGTAATCATTTGCAGGGTTTAAGGGACGTGCGAGCACTAGCAAAAGGTGATGTGGATCTCCGCATGGGCAATGGAGCTAGAGTAGCGGCCGTGTCCGTGGGGACCTATGTGCTCACTTTAGCTAGTGATCTAGAGTTGTATTTAAATAAGTGTTATTTTGTACCAACTTTAACCAAGAACATCATCTCCATTTCCACGTTAGACGCGGAAGGCTTTTGTTTTATGATTAAGGACAATAGTTGTACTTTTTCATTAAATGATGTGGTTTATGGCAAGGCCATTTCAATTGGAGGCATTTATGTTTTAAATGATGATAATGACGTTTATCATGTAGAAACTAAAAAGCTCAAAACGGGTGATCCAAACGAATCCTACCTTTGGCATTGTCATTTAGGCCATATAAACGAAAGACGCATTAAGAGACTTGCTTCATCAAAAGTGTTCAAACCATTTGGTTTCAAATCTTATGGTACATGCGAGTCTTACCTTTTAGGCAAGATGACTCGTGCACCTTTTACGGGAAAAAGGGACACGAGCTAGTGAGGTTTTGGCTCTCATACATACGGATTTGTGTGGACCATTAACCATCACCGCTAGAGGAGGTTTTCACTACATCATTACTTTTACTGATGACTTAAGTAGATATGGGCATGTTTACTTAATGAAGAACAAGAGTGAAGCCTTTGACAAGTTCAAAAAATTTCAAAATAAAGTAGAGAAACAATTGGATAAAAGGATTAAGACACTACGATCCGATCGTGGTGGTGAATACCTAAATTATGAATTTGATTCACACCTAAAAGATTGTGGTATAGTATCACAATGGACTCCTCCTGGCACACCACAATTAAATGGTGTGGCCGAAAGGAGAAACCGAACTTTAATAGATATGGTTCGATCTATGATGAGTCTAACTGAGCTTCCTAGTTCATTTTGGGGTTTTGCCCTCTTGTGTGGAATATTTTCACTAAATCGAAGCCCGACTAAAGCGGCCGATAAGACTCCATATGAGATATGGACAGGGAAATTCCCTCATTTGTCATTCATGTGTATTTGGGGTTGCGAAGCGTACGTCAAGATCAAGTCTGACAATAAGCTTGCACCCAGGTCTGACAAATGTCTTTTTATAGGATATCCAAGGGAAACACGTGGCTATTACTTCTACAATAAACACAAGAACAAAGTGTTTGTGGCTCGTGATGCTGTCTTCCGAGAAAAGGAGTTTATTTCTAGGAGACAGAGTGGGAGAAAATTTGAACTTGACGAAGTTAGAGAGCCACAAACCGAGAATGAGTTAGAGGAGAACGTGGAGGATAGCATTCCCTCTTCCTCTGAAACGGTAATTGTTCCTAGAAAGTCAAGTAGGATTTCTAGTCCACCTGACCGCTACCTTTGTAACATCGAAGAGGATGATGTTTTGTTACTTTTGGAAAGTGATGAACCCACTACCTACAAATCGGCCATGTCTAGTCCCGACTCCTCGCTTTGGCTAGAAGCCATGCGGTCCGAAATGGATTCCATGTACGAGAACCAAGTATGGGACTTGTTGGATTTACCTGAGGGAGTGCGACCCCTTCAGTGTAAATGGATATATAAGCTCGGCGTGGATAAACATGTAGATGTTTACAAAGCTAGATTAGTGGCAAAACCTTCGCTCCAGTCGCTATGCTTCGGTCCATTAGGATAATCTTAGCGGTTGCCGCATTTCATGATTATGAGATTTGGCAAATGGATGTCAAAACCGCCTTCTTGAATGGGATTCTAGAAGAAGTGGTGTACATGATACAACCTGAAGGTTTTATGGATACATCTAACCCTAAGAAAGTGTGTAAGCTTAAGAAGTCCATCTATGGTCTTAAGCAAGCATCTAGGAGTTGGAATCATCACTTTGATCATGTTATTAAACAATACGGTTTCACTAGAAGTGTGGAAGAACCGTGTTTATACATGAAGTTTAGTGGGAGTAAGGTTGCATTCCTTGTCCTATATGTGGATGACATATTGCTCATCGGGAATGATATTCCATCGCTCACTTCCGTTAAGGAGTGGCTAGGAAAACAGTTCCAGATGAAGGACATGGGAGAGGCACAACGAATCTTAGGTATCCGGATCTATAGGGATAGGTCCAAAAGGATACTAGCATTGAGTCAAGAAGCTTATGTTGACAAAGTTCTTGACCGGTTCAATATGAAAGACTCTAAGAGAGGATTTCTGCCTATGGGCCAAGGCATTACTTTGAGCAAGTCACAGTATCCCTCTACCCCTAAGGAGATTGAACACATGAAGACCGTCCCTTATGCTTCCGTTGTTGGGTCTATCATGTATGCTATGGTTTGCACTCGTCCCGACGTTGCGTATGCCTTGAGCATGACAAGTCGTTATCAAGCCAAGCCTCGTAAAAGTCACTGGATAGCCGTAAAGAACATCCTTAAGTACTTGAGAAGGACTAAGGATTCATTCTTAGTGCTTGGAGGAGAAACTGAGTTGCGTGTAAGAGGTTACACGGATGTAAGTTTCCAAACCGATCGGGATGATATGAAATCCCAATCTGGCTATGTGTTTATGCTAAATGGAGGAGCTGTTTGCTGGAAGAGCCTCAAGCAAAGCATTACCGCGGATTATACAACAGAGGCTGAGTACCTTGCAGCGTCTGAGGCTGCGAAGGAAGCTGTTTGGATTAGGCAATTCATGGAGGGACTAGGAGTAGTCCATTCCGCCAAAGATCCGATCACTCTATATTGTGATAACAGTGGATCTATTTTTCAAGCCAAAGAGCCGAAGTCTAGTAACAAATCTAGACACATTGAAAGGAAATACCATGTAATTAGAGATTATGTGGAAAGGAAGGAAATTAACATTTGTAAGATTGGGACAGATGATAATATTGCTGATCCTTTAACCAAGCCTTTATCAAAGGCTAAGCATGATGGTCATGTCGTTGTAATGGGATTGAGACGAGTACCATATTTTCTTTAGATTATATATATGTAAGAAGAGTTAGACCTTTAAGTATCAGGTGCAGGCTCAGTAACCGGGATTCTAGTGCAAGGGCCTTCTCTTTCCGTCCGCTCTTCCGTATTGATAGAGTATGGAAGTGGTGCCCTTGATTTCGTAGTTTTAGAATTCTGCTGTCCTAGTAGAAGTCCTTGTCCCGGTAGAAGACCGAAGCCGATTCCATATAGGATAGAGAAATTACTGGGGGCTTTGCTTAGAGAGTCCGTACTTAAAGTTCCAGCTGTAAATTGGATAGTGTATCTCTTATTATATATATGATAATCACATTCATTGTTTTCGCATTCATTATTTTATGAATCTTTTATTTAGTATGACTAAATTTTTAAATACCTTGTTTATCTGAATAAGTTGTGGAGACAATGTTGAACACTATTCAAGTGAATAAGATGAACATTGTATTTTGTCCCTAGTCAGTTAATGAGATGACGTCTCGGAGTGACTAGATTGTGAGTCGATTGATGGTTGTACAACACCATAAGGTCATACGTGATGACTAGTCGATTACATAGGCAGAGTGTGTGACACTTTGTCGGACAATGACCATTTAGAGAGTCCCTAAGTTCTATTATAGACGCCTGGTCGTGGGAGGGATCTCTAAGATGTTCCTATGAGTCGATTCTTTTGACTGGAGACTATTATCTGAGCAAGTGCAGTTTTCGAGTGACCTTGGTTTTTGTCCTAGGTCGTGCCGTGAAAGGAGGCCAAAGGGCATTTACTAGGTCATGGTGATCTGTATTGTGCAATAGGATAGATAGGGCATACAGGAATTGTCCACCCACGTTGAGTAACTATATCTCAAGGCCACTCGAGGATTTAATGACTACAAATGAGTGGCCACGCTCGGAAGTAGTCTGTGAGAGATTTTTCCGGTCAGGTAGTCACACTCCCGATCGAGAAAACCACTCGCGATATGTTCATGTGCAAGTGTGACCTGAAAGACACCTTGCATTGAGTGGGAGATTAAAACGGACAAGAGAATTGGTAGCGCACACCTTGTGTCGGACAAGTGGGAGATGGTTGGAGTCAGTGTCCTCCACTATAGTGCATTTACATAATAAATCACATTAAAGGAATATCATCAGATATTTAATTATTTGATCCTCGTCAGTTGATTAATGTAAATCGATAACGGTTGGCTGACTAGAGTTTGACGTTATTGTCGTGAGACGGCGGTGATCAACTGACCACTTTCGATCACACCTAAAGGAACGAACCCCAATTGACAACTAATTAATTGTATGAGATACAATTTATTTAGTCCCTTGATTTATAGACTAAAAGGTTAGTCGATTATTTTTTTAGAGAGATTTCGAGTTACGAACTCGAGGAGCGACAGTTATTATTTAATTACGCAATAATTAAATAATAAATTTTATGAGACGGGTTTTAGTTAATTAATTGTTAATTCACTAAAATTGTACTAATTGATTAATGTGATTAATTTTAGTACGTAAAATAATATGGGTAGCGGTACACGTATATTTACGGAGTGATTTGGACGAAATTAATTGGAAGCATTTAAACATCAAACGATGTTTAAATAAAATTTACATGTATTTGTGCGACAAATATAAGAACCAAAATGGACCCGTAAATGAGACATTGGACCGTATAAATGGAGTATAGTGGATGATTATAAACACAATCATTTCACTTGTGATACTTCCACAAGTTATCTTATAATTATATTTTACATGTGATGTAAGATTGACAAATATAAGAAAATTTCAACACTCCACTACTCACTACTCCACCCGCCACTTCCTCCTATATACTCCAATTTTGTTGTTCATTTTTACACACTACTTCATTACTTCATTTTGCATGTGAACAAAAGTTGGCACTTCTCTCTAAAATAATAAAAGCTTTTACTAAGATTAGTTAGTAAACAAAATAAATATTTACTAAGATTGTTAGTATTATTTACATATTATCAAGGGTTTATTTTAAAAGTATCTAGTTAATACTTGTAAGATAATTTGTGGGTGTAGTTCTTGGGTACAACTTGAAGGAGACTTTCTTGTTGAAGGTTTTTCAAGGAGGATCATCCATTTATTTTTAGCTCAAGAACAAACTAGATAGGTGATCTAGTTTGTGCCCATATTACCATAAAAATCAATGTAAGGAAATTGTTTTTCCTTAATCTTTATTTTTATGCTTTTATATTTGCATGCATGTTACATAGATCACTAAATAAACATATTATGAGATAATTTGTTATTAATTAGAGAGTCTAATTAGGATCTATGATCTTTCAAACGGTATATGACGTGTTCTGACCATTGAAAAACGTTTGTAAAACGTGTCGAAAAATGGGTATTTGAACCCGTTTTGGTTTGAAAATGCCGTTTAGGTCGCTTTTATGTTGATTTGAAGAACGAAACTTGAATAACCGTCATTGTTTTGGCGGTAGTCGATGTCGGGTTCGACTTTGCAGGCTTGACATGAATAGTTTTGAAAATGATTATGAACTAATTGTTTTAAGTTCATTTGAATATAATCAGTCGACATTCATCATCGTACTCGGGTTAAAATCCGACATGGTATGTAGAACCAAGGATGACTTTGTATTGGTGACTAATACATTTCTTTTTGAAAATGTAAAGAAATGATAAAAGGCTTTAAAATACTTTCCAAAATGTAAAGAAATGAAATAAAAGGACTTAAAATACCTTTTAAATGTAATGAAATGAAATAAAAGGATTTAAAATACCTTTTAAATGTAATTAACCAAATATTATCATCGAAACACGGATTAAACCGTCATGGTATTAAGAACAAAGGGTGAAAAATGTTTTATGGTTAAAAACTTGTAAAAATAAAAAGGATTTGAAAATATTTGAAATGGTAAAAACCGTTTACAAATATGAAAATAAGTGGGGTGAAGAGACCAAACACGGATTGGACTTAAGGCTGGGCAGAGTCCTTTAGGCGTGAGCCTATGTGCTACGTAAGTAGCCTCTGCCTCTACCAAAAGTCCGGTTTTGGCTCATTCTTCCCAAGTTTTGGACCATGTTATGCATGATTAGAATGTTATAGTCATGAAACAAGTAAAGACATGATAAAAAGAGGATTTTTACACCCTCATACTTACATGCTAGGCTTATGGCGAGAAATCGACGTAAGTGTATCAACTCGTTTGGTCGGAAAACTCGGTTTAAAACCGTTTTAGTAAGTAAAAACAGTGTTTTGTTAAGTTTAGTGATGGTGTAGTGGTCAAAATGGTCGGTCACATGGTTTAATGCACGATGATGGTACCAAAAAATGTGTAAGGCTTGTGTTTACGATCGGTAGGTCGCAAACACGTGTCGGATTTTGACTTAGGAAGTCGATTCGAGAATTTTAAGGGAGAAAAGAGGGGGCGGATGCTCGCGTAAGGATTATGGGGTGTGGTGGTGGGTATTTATCGAGAAATGTGGGATGATAGGCCGGTTGAGTTTGCTTAGAGGCTAAGCAGACAGCTCCTTTAGGCGCGAGCTACCTAGTGACTGAAAGGGGTGTACTGTCCCTTTCAGAAATTTGGATTTTCCATTTGTTCTAACCAATTTTTTGTTGGTTGTGATTTGTGGTGTTTGATGGTTGCTTAGCCGTGTAAGCTTACTCTTGGGTGTTATTTGGGGTAGGTATTTTGTGTCCTTGACTCGGGTTTGACTCGTGTGAGTCGGGATTTGAATTTAGAGTCGGTTTTTGGCCCGGTGTCGGTTTTGACTCTATTTAGGGTCATTTTAATGGAAATGACATGATAAAGACATTCATGGCATTATTTTCGACATTCGAGATTTGGGTTGACTTGGGTTGCGGGTTTCTGAGTCGGTTTTGGGTCCAAAGACGGTTTTAACTCTAAATAGTGTTATTTTAATGCAAATGAAGTTAGAAAACTTTTGAAATCATTTTTCATATCCGAGTAGTGCATTAAACCATCTCATATATAGCTAATCCACGCACGCATATCAAAAACATGTTATAGTCCGATCATCATCGGGTGGTTTTTGGAAGGTGCAGATACTAGGTATCTACAGAGCCCCCACTTTGACTGAGGCTTGGACAGGACGCAAGTCAAAGTATGGCCTCCAGGTCAATCAAAGATTGCAACCTGAAGACCATTGCGACGTCGAGGCAACTCAAAAGGGTTTGAGCCAAGGACCCGCCGTCGGGAAGGGCGACGTCGAGGCGACTCGAGGATTCGAGTCAAGGACCTACCGTCGGGAATAGTTTAGCGTCTGTCGACTTTCGATTCGGTTAGTTTAAAGTCCATTAGACTACGTATAAAGGCTCGCTAGCCATAAGAAGGAGTCAACCCTGAGGCATCTTCGGGACACGTCCTTGAATCAGTTGCGCACAAAGGCTTGCTAGCCGGTGTTGAAGGTGGTGTGTTTTGAGGCTCGCCAGCCATAGGAAGGAGTCATACCTGAGGCATCTTCGGGATATGTCCTTGAATTGCTTCTTATGTGCGTGCAAAGGCTCGCGAGCTATATTGGTGGTGCGTTTTGAGGCTCGCCAGCCATGTTGAATGTTGAATGATCGACTGTGGGAAATAGCCTGAAACACCGGGCTTATTTCAAGATATTGTCTGGTAATGACTTCCAACCAGGTTTGCGTTGATATGTTCGGCTAGAGAGCAACGAGCTACAAATTGCTGGAGGTCCTAAATGAACTTCGTGGGGATAAATTATCTAAGCAAGGCTCCCTGGAAAACCATTTAGGGAGAGCGCTACGTCGGAATCATGAACGATGTTGTGAGGATCTTTGAAAGACCTTTGTGACTTCCATTTGAAAATCGGCTCTCGCTGGGGAGTTAGAAACTCCTCAGGACTCACCAGGGATATGAGTTGTTGCTCGTTGGAAGTTAGCGTATACCATGTAATCGACACGGTTAAAGCCCTTGGGCTTGACGGGTCGACGTTTGTTGGGAAGAGCTCAGTACTCAGTTGGAGTGCATTTTTCTTCTCCAGATTACCTGCATGGTTAGTGACCACACGAATCCGTAGTCGCATAGACAAGCACGTTGAATGCAAGTATATAAGCACGTAAGCACATAAGCATGTGAGCAATTAGCATATAAGTAACTAGCATGTAATATCTCACGTGAGGGGAAATAGGAGTTTTGAAAGTTGTGAAGCTGTTAAGAGTTGGAATTTATTGCTCGTAGATCCGTGATTTGATAGATTGGAGACACGTGACCGTTGGGATACTAACTCACACAGACGCATACTGCCAGACTGACAAACAAGCGGTCGTGAACGTGATGTAGACTTAGTATCGACACGACACGGGGTGACTCTGACAGACTTTGCACATGTGTGTGAAACTCCTTAGCCAAGAAAAGGTGAAAACACGTATCAAATCCCTGAGGTAGAAAGTCCGCTCGGCTGGGGAACACGAATTGATTATCTTCTCTAGACATCTTTGTCTCCGTTTGCTAGTTTGAGATCCCTTCTCGAGGTATGATGATTCAGAGAGCGGAACCAAGACCTTGTCATCGTCCAAACCGAGCACTAGGCTAAAGGTGGTTTATTTTAGACTGTAGTTGAGACTCGAAAGATATTTGAGGATAAAGGATGGGTGGCGTTTCGAAAGAGAAGCCCCAGAGTGAGAGGGTGGGAATTTGACAAAACAAGGAATGGGCTACGTCTTAAGGAAGAAGCCCCCGGTAAAGAGGTATAAGATTAATTTTTTTACAGCTGGGTGGGCTGCTTTTGAGGATTAATGTTGATGGTTGAGATTGAAATGGATATACGGTTGTGTCCTTGTTGGGGGACTGCCTACATATTTGCGTGTTTGCGAAATCAAACCAGATCGTAGTTCTGAGCTGGTTATTGAAGATTGAAAATTAGAAATGTTGTAAAAGGAGTATGTGGTTGTGCCCTTGTAATAGGACTGCCTACGTATTCACGTGTTTGCGAAATCAAACTAGATCGTAGTTCTGCATGTGTGTTGATAATTGATTTTGAGGTGTATGGTTGTGTCCTTGAAGAACTGCCTATGTATTCACGTGGTGTGAAATCAAACCAGATCGTAGTTCTGAATGTGTTTTGATAATTAATTTTAAGGTGTATGGTTGTGTCCTTGAAGGACTGCCTACGTATTCACGTGGTGTAAAATCAAACCAGACCGTAGTTCTGAATGTGTGCCTAAGCGAGTTGTTAGGACCTTAAAGTGTGAGGGGTCACGATGGTAAATGCCGTTTGGTGACTTGAAAATTGATTTGAGATAATTCCCCTCGATTATGAGTCGAAGAGATATAGTTTGTGAAAATGTTCCTTATCATGCGAGCCCACTAAAAAGTGGATCCTAAGGGTAGAATAGGTATGTCCCGTTCTCGGTAGCAAAGCATTCGAGGACTCCGTATCTGGGTCAGGGCGAAAAAGGGCTTCGACATTATGGAATGTGGAGCTTGGTAATAAGAGGTTTGTTTGACAGATAAAAATCTGGAGCTGAGGGTCACGACGGTAAGTTCCGTTTGGTGACTCGAAGGTTGATTGGAGAGAAATCCCTCTTGATCATGAATCGAGGCATAGTTTGTGAAAAAGTTTCTTGTTACGTGAGCACACTAAAAAGGGGACTCTAAGAATGAAATGTGCATGTCCCGTTCCGAGGAGCAACGTTTTTTGAAGACTCCGTATCCGGGTCAGGGTGAAAATGGCTTCGACATTATTGAATGTGGAGCCTGGTAATAATAGGTTTGTTTGACATATAAAAATTTGAAGTTTATATTTTGTGGTGTTTTGGCCGATGGGTTACGGCTTGTAATGTGGTGCGGAATGGGGTCTCAAGCTTGATTTGGCCTGAGCACAAAATGGTTGGTAAATAATTTGGGATAAGAATCCCTTGTCTGGACCTTAAAGGTTAAGTGTGATATTACGAGCTTGAGGGGAATCGTCAGAAGCGTAGATAGGTATCCCTGTAGCAGTCTCTTTAAGGACTTAGGGGTGAAGCAGTGTTGGTTGAGGTTTTGGTGTTTGGTGTTTTGGACTCATCGGTCCGGAATTTGGTGTGTTGGACTTATTGGTCCTAGGCTTTGAACTTGTTTGTCCTAGACTTTGTATTTTGGACTTATTGGCCTTGGGCTTTGGACTTGTTGGTCCTGGACTTGGTGTTTTGGACACATGGGTCCTGGGCTTTGGACTTGTTGGTCCTGAACTTGGTGTTTTGGACTCATGGGTCCCGGGCTTTGGACTTGTTGGTCCTGGACTTGGTGTTTTGGACTCATGGGTCCTGGGCTTTGGACTTGTTGGTCTTGGACTTGGTGTTTTGGACTCATGGGTCCTGGGCTTTGGACTTGTTCGTCCTGGACTTGGTGTTTTGGAATCATGGGTCCTGGGCTTTGGACTTGTTGGTCCTAGACTTGGTGTTTTGGACTCATGGGTCCTGGGCTTTGGACCTGTTGGTCCTGGACTTGGTGTTTTGGACTCATGGGTCCTGGGCTTTGGACTTGTTGGTCTTTGACTTGGTGTTTTCGACTCATGGGTCCTGGGCTTTGGACTTGGTGTTTTGGACTCATGGGTCCTGGGTTTTAGACTTGTTGGTCCTGGACTTTGTATTTTGGTGTTGGACTTGTTAGTCCGAAGTTTGAAAAGTGACGGTTTAATTCCGTTATTTAAAATTGTGGGAAAATAACGAATTTCAATTTCGCTATTTCATTTTTGTTTGAAAAGGATGGTTTTTAAATCCGTCGTTTGGAATTGTGGGAAAATAACGAATTTGAATTTCGCTATTTCATTTTTTTTGAAAAGGACAGTTTTAATTCCGTCGTGTGGAATTGTGAGAAAATAACGAATTTGAATTTCGCTATTTCGTTATTAGTTTGAAAAGGACGGTTTTTAAATCCGTCATTTGAAATTGGTGGAAAATAACGAATTTTGAATTCCGTTATTTCATTTTTTGAAAAGTGACGGTTTTGCATTTCGTCGTTTGGAATTGTGGGAAAATAACAAATTTTGAATTCCGTTATTTCGTTTCTGAAAAGTGACGGTTTTGCATTTCGTCGTTAGGAACTTGTGGAAATAGCGAATTTGAATTTCGCTATTTCATTTTTGTTTTGGCTTTAGCCCAACATTTTGTTAGACGTTTGTTGTGCTTTTGGGGATTTCGGCCTTTCGAGAAGGGTTTCAATCTGGTTTTGTTTTGATTTTGGCTTGGCCCTTGGTTTTCGCTTTGTGTCGGACTCACTTTGGAGCTTAATTTTCGGTTACTTGTCGTAGGAGCACCTAGACCAAAACAATATTTATAACTTCACAAACAACTCTAATATTAGTAAAGAGGCAAATAAAGGTCAGATCCCAAGGGACGGGTATTGATGTAGGATTTTCGATTGCAAGTAGCGGTGTCTAGGGGTGTCACAATTTAGGTTGAGATGAGAAGATCACTAAACTAAATAGCAATAAAAGTAAACAAGCAAGATGATTAAAATGAGATGTAAACAATTGATTAAAAGCACTAGGGTGTCATGGGGTCATATGGGATTCATGGCAATTAATCATACAAACATATTCTCAAATTATAAGCAAGCAATTATTGTTGTGATGGATTGAGTTGGTTTATATCTTAAAATCCTAGGAAGGTTTGGGTCCCGGAGCCAAATCGATTAGATTGTACAACACCTACAAGTCGACTTAATCCTCCCTACTCAACTATATGCATGGTCTAATGAGACTCGAGTTGGTTTATGTCTTACAAGTCTCATTGAAAAGGTAAGTGATGGGTAAAAAATGCAAGGATTCATAGGCTCGCATTTCATCAAACATAACATGTGCATAAGTTGATGTCACAACAAGCAAGCAAATAAATTATGAAAACATATTAAATTAAGCATGAATCATTCCTCATGTTGGTTTCCCCTAATTACCCATTAACCCTAGTTAAGGAAACTACTCACTCATTATCAAGTTTAACATGTTAATAAGATTGTCAATCATATTAACAAAGCAAAACATGATTAATAAATGAAGATGATTAACAATAATTAAAAAGGGATTAAGAGAATTATACCTACTAATGATTCCAAAATAAAGCAAAGAATAATAGAAGTACTTGATAAATGATTGGAAGGTTGTCAATCTCCCAATAATAACCCAAATAATCTTCAATTACCCAAAATAAAAGATGAACAAAAGAGAATTAAGGAAATGAGATTTGGAATAGAGAGATGATCTAGAGAGAGAAATAACCTTGTGCACTTTGCAATGGCGAAGACTAAATCTAAAACAATGCAATCTAGTTCATCAACTAAAACAAAAACAAATCAAACCAATCAATCAACTAATAATAATATACAATCAAGTATTAATCATAAACAAAATACAAATAATAATTCTAATACTAGTAATAATAATATTGATCGTGTTACAGAAATTGCAAAAATTCGGGCGGAAGTAGCCTCTATACTGCGTCGTGCTGGAATAGAATATGCAGAGGAAGAGGTAAGCACTGAGGAATCACCGGTAACGGAACATGAGGATACTGGAGTAGTTCCGACGCCTGAAGAGAATCGCACCGTGGAGGAGAAATTGACGCCAATTGCTGAGGATGCAGAATTGGAAATTCCGAAAGGTAATATACTCAAGCTTACTTCGGATGATGTTCAGGATGAAATTGATTACTGGTCCTTAGCAATTTATTGATATGTAATGGGTGCGAATCCGCTGTGGGCTGCAATGGAAGGTTATTTGAGGCGTGAATGGCGAGATTATGAAATAACTAAGATAGCCTTTCTTCCTAATGGTCTTTTTGTGGTAAGGTTTGCTACTATGGAACATCGTAATCTAGTCCTGAAGAAGGGAATGTTCTTATTTGATGGAAAACCTGTCATAATTAGGCCCTGGGAACCTAATACCAAGATAGCTAAGGTATCTGTTAAGACTGTACCCATATGGATCAAATTGGTAGGGTTGGACCTAAAATTCTGGGGAGCTAAGTGTCTTGAGAAGTTGGCTTCTATAGTTGGAAAGTTTATTCGTATAGATGACCTGACTATTGAGAGAACATTATTGGGTTTCGCTAGGGTTATGGTGGAGGTTACGATTGATCAAAAATTTCCTGATAAAATTAACTTTGAGGATGAATTGGGGCAGGAGGTCACTGTGTTGGTTGAATATGACTGGTTACCAATCACATGTATGAAATGCAAAGGGATTGGGCATAGTGCAGCACAGTGTAGGAAAGGGAATGGATGGATGCGTAGACCTATTCAACCTGTGAGGCAGCAGCAACCAAAGCAGGTTTGGAAGAGAAGAGAAACAGTGGAGTCAACTCTTAATCCTGCAGACTATCCACAGCTAGTGAAAAGTCCAGGGATTATACCAACTGTGGTGCCTGCCCAGGAGGTTGTGCCTAAAGATAGTGGGCAAAGTAGCAACTCAGTGGTGAATACACCAGCTGTTACACCATTGACTACTACTACGGGAGCAATCTTCACTTCTGCTAGAATTCTTACTCGCATGACAAGGCATGAATCAAGGATGCCAGGAAGGACTGGAGGATTTGTGGCAAATTTCAATACTGAACTTGCTAAATCTGGTGAAATGGTTGATAAAGGAGGGGGAGGGGAGGCTATGGCCTCTCATGGGTAGTATTGGAGTTTGGAATATTAGGGGCCTAAATAGTTTGACTAAACAAAAAGATATTAAGTGGCGTCTACATCAATCCAATGTAGACCTATTTGGGCTCCTTGAGACGAGAGTGAAACCTGGATCTCTAAATAAAGTAGTAGATAATCTGTGTTGGTTGTTCTTACATCACAAATCATCTGTATCATGAGGGTGGAAGGATATGGGTTCTGTGGAAGGACCACAAATATGTTGTTAACATTGTGGATATAGAAGCTCAGTTCATTCACCTCAAAGTTAAGGATTTGGTTACTGCTAATGAATTTTTTGTTACCTATGTCTATGGTTTTAACAAAATAGAGGAAAGGGTACCTTTATGGGATGCACTGGTTAGGATTGCTGTGGTGGAACCATGGATTATACTTGGAGATTTTAATAATGTCATGTACCTTGATGAGAAGATTGGTTTACCTGTCAAGGATGCTGAGGTTTTACCTTTTCAGAATACTGTTGAACTTTGTGACTTACAAGACATAAAATGCACTGGCTCTTTTTTCACTTGGAATAATAAACAACCAAGTGCCACTAGAGTATTTAGCAGAATTGATAGGGTGCTTGTGAATGAGGGATGGTGTGATAAATGGCCTGATTACTATGCTTATTATGCTCCTGAAGGAGATTATGACCACTGCCCATGTTTTATTACTGATGGTGATACTCATATGTCAAGGAAGAAGCCTTTCAAATTTTATAACATGTGGACTGGTGTGAATGAGTTTGCTGAGATTCTTAAGAATGGTTGGAACAAGAGAATTCAGGGGATTCCAATGTATATTATAGTGAGGAAGTTAAAGTTGCTGAAGCCTGATTTCAAAACTTTAAACAAAGATCTTTTTTCTGATGTTGAGAAGAATGCAGAGATAGCAATGGGATTGCTTTTGGATATACAGAAACAATTACAGCTTGATCCTACTAATAGAACTCTGATGGATAATGAGCATTCAACTAGAGCTAGCTATCAAATGTTGGCTAAGGCAAAAGAGGAGTTTCTGAAACAAAAGGCTAAAATTGACTGGGCCAAGGAGGGGGATATCAACTCTGCAATGTTTCATAGAGTCATCAATCAAAGGCAAATGAATAATAAAGTCCTTCAAATTGCAGATTCTACAGGGCATGTGTGTATGGAACCTGAGAAGATTATGCAGGCTTTTGTAGACTACTATGTGGATCTTCTTGGGACTAAGGCTACTTCTACTGGATTTTCCCATAGTATAATGCAGAATGGGGCACGAGTGCAAGAAGAGGACTGGGAGGATATTCTTAAGAAGCCTACTGTGGAGGAAATTAAGAATATTGTGTTCTCAATTCCTGATGACAAAAGTCCAGGACCAGATGGATACTCTAGTTGCTTTTTCAAGGCTGGTTGGGAGATTATTAAAGGAGAGCTGTGTACTGTTGTGCAAGATTTTTTCCAAAATGAGCAATTACTGAAACAGGTGAACAACACTAATCTGGTCTTGATTCCTAAAGTCAAGAATCCTACTTCTGTCAAGGAATTCAGACCTTTGGCATGCTGCAATACTATTTACAAGATTATCTCCAAACTGCTTTGTGCTAGACTGGCCCCTATTCTACCTAAAATCATTAGTCCTAATCAGGCAGCTTTTATAAAAGGAAGAAGTATCATGGGTAACATCCTCATAAGGCAGGATCTGGTGAGACTATACAATAGGAAGAGTGTATCTCCTCGTTGTATGCTCAAAGTGGACTTAAGGAAGGCCTACGATTCCATTGAATGGATTTTTATCCATCAGATGCTCATTAGCTTACATTTTCCTCCCAAGTTTATTAGGCTTGTCATGCAATGTGTGACCACTACCACTTTCTCTATTGTTCTAAATGGGCATACTCATGGTTTTTTCAAGGGACAAAAGGGGATTAGACAAGGAGATCCTTTGTCCCCCCTATTATTCACCATATTCATGGAATATCTGAGTAGGCTACTAAAAGAAGTATGCACTGGCCCTAGATTTTCTTACCACTCACTGTGCAGAGGCCTCAAGCTGACCCATCTAATGTTTGTAGACGACCTTTTGTTATTCTGTAAAGGTAACATAGCTTCTGTCTTCACTATCATTGAAGTGTTCTCTAACTTCACAAAGGCTTCAGGACTTCAGATTAGCAATGAGAAATCTGACATCATTTTTAATGGCATATCAACTGATGTGGAGAGGGATATTCTAATGAATATTGGGTTCAAGAAGGGATCTCTTCCCTTTAAATATCTGGGTGTCAATATCTCTCATAAGAGACTATCCAAGGTTGACTATAACAGTCTAGTAGAGAAGATGGTTACTAGAATTAGGGGATGGAATAAAAGGAGAATTTCTTATTCTGGAAGGCTCACCTTAGTAAAATCTGTGCTTGCTACCCTCCATAATTACTGGGCTCAAATCTTTATCCTTCCTGCTGGTGTGATGGACAAAATTCAAGCACTTTTCAGGAATTTTTTATGGGAAGGTACAGATGACTACTCAAAAGCTCCTCTGGTGTCTTGGAAAACTGTCTGCATGAGTAAGGAAACAGGAGGTCTGGGAGTGATAGACAGCAAAGTTTGGAATATTGCTGCAGTGGGAAAACTGGTATGGTGGATTGTCAGCAAAAAGGATCACCTATGGATTTTATCGATTTTATGGATTGATAAAATTTATATGAAAGGCAAACATTGGAAGGATTAAAGTCCTAGTAATTCTAGTTCTTGGGCTTGGAGGAAAGTGTGTGAAGTCAAGACAAGATTTAGAGATGATTATGTTGATGATAAATGGCTGGGGAAAGATGGAGAATATAGCATCAAGGATGGATATAATTGGCTCATTCAAGATCATAATAGCAGGGTTAGCTGGTACCATGTGGTTTGGAACAGATTTAATATTACTAGCCACTGTTTTAACTCATGGCTCATTCAACAGAACAGATTACTCACCTTGGATAGATTGACCAAAATGGGGATTGCAAATCAGGGTAATTGCTTCATGTGTGCTGTGCACCAAGAGGATCATGACCATCTATTTGCTAAGTGTATCTATAGTAGGCACTGTTATGGTAGGTTGTTTGACTGGCTGCAGATCAGAATGCCTGGGAATCCTAGTCCTGGGGGAATGCTTAAACTGAGGAAATATTCGGGCTTCATCAGGAAACTGTTAAGTGCATTGATGGTAGCTACTCAGTATCAGATTTGGTATGCTAGAAACACTAGTAGGGTCAATCATTATGTTCTTCATCCTGGAGAAATTATTCGAACTGTCAGGCAGGGATGTCATTTGAAGCTTCTTTCTTGTACTAAGGAAGGGATCAAGAAGGAGGATATTATTTGGTGTAGGCAAAGAGGATTGTTAGGAATGGTGTATTAGTTGTTTACGCCAAATTAATTATGTAAGGTTGTATGAATAGGTTGTACTTGGTGATACCCATTTGGGTGGTGCTTAATAATACTTACATTTAAACCAAAAAAAAAAAAAAATGAGATTTGTATTAATATTTGATTAAAAGTTGATTACAAGATTAAAGAGAGATTAGAATGATATAAACTACACTAAAGATTGATAAGAAGAACATGATTATCTAATTAGACTAATGGGGTATTTATAGTGGGGATTAGGTACATAAATTAGGGTTTACTAAGGGCTTAAATGACGATTAAGTCCTTGAGGAATCGCTCCTCTCAAAGGAGCTGCCGGTCTCCTTTTTGCCGGTCTTTCATAAATATGCGAATCTTTCATGGAGGGAAGAAGAGGACGTATGGGCCTGTAAGAGAATCCGAGCGTCCAAGGGGTCGGGACGGGCGGATTCTGGAGTGGCTGGACAGGTGTCTTCATGGTTGGACGGGCGGATTGGTGCGTGGTTGGACGGGCGTCCCTATGGCAAAGACGCTCGGATTCCTGAAGTGTTGGACGGGCGTCTTCATGGCTGGACGAGCGGATCTTGTCACAGCTTTCCTTTTCTTTTTTTCTTCCTCTCTTCTTCCAATAATCCTCCGGGATTTAGTCGGGGATGCAAGGATTTCTTCATCACTGCCCATCTACTATAATATGTACAAAGGCCTTCTAGTCTTGTCTTCTCTTTGATGCTTGGTCATTAGATTCGATCAATTTAGCTCTATTTTGCCATGAAAATACAAGGTTTGAACTCCTCTCCTACCAAGGAAACAAAACCTCAAAGAATATGCAAAACAAAGGACTAAAGATAGTAAATGACCCAAATATGCACTAAAAATCATAGGAACAAGGCTAATTCAGGGACTAAATATGCTCAAATAATGGTCACATCAAATATCCTCAAACCGAACCTTTGCTCGTCCCGAGTAAAGAGGTGACAAAAACTAGGACCCTTATTTAAACTATCCTACTAATATAGCCGACATGAGACAATTAGCGGGTCTCACTCCGCCCCTTCAACTCACAACAAGACAACCATGAGGTAGGATGCCTTTTTGCAAGGCAAGGTGGGTCTTGCCAAAATGGCGACACATCCAAGCATTAAAGCACACAAAATCAAGTAATGGATGCATCTACAAAAGAATAGCCACTTTCCTCATCTAAGTGACGGAAATTATCTAAAGGGGAAGCAATTTAAGGGTACACACTCCTTCATTTCAAACTACTAAGCCTAGAAGGATACCAATAAATCACCTCCAAGTTGTGTCAAGCTAGGGTACCCTTGTCCTCAATCGTTAAATGCTTTTGTCAAGAATAGACTCCCTATGGTGTTAGAAACATCGGAGGATCGCGGAATTCCCCTTCTTGCCTTGACAAGAAGAAGGGTCGTCCCCTCTCTACCATGCACAAAAGTGGATATGATGAAAAAGGGATCAATAGTTTTTGAGTTTCATTTGGGAGTTTGCTTTTGTTGTTTGTTCCCCCCCCCAATTTCTTGTGGCATTTGACATTTGAGAACACTTTCTTTTTGCCATTTCTTTTGATGTTTGGCATTTCAATACTTGACAATTTTTCAACTTTTTGCATTTCTTTTTGAACATTTTCAAAGTCACCCCAATTAGTAACGAGGGTGCCTTATTTTTGAAGCATAGGAGTTTTCATTTTTGTTACTCCTATTTTCTTTTTGATGCAATTGCAAACTTTTTCTTTTCTTTCTTTTCATTTCTTGAACTCAAATTTGAACAATTTCTTTTTGTGCCCATTCCCTTTGATGACAAAATGTATGGTAGAACATGGATGAATGATGTTTGCATGGTTTCAAGGGTCACCTTGGAATAAATGGTAGCCAAGGAGTTATCACACCACAATGTACTCTTGACTAGGCCTTAATCCATGGGTCAAAGGATACTAGCATGACACATCCTAGGGTGTTTTACAAGCATTCTAACAAGCAAAGTCTTAAGAAGAAAAAGCATCTACTAGGGCCTTATATACACTTGTCAAGCTTCCCAAATAGACGGTTTCACAAAATTTTCCTAAATGCAACTACATGCCATGATGCAACTAACATTTATACATTCTAATGCATATGCTTCTACAAACTAGTATGCCAAATAATTTAAATGCAATCCTAAATTCACATTGTTTTTACCGCATCAATCAAAATAAAGCCACATAGTCATTATCATAAAGAGGAAAAAGGAGATTGGAAAGATCATACCATGTGGTCTTCAATATCCTCATGTCTCGGATGTGGCGTAGTCAATCAATGTGAAAAAGGATGAACAAACACAATATATACAAACAATATATACAAGACTACACTACAAAGGAAATGAACGTGTTTTTGATTTCTTCAATTTTTCAATTTTTTTGGATTTTTCGAAATTTTTTATTTTTTTGGATTTTGAATAAAAGTCAAGTTAGAATTTCTCATCCCCACACAAGTATGGCCATTGTCCTCAATGGCCAATACGATAGAAAATTATGCAAGTATGATGCATGATTTCTAAACTAAATGTAAATTATACTAAGCTACACTACATGATGCATGTGTTTTTGTTATGGCGGAGAGCATAATTTATATTAGCTCCCGATGCATATGCATGGATTTCCCCAAACCAAAATAGACACTATTTCTAATGTCTTGAATTTTGGGGTAGTTCATGCACATGGAATGCAATGCATGAAACTACAAATTATCATTTTGGATTTTACAAGTGGGAACAATAAAAAGAACACCTTAATGAAGCCAAGGTGTTAGTCCTCCAAGTTGCTAGGACTACACAATCAAATGATCAAAATAGAATAAAGAAAACAAAAGAAGTAGACAAACCATAAGAGGGGTGAAAGAATGTAGGAGCCTCCAAGGTTTGCTAATCCTCCATCATATCATCATTATCATCATCTTCCTCCATAGATCTGGAATCATCTCCACTCCCACTTTCACTTCCTTGCTCTTCCTCACTTTCTTCTTGAGCTTCTTCTTCTTCAACATTCTCTTGAACCTCTTCTTCTTCACCTTCTTCATCAACACCCTCATCAACAATCTCCTCTCCACCCGGTCTTCCACCACTAGAGGTTCTAGGAAAGAAAACTTCCCTATACGCCCAACTAGGCAAAGGACATGATGGATCAAGAAGTCCTTGCTTAGCTAGATGTAGGAAGGGCGGATATTGGGCCTTGTAAGCATCCACTCTATCATTGTAAGCTTGCTTGTGCATTTTCCTCATGAGTAGAGTCATGTAATCATTTCCTACCTCGACATCCTTGGGTTTGAACTCGTGATACTCAAATGGGTAGGGTGGTGTGACAATGGAGGAGGAGGGCTCATCAATCTCGCCTCTTTGTTGTTGAATAATGTACTCGGTTTCCTCGGAGAGTGGAAGAAAGTAGTTCGGTCGGTGAACACTCAATCGGCCAATCTTTGAAGGTAAGGTGAAGGATCTAGCTTCATTGGTTAACCACCCATATTTGGTGTCAAGAGGCTCATGCTTGACCTACTTCAACTTGTGAATCATGGTGTCCATATCAATGAGATGACCTCCTTTAACCGCCACATAAGTGTTGTCTTTGTTGAAGTTTTGGTTAAAGTGCTTGGCCAAATGGGTAACTAGTCCTCCATTTACAATAAAAGCGGTGCCCTCTTTACCACAATCGACATTAAGCTATCGTTCAACCAAAAGTCTTAGAGCATTATATGGCTTAGTATATTCACTTCCTATGTTCAAAGCCGGCTCAAGAAGAACAAAATCGAGCTTGGTAAGATGATTAGTGCCATTTCTTGCTATCAAAGTATTCCCAATGACCTTATGCCACACTCTAATGCCCGGATGGTGGACTAATAGAGCACGACAATCATGAAAGCGCACAAATTTCTTTCCGGAAATTGCCTCCCAAAGAGGAGCGAGGTCATACTTTTCGGGGATCTTTTCGTAGTACGGGGTATCACTAAGGCCTAAAATTCCACTCGATTCACCAAAAGTGATGCGTCTATCAACATTTGCAAGACGAAACTCGATGTGGGTTCTAGTCCCACCCTTGTGACTTTCAAGGAACTCAAAAATTCCAAGGTGAGGGAGGGGTATGTCAATTCTTTCATGGTAAATAATTTACCCAATCCCATAGACTCAAAGAAGGCTTTGGTTTGTCCAAGAACACCCAACTTTGTCAAGGCATCTTCACAAATGAATTTTGTAGGCATAATGGTCTTCTTAGCAAAGAGAACAAATTTATCCCTATGAGAGTCGAAAGTGAAAATTACCTCCGGATAATTGGATAATTGCTCAATGACCGAAGTTATTGATGTTGTAGCTTCCATAGGGGGACCTTGTTGAACCTCCAACCTTGCCTCATGGACTACCAATGCCTTTGACAATTGTTTTGCTTGAAGAGTTTGTTGCCTTTTTGAAAGTGTCTTCTTTGGGGGTGCCTTGTTACCTCCTTTAGTTCTTGCCATTCTTGATTACACCAAAGAAAGATTGAAATCTTCAATATTTAGTTATGCCCAAATCGATTTAAGATGAAAGAATGTTGCTTTGTATCTTAAAAATCGACTCAGAGATTGAAGATTTTGGTGTTTGAATCAATTGTTGTTGTAAAAGGAGTGATTAATTTTTGTTGTGAGGAAGTTTGGATTTGATTTTGTTGAATTTGGTTGAGGAAATTTGGTTTTGTTGATGTAGAGGATGAGGGTTTTTGGGTTTTGGGTAGTGTTTGAATGTAGAAGAAATGAAAATGAATGAGGGAAAAAGGGTTTAAAAAGGCCCGTTATTTTTGAAACAGCAGCAGGGGACGAGCGGACCAAGGACTGGGACGCTCGGATTCTTCGCGTTTTGCCTCAGGAAATGACGCCATAAGAAGAGCGTCTTTCATAAAAGACGGGCGTATTCTTCAATGTGAGACGAGCGTCTTCCTGGACGGATGCTCGGATTCTGTTACAGGGTGATTCTTTAAATTTCAACAGCAGAAGGACGAGCGTCTTTCCTGTAAGACGAGCGTCCAGAACCAGACGAGCGGATTCCCATTTGAGACGCACGGATTCTTTGACAGACCATTTTTTTGAATTCTACAGCTCTGCAAAACGAGCAGATTGTATCTTTGGACGCTCGGATTCTTCAAGACGAGCGGATTCTCCTTTTGGACGCTCGGATTCCTTCTTGTCCGCACGGATTCAGGTCCATCCGTGGGTACTGCATAACCCATAACATTTTCATTCTTCAATTCTCGTGTTCTTTATTGTGGGGGCACTACAAAGGCATGAATAGCCTAGGCAATTGCCATCCCCACACTAAGTCAAAGCACTACACATCAATAAAATCATAAGTCCCTCCCTCACTTCTCTCAAAAATGATAAATATCTTGATCAAGGCACAAAAATATAAATCCAAAAATGACAAAAATGCAATGTAAAAACTGAAATGCAAGTTAGGGAATTAGAATATTTATAAATGGTGGTTTAGGGAGGACTCCACCAAACTCTCATCCAATGTGAGATGTCAAGGGGGCATGTTCAAGGTGTTGTTGATGTTACTCAACACCTTGAAGAAGTAGTCGAAAGCTTGTTCATTGTCATGATAAAGGTCCTCAATAGATTTTTGCACTTGTTGTTCTCCGTGATAGTCTTGGTTCATAGAATTACCAATGTAGGGATTGAATATCCCTTCGAACTCATCATCCCAAAGACCTCAAACTTCGTCTACTTGATCATTAAAAATTTCTTGAGTTGATAGAGACAACTCTCCTTCCTTCTCATTTTGGCCAATGAACCCATCCTCTTCACTTGTCGTGGGTGATCTTTTCAAGCTCTCTTTGTTGCTATTTCCTTGCTCTTTGAATGGAGCATCATCAACTTTCTTTTCCATTGGAATTCCGACTTCTTCCTATCATCCTTCCGGCTATAGTGATCAACCATAAAGCATGGTTCATGCAAACGGGGAGCTCTCATGGTTTTGTCAAGATTGAAAGTAATGGTCTCATCTCCCACTTCTAGAGTAAGCTCTCCGTGTTTCACATCTATCACCGCACCCGCGGTGTGCAAGAAAGGTCTACCTAGGATGATTGGAATGTTGGAGTCTTCTTCCATGTCAACAATGACAAAGTCCACCGGGATGAAGAATTTGCCGATTCTCACGGGAACATCTTCCCATATCCCTAACGGTGTCTTCGTCGATCTATCGGCCATTTGGAGTGTGATGTTGGTATATTTAAGCTCTCCCATCCCTAACCTTTTACTAACCGAATACGGCATAACACTCACGCTTGCTCCTAGATCACACAAAGCCTTGTTGATCGTGGTGTCGCCAATGGTACACGGTATTGAGAAGCTTCCCGGATCTTTTAGTTTCAGAGGTGAACTCCCTTGAAGGATTGCACTACTCACCTTAGTGAAGGCGATAGTTTCAAGCTTCCGGATCGACTTCTTTTTCGTAAGGATGTCCTTCATGTACTTTGCATAGGCCGGCACGTGATTGATTAATTCCGTAAAAGGAATCGAGACTTCCAAATTCTTCACAATTTCCATGAATTTTCCAAGTTGGTCATCAAACTTAGGCTTAGCTTGACGACTTGGGAATGGAAGTCTAATCACAATGGGCTCCTTCTCCTTGGCCTTTTCTTCACTTTTCTTTGAAACTTCTTCTTTTGTTGGTTCATCTTTCTTGGAGCTTTGCACAACTTCTTCTTTGTCACTAGCCTCCACAACTTCATCCTCAACTTGCTTCTTTGGTCCCTCATATCTCGTACCACTCCTCAAGTGGATGGCACTAACCGTTTCATGTCTTGGGGGATTACCTTGAGGTGGTAATTGCCCCTTTTGTCTTTGAGAGTTTGAAGTTTCTAGTTGGGTCATTTGAGTTTCCAACATTTTTGTGTGGGCTAGGATGTTGTTGATGGTGATGTCCTTTGCTTGGCTATCTTTTTGCATTTGAGTGAAAAATTCTTGTTGATTCTTTTGCATTTGGAGGACCGCTTTTTGAACATCAAAACATTGGTCATTTTGTTGATTGTATGGAGTTTGATTTTGGTAACCTTGGTTTTGGTTGAAAAAGGGTCTTTGATTTTTGTTTCTCATGGGAGGTGGGGTGTATGTTTGTAGAGGGTTTTGAACATTTTGGCTTTTGTATGAGAGATTTGGGTGGAATTTGGTGTTTTCATTGTAATAGTTGGAATAAGGGGTACCACTCTTGTATGCTTGAAAAGCACTCACTTGTTCATTTGTTCCCCTACATTCACTTTGGTCATGTCCTAAAGTTCCACAATTCTCACATATCCCACTTGGGATTGATGAAGATGCTACCATGGCATTAACATGATGCTTTGGTGATTTAGAGGCATCTTCAAGTTTAGGCATGGCCTTCTCAAACTTTAAGTTAATGGTATCAATATGAGCACTAAGTTGAGCACCCAATTGAGTAATAGAGTCCACTTCATGCTTTCCTCCTCTAGTAACCTTGCGAGGTCTACTATATTGTGAACTATGGACCGCTATTTCCTCAATCTTGTTCCAAGTTTGATTATCGTCAACTTCGGTGAACATACCATTTGATCCCATGTTGAGAATGTTTCTTGAGTCTTCATAAAGACCATTCCAAAATTGTTGTACCAAGAACCACTCGCTAAGTCCATGATGAGGACATGAGCGACAAATTCCTTTGAATCGCTCCCAAGCTTCATACAAAGATTATTCATCCCTTTGCTTAAAACCCATAATTTGAGCTCTTAGCATGTTAGTCTTTTCCGGAGGGTATAATTTTTTGTAGAAAGCTAGAGCCAACTTCTTCCAAGAGTCAATTCCAAGAGTAGCTTTATCAAGGCTTTTCAATCATTGTTTTGCGATGCCAATTAGAGAAAAAGGAAATAAGACCCATTGAATTTGGTCTTGGGTCACACCGGTTTGTGAAATAGCATCATAATAGTCACAAAAAGTCTCCATGTGACAATGAGGGTCTTCACTAGGCATCCTCCCAAATTGGCTTCTTTCGACTAATTGGATAAATGCGGATTTAGCAATGAAATTTCCGGTTAAGTGTTGTGGTGGGGGAGTACCATTGGGTAGGTTCTCCTCGGTTGGTACGGAATGTGATGAAAATTTAGGCATTGTGGATTGATTTTGTGATTGATTTGATGTTGGGTTCTCCTCCCCTTCTCTTGCAAAAGGGTTGACGAACTCAATAGTGTTTGTTTGAATATCTACAACCTCACCAATACCTCTCAAAGTACCTTTAGCAAGTCTTCTATTGGTTGTCAAAGTCCTTTCAATCTCGTGATCAATGGGTAACAAGTTACCTTGTGATCTTCTAGACATGCAAAATATCAAACAACTCGAAAAAAAATTAGAACAAACCTTGAGGAGTTTTACTTCCCCAAGGCAAAGAAAGACACAACTAAGAACAATCTAAGAAAATCAAATCAAGTTAACACCGTCCCCGGCAACGACGCCATTTTTGGTCGTGGCGCTCACTTTGGAGCTTAATTTTCGGTTACTTGTCGTAGGAGCACCTAGACCAAAACAATATTTATAACTTCACAAACAACTCTACTATTAGTAAAGAGGCAAGTAAAGGTCGGATCCCAAGGGACGGGTATTGATGTAGGATTTTCGATTGCAAGTAGCGGTGTCTAGGGGTGTCACAATTTGGGCTGAGATGAGAAGATCACTAAACTAAATAGCAATAAAAGTAAACAAGCAAGATGATTAAAATGAGATGTAAACAATTGATTAAAAGCACTAGGGTGTCATGGGGTCATAGGGGATTCATGGGAATTAATCATACAAACATATTCTCAAATTATAAGCAAGCAATTATTGTTGTGATGGATTGAGTTGGTTTATATCTTACAATCCTAGGAAGGTTTGGGTCCCGGAGGCGAATCGATTAGATTGTACAACACCTACAAGTCGACTTAATCCTCCCTACTCAACTATATGCATGGTCTAATGAGACTCGAGTTGGTTTACGTCTTACAAGTCTCATTGAAAAGGTAAGTGATGGGTAAAAAAGGCAAGGATTCATAGGCTCGCATTTCATCAAACATAACATGTGCATAAGTTGACATCACAAAAAGCAAGCAAATAAATTATGAAAACATATTAAATTAAGCATGAATCATTCCCCATGTTGGTTTCCCCTAATTACCCATTAACCCTAGTTAAGGAAACTACTCACTCATTATCAAGTTTAACATGTTAACAAGGTTGTCAATCATATTAACAAAGCAAAACATGATGAATAAATGAAGATGATTAACAATAATTAAAAAGGGATTAAGAGAATTATACCTACTAATGATTCCAAAATAAAGCAAAGAATAATAGAAGTACTTGATAAATGATTGAAAGGTTGTCAATCTCCCAATAATAACCCAAATAATCTTCAATTACCCAAAATAAAAGATGAACAAAAGAGAATTAAGGAAATGAGATTTGTATTAATATTTGATTAAAAGTTGATTACAAGATTAAAGAGAGATTAGAATGATATAAACTACACTAAAGATTGATAAGAAGAACATGATTATCTAATTAGACTAATAGGGTATTTATAGTGGGGATTAGGTACATAAATTAGGGTGTACTAAGGGCTTAAATGACGATTAAGTCCTTGAGGAATCGCTCCTCTCAAAGGAGATGCCGGTCTCCTTTTTGCCGGTCTTTCATAAATATGCGCATCTTTCATGGAGGGAAGAAGAGGACGTATGGGCCTGTAAGAGAATCCGAGCGTCCAAGGGGTCGGGACGGGCGGATTCTGGAGTGGCTGGACGGGCGTCTTCATGGTTGTACAGGCGGATTGGTGCGTGGTTGGACGGGCGTCCCTATGGCAAAGACGCTCGGATTCCTGAAGTGTTGGACGGGTGTCTTCATGGCTGGACGAGCGGATCTCGTCACAGCTTTCCTTTTCTTCTTTTCTTCCTCTCTTCTTCCAATAATCCTCCGGGATTTAGTCGGGGATGCAAGGATTTCTTCATCATTGCCCATCTACTATAATATGTACAAAGGCCTTCTAATCTTGTCTTCTCTTTGATGCTTGGTCATTAGATTCGATCAATTTAGCTCTATTTTGCCATGAAAATGCAAGGTTTGCACTCCTCTCCTACCAAGGAAACAAAACCTCAAAGAATATGCAAAACAAAGGACTAAAGATAGTAAATGACCAAATATGCACTAAAAAGCATAGGAACGAGGCTAATTTGGGGACTAAATATGCTCAAATAATGGTCACATCACTTTGGCTTTGGGTGAACGGATGTTGGCTACGGCCTTTGATTTTGGCTTATCGCTTTGACTTTGGGTGAATGGATGTTAGCTTGGGCCTTTGATTTTGGCCTTTCGCTTTGACTTTGGGTGAATGGAGATGGAGAGCATCATTATAGCGCTTTGTAGGCTATCTTCATCAATTGCTTGAATTTTCTCATCGTCAGGAGAGATGAGGTGAGAGCGGTTTAGGGAAGATTCCTCGTTGTGTTCAACAGGGATTTCAGGATGGTTGTTTTTGTTGTTTGTTGAGGGAGGTAATGGTAAATCGCCCTTTTCGATCATATCAAGGATGGCGCCTTTTAGAGGGAGACACATTTCAGTGTCATGTCCGCGACCTTGGTGATATTGACAAAACAGTTTTCCGTCCCATCTACGTCCGCGCTTGTTTGGTAGAGGGTCTGGAGTTGGACCAATTGGTTTGAGTTTTCCTTGTGAGATTAGCCTTTCCAAGGCTGTGGCATAAGGCATACTCAAATCAGGGAAGGACCTATGAGGTCGTCTGGTTTTTGTTTTGTCGATGGCAAGTAGCCGACTTTCAAGGAGCTTAACCCTTTGCTTAATATCAGAAGAGGTAAAATTCCCGGTTATCATTTTGTCCTCAACATGGGAGAGACGAGTGCTCAAGTTTTCCACGGTAGCTAGGAGTCGAAGGACCATGTTGTTGGTTTCGCCATAAGTCATGGCAGATGAAGGTTTATCAGCTTCTTGAGTTCCTAGTTGACGATTGATGGCACCCAAGGGATTCCTATCGACATAACGATATGCGTTATAATTTGTCTTGGCAAGGTTTTGCACAAACAAATGCAAGTGCGACACATATGTATAAAAGGCAGTTTTGTTGTGAAGACGCGACGGTGTGACTAGGTTATGAATTCATTAAAGATCGTGAATGACCTCTTGTGTTTGAACTCTTGGTGTATGACTTTGAACTTAGACTCGAGTGTCAACTTTTGCATAGTTATGCCTAGACAGACGACTTCTGACTTAGTTTGGAGGTTTGTTGATGTCGTGACGCCGTTGGACAAGACATGTATGCAAACTTGACCTTTGACCCGTAATGTAGGGGAAAGACGAGATTAATATCCGAGAGGTTTTGAATTTGGTAATGCCATTGAAGATGTCTCGACAATTAGGCGACACGACCTAGACCATAAGGTAGGTATTAACTTCGGCGGAGATTTGACGTTATTTAGACGACTTGACTTGAAATCGACTGGACTCTAATCGACTCGAGGCTGAATCGGAATGGTGGATTGAAATTTTCGAAAATAAAAATTTTCAAAAAGATTCATTTGTCGTTTAACGGACGGCTTCCGAAGATTAGGGATCTTTAGAAGGTCGGTCAGTTGAAAGGGTTGTCTTAGGTTTGTTTTCAAAAGACGGTTTAAGTTAAGATTGCGGCGGCTCTGAAAACAATGTGTTGTTTCCGAAGACGGTTTTTTGAAATTCCGAATCACGGATTTGAAAATCGAGAATTGAAGAATTTGGAATCGTCATCACAATGGCCATGAAAACGGTTAAATTTGTTTTCAAAGAATTGAAATTGGATTGAAAATTTGAAAACGGTTAAATTTGTTTTCAAAGATTGAGTTTTGATTTCAAATCTGAAAACGGTTAAATTGGTTTTCAAAGATTTGATTTCGAATTGAAATTTGAAAAAGGTTAAATTTGTTTTCAAAGATTTGATTTTGAATTTGAAATTTGAAAACGGTTAATTTTGTTTTCAAATGGTTTGAAGTTGGATTTGAAATTTGAAAACGGTTAGATTGGTTCTCAAAGATTTGAAATTGGGTTTGAAATTTGAAAACGGTTAAATTTGTTTTCAAATGATTTGAAATTGGATTTGAAATTTGAAAACGGTTGAATTTATTTTCAAAGATTTGATTTTGAATTTGAAGTCTGAAAACGGTTAAATTGGTTTTCAAAGATTTGAAATTGAGTTTGAAATTTGAAAACGGTTAAATTTGTTTTCAAAGATTTGATTTTTGATTGGAAATTTGAAAACAATTTAATTTTTTTTCAGTGATTTGATTTTTTATTAGAGATTTGAAAACGGATAAAGCCATTTTCAAGATTTGAGATTGGAAATCGTGAAGATTGAATTCGTCATTATGACGAGTTAGAAAACCGTTTTAACCTTTGAAAGAAGGTATGCAAATCGAAAATTGTCATTACGACGGCTTAGTAAAGCCAAATTTGATTTCGAAAACGAGATTTGAAATTTGCACGAGTTGAAATCGTCACTACGACGGTTTGAAAAACGTTTTTGTTTGAAAACTGATTTCGAATTTTGAAAATTCGAGGGTAGAATTCGTTATTACGGCGTAAAAGGGCGCTTTGAGAATGCAACGGTCGGCGACAGACCAAGGTTTGAAATGGCCATTATGACGACGTAAAAGGGTATTTTGAAATGCTTTGTGAAAAACCGAGTTTGAAATCGTCATTACTACGGCATGAAAAGATGCATTTGAAATGGATATAAAAACCGGGTTTTGAAATGGCCATTATAACGGCGTAAAAAGGTGCTTTGAAAAGGTTCAAAAAACCGGGCTTGAAAATTGTCATTACGACAACATAAAAGGTGGGCAATGGTCGGCGAAAGACCGAGGTTTGAAACGGCCATTATAACGGCGCGAAATGTGTTTCTGAAATGGTTGTAGAAAACCGGGATTGAAAATCGTCATTACGACGGCATAAAAAGGCGTGTTTTTTGAAATGGTTGTAGAAAACCGGGTATGAAAATCGTCATTACGACGGCCTAGAAAGGCTTGTTAAAATAGAACGGTCGGCGAAAGACCGAGGTTTGAAATGGCCATTATGACGACGTAAAAAGGTGTTTTTGAAAATTTTAAAATGACACGGAAGGACTTATGATCACAAAACACATAAGTACTCACAGTTCATTATATTATGCATAATTCTGACACGGGTTTTGGCTTAAAAGGGTGGGTTACACACCAAGCAATCAAACCCCGATTTGCGAGAGGGATACCAATACAAACAAAAATGTGTAAGGAGGGTGCCCTAGCCTCGTGCTCGAAGGTGATGAAAGCTCTTTGGCGAAACAGAAATGTGTAACGTCAACGGCATGCTTGACGCAATCAGGATTCGAAACGCGGGGATGAGAAAACTCACGCCGACGGGACGAGCCAATTGGTCGATAAAGGTTAGGTTATGGGCCCGGACAAGGAACCCGACTTATGACGGTAATATCAATTAATGCACTTTAACCACGACCTCGTTCGAGTTTCACCTCTAAGGATCACAAAGACACAAGTGTCCTAGTTTTCCCCAGCGGAGTCGCCAATCTATGGACATGGGCCACAGGCCGGTCTGCGGGAGTGATGCCGCCTGCCGGTTCGTAGTCACAGGCCACCTGCACGCCAAGCCAAATTGTGGATCTGCAGCGGTCTGAAAGCCAGCTCGGTGACGTAAAAATGCTTTCGACCGGATCGCTTTAGATCGGTCGGTTTCGTCTCGGCAAAGGTCCCGAAACGATGTTGAGATTTTCAGAGTCGCCACCAAGCATTTGTGGGATGCTTGGAACCCGTTCGAATCCACTTTATACCTAGGTCAATCAAGGCAAAAAAGCGGTGCTTGACATAGGTACTAAAGATAAGGACTCGTCCCCCTTTTCGCATTCTATGCCTAAAATGACTCTCGTACGCCCTGGATAAGGCCATCCACTATCCAAAGGTTCTGAGTAGGGGGTGAGGTTACGTATTGGGAAGCCCTTCAATCGGACACCCAATCCCGCCCACGTTAGCGGCCTCTACTAATCGATCGTGGTTGTTTAAGTGCAATAGTTGATAAAACGGTTTAAATGCATGAATGCCATCCAAAAGTATTCACCTAACATGTGAAAATTTCCTAAGTCGGTTTGTTAATCCAAATATCAAGTAATTGATGTCGAGTCGATTTAGATTGATTTGCATGTGAAAACGGAAATTAAACTTCCATTTACCAAATTCGGGTTATGATGCTTAACACGATCCATTTGTCATAGTAAGACGTTTTCCAAATACGGTATTTGAATGAGCAAACTAGTCGTCTGATCCGTCCTATATCCGGGTTAGCCGGAGTCGGGATCGTCCTAGACCAATGCTGGATGGGGAACCGACCCTGCATTAGGCAGCCAGAAGAGGCGCGGGCCTATTGGCGATGCAAGAGGGTCGGCCCTGGTTTGAAAACAGAAAAAGGAATGGCCTGTTTAGGCGCGGGTCAGTCAACGGTATATGACGTGTTCTGACCATTGAAAAATGTTTGTAAAACGTGTTGAAAAATGGGTATTTGAACCCGTTTTTGTTTAAAAAGACGGTTTAGGCCGCTTTTGTGTTGATTTGAAGAACGAGACTTGAATAACCGTCATTGTTTTAGCGGTATTCGATGTCGGGTTCGACTTTGCAAGCTTGATATGAATAGTTTTGAAAATGATTATGAACTAACGGTTTTAAGTTCATTTGAATATAATTAGTCGACATTCATCATCGTACTCGGGTTAAAATCTGACATGGTATGTAGAACCGAGGATGACTTTGTATTGGTGACT
Source organism: Silene latifolia (assembly GCF_048544455.1). NCBI lineage: Eukaryota > Viridiplantae > Streptophyta > Magnoliopsida > Caryophyllales > Caryophyllaceae > Silene > Silene latifolia. The sequence continues at coordinate 160,564,447 of NC_133536.1, read as the reverse complement.
AATACATTTATTTTTGAAAATGTAAAGAAATGATAAAAGGCTTTAAAATACCATCCAAAATGTAAAGAAATGAAATAAAAGGCTTTAAAATACCTTTTAAATGTAATAAAATGAAATAAAAGGCTTTAAAATATCTTTTAAATGTAATTAACCAAATATTATTACCGAAACACGGATTAAACAGTCATGGTATTAAGAACCAAGGGTAAAAAATATTTTATGGTTAAAAACTTGTAAAAATAAAAAGGATTTGAAAATATTTGAAATGGTAAAAACCGTTTACAAATATGAAAATAAGGGGGGTGAAGAGACCAAAAACGGATTGGACTTAAGGTTGGGCAGGGTCCTTTAGGCGCGAGCCTATGTGCTACGTAAGTAGCCTCTGCCTCAACCAAAAGTCCGGTTTTTGCTCATTCTTCCCAAGTTTTGGACCATATTATGCATGATTTAGCATGTTATAGTCATGAAACAAGTAAAAACATGATAAAAAGAGGATTTTTACACCCTCATACTTACATGCTAGGCTTATGGCGAGAAATCGACGTAAGTGTATCAACTCGTTTGGTCGGAAAACTCGGTTTAAAACCGTTTTAGTAAGTAAAAAGAGTGTTTTGTTAAGTTTAGTGATGGTGTAGTGGCCGAGATGGTCGGTCAAGTGGTTTAATGCACGATGACGGTACCAAAAAAATGTGTAAGGCTTCTGTTTACGATCGGTAGGTCGTAAACACGTGTCGGATTGTGACTTAGGAAGTCGAGTCGAGAATTTTAAGGGAGAAAAGAGGGCGCGGACGCTCGCGTAAGGATTATAGGGTGTGATGGTGGGTATTTATAGAGAAATGTGGGATGGTAGGTCGGTTGAGTTTGCTTAGTGGCTAAGCAGACAGCTCCTTTAGGCGCGAGCTACCTAGTGACTGAAAGGGGTGTACTGTCCCTTTCAGAAATTTGGATTTTTCATTTGTTCTAACCAATGTTTTGTTGGTTTTGATTTGTGGTCTTTGATGGTTTCTTAGCCGTGTAAGCTTACTCTTGGGTGTTATTTGGGGTAGGTATTTTGTGTCCTTGACTCGGGTTTGACCCGTGTGAGTCGGGATTTGAATTTTGAGTCAGTTTTTGGCCCGGTGTCGGTTTTGACTCTAGTTAGGGCCATTTTAATGGAAATGACATGATAAAGACAATAATGGCATTATTTTCGACATTCGAGATTTCGGTTGACTCGAGTTGCGGGTTTCTGAGTCGGTTTTGGGTTCGAAGACGGTTTTAACTCTAAATAGTGTGTTATTTTAATGCAAATGAAGTTAGAAAACTTTTAAAATCATTTTTCATATCCGAGTAGTGCATTAAACCGTCTCATATATAGCCAATCCACGCACGCATACAAAAACACGTTATAGTCCGATCATCATCAGGTGGTTTTTGGAAGGTGCAAATACTAGGTATCTACAGGAGGATAGGAGTTATGAAGTAAAAGATGATGATTATGTGGTTTGTATGTTGATTGGTTGAAAGCATGATATTTGATTTATAACGTGGCATGTTAGAAATACGGAAGGAAATTTGTTTGTTTAAATACATATAAAAACTCGTATATATATATATATATATATATATATATATATATATATATATATATATATATATATATATATATATATATATATATATATATATATATATATATATATATATATATGTTGTTGTTTGTCGTTTTGCATAAAAGTATAGAAATTTGGGAGTGCGAGTTTGAACATGTGGGTAGTGTAGGAGTCTGCATGACTCGATCGAGTGGGGGGGGGGCACTCGATCGAGTAGGTGAGAGACTCGATCGAGTGGGTCGATCGAGTAGGTAGTTTTTCGTTTCTGGGCAGAAGTCTGTTTTTGGGCACTCGATCGAGTAGGATAGGGGACTTGATCGAGTAGGGCTAACTCGATCGAGTGGGTGGTTGGCTCGATCGAGTATGTTTTTGGGAGGTTTTTGGTCAGGTTCTGGAGTCGAGGCACTCGATCGAGTAAGTGGGCAACTCGATGGAGTGACCTCAACTCGATCAAGTGGGTGATGAAGCTTGATCGAGTAGGTGCCATGCAGGTTGTTTCGTGTTTTGAGATATGGTATGTGTGTTTATGTTTACCTTTTTCTTATATAGTTTCAAAGATGCTTCCAAAGAGAACAACATTGTATGCCAGGGCAAAAAATATGAGTATTGATGAGATCGTTAAGATGTTGGAGCACCAAGATGCTCTTACTGAGGCTTTGAAGAGAGTGGGGAAAGATAAGGATGAGAGGCCAGGTCACTCCAAGATTAGTGTGCATATTGCGAGGTTTAATCCTAAGGAATACTTGGGAACAGGGGCGTCAATTCTGCTAGATAATTGGCATAGAGACATGGAGAATATTCTCAATCTAGTTCATTGCCCAGAGGAGTTGAAAGTGGAACAAGCTGTATTCTACTTGAGGGAAGCTGCCGGTGAGTGGTGGGATAAGGTTAAGGTGAGTGCTTTTGATTTGTATGTGAAGCAGGGGTTACCTGCGATACCTTGGGATGAGTTTAAGAAAGCTATGAGGCGGGAGTTTGTACCGGAGCATGTGCGTAGTAAGTTGGGTGAAGAGTTCGATGATTTTAAGATGACATCTGACATGATAGTAGCTGAGTACTACAACAAGTTTAATGAGAAATCTAGGTATGCTGAGGACATGGGGCTGAGGCAAGAGAACTTGGCATTGAGGTTTGAGAAGGGGTTGACCCCCAAGATCATGGAGAAGTTACCGGTAGGAGCCCTTACTGACGTTAAGGAGGTCTATGAGCGTGCTGGGAGGGCTGAGAGGTTAGTTGAGATGACCAAGGAGAGAGTTTCTGAGAAGAGGAAAGCTGAGAGTGAGGGTGGTGGCCAGTTTAGTTACAAGAAGAGCGGCCATAACCAGGCAAGAGCGTAGTCATCAGGTTCGGGGTTTAGTGCTGGAGCTTCTTACGGGCGTGGTCGTGGGAGTGGTAGTAGGAGTTGGGGTATGACCTATTATAACTGTGGCGGTATGGGCCACAAGAGGCATGAGTGCACCAGTACTATGAGTGGGGGTTTTCAGAGACCGTCGCAGGGGAGTTTTTCTCAGGGTCTTTCGCAGAGTTATGCTAGTAACAGGCCGGCTGGGTCGTGGAACAACAGGGGTGGCCAGAGTAACAACCATGGTGGGGCTAACCGCAATGGCGGTAATTCATACCAGAAACCGGCAACGAACAATACCAACAACCAGGGGTCGGCTGCTAAGCCATCTACCTCAGCTAGTACTGTCCAGGGAGGTGGGCAAAAGACCAGTGGTAAGTTGTTTATGATGGAGAAGAAGGCAGTTGAGGATGATGCTCTCGTTATCACCGGTACTTTTCTTGTTAATGGAGTCTTTACCTTTGTTTTATTTGATTCGGGAGCGTCACAGTCGTTTGTATCATTAAGTAATGCTAAGCGGTTGGGTTTGAGTGGGTATGAGTCTGTAAAAGAGGAAGTTTTTATACCTTCGGGTGAGTCTGTATCTTGTGGGCGGTTGTATAGAGGTGTGTCTATGATAGTTGGGCAGGTTGACTTACCAGTGGACTTGTTAGAGTTTCCTTTGGAGAGATTTGAGATGATAGTTGGTATGGACTGGTTGGGCAAATATAAGGCTAAGATAGATTATCATCAAAAGAGGGTTTCTTTGAGAGTTCCTAAGGGGATTAGTGTGTCTTATCATGGGTTTGTTGTCAAACCCAAAGTTAAGTTGATTGCAGCAGTGACCTTGAAGTCCTATCTGAGGAAAAGGTGTCCGTTGATCTTATGCCATGTGAGAGACCATAGAGTGGAGAGTCCGTCAGTTGAGCAGATACGAGTGGTGGGAGAGTTTCCAGATGTCTTTCCAGATGAGATACCGGGGTTGCCACCGAAGAGGGAGATAGATTTCAGTGTTGAGTTGAACCCGGGGACGGGACCAATCTCTAAGGCACCGTACCGTATTGGTCCTAAGGAGTTGGAGGAGCTGAAGAAGCAACTTGATGATCTGATTGAGGAGGGATACATTAGACCTAGTGTGTCACCGTGGGGAGCACCAGTTTTGTTTGTGAAGAAGAAAGATGGGAGCTTGAGGTTATGCATTGATTATAGAGAGCTGAACAGAGTTACAGTGAATAACAAGTACCCTTTGCCGAGGATAGATGATTTGTTTGATCAGTTTAATGGTGTATCGATCTTTTCTAAGATTGATTTGAGGTCGGGTTACCATCAGGTGAAGATTCGGGAAAAGGACATACCGAAGACAGCTTTTACATCGAGGTATGGTCACTATGAGTATGTTGTGATGCCGTTTGGGTTGTCTAATGCACCTGCAGTGTTTATGGATTTGATGAACCGGGTCTTCAGTCAGTTCTTGGATCGGTTTGTTGTGGTCTTTATCGCTGATATCTTAGTCTTTTCTAAGACTAAGGAGGAGCATGAGGAGCATTTGAGGATAGTGCTGCAGACTTTGCGAGAAAATCAGCTGTATGCAAAGTTGTTTAAGTGTGAGTTCTGGTTAAAGGAAGTTGCTTTTCTGGGCATGTGATTTCAAAGAAGGGTGTAGCTGTGGATCCTGCAAAGATTGAGGCAGTTACTAAGTGGGAAGCACCGAAGAATGTGGCAGAAATCAGGAGTTTCTTGGGTTTGGCAGGGTACTATAGGCGGCTTGTGAAAGATTTCTTCAAGATAGCCTGACCTATGACAGCTTTGATGAGGAAATAGAACAAGTTTCGTTGGGATGAAAGTTGTGAGACGGCGTTCCAGACATTAAAGGAGCGTTTGACCACAGCTCCAATCTTAGCATTACCTGAAGGGAGTGAGAACTTTGAGGTGTATACCGATGCTTCAAAGAATGGGTTGGGTTGTGTGGTGATGCAGAATGGGAAAGTGATTGCCTATGCTTCTAGGCAATTGAAGCCTTATGAGGAGAACTATCCGACACATGATCTAGAGTTGGGTGCGGTTGTGTTTGCTCTTAAGATTTGGAGGCACTATCTTCATGGAGCGACCTTCAAGGTGTTTTCAGATCACAAGAGTCTCAAGTACATCTTCACTCAAAAGGAGTTGAACATGAGACAGAGGAGGTGGATAGAGCTGATTGGGGATTATGACATGGATATTATATACCATGAAGGGAAAGCTAATTTGGTTGCAGATGCCTTGAGTAGGAAGAGTGTGAATTCTCTATGCACAGCTATGTCTTTGATGAGGTTGAGAGATGTGGTGGGGAAGATGGGGATATATATGATCCAGAAAGGGGATGCCAGAGGGGATTTGACAGTGGAGCCAGGCCTTTATGATGACATTCGCAACAAACAGGCATTGGATCCCAAGATTGAGGAGTGGAGAGCTGGAGTAGAGAAAGGGACAATGTCTAGATTCTCTATTCATACAGATGGTAGTGTGAGATTCGATGGGAGATGGTGTGTTCCTAATGATGAGGATTTGAAAAATATAATCATGACAGAGGCTCATTGCACACCATATTCGGTACATCCAGTCGGTGACAAGTTATACAGAGATTTGAAGCAAACTTTCTGGTGGCCTGGGATAAAGAAGGAAACAGCTGAGTTTGTGGCTCGTTGTTTGACATGTCAGTGAGTGAAAGGGGAGAAACGACAACCACAAGGTAAGATTCAGTCTCTTGAGGTACCTGAGTGGAAGTGGGAGTCTATTTCTATGGATTTTATAGTGGGTTTGTCGAGGAGTCAACAGGGTAATAACATGATATGGGTTATAGTTGACCGATTGACTAAGTCAGCTCACTTTGTGCCGATGAAAGATAATTGGACCACGATACATTTGGCTTTGGCTTATAGGAAGCATGTGGTTCATTAGCATGGGGTGCCTAAGGATATAATGTCCGATAGAGATGCGAGGTTCATATCACGGTTTTGGAAAGAGTTGCAGGAAATGATGGGAACTACTTTGAAGATGAGTACTGCATTTGATCCTGCGACAGATGGCCAGACAGAGAGGACCATCAAGACTTTAGAGGACATGTTGCGAGCTTGTGTTATGGATTTTGGTGGTAGCTGGGAGCAGAGATTAGATTTGATTGAGTTTTCTTACAACAACAACTATCGCACGAGTATTGGCATGGTGCCGTTTGAGACATTGTATGGGAAGAGATGTAGGAGTCCGATTTGTTGGGATGATAGTGCTGAGGCAGTTGTTTTAGGACCACAGATGGTACAGGAGATGGTTGAACAGGTTAAGCTGATTAGACAAAGGATGAAAGCGGCCCAGGATCGACAAAAGAGTTATGCAGATCTACATCGTCGTGACATAGAGTTTCAGGTTGGGGACAAGGTTCCTTTGAAAGTGTCTCTTATGCGTTGGGTCATGAGATTTGGTAAGAAAGGGAAGTTGAGCCAGATGTTTATCAGACCTTATGAGATTTTTGATCGTGTGGGTGAGGTTACTTATCGGCTAGCTTTACCAGCTACTTTGGATAGAGTGCATAATGTGTTTCATGTGTCTCAGCTGCAGAAGTATGTTAGTGATCCATCACATGTGTTAGAGGTAGAGAACATCGAGCTGGATGAGTCCTTGTCTTATCTTGAGGTGCCCAAACAGTTTCTTGATCGCAAGGTTAGGAAAACCAGACACGGGGAGACAATGGTTCTTAAGGTTCTTTGGTCTAACCATGAGGTATAAGAGGCTACTTGGGAGGCGGAAGAGGCTATGAGGGAGCGGTATCCGTCTCTTTTTGATCAGGTATGTGTGGTTACGGGGACGTAACCATGTTTCTTTTAGAGGGTAGGAGATGGTCGCATAGTGTTTTTGCATGTTTTATGTTGGTTTTAGTACAGTTAGTAGTTGCTTTGAGTCGGTTTGGGGTATTGGTTGGGAATTTTGTTTTGAGTTTTGTTTTGAGTTTTGGTTATGTTGTTGAGTCGGAGTGGTGTTAGTGTGTTTTGTTTTTGTTTGTGGTTTGAACTTTGGAGACGAAGTTCTTTTAAGGAGGGAAGACTATAATACTACAGTTTTATGTGTCTTAAGGTGCTCTATCGAGTAGGGCTTACTATGTCGAGTAAGTAGCTTTTTACGCAAAACAATAGTCTGCCTGTAGGGTACTCGATCGAGTAAGTTGGGGACTCGATCGAGTAAGGGTCACTCGATCGAGTAAGTCACTTACTCGATCGAGTAAGTCACTTACTCGATCGAGTAAGTCACTTACTCGATCGAGTAAGTGAGTTTACGGGTGATGTTTGACGGGTTTTGTTAATAATGCGGGATTAGTATATAAAGATTTCGTCACTTTTCTTAAAACACTTTTACACCCTAAAACCTTTCAAAGAGAAGATTAGAAGTTACGTTGATTGTTCTCGCCGCATTATTAGCAAATCCCAAGGCTAGGAGTGTCGGATTGCATTGTTCTTTACGCCGTTGTGATCCTTGTGTCGAGGGTAAGCTTTTTATTTAATTTTTATAATGTTTTGTTAAGTTTGGTTAAACCCTAATTGCGTGATATTGGGGGTTTTGGGTGATTTATATGAATGTAGTAGTAATTGCATGTATGTATGTTATAGGAGGAGGTTTCGTTGAGGAAAGATTCTGATTTAGCTGCTTGATCGACTGTTGGTGTTTGCTTTCCATGTAGGGTTTCCCTACTCAGTATTGGCTACATAATGTTTGGTGTTTGTGATGGTGATTGTTGGTTTGATTTTGGTGGTTGTTGATTATATATTGTTGATTGGTTGTGTATCTATCTGTGATCTTCGGGGTGCATCTATGGCTAAGTGGAGTCACTTGCGGGAGTGGCTTCACGCCCTTGATTTACCCCTTGTGGTTCCCGTCAGAAGGGGGGTGTGTACATTAATGAACTTGGGGTTTTCGCTCGATGGAGATGAGCGGGGATTAGGTGGAAACGGCTGCGGTCCCCCACTGGCGGCGAGGAGTACTTGTTGCGATGGGTACTCTGGCAGGGCTACACACTTTAGTGTGTAGTCAGTTGTGTGAAGATTGGAGATGGAGACTAGGATTGGTTTGAGCTATTTGAGGTATTTGTGATATTGTTTCATTGTGGCATTTGTTTTTATGTAATCAGTACTGACCCCGTTAATTATTTTAAAAACTGTGGTGATCCATTCGGGGATGGTGAGCAGTTGTTGAGCAGGTATGATGGCTTATGCGAGGGATAGCTGGGATGAAGTCACCACCGGTCTTAGAGTCTTCCGCTGTGTTTTATTTAGCTGTTTGAGTACTTTGGTTTTTGGAGAACAGTTGTATTTCTTTTGACAGCTTTTGGAGCCTTGTTGTATCACCTAATCTTTACTATCAGTTAAATATGTTTCGTTATTGTCTATTTGAGTATCATTGCCTCGGGTTACCGAGATGGTGACGTTCTTATATCTTAAGTGGTCCTGGTAAGGCACTTGGAGTATGGGGGTGTCACATTCAATTATTTCATCGATTAAGTATTAGTGTTAGGCCTTTGAATTAAATTTCTGTTCAATTGGGAGATGAATTGGGAGATGGATCATTTTAATCGATTTGAGTAAACCTTCCATGCCTGTGAGTTCGTCGATGTCAAGGTTAATGGTGTCATTCACAAGGGTATACCCCACAAGTTCTACCATGGCCGCATTGGTCCTTTCTGGAATGTCGTCACCGAGCGCGCCATTGGTTCATGGTTAACAAACAGGTATACTTGATCAGAAAACCAAGATGATTCATACTTTTGTAGTTTGTTATTGCGATGAAATGTTTTGTAAGATGAAAAATGTTTAATTCAATTCAATTTTTACCCTTCTTTTATTTCAGTTGGGAAGATTAGGATGTTTAATTGGTTACTTATTCATTTCAATGTTCTAATTATGGTTGTATATTTGGCTCGTGTAATTAATTGTGTTGATCACTCGTTTTGCAATTTTTTTACGGATTTATACCGATTAAACAAATGATTGAGACGAATAGAGTAGATTGAAGCCTCCCTGTATTTCTTACTTTTGCTATCGTTTTGGAGTTGTGATTAAATGAAGACTAGCCATGGTAGCAAGTAATTTATTCATTTATTCTCTTTATCATGGTAGGACTGTCCCCGTTTTAATATTTAAACTTCAATAATATTGCAGTTATTTGAAGTATATCTTTTAAAAATTGAGCATTTAGTCTGTTGCTTCCATTATCAGGCTGAAAGGTGGCCAGAAGTTAGATATTACAACCAGTGGCCTCCTCATCTTCTCAAATTGCATTTTATTCAGTGCAACAAAAATCAGTGGAGGTATTGTCGTGTTTTTATCCTTTTCCTTCTCGAAGAAGGGCTAATGTCCAAGTTGGAAACAAAATTCTAGGCTTTGACAAATTTTTAGGTCTAAATGCATGCTTTTTGAGCAAATGAATTATACACGGAGAGATCTCTCTAGAAATTTGCATAAGACGCACTCATTTGAGAATTTGTTTGCTTGATAAGCTAAACTTCTTTATGACTACATAGTTACTTATTATTTGGTTCTATATCTATCTTTTGTCATAGGGGAATTCTTGCCTTGAGGATCCGAAAACTTAAAACATTTGTACATTATTGTGCTAGCATCAAGGATTCCTCTCTGAATTCTTGCCTTGAGGATCCGAAAACTTCAATGTGATTGTTCTTATTCAAATTTTAGACAATACAGTTCAACATATATAGCTTGAGTACTTCATCCACTGGTATACCGCTTTCATGCAGTAGCCCGCTCTGTGAACGTAGATGTTTGCCTTTTCCATGTGTTTTAGCCCTGATGGTATCGTTCGAACTAGTTTTGGAGATAAAGGCAGCAAAAACCAAAGCCAAACACCAGTCCTTCAAAATCGATTAATGTAAGTCATCCTTAATTTTCTTATAGACGGAAAATGATTGTTTTACATTCGAGTAGCATGACTTGCAGGCCTGCAGCCTTGCAGGGCCATACTTTGGTACTATGTTATTAACACAATATAATGCAACATTTGATTCACAGGGTATATGCCGTCAGGTTAACCAATGTGAGTCTGGGCCTCGATTCTTTTGCTGCTAACTTGAACGTAGTTTTCGACACTGACACTTCTTTTACGCTATTGGCCGACCTAGTTTACAATCTTCTTATTGAAAAGGCAAGTTTGTTTGTTTTTTTTTTCGTTGTTGGTCTCGCAAGTTCACAAGTTCAGAATAGAGTTTGATGTTTGTTTTTTTTTGGATGGTTCTATTGGGTTTCAGTTCAACTCACAGGTAAAGGACAGAAGGCTGGGAGTATATCCAGATAGTGCCTTTCAATTCTGGTATCTAATGACGTATGTATCCCTTACTGTAAATTCGGAACATACCATAATCACACTGTTTTCTCTTCTATAACCTCATTGAACTAAGAAGTTTGTTCATGGTTCATGTAGCTCAAAACAAGATGACATAATTGTTCCTGCTATTAGTCTAAAAATGAAAGGCGGAGACAAGCTCTCTATCGCTCAACCATGGATTATGATCGTCGAGGTAAGCATCTGACTTGTTCATTGGTGGCCTATCAAAGTTGACTCGGCTGACTAGTATCTGATAGAGGAACTTCAGTATAAATGAAATCCAAATTGGCTCGGTCCGATCAAAATTTGTATTCATCAAACTACCCTCACCAGTCAGTCAGTCAGTCACCTCTAGCGATCTGATAATAACACCCAAAACATAACCATCGCGACTTCAATTCTTAAACATACCTGAAATGATCTACGTTCGAGGATACCTTTATTCTCTTCCCTTCCCTTACTTTGACATATTGTTACGCCTAAATGCATGCTTTTGAGCAAGTGAACTATATATGGAGAGATCTCCCTAGAAATTTGCATAAGATGCACTCATTTAAAAATTTGTTTGCTTGATAAGATGAACTTCTTTATGACTACTTAGTTACTTATTATTCGGTTCTATCTCTCTTTTGTAAGATAAAAAATGTTTTGTACTCTATTATATTCTATTTTGAGAAAATGGTTTTGTTAGTAATCTGAGTAATTTGTGTGACTGTCTCATGACTTACTTTGTTTTTTTTGTTGAGTAAAGATTGATGGTTACAAATTCTCGGATTGGACTTGGTTGATGCTATAACATGCTCAATGAAGGAGAAGGTAGAGAAGTAAACCTTCAATGTAAAAATTGAATGAAGTGTGTGTTAAGTAGATGATTAATGTATTAAGTTTCTTATGACTGACAACTGCCAAAATATAACATTTGTCTATATAATTTAATTTTGATTGTTGATGTTCATACAAACTGTATTATTAGGCTCCCATTATAATTTTTTTTTTTTTTAATTTGAGAAACGGCTACGGTTGTTCACATATAACCGTAGCCTTTTCTCACTTAAGGCTACGGTTGTTCCTATATAACCATAGCCTTTTCTTAACATACGGCTACGACTCACTTAAACAACCGTAGCCTTTTTATTTTAGGCTACGGTTGTACAACCGTAGCCTTAGAATTTTAACTTACGGGACGGCTACCCCCTGTTTTACTATGGTTGTACAACCGTAGCCTTATGCCATTTTTAATCGTGGTCATATGCGTTTTTTGTACTAGTGATATAAGAAGAAAATGAGGTTTGGAAAGATCATACCATGTGGTCTTCATATTCCTCATGCCTTGAATATGGCGTAGTCGGTCCAATGTGATAAGAGTGAACAACAAACAACAAATATATAATATATATACATTTCTACACTACAAAAGGGAAGAATATGTTTTTGGATTTTTGAAATTTTTTCAAATTTTTATCATTTTTGAAATAGGTGTTAGAAAGTGTTAGAATTCCCCATCCCCACCCTTAGAATGGACATTGTTCCCAATGGACAAAACAACAGAGGATTATGCAAATGCAATGAAGTGATGCATGATTCTATACTAAATGCACTCTACATGTGAAATATTTACATGTGGTAAAAATATACAAGTGATGCAAACTAAGCTAAACTATATGATGCATGCTTTCTATTGTTCAGAGAGCTAATTTGAATTAACTCGGGTTGCTTGTGACTAAACTTCCCTAAACCGGTTAAATTTGTAAGATTCATTAACCTCTTATTAGACATCTCTAATAACTTTATAAGATTTAGTTTAGTCATAAACTAATAAGATCTTATGCAAGCATAATATTATAATGCATAGTAAGAAGAAAGCCGATCTACTTACAATGAGGGCTGAAATGGATATGCTAATTGGACTCCTTCCGAATGAGTCTTCTTTAAGAAAATCCAAATGCTCCAAGAAAACCCTTAGATCCAATGGTAGGATCTACTCCTCAAGGATTTGTACCAAGGTAATCACTCTTAATACATACACTAATTTAAATACTAGAATTAGTATATGACCCCTGAAAATTAATAACTAATATTATTGATTACTACTACTAGTAATGGTGGAATAATATTAGAGATTTGTGAGATTTTCATTTTAATTGTTCATGCCAATTTTTGGAGAGATTATGTAAAATTATTAATATAATTTTTGGGCAAGAATGAATAATCAATGAAAAAGAAGAGAAGACTCTCCTTTTTCACTTGGGTGGCCGGATGGTATGGGGTAGGATGCCCAATACATTTTCAAGTTTTTTTCTTCTCAAGATCGATTTAGGCATGCAAGCCTATGATAAGTAAGGCATCATTGTGTTTCTTTTAATCAAATGAACAAAACACAATCATCCCCTTAACCACCCATTTACACGGCACCCTTAGGATAAAATGGATCTATTTTAAGTTTGTCAATTGTTCAATTTGTGTAGTGTGACATATTGGACATGTTACTAGACATGTTGTTTAATAATGCATTTTTAACTTATTAAAAATCATTATATAAACAAAATAAATCATACACAAAAATTAACTAGTAATTCATGATTACAAGTACTTAAAATGGGTCATAGAATTATAAATCACAACTACTTGTATTTATAATAAACCATTCATTCTTATTTTAATTGTTTCATAAACAATAATAAAACCTAAGTAATAAAACAATATAATTACTTAGTACGAATCTTATTTCATCGAATTACAATAAGATACGTATTCTTACTCACAAAATTATTTGTTCAATTTTAAGGAATTAATTAACTTGTATCAACATACAATTAATTAATTAATCAATTAAGAGTGTTACCCTAGAGGTATTACCTTAAGGGATCAACTGATCACCACCGTCACACGACAGTAATATCAAACTCTAGTCAGCCAATCATTACCGATTAATGTGGATCAGCTGACAATAAAATATTACTTTCCCTCAGCATTCTTAATATGAGATTTAAACATGTGATCGCATTATTGTTGAGGACACATACTCCAACAATCTCCCACTTGTCCGCGACAAGTGTGCGTCACCAATTCTCTTGTCCTATTACTATCTCCCACTCAATGCAAGGTGTTTTGCAGGTCGTACTTGCATTTGATCACCAATTCTCTTGACCCCAATTACGAAGATCGTAGAACATAAATCAAAGTCACTCTGAAACTGTGCCATCTTGGGCGAACAGTCTTTAGTCAAAGAATCGACTCACAAGAATACTATAGTAGCTCTCGCCACGACCAGGCTATAAAAATTTCCAGAACTCTATAAGCGGTCATAAGCCCGACAGAGTGTCCCATACAGTCTGTCTATGTGATCGACTAGTCATCTCTCATGACTATGGCACTTGAACTTGCAATCAATCGCATCACACTCTAGTTACTTCGAGATGTCACCTCTTTTAAGTAACTAGGGGCGAATACTATGTTAATCCACTTCACTTTAATGGGGTTCAATATTTTCTCAACAACCCATTTGGATGTAACAAAGTAATAATAGAGTATAATATAAAACTTAAACGATGAATGCATTATCACATATGTAAAATTGGCACCATATAAATTACTACATAATCTATAATCCAAACTTAATATTGTATATAACTACACATCTCAACTCAATTGATATGCCATGACTTATCATGCTTAGCCTATAAAAAGGTCTTGGTTAGCAAGTTTTAGCCATATATTGCACTTTCCCTAACCTTACTATATACAATTTCCCATTTTGTATAATCTTTATTATGATAACCTTTTGAGTATATGTCTAAATCTAATCTAGATATAGGCTCTCTTGCCTTAGGATAGCTCCCACTGTCCTCACATTGTATGGGATAGGACCTTTGGTTACTGGAATGAACTACCATAGTTCCTCCGATTCATAAAACCGAATCCTAATATCATCCCTTCCTTCTTGCATATCTCATTATTGCAAGTGTACTCAATTTCCGTTGTTAATCCCTCATTGTTCTACTGCCTAGAACGTTTCTAGCATATCTGCTCCTTAAATAATATAGCCAAGATGGTTTTCTAATCATCCTTATGTGTTTTAGAACATGGTTTTAGTGTAACTCCTTGCACATAAATCCATCTCAATTCTAAATGCTTAGCTTTATATCTTTAGTGCTCCAAGAGTACTAACCAATGAACTATATGGTTATATAGAGATTTCTTTAAAAATTTGATTTGTAACTTTTCGTCATACTCCAAGTATACGAAATTTAAGAATGGTGATACATCTAAGGGTAATGAATTAATCCCGCAGTGGAAGCAAGTGGATTCAATTTCTACAGGTTCAATACCTTTGAACTTGACTAGACTCTTATCAATATAAGAGTATTTATTTAACGCTAATATCCTCTCAGAACTATCTTGTAGGTCTGGATACCTTAAAGATGTATTATTCTTCTCCTAAGTCTTACATCATTCACAAAGATCAATATGACCCTTACATATAAGACTAACAACACCACATTACACCCACTAAACTCCATGTATAAACAGAACTACTCGATAATTCGAGAAATATTTATCACATGATCAAAACATACAATTCAACTCTTTGACATCTACTTAAGACTTCCTCTTAAGTTCGCATCCGACTTTAGGATAGTTGCGATTTACAAAACTCATGCAAGATGATTTTAAAATCCAACTATATCAAATCATATCCGAATACAATGAAGCATTGTTGTTGCAAGCAAAACCCTTGCCACCAACCAACCAAGCTAAATAAACATTTTCATGTTTATGCTTGCTTCGGACTTTTGCGGAGTTGGAACTAGATAAAGCATCATAATAAGTTACAGGTTTGTTATTTTCTAAAATAACATAACTCCTGTCCACTTAGATTTCGAAGAAATATTTACTGATTTTGACAAGGAAGGAACGTCTTCCTACGTCTTATTCTCAGTTTGTGGCTCTTGAACATTTTTTCCCACTCTATCTATAAGAAATAATCCTCTTTTCTCTAATAGATAGCATCACGAGCCACAAACCCTTTGTTTTCGTGATCATGTATGAAGAGAGACCCCACGTTCATTATCGAAACAAGCTACAATTTAGGTACCATGCCTAACCATATCACATATGAAATGTAGATGATTGCTTTAATTATGTTTTGTTTTAGTGGAATAAGTAAATACTAGACAAATTGTGATAGAAACTACTTCCAACTTATTAGTAAAGATTCAATCATATCGTATAGGATTCTTTGTCACTTTCTAATATTATGAAGGTGAACTTGTGATACCATATCACACTCCTTTTGGTGCATATAAAAGTCTTCACTTTATTGTTCCCTATATTAACAAAGTACTTATACTTTGGTCATAATTTCTAGGTTTTGATACTTTCAAACATTCATTGAACTTGTTCAAACAATTTCTCTTCTTACCTCATTAAGTGGATACCAAGTATCTACCTAGTTCGTTGGTAAAAGAGATGAAGAAGTAATAACCCTTTCTGATTGAATTGTATTTAACCATACACATCAAAGTGTAAATAGGGCGAATATCTTGCTATATTCATAATTCTTTTCTAGAAAGAAGTCATGAATTAATCTTGCTTTGAATACAAGATTCACACATACCATGAGATTCCCTATCAAATGGTTTGGGACACTAGTCTAAACTAGTCTCTAAATGCAATTTCAATCGAGAATCGAGAAATAATTGGGGTCACCAATTTGAGTCTTATACAATGAGTACACTATAACACTTATATGTCTATGGATGAAATGACAACTACCCTTGTTCCATTCATGTAAATTTCTGAATTTATTCTTGCTAGTCGTCATACGATTATTCAATGTTAGGATTCTAAGTGTTTAAAAAACCCTCGGATTGTGTTATGAACACATCCTCCTCTAAATACCCATTTAGAAAGGTGGTTTTGACAACCTTTTGCCATATTTCATAATCATGAAATGTGGTATTTTCTAACATTGTTCACAAATTTGTATCAAATACTCATGACGTGATAATTCGCAAGAAGGCTATGACAATGTCATACATATTTACGAAGGAATATGTTGGTGTCACACGACCAACTTCCTTAATCGTTACTTATTTAGGAATTTGTCTCTATTTTTGGTGTCTAACACTTTCTCTTTCAAGCCTAGTTCTATCCTTAACAATTAAGATAGATACTTTACTTCTTATTGCTCCCACTCACTTCAAGAATTTCTACTTGATGAAAACTTATCTTCATATAAATTCCTAGTTAATCCTTTACAAGGATGAACTTTATAGTGGTATTTGTTTAATCAAAATTTCTAACAAATTAATTTACCAATTTTACATTGTCATGTGCTTAACAACTTAAGTGCTTTGATGACATGTGTTTAGTTTGAGCAATAAGATTTTTGAACCATGGATGCATAGAAGATATTATCAAAACATATTTTGATCTAGTACTACTTCTATTCATATTCTTCACAAGAGAACATAGGTATGTAAGGAATTTTAAGATGTTAATCTTATAGTTGCATAGGACGATTCCTATCGAGTTCTATGGAATAGAAGGATTCCTATGGATCTAGTCCACAACCTATGATACGGTTCATTTTAGAAAGAGATTCTATTTGTCGTAAGTAATAGTGGTTTAGCGGAGACTCGTGTTACAATCGAATTGATATCACATATGTTTAGGAGCGATAATAAAGAACATAAAACAACGAAATAGTAGGAAAATCAAACATTCATCGTTATATTTAAAACATTTAATAATGTTTTAGAATTTATATAGTGACCTCTACCCAACTATTATAAATGATCCCGAGATCCAAATTCATATCAATTCGGTCACGGTGAGCCGATTCATCCCTTATCAATATAACTCGGTGGATTAATTCTTTAATCAATTCTACTTCTAGAACTCTCGGTCGATAAAATTACTTTAATATTTATCTTAAGCTTGGAACACATGCGGCTACGGTCGCGAATACTTCCGTTGAACTCAATCCAAATTTCAATGTAGTAACAATTTACCACCCACTTACCCAACGTAACAAGTTTATCACCCCGGTGAGCCGAGCCTACTTCCTTATGAAATTGGGACTCATGGTTCTACTATTTGGTAAGGCTATTTCTCAATTATTATTTAGTGAGAGGTCTTGTCAATTTATTATCTATCTCGTTTTAAGTGAACTAAAGCGGTGAACTACGATAATTATAATTGACACGGTCGATGACTCGATAAAATATAATATGCATGTGTAGTTATGGCGATTTGGCTATGTATGAAAACATATAAAATAAATGCAAAGCAAAAAGATAAAATCCTAGTATGGCCTTCCTAAAATAGTAAATCTAATAAACTATTTACAAACTCGGAAACCAACTCCTTTGGTCCCTTGAAATTCATTTGGCACGCACTTCAAGGCAATACCATCTTTGTCGGAACGCCTTTCCGAATGGCACCATCTTCAAGGATCTCCGGGATAAATAAATCACATTAATTACAACCGAATCGATATCCCCATTCATTTCGAGAAATATCAATTAAAAACTAAGGCCATACTAAGTACAAATTACATAATTCAAAATTATATAAAATTAAAATATGACAATTATAATTAAAATTCAGCATTAATATATGTATGAAACATGTCATGTGATGTGCTAAATCGCCCTATTTAAGCTAATATCGTATATTCGGTCCGGTTTTATGGATAATTGTGACTATTAACTTATTAAAATCACACAATATTACATAAATCAAATCTATGTCCAAGTTAATTACCCCAACCTTCTTAGGACTCAAAAATTTAGTCTTCACTAAATATTTGACAATAATTCAACTTGATATTATATTATTGCTCTTTAAACACTATTTTCATAATAAAAATAAATAATTCCCAATAAGTCATAAAAATTCGAAAATTTCAAAATCGTAATTTTGTATATTCTGGAAAATTTCCAACATTCCAAAATTTTAATAAAAATTTGCCCTTAGATTATTTTAATTTATTTCACAAATAAATCGTATAATACATAATTTTAACCCTTTAATTCCAAATTAAACATAAAATTGTGAAATAAATCAAAATTAAAATTTTGAATATTCTAAATAAGTTTCTAGAACCTGGAAATAATAAATTTCAAAAAATGAATTACAATTATGACTATTTAAAGTTCCTATTTATCAATTTTACAATATAAAAATCAATAAACATCCAAATTAAACGAAATTTGACATGCAACTTTAGATCTGATGTTCATATGACATATACAACATTGGGAAAAAATTTCATGCCATAAAATTTATTTTAGCTATTTTTGCTAAAATAGTCACTATTTATGTGATTTTTACATCTAAAAATCATAAATCATGCAAAATGAAACCATCTTATTTCAAAATTAACATACAGTGTGTAAATATTGCATGTGACAACATACTAAAATTTCATGGGCATAAACGAAGTCTACCATTTTTAACCTAAATACCTCTATTTAATCAATTTTTATCATGTAAAAATCATAAATCATGCAATATAAAACCATTTTATACGGAATTTTACATACAATGTGTAAAATATGCATGTGAGGTCATGTAAAAGTTTCAAGGTCAGAATCATAGTCTAACTAATTTTAGTATTTTAAGTGTCATTTTATTCAATAAAATGTAATAAAAATACTAAAAATAAATTAAAGAGCAATATTTATACCATAAATCATCAAAATGACCTAAAATCAATTTAGGACCAGAATGTTATTCATGCAAAAAATTTCGTGGTATTTATCCTCATAAATCACAAATTTCTAGTAGACAATAACCATTGCTCTAATACCAATTGTAACAACCATTGCACTGATGCCAATTATAAGATTCATTAACCTCTTGTTAGATATCTTTAATAACTTTATAAGATTTAGTTTAGTTATAAACTAATAAGATCTTATGCATGCATAACATTATAATGCAAAGTAAGAAGAAAACCGATCTACTTACAATGAGGGCCGAAATGGATATACTAATTGGACTCCTTCCGAATTAGTCTTCTTTAAGAAAATCCAAATGCTCCATGAAAACCCTCAGATCCAATGGTAGGGTCTACTCCTCAAGGATTTGTACCAAGGTAATCACTCTTAATACATATACTAATTTAAATACTAGAATTAGTATATGACCCCTTAAAAGTAATAACTAATATTATTGATTACTACTACTAGTAATGGTGGAATAATATTAGAGATTTGTGAGATTTTATTTCTAATTGTTCATGACAATTTTTGGAGAGATTATGTAAAATTATCAATATAATTTTTGGGTAAGAATGAATAATCAATGAAAAAGAAGAGAAAACTCTCCTTTTTCACTTGGGTGGCCGGATGGTATGGGGTAGGATGCCCAATACATTTTCAAGTTTTTTCTTCTCAAGATTTAGGCATGCAAGCCTCTGATAAGTAGGGCATCATTGTGTTTCTTTTAATTAAATGAACAAAACACAATCATCCCCTTAACCACCAATTTAAACGGCACCCTTGGGATAAAATCAATCCATTTTAAGTTTGTCAATTTTTCAATTTGTGTAGTGCACTACTACAAATAGTGGAATAAGTAACACTAGATAGAGAACACCTTAATTGGATAAGCGTCTTCTAGATTAATAGAGAACGCTCCAAACACAAATCTGTTATTTAAAACTAAAATATAGAACGCCTATGATAATAACCATTATCTATGTGATGGGTACAAGGAAGCGCCTATTCCTAATCCTATTATTATATTAATTTATTAATTATTAATTATTAATTTATTGTATTTACTTGAATATTGAATAATATGAACTAAAAAGGCTAAGATTTTCCAATACGCACACAGCACAACACTCCATTAGCTTTATTTTTTAATTACTTCTCTTTTAGGCGGTTACTTTCCTTCCTGTTTCCTCCTAAAAAGTTCGCGCGCTGCTTCCTCTGCTGTTCGTTCGCTCTGCTGCACTACGTCACCTCCTTCATCCTTTTTGTTCTCTTCAATTGCTAAGTTTGTCATTCTTGTCTAATTTTTCGTTTTCAGTTTCAGTTTCTAATTCCCAATTTGTGTTCTTCTACTGTTCGTTTTCAATTGGTAAGTTGATACAAACTAGCAATGAGTAATTCTTAGAAGAGAAATTAAATTAGCGTAATCCAAATAGAATAGACCATAACTCAATGGTTATTTGTCACAATTGGAATTGATATCTATTAGAGAGTTACTTGTATATTTCTCCTAATTTGAAAGGAGTAATAATGATGTCGTTGTTGATTATGATGATGGGTAGGGATTATGAAGTAGTAGTTTCTCTTGCAAATGTATTCTGAATATCAGGGGCGGAGCCAATAGCTAACAAGGGGTAGCGACAAACTTAAGAAAATCGTTTAAGAAGATTATAAGCCTGTCATTAGAGCAGCGAGTAGGATGTGTTGTAGTGGTGAGGGATGACTATAAGGCCTACCATATGCATGTGTACAGGGGTTCAAATCCAACCGTAGTCATTTGACTGTGTTTTTATTTTTGCCATTGTTAACCCTATACGGAGTATGTGTTTTTGTTTTTTTTGTAAACTTCCAAATCGTTAATGTTCATTATCTTCGGGTTTTTGCCATTGTTTAGCCTATACGAGTATAAGAAGTATGTGTTTTTGTTTTTTTGTAAACTTCCAAATCGTATATGTTCATTATCTTCGGGTTTAGTAAACTTCCAAATCGTAGATTTTCGCAAGTACGTCTATAATATAATTTTATGGCTCTCATACAACATTTGGTATTCGAGTAGATTTTACGTAGACGATGCATGAAAGATACCGAGTGATACTGAGTTTTAGTATTAATCTCTCACAAATCTTACATATGTAATATAACCTTCACCAACAAAAGATAAAAATATGCAAAGACAATAGTGTATACATGAGAGATCGTCGTACTACAGAATGACACTATCTTCATTTTTCATTTTACAATGTTGATAGAATTGTGCCAGCTTTGTAAAATTTGGTAAAAAATGGGAATAGTTTGGTAGGAATAACAAAATAATGAGATAGATGGTGGTGGATAAATAAGGTAGTAGATGATTTTAAATACTTGCATTTTGGGCTGTATATCAACCATAAAATTCTGGCTCCGCTCCTGGTGAATATAAGTTGTTACGTAACTCTCCCTGGAGACGACACTATCCGTTTAAGCATAAAACGGATAATGTCGTCTTAATTGAGAATTTTTTTATGTTTAATGGGTAAAACATCAAAAATTAGAAATAATTGGGTTTTATATATTCGTGTTAATCTTGTGAGTAGTATTTTGGCAAGCTTTACTTTGTCTATGATACTATATTTAATTTACTAAATGACTCTACTTCGCTTTAAATTTATCAGTATATCCCATGTTTAACCTACATAAAACTCAATAGTTATACTCAATGCCTTACTGCTGTTTTTCTTTAACAATTTTTTTAAACTTTATAGAGGTTAGAATGGATTCCATACCTACGCCTTGGATTATCCACTGATGGTATGAATCCATTTAGATCCCTTAGTAGCAGCCACAATACTTGGCCGGTCATGTTGGTGACTTATAACTTGCCTCCTTCCTTGTGCATGAAAAGAAAGTTTATCATGCTGTCAATGATTATCTCCGGTCCAAAACAACCAAGAAATGACATTGATGTTTACTTAAAACCGCTCATTGATGACTTAAAGTTGCCGTGGGAAAAAGGGGTAGAAGTTTTTGATGCCAGTCGGAATGAAATGTTCAACTTAAGAGAAATGTTGTTTTGCACCATCCAATATTATCCGGCATATGGTAATCTTTCTGGTTATTCGGTCAAAGGGGAATACAGTTGTTGTATATGTGAAGATGGCTGGAAAAGGAAGTGGTTAACGTCATCGAGAAAGATGGTTTACTATAATCATCGTTCATTTCTTCCTGATGATCATGAGTATCGTAGGTTAAAAAAAGCTTTTAACGGAGAACAAAATTTTGAAACTCGACCAAAAGTCTTTTCTAGCCAAGAATTGTTTGAAAAGGTAAAAGACATTCAAATTACATTTGGAAAGTCACAGGTTAATAAAGGTGGAGTTCCTAAAAGGGGTACAAGAAGTGTTCATGTTTTTGGCGTCTTTCTTATTGGAGATTTCTATTTGTGAGACATTCTCTAGATGTGATGCACATTGAGAAAAATGTTTTTGATAGTTTGATTGGCACGTTACTGAATATCCCTGGGAAGACAAAAGATGGTCCTAACGCTCGACATGATTTGAAGAAAATGAATATTAGAAAGGAACTTCATGTTGTTGACACTGGAAAAAGGAAGTATATGCCACCTGCAGCCTATACACTATCTAAAAAGGAGAAAGTTGAGCTTTGCACTTCATTAGCGGAAGTTAAAGTGTCTTATGGTTATTCTTCGAACATTTCTTCCCTTATTCCAATGGAAAATTTGAAACTTATGGGACTGAAGTCTCATGACTGCCATGTTTTGATGGAGGATCTCTTGCCTATAGCTATTCGTTCAGTATTGCCTACGAATGTACGATATGTCATTACTCGGCCGTGCAGGTCTTTATTACTTAGTTTAGTCATTATTACTTAGTTTAGTTACTACTGTATAATTTATCATTGGATACTTATGTGTATATATATGTTTATCTTTCTACAATGAATATTTTGATATATAGTAAATATTCTTTGTTTTCAGATTGATGGCGAAGAAGAGAAAGCAAAGAAGGATTTCTAATGATGATGTAGCGAACTCTGGATCTGATGACGAATCAGATGAATGTGAGAATCGTAGAGGTCGCACAGTACTTAAAATAGTTGGAAAAGCAATTAAGAACGAGACTAAAATACCCTTACAATAGAGTCGCAATAAACAACCTGCAAGGGATAACAGGAAAACGTTCGCTTATTACATTGGTGTGGTTGTTCGTGAACGCATGAGTATCAATTATCGTGAATGGGACGATGTGCCAGAAGATAAGATTGATGAAGTTTATCATTTCACCACTGTAAGATTGTATAATTCACTAGATACTTTCAGTTACATTTTGTGTCAGTATTTCTTTTTACATGGATTATAATTTCCTGCAACCTTGAATCCTTGATTGTTGTCTCTTTGCCAAAGTAGTTCAAGGTTTCAGGTTAAAAATTGCTTAGTATAGCGAATTATTCGGAGAAAACGAGATGATAATATATGTAGTACTCCGTGGTAGTTTAGGGTAATTGGCTGAGGGTTCATTCCGTTTAATGCCTTGAGGGTAATTGGCTGAGGGTTCATTCCGATTAAGTAAACATAACAGGTTGCCGCAACTTGCAACTTGCAGACTAACCTGATGAGCTCAGATAAGCATGTTAGACACTGAGATCACACTTAAGGTAACAAATTAAGTATTTTTGATATATCGTAAACTAACCTGGGTATTTACAGATTAAAAACATTAATGTACAGCACCAAAAAAAACTAAGCTGAAATTTTTGAGGAGAAAAGCTTCCTTGATACTGTAACTGTAACACCCCATATTTTTCTTAATAATTAAATATACTAGGGTTTGTGATTGATTTTGGAAGTATAATGGGTTGATAATATCAAGGAGGTCGGAAAGGATACTTATATTATGAAGAAGAGCTTGTAAGTTTATTTAACATAATTGACATTATCGACACAATTATATATAGACATTTATTTTTGTTATAATTATATTATGAATTGTTAGACTAAAGAACTTCGGAGATAAAAAGTCCCACCGAAAGATGTACCTCGACATTTGGTTTGGATAAGAGCTCACTCTAGACAAGAAGGCGATAAGACATACTTTGACAATCCCGCTGATTTTGAAGTTGCTCAAGCAATAGTAAGAAAAATTTATTCAAGTTCTAGGCAAATGATTCATTTTGCTATCACACAATTACGCTAATAGTTTTACTTGTTTTTCATTGAAATTGTTAGAAAGCATTAGAGGCTCAACAACTTCGTGGAGAAATTGATGCCACAGGGCGAAATGATATACTAGGGAGAGCACTAAAAACTCCAGAACATCATGGTGGTTCTATTAGGGGTGTCGGATCATGTGTTACAAATAAGCAATACTTTGGGTATAACAAACCAATACCATCCAGCAAATTGCAAATTGAACTTGGTATCATCAAATCACAATTAGCTGAGGTGGTAAACAATCATAAATTGTTGTTGTCTTACTTAGCGTCTGGTGAAATTAGCACTGAACAATTGAAACAATTAGCTGTTATACCTGGCGTCCAAGTCTCTGGTGATTCTAGTGTTGCTGGAAATAGGTTGAGTAACTATGGGTCTGATGATGGTTATTATCAAGGGCTTCAGGATACCCACTTTCAACTTTGCCAAAAGAGTGGCTTGGGTGGTTTTAGTGGTAATGATCATTCTGACAAATAACTTCAAAGTTCCCACGACAAACTTCCACCAAAAAAAAGTTCAAAGGAAAGATGTACAAGAGGAGACATATAAGGTTCAAGAGAAAGAAGTTCAAACTGAGACATATCGTGTTGCTTGGCCTGAGCATAAGGATGATATGTTGCAAAATGATAAAGTTGTTACGGATCAACCATTTCCGAAGGTAAAATGGAATGTTAATTACATAGCATTGTGTTCAAATCTCATTTTTTCCAATCTACTATATGATACAAAAACTAATAGGGTTACTTGGCTAGGGTGATGATAGATTGTATTCTTTGGTAATTGAGAGTGGAACATGGGTCCATATAGTTGCCTTTGGTGATGTGTATGTTCCAAATGAAAGAGAAGTGGTCAAGCATCATTACAAACCAGTACCAATTGGTTTTTATAGAGTATGTATTAGAGAAGAAATTAACCTAAATGCTCTCTTGCCATGTCCTGAAGGGGAAATAAAATTTATTTGCCAAGGGAAGGGTTATTTTCTTATCTGGCCAGTGCACTTGATTTTCCCGATACAAAAGGTAACGTAACTATAAATTGTATCTTCTCCAGCTTTTGTATAGAACTAATTGCTTTTGTATAGAATTAGTTAACCACCGGGAATGCTCTGTTCCACTTCTCTGCTTGTTTCGCACCTAGTCCCCCTTCCGTTCTGAGACAAGCTTGTCTTTTGTTAATGTTCTATATGCTTGTTTTAGTGCAACCATTCTTATATTCTAAATAAATATCGTGGGAAAACAATGCCATATTTCGAAATTATGATTGGATGCTGCTTGTAAACTCGTCTTCCTTAAGAAAGAGACCTAAAACATTATCTGAGATGTTCGAGACTTGGCTTTCTTGGTGCTGCTGTCATTAGCTACACGTGTGTATTTGCAAGTGCTTAGAAACAGTTTGAGCGGTAATTATTAAGAGTTAGTTGTTAGTGTCGTGACCTGACGATCCTAGATGGTTGTTGTTGTAGATTTGTAGATTTTCGCCTAATATAGTTATGTTTGGATGGACAATAATGCAGCTTATAATTCTTTGGAGAGGCTCAATGTCTATTGCAACCATTCTTATATTCTAAATAAATAATTTTGTATATATGTTATATGTCAAGGAGAATGAGCAAGTCCGGATGGAATTCAATTCAACACATTCACGCTCTCCATCTTCACAAACATCATCCACTCGAAAGTATCCAATCACTCATGCTGATAAGTTAAAGGTGACCACTCGTTTACTACAAGTTTTCAAGGATGTAGCTATTGGCATGAAAAAGAACGGAAAAACAAAATCTTTCATAATTCCGTCTAGAGTTTTTCAAATCGAGCAATGTCTTAGTCTGGACTATGAAGACATGCTTGATTGGTGCTTTTAAAAGAAGATTGGATCATCTCATATATCCATTTTAATGATGTAAGTGTATTTATATTGTATTTCGATATTTACACTTAAATATATAAATTATTATTTTTTGGATGGGTTAAATGTTTTTCAATGTTCAAGGTATCTGAGTGAGATGGTTCACACCGAAGGAATCTCGGGGCTTTATGGATTTTGTGACACGAACTATCTATCCCCGCTAACTCCGATGGAGAATGAAGATGATCGATAAGATTATCTATCTAGGGTCTTTGCGTGCAATAATGGCAAAAACAAAAACCAACTCTGTTTTGCGCCTTATCATGAAGGGTAACTAATTTGCTTTAGTATTTGTAATAATTATATATTCTATTGCTATTTTCTTGACATGTTAAATTTATATGTGAGATGAGATGGGCATGCTAATAACTAGCCCGATTCCTTTTCTCCTTTTGTTTTATATCAATTATTTTTGTTTTTATGTGTAGTCTACATTAGATGTTGGCTATTATTTGTCCATGGGTTGGATTGGTGCATTGGCTAGATCCAGCAGGAGTAGAAAATGAACCTCCTGAATTTGCTCAAAACATAATCAACAAGTATGTTAGATGTTTGACTTATATCTCAATATTACCCCAACCCCCCTAAATAGCTATATTTATATTTGAGTTTAAGTACAATTATTATTTTTTTGCTTAACATTTGAAAATAAAGGGGGATCATTAAGTTTAGCATGGAACACAGAAAAGATATCATAAAAATGAAGAAAAATCCCTACATTAAGTGGAAAAAAATTGAGGTATTGTATTTCACATGCATTTTTATAGTACTTGGATTACCACAATTTATATTAGCGATGAATGACAAAAAATTTTCTTGTGAAATAGTGCCCTCGTCAACCACTAGACACAACTGATTGCGGATATTATGTGTGTCGCTACATGATTGAGATAATAGAATCCATGCAGCTATTTGTTCCTGACAAGGTATTGTACACGCTCCTTGCTTAACATACAAGTGTGGGTATAGCCCCTTTTTTTTAGTTTTCTCACAATACTTTTGTTTTGAATTATTGTAGTATTTTGATAAAGTCCCTTCCACTTATTCTCAACAAATGATTGACGAGCTTAGGGAGATGTGGATTTCATATGTTAATGAAAATCATCAGCCGGGTAGCGACGACGACGATTATGATATTTTTGAGTTGTAGCTTGATAGTATTTTTTTTGGGTTCTATACTATCATAGAACTTTTTTTCTCAGTAGGAAACTTCGAGTTTATTTTTCGTACTAAGTATGTTGAGTTGCTTTATTGGCCAATGATACACTTTTTTGGTGATCAAGAATATAAAATGTAGCCGCTTTGGTAAATTGCTTGGATTGGTGACAATTTTGTGAGCATGCATTAGCTCAAATTTGCCTTATTGGAAATTTTTATGATTTTTGAGTTCAAGGCTCTTGTTGGGTGACTTCTTCACAATTTACATTATCGTACAGGTTTTCGTCTCATCACAGTGGCAACTTACATGCATGATTCGATCATATCATATAATTTACTTTTATTGGGTATATAATATTAAAAATATTTATTTTTTTTCAAAAGGAAAAAGTTAGACAACAGTGATCTATCTCGTATGTTCTCTATTATATGGGATAGAGAGCTATCATCCTTGATAACCGTTCTCTAAGGTACAAGAAAGATAACGCCTCCCAATTGTAAGTGTTCTCTATAGTACATGAAAACAAAATGCCTAACACAATAAGCGTTCTCTAATGTATAGCATATAAAACACCCCCCTCGCCCGTTCTCTATACAATAGAGAACACTGAGTTGGAGAACGCCTAAGGGGCGTTTTCTAAAGCCTTTTTCAATAGTTCTCTAAGCCTTTTTTAGTAGTAGTGGTGTGACATATTGGACATGTTACTAGACATATTGTTTAATAATGCATTCTTAACTTATTAAAAATCATTATATAAACAAAATAAATCACACACAAAAACTAACTAGTAATTCATGATTACAAGTACTTAAAATGGGTCATAGAATTATAAATCACAACTACTTATATTTATAATAAACCATTCATTCTTATTTTAATTGTTTCATAAACAATAATAAAACCTAAGTAATAAAATAATTTAATTACTTAGTACGAATCTTATTTCATCGAATTATAATAAGATACGTATTCTTACTCACAAAATCATTTGTTCAATTTTAAGGAATTAATCAACGTGTATCAACATACAATTGATTAATTAATCAATTAAGAGTGTTACCCTAGAGGTATGACCTTAAGGGATCAACTGATCACCACCGTCACACGACAGTAATGTCAAACTCTAGTCAGCCAATCATTACCGATTAATGTGGATCAGTTGATAATAAAATATTACTTTCCCTCAGCATTCTTAATATAAGATTTAAACATGTGATCACATTATTGTCGAGGACACATACTCCAACAAAATTAATGGTTGAAGTTTGGCCATAACGCCATCCATGCAATGCTATGTAAATTGCAATTTGTCATTTTGGATTTTCAAGTGGGAACAAAAATTATCATCACCTTGATGTTGTTAAGGTGGAAATAGTCCTTAAATTTTACAAGGACACTAACAAAGGCCGAAATCGAAACAACAATGATTATTTAGATTAAGTTAGAATGCAATTTCAATTTTTGACATAAAAATGAGAGAGGGAAAAGAAAAGCTCACACAAGTCACGGTGGGTGCCTCTTGCCCACTCCACCAAGCTAATGAACTTATTCACTTGTCGCTATCCTCTCCTCCAAGATCATCATCCCAATTTGCTATAGACTCATCACTTTCGTAGAAATCCATGAACTCGTCCCCATCACTATTAACCTCCATGGTGTCACCATTACTCGATCCCTCTCTTTCTCCATTGCAATTGCCATTTGCTCCATCATTTCTATGAATCAAATTTGAAAAGAGTATATCAATTTGATCCCAAGAGGGGAGTGCACCCTCTTCATCAATTTGCCCTTAGCGGGCCATCCGGTGGAAGCTAGGATAGAGAGCATAGTAGGTGTCTACCTTGTCGTCATATTGTTGGCAATGCAAAGCTTGGATAAGACTCGTGGCAAAATCATCCTTGGAAGAATGAATGGATTGGGATGATTGTAGGGTTGGTAACGGAAAGGGTAAGGAGGGATAGTGATATTTTCTTGCTCATTCCTTTGAGGTTCATTTGCTTGTTGTTGTCTTTGAGTAAGAGGTGGGACTTGATTTGCTTGACTTGCGCTTCCAGGTACTAGACAGGATGGTACTTGGGAAAGATTAGAGGGTTGCTTCCCTTAGTCAACCATTTTATTTTCCGCTCATAGCCTACATAGGCTATCCAATGATGATGTTGAAAAAGGAGCATTTCATTAATCTTAGTACTACCCGAAAGATGCATATAAGAGTTATTGTTGTTGAAGTTCGGGTTGAAGAACTTTGAAAGTCTCGTCACTAGGCCTCCATTGACGATATATTTCATCCCACTATAATTCCCGTTTCTAAACCGCGCCCATCTTTCGAGTAGCACTAATGGGGCATTGAACTTATAACCACTTTTTCCTTAGATTTTAAAGTAAGACTCCATAAAAGTGAGATCAAGCTCATTCATAATGGCGGGGTCACGGCGAGCAAGTAGGGTGCTCGCTATGAATCGATAAGTGAACCGAATGATAGGGTTTTGAATATATGAAGCTGAGCAATCCTTGATTCTTGACAAATCTCGGCCCGTTAATGTTGGAGTAGTGTCCTCCACAATAGTGCGTCTACATAATAAATATCGTGCGAGGAATATCGGGGATTTATTTTACATATTTGTCAGCTGGTCAACGTTAATCGGTAATGATTGGCAAACTAGAGTTTGACATTACTGTCGTGTGACGGCGGTGACCAGCTGATCCCTTTAGGTCACACCTATAGAATGATGCCCAAATGGAAAAACTAATTATTTGTATGAGACACAATTTAATTAAATCCTTGTATTAATCGACTTTTAAATAAGTCGTGTGAATATATTATTTAATGACGAGTTACGAACTCGGGCCAAGTGGATTTATTATTTAATCATTCGATAATTAATTAATAAATATTAATTGAAATTTAGTAATTAATAGTTAATTAGTTAAATTTCTACGGCATGTGTATATATGTTTTGAGGCGGA
Organism: Silene latifolia; assembly: GCF_048544455.1. Lineage (NCBI taxonomy): Eukaryota > Viridiplantae > Streptophyta > Magnoliopsida > Caryophyllales > Caryophyllaceae > Silene > Silene latifolia. The sequence continues at coordinate 160,534,212 of NC_133536.1, read as the reverse complement.
GGTAATTAGCTATTTAAATTTACAAGAGGTTATAAAATTAGCTAGTAACGGTTCCATTGACACATTTTATATCGATAAAATGGTCTAATGATTACTTAATAGTTGAGTGGTCATTAGTGGTTAATTTGTATTATTTAAGTGTTAAATAATCAAATTAATATTTAATTATATATGATAATTAAATATAAGACTTATAAGCATTTGTGGGACAAATGTCGAAAATCGAAATGGACCAAATAAGGTCCATACGGACTGGTTTTATGAGGGACTTTTATGTCCAACACTTGTCAACTTATTTTGACAAGAAACACATGGAATGTTCTTCATTTCTTTAAATTTCATGGTCTATAAAGACCCAACTCATGCAACATCATTTATGATGACAAATTGAAGAACAATTTGTTCTATTTACCTCTATTTGGCCGGTCCATTTATGTAGGTTTAAGACCAAATTTTTCCTCAATATCACATCACATTTTCATCTTATAATCATCACATAATACTAACAAAATATAATATAAATCAAATATTATTAGTGTAATAATATTGGTTGTGATATACAAGGTTTTATACTAATATTATCTAGTAAATAAAATTAGTATTTTTTGGGCTAATCTTGGGTGTAATTAAAGGAGGTATTCAACTTTGGGTACTTAAGGTTGGAGGATCATCCTTATCATTTTTATAGCTCAAGAACTACAAAGGTAGGAGACCTTTATAGTGCCCAAACTTGCCATTTTCTCAATGTAAGAAAATTTCTATCTATTAATTCTTGCATGCATGTAGATTTTAGATCACTAAATAAAATTAACATGTAATTTTATTATCTTTAAGAAAGTCTTAATTGGTCTAAAATACTAACAATTGGTGTCAGAGCATTGTTACATACATGCATGTTGTCTTAAGACGATTTTAAGAATTTATAAGATAAGTTAATAAAATTTGATATGTTGATGTTAAAATTAGTTTTATCATAAAATATGGTCTTGCATATATATAATCTGGTCATATGATGATATGGATTGAAAATTTGGTTTATATAAATTTTTATGACATATTATAACATTTTACTACATAAAATGGCATAAAATTGTGTAAATATGCATTAGTTTTAATTAAGAGTTAATTAAATTAAGTTGCATATTAATTTTATGCATGTTTATTTAGAAATAACCACATTTATGTTCTATTTATGAGAATTAGAAATTTTGAATTAATATGATTAATTTAGGTTGTTTATTGATTTTTATTTGATAGAAAATTGGTAAATAATGGTTATTTCATAAATAAGTATTTATTTAATTTTGGGGCTCGAAATTTTTTGATTTATAGCTCCTGGAAATGGTTCCAAAATTTTCAAAAAATTTTTTTGACGTTGTTTTATTTTTATGATTTAATTTAGAATTAAATCGTAAAAGTTGCTATATTACCGATAAAATTGTGAAATGCCTTTAAATTAATTTTATAACCAAATTTTATCATCATGCATGTCATTTTGGTACAATATCAGAATGTACAAAATTTTCAAATTTATTTTTCCATAAAAAATTTAATTTAATGGAATGTTTTCATAATAACTATGAATTATTATGTTGTTTTTTGTTATAAAATGTTTTTTTAAACCCATATAATCTCAAATTAATTAGTGGAACTAGTTATTTTGAGGTTAGACCAAATTATAATGATAATTTTAACTTAAAATTGTTTTAAGAATTGATTTAAGAATTAATCATGAATTTTTAATGGTAAAAATTTCGTCTTACATGCTCAATTGATCGTTGTTGGTAAGTTAGACGATTTGGCATGACATTTTACATAATGCATTTTATTATTCATATGGATGAATGGTTTTTAAGTATTTCAATTATGTAATTTTACCTAATATGGCCATAGGTAGAAGTTGGTATTTCCCGTAATGTAAGGTAATATCGACTTGTGTTTGTAATTAATTGCGATTTTGCATCGCCTAATTTGTAATTAATTAATAGTTTTTATTTGTACTACAAATTGTATAATAGGATTTATTGTTTTACTTTGCTTGTTTTCATGTCAAATCGTCACTACATGTTTTTTTTATTTTCGTTGTTATCGATATAATTGTCTAGTATTCACCAATTTAGTCCACTTAAAAGTGATAGACAATTAAATTGATAAGATCTCTCACCTTTAAAATTGAGATTAAGCCTTACCAAGTATTAGCACCTATGAATCCCTTCTTCATTAGAGGTAGGTTCGGATCACCGTGGTACACTCTTTTTACGTCGGGTAAGTAGGGTAATAAAATTTATTACGCGTGAAAATTGTTTGGACACAACGGGCTTAATATGGGTTGAAGCGGTCCACCGTGCCCATATTTAATTCTGGGGCTAAAAGATAGGTTTTAAGAAAATCGGTCGACCAAGAGTTCTAATAGTAGAATCAGTCAAAATTGTTGACTCACCAAATTTATATAAATAAGGGATGAATCGGTCCACCGTGCCCGTATTTATATGAAGATGGGTCTTGGAATCGTTTATATAATTTAGTGGGAGATCGTTATATAAATGCCAACTTGTTAAAATTGTTTTACAAGTAAATTTTTACGATAAATGTAAATTTCCTTTCATTTCCGTTTTGTAGTAAATCACAATAGCTACTTCTAGTCAAACCGCTACAATCTAAAGATTCATGACTCCGTTCTTTTATGGACAAATATGTTTTAAAAGCTGGCGGTAGTAATTTTAATGATTGGGAAGAACAATTTCAATTAGCTGCCGCAGGTGATGGTAAATTACGCTACCTAGTCGATCCCTCTCCCCTTTCACCTGATCCTAGAGCCTCTGCTGATGTAAGGGAGGCATATAATGAATATCAAAGGGAATCTTCTGCGCTTAAAAATGTTTTAATTTTTGCAATGGATCCTGTCTTACAAAGGCAATGCGTCAAATTCCACAATGCTCATAAGGTGTTCTCGAGGCTTTCTACAATGTTTTCTCAAGCCCCGAGGATTATTCAACAACACACCGTTGTTCATTTTTTTGAGGCTAACCTCAAAGATGGACAACCTGTGAGTTCACACGTACTTAAAATGATTGAGTATGTGGAAACTCTAGATGGGTTGGGATGCAAGATCCCTGATGAGCTTGTGGTGGACCGAGTACTCCACTCTCTCTCGCATGTCAAAGGATTTACCCAATTTAGGGTAAATTATAATATGACTAACATGAAGAAAATTCTTCATGAGCTCCATTCTTTGCTTGTGCAAGCAGAGAAGGACATGGGATTGAGTGGGAGTATGAGGAAGGACGTGGTTGCGATCAACGTGAAGGGGAAGAAGAAGTTTAAGAGGAATAGTGGTAAGAAACCAGTACAGGTAGAGGGTAAAGGCAAGGTTATTGCGAATAGCTCTACCAAGCCTAAACCTAAGAAGGGTAATCCTCTTAAACATACTTGTAATTATTGTAACAACAGGGGACATTGAAGGCGTAATTGCCCCAAATACTTGGATGACGTCAAAGCTGGCATTGTGAAGCGAACATGTAATTTATCAACCAAATCTTTTATGATAGACATAAATTATGCTTCAAATATAACTTGGGTATTAGATACTGGTTGCGGTTCTCACTTATGTAATCACTTGCAGGGCCTAAAAAGCGTAAGGAAGGTAAACAAGGGTGATGTTGATCTACGGATGGGTAACGGATCTAAAGTAGCCGTCGTTTCAGTATGAACTTATGTACTTAATTTAGCTTCGGGTTTGTAGTTGTTTCTAAATAATTGTTATTTCGTACCAACATTGTCTAGAAATATAATATCAGTATCTGTATTAGACGCATGCAGAAGGTTTTAATTTTGTAATAAAAGACAAATGTTATACTTTTTCCCTTAATGGGATTATATATACCAAGCTATTTCAATTAATGGTATTTATATTCTAGACACTTACAACGATGTTTATCATTTAGATAATAAAAGACTCAAAATAGGTGATCCCGATCAATCTTATTTATGGCATTGTCGATTAGGACATATCAACGAGAAACGCATTAAAAGACTAGTGTCAACTGGTATAATTAAACCTTTTGATTTCGAATCATTTGGCATATGCGAATCTTGTCTTCTTGGCAAGATAACTCGTGCACCTTTTCTAGGAAAGATATCTCGAGCTAGTGAGTTATTGGGTTTAATACATACCGCTTGTTTGAGGATGATATTCCAAGCCGGTCCTATGTTGAACACCATACTTTGTCAAGAGAGATGCAAATTTCTTCTCATGGAAATGTGATCCACCATCACTAATAATTGCTCTAGGAACTCCAAATCTTGGGAACATCACTTTCTTTAAGAGCTTGGTCACCATCTTTGCATCATCGGTTGGGGTAGCAATTGCTTCTATGCACTTGGACACGTAATCAACGACAACTAGAATGTACTTGTTCCCTTGAGATGACACAAAAGGACCTTGGTAATCAATTCCCCAAACATCAAAGATTTCAACTTCCAAAATGCCTCGTTGTGGCATCTTATTCCTCCAAGATATATTGTCGGTTCTTTGGCAAGGGTCACAATGGAGGATGAATTCTCTAGCATCTTCAAACATGGTAGGCCAATAGAAGCCTGATTGTAGGACTTTGGCAATTGTTCTCCTTGCTCCATGATGTCCTCCATAAGGAGATGAGTGGCAACCTTCCAAAACTTCTTGCACTTCCCATTATGGGACACACTTTTGATAAAGGCAGTCACTATATGCTTTGTAGAGGTTGGGATCACCCCAAAAGTATCTCTTCACTTCGAACAAGAACCTCTTTCGTTGATTGTAGTTCAATTTCGGAGGTAAGACTCCTCCTACAATGTAATTTTCAAAATCGATGAACCATGGTGTGGTATGTCTCTCAAATTGTGTGAACGGCCATGAGAACATCATCGGGAAAGGAATCATTGATTGGTGTATCTTCATCTTTGTTGTCAAATCGAATTCTTGATAAGTGATCCGCTACAACATTTTCGGCTCCTTTCTTGTCTCTTATCTCAAGGTCAAATTCTTGGAGTAACAATATCCACCTTAACAAGCGTGGCTTTGATTCTTTCTTCACCAAGAGATATCTAAGAGCACGGTGGTCCGAGAATACAATAACCTTCGATCCAAGTAGGTAGGAGCCGAACTTGTCCAAAGCATACACTATAGCAAGAAGTTCCTTTTCCGTGGTATCATAGTTGACTTGTGATGCATCAAGGGTCTTGCTTATATATTATATAGCATGTAAAGCTTTCCCAACTCATTGGCCAAGAACCGCGCCAACTGCATAGTTGCTTGCATCACACATTATCTCAAAAGGCAACTCCCAATTTGGGGGTTGAATGATTGGTGCCGAAATTAGAGTGTTCTTGATCCTATAAAAAGTTTCAACACACTCATGAGTAAATTGGAACGGGGCATCCTTAAGCAAAAGTTGAGCGAGGGGTTTTCCAATTTTGGAAAAATCTTTTATGAATCGTCGGTAAAACCCCGTATGACCGAGAAAACTCCGCACCCCTTTGACATTCACGGGTGGCGGTAATTTCTCTATCACTTCAACTTTGGCTTTGTCAATCTCGATGCCCTTTTCCGTAATCAAATGACCTAACACAATACCTTCATTTACCATGAAATGACATTTTTCCCAATTTAGCACAAGACTAACATCTTCACATTTTTGCAAGACAAGAGATAGATTATGCAAACACAAGTCAAAATCTTTCCCATAAACGCTAAAATCATCCATAAAAACCTCCATTATGGTTTCTAAGTAATCGGAAAAGACACTCATCATGCAACGTTGAAAGGTAGCGGGGGCATTGCATAGCCCAAAGGGCATTCTCCTATATGCAAATGTTCCGTAAGGGCATGTGAAGGTGGTCTTATATTGGTCATCCGGGTATATCGGGATTTGGAAGAATCCCGAGTACCCGTCAAGATAGCAAAACAATTTGTTAGAAGCAAGCCTCTCAAGCATTTGATCAATGAATGGAAGGGGGGAAATGATCCTTTCTTGTTGTGGAATTCAACTTAAGATAATCAATACACATTCGCCAACCGGTAATCTTCCTTGTGGGGATTAGATCTTTCTTATTATTTTTCACCACCGTGGTACCTCCTTTCTTAGGTACCACTTGAACGGGGCTAACCCAGAAGGAATCCGATATGGGGTAGATGATTCCCGTATCAAGCAATTTCATAACCTCCGCTTTTATAATTTCTTGCATGTAGGGATTTAATCTCCTTTATCGTTGGATGGTAGGTCTATGGTCTTCCTCTAGATGAATCCTATGCATGCAAAAGTCGGAGCTTATTCCCTTAAGGTCATCTAGACTATAACCTATAGCCTTTTCATGTTCTTTCAACACAACAAGCAAACTTTCCAATTGACTATCATCAAGTTTCTCATTGACAATCATGGGTTTGGTTTTAAACTCATCAAGGTAAGCATACTTCAAATTAGGGGGAAGGGGTTTTAGAGTTGGGGTTTGTAACTCACTTTCTACCTTTGATGGTTCATTAGGAACATCTTCCACCTCCATTACACATTCCACCCTCATTACATATTCTACCTTGGTTGCTTGTTCTTCCTTAGTGGATTGTGATGCTTCCTTGAGAATGTCATTTATCCGCATAGATTGCTCAAGAGTGAGCTCTTTGTTGGTTAAAGAGGCTTCAAGGAGGTCTACTTCCAACGCCCAATGTTTGTTTTTGGCCTCACTTGCTTCCAAGGCCTCCAATTCTTGCAAAGGGTCTTTGATGAGAGTAGTACCCGCATGGTCCTCTATACAACAATCTATAAGATCCATCTTACAAAGTAAACTAAGAGAAAAAGGTGAGAAATACCTTGAGGAAATGATCTTCCTCAAGGCAAAGAAAGGCTCAACTAAAATCAACAAATAACAACTCAATTGAACACCGTCCCCGGCAACGGCGCCATTTTTGGTATGGTTTAGAACTTTGTCATTTAAGCTAACCAATCAAATCAATATTTATAAACTTAACTAACTACTCCTAGTAAAGTGGTAAGTAAAGGTAGGATCCCAAAGAATGGGTATTGAGTTAAGTTATCGATTGGCAAGTAGCTAAGTCTTAGGGTGTCACAACTTAGTTTGGGTTGAGATGTTTATCTAAACTACTAAAATTAAAGGAAACAAGCAAGCAAGCTAAATTAAATAGGAAAGTAAACAATTGATGAAAGGCACTAGGGTGTCATGGGTTCATAGGGAATTCATGGTGGTGATCATATAAACATGGTTACATAGATGCAAGCAAGTTATTGTTGTTGTGGAATCGAGTTAGTTTATATCTTACAATTCTTAGGAAGATTTGGGTCCCGGAGCCGAGTCGGTCAAGACTGTACAACACCTACAAGTCTACTTAGTTTCTTCCTATTCAACTATATGCATGGTCTAACAAGCCTTGAGTTAGTTTATCTCTTACAAGTCTTGTTGAATGAATAGGAGATTCAAGCAAGGTTGTCAATCAAGCAATTCATCAAGCATAACATGTGCATAAGTTGAAACTACAACAAGCAAGCATTTTTTATGAAAACACATTAGATTAAGTATGGATCTACCCCCATGTTTTAGTTCCCCTAATCCCTCATTAACCCTAGCTAAGGGACTACTCACTCATGATCATAGAAAGCATGTTAATAATGATGTCAAACATATTAACAAACTTGAACATGATAGAAGAGTAAGATACTAAACAAAGATTAAATAAAGAGTAAAGAAATGATACCAACTTTGGATGATCAAAATAGAATGCAAAGGATAATAAAAGAAAACTTGATTGATGATGAAGAGTTGTCAATTCTCCAATAATCCCCCAATATAATCTTCAAATTACCCAACTAGATCTAAAGTTCTTGAACAATAATTAGGAAAGCCTTAAGATATAATTAAGCTAATTGATTTCTAATCTACTCTAATAACTTGGTAGTCATTTCCTAATACAATGGAGTATTTATACTAAGTACAAGTATTAGGGTAACTAAGGGCTTAAATGACGATTACGTCCCTAAGAAGAAGACTAACGCCTTGCAAGTCCCATGAGGATTCCCACGACCTGCCTATGTTGGATGCTCGTGCTGCTTGAGGATTCGCCCGTCCCAAGCTTGGGACGCCCGGATTTAGCCTTGGGTCGCCCAACTTGAGGTCGGGGGGCCTGGATTGTTGCACAACTTGACTTTTCTTCTTCTTGACTGCCCCAAGATGCATGGAGATCATTGAGGAGTCGTGGGGGTCGTCATCATTGCCCAATTTATTTGGTTTGTTAAATTAGTCCTTTCGTATTAGCATCCTCTTTGTTGCGTGGTCGTTAGGTGCGATCAATTTAGCTCCACTTTTGCTTCCATATGCACAAGACTTACCATCCTCCCCTACAAAGAGCACTAAAACCTCGTAGAATGTGCAAAATAGGGAACATAAGATAGAAACGACCCTAATAAGTACTAGAAAGCATGGAAACGAGGCTAGTTAGGGGATTAAATGTGCGCAAATATGAGCCACGTCACCTGTGTCGATCCATATGATATTTCCGATCACATGGGGAGCAGGTTAAATACAGGTTATCGTTGGTAGCACGTGGGAGACGGGATGAGCCTTGACAACATCCGAGTCGAGTATAGTTAACTAGAAGAGTATAATAGTCATGAGTTGTATTCTTTTATTTATTCTTTCATAGTTATGTAATTGATTAAATTTATCATTTATAATAAATGTTTCCTAATTGTATCTCCGATTCACCGCCTCGGGAAACCGAGATGGTAACACTCCCAATTACCTTGGCCGGGTAAGAAGGTGGTGTTACAAAGTGGTATCAGAGCGGCGATTTTGGAACCTAAACTAATGAACCAAAATAAATCAGGTGCGTTAATAAAATGAACCCGGCATGAGTACAATAGGAGATCGGTTTTGGATGAGTGGTCCCCCTCATATCAAAATTAGTGCCTATTTTCTCGGTTGGTCACTACGTGGGTGATTATGAGTATGGGTGAACGCTATGTGGAACGTTTTATGGTTGCATGAATATGTGATTTGCATTAAGTTTCTTGTATGATATAGTTGTTTCCAATAATGTGTGAATGTGTATGGAAGTTGAATGCTTAGATTGATATGAGTAGCATGTTTGGAAATGGTTAAAATGTGTTGGTATACGAATAATGTTTTCGCTCTTTGAATTTGTAATGCGTGTTAATTAAATGCCTACCAGTGTTATCGATAGCGTATGATTAATAATGAATGTTGGTAGAGTGATTACTAGTACTACGGTAGTGTACCAAAGACGATAATTAGGACGATGTATGGACTAACTCGAGTGAGTCACCGATAGCCGGTGGACTCCCGAACCTTCTCCTTGTGCTGCAGGGGCTTTATCGTTCTAATTCAACTCGAAATTTCAAGAGGTAAGCAATCACTCTAACGAGTGCGAGTCCACACTCGGCCGAGTACAGTGCACTCGACCAAGTGGACCAGTTTCCATAAACTGGAAACATCCTAGAAAATTGGGCACACTATCGAGTGAACTCAGCCACTCGACCGAGTGGGTGTTGTAGCTGATATTTTTACACGGGTTTAATCCTTTACTCATTTCTTATCTTCTTCTTATCTTGTTTTCACCTCACAACTTCAACATCAAAATTCCTCCAAAATTAACTCTAAAACTCCATTTTTTTAATTCGTTACTTGGGTTAAGCTTTCTACTCCATTTTCCGTCTGAAATTTCTTATTAATTAGCAATTTAAGTAGACCATCTTTCCCTTTGTTTTCTCCATCATAATTTGTTTAGATCTACATTAATTTGTCCAAGATTTGTCAATTATTTACATGTTTTTGCTTAATTCATAGTAGTAAAAAGCTTTCTACACCCTTGTTGTTGATAGAAATCAAATTTTTATGTCAATTTGACCACATAAATGGTGGAACACGAAAATGGTGTTCTTGAGCTTATAAATTGATTTTTGGTGTTTGTTGTTGGGTTTAATTGAACAACAAGAGCTTAACCTTTGTTGTTAATGTTGGGTCTATTCTTGTATGTGAATATTTCGTCTTAAATTTTCGAAATTTAGTTGTTCATGCCCAAATTTTGATTTTCCATGCATAAAACTTGGCTTGTTTCTGTTATAAAACTACTATCTTCACTAGGAGTGTGGTACGTTGTCTTAAAAACAGAGATTTCATCATCGATTTTGCCCAAACTTTTCGAACCAAGTGAGGAATATGAACAATTTTTGATTTCATCTTAAACATGGTTTAATGGTATTGTAAGACTATAATTTTATTGGGGAATTGCTATAAAATGGAATTGCTATAAAATGGCTTAAATCAAAAAAAAAATCGTCTTAAAAGTTGACAAATTTCCCGAAAAGGTTGTGATAAGTATACATAAGCTTTGATTTTACGCTTGTGACATATTTCATTTATTCCTTATTATCCTAATCTTTGATTATAATGTTTTGTGAAGTCGTGCATAGGATATTTACCCGTCTTAAATTTTTCGAAAATGGGTGTTATACGTACCGGGATTTTGACTTTTACCAAGTTAGGTTCTTGTCCTAATTGATCCTTAATACTTTGACCTTGGATTATAGTGACATGTGCCATCTTATATCGGCTTATTTTGCATTAAAGTTTTCAAGAAATTTGAGACAGATCATCGTTATGTTAGAGTTTTAATATAGTAATTTACATTTAAGTCAAGTTTGAGTAAAATTGCATAATAAGGAGGGGCATTTTACAAAGTTGGTAAAGTTGCTAGAGTTGATTTTTGAATTAGCATCATTTCACAAAATTCATCATATTTCAAGTGTGCTATTAAAACAAGTTCGTGATTTGATTAAAATACAAAGGAAGCCATGCCATAATTTATTTAATTCCATTCTTCGGGTTAAGTAAACTTCATCTCAATGACAAGCTCGTGTCAAGGGTTTATTTTAAAGTGTTGGTCATTAATCTAAAGCGTTCGGAAAATTTTCTATCCATTCCAAGTTATTAAATTTTCTACCACTTCCGTATCCGTTCCGAATTGTTTTAATTCTCATCAACCTTACCCGGAAGTTGCATGTGAAATGAATTCTGGGCATGCTGAAGTCATCAAGGGACGCGAGGAGCAACCAAGCAAGGGAAGCTCACTAAGAGTCGTTGGTACCTTCGGTGATTAAACCCTTGGGATCTCCGGGCATAGAGTTTGTGTGTAAGCCTAATAGAATGATTTTCTCACCCTAACCCTTAGGCATATGTCTTTGACAAGATGTGTGCAAATTGGATGTAGTCAAGTTTAAGAACTTGGGAAACCTAGGAAGGTATGCTAGCCTATGAATATTGTTGAGTTGAGTGAGTCAATCATGAGAGACAACCTATAAATAAGGAGTGGAGTGCAACCAAGGTTGGATATTTAGCGATTGTTTGGACTCATAGTTAGCAAACGGAATTTAAAGGACAAGTGAGAGTGACCTTATTGAGTATGACTCGGGTATCTTGGGATAGCATATGTTTGAGTTGGGATCTATAGAATGATGAGAGAATGGTGAGGTACCAAGAGTAAAAACAGAGTGATGACACGAGTTGATAAAAGGGTTTAGAGGGTGTTAGATTAGACTTGAGGAATGGTATTAATCGAATAAAGGGCGACAAAGGTTTATGAAACCGGAATATGGGAGAACACTAGAACGAGAGATGAGTCAGAGATTTTGCAAGTTTTGTAATCCGACATTCAATAAGGAATTTGTTATAGGTTTCGAGTGAACCCATGTGAGGAGGTCGCGTTGACGGCCGTGACATACGAGGGATGGATTTGAGTTTTACTAATTGAGAGATATGATGGTAAATTTAGTAATACCAAGCTTTGTTCTCGCGATCATGAGAGTAAGAGTGTCGCTTGTAATTCTTGAGAATTCAATCATATTGTTGAGGTATTTGATCATTTGTGTTATATAGTATGACCGTTTAATTTAATTATATATGCATGAAGTGTGAAATTAGTTGGGTGAGGTTCCGGCCTATGAGTGGTAGTATACACGTTGTTTGTAAAGTTGCCTCCCAGTCGTCAGGTAGAACGGCCACGGTGTACATCGATCGTGACCGTGTTGTAGTGCTTAATTGAGTAATGACGATGTTGTATTATTCCTTTAGAATAATGAGTAGTTAGGCCGTGTCCGTGAGATAGTGTAGGTGTTGTGGATATCGATGTGACTATTACGGTTGTTGGTGACGGTATGGTGATACCATCGCCGGTTGTGGGGGAGGAGGTAGAACGATTGCGAAAAGAACTATGAAATAGTATGTTTGTGACGGTAGTATGTCTCGGAAATTTTGTTTTAGTTGTGTAGTAATGATGGCCATAGGCTAAGAGTAGTTTTATATTTGGTTGTTTTATGGTGGATTAATCACCATCGGAGTTTATTAGCATTTGAATAATGAAATAGGAAAGCTTGAAAACGAGTTTGAGAACGAAAACATTCTGCCCAGGACTCAACCGAGTGCGCCATGCACTCGACCGAGTGACTGCCTACTCGGCCAAGTGGCCTCCTACACTCAACCGAGTGGTCTGCTTTGACCCTTATTTTGTCAATACTCGACCTAATATTTGGTGTATACCCTTATTTCACGATTTATAATGGTAGGTTTGTGTTGGATGATCATGTTGACCCCGTATGGATGAGACCTTGTGAAGTTTTTTACGTTTGACCATATTATGTGGCTTTCGTATTTAAAAGTAAAATTAAAATGAAAGTTGTTAACTGACATGTGTAATTAGATGATAAAAATGATGTGACAATTGTGGGTGGTTCATGTTAATTGCCATGAGTTCATTCTGTCATGATAACAATTTCCATATTGTGTGAAGTTTTATCATGATGTGTGTGTGTCGCATAGTAATCTTGAATGCATAATTGGAGTCGTATAACACTAGTAACTGAAGTATTTATGATGGACAGAAACGCATGTGGAAACACATGTGTGGTCATGTGGTGGATTTGACGTGGTATATGCGTGGCATGTCGTGAGAAAATGGAAATATTGAAAATGTTGAGTTACATAATGAGAAATTTTGGCATTTTCTGATTGTTTCATAGAGTCCGCATATTCGTGATTTGATGTGCATACATGTGAGTTTGTGGAATTTGACAATATATATATGTAAGACTAATCGAGACATACCGTGTGATAGATATGTATAAATATAACCAACATGAGTTGGGAGTTATTTATGAGAATTATAAATTGGAGCCGTAGGTTTGACCTTGTGCTTGACCTTTTGGGAGGCTTGTAGGGTGAAATCAAACCCGAGGCTTGTAGGCTTGTAGCACATTATGAGGTTTGACAGTTGAACTTCGGGACAAAGTTCTCTTTTAGGGGGGGTGGATGTAATAATTCGGAATTAAGGAAAGAAAGAGTATGACACGTGAGGAAGTAATGAGAATTTAGCAAAGAACCTTGGTATAAGTACGATAAACATGTGTGGTTAATAAGAGTGATAATGACAATAGAACCGTGATGGACTTTATCCTAGAGTAAAATGGCGAGAGAGTACATGAGAACCGGTAATGAGACTTGAGAGAAGATTGAGGAATAATTGTGAAAAGAGAGAGTGAGGCAAACCTCGGGGACGAAGTTCATTTTAAGGGGGGAATATTGTAATACCTGGATATTTTAGAACCCTCAAAGGAACCTTGGGATGCGTGAGAGGACCCTCGGGTTTGATGAGTCTACTCAGGAGTGAATTACAACTATAAAGTGGACCGAGTATAACCTATAATAGACTTAGTGGAATTCCTATAATGTCCGCCTATAGAAGGGTCATCTTAAAAATGTCATAACTTTAGATCTAGACATGGTATTGATGTGATTCCAAGTGGAGGTGATAGGTTGTTCTCTTATGATTCCAAAGATAGGTCACATGCCCAAAATGACCAAGAAACGAGTGAGATATGACTGTTTTACGAAAACTGATCATTGCTAAGAAATGTGTTGCACTCGACCGAGTAAAGGTCACTCGACCGAGTGGACTCGGAACTCGATCGAGTGAGTGACACATGACTGAGTGGACTCGCCACTCGATCGAGTGGCACTGAATCAGAACACGGGATACGGTATTCTTATCCCCTTATCCCCATTCATTCTATCTTCTTCCTTCTCACTCCAAATGCTCTCCCTTCTCTCTAACACCCACATAAACACTCTTACATGGGATTCAAGCGTACTTTCATGGATTATTCATCGTTTTACTCCCTCCCTCAACATTTGTAAGTTAAGATCTACCCTTCTTTAATTAGTTTAAATCCTAACTTTTGGGGGTTTGTGTTGGGTAATTATTAAGTAATTAGTATATGTAATATGGGTAATTATTGAGTAGTAATAAGGGGTTTTGTAGTTTATAATAGTGTAGGATGTATTTATGATAGTATTACATGATTTAAATAGGATTAAGACGGTCTTGCGAGACGGAATCGTGTGGGATTCGAGTTGCTTGTGAAGAATGCTAAAAGGTAGGTTAACTCTACTCAGTTTCAATAATGTAATGTTGGTTATGTTGATGTAGTAATTAGTCTCACATAATTTAGGGCATTTGCATTATAGCATGTTTAGTGGTTAATTGCATCATTAAGAGGATTATTATGACATGATGGGTTGTATTTTATGTATTGGTTATTATTGTGTATGTGGAGGATGTGTTATTGTTGAGGAGATGTAAGACGGTTGGGAGACGTCTTACGCTTGAGTCGCCTCTTGGAACTTTCTACTCCAAGAGGGATGTGCACATTAATGGCTGGAGGTTGGAGGGACGCGTGTGGTTGAGGCACGACGTCTGGCAGGGGATCCGGTTGGTTTTCGGAACAGGTACGTCTGGACGTGTCCCGGTCCTACTGTGGTTGTCGGTATGTCTGGGCGTGTCCCTGTACCGTGGTGGTTGTGGGTACGTCTGGGTGTGTCCCGGTACCGGCGTGGTGGTTGTTGATAGTATCTAATTCATATTATTGGCATATTGCATATTTACTTATCATATTGTGTCGTATGTTTAATTATTGAAACTGACATGTTGTGTGTTTGTGTAATTGTCACCTATTTACGAGGTGGCCTGTGTCGATCCATATGATATTTCCGATCATATGGGGAGCAGGTTAAATACAGGTTATCATTGGTAGCACGTGGGAGACGGGCCGAGCCTTGACAACATTCGAGTCGAGTATAGTTAACTAGAAGAGTATAGTAGTAATGAGTTGTATTGGTTTATTTATTCTTTCATGGTTATGTAATTGACTAAATTTATCATTTATAGTAAATGTTTCTTGATTGTATCTCCGATTTACCGCCTCGAGAAACCGAGATGATAACATCTTCCAATTACCTTGGCCGGGTAAGAAGGGGGTGTTACAGACACGTTTAAGCGTGTGTCCGACGAGTGTCGGTGTCGGACATGGGACGACTGATTAAGAGAAGTGTCTGTGCTACCTAGAGTACAATTACTCATTTAGCCATGTAATCTTATAATTAGTATAAATATCCCTCATTCCATTAGGGTTTATATACATTATTAGAGAGAGAATTAGGAAAAACTACTTTAATTAGTATTTTAATCATTCAATTAGCTTACTATTTCCACAATAATTCTTAGATCTAGTTTGCAATTGAAGGATTCATGGGTTGTAATTGAAGAAGGTGACAATTCTTCATTAATCAAAGGGTTTCTTCTATTTCATTCTTCATTCTTTATTGTTCATATGCTTAAGTTTGGTATAATTCCTTAATCTCTACTTTATTTCTTGTTGATCCATGTTAATTACTTGTTTTGTTCATCATGTTTTCTATTGCTATGATGCTTGAAAACATTATTTGCATGATCAACATGATAATGAGTGAGTAGTCTTCTAGTTAGGGTTAATGGGGGAATAGAGAAATGATTAAAGGGTAGATCCATACTTCATGGGTTAATTTGGTTGATTAAATTGTTGTTGTAAGTTCTAGCCTAGTGTGATGAGACTGTTTTAGTATATATTAAGAGGGTCGGATTCGTGAAGTTCCAGTGTCAAAAGCGGTACTTGACTGATATCATATAACTACCGATTACACTTGTTCTTTAGTTATTTGGTAGAGTTTCTAATGGGATTTGAGAAACTGGTGCCGAGTTGAAGTAACAATGGCGGAACTTGTATCCCAAAATAGAAGATGAAGCTTGGAAACGATGAAAAAGAGCTTATGGGTCGGTTTTGTGTGTCAAAGACGGTAGTCAACTCTAAGGATAGGTGGGTCGGGAAACCTACGAAGTTAAATCGAGCATATATCGCACTATTCATGCGCGCATACTAAAAAAAGAAGAGGAGCTGGCAGCAACGAATTTTGAGACACATATTCGACCTACACGTGGCCCACACGCAACCCATGCGCAACACACATTTGATAAGGGGCGCTAGTATTCCTTGGTGATTCATTATTGTCCTTATTGTTCTTGTTGTGTGTTGTTGGAGATGGAAATGGCTAAGTATGGGGAAGAGGTGCAGCGAGTGATTGGCAAAAATTATGCGGTGTTGAGGTTTCATGGATGCTCTATGTCGTCAATGTTTCTCCAATCAGGTATCTCTCCTTCTCATTTTATTGTTTCCTATGCAACATTAAAGACAATGTTTGATTCAAGTGTGGAGAGGAGAATCGTTCCAAGTGTAATTTATTTACTTGTACGATGTGCTTTATTTCAGTTATCTTTATTTAGAAAAAAAATTGAAAAAAAAACTGAAAAAAAATTGAAAAAGAAAAATAATGAATCTCGGCTAGGTGAAAACCCGGAAGGGCGCCTAGGCAAGATTAGGATGTGGTCGAGGATGGACTGAAAACTCGAAAGGGCGCTCCGGATAAAATGAAGAATTGAGTTGCGTGCCACTGAGAGTAGTGTGAGTTGAAAAAAAAGAATGAAAAGCTAGAGCGAAACCCGCAAGGGCGAGCGCTCTAGGCAAAATGAAAGATTTAGGAAAAATGAAAAAAATTTAATGTTCCTTTACAATTAGAGACCCTTCTTTATAAGTTTCATTGTGAGTCTTGTTGATTTTCCCATACTTCTGTGCATCATTGATGGTTTGATTTTATTGGGTCTTTTGAGTTTACTCGAGTACGAGTAAAGAACTAAGTGTGGGAAAGTCGATGACACGATTTTAGTATGTATTAACAGGGTCGAATTTCCATTTAAGGTAAAGGAAAAGCATCGCCTAACTTTGACATATCGTACTTAACAACTAAACTTATTTAAAATTTGTATATTATTATATTTCATAGTAAATTATAGAACATTGAAAACCTAATGGGGTGATAATGTAAATATATCTTCGTTGTACTCCATTATAAATTAAATATAAGGAAAAAATTAAGATTATGTGGGATATGTATAGATAAATAAGAATCAATTAAATGTGTACACAATACACAAACTATTCTATTACTTATTAACTAGTTTAGACTCCGTGCAATACATGCACGATATATAGAGTATTTTATATTTATAAAATCTTATATAAAATAGGTAGCTCATAATTGTTCACAATTTTTTTGTTTTGACAAAAAGAAAATGAAACTAAAAATTAATCAAGACAGTTGAGTAATGACCCGAAATGTATTTTAGTGAAAATATTTTTATACAACAAAGCTAATGATTTCAATTTATAATTTTTTCTCAAATATTTTTGCCATGAAACTAATAACAATGATTTGGACTTTTTTTTATACGGGATATGGGTCAAGTCATTATCTAATAATACTATCAATAAAAGATTTAGCAATTTATAGTTTTATACCAATTTTATTTTATTTTAATTAAAATATTATAGTTTAGAAGTTAGTGCAATAATATAATAATTTGATAAAAAGATTAATTTTAATGAAATGATAATAATTAAATAAAATAAATTTTATTCATTAGTTTCCTTATTTTGTAAATGCACTTAATTATCATTAGTTTCCTTATTTGAGACATGTGCATTTTGGCGGGAAAACTTTTAAGATCACCTATTCTTTTAGTAGATAGAGGATCCTAGCCATCAATACATATAGCATACGCAAACTCTTATGGAGTACTTGATTTTTCCTAATTTGTAATACCTCGTATTTTGATAATAATTTATATGAATAATTTATGTAATTCAAATAATTAATTAATGGAATTTCTAATAATAGTTGCAAATAAGACGTTAATTGAATAATAAAGTAAGTAAGCAAGTTGGGAATTGGGCTTGGCTAGTAATAAGACCTTGGGCCGTGTGAATAAGATAGGTGGGCCGATTATATTTGGCCTAGTATGGACATGGTCGGGAATTGTTTCGGGATTTAATAATAAAATTAATGAGGACAATAATAATAGGTAAAGTTAGTAATAATTATAATATTAATAATCCTAAATAATATTAGTGTTATAATAAAATTAGTAAAGGAAATATATAGTAATTCTACTTATGGGAAGGCTAATATAATATGTAGTAATAATAATAATAATAATAATAATAATAATAATAATAATAATAATAATAATAATAATAATAATAATAATAATAATAATAATAATAATAATAATAATAATAATAATAATAATAGTGAGGTGAGTGGAGAGGGGAAACGCGACAAGCAGCGATCAAGCAACGATCAAGCAGCGGCTCAACCCTACACTGCCCATAGTCCACCGCCGTCATCTCTGTCACCGTCTTCCGCCGGCAATATCTTCGTCGGCACCGGCCGGTGTGCTTGACGGTTGTGGGTTGTCGTTTTCACGCAGTTAGGGTTGTTTCTCTTTATCGTTTCTGATTAGGGCATCGGCTATCGTCTCCTTTTTCTCGCCGCCGGCTGCCAACAACCACCCACGTCGACCTTTAGACCTCACGTCGGTCAGGGGGAGTTGTTGTTGGTGGTTCTTGCGGTGGTTCTCGCTGTTTGTGTGGGATTTTCTGTGCAGCGTTTTCGCGTTCGTCTTTGTCGCCTGTTCTGCGACGGCTTCGAACGGCGCCACCACCCTTTGGTAATCCGACCTCAAGTCACCCGCCATTGATGTGGTGGTTGACGGCGCTGCCTTTGACCTCCCTCTCTCCGGTGAGTTTCTCGTTTTTTCTTTCACCGTAGGGTTTTTCTTTTATGCGTTTCTTCTCTTTTCTTCTTCCCGTGCTGCTGTTTGTTGCTGCTCTTTGTTCTCCGGTCACCGGCCACCTCTAGCTGCTGCTGGGTTGTTGTGTGGGTGATACAGGATACGGTTGTGTTGGAGTTTGGGTTCCTTCTCGGTTTCCTTTGTGGCCGTGTTGGTTTTCGTTACGTTGATTATTGATAACCTACGTGGTGTTTTGGTGGTCAGCGTGGCTGCCCATTTGGTTGCTAGTAGCAGCGGGTTCATTATTTTTGGAGCTCTTTGCTGCTTGAGTGTTTGTCTGTTAAGTGGTTTCCGCTCAGGTGGTTTCTTGGTGGCTCTATAGTTTTTCTTGCAGTTTGGTGGTGTGTCCTTTCATGCCTGAGCTTGTGAGGTACCATTGTCCTTTTTCGAGTCTTCATGGGTGTCGGGATGGTTTCGGTAAGGGCCTTACAAAGGCAGCTTGGAAGAAACATTTGCAGGACCGACATTGTCATGACGGGGGCGTTGGACCCTTACGCGCGAGACTCTTTACGATAGTTTTTTGTCTATTCCAACGCCGAGAGTTCTTTGAGACGGATGGGGTTCTGGTTGTGTGGGGTGTGTTTTATGATCCATACTCTTGGTGCTAGATGTCGGCATAATCGGGGTGATATTGTGGAGCATCCGGAGTGTGTTGATGGCATTTACTCCTTCCATATTCATGGTATTCCGAGACCTTTGGCTCCTTCTACTTCGGTTTCTTCTGATGATAGTGTGGAGCTCGTTCAGTGGTCTATATCTTCGTTGGATCGTTTGCTGTCTTTGGGCCTTCGCACGGTGAAATCTATTCCTCCTAAGTGCCGTCTTGGGTTTGCTCGGGCTTTGAAAGGGGCCTTGGATGCGGTGTTTGATGCCCCTAGTGATCTCTCCCGCCGGGTTCGTTTGCTTGCTTTACCTCTTTGTTTGCTCGGGACTTTTGCTCCTCGGAGTAATCATGAGTGTCGGTCGCTATTCGGCGTCGGCATCGGGAGGAGAGTATTGCCGGGGCTATTCTTGCTTGGGGACACAGGGGGGGGGGGGGGGTTTGCGGTTATTACAGGAGTGCTTTGATGAGGGTCCTTCTTCTTTTTATGTGGACGAGGATCTCGATTTGAGTGACCTTAACCTCCGCCAATGCCGGCGGAAAATATCGATGGCCATTATCTCGCTCTTTGACGAGTGCTTTCTTCCTCGGGGTCGCCCCCTACTCCGATGCCACTCTCGTGGCCCTGCGTGAGAAGCATCCTGTCGCCCCACCTCCTTCATTGCCTCCTCTGTCTGGGGATCATCATCCTCTGGTTGCCTCTTCCGCGGTGGTCTTGGATATGATTCGGAGCTTCCCTCGTGGTACTTCTTGTGGGAGGGATGGTTTTCGTACTTGACACCTTATGGATTGTTTGAGTGGCGCTATTCTTTGTGGCTATCTCCGATGATTTGATCACTTCTATTACTAGGGTGGTTAATCTTTTTCTTGAGGGTCGGTGCCCTCTTCCTGCAGGTGAGTACATTGCAGCGCCCTCTCACACCACTCGTTAAACCGGGTGGTGGAGTTCGTCCTATTCTTTGTCGGTGACGGTCCGGAGACGGCTTGTCTCTAAGGTTGGTGCTTCTATGGTTGGCCCGTCCTTATCTTCTTATTTTGATGGGCTTGATTCGGGGTGGGTGTGTCCGGTGGAGGAGAGGCTATATTGCATGCCTTGAACCGGCTCATTGAGGCTCGGGGGAACAGTGGGGCTTTCTATGTTCTTTGGTTGATTTCAGAATGCGTTCAACCTTGTTGACCGTTCGACCATGCTTCAGGAGGTCCGCCGTCGGTGCCCGGCTCTCTCCCGTTGGGTGGAGTTTTGTTATTCCAGCCCGGCCCGCCTTTTTTATGGGGAGCACTGCTTATGGTCTTGTCAGGGTGTTCAGCAGGGTGATCCATTGGGGCCTTTGCTTTTCGCGTTGGTTTTGCATCCTTTGGTTTGCAAGATCCGGGACACTTTTGACCTCACTTTGCAGGCATGGTACTTAGATGATGGCACCATTGTGGGAGATACTTTGGAGGTGGGGAAGGTGTTGGACTTGATTAGGTTGGATGGCCCTCGTTTTGGTTTACACCTAAATGTCTCCAAGACGGAGGTCTTTTGGCACATTGAGGATCCACGGAGCCGGCTTCCGGGGTTTTCCCCACTTCTATTTCTCGGCCATTGCGCGGTGTTACGATTTTGGGAGGACTGTCAAGTACTTGTCCTGGTTTTAGCGGTGAGATTGTGGCGACGAGAGTAACCAAGACCATTGAGTGATGGATTTGGTTGCGAGGATTGAGGACCCGAGTGTGAGTTGCTTCTTCTTCGAGCTTGTCTTGGTATATCTAAGCTCTACTTCTCTCTTCGCACTTGCTCCCCTAGTGTTTTTGGGTCATTCGTCTTCCTTTTGATGCCGCTCTGCGTTCTAGCTTGGAACGTATTGTCACCGCATCAGGGCCGGGTTTTGGGGATTGGCAGTGGCGCCTTGCTACATTCCCTTTTCATCTGGGTGGCCTTGGTGTTTATGCGGCCGGAGATGTTTTGTTCTATGCTTTTATTGCGTCCCGCTTGCGTCTTTGGTTTTGCAGGCTAAGCTCCTCGGCCCTTCTCGTGTTGTAGCTGCTGGCCCTGCTTTTGATGATGCCGCACAGGTGTTTACTGCGACTACAGGTTCTGATATTTTAGGTCACCCTAGTGAAATTGCTGCCCCCAAACTTATGAAGAAATTGGCAGATATTTATTTCACGACGGTTGCTACTGCCTCAGAGTCTGTTTTTTCTTTGACACCTCGCCAGATCGCTCTATGGCGGTCTCGGCGGGGCTCTCACTCCTATGATTGGTTACGTGCGGTTCCTATCTCAGGGTTGGGGCAGACTATGAACGGGAGGACTTACCGTAGTGTGCTGGGGTATCGCCTGGGTGTTCCGTTATTCTCGGTATCTAGGCCCTGTCCTGCTTGCTCTCGGGTTTTTGCTGGGGATGTTTTTGGGGACCATCTTTGTTTCTTGTCTTGAAATCTTGTGGGCGTTAAACATCGGCATAACCTTGTCCGGGACACTCTCTTCGACATCTGCTATAGATCCGGTATTTTGGGGGAAGGAGGTTGATATCGGTTTGGTTGATGGGCATGGTGGCTCTCTTCGTCCTGCGGATTTATTGCTTTATTCTTGGGACAGGGGCGTGATGTGTGCGTCGACCGACGGGTTCTTCACCTTTGACTCGGGGCGGGTTAGCGGATTTTGTCGGGCCGGGTTGTCGGCCGATCTTTGCTCGGCGAAAGTGTGCTAAGTATGGGGATTTGTGCGCGCGGCAATGGTTATGGTTTCCTACCTTTCTCTTTCTCTTCACTTGGGAAGTTGAGTTCGGATCTTGTTGCCTTGCTCAAGCGGATCCGAAATTCTCGGCATCTCGGGATCTTTGGGGCTCGGGTAGCCGCTTACATTTTTACTCGTATTAGCTTTACTATTGCTAAGGGTGTGGGAGCCCAGATTGTCTCTCGGCTCCCCACCAATTTCATGTAAACCTTTTATTTTTATTATAATGAAAGCTGCGCGCATTTTATAATTAAAAAAAAAAAAAAAATAATAATAATAATAATAATAATAATAATAATAATAATAATAATAATAATATAATTTGTAATGGTAATAATAATAATAGGTAATTCCTATAATAATTAGAATAAGGTAATAGTAATAGTTTCCCAATTGGTATCTCATAAACCCTAAACATAGACTATAAATACAAAGTAATTCTGAAAAGTAATTCATAAAATAGAAGAAGGAGCTTTGGAGACAGAAGAGGCAATTAAAAGATAAAAGGTAAAACCGTCTTAAAACTTAATTAATTTTTATTATAACTTGTAACCGTGACTTTTACAACTACCGTACACCACCATAGGAACAAGCATAGGACTCGTGACTTTGAACTAGGACGACCTTGGACCACCGTGACTCTGACCTAACCTTTCATTGACCGTCGTTGACTGTTCTGGGGTGGTTTTTGGGGCGGTTAAAGGTGGCGGGTGAGGGTTATGCGGGGTTGAAGCAAGGGACTCGAACCCTAAATTGACCAACCAATTGGGCATGTCGTGACCTGGGAATGGTGGGGTTGTGTTCGGGTGGCCGAGTTGACCTTGGGGGAGGTGTTGGTGTGGTGGCAGGTGGTGGTTGTGACGTTGGTGGCGGCAAAATAGAGGAAAACAAGGGCGAGTTTGTGACCGTCTTAAGACAAACACCGTAACTTCGTTTGTTGACCAATCAGAGAGATGGGACTACCCCTAGAGTCACCGTGGGACGGTGGTGTCGACGGTGGTGATGTTGGCGAGGGGTCTATACAAGGGGCTTGGGTGTTGTTGGTGTTGTGATGTCGGGTAGTAGAGGAGGTAGGGCGTGTGTTTCTAGGCTGATGGTGGTGGTTTGACGGGTAGTCAGGGAGTGTATGGGGGCGTGGTATAATGGGCTTGCGGTGGCTAGGTTAGGTAGTGATAATGGTGGCTATATGGTGTCGGGTTTAGGCCGTTTATGGTGGTTGGTGGAACACGGTTAAACCGTGTTATTTGTGGGTTGTGTGGGTTGTTTATTGAGGGGTTAGCACGAGTAATTTGGGTATTTGTAACGGGTTTTTATTTGGGAGGTTGGGTGACTCGGGTTTATAATTTAATCGGGTTTTGAATATAATAAATAATTAAATTGAGTGAATAAATATAAGGAGTTAAATAATAAATAATTAAGTTATAATATTTATGTTAGGTGAAGATTTGTGAAGAAATTATAATTGGGTTCGGATTGCTTTAATTATTTGGATCGGTTGAGCTGCTTATTTGAAATTGCTTGCCTGGTAGGGATAAATCCTACTCAACTCTTATTCGATGATAGTTGGTATAATGGATGGTTTATGTTAATCTGGAATTGATCATATGTGTTGGTTGATATTATCGTATTTGTTGGAAGGGATAATTATATTGCATTGTGTTGGTTGATATTAATAATTGTGATGAGGTGATTTAAATTGTTATCGTTTATTGTGAATATAGAAATTGTGAAAAGCTGTGCGACAGTCAGATGTATGTTGTTGAGGGAGTTTGTACTCCGGGGTGATGGTAATATGTACGTTGTGAGGGAGGGGTACTATTACATAAAGGCGGTATGTTGTTAAGGGAGGGGTACCAAAGTAATGTGAGCACGATGTTAAGGGAGGTGTGCTAAGTCATGGAAAGGACCACGTTGTTCAGGGAGTTGTGCTATGTGAATGGAAATTGGATTGCCTATCGTATGTTCTTGTTGTTAGTGTTTATTCCTATTCTACCTCGTGGTTGACCATGTATTCTTGAACACCTGTGAAGAACCATAATGGGGAGGAGATTTGATAGGTACTAATGGTTAGCTTACTTGGGAGCTATGGGATGCGTGAGAACTTGGCCAGTTTACCTTGAAGTCTAGACCACATAGTTTATTAATCACTTTATTTATTTCCGCTGCGAGTTGTAATTATTTTATATTAAGTTTTAGTTTGATTAAGATGTAATAAACATGTAATCGCTAAATTTTATTTAAAGTACTTTGGTTCATTGTACTTTGTTATGCACTACCTCGGGAAACCGAGATGGTAATGCTCTCATTTAGTTGGGATGTCTAGCTAAAGGCTCCTAAATAAATGGGGGTGTTATAAAGTGGTATCAGAGCCAAACGATCCTCAGGCCTAACTAATGAACAATAATGAATTTAGGATGTGTCTAATAAAATGAACCCCGGGTAAAAACTGTTACGAGCCCCTCTTAGTACGGTTAGGAAAGCGCGCTTAATTCGTACCTTGGCCCTTCCAGTTTTGAACAGGTTACCTTGAGCGATATAACAATGTGGGGTAATTTAAAAAGAATATTGTTTATTTTGTCTTGGAAGTTTTATTGCCTTGTTTGAATATTGTTTTCATTGATGATTACGGTTACGGGGACGTGGTGCGGTTCGATACTTTGCCGTCTAAGTCAACCAACCAAAACAATATTTATAACTAAACAAACTACTCTTAGTAGAGTGGTAAGTAAAGGTCGGATCCCAAAGGACGGGTATTGAATTAAGTTATCGGTTGTAGAAAGCTATGACTTCGGGTGTCACAAATTGGGTTGAGATATGAGTGTAGACCCCTCGTTTCTGCACCTCCCGCAAACACCCGGTGATGATTGGGCCGCATGTTTGGTACGCGGAACGATTTGTGACAGTTCGTAAGTTTATCGTCAAGTGATCGCTCAAACATTTATGTCTACCTCTTAATTGTCATCTACGTGCCGATACGGTCGTTTTGGCAGTAATTAGAGTACATTTGGAGTCTGGGTCAAAAACCGTCTTCATTTCCTAAAACCGTCAAATCCCGAGTCAAAGCAATGGGCTTATCTACCTAAGGTTAGGATGTCATAAAATGTTGATATCATATCTCATTTTGAGTCTCATGTCACTTCATTAGGCTAAACTAAAAGTTTACATTACAAAATGTGCATTTCATTTAGCTAAAATGACAACCCGACCTTTAGGCCCATTTTATGAGGTCATAACGACTTTTTTAGGTCAGGCCTATTTCACAGGAAGTTCTAGATCTCTTTCTTAGCTTTCCAACGCCACCGAAATCACCTTAATCCGAGTCGTGTAGAGAAAGTTATGCCTAAAATACGACAGGCTGTGAAACGCGTTTTCTACGCGCAGGGTAACCTACCCGGGAAAGGACGCAGCAGGTGCTGCGCCTCTTCCAAGGGACGTAGCTCTGCTGCGCCTTTTCCTCAAGGTTTTCTTTTTGTCCAAGTTTCCGTGTTTAACCTAAGTCGGTTATTTCCGGATCTTTCCTTCCGTATCCTACTCTTACCATAGTTCCTCCGTGTGATTAGTATAAATAGAGACCTTCGGTCTCACATATTTCTCACGCGAGTGTCCGCCCTTCTCTTCTCCCTTTGCATTCTAGACCTTTGTTCTTACTTTTTGGCGTGTACGTGCTTGAACTTTCGACCACGTAAGCTCGGATCCTTCTGAGTACCAGCCTCGTTTGCATGACCGACCAATTTGACCAACTCCACATCAATCAACTTAATTAATCTATTCGTTTTCCTCTTGCGAGGGCACTTTCTTTACATTCGCGTCGAGCATCACTAATCGATATCTTAGTCCTTCTCGTTTCGTCAACATGTAAGTCTGAGGGTGTAAATCTCTCTTTTATTTATTGTATTTTACTTATTGTATCACAATTGTAAGGTTTATGTCGAAAATACGTCGTTAAAACCGATTTCTAAAACGTGCTTTAAAAACCTCTTTTTACGGATTTCGTGAAGACTAACCGTCAAGAAAGGACGCAGCAACTGCTGCGCCCCTTCGAAGGAGCGCAGTACCTGCTGCGCCTCTTCGTGAGGCTGCCGCAGTTCCTGCTTCCTTTCTTCTTCCTTCGTCCTCTGTAATTCGTCTTGTTTTATTTGTTTCGTTTGTTTTCGCTAATTCTTTGACATAACATCATAATAATTCCACATGTATATTATTCATCATCATTCACATGTTTAGTTCATAAATCCGACTTAAATCTTTTATAATCCAATATTTGCGGGTTTTCGTCATTAAAATCAAATTCGGGTTTTAGAGGTTCGATTTACCCATATTGAATCTCGGAATTAAGTCGTTGATATATTTGCATCTGTTTATCCATCATATATTCGTCATTAGTAACCTGTTTAGCTTAATTAGTTTATTAATTTGTTAATCAATCTTTTAATCATATAATTAATTCGTTTAATTCCATCTCATCCATGTTTTATCGCTTTCATGACCTCATTCATATGTAAATAACATGCTAATCACTTTCATCCGAGTCATATATCGTAATTAATCCTTAAAAATAACAATTAATATTAACGACTTGCAGTTCCGGCTTCACAGCCAGAACTCACCCTTGGAACAGACGCAACGCAAGAATCGCTGCGCCTCTTCCAAAGGGGCGCGATCTCGCTGCGCTGTTCCAGGTTGAGCTCGCCTCGAACTCCCTTTACGCCTTGACCTAGTTTATTAAGCTTACGTATAATTGACTATTAATCGTATTATCGTCTTCTGATCTGTTCGTTAATTTATTCTTTTATTCTTTTCTCAAATTATCCGTTTTAAAGGTATTTTCGACATAAATCGCCTAATCAAATGTAATTATTGTAATCTTTATCATTGTAATTTCCTTTATTGTATCTATCATTGTATTTTATGCCATTTGTATGTTTTCACATGTAATTGAACCTTAATTCCAACTTTCACCTAATTGCTTGCTAATTACGTGTCAACCGACTTAGTATTAATTCACACATGCTAGGATTAAAACTTGGATGTTGCATTGCATGCATACAATCGACGATATATCGAGTACGAATAACTTCCCTAATCATTAGTAGAGGCCGCTATCGAGGCGGGCGGGATTAGGTGTTCGATCAAAAGAGCTTCCTAATACGTACCTTCACCCCTTACTCCAGATCTCCGTGAGATCTCCGTGAACACCCGTGTTCATTGGCATCCACGAGAGTCATTCTAGACATAGAATGCTAAGGGTAACGATTTCTTAGTGTTCATGTCTCTACTTTGTGTCTTGACATGGCACGAGGTATTCGAACGGTTCCAATTTCCCATAAAAATTGGTGGCGACTCCATACAAAATGCAAACGCTTGTTCCCAAGCGCCCCCGTGGCCCATTGTCCACAGTTTGGCGACTCTGCTGGGGATAATACACTTACGTGTAGCCAAGGGTGAAACTTGAACAAGGTTACGGAGTAGTTTGTATAAGACAATTGTCGGTTTTCATAACTCGGTCTTCCTAGACTGTTTTATTCGGCCTTCCTAGGCCCAACCCAACCTATTCGACCAATCGTCCCGTCTAAACGGTCCTAATTCTTATTTGGGCCTAAGGATGGATAGTGATTGACGTCATCCATACCATGATGCTTACTCTTGTTTGTATCAAGGACTTTCACTACTTGAGGAAATGGACTAGGAATCGGCCTTACTCTTGTTTGGTACGAGCCTCTCCACAGACTTCGGGTTTGATCGTTCGGTATGGCAACGCACCCTTTAAACCAAAACCCTTTTAAATGCACTCAGCATCCCGTTATAATGCTTGTATATATGTTTGCATAAATACGTGATCACCATTTTGTAAACGAAACCATGACAAAATTTTGTAAAATCAAAAATCCTTTTCAAAATATAAACATTTTCAAAATAGCGCAAAACAAAGTCCAAACTCTGTCCATATGTCGAGTCAAACTTCGGGCCTAAAACCCATTTCAAAACCCATTTCAAAATCCGTGTAAAAAAAAAAAAAAATCCAAAAAAACAAACAAAAACGTTTTAATCAAAATATTTTCAAACCATGTAAATGTAAATGTGTAAATTCAATTGGGCTAAATTAGAGTCAAAATTCAAACCGACTATGTCCTAGTCGAAACTCTGTCGAGTCATAAACCCGTCTTCCTTTACATTTTGGGTCTTTTTAAAGTTCAAGTCAAGTCCTAAGGCGTCACGCCATTATTTTGGACTCCCTACCCCAATTCAGTTAGGATCTAAGCATTTTCGACACATCGAGTCACACGTTTCGAGGCTCAACACACGAGTCTCAATGGGCCTCATATTTGAGTCTAAACTACAACAAGTCTTCTTAACACCTATAAGCAAACCTCGAGTCCAGAATCAACACGTGTCATCAATCCCGTCAATAAGGTCAATCATATAAGGGTCACTCTGTCAAAGTCAACACTCGAGTCTAAAGGTCAAGGTCAAAACACCATGAGTCCAAACACGAGAGGTCACTCACGGCATCTCCTGGATTCACAAATCAAGAGTCCAGTCATCGCGTCTTGTTGCATGTCCTTTGTTTGTTGCCTTAGTATGCGTGATCCCACGTCAAATCAAGTTGTAATGCGCATCATTTTCTTCTCGGTAGGAATTCCGCAATTTCCATTGAAAGTGTTCAAGAACGTTTATCTGTCGAAGTCGAGGGACTAAGTACTGCAGTTATTAAGCTCCAGACCACCGTCGAAGACTTGAGCACTCGTGTCATTAATATGGAAGACAAGATAGGCATGATGAAACATTTACCATCTTCTCATACCCTAAAGCCAGGGCATAGCTTCAACACAACTAACCCATCTAAGAAGGCCAATGAAGACAAGGGAGTTAACCTCTTGGAAACTCCACCCAGAAGGCCGGGACGAGCTCATAGGGAATTCGTTGACCTCAGAACCGCATATGAAGTAGCTCTACAAAGACTGATTTCCCAAGGAAAACTTCATCCAATTGGTCCAACCCCAGACCCTGAAAAGATATTCCCTAGATGGAAGGGCAATTCATATTGTCAGTACCATCAAGGTAGAGGGAACGATACGGAGGAATGCTTTTGTCTAAAGCATATAATTCAGGATATGATCGAGGATCGCAAGCTTCCTGTGCCACCTTCCACCAAGAAATCCAAGAAGACCGACCCTCTTAGGTCTAATATCATTAAACATGACGAAGACTCATTCCTAGACTGTTCTCAACTCCTCGCTCCTCATGATAGCGAAGAAATCAATGTCCTCGAAGAAGAAGATATACAAAATGAAATGCTCATGCTTTCCATGGCCTTCGACAACAAATTTTCCAAAATAGAGGGAGCTATTGATAGCTTAAACTCTCGGCTTTCCAACATGGAGAAACAGTTTGCCGAAATGGGTGAGAAGCTTGATGCCCAACCTTTCAAGATGAAAAATGTCCAGACAAACCCTCAACCTCACAGTCCTAAGGAGAAAGCAACAAATGGACAACCTATTCTTAGTTCTTCTCATCCGGGAATCAAAATCAATAAAGGCATTCTCATGGATCCTTCGTCAAAGAAACCTAACAACCCTACAAGGTCATTTACAAAGGCTTCCGAAAATAAGGGCACACCTCCTAGGAAATTTACCAACATTGGTATTAGATACGCCGACGCCTTTCAGAGACTCATGGAACAACGAATGTTGAAGCCTATCAGACCTACACCCGAACCAGAAAGGAAATCCAAATTCTGGGATGAGAATGCCTACTGCAAATACCATAGAGGCAAAGGGCATGATACAGAGAAATGTTACAAGTTAAAAAACGTCATTCAGGATATGATCGAAAGCGGGAGGTTGTCCCTCTCAAACTTTATCCCACAAGGCAACATAGGCAATCCTCATGGATATACCACTT
The DNA here is from genome assembly GCF_048544455.1 of Silene latifolia. Taxonomy (NCBI): domain Eukaryota; kingdom Viridiplantae; phylum Streptophyta; class Magnoliopsida; order Caryophyllales; family Caryophyllaceae; genus Silene; species Silene latifolia. The sequence goes on along the minus strand of NC_133536.1, from coordinate 160,503,880 downwards.
GTCAAGAAACTTTTCTTGACTATTACCCTTTCAGTGTTCCCAATGATGAGGACGAGGTGCTCAAATGGGTGAATGCTCAAAGCCGGATGTCGAAGCCAGTTGCTGGAAGAGAAAATGTTCAAGCGTGGGCCGATGATTACGAGTCTGGGTCTAAGATCGCGTCAAAGTCCGGGTCCGAGTCCGAGTCCGAGTCTTAGGCTTTCTATCTCATATTTGTTCTAGTATCTTTCTCCATTTTCATTCCTAGTGACAACCTGGGGGCTGTCCCATGAGTCACGTGTCTTCTCATATCTATTGATGCGTGTCATTTATATGATGTTTTACATCTCTTTTTACACGCATTTCAGAGCTTCATTGTGCTATATATGCCCATATTTCTCTATTTTCCTCTACTTTCGTGCTTTTGTACTTTATTGCAGAGATGTGGAGAATTTAGCGGGAAATCAAGCCGAATCCGTCCCCGAGTAAGCTGCATTGCAAATGACGTAAAGGAACCGCTTAAGGAACAAGCTTGGTGCGCAATCCAAGGCCCGAAAGACGAATCCACGAGTTTAAAGAAGTCAAGTAGCAGCTAATCCGGTCGATCGACTAGTATCATCAGTCGATCGACCACCTATCGGATCCCAGAAGCTACTGTTGCTGAGGAGCAGTCGATCGACCAGCATCTTTAGTCGATCGACCCGACTTCGACTCCAGACGAGATTTAGAAAGCCCGTGAAGTTTTAGGTTTTGGAATAAGTTGTTGCATTGTTATTCCTATATAACGTAGCATAGACATATCTAGCGATCATCAGAGAATTGACATCAAGTTTTTATCTAGGTTTTAGCATAATACAATACTTTTAGTTCTAGTTATTTCAAGTGAGGGTTTTGGGTTATCAACTTAAAACATTGGATTTCTGCCTTCGCTATTAATCTTTCCTTTGAATCTTGGTAATTGTTCTGCCCTAATTTCAGTTTCTTTATTTTACTTCCATTGTTAGTATAGAATTGATAGTTAGCATTCCCAAGCCAATTATCGCTTCATCATTGTTGTTATTTATCCTAAGTATGAATTCCGTAATTGTCATTAGTCTTATTGTTGTTTTTACATTCACCATGAGTAGCTAAATAGCTTGTGCTAGGATGTAGGCGATTTATGGCTAGGCGGCATTAGGTTAGACACGGACTGAACCCGCGTGTCAGTCGATCGACTGACATTGTTGGTCGATCGACTGACCTTGTAAGGTTACCTTCGTTTTAATTGTTTTTAATCTTGTATCTGACGAGTTGAATGCATGCGACCATTTAGATACCTCTTTTGTGACTGACCCGTTAGGCCGAAAGGTAGGGTAGGTTATTTGACCATCAATTAATTCGACTAAACTGTGCTAATGATCGAAAGATAGGTATAGTTTAGACCATTAGTCGCTTTTCAGGATGAAAGTCAGTATTAGTGACATTAGGGACTGATAGCGAGATCGAGAGATGCTATCTGTTAGGAGTGGACCGAGAGGACCTCTTATTTCCCGCCTTACTTGTGTTTGATTCAGACCGACCTAGTTTGCTGCCGCCGAAGCTGTAATGACCCGACCATCCTAGTACCTTCCTTTTATCTGTTTAATCCGCATCTTTAGTTTATTTTCGTCTTATTGTTATTAGTTATAGACCAATTCAACCAACCCCCACAACAGTTACCTTAGACCGATCATAGAACAACTAGAATTTACAACTGCCTCCTTGTGGATCGACCCTGTTACCACTAGCCTAGGTTAGTCTTAATAGGAGATTATAAATATTATCTTTGGTACTCACAGCGACGGGTATCAAATTTTGGCGCCGTTGCCGGGGAGGCAATAGTCCTAATTTTAGTTGTTTTTTATTTTCAGTCTTTCTCAGTTTAAGGGACTTCCGTTCCTTAAACTGTTCTTATATTCTTTTCGTAGTTTCATCTTATGCGCAGGTCACAGGGTGGAGAATTATTACCATTTGACTCTGAGATAGAGAAATCTTTGCGCGGGTTGAGACGAGCACGAAGGATATTGTCGACAGAGGAAGAGCTGAGTACTCTCTCAAGCTATCTCGAGCACGATCTGTTTGAAGAAGACCAACAGTCTTCACCCACCTCTTCGGCTGAATTAGTTACCTATCCAGAAATCTCAGTCATGGCCGAGGAAGCGAGTATAGCTAGTTTTTCTGAGCCGACGGCCGCGAACTTATATAAGGGATTCGAGCGCCGGGAGATGCGAAAGTTCGAACGAAGCCGTCTTACATCGGCATGGTAGAGAAAAACCAGATTCGGGGGAGCTGCGAAAGAAGATGCGGCAAGATATGGAGACTTTCATTGATTATCTGCTGCTCCATACCTCCTCCCGTGGTGTCACTGGTGATCGAGATCAAAGAGACTATGTTCATTTTCTCACTCCGCGATCTTTGCAAGGGAGTGGTACGGGGATTTGGACCGAGCCGCTCACGCCATAACGGATTGGAATTCGCTAGCATTGGCGTTCTACAAAAAGTATTTCTCTGCTTCGAGAACCATAGCCATCGAGCCGGATAACAGTTTCAAACAAGGGCCGACGAGAATTTCCATGAGGCATGGCTCCGTTTTAAGAAACTAGTGCGAACCATACCGCACCACGGTTTCGAAAAATGGAGCCTATGCAACCATTTTTACAATGGTTTATATGATGATCAGAGAGCCATACTAGATGCGGCGACCAACGGTCGATTTTTCCGACAACTTGGGGCCGACGAAAGGTTGGAAAATCATAGATGACTTAGCCACTCACGGTGAATACGGGAATTCGAGAGGGAACCAGAGGAGAGTGCTGAATCCTCCTCTGTAGCTGCACTTGAGGCTCTTACCGCGAGATTCGACAAATATGAGCTAGGGGGAGCATCTAAAGGTGGGATTTACCAAGTTAATGCTTTGTGCGGGACGGTCCCTTCGTCGTGAAAGGTGTGGAGTTGAGGGCCATGTCTCGAAAAACGCCCTAGTCCTTTTGAATCATGTCCGCCTTTCAACACTATAGGCGAGACAAACACCTACTACGAGCCACCACATCCGAACTCGAGTTGGAGGAGCGAGAATGTCCAAAACCCCACTCAACCTCCGCCACAAAGAAGAAGCCCATATGTGCCGCCTCATCAAAAACAACAGCAATACCAGAAGCCTCCTTATGTGCCGCAACAACAACAATCACAAAATTCTGAGTTTTCTGAGCTTAAGAATCTGTTGCTAAAGGAGTCCCAAGCAAGAGAGGCCGGGATGAAGTTACTTGAAAGCCAAATTGCTCAACTAGCTAGCAAAAGTAACACTCGAGCTCCCGGACATTTACCCACTCAACCCGAACAAAAGGAGACCCTAAATGCCATCACATTGAGGAGCGGGTCCACCCTTGACGGTCCTGCTATGATTGAGGATGCTGTCGAGAAAGATGAGCCGGAAACAAGCAAAGAGAAAGCTTCAACGAACAATTCGAAGAAAAAGGCGTCTGCCAGGAATTTCAGTCGATCGACTGAAGTACCTAGTCGATCGACTGAAACACGGGTTCCAGGAGCTTCGGCGTGCATTCCATCGATCGATCGAGGACGATGGTCGATCGACCACTAACACTGCTGATGCTGAAGAGTCTCGTCCTTTAATGCCAAATAACATACGAGATCACTTGTTCCGGGGTACCACGGTCCCGAAGATTTTAGGGGCAGACCCGAATGCTGATGGGTCAGTCCCGGCTCCGAAGTTCGATCCAATGACGGTCAATGGGTCTCATCTGAGACGGTCTGAGGAAGGATCTAGCTTCAACAAAGAGAAGGTGACGGACTTTCAGCCAAAGTCCAAGGACGCCGGCGCGCGCGAATTAGAAGAGAGGGCTAAGGTGCTCCTTACAGCCCCATATCCGGAGAGACTCGTGCCGACCAAAGAACAGGTATCTTTCAATAAGTTTGAGAAAGTTATCCGTAGTCTTAATGTGCAAGTCCCCTTCCTTGAGTTAGTTAACCAAGTACCCGCCTACACCAAATTTATGAAGCAATTGTTGTCAAAAAAACGGTCACTTGAAACAGTGCACACTGTCGCACTCACAAAGGAGTCTTGTTCTTATCTGTCTCACACCGCGCCCCTTAAGTTAGAGGATCCGGGCAGCTTTTCTGTCCCTTGCAAAGTAGGTACCTTCTCAATTGAGAAGGCTTTGTGTGACTTAGGGGCCAGTATAAGTGTCATGCCTTTGAGTTTAGCTAGGAGACTCAAGTTGACCCGGTTTGCTATCACAGAAATGACAGTTCAGATGGCTGACCGATCTGCGGTCGAGCCTATAGGAATCCTAGAGGACATACCCGTCCAGATAGGGAAGTTCTTCTTCCCTGTCGACTTTGTTGTCCTAGATATGCCTGAGGATGAACATATACCGATCATCTTAGGTAGGCCATTTCTGCACACTGCTGGTGCAGTCATCGACGTCGGTTTAGGGACCTTGACCTTCAAGGTTGGGAAACACTCTATTGTTTTTGCCCGGTAGGCTAAGAAAAAGGATGCCATGTGGCTGTCTGTAATACGGTCTCGAAAAGAGATCGTACTTTGTGCTTCTGAACCGATTGTCCCTATTACTACTGCTTTGTGTTAACCCCTCCGCCCCAGATTGGGAGCAAGAAGGAGGAAGAAATTGTTGTTTTAGATAATGCGGGGAGTTGGTTTGGGGAAGGAAGAGCGCATTTGGATGCTCAGTGCGACAACAGATCGTTTCAAGAGGCGGCCTTGGATGCTTAAGTTATGGGGACCGACGAGGAAGTGGAAGATGAGCCGATTAAGGTGAGATGGGCAGATTTGGAGTCCGACGATTCCGAGGAAGTCCTTGATTGGGGAGCTGACGAAGCTGATCAGCTGAACTCTCCGACTGTCGAAGCTAAGAAAGGTGCAACTGATAAGATGAGCACCATTGAGGCTACCTCTAGTAGCCGAAGCCGGAAGTGGGCCATCCCTTGGTCCTTTTTGATCAACTATTAGTTGATCAATTTCGTTATAAACTTCATTTTATCGCTTTCGAACTATTTTTTTTTATTGCTTTTGTGTGCGCGAAAACTTCGCTTTTATTTCGTTTGCTTAGGATTTTTATTTACTTTAGACTTTATTCCGGGTTTTGCGCAATTTTTGGCGCGTACTATTGTGCATTTGCAGGTATTTAGAGCTTATCGGCTCAAATCATTGAGCAATTACGAAGAAATAAGACACTGCGAAGGTGTTTTCGATCGATCGATCGGGTATCGTGGTCGATCAAGGCGAGTTGCGGGTTACGGGAGCTACTGTTCACGACCATCTGGTCGATCGACTGTCCCTTTAGGTCGATCGACTGCTGCTGCTGCTATATCCTTTCACGACCTCTCCCCTGCTGTGTTTAGTCGATACGCGGACCTAAGGGAGTCTTCTACTCCGCTTTATTCCCGTCAAATTGTCTATTTCTTCTATTGTCTCATTTTTGCACAATATTTACGTTCCAAAATTGTTTCTCTCAGTCTTATGCGTGGTTTTAATTGTCTTTTCAGGTCTCTTATTGGTAGCACTGCTGGCTACTGAAACCTCCTAGCTCACGCTGGTTTGGGGAGGTTTCCTTTGCTGCGCTTAAAGTCTTGTGAGTTCCCAAGTCTTTACTTTATGTCATTATGTTTTTATTTCCCACCAAGATTCCCGTTTCTCTTTTCTTCATTACATGATTTTGCACAATGGGGACATTGTGCGATTTGGTTTGGGGAAGGGTTTTGCGTCGCATATCATATGTTTGCATTCACGTTTACTTTTTGTCTTGCATTGTTTATTTCATTTCACATATATATACAGAAAAATCAAAAAAAAAATTGAAAAATTTCAAAAATTTCCATAAAATGCACGTTTATTTTAGCATATAGGTCGAGTCGGAACGGTAGTATTTCTATGATGATTTAGCATTTGCATCTGTTTTGCCTGAGCCTTGCTTGCCTTACATGTTATTAGTAGAATCATAAGTGCATACCTACGAGTTTTCGTTAATTTACTCGCTGAGCCTGAGACTTGACTTTTATAATTGGCAAGCTACACCATATATTCTGAGTTTTTAGAGCTTATAACTGGTGTCATTCATGACCAGTTCATCTAGGAATGTGAGTAGTACTCCTTATGAGACATGTTTCCTTAATTTGCATAATTATGAATTTGATCTACTTAATACCTGTATGCATTCGGTTTGTGGTTAGTTGACACATGTGGTAGAGGTTTCCTTTTCTCATTTTACCCATAAGCTTCACTATGCCAAAAATATCCTTTTTGTCCTATTCACTACATCCTACATTTAGCCTGTCCTTTGTCAAGCTAGTAGCCTGTGTCCTTGGGATTGTTACTCATTTTTGGTGGTATATGCTCTATTGAGATGATTGTTGGGAAGTGAAATAAAGGAGGAAAGAAAAAGAAAGAAAAAAAATGAATGGAAAAAAAGATTCGAAAATGAAAAAAAAAGAGGTCCTGTACTGTTTAAGCAGTCGATCGACTGCCAAATATGGTCGATCGACTGAGATTCGTGAAAGAAAAAATCAATTCGCATGATTTAATCCTTATCTTTTGACGATTTTTGCTCCCATGTTTCATTTATATCCTATGGGGAGTTTGTTGATTTAATAGTTTGGAGATTGTGAGTTTTGTGCTCGTTATAGCACCGTTTCGTTCGTTATTGAGCAAGAAGTTGGATATTGTCACTTGGTTCCGTTTTGGTACTAGCTTGATCACCTGTACCTCCACTTTACCATAAAATGTTTTGCCCCTTCTTACCCATACCTCACATTTCCATAATTATACCTCGGCGTGTGTCAATGGTCATCTGTTTGGTTGGAATGCGTATGTACGGTCATAGAGGTCGTCTTCATAATTTATTGCTGGCATGTTTTCATAGGTCGTAGTTAGGTGAGAGTCACTACAATATTAATTCTTTCTATCTTACAAATATATCACCTGTGCTTAACTGAGTGATTTGAGCGACCCGTGAGAGTCCAATTTGATAAGTCTCTACAGTTGACGGTTCAGCAGTTTTTGACGACTTTATAATTCATTTGCATGATTCATATTACTAGTTGATTGTTGGTTGTGCATTAAATTGGTTTAGGCCTTACAGTTTGCATTTCGCTCTGAGTTTGAACTCGTTCCATTAGGTCATTAGATCGAGTCTAGTTCTTGCTTGGGGACAAGCAAGGTTTGGTTTGGGGAGATTTGATGCGTGTCATTTATATGATGTTTTACATCTCTTTTTACACGCATTTCAGAGCTTCATTGTGCTATATATGCCCATATTTCTCTATTTTCCTCTACTTTCGTGCTTTTGTACTTTATTGCAGAGATGTGGAGAATTTAGCGGGAAATCAAGCCGAATCCGTCCCCGAGTAAGCTGCATTGCAAATGACGTAAAGGAACCGCTTAAGGAACAAGCTTGGTGCGCAATCCAAGGCCCGAAAGACGAATCCACGAGTTTAAAGAAGTCAAGTAGCAGCTAATCCGGTCGATCGACTAGTATCATCAGTCGATCGACCACCTATCGGATCCCAGAAGCTACTGTTGCTGAGGAGCAGTCGATCGACCAGCATCTTTAGTCGATCGACCCGACTTCGACTCCAGACGAGATTTAGAAAGCCCGTGAAGTTTTAGGTTTTGGAATAAGTTGTTGCGTTGTTATTCCTATATAACGTAGCATAGACATATCTAGCGATCATCAGAGAATTGACATCAAGTTTTTATCTAGGTTTTAGCATAATACAATACTTTTAGTTCTAGTTATTTCAAGTGAGGGTTTTGGGTTATCAACTTAAAACATTGGATTTCTGCCTTCGCTATTAATCTTTCCTTTGAATCTTGGTAATTGTTCTGCCCTAATTTCAGTTTCTTTATTTTACTTCCATTGTTAGTATAGAATTGATAGTTAGCATTCCCAAGCCAATTATCGCTTCATCATTGTTGTTATTTATCCTAAGTATGAATTCCGTAATTGTCATTAGTCTTATTGTTGTTTTTACATTCACCATGAGTAGCTAAATAGCTTGTGCTAGGATGTAGGCGATTTATGGCTAGGCGGCATTAGGTTAGACACAGACTGAACCCGCGTGTCAGTCGATCGACTGACATTGTTGGTCGATCGACTGACCTTGTAAGGTTACCTTCGTTTTAATTGTTTTTAATCTTGTATCTGACGAGTTGAATGCATGCGACCAGTTAGATACCTCTTTTGTGACTGACCCGTTAGGCCGAAAGGTAGGGTAGGTTATTTGACCATCAATTAATTCGACTAAACTGTGCTAATGATCGAAAGATAGGTATAGTTTAGACCATTAGTCGCTTTTCAGGATGAAAGTCAGTATTAGTGACATTAGGGACTGATAGCGAGATCGAGAGATGCTATCTGTTAGGAGTGGACCGAGAGGACCTCTTATTTCCCGCCTTACTTGTGTTTGATTCAGACCGACCTAGTTTGCTGCCGCCGAAGCTGTAATGACCCGACCATCCTAGTACCTTCCTTTTATCTGTTTAATCCGCATCTTTAGTTTATTTTCGTCTTATTGTTATTAGTTATAGACCAATTCAACCAACCCCCACAACAGTTACCTTAGACCGATCATAGAACAACTAGAATTTACAACTGCCTCCTTGTGGATCGACCCTGTTACCACTAGCCTAGGTTAGTCTTAATAGGAGATTATAAATATTATCTTTGGTACTCACAGCGACGGGTATCATCTATGTTAAAAATATTCATTATTCATTTCAATAAAGTACACTTTTCAATCCACATATCCTATCATATCTCTTCCTCTACCCTTTTCCTGTGACAACGAGAATTGGTTTGAGACATTTTTTAAAATGACAACAACAACACATGACAGTCAATGTGAGTGCACTTATATGATGTTCCATTCTATGTTGTAGAGGACCTGAAACTCCGTGTTCTTTTCTTACCTATTCCATGTCTGGCAATAGAAACCACAATATAACCCTAGTCTAGGACGAGCCTATCTCAAGAGATTCTAGGGCGAATCCAGACCATCTCCCTTGTTAGCGACCCATGACGGAAGGCAAGCCCATTCCCCACAATAAGAAACCCGTGTTACTAAAAGACCAACCCATTTCACACCAAAGGTGCTAGTCTGACCCAAATCCATGATACAAGCAAATCCAAGACGATACGAGCCATGATCAAAGACAAAAGGCTCAATCAAGAGAAACTAAAATCAATATCCGAAGCCATAGTTATGCCTATAGCCCAAGACAAAAGAGTCAAAAGAAGAAGGCTCAATCAAGCAAGTCAATATCCAAAGACAACGTTATCCATCAATACCGAATCAAAAATCTGAGCAAAAAGCCAAGATAGGTTCTAGACCAAGAATCTGAGTCTGAATCAAGAACAAGCCTGAAATCAAATGCTAAACGGAATAATGCTGAAGTTAGTATAGAATCAAGACACCAATCAAGATGGTCAGCTAGCACCCTCGCTTAGCCTTTCACACATCACACACCCTAAGTCCTTCTCGAGACCGTTACGGGGAGATAGTTAGGAATTTTGAGAATCCTCTCGAGCTCGTCAAATATATCCATCCTTTAGGGCCAAGACATGGAAACTTGAACCCATATCGTTTTAACCTACCTTTATGTGCTCAGGCTACATCAAGCCAAGAGACTCCATTTCCAAGCCACATTACAAGCCATAACCTCATAAAGCCTTAACACCACAAAATCAAGCTCCAGAGATTTGTTCATCAAAGCCTCTTATTACCGAGCTCCACATTCCAAATATCCAATCCAGTTTCACCTTGACCCATACACGGAGTCTTCAAATACATTGATACCTAGGACGGGTCATACCCATATTCATCCTGAGGGTCCACTTTTAGGTGTGCTCACGCGACAAAGAAATTTTACAAAATAAGTTATACCTCTTTGGTCTATGATCAGAGGGAGTTATCTCAAATCAGTTCTTCGAGTCACCAAAGGAATATGCTCTCCTGACCCTGCACTTTAAGGCCCTAACAACATAGCTTAGGCACACACTTGAACTACGAGCATGGTTTGATTTCACCTCTTCAGGTGGATACGTAGGCAGTCTTTTCTTACACAAAAAGGATACAACCACAACACCCCAAACAAAATTAACCAAAGCTCAGAACTACGATCTGGTTTGATTTCACTTCACGTGAATACGTAGGCAGTCCTCAAGGACACAACCATCCCAACTTTCAACCTCAATTATCAACCATCAACTTTCATCCCCACTTTCAACCTTCCAACCTCAATTAACATCCCTTCCACAACCAACACCTCTATACTGGGGGCTCCTTATTGTCGCCCAGCCTCTTTTTTACCAAAGACCAGAGTCATCTTCTCATCCTGGGGGCTTATCTTCCAAGATGCCACCATTCCTTTGTTCCTCTAAGTCTAGCTAGTACTCGGTCCGGATAATGACAAAGATCTTAGATCAATTCTCCAAGTCATCGTGCCTCAAGAGGGGTCTCTTTTACAGCAAACCGTGGTGAAAGATGTCCTGGTAGACAGATGATCCATGGCTCATGCCTTGCCTTTATATGCCTTCATCATTCTTACAATTCGTATACCTTTGGAACTGATACGCATTGTCACCCACACTTGGCTAGGGGTTGCGCATACTTAAGCAATGTCTGTCAAAGTCATCCTTGTGTCGCGTCAAATCAAAGTTAGTGTCGCGTCAGTCCAACCTAAGTCTATATTTCATGTCCTACTAGGTCTGTCCTATGTCTAAAGCCCATTGAATATGCATAACGCATTACAAATGACGAACTTCTTTGAACAAGTTTTAAACAACTTTTATAAAGAAACAATTTTTGAAAACCTATGTGTTTCCTCATTTGAGGTCCATGTGATAATCGCTTGCGTGCATATATTAGATTGTATTCTTGTGTGGCTACTAACCATGCAGGTAAGTATCATAAGCAGTACTTCATCAAGACCTCGCTTGCCACAACGAGCGAATACTCTTTGACAAGCGTTTCGACACACCTCTATTATGTTCCCCCAACGAGAGTTTGCTTGAGGACAGAAACATGCAGATTCCCTAGAGTCATCACCCAATGAGAGTTTTCTTGAGGATAGAAACATGCAGATTCCCCAAAATCATCGTTTTATTCCCAGGCGATCCTTCATCCCTTTAGGAAACCCTTTTCAGGATAAACCTTCATATCTTTTAGGTAACCCTTTTCAGGATAAACCTTTATATCTTTTAGGTACCCCTTTTTTAGGATAAACCCTTCAGATCTTTCAGAAACTTACCTTAATTTTTCAGATAACCCTTAGATGACCCTTTTAAGATAATCCTTCCTTCAGCCTTATCCCTTTCAGGATAATCCTTTCTTCAGCCTTATCCCTTCAAGATAATCCTTCATATATTGATCCTTTCAGTAACCTTCAGATAACCCCTTTTCCGTTAAGTCCCCTTTCAGTCCTTCGGAGAATTATCCTTCAGCCTTCCCTTTGGAGAGAATTATCCTTCAGCCTTCCCTTTAGAGAGAATTATCCTTCAGCCTTCCCTTTAGAGATAATTATCTTTCAGCCTTCCCTTTAGAGAGAATTATCCTTTCAGCCTTCCCTTTAGAGAGAACTATCCCTTCAGTCCTTCCCTTTAGAGAGAGATATCCTTCAGAGTTAGCCTTCAGAAGTATTAAGAAGTTTCTTCATAATCCCTGTGACCCCTAATGCCTTCAGACACCAAGTTATCTTCAGACCAAAGAGTTTTCCCGAAGCGTCTTCAGTCCCGTTTCACCCCAGGGGTATCTCAGGTATGGTCTCTTCTTATGGCTGGCGAGCTTCCTTACGTAGTCTAATGGACTTTAAACGACCATCCCCGATAGTCGACAGACTCTAAAATGTTCCCGACAACAGGTCCTTGGTTCAGACCCCTTGAACCGCCTCGCGTCGCCATAGACGTCAGGTTGTAATCTTCGATTGACCTGATGGCTATACTTTGACTTTCGCCTTGTCCAAGCCTCAGTCAAAGTGGGGGCTCTGTAGACACCTCGTTTCTGCACCTCCCGCAAACACCCGGTGATGATTGGGCCGCATGTTTGGTACGCGGAACGATTTGTGACAGTTCGTAAGTTTATCGTCAAGTGATCGCTCAAACATTTATGTCTACCTCTTAATTGTCATCTACGTGCCGATACGGTCGTTTTGGCAGTAATTAGAGTACATTTGGAGTCTGGGTCAAAAACCATCTTCATTTCCTAAAACCGTCAAATCCCGAGTCAAAGCAATGGGCTTATCTACCTAAGGTTAGGATGTCATAAAATGTTGATATCATATCTCATTTTGAGTCTCATGTCACTTCATTAGGCTAAACTAAAAGTTTACATTACAAAATGTGCATTTCATTTAGCTAAAATGACAACCCGACCTTTAGGCCCGTTTTATGAGGTCATAACGACTTTTTTGGGTCAGGCCTATTTCACAGGAAGTTCTAGATCTCTTTCTTAGCTTTCCAACGCCACTGAAATCACCTTAATCCGAGTCTTGTAGAGAAAGTTATGCCTAAAATACGACAGGCTGTCAAACGCGTTTTCTACGCGCAGAGTAACCTACCCGGGAAAGGACGCAGCAGGTGCTGCGCCTCTTCCAAGGGACGTAGCTCTGCTGCGCCTTTTCCTCAAGGTTTTCTTTTTGTCCAAGTTTTCGTGTTTAACCTAAGTCGGTTATTTCCGGATCTTTCCTTCCGTATCCTACTCTTACCATAATTCCTCCGTGTGATTAGTATAAATAGAGACCTTCGGTCTCACATATTTCTCACGCGAGTGTCCGCCCTTCTCTTCTCCCTTTGCATTCTAGACCTTTGTTCTTACTTTTTGGCGTCTACGTGCTTGAACTTTCGACCACGTAAGCTCGGATCCTTCTGAGTACCAGCCTCGTTTGCATGACCGACCAATTTGACCAACTCCACATCAATCAACTTAATTAATCTATTCATTTTCCTCTTGCGAGGGCACTTTCTTTACATTCGCGTCGAGCATCACTAATCGATATCTTAGTCCTTCTCGTTTCGTCAACATGTAAGTCTGAGGGTGTAAATCTCTCTTTTATTTATTGTATTTTACTTATTGTATCACAATTGTAAGGTTTATGTCGAAAATACGTCGTTAAAACCGATTTCTAAAACGTACTTTAAAAACCTCTTTTTACGGATTTCGTGAAGACTAACCGTCAAGAAAGGACGCAGCAACTGCTGCGCCTCTTCGAAGGAGCGCAGTACCTGCTGCGCCTCTTCGTGAGGCTGCCGCAGTTCCTACTTCCTTTCTTCTTCCTTCGTCCTCTCTAATTCGTCTTGTTTTATTTGTTTCGTTTGTTTTCGCTAATTCTTTGACATAACATCATAATAATTCCACATGTATATTATTCATCATCATTCACATGTTTAGTTCATAAATCCGACTTAAATCCCTTATAATCCAATATTTGCGGGTTTTCGTCATTAAAATCAAATTCGGGTTTTAGAGGTTCGATTTACCCATATTGAATCTCTGGAATTCGTCGTTGATATATTTGCATCTGTTTATCCATCATATATTCGTCATTAGTAACCTGTTTAGCTTAATTAGTTTATTAATTTGTTAATCAATCTTTTAATCATGTAATTAATTTGTTTAATTCCATCTCATCCATGTTTTATCGCTTTCATGACCTCATTCATATGTAAATAACATGCTAATCACTTTCATCCGAGTCATATATCGTAATTAATCCTTAAAAATAACAATTAATATTAACGACTTGCAGTTCCGGCTTCACAGCCAGAACTCACCCTTGGAACAGACGCAGCAACTGCTGCGCCTCTTCCAAAGAGCGCAGTCGTGCTGCGCCTGTTCCAGGTTGAGCTCTGCCTCTTAACTCCCTTTCTGCCTTGACCTAGTTTATTAAGCTTACGTATAATTGACTATTAATCGTATTATCGCCTTCTGATCTGTTCGTTAATTTATTCTTTTATTCTTTTCTCAAATTATCCGTTTTAAAGGTATTTTCGACATAAATCGCCTAATCCAATGTAATTATTTTAATCTTTATCATTGTAATTTCCTTTATTGTATCTATCATTGTATTTTATGCCATTTGTATGTTTTCACATGTAATTGAACCTTAATTCCAACTTTGACCTAATTGCTTGCTAATTACGTGTCAACCGACTTAGTATTAATTCTCACATGCTAGGATTAAAACTTGGATGTTGCATTGCATGCATACAATCGACGATATATCGAGTACGAATAACTTCCCTAATCATTAGTAGAGGCCGCTATCGAGGCGGGCGGAATTAGGTGTTCGATCAATAGAGCTTCCTAATACGTACCCTCACCCCTTACTCCAGATCTCCGTGAACACCCGTGTTCATTGGCATCCGCGAGAGTCATTCTAGACATAGAATGCTAAGGGTAACGATTGCTTAGTGTTCATGTCTCTACTTTGTGTCTTGACATGGCACGAGGAATTCGAACGGTTCCAATTTCCCATAAAAATTGGTGGCGACTCCATACAAAATGCAAACGCTTGTTCCCAAGTGCCCCCGTGGCCCATTGTCCACAATGAGGTATCAAGCTACACTACTATAACAATGAAATTTAAAGAAATGAAAGCAAAACAAGCAAATAAAGTAGGGGTTTGTAAACAATAGATTAAGGCACTAGGGTGTCATGGGTTCATAGGGGATTCATAGTGGTGATCATACAAACATGTTTTCATAGTTGTAAGCAAATTATTGTTATACTGAAATCAAGTTAGTTTATATCTTACGATTCATAGGAAGATTTGGGTCCCGGAGCGGAGTCGTCTAGACTCTACAACACCTACAAGTCGACTTACTTTCTTCCTATTCACTTCTATGCATGGTCTAATAAGACTCGAGTTAGTTTATATCTTACAAGTCTTGTTGAATAGATAAGTGATGTGCAAAATGCAAGGTTTCATAGTCTAGCATTTTATCAAGCATAACATGTGCATAGGTTAACACTACAACAAGCAAGCAATCTTATGATAACATATTAGATTAAGTATAGATCTACTCCCATGTTATAGTTCCCCTAATCCCCCATTAACCCTAGCTAGGAGACTACTCACTCATGACTATGGTAAACATGCTAATGAAGGTCTCAATCATATTAGCAAAGTTAAATATGGTAAATGAGTAAAGTAATAATATAAGCAAGGGTAAAAAGGATTATACCAACTTGAGAATGATCCAAATAATATGGAATAATAGAAGAACACTCGATGAATCATGAAGAGTTGTCAAGTCTTCAATAAACCCAAATAGTCTTCAAATTACCCAAATAAACTAAGAACACTTGAAGGATTAAAGAGAATTTGAGATTTGATTAATATTGAGATGAGTGATTACAACTTGATTAGTTATATCTAAAGTAGATTAAGGCTAAATTAGAACTTGGTAAACTTGGTTCTTAATCCTCTAACATAATGGGGTATTTATACTAAGTATAAGTATTAGGGTAACTAAGGGCTTAAATGACGATTAAGTCCCTAAGAAGAGGATTAGTGCTTTGCAAGTCCTAGAGAGAGCCGCCCGGATTGTGGATTGAAGCAAACTCTCTCTGCCCAGTGATCCGCTCGACCTGAGGTTGAGACGCTCGGATTGAGCCTTGAGACGCCCGACCTAGGTCCGGGACGCCCGGATTGAGGGCTGAGACGCCCGTATGAATGCTTGAGACGCCTGGATCTTAGATCAGCTCTTCTTCTTCTTCTTTGACTACCCAAGGATCCATGAGGATCGTTGGTAGATCATGGGGCTCTTCATCATTGCCCATTTCTACTTCATATATTCACTTAGGCCTTAAGTAATGGTCTCCTCTTTGATGCTTGGTCGATAGATGCACTCCATTTAGCTCTACTTTGCTCCATAAGTGCAAGGTTAGCAATGTTCTCCTACCAAGGACACAAAACCTCAAAGAATATGCAAAGTAGGGAACTAAAGATAAGAAACGATCCTAAATAGCACTAGAATGCATAGGAACGAGGCTAGTTCGGGGACTAAATGTTCACAAATATGAGTCACATCAAATATCCCCAAACCGAACCTTTGCTCGTCCCGAGTAAAGAGGTGACTAAAACTATGACCCTTATTAATAATACTAGCCGATGTGAGACAATTAGCGGGTCTCACTCCGCCTCTTCAACTCACAACAAGACATCCATGAGGTACGATGCCTTCTTGCAATGCAAGGTGGGGCTTGCCAAAATGGTGATACATCCAAGCATTAAGCACACAAAAAAAGTAATGGATGCATCTACAAAAGAATAGCCACTCTCCTCATCTAAGTGGCGGAAATCATCTAAAGGGGAAGCAATCTAAGGGTACACACTCCATTGTAGATATTATTTCTCCAAGCTACTAAGTCTAAAAGGATACCAATAAATAACCTCCAAGTTGTGTCAAACTAGGGTACTTTTATCCTCAATCGCTAAATGCTTTTGTCAAGAGTAGGCTCCTTATGGTGTTAGAAACACTGTAGGATCGCGGAATTCCCATCTTGTCTAGACAAGAAGAAGGGTCGTCCCCTCTCCATCATGCAACAAGGAAAAGATCATGAATGGATAAAAGGGATCAATATGCTTTGAGTTTCATAATGGTAGTTTGCTTTTGATTTGTTTCCCCCCAATTTCTTGTGGTATTTGACTTTTGAGAACATTTCTTTGCCACTTTTGATGTTTTGGCAATTTTGATACTTGGCAATTTTTTTTGCATTCTTTTTTAACACTTTCAAAGTAACCCCATTTTGTAACAAGGGAACTTTTATTGAAGCTTATGAGTCTACTTTTGCTCCTCTTTTCATTGATGAAATTTTTGTGCAAACTTTTTTATTTTCATTTTGGTACTTGAACTCAATTTAGAGATTTTTGTGCCCATTCCCTTTTGTATTGGCAAAACATAATGATACTAATGAAAGAACGATTGCATGGAATCAAGGGTCACCTTGGAATAAACGGTAGCCAAGGAGTCATCACACCACAATGTACTCTTGACTAGGCCTTAGTCCATGGGTTAAAAGATACTAGTATGACACATCCTAGGGTGTCTTGAGGGTATTCTAGCAAACAAAGTCTCAAGGAGAAAGATTATCTACAAGGCCTATATACACTTGTCAAGCTTCCCAACTAGAAATTTTCACAAAATTTTCCTAAAATGCAACTACATGCCATGATACAACTAGCATATATACAACCTAATGCAAATGCTACTATCACTAGTATGCCATATAATCTAAATGCAACCCCTATAATCACATTGGTTTATACCGCATCAAACAAAAAGAAGCCACATTGTCATTAACATAGAGAGGAAAAGGAGATTTGGAAAGATCATACCATGCGGTCTTCATATTCCCCATGCCTCAGATGTGGCGTAGTCGGTCCAATGTAATAGGAGTGAACACAAACAAACAAGTATATACAATATATATATTTCTACACTACAAAATGAAAAACATGTTTTTGGATTTTTGAAATTTTTATCATTTTTTGAATTTTTGAGTTAAGAAGTGTTAGAATTCCCCATCCCCACACTTAGAATGGACATTGTCCCCAATGGACAAAACAATAGAGAATTGTGCAAATGCAATGAAATGAATGATGCATGATTCTACACTAAATGCAAGCTATATGTGAGATATGTACATGTGATAAATATATACACGTGGTGCAAACTAATCTATACTATATGATGCATGCTTTCTATTGTTCGGAGAGCTAATTTGAATTAACTCGCATTCCTTATCATTGAACTCCCCCAAACCGGATAAAACACTATTATTAGTGCAAAAAGAAAGGGAAGTTCATTCATAAGGCATGAAATGCAATGCATGAATGAAGATTGTCATTTTGGATTCTTGTAGTGGGAGCAAAAAGATAAACACCTCAATGTGACCGAGGTGGGAGTCCCTTGAGTGGTACTAGGACTCCAAACTCAAAACTACCAAGAGCCCGAAATGACTCTCAAAGTGGTGCAAATTAAATAATATACAAGTCATGGAAACATGAGACAAAAACAAAGCAAAAAGAGGGGTAAGTGGCTCACAATGGAATAGGTTGGTACTAGCATAAGTGATCAACCCCGCATTGTAGTGCCCTCCTTCATGCTTTGTCAACCATCAATTGTCACTCATCGTGACATCCTCATTATCATCATATACCTCCATTGCACCGGAGGTTTCACCATCATCTTCTTAACTTGAACTTTACTCTTCTTCCTCATCATCTTTGCACGACCCACTACCTTCCCCGCTCTCATCATCAACTTCCTCCTCTCTCCTTGTATCCCTTTCTTCATCTTGAGAAGCATTAGGAAAGAACATTTTCCAATCCACCCAATCCGAAAAAGAACTTGAAGGATCATGGAGTCCTTACCTAGCAAGATGGTATAGAGGTGGATATTGGGCGTAATATGCATTCACCCGGTCATTGTGAGCTTCTTTATGCATGTGTTGCATTAGTTGGGCTAAGTAGTCATTGCCCGCCATAGTACCATTAGCTTTGAATTCTTGGTAGGCAAAAGGATAAGGTGGTGTAAAAATGGAGGAGTAGGGTTCTTCTCTTGGTTGTTGTTATTGTTTGATGATGGTCTCGGCTTGCTCGGACACGGGTAGGAGGTAGTTGGTCCCGGTGGGTGGAGATGCGACAAATCTTACTTGGTAAGACAATAGACTTGGCATCCTTGATGACCCATTGAAACTTGTGAATCATGTTGCTCATGTCAAGAAGGTTCCTTCCTTTAACCGCTTTATAAGTGTTATCCTTGTTGAAATCCAGGTTAAAATGTCTTTCCAACCTTGTCACCAAGCCTCCATTAACAATGAAAGCCGCTCCCTCTTTCCCATTCTCAATTTCCAACCATCTTTTATCAATAGTTGAAGAGCATTATACTCACTCTTGGGTTTCCCACCAACATTCAAGAAAGAGTCGAGGTAAACAAAGTCTAATTCCGTTAAGTGTTGGCTTCTTTCCTACTAATCAAAGTGCTTGCCACGAACTTGTGCCAATACCTTATACCCGGATGATGAATGTACAAGGCATGACACTCTTTGAAAGTAGTGAACTTACGATCGGAGATAGCTAGCCAAATTGGTTCGGCATCAAATTCCAATGGTTTCTTTGTGAACCGGTCATGGTACGTAAGCCCAAATATTTCACCAAATTCACCTTTGAGCATCGTTCTAGTCTTGTTTTCGAGACGGAATTCTACATAATTTCGAGTCTCAATCTTATACTCCCTCAAGGAGCTAATGAACTCCAAAGTCAAGGAGAGGTATGTCAATTCATTCATTTCAAAGAGGGTTGCTAACCCCATGGACTCGAAAAATGCCTTTGTTTGTTCAACGACACCCAATTTTCTCAAAGCATCTTGGCATATAAATTTTGTAGCTAGAATCTTTTTCTTGGTAAGGGATTAGAATGCAAGCCTATGCTTAGCGGATAAGAAAGTTACCTCCGGATAGTTCTTTAATTGTTCCACTTCCGGGATAGAATTAGTAGCTTCCTCAATAGTATTGATGGTTGACGTAGTAGCTTGCTCCCTTTGTACCAAGACCATTGCTTTGGATGCTAGAGGTTGTTGTCTTTTAGACAATGTTGGTATTTTTGTTGCCTTGATTCCTCCATTGGTCCTTGCCATTGCTTTCCTTCTTGTATCAACACACCAAGTAAATGCTTGAATGCTTCTTTCTTCAAGTTTAAATTGAATGCCCAATCAATTTGGGGTTTTTCGAAATTTCACCAACCCTAGAGAAATTGATTGAATTATTTTTTGAAATTGTTGTTTGAATGGTCTTATGTTGATGAAGGAGTGATTTGTTTTTGTTTTGAGCAAGTTTGGACTTGATTTGGGTGAATTTGGATGAGAGATTGTTGTTTTTAAATGAGGGTTTGAAGGTTGAAGTAAGAGAAATAATGGTGTTTGTGTTTGAATGAAGTGAAATGAAATGAAATGAAGAACAGGGGTTTTGGTACCGTGTTTTGTTATATAACAGGTCGGGACGGGCGACTCAAGGGCAAGTCGGGCGGATTTTTTAGCAATGGAAAATCAGGTTTTTGGAGGGTTTTGGAGACGGGTGTCTCAAGAACAGGACGGGCGGATTTTCAGTTTGCTCGCTCGACTTGAGCTGGAGATGGGCAGATTTGTACTCTAGTGCAAGTTTGACAATAGAGAACCCTTCCAGTCCCCACGACTTGAGGTGAGGTCGGGCGTCCAGAGCTTCGGCTCGCTCGACCTGAAGTCGGCTCGGGCAAATTCTTTCACAGAGCAGATTCCACTTTGCAGCCCTTTCCCAGTTCTCACGAGCTCAGGTCTGCTCATGGGTCTTCGCCCCGTGTCAATTCTTCTTCTTTTTCTTCTTTTTGGGTAGCATTACAAAGGCTTGGTTAGCCTAGGCATGTGCTTCCCCGCACTTGATCATCAAACACTACACAATTGAAGCACATTAAAATCCCTCCCTCACTTGGTCTCATGCTACACAAATCCGTCAAACAAAGCATGTAAAATGCAATGCAAAAATGAGTAATGTACAAGTTAAAAGAAATGCAAGTTAAGGGGTTAGAATATTTACAAATGGTGGTTTAGGGAGGACGCCACCAAACTCTCCTTCTTGTGAGAGGTATCAAGGGGACAAAGCCAAGGTGTTGTTGATGTTGCTAAACACCTTGTAGAAGTAGTCATAGGCTTGTTCATTCTCATGGTAAAGGTCTTGCATAGACCCTTGCACATTGTTTTCTTCATTGTGGTAGTCCGAGCCAAAGTGTTGACAAGGATCCATCAAGCCTTGGTCTGGAGTCATAGCATTCCCAATGTAGGGATTAACCAATCCTTCAAATTCATCGTCCCATAGACCATAAACTTCATTTGCTTTCTCTCTTATGTCGGGTGGATCATGAGTTGACGAGAGAAACTCTCCTTCCTTGTTATCATGGCCAATGAGGCCTTCATCAAAACTTGTCATGGGCGAGCTTTGAAAGCTCTCATTCTTGTTGTGAAAAATTCCATGCTCTCCGAATAGAGCCATTTCAACATCATAAATATCTTTCTTCCAATTGGGCGGTGTGTCTTTGCCCTTCTCTTTGAGATTTCCATCTTTCCTTTATTATTTAAATGGAGATTCCACCTTCTTCTTGTCACCATTCCGAGTATAGTGATCAGCCATAAAACATGGCTTAAACAAATTGGGAGCTCTCATAGTCTTATCATGGTTGAAGGTGATTGTTTCATCACCTACTTCAAGTGTGAGCTCTCCATGTTTCACATCGATCACCGCTCCGGCGGTGTGTAGGAAAGGTCTTCCTAAAATGATTGGAATGTTAGAATCTTCCTCCATATCAACAATGACAAAGTCCACCGGTATGAAAAACTTTCCAACTCTCACGGGTACATCTTACCATACTCCTAGTGGTTTCTTTGTTGAACGATCCGCCATTTGAAAGGTTATGTTGGTGCACTTGAGCTCTCCCACTCCTAGTCTTTCACATACCGAGTATGGCATGACACTCACACTTGCACCTAGATCACATAGTGCCTTGTTGATTGTGGTATCACCAATGGTACATGGAATGGATAAACTCCCCGGATCTTTGAGCTTTGGAGGGGAATTCCCTTGTAGAATTGCACTACTCACCTTAGTGAAGGCAATGGTTTCCAATTTTCGGATGGACTTCTTCTTGGTAAGGATATCTTTCATGTACTTTGCATAGGCCGGAACATGATGGATTAGCTTCGTGAATGGTATAGATACTTCTAAGTTCTTCACAATCTCCATGAACTTTCCAAGTTGCTCATCAAACTTGGGCTTAGCTTGGCGACTTGGGAATGGAAGTCTAATCACAATAGGCTCTTTCTCAACTTTCTTAGCCTTCTCTTCATTTTTATTCTTTGATGAGTCATTGGTTGTGTAGATACCCGTATCCGTCGATATTGGAATTTATAGAGAACCCGACAAACACCTGATGATGATAGGACACATGTATTTATTAGTTGTCATTGTCATTATTTGGGTTCGTTTTACGATGTAGAATGGGCATCGTCGATGAAGTATTTTATTATTTTAAATGATATTTAAATTAATGTTTTTTTAAGTGAATTCATTTTATTAATTTAAATGATATTTAAATTAAAGCTTTTTAGAATTTATTTTCTCAAGTTTATTTTATTGAAAATAAAATAAATATTTGATTTAAAAAATCATTTTATGAGTGTATTTGATTTGAAAAATCATTTATTTTAATGTGTTAATCGATTTTAAAAATCGAAAAAAACTCGTTTTAAACACGTGTTTTGGAGCTCGATTATAGCTCGGTTTTTGAGCCCGTTTTCTTTACGAATTGGCACGAATCTCGAGTACACTAACCAACCTAAGCCTCTACCCATCCAACCCCAGTTAGAACCCCATAACCACGGCCCAAACCATGCCCCAAATCACCCCCAACAGCCCGCACAAAAACACGAGCAGCCCCCTGTTTTGCAGCTCAAATCCCGAGCCCAAAACCCGCTCCAAACACCACCAAAACCCGTACCCATTAACCCTAACCCATACCCTAGTATCCTACCCATATTACCTTACCTTAAACACCAAACAAACCCGTCACAAAGCCTCTCAAACCCTCGCAAAAGCTGCTGGACAGCAGCTATGCGTGAATGAGCCCGTCTGCCTCTCCCCCCTTTTACTCTACTTTAACTCCTTATAAATACCACCCCTTCACCATAAATTCATTCTTCTAAGTTCTCCACACATCCTACCATCACTTACAAGCTTTAAACTCTAGAAACAAACCCTAATTGCCTCTCAAAAACCCTTCACAAAACCGACTTGCAAACTGGAACAGTTTGTGTGTCCTCTTCGAAATACAATTCGTTCCTCCTTCAAACATCCATTAAAATTCAAGTTTCTTGTTCCTAATTAACCATACAACATCCATCTACACATTAGAGAAAGATTTACGAGCCAAATTGCCCTTGAGAGTACACGAATTCCCTCGAAAAAGAGTGTTATACACTCTGTTTTCGCGGCTTTTTCCTGTCTGTCCAGTTCTGTTTGTGCTCGTTTTTCGTGCCCAATAACTCAAAACAAGCAGGGATTGCTTTACGATCTCTGTTCTCCTCTCTTTCTAGTTTTCAAAACATCTTTTAAATCGAATTTTCACCGTGAAACGAGAGAGAAATCGCTGTTTGAAAGTTGCTGTCCAGATTTGCCAAAAACGTGTTGTTTGCTTTGTTTCATCGTCGACGACGGCCTCTCGAGATAAAATCTACCATCGATTACGACCCAAGACGGTGTAAACGATACATGTAGGTTGAGGGTGCATCAAATCCTCCTCTTTCTCTCTTTTATTTCGTTTTTTTATGTTTGTTTTTTTAATGTTTCGTTTTATTTCGTTTATCGTTTTTATTTATCGTTTAAATTAACTACGAAACTAGTTTAGTCCGAGTATGAGTTAAAGTACCACCATGAACACCCGCGTTGACTTGAGATGGGAAAGAAACCGCTACATCAGTCGGTCGTACACCCCCGTCTCAATTACATATCCTCGTGTTCAAGGTAGGGCATTAATAAAACGAATTCTGACTTCGCTCTTCGCTTTTGACCCCTCTCTTCTCTCGTGTGATTCGACCTACCCCTGGACCATTTACATGTTAATATGACCTCTGATTGTTAACATACAACTCATTTAGATGACATTAGATCAATTTAATAACCTAATTAGACACTTTAGGGTACATCGACATAGCTTTAAAAATCAACTGACAATTCTGTAACTTAATTGAATGCATCTCTCTCTCTTTCACCTAATTTTTTGCTAGTATAAGAGTGCGTGATTAGCACCTTCTTATTAAAACTCGATGAGTAGCTTTAATATTGTAACTCCTTGACCTAATTTGACCCCTTTAGGCCGTGTAGAATACGCATTTGCAAGACCTCTTTTCAATCGATCAACGTCGTTTCTAACTTGTTTTCTAGCCCACTTTCGAACTTGTTTCGCAATCAATCGATCTAACTAATGAACCCGACCTAGGACTTAGGGTTGGACGTGGCTTTAGGCCGTGAGGCTTGGCCGTGTCCTTTGGTTTTTTTCTTGTTTCGTTTGTTTTGCAACGTTCGTTCTTTATTTGTTTTGTCGCTTGTAATTTATCGTTTGTTATCGAGTTGTAATTTTCGAGTTAGCTTTCTTTTATCGAGTCAAAACCTCTTTCAAAACCTTAGTCTTGTTTGGTTAGATGGTTGTGCCCCAATGCATGTAGGAGCGTAGTAAATCGCATGTTGTTTAAAGCAACATGGCCCGATTTATGCTAATGCATGCTTTGGTGTGTGACTCAATGTCTAATTCGATAAGATTAAGTGAAAGCACACATTACGAGGAGTGACCCAAGGCCGTGAGTCATGTAAGCCGTGGGCCACCCCTTTTTGCAAGTTTTTTTCTAGGTCGAATGGCCGTGTAATGTGTCATGTACGGTGTTGTATATAGCGATTGTATTTAGATCGAGTTGTATCTTTAATTCCTCGTTGTGTCGGCATGAAATGCCTGGGTTGTAATAGGGTAGATCCCAATGGCTCCCCCATTCCCCCTAAGCCTTGTTTGCTTCGTTTATATGTTGTTAGATCAATCAACCCACATGCTAAATTACAACTTTGACAAAGTTAGTTTAGTTGCATCTAAATCGACATAGAAACTTCACATGCTAGGGTTTTGAAAACGATGTTTGCATATCATATATCGTAGTAGCTATGACCTTGTTTGAAATCCGACACTTGACTTAGTAGAGGCCGTTATTGACGGGCGGGGTTAGGTGTCCTTATGGGCTTCCTAACACGTACCCTCACCCCTTACTCAAGATCTATGGTTTGTGGATCCGTCTAAATACCATTGGATTACGAGAGTCATTCAAATCGAGTGATATAGGGTACAAGTCTTTATCTTTAATCACTCGTAGTCGATTGGCTTTATGCTTTTCGATGAATGGTGTAAAGTTGACTTGAACGGTTCCAAGTTCCCAAAAAACTTGGTGGCGACTCTAATTTGTCTTAATTCGATTCGAAAGAACCTCGAGTCGATTATGCCTAGTGTGGATCCCGCGGACGCAGCTCCCGAGGGCCTTGTCCACGATTTGGCGACTCACTGGGGAAAAGAGGACTAGTTACACTTTGTTTCTAGGGTCTTTTCCTCCGAGGTGAAACTTGAAAAGAAAGTATTGGAAAGTAAAACATTACTCATAGTGCTACGATTCATGCATAAACCCTTAAGGATTTTCCTGGGCCGTCCCAGCGTTTCTTTGTGATGCGTGGAGGGCGACGTCCCACTATGCCAGGAACTCGCACATTGCTTGCTTCCGCTCCGCCTCGCGTGGTTCTTGATGGTGGGGATGCTCTTCTAGGTACTCTACCTAAAGGCCCTTGCTCTATAAGACCGCAAAAGGATGGAGGGCATAGACCTTCTTGTAGAAGACTTGCCGAGACTTAGAGATGTCTAGGAGCATACATCCTTATAACATGAGAATAACAATGTGCAAGGTGTTTTTTCCCGAGTCTTTTCAAAATTTCCATGTCAATTTCAAAACCGAACTTTTGAACAACTTACTTTTAAAATAGCATGATTTTCAAAACGCGGAATGCTGCCCAAATAGGACTAGAATTTTCGGCCAAAATGAGCTTTTATAGCCGGCATGCTGCCCATTTCAAATCTCATTTTCAAATCAATTATTCGTTTTTTCCAAATTCAACCCAAAATGTTTCTCGAACCTCAACCAAGCATGAAATGCGTCGAGTCGTGTCCGGGTCATGGCCGTGTTAGGCCAGGCGTTTTTTCGTTCCAAGAGTCCAGAACACGACCCTGTTGGGTCACCCAAGCTCACCTCTTGGGTTTTGAGTCATGTTGGTCGACCATTTGGTCTAGGATAGTCCACAAGAACGTCCAAGCTAGGCCCTTTAGGACGTTTCACTCGAACCTAAGGACTATGTTGGTCCAATCACGGGTTTAGTCACACCGAGTCCAGTTTAGAATCGAGCTATGACAGCTTGAGTCATGTCGCCTTGTCGAGTCTAAAATGAGTCAAGGTCTAAATCCAACCGTGAGTCGAACCTTTTGGTTAATCAGTCTCAAGTCGAGTCTTTGTTTGAGTCAAGTTGGTGTCGTGTCCTTTAGTGTGCAGGGGCTCTTACTTCGAATATTGACTCAGTTCGGGGTTTTCTTGTAGAAAGGCCGCCAAAAACCCGACGTCAAGCAATGGAAGATGCTGTTAACAAACTCACCGAGGCCGTGAACCTCATGATGACCCGAATGGTTGCGATCGAATCTAAGCTGGGTGAAGATTCCTCTTCATCTACCCCACCTCTGACTGATCTGGAGAAACGGTTCAAGTTCATTGAAGACCGTCTGAAGCTCTCCCAGGGGAAAAACATCCACTATGAAAATGCTAGGGCCTATGCCCCAGTTCAGGATAAGTTGCCCACAAACATGGTACTCACTGACATCCCAAAGTTCAAGGGCACCGAAGATCCATTCCACCATGTTAAGGCCTATAAAGGGTACTTAGCACTGAAGGGAGTACCTGCTGACATACTCTCTGAAATTTTTGCCCAATCTCTGGATGAACACCCGAAGGCGTGGTTCTACAATCTGGACCTTAAGAACTTCCCAACTTTCGAAGATATTACGGTGGAGTTCTGTAAGCACTATGCTGACAATGTCGAGATTCAAACCAACATAAGGACTTTGGAGGTAATGACACAGAAGGAAAAAGAAGGCTTTACTGAATTCCTCGCAAGATGGCGCGCTGAAAGCGTGAAATTAGCCAAGAAGCCTGACGAAGTTGAAATGGTAGATAAGTTCGTAAAGAATCTACGACCTATTTACCGCAATGCTCTGAAATACCAGAATTTTGGCTCTTTCAAAGAATTGATAAGAATCGGGATAAAGGTAGAAGATGATGTCATAAGGGCAGAGGCTGAAAAGCCAAAAGGGTACCAAGGGGCCTCATCGTCTAAGGGCAAGGCCCCAACAACGGCCCATATTGATGAAGCCATCAATCTCTTAGAAGGGCAATCGAAGAAGTCGCAGCGCCAAACACCTAAGGCATTCACCGATATCGGATGCACTTATACATACGCTCTCCAAAGGCTCATAGCCCAAGGAAAGCTGAAGCCTATTGGTCCAACTCCGGACCCTCCCGCTGATCAACAAGGTAAATGGTATAAACCAAATGCCTACTGTGCCTTTCATCAAGGGAAGGGACACGATACTGAAAAGTGCTTTAGACTGAAGCACGAAATCCAAGACATGATTGAGAATGGAACACTCCCGATCCCAACTGTTAAACCCAATAACATCACCAATCCATTTGGCGATCACGCCAACTTTGTTTATGTCGAAGACAATGTCGATTATTCCCATCTTATCCGCCCATGTCACTTGAAAGGGGTGTTTATCGGGAAAATATTTGTGGATTGCTTTGAATTCTTGCCAAACCCGAAGAATGAAATTCAAGTCGGGAGTCTTGCTCTAGAATGTACTCCTCTCGTTAACGAAGTTAATAAAAGACAATTCGGTTCACCAACCTTTATCACTGGCGTAGATCCTCAGAGGACTACCTCGGGATGGAGGCAGACCATCAAAGGGATCAAGGACCAGAGCCGGGCATCTAAGCTGACAGCTGAACAAGAGAAAGCTCGAGACAAGATTTGAAAATTATGAGTCGGGATCTGTTTTCTTATCTTAGTCTAGTCGAGTTTAGAACTTTCTTTTTTTGAATTTGAGTCGTTTGTTCCGCGATGACCTAGGATGTGTCCTAGGAATCGTTTCTTCGAGTCTGTTAAGCATTTCTCATTCCAATAAAAAAGTTGCAGTTTCATTTCCAAATATGTCTTATTTCCAGTCCTCAATCATTCCGAAACATGATAAAACGCACAACACACTCAAAGGAATCCCTGGGGTAGAAATATGTCCTGTTTCAAAATGTAAGGTACACTAGGAACCCGTGTTTGATTCCTTTACCTATTCCATGTTTGATGGTAGAAAACCTCCATCTGAACCAATGTTTGTGACAAGCTTTTAGATGATTCTATGACAAACCCGGACTAGCTCCTTGTTTCCCCTATCGATGATGGAAGGCAAGCCTTTTCCCCAACAAAATCATCCCATCTCGAAGAGAGAAGATATCAACCCGTTCTAACAAGGAATTGTTAGTTCCTACCCAAATTAGTTGGCGAAGCCCAGTTTTCAAGGTGTATCCATCTATGACTAAGAGAATGAATAGAAGATCATTTTCAAAGAGAGAAAAAAGATGAAAAAGAATGAAAAATAAGAAAAAGAGAAAAATTGGAAAAATGAAAAAAAATGAAAAAAAAAAGAAAAATGAAAAAAGATGAAAGAAAAAGAAAAAAGGAAAAAAAGATGTTGAAGTTATTGCAGAACGCTTTTGGTTGAATGTCGAAGTTACGGAAGCCAGAAGTCAAGTCAAGTACCCATAGTTGAGGTTCAATGGGCGAAGCCCAAAAGCTTAAGTAGTAACCTCTTTACCCCTAAGTCCTTCCTGAGACAGTTACAAGGGGATAGTCGGGAATTTTGAGAATCATTCCGCTTGTGTTGTTACACCCAACCTTTAGGGTCCAGACATGGAAATTTGAACCCACATCATTTTTCAACCCATTTGCACTCGTGGTTCATCAAACCCGAGACACCCATTCCAACCACATCAGCAGCCATAGCCCTTGGCCTTAGCACCACAAAACAAACCTTCAGAATGATGGTTAACCATTCCAACTTGTTATTACCACGCTCCACATCCCAAAAGATCCAAGCCTTTTACACCTAACCCCAGACACGGGATTTAACGGTACTTTACAGGCTAGAATGGGATATGACATGATACCTTAGGTGAAACCTTCGAGTGTGTACACACAATCAGAATGCCATGTTTATGCACCATGATCGAACTACGTCGGATTTGATTTCGCTCCACGCGAATACGTAGGCAGTCCTTCAGAATAAAGGATTCAATCCACTCATCAACCAAGTTGTCATCTTGTCGGTTTCTTACGGGTCTTAACCAAGTCCAAATGAAGCCACCTTTGTTTGAGTCGGTCTTAGCACTCGATGTAGACTAGGATGAGGATATAGGTTCGGATGAATAGTATCGAGTCTCAGAATAAGCTTTATCTAATGGTTTAGGCAAAGATGCTGAGTCACATAGATATGGGTTTGTGTTGGGAACAGAAAATATGAAAAACCCGCTGAAAAGAAAGAAGGCGTGAAAGAAAAAATAGTAAAAGCCCGCTGAAAAGAAAGAAGGCGGTGGCAAGAAATGATGAAACTCGCTGAAAAGAAAGGAGGCGAGGAGAAGAGTGACAGAATGTTCCCAGCAAAAGTCATGTGTGATGTCTAAGTGTTCTCATAAAATCAGTCTGTGTTTAGTGTCTGGGCGAAGCCAACATTGTTGCTCCATGAGTTTAATCCACCTTGTCAATGCCAAGTGATCTTGATTCCCATGTGCCCTTGGGACCACGCCCATGCCATACGATATCTCTATCTCAAGTCCGGCGACCTAGTGATTCCCATTTGCCATCTTTTGGTGCCAGAATGGCCAATTTACATTTTTACCCCCAACAAGTCCATAATTGAATTAAAACCCGTGCACACTTAGGGTTTTATTTTCCTTTTTTGTTTTACGGTAGCGGGCTACGCCCACGTTGTTTACGGGTCATACGGAGTGTCTAAGTCGTATTTCATGCTCACCCATCAAGGTTCGATTTCAAAAATTTCAAAATTTCAAAATTCCAAAAACTTTTTGCGAATTATAGATGATCCAAGTAGTGGTACATTTCAAGTCAATGTTCAAATCTCAAATTTCAAAATCAAATTTTGGGTCGACGACCCAACATCCAAATGATTCGTTTCAAATTCAAATTTCGGGTCGATGGCCCAATATTCTAAGTGAGAACAAAATCAAAATTCGGGTCGATGACACAATTATTCAAAATTTTCAAATTCAATTTTCGGGTCGATGACCCAATCCTTCAAATGATCTAATTTTAGGATCGATGATCCAAATGTGCTTATGTGATGATTATTGCTAGTACGTTTTTGTGTTTCAAATGTAGCAGGATATGCTTCAACTAGGGGCTCTAAAGTCTTCGACTTTAGAGCCATTGCAAATGGGGCTCTGGCGCCGTTGGCTTCAGAGACCATTATCAGGATGTAAAGGATGATATCCACCAAGAATTCAATTCAATACAAGAGTATGAAATGGAAGAATTCCGTAGCTGAAAGCAAATGATGAAAGCGGCGGCAACCTCCTTGGAAAGTCCCATCCCATTCGGACAAGCGCCAGCAGATGATAAATTTTGGGCAAATGTCAGCAGATGATGAATCTTGGACAAACGCCAGCAGATGATAAAGTTTGGGCAAGTGTCAGCAGTTGCCGAACTACGACGCGGGTTTGATTCCGTCAGAAACGGATACGTAGGCGCCTAAGGATAAGGCTCAACCCACCATATATGCAATTTATGGGTCGACGACCAATGACGATAATTTGACACAACAGAAGCAAGAGTCAATCCCCAGCGAAGTTTCAGGCATGATCTCTTCTTATGGCTGGCGAGCTTATATGCGCAAGTCTAATGGACTATAAACGACCTGCAGAATCCTCAGGTCGAGAGGGACCTGGGGTATACTTTGACTTTCGCCTTGTCCAAGCCTCAGTCAAAGTGGGGGCTCTGTAGATACCCGTATCCGTCGATATTGGAATTTATAGAGAACCCGACAAACACCCGATGATGATAGGACACATGTATTTATTAGTTGTCATTGTCATTATTTGGGTTCGTTTTACGATGTATAATGGGCGTCGTCGATGAAGTATTTTATTATTTTAAATGATATTTAAATTAATGTTTTTTTAAGTGAATTCATTTTATTAATTTAAATGATATTTAAATTAAAGCTTTTTAGAATTTATTTTCTCAAGTTTATTTTATTGAAAATAAAATAAATATTTTATTTGAAAAATCATTTTATGAGTGTATTTGATTTGAAAAATCATTTATTTTAATGTGTTAATCGATTTTAAAAATCGAAAAAAACTCGTTTTAAACACGTGTTTTGGAGCTCGATTATAGCTCGGTTTTTGAGCCCGTTTTCTTTACGAATTGGCACGAATCTCGAGTACACTAACCAACCTAAGCCTCTACCCATCCAACCCCAGTTAGAACCCCATAACCACGGCCCAAACCATGCCCCAAATCACCCCCAACAGCCCGCACAAAAACACGAGCAGCCCCCCTGTTTTGCAGCTCAAATCCCGAGCCCAAAACCCGCTCCAAACACCACCAAAACCCGTACCCATTAACCCTAACCCATACCCTAGTATCCTACCCATATTACCTTACCTTAACCACCAAAAAAACCCGTCACAAAGCCTCTCAAACCCTCGCAAAAGCTGCTGGACAGCAGCTATGCGTGAATGAGCCCGTCTGCCTCTCCCCCCTTTTACTCCACTTTAACTCCTTATAAATACCACCCCTTCACCATAAATTCATTCCTCTAAGTTCTCCACACATCCTACCATCACTTACAAGCTTTAAACTTCAGAAACAAACCCTAATTGCCTCTCAAAAACCCTTCACAAAACCGACTTGCAAACTGGAACAGTTTGTGTGTCCTCTTGGAAATACAATTCGTTCCTCCTTCAAAAATCCATTAAAATTCAAGTTTCTTGTTCCTAATTAACCATACAACATCCATCTACACATTAGATAAAGATTTACGAGCCAAATTGCCCTTGAGAGTACACGAATTCCCTCGAAAATCAGAGTGTTATACACTCTGTTTTCACGGCTTTTTCCTGTCTGTCCAGTTCTGTTTGTGCTCCTTTTTCGTGCCCAATAACTCAAAACGAGCAGGGAATGCTTTACGATCTCTGTTCTCCTCTCTTTCTAGTTTTCAAAACATCTTTTAAATCGAATTTTCACCATGAAACGAGAGAGAAATCGCTGTTTGAAAGTTGCTGTCCAGATTTGCCAAAAACGTGTTGTTTGCTTTGTTTCTTCGTCGACGACGGCCTCTCGAGATAAAATCTACCATTGATTACGACCCAAGACGGTGTCAACGATACATGTAGGTTGGGGGTGCATCAAATCCTCCTCTTTCTCTCTTTTATTTCGTTTTTTTATGTTTGTTTTTTTATTGTTTCGTTTTTTTTCGTTTATCGTTTTTATTCATCGTTTAAATTAACTACGAAACTAGTTTAGTCCGAGTATGAGTTAAAGTACCACCATGAACACCCGCGTTGACTTGATATGGGAAAGAAACCGCTACATCAGTCGGTCGTACACCCCCGTCTCATTTACATATCCTCGTGTTCAAGGTAGGGCATTAATAAAACGAATTCTGACTTCGCTCTTCGCTTTTGACCCCTCTCTTCTCTCGTGTGATTCGACCTACCCCTGGACCATTTACATGTTAATATGACCTCTGATTGTTAACATACAACTCATTTAGATGACATTAGATCAATTTAATAACCTAATTAGACACTTTAGGGTACATCGACATAGCTTTAAAAATCAACTGACAATTCTGTAACTTAATTGAATGCATCTCTCTCTCTTTCACCTAATTTCTCGCTAGTATAAGAGTGCGTGATTAGCACCTTCTTATTAACACTCGATGAGTAGCTTTAATATCGTGACTCCTTGACCTAATTTGACCCCTTTAGGCCGTGTAGAATACGCATTTGCAAGACCTCTTTTCAATCGATCAACGTCGTTTCTAACTTGTTTTCTAGCCCGCTTTTGAACTTGTTTCGCAATCAATCGATCTAACTAATGAACCCGACCTAGGACTTAGGGTTGGACGTGGCTTTACGTCGTGAGGCTTGGCCGTGTCCTTTGGTTTTTTTCTTGTTTCGTTTGTTTTGCAACGTTCGTTCTTTATTTGTTTTGTCGCTTGTAATTTATCGTTTGTTATCGAGTTGTAATTTTTGAGTTAGCTTTCTTTTATCGAGTCAAAACCTCTTTCAAAACCTTAGTCTTGTTTGGTTAGATGGTTGTGCCCCAATGCATGTAGGAGCGTAGTAAATCGCATGTTGTTTAAAGCAACATGGCCCGATTTATGCTAATGCATGCTTTGGTGTGTGACTCAATGTCTAATTCGATAAGATTAAGTGAAAGCACACATTACGAGGAGTGACCCAAGGCCGTGAGTCATGTAAGCCGTGGGCCACCCCTTTGTGCACGTTTTTTTTTAGGTCGAATGGCCGTGTAATGTGTCATGTACGGTGTTGTATATAGCGATTGTATTTAGATCGAGTTGTATCTTTAATTCCTCGTTGTGTCGGCATGAAATGCCTGGGTTGTAATAGGGTAGATCCCAACGGCTCCCCCATTCCCCCTAAGCCTTGTTTGCTTCGGTTATATGTTGTTAGATCAATCAACCCACATGCTAAATTACAACTTTGACAAAGTTAGTTTAGTTGCATCTAAATCGACATAGAAACTTCACATGCTAGGGTTTTGAAAACGATGTTTGCATATCATATATCGTAGTAGCTATGACCTTGTTTGAAATCCGACACTTGACTTAGTAGAGGCCGTTATTGACGGGCGGGGTTAGGTGTCCTTATGGGCTTCCTAACACGTACCCTCACCCCTTACTCAAGATCTATGGTTTGTGGATCCGTCTAAATACCATTGGATTACGAGAGTCATTCAAATCGAGTGATATAGGGTACAAGTCTTTATCTTTAATCACTCGTAGTCGATTGGCTTTATGCTTTTCGATGAAAGGTGTAAGGTTGACTTGAACGGTTCCAAGTTCCCAAAAAACTTGGTGGCGACTCTAATTTGTCTTAATTCGATTCGAAAGAACCTCGAGTCGATTATGCCTAGTGTGGATCCCGCGGACGCAGTTCCCGAGGGCCTTGTCCACAGGTTGTTATCTCTACCTCTATCACCTTAGGATTTCTCCTTAGTGGTTAAATCAGATCACTTTGGTTGTCATTCTCCTCAACAATTCCTTCTTCAATTTGCATCTTTGGTCCCTCATATCTAGTACCGCTCCTCAAGTGGATAACATTGATGGTTTCATGTCTTGTGGAAGGATTACCTTGAGGAGTTAATTGTCCCTTTTGTGTTTGGGAGCTAGAAGAGGCCAATTGAGACAATTGA
Organism: Silene latifolia; assembly: GCF_048544455.1. NCBI lineage: Eukaryota > Viridiplantae > Streptophyta > Magnoliopsida > Caryophyllales > Caryophyllaceae > Silene > Silene latifolia. The sequence continues at coordinate 160,469,686 of NC_133536.1, read as the reverse complement.
GTCTCCAACATTTTGGTGTGATCAAGGATATTTTTGATGGTGGTTTCTTTGGCTTGGCTATCCCTTTGCATTTGAGCAAAGAAATCTTGTTGGCTCTTTTGCATTTTGAGGACCACTTTTTGAACATCAAAAGCTTGGTCATTGGGTTGATTGTAGTGTGGTCTTTGAGTAGGATTCCTCATTGGAGGTAGTGTGTATGTGGGTTGAGGGTTTTGGACATTTTGGCTCTCGTATGAGAGGTTTGGTTGGAATTTGGTATTCTCATTATAGTAGTTGGAATAAGGGGTGCCATTCTTGTATGGTTGAAAAGCATTTACCATTGTTGTCAGAATCGCGATTCGATTCAACGATTTTACGATCCAAAAATGATTAACCGAACCTGGATCCTACGATTCTATCAAGGTTGTAGAATCTTACGATCCTATTAAGTTGAAAATTTCTAGAGATGGGATCATAACACGATCCTACGATTCTACGATCCTACGATCCGATTCCATAATAAAAATATTAATATATATTATTATATAATGACACCGTTTTTTTTGGTGCGTTATATAATGACACCGTAAAACCCAAATTTCGTGTAAGTTGTAGAAACATGTTCATACAATTATACTAAACCCATTAATTACCAATATTTTATGAATAAATATTAATAAATAAGTGTTTTGATCTTCAATTATATGTTTTCACCAAATAAAAAATTATATTTAGTGACTTTGTAGAATTTTGCGATTCTACGATCCGATTCTATCGATTCGATCCTACCCTCCCCATCGATCCAGAGTAGAATCCCGATCCTAACAACATATGCATGTTCATTTGTTCCCCTACATTCGTTTTGATCATGTCCCAAGGTTCCACAACTTTCACATACTCCATTTGAGATTGAGGATGATGTCATCATAGCATTGACATGTTGTTTGGGTGATTTGAAAGCTTCATCAAGCTTAGCCATGGCCTTCTCAAACTTCAAGTTGATAATGTCGATATGAGCACTTAGTTGAGCACCCAATTGTGTGATGGAATCCACCTCATGCTTTCCTCCTTTAGTGGCCTTTTAGGGCCTACTATATTGGGAATTATGAAACGCCATCTATTCGATTTTGGTCCATGTTTGGTTGTCATCAACTTCGGTGAACCTCCCATTGGAGCCCATATTAAGCATATTTCGTGAGTCTTCATATAAGCCATTCCAAAACTGTTGAACAAGGAACCATTCACTAAGTCCACGGTGTGAACAAGAGCGACAAGTGTCCTTAAATCTCTCCCATGCTTCATATAATGATTCCTCATCCCTTTGCTTGAACCCGGTGATTTGGGATCTCAATATGTTAGTCTTCTCCGGAGGGTAGAACTTCTTGTACAAGGCAAGTGCTAACTTCTTTCATGAATCAATACCAAGGGTAGCCTTGTCTAGGCTCTTCAACCATTGCTTTGCGGTTCCGATCAAGAAAAAAAGAAACAACACCCACTGAATTTGATCTTGGGTTACTCCAGTTTGAGAGATAGCTTCACAATAGTCACAAAAAGTCTCCATGTATAGATGTGGATCTTCACTAGGCATCCCTCCAAATTGGCTTCTCTCAACTAGTTGTATGAATGCGGATTTGACATTGAAATTACCGGTTAAGTGAGGTGGTGTTGGAGTACCATTTGGTAGGTTCTCCTCGGTTGGTACGGAATGAGATGAAAATTTAGGCATTGTGGGTTGATTTTGTGGTTGGTTTTGAATTGGGTTCTCCTCTCCTTCTCTTGCAAAAGGGTTGGTAAACACAACACTATCCGATTGGATAACACCGACGTCCACAAATTCTCCAATACCCAAACTTGTTGAAGCCCCTCTAGCGGTTCTTCTAAGATTGGTCAAAGTTCTTTCAATTTCGGGATCAATAGGCAAAGGTCTACCTTGTGATCTCCTAGACATGCAAAAAGCAAACAACTAGAAAACAATTAAAATTACCTTTAGGAGTTTGACTTCCCCAAGGTTAATAAAGACACAACTAAAAACAACAAAAGATAACAATTCAATTAAACACAGTCCTCGGCAACGGCGCCATTTTTAGTGCGGTTCGATACTTTGTCGTCTAAGTCAACCAACCAAAACAATATTTATAACTAAACAAACTACTCTTAGTGGAGTGGTAAGTAAATGTTGGATCCCAAAGGACGGGTATTGAATTAAGTTATCGGTTGTAGAAAGCTATGTCTTCGGGTGTCACAAATTGGGTTGAGATATGAGGTATCAAGATACACTACTATAACAATGAAATATAAAGAAATGAAAGCAAAACAAGCAAATAAAGTAGGGGTTTGTAAACAATAGATTAAGGCGCTAGGGTGTCATGGGTTCATAGGGGATTCATGATGGTGATCATAAAAACATGTTTTCATAGTTGCACTAATTATTGTTGTAGTGGGATCGAGTTAGTTTATATCTTACGATTCATATGAAGATTTGGGTCCCGGAGCCGAGTCGTCTAGACTGTACAACACCTACAAGCCGACTTACTTTCTTCTCATTCACTTCTATGCATGGTCTAACAAGACTCGAGTTAGTTTATATCTTACAAGTCTTGTTGAATAGATAAGTGATGTGCAAAATGCAAGGTTTCATAGTCTAGCATTTTATCAAGCATAACATGTGCATAGGTTAACACTACAACAAGCAAGCAATCTTATGATAACATATTAGATTAAGTATGGATCTACCCCAATGTTATAGTTCCCCTAATCCCCCCATTAACTCTAGCTAGGAGACTACTCACTCATGACTATGGTAAACATGCTAATGAAGGTGCCAATCATATTAGTAAAGTTAAACATGGTAAATAAGTAAAGTAATAATGTAAGCAAGGGTAAAAAAGATTATACCAACTTGAAGATGATCCAAATAATATGCAAAGAATAATAGAAGAACACTTGATGAATGATGAAGAGTTGTCAAGTCTTCAATAAACCCAAATAGTCTTCAAATTACCCAAATAAACTAAGAACACTTGAAGGATTAAAGAGAATTTGAGATTTGATTAATATTGAGATGAGTGATTACAACTTGATTAATAATATCTAAACTAGATTAAAGCTAAACTAGAACTTGGTATACTTGGTTCTTAATCCCTTAACACAATAGGGTATTTACACTAAGTACAAGTATTAGGGTAACTAAGAGCCTAAATGACGATTAAGCCTCTAAGAAGAGGATTAGTGCTTTGCAAGTCCTAGAGATCAGAGAACCGCCCGGATTGTGGATTGAAGCAAACTCACTCTGCCCAGTGATCCGCTCGACCTGAGGTTGAGATGCTCGGATTGAGCCTTGAGACGCCCGGATCAATGCTTGAGACGCCCGGATCTTTGATTAGCTCTTCTTCTTCTTCTTCTTTGACTGCCCAAGGATCCATGGGGATCATTGGTAGGTCGTGGGGCTCTTCATCATTGCCCATTTCTACTTCATTTATTCACTTAGGCCTTTAGTAATGGTCTCCTCTTTGATGCTTGGTCATTAGATGCACTCCATTTAGCTCTACTTTGCTCCATAAGTGCAAGGTTAGCAATCCTCTCCTACCAAGGACATAAAACCTCCAAGAATATGCAAAGTAGGGAACTAAAGATAAGAAACGACCCTAAATAGCACTAGAAAGCATAGGAACGAGGCTAGTTCGGGGACTAAATGTGCACAAATATGAGTCACATCAGGACGTAACCTTGCTTTTACGGAGAAGGGATGTTATATGATTTTAATCATTGGTATAAGCATATGGGTATTAGAAAAGTATGTTGGCATGTATGTGGGAGGCGTAATTATGTTTAACATGTGAAGTATTACGGAAATTGCGTGGAATTGTGAAGAATGTGATTTGGTTGAATTCTCAAAAATTTTACCTTGATTGATTTGACTGCCATTTATTGCCTGTTTGATATCCTTGCACGAAATATTTATGTGTGATAGCCTTGTGAGTTAAATTTCATATGTCGCTGGTTTTATGCTTAACTACTATACGGTTTAAGAGTAATAAATATTTTAGTGGACAGTGGTCAGAATATTCTTGTAGCGTTATGTTTTCGTCCCATGTTTTTGTAAAATTTGCCATTTAAAAGTTACTTATTTTTTAGGTATGATTCCAACTCCACTTTTTAAAAGATTCGTATATGTTTCTTAATTGATAAGTCACGTTACAAGATAATATTGTGACGATTTATAGTGATTTTTACAAGTTGACCTAAGATTCTGACAAGTTGCTGTAAAATTTCTGTTTCGACCAAACAATTTGTAAAATTCATTATAGATTGATCTTATAAGCTTTGGCCCTTTCTCTCATGAATTGTTAACTCTCTGTATTTCTCAAAAAGTAAAAGTGATCACGAGATAATTATGTTATTATTTATTAATGATTTTTGGTAGTTGTAACATGTTTTTCTTATCTTTGAAAATGTAAATTATGCTAAAATTTCTAAAGAATTGTTTCTTATCTCTCTCACCTTGGCATTTTGATGTTGTAAATTTTGTGAAATAGAATAACATGTCCAGTGATATGCGGAATGTGTTGCCCTAAGCCTATATATATATATATATATATATATATATATATATATATATATATATATATATATATATATATATATATATATATATATATATATATATATAGAGAGAGAGAGAGAGAGAGAGAGAAGGGATCATGTAAGTCCACCTTTTTTGGTTGAGTCCATAAGTCCTAATCTAAGCCTTTGGATGAAAAAGATGAAGGGCTGGGATTAGATCTAAAAAAGAGAATGAATGGCTCAGATTATAACAAAATATGTGGACTAGATTTAACCTATAAAAAGAAAAACCCTAACTATTTTCCTCACTTTTCTGCCTCACTCCTTCTCTCTCATCCTCTCTCTCCCTCTCTAAACCCTCACCGTACAAACCCTAAATACCTCCTCTCCCCAACTACCGCCGCCTCCTCTCCGCCCTACACTCGCCACTGTCGCCGCCTCACCAACCACACCACCATGATTTTTTTCTCCTCTGTCTTTCTCCTTCTCCGCCGTTCTCCTCTTCACCCACCACACACCACCACGCCGACTCCCACATGCATGTGCCGCTGTTCTCCCCTTCGCCACTGCCGCCGTTCTCCCCTTCTCCGCCGTGCTCCCCTTCGCCACTGCCGCCGCTCACTCCCCTTCTCCTTTCTCTTTTTTTTTTCAGATCTGGAAAAAATAAAGGGTGGTTTGTGGTTGTTTTTTCATTTTTTGATTTTTTGGGATGGTGGTGTCGGGTTTGTTGCAGGTGGGTTTTTTTTTCTCCTGTGTCGTGTGGGTGGTGGGTGGCGGGTGGTGGGACTGGGTTGTTCTTAGTGTTGGCGTCGTGGTGGAGTTTGTGGATCTGTTTTTTTTTTTTTTAATTTACGGTTGGTGGTGGCGGTCACAAGTGGTTTCATGACGGATTGGGTACTAGTGGTCGTTATTCATTAAAGTTACAACGCTAAATGGCTAAAGTTACGCGTATATGGACTGAAGTTACACTCGTAACACGATAAAATTACATCTATATTGACTAAACTTTCACCCCAGGCTAAAGTTACATTTTTGAAGGACAAAAGTTACACTTGAAAGGACTAAAGTTACAATAATGATGTATATTAAATCAAGTTTCTACCTACAAACCACCATATAACTAAAGTTACGACTTTAACGACTAAAGTTACACTTAAAAGGGGTAAAGTTACACTCGTAAAAGTATACAAATTCAAATTTATGCATAGAAATCATCATACGACTAAAATTACACTTAAAACGACTAAAGTTACACTCAAAATGACTAAAGTTACACTTGTAGGGCATTATAGTTACACTCCTAAAATTATATAAATTCAAATTTATTTATTTAAAATTTCATTTTTATAACATAAATTTAAATTTTTGTGAATAAAATGTCTTGAAAAGGTTAAAGTTACACTCTAAAAGTTAAAGTTACACTAAAAAGTCATTAAATGAATAAAGTTACACTCATACCGTAGAGTTACACTCAGAAAATATGTGGCTAAGAATAGGACTTAGGGACTCAACCAAAATGAGGGACTTACTCGAACTATATATATATATATATATATATATATATATATATATATATATATATATATATATATATATATATATATATATATATATATATATATATATATATATATATATATATTGCATCCATGTTTAAGTTAGATATCATTAGTAAGAAATCAACGCGCAGGTAATAAATCTAAATTAATTCAAAGGTTGTAGTTATTTAATTTCCGTTTAGTAAATTTTATTACATCATCAATCAATATTATGTTGAAAATAATAGTTTACTTGTGTTACAATGTATATTAGATGTTCTTGTGGTGTTACCATTGTGGTTTTGATGATCTCATTAGCATGAAAAGAGAACTAGTTGTTTGTTATTCCGAACTTCGAGGACGAAGTTTATTTTTAGGGGGAAGGAATGTAATACTACAAATGTTTTGAGTTATTATTATGATATCTTGTGATAATATTGGTGTGGTTGATAATCGTAAATGGATAATTGTGTTATCATAAGTTCGATGGTGCTCAGTTGTGTGGATGTTTATAGGTGTTGTGGTAGTAGTTATGGGCGAACTTCGGGACGAAGTTCATTTTAAGGGGGGAAGACTGTAATACCCCGTATTTTGATAATAATTTATATGAATAATTTATGTAATTCAAATAATTAATTGATGGCATTTCTAATAATAGTTGCAAATAAGACGTTAATTGAATAATAAAGTAAGTAAGCAAGTCGAGAATTGGGCTTGGCTAGTAATAAGGCCTTGGGTCGTATGAATAAGATAAGTGGGCCGATTATATTTGGCCTAGTATATGAGAATGGTCGGGAATTGTTTCGGGATTTAATAATAAAATTAATGAGGACAATAATAATAGGTAAAGGTAGTAAAAATTATAATATTAATAATCCTAAATAATATTAGTGTTATAATAAAATTAGTAAAGGAAATATATAGTAATTCTACTTATGGGAAGGCTAATATAATATGTAATAATAATAATAATATAATTATAATGGTAATAATAATAATAGGTAATTCCTATAATAATTAGAATAAGGTAATAGTAGTTTCCTAATTGGTATCTCATACACCCTAAACATAGACTATAAATACAAAGTAATTTTGAAAAGTAATTCATAAAATAGAAGAAGGAGCTTTGGAGACGGAAGAGGCAATTAAACGATAAAAGGTAAAACCGTCTTAAAACTAAATTAATCTTTATTATAGCTTGTAACCGTGACTTTTACAACTACCATACACCACCATAGGAACAACCATAGGACTCGTGACTTTGACCTTGGACGACCTTGGACCATCGTGACTCTGATCTAACCTTTAATTGACCGTCGTTGACTGTTCTGGGGTACGGTGGTTTTTGGGGCAGTTAAAGGTGGCGGGTGAGGGCTATGCGGGGTTAAAGCAAGGGACTCGGACCCTAAATTGACCCACCAATTGGGCATGTCGTGACCTGGGAATGGTGCGGTTGTGTTGGGGTGGTCGAGTCGACCTTGGGGGAGGTGTTGGTGTGGTGGCAGGTGGTGGTTGGTGACGGCAAAACAGGGGAAAATAGGGGCGAGTTTGTGACCATCATAAGACGAACACCGTGACTTCGTTTGTTGACCAATCAGGGAGAGGGGACCACCCCTGGAGTCACCGTGGGACAGTGGTGTCGAAGGTGGTGGCCAGAGGTGGTAGTGGTGGCTGTGGTAGTGTTGGCGAGGGGTTCTATACATGGGGGTTAGGTGTTGTTGGTGTTGTGATATCAGGTAGTAGAGGAGGTAGGGCGTGTGTTTCTGGGCTGATAGTGGTGGTTTGACGGGTAGTCAGGGAGTGTATGGGGGCGTGGTATAGTGGGCTTGCGGTGGCTAGGTTGGGTGGTGACAATGGTGGTCGTATGGTGTCGGGTTTGGGCCGTTTATGGTGGTTGGTAGAACATGGTTAAACCGTGTTATTTGTGGGTTGTATGCGTTGTTTATTGACAGGTTAGCACGAATAATTTGGGTATTTGTGATAGGTTTTTATTTGGGAGGTTGGGTGACTCGGGTTTATAAGTTAATCGGGTTTTGAATATAATAAATAATTAAATTGAGTGAATTAATATAATGAGTTAAATAATAAATAATTAAGTTATAATATTTATGTTAGGTGAAGATTTGTGAAGAAATTATAATTTGGTTCGAATTGCTTTAATTATTTAGATCGCTTGAGCTGCTTATTTGAAATTTCTTGCCAGGTAGGGATAAATCCTACTCAACTATTATTCGATGAGATTTGGTATAATGGATGGTTTATGTTAATGTGGAATTGATCATATGTGTTGGTTGATATTATCGTATTTGTTGGAAGGGAGAATTATATTGCATTGTGTTGGTTGATATTATAGTATTTGTTGGAAGGGAGAATTATATTGCATTGTGTTGGTTGATATTAATAATTGTAATGAGGTGATTTAAATTGTTATCGTTTATTGTGAATGTGAAAATTGTGAAAAGTTGTGCGACAGTCAGATGTACGTTGCTGAGGGTGTTTGTACTCTGGGGTGATGGTAATATGTACGTTGTGAGGGAGGGGTACTATTACATAATGGCGGTACGTTGTTAAGGGAGGGGTACCAAAGTAATGTGAGCACGTTGTTAAGAGAGGTGTGCTAAGTCATGGAAAGGAGCAGGTTGTTTAGGGAGTTGTGCTATGTGAATGGAAATTGGATTGCCTATCGTATGTTCTTGTTGTTAGTGTTTATTCCTATTCAACATCGTGGTTGACTGTGTATTCGTGAACACCTGTGATGAACCATAATGGGGAGCAGATTTGACGTGTACTAAAGATTAGCTGACTTGGGAGCTATGAGATGCGTGAGGACTTGGCCAGTTTACCTAGAAGTCTAGACCACATAGTTTATTAATCACTTTATTTATTTCCGCTGCGAGTTGTAATTATTTTATATTAAGATTTAGTTTGATTAAGATGTAATAAATATGTAATCGCTATATTTTATTTAAAGTACTTTGGTTTGTTGTACTTTGTTATGCACTACCTCGGGAAACCGAGATGGTAACGCTCTCATTTACTTGGGATGTCTAGCTAAAGGCTCCTAAGTAAATGAGGGTGTTACATAATTAACTGAATTATTATTATCTGTCAAAAATTACCAAGGATATTGAGAAACTAGAAATATGAAATGGTGCCTCTTTTGTACGAAGTTGTCACCGGTCAGTTGAATGAAACGTCATTCCTTAGCGATTAAAATAAATTACATAAAATGAATTATATTTTCTATAAATTAGGGCGAATACAATTATATCAAAAATACTGCTTATTTATTTATATAATGCAATTCTATAGACAGCCTGTGCAGACACGGGTTCAAAAACTAGTTATAAAATATTTCTTATAACAGAGTTTAATTATATTAACAACGAACATGTATAAATTTAACTCTTATATGTCTTAATTAGAAATGAGGCTGTCAATCAAAATAACAAATTATATTTAAAGAGATTTTTTCTACTTATTTACATGCTGATTATGTTGGGATGTTATAATATTCCTATGTTCCATAAAATAGTTTATGTTTTTGCTTTATGCACATATATCAATGCTCGTTTTCTTTTATTTGTATCTTTAGTTACATATTACTAAAATTATAAAAGTTTGATATTCATAATGTACTTGGTAAGACAATTTAAACAAGATCTCACATGATTCTTATGTTATATGTTAGAAGTTGTATTGAAAATTCTCCTTATTATGAACATTGGCCAAGAAAAGAAAACGTAAACAATTTTTTGGAACGGATGAAGTATGTATATATGATAGTTCCGAGTTGCTCACAAACGTGCTAGAAACGAAAACAAAAAAAAGGAACGATTAACCCAAAAATATTCGGTCCGATCCATTCATAATCCATATGTTGATTTTACAAAGATGAATAATGAAATTATTCAAGCCATAGACATGAAATCAGCATTAGTCATCTCATGATTCCCTTTCTCCAAACTAGATGACCCAAACACAAGATCAAGATTATACAAGACAGGAACAATAGCTACACAACATAGAAACACTAAGACAGGACCAAATATCCAAAGCAAAAGTGGTAGAGCAGCATAAAACAGCCTATTTCCCACAGTGTTCAATATAAACCCTTTCTCCAATAACTCTCCTACATAACTTGGGCTTACCCTACAAACCACATGGTCTTCTTGTGGTGTGTTAATTAGGAAATTCACTTGGTTTATAAACCTAATTGATAATGAGTGACATAAAAATGAGAATAAGAAGATGATCAACAAGGTCACATATTTAAGGGCCACCATAAACTCTCCGTGGGCGCCGTAGACGGTGTCGTTTAAGGGCTTCTTGATGCTGTATGTGCTACTTAGGATGGCTGCTAGCCCTGAGCAAAGAAGGATTGAAGTTGTGGCCATTAGGGTTGATCCCATTATTGTGTTCCTTAGGGTTTGGACGGCTAAGATGTTCTTCTTGTCATTGTCCTGCATTTCAAACGTGTACACCATCATTTCTTACTTGCATGATCTCAATTCACATGTTATTCTTCTAGTACAATTTATAGATTTTGTATGTTATGTTTTGATTAGAGTCGTCTAATAGCATATTCAAACGGTCTTCAGAATCGGGGCTCAATATGCAATCATTTGTTCTTGTTTGCTAGCCGGATGTTAGTCTTGAGTACTATTTGCTACAAAAACTATGTTTTCCTATTACACGGGCCTCAAAAATTATTTTGTAGAAATGTATTGATTATTATACATGATTTCATTGTTTTACTCAAAATGGCCACCATAACGATAAGACAATGGGAGAATAATGACTATTGTCATTTTAGGATTTGTTATTAAGCTCTCCAAACGTCAAAAAATAAAATAAAAAGGTTAAATATTAATATGCATTACCCTACTAACCCCATTAAATAAAACGTAGTAGAAAATTGTACATCCGATACCTACATAAATTATTACCGACTTTGATATAGACTAAATATCAATAAATCATTATTATCCAATCATTAATTTATTGCCCTTTTATCTCGAATTTAGTTAGTTTTACCTTCTATTTTCCAACTTAGGGCCTTAACTATATAATTGAAAAAAAAGAACATACATGTGATGTACTATAACAGACCTAATATATAACCGAGTTTATGTATATTTTTTTCTAAGCTTTTTAAAGTTTATAGTTGACATTTTAATTTTATGATATCAAAACTCAAAATTAACTTAACTTATATGTATTATTTTTGAATTATATTGTAATTTTTTTTATCTTAATATTTAATTCAACGAACATAGAAAATTTAATAATAAAACTCATAATCTTTAAAAATTAAAACAAAATTCTAAAATTTTATTATAAATCTCATAAACTAAACCACTAAGTGTAATACATCAGATATATAGTCTAGTTAGGGGATGTTTGGTAAATGGCATATTGACAAATTTTAAGCATATTCAAGAGTTTTAACATATTTGACCAGTCAATATGCTAATTTTAGTGTTTGGTAAACAGCATATTGAAACAACATATTTGGGGTCAATATGCTGTTTTACAATATGCTGCTTACCCCAACATATTGATTAGCATATTCTAAACTATGAAATTTTACTACATTTTACAAAAAAAAAAAAAAACAAAAAAAAAAAAGACTAACAATCTACTAATCGTAATCTGCCAGCTACCAAACACTCAAATTAATTCTGCTAATTATAATATCCTAGTCAAACATGCTGTTAAAATCTGTCATTTATAATCTGCCGTTGTAATCTGCTTATGTTGAAATTAATCCGTTGTTTATCAAACACGGCCTTACTGCTATAAGTGTGTGGAATATATCTCTCGAATTCATTAAATGCCATAAATATTCCATTTTGTAATTACTAAAGAAATGCTTTATATAGATAATGACTAGGCATAATAATCAAACGTATAAGATGGTGAAATGTTATCATAATAAGGGCACTATGATCTAGATTGTGATTTGAGACGTACTATAATGATACGTAAGTGTTTCCTTGTTCACTATCCATATAAACCAAGACACTTTAAAGTTGGACGAGAAATTAAATATTTCATTGAAGTGCATGCATATATGACTTCAACTACTAAATGTTGAGTGGGGTTGGCTGACTTTAGCTTTATAAAAATCACACGAATTGAAGGAGGCCATCTATTTGATAAAATCACCATAGAAAACTCAATCTTTCTTTAGCTCATCAATTATGTTGCTTGAATGTGGTGGAAATTTATTAGGAAACTGAAAACGAAATGAAAATGCAATTACATGGGTGGATTGGTGATGCAATAACACATTTAAGTGTCATTTTACTCTTTTTTATAATACTTTATAATTTGCGAAAGTCTTGGAAAAAGTTTGAGTATGACTACGTTCTAATATTTGATAAGTGACTAAATAATACTACCCCGATTATTTGAAAATGCTCAATTCGCATTTTGTACAAGCTTTGATGTTGTGAGTCGGGTGGTAGATTTCAACAATAAAATAGGATAATTTTACTAATGAAAACATTTTCAAACTGAAAAATGAGCCAATTCAAATGAATATGCAAAAATCAGAATATGGGCGAATTCCTAATAATCGGAGAAAGTAACACATATTTAAGGTCCAAATGTCATGGTGAGTTTTCAAATTAGAATGAATGTTTGAAATGTAGAAAGATTTTTTTTGTTTTTGTAATATCATATGGTTTAGTCCGGGTTCGAGGAAAAAAATGTAAAAAGATTTATAATACAGAGGATAAAGTAGCCTGAATATTACTCCCTCCGTCGGTCAATTGTTGTCCATTGGTTTTGACACAAAAACCAAGGAGATGGGGAGGTCAATTTTAAGATGATAAGTGAAGCAAATTGAGTTTGAAAGATCAAATTGCACATCAAATGCAATTCTAAAATATAAAGGAAAACAATTGACTGAGACACCATAAAATGGAAAAGGACAACAAATGACCGGGAGAGAGGGGGCATTTATTAAGCATAATTATCGTTTCTTATCGTGGGTTTGTTAGTTGCCATGCATTCATATTAAGAAAACTATTAATAAACCTTAAAAAGCATGTTGAAAGTAATTGAAAATTTTAAAGGCAAATCCAAATGGTTTACCATTACTCGATTTGGACAAATAACTAGGCTACGATAGGATTTCAAAGTTTTTTGATAACTAATTAGATTAGATTTGACAGAAAAAAGAAAGCGGGTAAAATCAATACGGTACGCAAAGTAATACTATGAATGTAGCAATATGTCATAACGGACTTCCCTAAAACTATATACTTGTTTATAAATCCAATGCAATGGAAAACCTTTATAAAATAGCACATGAATAACATGTCATGAACAATAACGAACCAACTTCCTTCCTTGTATCAAAAGGCGCATAATTAGTTATAGAAAGGTATAATGCCACTCCGAAATTACTAACGCGACTTATATTTGTGAGACGGTGAAGAGTAACATGAACATTATCGTTTCCCTTAATTATTGATTGAATTTCCACAAGTATTTATGTAATACTCCATTGAACCGAAAACGTTATTCGGATGGGGTACCCTCTTAAATAGGTTCATTTATAGGCTTAAATGACAAGTGCTTAAGGAATTAAAAGTGTTACTCATATCAACAAAGTGCACTTTCTTTTCTGGTTATCCATACGAAAGAACTCCACAGTTAAGCGAGGGTGACCTTCTGGGAGGGTTCATGGGATGCGCATGAGTAAGGATAAAATGCGCTGGAAATGACCCGTGTTAACCTGTGTGCTAAGTATACAGCTAGCGAGCTACCGTGAGTGACCGCTCCCGACCCAAGATTTGGGCCGGGGTGTTACAATTTAGGCTAAATTTACATAAAAAAAAATAGAAAAGACAACTCTGTACTATTTAGTCCTGGCGAGATAAAACCGTGGGAGGGGTTAACAAGCAGTTTATATAAACTATTCCACTAGTTGTAGTACAACTAGCATTGTAATTTTTGAGTTTCATAATAAATGTTTCGCGTTTTGTTTTAAAGATTATGAAGTGCGGGGTATACTGTAAGGTTTCTAAGCTCATCCACATAAATATTAAAAAATAAATGTTACAAAAAATCAGAAGAAATACAAATAAGCTCAATTAAATTTAGGTTGGTTCTACAATATTACGGTACAATTTGTGGTATAATCTTATTTGTAGTGTTGATAAGGGTGGCGGTCGAAATACTAATTCAATGTACCTTAAAATCTTTAATTGAAGAAATTGAAGAAATTAAATTTGTCTATCATATCACTTAAATTCTGATTCCTTTCTAGATTCGCCATTCCTCTCCGTTGCAATTGTTTTTCTTTATTCGAACATGAAACTTAGTATTTAGGATCTCTCGTCCTAACCACTGAGTTAAATTACTTATTCTCTTTGAATAACATTCTGTTATACGCATAGATATACACATTCTTGTGTTAGTAGTCGTTGCCTGATTAAGAATGACAAAGTTTATGGATTAAGGACTAGGAAACTTCCAATAATAAGCCATTATCATTTTTCAGGTGAAGTACTCCATAAATTGCCAAGAATTGTGCGTTATAAATTAAATTTGGCTAGGACGTTATGTCATAATCTTTTGACGTGTTGGACACAAGAAAGTGAGATTTTTACGTAGTACGTACTATTGTTCTTTTGATCAGCTTTCTTATCTATGTGGGGTTGTAATTTTGTGTGGTTAAATTCACCCATTTTCTTTTTATTTGGTCTTTGTAGTAAAAGTAATGGATAATTATTGATCGAGACGGAGGGAGTAGTTATTAGTTGCATTTTTTGTGGAAGCATTTCCCATGATTTATGCAACCAAAAACATTGTTGTATAGCACTTGGTAACGAGAATCAACATAGGTCATGAAATATGTGATTATTGTTTCACGAGGAACATAAAACTCTTCGTTTCATAAGTTAAAATCCAACTTTCTTCTAGCTACTTTTTGTTGATGCACACAATTTACTATCACTAATGAAGTATACACCGTTAAAAATACATGAAAACAAAAAAAACACCTGAACTCGTCGTAAAAGACCATTTTTAAATCGTTCTCTTATTGGACATTTAATTGGTCATATATCTCTTGCATATGCCCATAAACTCAGAAACAGAATAAATAGTTACCCTTTACGATTCTTATACCATATTATAATATCATCCCAATACCATTCATATTATAATTCATGATCATAGAGTATATATAATCTCAAATTAAATGCATCCATAGAAAAGCAAAAAAGAATACGAAAACATCATTTGGTCTCCCATTAAACGAGCTATTTTGGTCTTTTTCAAAACGATGGAATTTTGAAACTATTTTACAGTTAAATGTGACAATTTTTAGAAAACAAGTTACTATATGCGGTAAAAATTAGTTGGATCATTATGGTTATATTTGGTCATAAAGTGACTACAAAATCCCGTTTTTTTTAAGAGACGAAAATAATTCGTCTGAAACAAAAATGAGTGAGAATACATATAGAGGTACGTACCTTCATGATAGCAGAAACCCAATATTTTCTTCCATGAGCATTAGTACCAATGATAGTCGAGAGTGGATCAAGTCTAACCTTGTTCCATAACCAAACATGATAAGTTGCCATAATTAACAACCCCAAAGGTACAAGTATCATATCTAGATAACAATTTCTCCACTCCATCTGTTTTAATCACACTTTCTCTCTTCTGTGTTACGTTGTTTACGTGACAGACTGACAGTGTGATACCTAAAATGTTTTTGTATCCCACCTTTCTTGTTTTCGAATTTATTGTTGCCAAGGGGTTCAATATATATACACAATGAAGTAGAATGTGGAAGGAATAGCTAGTTTGTCGTGTTTGTGTCACATTTCTTATTTTCATTTACGACGGCTAGCTTAATAATTTATATTATCTCTGGGCAGTTGTTTTATTTTCACTTCATAAAATAAAGTAAGGGTAAAATATTGACTGAGATAAAGGGAATAATTTATATGTCATCTCATATTATTAGACACTCATTTTTAATCTTTATTATCATCTCACAAACTACCAACAAAAGTAAATGAATTAGTTTTGTATAAGGCTGTTTTGCACTAATATAATTTTTTTATTTTGGCAGCTGTAAATAAAAGAAACCTTACAAACCCATTTCAGCTCTAGCTAGGTTATGGACCACCTTATTAAGACGACGCGGTAAAAAACTAAAACAAATATAATGAAACGACGTAAGATAGAACTCAATATCTTGTAATAACCCCCTAGTCATATGGTGCGACATCTCCACCCTAGCAAGCTGAAGAAGAAATTGGAGACAATTAGAGGAGACGTCAAAATAAAGAATATTACGATCCAAGGCCCATCTTATAAGCTCTCTTATTCCAAACGCTTCAGCTTGAATAGCGGATTCAGCATTGAAACTTCGAGCAAAGGTACAAACACACTCCCCTTCAGGCGAGTAAACTACCCACCCAACATCGGCATGTAAAGAGTCCACCCAACTAACATCAACTTTAGCTTAAAAGGGTGTACATGTATCTTTTTCTCCCACCAAAAAGAACGGAAAATGGTTACAAATATCACTCCTTAAGGTGTCCACAGGATCATAAAATTTCAGCCCCATGTTAGAAGCTTTAGAGGAAGCTAAAGATTCAGCCTTCATAACCATGTTAGCTGAACTAGCTTGGAGATTAAAGAAGTAATCAACCGAGAACGACTGACTCGAAAATATCACCTCATTCTGAAGACGCCATAAGCTCCAAAAAAAGATAGAAAAAGGATAATGTAATGGAGGAATCATCTTTGGAGTGAAGGTAGTTGATCCAATTAACAATCCAATCCCTAAGACGAATGGACGTAGAGAACTCCGTTAAAATACCAAGCTGAGAACAAGCCCACAAACGCTTCACCAAAAAGCAGTCACGGAAAAGATGTTCAAGAGTCTCAATAGATCCAGACTCACCACACCAAGGACACAAATGATCCAAATTAATATTGCGTTTTGCGAACTCAGCACCTAACGAAAGAGAATCTATAATAATTTGCCAAATAAGGATCTTCCATACTTGAGGACCAGGAAGTTGCCATAACTTTCTTTTACAAAAAGTCTTGATCGTTTGAGTAATTCGACTTACATCTTTTAAGGAACTGTGCTTACTAAGATGAGAAGAGAGGCACAAAGCATACCCACTTTTGACCGAATAAATCCCTGAAGGCGTATACTTCCAAAAAATACAATCATTATCCAAACACATTCCTATTAGCTAGTGGGTAAAATGGTTACTAAAAAAACCATTTTTACGATAAATTTGTGTCAGGCTGTGTTGCACAAGTATTTATGAAATGATTTTAGTCTATAATTACCAAGATACGATAGTTGAAGTTTAGATTAAGGTCGAGATTAGAATTACCCAGACTATAATATCAATTAATGTTCAATTGTATTTGTTAGACTACACAAACTATTAATAATTCAATACAAATATTCTACTTATGTGATTTCCCTCTTATATTATTATCAGTATTTTTCGTAGTGTAAAGGGAGTCACAAAGCAGATATTATATTATTGACGAAAATTGAGCCTAAATCATAAATATCACCCTTATGACTTTACCAATTATACTATTTTTTTTTTGACAGGTGGACAAAGAACTATTATACTAGTTAAAATCTGCATATTCTTATCAATATAACAAATTTTTGTATACACTTGGAATCATATGGTGGGTACGAATTTAGTGATATAAATTTAGCATTATAATTTTTGCACTATTGTTTTTGGTTAAAGTAGAAAGTATGACCATTATTAAGGAATATTAAAATTAAAATTGTTATATATAAACGAATCAGTTGATTTTTTTTAGCATAGGTATATCCTTCTTAAATTTAAGGGAAAATGCACATGGTGTCCTTGAGATTTGCCATTTTGCACGAAATACCCAAAATATTGATCCGGAAAACTTTAAGAGGTCATAACTCGTGTTTACGAGATCGGAATGTGATAATTTTTTTTCAAATAAATCATCATTTCGAGAACTACGATTTGGAAAAAAAAAAATTTGAGTTTGGAATTCGTGATTAAGAGATATGGTCACTCAAAGTTTGTTCGGTCAAAAAAACTTTGACATACAAAAACTCATAGCCACGGGATCCAAATACGACAATTTTTTTTCTTTCCAAATCGTACTTCTCGAAAAGACGATCGATTTGAAAAAAAGAACCGTCACATTCCGATCAAATAAACACGAGTTATGGTCTCTTAAAGTTTTTCGGATTAAAATTTTGGGTATTTCGTGTAAAATGGCGAACCTCAGGGGCACGTGTGCATTTTCCGTAAATTAAAACATGTTAAACATTAGCCACAAATAGATATAAATATATCCGTCATAAATAAGATGCCACTTGAACTAATCGTTTTCATATGCCTCCGTTTCGGTCACTTGTTAACCTATTTCATTTTAGGGTGAAGTTTATCTTTCTATATCAGGATGTTTTTAATGAGTAATTTGATCATACACCTTAATTATGGTCCACTTGTTATCCACTATCAATCACTATAAATGACCTTTCTCCCCTCTTCTTAGTCTTTGTATCAAAAATAAAGGTAAATAAATAATCAAAACAAAAGAGTACTAAAATTGGAGATTCATTAAATTGTGAAAGAGATAGTGTTAGAAGGAGTAATCGGTGTGACTGGAATTGTGATAAAAATTAGAACGAACCAAGGATATCAACTAAAAGAATGTATAGAGACTTGTTTGAATGCGATGAGCAATTTGCGTATGCATGACCAAAAGGGACAAGAAAATAATGGGACTAGCTTTTCCTTTTACAACTAAATTACTAACATGATAGACCAATTATGTCGGACTTTGTCTTGTTCTTACTTTGTTTGCTCCACCATATACTTCAGTGCATCTGCGGCGAAATTATTAGGCATTCATGTTAAGCCCCGTTAGGCAACGTAGTTTTGGGAGATAAAACAAATTGAATGGAGCTTGTTAGAATTAAATTCCTTATGAGACCCTAACTTCATGCTAAATTAATAATTAGCATATTGAAGTAATGGAAGTATATCCGATGAATTCATAGGAATAAGATGAATTGATGAATAGGAGATTCGAATTATAGTCTTCTAGCACATGTACTCTCCTTAGATTCTCTTTACTGATGGGATGTTTAAGAGTTTAGGTAAAAGTGTGCTACCAAGGACCATAACCCTGTTTATATATAAGAAGGAGATATAAACCCTATTACCCTATATAACTGTCTTAGTCTGATACGCCTATCATGTATCAATTAAAGTCCTAATGTGTATCTACACAATTAACATATCAGGCTTATACTTTATAAGACATAAGTAATTATGCCCATATTATATTATCCGGATGGATCACTATAATGGGCTAAACTTAAACGATAGCAAACATAAAAAACCGATATAATAGCGTGTCCACATAAATAGTATTGGACCCAGTATATTCTTACAATCTCCCACTTGGGTCAAATACAACACTAAAACTTGGGAGAGACGGTCTTTCAATAAGTTATTGAGAGATCAGTCTTCTGTACCCTTTTATTTGTATTTCGTGACCCTTTTGTTGTTGATCTGTTTGGTAAACATCGGATTATTTCAGCATAAGCAGATTGCAAAAGTAGATTATAAATGATAGATTTTACCAGAAGGTTTGACTAGCATATTACAATTAGCATAATTAATTTGAGTGTTTGGTAAATGGCAGATTACGATTAGTAGATTCTAAAATTTTCTTTGCAATCACTTTGACTTTGGGTTTAACAACAAACCCACGATAAGACAAACTAACTCCCTTGGGACCTCTCTAAGAAACTTTCTTTTGGTGACAGTCTATTCTAGCCTGATACCACTTTGTAACACCCCCATACACCAAGGTGCCTTACCAAGACCATCTAGTGTATGAAAATGTTATCATCTCGGTTGCCCGAGATAAAGTATATCAAATAGACGATCAAAGAACAAACTTTAAGTAAATAGTTTAAAGTGATTACATTCAAACCAAAATTGAAAGATACAAAACAACTGTTCCAAACCAAAATTCAACTGAATAAATAAAAATATCTCGACACAACAGCGGAAGACTACCAGCTGACTCGTGGCGACTCATCCCAAACTAACCCGCGCACATTCAAGCCATACCTACTAAGCACTACTTACCATCCCCGAATAGATCACCACAATTTTTAAAACAATTAAACAGGGTCTGTTACCATACAACGATATAAAATAATACAACAACAAGTACACAATCACAATCCTCCAACACCGTCACATCACCAATCATCTGACTACACACTAAAGCGTGTTGCCCTGCCAAAATATCCATCGTAACAGATATTCCACACCGCCAGTGGGGGACCGCAACCGTTCACACCTAAGCCCCGCTCATCTCCATCGAGCGAATAACCCATGTTCCTTAATGTGCACATCCCCCTTGTGACGGGAACCACAAGGGGCAAATCAAGGGCGTGAAGCCACTCCCGCAAGTGACTCCACTCAGCCGAGGGCGCACCTCACAAACCACAGACAATCAACAGCAACAAATTACCACAATATCAACAATACCAAAACCAACTATGATATGTTCACATATCAATCAACAATCAACCATCTCATAATCATGTATACAAAAACTGAATAGGGAAACCCTACCTGGAATGCAATCACCAAAATCAACACAAGCAACGGATAAAAAACGTTCCTCTACGAAATCATCTCCTATCAACATATAATCATAGAATTACAAACTATCATCAACAATACTCCCAAACACCCCCAATTCACTCAATTAGGGTTTAACCAAAACTAACGAATTAACATAAAAACGGTACAAGGATCTTACCCACAATACGACGGTCTAAACGGTATAAAGAACTCCGAAATCCGACGACTCTAGCCCTTGGATTTGATAGCAATGTGAGAGAAGGATCTTACGTTGTTTGGTTTCTCTTGTAAAAGGTTTAGAATAAGTAAAAAAGGTAAAATAAATTGACGGAAATGTTTATAGAACCTTTTCACGCGTTGCTATCAAACCCGGCAAAAACCCGTATATACCAACTTAGTTGATCGAGTAACTAAGGTACTCGATCGAGTACCGCCTACTCGATCGAGTATCCATCAGGCGGAACACTCTCCAGAACGTAAAACTAACTTACTCGACAGAGTAAGCCTTACTCGATAGAGTACCCAACAACCTCATAAATCCGTAGTATTACAGTCTTCCCTCCTTAAAAATTAACTTCGTCCCCGAAGTTCAAACCCATACCCAAAAACAAACTTACTAAATCAACTACGACTCAACAACACAACGAAAACTTAAAAACAAAACCCAAACACAACTCATTATGACTCAAAACGAAAACTCACATTACCAAAACTTAAACAAATCCGTACCAAAACCTTATGCGATCATCTCCTACCCCCCCCCAAAAGAAACATGGTTACGTCCCCATAACCACACATACTTGATCAAAAAGAGACGGGTAGCGCTCCTTCATAGCTTCTTCGGCCTCCCAAGTTGCTTCCTCGGGGTTGTGATTAGACAATAAAACATTTAGCAACACTGTTTCCCCAGTTCTAGTCTTGCGAACCTTGCGATCTAGGATCTCTTTCAGCACTTCAAGGTAAGACAAGGATTCATCCAACTCGATGTTCTCCACCTCTAACACATGGGAAGGGTCACTCACATACTTCCGTAACTAAGACACGTGAAACACATTATGTACACGGTCCAAAGCTGGTGGCAAAGCTAACCAATAAACAACCTCTCCCACACGATCCAAAATCTTATAAGGGCCAATGAACTTTTGTCTTAGCTTTCTTTTCTTACCGAACCGCATTACCTCACGCATAGGTGACACTTTTAAAAGAACCTTATCCCCAACATGAAATTCAATGTCCCGATGATGTAAGTCTACATAAATCATTTGTCAATCTTGTGCCGCTTTCATCTTTTGCCGAATCACATTCACTTGTTCTATCATGTCCCTGTACCATCTGTGGTCCTAAAACCACTGCCTCAACACTATCATCTCAGAAAATCGAACTCCTGCATCTCCTTCGATACAAAGCCTCAAACGGAGCTATTCTAATACCTGTATGGTAGCTGTTGTTGTAAGAAAACTCAATCAAATCCAACTTATCTTCCCAACTACCATCAAACTCCATCACACAAGCCCTTAACATATCTTCTAAAGTCTTGATTGTTCTCTCTATCTCTCCATCTGTCGTAGGATGAAATGTAGTACTCATCTTCTAGGTAGTTCCCATCAACAACTCTTGCCAAAACCGAGAAATGAACCTTTCATCCTGATTTGACACAATGTCCTTTGGCGCTCCATGTAGCCTCACTACATTCTTCCTGTAGCTATTTGCCAGCTGCACCTTACTCTACGTATCTTTCATTAGAATAAAATGAGCTGACTTAGTCAAACGGTCAACGATCACCCATATCAGGTTATTACCTTACTGGCTTCTCAGTAAACCCACTATAAAATCCATGGAGATAGATTCCTATTTCCACTCAGGTACCTCAAGAGACTGAATCTTACCTTGTGGTCTTCGCTCTTCCTCTTTAACTCTCTGACATGTCAAACATCTAGCCACAAACTCAGCTGTCTCCCTTTTCATCTCAGGCCACAAAAAAGTCTTCTTAAGATCCCTATAAAGCTTGTCACTACCCGGATGCACTGAATACGGAGTGCAATGAGCCTCAGTCATTATTGTCTTTCTCAACTCCTCGTCCTTAGACACACACTATCTCCCATCAAACCGAACACTCCCATCAAAATGAATAGAGAACCGAGACACCGTCTGTTTCTCTACTCCAGCCCTCCACTTCTGAATCTTAGAATCAAGAGCCCGCTTCCTGTGAATATCATTATAACGATCCGGTTCCACTGTCAAGTCTCCCCTAGCATCCCCCTTCTGGATCACATGTATAGAGAATGCTCACTCTTCCTACTCAACGCATAGAGAATGCACACTCTTCCTACTCAACGCATCAACAACCACGTTTGCTTTCCCTTCATGGTATATGATATCCATGTTATAATCCCCGATAAGCTCCATCCACCTCCTCTGTCTCATGTTCGGATCCTTTTGAGTAAAGATGTACTTTAAACTCTTGTGATTGGAAAACACTTTAAAGGCCGCCCCATAAAGATAGTGCCTACAAATCTTGAGAACAAACACAACTGCACCCAACTCTAAATCATGCGTTGGATAGTTCTCCTCGTAAGGCTTCAATTGCCTAGAAGAATAGGCAATGACTTTCCCGTTTTGCATCAATACACAACCCAACCAGTTCTTTGAAGCATCTGTATACACCTCAAAATTCTCGCTCCCCTCAGGTAAAGCTAAAACTGGAGCTATGGTCAAACGCTTCTTTAATGCTTGGACCGCCGTCTCATAACTTTCATTCCAACGAAACCTGTTCTCTTTCCTCATCAACGCGGTCATAGGCCTTGCAATCTTCGAAAAGTGTTTCACGAACCGTCGATAATACCCTGCCAAACCCAAGAAACTCCTGATCCCGACCACATTCTTTGGTGCTTCCCACTTAGATACCGCCTCTATCTTGCTAGAATCAACAGATACACCTTCTTTTCAAATCACATGACCCAAGAAAGCCACTTTCTCTAACCAGAACTCACACTTAGACAACTTTGCATACAACTGGTTGTCGCGTTGAGTTTGCAACACAAACCTCAAATGCTCCTCGTGCTCCACCTTAGTCTTGGAATAGAGTAAGATGTCATCTATAAACACCACCACGAACTAATCCAACAAATGACTGAAAACGCGGTTCATCAAATCCATACACAGTGCCAACGCATTAGATAACCCAAACGACATCACCACATATTCATAATGACCATATATTCTTTACCTTCTCTCTCATTTCCTCTCCCAGCCGCAATTGCATGGGCGTCTAGAAGCAGCGTTCACCATTACTAACAGACTACAACGTCCGTCTCAACCCCTATCTCATTAACCCCCCGCAACTAACCACCACACACCCAATAATCTATATCCTACGTTCTCCATCTAATACCCTACCCCATCTTGCCTCCATCATCCTCTATTTCGCGTATCATACATAACCACCATCACTCATGATATCTCAATCTATTTTACCCTTTTAAACCAAACGTCTCCAAAATATTTTTGACCAGATTGAACTCCCTTAACAGAATATTTATTCCTCCACCTCTTTGTGAGTCCTGTAAAAACAAATAAATTACGCACTATTTTATTGTAAAATTATTAAAGGACATAATCAAATCAATACTTACATGAGAAATTGTTAATTACTTTCTTGTAACATCAGTAAATGACCTACTCATTCAATATGGCTATAATATTCGCGTTCAAACCTCGGTTTTTGCAACTAACTCTCACAATACTCCTCATTTACTCCTTAATACATCTTAATTGTGCATTGGTGTTTGTTTTTGGTCATAATATTTACAGTAATTATTGTGTGAAACGGTCTCAATGCAATTAATGTGGATTATTGTTAAAATATCATAATCGTAACTTGATAAAATATGAGTGACAGAAATAGAAGATGGTTTTAATGTGGTTCTAAATATAGCACATACTTCAGTTGGATTGGATGGGTTGAAACAGAAGATCAACACCAAGTAGCAAAGCACAATATCAAATCGAATTCACAAACTTTAACCAATCTTGTTTGATAATCACACGATCTCCTCCAAAAAATGTCTTCATAGAAAAATCAAAAGAAATCTAGGTTACGGAGTATATGAGTATATAAGAGAAAAAAAAACTGAAACTTATTTAACAAATGAAAATTTATTCTTAGAAATGGTACAAATGAATTCAAGGTAAACTATAAAGCAAGACAATTGTATAAGACACAGAGTATATAAAATTTGAGATATCTTCAATCATACATAATAGCAGGTGGGTCATTTACCTTCAAAGTTGATGAAATTATCAACTAATTACCATGATTTCATCAATGCCGAATACTCATAGAAGTTTCATTCACCTGAAAAGCAAAAACCTTTAAAAGATAAAAAAAGACGTGAAAATAATAGGTATATATTTGGAGCCATTGAATACAATATTACCATGTAAATAAGGTGTTTTGCCATAAGATAATGCAAAATGACGAAATATAAAGAAGGATGAGAGAAGGATAACAATTAAGGGTTTTAAGCCTTCAACGGTATTACTCGCGAATCACACATAAAATGACAATATGGCGGGCAATATTTACTTATCAAAGTTTATCATAATTTCTCTACTTCTCTAAAGTCCGATTTTATTCCATATTCCATAGTTACGCAATATCTGAACAAATTGAATTTGAATTCCAAATTGGAAAGAAATGTGATTACAATTAAAGGAATATGGTAAATGGCCAATCATGCATAATTTTCCTCCTACAATCATGCTGACTCTCCAGAAATCTTGGTTAAGAAATAATAATCATAATTAATAACTATATTATCATATCTTATTTTTACTAAAAACAATATGAAAATAATGTAGGAGAATCTGGAATATATATATATATATGATTGATTATAACAAAAGAGGAAAGAAATATATAATATAATACATGGGTAAATAATTATACTCATTTATGATTTTCCTTAAATAACTTAATTAAGCTAAGATCACGATTATGAATTACGGAATATTTCCTATTCAGTTAAAAATTAACAATTCCTCAAATCATAGGTAAATAATTATACCAATTTATGATTTTTCCTTAAATAACTCAAATATCATAGGCTAAGATCACGCAAATTTGATATAGGTCCTTATTAACATAACACTATATTATTCGGTTGTTACATGTGGAACATTTACTATTTAGTTAAAAATTACCAATTACTAAAATCATGGGTTTGTATTTTTAGTAGAATTATTCTGTAAAATATTTTTGTAGAAATTTTCCGGTAGAATTTTTTGTAAAATATTACAATAGAATATTTCGGTATTAAAATGATATCACTATATAACAAATTAAGAAGAATTAATATTAGTAGAATTATTCCGTAGAATATTTTAGTAGAAGATTTTAGTAAGATTGTTTCCTAATTCAACTCTACTTAAT
The DNA here is from genome assembly GCF_048544455.1 of Silene latifolia. Classification (NCBI taxonomy): domain Eukaryota; kingdom Viridiplantae; phylum Streptophyta; class Magnoliopsida; order Caryophyllales; family Caryophyllaceae; genus Silene; species Silene latifolia. The sequence continues at coordinate 160,443,491 of NC_133536.1, read as the reverse complement.
TTAGGTAAAGACATTTCGTCAAATAAATATAGTATATTTTGTAAGTCAATCACAAAATTACCGAATTTTTTATAATCACTTTTTATGATTATCTGGCAAGATTACAGGTGGCAATGTTTTAAGCTGATGACACATGGCGGATGGTTAAGTTGATGGTTGCTGCCTTAAAATAATACTAGTCTTTAAACCCGTGCACTGCACGGGTAGTAATAAAAAAGTATTATTAAAAGTAAACACTTATGTATTTTTTTATTTAGTAAATAACTAAATTTTAAGAATAGTTCGCTTTGACTATCCACATACTTTTATTAAGTTTATGTTGCTTAATTTTAATCGAATTACCCTGCTTTATTTTTTCTCGAGTTTTTAACATATGAGAGGTGAAATCTGAAAAGTGGATATAAAGTTATTGGATATTTATAATCTGTTAATTTAGGCAATATACATTTAACTTTACTCATTGTAGTACGTTTTTATATCATATTACCCCTATTATTTGTTATCCTCTCAATTCTCTACCTTATCTCTCATTTTCTCTCCCACCCACAATCGCGTGAACACGTGAAAGTAGCTAGCGTTCGCTATTACTGACCGATTACCTCGAGATTCACCAACAAACCCTCCACCGTAGTGGTGACCGCACCCAACATCTCAGACCCGACGTCTATCTCAACAACCCCCTCGCGTTGTTGGAGTTAGTCTCCTCCACAATAGTGCGTTTACATAATAAATCTCATTAAAGGAATATCATCAGGATATTTATTATTTGATCCTCGTCAGTTGATTAACGTAAATCGATAACGGTTGGCTGACTAGAGTTTGACGTTATTGTCGTGAGACGACAGTGATCAACTGACCCCTTTCGGTCACACCTAAAGGAATGAACCCCAATTGACAACTAATTAATTGTATGAGATACAATTTATTTAGTCCCATGATTTATTGACTAATAGGTTAGTCGATTATTTTTAGAGAGATTTCGAGTTGCGAACTCGTGGCGCGGCTGTGATTATTTAATTATGCGTTAATTAAATAATAATTTTTTATGAGACGGGTTTTAGTTAATTAATTGTTAATTCACTAAAATTGAACTAATTGATTAATGTGATTATTATTAGTATGTAAATAATATGTGTAGCGGTACACGTATATTTACGGAGTGTTTTCGAACAAAACTAATCGGGAAGCATTTAAACATAAAACGATATTTAAATGAAATTTACACGTATTTGTGCGACAAATATAAGAATCAATATGGACCCATAAATGGGTCATGGAAATCGTGTAAATGGGATTGTGTGTTGCTTTAAACACAATCATTCCACTAACACATTTTTCTTCTCAAAATACATTTGTTCTTTTCTAAACTATGCACCATTGGGCATATTAAAATAAGGAAAGAAAACACTCCACTCAACCTCACAAAAATTCCGCCACTACCCCCCCCCCCCCCTCCCCCCCTTTATCACTCTATTCATTTGTTCCTTTTTTTTTCATACATGAACATTTGCATGTGAAAATCATTCCTCTCTCTAAAAATAATAAAAACCATTTTTACTATAAAGTTAGTAATACAAAATAATTACTAAGAGTGTTAGTAATATTTACATATTATCAAGGGAATAAATTTAACAAGTTTCTAGTAAATACTTGTTAGATTATTGAGTTTAGTTCTTAGGTGCACATTGTTAGGAGATCTTCTCTTTGAAGATTTGATAAGGAGGATCATCCTTTATTTTAAGATCAAGAACAATCAAGATAAGAGATCTTAATTGTGCCCATATTACCATCAAAATCAATGTAAGGAATTGTTTTTCCTTAATCTTTATTATTATGCTTTTATATTAGCATGCATGTTACATAGATCACATGGAAGTGAATTATGAGATAATTTTATTTTCATTAGAGAGTCTAATATAGATCTATGATCTTTCAAGTGGTATCGGAGCTAGGCTTATAATTTGCGTGTTGATTTTGAGCATACTTAATAAATTATGAGATAATTTAAAAAAACTCAAAAAATTGTGTTAGAAGAGATTTTAGCACGAAATGTTTTTCGCATGGATACCTACTGATCTCAAAAGATGTGTGGTAAAATTTGGTGATTTGTAAAGTTATTTTGCTATTTTTAATGATTTTTGGTAGAAAACCGAGTAAAAAATATCATATTTTGGTTAAGAGTTAACTAAAAATAGTTAAATGTTGATTCGGGTCATAAAATTTTTATATTATTTCATGCATATTTTCTACAGATTGTATGTAAAATTTTGAAGGTTGGTTTGCAGTTTTGCACGTTTATTGATTTTATGAGATAAAAGTCGATAAAAGTGAATTTAATTAATCATATAGTTGAAACATTTGTTCCTGCCCTTGATAAATTTATGTACATTTAAAATTATGATTTAAATATTAAAAGTGAAATTTAAAATGTAGTTTCACCTTGTTTTGATGTTTAATGGTTTTTGTTGTTAAAAACTGATAAATATCGATCTTTTTCTTCATAAAATTTATCCGAAATTTTTGGGCATCATTTCTGTCATTTTGATGTTCTTGGGAGTGTTCCAGAATACTTTAAACTTTTTGTTTTAATTTTTGGTAATATTTTCAATTATTTTGGATTTATTACTTAAAAGTTATGATTTTACCGATTAAATTAGCAAAATATCACCAAATCAAACTAATTTTTCATCATCAAATTAGTGAGGACTAATTTTTGAGTTTTAAAACAGTTTGGACAATTAGTTTGGACTTAAATGAGATTTAAGAGTTGATTATTGATTTTTAACAAGTTAAAAATCGATTAAATCCACAAAACCGAGATGGATACCAACGATTGTTAGATAGGGCAATTTTGGCATCTTTTTACAGCATTTTAAGCATATTTATTTAAGTTTAATGAATGACTTTCATTTATTTAAAGTATTTATTTTATTCTACCTAGTACGGCCTAGTTATTTTTAATCGTTATTACCCGAAATAAATGGGAATAGCGATTTGTTTGTAATTTAAATATGATCTCGTATCGTCGGTTTGTAATTAATTAATAGTTTTATTTATTTTATTAATTAATGTATAATAGGAATAACTATGTAATTTGATTGTAATAGTTATTTTACCATCGTTTCTAAAAGACGGATTTACATCGAGACGGAGTCTTTTTTTTTTGGAAAGGTGTTCCAAATCCCACTAGAAGAAACCCCTTTGGAAGATGTTCCTATGAAGAGGTAAGGGACCAAGGAGTTGGTTTCCGATATGTAATAGTCTAGTTTTTATTAACTAGGAGGCCATACTAGGATTTTTCATATGCTTGCTTGCTTTTATTTTCGCGCATGCCAAAATCGCCATTCACATGCATTTTATTTTCGCGGTTGTCAATTCACGTTATTTACATTCGCCGACTCAGTTCACTTATAGGGAATTTATGACTAAATTTACAAGATCTCTCACATAACTAAAATTGAGATTAACCTTACCAATTAGTAACACCTATGAATCCCTTGTTCATTAGAGTCACGCTCGCCCAAGCGGGGTATTTTCTTTTTACCTCGGGTAAGTAGGGTGGTAAACGGTTATCACGCGCCAAAGTTGGTTGGAGTCAACGGGGTATAAGACGGTCTTGTATTTCGGGGCTAGTAGATGGATTTAAGGAAATTTGTCAACCAAGAGTTCTAGAGTAAGAATTAGTCAACCATTGACTTACCAAATTTACACGATTATGGGATGTTTCGCCCAAGCGATGCTCATTTTTGTTTAAAAACGGATATTGGAATCATTTATATAATTAAGTGGGAGATCGTTATATAAATGTTAAAACTTGTTAAACATGTTTTCACACGTAATTTTAAAACAATGAATGTTAAATTTTCCTTATTTTGTTGTAGTATTTTAATTCACAGTGACAACTTCATCAACTCCATTGACTACTCCACTAGGCAAAGATTCATGGCTAAGGTCCGTAATGGACAAATGTATCTTAAAAGATGACGGTAGTAACTTTCTTGAATGGGAATCCAACATCAAAAGTGCCACGTTGTCCGACAACGTGCTCACTTACTTGACCGATGCCCCTCCCATCGAGCCCGGTCCAAGGGCCTCATCAGCGGTGCGGGTGCGGATGTCGAATGATATAAAAAATGTGTTGATATGGTCAATGTCCCTAAAGCTCAAGCTTTCATGCATTTCTTTAAATGCGTACGAGATATTCACTCGTATGACTACTATGTTTTCACAAACACCTAAAGTCTGCCAATACGATGCGGCGGCACGCTTCTTTGAACCAATGCTTGAGAGGGGCCAAAGGGTTGGTCCCCATGTACTAAAAATGGTCGAATATGTTGACATCCTAGAGCGTTTAGGGTGTAACGTTCCTAAAACTCTTCTGGTAGATCGCATCCTCCACTCACTTCCCACCAAGTTTGCCCACTTTAGGGTAAACTACAACATGAATGGCATGGATAAGAGTTATCATGAAATTCATGCACTCCTCACCCAAGCGGAGAGGGATATGGAAGCTAGTGGGAGTGACAAAGGGGATGTTCTAACTATGAAGTTAAAGAACATGTCCCTTGGAGTTAAGAAGGGAAAGGGGAAAGAAATGTCCCAATTCGAGAAATCGTCAAAGAAACAAGACAAGGGAAAGGGGAAAGCCGTTGAGAATGGCAATCTCAAGGCAAAAAGTGTCAAACTCTCTGAGGCCGAATGTTTCTATTGTAATGGGAAGGGGCATTATAGGAGAAGTTGCCCCAAATACTTGTAGGATCTCAAGGAAGGGTGTGTGACGCCTATTGGTATGATTTCCTCTCTCTATGTGATAGACGTTAATTACGCTTGCACTTCCACTTGGGTACTTGATACCGGATGTGGCTCTCACCTTTGTAATCATTTGCAGGGTTTAAGGGACATGAGAGCACTAGGAAAAGGTGATGTGGATCTCAGCATGGGCAATGGAGCTAGAGTAGCGGCCGTTTCCGTGGGGACATATGTGCTCACTTTAGCTAGTGGTTTAGAGTTGTTTTTAAATATGTGTTATTTTGTACCAACTTTAACAAAAACATCATCTCCATTTCCGCGTTAGACGAGGAAGGCTTTTGTTTTATGATTAAGGACAATAGTTGTACTTTTTCATTCATAGATTTGGTTTATGGCAAGGCCATTTCAATTGGAGGCATTTATGTTTGAAATGATGTTAATGACGTTTATCATGTGGAAACTAAAAAGCTCAAAATGGGTGATCCAATTGAATCCTACCTTTGACATTGTCGTTTAGGTCATATAAACGAAAAGGACGCATTAAGAGACTTGCTTCATTAAAAGTGCTCAAACCATTTGATTTCGAATCTTATGGTATATGCGAGTCTTGCCTTTTAGGCAAGATGACTCGTGCACCTTTTGCGGGAAAAGGGACACGAGCTAGTGAGGTTTTGGCTCTCATACATACGGATGTATGTGGACCATTAACGATCACTGCTAGAGGAGGTTTTCACTACTTTATTACTTTTAATGATGACTTGAGTAGATATGGGTATGTCTACTTGATGAACTACAAGAGTGAAGCGTTTGACAAGTTCAAGGAGTTTCAGAATGAAGTACAGAACCAATTGGATAAAAAGATTAAGACCCTACTGTAACACCCCCTCATACCAAGGTACCTTACCAAGGACTACCTTAGCATGAAAGACTGTTACCATATCGGTTGCCCGAGGTTAGTATATCAAAGTTAACAATCCAAAACACATTTATTAAGTGCAACTGAGTTTAACGATTATATGTTTCCAAAAACCAAACCAAAGTACAATTGTGAAATGTCTAACTACAAAGAATGCAAACTAAGTCTCTTGACGGCGGAATCTAGACTCGAGTGATAACTCCCCATAACTGTCCCATAGCTAAAGAACTGCACCCCCTGTCACAATGTGCTCACCATCCTCGAATGGATCACCACAAATTTTATAAAACAACAACGGGGTCAGTTACTGAATAATCAAAGTAAGAGAAGTACAAAAGGCAACAAGCTGATCATCATCCTCCTTCGGTCTCCCGATCTCACACAATAACCGACTACACACTAAAGTGTGTAGCCCTGCTAGATTACCCATCGTAACAGGTAATCCTCGCCGCTAGTGGGGGACCACAGTCAATCCTCACCTAAGCCCCGCTCATTAACGAGCGATATCTCTGTCCGTTAATGTGCACATCCCCTCCCGTGACGAGTTCCACGGAGGGCGAACTAGGGTGTGAAGCCACTCCCGCAAGTGACTCCACCACAATCATCACTACACCAACACCACACCAACACCAACACTCCCACAAAGATCAGTAGACAATCAATCGTACACAATACAATACAATCTCAAATAATTAAAGAGGAACTGAGTAGGGAAACCCTACCTTTTCGCAATCCGCTATGCTGCAATCAATCATACACACGCATAACAAATACCACATCGTCACCTACAACAATGATAATCAACAATCAACACCCATATGATGACCAAATCCTAAACACCCAAATTAACCCAAAACAATAATTAGGGCCAAACCCTAAAAGACAGCCTATTAGCTGATTACAAAGAACTAGAGACTTACCAATGAAATCGAGACCAGAGACGGAATTGTTGACTTGCAATCGATCAATAAGCTTTGAGAGTGATTAGGGTGATTAGAGAGATATGCGCGTCGTTGAGTTTTGGTAAAATGATTTAGAGACCGTAAAAGCGTAATTTATAATAATCGCTAATCACCTTAACTAACCCGCGGAATTAAACCCGTCAGACCGGATACTCGGACGAGTATAGAGTATACTCGGCCGAGTATCCTCTACTCGGTCGAGTATTCCCATACTCGGTAGAGTATTCTTGGGCAGTAAACTGTCCAGAAACACACGACACACTTACTCGGCCGAGTTAGCCCTATTTGGCCGAGTATACTAGACTCAGAGAACAGTGGTATTACAGTCTTCCCTCCTTGAAAAGAACTTCGTCCCCGAAATCTATACCATACACAAAACAAAGCATACACACATGCCACACAGCCCACCATCATCACTCAACTCTCATCCTACATCCCCGACGCTCACTCACATAACAACGCCTATCTAAACCACGCAGCTTAGAACACAACATCAACCGTAGAATAACTCATCCAACTCCATAATACTATCGAATACCAATAACATAAGTGTTGCCAACTCTGTCTTACGTCCATAACGCTCACTAGCAAACTCAGTACAAAGATAAACCACCAAGCAAGATCAACCACCAAAACGGAATGTTACATTCTATCACCCTTAGAACGAACTTCGTGCTCGAATTTTACTCATACCCATAAACATCATCACCTAATCCGTTAACACTATCGAATTTTACCCACAATCCTAAACACCATACTACTACAAGCATTGCCATTACCTGTAATAAAATCGACCATCATACAATCCATCCTGATTCTACACCAACACTCAAACTTCCAATTGCAACCGCATGACCATCAACTCTCTTGTCCCATCCTACTCCTCTTAAGATAAATGTTACGACCTCGTAACTCACTAGTACTAGCTCCTTTGCTATACCTCCCATAAACCTCATTACCACCGCATGTCAACAATAACCCACTATAACCTCAACACCTACAACCATTCCTATATCCAGGACTCTCTTTCTCTAATAGTCCTTATACCTCAATTCATTTTGCACTCCATATACCCTATACCATAAAATCCTCAGCATAACCACTACCCCAACTCTTCAACATTACCGCGAAACGACATACTTCTATATATATACCCTCATCTCCACGATCATAACTCACGATACACAACTGTTACACACACTCACCTTAGCTTCTCAAGTTCATTTCTTTTATTACCACAAAACTCACCCATAACTTAACATGATACTAAGTCCCAATAAAAAGGATTATAAACCACCTGTAGTTTCTCGTTCAATACCGCACATGTTCCACAATTCCCTTGCCGCAACTATGTCCACCAACACCTCATCTAAAACAAGATTAGAAGTATTCTAACAACCTCTCACAACCGTGCCCCATTAACAAAATATTACTATGCCATGACAACAACAGAACCATACCCAACTCTCTTTCATATCATACTCTATTCTCACTCCCAAGCCGACACTTGAAAGGAACATCGGTAAATAAAACAATGGTCTATATGCCCCGACCGACACTGACAGGAAATAGCAGTAAACAAACAACAATCTATGACAACACAAAAATACTCGTATCACAACACGAATTGTCGTGCCCGGTGCACAACAACCACATCGATAGTCATCGCAACTTATTTAATCCCATAAACACTGTCTCAGTATAACCTCCTGGACCAGAAGACTTTCTTAAAACCACTTTACTAGATCACAACGCAACATATTACACAGAATAACATATAACAACTTATAACTATCACACCATACCATGACTCATGAGGTCAGAACCTCACACAAATATTTACACATATCATGGACCCATAATCGAATCTGACTAGCCAATCCTGATCACGTAAGTTACCACCTGATAAAGGTTACCTCTCAACCGTGCTTAACTCGTGTGCCCCTCCTATTACATTCTCCCATTCGCATAACTATCACTTCCTGACAATGTAACCATACCATTAATAATCAACTACTAGCACCCGCCTCCTATAATCACATTTCATACCCCCTCACAACCATACATATCAATCAGTCTCCACAAAATCAACCCCATTTAGGACAACTAACTTCCCTATGTAACATCATCCTCAACCACTAGTGACAACACTACGACACCACCATCCTTCGTGTGACTATTCTCCTACCATCACCTCTAAATATAACACTCCGTTTCCTCTCTTTGGTTATCATATCAAATAACGAAAATCAAATCCATCAACAAAATTTACCTCACATTATTTCTAATTCTATCCTTTATTGCATCGTCACCTAACTCTCCACCAAAATCTCATATCGTGTAACACTCTACCAGCTTCTTACTCCCTTAATACCTCGAACTCATGGCTAACATGTCGTCCTGAACTCCTATATAAATATTAACTCGCACCCTCTCATGATGCTATCGTGCATTTCCATGATTCCTTACTTTCACGTCCCATAACTTTGGTCAATGTTCTCCCAACTTACTTCCATCCAATAATACCAATTAATAATTCATCTCGTTCCTTCTTCTTTATAACTCTTTAGTAATACGATTACCTTCTTGTTGCTCCCCAACTCAAATTCCATTAATTCATATCAATATCTTCTCATTCTTTCTTATCACTGATCCTCTTCCATCATACTACTCACTCACACTTGTCACCATCAAGTCCACACAACTAACGATTACCCTTTTATTAGTTGTATCTCCTTTTCGTGTCCCTAGAAAACCGAAAATTCACCTCATACCGTTAATTGCCCAAAGAATTATATACTAGGCTCACCTCTCGATAATCCAAATTCCCAAACTCAGCCACTATCTACAAATCCACACCGCGACATAACTCCGTCTAAGTTTACTATATACCCCTCTTCTCCATCCCTGTACAACAACCTTTCATCACATATATATTCTTAACCAACACAATCCTAACCATCTCTCTCCATAAGTCCTTACACCTCTCAAGTTATCACTATTCACATCCTTCCTTTCAATCTTTCATTCTCATGTTTCTTTACACTTACATCACCCTTGCCCATATACACTTACTTTTATATTATTCAACACGCGACTATATCACTCACCATATGTCACAAAACATTCTCCTTGCCTCGATTAGCTCATCAATATTCCCCTTTATTTTCCCACTATCCCTCACAACCACATATAACTAATGTCCTTCATATCCAACACATATCCCTCATAAGCCGGCATTCTCCATATCATAGCATTTGGTAACTTACGTATCAAGACCGTCACATATATAAAAGAATGCTTTAAGACCCAAAACATACATGTGAACATGACCTACTACTCAAAACATGTGTAAGAATATAGTCGTCCACTCAAAACAACCGCCCAAAGAGATACTCGGTCGAGTGCATGACGTACTCTACCGAGTACAGGACACTCGGTCGAGTATTGAGACTACTCTGTAATACCCGTCCTTTTAGGGACCCGTTGACTAGCGTTGACCGACCTTAGTGATATGTCTTGGCCTTTGGGAAACCTTACGAGTGATGTCTTGTGACATAGTAAGCTTTGGGTGTGTGGTACTCGATCTAGTCGAGGCCACTCGATTGAGTAGACTGGAGGCTCGATCGAGTATGGGCCACTCGATCGAGTAAGTTAGTTACTCAATCGAGTTGCATCTTTACAGCGAGGATTTATATATCATGTTTCGTATAACCGCAAATTATTTTCGCCGCTTCCCAAGACCTAAATGTCATCTCTTCTTCTTCCCTCCACCATAGTTCCTTCCTTTGTGGTCCTTGAGGATGTTTATGCCATGGGGATGGTTTACTTGAGTTGGGTAGCGGTCTTGTCGCCGGATTGTTATGCGTAGGTAAGTCATCGTCATCATCATGTCGTCGTTGTTTCCAGTTAGGGTTGTAGTGGTTGTGATAGATGATTGTATTGTTTGTATAGGTATGTTACGTGGTGGTTTGCCATCTTGTGATCGGAAGTGGAATCACTACGGTGCGCTAAAGGTAGGTTCGCCTACTCAGTACTGTTGAATGTCTAGAGTGTCTTTTGATGTGATTTGATTGCTGTAGTGTCGGTGTGGTGGTCTGATTATGATAGTTGGTTGGTATTGTGTTATTTCGTTGTTGTTGTTGTGGTACAGCTAATTGTGTTGTTTGTCTCTGGTTCTCGAGGTGCGTCCTCGGCTGAGTGGAGTCACTTGCGGGAGTGGCTTCACGCCCTAGTTTTGCCCTCCGTGGAATCCGCCACGGGAAAGGATGTGCACATTAATGGGACAGGGTTATCGCTCGGTATGATGAACGGGGCTTAGGTGAGAACGGCTGCGGTCCCCCATTGGCAGGGTTGGTCCAGTGGATAGTCGGTGACGATGATTGATTGGTGGAGATGTGGCTGTTGTGTGTGCTGTTGTGTCTGCATTTTTTTGTCAGTGGTTGGTGTGTCTCTTCAGTTACTGACCTTGTGTGGTTTTGTCTTCTTGTTTGTTTCTCTTGTGTCTGCCGTGATCCCTTATGGTGAGCAGTCAGTCCTAGCAGGTGATGTCTTGGATGATAGCTGGATACTTGGCGGGATGAGTCTTTCACGAGTTATGACAGAAGTGTAGATCACATAGTTGATAGTAGTTCGAGTTGTATCTTTGTATATCTTAGTTTGTTAATCACTAAAATGTAACTTAATTGTTCTTTTATCGACATTTGATTATTATTATCCTCGGCAACCGAGGTGGTGACGCCCTTATATGCTAAGGATGGTCTTGTTAAGGCTCTTTGGTATATGGGAGTGTCACAAAGTGGTATCAGAGCGACGATTTTGGAACCTATAACAAATGAGCCTAATGAACGTAGCGAGTCTAATAAAAATGAACCTGGTGTATGTATATTGGGAGCCCTAGCTGATGCTCGATTTTGGGTGAGTAGGCGCCCTCATTTCAAAATCATGGCCCTATTATGCTTAGGCCAGTCACCGGTTATGGGAATATCGAGTCGGAAATTATGTGCCTAGTGTGTGTAATAGTTATGTAGGGATGTTTGTGGTGGAGTCTTCATGGATCCTAGTGTGTATAATTGTGATTAGGACTGTGAGAATCTATAGTTGAGTAGCAATAGAAGTTGTGATATGTTTATAATACGTGACAGTGTATATGATGTGGTGTTGGTAATGTTTATTCTAAATAGTTCGTAATAGTACTTGACATGAAAGAAATTGTGAGTATGGTATGTAGTAATGATGGTAATTAGTAAGTTTTGAATGAGATGTAGCAGTTGTCCAAGTAGTACTTGGAGGATGTGACAAATGAATGGTTGAAAGCTTCCGCAATGTGGTGTAATTAAGTTGAGTAAGCTACTTGATAATCATTGTGTGTCGTGGTTAGACTGTTAGTACGCTTGAATGATATTGAATGATAAATGTTAGATGTATGTTTAGAGCGACGTGATTAGAAGTTATTTTGTTGTAGTCACAATTGTATGATCATAAGTGAAAAGAAGCGTGTTCAATGTATACATGAGAAAGCTAATAGTGCAACCAGTTGGTTGCATAATGTTGTCATAGAATGAAGTTAAACGGGTTGCACCAAGTGATAGGTTTGTTAGATCGATACGTTGTATTTGTGTGATAGTAATTCATCGTGTGAGTATAATAATCTGTGACGATTTCCAAATTCATTTTGGAATCAACATGCGTTGCTGTTTTGCAAGAATCTTTAGTTAATCTTATATTTCCGATCATATACCTAGCCTTACTTGACCGAGTACGAGTGCCTAATAGACCGAGTAGACCTCATTCGATCTAGTTAGGAAGCTATTATGTCGAAAAAGATGTAATTTTCTGCGAAAACTCGACCGAGTAGCTCCAACTCGATCGCGTGGAGGCCCCTCGATCGAGTAACATACTTAATCGATCGAGTAAGTTGCTACAGTACCGCTGAACACGGGAACTTATACCTCTTTCCCTAATTCTTTTCTTCTTCATTCTTCATTTAATCAAAACCCTAACCTTCTAAATCTCTCTTTTATGCTTTCAACTTGGTGATTGTTGTGCTTGAATCTTGCATTTTTCCCTTGCTTAATTCCTTCCTTTGCCTACTAATCAATCAAGGTATGAATATTTATCCTATTTTGATGTTTTTGATTAATTAGAAGCATGTAGGATGTTTATAATTGTTGAAAAATCGATTTATATATGCCAAATCATGTTTGTAATTGTTGTAATATGATCTAGTTGCTTCACTTTGTTGAATATTGACATTGGTTATGCAAAAATCGAATCAAATTAGGAGTTTATATAACTCGAAATTTCTAGGGTTTGCGATTTTGAATTGAATTTTGGTTATCTTTTGTATGAAAAAGGCTATAAATTGGGTAATATATGTTATACATATCATGTTTAGAGTTGATTTTGATGATTTTCCCTCAAAGATTTGCCTTAAAACTCCATCTTAAAAGTGCCCCAAACCGAAATTTATTTTTTATTGTTGTGAAATTTGGTTGTTTGTGAAGTTATTTTGAAAGTATGATTTCCAGAAGTGATAGTGATGATGATAATTGGTACCTTAGATGTCAAAATCTTTACAGCTGTGAGACCGCCTGCTAGTAAATTTGAGAGTCTATGCTTATAATTTTGGGATTGTTGGTGAAAGTGTGTACTTAGTTGCTCTTTTCTATGATTATACATGAATGCCTTGCATGTTTTTCAAGTATATGTGGTTTGTATATTTAAGTCGTATGTTGAAACAGATGCCGAGACCAACCGTGGGAACCCGTCAGAGCAAGAGGGGGAGGGCTTCTGAGCCCGAGGTAGGAGAGGGGAGTGGACCTACGGTCCCAGCAGTACCGGAGTACCCGTCCGTAGTCTTTGTGGACTTTACCCAAAGGGGTAATTTTGTGGCCTTGCAGAAATGAAAGATGAGACCTACCCGTTGCATAGACACGACCCTTTTGACTGACTTAGGGATTGAGACCGATGTCAGGCACATTTTCGAGACTTTGGGGATGACTGGGTTATATCACCTTCGTAAGAACTCTTATGCCTTCTTGACTCTTGAGTTTATGAGTTCGTTTAAGTACGATGCGGTAGAACAAACTGTTGAGTTCCGCCTTATGAACACAAGTTTTCTATTGACAATGGATATGTCATTTGCAACTCACCTTGGCTTGGCTAAACCCGCCAAGGGAGCTCTCCGTGATATTCCGTCTGAGTGTGGGGTTAGTAGCCTCATCCCATGCTTCACCGGTAAACCAGCTCCTACTTCGAGTAACATGTTGATCAATGATATTCAACATGTCACTTTAAAGATCTTTCTCCGTGGTATGACATGTCTGCTCTACAAGAGGAAGGATCTGAGTAAACTAAACTCACACGAGTTGATGCTCCTAGTGTCTTATCTTAACCCCGCCCAGTCACAGCCAGTCACCTTTAGTGGCCCTGCCTTTGTGTGTGCTAGTTTAGCCTTTATGGCCTCGTCTAACACCTGATTCCTGAGTTGTGGTGCCATTGCCACTCGGTTGGCAGAGACGCTGACATCCTTTGAGGCGTCCTCGGCCTATACTCCTTTGACCACCACGGTACCTACCTTGGACCGTGAGTACTTCCTCGACCAGAAATGATTGAGAACCTTGGGGGATGGCAGTTTGGCATGGAGAGTGTGGGGTATGAGTTGGATGCGTCTACCAGCTCCTGAGCACCTACCTGCGACTGAGCCCTTACCACCGGCAGTTATAGCTGCCGATTCTGATGAGGAGGGGGAGGAGCGTCCAGCGAGACAGACGTACCTCATTGACCCTGAGATCCTACAGGTGATGCCCGAGCCGAGGAAGGGGGAGAATGTGAAACCGAAGGATGCCCAACCTAGAGTCAGGAGGGGGCCACGCCGAGTGAGGGAGAGGGTGGCTGAGACTCAGCCAGAGCAGCCAGTGCCGCCACAGTACCAGTATCCCGGTTACCATCTTTTTTATAGCCTGGAGACACGAGTGAGCGGTCTCACGGAGAGAGTGTCAGCAACCTTGACGCTTCGAAACTTCCATGAGATGGCGTATGTGCAGGGCATTGGGACTGAGGCAGCGCAACTTATGTGGTGGAGGGGTGTTGGGGACGACAGTGGGGTATTCCACTCTTTCCGTGTGGAGAGGTCTACTTGGGGAGAGCCTCAGTCGTATCCATATGGTTGTTTGGCCCCTTGGCGCATGAGGGCAGATGCAGGTGTTGGTGGTGGTACGGGTCACGATGCGGTAGGAGCAGGCACTTCTAGTGGTAGCGGTGATGATGAGGTCATGGAGGAGCAGCAGGAGGAGTGATATACTCCATTTTGTTTCTTCTTTGTTTCATGGTTGTAGTGGATATTATGTTGGTTTTCGGTAGGTACTTTTATTGATCTTTGGTTTGTATGGTTGGCCATAAGGCCGTACTTGAGTAGTTTTGGACATGTTATGCAGGATTTTAGGGCCGGGAGCGCATCCCGAAACATGTTTATATGCTTGTTCAATTGTTAATTGGACGTTTAGGGGACTTATCGACATGTGGTAACTCAATCGAGTGCCCCTCACTCGATCGAGTGGCTGCAGGTGTGACATTGGAGAAGTAATCTGAACTCAGCCTACTCGATCGAGTAGCTGATGAGCTCAATCGAGTAAGGCCAGCTCGATCGAGTGCCTGACCAACTCGATCGAGTGTCACTGTTACAGGAACTTTTCGAGTTGAGATTTGTTTGAATCATCATATTTTTGAATGTTGTTAAGTTAAATTTTATTGTGGGTGTGTAGTAACATTGTTTGGCTTCACCGTTGATTATATAATTGCATGTGGCCGTGTTATGGATGTCATTTTCAATGCCATGTATATTAGTTGGAACGATAATTCACATTGAGGTAAGGAATATAAGGTGCGGTGGTGTTGTTCAAGTTGACGTAATTTCACATACATATGTGTCATGTGGGTCATGTTTGTGTAATGTCAAGAAAGTATCGTTGCCGTCATGAGTCGAAGGTGCATCTTGGTCAAATTGTACAATTCTTGGTGATATTTGTATTACTTTGTAGCCTAGATCAAGTCGATCGTGTTAAGTGGAATACTATGTTTGTGATGTTGTCACATGTCCAGTATGACCGTATAACAAGTAATTGGGACCTTGCTCTTAAGTGGTAATAATAGATCTTGCGGTGTGCTACCTAATTTTGGTGGTTTTATGTTTGTATGAGTTGTAATCATGTAATGTCAAAAGTGGGTTTATTTCAGGGTGAGTCAATGTCATTTCGTAGTTTATGAGTAATGTCAAGTAATATCATCTGTATCGGTTTGAGGGACAGGGAAGTTGCTTGACGGTGAACTTTGGGGACGAAGTTCCTTTTAAGAGGGGAAGAGTAATGTCGCAAAGAAAAATGATGTAATTATAACAATTGTACAGTATCTTTGGTGGTATTTTAAATTACGTGAATGATTGTTTGAATAGTTTTATATGATTGTTTGGATAAGCTTCATAAGTGGTTATGGTACAATTGGGTAAGAATTTACAATTGTTGAATGAGATAGCATGTTGTATACTTTATTTCAGTAGTTATTCGTTATGATAACTTGAGAATTCAATGTTATTAGTAGAATGGTATTGTGCGGTTAAAGTAATCAAGTATAATGAAACATATGTGGTGTAAATCAGGAACATGTGTTGTTGTGAATCTGTGGTAAGACCGTTGTGTGTTATGTGTTTTGTAAGTGGTAGTTGTTGGCCGGTGATGAATGAAAGTATATTTTCGTGATCGTGTTGTTGCTTCTTTGAATAATATGATGTAGTAGTATAAGTGATAGTCGAGTTGGTCGTCCTTATGGTTAGTATGCGTTCAGTAACTCAAAAAGGAAGTTAGTGATTCGTCGGGTAAACGGTGGTGTCAACCTTGGTTTCTTTATCATGACGTTCGGGAGGGGATGAGTCAAACTTCGGGGACGACGTTCTTTTAAGGGGAAAGACTGTAATACCCGTCCTTTTAGGGACCCGTTGACTCACATTGACCGACCTTAGTGACATGTCTTGGACTTTGGGAAACCTTATGATGCGTGTCATTTATATGATGTTTTACACCCTATTTTACCCGCATTTCAGAGCTCAAATATGTAGTTTATGCCACTATTTTCCCTATTTCCGTCTACTTTCGTGTTTTTGTGTAATATTGCAGAAATGTGAAGAATCTAGCGGAAATCGAGCCGAATTCGTCCCTAAGTACTTAGCATTGCATTTGACATGGAGTAAAGACTCGGGAAGCGAACTTGGTGCGCATTTCAAGGCCTGAAAGACATATTTTTGCGAGAGTTTTAGAAGCGGATTACCAGCTACAGTGGTCTATAGACTGACCTACATGGTCTATAGACTGTCAGAATGCTTCTTGACATTGCAGCCTTATTCAGATGGCTATATCTCGATTTCTAGATCTGATAATCGAGTGATTCCAATTGGAGGTGAAAGCATATCCTCTTTGCTTTCCAACGCCGTATAGAACACCTGATTTCACCAAGTAACGAAGAAATGCCAGCTATTTTAACATCGGTGCGCGCTGCAGAATTCGTCAGAATGCATTACCGTACAGCGCACCTTGGTCGATCGACTGGTCCAAGTGGTCGATCGACCATCCAACGAGCTGAAGGAAATTAAAAGACGAGAAAGCCCAATGTAATTAGGTTTTAGGAATAAAAGTTACGTAAGACTTTCTATATAACGTAACCCTATGTTTCAGAATAGGCATCAGATCATTAGGATCTAGTTCCTATCATACATATCTTTAGTTTAGAATTCTCAATAAAGTTCGTACCTTACTTTCGGATTTATCGCTTGTTCCTTTGCTTCGGTAATTCTAGTTCTTTAATTTCAGTATCGTTTTATTCGTTTCGTTAGTATTAGTTCTTGTTATAAAGAATCCCAAGCCCTAGTTACAGTTTTATGCGAAATTCATTCATTCAATTATTTCAATTATGCAATCCATTATGCCTATTATCGAATTAGTTCTTGTTATTTGTATAATTATGTCTAGCTAAACACCCCGTGCTAAAATGTAGGGGATCTATAGCATAGATGGCATTAGAGTAGGTGACCCCGAATTAGGGTTTAGTCGATCGACTGGCTTAACTAGTCGGTCGACTAAGCCGGTTTGTCGATCGACTGGGGTAGCTGGTCGATCGACTGACTTCATGTCTGATTAGCACCGTTTGATTCGTTAAGTGCAATATTTAACAATGAGACCGAGAGGAGACTTGTTAGTTGCTTAGTTTTGACCAACCCGTAGATCGAGAGATAGGGGAGGGCATTAATTGAATTGAGACGACAAAATTGCTGAGATCAAGAGATAATGTAATTTAGGCTTTAGAAATCACTAATCGGGGCGAGAGCTAGCATTAGTGAGACCTAGGGACTGGTAGCATAGGCCGAAAGGAGCTACTAGTTAACTTGGACCGAGAGGACATGTTTTACCCATCCTACACGACTGTATTTGGGACATTCTTAGGATTTTGTGCTATCGCTGCTATAGTGAACCGACCGTCTTAGCATTTCTTTTATCATTATTTACATTCTTTATTACTTTTATTTGCTTATTTAGTTTATGTTATCAGATTTAGATTTAATTCATATAAAAACCCCCTCAAACTGTTACCCTTAGACTAAAACTAAAAGCAGCTATTATCTCTCTACCTCCCTGCGGATCGACCTTTACTACCGCTTGCTAGTTGTAGTTTGGAATTATAAATATTATTTTTTGATACTCACATCGACAGGTATCAAATTTTGGCGCCGTTGCCGGGGAGGCAGCGTAAATTTTTAGTTGTTTTATTTTAGTTTATTTTGTTCTCAAGGAACATCCGTTCCTTGAGGCAGTCCTTATCTTCTTCTTTTAGTTTCTTCTTATACGCAGGTCACCATGCGCTTGACAGAGACTTTTAGAAGAATCATTTCAGGAGGAAGGCTTGAGTACTCTTGATAAGATGGGAAGTTCGCGAAAACCAAGTATTGAAATGAATGCTATTGCGGCACTAGAAGCTTCCATTAATGCCAGGTTCGAAAAGCTAGAGAATGCTACAAATGAAACCGCGGAACTGAGAAAGGTAGTTCAAACTCTCTTGGTTCAAGTTATAAAAATGGAAGAAGCTGGGATTGAATCCGATAAGAATTTTGAAAATCGGTTGGCAATTTTAGTGGCTAATCAAGCTGCTAATTTGTCGAGCAAATCTGATGATACTCCACCTCTTACCCCTGTGCTTATTCCTGCTCTAACATCTCCGCCCCAGATTGGGAGCATGATGGAGGAAAACTCTTTTTTTGTTGCGCAGAACTGGTTTGGGGAAGGAAGAGCCGAGGAAAGTGTCGGATTATGACTTGGAGTTTGATGAGCCGGACGATCCAAGAGCTTGGGAAGCCGCTAGAGCCGTTGATGACCCATTGAGTATTCTAGATGAAGGAGTGGAGTGGAGTCCAGCTGCTGAGATTAGCATTGCAGAGGGTACTTCATATAGCCAGAAGCCATGGTCGGAGATTTTTCGCAGTTTTCGCAAATGAACTATTTATTTTCTTGAGTTTTTAGACATTTTATTGCTTTTGTTAGACTTTTTTATTGCTTTGGTGTGCGCGAGACTTCGCTTTAATAAGTTTGATTAGGATTTAAAGACTTTAGACTTTACATTTGGGTTTTGCGCATTTTTTTTGGGCGCGTTATTATGTGTATTTGCAGGTTCATAGACCATATTAGCTCAATTTATTGAGCTAATTCGATGAAATCAGAAACTTACAGCAGGTTTCTAAGTCGATCGACTGGCATTGATGGTTCATCGACTGAGCCGCGATTCCAGGGGCTTCTGTTCCTGTCACCATGGTCGATTGACTGGCTGGTATAGTCGATCGACCGTCCTGCGCTGCTGTACATGTTCACGACCATTCCCATGTTGTGTTTGGTCGATTTGCGGAGTTGAGGGAGTTTTTTCTCCACTTTATTCTCCGATTTATTTATGTTTTCTTCTGTTTTCTTATTTTGCACATAATTTTGCGTTTCGTAAATTGTTTTTTTGGAACTACGCGCGGTGCTTTTGTTTCTTTTCAGGTACCTATGGTAGCACTGCTGGCTACTGAAACCTCCTAGCTCACGCTGGTTTGGGGAGGTTTCCTTTTGCGCGCTTAAAGTCTTGTGAGTTTCCGAGTTTAACTTCATGTCTTTTTAGTTAATATTATCGCAACTCCCCATTTCCTTTTGCTTCTTTATACTATGATTTTGCACAATGAGGGCATTGTGTGATTTGGTTTGGGGAAGGGTTTTGCGTTGCATTCATTCTGTTTTGCATTTACGTTTACATTTTTGTCTTGCATTGTTGTTTATTTTATATATATACATCGAAATTCAAAAATTCAAAAAATTGAAAAATTTCAAAAACTTCAAAAATGCATGTTTATTTTAGCATATAGGTTGAGTCGGAACGGTAGTAATTCAATGATGACATTGCATTTTCATCTGTTTATGCCTAAGCCGTGCTCAATTGACATGTTATTAGTAGAATCACATATGCATACCTACGAGTTTTTGTTAAAATATTTGCTGGATTATAGACTTGACCTGAAATTTTGGCAACCTACTTATAATTTCTAAGGATTAGAGCTCATATAACTGGTGCCATTTGTGACCGGTTTCATGTAGGATTGTGAGTAGTTACTCCTTGCATATCATGTATCATTAATTTGCACATTTATGAAATTCAATTGCTTTTTGCCTGCATACATTCGGGTTAGTGGTTGGTGTCACATGCAGGGAGGTGCTTACAATTTCCCCTTTATTTTATTTTACCCATTGAACTCCACATTAGCCAAATTTTCCTGTTGACCCTTAGCTACATCCAAATTTAGCCTGTCTTATCAAGCTAGTATAATGTATGCTTTTGCGGTATATAATTTATTGTGCCATGTTTGGTCTGTATTGCGTTACTTGGGGATGGTAGAAAAGAAAGAAGGAGGATGAAAAGAAAAGAATTGGAAAATGAAAAAAAACAAAGAAAGAAAAGAGAAAAAGAAGTTGAGAAAAATTCAAAAAAAAAGAGAAAAAATGATGAAAGAAAGAAACCGTGAAAGGAAAAGATGTTGTTTGTAGACGGTTTCACTCCTATGCTTTATTTACATTTATTGAGGAGTATTTTCAGTTCGGTTTGGTGAGTTTTGTGCCAGATGAAGGGCGCATGTGCTTAATCCTATAAGTGAGTTGGAAATGGATGTTGTCATATGGTTTTGTTTAGGTACTAGCTTGGCCGCCTATACCTCCACATTTCCATAAATGTTTTGCCTTTTCTTACCCATTGCCTCACTTTACCATATTTTTGTAATCCCTCGGCTGTGACAGGACCTTGTTTGGTTGGAATGTATGTACGGTAGTTAGAATTGTCTATCATATTAGTTGCATGCATGTTTATGTGGGTCGTAGTCTAGGTGAGCGGCTACTTCTCTTCCTCTCTTATACATATATGCTTACCCTTTGCTTCATGAGAGAAAAGTGACCCGTGGAGTCCAATTTTAAAGGTCTTGCAAGGTCGACGGTTCAGCTTTATTTTTAACGACTACATAACTCGTTTGCATGATTCATATTACTAATTGATTGTTGATTTTTAGCATTAAACTGGTTTAGGCTTTATAGTGGCATTTCGCTCTGAGATTGAAATCGTTCCAATTAGGTTTTAGGAACGAGTCTAGTTCTTGCTTGGGGACAAGCAAGGGTTTGGTTTGGGGAAGTTTGATGCGTGTCATTTATATGATGTTTTACACCCTATTTTACACGCATTTCAGAGCTCAAATATGTAGTTTATGCTACTATTTTTCCTATTTCCGTCTACTTTCGTGTTTTTGTGTAATATTGCAGAAATGTGAAGAATCTAGCGGAAATCGAGCCGAATCCGTCCCTAAGTACTTAGCATTGCATTTGACATGGAGTAAAGACTCAGGAAGCGAAATTGGTGCGCATTTCAAGGCCTGTAAGACATATTTTTGCGAGAGTTTTAGAAGCGGATTACCAGTTACAGTGGTCTATAGACTGACCTACATGGTCTATAGACTATCAGAATGCTTCTCGACATTGCAGCCTTATTCAGATGGCTATATCTCTATTTGTAGATCTGATAATCGAGTGATTCCAATTAGAGGTGAAAGCTTATCCTCTTAGCTTTTCAACGCCGTATAGAACGCCTGATTTGACCAAGTAACGAAGCAATGACAGCTATTTTAAGATCGGTGCGCGCTGCAGAATTCGTCAGAATGCATTACTGTACAGCGCACCTTGGTCGATCGACTGGTCCAAGTGCTCGATCGACCACCCCACAAGCTGACGGAAACTAAAAGACGAGAAAGCCCAATGTAATTAGGTTTTTGGAATAAAAGTTACGTAAGACTTTCTATATAACGTAACCCTATGTTTTAGAATAGGCATCAGATCATTAGGATCTAGTTCCTATCATACATATCTTTAGTTTAGAATTCTCATTAAAGTTCGTACCTTACTTTCGGATTCATCGCTTGTTCCTTTGCTTCGGTGATGTGATCATTATTTGCGCACATTTAGTCCCCTAATTGAGCCTATTTTGCATACTATTGTATCATTCTATGGCCATTTTATCCGTCAAAACCTTCCTATTTGCTTTTCTATCACATTTTATATGTTTTGTAGGAAAGAAGATAATAAGGCCGAAATTCCCGTCTGTCATGCGTATTCGGAAGCTATTTGACGATATTTGATGGACTAGTACGAAGAGGAAGCGAGAACTAAAGGCCAATCCCAAAAGAATAAAGTGGAAATGAAGGAAAGGGAAGAATAGAAGAGAAAACGAGATAGCCCTCCAACCCGTGCGTATTCTCTAGAATCCGGCCGTCCCCAAACCACAGAAGACTTGCGTCTTCTCCCAAATCCGCCCGTTTTCCCCTTCTACAATCCGCCCGTCCCGACAACAATCCGCCCGGATTCCTTCACAGCACAATTTCGTCTTCTTCAAGCTTCAAAGAAAGAAGTCCTTCCTTCGAAAAATACCGGCTTCTCCCTGCTCAATCTAAGAAGTGTTATTACTAGTTTAGCCCTTAGTTAACCCTAATGCATCCACCTAATTTCTACTATAAATACCCCACTTGTAAATAATCAAAGGGAATCCTTTTATCAAGTTTTCATTAGGTTAAATCAATCCTTCTCTTAGATTAGATTAGGAGTAGATTAGAATAGATTAATCTCAATCCTTCCACAAATATCACATTAATCTCTCCTTAATTATTATTCAAGTTTATTATTTCAAGTTCATCACTTTTGGGTAATTGAAGATTATTGGGTTATTATTGGAGGATTGACAACCCTTCATCAATCAATCAAGTTTCTTCTATTACTCTTTGCTTTATTATTTGGATCATCTCAAGTTTGGTATAATTCCTTTACTCTTTAATCTTTATTGTTCATTTCTTCATTCTATTATCATGTTTATACTTGTTGTGATGATTGACACCATTAATGACATGTTTTCCATGATAATGAGTGAGTAGTCTTTTAGCTAGGATTAGTTGGTAATTAGGGGAAACCAACATGGGACTGATTCATGCTTAATCTAATATGTTCACATGATTAAATTGCTTGCTTGTTGTGATGTCAACTTTATGCACATGTTATGTTTGATGAAATGCCAAGCCTATGAATCCTTGCATTTACAACCATCTCTTTTCTACTCAACTTGACTTGTAAGATATAAACCAACTCGAGTCTTGTTAGACCATGCATAGAAGTTGAATAGGAGGAAAGTAAGTCGACTTGTAGGCGTTGTACAATCTAATCGATTCGGCTCCGAGACCCAACCCTTCCTATGAACCGTAAGACATAAACCAACTCGGTTCCCCCACAACACTAATTGCTTGCTTAATTTTGTAAACATGTTTGTATGATTAAAACCATGAATCCCCTATGACCCCATGATATCCTAGCACTTTTAATCATTTGTTCACATCCTTCCTTTTATTGCTTGTTTTACCTTATTGTTTGCATTAGTCTAGACACAACTACAAACCCAAACAAATTGTGACACTAGCATAAATTGAGATAGATAGACTTAGAACCCAAAGCACACCGTCCCATGGATCGACCTCGACTTACCGCTAACTAGTTGTTTGTTGAGTATTATAAATGTGTTTTGATTGGGTGTACAACGACACGCTCACGCCAAAAATGGCGCCGTTGCCAGGGACGGTGTTATGTGATTAAGTTCTTACTTGTTTGTCTATTTTGATTTTGCTTTCATCTTGAGGAACTTGTTCCTCAAGGATTATTCTTACCGTTTTTGTGTAGTTCCCATGTTTGTAGTTGTATCTTTATCTTGGCTATAATGATGACCCAAGACTTGGTAAATGGAGTATGTGGTGGATCTTTTGAGTATGACTATGGGTATGGGGAGTTTGAGGAGCAAGTCAACACAAACCTACCTTACAAATCAACAATGAAAATCCTAATTACTACCCCAATTTTTCCCACCAAAATCACCCCATCCAATATCCACAACAATCACCCACCTTATACCCACTTCACAAAGAGTTTCAATTGCCACGGTACAACCACTTTCACACTTACCCACAACAAAAAGATGAACCCATTCAAGATGTGATTCTCCAAATGATGGGAGATCAACAAAACTTCTTCAAACAAATGCTAGAAGAGAGCCAAAAGAGGTATAATGTCCTTCAAGGCATTGTTGCCCAAGGTGAGGAATTGGAGATTCAAATTGCCCAATTGAAAGAATCCCAAGTAACCACTCCTTACCACCGTTCTTTGGACATTGAGCATGAATGTGAATTTGAAGTAGTAACTTTTGATATGGAAAATGAGAAATGGGAAGAGCCAATCTCCTTGAGCTCTTGTGACTATGAAAGCATTGTGTTCAATGAGGAAGACATGAGGTTGAGTAAGCCAAATACTCTCAACCTTTGTGAGTATGAGGGTGTGTCTTTTGAAGTGAATGTTGAGACATTGGAGAAAGAGTTAAATGTAGCCCCCACCTATGATTCGTATGAAGATACCAACAATGATGATGAGCCTAACGGATGGACTCATAATATCACCTTGCTTGAGGAGCCTATCCTTGAGACATTTGAGATACCCTAGCATGAAGAAGAACGTCCTTCCTTTATTCCTCATGAAGACCACTTGACACCTATCATGGAGCTAATGATCATTGAAGAGGATATGGTAGATCTTCTTCAAAAGGCCAAGGTATCATACAAGAGCTACTTGGTGAATAAGCTCAAAGAGAAAATTGCACGTGAAGCTACTTGTGGAAATTTGGCGCTCACAATGACAACTCCTAGGGAACTCGATCATCAATGCCATGAAAATTCTCCTTCCACCTTGGAAGGATTGAAAAATCAAAATGCTATCATCATCACCGAAAGTGAAAGAGAAGGTGGTAAGTGGAAGTCTCCGGATGAAAATGAACCATACTTCATACCTAGTGTTGATAAGAATCATGGGCTTATTGGTTTGAAACATTGGGAAAGTTCTAATGCCAAGGACAACGCAAGAAAAAGAACATTCTACAAGCTTCCTTGGCCAAATTTCATATTCAAGTTGAGCAACCCATACTTATGCTTATTTGGAGCTTGTTCACAAGCTTTTGATCTCTTATTAAGAGCATTGAGCTCTATGGATAAGAACTTCTACGATTTGAACTAGTTTGGTGGAGTCCTATCTCAAACCACCATTTGTAAGATATTTCTTGGACCCCTTTACCTTGTATAATATTGTACATTATTTGCATTTAATTTCTTGCATGAGAGTGGTGAGAGAGAGAGAGTCATCTTACATTTTTAAATGAGCAAATTTCAGGAAAAGATAAGGAGGAATGGAAAATCGGTGAAAGTGTATGTTATTGCAAGGAAAAGAAAAGAAAAATAAGAAAAGGGAGCTGAAGACGCCCGGATTTAGAGGAGGACGCCCGTCCAGGACCCACGTCAGAAAAATGGTTAGCGCTGAAGCAGAAGCCGGGCGGATTTTCCACAAGACGCCCGTCCTGGGACAATACGTCCGTATTCTTCATGGGACGCCCGTCCCGTATGACATCTAAAAACAAAATTTTGCGCTGCACCAGAAAACGGGCGGATTTAATCCAAGACGCCCGTCCCGACCAAGACGCCCGTCCTAAGTCCCAAGACGCCCGTCTTCTTCCTGCTCTCAACTGGGAAAAATCCTTGCATCAGAATCCGCCCGGATTTAGGCCATGACGCCCGTCTTTTATTCTCTCGAGACGCCCGTCCCGAAAAGAATCCGCTCGGATTGTCCTGTTTTTTTCGGATAAACCGGATATGACCCACCCTTATCCGCTCGGATTCCCCCTTTATTCTATATAATCACCCCCTTTCTCCCTCATTTCTTCACCTTATCAAACCCTAAAACACTCATCCCCATCCTCAAAATCACACCCCTCCTCAAAAACATTCACTTCCACCCACATCAAAATGGCACCATTGATGAACCTCAAGGGAAAGGCCAAGAAGTTGGTCGAATCCACCGGAAAGAAGCGCAAGGGATCGGCCTCTTCAATGCCACGGGAGGTAGTACTACCAAGGACCTCCCAACCCCTAATGAGGGGAGGAATTGAACAACTTGACTACTTCCAAGAGGTGCTATTTGAATCCGATGACCACCGCATGAACTTTGTCAAATTACTAGGTAAGAACTATGAACCCACTCAATTCGTAGATACTAGGGTTTTGGAAATCCTTAAGATAAGGTACCTTACCGAGATACTTTCAAAAAAAAAAAAAAAAAAAGGTACCTTACCGAGATGTTCTTTAATGGTCTTGGCATTGGGAAACTTTTCCATGCCCATGAGGAGACGTATCTTAGTCTCACCCTTGAATTCTTGAGTAGCCTTCGCATTGTAACGAATACCCACACCGATGTGGGTATGGAGTTTAGGTTGTGCAACCTAGACCATCATCTTTCACTTAAGGAGTTCGCCTACGTTTTCGGTCTTGTAGTGCCCACCAACTATACCGAAAAACCCGATAATTTCGGTGTGGACCTTCTTTGGAAGGCTATCTCCGGGAGGGATTTTATCCATCCAAAGCATTGCTATACCTTCGCCATCCAACATCCGGTGATTCGATTCACCGAGCGCTTTGTGGCCGGTACCATCAATGGGAGGTAC
Organism: Silene latifolia; assembly: GCF_048544455.1. Classification (NCBI taxonomy): domain Eukaryota; kingdom Viridiplantae; phylum Streptophyta; class Magnoliopsida; order Caryophyllales; family Caryophyllaceae; genus Silene; species Silene latifolia. The sequence continues at coordinate 160,416,695 of NC_133536.1, read as the reverse complement.
GAACAAGATAGGTGTACTCTCATCGATTTAACCTTTCTTGAATCCTATTTGAATGTTCGAGCGGTGAGGCGTTATAACTTCAATACGCCACTTGAGATACTTACTAGGTTCAATGATTTTGCTCAAGGAACCACTCAACTCAAGACCTTCGTGAAGGGAGGTCTAATTACTATTTTGGCCCACCACCTTTGTCCCGGGTTCAATGCCCGAGGGACCTATACTCCTCTTGAGGGGAGGACTTTGATTGATGAGCACACCATCTTCAACCATCACCGATGGTGTAACTACACTCGAGACGGGAATGTAGAGTAGCACACCAAAGGATGCACTTCAATGTTCCTTAAAGGTTGGAAGATACCGGGCATTGACCCAAGATGGAGCCCATACTCGCCTCCACCAAGCTACCTCCTTGATATCCAAATTCTTGATAATCCCCCTCAAAGGGAAGAGCCGCACCGCCAAATACCTCGTGGAGCACCGGGAAGGCCTATTCGCCCACCCTCCTATGTACCTATCCCACCGTACCCTACCCCATATACCGAATTTAGTAGGCAATCCCCAATACCCGGGTATTAATGATTTGATGGCACTCATGAATAGAGTGGACCTCGGGGTACATGAAGGGAGGGTCGACAACTACTTGGCCCTTTACCCCCAATACTATAACATGGCTCAACAAGGGTATATTGACCCCAATGGTCCTAACCCCTCTTGGGCACAACCGGAGCTCTTGTTCCCTAATCAAGGGAACCAAGCTTGGGATCGCGACGGGGGAGGACATTCTAGCCAAGGTAGAGGGTACTCGGGTCAAGGGGGAGAATTTGACCAAGGAGGGTATTGGGGTCAAGCAAGCGGGTATGACCAAGCCTGGAGCTCTCATCGTTATGGCTATGATCAAGATGAGGATGACGAGTGAAAGAGGCCTACCTCACCACCTCCATTTGTATGATACCCATCTCTCCCTCTCTCTTTTATACATACATTGCATTTAGTGTAGTTTTCGTACGCATTTGTATCATATTTCATTTGCATTAGCTAGTTCATATAGTATAGTTTGCATTGTAAATCTCACATGATTCATATAGATAGTATCATATAGATTAGAATTCAGGCATAGTTACTAATGGCCAAACCTATTCATTTCTACACTAGAAATAGTGTTTAAATCGGTTTGGGGAGGTTTGATCATAGGTGACCATAGTTTACTAGAAAACATGCATCATATAATATAGTTTAGATTGCATTCATTTGTTATATATGTCATATAGAATTGCAATTAGTTAGAGCATGCATTCATATCATATCATTGCATTTGTACTTTATTTCAAAAAATCAAAAATCCAAAAACATGTTTTCCTTTTTATTCCTACTCCTACATGTACATTGAGGACAATGTCCAAACTAAAGTGGGGGATGAGAATTTATATTCAAAAATACATAAAAATTGAAAAATTTCAAAAAATCACAAAAATATGTCTTTTAATTTCATAAAAACAAAAACCATAAAAATTTGAAAAATTGAAAAATCCAAAAACAAATTCATTTTCTTTGTAGTGTAGTCTTATATATATTATTGTATATATTATGTTTGTCTATCCTTGTTCACATTGATTGACTACGCCACATCCGAGACATGAGGATCATGAAGACCGCATGGTATGATCTTTCCAATCTCCTTTTTCCTCTTTATGTTAATGACTATGTGGCTTTATTTTGATTGATGCGGTATAACAATGTGAATTTAGGACTTGCATTTAGTTTATATGTCATATTAGTTGATAGAATCACTTGCATTAGGATGTATATATTAGTTGCATCATGGCATGTAGTTGCATTTAGATAAAACATTTTGAAAAGTGCCTAATTGAGAACTTTGACAAGAGCAACTAAGCCATTACAAATACTTTTTCAACTTAAGACTTTGCCTACTAGAATGGTTGTAAAACACTCTAGATAGTGTCATACTAGTGTCTTTTGACCCATGACCCAAAGCCTAGTCAAGGGTTTGCATGTGAGTCACCTATCCAACCCCGTGATGCGATGTGGACTTGGTTAACTTGTCTAGGTGACCTTGATTGACCTTGTGGTAAGGCAACCCAAAAATACTTTCTATCAATAAGTTTGAAGTGCTCATTTCAAAGGTTTTGTTATGTGGAAGTAATTTATTGCTAAGGAAACCTCAAATGTTATGAAATGTTGAAATGTTGAGAAATTTAGTTGTTTTGATGGAGGCGTACCACTTCGATGTGCTTTGGAGAGGGATCCATTGAATTGGGCCCCTACACGGTTGTGAATTCAACCGCCCAGAGACAGAGTGACTATCACCCCGAAAAGCTATTGTCTAGAGGTTAACCGGTTGCCTAATAAGCGATTGGCGAAAGCAAAGGACACTAGCCCGGAAGGGACAAACCCCATCTCTAATTTTTGAAATGTGAAATTTGAATGAGGTCAATTTTTGAATACTAGTCATATCCACCCTTTGTTTATAACGATTTGAGCATTTCATTCCCAAAAAGCCTTTTTGTCAAGCCACTTTGTCGAGCTTGGGACGATCCATGACCTTTACTTTTGTAGAGAATTCGAGACTTGTCATGTCATATTCTACTAGCATCATAGGGATCATCATTCCACCACCATCCGATCGCTCTTGACAAAAGCATTTGGAAATTGAGGACGAAAGTAGTCTAGTTTAACACCATTTGGAGGTGATTTAGGGCCATCCTCTTAGCCTTAGTAATTTGTTGAACTAGTATTTGTGACGGAATATATGCTCTTAAATTTGTTCTCTTTTAGTTGCCTCCGCCACTTGATGAGGAAGTGGCTATTCCTTTTGTAGATGCATCCCCTATTTGATTTTGTGTGCTTAATGTTTGGATGTGTCGCCATTTTGGCAAGACCCACCTTGCCTTGCAAGAAGGCATCCTACCTCATGGTTGTCTTGTTGTGAGTTGAAGGGGCGGAGTGAGACCCGCTAATTGTCTCATATCGGCTATATTAGTAGGCTAGTTTAAATAAAGGTCTAGTTTTTGTCACCTCTTTACTCGGGACGAGTAAAGGTTCGGTTTGGGGATATTTGATGTGATCATTATTTGCGCACATTTAGTCGCCTAATTGAGCCTATTTTGCATACTATTGTATCATTCTATGGCCATTTTATCCGTCAAAACCTTTCTATTTGCTTTTCTATCGCATTTCATATGTTTTGTAGGAAAGAAGATAATAAGGCGGAAATTCCCGTCTTTCTTGCGTATTCGGAAGCTATTTGACGATATTTGATGGACTAGTATGAAGAGGAAGCGAGAACTAAAGGCCAATCCCACAAGAATAAAGTGGAAATGAAGGAAAGGGAAGAATAGAAGAGAAAACGAGATAGCCCTTCAACCCGTGCGGATTCTCTAGAATTCGGCCGTCCCCAAACCACAGAAGACGTGCGTCTTCTCCCAAATCCGCCCGTTTTCCCCTTCTACAATCCGCCCGTCCCGACAACAATCCGCCCGGATTCCTTCACAGCACAATTTCGTCTTCTTCAAGCTTCAAAGAAAGAAGCCCTTCCTTCGAAAAATACCGGCTTCTCCCTGCTCAATCTAAGAAGTGTAATTACTAGTTTAGCCCTTAGTTAACCCTAATGCATCCACCTAATTTCTACTATAAATACCCCACTTGTAAATAATCAAAGGGGATCCTTTTATCAAGTTTTCATTAGGTTAAATCAATCCTTCTCTTAGATTAGATTAGGAGTAGATTAGAGTAGATTAATCTCAATCCTTCCATAAATCTCACATTAATCTCTCCTTAATTATTGTTCAAGTTTATTATTTCAAGTTCATCACTTTTGGGTAATTGAAGATTATTGGGTTATTATTGGAGGATTGACAACCCTTCATCAATCAATCAAGTTTCTTCTATTACTCTTTGCTTTATTATTTGGATCATCTCAAGTTTGGTATAATTCCTTTACTCTTTACTCTTTAATCTTTATTGTTCATTTCTTCATTCTATTATCATGTTTATACTTGTTGTGATGATTGACACCATTAATGAAATGTTTTCCATGATAATGAGTGAGTAGTCTTTTAGCTAGGATTAGTGGGTAATTAGGGGAAACCAACATGGGACTGATTCATGCTTAATCTAACATGTTCACATGATTAAATTGCTTGCTTGTTGTGATGTCAACTTTATGCACATGTTATGTTTGATGAAATGCCAAGCCTATGAATCCTTGCATTTACAACCATCTCTTTTCTACTCAACTTGACTTGTAAGATATAAACCAACTCGAATCTTGTTAGACCATGCATAGAAGTTGAATAGGAGGAAAGTAAGTCGACTTGTAGGTGTTGTACAATCTAATCGATTCGGCTCCGGGACCCAACCCTTCCTATGAACCGTAAGACATAAACCAACTCGGTTCCCCCACAACACTAATTGCTTGCTTAATTTTGTAAACATGTTTGTATGATTAAAACCATGAATCCCCTATGACCCCATGATATCCTAGCACTTTTAATCATTTGTTCACATCCTTCCTTTTATTGCTTGTTTTACCTTATTGTTTGCATTAGTCTAGACACAACTACAAACCCAAACAAATTGTGACACTAGCATAAATTGAGATAGATAGATTTAGAACCCAAAGCACACCGTCCCATGGATCGACCTCGACTTATCGCTACCTAGTTGTTTGTTGAGTATTATAAATTTGTTTCGATTGGGTGTACAACGACACGCTCACGCCATTCGGTAATTCTAGTTATTTAATTTCAGTATCGTTTTATTCGTTTCGTTAGTATTAATTCTTGCTAGATAGAATCCCAAGCCCTAGTTACAGTTTTATGCGAAATTCATTCATTCAATTATTTCAATTATGCAATCCATTATGCCTATTATCGAATTAGTTCTTGTTATTTGTATAATTATGTCTAGCTAAACACCCCGTGCTAAGATGTAGGGGATCTATACCATATATGGCATTAGAGTAGGTGACCCCGAATTAGGGTTTAGTCGAATTTTTTGGCTTAACTAGTCGGTCGACTGAGCCGGTTTGTCGATCGACTGGGGTAGCTGGTCGATCGACTGACTTCGTGTCTGATTAGCACCGTTTGATTCGTTAAGTGCAATATTTAATAATGAGACCGAGAGGAGACTTGTTAGATGCTTAGTTTTGACCAACCCGTAGATCGAGAGATAGGGGAGGGCATTAATTAATGAATTGAGACGACTAAATTGCTGAGATCGAGAGATAATTTAATTTAGGCTTTAGGGATCACTAATCGGGGCGAGATCTAGGATTAGTAAGACCTAGGAACTGGTAGCATAGGCCGAAAGGAGCTTCTTGTTAACTTGGACCGAGAGGACATGTTTTACCCATCCTACACGACTGTATTTGGGACATTCCTAGGATTTTGTGCCATCGCAGCTATAGTGAACCGACCGTCTTAGCATTTCTTTTATCATTATTTACATTCTTTATTACTTTTATTTGCTTATTTAGTTTATGTTATCAGATTTAGATTTAATTCATATAAAAACCCCCTCAAACTGTTACCCTTAGACTAAAATTAAAAGCAACTATTATCCCCCTACCTCCCTGCGGATCGACCCTTACTACCGCTTGCTAGTTGTAGTTTGGAATTATAAATATTATTTTTTGATACTCACATCGACAGGTATTACCTTACGAGCGATGTTTTGTGACATAGTAAGCTTTGGGTGTGTGGTACTCGATCTAGTCGAGGCCACTCGATCGAGTAGCCTGGAGGCTCGATCGAGTATGGGCCACTTGATCGACTAAGTCAGTTACTCGATCAAGTAGCGTCTTTACAACGAGGATTTATATATCCTGTTTCGTATAACCGCAAATCATTTCCGCCTCTTCCCAAGACCTAAATGTAATACCCAGGATATTTAAGGGTCTTGTTGACTGACTCGGTTGACCAAGACCGACCTTGGGGGAGAAATGGGGGAAGGACCAGACTTACAACACAGATTTGATAGGGTGGCTTACTCGACCTAGTAGACACTACTCGGTCGAGTATCTTCAATACTCGACCGAGTAGAGCCTACTCGGCCGAGTACTCTGGTACTCGACCGAGTACGGCTGCCGTTGACGCGTTAGTATAAAACGCAAGTTCGCGAGATCTATTTCTTTTCCCATTTCCTCGATAGTTCCGCTTTCTCTAACCCTAGCCTGCCTCCCTCTTCTACCACCCATTTCTACACACTCTCATGAGTTTAGGCTAAACCTGCACCAAGGGAAGGACGGGATTCACTTAGGAAGGATGGTGTGCGTGGTTGTCGTCTGTACCGCCGTCGAGGCTTGCGATAGGTAAGTTTCTGCCTTGTGTTTCTTTTGGGTAGTTTGTTGAGGATAGTCGTGTAATAGGAATGGTTATCGTTGTAGGATGTGTACTGGAGTCCTGCTTGGCTGCGATAGATGTCTTCCATGGTTGTGTCGAGGTAGGTTTTCCTACTCAGTACCGTTAATTGATTGTGAATGTTATTGTTTCATATCTTTTGTTATCTGCTGATCATCGAAGGTTGGGTATTGTGGTGACGGTGTTGGTGTGGTTGTGTTGTGACGGTTGTGGTGATGTGACAGCTGTGATGCTGTGTGTGTGATTGCGGTGGAGTCACTTGCGGGAGTGGCTCACACCCTAGTTCGCCCTCCGTGGAACCCGTCACGGGAGGGGATGTGCACATTAAGGGACAGGGATTGTTAGTCGCTCGTTGATGAGCTGGACTAGGTGGGATGGGCTGCGGTCACCCACTGGCGGCAAGGATTACCTGTTGCGATGGGTAATCTGGCAGGGCTACACACTTCGGTGGGTAGTCGGTTACTGAGCGAGATCGGAGGATTGGGTTAGAGGATGATCAGCCGGTTACATTGTTTACCTGTTTTACATTTGATTAGTCGGTACTGACCCCATGTTGTTTTTTGGTATCTGCGGTGATCCATTCGGGAATGGTGAGTAGTTGGATTAGCAGGTACTGTTGATTGGGGCTGCTAGGATTGGAGGGACCGAGTCATCACACTACCAGTCTAGAGATGCTGTGTCATGAGTGTTGTAGTTGTATTTTTGGTGTAAAGAGTTTGTATTGAGTCGTATTGTATGAGGTACATTAATATTTTATAATTGTTCTTTTATTATCCAATTTGATCTACTTCCTCAGGAAACCGAGATGGTGACACCGTCATATACTGGGATGGTCCTTGGTAAGGCGTCCTGGTGTGCGGGGGTGTTACAAAGTGGTATTAGAGCCGACGATTTTGGAACCTGAGCCAATGAATCTAATGAATGTAGGGTGTCAACTAAAATGAACCTGGTGTATATGCGTTGGGAGCCTCAGCCGATGCTAGATTTTGGGTGAGTAGGCGCCCTCATTTCAAAATCATGGCCCCATCGAACTTAAGCCAGACACGGAAAAAAAAGGGTAGCTAGTGAGAGTCGTTGCTTGCTTAATGATGATTGTTGTGTGCATCTATGTTTATGATAATATGTGTCAAGGTGTGTGGAAAAGTTTAGAGTGGGTGATGGAATTGTTGCGATGTGCGACCAGAGGTAAGTTAATCAATTTGTTTAACGATGATTGCGTTGTGTGGTGATTGCTGCCTTGTAAATATGGTTAAGGTGTATATCTTGTGAGTAGCGGAATCTGTGATGATGTGGTATAGGAGCTAAACCATGCAGGTACAGTAATTAATTGCTAAGTATGCTAAAAGGTAGGATGTAATCGTTTCATAGCAAAGTGGGGAATGAAGGTAGAAATGATGATCGAATTGGTAGTGGATGTACAAAATACGTGTTGATATGTGTTTATGTGGTAGGATAAGCTCTAATAGTGACGAGCCGATTACACGGAACTCCGAACTGTGCTAATTGTTTTGCAGGAACAAAGAAAAGTTCAATTCTGTCTTCATTCTTGAACACTCGACCGAGTAGGAATTTGTACTCGACCGAGTAGACGATACTCGGCCGAGTATGAAGGTGCTCGACCGAGTGACTATTTTGGTGACAATTAAAAACGCTACTCAACCGAGTATTCGACACTCGGCCGAGTATGCCTAATACTCGACCGAGTATTGCTGTAGCGGGACTTACAAGGGTTATACAAAAACCCTATTTCGTCCCACTCTTTCTTATTTCCGCCTCCCATCTTCACATCTCCTTCACTCTAAAATTCCATATTACTCCTTCCTCAAGCTCTTGGGTGAACTCTTGGTGTTCAACTTGCTCTTATTTGCCCAAAATCAGTTTAAGGTAAAGTTTTAACCAAATTTCTTCCTTTATTTTCAAGGTTATGGTGTGATTTAATTAAATTTCCGAAATTCCTTTATAAGTAACTAAAATTGAGTCTTATTCATGCTAAACTTTTGATTGAATTGTATACAAACCTCAATTATACCGTTAATTGAGCAATTTCTTGGTTTAAGTTGGATTTTTGCGTTCTAGGGTTTGATAAAATCGTCATACCTTGCTCTTTGCTTGATTATCATATTATCTCAAGCCTCTTGATGATTGGAAATAGGTGTTTTTGAGAAAAGAAGTGGTGTTTTGGTAAAATACTTAGTGATTTGCTAAGGAATCGGTTTAAAAAGTTTGTCTCAAATTTTCATACAAGTATCAACAGTCCGGCTTTTGAAAGGTTTTGGTGTGCTTAGCATCTTTGTTAAAGACTTACCTTTTGCAGCATGGTGAAAACCCGAGGCCGACCCAACAAGAGGACTCGTGCTAATGTCCAGTTTGAGACGGGACAGTCAAGTAGTGAACCTGTAGTTCCACCGGTGGAGGCACATCCATCGGTAATATTCTCTGATTTCAATCACCGTAAGGCTTTTGTGGCCCTTATGCGTCGTCCTTTCCGTCCCACCCGCTGTATTAATCCTGGTATCCTTGAGACTTTAGGGATCAAAGAGGACATATTTCATATCTTTCGGATTTTGGGTATGGAGGGGTTATATCACCTGAGGAAGAAATCTTACCCCCACTTGACCTTGGAGTTTTTGAGCTCCTATGTTTATGACAAAAAGGGAAAGACTGTCTCTTTTCGTCTCATGAATGAAGATCATGAGCTTACCCTAGACGAGTTTGCTGACCATTAGGGTCTAGAGGCCGAGGGGGAGGGGTACCTTTGTGATGTGGCCAAGAACAGCGGTGCACCTCTTTACCTTCCATACTTGACTGGCCGACCTACTCCTAGCGCCAGTTCCATGCTAATTAATGATGTTCAGCATGTTGTCCTCCGTATGTTCTTGAGGATGATGACATGCCTGTTATATGCGAGGGATGACGTGAGTAAGCTTAATTCTCACGAGGACATGTTGCTTATGTCTTATCTTAACCTACACCGTCAGAAATCGTTCTATTACAGTGCCCCAGGGGTAGTGTGCTCTAGTCTTGAGCGCATGGCACAGTCCGACACCCGACACATTGCTTGCGGGGCCATAGTTACTCACCTAGCTAAGCGCCTAACAGATTTTGAGGCCCCACCTCCTGAGGGGAATGAGTATGTAGAGATTGTGCCTACCATGGACGCTCAGTACTGGTGTCAGAACAGAAGGTTGAGGAAGATGGATGACGGGTCTTATGCCTGGAGGGTGAGGGGATCTATGTGGATGGTGCTTCCAGACCCAGCCCATCTCTCTATTGTTGACCATTTGGCTGAGTAGGAGCCTTATGCTATTCCTAGGCCTGTGCCCCAGACCTACCTGATTGACCCAAGGATTCTCTTGCACCTACCTGAGCCTGTCACCGTGCCTGAGGGACAGCAGTAGGCACCTCCCCCACCTCGAGAGCGTCGTAGGGTGAGGAAGTCTAGGACAGACCCGGTTGTACCTGAGCCCTCTTACTCTGCCCCTGACTTCTACCCTTACCAGTACTCGCCCTACCCCACAGTGCATGACCCTAGGATGCAGTCGAGTGACCTGGCTGAGCGGATCTCCACTACTTTAGTGCTCCGCAACATGCATGAGATGGCCCTTAACCAGGGCATAGGGACACAGCTAACACAGTCTATCTAGTGGAGGGGACCAGGAGTGGATACGGGAGTATTCCACAGCTACGGACTTGACCCGAGTTACTGGAGACCTCCGGAGGAGACTGAGTTTGGCTGCCTTGTGGGACCGTGGGGAGCGAACTATGGCAGTCAGCTAGGGGGAGATTCATCAGCAGCAGCAGCAGGTTTTCCAGGAGCGGACAGTTCAGGTGCAGGTACTTCTGGTGCAGGCGGTGATGATGACATGGAGGAGGGTCCTCGTTATTGATCTTGTGTTTTTATATTGCTCGGATTGACTTCTTTGGCGTTAGACTTATTTCTTTTGTGTTGGATTTATTACTTTTGCATTGGATGTTTACTTTCGAGATTTATTATTTACTGTTGGATGACTGTAATCGGCCATAAGCCCCCTATTTACTTAACTTATCATGTGAAGACGTGTTGGATTTCGTTATGTTAGGGATTAGCTATGTATGGTATTGTTGTGAAGAATTTGGTTGCAGGTTAATTTGTGAATGCTCTACATGATGGTGTCAAATCTCTCTGCCTGCCATAATTCGACCGAGTGTAGTCACTACTCGACCGAGTAGATCTTACTCGGCCGAGTATACAAATATACTCGACCGAGAAGAGCTTACTCGACCGAGTAGCCATTATACTCGGCCGATTATTGCTGATAAAGAGACCCTGACGTGTAATAGCTATGTGAATTACAATAGTTATGTGAATAATTGTATGACGGAGTTCGTGGGTGCCTTATATTGTCATTTTGTGCAATAAATTGTTCAAAAGATGGACTATGATCATGTAACAGATATGCGATTGCTTGGATAACATATTCATTTGTGAATGTTTAGTTGTAGAGCATTGGTTAGTATCCAGGAACTTAATTGTTCTGGGGGTACCCGAGTCTTTAAACAATATAGAAATGTAACACAAATACCCAGATGGTGTTGTAGCTGTCACCAGTCTTATACGTGTATATGTTTGGTTATGGTTATAATCGCCCCAACTGGATGAGTGAAACTAGTGGCCGGTACATGTCCAACCTAAAAGCTTACGAATAAAGCTGCTCTCTTTTGTGAACCCCGTATTTGGATTTATATACACTACTTAATTACTGAAACATTCTGCCTCTATGAGTCACAAGCGTGTAATGTCATAAAGTAAGTTGTGCTACAAGAGTCTATGAGTAATGTAACAGTCATAATGTGTGCGTTGGCTTTGGGTACGTGAAGTAGCTGGCGGTGAACTTCGGGGACGAAGTTCCTTTAAGAGGGGAAGAGTAAGGTCGCGAGGACAAATGATGAAATTATGCTTGTAATACTTGAACCACTTCTACGTTGGTATTTGGAATCACACTATGTTACACGTTATTATTGATGTTCATTACGTTTCCTTGAAGTTGTATCTATGTTATATTGTAGGTAGCTTGAACGTGCAATCCTGTAGGGGTGTGTAGGATGTGTACTTTTAGTAGTCGTTGTGTTGCTTTCACCAGATTAGTATACGGAAAACATGTGGTATGAGATTTGAACGTACCTTGCTGTGAGTCTATGAGGGAGTATCCTTTTTGTATATTTTGTACGTGTTAATTGTGGTGGTATGTTTGTTGGTTGAATAATGTGATGTGGTGGTAGTATCGAGTACGGTCGGCGTTCGTATGTCTTTATGTGTGTGGATTGTAGTTTTGTGGCCTTGTTGTTGATGTCGCGGAGACGGAACTTTGGGGACGAAGTTCTTTTTAAGGAGGGAAGACTGTAATACCCAGGATATTTAAGGGTCTTGTTGACTGACTTGGTTGACCAAGACCGACCTTGGGGGAGGAGTGGGGGAAGGACAAGACTTACAACACAGATTTAATAGGGTGACTTACTCGACCTAGCAGAGACTACTCGGCCGAGTATCTTCAATACTCGACCGAGTAGAGCCTACTCGGCCGAGTATCTTCAATACTCGACCGAGTATGGCTGCTGTTGACGCGTTAATATAAAATGCAAGGTCGCGAGATCTAGTTCTTTTCCCATTTCCTCGACAGTTCCGCTTTCTCTAACCCTAGCCTGCCTCCCTCTTCTACCACCCATTTCTACACACTCTCATGAGTTTAGGCTAAACCTGCACCAAGAGAAGGACAAGATTCACTTAGGAAGGATGGTGTGCGTGGTTGTCGTCTGTACTGCCGTCGAGGCGTGCGATAGGTAAGTTTCTTCCTTGTGTTTCTTTTGGGTAGTTCATTGAGGATAGTCGTGTAATAGAAATGGTTATCGTTGTAGGATGCGTACTGGAGTCCTGCTTGACTGCTATAGATGTCTTCCATGGTTGTGTCGAGGTAGGTTTTCCTACTCAGTACCGTTAATTGATTGTGACTGTTATTGTTTCATATCTTTTATTATCTGCTGATCATCGGAGGTTGGGTATTGTGGTTACGGTGTTGGTGTGTTTGTGTTGTGACGGTTGTGGTGATGTGACAGCTGTGATGCTGTGTGTGTGATTGCGGTGGAGTCACTTGCGGGAGTGGCTTCACACCTTAGTTCGCCCTCCGTGGAACCCGTCACGGGAGGGGATGTGCACATTAAGGGACAGGGATTGTTTTGTCGCTCGTTGATGAGCTGGACTAGGTGGGATGGGCTGCGGTCACCCACTGGCGGCGAGGATTACCTGTTGCGATGGGTAATCTGGCAGGGCTACACACTTCGGTGGGTAGTCGGTTACTTAGCGAGATCGGAAGATTGGGTTAGAGGATGATCAGCCGGTTACATTGTTTACCTGTTTTACATTTGATTAGTCGGTACTGACCCCGTGTTGTTTTGTGGTATCTACGGTGATCCATTCGAGGATGGTGAGCAGTTGGCTTAGCAGGTACTGTTGATTGGGGCTGCTAGGATTGGAGGGACCGAGTCATCACACTATCAGTCTAGAGATGTTGTGTCATGAGTGTTGTAGTTGTATCTTTGGTGTAAAGAGTTTGTATTGAGTCGTATTGTATGAGGTACATTAATATTTTATAATTGTTCTTTTATTATCCAATTTGATCTACTTCCTCGGGAAACCGAGATGGTGACACCGTCATACACTGGGATGGTCCTTGGTAAGGCGTCCTGGTGTGCGGGGCTGTTACACTAAATTTCATCTCTTATCCTTTCCTCCACCATAGTTCCTTCCTTTGGGGTCCTTGAGGATGCTTATGCCATGGGGATGGTTTACTTGAGTCGGGTAGCGATCTTGTCGCCAGATTGTTATGCGTAGGTAAGTCATCATCATCATCATGTTGTCGTTGTTTCCAGTTAGGGTTGTAGTGGTTGTGAGAGATGATTGTATTGTTTGTATAGATGTGTTGCGTGGTGGTTTGCCATCTAGTGATCGGAAGTGGAATCGCTGAGATGCGCTAAAGGTAGGTTCGCCTACTCAGTACTGTTGAATGTCTAGAGTGTCTTTTGATGTGATTTGATTGTTGTAGTATCGGTGTGGTGGTCTGATTGTGATAGTTGGTCAGTATTGTGTTGTTTCGTTGTCGTTATTGTGGTACAGCTGACTGGGTTGTTTGTTTCTGGTTCTCGAGGTGCGTCCTCGGCTAAGTGGAGTCACTTGCGGGAGTGGCTTCACGCCTTAGTTTCGCCCTCCGTGGAACCCGCCACGTTAGGGGATGTGCATATTAATGGGACAGGGTTATCGCTCGGTATAATAAGCGGGGCTTAGGTGGGAATGGCTGTGGTCCCCCATTGGCAGGGCTGGTTCAGTGGACAGGGTGACAATAATTGATTGGTGGAGATGTGGCTGGTGTGTGTGCTGTTGTGTCTGCATTGTATTGTCAGTGGTTGGTGTGTCTCTTCAGTTACTGACCTTGTGTGGTTTTGTCTTCTTGTTTGTTTCTGTTGTGTCTGCCGTGATCCCTTATGGTGAGCAGTCAGTCTTAGCAGGTGATGTCTTGGATGATAGCTGGATACTTGGCGGGATGAGTCTTTCACGAGTTATGACAGAAGTGTAGATCACATAGTTGATAGTAGTCCGAGTTGTATCTTTGTATATCTTAGTTTGTTAATCATTGTAATGTAACTTAATTGTTCTTTTATCGACATTTGATTATTACTGTTCTCGGGCAACCGAGGTGGTGACGCCTTTATATGCTAGAGAAGGTCTTGTTAATACTCGAGCTCACGACTCCAGAAGCTTAACAGGATTATCACGGAAAGATTACTCGGCCGAATATGGGTTACTTGGTCGAGTATAAATGATACTCGGTCGAGTAGGGCCTGCTCGGCCGAGCATCGAGACAGTTCTCAGCAACGTCCAGTTTTCGTCAAACAGTCATATCTCACTCGTTACTTGGTTATTTTTGGCGTGTAACCTATCGTTAGAATCGAAAGAGGACAAGATATCACCTCCAATTAGAATCAGAGCAATATCATTTCTAGAACTCGACTTATGATAGTTTTAAGACAGCCCTTCCATAATTGGTCTTTATACAAATCAAATTTTTCTAAACAAAATAACTTGGACATAAATAAGGTAAACAATAACAAATCAATACTTCTAAAAACCAACACATAGGTGAACTTTTAACATATCCACGTGTACATTAAATACAACATAAACTTACGATAACATACTTAAACATGCAATTCCATATACTATACTTCGCTACCCTTTGAAAAGCCATGTATTAAACAAGTAACAAGCTCAACATGTTTCATGCTCAAGAGTCAAGATCTATCATATACAAACTCACAATTCACCTTTCATATATTAACATGTTCCAACACTTTCACCATTCATCCAACAACTTCACAAGATTCAAGTTATAGGTATCACACACACGTGCCCCAAACATACAACAGTTTCCCGCCATGTGACCAGCTTGAGATCGTAAGGGCCTTAATGCGACTTCGGGACGTCTCCCAAGTCTTTGCGGTAGCTCCAAAAAACTATCCCCAGATTCATTTTATTTAGACTCCCTGTGTTCATTAGGTTCATTTGTTTTAGGTTCTAGAATCGTCGCCCTGATACCACTTTGTAACACCCCCTCATACCAAGGTACCTTACCAAGGACTACCCTAGCAGTAAAGACTGTTACCATCTCGGTTGCCTGAGGTTAGTATATCAAAGTTAACAATCCAAAACACATTTATTAAGTGCAACTGAGTTTAACGATTATATGTTTTCGAAAACCAAACCAAAGTACAACTGTGAAATGTCTAACAACTACAAAGAATGCAAACTAAGTCTCTTGACGGCGGAAGCTAGACTGGAGTGATGACTTCTCATAACTGTCCCATAGCTAAAGAACTGCATCACCTGTCACAATCTGCTCACTATCCCCGAATGGATCACCATAGATTTTATAAAACAACAACAGGGTCAGTTACTGAATAATCAAAGTAAGACAAGTACAAAAGGCAACCAGCTGATCATCATCCTCCTCCGGTCTCCCGATGTCACACAGTAACTGACTACACACCGAAGTGTGTAGCTCTGCCAGATTAACCATTGCAACAGGTAATCCTCGCTGCTAGTGGGGGACCGCTGCCAATCCCCACCTAAGCCCCGCTCATCAACAAGCGATATCTCTGTCTCTTAATGTGCACATCCCCTCCCGTGACGGGTTCCACGGAGGGCGAACTAGGGTGTGAAGCCACTCCCAGAAGTGACTCCACCACAATCCTCACAACACCAACACCACACCAACACCAACACCAACACCAACACCAACACCAACACTCCCACAAATATCGCAGACAATCAATCGTACACAATACAATACAATCTCAAATCAATTAAACAGGAACTGAGTAGGGAAACCCTAACTTTTCGTAATCCGCTACGCTGCAATCAATCATACACACGCATATCAAATACCACATCATCACCTACAACAATGATAATCAACACCCATATGATGACCAAACCCTAAACCCCTAAATTAACCCAAAACAATAATTAGGGCCAAACCTAAAAAACAGCCTATTAGCTGATTACAAAGAACTAGAGACTTACCAATGAAATTAAAACCAGAGACGGAAGTGTAGACTTGTGATCGATCAATTAGTCTTGAGAGTGATTAGGGTGATTAAAGAGATATGAGCATCGTTGAGTTTTGGTAAAATGATTTAGAGACCGTAAAAGCGTAATTTATAATAATCGCTAATCACCTTAACCAAACCGCGGAATTAAACCCGTCAGACCGGATACTCGGTCGAGTATAGACTATACTCGGCCGAGTATCCTCTACTCGGTCGATTATTCCCATACTCGGTTGATTATTCCTGGGCAATAAACAATCCAGAAACACACGACACACTTACTCGGCCGAGTTAGCCTTATTCGGCCGAGTATACTAGACTCAGAGAATCGTGGTATTACACCTACGATCCGATCGTCGTGGTGAATACCTAAATTCTGAATTTGATTCACACCTAAAAGATTGTGATATAGTATCACAATGGACTCCTCTTGGCACACCACAACTAAATGGTGTGGCTGAAAGGAGAAACCGAACTTTACTAGATATGGTTCAGTCTATAATGAGTCTAACCGAGCTTCCTAGTTCATTTTGGGGTTTTGCCCTCTTGTCTGCAATATTTTCACTAAATCGAAGCCCAACTAAAGCGGCCGATAAGACTCCATATGAGATATGGACAGGAAAAGTCCCTCATTTGTCATTCATGCGCATTTGGGGTTGCAAAGCGTACGTCAAGATCAAGTCTGACAATAAGCTTGCACCCAGATCTGACAAATGTTTATTTGTAGGATATCGAACGGAAACACGTGGCTATTACTTCTACAATAAAATTGAGAACAAAGTGTTTGTGGCTCGTGATGCTGTCTTCCTAGAAAGAGAGTTTATTTCTAGAAGATAGAGTGGGAGAAAATTTGAACTTGACGAAGTTCGAGAGCCACAAACCGAGAATGAGGTTGAGGAGAATATGGAGCATAACGTTCCCTCCTCCTCTGAAACGGTAATTGTTCCTAGAAAATTATAATACCCGTCCTTTTAGGGACCCATTGACTGACGTTGACCGACCTTAGTGATATGTCATAGTCTTTGGGAAGCCTTACGAGCGTTGGCTGGTGAGGTGGTAAGCTTTGAGTGAGTGATAATCGATCTAGTCGAGGCTACTCGATCGAGTAGATTGAGTACTCGATCGAGTAGGGGTCACTCGATCGAGTAAGTTAGTTACTTGATCGAGTAGCGTCTTTACAGCAGGGATTTATAATTGTGTTTTGGTAGAATCGCAAATCATTTCCGCCTCCTCCCAAAAACCTAAAAGTCGTCTCTCCTTCTTCCCTTCACCCAAGTTCCTTTCATGGAAGCCTTTGAGGATGCTTGTGCCATAGGGATGGGTTGTTTGAGTTGGGTAGCGGTCTTGACGCCGGTATGCTATGCGTAGGTATGTCACCATCATCATCTTTGTCCTTGTTATTTCAGTTAGGGTTGTAGTATTTATAATGGGTGATTGTACTGCTTGTATAAGTGTGTTGATTGATTGATTGATATCGTGTGATCGGACTCTGAATCGCTGCGGTTGGCTAGAGGTAGGTTTGCCTACTCAGTATTGTTAGGTGTCTAGTGTGTCTTTTGATGTGAGTTGGTTAATGTCGTGTCGGTGTGATTAATAGATTGTGATAATCGGTTGGTGTTGTGTTATCTCGGTTGACGTGATTGTGATAACTCTATAGCTATCTGTGATCTTCGGGGCGCGTCCCTGGCTGAGTAGAGTCACTTACGGGAGTGGCTTCACGTCCTTGGTTCGCCCTCTGTGGAACCCGCCACAAGAGGGGATGTGCACATTAAGGAAACTTTGGTTTATCGCTCAGTATGAGGAGCGGGGATTTGGTGGGTACGCTGCGGTCCCCCACTGGCAAGGCTGGTCCAGTGGACAGTCGGTGACAGTGATTGGTTGGAGTAGTTGTGGCTTGTATGCGTACTTGGTTGTGTTTGTAGAGTGTTGGCTGTTGTTGTTGTGTCTTTCCTCAGTTATTGACCGTGTATGGTTTATCTTCTTGTTCTTTCTGTTGTTTCTGCCGTGATTCCTTATGGTGAGCAGTCAGTCTTAGCAGGCGATGTTTCGGTTGATAGCTGGATACTTGGCAGGATGGGTCCTTCACGAGTTTTGACTGAAGTGTAGATCACATAGTTGGTAGTAATCTGAGTTGTATCTTTGTTACCTTAGTTTGTTTAGTCACTTGTAATTAACTTTAATTGTTCTTTCATCGACGTTTGATTATTACTGTCCTCGGGCAACCGAGATGGTAACGCCGCCCTTATATGCTCGGGAATGTCTTGTTAAGGCTCTTGGGTATATGGGGGTGTTAAAAAGTGGTATCAGAGCGACGATTTTGGAACCTGTAACAAATGAGCCTAATAAATGTAGTGGGTCAAATAAAATGAACCTGGTGTATGCGTATTGGGATCCCCAGCTGATGCTATATTTTGGGTGAGTAGGCGCCCTCATTTCAAAATCATGGCCCCATTATGCTTAAGCCAGTCACTGGTTAAGGGGATAGTGACTCGGGAATTATGTGCCTAGAGTGTGTATGATAGTGATATAGAGGCATTTGTAGAGGAGTCTTTATGGATGCTAAGTATGGATGGTTGTGATTAGAACTGTGAAAATCTATAGTTGAGTAGTAACGGAAGTGGTGACGTGTTTGCAATGCGAGATAGTGTGCATGATGTGGTGTTGGTAATACTTGTTCAAAATGGTTGGTATTGGTAATTGATATGAAAGCTTGTGAGTCTTGTATGTGGTAACAATAGTGGTGATTAGTAAGTTGTAAATGTGTTGTAATGGTCATCAAAATAGCATTGGAGTGGATGTGATAGGTGCATGAATGAACGCTTCCGCAATGTGACAATTAAATTGAGTAAGCTATTTGTTAATTGCTGTGACAAGGTTAGATTATTGGTATGCTTGGCCGATAAAGAATGGTTGAATGTTAGCTGTATGATTAAAGCAATATGGTTAGAATTTATTTTGTTAAGGTCACAATTGTATGCTTATAAGTGAAAGAAATGTGCTAAAAGTATGCACGAGAAAATTGAAAGTTTGGTCATTTGGTTACGTAATAATGGTTATAGAATAATAAAAAAAATGAAGAGTTAAATGAAGTAATGTATTTGTTGGATTGATACGTTGTACTTGTGTAGTAGTAATGCGATGTGAATGAGTATGTTAATCTGTGCCGGTATCCGAATTCATTTTTGGAATCGACACGCGTTGCTGTTTTGCAGGAACCTTTAGTTAATTTTATATTTCCGACCATGCATCTAGCCTTACTTGACCGAGTATGAGTGCCTACTAGACCGAGTAGACCTCATTCGATCTAGTTAGGAAGCTATAATGTCGAAAAAGTTGGAATTGCCAACGAAGACTCGACCGAGTAGCTCCAACTCGATCGAGTGGAGGCCACTCGATAGAGTAACATACTTACTCGCTCGAGTAAGTCTCTACAGTGCCGCTGAAACACGGGTCTTATACCCTTTTTCTTAATTCTTTTCATTCTTTTCTTTTTCATCCTTCATTCAACAAAAACCCGAATCTTCTATATCTCTCTTTTGTGCTTCTAAACTTGGTGTTTATATGCTTGAATCTTGGTACTTTAATTGCTTAATCCGTTCTTTTTGCTTATCCATCAATCAAGGTATGAATGCTTACCCTATTTTAATGTTCGTGATTAATTAGAAGCATATAGAATGTTGGAAATTACTGAAAAATCGGTTTATATGTGCCAAATCATGTTTATAATGGTTGTAATATGATCTAGATGTTTTCTTTTGTTGATTATTGTTGTTAGCTATGCATAAATCGAATAAAATTGGGGGTTTATATGACTCGAATTTTCTAGGGTTTGAGAATTTAAATTGAATTTTGGTTGTCTTTTGGGTGTAAGAGGGAGGAAATTAAGTAATGTAGATACCCAATATCTGCACCTTCCAAAAACCACCCGATGATGATCGCACTATAACGTGTTTTTGATATGCGTGCGTGGATTGGCTATACATGAGACGGTTTAATGCACTACTCGGATATGAAAAATGATTTCAAAAGTTTTCTAACTTCATTTGCATTAAAATAACACTATTTAGAGTTAAAACCGTCTTCGGACCCAAAACCGACTCATAAACCCGCAACTCGAGTCAATCTGAGTCAACCCAGATCCCGAATGTCAAAAATGATGCCATGAATGCCTTTATCATGTCATTTCCATTAAAATGACCCTAATTAGAGTCAAAACCGACACCGGGTCAAAAACCGACTCAGAAACCCGCAACTCGAGTCAACCTGAGTCAAACTAAATCTCGAATGTCAAAAATAATGCCATGAATGTTTTTATCATGTCTTTTCCATTAAAATGACCCTGATTAGAGTCAAAACCGACACCGAGCCAAAAACCGACTCGAAATTCAAATCCCGACTCACACGGGTCAAACCCGAGTCAAAGACACAAATTACGTACCCCAAGTAACACAAAAATCATCATATTAGATGCCCATATTGTTACACGACATCTCATTTCAATACCTCAAACCAAACAATGGATGGAGAATTGGCCACGTCCAAGTCGAAAGGGACAATACACCCATTTGTATCATAAGGTAGCTCGCGCCTCTTTAGGCAAGCCCTTGGCCAGCAAGCAAACCTAACTGACTTGCTACCATCCCCATTTCACTATAAATACCCACCATCACACACCATAAAACACGCGAGAGTCTGCCCCCTCCTTCTCCCTTAAACTTCTAGACCCGACTTCCTAAGTCACAAAATCGACACGTGTTTACGACCTATCGATTGTAAACACAAGCCTTACACATTTTGTTTGGTACCATCGCCGTGCATTCGACCGACCCATTTGACCAACTCAATTCATCAATTAACATATTTTCAACATATTTTCAAAACAAAATCCTTTTTTAAGGCACTCTTTTAAACTTCTTTGATCGTGAGTAGTCGCTACGAGAAAACCGTCTCTAAAGTCGTCTACGTCACAAACATCAATACACGTAAGTTTGAGGGTGTAAATATCTCATTTATTTCATGTCCTTACTGTTTTTATGAGTTTATATGCATGAACAATGCATAACACGATTCAAATATAGGTTAGACGAGCCAAAACCGAGTTTTGGCCTGAGATAGAATCCCCTTGCTATGCAAAGAGGCTCGCGCCTTAATGGGGTGTCCAGGTCAGACTCAAACATGTTTGAGTTTGTCTTTCCTTCAACACTTTCTTTTATTTTTACTTCTTTCCTTTTACGGTTTTTACCATTTCAAATGTTTCAAATCATTTTTTATGACAAACTTTTTAGCCATAAATTATAATCACCCTTGGTTCCATATACCATGATGGTTTAATCCGTGACTCGTGATGTTAATTGGTTAATTACATTTTAAAGGAATTCCTTTTGTTTTATTTACCATTTTAATTCATTTTTATCATAAACATATTTTGACCATTACAAAAATAATCCTTGGTTCTTTATACCATGGCGGTTTGATCCGTGACTCGATGATATTATTGGTCAATTACATTTTAATGGGTATTTTAACACCCTTTTCTTTTATTTACCATTTTTCTCATTTATTTACATTTGCAAACATATTAGTCATAATTCATAATCATCCTTGGTTCTTTATACCATGTCGGTTTAATCCGAGTACGATGACAAACTTGACTAATTATAAATAATTCAACTTAACATAATTAGTTCAAATCAAATATTTTCCTTTTACACATTTTAATATGCTTTCCAAACTTGCAAAAACGACAACGAATATTACTAACATAATAGTTATTATTCCGAGTCATGCAAATCATACTTGTAAATAATTAATCACAAAAAACGGTTTTAATAACCTTTTAACAACCTTTTAAAATGGTTTTAAACAACCTTTTTACAACCAGGAGACGACCCCTTGGGTCGCCATCTGACTCGCGCCCCAAGAGGCCGCCTGTTTTCATATTTCAAAACCTGGACAGGCTCCATTCTCTCGCCAATAGGCTCGCGCCCCAATGGGGCTGCCTGGCACTGTTCTGTCTCATTTTGATACTTGTCTAGGACGATCCCGATTATGGTTAATCCGAATACATGACGGATCAGATTGACAAGCTTACGTTTTTACACTTTGTCATTTGACACCCTTTTTCAATAAATGGATCGTGTTAAGCATCATAACCCGAACTTGGTAAATGGATGTTTAATTTCCGTTTTCACATGCAAATCAATCTAAATCCAACTTTGACACCAATTTCTTGGTACATGTATAAACAACCGACTTAGGAAATATTCATATGTTAGGTTAAAACTTTTGGATGCGCATTCATGCATTTTCACCGTTTTATCAAATCTTGCACTTAAACAACCATGATCGATCAGTAGAGGCCGCTAACGCGGGCGGGATTGGGTGTCTGATTAAAGGGCTTCCCAATACGTACCCTCACCCCTTACTCAGAACCTTTGGATAGTGGATGGCCTTATCCAGGGCGCACGAGAATCATTTTAGTCATAGAATGCTAAAAGGGGGACGAGTCCTTATCTTTAGTACCTATGTCAAACACCGCTTTTTGCCTTGGTTGACCTTGGTATATAGTGGATTTCGAACGGGTTCCAGGCAACCCACAAATGCTTGGTGGCGACTTCGAACATCTCTAATCGTTTTGAGACCTTTACCGAGACGAAACCGACCGAATTAAAACGATCCGGTCGAAAACATTTCTACGTCACTGAGCGTGGCTTTCTAGATAGCTGCATGTCCACAGATTGGCTTGGCGTGCAGGTGGCCCGTAACAGCAGATCGGTAGGTGGCCCAAATCCACAGACCGGCCTGTGGCCCACGTCCACAGATTTGGTGACCTTGTTGGGGAAAACTAGGACACTTGTGTCTTTGTGATCCTTAGAGGTGAAACTCGAACGAGGTCGTGGTTAAAGTGCATTAATTGATATTACGGTCATAGTCGGGTTCTTGTCCGGGCCCACAACCTAACCCTTTATCGACCAATTGGCTCGTCTCGTCGGCGTGAGTTTTCTCATAACCGCGTTTCGAATCCCGATTGAGTCAAGCATACCGTTGACGTTACACATTTCAGTTTCGTCAAAGAGCTTTCATCGCCTTCGAGCACGAGGCTAGGGCAACCTCCTTACACATTTTGTGTGGATTGATATCCCTCTCGCAAATCGGGGTTTGATCGCTTGGTGTGTAACCCACCCTTTTAAGCCAAAACCCGTGTCAGCATTATGCATAATATAATGAACTGTGAGTGCTTATGTGCTACTTGATCATAAGTCCTTCCGTGTGATTTTCAAACTTTCAAAACCACCTTTTTGAGCCGTTATAATGGCTGTTTCAAACCTCAGTCTTTCGCCGACCGATCCCATTTCAACACGCCTTTCTAGGCCGTTGTAATGACGATTTTTAAACTCGGTTTTTTATAACCATTTCAACACGCCTTTCTAGGCCGTCGTAATGACGATTTTCAACCCAGTTTTTTATAACCATTTCAACACGCCTTTTTATGCCGTCATAATGACGATTTCAAATCTTGTTTTTTCACAACCGTTTCAAATCACTTTTTACGCCGTCGTAATGACAAATTCTACCCTCGAATTCTTAAAATTCGAAATCAATTTAAAAAAAAAAAAAGTTTTTCAAACCGTCGTAATGACGATTTCAACCCGTGCAACTTTCCAAGTTTCAAATCTCGTTTTTGAAATCAAATTTGGCTTTTCTAACCCGTCCTAATGACAAGTTCAATCCTCATAATTTTCAAAATCAAATCATTTGAAAACAAATTTAATCGTTTTTAAATTTCAAATTCAAAATAAATCATTTGAAAACAAGTTTAACCGTTTTCGAATTTCAAATTCAAAATCAAATCATTGAAAACAAATTTAATCGTTTTCAAATTTCAAATTCAAAATCAATCATTTGAAAACTACGTTAACCGTTTTCAAATTCAAATTCAAATTCAAATCTTGAAAACAAATTTAACCGTTTTCAAATTGCAAATTCAAAATCGAATCTTTGAAAACAAATTTGACCGTTTTCAAATTTCAATTCAAAATCGAACCATTTGAAAATAAATTTAACCGTTTACAAATTTCAAATTAAAAATTAAATCTTTGAAAACAAATTTGACCGTTTTCAAATTTCAATCCAATTTCAAATCATTTGAAAACAAATTTAACCGTTTTCAAATTTTAAATTCATAATCAAATATTTGAAAACAAATTTAACCGTTTTCAAATTTCAACTCAAAATCAAATCTTTGAAAACAAATTTAATTGTTTTCAAATTGCAATTCAAAATCAAATCTTTGAAAACAAATTTTACCGTTTTCAAAGTTTCGACCCGATTTTCAAATCTTTGAAAACAAATTTAACCGTTTTCATGGCCATTGTGATGACGATTCCAAATTCTTCAATTCTCGGTTTTCAAATCCGTGATTCGGAATTTCAAAAACCGTCTTCGGAAACAACACATTGTTTTTGGAGCCACCGCAATTTCAACTCAACCCGTCTTTTGAAAGCAAACCTAAGACAACCCTTTCAACTGGCCGACCTTCTAAAGATACCTACTCTTCGGAAGCCGTCCATAAAACGACAAATGAATCTTTTTGAAACTTTCTATTTTTGAAAACTTCAGTCCACCTTTCTGATTCAGCCTCGAGTCAATTAGAGTCTAGTCGATTTCAAGTTAAGTCGTCTAGATAGCGTCGAGTCTCCGCCGAAGTTAGTACCTACCTTCTGGTCTAGGCCGTGTCGCCTAATTTTCGAGATATATTCAATGGTGTTAGGAGAGTCAAAACCTCTCGGGTATTAAACCCATCTTTCCTCTACATTACGGGTCAAAGGTCAAGTTTGCGTACGCGTCTTGTCCAACGGCGTCACGCCATCGACAAGCCTCCAAACTAAGTCAGAAGTCGTCTGTCTAGGCATCACTATGCCAAAGTTGACACTCGAGTTTAAATTTAAAGTCATGCACCAAGAGTTCAAACACAAGAGGTCATTCACGATCTTTAATGAACTCACAACCTAGTCACACCGTCTTGTCTTCACGATAAAACTGCCTTTTATACATATCTGTCGTACTTGCCTTTGTTTGTGCAATCCTTTGCCAAGACATGTTATAACGCCTATCGTTATGTCCCATACGAATCCCTTGGGTGCCATCAATCGCCAACCAGAAACTCAAGAAGGTGATCAATCTGCGTCTTCCATGACTTCCGCCAAAATCAGCAACATGGTCCTTCGACTCCTAGCTACCGTGGAAAACTTGAGCACTCGTCTCTCCCAAGTTGAGGACAAAATGATAACCGAGAATTTTCCCTCTTCTGATATTGAGCAAAGGGTTAAGCTCCTTGAAAGCCGACTACTGGCCAATGACAAAATCAACCCTAGTTGGAAGGCTACCAAAACCAGACGACCTCTTAGGTCCTTACCTGATCTGGGTATGCCTTATGTCACAGCCTTGGAAAGGCTAATCTCCCAAGGGAAGCTCAAACCGATTGGTCCAACTCCGGACACTCTACCGAACAAGCGAGGACGTAGATGGGATGGAAAATTGTTTTGTCAATATCACCAAGGTCGCGGCCATGACACTGAAATGTGACTCCCCTTAAAAGGCGTCATCCTTGACATGATCGAATAGGGCGAGTTGCCATTACCTCCCTCAGCAAACACCAAAAACAACTCTCCTTAAAACCCTATTGGACACAGTCACGAATCTTTCCTAGACTACTCTCATCTCATCTCTCCTGACGATGAGAAAATACATGCAATTGATGAGGATGGCATACAAAGCCCTATAATGATGCTCTGCGTCTCTATCAACAACATATTCTCAAAGCTGCAAGTGGCTATCGATGATTTGAACACCCGGGTAGCTAACTTGGAAAAAAGGTTGGGTAATACCAAAAATGAACCTAACCATCAAGGAGAAGACCAACCCTCCTTTCACCAACCAACAACTGTTAAAAATGAGGAGTCATCCGATGGTTCCCACATCCACGAACCTACCAACAAAGAACACGTAATTGCCTCGCCAAAATCCCCTTCAAAATACCAAGCAATTTCCTCAAAACTTCCCATTGACAACAACCAAATCCTGCTTCCGCTCAGGATCACCAAAAACAAAACTCACAAAAACATCCCCAAAAACAAAAATGTTGGAACCATGGGAAAACATCAAAGGCTATTCACAGATCTGGGAATAACATATGGCACCACTCTGGAGATACTTGCTTCAGAACGAATGCTCCAACCCATTGGTCCGACTCCGGACAAACCCGAATACAAAAGAGCCCGATCCTGGGATGGTAATGCCTATTGCCAATATCATCAAGGCAAAGGCCATGACACCGAATCCTGCTTCAAACTCAAGCATGCCATTCAAGATATGATTGAAGCTAGCAAAATCATTGTCGCACCTCTCAGTCAAGACAATCCTCATTGATGTCTCAAGTCAAACAGAAAGGTTGAACGTTCTCAAAGGACATTCACCAACCTCAACACAACCTATGCCGCAGCTTTTCAGAAGCTCATGGCTGAAGGGAAATTACAACCAATCAGGCCCACTCCGGATCCGTCTGAATGCAGGAAAAGCCGTTTCTGGGACGGTAGTGCCTATTGCCAATATCATCAAGGGAAAGGTCATGAATCAGAAACATGCTTCAAACTGAAACATGTTATTCAAAATATGATCGACAACCATGAAATGGTAGCTTCATCCCTATGCCAACCAGGTGATGAAAACAACCCTAATCAACATCTCTTTCTGCAAGGAGATGAAAGCCTCATCGACTATTGTCCTCATATCATTCCCAACAACGAGAGTGAAGTGCTCAAGTGGGTCAATGTTCAAGACCAGACATTCAAGCCGCTGGATGTTACGGAAGAGACCTTCAAGGAGGAAGATGATGATTAGGTGTCCGTATCTACGATTGAGTTCGAGTCCGAGTCTTAGGCTTTCTCATATCTATCATAGTGTGTATCCTTTTATTCCTAAGTGACAAACTGGGGGTTGTCCCCATGAGTCACACGTATTCATCGAGTCTGTGCTAATATCTTATTTATCTTAATAAAAGCACGATTTCCAACTATCATATATTCTCCCTTTTACCATTTCCCGTTGACAACGAGAATTGATTTGAGAAATGATTTAAAACAAACAACATGTTCCAATTCAATGTAATTACACTTGAGTGACGTTCCGTACCGAGTAAGCAAAGGACTCAAAACTCCGTGCTTATTCTCTTTACCTATTCCATGTCTAGCAATAGAAATCTTTCATTAGCACCCGATCTAGAACGAGCTATCAATCAAAGGGATCCTACGACGAACCTAGATAACAAACCAGAACATCTCCTTGTTCATGATCAATAATGGAAGGCAAGCCCATTCCCCACAAAAACATCCCATCACCAAGTATCAACCTCTCACCAACGGGTACATCCCCGTCTGCACCTTTACTTTCCTCGAACGAAGGACGGCAAAAAACCAATATATCCAAAGCAAAATCAAAGCGAAAGGCCAAAATCAAAGGCCCAAGCCAATATCCATTCACCCGAAGCCAAAGCGAAAGGCAAAAATCAAAGGCCCAAGCCAATAGCCATTCACCCGAAGGTAAAGCGAAAGGCCAAAATCAAAGGCCTAAGCCAATAGCCATTCACCAAAAGTCAAAGCGAATAGCCAAAATCAAAGGCCCAAGTCAATATCCATTCACCCAAAGCCAAAGCTCAAGGCCAAAGCAAAAACCAAAGCCAAAAGCAATTCACTCAAGGCCAAAGCCAAAGTCAAAGTCAAAGTCAAAGCAAAAACCAAAGTCAAAGCCCAAGCCAAAGGCTACTCACCCAACGTCAAGGCCAAGACCTAAGACAAAATCAAAACAAAACAAGATTGAAACCCTTTTCTCAAAAAGGCCAAAATCCAAAGAAGGCATCCAACACACAATCCTGGACAAGTGAGTCCAAAATACCAAGTCCAGGACTAACAAGTCCAATGTCCAGGACCAACGAGTCCAACACACAAAATCCCGGACCGACAAGTCCAAAACACCAAACAAGTCAGTCCAAAATACCAAGTCCAGGACCAACAAGTCCAAAGTCCAGGACCAACGAGTCCAACACACAAAATCCCGGACCGACAAGTCCAAAACACCAAACAAGTCAGTCCAAAATAC
Organism: Silene latifolia; assembly: GCF_048544455.1. Taxonomy (NCBI): domain Eukaryota; kingdom Viridiplantae; phylum Streptophyta; class Magnoliopsida; order Caryophyllales; family Caryophyllaceae; genus Silene; species Silene latifolia. The sequence continues at coordinate 160,388,529 of NC_133536.1, read as the reverse complement.
CAAGTCCAGGACCAACGAGTCCAACACACAAAATCCCGGACCGACAAGTCCAAAACACCAAACAAGTCAGTCCAAAACACCAAGTCCAGGACCAACAAAGTCCAAAGCCCATGACCAACGTTTCTTCCCTCTAAACTCCGAGATCAGCAACTACAAAACACAAAAATACCAAAACCTAATGTCAAAGAGCTAAAATAAGAGCTCGAGACTCGTCAACTAACAACAAACCCAACACACTTCACCCTTAAGTCCTTCTAGAGACTGTTACAAGGAGACCTATCAAGGATCCTGGGGATTCCCCTCAAGATCATAACCAAAACTACTTCATACCTAAGTCCTTCTAAGGACTACTACAGGGAAACCTATCTAAGATCCTAGGGATTCCCCTCAAGATCATAATCAAAGTTGCTTCACCCCTAAGTCCTTCTAGAGACTGCTACAGGGAGACATATCTACGCTTCCGAGGATTCCCCTCAAGCCACATTTTTATTTACCAACCATTTCGTGCTCAAGCCACATCAAGCCGGAGACCCCATTCCGCACCACATTACAAGCCGTAACCCACCGGCCTAAACACAACAAAATACAAGCTCCAGATTTCTATCTGTCAAACGAACCTATTATTACCAAGCTCCACATTCCGTAATGTCGAAGCCATTTTCACCCTGACCCAGATACGGAGTCCTCGAATGCTTTGCTACCGAGAACGGGACATACCTAGTCTGCCCTTAGGGTCCACTTTTTAGTGTGCTCACATGATAAGGAACATTTTCACAAATTATACCTCTTCGATTCATGATCAAGGAGGAATTATCTCAAATCAATTTCTCGAGTCACCAAACGGAGTTTACCGTCGTGACCCTCACACTTTAAGGTCCTAACAACTCGCTCAGGCACACATTCAGACGAGTCACCAAACGGAATTTACCGTCGTGACCCTCACACTTTAAGGTCCTAACAACTCGCTTAGGCACATATTCAGAACTACGATCAAGTTTGATTTCACACCACGTGAATACGTAGGCAGTCCTTCAAGGACACAACCATACACCTCAAAATCAATTATCAACACACATGCAGAACTACGATATGGTTTGATTTCGCAAACATGCGAATACGTAGGCAGTCCTATTACAAGGACGCAACCACACCCCCAAACACATTCAATTTTCACACCTTTAATTTGCAACCCATTGCACACCCACGCAGAACTACGATCCAGTTTGATTTCGCAAACACGCAAATACGTAGGTAGTCCTATTACAAGGGCACAACTGCATACTCCTCTCACAACATTTCCAATTTTCAATCCACAATAACCAGCTTAAAACTACGATCTGGTTTGATTTCGCAAACACACGAATACGTAGGCAGTTCCCCAACAAGGACACAACCGCACACCCATTTCAATCTCAACCCTCAAAATCAATCCTCAAAACCAGCCCACCCAGCTACAAAAATTAATCTTAAACCACTTTACTGGGGCTTCTTTCTTAAGACGTCACCCATTCCTTATTTTGTCAAATTCCCATCTTCTCTCTGGGGACTTTTCTTTCAAGATGCCACCCGTCCTTTATCCTCAAACATCTTTTGAGTCTCAACTATAGTCCAAAATAAACCACCTTCAGCCAAGTGCCCGGTTCGAACGATGATGAGGTCTTGGTTCCACTCTCCGAATAACCAAAACTCGAGAAGGGATCTCAAAGCAAACAAGGGCAAAGATGTCTGGAGAAGATAATCAATTCATGTTCCCCAGCTGAGCGGACCTTCCAATCCAGGGATCTGATGCGCGTTGTCAACCTTTCTTGGCTAGGAGTTGCACTTACATATGCAAAGTCTGTCAGAGTCGCCCCCGTGTTGTGTCGACACTGACTTTGTATCACGTTCACGACTGCCCATTTGTCAGTCTGTCAGTGTGCGTCTTTGTGAGTCATTATCACAACGGTCACGTGTCTCCAATCTATTAAATCAGGGATCTCCGAGCAGCTAGACTCAATTTTAAGCTTCACAACTTTCAAAACTTCTATCTCCCCTAGCGTGAGATATTACATGCTAGTTTCTTTTATGCTAATTGCTCACATGCTTATGTGCTTACGTGCTTATATGCTTGCGTGCTACGTGCTTGTCTATGCAACTGCGGATTTATGTGGTCACTAACCATGCAGGTAATCTTGAGAAGACAAACTTACTTCAACTGAGTACTGGGTTCTTCCCAACAAACGGCGACCCGCCAAGTCCAAGGGCTTCAACCGCATCAATTACATGGCAACAACTCATATCCTCGGCGAGTCCTGAGAAGTTTTTAACTCCCCAGCGAGTGCCAATTTTCAAATGGAAGTCACACCAGGTCTTTCAAAGATCCTCACAACATCATTTATGATCCCGACACAACGCTCTCCCTCAATGGTTTTCCTTAGAGCCTTTCCTAGATGGTTTATCCCCACAGAGTTCATTCGGGACCCCAGCAAGTCGGAGTTCGTCACTCCCTAGCCGAACCCATCAACGTCAACCTGGTTGGAAGTCATTACCAGACAATATCTTGAAATAAGCCGGATGTTTCAGACTATTTCCCTCCGTCGATCATTTGGCCGCCAATGGCTGGCGAGCCTCAAAAATCACCTTCAACATATATGGCGAGCCTTTGTACGCAAACAAGACGCAATTCAAGGACATATCCCGAAGATGCCTCAGGTATGACTCCTTCCTACGGCTAGCGAGCCTCAAAACGCACGTTCAACATAGCTGGCGGGCCTTTGTGCGCACACAAGAAGCAATTCAAGGACATATCCCGAAGATGCCTCAGGTATGACTCCTTCCTATGGCTGGCGAGCCTTAAAACGCATCACCTTCAACACCGGCTGGCAAACCTTTGCGCGCAAAAGATTCAAGGACGTATCCCGAAGATGCCTCAGGTATGACTCCTTCTTATAGCTGGCGAGCCTTTATACGTTGTCTAATGGACTTTAAATGACTCGAACCGAAAGTCGACAGACTCTAAACTGTTCCCGATGGCAGGTCCTTGACTCGAATCCCCGAGTCGCCTCGACGTCGCCCTTCCCGACGGGAGGTCCTTGGCTCAAACCCTTTTGAGTTGCCTCGACGTCGCAATGGTCTTCAGGTTGTAATCTTCGATTGCCCTGGACATACTTTGACTTTTGTCCTATCCAAGCCTCAGTCAAAGTGGGGGCTCTATAGATACCCAGTATCTGCACCTTCCAAAAACCACCCGATGATGATCGAACTATAACGTTTTTTTGATATGCGTGTGTGGATTGGTTATACATGAGACGGTTTAATCCACTACTCGGATATGAAAAATTATTTCAAAAGTTTTCTAACTTCATTTGCATTAAAATAACACTATTTAGAGTTAAAACCGTCTTCGGACCCAAAACCAACTCAGAAACCCGCAACTCGAGTCAATCTGAGTCAACCCGAGTCAACCCAAATCCCGAATGTCAAAAATGATTCCATGAATGCCTTTATCATGTCATTTCCATTAAAATGACCCTAATTAGACTCAAAACCGACACCGGGCCAAACACCGACTCAGAAACCCGCAACTCGAGTCAACCTGAGTCAAACCGAGCCAAACCAAATCTCGAATGTCAAAAATAATGCCATGAATGTCTTTATCATGTCGTTTCCGTTAAAATAACCATAATTAGAGTCAAAACCGACACCGACCCAAAAACCGACTCGAAATTCAAATCCCGACTCACACGGGTCAAACCCGAGTCAAAGACACAAATTACTTACCCCAAGTAACACAAATAATCTTATTAGATGCCCATATTGTTACACGACATCTCATTTCAATACTGTTGGGGCTGGTGTCTTTAACAGTTAGTGCAAGGACTTATAAACCTCTAAAAGGATCAAAGGGCATACTTTAGTATTATTATCAGTTGATCCACGTTTATCAATAACGGTTGGCTTGCTAGATAAGTTTGACGTTATTGTCATACAGATGGCGGTGATCAACTGGTCCCTAAAAGTCACACCTATAGGATACGTTCGAGAGATGTGACGGTATGAAAATACTGTCATGTAGATGCCAAATATTGACTAACCAGTTAGTCTGAGTTATTTGACTAGTAATTAGTCAAATATGTGATGTTGAGATATTATATTTAATACGGATTAAATATCATGGGCTAAGGCGAATTAACCAGTTAATTCGTAAAATTAAATATACGTGATTTATATTTAATTAAATGTATATTAAAAATAATTATACAATCTTGTTTTGTCGGACACGAATTAATAATTCAGCCTAACCCGTATTATTAGCCGATGCCTTAATTTCCGATAACCGATAATGTGATTTATAATCGACCACGTCATATACACTTAGCGAGTGATGGACCGGACCGCGAGTTTAAGTGAAGAGAAAATGAAAAGCCCATACGGGCTCCTCTCACTCGGTTTGGCCGAGAATCACCAAGACAAAAGGAGAGCTTCCTCCTCTTGTCTAACCTAATTCATTCTTGCTGAAAATTTAGGGTTTCGAAAAAGAGCATTCTTCTCTGGAGAAACCGAGATCTCACATCTCAAGCAAACTCACATCAGTTCTCCCAATATTGCAAGGCAATCGGAGAACACTGTTCTAGCACAAGGGCATATCTCGGACAAAGTCTTGGGTGCAACGATTAGGAGGAAATCTGCTTAGATTTCTGTTCTTTACGCCGCAATTTAAAGGACCCGAGGTTGATTTCTATACACTTATCGTTTCTATTGTATTTTATGTTTTATGACAATAATCACATGTTTAAATTTACGTTATAGTCCTAAATTTAAAGGGTAGTATACGGATATTTACCCACAAGTGGTATCAGAGCGAGGCCACGTAATTTTTCCATGTGTTTTTCATAAAACGGTTTTGAAACGATGATTTTCTGCATCGGATTCCGTGCCATGTATACACGGCTGATTAGGGTTATTGTTCTTGTTGAAACCGTGTCATGTATTACACGGTAATTTCATCTTTTTCGATTTGGTTTTTTTTGCATATTGTTGTTTTATACAGAGATTATAACAATATGTCATGTTTTGTCAATTGTCAAATTTGTTTTGATGCGTTTTTGATCGAATTTGCAATTGATTTTGTCTGAAGATATGTTTTCACGAGGGTTTGGAATTTTTCAGAAATTTTTGTACTCGATCGAACAAAATTTCAATCGATCGAGTGTTTTTTTTGCTTGTTTTTGCTCGATCGAGTCCCTGTTGTACTCGATCGACCCCCTTCTAAACCCTGCTGCTCGATCGAGTTGTCCTCGTACTCGATGGAGTAGTTTTGCTGATATAGGTACTCGATCGACCACCAGTTTAGTCGATCGAGCACCTCCTGATTAGCATACCTCTCGATCGACTTGCAGTTCAGTCGATCGAGCCCTCCTGTCCCTCGATCGAGCACTTATGTCCCTGGATCGAGGGATTTCGTCTTTAACAGCTTTGAAAATTTGCTTCTTTTGATTTAAATTTTCTTTTGGCTTCAATATGTACTTTATCCGGATATAGTACACTCGCTATGATTGTGAAACGGTTCACACACGTACCAATAAGTTATTTTAAATTGTATTTAAAGTAACGGATTATAATAGATTAAAATTAAATGATAGAAGCGGTTTTATCACACGAATTTTAATCATTAAAAGGTGGTTTGGATAAATTTAACATAATTACGGAATTATGTCACGAATGAATTTGTTTTTAGTTGATGCATCTTTATTTATCGTTAATTTATGAATCTTTGTGAATGCCTTTTTATTACGTATTTAATTTTTACAATCAATTGTAACTTAGTGTGGCCTTAGTAGAACGTGTTACCGTAATGATGGAACACGGTCTTGGTTGTATTTTGAGATCTCGTATCTCCGTTTTGGATTTTTCACTTGTAATTACAGTTTTAATTAGAATGTAAATAGGTTTATATTTTGTAATTTTAAATTGTAATTTTTGAGAAGACCAAAGATGGAGACCGGATGCTCACTCCCGCTACTTGGATCAAGATGGAACATCAAGACAAGCTTTTCGGGTCCAACGGTGGATTCCAAAGTTGTATTATGTTCTTATACTAGGATAGGCCACACTAGGATATTTTTATTTACGTATTGCATTCCTTTATTTATTTATTGTTACGATAATTTGCATCATATTCCGCCTAAAAACCAAACCACCTAATTATTGCATGAAAACTGATACATATAGAGGTCACGAGTTAGTTTTCATTGACATTCTCATGTCACACGCGTTAAAGCCATCATCTAAATTAATTCGTTCACGACAGACGCTAGTTATTCGTTCACTTAAAATGAATTAAAACTTAGTTGATGGGATCTTCCTCGTATAAACTAAAATTGAGAACGGTCTTTTTAGGTCAAACTCCAATGAGTCCCTTCTTCGTCGGTAGGCATACTATGACCCCTTCTACGTCGGGTAAGTTGGAACCGATTGACCTATTTTATCTCAACACTGTGGTCACTTGTACGATCCTGTGACTATGGTGGACTATAGATAGGATTTACGGAAATCTATCGACCAAGAGTTCTTCCGGAAGAATTAGCTAAACAGTTGGCTTATCAATTTACAGAAATTGAGTCTTGGGATCACTTGTGTCTTTCTTGAGGGAGATCAATTATGCAAGTGCAAGAGTCTACATGTTTAAAATGAATTTTAAAATAGACTTAAATCACCTCGATGAGTTGCTTATTTCGTTTTGTTTTTCTTTCTTTTTCAGTGTAGATCACGTTTTAAATCGCTAAACATCAAATGGCTGGTTCAAGTGATAACCCAATGCCAAGTGCCACATTGGACCGTGAGTCCTGGCTTAGGATCTTCATGAGTCGGATGAATCGGTCCACTCGATCGAAGAATGACGGATCCAACTTCGCGGATCGGGAGGCGGCATTACGGAATTGCCGCCGCCGACGGAAAGCTCGGATATCGCTTGAGCCCATGCCGTTAAACCCAGGTCCCACGGCCTGGAATTAACGAAATCAACAAGTATAACGATTTCGCTTTAGAAGTCAAAAGTGCGGTAAAGAACGTACTTATTTTTGCAATGGAACCCAATTTGCAGAAACGCTTCATAGCCCAAGGTGCAAACAAGATTTTCACCACGCTCACTAAGGAATTCTCGAAAGCGCCGAGAATCGTGACCTATGAGCATACCACTCGCTTCTTTGATGCGAGACTCCAGAAGGGCCAACCGGTTAGCCCACACATTCTCAGCATGATTGAGAATGTCGAGAAGTCGGAGACCTTTAAGCGTAACATCAGCGAGAACATTGTTATCGACCGCATGCTTCACTCACTCCACGATGGTTTTTCGCAATTTAGAGCGAATTACTATATGAATGATTTGAAGAAAACTCCCCATGAACTGCACTCCCTCCTCGTACAGACCGAGAAGGACATGAAGTGCAGTGGGAGCTCGAAACAGGATGTTCTCGTTGTGTCAAACAAAGGGAAAGGTAAGGGCAAAGCTCAGGCAAACCTAACAAAGAGGTAAGGCGAAGTTCAAGAAGTCGGGTTCGGGGAAGAGTGGTCCTGGTGAGGCGAGTAACTCATCGGGCATGACAAAGAGCAAGAGTGAAAACATGGAATGCCACCATTGCCACATGACTGGGCATTGGAGACGCACATGTCCTGTTTATCATGAGGACTTAAAGGCGGTCGTGTTAAAACCTGTTGGTATGTCTTCTCTCTCTTCTACTTTTATTCATATGATTGAGATTAACCACGCAAGTTACGGAACTTGGGTACTTGATACTGGTTGTGGTTCTCATCGGTGTAATCATGTGCGGGGGCTCGAAACATCGAACCCCTCGTAAAGGGTGAGGTGGACTGCGTGTCGGGAATGGAGCAAGAGTAGCTGCCATCTCCAAGGGGACATATGTGATCCAGCTTCCTAGCGGATTTGAGTTATCATTATATGATTGCTATTATGTACCCAGTCTTTCTAAAAACATTATTTGTTTTGCGCTTGATAAACTTGGTTTTTCATTTGTAATAGAGAATAATTCTTGCATTTTCTCATTACACAATATGATTTATGGCAAGGCAGTCTCCATGAATGGAATTTATGTTTTAGATCAGACCAACGAAATATTACACGTAATGAATAAAAGGTTAAAGGTTGGTGACAAAGATCAAACGTATCTATGGCATCGCCGCATGGGACACATTAATGAGAAACGCGTAAAACACTCATCAAACATGGAGCTATCTCGGCCTTTGATTTTCAATCATTTGGCACGTGTGAATCATGTCTCATCGGTAAGATGACTCGGATTTCCTTCAAAGGTGTTGGAATGCGCGCTGCTGACCTATTAGGGCTCATACACACGGATGTATGTGGTCCCATGTCAATCACCGCACGAGAAGGCTATAGGTATTTTATCACTTTCACGGACGATTTGAGTAGATATGGCTATGTCTACTTAATGAAGCACAAAAGTGAATCCTTTGAGAAATTCAAGGAATACCAAAATAGGGTACGTAACCCGTTGGGTAGAAAGATAATAACACTGCGTTCGGATCGTGGTGGCGAGTATCTTTCTCACGAGTTTGATCAACACCGAAGGACCGTGGGATTGCCCTACGTTAACTCCACCTGGAACACCTCGGTTGAATGGTGTGTCCGAACGGAGAAATCGAACACTACTTGATATGGTTCGATCCATGATGAGTCACACGGTTTTACCTGATTCATTATGGGGTTATGCTCTTTTGTCAGCCGCTCTAATACTTAACCGAAGTCCGTCTAAAGCTGTTGACAAGACTCCATATGAACTATGGAAGGGAACGGTCCCTAACTTGTCCTTTATACGGGTTTGGGGCTGCGAGGCTTATGTCAAGTGGAGACACGAGGATAAGCTCGGCCCGCGATCGGTCAAGACATACTTTATAGGTTATCCTAAAGGAACACGTGGTCATTACTTCTATTCGCCAACCGAACAACGCGTTTTTGTTGCGGCTAGTGCGACATTCTTAGAGAAGGAATTTCTCGAGAATGCAAAGAGTGATAGAACTTTCGACCTGTCGGAGATTCCAGAACCAAACACCGAGCAACCATTGGAGGAACCAATTCCTTCAATCCCGGCTGCGGTGAATATTCCTGAGGAACCTAGGAGGTCGGGAAGAGTCTCTATTCCTCCGGACAGATACATCGGTATGGTCGAGGAACATGACATAGATGACGTTCTACTCTTAACGAGTAGTGAACCCGCAACCTATAAAGGTGCCATGACCGATTCGACTCAAAGCTATGGCTTGAGGCCATGCAATCCGAGATGGACTCCATGTATGAGAACAACGTGTGGGATCTTGTTGACTTACCTGCTAAGGTTCGTCCCCTTCAATGCAAATGGCTTTACAAGATAAAGCATTCTGTGGAAGGTCAGCAAGATATCTACAAAGCACGACTAGTTGCTAAAGGTTTCACCCAAGTGCCAGGTTTGCACTACGATGAGATTTTTGCACCCGTAGTTATCTTTGCGTTCCATTCGGATTATCTTAGCGATCGCCGCTTTTCATGACTATGAAATTTGGCAAATGGATGTGAAAACCGCCTTCTTAAACGGCTTTTTGGAGGAAGAGTTGTACATGGTACAACCCGAAGGTTTCATCGATCCAGCACATCCTAAGAAAGTGTGCAAGCTTAAGCGTTCCATTTATGGACTTAAGCAAGCATCAAGGAGTTGGAATCATCGCTTCGACCAAGTGATAAAAGAAAATGGATTTACTCGATCTGTCGAGGAACCATGTCTATATATCAAGTCGAGTGGGAGCAAGATTGTCTTCCTAATATTGTATGTTGACGACATACTCCTGATTGGGAATGACATACCTCTCTTAACTTCGGTGAAAGTATGGTTGAAAAACCATTTCCAGATGAAAGATCTGGGAGAGGCACAAAGAATTCTAGGCATCCGTATCTATCGAGATAGATCACGACGGATGTTATCTCTCAGTCAGGAGTCTTACATAGACAAAGTCCTAGAGAGATTCAGCATGACTAACTCCAAGAAGGGGTTCCTTCCCATGTCCCCAGGGGTGCATTTGAGCAAGTCTCAGGCACCAGAGACACCGGAAGAGAAAGAGCGCATGACACGGATTCCTTATGCTTCGGCTATAGGATCAATCATGTATGCCATGATATGCACACGTCCGGACGTGGCATATGCATTGAGTATGACAAGTCGATTCCAACAGCAACCAGGTGAACCACATTGGTTGGCTGTCAAGAACATTCTTAAGTACCTACGGAGGACTAAAGATTGGGCTTTGACTTATGGAGGCGAACAAAAGCTATGCGCAACCGGTTACGCAGATGCTAGCTTCCAAACGGATCGTGATGACTCGAAATCTCAGTCAGGATTCGTTTTTACTCTTAATGGCGCTGCAGTCAGCTGGAAGAGTTCGAAACAAACTGTTACAGCAGATTCTACGACTGAGTCCGAGTACTATGCCGCGTCTGAAGCAACAAAGGAAGCGATATGGATGCGTCAATTCTTACATGGACTATCTGTAGTGCCTAGTTCGAATGACCCGATCACCATCTATTGCGACAATAGTGGTGCCATCTTCCAAGCTAAGGAGCCAAAGTCTAGCAACAAATCTAGACATGTACAACGGAAAGCTCATCTAATCCGGGATTACGTGGAGCAAAAGGAAGTAGTGATAGAAAAGATTGCTACAGATGATAACATAGCAGATCCTCTCACTAAAGCATTACGACAAGATAAGCATGAAGGGCACGTAAATTCCATGGGAATCAAACGTGTTCCTGAGTTGTAGTACTCTTTTATGGATCAGATTCATTCTCCTTTGTACTCTATACGACATCATCGTTTTGATATTTTATATATATATTTTGTTTTTCATGTGGAATTGTACGACAATTTTGAACACCACAAAGTGAACTGAACAAACATCATATCTTGTTAGTCCTTAATTGCCCACATGAGTGATAACTCGGCAATTATTTCGTGACGTTGGTTGATGGTGGGTTCAACGAGCCATAAGTCAACAAAGGTTGTGACCAATCACAGAGGCGATTTATACGGATATTTCGTAGGACACAATTGTGACATCGATGTGGAGTCCTAAATGTTTTATAACATTCGTTGCCCGGTCGTGGATAGGACTTCCATGGTGATCCTAAGAGTCGATTCTTAGACTATCGATGTTGTCTCTTGAGACTACGGCAGATTTTGGGTGACTTTGGTTTCTTTCTCACGGTCATCCGTAACAGGGGGCCAAGTAGATTTTTTTCTGGGTCATTTCATCTTTGTGCTTAGATCGGAAGGAGTCGAGTTGAAGGAAATATTCAGCCTTTATCAGTTACTCGATATTTCTCAGGGCCACTCGAGGAGTCAGAATCGAAATGCATGGCCATGCTCGGATACGGATTCGTTTTATCGGTTAAGTTACTCTCTAGTCGGGGAAACCACTCTTGATACGGATCGATTGTAAAATACGACCTTTGTGGATCCAGATCTGCAAATTGTTTTACATTGAGTGGGAGAAATTTTAAATGAATATGAGAATCGGTTATCGCACCTACACTTGTTCGGACAAGTGGGAGTTTGTTGGAGCTTGTGTCCTCCAGTTAGTGCGGATAACGTCATTGCACATACACTTGTACGGACAAGTGGGAGCTTGTTGGGGCTGGTGTCCTTAACAGTTAGTGCAAGGACTTATAAACCTCTAAAAGGATCAAAGGGCATACTTTAGTATTATTATCAGTTGATCCACGTTTATCAATAACGGTTGGCTTGCTAGATAAGTTTGACGTTATTGTCATACAGATGGCGGTGATCAACTGGGCCCTAAAAGTCACACCTATAGGATACGTTCGAGAGATGTGACGGTATGAAAATACTGTCATGTAGATGCCAAATATTGACTAACCAGTTAGTCTGAGTTATTTGACTAGTAATTAGTCAAATATGTGATGTTGAGATATTATATTTAATACGGATTAAATATCATGGGCTAAGGCGAATTAACCAGTTAATTCGTAAAATTAAATATAAGCGATTTATATTTAATTAAATGTATATTAAAAATAATTATACAATCTTTGTTTTGTCGGACACGAATTAATAATTCACTAACCCGTATTATTAGCGATGCCTTAATTTCCGATAACCGATAATGTGATTTATAATCGACCACGTCATATACACTTAGCGAGTGATGGACCGGACCGCGAGTTTAAGTGAAGAGAAAATGAAAAGCCCATACGGGCTCCTCTCACTCGGTTTGGCCGAGAATCACCAAGACAAAAGGAGAGCTTCCTCCTCTTGTCTAACCTAATTCATTCTTGCTGAAAATTTAGGGTTTCGAAAAAGAGCATTCTTCTCTGGAGAAACCGAGATCTCACATCTCAAGCAAACTCACATCAGTTCTCCCAATATTGCAAGGCAATCGGAGAACACTGTTCTAGCACAAGGGCATATCTCGGACAAAGTCTTGGGTGCAACGATTAGGAGGAAATCTGCTTAGATTTCTGTTCTTTACGCCGCAATTTAAAGGACCCGAGGTTGATTTCTATACACTTATCGTTTCTATTGTATTTTATGTTTTATGACAATAATCACATGTTTAAATTTACGTTATAGTCCTAAATTTAAAGGGTAGTATACGGATATTTACCCACAAATACCACAAACCAAACAATGGATGGAGAATTGGACACGTCCAAATTGAAAGGGACAATACACCTATTTGTATCATAAGGTAGCTCGCGCCTCTTTAGGCATGCCCTTTGCAAGCAAGCAAACCTAACCGGCTTGCTACCATCCCCATTTCTCTATAAATACCCACCATCACACACCATAAAACGCGCGAGAGTCCGCCCCCTCCTTCTCCCTTAAACATCTAGACCCGACTTCCTAAGCCACAAAATCGACACGTGTTTACGACCTACCGATCGTAAACACAAGCCTTAAACATTTTGTTTGGTACCGTCGCCGTGCATTCGACCGACCCATTTGACCCACTCAATTCATCAATCAACATGTTTTAATTAACATATTTCAACATATTTTCAAAACAAAATCCTTTTTTAAGACAATCTTTTAAACTTCTTTAATCGTGAGTAATCGCTACGAGAAAACCGTTTCTAAAGTCGTCTACGTCGCAAACATCAATACACGTAAGTTTGAGGGTTTAAATATCTCATTTATTTCATGTCCTTGCTGTTTTTATGAGTTTATATGCATGAATAATGCATAACACGATTCAGATATAGGTTAGACGAGCCAAAACCGAGTTTTGGACTGAGACAGAAGCCCCATGCTATGCAAAGAGGCTCGCACCTTAATGGGGTGTCCAGGTCAGACTCAAACGTGTTTGAGTTCGTCTTTCCTTCAACACTTTCTTTTATTTTTACTTCTTTCCTTTTACGGTTTTTACCATTTCAAATATTTCAAATCATTTTTTTATGACAAGCTTTTTAGCCATAAATTATAATCACCTTTGGTTCCATATACCATGACGGTTTAATCCGTGACTCGGTGATGTTAATTGGTTAATTACATTTTAAAGGAATTCCTTTTCTTTTATTTACCATTTTAATTCATTTTTATCATAAACATATTTTGACCATTACAAAAATTATCCTTGGTTCTTTATACCATGGCGGTTTAATCCGTGACTCGATGATATTATTGGTCAATTACATTTTAATGGGTATTTTAACACCCTTTTCTTTTATTTACCATTTTGCTCATTTATTTACATTTGCAAACATATTAGTCATAATTCATAATCATCCTTGGTTCTTTATACCTTGTTGGTTTAATCCGAGTACGATGACAAACTTGACTAATTATAAATAATTGAACTTAACATAATTAGTTCAAATCAAACATTTTCCTTTTACACATTTTAATATGCTTTCCAAACTTGCAAAAACGACAACGAATATTACTAACATATTAGTAATTATTCCGAGTCATGCAAATCATACTTCCAATTCATTAATCACAAAAAACGGTTTTAAATAACCTTTTAACAACCTTTTAAAATGGTTTTAAACAACCTTTTTACAACCAGGAGACGACCCCTTGGGTCGTCATATGACTCGTGCCCCAAGAGGCCGTCTGTTTTCATATTTCAAAACCTGGACAGGCCCCATTCTCTCGCCAATAGGCTCGCGCCCCAATGGGGCTGCCTGGCACTGTTCTGTCTCATTTTGATACTTGTCTAAGATGATCCCGATTACTGTTAATCTGAATACATGACAGATCAGATTGACAAGCTTACGTTTTTACACTTTGTCATTTGACACCCTTTTCAATAAATGGATCGTGTTAAGCATCATAACCCGAACTTGGTAAATGGATGTTTAATTTCCGTTTTCACATGCAAATCAATCTAAATCCAACTTTGACACCAATTTCTTGGTACATGCATAAACAACCGACTTAGGAAATATTCATATGTTAGGTTAAGACTTTTGGATGCGCATTCATGCATTTTCACCGTTTTATCAAATCTTGCAATTAAACAACCACGATCGATCAGTAGAGGCCGCTAACGCGGGCGGGATTGGGTGTCCAATTAAAGGGCTTCCCAATACGTACCCTCACCCCTCACCCCTTACTCAGAACCTTTGGATAGTGGATGGCCTTATCCAGGGCGCACGAGAGTTATTTTAGGCATAGAATGCTAAAAGGGGGACGAGTCCTTATCTTTAGTACCTATGTCAAACACCGCTTTTTGCCTTGGTTGACCTTGGTATAAAGTGGATTTCGAACGTGTTCCGGGCATCCCACAAATTCTTGGTGGCGACTCCGAACATCTCTAATAGTTTCGAGACCTTTACCGAGACGAACGACTGATCTAAAGCGATCCTGTCGAAAGCATTTCTACGCCACCGAGCGTGGCTTTCTAGACCGCTGCATGTCCACAGATTGGCTTGGCGTGCAGGTGGCCCGTGACCGTAGATCGGTAGGTGGCCCAAATCCATAGACCGGCCTATGGCCCATGTCCACAAGTAATATAGGCCATACATATCATGTTTGGAGTTGATTTTGTGATTTTCACTCAAAAATTTGCCTTAAAACTCTTTCTTAAAAGTGTCCCAAATCGAAATTCGTCTTATATTACTGTGAAATTGTTAATATATTGAGCTATTTAGAAGTCATGATTTTCAAAAGTAGTAGTGGTAATGATAATTGGTGCTCTACATGTCAAATATTTTACAGCTGTGAGACCGTCTGAGAATGAAATTGAGAATTTATGCTAACGATTTCTGGTTTGCTGGTGAAAGTGTGTACTTAGTAGCTCTTTTACGTGAACATACATGATTGTTTTACATATTTTCATGTATATGTAGTTTTGTGCATTTAAGTTATGTGTTGAAAACAGATGCCGAGACCAATCGTGGGAACCCGACAGAGCAAAAGGGGAATGGCTTCTGAGCCCGAGGTAGGAGAGGGGAGTGGACCCGTAGTCCCGGCAGTATCCGAATACCCGTCTATAGTCTTTGTGGATTTCACACAAAGGGGTAATTTTGTCGCTTTGCAACAACGGAAGATGAGACCTACCCGGTGTATAGACACCGTTCTCTTAACTGACTTAGGGATTGAGACAGATGTCAGGCACATCTTTGAGACTTTGGGGATGTTAGGACTATACTGTCTCAGGAAAAATTCTTACGCCTTTTTTACCCTTGAGTTCATGAGTTCGTTTAAATACGACGCGGTGGGACAAACTGTGGAGTTTCGCCTTATGAACACGAGTTTTCTGTTGACAATGGATATGTTTGCAACCCACCTTGGCTTGGCTAAGCCTACCAAAGGAGCTCTCCGTGATATTCCTTCTGAGTGTGGGGTTAGTAGCCTCATGTCGTGCTTTACCGGTAAATCAGCTCCTACTTCGAGTAACATGTTAATCAATGATGTTCAACATGTCACTTTGAAGATCTTTCTTCGTGCCTTGACGTGTCTGCTCTACGAGAGGAAGGATGTGAGTAAGTTGAACTCACATGAGTTGATGTTCTTGATGTCTTATCTTCACCCTACCCGGTCACAACCTGTCACCTTTAGTGCCCGTGCCTTTGTTTGTGCCAGTCTAGCTCCAATGGCCCGTCTGACACTAGATTTCTGAGTTGTGATGCCATTGCCACACGTCTAGCAGAGAGGTTGACATCCTTTGAGGCCTCCTTGGCCTATACTCCTTTGACTACCATGGTGCCTACCTTGGACCGCGACTACTTCTTCGACCAGAAATGGTTGAGAACCTTAGCGGATGAGAGTTTGGCATGGAGAGTATGGGGTATCAGTTGGATGCGGTTACCAGCTCCTGATCACCTACCTGCGACTGAGCCTTTACCACCGCCTGTTATAGCTGCCGATTCTGACGATGAGAAGGAGGGGCGTCCACCAGTACAGACGTTCCTCATTGACCCGGAGATCCTACAGGTTATGCCCGAGTCGAGGAAGGGGAAGAATTTAAGAGCTGAGGAGGACCGGACTAGAATGGGGAGGGGGCCACGCAGAGTGAGGGAGAGGGTGGCTGAGACTCAGCCAGTGCAGCCGGAGCAGCCAGTGCCGCCACAGTACCAGTTCCTTGGCTACCCTTCTTTTGATAGCCCAGACGTGCGTGAGAGCTACCTTTCAGAGAGAGTATATTCTACCCTGATACTTAGGAACTTGCATGAGATGGCTTATGATCAGGGGTATGGGACCATGGGACCTCAGCCGGTTTGGTAGAGAGGAGTCGGGGACAGCAGTGGTGTTCCACTCTTATGATGTGGATATGTCTACTTGGGGAGAGCCTCAGCCGTAACCTTATGGTTGTTTGGCCCCTTGGCGGATGGGAGCAGGTGCTGTTGTTGGTGGTGGTGCGGGTCAGACAGCGACTGGAGCGGGTACCTCAGGAGGTGGTGGTGATGATGCGGTGATGGACGAGCAGCAGCAGGAGTGATATACTCCATTTATTTTCTTATGTTTCATGATTGGTAGTGGATTTTATCTCGTTTTCAGTTGGTACTTTCTTGGATGTTCGGTTTGTATGGTTGGTCATAAGGCCGTATTTTAAATATTGTTAGACTTTTATGCAGGATTTGGGGGTCGGGCTAGCATCCCGACTCGTATTTATATGGTTATATACCTTATGTTTGATGTTCAGGGGACTTTTTCGACCTGTGGGAACTAGGTCGAGTGCCCTTTACTCGATCGAGTAGCTGTAGATGTGTTGTTGGAGGGGTATTCTGATCTCGGGCTACTCGATCGAGTAGCTGATGAACTCGATCGAGTAGGGCCAGCTCGATCGAGTGCCTGACCAACTCGATCGAGTGTCATTGTTACAGGTACACTTCGATTTTAGAATTGTTTGAATCATCATATTTTTGGATAATTCTACATTAATCTTTATTGTTGGTGTTTCGTAACATGGTTTAGCTTTACCGTTGGTTTTGTAAATGTGTGTGGTCGTCTTATGAATGTAGTTCTCAATTTTATGCGGTATATATGGGTCGGAATGATGAAATAAATCAATGAGGAACCGTAATGCGTGGTGGTATTGTCCCAAGTTGATAATTATATACATATGTATATCTATATCTTGTGGGTCGTGGTTAAGTAATGCCTAGAAAGTGTTGATTCTGTCATAAGTCGGATATGCATTTTGATCAATTCACACGGTTCTTAGTGGTATTTGTGTTACCTCGTAATCTGGATGCGGTCAAGTTGGATAAATCGAATACTTTGTTTATAATATTGTCGATTGGTCGGTATGGCTGTATAACAAATAGTTGTTATATTTACCGCTAGTTTGTATCGATATATCCACAATGTATTACGTAATATCGGTGATTTTATGTTGTATGAGTTGTGATTAAGTAATGTCAAGGAGTAGGTTTTGTTAGCATGAATCAATGTTGTTTTGGTGGTTTATGAGTAATGTCAAAGTAATGTCGTCTGTATCGGTTTGAGGGTCAGGGAAGTTGTGTGACGGTGAACGTCGGGGACGAAGTTTCTTTTAAGAGGGGAAGAGTAGTGTCGCAAAAGAAAAATGATGTAATTATAACAATTTTGCGGTATTTTTGTGGTATTTTGAGGTATGTGAATGACTGTTTGAGTAGTTTTATATGATTGTTTTGGATAGCTTCATGATGATTATAATGCAATTGAGTAGGAATTTATAATTGTTAAATGAAATAGCATGTTGTATACTTTATTTTGGTAAATATTCGCTATGATGACTTGAGAATTCAATGTTATTAGCAAAGTTGTGTTGAAAGGTCAGAGTAATCGAGTATAATGAAACATATGTAGTATGAGTCAGGAACATGTGTTGTTGTGAATTTGTGATAAAACTGTTGGGTTGTGTGTCTTGTAAGTGGTAATTTTTGGACGGTGATGAATGAAAGTATAGTCTCGTAGTTGTATTAATGCATGTTTGAGTAATATGATGTGGTGGTGTAAGTGATAGTCGAGTTGGTTGTCTTTATGGTTGGTATGTGTTCAGTAATTCAAAAAGAAAGTGGTAACTCGTTGAGGATTGTGTGTGTGTGTAGAGTGTTAGGTAGTTAATGATGATGATGTTTGATGAACATACGTAGTGGGATAGTATTGCTAAACGGTTTTGTTGACCTGCGTCGGGTAAACGGTGGTGTTGATTTTGGTGTCTTTGTCGGGTGGTTCGGGAGAGGAGGAGTCGAACTTCGGGGACGAAGTTCTTTTTAAGAGGGGAAGACTGTAATACCCGTCCTTTTAGGGACCCATTGACTGACGTTGACCGACCTTAGTGATATGTCTTAGTCTTTGGGAAGCCTTACGAGCGTTGGCTGATGAGGTGGTAAGCTTTGAGTGAGTGGTACTCGATCTAGTCAAGGCTACTCGATCGAGTAGATTGAGTACTCGATCGAGTAGGGGTCACTCGATCGAGTTCGTTAGTTACTCGATCGAGTAGCTTCTTTACAGCGGGGATTTATAATCGTGTTTTGGTAGAATCGCAAATCATTTCCGCCTCTTCCCAAAAACCTAAAAGTCGTCTCTCCTTCTTCCCTTCACCCTAGTTCTTTCCATGGAAGCCTTTGAGGATGCTTGTGCCGTACGGATAGGTTGTTTGAGTTGGGTAGCGGTCTTGATGTTGGGAAATGTGTCCTCAACAATAGTGCGATCACATGATTTAAATATCATTATTAAATCTCATTTTAAAAATACATGTGGGATGTAATATTTTACAGTCAACTGGTCCACACATATCGGTAATGATTGGCTGACTAGAGTTTGACATTACTGTCGTGCGACGGTGGTGATCAGTTGATCCCCTTAGGTCATACCTATAGGGAAATACTCTTAATTGATAATTTAATTGATCGTATACCGATACGAGTTAATTAAATTGCTTAAAATTGACGGATGATTTTGTGAGTATAATTTACGTATCTTATTGTAAATATGATTAAATGAGACACGGTCTAAGTAATCGAATTATTTTATTACTTAGATGAAATTATTGTTTAAAGAAACAATTGAAACGGAATGAATAAATTATTATAAATACAGAATGTTGTAGTTTATAATTTGGAAACATTTTTGGTAAAGTAATTACGAATTACTAGTCGATTTTGTAAATGACATATTTTATGAATATGTTGATTTTTAATATGTTAAAAATACATTACATTGTAACATGTCATGTAACATGTTACATGTGACAAATTTGACAAAAGACAAAATAAATCGGATTCTCCATTTTATGCTAAAACCGAAAATAAGGAGTTAGTGGAATAAAATTGTGTTAATTGTTTAGTGGTAGACACAATGATAAAAGCTAACTAGTAGGCTTGCATGCCTAGTCTCTTGTGAAGAGCAAAGATGAAAGCTATTGGGCAACCTACCCAAGGCCAATTTTCGGCCACTCCACATGAAAGGAGAAAAGAGCTTTTCTCTTAGATCATTCATTCATTCTCCCCATCTAATTTTCTAGTGTAAGAAAATTCATAAAAACTCTCTACAATTTATGAGAATTCTAGAGAAATAAACTCACAAAATTACTATCTCTTGAACCGAAATTCCAAGAGTAAAATCATTGATTTTGTGTCAATTTTATTGTAAAACTAATATTATTACTAGATCTAAATAGTATTGGTTTATTAAGATGTATTCCTTGGGTATATGCTTTTGGGAGGGATTCTACACTTGAATCCTTGTTCTTCCATTTGGAAAGCTCAAGAACAAAAGAGAAGGAGATCTCTTTTGTGCCCATAATACCGAAACATCCATTGTAAGAATATGATTTCTTCTCTTTTTGTTTATTTGTTTGCATGCATAAAATCCACATTTAATTTTATGACAAATTAATTTCGACATATATGAGTATGTTAGTATGTATATAGATCTACATTTCCTTCAATTGGTATCAGAGCCACGGTTGTTTGCATGCAAATTGGTTAAAAGTTTTTCCAAGTTATAAGAATAACAAATAAAACTTGTAAAATTTGTGTTATTATGAGATATCACTAAATTAATCCATGCATGTTAATATTTCTGGTCCTAAAATGTTTTAGGATATTTTGGTTAATTTTACGGATTTTTATTGTTCATATTTCTCTATAATGACATTTAAATGTGATTTTATGAGTAAAAATGTCATTTTTGGTCGAAAATTAGCTATACTTCGAATTTTAAGTTGGTTTTTGGATATGTTGTTACATATATTATTTTGAGATAACCTGTAAATTTTCATAATTTTTGGACTTGTTATGCTCGAAAAATGAATTTTTCATTATTAAATAAGGATTTAAGAGAAAAATAGGTTAATATGAGTTAAATTTCGAATCTGGTCATAGAAAATTAATATGTTGTCACATGCAATTTTACAAGATGTGTGTAAAATAATTGGCTATAAAGAAGTCTTTTAGCATGATTTATGAATTTTTAAAGAAAAATAGCATAAATAGTGACATTATTAGTGAAAATTAATAAAACATAATCTATGACTTAGGAAAAACGTCTAATGTTGCATTTTATTATCTTTTTCAGATCTAAAATTGAAAAGTTAGTGAAAATAATTTTTCCATGTTTTTATGATTATTTTATTATAAATTGATAAACCGCAACATTGTTTTTCCCGAAAAATTTCGAAATTTTTAACCTAAGATTTTGAACATTATGAGTGTCATGAAATTTTTCCAGAATGTTCATGAGTTTAAATTTCAAATTTTGAATTATTTGAAATTTTTTGATTTATTTGAAGTTTAATAGCTTATTTTTGTAATTTTTGGTCCATTTATGAACAATTTTGTAAATAAAGGTTAATTATGGTCAAATTATTAGTGAAGACTATATTTTGAGTCCTAAGAGGTTAGGGTAATTAACTTATGCATAAATATGAGTTTATGTATTTTTGTGATTTTAAAATGTTGAAATCACGCAAATCCGTAAAAACCGAGTAATATACGATATTGGCTAATTAAAGGCGATTTAGCATAAAATTGAGCATGTTCATACATATTATAATGCTGCATTTTCTTTATGATTGTCATAATTTTAATTTATGTAATTTTGAAATTATGTAATTTTACTTAGTATGGCCTTAGATTTTAATTGGTATTTCCCGAAATGTATGGGAATATCGATTCGGTTGTAATTTTATTGTGATCTCGTATCACCGTTTTGTAATTTAATAGATTTATTTTATTTTAGTTACAAATGTATAATAGGAATTATGTAATTTATTATGTAATTTTATTCATTCCGGAGTTCCTAAAGACGGATTTCTTCAAGAATGGCGATACATAAAGACGGTGTTACCTCGAGATGCGTGCCACAACCGAAGTTCAAGGGACCAATGGAGTTGGTTTCCGAATATGTAATAGTTAAAGATTTTTCTATTTTAGGAAAGGCCATACTAGGATTTATTTATTTTTTATGCTTGCATTTTATTTTATGTCACATGCATCGCTAAATCGCCATAACTAAACATGCATTGTTATCTTATCGAGTTTATCGACCGTGTCAATTCAAATTATCGTAGTTCACCGCTTTAGTTCACTTAAAACGTGATAGATAATAAATTGGCATGACCTCTCGCTAAAACAATTAATTGAGACATAGCCTTACCAAATAGTAGAAACCATGAAAACCTATTTCGCGAGGGAGTGCACTCGGCTACCCCGGGGTACAAACCTTGTTACGTAGGGGAAGTGGGTGATAAATGTTAATCCACCGAATTCATGTTGATGAGGGTTTCATCGGCTACCCCGTGCCTAAGTTAATGTGGGTTTGGATAATGGACACATTTATTCGAAATTTGGATTGAACTCAACAAAAGTAATTGATAAGGGTTTCATCGGCTACCCCGTGCCCTTGTTGATGTGTTTTGGGCTATAGATAAATATTAGAGTAATTTTATCGACCGAGAGTTCTAAAAGTAGAATCGATTAAAGAGTTAATCCACCGAGTTATATTGATAAGGGTTTCATCGGCTACCCCGTGCCCAAGTTAATATGAATTTGGATCTTGGAATCATTTATCATAGTTGGGTAGAGGTCACTATGTAAATGCTATACTTGTTTACGAGTATTATTATTATAACGATGAATGTTTTGTTTTCATTATTCCGTTATCATATTGTTCTATTTCTTTACCACAATTCATATACGATATTATTTCGATTTTGATTCAAATCTCCATTAAAACATCGTAACTAAAGACAAAATTTGAATTTTCTTCTAAAAACCTCAAAAGAACCATTGCTAAGGATCTCTTGTTAAGAGTATAGATTAAAGTTATTCATTATCAAACAGGTTTTTGATTTTTGACTAACACATCTACTTACAATGGATTGTTATTCATATACTTAATTGAATTAAGTACCTTGAAGCGATAAATTGTTTTGGTAATTAGATTTGTTGGAATTCGTAATTGACCAAAATAACGCAACCACTTCAATGAAAGTTTTAAGACTAAAACGAACAAATGAAGAGTAATCTTCATAAGATTCAACTTTGCTTCTCTAAGTAAAGACTCATTGAATTTAGTGGGAGCATTCTCTTAAACCGTTAAGATGAGGACGAGGTTCAAGAAGTAAAGATTATAATGGAATTGATACAAGGTAATGTTAAAGGTAAAGTTGTTGAGAATAACGATACTAAACCTATCAATCCCGACCGATAAAGTTTCCATTGTCTTAAAATGTTGGACACGAGAAAGGAAACTACCCCAAATTATTGAAGAATCAACAAGTTAGTTGTGGGACATCTAATGGGACATTCTTCTTTAAAATGTTTATTTGATTAAACATAAATTTTGCTAGTACTACTTCGTCAATATTAGAAACCAGTGGAGGTTTTCATCATTATGTTTGATACATAGGATGATTAGAATATGACGACTAGCAACAATGAAGTCGAGAGATAGAGTAATTGTGTACTCAATCTAGTTTTTGGATTTAAAGTGGTACTTAATTGTGACTATTAAGTGCATAAACTCTAAATAAGAATATAAACTTGTTAAGATACAAAAGAGGTTTTCACTTTTGTGACCCTATACACCACGATTTGATGTATGGATAGCCCATCATCAAGGTGAGTATATTCTAAACCAAACTAGAACGATATATCATGAAGATGATGTAAGATTCAAATTGGTAACCCAAGATTAAACCTTAAATTTTGGAATGATGAACGTAAAGAGTTATCGAGTACTCTTGAAACCATTAGATTGTTAATGGTATATGCGTATCTTGTATTCAAAGCAAGATGTCTCGTGCCTTTTGGTTGAAAAGGAGACCGAGGTTGTAAATCATTGATCCAAAATAGGTTGATCATTCTCTTTTATCAACGATTTAAGTTGACGCTAATATGTTCACTTAATAAGGTAAATAGAGAAATCTTTGAAGAATTTCAAAGAGTTCAAGGAATCACGATTTAGTCGTGATGGGATTATCAAAGTGAAGACTTTGATATAAGCCAAAGGAAATGTGATATAGTATCACAAGTTAATCTCTCTTATCACGCATTATGAAATAATGTGTGGTTGGATAAGAAATCAAACGCTATTCGATATGGTTTGAACTTCAATCAAGTTACTTTGAGTTACTTGATCCTTTTGGGGATTTTATCATTTTTGTCTAAATTATTTTTCCACTAAATCGAATCATATGAGATATGAAATGGTAAGGGTACCATGGTTGTAAGTTTTCACAAGAAACAAATGCTCATTTTTCCCCTTTTTCAATTATCACGAGCACGACGGGTTTGCGGCTCATGAAGCTGTCTTTCTAAAATACAAGTTTATTTCTAGAAGACAGAGTGGGAGAAATTTTTCAAGAGCCACAAAGAATGCCACAAAGAATGTTATGTCGCAAGAAACTGGTCTTTCTTGGCTTCATGAGACGTTTTGTGTAAGACATTGTTTCTTCAAAACCTAGGAGGTTAAATTCGTCACTTGTTAAAAATGATGAATTCATGCTACTTTTAAGAAAGTAAAGAGCTTATAACTTACAAAAGAAATTGTTTGATTCAAGTTGATTACTTCTAGAAAGTAATGAACATATGACTTACATAAGAGTGTTTAAGTCACAACTCAATGCAAGGCTTAGAGCCATGAAAATCCGAATCAAAAAAGGCTTGATTAGTTGCAAAGGGTTTTGCACTAATAAAGAGAGATTTCAAGGTTGATTGGTTGAAAAGGGTTTTTACACCAATTGAAATGCTTAAGTCTATTTGGATCTTCTTAGGGATTGTGTATTCATTATCATGAAATACATAGCGAGTGAATCTAAAACCCACTTCTTCAATTAGAAGGAATGTATTCAATACATGTCATGGGTTTTATAGATTCTTGCAATCCTAAGATAATGTGAAACTTAAGAGAGGATCTTAAGTAAGACATCAATGAGTTGGAATCAACATTTTGATCATGTGATAAAATATTTCTCGATAAGTCAAGAGGTTGTGTTTATACATGGAGTTTAGTGGGAGTTACGGAAATTTTAATTAGTCCGATATGTGGATGACATATTGATCATTAGGAATGATTTAAGACTTTTGGAGTATTATAATACATCTTGAATATCCGGATTTATGAAGATAAATCCACATGATATTAGAGTCAGTAAGAAGTCTTATGTTGATAAGATTCATGACTAGTTCAATTAAATTGAACATATTTGATTGATTTCATTTGCTTCCGCTGCCGAATCAATTAAAAGGAAATGATGTATAACACTTCATATGTTGTGAGTATGATGAATTGTTTTTCAAAATCGAATTTAAGTAATCTTTACCAAGTGAGCTATAAAGATTACCCTTAAGTGCTTGCAGAAGCATTAAGGCTATGATGCAAAGTGTTTATGATGCAATATTGTGTAAGGGTGTTACACAAGTGACAATTGACAATTGAGATTGCGCATGGTTTCCGACAAAACCATAATCAAAACACATTAGGATGGTTAAGATACCATTGTGGCAATGTTTATTAAGAAGTAGATTTTCTAGAATCGTTCTAGGCAATAAAGAACAATGAGAGATATTTATAAACGGAAATTGAGTACACTTGCGATCATGAGATGTGCAAGAAGGATGAGTCCCGCACACTGTGAAAACAGTGGGAGCTATTCTTAGGCTAAAGGGCCTATGTCTTGATTGGATCTCGACACGTACTCATAAAGTTTTGTGATGCAAATGTATACATTACAAAGGAAAACGAGTATGTAGTGAGGTTGAGTAAGGTACAAGAAATTGATAAAACCTACTAACCAAAGCCCTCTCAAAGGCTAACCATGATGAGTCATGTCATTTCAATTGAATTGAAATGAACAACTACGTACAAGATCAAATTAGATTATAGAATATGAAATAGTAATCAGGCATTGACTATTCATATGTGATAATCACATTTGTCGTTCGAGTTTTATTTTAAAACTCTTTTATTATACTTTGTTACATCCAAACGGGTTGTGGAGACAATTGAACCCCGTTAAAGTGAACACGGATTAACATTGTATTTGCCCATAGTTACTTGTATGAGGTGACGTCTCGAAGTGACTAGAGTGTGATGCGATTGATGGCAAGTTCAAGTGCCATAAAGTCATGTGAGATGACTAGTCGATCACATAGGCAGACTGTTAGGAACGTTTTGTCGGGCCTTATGACCGCTTATAGAGTTCTGGCAATTTATATATAGCCTGGTCGTGGCGAGAGCTACTATAGTATTCTAATGAGTCGATTCTTTTGACTAAAGACTATTCACCTAAGATGGCATAGTTTCAGATTAACTTTGATTTGTGTTACTACGACCTTCGTAAATGGGGTCAAATGGGCATATTTTGGGTTATGATGGTTGTGGCTAGTCGAAGGGAATGAGTGCGATAGGAATTGTCCATCCCCCGTCGGGTTATAACAATATCTCGGGGCCACTCGAGGAGTAATGAATTGGAAATGCGTGGCCACGCTCGGATGGTATCCGAGTGGATAAATCCGGTCAATCGTTATTCTCCAGATCGAGGAAACCACTCTCGATATGATCACTTGCAAGTACGACCTGAAAGACACCTTGCATTGAGTGGGAGATAGTAATAGGACAAGAGAATTGGTGACGCACACTTGTCGAGGACAAGTGGGAGATTGTTGGGAAATGTGTCCTCAACAATAGTGCGATCACATGATTTAAATATCATTATTAAATCTCATTTTAAAAATACATGTGGGATGTAATATTTTACAGTCAACTGGTCCACACATATCGGTAATGATTGGCTGACTAGAGTTTGACATTACTGTCGTGCGACGGTGGTGATCAGTTGATCCCCTTAGGTCATACCTATAGGGAAATACTCTTAATTGATAATTTAATTGATCGTATACCGATACGAGTTAATTAAATTGCTTAAAATTGACGGATGATTTTGTGAGTATAATTTACGTATCTTATTGTAAATATGATTAAATGAGACACGGTCTAAGTAATCGAATTATTTTATTACTTAGATGAAATTATTGTTTAAAGAAACAATTGAAACGGAATGAATAAATTATTATAAATACAGAATGTTGTAGTTTATAATTTGGAAACATTTTTGGTAAAGTAATTACGAATTACTAGTCGATTTTGTAAATGACATATTTTATGAATATGTTGATTTTTAATATGTTAAAAATACATTACATTGTAACATGTCATGTAACATGTTACATGTGACAAATTTGACAAAAGACAAAATAAATCGGATTCTCCATTTTATGCTAAAACCGAAAATAAGGAGTTAGTGGAATAAAATTGTGTTAATTGTTTAGTGGTAGACACAATGATAAAAGCTAACTAGTAGGCTTGCATGCCTAGTCTCTTGTGAAGAGCAAAGATGAAAGCTATTGGGCAACCTACCCAAGGCCAATTTTCGGCCACTCCACATGAAAGGAGAAAAGAGCTTTTCTCTTAGATCATTCATTCATTCTCCCCATCTAATTTTCTAGTGTAAGAAAATTCATAAAAACTCTCTACAATTTATGAGAATTCTAGAGAAATAAACTCACAAAATTACTATCTCTTGAACCGAAATTCCAAGAGTAAAATCATTGATTTTGTGTCAATTTTATTGTAAAACTAATATTATTACTAGATCTAAATAGTATTGGTTTATTAAGATGTATTCCTTGGGTATATGCTTTTGGGAGGGATTCTACACTTGAATCCTTGTTCTTCCATTTGGAAAGCTCAAGAACAAAAGAGAAGGAGATCTCTTTTGTGCCCATAATACCGAAACATCCATTGTAAGAATATGATTTCTTCTCTTTTTGTTTATTTGTTTGCATGCATAAAATCCACATTTAATTTTATGACAAATTAATTTCGACATATATGAGTATGTTAGTATGTATATAGATCTACATTTCCTTCACTTGACGCCAGTATACTATGCGTAGGTATGTCACCATCATCATCTTTGTCGTTATTATTTCACTTAGGGTTGTAGTATTTTTAATGGGTGATTGTATTGCTTGTATAGGTGTGTTGATTGATTGATTGATATCGTGTGATCGGACTCGGAATCGATGCGGTAGGCTAGAGGTAGGTTTGCCTACTCAGTACTGTTAGGTGTCTAGTGTGTCTTTTGATGTGAGTTTGTTAATGTCGTGTCAGTGTGATTGATAGATTGTGATAATCGGTTGGTGTTGTGTTGTCTCGGTTGATGTGATTGTGATTACTGTATAGCTGTCTGTGATCTTCGGGGCGCGTCCCTGGTTGAGTGGAGTCACTTGCGAGAGTGGCTTCACGCCCTTGGTTCGCCCTCTGTGGAACCCGCCACAGGAGGGGATGTGCACATTAAGGAAACTTGGGTTTATCGCTCGGTATGAGGAGCGGGGATTTGGTGGGTACGCCTGCGGTCCCCAACTGGTAGGGCTGGTCCAGTGGATAGTCGGTGACGGCGATTGGTTGGAGTAGTTGTGGCTTGTATGCGTACTTGGTTGTGTCTGTAGAGTGTTGGCTATTATTGTTGTGTCTTTCCTCAGTTAATGACGGTGTGTGGTTTGTCTTCTTGTTGTTTCTGTTGTGTCTGTCGTGATCCCTTATGGTGAGCAGTCAGTCTTAGCAGGTGATGTCTCGGTTGATAGCTGGATACTTGGCTGGATGGATCCTTCACGAGTTTTGACAGAAGTGTAGATCACATAGTTGGTAGTACTCTGAGTTGTATCTTTGTTACCTTAGTTTGTTTAGTCACTTGTAATAAACTTTAATTGTTCTTTCATCGACGTTTGATTATTACTGTCCTCAGGCAACCGAGATGGTAACGCCCTTATATGCTAAGGAAGGTCTTGTTAAGGCTCCTGGGTATATGGGGGTGTTACAAAAGTCAAGTAGGATTTCTAATCCACCTGACCGCTACCTTGGTAACATCGAAGAGGATGGTGTTTTGTTACTTTTGGAAAGTGACGAACCCACTACCTATATATCGGCTATGTTTAGTTCTGACTCCTAGGTTTGGCTAGAAGCCATGCTGTCCGAAATGGATTCCATGAACGAGAACCAAGTATGAGACTTGGTGGATTTAACTGAGGGAGTGCGACCCCTTCAGTGTAAATGGATATATAAAATTAAGTTCGGCGTGGATAAACATGTAGATGTTTACAAAGTTAGATTGGTGGCAAAAGGTTTCACCCAAGTTCGTGGTCTATACTATGACAAAACTTTCGCTCTAGTCGCTATGCTTCGGTCCATTAGGATAATCTTAGCGGTTGCCGCGTTTCATGATTATGAGATTTGGCAAATCGATGTCAAAACCGCCTTCTTGAATGGCATTCTAGAAGAGGAAGTGTACATGACACAACCTGAAGGTTTTGTGGATACATCTAGCCCTAAGAAGGTGTGTAAGCTCAAGAAGTCCATCTATGGTCTTAAGCAAGCATCTAGGAGTTGGAATCATCGCTTTGATCATGTTATTAAACAATATGGTTTCACTAGAAGTTCATGTTTGTACATGAAGTTTAGTGGAAGTAAGGTTGCATTCCTTATCCTATATGTGGATGACATATTGCTCATCGGGAATGATATTCCATCGCTCACTTCCGTTAAGGAGTGGCTAGGGAAACACTTCCAGATGAAGGACTTGGGAGAAGCACAACGAATATTGGGTATCCGGATCTATAGGGATAGGTCCAAAAGGATACTAGCATTGAGTCAAGAAGCTTATATTGACAAAGTTCTTGACCGGTTCAATATGAAAGACTCCAAGAGAGGATTTCTACCTATGGGCCAAGGGATTACTTTGAGCAAGTCACAGTCTCCCTCTACCCCTAAGGAGATTAAACACATGAAGACCGTCTCTTATGCTTCCTTTGTTAGGTCTATCATGTATGCTATGATTTGCACTCGTCCTGACGTTACGTATGTCTTGAGCATGACAAGTCGTTATTAAGCCAAGCCTAGTGAGAATCACTGGATAGCCGTAAAGAGCATCCTTAAGTACTTGAGAAGGACTAAGGATTCGTTCTGTAGTAGAACTCGTAGTTATGTAGTAGAACTCGTAGTTATTCCCGGATAATGTTAGATGACCAAAACTCGTAGAACTCGTAGTTGTGTGTATGGAACTTGATTTTCTTTATCAAGTTTGGTTGTGTTGGCTTCCCATGTGTTCTCTCTTTGGAAGTGTTGGTTTATTTGCGGGTTTTACGTATTTGGCTAGGTCAAAAACGATTTTTAGGCAAAAAAACATGTAATTTTGGCGACGGACACTGGGCATTTGGCGACGGCATTCCGTCGCTAAGTCTCTGATCATGAATTAATTTTAGGGACGTTGGCGACGGAAAACAGTGCCATTGGCGACGGAAATCAGTCGCCAAAATGGCGACCAAGTTCTGTCGCCAAAATGGCGACCATTACCCGTCACCATTTTGGAGGATATGGAGATGACGTGGATATTTAAAAAGCGACTAATGGCAGTCGCTAAATTGGCGACTAATGACAGTCGCCAATTTTGGCGACAATTTGATCACCGCTTTAAAAAATTCGATCGCCAAAATTGGCGATTTAACGCCTGTCGCCAAAAGCGACCAAACCTTGCTACGAAGTGCGGGCGACGGGCCTTAGTCGCTTTATTCTAAATGGCGACTGTTCTCAGTCGCCTTATATGGTCGCCAATTACCTTATTTGTTGTAGTGGAAACTGAGTTGCGTGTAAGAGGTTACACAGACGCAAGTTTCCAAACCGATCGGGATGATATGAAATCCCAATATGGCTATGTATTTATGCTAAATGGAGGAGCAGTTTTCTAGAAGAGCTTCAAGCAAAGCATTACCGCGGATTCTACAATAGAGGCTGAGTACCTTGCAGTGTCTGAGGCTGCAAAGGAAGCTGTTTGGATTCGGCAATTCATGGAGGGACTTAGTGTAATCCATTCCGCCAAAGATCCGATCACTCTATATTGTGATAACATTGGGGCTCTTTTTCAAGCCAAATAGCCGAAGTCTAGAAACAAATCTAGACACATTGAAAGAAAATACCATGTAATTAGAGATTATGTGGAAAGGAAGAAAATTGACATTTGTAAGGTTGAGACAGACGATAATGTAGCTGATCCTTTAACCAAGCCTTTATCAAAGGCTAAGCATGATGGTCATGTCATCGCAATGGGATTGAGACGAGTACCAGATTTTCTTTAGATTATGGATATGTAATAATTGGATAGTGTATCAATTTGTAATACCTTATTTATCTGAATAAGTTGTGGAGACAATGTTGAACACTATTCGAGTGAATGAGATGAACATTGTATTTTGTCCCTAGTCACTTAATAAGGTGACGTCTCGGAGTGAGTAGATTGTAAGTCGATTGATGGTTGCTCAACACCATGAGGTCATACATGATGACTAGTCGATTACATAGACAGAGTGTGTGACACTTTGCCGGATAGTGACCATTTAGAGAGTCCCTTAGTTTTATTATAGACGCTTGGTCGTAGCAGGGATCTCTAAGATGTTCCTATGAGTCGATTCTTTTGACTGGAGACTATTATCTAAGTCATTGCAGTTTCCGAGTGACTTTGGTTTTTGGCCTAGGTCGTACCGTGAAAGGAGGCCAAAGAACATCTTCTGAGTCATGATGATCTGTATTGGGCAAAGATAGATAGGGCATACAGGAACTGTCCACCCACAATGGGTAACTATATCTCAAGGCCACTCGAGGAGTTGTGACTATAAATGCGTGGCCACGCTCGGAAGTAATATGTGGGAGATTTTTCCGGTCTTGTAGTCACACTCTCGATCGAGAAAACCACTCGCGATATGTTCATGTAGAAGTGCGACCTGAAAGACACCTTGCATTGAGTGAGAGATTAAAACGGACAAGAGAATTGGTAGCGCACACCTTGTGTCGGACAAGTGGGAGATTGTTGGAGTTAGTGTCCTCCACAATAGTGCGTTTACATAATAAATCTCATTAAAGGAATATCATCAGGATATTTATTATTTGATCCTCGTCAGTGGATTTACGTAAATCGATAACGTTTGGCTGGCTAGAGTTTGACGTTATTGTCGTGAGACGGCGGTGATCAACTGACCCCTTTCGGTCACACATAAAGTAACGAGCCCCAATTGACAACTAATTAATTGTATGAGATACAATTTATTCAGTCCCTTGATTTATTGACTAATAGGTTAGTCGATTATTTTTAGAGAGATTTCGAGTTGCGAACTCGTGGCGCGACTGTTATTATTTAATTATGCGATAATTAAATAATAATTTTTTATGAGACGGGTTTTAGTTAATTAATTGTTAATTCACTAAAATTGTACTACTTGATTAATGTGATTAATATTAGTATGTAAATAATATGTGTAGCGGTACACGTATATTTACGGAGTGTTTTCGAACAAAATTAATCGGGAAGCATTTAAACATAAAACGATGTTTAAATGAAATTTACACGTATTTGTTCGACAAATATAAGAATCAATATGGACCCGCAATGGGTCATGGAAATCGTGTAAATGGGATTATGTGTTGATTTAAACACAATCATTCCACTTACACATTTTTCTTCCCAAAATACTTTTGTTCTTTTCTAAACTATGCACCATTGGGCATATGAAAATAAGGAAAGAAAACACTCCACTCAATTTCACCAAAATTCTGGCCACCCCCCCTTTATCACTCTATTCATTTGTTCATTTTTCTCATACTTGAACATTTGCATGTGAAAATCATTTCTCTCTCTAAAAATAATAAAAATCAATTTTACTAAGAAGTTAGTAATCAAAAATAATTACTAAGAGTGTTAGTAATATTTACATATTATCAAGGGAATAAATTTAACAAGTTTCTAGTAAATACTTGTTAAATTATTGGGTTTAGTTCTTGGGTGCACATTGTTAGGAGATCTTCTCTTTGAGGATTTGGTAAGGAGGATTATCCTTTATTTTAAGCTCAAGAACAATCAAGATAGAAGATCTTGATTGTGCCCATATTACCATCAAAATCAATATAAGGAAATTGTTTTTCCTTAATCTTTATTATTATGCTTTTATATTAGCATGCATGTTACATAGATCACATAGATATGAATTATGAGATAATTTTATTTTCATTATAGAGTCTAATATGGATCTATGATCTTTCACGCGTATCATACATCCTCCAACTATACTACTCCATCTTGTCCTTCACCATCCCCGTACGTCTCGTACGTCATCCAGCATAACCATCATCCCGGCCCTACCCTCATGCGTGATTGCTAAACCTTCGACTAACCTTATGCGACTTCTCACCCTATTATTACCCACTCATCACGCGAACGATCCCCTATCACGACCTCCCACCATCAACACCGCTCATTATTCATCCCCCTTTTAAGTCGTCAAATAATATTTTTTATTTTTTTATTTTTGTTTATTGAGTCATGTTAATTGTTAACACTTGTCTCTCAACATTGTTAATTTGAGATAATTTAAAATGAGTGATTTGAACAATAAAATTAAAATGAATAAAGCATTTTTTTATTAACAACTTCTTTTCTCATTTCCTTACAATGTCATAATGTTATGCGTTAGTTGTTAGATAATTTTTTAAAGTCACTCCAACTTTTATAAACTGAAAATAATACTAAGTATCTAAATTGATTTTTTGTAACTCTATATTATCTATTGCTCATGACTTAATATATATTATGGACTTATTTGGAGAAATGTTATTAAAATGTTTTTTTTGTTACACAATGTTATTAAAATGTTAATGTTCATATATTAGGTGTGAAATAATGATATGCTTAAATTTACAGACTAAGCATTTAAATTGACCAAACTCAAATTTAATTGGCCAAAACTCTTTATATGCTAAAAATATTTATTCTTAGGTTTTAGTATTTCCTTCACCAGTCTAGACCATTTTTTCCATTTACCTCAATTCTATTTTCGTCGTTTATATTTTGACACAAACAAACAAATTTGTATTTGTAACAAAATTAGTCAGTTTCTTACTGGTCGGTTGGTTAGCTATTTCACAACTTTAATTAGCTATTTTCCATACTTTTGATGCAATAGTCTCATGATTAATTACCTCGTACTTGTAAGTGACTGAATGATATTCTCTTAAGGTTCAAGCTTCCTAAGTTGCAAAAATGACTCATTTTTTGCTATATGTTTGTCATGGTAATATTTTTGAGTAATTACTCTTCCATTTCATTTTCTTCTTTTTCCAAAATTTTATCCAAATTAATTGTCTCGTTTTTAAATTTAGTATGTTAAATGGATTAACATCCAATCTTATTCATACTCTAAAACTTAATCTAAATTAATTGTCTTTTTTTGAAATTTAGTATGTTAAATGGATTAACAATCAATCTTATTCATAAAACTGTAACTACCACTCGACAAGTCCCTTGGTCAAAATGACATTGTCTCCGTTTATTTTAATTAAAGGGTAGAACTGTTTACTTTACCCAAGTCTCTTAACTTTGTTTCAAAATAGAAAATAAGACAATAAAAGTGGAATGAAAGAGTATCATTTTACTGAAATATATTTTCGATAAATAATAAAAACGTTTTTTGAACGTGTGCGTTAAGGATACACATTAATATATGAATCTAAAAAATATATTCTTTTTTTGTGCCACCAAGTAGCAATACTTTTATATCTTCTTAAAATATTGCTCAATGTCTAATTATCTAATTATCTATACAATATATTTATTAATAGTAACAAATTCTTTATAGAATATAACCTCTCATAAAGTAATCATCTCACAAATAGTGATGTTATATATAATGTTTTTCCATAATTACTGTGTAAAACGGTCTTACAATGTATGTGATTGTCATTATATAAAAAACACATATTTATTCACTAATAGCATTAAATTATTGTATTGTTAGATAAAAAGACGCCTTATATGTGAAACCATCTTATTCTACAATCTGTGAGTTTAGAATGATATAACTAATACAGAACATTTAATCGTTTTTTCAAAAATTAAAATCGTCTTCAAATCTTTCCAAATTATAACGGATGAAATAATATTTTTTTTTTTAAAAAAAGTAGAGTTTTAAAAATAGGAAAAGTATTAACGGATGACTCGATCTTTCATATATATCATCAACTCTTAATGCTTCATCCTACACATCAAACATACTCTATCTTCAAAATTACACGTATTTCAATTTCTTCTAATGTAAATAAATTTAAAGAAATGACTCACCGAGCATAGTTACCTATAATATTAGGCCAAGTTATATGATCATCTTTGCACATGATTTTTAGGGATTTCAGGAAAGATTCTTTTTTGATTTATAGGTAACTAGTGTAGTTCCCGTGCTATAGCACGATATTTTTAAGATGAAATTTATAAAGAGGAACTTTTAATAAAATTATTTACATAAATTAAAGCTACTTTTAATTTAATGTTATAATATACTAAATATAATAATAGTAAGTAGATAGAAAAGAAAGCTTACTATTAATAATAACACTATAATGTTAAATCGATAAGGGGAACTAATTTATGAAATTAAGTTAGATGTAAAATCTAGTTAAAAAACCTATTAGCCTTATTAAGAAAACTGGTAAAAATAATATACTACGCGTCTAAAAAGACAATTTACAAATTATTAAAACTAACATTTTCACTTTCTATTTCCTATAAGAAAATACATAAAAATTGTTACACATTATTTAAAAAATACTCCATACTCCATATACTCCATATTACTAAAATAAAGATTTCATAATTCGAGAGTGCAATTGATATGTTGTAAAATTGCATAATATATTAGGGGGTAATTGATTGTGATTGCATATTTTCGGGATAATATTGTAAAGATTGCATAATTTGAGAGGTTGTTTCCATGTATAAGATTGCATTTATTCGTAAAGTCAAAGCATACATTTGTTTCCATTTATAGGTTTTCAATTGATTCAAATCATACGTTAGACTTGACGCAAAAGCAAATTTGATTTATTAAAAGTCGACGGCCCAACTTAGATTGACCCATCAAAGAGTAGTGTAAGTTAGGCGGAAAAACTACTTGAGAATTTTATTCTCTTAGTAGTAGGGGGGATATATGATAATGAGTATAAAAGGATAGATTTTTGAAAAAAAATACTCATTTTGTTTTAGAAAATCTGTTAAAAATCTTTCGAAAATGGAAATTATGCTGATTATACGGAAATGAAATATTTAATTTGCAAATGACATGTGGCAGAAGCCATCTGTCGATGACATGTGTCAGATGGTTTCTGCATTAATATAATATATGATATATGATATGATACGATGATATGATAGAACAATTGATAAATATTGGTATATAGTCACATAAAAAAAGACGAATGTGCACAATTGCACATGCTTTACATATTTTTCATTTGTTGCTACTGCTAGTGATAAAGCTTCGCATATATGGATGTAAGGATCTGATCCTTATACGGCTTTTATATTTAAATGGAAATTAATAGGTAAAATTAACACTAGATTCCTTATTATAATTATTATACGATAATGGAACGGTGCTTAAGAGGATTATTGTGGTCAGTTGATTGTTTAATATTGAGGAGTCGAATTATTATTGGAGGAGGCAAATAAATGAAAGGGTCGGGGAAAGAGAGAGCAGTCGAGGAGACAGCAAAATGAAAAGGAATTGCACTGCCGCAGTATGACTGACTAGTATTGTTAAGGAAGAGACGTAGGGCTGCACAATCACATACAGTATAGAAAATGGTTTAGTGGAGTACACTCATAAGTTCACCATTGCATTCCAAACTCACCTACCTACTTTTAATTACGAGTATTATTTTCAGGTATCAATTCATGTGTGTATATTTATGCCATTCGTCCTAATTTGGATAATAGTGGTGCGATGCACGCCAACAGAAGAGATTTAGTTGATAAGGTTAAACTATAATTAGATTATACTCACATTTCTATGCTGACTGAACATGGTACACTGCTTTGTTTGTCTCTTGTCACTTGTCAGTAGTAAAAAACATGCAACCACAAATCGTGTTACATTCATTAGTAAGCAGACTTGTAGGCCATTAAACTAAAATCAACTCAATCTTAACCAAGTAATTACGTTGGGTATTGAAATGATATTAGTGGAATATGTAAATAACAAAATGTACTTACATCACAAGAGCGTATAAATAATTAGTGGAATGCAATCCTACAAAACTTGACCTGATGATCAGTCGATAAAAATCACCTACATCTTCATAATCGACCTCCGTAATCAAAGAATCAATAGACCAAGAGGCACAGCAGCCAGAAAAACAGATACAAAGATGTTCCATGTGAACAATCCCTTAGGGCTTAGCCATGCTGATTCAAAATCTCACCTCATAAAGCTAATCCAGGGTTGATTGCAAAATAAACCCGATGCAGAGTCACCTTCACGGCTTAACAGCACCATAGAAGTTAGTATTATTTCTATTCACATCTTTACAAAGCAAATGCCTGTTAAGAATGAACTAAATCACCCAAAGAAAAGTCCCCTTCCTTAACACCAAGGAGCGAGCCAAAAGGTGTAAAGAGCTCTTTCTTTGATATCTCAATAAATAGTAGAAACATGATAAAAGCATTAATGAACCAATTCAAAGATACCATTGTTTGCAGCATTGAGAAGACGGCAACCATTGTCACCACCACTGACGAAGACATCCTTAGGTACTTGTTATATTTTAAAGAAAGAGATTAAGGAGGGAGTAAAATAAATTATATTTTTCCGTCAAGTCAAACCCTAAAACTAACGTTTTTTTAAGAAAAACATTAATTGGTACTTGTTAATGAATAACATGTAAACTTTAGATATTTTTAAACAATAATTCGACAAAAAAAGTAAATTTAAACTATACTAAATAATAAAACAAAAACCAATAAAAAAACCAATAAATGGTTTTTCCC
The DNA here is from genome assembly GCF_048544455.1 of Silene latifolia. NCBI lineage: Eukaryota > Viridiplantae > Streptophyta > Magnoliopsida > Caryophyllales > Caryophyllaceae > Silene > Silene latifolia. The sequence goes on along the minus strand of NC_133536.1, from coordinate 160,350,669 downwards.
GCCTAATAGCTTCACTCTCATACTGAGCATAACTTTTATGATCCACTAAGGGTACAGCCCAATAATCCAATAAACAATTATTTACAACAATTTATCCTAAAACTCTTCCCTTTACCTAATAAGTAATACGGTTTTTTTGTCAAACACAGCCTTTAAAAAACTTTTTTTTTCCAAACACCACCATTAAAAAAAAGTTTGTGAAACACAACATTTAATAAAATTTTTTTGTTAAACACGACCTTTTGGCCAGTGTTTAACCACTTGCAATAGGGTGAATTTAAGTCGATATTTGAGGTAGCAAACGGGGTCGATTTGAGGTGTTCTTAGACTCTTTGGAAAGGTGGGAGTACAAGATTTCCAGGGGTTACCAATACGGTGGTGATAGGTGGCCTTATGTGGGGTATATTGGTGTGTAAAGTAAAACTGGTCAAGGAGTGAATTGGAGGTAAAAACAAATCAGAAAAACACTAATTCACTCTTTGACCAACCTTACTTTACACACTAATAAACCCCAGATAAGGCTACCTATCACCGCCGTATTGATAACGCCTAAAAAGCTTGTACTCCCATCTTTTCAACGAGTCTAAAAACACCTCAAATCGACCTCGTTTGCTATCTCAAACATCGACTGAAAGTCACCCCGTTGCAAGTGTTCAAACTCTAGCCAAAATGTCGTGTTTAACAAAAAAAATTTATTAAAGCAAGGTTGTGTTTCACAAACTTTTTTTTTTAAAGGTGGTGTTTGGAAAAAAAATGTTTTTTAAAAGTTGTGATTGACAAAAAACCCGTTTTTAACCCATTTTGTCTTTCATAGCTCTTCTTAATTTATTTTAACAAGAAAATCTCAAATCTTTTTTCAGGCTAATTATTTACTGTGTAATAATTTGTTTCACTACACTAACTTTACCATTGTAATTTGGTTAAAAACGACAAGCTTTCATCGTAACTGATGTACAAACGATAACTGATTAATATATTTCACCAAAATAATTGATTTTCAATTAAGTTTATATCAATGGTTTCTTAATTTTTACAAAATCGAAGTATTGAAGTAGTGAATTTCACTTGCAAGCCGTCATCCCCGTTTGACTAAAATTTAGCTTATTTGACCAAAGTAACTTATTTGGCCAAAATTTCAGCTTCCTGATTTTTTTTCAAGTGTTTGGCAAGTAGCTTATTTGGTCAAATAAGGTACCTGAAATGAAATGCTACCTCAGGTAGCATTTGAGAAATCAGGTACCTGAAATGACTTATTTTCCATTTTGTACCCCTTTATTCTATAATATTAAATAATTTTCATATCCTTTTACGTCATTTTACCAAAATCGCCTACCTTTTTAGCCTAGTTTGCCGAACACATTTTTATATAATCGATTTACCTTATCGGCTCCTAATTTTACTACCTTATCGATTTACCTTTTCGGGTTTTGATTAGCTTTTTCGGTTTTGATTACCTTTTCAGGTTTCAGCTACCTTTTCAGGTAGTTTTGCCAAACAGAGCCTAAGAGACCAGTTTTCTTACCATTTTATTTGTATTTCGTGACCCTTTTGTTGTTGATCGTGACATAATAATTTCGTACCTATTTACATAATAAATATACCCATTTTATCTTTAATCATCATATTGTATCTATTTTATCACATTTAGTCTCTCAATAAAGTTATTGAGAGACGGTCTCTCAGAAGACCTACTTCCATTGTTTTATTATTTTCTTTTTATTGAGAGACCGTCTCTTAGGAGACCTACTCTCATTGTTTTATTTTCTTTTTTTTTGTGCGCGCAGATCATTCTCACTTAGGGTTTGTTTTGTAGAAGCAATTTATGACCTCAACAGATGAGTATAATTTGCTAACATTCAAAATTATCAATGTGTTATGAGGCAAAGTATAAGCATGGTGGCTCATTTGTGAGACACAAGTGTAAACATGATACGAGACACGGGCGTGAACATGTCTTCACTGTAACTAATGGCGTTGTATATTAAGTTAAAAAAACAAAAAATAGGGTTGCTGTATAAATTAAATTTTTCGATTACCCAAATTTTTATTTGTGACTGGTAATATCCGTCACAATCTTGTAACGAGTCAAATAAAACCCACTTCCATAAATAAAGACAAGCCTTTTGTAATTCCGTAAGCACCTTCACTTTTGTCTTTTCTAACAATGTAAGTGATACTTGACCCATCACAAGTTTGTGACGGATATATCTATTGAATCCCCGATTATCGATTATTGAAACAATTAGAACATATTATATGCTCTAGACCATCATATGCGATAGCTGGCGGAGCGATAGCAAAGAAGTGGTAAATGGGTTATTTGGGTCGGGTCATTTCGAGTCGGGTCATTTCGGGTTCGAAATAACTTTGGGTGACTTGTTATCGGGTTACTTCGGGTCGGGTCACTTTCAGGTATGAGTCATATTAGGTCGGGTAACTTTCGAGTTAATGATGCAAATTTAACTATTTAGTAGGGATGGATATAACTAATAAAACTTTATTTTGAATTGATGTATATAACATTAATCTAACTTAGTATTCGTCGTTTTGCGTCATTTTCGATCACTTCAAGTCATTTTGGATTAGCTCACTTTTGGGTCGGATCTTTTTGGATCAGATCTTTTTGGATCGGATCAACATTGGGTCAATCAAAATTCAGGCTGGGACTAGGTCGGATTGGGTCGAGTCCGTTCGAGTTTTGGGTCACTTCGGATCTCGGATCAGCCTTATCGGATCGGGGCAGCTTTATCAGGTCTAACTAGTATTGGTGCCCGGCTTCGCCCGGGCTACCTCTACTTATCATTAATTATTTTTACTAAATAAAATTACTTAAAGTTGCATAACCTATAAATTTATCATTAATATATTTTTCTATAACATATCCTAAAATTACGATGAAATAAATAATGAGACAAATTCAATACTCCTGCTATTAATATTTTACTCTTATTAATGAAACAATAGTAATAACATTACACTATTTGCCCGTAATCATTGTTACTTTCACTACTCCCACCTTAATTATTGTTACTATCACTACTGCCGCATTAATATTGATAATTTCACTACACTCGCCGTAATTATTGTTACTTTCATTATTGTCGCGTTAATATTAATTATTTCACTACTCCCGTTGTTTCTAGCACTCTCACTAATCTCGTTGATAATATTGTTACTTTTACTATTCAAATGAGTGATTACTATCATATACCTATATCCAATGTTACTACAATTCTTTTCTTTTCTTGTGAAATTACTTTTACTACTTAGGAATGCAATTTTAAGAGGATTATATATTTATATAAATATATTACATATATGTATTAAATCAAATCGAAAGAATTATGCAACATTATTTATTATGAAATCTAACTTGAATTATTTATACCCTACTTATTATATTTTTGTATGTTAAATAATTAACATCTCTATAAATCTAATAAACTATAAATAAAGTTTAACAAAATTGCATAGATTTTAAATTTAATATATATAATTTTATGGTGATAATAATTAATACCATAAGTGTGCATGTTTATACTAATTACTTATTTTATTTTAAGGAAATTGACCATCTTCTAGTCTTCTATAAATATTTAGGAAAATTATCAGGCATTTTCTTTCTTTAAGTCTCCTTGAAATTGAGCATCTTAATTAATTATTTTATTTTAAGGAAACTGACTATCTTAATTAATTATTTTATTTTAAGGAAATTGACCATGTTTAGGAAAATTACCAAGCTTATATATAATTTAATTTTAACCCAAACTATATAATATTTGCATTGAGATCCGTTAATCGGGTCCATCACACGGTGCTATTGATTTAAAACTATATAGTATAATTAATTTGTATAACTTTCTTTAATTACATTGAAGTCCCTTGGTTTCTGGATTTAATATATAGTATTGATAGCAATGTCACAAGTTGTTGTTTGGATTTGTTCAGTAAATAATTCTTTTACTTTGATTTTGGAGTGGTTACTTTTTCCTAAATTGTAAACCACTTGCTTAATATTAGAGGGATTTTTTGTGAAACACAACCTTTAAAGAAAATTCTTTGCGAAACACTACCTTTAAAAAAAAAGTTTGTAAAACACATCCTTTAAAAATAAAAAAGTTGCAAAACACTACTTTTAGGCCGGAGTTTAACCAAATTAATAAAAATCCGGTGATGACTCGCCATTAATTATGCTATAAGCCTATAAGTGCACCAAAAAATCAATTACTCTATCACGTGTGAATGTGTGATGTCCAAACTCTTCCTTCCATTTTATTTCACTTAATTTAGATATGAAATCACCTTAAATAATCCCAAATTTTTACATGTTAGAAACCTTCTTCCTTGATTTTTTTCCATCAAGAAAGTTTTAAGGCGGTAGGGATGCCACAACGACATTTGAGAAGCGCTATTGACGAAGATTCTGAATTGTCACTGAACATTGTGAAAAAAAACGAGGGGGCTATTTAGAAAAATTGAGGCATGGAAGTGGTGAAGTGGATAACAGTGAGATAAAGATGGAGGGGGCTTTTGCTGGGGGGGATTAAGAAAGAGGGAGATGAATTTGGGGAAAACAAAAAAAAAACATAAAAAGTCAAACAAACATGGCACTTGTGAGCTATTATGACACCGAAAATGAATTAAGCTGACGGAATCCGGCCAAAAAGTAATATTTCGCAACTTTTTGGTTTTTAAAGATTGTGTTTTACAAATTTTGTTTTTAAAAGTAGTGTATCGCAAAGAGTTTTTTTTTAAAGGTTGTATTTCACAAAAAAACCATATTAGAGCTGCTCAAATACGGGCTTAAGTCGAACATGGGTCGGGCCGTGAAGAAAAAAAAGTTTCTCTTTAAGACTATAGTGGGCAGGCCGGCTAGAATTATGGGCCAATTATCCTTGCCCTTACCCACCCTTTAGTCAAAAGTCGGGCGGCCCATGGGCTAATGGGCCGTAACACTAAACTTTGACTGTTAATTACGTATTCGGTATCGAATGACTTCAATTTAAAAAACTTTTTATATTTCATACCTTGGTTTGAAATTTGAAGTTATTTGTATAATATATATGGATAGTGAGGAATACCTATAAGAGGAGGGGTAAAAATTGGATTATACATTATTATATCTTGTAATACACGGTAATTAGTGGTGTTTTGAATATATGCGCCTATTGGAAAGACAATCAAATTTTAATTAGCATGGAGATATATGGAAAGACAACGGTTTATGTTCGACTTTATTAAATAAAAATATGATTTTATTTTCTTTCATTAAAAAAAATCATTATTTATAATATAAAACAATTAATATACACAAATAAATTGAAATTTTTTTATCTTATATTTTTAGTGGGCCGAGTAGGTTGGCCCGTTTGGAAAAGCTCGTGTCCATGTTCGGTCCATTTACTTAATCGGGCTGAGCTTGTCCAGCCCACAACCCATTTTTTAGAAAATTTTGTGTCCAAACCCGCTAAAAATAAGGGCGGGATGGGTCATGTTATCGAGCGATATAACCCATGAACAACTTTACTTAATATGTTCATCCGAACTAATATAACTAATATAGTTTTATAATCATACTATTTTAAGACTAATTTATATATGCATTTTATGTATGTCCTTGTAATTTTGCACTGATCTAAGCTAATTATTATACGATAATGGAACCGTGATTAAGAGACTATAAAGTTTTAATTAAAAAAGTGAAAGAAATTAATGTTGGGTAACTGCGTGCAAAGTGGCCTAAATTTTAGGTACCTTTTGAGAAAAAACCTTTATGTCAAAATTTAAATGTGGTTTTTCCTATAAACTTCTTAACAATTCAATTTTGGAATCCTAATTTTTTTTTTGAGTAAACAAGAACGAAATTACTCCTTTTTAATTAAATTTTCTAAAATTACTCTCTTATAAAGAAGAATTTCTAAAATTACTCCTTTATGATTCAGTCGCATAAAAAATTGCGTCGAAAGTACAACTTAGATGATTTATTTCATCTGTTTTGAAACTCTCCCTCCATTTGTTTACATAGTTATACCTTTCAACGTATAAGTTATCTAAATCACAAATGGGATAAGTTCAAAAATAGACCGAATAAGCCACCTAAGTTGGAGTTTGGAAACAATTTTTTATCAGAATAAGCCACTTGATCCGTCCAGGTCAATTGTTGTCATTTGGTTTTGGCACAAAGACCAAGAGGATGAGACTAATTATAAGATGATAAGTGGACCAAATTGAGTGTGAAGGTTAAGATTGTTCATCAAATGCAATTCTAAAATAGAAAGATCAATAATTGACCAAGACACCCAAAAATGGAATAGCACAACAAATGACCGTAACGGAAAGAGTATCTTACTATTTTTTATATTAATAATTAAAAATAAATAAATAATTCAGAAAAAAAAGGACTATTAAGTTATTAACGTTGACAAACGAAAATGTCGCAATAAAATAATACTGAGAATATATTTTTTACTAATGCTTTTGGCAAGTGCATCCAAAACATATGTTTGGTAGGAAACTAGGAATGGAACTGAAAAATGTGTTGTGATCTAGGAGTAAAAGTAAGTGGCGAACAATTGTAACATTTATTTTTCAATGTGCCGCGTTATATATAATTTTGAGTGGTGGAATCCACATATGACCAATTACCAAATAGCGATTACATTGTTCCATTACTTACCTAACAAGTCGTAACAAATCCAACATCGGTCACTTGAAACTTTCAGGTGCCTACCCTTATTTACAAAATACGCAACTCGCATTTTATAAACCTTTCCTTTTTTTTATATATATTTTTTTTTACGGTAAGCGAAAGGGTAATTATAATACCCCAAATGTTACATTACAAGCTAGTCTACTAAGTTGCACTAGAAGCCCGACTAGCAAAACTAGTGCATCGAAGCCAAACTTAAAGACTACATATACATTTATTGTAAAGAGTTTTTTGTCAAACACAACCTTTAAAAAACTTTTTTTTACAAACACGACATTTAAAAAAAAAGTTTGTGAAACACAACCTTTAATAATTTTTTTTTTAAACACGACATTTTGGCTAGAGTTTGAAGACTTGCAATAGGGTGACTTTAAGTCGATGTTTGAGATAGCAAACGGGGTCGGTTTGAGGTGTTTTTAGACTCGTTGGAAAGGTGGGAGTACAAGCTTTCCCGGCATTATCAATACGGCGGTGATAGGTGGCCTTATGCGGGGTTTATTAGTGTGTAAAGTTAGGTTGGTCAAGGAGTGAATTGGCGTTTTTCTGTTTTGTTTCTCTCTCCAATTCACTCCTTGACCAACCTTACTTTACATACTAATAGACCCCACATAAACCCACCTATCACCGCTGTATTGGTAACCATTGGAAAGCTTGTACTTCCTCCTTTCCAAAGAGTCTAAGAACACCTCAAATGGAACTCGTTTGCTACCTCAAATATCGACTTAAAGTCACTCTATTGCAAGTGGTTAAACTCTGGCCAAAATATCGTGTTTTACAAAAAAAAAATTATTAAAGGTTGTGTTTTAAAAACTTTTTTTTAAAAGGTGGTGTTTCGAAAAAAAAGTTTTTTAAAGGTTGTGTTTGACAAAAAACTCTAAGTAAAATTACAACAAAGCAAACTGGAGTAACGAGAGTAGGATGCTGAAGAATAAGTTGACCACGAGCAACCTGAAGGAAATGTAGATCTTTATACATACTAACATACTCATATATGTCGAAATTAATTTGTCATAAAATTAAATACGGATTTTATGCATGCAAACAATATGAAAAATAGAGGAGAAATCATGTTCTTACATTGGTGATTTCGGTTCAAATGGGCACAAAAGAAATCTCCTTTTCTTTTGTTCTTGAGCTTTCCTTTAATGGAAGAACAAGATCCAAGTGTAGGATCTCTCCTTAGGAATAATACCCAAAGCTAACTCTTAATCTAATTAATATTATTTGAGCGAGTATAATATTAATCTAGTGAAAAATTGAACCAAAAATTGTTTGGTTTTGGCTCCTAAAACCGGGTAGGAGAAGAGGTAAGGAAGAATGTTATTTTTATCTCTCTAAAAATAATAATATGAAGTGAATGAATAATATTATTATCAACCCATGCATATAGTGAATGATAATAATTTAAGCAAAAAGCACCCTTGTTCTTTCCAAGGGAAAACCGGTTGGGAGGAAGAGGAAGGTCAATGCATGGGCTAGTTGCTCTTCCACAAGAAGCACTAGGTATGCATGTCTAGTGTAAAAAGAATGATTACATCTTCCACTACACTAATTAACATTATAAGAATATGTTAATTAAGTCCAATATTTCGGTCCAAATGGATAATATGAAATCCATTTTATTTTTGTCAATTGTCAATATGTCACATGTCATATGTAACATAAATTTGTTATGTATTTTTAACATATTAAAAATCAACGTATTAATAAAAATACGTCATATACAAAAATCGACTTAGTAATTCATAATTACTTGCACCAAAATATTTTACCGTTTATAAATCGCATTTATAATAATTCATTCAAATCCTATTGTTTCTTTAAACAATAATTTCATCCGAGTAATGATACAATTCGATTACTCAGACCGTATCTCATTTAATCACATTTCAATTTGATACGTAAATTTTACTTCCAAAACGTCCGTCAATTTTCAAGTAATTTAATTAACTCGTAACATTATACGATTAATTAAATGATCAATTAAGAGTGTTGCCCTATAGGTATGACCTAGGGGGTCAACTGATCACCACCGTCACACGACAGTAATGTCAAACTCTAGTCAGCCAATCATTACCGATATATGTTGACCAGCTTGTTGAATAACAAAATTACTTCCCAATTGTATTCTTTAAAATGAGATTTAATAATGATATTTAAATCATGTGATCGCACTATTGTTGAGGACACATTTCCCAACAATCTCCCACTTGTCCTCGACAAGTGTGTGTCACCAATTCTCTTGTCCTATTACTATCTCCCACTCAATGCAAGGTGTCTTTCAGGTCGTACTTGCAAGTGATCATATCGAGAGTGGTTTCCTCGATCCGGAAAATAAGCGATTGACCAGGACTTATCTATCATAGATACTTTCCGAGCGTGGCCACGCATTTCCAGTTCATTACTCCTCGAGTGGCCCTGAGATATTGTTATAACCCTGACTAGGGGTGGACAATTCCTATCACACTCATTCCCTTCGACTAGCCACAGCCATCATAACCCAAAATATGCCAATTTGACCCCATTTACGAAGGTCGTAGTAACACAAATCAAAGTTAATCTGAAACTGTGCCATCTTAGGCGAATAGTCTTTAGTCAAAAGAATCGACTCATTTGAATACTATAGTAGCTCTCGCCACGACCAGGCTATATAAATTTGCCAGAACTCTATAAGCGGTCATTAGGCCCGACAAAATGTTCCTAACAGTCTGCCTATATGATCGACTAGTCATGTAATACTCCGTATTTTATATTACTATTTAAGTCGGGTTAATTGTTTAGTCGATAATTACGTTATGTTATTTTACTTGACTCGTGTTGTATCGTAAGATCGAGTTGTTTCGTAAGTTATTTGAGACGGGTTTACATGGAATTCGAGATGTGAGCTAACCCATTTACCCTCGACCCATTGGAGTTTACCCAATAACATGTTTAACCCAACACCCAACATCATATTTTAACCTAATTCTTAACCTAATGTTACCCTAACACTACACAACCCTCATCTCACCCTCCTCTCTCCTTTTGACGCACACCAACACACACACACACGATCCTTTCATTTGATTGAAGATTGCTCATCGATTCCAACCTAATTCGATTCCCTGTTTGTAAGTCGATTTAATTCCATTGTTTATACTGTTTTAATGTCGTTTTTTTCGAAAAGTTTGAAAAGAGAGTCCTGTTTATTTGATGTCTAGTTTATGCATATAAAATATCATAGTCAAATTCTTTGTGGTTTGTCCTAGGTGATTTATTTATGAACATGTCGCTGAAAAGTCCGCGAATCTGATTTGGTTGTGGAAAATGATTTGAAACCTTAATTTTTATGTCGATTCAGTTATGAGGCTTCTTCATACATAATCTTTGTATAGTCTAGATGATAGTAGGATTTGGAATTTCTGAAAAATAATGTTTTAAACTCGTTTTATGAATCAATACTTTTTATGCGACGGTTTCTGTCAGTTTTTGGAAATCAGTCTGAAAACCCTTGATAAGTATGGAATTTGGGAAAAACACGTTAGATATAATTTGTAGCTAAGACTCATGGGGTTCCAATTCAATTGGCTTTGTATCAATTTGATTTTTCTGGAATTAGTTATGTATTTTATTCCGAGTCTGTCATGTGCTGGAAAATCAGGAAAAATCGTGTTTGTTCTTTAAGTTGATATTCCTATTAAGTTATGATGAGCCTAGGTTATGTGCATGATTATTTGATTGAGTAGGTGGTAATTATATATAATTATGTTATGTAGGTGATGGATATGTGAAGGTTCATAATTGATTGCTTGTGTGAGCTTGGATTGCGAAAAGGTAGGGAAATACACTTGACTTCTTATCGTGTTGTTGAATTGTGTTGACTTGTTTGTGTTTCATATGACCAAATTGTGAGCGTGACTTGATTCGTGGTTGTTGATTACGATATGATATGGTTGACTGAATTGTTCGTGTTGAGTGTGTTATCACAACATTTGTTAGCTGGCATGATTTCATTCATTGATATACATATTGTATTGCATTGTTCACTGTTGAGCATTCATATGCATTGGAGATGGAGGATGTTGTGGTGATGTGGTGTGGTGATGATGATGTTGTGATAAGGCCCGGGCGGGTTCGCGGGACTTGCCTGGTGTCCTCAACAAGTGGCGGATCGACTACGGTCGATATATATAGTCTACCGGGGATCGGTATGGCTGGGTTGTCCGGGTTATGAGTTATGAGATATGAGTTATGAGATATGAGATATGAGTTATGAGTTATGAGATATGAGTGGAGATGGAGATGGAGGTGACGGAGGAGCATGCATATCATATTTTGTTGTTTCATTGTTTTCCCTACTCAACCTCGTGGTTGACCCTGTGTATTCGTGAACACCTGTGATGACCCAAATATTGGCGAGCAGACTTGACAGGTTTAAGAGATAGAACGGGAGCTTGGTGGGCGTGAGACACTGGATCAGAAGACTTAGTAGCTAGATCATCATCTAAAAGACTTTCACTTTTATTTATGTTAGTTCTTTGTAATTTGACGTAAAAGAGGTTTTGTAATAATTAAGTTAAAGACATTATATAATTTTTGCCTTGGAGTTTAATTTGTTATTCACTACCTCGGGAAACCGAGATGGTATGATCCGGTTTATTAGGGAATGTCTTGCTAAAGGCTCCCTCATAAATCGGGGTGTTACAAAAGTGGTATCGAGCGAACGATCCTCGGGCCTAAACCAATGAACCCAATGAACATAGGAGGTGTCTAAATAAAATGAACCCCTGGGAATAAGCGTTAGGATCTCACAGTGCGGTTAAGAAGGCGCCCTTAATACGTGCTCTTTTGCCCTCTCAGTTTTGAACCAGGTAACCCGAGAGAAATTGAGTGAATGGGGTAGTTAGAAGGAAAACCTTGGATATAATCGAGTGGATGTACACCTTGAGACCCATATATTCTAACCATGATGCAGGACAACGTTACGGTAAGTATTTTGTATGAATGATGGCGTGATCATGTGATGTTGTGGAGATGAGAATTAAAATTTTCGTGTTCAGGTTGATAATTGTTGGATTGTGGTAATCGTGAGCGTGAAAATGATTGCGAATTGATGATATTTATTTGGATGGATGTTGAATGACGTGTTGATAGAGCTAATATGTCTAGCGATATGCGGTTATGTGATCCCGAAGCCATGCTAGTATAGTATTTTGATAGTAATCTGAAACACTATTGAATTGCATGTTTCTAGTCATAGCAATCGTGATTTAGATGTAAGGAGTAGATCGAGATACGAAGGGATTCTATGGGATAGATGTTTACGTAAGCACAAAGTGTGAGATTTAAGTTGGGATGGGTTAGTATACATAGTATGTTCATAAGAGCTTGTAACATAGTAAAGAATAACCTAGTGCTGAAACTCGTTTTGTTTGATTTTACTCTTTAATTGACCTTACTGCCATTTATTTTCTGTTTATTGCCTATGGATGAAAATTTTATGGGAGGTAGCCTCGGGAATTAGTGTTTATTTGGCGTTGGTTTCATGCTTATAGGATATAGGGATTAGGAGTAATAAATATTTTGGTGGGCTGTGGTCAGGAAGTTCCTGTGCAGTGATGTTTTGACCAACGATTTTGTAAAAATCCTCATTTAAATTGTATTAATAATTTTTGCATAATTCCAACTCCATCGATCAGAAGATTCGCCTATGTTTTCAAATTGATAAGCCACGAAAATTCTTGATGTCTCTATATTAAATGGTAAGTTTTGCAAACTGACCCAAGTTTCGGACCAATTCTTTGTCACATACTTGTTTGGACCAACCGAGTTGCAAAATCCTTTAAAAATTGAATTCTTGAGCTTTGGATCTCACTCTTTTTCTCACGAATTATTAACTCTCTGTATATTATAAAAAGTAATATAACTCAAGTTTCGTTGAACGGTTATTTATTCGTGATTTTTGGAAGTTACAACGTGAATCATAACTTTTAAAATGTGTGTTCTATGTTGAGTTTTCATACAATTGTTTGGTTAATTCATGAGCCTTATTAATGCGACCTTATAATGTTTTTATATGATGATCGTAGCACGCATGTTCAGTAGTTATGTATCTTAACAAGTGAAAAAAAAAAAATAAAAAAATAAAGTTTAGTTTATAACATTCTTTGGCATGATAGTATGTGTGAAATTGAATAGCTTAATCTGATCCTTATTCGAGGGTGAAATATTTTATACGAGTCCAGTTGTTACATATTTTATATATGTTTGGCATGTTGTAGTATCTCTGGTGTGTTCATCATACTTGTATAGTGGTCGGATATATATAAATATAAAACTATATTGTCATATCTTGGTAAAGTTGATGGTGTTAAACGTTAACTTGATTGTTCTAATATACTCGCGTGAATAATTATAATAATTATGTTAAAATGTTTACACATGGATGGTAGTAATGAGTATGTCTAAATGTTCACACATGTAGGATGTCATCCGAGTTCTCATGTCTTTTATGTGAGTCTGTGTGCCTATAGTTATACTTATTACTTTCATTGCATTAATTTATTTGATCCAACCTAAACTTATGATATGATAATAAAATAGTGTTGTTGTTCTTTATTGGATATGTTCATAGTTGTATTGTCATGAAATGCTAAGGTGATTGTTGCAATTGTCACGATATTTGAAATATATTCTCGAACCGTCGAATTACAATGAGATAACTCTTTGATGATTCACATGTCATGCGTACGTTTAAATGATAGTCGTTATAGTTACGTTTAATCGAACCGCGAGTTGCCTATTTGTTCAAACCGTGCAAACCAGAGAAGTTGTTCAAGTTGCTAAACTTTTATCATAGATAATATTCTACAAGGTATATGATGGCAAATGTATATGTTAAGCTATTTATGCGATATCTCTTGTTTTTCTTTGAAAATGAGTTATACTAAGTTCTTTGGACACAACCTGAACGATATGGTTGCTAAAATGTTAAACACATGTGTGATATGGAAGTAATGTTGTTGTTGTCATGGGCCATATGTTGTTACGTTATTGAGAAATACGTTTTCAGAATTTATATCATACAAACTGACTAACTCATGTTGCGTGTCTAATGAGTCAAATGGTTTTGATTACATGTTATGTTTTTCGTGGTTTCAAAGTGTTTAAGTAGTGCATAGGTTCAGCATGTTTTAATACTCCTGGTGATTGTTTAGTAGTAGGGCGGAATGAATGCGCATATGGTTCAATTGTTCGGAATTAGTAATAATTTTGACTTGGGAGAGGAATTTGGTGGGGTCAACGTTAGATTGTATCTTTGATATACGTGTATCCTTGTGGTTGATCTTTCTAAGGTTGTTGTTCTCTGGTAGATAATGCGAATTGTGATAATCTTGAGTTTACCAAAACCCTGGTATTACAATGACTACTCGAAAACTTGTTATATAACTTCCGCACCCTTAAACCTCGTGAATGAATCCTTTATATTAACACCCTTCTACGGTAGCACCCTTGTGTCATAATTTGTTTAACTTTCCACTCTGTAGGATGGATCCCTACAATGTACACCCGCGAGACTGTTGCATGTCACTTGATCGACTTCAATGAGCATTGTGAGAAACTTTGTCTTTGCCATGGACAAGTATGGCCATAATGGGAACCCGAGTACTTAACTAATACTCGATTAAGAGCGTATACCCTTATCGATACTATCCATCCGACTACGGCATACTAAAGGACAACAAACACTTCTATATGAGAGAGTTGTCCACCCATTGCATGAGGTTATGCCGTGACCCCAATTCTTTGCGGCGGGGCCGATTACCCGCCCGAGCATACCTTTGACTTTATATCGGGCGACCTGAGATACGAATTTTATGCTAATGTACCCGATGCCGAAAAACGATGAACCGCCCAAACCAGACTTTGGGGAAGAGGTGAACCAGGTAGGGAATGACATAGAAGTCACAGAATCGAGTAAACGCGACCTAAGGACTGTTATGTTAGAACTAGTAACACCATGATCGGTTCGTTATGAAACCGTGTAAACCTTTGGTTCTTTTCTTGTTGTTCTTTTAGTTAATGTTGTGTTTTAAGTTAAGAATGAGCTAAGTAATAAGTGTTGCTTGTTGACAATCGCCTAACTCCATAATGAAACCTTGTTTTCGACCTTAATGTTAATGCGAAATTTCTTACCATGTGTTCTTTCTGTTACATGTTGTTGTGAGTGATTTTGTTGCATACGTATATGAAAGTTGAGAAGAGGTTACGAGGACGTAACCATGTTTTTAGTTGGGTAGGATTGTAAAATCTTAATGTTATGTTGCACTTGTTTATAGATTGTGGTTTTGATCAAGTTGATGTTTCGTTGTGTGGTACCCATGCAAATGAGTTCTCTATGTTGTGTTCTTACTTCTGTTAGTTGGTTGATGTGTAAGAGAAACGTGTAGTTAAACTACGGTATGGCGCTACGATAGTTTGAGGTGAACGCGGTAGTAGGATGATGGAATGATTCGTCTTTGATATATGCATGAAGTATGTTCGGGACGTAACTTTCTTTTTAGGAGGGTAGAATGTAACATTTTGTTTTATGGGCCTAAGTTCTTGAGTTCTTATACTAGAAAATCTGTTTTGGTACCCACGGTGATGCTTGGAGGTTTGATAGATGAGCGAACTTCGGGACGAAGTTCATTTTAAGGGGGGAAGACTGTAATACTCCGTATTTTATATTACTATTTAAGTCGGGTTAATTGTTTAGTCGATAATTACGTTATGTTATTTTACTTGACTCGTGTTGTATCGTAAGATCGAGTTGTTTCGTAAGTTATTTGAGACGGGTTTACATGGAATTCGAGATGTGAGCTAACCCATTTACCCTCGACCCATTGGAGTTTACCCAATAACATGTTTAACCCAACACCCAACATCATATTTTAACCTAATTCTTAACCTAATGTTACCCTAACTCTACACAACCCTCATCTCACCCTCCTCTCTCCTTTTGACGCACACCAACACACACACACACGATCCTTTCATTTGATTGAAGATTGCTCATCGATTCCAACCTAATTCGATTCCCTGTTTGTAAGTCGATTTAATTCCATTGTTTATACTGTTTTAATGTCGTTTTTTTCGAAAAGTTTGAAAAGAGAGTCCTGTTTATTTGATGTCTAGTTTATGCATATAAAATATCATAGTCAAATTCTTTGTGGTTTGTCCTAGGTGATTTATTTATGAACATGTCGCTGAAAAGTCCGCGAATCTGATTTGGTTGTGGAAAATGATTTGAAACCTTAATTTTTATGTCGATTCAGTTATGAGGCTTCTTCATACATAATCTTTGTATAGTCTAGATGATAGTAGGATTTGGAATTTCTGAAAAATAATGTTTTAAACTCGTTTTATGAATCAATACTTTTTATGCGACGGTTTCTGTCAGTTTTTGGAAATCAGTCTGAAAACCCTTGATAAGTATGGAATTTGGGAAAAACACGTTAGATATATTTTGTAGCTAAGACTCATGGGGTTCCAATTCAATTGGCTTTGTATCAATTTGATTTTTCTGGAATTAGTTATGTATTTTATTCCGAGTCTGTCATGTGCTGGAAAATCAGGAAAAATCGTGTTTGTTCTTTAAGTTGATATTCCTATTAAGTTATGATGAGCCTAGGTTATGTGCATGATTATTTGATTGAGTAGGTGGTAATTATATATAATTATGTTATGTAGGTGATGGATATGTGAAGGTTCATAATTGATT
The DNA here is from genome assembly GCF_048544455.1 of Silene latifolia. Lineage (NCBI taxonomy): Eukaryota > Viridiplantae > Streptophyta > Magnoliopsida > Caryophyllales > Caryophyllaceae > Silene > Silene latifolia. Next base: position 160,334,218 of record NC_133536.1, on the reverse strand, counting down.
GCTTGTGTGAGCTTGGATTGCGAAAAGGTAGGGAAATACACTTGACTTCTTATCGTGTTGTTGAATTGTGTTGACTTGTTTGTGTTTCATATGACCAAATTGTGAGCGTGACTTGATTCGTGGTTGTTGATTACGATATGATATGGTTGACTGAATTGTTCGTGTTGAGTGTGTTATCACAACATTTGTTAGCTGGCATGATTTCATTCATTGATATACATATTGTATTGCATTGTTCACTGTTGAGCATTCATATGCATTGGAGATGGAGGATGTTGTGGTGATGTGGTGTGGTGATGATGATGTTGTGATAAGGCCGGGCGGGTTCTGCGGGACTTGCCCTGGTGTCCTCGTGAAGGCCGGGCGGATCGACTACGGTCGATATATATAGTCTACCGGGGATCGGTATGGCTGGGTTGTCCGGGTTATGAGTTATGAGATATGAGTTATGAGATATGAGATATGAGTTATGAGTTATGAGATATGAGTGGAGATGGAGATGGAGGTGACGGAGGAGCATGCATATCATATTTTGTTGTTTCATTGTTTTCCCTACTCAACCTCGTGGTTGACCCTGTGTATTCGTGAACACCTGTGATGACCCAAATATTGGCGAGCAGACTTGACAGGTTTAAGAGATAGAACGGGAGCTTGGTGGGCGTGAGACACTGGATCAGAAGACTTAGTAGCTAGATCATCATCTAAAAGACTTTCACTTTTATTTATGTTAGTTCTTTGTAATTTGACGTAAAAGAGGTTTTGTAATAATTAAGTTAAAGACATTATATAATTTTTGCCTTGGAGTTTAATTTGTTATTCACTACCTCGGGAAACCGAGATGGTAACAGTCCGGTTTATTAGGGAATGTCTTGCTAAAGGCTCCCTCATAAACTGGGGTGTTACAAGTCATCTCACATGACTCTATGGCACTTGAACTTGCCATCAATCGCCTCACACTCTAGTCACTTCGAGACGTCACCTCATACAAGTGACTAAAGGCAAATACTATGTTAATTCGTGTTCACTTTAACGGGGTTCAATTGTCTTTACAACCCGTTTGGATGTAACAAAGTATAATAAAAGAGTTTTAAAGTAAAAACTCGAACGACAAATGCGATTATCACATATGAATAGTCAATGCCTGATTACTATTTCATGTTCTATAATCTAATTTGATCTTGTATGTAGTTACTCATTTCAATTCAATTGAAATGACATGACTCATCATGTTAAGCCTATGAGAAGGCTTTGGTTAGTAGGTTTTATCAACTTCTTGTACCTTACTCAACCTTACTACATATTCGTTTTCCTTTGTAATGTATACATTTGCATCACAAAACTTTCTGAGTACGTGTCGGGATCCAATCAAGACATAAGCCTTCTAGCCTAAGAATAGCTCCCACTGTTTTCACAGTGTGTGGGACTCATCCTCTTGCACATCTCATGATTGCAAGCGTACTCAATCTCCGTTATAAATATCTCTTATTGTTCTTTATTGCCTAGAACGATTCTAGAAAATCTACTTCTTAATTAACATTGCCACAATGGTGTCTTAACCATCCTAATGTGTTTTGATTATGGTTTTGTCGGAAACCATGCGCAATCTCAATTGTCAATTGTCACTTGTGTAACACCCTTACACAAAATTGCATCATAAACACTTTGCTTTACTTCTTTAATGCTTCTGCAAGCACTTAAGGGTAATCTTTACAGCTTACTTGGTAAAGATTACTTAAATTCGATTTTTGAAAACAATTCATCATACTCAAAGCATATGAAGTGTTATACATAATTTCTTTTTAATTGATTCGGCAGCGGAAGCAAATGAAATCAATCAAATATGTTCAATTTAATTGAACTAGTCATGAATCTTATCAACATAAGACTCCTTCATCGGGCGCTAATATCATGTGGATTTATCTTCATAAATCCGGATATTCAAGATGTATTATAATACTCCAAAAGTCTTAAATCATTCTCAATGATCAATATGTCATCCACATATCGGACTAATTAAAATTTCCGTAACTCCCACTAAACTTCATGTATAAACACAACTTCTCGACTTATCGAGAAATGTTTTATCACATGATCAAAATGTTGATTCTAACTCATTGATGTCCTACTTAAGACCCTCTCTTAAGTTTCACATTATCTTAGGATTGCAAGAATCTATAAAACTTATGACATGTATTGAATACATTGCTTCTATTGAAGAAGTGGGTTTTAGATTCACTTGCTGTGTATTTCATAACCTTATAATGAAACACAATCCCTAAGAAGATCCAAATAGACTTAAGCATTTCAATTAGTGCAAAACCCTTTGCAACTAATCTTGCTATGAAATATCTCTTTATTAGTGCAAAACCCTTTGTCACTAATCAAGCCTTTAATTTCGGATTTTCATGGCTCTAAGCCTTGTATTGAGTTGTGATTTAAACACTCTTATGTAAGTCCTTTGTCGATTACTTTCCAGAAGTAATCAACTTGAATCAAACAATTTCTTTTGTAAGTTATAAGCTCTTTACTTTCTTAAAAGTAGGATGAATTCATCGTTTTTAACAAGTGACAAATTTAACCTCCTAGGTTTTGAAGAAACAACGTCTTACACAAAACGTCTCATGTAGCCAAGAAAGACCAGTTTCTTGCGACATAACATTTTTTGTGGCTCTTGAATAATTTCTCCCACTCTGTCTTCTAAAAATAAACTTGTATTTTAGAAAGACAGCTTCATGAGCCGCAAACCCGTCGTGCTCGTGATAATTGCAAGGGAAAAATGAGCATTTGTTTCTTGTGAAAAACTTACAACCATGGTACCCTTACCATTTCATATCTCATATGATTCGATTTAGTGGAAAAATAATTTAGACAAAATGATAAAATCCCCAAAAGGATCAAGTAACTCAAAATAACTTGATCGAAGTCCAAACTTTATCGAATAGCGTTTGAATTCTTATCCAATCATACATTATCCCATAATGCGTGTTAAGAGAGATTAATTTGTGATACTATATCACAATTCATTTGGCTTATATCAAAGTCTTCACTTTGATAATCCCATCACGACTAAATCGTGATTCCTTGAACTCTTTGAAATTCTTCAAAGATTTCTGTATTTACCTTATTAAGTGAACATATTAGTGTCAACTTAAATCGTTGGTAAAAGATAATGATCAACCTATTTTGGATAGATGATTTACAACCTCGATCTCCTTTTCAACCAAAAGGCATGAGACATCTTGCTTTGAAAACAAGATACGTATATACCATTAACAATCTAATGGTTTCAAGAGTACTCGATAACTCTTTACGTTCATCATTCCAAAATTTTGGGTTACCAATTTGAATCTTACATCATCTACATGATATATCATTCTAGTTTGTTTTAGAATATAATCACCTTGATAATGGGCTAGCCATACATCAAATCGTGGTGTATAGGGTCACAAAAGTGAAAACCCTTTTTGTATCTTAACAAGTTTATATTCTTATTTAGAGTTTATGCACTTAATAGTCACAATTAAGTACAACTTTAAATCCAAAAACTAGATTGAGTACACAATTACTCTATCTCTCGACATTATTGTTGCTAGTCGTCATATTCTAATTATCCTATGTATCAAGTACAATGATGAAAACCTCCACTGGTTTCTAATATTGACGAAGTGGTACTAGCAAAATTTATGTTTAATCAAATAAACATTTAAAGAAGAAGGTCCCATTAGATGTCCCACAACTAACTTGTTGATTCTTCAATAATTTGGGGCAGTTTCCTTTCTTGTGTCCAACATTTAAGACAATGGAAACTTTATTGGTCAGGATTGATAGGTTTAGTATCGTCATTCCTCAATGACTTTACTTTTAACATTACCTTGTATCAATTCCATTATTATCTTTACTTCTTGAACCTCGTCCTCATCTTAACGGTTTAAGAGAATGCTCCCACTCATTTCAATGAGTCTTTGCTTTGAGAAGCAAAATTGAATTCATGAAGATTACTCTTCATTTGTTCGTTTTAGTCTTAAAACTTTCATTGAAGTGGTTGCGTTATTTTGGTCAATTACGAATTCTGAAAATCTAATCACCAAAACAATAGCATATGAAACATAGTCCATTGTAAGTAGAAGTGTTAGTCAAGAATCAAAAACCTGTTTGATAATGAATAACTTTAATCTATACTCTTTACAAGAGATCCTTAGCAATGGTTCGTTTGAGGTTTTAGAAGCAAATTCAAATTTTGTCTTTAGTTACGATGTTTTAATGGAGATTCGTTATCAAAATCGAAATGATATCGTATATGAATTGTGGTAAAGAAATAGAACAATATAAAAACGGAATAGTGGAAAACTTAACATTTATCGTTTTATTAATACTTGAAAAACAAGTATAGCATTTACATAGTGACCTCTACCCAACTATGATAAATGATTCCAAGACCCAAATTCATATTGACTTAGGCACGGTGGGGCCAATACATCCTTTATCAATATAACTCGGTGGATTAACGTTTAATCGATTCTACTTTTAGAACTCTTGGTCGATAATATTACATTAACATTTATCTTTAGCCCAAAACACATTCGACAAGGGCACGGTGGGGCCGATACATCCCTTATCAAAAACTTTTGTTGAGTTCAATCCAAATTTCGAATAAATGTGTCCATGATCCAAACCCACATTAACTTGGGCACGGTGTGGCCGATACATCCCTTATCAACATGAATTCGGTGGATAGACATTTGTCACCCACTTCCCCTACGTAACAAGGTTTGTACCCCGGTGGGGCCGAGCGCACTCCCTCGCGAAATAGGTTTTCATGGTTTCTACTATTTGGTAAGGCTATGTCTCAATTGATTGTTTTAGCGAGAGGTCATGTCAATTTATTATCTATCACGTTTTAAGTGAACTAAAGCGGTGAACTACGATAATTTTAATTGACACGGTCGATGAACTCGATAAAATAGGATGCATGTTTTAGTTATGGCGATTTAGCGATGCATGTGACATAAAATAAAATGCAAGCATAAAAATAATTAAATAAATCCTAGTATGGCCTTTCCTAAAATAGAAAAACTATTTAACTATTACATATTCGGAAACCAACTCCATTGGTCCCTTGAACTTCGGTTTTGGCACGCATCTCGAGGTAACACCGTCTTAATGTATCGCCATTCTTGAAGAAATCCGTCTTTGGGAACTCCGGAATGAATAAAATTACATAATAAATTACATAATTTCCTATCATACATTTGTAACTAAAATAAAATAAATCTATTAAATTACAAAACGGTGATACGAGATCACAATAAAATTACAACCGAATCGATATTCCCATACATTTCGGGCAATATCAATTAAAATCTAAGGCCATACTAAGTAAAAATTACATAATTCAAAATTACATAAATTTAAATTATGACAATCATAAAGAAAAAATGCAGCATTATAACATGTATGAACATGCTCAATTTTATGCTAAATCGCCTTTAATTAGCCAATATCGTATATTACTCGATTTTTACGGATTTGCGTGATTTCAACATTTTATAATCACAAAAATACATAAACTCATATTTATGCATAAGTTAATTACCCTAACCTCTTAGGACTCAAAATTTAGTCTTCACTAATAATTTGACCATAATTAACCCATATTTTATAAAATTGTTCATAAATGGACCAAAAATTACAAAAATAAGCCATAAACTTCAAATAAATCACAAAATTTCAAATAAATTCAAAATTTGAAATTTAAACTCATGAACATTCTGGAAAATTACCATGACACTCATAATGTTCAAAATTTTAGGTTAAAAATTTCGAAAATTTTCCGGAAAAACAATGTTGCGGTTTATCGTTTTTTAATAAAATAATCATAAAAACATGGAAAAATTATTTTCACTAACTTTTCAATTTTAGATCTAAAAAGATAATAAAATGCAACATTAGACGTTTTTCCTAAGTCATAGATTATGTTATATTAATTTTTCACTAATAATGTCACTATTTATGCTATTTTTCTTCAAAAATCCATAAATCATGCAAAAAGACTTCTTTATAGCCAATTATTTTACACACATCTTGTAAAATTGCATGTGACAACATATTAATTTTCTATGACCAGATTCAAAATTTAACTCATATTAACCTATTTTTCACCTAAATCCGAATTTAATAATGAAAACTTCATTTTTCGAGCATAACAAGTCCAAAAATTATGAAAATTTACAGGTTATCTCAAAATAATATATGTGACAACATATCCAAAAATCAAGGAAAAATTCGAAGTATAGCTAATTTTAGACCAAAAATGACATTTTTACTCATAAAATCATATTTAAATGCCATTATTGTAAAATATGAACAATAAAAATCCGTAAAATTAACCAAAATATCCTAAAACATTTTAGGACCAGAAATATTAATATGCATGAATTAATTTCGTGATATATCATAATAACACAAATTTTACAAGTTTTATTTGTTATTCTTATAACTCGGAAAAACTTTTAACCGATTTGCATGCAAACAACCGTGGCTCTGATACCGATTGAAGGAAATGTAGATCTTTATACATACTAACATACTCATATATGTCGAAATTAATTTGTCATAAAATTAAATACGGATTTTATGCATGCAAACAATATGAAAAATAGAGGAGAAATCATGTTCTTACATTGGTGATTTCGGTTCAAATGGGCACAAAAGAAATCTCCTTTTCTTTTGTTCTTGAGCTTTCCTTTAATGGAAGAACAAGATCCAAGTGTAGGATCTCTCCTTAGGAATAATAACCAAAGCTAACTCTTAATCTAATTAATATTATTTGAGCTAGTATAATATTAATCTAGTGAAAAATTGAACCAAAAATTGTTTGGTTTTGGCTCCTAAAACCGGGTAGGAGAAGAGGTAAGGAAGAATGTTATTTTTATCTCTCTAAAAATAATAATACGAAGTGAATGAATAATATTATTATCAACCCATGCATATAGTGAATGATAATAATTTAAGCAAAAAGCACCCTTGTTCTTTCCAAGGGAAAACCGGTTGGGAGGAAGAGGAAGGCCAATGCATGGGCTAGTTGCTCTTCCACAAGAAGCACTAGGTATTGTAGATACCTCATTTCTGCACCTCCCGCAAACCACCCGGTGATGATTGGGCCGCATGTTTGATTCGCGGAACGATTTGTGACAGTTCGTAAGATTATCGTCAAGTGATTGCTCAAATATTAATGTCGACCTCATAGTTGTCATCTACGTCCTGATACGGTCGTTTTGGCAGTAATTAGAGTACATTCGGAGTCCGGGTCAAAAACCGTCTCCATTTTTCGATAATTGTTAAATCCGAGTCGGAATGTTCGGAATGTTCCGGATATTTCTATTCCATATTTCACAAATTCTATCTTTTGGCAAATAATATCCCGTAAATATTCATAAGATAATCGAATTATTTCCGTCCTACCATAACTCAAACGCGGAAATCTTTCTTGGCAGAGGAAACCTCCGGGAATAGACGCAAAGCAGTCTTTGCGCCTCTTCCAAGAGACGCAGATGGGCGCTGCGTCTCTTCCCGTGCCCTTCTTTGCATGTTTTACGTATCTTTTTTATATCTTTCCGAGATTCACTTCCAAAGAGTCTCCGAAACCCTAATTCCTTCACGTGATTAGTATAAATAGGAGCTTTCGTTCCTCATATTTCTCACGCGAGTGTCCGCCCTTCTCTTCTCCCTTTGCATTCTAGACTTCGTTCTTACTAATTGGCGCCTACGTGCTTGGACTTCCGACCACGTAAGCTCGGATCTTTCCGGGTACCAGCCTCTCCGTTGCATGACCGACCAATTTGACCAACTACACTCAATCAACTTAATTAATCAATCGTTTTCCTCTTACGAGGGCACTTTCCTTGCATTCGCGTCGAGCATTCACTAATCGATATCTTAGTCCTTCTCGTTCCGTCAACATGTAAGTCTAAGGGTGTATAATTCCTCTTTTATTTATTGTATTTACTTATCGTATCACCATTGTAAGATTTATGTCGAAAACACCGTTAAAACCGATTTCTAAAACCGTGCTTTAAAACTCTGTTTTTGCGGATTTCCAGTAGACAGACGTCGAGAAAAGACGCAGCAACTGCTGCGCCTCTTCGAAGGAGCGCAGTTCCTGCTGCGCCTCTTCGTAAGGCTGCCGCAGTTCCTGCTTCTTTTCTTCTTCCTCGTCCTCTGTAATTCGTGTGTTTGTTATTTGTTTCGTTTATTTTCCTTTTCATCACAATAGTTTAATATTCACATGTATATTGTATCACATAATTTATCGTTCATTAATATGTTTTAATTGTCATAAATTCGACTTAAATCCCTTATAACTCATATTTGCGGGTTTTCGTCATTAATATTCAAACCCGGATTTTAGAGATTCGATTTGTTCATATTGAGTTTCTGGAATTCGTCTTTGATATAGTTTTCATCTGTTTATTCGCATGTTCATCGCATATTCGTCATTAACTCATCATGTTCAACCTAATTAGTTTAATTAGTTAGTTTGTTTAATTCACTAATTAATCATTATTTCATGTAATTAATCCATCTTAATTCCGTCTCATCCATGTTTACTGCTTTTATGACACCTTCATATGTAAATAATACATTAAATCACTTTCATCCGAGTACATAATCTAATCAATCCATAAAATTACCAATTAACATTAACGGCTTGTAATTACGGCTTTACAGCCAGAACTGAGCCAAGGAACAGACGCAGCGTCTGCTGCGCCTATTCCAAAGGACGCAGTCTCTGCTGCGCCTGTTCCTGGCTGAGTTCTGTCTCTGAACTCCGTTTTTGCCTTGACATAGTTTAATTAGCTTTCGTAATTGATTATTAATCTTATTATCACGCTAATTCTTGTTCGTTTATTTATTCCTTTATTCTTTTTCTCAAATCATCCGTTTTAAAGGTATTTTCGACATAAATCGCCTATTCCGTTGTAATTATTGTAATTTTCATTATTGTAATTTCTTTATTGTATTTCTTTTATTCTTTGTATGTTTTCACATGTAAATGAGCATTAAATTCCTACTTTGACCCAATTGTATGCTAATTACGTGTCAACCGACTTAGTCTAATTCTCACATGTTAGGATTAATCCATGGATGTTGCATTGCATGCATATAGCCGACGATATATCAAGTACGAATAACTTCCCTAATCATTAGTAGAGGCCGCTATCGAGGCGGGCGGGATTAGGTGTTCGATCAAAAGAGCTTCCTAATACGTACCCTCACCCCTTACTCCAGATCTCCGTGAGCACCCGTGTTCATTGGCATCCACGAGAGTCATTCTAGACATAGAATGCTAAGGGTAACGATTGCTTAGTGTTCATGTCACTACTTTGTGTCTTGACATGACACGAGGTATTCAAACGGTTCCAATTTCCCATAAAAATTGGTGGCGACTCCATACAAAATGCAAACGCTTGTTTTTCCGACCTTCACCAAGCGCCCCCGTGGGCGGCCCGCTGTCCACAGTTTGGCGACCCCGCTGGGGATTATACACTTACATGTAGCTAGGGTGAAACTCGAACAAGGTTAGGGAATAGTTTGTACAAGACAATTGTCGGTTTTCATAACTCGGTCTTCCTAGACCGTTTTATTCGGCCTTCCTAGGCCCAACCCAATCCATTCGACCAATCGTCCCGTCTAAACGGTCCTAATTCTTATTTGGGCCTAAGGATGGATAGCGATTGACGTCATCCATACCATGATGCTTACTCTTGTTTGTATCAAGGGCCTTCACTACTTGAGGAAATGGACTAGGAATCGGCCTTACTCTTGTTTGGCACGAGCCTCTCCACAGACTTCGGGTTTGATGGTTCGGTATGGCAACCTACCCTTTAAACCAAAACCCTTCTAAATGCACTCAGCATCCCGTTATAATGCCTGTATAAATGTGTAAACCCTACGTGATCACCACTTCTAAACAAAACCATGACGAATTTTCAAAAAATCAAAATCCTTATTTTCAAACAAGAATTTCGAAATAGGGCCTTTAATTAGCGCAAAATCCGGTCAAAACTCCGTCCGTTTGTCGCGTCAAATTTGGGCCACAAGCCCTTTTCAAAACCTCACTTCGAGTCCACTCCTACAACTACACTACAGTTGACTAGGATACACATTTTCAAAGACCTTGTCTTTCTTCAAAATCCACTCAACACAAGTGGCGCACACCCACTTCACGAGTCAAAACTTTTCCTCTTTTAGCAAGTGTGATAGAATGGTCGATCGTGTTTTGATTCGTCGCCGATCTCTTATCCAGTTTCCAAGATGCCCGGATCAAGTGATGAAACAAACCTCCAGCAAATTCAGGAGAGTAATGATCGAATCCTAGCCGCGCTAGCCCAAATGCAAATCACTCAAGAACAAACCTATGACCGCCTTGAACTTATCGAAGGCCGAATCTTTGATGTAGAGGGAAGGTTGCCTCCCCTTAAAGGTGAAGTACTACGTTTCTCCGATGATGAGTCTAAAGATGAGAATCCTATCATAGGGACAACTGCAGCCGAGAAGAGACTCCCATACCTAGAGGAGCAATTGATGTACCTTAAGGGGGATGACATTTATAGGGAAAACAATCGCAAATATGAAGCCGTCAATTCCAAATTGCCCACTAACTTTAGCATGATGGATATCCCTAAGTTTAAAGGACATGAGAATCCTTTGAACCACATCCGCGCCTTCAAGGACTACATGTCTATCAAAGGCATCAAACCCGAGATGTTCTTAAGGATCTTTCCTTCATCTCTTGACACCATTCCGATGCAATGGTTCTACACTTTAGATCACAAAAAGGTCGCTATTTGGGAAGACGCCGCAATCGAGTTCTCGAAGCAATACGCGGATAATGCTGAGATCCAAGTCAACATGCGTACTCTAGAGGTTCTTACCCAAAATGACAAAGAAGGATTCACCGACTTCCTAAGTAGGTGGAGGAAGACTAGTACTCAACTAGTTGAACGCCCGGATGAGGCCACTCTTGTGGAAAAGTTTGTGGATAATCTCAAGCCCATATATGCCAACCATTTGAGATATCAAAACATCAAGACTTTCAAAGACTTAACTGTACTAGGGACGCAAATTGAAGATGACATCCGTAAAGGACTCTTGTCCAAAACGGTAGGTAGAGGATATCAAGGGTCCACAAGTCGTTCATACGGCTCTACTAGCAAGACCGACGAGGTTAACCTTCTCGAGCCATCCAAGAAAACTAGCTCACCAAGGAAGTTCACAAACCTTGGGGATACGTACTCCAACGCTCTAAAAAGGCTAATGAAGCAAGGTAAACTCCAACCCATTGGACCTACTCCCGAATCCGAAAAGAAGTCCAAATTCTGGGATGAAAATTCCTACTGTGAATACCATAGGGGCAAGGGGCACGACACAGAAAAATGCTACAAGTTGAAACACGTGCTTCAAGATATGATTGAAGATGGTCGACTCCCAATTCCACCAGGAGGTAAGCCCAACAACACTCAGAATCCTCTTGGAGTTCTAGTGATTACAAGTGATGAATCTACCTTAGATTGCTCACACCTCATTTCTCCTACCGAAAATAAAATTCATGCAATTGAGAAAGAAAGGCTCTACTCCACTATCTCCCCTACCATTTCCGACTTCATCACATGGGCAAGGAGTGTAGATAGACAAGTGTGGGAACTAGAAAACATGGTAACGGCCTTGCGCAATCCCAACGCAATACCTAAAGAACGCGTACCATTGATCTTCCCTCAAAATGCCACTATGCAAGAAGTAATCACCGTGGTTGATAAACTAGTCGATCAAATCATACGACTAGAAAGTGACATCATGAGAATGAAAGAACTAGCTGCAGTCAATGGGGTTTGGGCCGATGACGATGAAGACGAATACCTCATTGAAAACTCCTTAGTCAAGGAAATAGTCCAAAATGGTGAAGACCAAGATGTGGATCACCTAACTCGTTCGGGTCGCCCATATCAAAGCACTACTCAAAACGGTCCAACCAACGTCATCACACCAAATGACAACGAAGATGACCCCACTGATCATTTGCTCAAGCAATTACGAGAAAACCAAGGTGATCTTTCGGTCCGGCAACTAGTGGCAAGCTCATTTCCGCATCGCCAAGCTTTACTGCAAGCTTTGGCCAAATTGAATGTAGCGCATAACTCCACTCCCGAAGATGTAGTCAACTTGGTCTTCCAAGAATCACCGAGGCTAAGTAATCCTATTACTTTCTCAGATGAAGACTTGCCACCTTTTGGCGCTAGTCACAACCTTGCTCTATACATCACTGTCATTTGTCTAAATAAGAATGTGCCAATGACTTTGGTAGATGATGGCTCCGTGGTCAACGTCATACCCCTCAAAACGGCATACAATCTAGGCATGAAGGAGTCAGATTGGACTCCTACAAATCAAGGTGTACGTGCATATGACGGTACACGACGAAAAGTGGTTGGACTTGCTAGCCTAACCATAGCCACAGGACCAATCGAACGAAAAGTTAACTTCCAAATAGTGGACATCGAAGCTTCATTCAACATACTTCTGGGAAGGCCTTGGATTCATGCTTCCAAAGCAGTAACATCCACCCTTCATCAAAAGATCAAGATCCCACTAAATGGCAAAGTTGTGACGATCACTTCGTCACCCATCAAGGCAATAATCGAGAAACAATCAAACAATCTTGCAGATCCCATATACGAACTTGGGGGCTTCCAAAGTGTGAATGTCATAGAAAGTGAGTTGGCACCTCTATACTATAATCCCTACTCCAACTTAGTGGTCAACCACATACTCAAGTCCCAGGGATACTTCCCTGGAATGCCTTTGAACCCTATTCGGAAGAATACCTTCGCACCACACAAGAAAGGCAACTCAACAAGGATACCACTTGGACTAGGGTACAAACCCACAAAAGAAGAAGTTCTCGAAATGCTCGCTCAAGTCCAAAATCGCAAGCACGTGGGAGTCCAAATGAGACCATATCTCCCCACTCTAAATGGGTACTTCGTTCAAGAAGGAAGTTCAGAACTCTTCCATGGATTTCCCGAACCTTGGTATTATCTTGAGAGGAAGTTAGCCGGAATCGAGATCTTTCACGATTGCTACTTCATTCCTCCCGAAACGGTTCCTACCGTCAAAACCCGTCAAGCACCTTGCTTCGACGAACAAGCTGTGAGCCTATTGTTTGGAGAAGATCGATTCATTAGGGCCGCGCAGGATGAGATCATTACTATGATACTTCAGGACGATCGCTTCAATCCCACCGCGTTGATCACAGAAATCGACACAAAGCAGCAGAAAGGATGGAGAAAATCTATCAAATGGACCAACAACCAAGGAAGACTCTTCAAGCTCACTACTGGAGAAGGAGAGATGTTCAAAGGAGAACCAGAAGACGACGAGTTCGAGTCGGAGTCGGAGTCGGAGTCAGAGTCGGAGTCTAGAGAAGTCATTAGAGAGTCTACTCCTGTTGTCATCCCCACTCCCTTCGTTTCTCCTAGCTTAGCCTCGAGTAGTCACGGTAGTTCGGGAAATGCCCCAATTACTGTTCCTTTGCCGCCACTGACCATGGATCAGTTGGCTTCTTTGTTTCAACTTTACTCAAATCTTAATATGAATAAATCAGGTTCTGCTTACTCTCTGTGTTCTTTCGAGTGCAATTCTGTTTATGATGATACTGAGGATGACCAAGACCCAGACTTGACCGAAATACCTCCCTACGTAGCCAAAGAAATATTACAAGAAGGGGAAGGGGGACCAGTAATAGAAGATACCGAACCCATCAACGTAGGAACCGAACTAGAACCCAAAGAACTTAGGATAGGGACTACCTTGAGCTCTACCGAAAGGGCCGATTTCATAGACCTCCTAAATGAATTCAAAGACGTTTTCGCTTGGTCCTACAAAGACATGCCAGGGATCGACAGGGATATCGCCGAACATAGGATTCCGATTAAGCCAGGTTTCAAACTGTGAAAGCGAAGCTTTCGACGAATGAGAACAGAATGGGCTCTAAAGATTAAGGAAGAAGTTGACAAGCAATTCAAAGCCGGGTTCATCAAAGTTTCCGAGTATTCTGACTGGGTAGCTAACATAGTACCCGTACCCAAAAAGGATGGGAGAATCCGTATTTGTGTTGATTTCAGGGATTTAAACAAAGCGAGTCCGAAAGACGACTTCCCTCTACCTCACATTGACATATTGGTAGACAACACTGCAGACCACTCATTACTATCCTTCATGGATGGATATGCAGGTTATAACCAAATCAAGATGGCCATGGAAGATATGCACAAGACCGCATTCGTCACCCAATGGGGAACATATTGCTATACAGTGATGCCATTCGGATTGATCAACGCCGGAGCTACATACCAACGCACCGCAACTACACTCCTACATGACATGATGCACAAAGAAGTTGAGGTATATGTTGATGACATGATCGTCAAATCCAAGGAAAGAGAGGGACATATTGCAAACCTTCGCAAATTCTTCGCAAGGCTACGAAAGTACAACATGAGACTCAACCCCCAGAAATGCACATTTGGGGTAACATCTGGCAAACTCCTGGGATACGTGGTTAGTCAGAGAGGAATAGAAATAGATCCTTCAAAAATCAAAGCTCTGATCGAGATGCCACAACCTCAAACAGAAAAAGAAGTCAGAGGATTCCTGGGAAAAGTACAATACATAAGTTGATTCATATCGAAACTTACAATGATTTGTGAGCCTATCTTCAAGAAACTCAAGAAAACAGACCACACCATGTGGGATGATGATTGTCAAAAGGCGTTTGACCGAATCAAAGCGATATTGGCTAAACCACCAGTGCTCATGCCGCCACAACGAGATCAACCTCTTGGTTTATATCTCACAAGAATCGAAAGCGCCATGGGTGCTATCTTTGGCTCAAATCGTAGGAAGTGAAGAAAGAGCTATTTACTATCTAAGTAAGAAGTTCTTGGAATATGAGTGCAAATACTCGCAACTCGAAAAGGCATGCCTCGCTCTTGTGTGGGCAACGAAGAAGCTACGTCACTACATGCTTAGCTACTCCGTCAAAATATATTCCAAAATGGATCCAGTCAAATACCTCTTCGAGAAACCCGTCCTCAACGGACGCCCGGCAAGGTGGACTCGATGCTCTTTAATTCGACCTCAAATATGTGCCACTAAAAGTTATAAAAGGTCGCGCCGTCGCCGAATTCTTCGCAGAAAATCCTATCAACGACGCACAAACCATAGATACTTGGTCATTTCCCGACGAGGATATACTTCAAACAGATGTAGACTCCTGGGATCTATACTTTGACGGAGCATCAAATTTAAGAGGATTCGGAATAGGAGTGTTTCTCATTTCTCCTGAAGGTGAGCATACACCGATTGCTGTCAAACTCGACTTCGAGGTGACAAACAACGCTGCAGAGTATGAAGCTTGTCTCATTGGACTACAAGCGGCAGTAAGCTTAGGCATCAAAAACCTCCGAGTACATGGGGACTCATCGCTGATCATCAACCAAGTTACAGGATCATGGAAAATCCGAAGCGAAAGCCTCGCACCCTATCAGGCTAGGATAGACCAAGTGGCTCAATTCTTTTATCACGTAACCTACTTACACCTACCTCGAGAGGAAAATCAATTTGCAGACGCTCTTGCGAAACTTGCATCTTTGATAAATATGCCAGATCACATGGTGGAAATGCCTTTGTGTATCGAACGACGGTCAGAGCCGGCTTATGTCCATCAAATCACCGATGAAGAGGAAATCGCACAGGAACCCTGGTTCCAAGCAATCCTGAATTTCAAGCTTAATGGTACCTATCCACCGGATATGGACAAGAGGGGACAACGTGCTATACGCCTATTAGCTTCCCAATACATTCTGATGCACGGAGAGTTATACAAAAGAACACCTCTTGGTGTAGTCCTACGTTGCCTCGATCATTCACAGGCACGAAAGGTGATGGAAGAAGTCCACGACGGAGAATGCGGTCCCCACATGAGCTGGCCTATGATGGCAAAGAAAATCACACGTTTAGGGTATTATTGGACCACAATGGAATCCGATTGCATCAAATACGTGAGACATTGCCACAATTGCCAAATCTTCGGGAATGTACAACATGTCCCTCCTTCGTTGCTATACACGATGACATCTCCTTGGCCATTTTCCGCATGGGGAATTGACATAATCGGAAAAATAACCCCAGCCGGAACAGGAGGTCACTGTTTCATTCTAGTAGCAATTGACTACTTCACCAAATGGGTAGAAGCGGCTTCCTACACTGGTCTTACGGCTAAAAATGTGGCAAAATTCATACAAAACAACATCATCTGTTGATATGGTTGCCCACATGAGATCATTAGCGATAATGGGTCACATTTCCAAGCTGAAACAGAGCAATTGCTAGCCAAATACAAGATTTAGCATCACCACTCTTCGCCCTATAGACCACAGACTAACGGCGCGGTAGAGGCGGCAAACAAGAATGTTGTCACAATTCTCAAGAAAATGACTGACAACAACAGAGATTGGCCAAGCAAGATACCCTTTGCTTTATGGGGGTATCGTACATCAGTTAGGACGCCCACTGGGGCTACTCCTTTCTATTTGACCTACGGCATGGAAGCCGTACAACCAGCCGAACTAGAAATACCATCCTTGCGTATTCTACTCGAAAGCCAAATCCCTGAAGCCGATTGGAAGAGGGATAGATATGAAGAACTCATCCTCCTGGATGAACGTAGGCTACGCGCCTTACATAATGTCCAAACATATCAAGCATGTATCAAACGAGCTTTCAACAAAAGGGTTAGGCCAAGAAACATCAAAGAAGGAGACTTAGTACTCAAATCGGTTAGAGCTCTTTTACCTGTCGACCCAAGGGGAAAATTCAAACCTAATTGGGCCGGACCATATCTAGTCAAATCCATACTCCCAGGGGGTGCGGTTAGAATCACAGACCTAGATGGGAGTGAGTTTTCAAACCCCACAAACCTTGACCAACTGAAACGATACTATGCCTAGAATAGGACAAAAACGCGCCTCGCGTAAACCCAGGTGTCGCTCTTGTGGCACTAAATAAACGGCCCCTGGCCCAGCTGAAATAAGCTAAGTGTCACTATGCTCTTGCATCTTGACAAATTTGTCATCCTCATATCATCAAATAAACTAAATTCGCACCTTGAGAACAAGCAAAAGCTCATGCTTATTTTCTATGTTCATTACAAGCTCTTGCTTCGGACAATTATTCTTTTACATTTACTCGAACTACGCGCAAGGGTTTGATTTCGCTTTTAAGCGAATACGTAGGCAATCCTTCACAGGATTCAACCCATTATACCTAAAATGTAAATAGAAGGACATTTGCGTTGCATTTGAAATTCGACAAGAATAATAAAAGAAAATCACAACGGTTTCATAACCATTCAACCTTTTTTATTCCATTCGCTTTCTAATAATAATAGTACGTTGCATAATAAGAATAGAATAGGCTAGGATTCTAAAAATCCCTCCTTTTTTATTACAACAATAATAATAATAATAATCAAATAATAAATAAGGACTCGGGCTATTCCTCCATCTTCCCCTTGCCCTTGTCACTCTTGTCATACTTCTTGTCACGACCTCGAACCGGGCGCTCTTGCACCACTTCAGACCTAATCACCAACGGTCTTTCTCGAGGCCTGACTCTGCCATTCTTGCTAACCACCATTTCCGCAACAGGAGTAGTCTTTGATTTCTTTGAAGGGTGAATGACCTGAAAACCAGCTTCCTCTTCTCCCTCTGTCAGATGCTTCTCCTTCTCTTTCTCTCCCTCGCGCACCTTGTAGTCAACAGGTTCGCGTTTCCTTAGTCTCTCGCGCTCTTCAGAAGTCGCAGCCTTTCTCCACCTCAGATAGGAATCCGACACCCACAAAGCATTGGCGGAGAAACTCAAGAACCACATGTTCCTTTGGGCCCATTTGATAGCCCACTCTCTTCGGCTCTCTGTAGTAAGCGCCATAGCGATGCAGGGACGGTATCAAGCCTCGGGATCGTCGCCGCTTCAGCCCAACTTGCCTCATCAATCTTTCCGGAAAGATGCATACCATGAACTCCGGTCCGGAATGCGCACGGACCTAGTGGGATCCAAAGAAGACACTCCAGTGACGGACTTGAGGTGCCACCACAGTACAACCCACCTAATCAACGGGCCATCATCATTCTTCAGCTTGTTCTTCCAATAGTCACAGACCCGGGTGAAGTCCACCATGTACAACCGTGTTCTCATCGCAATCATACGGGAATGATAGGAAAGTGCATGAACTGGGGGCTCGAGCAGTCGGAGCCGTTCCATAAGCCAAACCTACCAAAAGCAGGTATTAGACACCAAACAACAAAAACAAATGAAAAAAAAAAGAAAAAAGAAAAAAGAAAAACGAAAAAAAAAACGAAAAAAAAAAACAAAGAAAAAGGAAAGAAAGGTGTCTTTACCTGTAGGATGACGGGACTCCCCAAAAATGGCAGATCGCGGTTGGATTTCCTATTATCCAAACCCAAAATAATCTCTCCTAAGCATAAGCAAGCTGGGCTCCTGCGCAGCTCCATTTGCTCGATAAGGCACAAAAGACGAGGATCACCTCTCAAGTCTTCATCAACATGCCCTTGGAAGACATGCATATGCAACAAACAAAAGCCAAATGCTCTCCTCCTAGCAACATGAGAGACAGTAGGGTCAGCCCTGTTGATGAATCGATCAATAAAATCCAACATTCTCACGCCTTTCGGGGTAACTAGACGATCCACCTCAAGTCCGGTCACCCAAGCAAGTCTCTGAATTTGCTCTTATACCCTTGTGAAGTGGAAGGAATGGCAGGTAAATGTTCAGGATCCCATCCACCAATAGCAGCTATTTCTTCAGGAAATGGGCAAATGTCACCTCCCGGGAACGCGAAAACGTGATAATTCGGGTCCCAATAGTCAAGACAAGCATCCAAGAACGGTTTTACAATTTTAATGAGTTTAAAACTCAACAAAGACCCAAGGTTATAAGCACCCATGTCGTGCTTCTCCACATTCGAAAACTCGTTGGTCCATTCCTTCAAGCGGATCTCCAAAGTATTCATGATGACAATTCTCTCTTGAAGATTTATTTTGAGAATTTTATGTGAATAGACGAGGAAGAGACGGAAGAATTGTGTGAATTAACGCCCCGTCGACGCTTCTATTTATACTAATTGCTGTTTCCAAAAATCCGCCAGAACGGACAAGCTTGGGAACAGGCGCAGCTCCTGCTGCGCCTCTTCAAAGGGACGCAGCTCATGCTGCGCCTCTTCCCCAGCCTCACTTCTGTGATTTCCGCGTTGGATCTTTCCTAATTCTATAACGAATAATTTCCTATTCCTACGGGATTTTATTTTGGTAAACACGAGCAGTTTCCATGTTTCAAGTTTCCTATTTTCGCGGGCACACATTTCGAGGCGACATCGACACCTTCGCCATTTCATGACACTTAAATTCTTTTTTTAGGAAATAAATTTCATTTTTTTATTTATTTATTTTTTAGGAAGTAAATCTCATTTTGGAAATAATTTTCTTTTGTTTTCATTTCAACATTTCATTTCTACACTTACAGATTTCTCTTTTTCTTTTTTTTTAGGGGGTAACCCTCCCTACCGTCCGGTCCTTTCCGACAAAATTTTTGCATTTTTTGCATTTTTTCGTGCTCTTTCGAGTCTCATTTTGCGCTGGTCAAAGGCCATATGTATAAAATGTATGTTTTGCGCGATTTCTATGTAGATTTCGGCAGCATGACGGCGTAAACCGTTATCTACCAAACCTGTTCAAGAACTAACCTGCAGGTACAAGCAACACAACCCAGCAGCAAAGACACTCAGGCCATCGTATATACAAATGTACAAGCAAACTGGGGGCTTGCGCCCCGAACAAAGTCCAAATGTACAAGCAAACTGGGGGCTTGCGCCCCGAACAAAGTCCAAAAATGTCCAAATGTACAAAACTACACAAAACTACTGCTGGGCACCCTCCAACTCAGCAACCCTCGCCGTAAGAGCAGCAATCTCGGCGTCCCGAAACTCGAGCTCCCTCGACAAGCGAGCTGTCTCCTCCCGAGATTGGGTCAACTCTCGCTCCAGCTCACGACCAGCCTATAGACAGAAGTAAATTGGCTCATGTCAATCAACTCAAACAAAACTGAAAATAAAAAAATCAAAAGAAATCAAATGAGGTTCATACCTGACGACCTCGACCACCGACGAGTGCCTCGATGGGGGTAGCTCGTAGCCGGTTGGCCACCCTCCATAGTGCCACGAACCGAGATGGCGCGACCTGCATTTCAAAAGAAAGTCTCAGTAAATTGAACAAGTTCAACCAAATGTGTTCTTACACAAAAGTCATACAAATCAGAGACTTACCCTCCGAATCAGATGCTGCCAGTCATCTAAGCCAGCATCCGTCACAGCTACGTCAAAGTCACGCAACTCGGAGATCGTCGTCCTCCCAGTCGCGTCAGTGTACTCGAGAGTCTCGGGATACACTGGGGGCTCGATGCCCGCCGCCTCGACTTCCTGCAAGGACAAATAGTTCTCGTTAATCGATGATCTTTCGTCGTAATCCTCAAAATCAAATCAAGAAAAAGTAAAAGATACTCACCACTACCGGCCAGTACGCCAACCTCCCGTAAAGGAACGCCGAGTAGTCCTCGCCAGGCAGAAGAAGGTCGTCGCCACTGGCACCAGCCAAGTCCGCCTCCCTCTCAGCCTCAGAAGGCTCCCTAAACATCGTCCTCGGAGGATCGACGGGAACCGTCATCGCGTCCCGAGAGCACTGACGAGCCAGCCGCTCGCCCAAGTACCACACAGGACCCATCGACGTCCACAACAGCAGCCGACTCGGGCTCCTAGGTCGAAGGACCTCAGCGACAAAAGGAGGCGCTCCAGCGTACTCTGCCCAAGGTCTAGGCACCCACTGCGACAAGATAAGGCAAAGATCATTCCTATGATCAAGTGAAGGCAAAGGATAAGAAATATAAATGAATACGAGTGGGATACTCACGCTGCTCAGCTGAAGGGCGTTCACATCCCGCCGGTAAACATTGTGAGAAGAGCGCTTGCTCTTCGTCCGGCACATCACCCAATCCCTCACCACGGGATAGGCCATCTCCAACGGCTCCGTCCTCTTAGGCGCGAGACTCGGGAAGTAAGAGTACACCCACGCCTGTAAAACAGAATAATCAATGACGATCTTTCGTAATTCAATAAAGAAAGGAATTTGCATTAGTCTGAAAGAGGAAGGTTCATACCTCCAACAGTAATCCAGGTCCGACAGCACCAGGAGAAGTCCCCTTCTTCATCAACTCCGGACGAACCATGGCCCTCATGAAGCGGATGAGGACCGCAAAACCAAGTGATGACCCGGTCCGGCGCCCCTAGGGAACTCAGGTCAGAAAGAAAGGGAAGAAGCTTCGTCGATAGCCTCTCGCCCTTGTCTCCGAGGTAAATCGAAGACAAGAACCACCAAAGCCACAGACGAACCCTCTGCTCAGCTGTACAAAGAGGAGGAGCGGTCTCCCTCCCATCGATCGTCACCAGCGCCGGGGTCTTCCCCGCAAAGTAGTCTCGAACGTAGGTACTGGGTACCAAACCCGGCACTGCAACAGCCTTCGGCGACAGGTTCCAGCCGATCAATCTCCTCGCCTCGGCCGAATCCGCCCTCATACTAGTCTCCGGCCACACCATCTCCTCGGTCCCACACGGCAGACCAGAAATCATGCCGTAGTCCTCCAGAGTGACTCCCACCTCATCGAAAGGCAGGTGAAACGTGGAAGTCGTATCCCAGAATCGATCAAAGAAAGCGCGGACCAGGCTAAGGTTAGCCCGCAACTTCCTCTTCACGATATCCCTCCATACCTGAACCAGAGGACCAAACGCTCCACGCTCGATCATAGCCCTCTCCTCCGCTGACAGCCGCTCGTAGTGCTCCATCGCTGTCGTGTAACCCGAGAACGACCTGATGTTCCCGGCCTCCTATTATGATTTGAAACAAAGCTATCTTTAGTTTCGAATGAAATTTGCAAGAAGTTTGGACAAAAAGAATGAAAGAGAATAGGTAATGAGTAGTGAATTCTTATTTACCAAGCTCTTCACCGTCCTGTAGGACAGGTGACCCTCTGCTGCCTACACAAGGTGCCTACTCTCCCAAGTCTCAGCCCACGCAGGAGCTCCTCTCAGCTGACGACCTCCTCGCCCAACGTTGGCCCGTCTCGGGGCCTCCTCCTCCTCCTCGACGGCCTCCTCCTCGTGAGCCTCGTCTCCAGTGGCCATCACCGCAGCGGTGAAGGCCTGCTCTAAAGCCTCCTCAACAGTAACAGCGTCTCTCTCCATGGGAGTCCTCCCGGAAGTAGAAGCCTCATCACCTGCAACGTTAAAGTAAATTCAGGCCGCGTCACGTGACGACAAGCCTTTGTTAAGGAGTTTTCGAGCCCTCGGAGCCCTGAAAACTGCCCTTTCCATGCCATCTTTGGCCATATTCCCGCCAACCCAATCACTCATGTGATAAATTGGGTCAAGTCAAGTCCAAGTCAAAGCCTAGTCCCAGGTTCAAGTCGAAAATTCGGCAGCATTTCGTTATAACGGCGATTATGCCCTAGAAAGGTGCCCTGAAAAAGTTGTCACAAACCAAAATTCCGAGATGGTATAAAGTTTACCCATCATCTAAGGATCCCGAATATCAAATTTCATCGCCAATGGGCAATCCTAAGGCTATTTTCGAAGCAATTTACGGTCCAGCTGTAAAACCGTCTCAAAATTCGCTCAAGGGCTCAAAACTCGATGAAAATTCGAATTAAATACATGGCTATGTTCCTAACATTGCCTACTATCCATTTCTAACATCAATTTGGCATAGCAAATTCATTTGGGGGAAAAGCCCCAAATTTTCGATCAAAAGGGTCGAAAACCCTAGTTTTCGCGGCTCAAAATTCAACAAATGTAGATGATTAATGCAAGATTGGAACACATACCTCGATTAGTCATGTTTAATGCAAGCTTTTGGATCAAACCTCGAAGGAAATGGTGAAGATTTGAG
Organism: Silene latifolia; assembly: GCF_048544455.1. Lineage (NCBI taxonomy): Eukaryota > Viridiplantae > Streptophyta > Magnoliopsida > Caryophyllales > Caryophyllaceae > Silene > Silene latifolia. Next base: position 160,311,092 of record NC_133536.1, on the reverse strand, counting down.
AGAGAAATGGGAGAATTGTGTTTCGAAATAATGAAATATAATCCTTCTGAGTTCGCGTTTTTACGCAGAAATAGCCAAATTGGGGAAAAGACGCAGCAGGCGCTGCGCCTCTTCCAAGAGACGCAGCTCTTGCTGTGCCTCTTCCTTGTGTTCCCTCCATACGGATTTTCAAAAATTCGTTATGAGTTCGTTATTTGTGGGCCCATCTTTGGTGCGCCTCTTCTTCAACGCTATTATATTCTTTTGGTCCGTTTCGATGATCTCCTTTCGTTCCGGCCCGCATTTTATCCAGCGCGACAGTATTTTGCAGTATTGTCCAAATTCATTCTATCCAGCGCAGCAGTATTTTGCAGTATTGCTCAAATCCTTGTATCCAGCGTAGTAGTATTTTGCAGTACTGCTCACTCAAGATTTCTCCCGCAACGATCTAGATGTTCCTAGTCGTCAAAATATTCCCCCAGCAAGAGTTTGTTTGAGACCGACGCAAGCAGATTCAACCTCAAGTTTTGCCAGAGTTCACTTGAGACCGACGCAAGCGGATTCCCCAGCAGTTTCTACCGTCGTCCTGCTGCTTTCAATATTTCTTGTTTCCCCGCGAAGTTCGATTAAGTCTCAGGTATGGTTTCTTCTTGTGGCTGGCGAGCTTCCTTACGTAGTCTAATGGACTTTAAACGACCCTCCCCGATAGTCGACAGACTCTAAAATGTTCCCGACGACAGGTCCTTGGTTCAGACCCCTTGAGCCGCCTCGCGTCGCCATAGTCGTTAGGTTGTAATCTTCGATTGACCTGATGGCTATACTTTGACTTTCGCCTTGTCCAAGCCTCGGTCAAAGTGGGGGCTCAGAGATACCTCATTTCGCACCTCCCGCAAACCACCCGGTGATGATTGGGCCGCATGTTTGATTCGCGGAACGATTTGTGATAATTCGTAAGATTATCGTCAAGTGATTGCTCAAATATTAATGTCGACCTCATAGTTGTCATCTACGTCCCGATACGGTCGTTTTGGCAGTAATTAGAGTACATTTGAGTCGGGTCAAAAACCGTCTCCATTTTTCGATAATGTTAAATCCCGAGTCGGAATGTTCTGGAATGTTCCGGATATTTCTATTCCATATTTCACAAATTCTATCTTTTGGCAAATAATATCCCGTAAATATTCATAAGATAATCGAATTATTTCCGTCCTACCATAACTCAAACGCGGAAATCTTTCTTCAGCAAGAGGAAACCTCCGGGAATAGACGCACAGGCCGCGCCTCTTCCAAGAGACGCATGATGGTCTGCGCGCCTCTTCCCGTGCCCTTCTTTGCATGTTTTACGTATCTTTTTTATATCTTTCCGAGATTCACTTCCAAAGAGTCTCCGAAACCCTAATTCCTTCACGTGATTAGTATAAATAGGAGCTTTCGTTCCTCATATTTCTCACGCGAGTGTCCGCCCTTCTCTTCTCCCTTTGCATTCTAGACTTCGTTCTTACTAATTGGCGCCTACGTGCTTGGACCAACTACACTCAATCAACTTAATTAATCAATCGTTTTCCTCTTACGAGGGCACTTTCCTTGCATTCGCGTCGAGCATTCACTAATCGATATCTTAGTCCTTCTCGTTCCGTCAACATGTAAGTCTAAGGGTGTATAATTCCTCTTTTATTTATTGTATTTACTTATCGTATCACCATTGTAAGATTTATGTCGAAAACACCGTTAAAACCGATTTCTAAAACCGTGCTTTAAAACTCTGTTTTTGCGGATTTCATGAGACGAGACGTCGAGAAAAGACGCGAAGAATCGCTGCGCCTCTTGAAGGAGCGCAGTTCTCGCTGCGCCTCTTCGTGAGGGCCGCTGCAGCGATTCTCGCTTCTTTCTTCTTCCTCGTCCTCTGTAATTCGTGTGTTTGTTATTTGTTTCGTTTATTTTCCTTTTCATCACAATAGTTTAATATTCACATGTATATTGTATCACATAATTTATCGTTCATTAATATGTTTTAATTGTCATAAATTCGACTTAAATCCCTTATAACTCATATTTGCGGGTTTTCGTCATTAATATTCAAACCCGGATTTTAGAGATTCGATTTGTTCATATTGAGTTTCTGGAATTCGTCTTTGATATAGTTTTCATCTGTTTATTCGCATGTTCATCGCATATTCGTCATTAACTCATCATGTTCAACCTAATTAGTTTAATTAGTTAGTTTGTTTAATTCACTAATTAATCATTATTTCATGTAATTAATCCATCTTAATTCCGTCTCATCCATGTTTATCGCTTTTATGACACCTTCATATGTAAATAATACATTAAATCACTTTCATCCGAGTACATAATCTAATCAATCCATAAAATTACCAATTAACATTAACGGCTTGTAATTACGGCTTTACGGCCGGAGCGAGCCAAGGCAAACGACGCAGCGTCACGCGCCTATTCCAAAGGACGCGATCTCGCCGCGCTTTGTTCTGGTGGGTTCGTCTCTCGAACTCCGTTTTTGCCTTGACATAGTTTAATTAGCTTTCGTAATTGATTATTAATCTTATTATCACGCTAATTCTTGTTCGTTTATTTATTCCTTTATTCTTTTTCTCAAATCATCCGTTTTAAAGGTATTTTCGACATAAATCGCCTATTCCGTTGTAATTATTGTAATTTTCATTATTGTAATTTCTTTATTGTATTTCTTTTATTCTTTGTATGTTTTCACATGTAAATGAGCATTAAATTCCTACTTTGACCCAATTGTATGCTAATTACGTGTCAACCGACTTAGTCTAATTCTCACATGTTAGGATTAATCCATGGATGTTGCATTGCATGCATATAGCCGACGATATATCAAGTACGAATAACTTCCCTAATCATTAGTAGAGGCCGCTATCGAGGCGGCCGGGATTAGGTGTTCGATCAAAAGAGCTTCCTAATACGTACCCTCACCCCTTACTCCAGATCTCCGTGAGCACCCGTGTTCATTGGCATCCACGAGAGTCATTCTAGACATAGAATGCTAAGGGTAACGATTGCTTAGTGTTCATGTCACTACTTTGTGTCTTGACATGACACGAGGTATTCGAACGGTTCCAATTTCCCATAAAAATTGGTGGCGACTCCATACAAAATGCAAACGCTTGTTTTTCCAACCTTCACCAAGCGCCCCCGTGGGCGGCCCGCTGTGCACAGGTATGCATGCCTAGTGTAAAAAGAATGATTACATCTTCCACTACACTAATTAACATTATAAGAATATGTTAATTAAGTCCAATATTTCGGTCCAAATGGATAATATGAAATCCATTTTATTTTTGTCAATTGTCAATATGTCACATGTCATATGTAACATAAATTTGTTATGTATTTTTAACATATTAAAAATCAACGTATTAATAAAAATACGTCATATACAAAAATCGACTTAGTAATTCATAATTACTTGCACCAAAATATTTTACCGTTTATAAATCGCATTTATAATAATTCATTCAAATCCAATTGTTTCTTTAAACAATAATTTCATCCGAGTAATGATACAATTCGATTACTCAGACCGTATCTCATTTAATCACATTTCAATTTGATACGTAAATTTTACTTCCAAAAACGTCCGTCAATTTTTCAGGTAATTTAATTAACTCGTAACATTATACGATTAATTAAATGATCAATTAAGAGTGTTGCCCTATAGGTATGACCTTGGGGGTCAACTGATCACCACCGTCACACGACAGTAATGTCAAACTCTAGTCAGCCAATCATTACCGATATATGTTGACCGATTGTGAGAACAAAATTACTTCCCAATTGTATTCTTTAAAATGAGATTTAATAATGATATTTAAATCATGTGATCGCACTATTGTTGAGGACACATTTCCCAACACAACCTCATCCATGTCAACAACTTTTCTAACAATTCCCCGAGGCCAACGGGACGGATCAGGTGTACTTACACCACAAGGGCGTAGAAAGAAAAGGGGGAAAACTAGCCGAACAAGCTTGTCTTCAGCGGAGAAGAATCTCCTACACCGTGGTGATCGACCCTAATAGTTCAAAGACCAACAACCCAAAGAACCAAGTAAACTGATAAGAGAGACTAAAAAACTCACCCGAACTAATCAACCAGCCAAGAACCTCGAAAAAACCCCAAGACTACATTAAAGACTGCTACAAAAGGAGATTATTAGAACATAAAAACAAGACATAAAATTAACTTGAGATGACATCGATTAAAAATAAACCACCACCTCTAAACCAGCCAACCACACCAAAGACCCAACACAAGCCAACTCAAACCCACCCAATCCAAATTTAATCAAAAACACTCAACTTCACCAATCCAAAGATAGAAATGAACTCAACGATCACCATAAAGGTCAGCACAAGATCCCCCAAAAGCACCATTCAGTTTACCGAAGCTCCAAGGACTCAAAGACTAAACAACAACAACTGACTCGAAATCACCATAGACACACATGCATGCAACCAAAGGAGTAGTTGATGGCCCAACAAAAACTAAATGCATTTCATCAAAAGACACCTCTCAGGACCACCACCTTACATGCAACTGGACTAAACAAAGGGACGCCACTGACAGACACTAGTGACATAGGAAATGGGCCAATAAGTGGGGGGAATAAGGGGTCACTATATCTCACTCAAATCGCGACCACATAGAACAACAACGACACAACCGGATGAGCTATACTCATAACACAGACTAACCAAAAACAATAACAAGAAAGCCATACCAAGGGTGGGGAGGGGGGGGGGGGAAACACCCCTGGGATGGATTCAAATTCATCGGTGACAGGACAAGGGAATGGAGGGACGAGAACTTCAAAGAGATACGCTTACCTAGACGGACGAAAGCCTTAAACGACAACAACAAGACCAATCACAACTCCACCCTATATGCATGCAAGGAGACCGACGACAAAGACGGACGAAGAGCTAGGGGAATCAAAGACGCCACAATCAAAAGGCTGGAAAATCAGACCACAAACAGTGTCCAATAATAAATATTTGAAGTGCATGTTGACTATAAGTGCTTTAAAACGGCATACTGCGGTACAATAATAAAGAAATAGAAGCAAGGATAACAGTATTCAGTGGATCGATCACCATGACCACGAAAAAGTAAAAGAGATTTGAATCGAATTGGACAAGTGAAATAATTGGGATGAAAGATTAGAAATTAAAATTGATAGAGGGAACATCGCCGGAGATAGGGCAAGACATCCTCATCTACGGCGACGGATCAGACAGAGAAGAACGGTGGGTAGGAGGGGAAGGTGCAGGTTGCAATGAAGAATTTAGGGGATTTTTTTTAGAGAGAAGTTGAGAGGATTATTTTTAGAGATAGGAGGAGACGATTTTTTATTGTGAAGAAATTGATATAGTTGCCCTAGATTGGAAGCCAACCTTTCATTTTTGGTTGCTACTCAATATATAAAATGGGCAAGCAACCTTAAACAACGTTCGATGAAAACAACTAAAACAAATGTAATAAAAGTAAGTATTTGTATGGAAGTAAGTACAATATCTTATGTTGTACACATTGTGATCTACCCTAAATATGATTGGTTCGAGTAACATATGTTGACTTCAGTCAATTATGAACGCTAGTTTGTTTATACAATATAACACTAAGGATAAATGATACGATTTTTATACTAAAAAACCCAAGAAATTTCAAACATACTTATATTTTAAATTATATTTCTTAATATTATAAATAAAGATTTAATCAAATAATTATATAAAAGCTTATTTACAATATTGTCATAATTTTTATTTTTACATTTTTGTTTGTTTTAATTTGATAATCATAGGTATCAATCTCATACCCACCCCCTCTTTAGGTATGAGAAACCCATACCGGCCTCATTGGTTTGAGGTATGGGTATGAAACCCCCAAATTTGCCAAACAAACACTTGGTATGAGTTTGGTTCATTGAAAACCCATACCTTATACCTTTCGTGCTTGAACCAAGCAACCCCTAAAGGTTTGGACGTTTATCAGTGGTATGTAGATTGTTCATATATCATGAAGAGTCAAACACCGAAGCACCTAAGAGGGGGAGGGGGTGAATTATGTGTTGTAGATACCCAGTATCTGCTGAGACTCCAACAAACACCCGATGATTATCGGACTATAACATGTTTTGGAATCGCAGCGTTTGATCGACAGTTTGTGTACAACTTTACGTCGAAAAACTTAAAATGATTTCGAAAATAAAACATTTAAAAACATTTCAAAAATACCTGGAGTGTTTAATGCACGACGACGGGGTCGCGATGACACTAACTAGAGTCAAAACCGACACCGGACCAAAAACCGACTCAAACATTCAAATACCGACTCCAACAACTAGTCAAACCGAGTCAACCACCAAAAACAAAACATTTCAAACCTTCTACCTTAAGTTTTCCCAGATTCATGAATGGTCAAGTACCAAACATGTGACTGCAAAACCTAGGATAGAACAAATCATGATTGCATTTGTGTGAAAGCGACAAGACACCTCGAAGACCCGCGACGTGGCTTGCGCCTCTTTGGGCAGCCCAGGTGGCCACGTCGCTCAAAACTCACACAACCACTCATTTCCCTATAAATACCCCTCAAATGCCCCCCTTATAATTCTCGACTCGACTTCTTAAGTCACAATCCGACGCGTATTTACGACCTACCGATTGTAAATACAAGCCTTACACATTGTTTGGTACCGTCAACGTGCATTAAATCACTTGACCGACCACTTCGACCACTACATCGTCACTAATCTTAAAACACTCTTTTTACTTACCAAAACGGTTGTAAACCGAGTTTTTTCCGACTAAACGAGTTGTTACACTTACGTCGGTCACTCGCCATAACCAAACATGTAAGTATGAGGGTGTAAAAATCCTCTTTCTATCATGTTTTTATTTGTTTCATGACTATAACATGCTAAAATATGCATAACATGAACCAAAACATGGGATAAACGAGCCAAAACTGATTTTTGTCCTGAGACAGAAGGCCCTTAGGTTGCAGGCTTGCCCGCGCCTAAATGGGGTGTTCAGGTCAGAGATCAACCGTGTTTGTTCTCGTCTTTCCCCTTTAATTCATTTTCATATTTGTAATTGGTTTTTACTTTTTCAAATATTTTCAAACCCTTTTTATTTTATTTTATTTGTTTTAACCATAAAACATTTTTCACCCTTGATTCCTCATACCATGACGGTTAAATCCGTGTTTCGGTGATAATATTTGGTTAATGACATTTAAAAGGTATTTAAAACCTTTTATTTCATTTCTTTACATTTTGGGAGGTATTTTAAAGCCTTTCATCATTTCTTTACATTTCCAAAATAAACATATTAGTCACCAACACAAAATTGTCCTTGGTTCTACATACCATGCCGGATTTTAACCCGGGTACGATGATGAGTATCGACTAATTATATCCAAATGAACTTAAAATAATTAGTTCATAATTATTTTCAAGACTATTCATGTCAAGCTTGTCAAGTCGAACCCGACACCGAATAATGTCAAAATAGTGATGATTATTCGATTCTAGTTCTTCAAATCAACAAATGCGGTCTAAATGACCCTTTCAAACCAAATCGGGTTCAAATAGCCATTTCTCAACACATTTTATAAGGTTTTCAAAAGGTCAGAACATGTCATATAACCGTAAGCTGACCCGCGCCTAAAACAGGCCTTTCAATTCTCATTTTCAAAACCAGGGGGAGGCCCCTTGTACCGCCGGTTGGCTCGTGCCTCATATAGCCGTCTAGTACAAGGCTGTTACCTTTCCAGCATTAGTCTAGGACGATCCCAACTCAGGTTAGCCCGGATATAAGACGGATCAGATGACTATTTATTTATTCAAAATCACATGTGCAAAATGCCTTACTAAGACGAAGGGATCGCGTTATGCACCCTAAACCTAATTTGATAAATGGATGTTTAATTTCTGTCTACATGCAAATCAATCAGTAATCCAACTCAACATCTTATACTTGATACTTGGATTAAATCAACCGACTTAGAAAGCTCTCACATGTTAGGTTTAAATTATTAGATGCCCATTCATGCATTTAAACCGTTTTATCAACTTTTGCATTCAACCAACCAAGATCGGTCAGTAGAGGCCGCTACCACGGGCGGGATTTGCTGTCTCATTAAAAGGCTTCCTAATAAGTACCTTCACCTCTTACTCAAAAACTTTGGATAGTGGACGACCTTATCCAGGCGTACGAGAGTCATTCTAGAGATAGGATGCTAAAGAGGGACGATTTCCTTATCTTTAGTACCTATGTCAAACGCTGCTTTGTGCTTCGATTTGACCGAGGTATAAAGTGGATTTCGAACGGTTTCCAAGCTTCCCACAAATGCTTGGTGGCGACTCCGAACATCTCTAATCATTTCGAGACCCTTACCGAGACGAAACCGACCGATCTAAAACGATCCGGTCGAAAGCATTTTTACGCCGCCGAGCGTGGCTTTCAAAATACCGCTGCATGTCCACAGATTGGCCTGGCGTGCAGGTGGACCGTTACCGCAGATCGGTAGATGGCCCAAATCCACAGACCGAGACGTGGCCCATGTCCACAGATTGGTGACTCCGCTGGGGAAAACTAGGACACTTACGTCTTTGTGATCCCTAGATGGTGAGACTCGAACGAGGTCTTGGTTGGAATGCATTAATTGATATTACGGTCACGGTCGGGTTCCTTGTCCTGGCCCACAACCTAACCCTTTTCGACCAATTGGCTCGTCTCGTCGGCGTGAGTTTTCGCATCCCCGCGTTTCTAATCCCGATTGAGTGAAGCATACCATTGACGTTACACATTTCTGTTTCGTCAAAGAGCTTTCATCACTTTCGAGCACGAGGCTAGGGCACCCTCCTTACACATTTTGTTGGATTGTTAGCCCTCTCACAAATCGGGGTTTGATTGCTTGGTGTGTAACCCACCCTCTTAAGCCAAAACCCGTTAAAGCATAATGCATAATATAATGAACTGTGAGTGCTTATGTGCTACTTGATCATAAGTCCTTCCGTGTCATTTTCAAACTTTCAAAGACACCCTTTTGCGCCGTTATAATGGCCATTTCAAACCTCGGTCTTTTGCCGACCGTTGCACGCCTTTTTAGGCCGTCGTAATGACGATTTCAAACCCGGTTTTTATGACCATTTCAACATGCCTTCCTAGGCCGTCGTAATGACGATTTTCAAACCCGGTTTTTCACAACCATTTCAAATCACCTTTTACGCCGTTATAATCGCCGCGTCTAGACACGGATTTTAACCCGTTTCGCGCCGACAATGGCTCTTTCAAAACCCGAGAAAAGCACACACCCTTTTCTCGAGACACTTTCGAGATCCCGAGGACCACGCACCGTCCCCGAGACCTCTTCAAACATTTCAAACCCGATTTTCAAAACATATAATTTTGAATTTCCAAAACCGTCTTGGGAAATAATACACCGTTTTCCGAGCCGACCCAAACTCAAAATCGTCTTTTGCAAATAAACTTAAGACAACCCTTTCAACTGATCGACTTGTGGAGACCTCTATCTTCGGAAGCCGTCCATAAAGCGACGAATGAATCTTTTTGAAAATTTCTATTTTCGAAAACTTCAGTCCACCATTCCAACTCCGCCTCGTGTCTATCGAGTCGAAGCAAACGTACTTATGGGTCTTTACTTATGAGTCGTCTCACCATGAGACCCATCCAATGGCGTCGCGCCGTTATGTGGGACTCGTGTCAAAAGTTCGGTCAACACCGTCACGTCATAAATCGAGTCAGCACCGAGGAACCATACACGGTCACCCTCGTCGTGTTGAGTCTGATCTTTGTCTCGTCCTTTGCATTGTCTGCGTTCAGTCTTTGAACCGTGTCAGATTGAGTTGTAATGTGAGCCGTTTTTCTGCCTCAGAGCCATGGCCCCGTCTTCAACTTCTTTTGTCAACCACAACAACAATAATAACAACAGAGATGTCACGACTGATCAGCTAGCCAGCCTGCTTACCGCTCTTAAGGTCACCCTGGATCGCGTCGAGACCCATATCGACGCCCTGGAGAACTAGAAAACTGGAGAACATAACACTCCACCTCTGACTGAAACTGAGAAAAGGCTAAAGCTCTTGAAAGAACAACTCCTAGCCCGGGGTAACAATATCCATCTTGAGAACAACCGAAGGTTCGAACCTGTTGGGGATCGATTACCCAACTACTTTATCCTAACTGATGTTCCTAAGTTCAAAGGAGTGGAGGACCCGCTCAATCATATCCGTGCCTTCAAAGACTACATGGCCATTAAAGGGGTCAAAAAGGAACTTTCACCCGGATCTTTCCGTCCTCTTTGGAACCGATCCCTCGCCAGTGGTACTACTCCCTTGATCCGAAAAACCTTACTACTTGGGATGAGGTCGCAGTTGAATTCGCCAAACAATACGCCGACAATGTTAAAATCCAAGCCAATACCCGCACTCTTGAGGTTCTAACCCAGAACGATTGACGTGAGCGTGTCGTTGTACACCTAATCAAAACACATTTATAATACTCAACAAACAACTAGTTAGCGGTAAGTCGAGGTCGATCCATGGGACGGTGTGCTTTGGGTTCTAAGTCTATCTATCTCAATTTATGCTAGTGTCACAATTTGTTTGGGTTTGTAGTTGTGTCTAGACTAATGCAAACAATAAGGTAAAACAAGAAATAAAAGGAAGGATGTAAACAATTGATTAAAAGTGCTAGGATGTCATGGGTTCATAAGGGATTCATGGGAGTTGATCATACAAACATATTCTCAAGTTATAAGCAAGCAATTAATGTTGTGGAGGAACCGAGTTGGTTTATATCTTACGGTTCATGGAAGAGTTGGGTCCCGGAGCCGAATCGATTAGATTGTACAACACCTACAAGTCGACTTACTTTTCTCCTATTCAACTTATATGCATGGTCTAACAAGACTCGAGTTGGTTTATATCTTACAAGTCAAGTTGAGTAGATAAGAGATGGGTAAAAATGCAAGGATTCATAGGCTTAGCATTTCATCAAACATAACATGTGCATAAAGTTTGACATCACAACAAGCAAGCAATTTAATCATGTGAATATATTAGATTAAGCATGAATCAATCCCATGTTGGTTTCCCCTAATTACCCACTAATCCTAGCTAAAAGACTACTCACTCATTATCATGGGAAACATGTCATTAATGGTGTCAATCATCACAACAAGTATAAACATGATAATAGAATGAAGAAATGAACAATAAAGATTAAAGGGTAAAGGAATTATACCAAACTTGAGATGATCCAAATAATAAAGCAAAGAATAATAGAAGAAACTTGATTGATTGATGAAGGGTTGTCAATCCTCCAATAATAACCCAATAATCTTCAACTACTCAAAAGTAACAAACTTGAACAATAATTAAGGAGAGATTAGTGTGAGATTTGTGAAAGATTAAAGAGTATTCTATTCTAATCTACTCCTAATCTAATCTAAGAGAACTTGATTTAATCTAAGGAAACTTGATTATAGTCTAATAAAACTTGATGGTTTGATTATTACAAATGGGGTATTTATAGTAGGGATTCATTAGGTTAACTAAGGCTAAATTAGTAATTACACTTTTGAGTTTTAAGCAGGGAAACGCTAGTCTTTTTGGAAGGATGAGCATCTTTCATGGAGAAAGAAGAAAACGAAAGTTGCTGTAAGGGAATCCGGGCGTCCAAGGCATGAAGACGGGCGGATTGTAGGAAGACGGGCGGATTGGTCTTGGGACGCTCGAATTCTGGGCTGTGTATTTATTTTTCTCTTTCTGTCTAACAATCCGAGCGTCTTGAGGGGAAGACGGGCATTTTGAGGGGAAGACGGGCGTCTTGAGGGGAAGACGGGCAGATTCCTTCAGGGGACGAGCGTCTCCAGTCTCGGGACGAGCGGATTGGCGAACAGCTTCTTTGTTTGAGCTCGGATTGTAAAACGGACGTCATTTTCTCATCCGGACTCCTATTGGAGTGATTCAAAAGCCTAGATCACTTTTTTCTTCGACGCCGTTCCATATAGCATATTTTCAGAGCCAAAGGAGCAACCCTTGGTTCGGTTTTCGAGCGATTTCTTCATGCAATGCCTTCCTTCTCGTCATCCTTGCTTTTAACCCTTTGATCCTTCTATATACACTTTATTCCTACATACTTGGCCATCATTCTTGCCTCCTCTTCATACTAGTCCATCTAATATCATCAATAAGCTTCCAAATATGCACGAAAGACGGGAATTTCCGCCTTATTATCTCCTTTCCTACAAAACATGCACAATGCAATAGGAAAACGAAATAGGAAGGAATTGAAGGATAAAATGGTCATGGAATGTTATAATAGTATGCAAAATAGGCTCAATTAGGGGACTAAATGTGCGCAAATAATGTTCACTTCAACGATAAGGAAGGGTTCACCGAGTTCTTAACCCGTTGGAGGAGGGTGAGTACTCAATTGGTCAGTAAACCGAGTGAATCAACTTTGGTGGAAAAGTTCGTCAACAATATCCGCCCAGTGTATGCCAACTTACTGAGCTATCAAAATATTAAGACCTTCTAGAATCTGCAAATTCTGGGGACGCGCATTGAAGATGACCTCCGGAAGGGTGTCTTGGCCAAGACTACTGGCAGAGGCTGCCAAGGATCCACCTCGACTGGGTCTCGCCCTTACGGCCAAACGAACAAGATTCATGAGGTCAACTTCGTTGAACCATCTACTAAGAGAGCTAAACGCCCCCAGAGAGTGTTCACTAATATAGGGTCGACTTACACAAGTGCTCTAAAGAGGCTCATGGACTAGGGAAAGTTACAACCAATCGGACCGACCCCGGATCCGAACGATGCTAAGAATCCCGCTTCTGGAACCCCAATGCCTATTGTCAGTACCATCAAGGAAAAGGGCATGATACTGAAACCTGCTTCAAACTGAAACACATCATCCAAGACATGATTGAGAAAGGGATTTGCCTTTACCCCCGCCGACTAAGCCGAACAACAAAACATATCCTCTGGGAATCCATGCTATCTTCGACGATGAGCCAACTCTGGACTGCTCACATCTCATCCTGCCAGTTGATGACGAGATGAATGCCTTGGAGAAAGATCCCTCGGACGGGTTATTCGTGTTCAGTGCCGCAACTATGCTCACCATGTTCCAACAGGTCTGAGGAAGCCATAGCCAGTCTCTCCGAGAGGATCACCCGACTTGACGATGCCTACCGTCGACTTATCTTCAATCCTCCACCTCCACGCCCGAGAGAGAGAGTCCCCCGAGCGCCCAAAACTACCCACACCAGGACGGATTGCTCCCGCGACCATTCTGGCATGCACCTCACAATAATCATCCTCACAATAATCAACCCCACAAAAATTACCCCCACAAAAATTACCCACACAAAAATTACCCTCACAAAAATATCCCTCACAAAAACTACTCACCAAGGAATACCCCTCCAAGGTGCCTTCGAGATCCTGAAATCAATGGCATTTGGACAGATGATGTTGAAGATGTATACCTTGTCCCAAAGAAAGAGAAACGGGCGAAAGAGATCGGTCACCTTACCCGGCCCGGACACCTCTATCAGAACCCGAACAATCCAACGGTCGTTCCAACAACGAATGACCAAGTCGTCTCGGAAGTAGACACTCAACCAAGAGCTCCTGAGAATTCAATCCTCAAGCAGCTTCAGAAGGCGAAAGCCGAAATCTCAATCTGGCAACTGATCGCGACGTCCTTTGAGCATCAACAGGCTTTGCTACAGGCCTTGGGAAAATTAACTGTGCCCTTAACCTCTTCCCCTGAAGAAATAGTGATGCACATGACAAGGGACGCCCCTGACTTGAACAACCCAGTCGTCTTTTCCGACGAAGATATCCCTATCTTCGGAGCCAATCATAACCTTGCCCTGTACATCAACGTACAATATCTCAAGAAGAATGTACCCATGGTCCTTGTAGATGACGGATCCGCGGTAAATGTCATTCCCCTCAAGACTGCTCACAAACTGGGTATTAAGGAAGCTGATTTGGTCCCAACAAATCAAGGAGTACACGCCTACGACAGCACTAGTCACAAGGTCGCGGGGCTCATCACTCTGACCGTCGCAACCGGACCACTTGAAAGACAAACCAGTTTTCAGGTGGTCGACATCGATGCCTCCTTCAATATGCTCCTGGGAAGTCCCTGGATTCACGCCGTCAAGGCGGTTACCTCAACTCTCCACCAGAAAATCAGGGTCCCCTTCAACGGGAAAACAATCACAATTCCTGCTTCTCCGATCAAAGCCGTCATGAGAAAGGGAGTAGCCTCCCAGACCATTGAGGAGGATGATAATGAAATATGGGGATTCCAAGCTGTGAATGCCATAACTGATGAATCAACACCCTTTAACTGTGACCCGTTTGCCAACCTCACAGTAAACCGTATCATGATGCGCCAGGGTTACTTCCCGGGTTTGCCCCTCAATCCACTGAAGGACACCTTGCCTCCCTTGAAACAGGCTAAGGTCCCCAACATTTCCTTTAGGCTGGGATATGAGCCTACCGATGAAGATATCCAGGAGATGAACCTCCTAATGCGAAAACGCAAGAAGCACGGAGTTATCCTCCGTCCCTACCACCTGACCCTCAACGGATACTTTGTCTCTGAGGGAGAGTCTGAGCTCTACCATGGCTTTCCAGAGCCGATCGATGACTCTGTGGCCAAGGCTAGGTACCCGGGTGTGGAAGTCTTCCAGGACTGCTACTTCATCCCTGACAACACCGAAGTTGCATCAACCGAGTCTAAGCCGTCGTCATGCCTCGATGGACAAGCTGTCACTCTCCTCTTTGGGGAAGATAACATCAAGCACCTCGACTATGAGGACATTATCAACATCGCCCTGAAGGACAACCAATTTGACCCAACCGCCTTGATCTCCGACACTGACCCGGAGAAAGATACACAGGGCTGGAGGAAGACAGTCAAGTGGACCGATCGCCAAGGCCGCATTCTCAAGATCACAACTAAAGAAGGCCCTATGTTCAAGGAGGGAAGTGAAGAAGAATCTGAGTCTGAGTCGGAGTTAGAGTCTGTCATAGCTCCTAACACTCCTGATGTCCCGGTCAAGGTCCCCTTCCCACTGTTCTATCACAAAGTCGTGGCTGATTCAGAGGCTGAGTCTACTAGGGTCACCCCCACTCCCATGAAAGGTGACAACCTGGAGCCTGTTCCAGGGGCCACCTCCTCTGCTATGTCGCCTCTGACCGACCACGAGATGTCTGTCCTCTCCGAGCTTTTCGCTCGTGTCAACTTAATGAACGCTAAGTTTGCTTATGACTCGTCTCAATTTAACTGCAATGCAATTCTGAATGACTATGAGGAATTTGACTTGAGTGACTACCCACCTCACCTAGCCAAAGAACTTGACAAACGGGAAACCAGAACCCCCATCATTGAGGAGACCGAACCTATTAACGTAGGAACCGACAACACACCTCAAGAACTTAGGATAGGGACAACCATGGACCCCTCGGAAAGACAACAGTTCATTGAACTCCTACACGAATACAAGAGCGTGTTCGCCTGGTCCTACAGAGATATGCCTGGGATTGACAGGGAAATTGCAGAGCACCGGATACCCATTAAGCCCGGAGCTAAACCCGTGAAACAAAAGCTACGCCGAATGCGTCCTGAATGGGCCCTGAAAATCAAGGAAGAAGTAGACAAACAGTTCAAGGCTGGGTTAATCAAAGTGTCTGAATATTCTGATTGGGGGGCCAACATTGTGCCCGTACCAAAGAAAGACAGAAGAATTTGGGTTTGCGTCGACTTCAGGGATCTGAACAAGGCGAGTCCAAGGACGACTTCCCTTTGCCACATGTTGACATTCTGGTGGACAATACCGCCGAACATGCCCTCCTATCATTCATGGATGGTTATGCTGGGTACAACCAGATTAAAATGGCTGAGGAAGACATGCACAAGACAGCATTCACTACACAGTGGGGTACATATTGCTACACGGTCATGCCCTTCGGCCTCATCAACGCCGGAGCAACCTATCAAAGAACCGCTACCACTCTTCTACATGATATGATGCACAGAAAGGTAGAGGTATATGTCGATGACATGATCGTCAAGTCAAGAGAACGGGACGGCCACATCAGTGCCCTTCGAAAATTCTTCGCTCGTCTGCGGAAATATAACATGAGACTAAATCCTCATAAGTGTGCATTCGGGGTCACCTCCGGAAACATCTTGGGACATGTCGTCAGCAAAAGAGGCATTGAGATTGATCCAACCAAAATCAAAGCCCTTCAGCAAATGCCTCGGCCTAGGAACGAGAAGGAGATTCGAGGATTTCTCGGTCAGGTCCAATACATCAGCCGCTTCATTGCCAAGCTCACTATGATTTGTGAACCGATATTCAAGAAGTTTCGCGCCTCCGATCACACCGATTGGGACGACGACTGTCAAAAGGCCTTCGACAGGATAAAGGAAATCCTATCCAAGCTTTCTGTCCTCATGCCACCTCAACCGGGGATTCCTTTATCCCTATACCTGACTGTTACCGACACAGCCATGGGAGCAATGTTAGCACAAACAGTCGGCAACGAAGAACGAGCCATCTACTACATCAGCAAAAAGTTCATTGAGTACGTGAAAAGGTATACCCAACTGGAGAAGACATGCCTTGCCCTAGTATGGTCAACAAAGAAGCTTCGGCATTACATGCTCAGCTACACGGTCCACATCTACTCTAAGATGGAAGGTTGTCTAGGTGGACGCTCATCCTGTTCGAGTTCGATCTCAAATTTGTACCCCTCAAGGTTATCAAGGCAGGAGCAGTTGCCGATTTCCTAATAGAGAATCCCGTCAACGAAGATCCAACGATCGTCACATGGTCAATTCCTGACGAAGACATCCTTTGTGCCGATTCCGACGCATTGGACCTATACTTCGACGGTGCATCTAATCTGAGAGGCTTCGGGGTAGGAATCCTTCTAATATCACCGGAGGGAGAACATGTTCCGATCTTGGTCAAGCTAGACTTTGCCGTCACCAACATTGCCGCTGAATATGAAGCATGCCTCATCGGCCTACAAGCAGCCATCACACTTGGCATCAAGAGACTGAGGGTCCACGGCGATTCCTCGCTCATCATCAACCAAGTGTCCGGATCATGGAAAATCCGAAGTGACAGTTTTGCTCCCTACCGAGCAAAGATCAATCAAGAGGCCGAGTTCTTCGACCAAGTCGATTACTTCCATCTGCCACGAGAGAAAAATCAATTTGCTGATGCCCTGGCGAAACTTGCCGCGCTCGTCAACGTACCTGATGACATGACATCAATGCCCCTATGTGTCGAGAGATGGAGCGAGCCAGCTCACGTTTGTGCCATCATCGATGACGAGGAAAGCCGGGATGAACGTTGGTACCAAGCCATCCTCAACTACAAAACCAAAAATGAATTCCCTCCCAACTCTGATCAAAGAGGACAAAGAGCCATCCGTTTACTTGCATCACAATTCGTGATAAACAAAAATCAACTATACAAAAGAACACCCCAATGAATTCTCCTCCTTTGCATTGACCATCACAAAGCCAAAAAAAGTCATGGGAGAGGTTCATGACTGAGAATGTGGCCCTCACATGAGCGCAATGATGCTTACCCGGAAAATCATGCGGCTAGGTTACTACTGGACCACCATGGAGGCTGATTGCCGTAACTACGTCAAACATTGCCACAATTGCCAAATCTTCGCCAACGTACAACACATACCACCATCCCTTTTATACACCATGACGTCACCCTGGCCTTTCTCAACCTAGGGCATCGACATCATCGGGAAAGTCAACCCGGTAGGCACTAAGGGGCATTGTTTCGTCCTCGTCGCCATCGACTACTTCACTAAATGGGTAGAAGAGCAGTCATATGCAGTCTTGACCGCCAAAAAAGTGGCCAAGTTCATTCAAAACAACATCATCTGTCGATATGGGGTACCCCATGAAATCATCAGCGATCAAGGCTCTCACTTCGGGACGGAAACTCAGACCTTGCTGGACAAACACAAGATCAAATGACATCGATCATCCCCCTACCGTCCCCAAACCAACGGAGCGGTGGAGGCAGCGAACAACACTCTTGTCACCATTATCAAGAAAATGCAAGACAACTACCGCGATTGGCCGAGCAAACTCCCATTCGCACTCTAGGGATACCGAACCTCCATTCGAACACCGACAGGCACCACACTCTTCGACCTAGCATATGGTATGGAGGCGGTTCAACCGGTAGAGTCAAAGGTCCCTTCTCTACGCATCCTACTGGAGAGTCAAGTCCCCGAGGCGGAATGGACCCGTCGAAGGTACGAGCAACTCACTCTTCTAGACGAACGGCGACTCAACGCCTTGCACAACGTCCAGCTATACCAACGACGTATACAACGGGCATTCAACAAGAAGGTTAAACCCAGGAACATCCAGGAGGGCGACTTGGTCCTCAAGTCAGTTCGAGCACCGCTGCCCATCGATCCGAGGGGAAAATTCAAACCCAACTGGGCCGGGCCATTGTAGATACCCGTATCCGTCGATATTGGAATTTATAGAGAACCCGACAAACACCCGATGATGATAGGACACATGTATTCTTTAGTTGTCATTATTTGGAGCTCGTTTTACGATGTAGAATGGGCGTCGTCGATGAAGTATTTTATTAATTTAAATGATATTTAAATTAATGTTTTTTTAGTGAGTTCATTTTATTAATTTAAATGATATTTAAATTAAAGCTTTTTTAAAGTGATTTCAATTTAATTTATTTTATTTTGAATTTTATTTTCCCAAGTTTATTTTATTGAAAATAAAATAAATATTTGATTTGAAAAATCATTTTATGAGTCATTTATTTTAATGGGTTAATTGATTTGAAAAATCGATTTTTTTTAAAAAAAGCGAAGAAAACTCGTTTTTAAACTTGCTTTTTTGAGCTCGATTTTAGCTCGGTTTTTGAGCCCGTTTTCTTCACGAATTGGCACGAATATCGAGTACATTAACCAACCTAGACCAATACCCATCCACCCTAGTTCGAACGCCCTATCCATGGCCCAAATTCTCGTCCCAAATCCCTCACAAACAGCCCGCAACAAACAGCCCCCCCTGTTTTGCGTGCCAATTCCCAAGCCCAAAACCCGCTCCAAACACTACCAAGACCCGTACCCATTAACCCTAACCCATACCCTAGTATCCTACCCATATTATCCTAGCTTAATCACCAAGAAAACCCCCCTCAAACCCTCACAAAAGCTGCTGGACAGCAGCCATACGTGATGAAGCCCGATTGCCTCTCCCTCTCTTTTAACCTACTTTAACTCCTTATAAATACCACCCCTTCACCATACATTCATTCCTCTAAGTTATCCATACATCCTACCTTCACTCACAAGCTTTAAACCTCAGAAACAAACCCTAATTACCTCTCAAAAACCCTCCACAAAACCGACATCCAAACTGAAACAGTTTGTGTGTCCTCTTCGAAAAACAATTCGTTCCTCCTTCAAACCTCCATCAAAACTCGATTTTCTTGTTCCTAATTAACCACATAACATCCATCTACACATTAGACAAAGATTTACGAGCCAAATTTCCCTTAAGAGTACACGAAATCCCTCGAAAAACAGAGTGTTATACACTCTGTTTTCGCGGTTTATTCTTGTCTGTCCAGTTCTGTTTGTGCTCGTCTTTCGTGCCCAATAACCCAAAACGAGCAGGGTTTGCTTTAAGATCCCTGTTCTCCTCTCTTTCTAGTTTTCAAAACATCTTTTAAATCAAATTTTCGTCGTGAAACGAGGGAGATATCATCGTTCGAAAGTTGCTGTCCAGATTTGTCAAAAAACGCGTGTTGCTTTGTTTCTTCGTCGACGACGGCCTCTCGAGATAAAATCTACCATCGATTACGACCCAAGACGGTGTCAACGATACATGTAGGTTGAGGGTGCATCAAATCCTCCTCTTTTCCCTTTTATTTCGTTTGTTTTATGCTTGTTTTTTTATTGTCTTGTTTTTGTTTATTTTTCGTTTTGTTTATCGATTGTTCTAATTAATTATGAAACTAGTTAGTCCGAGTATGAGTTAAAGTACCACCATGAACACCCGCGTTGACTTGAGATGGGAAAATAAACCGCTACTTCAGTCGGTCGTACACCCCCGTCTCATTTACATATCCTCGTGTTCAAGGTAGGGCATAAATAAACGAATTTCTAACATCGCTCTTCGCTTTTGACCCCTTTTGTTATTTCGGCCAATTCGACATACCCTAGGACCCGTTGTATTTTAGTTTAACCTCTGATTGTTAGCATGTAACTCGTTTAGATGACATTAGATCAATTTAATAACCTAATTAGACACATTAGGGTACATCGACATAGCTTTAAAAATCGATTAACAATTCTATAACCTAATTGAATACATCTTTCTTATCACTTGATTTCTCGCTAGTATAGGAGTGCGTGATTAGCACCTTCCTATTAACACTCGACGAGTAAGCATTAATCTTATGATATCTGACCTAGTTGGACCCTTTAGGCCTTGTGGAATAACACACTCGCGCGTTTCTTCTCAATCGATCAACTTGTTTTCTAAATCGTTTTCTAATCCGTTTCGCAATCATTCGATCTAACCAATGAACCTAACTTAGGAACTAGGTTGGCCTTGTCTTGGCCGTGAGGGTGGCCGTTGGTTTGGGCCGTGATTGGGTCGTGTCTCCCGTCTTTCTCATTTCGTTTTTCTTTCCTTGTTTATCATTTGTTCTTTGTTGTTTTGTAGCTTGTAATTTATAGTTTGTTTATCGAGTTGTAATCTTTGAGTTAGTTTTCTTTTATTGAGTCAAAACCTTTTCAAAAAACCTTAGGCTTGTTTGGTTAGACGGTTGTTCCCCAATGCTTGTAGGAGCGTAGTAAACCGCATGTTGTCTAAAGCAACATGGCCCGGTTTATGCTAATACATGCTTTGGTGCATAGCCCTATGTCTAATTCGATGAGATTAAGTGAAAGCACGCATTACGAGGAGTGACCCAAGGCCGTGTGTCATGTAGGCCGTGAGTCACCCCTCTTGTGCACGGTTTTCTAGGCCAAGTGGCCGTGTGAGTTGTCGTGTATTGCGTTGTATGTAGCAATTGTATTTAGATCGAGTTGTATCTTTAATTTGTTGTTGTGTCGGCATGAAATGCCTGGTTTGTAATAGGTAGATCCCAACGGCTCCCCCATTCCCCCTTTAAGCCTTGTTTGCTTTGTATGTTGTTAGACTAATCAACCCGCATGCTAAATTACAACTTTGACAAAGTTAGTTTAGTTGCATCTAAAACGACATAGAAATTGTTGTCACATGTTAGGGTTAAAACAACGTTTGCATATCATACATCGCAGTAGCTATGACCTTGTTTGAAATCCGACACTTGACTTAGTAGAGGCCGTTATCGACGGGCGGGGTTGGGTGTCCTTATGGGCTTCCCAACACGTACCCTCACCCCTTACTCAAGATCTATGGTTTGTGGATCCGTCTAAATACCATTGGATTACGAGAGTCATTCAAATCGAGTGATATAGGGTACACGTCTTTAGCTTTAATCACTCGTAGTCGATTGGCTTTATGGTTTTCGATGAAAGGTGTAAAGTTGACTTGAACGGTTCCAAATTCCCAAAAAACTTGGTGGCGACTCTAATTGGTCTTAATTCGATTCGAAAGAACCTCGAGTCGATTATGCCTAGTGTGGATCCCGCGGACGCAGATCCCGAGGGCCTTGTCCTGATTTGGCGACTCTTTGGGAAAAGAGGACTAGTTACACTTTGTTTCTAGGGTCTTTTCCTCCGAGGTGAAACTTGAAAAGAAAGTGTTGGAAAGTAAAACATTACTCATAGTGCTACGATTCATGCATAAACCCTTAAGGACTTGCCCGGGCCGTCCCAGCGTTTCTTCGTGATGCGTGGGGGGCGACGTCCCACTATGCTAGGAAGCTGCACATTGCTCGCTTCCACTTCACCTCGCGTGGTTCTTGATGGTGGGGACGATCTTCTAGGTACTCTACCTTAAGACACCTTGCTCTATAAGACCGCAAAAGGATGGAGGGCATAGACCTTCTTGTAGAAGACTTGCCGAGACTTAGAGATGTCTAGGAGCATACATCCTTATAACATGAGAATGACAATGTGCAAATTGTTTTCCCGAGTCTTTTTGAAATTTCCCATGTCCTTTTCAAAACCGAACTTTTGAACAACTTACTTTCAAACTAGCATGGTTTTAAAAACGCGGAGTGCTGCCCAAATAGGACTAGAATTTTCGGCCCAAAATGAGCTTTTATAGCCGGCATGCTGCCCATTTCAAATCTCATTTTCGAATCAATCTTTCGTTTTTCAAAATCAATCCAAAGTGCCTCTCGAACCTCAACCAAGCATGAAATGCGTCAAGTCGTGTCCGGGTCATGGCCGTGTTAGGCCGGGTGTGTTTCGTTCTAAGAGTCTAGAACACGACCTTGTTGGGTCACCCAAGCTCACCTCTTGGGCCTTGAGTCATGTTGGTCGATCATTTGGTCTAGGATAGTCCACAAAAACGCCCAAGCTAGGCCATTTAGGGCGTTTCACCCGAACCTATGGGCTATGTTAGTCTAATCACGGGTTTAGTCACACCGAGTCCAGTTTAGAATCGTGCTATGACAGTTTGAGTCATGTCGTTTTGTCGAGTCTAAAATGAACCAAGGTCTAAATCAAACCGTGAGTCGAACCCTTGTTTAGTCAATCTCAAGTCGAGTCTTTGTTTGAGTCAAGTTGGGGTCGTGTCCTTAAGTGTGGAGGGGCTCTTACTTTAAATATTGACTTAGAACGGGGTTTTCTTGTAGAAAGGCCGCCAAAAACCCGACGTCAAGCAATGGAAGATGCTGTCAACAAGCTCACTGAGGCCGTGAACCTCATGATGACCAGAATGGATGCAATCGAATCTATTCTGGGTGAAGATTCCCCTCCACCACTGACTGATCTGGAAAAACGGTTCAAGTTCATCGAAGACCGTTTGAAACTCTCCCAGGGGAAGAACATTCACTATGAGAATGATAGGGCCTATGCCCCGGTGCAGGATAAGTTGCCCACGAACATGGTACTCACTGACATCCCAAAGTTCAAGGGCACTGAAGATCCAGTCCACCATGTTAAGGCCTATAAAGGGTACTTAGCACTTTGAAGGGAGTACTGCGACATGCTCTCGAAATTTTCGCCCAATCTCGGGTGAACACCCAAAGGCGTGGTTCTATAATCTTGACCTCAAGAACTTCCCCACTTTCGAAGATATTACGGTGGAGTTCGTAAGCACTATCTTTGATAATGTCGAGATTCAAACCAACATAAGAACATTGGAGGTGATGACACGAGAAAGACAAAGAAGGCTTTACTTGAATTCCTTGCAAGATGGCGTCTTTGAAAGCGTAAAATTAGCCAAGAAGCCTGATGAAGTTGAAATGGTAGATAAGTTCGTAAAGAATCTACGACCTATTTACCGCAATGCTCGGAAATACTAGAATTTTGGTTCTTTCAAAGAATTGATAAGAATCGGGATAAAGGTAGAAGATGATGTCATAAGGGCGAGAGGTGAAAAGCCGAAAGGGTACCAAGGGGCCTCATCGTCTAAGGGCAAAACCCCAAAGAACGACCCATATTGATGAAGCCATCAATCTCTTAGAAGGGCAATCGAAGAAGTCGCAGCGCCAAACACCTAGGGCATTCACCGATATCGGATGCACTTATACATACGCTCTCCAAAGGCTCATAGCCCAAGGAAAGCTGAAGCCTATTGGTCTAACTCCGGATCCACCTGCTGAACAACAAGGCAAATGGTACAAACCAAATGCCTATTGTGCCTTTCATCAAGGGAAAGGCCATGATACTGAAAGGTGCTATCGACTGAAGCACGAAATTCAAGACATGATTGAGAACGGAACACTCCCAATCCCAGCCATAAAGCCTAACAACATCACCAATCCATTTGGCGATCACACCAACTTTGTTTCTGTCGAAGACAATATCGATTATTCCCATCTTATCCACCCATGTCACTTGAATGGGGTGTTTATCGGGAAAATATTTGTGGATTTCTTTGAATTCTTGCCAAACCCGAAGAATGAAATTCAAGTCGGGAATCTTGCTCTAGAATGTACTCCTCTCATTAACGAAGTTAATAAAAGACAATTCGATTCACCAACCTTCATCACTGGCGTAGATCCTCAGAGGATTACCTCGGGATGGAGGCAGACCATCAAAGGGATCAAGGACCAGAGCCAAGCATCTAAGTTGACAGCTCAACAAGGGAAAGCTTATGACCAGATTTGAAAATTATGAGTCGGGATCTGTTTTCTTATCTTAGTCGAGTCGAGTCTAGGACTTTCTTTTCTTGAAGTTGAGTCGTTTGTTCCGCGATGACCTAGGGTGTGTCCTAGGAATCGTTCCTTCGAGTCTTTTAAGCATTTGTCATCCCAATAAAAGTTGCAGTTTTGTTTCCAAATATGTCTTGTTTCCAATCCTCAATCATTCCGAAACACGATAAAACGCACAACACACTCAAAGGCATCCCAGGGGTAGAAATATGTCCCGTTTCAAAATGTAAGGTACAATAGGATCCCGTGTTTGATTCCTTTACCTATTCCATGTCTGGCGGTAGAAAACCTTCATTAGAACCAGTGCTTATGACAAACTTTTAGATGATTCTAGGACAAACCCGGACTAGCTCCTTGTTTCCCCTATCGATGATGGAAGGCAAGCCTTTTCCCCAACAAAATCATCCCATCTCGAAGAGAGAAGATATCAACCCGTTCTAACAAGGAATTGTTAGTTCCTACCCAAATTAGTTGGCGAAGCCCAGTTTTCAAGGTGTATCCATTAATGACTAGGAGAATGAATAGAAGAACATTTTCAAAGAGAGAAAGAAAAAAGATGAAAAAGAATGAAAAAAATGAGAAAAAGAAAAAATTGGAAAAATGAAAAAAAAAAAAAGAAAAAAAAGAAAAATGAAAAAAGAAGAAAAGAAAAAGGAAAAAAAGAAAAAAAGATGTTGAAGTCATTGCAGAACGCTTTTGGTTGAATGTCAAAGTTACGGAAGCCAGAAGTCAAGTCAAGTACCCATAGTTGAAGTTCAATGGGCGAAGCCCAAAAACTGAAGTAGTAACCTCTTTACCCTCTAAGTCCTTCCTGAGACAGTTACAAAGGGATAGTCGGGAATTTTGAGAATCATTCCACTTGTGTTGTTACACCCAACCTTTAGGGTCCAGACATGGAAATTTGAACCCACATCATTTTTCAACCCATTTGTACTCGGGTTTCATCAAACCTGAGACACCATTTCCAACCACGTTATAAGCCATTACCCTTAGCCTTAACACCACAAAACGAACCTTCAGAATGATAGTTTACCTTGCGAACCTATTTTCACCAAGCTCCACATCCCAAAGAACTACAAACTTTCGTACCAACCCTAGACATGGGATTTAACGGTACTTTACAGGCTAGAATGGGATATGACATGATACCTTAGGTGAAACCTTCGAGTGTGTACACACAATCAAAATGCCATGTTTATGCACTATGATCGAACTACGTCGGATTTGATTTCGCTCCACGCGAATACGTAGGCAGTCCTTCTGAACAAGGGATTCAATCCACTCATCAACCAAGTTGTCATCTTGTCGGTTTCTTACGGGTCCTAACCAAGTCCAAATGAAGCCACCTTTGTTTGAGTCGGTCTTAGCACTCGATGTAGGCTAGGATAAGGATATAGGTTCGGATGAATAGTATCGAGTCTCAGAATGAGCTTTATTCTAATGGTTTAGGCAAAAATGCTGAGTCACATAGATGTGGGTTTGTGTTGGGAACAGAAAATATAAAAAACGCGCTGAAAAGAAAGAAGGCGTGGAAGAAAAAATAGTAAAAGCCCGCTGAAAAGAAAGAAGGCGGTGGCAAGAAATGATGAAACTCGCTGAAAAGAAAGGAGGCGAGGAGAAGAGTGACATAATGTTCCCAACAAGAGTGATGTGTGATGTCTAAGTGTTCTCATAAAATCAGTCTGTGTTTAGTGTCTGGGCGAAGCCAACGTTGTTGCTCCGTGAGTTTAATCCACCCTGTCAATGCCAAGTGATCTTGATTCCCATGTGCCCTCGGGAGCACGACCATGCCATACGATATCTTCGTCCCAAGTTTGACGACCTTGTGATTCCCATTTGCCATCTTTTGGCGCCGGAACGACCAATTTACATTTCTACCCCTAACAAGTCAATAATTGAATTAAAACCCGTGCACACTTACGGTTTTATTTTCCTTTTTTGTTTTACGGTAGCGGGCTACGCCCACGTGGTTTACGAGTCATACAGAGTGTCTAAGTCGTATTTCATGCTCACCCATCAAGGTTCGATTTCAAAATGCCAGATATTTCAAAATTTCAAAATTTCCAAAACTTTTTGCGCATTATGGATAGATGATCCCAGTCAAGGTTCAAATCTCAAAGTTCAAAATCAAATTTTGGGTCGACGACCCAACATCCAAGTGATTCATTTCAAATTCAAAATTTGGGTCGATAGCCCAATTATTCAAAATTTTCAACATGTTCAAATTTCGGGTCGATGACCCAGTCTTTCAAACTCAAATTTCGGGTCGATGACCCAGCATTCCAACACTTCAACTTCAAACTTCGGGTCGATGGCCCAATTATTCAAATTTTTCAAATTCAGTTTTCGGGTCGATGACCCAATCTTTCAAATGATCCAATTCCAAGGTCGATGATCCAAATGTGCTTATGTGATGATTATTGCTAGTACATGTTTTTTGTGTTTCAAATATGGCAGGATATGCTTCAACTGGGGGCTCTAAAGTCTTCGACTTTAGAGCCATTGCAAACTGGGGGCTCTGAAGCCGTTGGCTTCAGAGACCATTATCAAGATGAAACGGATGATATCCACTCAGAATTCAATTCAATACAAGAGTATGAAATGGAAGAATTCCGCAGCTGAAAGCAAATGATGAAAGTGGCGGCAACCTCCTTGGAAAGTCTCGTCCCATTCGGACAAGCGCTAGCAGATGATAAATTTCGGGCAAATGTCAGCAGATGGTGAATTTTGGACAAACGCCAGCAGATGATAAACTTTGGGCATGTGTCAGCAGTTGCCGAACTACGACGCGGGTTTGATTCCGTCAGAAACGGATACGTAGGCGCCTAAGGATAAGGCTCAACTCACCATATATGCAATTTTATGGGTCGATGACCAACGATGATAATATGACACAACAGAAGCAAGAGTCAATCCCCAACGAAGTTTCAGGTATGATCTCTTCTTATGGCTGGCGAGCTTATATACGCAAGTCTAATGGACTATAAACGACCCGCAGAATCCTCAAGGTCGAGAGGGACCTGGGGTATACTTTGACTTTCGCCTTGTCCAAGCCTCAGTCAAAGTAGGGGCTCTTTAGATACCCGTATCCGTCGATATTGGAATTTATAGAGAACCCGACAAACACCCGATGATGATAGGACACATATATTCTTTAGTTGTCATTATATGGAGCTCGTTTTACGATGTAGAATGGGCGTCGTCGATGAAGTATTTTATTAATTTAAATGATATTTAAATTAATGTTTTTTTAGTGAGTTCATTTTATTAATTTAAATGATATTTAGATTAAAGCTTTTTTAAAGTGATTTCAATTTAATTCATTTTATTTTGAATTTTATTTTCCCAAGTTTATTTTATTGAAAATAAAATAAATATTTGATTTGAAAAATCATTTTATGAGTCATTTATTTTAATGGGTTAATTGATTTGAAAAATCGATTTTTTTTAAAAAAAGCGAAGAAAACTCGTTTTTAAACTTGCTTTTTTAAACTCGAGTACATTAACCAACCTAGACCAATACCCATACACCCTAGTTCGAACCCCCTATCCATGGCCCAAATTCTCGTCCCAAATCCCTCACAAACAGCCCGCAACAAACAGCCCCCCCTGTTTTGCGTGCCAATTCCCAAGCCCAAAACCCGCTCCAAACACTACCAAGACCCGTACCCATTAACCCTAACCCATACCCTAGTATCCTACCCACATTATCCTAGCTTAATCACCAAGAAAACCCCCCTCAAACCCTCACAAAAGCTGCTGGACAGCAGCCATACGTGATGAAGCCCGATTGCCTCTCCCTCTCTTTTAACCTACATTAACTCCTTATAAATACCACACCTTCACCATACATTCATTCCTCTAAGTTATCCATACATCCTACCTTCACTCACAAGCTTTAAACCTCAGAAACAAACCCTAATTACCTCTCAAAAACCCTCCACAAAACCGACATCCAAACTGAAACAGTTTGTGTGTCCTCTTCGAAAAACAATTCGTTCCTCCTTCAAAACTCCATCAAAACTCGATTTTCTTGTTCCTAATTAACCACATAACATCCATCTACACATTAGACAAAGATTTACGAGCCAAATTGCCCTTGAGAGTACACGAAATCCCTCGAAAAACAGCAGTGTTATACACTCTGTTTTTGTGTTTATTCTTGTCTGTCGATTCTGTTTGTGCTCGTCTTTCGTGCCCAATAACCCAAAACGAGCAGGGTTTGCTTTAAGATCCCTGTTCTCCTCTCTTTCTAGTTTTCAATACATCTTTTAAATCGAATTTTCGTCGTGAAACGAGGGAGATATCATCGTTTGAAAGTTGCTGTCCAGATTTGTCAAAAAACGCGTGTTGCTTTGTTTCTTCGTCGACGACGGCCTCTCGAGATAAAATCTACCATCGATTACGACCCAAGACGGTGTCAACGATACATGTAGGTTGAGGGTGCATCAAATCCTCCTCTTTTCCCTTTTATTTCGTTTGTTTTATGCTTGTTTTTTTATTGTCTTGTTTTTGTTTGTTTTTCGTTTTGTTTATCGATTGTTCTACTTAATTATGAAACTAGTTAGTCCGAGTATGAGTTGAAGGAAATGTAGATTCATATACATAAAACATATTCTTATATGTCTAAATAATTTGTCATAAAATTAATTACGGATCTTATGCATGCAAACAATAATATAAATAGAGGAGAAATCATGTCCTTACATAGTAGATTTCGGCTATTAGGGCACAAGAGAGATCACCTTTCTCTTCTTGTTCTTGAGCTTTTCCAATGGAAGAATAAAGATCTAAGTGTAAGATCTCTCCCTATGTATTATACCCAAGGCTCCTCTTAATTAAATTAATATTACAAATACTAGTTATAATATTAATTCTTAGTAGAAAATTGAACCAAAATAATATTGAACACTTGAATTATTTCGGTTTATGTAAGAGAGAAAGAGAGGATTTTTCTTCTTACTAGAACTTGTATTTTGGATGAGTGAATAGAATGAAAATAATACACTACCTTTTGTATATTATTAGGCAAAATTAAAGAAAAAACAATGATCACATTTGCTTCCCCAAAACCGTGTAAGAGGAGAGAAAAAAGGGAGCCAATGCATGGAGAAATTGTTCTTCACAAGGAACAATAGGCTTGCATGGCTAGGTTTCCTTTTAATCATTGTGTTTTCCACTAATTATAAACAACTTATAATTAGCTTAAATCCTTCTTATTTTCGGCCCACTATATAATATGTATCCCATATTATTTTTGTCAATTGTCTATATGTTACATGTCACATGTCACATATATTTGTTATGTATTTTTAACATATTAAAAATCAACGTATTAATAAAAATACGTCACATACAAAAATTGACTTAGTAATTTCATATTTACTTGTGCCAAAAATTTTACCAATTTATAAATCACAACTGATTGTATTTATAACAATTCATTCAATTTAATTGTTACATTAAACAATCTATTTCATCCGAGTAATTATACAATTTAATTACTCAGACCGTATCTCATTTAATCACATTTCAATATGATGCGTAAATTTTACTTCCAAAATCGTCCGTCAATTTTCAAGTAATTTAATTAACTCGTAACATTATACGATTAATTAAATAATCAATTAAGAGTGTTGCCCTTTAGGTATGACCTAGGGGGTCAACTGATCACCACCGTCACACGACAGTAATGTCAAACTCTAGTCAGCCAATCATTACCGATATATGTTGACCAGTTGACAGTAACAATATTACTTCCCAATTGTATTCATTTTTAATGAGACTTAAACATGTGATCATCATGATCAACAGTCGTGATCGCATTATTGTCGGAGGACACATATTCCAACAATCTCCCACTTGTCCTCGACAAATGTGCGTCACCAATTCTCTTGTCCTATTACTATCTCCCACTCAATGCAAGGTGTCTTTCAGGTCGTACTTGCAAGTGATCATATCGAGAGTGGTTTCCTCGATCCGGAGAATAAGCGATTGACCGGACTTATCCACTCGGATGCCATCCGAGCGTGGCCACGCATTTCGATTCATTACTCCTCGAGTGGCCCCGAGATATTGTTATAACCCCGACTAGGGGTGGACAATTCCTATCGCACTCATTCCCTTCGACTAGCCACAGACATCATAACCCAAAATATGCCCATTTGACCCCATTTACGAAGGTCGTAGTAACACAAATCAAAGTTAATCAAACTGTGCCATCTTAGGTGAATAGTCTTTAGTCAAAAGAATCGACTCATTTGAATACTATAGTAGCTCTCGCCACGACCAGGCTATATAAATTTGCGAGAACTCTATAAGCGGTCATTAGGCCCGACAAAATGGTCCTAATGATCTGCCTATGTGATCGACTAGTCATCTCACATGACTGTATGGCACTTGAACTTGCCATCAATCGCCTCACACTCTAGTCACTTCGAGACGTCACCTCATATAAGTAACTATGGGCAAAAACAATGTTAATCCATGTTCACTTTAACGGAGTTCAATTGTCTCTACAACCCGTTTGGATATAACAATGTTCAAGGTGAGTTAATGATAACTCAAACGACAAATGTCGACATCACACTCGGGTAGTTAATATCATATTACAACCTTGTGATGTATATCATAAGTGTAAACACTTATTGATTGCAATAGAAGTTTAACATCCCATGTGTCCACGTGTTCAAACTTCTTACACTTGCAATTTCCTTCGCATTCATGTTCTCATACCATGAATTTTACCAAGTACACATCAAGGTTCTCGACCTTGGTTTTGGTTCTTAAACTTGAAAGAACTTTCTTATCGATCATCTCATAACGAACGAATTTGCGATGAATAACATAACTTGTACCAATCAAGTATTCCATCCACACACAATGCACTAGGTATATGTTTTGTAGAATCTTGTAATAGTTGACAAGATTATTAGCTTAGTACTTCTCACAGGTCCTAGCTTAACTAGGAAAGATTATCTTGAATAACCTCTTATTCAACCAAGCATCTTTCCAAAACTTCTCATTTCTCTTTCTAGGCTTGAAAGATTTGGGATTCTCATAAATCCTCATATGTGCTCGGATTTTCTACAGTATGTGCAACCTCTTAACACACAATGGAACATTCCGTCAATCACCGAAATCGCTCATCGGATTCTACTCGAGAATTCATGACGTTTCTTTTATGGCTCACCAACCAATCATCATGCTCTTATGCATATGATTCAAAATTTGACATGTACATGATTATTCTAATGGCGGAAACATTAGTTACTAATAATCATGAGATCAATTTCTCGGTTCAATGAACTACCATGACTGCTAATGGTAATCCCATTTTCATTCATATGAATAACCTATGTGTATGTTGATGTGATGTGTATCTCTTAATACTAATCCAACATCCCTGATGCATTTGGATTCATCATTGTCCATTTTCATCCAGAATTGAAAACTCAAAGGCTTCTTTATTAAAGAAGGCATTAGCTTGTCATTCTTTAATGAGTAATGGGTTTTATACATTCAAGGATGATAGCTCCCACTAAATTCCATGTCTTCACATGAGAATATCCTAACTCCCACTCAATTCAACATATTTCGAAATTGACTTCTCAATCGAATTTTGTCAAGAATATAAATATAAATTGCCTTGCCAAGTTACTAGGATAAAACCATATATGTCCCATCATATCCTTTCAAAATACCTATTTTGAAGTGGTCTCTTCTTAACCTTACGGAAAAGAGGTTTTGAATCTCCAATACACTCATGTCATAATGATGTGTAACAATGTCATTATTCAAATATAAACAATATCTAGAACACGTCCTTCACAAATACCCTTTTGGAAGGAAATTTAACCATTTCATAGGGAGGTTAAGCAATGACATTTGTATGGTTTAACTTTTAGCAATTGAGGATATCGGTATATCAAATCTTTGCAACTTAATCTTGATTATAACTAGTATGTTACTTTGATTCATTTAGGCTCTTAAGTAAAACTCATGATTGAAACTATTGGTCAAATGCTTCATAAACTTAGTCAAAAACCCGTTAAGACTTTACATTAGTCATTTTTCTTCCAAAAACTTTCTTTTGGTCTCCTCGTGTAGTTATCTTAAAAATTCTCTTATGATTACTACACTTGGTCTCTTTAGTCCTATATGTAGAACTAACTTGAGACCATAGATCTCATCTATTCGGCATACTATGTAAATAGATATACCTTTATTCAATTCATTCTCTCTTGTGTAGATCTTCATTTACACAAGTACACAATTTCATTTTGCCTTGTGTCCTCATTTTTCTCCCACTCTATCTTTAGAATAAATACACTAATCATTCAAAGATAGCATATGAGACACAAATTAATGATGTTGAAGTATAAGGAGAACTATCTCATAGATAGACTAATAGTTATTGATCTCATATGAGTTCTTGGTGATTGACATTCCTTTAAGAGAGTTCATAGACTCAAAATCGCTTCATAAATGATCATACACAAGCCTTAATCATGTGGACATATAATGAAACCGGTCATTATATTTGTCTATTAGATCACTTTAAGTGAATAATCTTATGTTTCAAAACGCAAGCATTTTAAAGATGAAATTTAGAACATTAAAAGGATAAATGATAAAACGGGTGACTTGGGTTGCAAACCAAGTCACCATTATCCAAAATACAACTCATTATCCAAAATACCTTTCCATGTCGAACACGGAAACTTAAAGTTCTAAAAATTCAAAACATAACTTAAAATAAGACAATGAAAAACAAAGCTCCATAAAAGCTATCCTTAGCTTCTTCATGGTTTCTTATGCTTGCTTTTCTTTTCCTTTGTCTTTGCTTGGTGGAGGCCCTATTTACAATAAAAAGGGAGATACATTATCACAACTTTGCATCATAATACCATAGTTGAATTTAGAAACATAAAAGAAGGTTAGTCATTTACCTACTGGAGTGATCTTTCCAGCTTTGATATCACCAAGGTATTTGGAACAATTTCTTTTCCAATGTCCCATGCCATTACAATAATGGCACTTATCAAGAGGACCCTTCTTGACTTTGGAGGTGCTAGCTTCACAAGACTTAGCTTTGGTGAATGTGGGAGCTTGCTTCTTGCCCTTTCTCCCATTCTTCTTGAACTTCCCCTTACTCTTTGTGCTTATGTTAAGCACGTCCTTGGGAGGGTTCACATTTAACCCCATGTCCCTCTCGGCTTGCACAAGTAACTTGTGCAACTCCTCAAGAGACACATCCTTGTCTTGCATATTGAAATTCACCCGGAATTGCACATATGCCTTGACCTTAGACAAGGAGTGTAGAATCCTATCTACGATGAGTTCTTTGGGGATTTCAACTTTTTGAATCTTCAAGGTCTCGACAAGCTCCATGAGTTTGAGCACATGAGGGCTAACCTTTTGGCCCTCTTTGAAGTCGAGATCAAAGAATGCCGCGGCCGCCTCATATTGGACGATCCGCGGAGTTTGTGAAAACATGGTCACAAGTTTGGAGTAAATCTCATTAGCATTGCCCATTTTGAAGGCTCTCCTTTGGAGTTCTGCCTCCATCGCAAATATTAATACATTTTTCATTGCGGCGGACTCCTTTTGATAAGCCTCATAGGCTTCCCTAGTGGCCGCGGTGGACCTAGTGGAGGGTTCGGGTGGAGAGGCCTCGGTAAGGTAACGAAGCTTGTCGTCACCCTCGGCGGCTAATTTGAGTTGGGCATCCCACTCGGAGAAATTTGACCCATTCTTTTCAAGTTTACATCGATCCATAAAGGATCGGAGCCAAGATGAAGTAGCGAGTGGTGTAGCATTAGGAGTTGGTGTTGCCATTTGTTATGAATAAGAAGTGGTCTACAAAACAAAATATAAGGAGTAAAACATTTGTCGTTTTAATAATACTCGTAAAAATGAATGATTTAAACAAGTTTTATGCATTTTTCTAGTGACCTCTACCCAACTAGAATAAATGATTCCAAGACCCAAATTCATATCGACTTAGGCACGGGGTAGCCGATGAAACCTTCATCAATATAACTCGGTGGATTAACCTTTTAATCGATTCTACTTTTAGAACTCTTGGTCGATAAAATTACTCTAATATTTATCTATAGCCCAAAACACATCAACAAGGGCACGGGGTAGCCGATGAAACCCTTATCAATTACTTTTGTTGAGTTCAATCCAAATTTCGAATAAATGTGTCCATTATCCAAACCCATATTAATTTAGGCACGGGGTAGCCGATGAAACCCTCATCAACATGAATTCGGTGGATTAGACATTTATCACCCACTTCCCCTACGTAACAAGTTTTGTACCCCGGGGTAGCCGAGTGCACTCCCTAACGAAATAGGTTTTCATGGTTTCTACTATTTGGTAAGGCTATGTCTCAATTGATAGTTTTAGCGAGAGGTCATGTCAATTTATTATCTATCACGTTTTAAGTGAACTAAAGTGGTGAACTACGATAATTCTAATTGACACGGTCGATAAACTCGATAAAAAGACAATGCATGTTTAGTTATGGCGATTTAGCGATGCATGTGACATAAAATAAAATGCAAGCATAAAGATAAAAATCCTAGTATGGCCTTTCCTAAAATAGAAAAACTATTAATCTATTACATATTCGGAAACCAACTCCATTAGTTCCTTGAACTTCGGTTGTGGCACGCATCTCGAGGTAACACCGTCTTTATGTATCGCCATTCTTGAAGAAATCCGTCTTTTGGAACTCCGGAATGAATAAAATTACATAATAAATTACATAATTTCCTATTATACATTTGTAACTAAAATAAAATAAATCTATTAAATATTACAAAACGGTGATACGAGATCACAATAAAAATTACAACCGAATCGATATTCCCATACATTTCGGGAAATACCAATTAAAAACTAAGGCCATACTATGTAAAACTACATAATTCAAAATTACATAAATTAAAATTATGACAATCATAAAGAAAAATGCAGCATCATTATAATATGTAAGAACATGCTCAATTTTTATGCTAAATCGCCTTTTAATTAGCCAATATCGTATATTACTCGGTTTTTACGGATTTGCGTGATTTCAACATTTTATAATCACAAAAATACATAAACTCATATTTATGCATAAGTTAATTACCCTAACCTCTTAGGACTCAAAATATAGTCTTCACTAATAATTTGACCATAATTAACTTTT
Organism: Silene latifolia; assembly: GCF_048544455.1. Taxonomy (NCBI): domain Eukaryota; kingdom Viridiplantae; phylum Streptophyta; class Magnoliopsida; order Caryophyllales; family Caryophyllaceae; genus Silene; species Silene latifolia. Next base: position 160,275,456 of record NC_133536.1, on the reverse strand, counting down.
ATTTACAAAATTGTTCATAAATGGACCAAAATTACAAAAATAAGCTATTAGACTTCAAATAAATCACAAAATTCCAAATAAATTCAAAATTCAAAATTTAAATTCATGAACATTCTGGAAAAATCCATGACACTCATAATGTTCAAAATCTTAGGTCAAAAATTTCGAAAATTTTTCGGAAAAACAATGTTGCGGTTTATCGATATTTAATAAAATAATCATAAAAACATGGAAAAATTATTTTCATTAAATTTTCAATTTTAGATCTGAAAAATATAATAAAATGCAACATTAGACGTTTTTCCTAAGTCATAGATTATGTTTTATTAATTTTACACTAATAATGTCACTATTTATGCTAATTTTTCTTCAAAAATTCATAAATCATGCTAAAAGACTTCTTTATAGCCAATTATTTTACACACATCTTGTAAAATTGCATGTGACAACATATTAATTTTCTATGACCAGATTCGAAATTTAACTCATATTAACCTATTTTTCTCTTAAATCCGAATTTAATAATAAAAAATTCATTTTTCGAGCATAACAAGTCCAAAAATTATGAAAATTTACAGGTTATCTCAAAATAATATATGTAACAACATATCCAAAAACCAAGTGAAAATTCGAAGTATAGCTATTTTTAGACCAAAAATGACATTTTTACTCATAAAATCACATTTAAATGCCATTATTGTAAATTATGAACAATAAAAATTCGAAAAATTAACCAAAATATCCTAAAACACTTTAGGACCAGAAATATTAACATGCATGTAATAATTTCGTGATATATCATAATAACACAAATTTTACAAGTTTTATTTTGTTATTCATATAACTCGGAAAAACTTTTAACCAATTTGCATGCAAACAACCGTGGCTCTTGATACCGATTGAAGGAAATGTAGATTCATATACATAAAACATATTCTTATATGTCTAAATAATTTGTCATAAAATTAATTACGGATCTTATGCATGCAAACAATAATATAAATAGAGGAGAAATCATGTCCTTACATAGTAGATTTCGGCTATTAGGGCACAAGAGAGATCACCTTTCTCTTCTTGTTCTTGAGCTTTTCCAATGGAAGAATAAAGATCTAAGTGTAAGATCTCTCCCTATGTATTATACCCAAGGCTCCTCTTAATTAAATTAATATTACAAATACTAGTTATAATATTAATTCTTAGTAGAAAATTGAACCAAAATAATATTGAACACTTGAATTATTTCGGTTTATGTAAGAGAGAAAGAGAGGATTTTTCTTCTTACTAGAACTTGTATTTTGGATGAGTGAATAGAATGAAAATAATACACTACCTTTTGTATATTATTAGGCAAAATTAAAGAAAAAACAATGATCACATTTGCTTCCCCAAAACCGTGTAAGAGGAGAGAAAAAAGGGAGCCAATGCATGGAGAAATTGTTCTTCACAAGGAACAATAGGCTTGCATGGCTAGGTTTCCTTTTAATCATTGTGTTTTCCACTAATTATAAACAACTTATAATTAGCTTAAATCCTTCTTATTTTCGGCCCACTATATAATATGTATCCCATATTATTTTTGTCAATTGTCTATATGTTACATGTCACATGTCACATATAATTTGTTATGTATTTTTAACATATTAAAAATCAACGTATTAATAAAAATACGTCACATACAAAAATTGACTTAGTAATTTCATATTTACTTGTGCCAAAAATTTTACCAATTTATAAATCACAACTGATTGTATTTATAACAATTCATTCAATTTAATTGTTACATTAAACAATCTATTTCATCCGAGTAATTATACAATTTAATTACTCAGACCATATCTCATTTAATCACATTTCAATATGATACGTAAATTTTACTTCCAAAATCGTCCGTCAATTTTCAAGTAATTTAATTAACTCGTAACATTATACGATTATTTAAATAATCAATTAAGAGTGTTGCCCTTTAGGTATGACCTAGGGGGTCAACTGATCACCACCGTCACACGACAGTAATGTCAAACTCTAGTCAGCCAATCATTACCGATATATGTTGACCAGTTGACAGTAACAATATTACTTCCCAATTGTATTCATTTTTAATGAGACTTAAACATGTGATCATCATGATCAACAGTCGTGATCGCATTATTGTCGGAGGACACATATTCCAACATGAGTTAAAGTACCACCATGAACACCCGCGTTGACTTGAGATGGGAAAATAAACCGCTACTTCAGTCGGTCGTACACCCCCGTCTCATTTACATATCCTCGTGTTCAAGGTAGGGCATAAATAAACGAATTTCTAACTTCGCTCTTCGCTTTTGACCCCTTTTGTTATTTCGGCCAATTCGACATACCCTAGGACCCGTTGTATTTTAGTTTAACCTCTGATTGTTAGCATGTAACTCGTTTAGATGACATTAGATCAATTTAATAACCTAATTAGACACATTAGGGTACATCGACATAGCTTTAAAAATCGATTAACAATTCTATAACCTAATTGAATACATCTTTCTTATCACTTGATTTCTCGCTAGCATAGGAGTGCGTGATTAGCACCTTCCTATTAACACTCGACGAGTAAGCATTAATCTTATGATATCTGACCTAGTTGGACCCTTTAGGCCGTGTGGAATAACACACTCGCGCGTTTCTTCTCAATCGATCAACTTGTTTTCTAAATCGTTTTCTAATCCGTTTCGCAATCATTCGATCTAACCAATGAACCTAACTTAGGAACTAGGTTGGCCTTGTCTTGGCCGTGAGGGTGGCCGTTGGTTTGGGCCGTGATTGGGTCGTGTCTCCCGTCTTTCTCATTTCGTTTTTCTTTCCTTGTTTATCATTTGTTCTTTGTTGTTTTGTAGCTTGTAATTTATAGTTTGTTTATCGAGTTGTAATCTTTGAGTTAGTTTTCTTTTATTGAGTCAAAACCTTTTCAAAAAACCTTAGTCTTGTTTGGTTAGACGGTTGTTCCCCAATGCTTGTAGGAGCGTAGTAAACCGCATGTTGTCTAAAGCAACATGGCCCGGTTTATGCTAATACATGCTTTGGTGCATAGCCCTATGTCTAATTCGATGAGATTAAGTGAAAGCACGCATTACGAGGAGTGACCCAAGGCCGTGTGTCATGTAGGCCGTGAGTCACCCCTCTTGTGCACGGTTTTCTAGGCAGTGTGAGTTGTCGTGTATTGCGTTGTATGTAGCAATTGTATTTAGATCGAGTTGTATCTTTAATTTGTTGTTGTGTCGGCATGAAATGCCTGGTTTGTAATAGGTAGATCCCAACGGCTCCCCCATTCCCCCTTTAAGCCTTGTTTGCTTTGTATGTTGTTAGACTAATCAACCCGCATGCTAAATTACAACTTTGACAAAGTTAGTTTAGTTGCATCTAAAACGACATAGAAATTGTTGTCACATGTTAGGGTTAACGTTTGCATATCATACATCGCAGTAGCTATGACCTTGTTTGAAATCCGACACTTGACTTAGTAGAGGCCGTTATCGACGGGCGGGGTTGGGTGTCCTTATGGGCTTCCCAACACGTACCCTCACCCCTTACTCAAGATCTATGGTTTGTGGATCCGTCTAAATACCATTGGATTATGAGAGTCATTCAAATCGAGTGATATAGGGTACAAGTCTTTATCTTTAATCACTCGTAGTCGATTGGCTTTATGCTTTTCGATGAAAGGTGTAAAGTTGACTTGAACGGTTCCAAGTTCCCAAAAAACTTGGTGGCGACTCTAATTGGTCTTAATTCGATTCGAAAGAACCTCGAGTCGATTATGCCTAGTGTGGATCCCGCGGACGCAGTTCCCGAGGGCCTTGTCCACAGCCATACCTGGTCAAGAAAATACTTTCGGGGGGGCGCGGTGAGACTGAGTGACCTAGATGGGGAGGACTTTACAAACCCGACCAACCTAGACCAACTGAAGAAATACTACCCTTGAACCATAGCAACCAACGACCTTCGCCTAGTTTTACAACTAGCAACCACCTCAACCCCTTTTCAAGTCAAGTTCCTCAACGTGTTCTGATTTGAAACTGAATGTTTTATCGAGTTTAAGCTGCGGCACCTTGCCCGTTTCAAAGGTCCTTTGATCCGTCAAAGGCAACATCCATTTGCACTAAAACAAAAAAAACCCCTGAACTATGAGCATGGTTTGATTTCATCTCTTCAGGTGGATATGTAGGCAGTCCCTCTTATGCATGAGGGATACAACCACAAAACCCAATCATTTACAAAACATTTCGAACTACGATCATGGTTTGATTTCACCTCTTCAGGTGGATACGTAGGCAGTCCTTTCTTACACAAGAAGGATACAACCATTCCCACAATAAAAAAACAATCATTCCCACAATAAAAAAAACAACCATTCCCACAATCAAAAAACAACCATCCCCATAATAAAAAAAACACATCACCCACATACAAGACATCCCCATCAAAAAAGAGGAAGGGAAACCATTCCCCTTCCCAACAAAATACAATAAATAAGCCTTTCTCCCTTCCCACAAAATTCCATTTCCCAAGTGCAAATGTTTAGGACGATTCATGCCGAATTGCCTTTACAAAATGGGTGGAAGAAGCAAGCGTTCACAATTTTCGACATGGGCAATCCTCTTATTTAATTAATAATGGGAGGGATTAAAAGTCCAACAACAAATAAAGCACAACGAGTCTAGAACTTATCGAAGCTAAGGTGTCAACTAAAACACCTCTCATAATAAAACTAGCACAAAACACACAATAACTAGCTAGTACAACATAATAAAAACTCACCACAATAATACAACATAATAATAAAACGGGTAATGGAGGTCTTCACTCTTCCATTCTACCCTTGCCTTTTCCCTCGGGGTACATCTTCCCCTTTTTCTTCATGTTGGCCCGCCTAGCATAGACTTCCTCCTCGGAACGGATCCTTAACGGATCTAAGACGGTGACGGCCTCCGGTCAAGCACAAGACCCCATGTTCGACCCAAAAAGGGCCAATGCACGGCCCACCATATTCTTGGGGCCGGAGCTCCTCCTCTTCGGTGGTCTCATCACATCGGGGGTAGCTCCATCAACATACTCCTCAAAGAAGGCATGGTTGGCCTTGCCAACCTCTTGATACTTCAAGTCGACAACCTCGTCCTTATGGAATTTGGATCTCTCTTCCAAGGACGGAGCACGTGACCACTTGACATAAGCGGGAGTCACCCATGTCGTGGCAACGGGGTTTGGTACCTCCTAAAGCGGCCAAGTGGCCCACCATCTTTCGAAGACCTCCACATGCTCGGAGTTCCGGAAAACATTCTCTTGGACAAGAGTATCTTGAGCAGGCACCTTTTGTTGACGCCCCATTTGCCTCATGAGCCTTTTGGGATAAATGAAGGAAACAACCTTCAAACCCACCACCATCAAAGAACGAGGACTAGCACCCGAAGCGGGCAATCCCGTGAAGGAACTCAAGTGCCACCATGGCACCACCCAACGGATGTGAGGACCACCTTCCTCCACCAATCTTGCGGCCCAATAAGCCTCGGTAGAAGCAAAGCTATCCGGGTACAACTTCTTCCTCATAGTAAGGTGACGGAAGGAATAAGAAGAACAATCAACCGGAGGCTCTACATACCTTAGCCTCTCGAATAGCCACACTTGAAGGATCCTTAGGGACCCAAAAGAGGGAGCTTCTCCACAAGAGCCTTCCTTGTCCAAAGCTTGGATGATCTCTCCAAGCACTAACCATGATGGATCTCTACCATGCTCCATTTGCTCAACCACATGAATAAGGGTCATGCTACCATAGCATTTTGGCCCCTCCTTCTTCAAAACATAAACAAATAGGTACACATGGACAAGGCAAAAGGCAAGAGCCCTTCTCCTAGCCACTTCCGAGATATTGGCATCTAATCGGTTTGAAAAGATGTTGATAAGAGCCAACATATCCACACCATGTGGAGCAAGAAGAAAATTGACTTGACTTATCGACAAACCCAACATGGAACGGAATTTCTCCTTATAGCACAACTGAGTCGGAGGAAGCACCGAAACACAACCCGGCCACCCACCAATGGCTCCAACTTCTTCGGCAAAATGACAAATCTCACCCTTCGGGAAAACGGAAATATGGTGTTTCGAATCCCAAAACCGAGAACATGCTTCAAGAAAAGAAGGTTGCACCTTGACTTGCCGGAGCACCAACAATTGACCAACTCCAATGTAAATGAGTTGATACTTTTCGGGAGGCGACAAATTCCGGCACTATTGTCACAACGCATTCTCAAAAGCATCGATGAAATATTTTTGTGGGAGAAGAAGAAGAAGAAGAAGTTTTGTCGAGATGTTTTTGTGTTTCGGATGATGAAACAATAAAGCGCAAACATCACTATTTATACAAAAATGATCAGCGCGTTTTTCTGAAAAAAGAGAGAGCTGGCTCCCATCGCCAGGCTGCTCGCGCCTCTTTGAGGCTTCCCCAGGATTCCCGTTTTTTACTTGTCTCTTTCAACTTGTGTTTTCTCTTGACACCTCAAACCTCCCGCCAGGACGCTCGCGCCTCTTCGGGATGATCCAGGACATTTTTGTGTTTCCTCACACTCACATTTCCTTGTTTTCGCGTTTTACGAAATCCGACACGGTTTCCATGACGCAGCTTTAAACATACGAATTTTTTCTTTCTTTTTTAAGGGGGGAAGGGCTAGTCGCCCCGATCCGCGACGGATCGTTTCCATGTCAGTCGAAATTCCGAAAATGTTTCGCTTTTTCGCAATAAAAATCGAAAATTGATAACACGACGTCAATTTCCCTCAAATTCAAGCGCTCACAAATTCGAGTATTGACCTCAAAAATCAAATACACTCGTAAAAATCTTTTCTAAAATTTTTCCCTGACGGTTTGAGTTTGAATTTTTCGAGTCACAAATCAATTTCGATAATTTCCAATGCAATTTAATTCAAGACACGAGTTAATTGCTCAATTTTCAAATTAATTCCTTTTGGAATCCAAACGTGACGACTTGTCGTGGGATTTTTCAAAATTCAATTTTAACTTCAAAAGTCATCTTGGTTAATTTTGTTTTCAATCAAATGCTTTTACGTGTTTACGTTTATGCGTAAGTGCTACCTGTTGCCTGTCTTTCTACACTAACGATGCAGGAACTGGTGCAAAGCAAAAGGAGATTTGACAGCTGACAGCGATACTCCGAAACACAACACAAAAAAGCCAAAAGTCACAAAATAAACCACAATCCAAAAACACATATATACAAACCGCCTCACGCAAAATACATCGACACACGTTTGATACGGACAACTGACCGTACAAACAGGATCCAGTACAGACATCTATCATATAGACACTGGCCTAAAACAACTATCTATCATACAGACACTGGCCTAAGACAACGAACTGGGGCTATCCACCACCTACCGAACTAGGCACTCTCTATCCTCTCAAACAGAAAAGAAAGGGAGCAACATAAGAGACAGAGGAGCAACAACGGAAGCAGAGGTGATTACCATTATGGTAATACCTCGTTCCTGCTCCACGACAAAAATAAAGACAGTGTCTAGCAGACTTCGGATGATAAGGGGGCCAAGAACCATGATGCGATGCACCACTCCGGTGCTGACCCCCAATCATCAGCCATCCTGTCTATGAGCCACAATGAAAAGGACAAGCCGGCCACATCAGCCGCCTTTCCCTCTCTACGGAAGCATCCTCCACCACCGCCTCGAATCCGACAGCCTCCTCGGTCACTGTAGCCCCTCCAGGACCATCTTCCTCCTCTAAAACCTCAACAACGGACCCCATAGATCCCAAATAGTACCCTGCGAGCAAAAGAGTAAACAAAAAACGTCAGCCAAAATTTCGGCATTATGACGGCGTAAAATGGACAAATCCAAAAAAACAAAAAAAAAACAACAACAACCTGCAAAACAAAACAAGGGCAATCCCGCCCAAAACCCAGCCATACAAAACAAAAACAATTCACGAAAAACGCACAAAAATGACTCGCACTTCTTTTCAAGCAAAAGACGAGTCAAAACGACCACAACAAACAAAAATGGCATCTCAAGACCCACACAAGGTCCGCCAACAGCCAAGAATATGTTCCCAATACAATGAGAAATTTTTCTACAGCTCAAAAAGGCAATTCATACGCCAATCTTAGCACAAGCCGGTCAAAAATTCAAAAACGACCGCAAAAAGGCAAACGTGATTTTATCACGCCTCAAGGTGACCTAAACTACCAATAAGGTCCATTTCAAGGCAAACTGACTCAATTCAAGCCCAAACAGAATCTTATTTTGTCAGACATAAGATCGTCACAAAAGGCAAAAATTCTAATTTTGTCCGCAATACCCAACAAAGGTCCACAATGGCAAATACGGTCTTTCCCGACTACAATGCAACCTAGTGGGATCCATTACCCAAGCAGATAAACTTGGCATTGCGAGATGAAACGGTTTCTCACCTCACTCACGTTTTTCGAGCATAGGGAGCGGGAACGGGGATCAAAATGCAAACTAACAGCGCCCCTATACTCCTAAACAGGTTTCTAACCTAATGCAATCATCAATTTCACTCGAAATGGGCTCAATCAAAAACGCCCAAATCGATTTTCTAGGGTAAAAGTTCGCCCTAATTCGATTAAGCTAAAGACCAATAAAAACAAATGGATTCAAGAGGAAATACATACCTTGAGATGACATTGTGGTCTTTAGCGGGATTTTCGAAGGTTGAAGACGAAATGAATGAGGATGATATGCAGCCAAACCTCGCGTCTTTTACAGAAAAAGGCAAGCCCCTTTGGTTCGCAAGGTGGCTCGCGCTTCAATCAGGCCTCCCCTTGCTTTTTCACCGAAATTTGGGCTTTGGCCCAATTTCCCTTATTAAACTTCGAGTTTTCATTGACGGCATTAAGGACCGTGGCTGGCGAGCCTTATTACGCACCATGGCCGGCGAGCCTTATTACACCCATGGCTGGCGAGCCTTATTACGCACCATGGCTGGGGAGCCTTACTACGCATCATGGCTGACGAGCCTTATTACGCCTCATGGCTGGCAAGCCTTACTACGCCCCATGGCTGGCGAACCTTACTACGCACCATGGCCGGCGAGCCTTATTACGCCCCATGGCTGGCGAGCCTTATTACGCACCATGGCTGGCGAGCCTTATTACACACCATAGCTGGCGAGCCTTACTACGCCTCATGGCTGGCGAGCCTTACTACGCCCCATGGCTGGCGAGCCTTACTACGCATCGCGGCTAACGAGGCCTCCTCATGTACGCACCACAGCTGGCGAGCCTTTGTCCGCAAACGTGCAAGGACATATCCGAAGATGCCTCAGGTATGATTCCTTCCTATGGCTGGCGAGCCTTTGTACGTAGTCTAATGGACTTTAAAAGACCCGCATGGATAGTCGACATACTTTAAACTGTTCCCGACGCCAGGTCCTTGACTCGTACCCTCGAGTCGCCTCGGCGTCGCCCTTCCCGACGGAAGGTCCTTCGCCTGAATCCTTTCGAGCCGCCTTGACGTCGCTTGGGTCTCCAGGTTGTAATCTTCGATTGACCTGGGGGCTCTACTTTGACTTTCGCCCTGTCCAAGCCTCAGTCAAAGTGGGGGCTCTGTAGATACCCAGTATCTGCTGAGACTCCAACAAACACCCGATGATTATCGGACTATAACATGTTTTGGAATCGCGGCGTGATCGACAGTTTGTGTACAACTTTACGTCGGAAAACTTAAAACGATTTCGAAAATAAAAAATTTAAAAACATTTCAAAAAAATACCTGGAGTGTTTAATGCACGACGACGGAGTCACGATGACACTAACTAGAGTCAAAACCGACACCGGACCAAAAACCGACTCAAAAATTCAAATATCGACTCCAACAACGAGTCAAACTGAGTCAACCACCAAAAACAAAACATTTCAAACCTTCTACCTTAAGTTTTCCCGGATTCATGAATGGTCAAGTACCAAACATGTGACTACAAAACTTAGGATAGAACAAATCATGATTGCATTTGTGTGAAAGCGACAAGACACCTCGAACACCCGCGACGTGGCTCGCGCCTCTTTGAGCAGCCCAGGTGGCCACGTCGCTCAAAACTCACACAACCACTCATTTACCTATAAATACCCTAAAATGCCCCCCATTTGAGACTTACGCGAGCGTCTGCCCCCTCTTTTCTCCCTTAAAATTCTCGACTCGACTTTTTAAGTCACAATCCGACGCGTATTTACGACCTATCGATCGTAAATACAAGCCTTACACATTGTTTGGTACCGTCATCGTGCATTAAATCACTTGAGCGACCACTTCGACCACTACACTATCACTAATCTTAAAACACTCTTTTTACTTACCAAAACGGTTTTAAACCGAGTTTTTTCCGACCAAACGAGTTGTTACACTTACGTCGGTCACTCGCCATAACCAAACATGTAAGTATGAGGGTGTAAAAATCCTCTTTCTATTATGTTTTCATTTGTTTCATGACTATAACATGCTAAAACGTGCATAACATGAACCAAAACATGGGATAAACGAGCCAAAACTAATTTTTGGCCCGAGACAGAAGGCCCTTAGGTTGCAGGCTTGCCCGCGCCTAAATGGGGTGTTCAGGTCAGAGATCAACCGTGTTTGTTCTCGTCTTTCCCCTTTAATTCATTTTCATATTTGTAATTGGTTTTTACCATTTCAAATATTTTCAAACCCTTTCTATTTTATTTTATTTGTTTTAACCATAAAACATTTTTCACCCTTGGTTCCTCATACCATGACGGTTAAATCCGTGTTTCGGTGATAATATTTGGTTAATGACATTTAAAAGGTATTTAAAACCTTTTATTTCATTTCTTTACATTTTGGGAGGTATTTTAAAGCCTTTCATCATTTCTTTACATTTCCAAAATAAACATATTAGTCACCAACACAAAGTCGTCCTTGGTTCTACATACCATGCCGGATTTTAACCCGGGTACGATGATGAGTATCGACTAATTATATCCAAATGAACTTAAAACAATTAGTTCATAATTATTTTCAAGACCATTCATGTCAAGCTTATCAAGTCGAACTCGATACCGAATATTGTCAAAATAGTGATGATTATTCGAGTCTAGTTCTTCAAATCAACAAATGCGGTCTAAATGACCCTTTCAAACTAAATCGGGTTCAAATACCCATTTCTCAACACGTTTTATAACGTTTTCAAAAGGTCAGAACACGGCATATAACCTTAGGCTGACCCGCGCCTAAAATAGGCCTTTCAATTCTCATTTTCAAAACCAGGGGGAGGCCCCTTGTACCGCCGGCTGTCTCGCGCCTCATATAGCCGTCTGGTACAGGGCCTGTTCCCTTTCCAGCATTAGTCTAGGACGATCCCGACTCCGGTTAGCCCGGATATAAGATGGATCAGATGACTATTTGTTTATTCAAAATCACATTTGTAAAATGCGTTACTAAGACGAAGGGATCGCGTTATGCACCCTAAACCTAATTTGGTAAATGGATGTTTAATTTCCGTCTACATGAAAATCAATCATTAATCCAACTCGGCATCTTATACTTGATACTTGGATTAAATCAACAGACTTAGAAAGCTCTCACATGTTAGGTTTAAATTATTGGATGTGCATTCATCCATTTAAACCGTTTTATCAACTTTTGCATTCAACCAACCAAGATCGATCAGTAGAAGCCGCTACCGCGGGCGGGATTGGGTGTCTGATTAAAAGGCTTACCAATACATACCTTCACATCTTACTCAGAAACTTTGGATAGTGGACGACCTTATCCAGGACGTACGAGAGTCATTGTAGAGATAGGATGCTAAAGAGGGACGATTTCCTTATCTTTAGGACCTATGTCAAACGCTGCTTTGTGCTTCGATTTGACCGAGGTATAAAGTGGATTTCGAACGGGTTCCAAGAATCCCACAAATGCTTGGTGGCGACTCCGAACATCTCTATTCGTTTCTAGACCCTTACTGAGACGAAACCGACCGATCTAACACGATCCGGTCGAAAGCATTTTTACGCCGCCGAGCGTGGTTTTCAAAAGACCGCTGCATGTCCACAGATTGGCCTGGCGTGCAGGTGGCCCGTGATCGCAGTTCGGTAGGTGGCCCAAATCCAAAGACCGAGACGTGGCCCATGTCCACATGTGTCTATTTAAAAATTTAAGCTTAATTAAAGTTTCTTTTAAAACTCTTAAACACTTTTAACTACACTTAGATGAAAAGAGAGGTTGATACTTAGAACTATAGAGTTAGAAGTATGCAAGGAGAATTCAGCAAGTATAAGTCATAGTGTAATCAGCAGTGGATTCTGAAATAATATCGAGAATTAAAATGCAGCGAAATTAAAATGTAAATAGATAAAACAAACGATATTTTTAAAACTGGTTCGGTCATTACTCCGTGACCTACGTCTAGCGTTATTTTATTAAACGTCTTAGAAGTAAACTCATACAAAATAAGACCACCCCGAATAATAAAACAACCTAGTCCGGTTACTATTTGCTTAAAAGCTACTCCGCTTCGAAGACTCTTGCTTAAAGCTACTCTGCAACAAGACTCTTGATTTGGGCTACTCTGCAGAAAGACTCCGTGCTCAAAAGCTACTCCGCTTCGAATACTTCGTGCTTAAGATAAATATATTGTGACACCCCCATACTCCAAGTGTCTTACCAGGACCACTAAAGGTATGAGAACGCCACCATCTCGGTTAACCGAGGCAATGAAAATAAAATAGACAATAACGAAACGTACTTAAATGATTACAAAGTTTAAGTGATACAACTAAACTCCAAAACTGTTAAAAGAAAATACAACTATTCTCAAATGTTAAACCTACTAGCTAAAGAACAACGTTCGACACAGCGGAAGACTTCTAAAACAGCTCGTGATGACTCAACCCAGCTATCCCATGCGCATCAACCAAACCCGCTCAATAACTGCTCACCACCCCCGAATGGATTACCATAGTTTTGAAAACATTTAAACGGGGTCAGTACTGATTACATAAAACAAATGCCACAATGAAACAGAGACACAAAAAGTCCAACCAGCTCAAACAATCTCCAGTCTCCATCTCCAATCACCACACAACTAATTATACACTAAAGTGTATAACCCTGCCAGAGTACCCATCGCAACAAGTACTCTACGCCGCCACTGGGGGACCGCAGCCGTACCCACCAAATCCCCGCTCATCTCCATCGAGAGATAAACCCAAGTTCATTAATGTGCACATCCCTTCGATGACGGGATCCACAGAAGGCGAATGAAGGGCGTGAAGCCACTCCCGCAAGTGACTCCACTCAGCCAGGGACGCACCCCGAATATCACAGACAGACAAACAGTAATCACAAAACAAAACCAACAACCGTCTGAATCAATCAATAATCACTAACTACAGCACAATCACCACACATGATGTAATTAATACTGAGTAGGGAAACCCTACCTGAAATAAGCCATCACAAGACCGTCACAAGCAGCTAATCAAAATGATCTTCTACGAAATCTCCTCCTATAAACACATATACAATCATGCAATTACTACTAAGCCAATCAAACACCCAAAACCCCCAAATTACCCAATTAGGGTTTTAAACAAACTCAACAAATCACTATAAAAATTATACAAGAATTTTACCCTTGACGCGACGAACTCAACGGTGTAAAGAATAAGACGATCCGACGATCCTAGACCTTGGGATTTGTTAACAACGCGAACAAGGAGAACAACGTAACTCTTTTTCTCTCTTGAATTATTTTAGAAAAGTGAAAACTGATTAAGAAAGGTGGCGGAAATCCTTTTATATTAATCACGCGTTATTAACAAAACCCAGCTAAAATAACCAGTAAGACTCACTTACTCGATCGAGTAAGTAACTTACTTGATCGAGTTCCCCTTAGTCGATCGAGTGCCACACATACTCGATCGAGAACCCATCAGACAGACTACTGTTTGTTGGGGCTGGTGTCCTCTACAGTTAGTGCAATAACATTTACATCTCTAAAAGGATCAAAGGGTATACTTTTGTATTATTATCAATTGGTCCACGTTTATCAATAACGGTTGGCTTGCTAGATAAGTTTGACGTTATTGTCATAATGATGGCGGTGATCAACTGGTCCCTAAAAGTCACACCTATAGGATACGTTTGAGAGATGTGACGGTATGAAAATACAATCATGTTGATGCCTAATTTGACTAAGCAGTTAGTCGGAGTTATTGACTAATAATTAGTCAAATGCGATGTTGAGATAATTATTTAATACGGATTAAATAATAATGGCTAAGACGAATTAAGCGGTTAATTCGTAAATTGAATATAAACGATTATATTTAATTAATGTATATTGAATTAATTATACAATATTTTCTTTGTCGGACATGTATTAATATGTCGACTAATCCATGTTACTAGTCGATGTTTTAATAACTGATAACCGATGACGATTTATAATAAAACCCGTCATATACATTTTAGCGAAACTAGTCGGACCACGAATTGAATAAGGAGAAAGTGGAAAGCCCACTTTCTCCCCATGCATACCCACGGCCGAACTCATGAGAACAAAAGGAGAGTTTTCTCTCCTTTTGACCTAACTCATTCATTTGAAAGAAAATTGGGTTTTTGAGAGCATTCTTCTCTGAAAAACCTAGATCTCACATCTAGCAAAATTCACACAAAACTCTCTCAATATTGCAAGTCAATTAGAGAGTATTTCTAGCACAAGGGGCATAGTCTCAGACGGTCTTGGGTGCAACGATTAGGAGGAAATCTATATTGATTTCTGTCTTTGGCCGAATTTCAAAGGACCCGAGGTTGATTCTTTGTTCTTTATCGTTTTCTCTATTGTTTTTCGTTTATGACCATAAATTGCATGTTAAACTTACGTTATAGTCCTAAAATTTAAGGGTTTTATACGGATATTACCCCACAAATGGTATCAGAGCGAGGCCACGTAAATTTTTCATTGTGATTTTCATAAAACGATTTGAAACGATGTTGTTTTGTGTTGAATACCGTGCGGCCAAACCGTTTTACACGGCTGTTTTTGTTTTTTTTTTTGTTGAAAACCGTGCCCTATGGCTCACGGTTGATCAATTGTTGTTTTGTTTTCGATTTGTTCTTGCATATTGTTATCGTGTTTAATCTTTATAGCAATATGTTATAGTTTTGACGATTGTAGATTTAATTCTATACGGATTAGTTTTAAATTACAATCGGTTTTTGTCAAATCGATATTGTTTTTGTTTTTGGCCGCGCTAAAAACTTTGAACCGCTGAAATTTTTTTTCTGCTCTTTCTTGTTCTCGGCCATGCTGCTGGAAATAAAAAAAAAAAAAAAAATTTTGTTTTGGAGTTATGTCACGGTCCAGCCGTGAAAAAGAAAAAAAAATTCGTGTTTTTATTTCTTTTCGGCCATAACATATGCATAATACGGACTTTATGCATTCGCTTGATAGTGAAACGGTTCACTCACGTACCATTTAGTTATTTTAAAGCGATTTAAAGTAACGGATTATCATGAATTAAAATTTAGTTGATAGAAGCTGTTTTATCACATAATTTTAATTGTTAAAAGGTGGTTTGGATAAATTTAACATAATTACGGAATTATGTCACGAATAAATTTGATTTTAGTTGATGCATTTTTATTTATCGTTATTTTGAATGCCTTGAATGTTTTATTACGTATTTAATTTTTACAAACGGTTGTAACTTAGTGTGGCCTTAGTAGAACGTGTTACCGTAATGATGGAACACGGTCTTGGTTGTATTTTGAGATCTCGCATCTCCATTTTGATTTTTCCTTGTAATTACAGTTTTAATTTAGAATGTAAATAGGTTTATTTTTGTAAATTTTAATTGTAATTTTGAGAAGACCAAAGATGGAGATCGGATGCTCACTCATTTGCATGGACAAAGATGGAACATCAAGACAAGCTTCTCGGGTCCAACGGTGGATTCCAAAGTTGTATTATGTTCTTTTTACTAGGATAGGCCACACTAGGACTTTTATTTACGTTTTGCTTTCTTTTATTTATTTTATCGTAACGATAGTTTGCATCATATTCCGCCTAAAACCAAACCACCTAATAATTGCATGAAAACTGACTCATATAGAGGTCACGCGTTAGTTTTCTTTGATATACAGATATCACACGTTTTTATAAGCCATCACCTAAATTAATCCATTCACGCAATGCTAGTTTTTTCGTTCACTTAAAATGAATTAAAACTAAGTTGATGGGATCTTCCTCGTATAACCAAAAATTGAGAATAGTCTTTATAGGTCAAACTCCAATGAATCCCTTCTTCGTCGGTAGGCATAATATGACCCCTTCTACGTCGGGTAAGTTGGAACTGATTGACCTATTTTATCTCAACACTATGGTCACTAAACGATCCTGTGATTATGGTGGACTATAGATACGATTTACGGAAATCTATCGACCAAGAGTTCTAACGATAGAACTAGCTAAACAGTTGGCTTATCAATTTACGGAAATTGAGTCTTGGGATCACTTGTATTATTCTTGAGGGAGATCAATTATGCAAGTGTAATGAGTCTACACGATTAAAATGAATTTTAAATAGACTTAAATCACCTCGATGAGTTGCTTATTTCGTTTTGTTTTTCCTTTCTTTTTCAGTGTAGATCACGATCACTTAAACTGCTAATAACAAAATGGCTGGCCGTGCTGACGACCCAATGCCAAGTGCCACATTGGACCATGAGTCCTGGCTTCGGATCTTCATGAATCAGATGAATCAGTCTACTCGACTGAAGAATGATGAATCAAACTTCGCGGACTGGGAGGCGGCATTACGGAATGCTGCCTCTGCTGACGGGAAGCTCAAATATCTAACAGAGCCCATCCCCTCAAATCCAATTTGCAGAAACGCTTCATAGCCCAAGGTGCAAACAAGATTTTCACCACGCTCACTAAGGAATTCTCGAAAGCACCGAGAATCGTGACCTATGAGCATACCTCTCGCTTCTTTGATGCGAAACTCCAGAAGGGCCAACCGGTTAGCCCACACATTCTCAGCATGATTGAGAATGTCGAGAGACTGGAGGCGCTTGATTGTAAAATCAGCGAGAACATCGTGATTGACCGCATGCTGCATTCACTCCAAGATGGTTTTGCGCTCTTTAGAGCGAATTACTATTTGAATGATTTGAAGAAAAGTCCTCATGAACTACACTCCCTACTCGTACAGACCGAGAAGGATATGAAGTTTAGTGGGATCTTGAAACATGATGTTCTCGTTGTGTCAAACAAGGGCAAGGGTAAGGGCAAATCTCAGGCAGACCTAGCGGTAGGCAAACCGAAGTTTAAGAAGTTGGGATCAGGTAAGAGTGGGCCTGGTTAGTCGAGCACCTCATCAGGCACGACAAAGAGCAAGACCCAAAACATGGAATGCCATCACTGCCACAAGACTGGGCATTGGAGGCGTACATGTCCTGTTTACCATGAGGACATAAAAGCAGGTCGCGTTAAACCTGTTGGTATGTCTTCTTCCTCTTCTACTTTTATTCATATGATTGAGATTAACCACGCAAGTTACGGAACTTGGGTACTAGATACTGGTTGTGGTTAAAATCTGTGTAATCATGTGCAGGGGCTCCGAAACATTGAACCCCTCGTAAAGGGTGAGGTGGACCTGCGTGTCGGGAATGGAGCACGAGTGGCTGCCGTCTCGAGGGGAACTTACGTGATCCAGCTTCCCAGCGGATTTGAGTTATTTTTATATAACTGCTATTATGTACCCAGTCTTTCTAAAAACATTATTTCAGTTTCTGCACTTGACAAACTTGGTTTTTCATTTGTAATAGAGAATAATACTTGCATTTTCTCATTACACGATATGATTTATGGCAAGGCAGTCTCCATAAATGGAATTTATGTTTTAGATCAGACCACCGAAATATTACACGTAATGAATAAGAAGTTAAAGGTTGGTGACAAAGATCAAACGTATCTATGGCACGTAATCGCCGTATGGGACACATTAATGTGAAACGCGTAAAACAGACTCATAAAGAATGGAGCTATCTCGGCCTTTGATTTTCAATCATTTGGCACGTGTGAATCATGTCTCATTGGTAAGATGACTCGAATTTCCTTCAAAGGTGTTGGAATGCGCGGCTGCGACCTATTAGGACCCATACATACGGATGTGTGTGGACCTATGTCAATCACCGCACGAGAAGGCTATAGGTATTTCATCACTTTCACGGACGATTTAAGTAGATATGGCTATGTCTACTTAATGAAGCACAAAAGTGAATCCTTTGAGAAATTCAAGGAATACCAGAATCGGGTACAGAACCTACTGGGTAGAAAGATTAAAACACTGCGATCAGACCATGGTGGCGAGTATCTTTCTCACGAGTTTGATCAACACCTCAAAGACTGTGGGATTGCCTTGCAGTTAACTCCACCTGGAACACCTCAGTTGAATGGTGTTTCCGAACAGATAAATCGAACACTACTTGATATGGTTCGATCCATGATGAGTCACACCGTGTTGCCTGACTCATTGTGGGGTTATGCTCTTCATCATTTTGCTCTAATACTTAACCGAAGTCCGTCTAAAGCTGTTGACAAGACTCCATATGAACTATGGAAGGGAACGGTCCCCAACTTGTCCTTTATACGGGTTTGGGGCTGTGAAGCTTATGTCAATTGGAGACACGAGGATAAGCTCGGCCCGCGATCGGTCAAGACATACTTTATAGGTTATCCTAAAGGAACACTTGGTCATTACTTTTATTCGCCAACCGAACAACGTGTATTTGTTGCGGCAAGTGCGACATTCTTAGAGAAGGAATTTCTCGAGAATACAAAGAGTAATAGAACCTTCGAACTGTCGGAGATTCCAGAACCAAATACCGAGCAACCATTGGAGGAATCAATTCCTTCAATCCCATTTGCATGATTAATATTCTGAGGAACCTAGGAGGTCGGGAAGAGTCTCTATTCCTCCGGACAGATACATTGGTATGGTCGAGGAACATGACATAGATGACATTCTACTCTTAACGAGTAGTGAACCCGCAACCTATAAAGGTGCCATGACTAGTTCTGACTCAAAGCTATGGCTTGAGGCCATGCAATCCGAGATGGACTCCATGTATGAGAACAACGTATGGGATCTTGTTGACTTACCTGCTAAGGTTCGTCCCCTTCAATGCAAATGGCTTTACGAGATAAAGCATTCTGTGGAAGGTCAACAAGATATCTATAAAGCACAACTAGTTGCTAAAGGTTTCACCCAAGTTCCAGGTTTGCACTACGATGAAATTTTTGCACCCGTAGTCATGCTGCGTTCCATTCGGATTATCTTAGCGATTGCCGCTTTTCATGACTACGAAATTTGGCAAATGGATGTGAAAACCGCCTTCTTAAACGGTTATTTGGAGGAAGAGTTGTACATGGTACAACCCGAAGGTTTCATCCATCCTGAACATCCTAAGAAAGTATGCAAGCTTAAGCGTTCCATTTATGGACTTAAGCAAGCTTCTAGGAGTTGGAATCATCGTTTCGACCAAGTGATAAAAGAAAATGGATTTACTCGATCGGTCGAGGAACCATGTCTATATATCAAGTCGAGTGGGAGCAAGATTGTCTTCCTAATATTGTATGTCGATGACATACTTCTGATTTGGGAATGACATACCTCTCTTAACTTCGGTAAAAGTATGGTTGAAGAACCATTTCCAGATGAAAGATCTGGGTGAGGCATAAAGAATCTTGGGCATCCGTATCTATCGAGATAGATCACGTCGGATATTATCTCTCAGTCAGGAGTCTTATATAGACAAGATACTAGAGAGATTCAACATGACTAACTCCAAAAGGGGGTTTCTTCCTATGGCTCCAGGGGTGCATTTGAGCAAGTCTCAGGCACCAGAGACACCGGAAGAGAAAGAGCGCATGACCCGGATTCCTTATGCTTCGGCTATAGGATCAATCATGTATGCTATGATATGCACACGTCCAGACGTGGCATATGCATTGAGTATGACGAGTCGATTCCAACAGCATCCAGGTGAATCACATTGGATGGCTGTCAAGAACATTCTTAAGTACCTACGGAGGACTAAAGATTGAGCATTGACTTATGGAGGCGAACAAAAGCTATGCGCAACCGGTTACGCAGATGCTAGCTTCCAAACGGATCGAGATGACTCGAAATCTCAGTCTGGATTCGTTTTTACTCTTAATGGCGCTGCAGTCAGCTGGAAGAGTTCCAAACAAAGTGTTACTGCAGATTCTCCGACTGAGTCCGAGTACTATGCCGCGTCTGAAGCTGCAAAGGAAGCGATATGGATGCGTCAATTCTTACAAGGACTATCTGTAGTGCCTAGTTCGAATGACCCGATCACCATCTATTGCTACAATAGAGGTTCCATCTTCCAAGCTAAGGAGCCTAAGTCTAGCAACAAGTCTAGACATGTACAACGGAAAGCTCATCTAATCCGAGATTACGTGGAGCAAAAGGAGGTAGTGATAGAAAAGATTGCTACAGATGATAATATAGCAGATCCTCTCACTAAACCATTACGACAAGATAAGCATGAAGGGAATGTTAATTCCATGGGAATTAAACGTGTTCCTGAGTTGTAATACTCTTTTATGGATTAGATTCATTCTCTTTTGTACTCTATACGACATCATCGTTTTGATATTTATATATTTTGTTTTTCATGTGTATTTGTACGACAATTTTGAACACCACAAAGTGAACTGAACAAACATTATATTTTTTGTCCTTAATTGCCCACGTGAGCTGATAACTCTGGCAATTATTTTGTGACATTGGTTGATGGTGGGTTCAACGAGCCATAAGTCAAAAGGTTGACTGACCAATCACAGAGGCGAGTTATACGGATATCTCGTAGGACACAATTGTGACATCGACATGGATTCCTAAATGTTTTATAACATTCGGTGCCAGGTCGTGGATAGGACCTCCATGGTGATCCTAAGAGTCGATTCTTTTGACTATCGACTGTCTCTTGAGACTAAGGCAGATTTTGGGTGACTTTGGTTTCTTTCTCACGGTCATCCGTAACAGGGGACCAAGTAGATTTTTTCTGGGTCATTTCATGTTGTGCTTAGATCGGCAGGAGTCGAGTTGAAGGAAATATTCAGCCTTTATCAGGTACTCGATATTTCTCAGGGCCACTCGAGGAGTCAGAATCGAAATGCATGGCCATGCTCGAATACGAATTCGTTTTATCAGTTGAGTTACTCTCTAGTCGGGGAAACCACTCTTGATACAGATCGATTTTAAAATACGACCTTTGCGGATCCGGATCTGCAAATTGTTTTACATTGAGTGGGAGAAATTTTAAATGAATATGAGAATCGGTTATCGCACATACACTTGTACGGACAAGTGAGAGTTTGTTGGAGCCAGTGTCCTCCACTTAGTGTGGATAACGTTATTGCACATACACTTGTACGGACAAGTGGGAGCTTGTTGGGGCTGTTGTCCTCTACAGTTAATGCAATAACATTTAAATCTCTAAAAGGATCAAAGGGTATACTTTTGTATTATTATCAGTTGGTCCACGTTTATCAATAACGGTTGGCTTGCTAGATAAGTTTGACGTTATTGTCGTACTGATGGCGGTGATCAACTGGTCCCTAAAAGTCACACCTATAGGATATGTTTGAGAGATGTGACGGTATGAAAATACAGTCATGTTGATGCCTAATTTGACTAAGCAGTTAGTCGGAGTTATTGACTAATAATTAGTCAAACGCGATGTTGAGATAATTATTTAATACGGATTAAATAATAATGGCTAAGACGAATTAAGCGGTTAATTCGTAAATTGAATATAAACGATTATTTAATTAATGTATATTGAATTAATTATACAATATTGTCTTTGTCGGACATGTATTAATATGTCGACTAATCCATGTTACTAGTCGATGTTTTAATAACCGTAACCGATGACGATTTATAATAAAACCCGTCATATACATTTTAGCGAAACTAGTCGGGCCACGAATTGAATAAGGAGAAAGTGGAAAGCCCACTTCCTCCCCATGTATACCCACCGCCGAACTCATTAGAACAAAAGGAGAATTTTCTCTCCTTTTGACCTAACTCATTCATTTGAAAGAAAATTGGGTTTTTGAGAGCATTCTTCTCTGAAAAACCTAGATCTCACATCTAGCAAAATTCACACAAAACTCTCTCAATATTGCAAGTCAATTAGAGAGTATTTCTAGCACAAGGGGCATAGTCTCAGACGGTCTTGGGTGCAACGATTAGGAGGAAATCTATATTGATTTCTGTCTTAGGCCGAATTTCAAAGGACCCGAGGTTGATACTTTGTTCTTTATCGTTTTCTCTATTGTTTTTCGTTTACGACCATAAATCGCATGTTAAACTTACGTTATAGTCCTAAAATTTAAGGGTTTTATACGGATATTACCCCACACTGTTTCGTATAAAAACATACTTACTCGACAGAGTAAGCCCCACTCGATAGAGTACCCATAGACATAGAAACCCTTAGTATTACAGTCTTCCCTCCTTAAAAAGAACTTCGTCCCCGAAGTTCAACCCATACTCAAAACAAACATACAAACTCGACCAAGACACAACAACGCAACTAAGAACTCAAAACAAAACCCCAACCTATAAAACATGAACTCTTAACACTAACTCCACGAACTATGCCTACCTTCACAACACAGCTCACGATATCGTATCAACTACATCATAGTCTTTCTCGACACCAACTCTAAACACTACCAACTACTATCCATAAACGCTGCTAGCTCCGTTTCACTAACATATTATCCATTAGAAAATCCAATATCAACACACTCATAAACATCAAACGGAATGTTACATTCTACTACCCTTAAATGGAACTTCGTCCTCGAAGTTTACTCACACTTATAAACATCATCATCCAACTGCCAAAACTATGGAACTCATAATCTTCATCACCCAACTGTCAACACTATCGAAATATTCTCATACTCCTAAGCATCACACTACTACAAGCACGGCCAGGGCCTTTTAACAATATTAACCACAAAACAAATCCATCCTTTATGCTACACTAACACTCTACTTCCAATTATATTACAACATGCACAACCATGAAACTCTCTTTTATCGCATCCTACTCCTCTTAAGACAAATGTTACGTCCTCGTAACTCATTAATACTAAATCCTTAACTATATCATCTCATTATCCTCATCACTACCACATGTCAAAGATAACCGCCTATAACCTCATTTCTATAACCATTCCTATTTCCAAGGCTCTCTTACTTAAACAGTGCTCATACCTCAATTCACTCGGCATACCACCTAACCTATACCACAAAATCTTTAGCTTAACCAAAACGTCAACTGTTCCCTATTACCGCCAAAACGACATCGTCCTCTACACATGCATCTATCTCCATACTCATAACTCACGATCCACAATTATTACACAGACTCATACTATATCCTCAAGTTCTTTTCTTTCACTACCGCAAAACTCATCCATAACTTACCATGATACTAATATCCAACACTCTATACTCACTGTCCCAATAAAATATTATGAACCACTTGCAGTTTTCAGATCAGTAAAACACATGTCCCACCATTCACTTGCCATTACTAAGTCTACCAACGCCTCCTCTAAAAGAACATCACAAGTATTCCAACAACCTCTCGCAACTGTGTCCCATCAACAGGATGTCACTATACCATGACAACAACGAAAACATGCACAACTCTCTTCCATAACATACTCTGCCCTTACTCCCAAACTAAAACTGGTAAGAAACATCAATAAACAAAACAACAGTCTATATGTCCAACCGAAACTCACAAGAAGCAAGATCAAACAAAACAATAATCTATGTATAACGGATATGTACTTTCGAAAACTCGTATCATAATCACCCCACCTACTCCACCACAACCGGTGATGGCATCGTAACACCGCCATTAACAGCCGCACCGCAGCGCGAAAATACCCGCATCATAACACGAAGTAACATGCCCGGATCACCACCCGAGGCACAACAACCACATCGATAAACATCACAACCACATATAATTCCCATAAACACTGACTCAGTATAACTTTTCGGACAAGAAAACTTACTCAAAACTGCTTTACTAGATCACAACACAACATATTATACTGAATAAACAGACAAAAATCTCTTGAATATCATCCATACCTTTTCACAGAATAAACATATATCAGGAATACACATATAAGTATAACTAGCCATGCCAGATCACCCAAACAATCACTTTTGAACATCATACCATGAGTTTACCGTACCCAACATATATCACAACACATTCATATAACAACTTTATAACTATCACACCATACCATCTCTCGTGAGTTCAGAACCTCACACAAATATTTATACACATCATAGACCCGTAATTGTTGAGGCTGGTATCCTCTACAGTTAGTGCAATAACATTTAAATCTCTAAAAGGATCAAAGGGTATACTTTTGTATTATTATCAGTTGGTCCACGTTTATCAATAACGGTTGGCTTGCTAGATAAGTTTGACGTTATTGTCATACAGATGGCAGTGATCAACTGGTCCCTAAAAGTCACACCTATAGGATACGTTTGAGAGATGTGACGGTATGAAAATACAGTCATGTTGATGCCTAATTTGACTAAGCAGTTAGTCGGAGTTATTGACTAAATAATTAGTCAAACGCGATGTTGAGATAATTATTTAATACAGATTAAATAATACGGGCTAAGGCGAATTAAGCGATTAATTCGTAAATTAAATATAAACGGTTATATTTAATTAATGTATATTGAATTCATTATACAATATTGTCTTTGTCGGACATGTATTAATATGTCGACTAATCCTTGTTACTAGACGATATTTTAATAACCGATGACGATTTATGATAAAATCCCGTCATATACATTTTAGCAATTACGAGTCGGATCACGAGTTAAATGAGGAGAAAGTGGAAAGCCCACTCCCTCCTCTTGAGACCCGCGGAACGAGGCAAACAAAAAAAGAGGCTCTCTCTCCTTTTGACCTAAGCATTTTCATTTTATAGAAAATTAGGTTTTAGAGGCATTCTCTCTGAAACCTAGATCTCACATCAAGAAAACTCACAATAGCTCTCTCAATATTGCAAGTCAATTAGAGAGCATTTCTAGCACAAGGGGCATAGTCTCAGACGGTCTTGGGTGCAACGATTAGGAGGAAATCTCTGTTGATTTCTGATCTTAGGCCGAATTCTCAAGGACCCGAGGTTGATTCTTTATTCCTTATCGTTTCTCTTGTATTTATGTTTTATGACGATAATCACATGTTAAAGATACGTTATAGTCCTAAAATTTAAGGGAATTTTACGGATATTTCCCTACAAGTGGTATCAGAGCGAGGCCACGTATATTTTTCATTGTGATTTTCATAAATACGTTTTGAAACGATTTTTATTGTCTCGAAAACCATGCGGCCACATGTTATTCTCGGTTGTTTTTTGTTTGTTTTCGATCTGTTTTATGCATATTGTTATTTTATACGGAAATTATAGCAATATGTTAAGGTTTTGTCAAATTGTTGTTTTGATTTTATACGTATTAGATCAAAATCACCATTGGTTTTGTTTTGACAAATGTTTTCACGAGGGTTTTTTAATTTTCAGAACTGTTTTGGTCTCGATCGAGTGGATTTCTAATCGATCGAGAGCTTTTCTGACTTGTTTTTCCTCGATCGAGTACATGTTATACTCGATCGACCTGTTTTAAAACCCCATCTGTTCGATCGAGAAGTCCTCGTGCTCGATCGAACAGGTTTGCTAATATAAGTCCTCGATCGACCCATAGTTTAGTCGATCGAGCACTTCCTGTTTGGCAATCCTCTCGATCGAATGGCAGCCTCAGTCGATCGAGCCCTTTTTTTTCCCTCGATCGAGGACATTTCATCTTTGGCAGCGTTGAAATTTTTATTCCTTTTGTTTTAAATTTTCTTTTGGCCATAATTTGTACTTTATACGGATATAGTACACTCGCTTGATAGTGAAACGGTTCACTCACGTACAAGATAGTTATTTTAAAGCGAATTTAAAATAACATATTGTAATGGATTAAAATTAAGTTGATAGAAGCGGTTTTGTCACATAATTTTAATCGTTAAAAAGGTGGTTTGGATAAATTTAACATAATTACGGAATTATGTCATGAATAAATTTTAGTTTTAGTTGATGCATTTTATTAATCGTTATTTTGAATGCCTTGAATGCTTTTAATTACGTATTTATTTATTTTTACAAACGGTTGTAACTTAGTGTGGCCTTAGTAGAACGTGTTACCGTAATGATGGAACACGGTCTTGGTTGTATTTTGAGATCTCGCATCTCCGTTTTGGTTTTTCCTTGTAATTGCAGTTTTTTTATTTAGAATGTAAATAGGTTTATATTTTGTAATATTTAAATTGTAATTTTGAGAAGACCAAAGATGGAGAATCGGATGCTCACTCACGCTGCATGGATCAAGATGGAACATCAAGACAAGCTTTTCGGGTCCACCGGTGGATTCCAAAGTTGTATTATGTTCATTTTTACTAGGATACGCCACACTAGGACGTTTATTTACGTTTTGCATTCTTTTATTTTTATTGTAACGATAATTTGCATCATATTCCGCCTAAAACCAAACCACCTAATAATTGCATGAAAACTGACTCATATAGAGGTCACGCGTTAGTTTTCTTTGATATACAGATATCACATGTTTTTATTAAGCCATCACCTAAATTAATTCATTCACGCAATGCTAGTTTTTCGTTCACTTAATATAAATTAAAACTAAGTCGATGAGATCTTCCTCGTATAAACAAAAATTGAGAATAGTCTTTATAGGTCAAACTCCAATGAATCCCTTCTTCGTCGGTAGGCATAATATGACCCCTTCTACGTCGGGTAAGTTGGAACTGATTGACTTATTTTATGTCAACACTATGGTCACTCGTACGATCCTGTGATTATGGTGGACTATAGATAGGATTTACGGAAATCTATCGACCAAGAGTTCTTACGGAAGAACTAGCTAAACAGTTGGCTTATCAATTTACGGAAATTGAGTCTTGGGATTACTTGTATTATTCTTGAGGGAGATCGATTATGCAAGTGCAATGAGTCTACACGATTAAAATGAATTTTAAATAGAGTTAAATCACCTCGATGAGTTGCTTATTTCGTTTTGTTTTTCCTTTCTTTTTCAGTGTAGATCACGATAATTTAAACTGCTAATAACATAATGGCTGGCCGTGTTGACGACCCAATGCCAAGTGTCACATTGGACCGAGAGTCCCGGCCGGATCTTCATGAATCGGATGAATCGGTCTACTCGGATCGAAGAATGATGGATCAAACTTCGCGGGATCGGGAGGCAAGCATTACGGAATCTTTGCCGCGCGACGGAAGCTCAAATATCTGACTGAGCCCATCCCGCCAAACCCAGGCCCCACGGCTGGAATTAACGAGATCGACAAGTATAACGATTTCGCCATGGAAGCGGGTGCGGTAAAGAACGTACTCATTTTTGCAATGGAACCCAATTTGCAGAAACGCTTCATATCCCAAGGTGCAAACAAGATTTTCACCACGCTCACTAAGGAATTCTCGAAAGCACCGAGGATCGTGACCTATGAGCATACCACTCGCTTCTTTGATGCGAGACTCCAGAAGGGCCAACCGGTTAGCCCACACATTCTCAGCATGATTGAGAATGTCGAGAGACAGGAGGCGCTTGATTGTAAAATCAGCGAGAACATCGTGATTGACCGCATGCTTCATTCACTCCACGATGGTTTTGCGCTCTTTAGAGCGAAGTACTATATGAATGATTTGAAGAAAAGTCCTCATGAACTACACTCCCTTCTCGTACAGACCGAGAAGGACATGAAGTTTAGTGGGAGCCTGAAAGAGGATGTTCTCGTTGTGTCAAACAAGGGCAAGGGAAAGGGCAAAGTTCAGCCAGGCCTAGCAGTAGGTAAACCGAAGTTTAAGAAGTCGGGATAAGGTAAGAGTGGGCCTGGTGAGTCGAGCACCTCATCAGGCGCGACAAAGAGCAAGACCGATAACATGGAATGCCATCATTGCCACAAGACTGGGCATTGGAGGCGTACATGTCCTGTTTACCATGAGGACATAAAAGCAGGTCGCGTTAAACCTGTTGGTATGTCTTCTTCCTCTTCTACTTTTATTCATATGATTGAGATTAACCACGCAAGTTACGGAACTTGGGTACTAGATACTGGTTGTGGTTCTCATCTGTGTAATCATGTGCAGGGGCTCCGAAACATCGAACCCCTCATAAAGGGTGAGGTGGACCTGCGTGTCGGGAATGGAGCACGAGTGGCTGCCGTCTCGAGGGGAACATACGTGATCCAGCTTCCTAGCGGATTTGAGTTATTTTTATATAATCGCTATTATGTACCAGTCTTTCTAAAAACATTATTTCGGTTTCGCACTTGACAAACTTGGTTTTTCATTTGTAATAGAGAATAATTCTTACATTTTCTCATTACACGATATGATTTATGGCAAGGCAGTCTCCATGAACGGAATTTATGTTTTAGATCAGACCACCGAAATATTACACGTAATGAATAAGAAGTTAAAGGTTGGTGACAAAGATCAAACATACCTATGGCACTGCCGTATGGGACACATTAATGAGAAACGCGTGAAACAGCTCATAAAGAATGGAGCTATCTCGGCCTATGATTTTCAATCATTTGGCACGTGTGAATCATGTCTCATTGGTAAGATGACTCGAATTTCCTTCAAAGGTGTTGGAATGCGCGCTGCTGACCTATTAGGACTCATACATACGGATGTGTGTGGACCTATGTCAATCACCGCACGAGAAGGCTATAGGTATTTCATCACTTTCACGGACGATTTAAGTAGATATGGCTATGTCTACTTAATGAAGCACAAAAGTGAATCCTTTGAGAAATTCAAGGAATACCAGAATCGGGTACGTAGAACCTCTTTGGGTAGAAAGATTAAAACACTGCGATCGGACCATGGTGGCGAGTATCTTTCTCACGAGTTTGATCAATACCTCAAAGACTGTGGGATTGCCTTACGATTAACTCCACTGGAACACCTCGGTTGAATGGTGTGTCGAACGGAGAAATCGAACACTACTTGATATGGTTCGATCCATGATGAGTCACACCGTGTTGCCAGACTCATTGTGGGGTTATGCTCTTTTGTGTCGCTAATAATACTTAACCGAAGTCCGTCTAAAGCTGTTGACAAGACTCTATAAAAACTATGGAAGGGAACGGTCCCTAACTTGTCCTTTATACGGGTTTGGGGCTGCGAGGCTTATGTCAAGTGGAGACACGAGGATAAGCTCGGCCCGCGATCGGTCAAGACATACTTTATAGGTTATCCTAAAGGAACACTTGGTCATTACTTTTATTCGCCAACCGAACAACGTGTATTTGTTGCGGCTAGTGCGACATTCTTAGAGAAGGAAGTTCTCGAGAATGCAAAGAGTGATAGAACCTTCGAGCTGTCGGAGGTTCCAGAACCAAATACCGAGCAACCATTGGAGGAACCAATTCCTTCAATCCCGGCTGATGAATATTCCCGAGGAACCTAGGAGGTCGGGAAGAGTCTCTATTCCTCCGGACAGATACATTGGTATGGTCGAGGAACATGACATAGATGACATTCTACTCTTAACGAGTAGTGAACCCGCAACCTATAAAGGTGCCATGACCAATTCTGACTCAAAGCTATGGCTTGAGGCCATGCAATCCGAGATGGACTCCATGTATGAGAACAACGTATGGGATCTTGTTGACTTACCTGCTAAGGTTCGTCCCCTTCAATGCAAATGGCTTTACAAGATAAAGCATTCTGTGGAAGGTCAACAAGATATCTATAAAGCACGACTAGTTGCCAAAGGTTTCACCCAAGTGCCAGGTCTGCACTACGATGAAATTTTTGCACTCGTAGTCATGCTGCGTTCCATTCGGATTATCTTAGCGATTGCCGCTTTTCATGAATATGAAATTTAACAGATGGATGTGAAAACCGCCTTCTTAAACGGTTTTTTGGAGGAAGAGTTGTACATGGTACAACCCGAAGGTTTCATCGATCCAGAACATCCTAAGAAAGTATGCAAGCTTAAGCGTTCCATTTATGGACTTAAGCAAGCTTCTAGGAGTTAGAATCATCGTTTCGACCAAGTGATAAAAGAAAATGGATTTACTCGATCGGTCGAGGAACCATGTCTATATATCAAGTCGAGTAGGAGCAAGATTGTCTTCCTAATATTGTATGTCGATGACATACTCCTGATTGGGAATGACATACCTCTCTTAACTTCGGTAAAAGTATGGTTGAAGAACCATTTCCAGATGAAAGATCTGGGTGAGGCACAAAGAATTTTGGGCATCCGTATCTATCGAGATAGATCGCGTCGGATGTTATCTTTCAGTCAGGAGTCTTATATAGACAAGATACTTGAGAGATTCAGCATGACTAACTCCAAAAAGGGGTTTATTCCTATGGCTCCAGGGGTGCATTTGAGCAAGTCTCAGGCACCAGAGACACCGGAAGAGAAAGAGCGCATGACACGGATTCCTTATGCCTCGGCTATAGGATCAATCATGTATGCCATGATATGCACACGTCCAGACGTGGCATATACATTGAGTATGACAAGTCGATTCCAACAACATCCAGGTGAATCACATTGGATGGCTGTCAAGAACATTCTTAAGTACCTACGGAGGACTAAAGATTGGGCATTGACTTATGGAGGTGATCAAAAGCTATGCGCAACCGATTCTGTGAGATGCTAGCTTCCAAACGGATCGAGATGACTCGAAATCTCGGTCTGGATTCGTTTTTACTCTTAATGGCGCTGATCACTGGAAGAGTTCCAAACAAAGTGTTACAAAGCAAATTCTACGATCGAGTCCGAGTACTATGCCGCGTCGAAGGCGAAAAGGAAGCGATATGGATGCGTCAGTTCTTACAAGGACTATCTGTAGTGCCTAGTTCGAATGACCCGATCACCATCTATTGCGACAATAGCGGTGCCATCTTCCAAGCTAAGGAGCCTAAGTCTAGCAACAAGTTTAGACATGTACAACGGAAAGCTCATCTAATCCGAGATTACGTGGAGCAAAAGGAAGTAGTGATAGAAAAGATTGCTACAGATGATAACATAGCAGATCCTCTCACTAAAACATTACGACAAGATAAGCATGAAGGGCATGTTAATTCCATGGGAATTAAACGTGTTCCTGAGTTGTAGTACTCTTTTATGGATTAGATTCATTCTCTTTTGTACTCTATACGACATCATCGTTTTGATATTTATATATTTTATTTTTCATGTGGAATTGTACGACAATTTTTGAACACCACAAAGTGAACTGAACAAACATTATATTTTGGTCCTTAATTGCCCACATGAGTGATAACTCTGGCAATTATTTTGTGACGTTGGTTGATGGTGGGTTCAACGAGCCATAAGTCAAACGGTTGACTGACCAATCACAGAGGCAAGTTATACGGATATCTCGTAGGACACAATTGTGACATCGACGTGGAGTCCTAAATGTTTTATAACATTCGGTGCCAGGTCGTGGATAGGACTTCCATGGTGATCCTAAGAGTCGATTCTTTTGACTATCGACTGTCTCTTGAGATTAAGGCAGATTTTGGGTGACTTTGGTTTCTTTCTCACGGTCATCCGTAACAGGGGGCCAAGTATATTTTTTCGGGTCATTTCATCTTTGTGCTTAGATCGGCAGGAGTCGAGTTGAAGGAAATATTCAGCCTTTATCGTGTACTTGATATTTCTCGGGGCCACTCGAGGAGTCAGAATCGAAATGCATGGCCATGCTCGAATACGGATTCGTTTTATCAGTTAAGTTACTCTCTAGTCGGGGAAACCATTCTTGATACAGATCGATTGTAAAATACGACCTTTGCGGATCCGGATCTGCAAAATTGTTTTACATTGAGTGGGAGAAATTTTAAATGAATATGAGAATCGGTTATCGCACATACACTTGTACGGACAAGTGGGTGTTTGTTGGAGCTGTGTCCTCCAGTTAGTGCGGATAACGTTATTACACATACACTTGTACGGACAAGTGGGAGCTTGTTGGGGCTGGTGTCCTCTACAGTTAGTGCAATAACATTTAAATCTCTAAAAGGATCAAAGGGTATACTTTTGTATTATTATCAGTTGGTCCACGTTTATCAATAACGGTTGGCTTGCTAGATAAGTTTGACGTTATTGTCATACAGATGGCGGTGATTAACTGGTCCCTAAAAGTCACACCTATAGGATACGTTTGAGAGATGTGACGGTATGAAAATACAGTCATGTTGATGCCTAATTTGACTAAGCAGTTAGTCGGAGTTATTGACTAAATAATTAGTCAAACGCGATGTTGAGATAATTATTTAATACAGATTAAATAATACGGGCTAAGGCGAATTAAGCGGTTAATTCGTAAATTAAATATAAACGGTTATATTTAATTAATGTATATTGAATTCATTATAAAATATTGTCTTTGTCGGACATGTATTAATATGTCGACTAATCCTTGTTACTAGACGATATTTTAATAACCGATAACCGATGACGATTTATGATAAAATCCAGTCATATACATTTTAGCAATTACGAGTCGGATCACGAGTTAAATGAGGAGAAAGTGGAAAGCCCACTCCCTCCTCTTGAGACCTGCGGACCGAGGCAAACAAAAGGAGAGGCTCTCTCTCCTTTTGACCTAAGCATTTTCATTTTACAGAAAATTAGGTTTTAGAGGCATTCTCTCTGAAACCTAGATCTCACATCAAGAAAACTCACAATAGCTCTCTCAATATTACAAGTCAATTAGAGAGCATTTCTAGCACAAGGGGCATAGTCTCAGACGGTCTTGGGTGCAACGATTAGGAGGAAATCTCTGTTGATTTTTGATCTTAGGCCGAATTCTCAAGGACCCGAGGTTGATTCTTTATTCCTTATCGTTTCTCTTGTATTTATGTTTTATGACTATAATCACATGTTAAAGATACGTTATAGTCCTAAAATTTAAGGGAATTTTACGGATATTTCCCTACAGTAATCACATCCAACTATTCAATCCTGATCACGTAAGTTACCACGTGATAAAGGTTACCTCACGCCCATACGATGTGACCATTATTTGCGCACATTTAGTCCCCTAATTGAGCCTATTTTGCATACTATTATAACATTTTATGACCATTTTATCCGTCAAAACCTTCCTATTTGCCTTTCTATCGAATTTCATATGTTTTGTAGAAAAGGAGATAATAAGGCGGAAATTCCCGTCTTTCGTGCATATTTGGAGGCTACTTGACGATACTAGATGGACTAGTATGAAGAGGAAGCAAAGACTAAAGACCAATCCCGCAAGAATAAATAGGAAGGAGAATCACTGCTGAAGAACAATCCGAGCGGATTGTCTCCAATCCGCCCGTCTCCTCACTACACAATCCGAGCGTCTTGCTTTGAATCCGCTCGGATTGCCCCACCAGAATCCGCCCGGATTCCATCAAATCCGCTCGTCTTCTTCCACCAGAATCCGCCCGTCCCGACCACAATACGCACGGATTCCTCCACAGCACAATTTCGTCTTCTCCAAGCTACAAAGAAAGAAGCCCTTCCTTCGAAAAATACCGGCTCCTCTTTGCTCAATCTAAAAAGTGTAATTACTATTTTAGCCTTAGTTAACCCTAAATGCATCCACCTAATTTCCACTATAAATACCCCATCTTTGTAATTAATCAAGAGTGTGGTTTTTAGGAGGAAACTCTCTTAGATTAGATTAGGATTAGATTAGAATAGATTACTCTTTAATCTTTCCACAAATTACACATTAATCTCTCCTTAATTATTGTTCAAGTTTATTATTCAAGTTTATTATTGGGTAATTGAAGATTATTGGGTTATTATTGGGAGATTGACAACCTCCCATCAATCAATCAAGTTTCTTCTATTATTCTTGCTTTATTATTTGGATCATCTTAAGTTGGTATAATTCCTTTACTCTTTAATCTTTATTGTTCATTTCTTCATTCTATTATCATGTTTATACTTGTTGTGATGATTGACACCATTAATGACATGTTTCCCATGATGATGAGTGAGTAGTTACTTAGCTAGGATTAGTGGGTAATTGGGGGAAGCCAACATGGGATTGATTCATGCTTAATCTAATATGTTCACATGATTAAATTGCTTGCTTGTTGTGATGTCAACTTTATGCACATGTTATGTTTGATGAAATGCTAAGCCTATGAATCCTTGCATTTACAACCATCTCTTATCTACTCAACTTGACTTGTAAGATATAAACCAACTCGAGTCTTGTTAGACCATGCATAGAAGTTGATTAGGGGGAAAGTAAGTCGACTTGTAGGTGTTGTACAATCTAATCGATTCGGCTCCGGGACCCAACCCTTCCTAAGAACCGTAAGATATAACCCAACTCGGTTCCTCCACAACATTAATCGCTTGCAACCTTGTAAATATGTTTGTATGATCAACACCATGAATCCCCTATGACCCCATGACATCCTAGCACTTTTAACCATTTGTTTACATCCTTCCTTTTATTGTTTGTTTTATTATATTGCTTGCATTAGTTTAGACACAACTACAAACCCCATCAATTGTGACGCTAGCATAAATTGAGATAGATAGACTTAGAACCCAAAGCACACCGTCCCATGGATCGACCTCGACTTACCGCTAACTAGTTGTATGTTGAGTATTATAAATGTGTTTGATTGGATGAGTGACGACATGTCCCACATCAAAATGGCGCCGTTGCCGGGGACGGTGCTATGTGATTAAGTTCTTACTTGTTTGTCTATTTTGATTTTGCTTTAACCTTGAGGAACTTGTTCCTCAAGGATTGTTTTTACCATTTTCTTGTAGTTTCCTTGTTTGTAGTTATATATGTGTCCTAGTTATGATGATGACCGAAGGCTTGGTACATGGAGTATGTGGTGGATCTTTTGAGTATGACTATGGGTATGGGGAGTTTGAGGAGCAAGTCAACACAAACCTACCTTATTATTTGTACAACGAAAATCCTAACCACTACCCCAATTTTTCCCACCGAAATTATCACACCCAATATCAACATCAACCACTCACCCGGTACCCATTTCACAATGAACTTCAATTGCCACAAAACAACCACTTTCACACCTACCCACAACAAAAAGATGAACCCATTCAAAACATGATTCTCCAAATGATGGGAGATCAACAAAACTTCTTCAAACAAATGCTAGAAGAGAGCCGAAAAGAAGATAATGTTCTTAAAGACATTGTTATCCAAAGAGAGGAGTTCAGGATTCAAATTGCCCAATTAAAAGAATTCCAAGCAAACACTCACCACCGCTCTTTGGATATTGAACATAAATGCGAGTTTGAAGTAGTGACATTTGACATGGAAGATGAAAAGTGGGAAGAGCCAAGTCCTTTGAGCTCTTGTGACTATGAAAGTGTTGTGTTCGATGAAGAAGACATGAGGTTGAGCAACCCAAATACTCTTAACCTTTGTGAGTATGAGGGTGTGTCTTTTGATGTGAACGTTAAGGTGTTGGAAAAAGAGCTAAATGAAGCCCCCATTTATGATTCGCGTGAGGATAGCAACAATGATGATGAGCCTAGAGGAGGGATTCGTAAAATCACCTTGCTTGAGGAGCCTATCCTTGAAGCATTTGAGATACCCTATCATGAAGAAGAACGCCCTTCCTTTATCCTTCATGAAGACCACTTGGCACCTATCATGGAGCCAATGATCATTGAAGAGGATATGTTAGACCTTCTTCAAAAGGCCAAAGTTTCTTACAAGAGCTATTTGGTGAAAAAGCTCAATGAGAAAATTGCTCGTGAGGCTACTTGTGAAGATTTGGCACTCATGATTTCAACCCCTATGGTATCCGATCATCAAAGTCATGAAAATTCTATTCCTACTCATGGAGGATTGATAAATTCAAATGCTATCGTCATCACCAAAATAGAAGAAGAAGTTGGTAAGTGGAAGGCCATGGATAGAAATGAACCACACTTCATGCTTAGTTTTTTCAAGAATCATGGGTGTATATATTTGAAGCATCGGGAAAGCTCTAACGCTAAAGAGAAGCCAATAAAAGGAGCATGCTACAAGCCTCCTTGGCCAAGTTTCATATTCAAATTGAGCAACCCATACTTATGCTTATTTGGAGCTTGTTCACAAGCTTTTGATCTTTTATTAAGAGCTTTGAGCTCTATGGATAAAAGTCTCTACAAATTGAACTAGTTTGGTGGAGTCCTACCTCAAAAACCACCGTTTGTAAGATATTTCTTGAACCCTTTTTCTTTGTATAAAATTGTACATTTACATTTGCATTTAACTTCTTGCATGAGAGAGAAGAGAGAGAGAGAGAGAGTCATATTACATGTTTTATGAGCAAATTTCAGAAAAAGATAAGGAAAAAGAGAAAATCAGTGAAAAAGGGGTATGTTGCTTCATCAAAAAGAAAGAAGGAGAGAAGAAGAAGACGCCCGGATTCCATCAAATCCGCTCGTCTTCTTCCACCAGAATCCGCCCGTCCCGACCACAATACGCACGGATTCCTCCACAGCACAATTTCGTCTTCTCCAAGCTACAAAGAAAGAAGCCCTTCCTTCGAAAAATACCGGCTCCTCCTTGCTCAATCTAAAAAGTGTAATTACTATTTTAGCCTTAGTTAACCCTAAATGCATCCACCTAATTTCCACTATAAATACCCCATCTTTGTAATTAATCAAGAGTGTGGTTTTTAGGAGGAAACTCTCTTAGATTAGATTAGGATTAGATTAGAATAGATTACTCTTTAATCTTTCCACAAATTACACATTAATCTCTCCTTAATTATTGTTCAAGTTTATTATTCAAGTTTATTATTGGGTAATTGAAGATTATTGGGTTATTATTGGGAGATTGACAACCTCCCATCAATCAATCAAGTTTCTTCTATTATTCTTGCTTTATTATTTGGATCATCTTAAGTTGGTATAATTCCTTTACTCTTTAATCTTTATTGTTCATTTCTTCATTCTATTATCATGTTTATACTTGTTGTGATGATTGACACCATTAATGACATGTTTCCCATGATGATGAGTGAGTAGTTACTTAGCTAGGATTAGTGGGTAATTGGGGGAAGCCAACATGGGATTGATTCATGCTTAATCTAATATGTTCACATGATTAAATTGCTTGCTTGTTGTGATGTCAACTTTATGCACATGTTATGTTTGATGAAATGCTAAGCCTATGAATCCTTGCATTTACAACCATCTCTTATCTACTCAACTTGACTTGTAAGATATAAACCAACTCGAGTCTTGTTAGACCATGCATAGAAGTTGATTAGGGGGAAAGTAAGTCGACTTGTAGGTGTTGTACAATCTAATCGATTCGGCTCCGGGACCCAACCCTTCCTAAGAACCGTAAGATATAACCCAACTCGGTTCCTCCACAACATTAATCGCTTGCAACCTTGTAAATATGTTTGTATGATCAACACCATGAATCCCCTATGACCCCATGACATCCTAGCACTTTTAACCATTTGTTTACATCCTTCCTTTTATTGTTTGTTTTATTATATTGCTTGCATTAGTTTAGACACAACTACAAACCCCATCAATTGTGACGCTAGCATAAATTGAGATAGATAGACTTAGAACCCAAAGCACACCGTCCCATGGATCGACCTCGACTTACCGCTAACTAGTTGTATGTTGAGTATTATAAATGTGTTTGATTGGATGAGTGACGACATGTCCCACATCAAAATGGCGCGTTGTTGGGGACGGTGCTATGTGATTAAGTTCTTACTTGTTTGTCTATTTTGATTTTGCTTTAACCTTGAGGAACTTGTTCCTCAAGGATTGTTTTTACCATTTTCTTGTAGTTTCCTTGTTTGTAGTTATATATGTGTCCTAGTTATGATGATGACCGAAGGCTTGGTACATGGAGTATGTGGTGGATCTTTTGAGTATGACTATGGGTATGGGGAGTTTGAGGAGCAAGTCAACACAAACCTACCTTATTATTTGTACAACGAAAATCCTAACCACTACCCCAATTTTTCCCACCGAAATTATCACACCCAATATCAACATCAACCACTCACCCGGTACCCATTTCACAATGAACTTCAATTGCCACAAAACAACCACTTTCACACCTACCCACAACAAAAAGATGAACCCATTCAAAACATGATTCTCCAAATGATGGGAGATCAACAAAACTTCTTCAAACAAATGCTAGAAGAGAGCCGAAAAGAAGATAATGTTCTTAAAGACATTGTTATCCAAAGAGAGGAGTTGAGGATTCAAATTGCCCAATTAAAAGAATTCCAAGCAAACACTCACCACCGCTCTTTGGATATTGAACATAAATGCGAGTTTGAAGTAGTGACATTTGATATGGAAGATGAAAAGTGGGAAGAGCCAAGTCCTTTGAGCTCTTGTGACTATGAAAGTGTTGTGTTCGATGAAGAAGACATGAGGTTGAGCAACCCAAATACTCTTAACCTTTGTGAGTATGAGGGTGTGTCTTTTGATGTGAACGTTAAGGTGTTGGAAAAAGAGCTAAATGAAGCCCCCATTTATGATTCGCGTGAGGATAGCAACAATGATGATGAGCCTAGAGGAGGGATTCGTAAAATCACCTTGCTTGAGGAGCCTATCCTTGAAGCATTTGAGATACCCTATCATGAAGAAGAACGCCCTTCCTTTATCCTTCATGAAGACCACTTGGCACCTATCATGGAGCCAATGATCATTGAAGAGGATATGTTAGACCTTCTTCAAAAGGCCAAAGTTTCTTACAAGAGCTATTTGGTGAAAAAGCTCAATGAGAAAATTGCTCGTGAGGCTACTTGTGAAGATTTGGCACTCATGATTTCAACCCCTATGGTATCCGATCATCAAAGTCATGAAAATTCTATTCCTACTCATGGAGGATTGATAAATTCAAATGCTATCGTCATCACCAAAATAGAAGAAGAAGTTGGTAAGTGGAAGGCCATGGATAGAAATGAACCACACTTCATGCTTAGTTTTTTCAAGAATCATGGGTGTATATATTTGAAGCATCGGGAAAGCTCTAACGCTAAAGAGAAGCCAATAAAAGGAGCATGCTACAAGCCTCCTTGGCCAAGTTTCATATTCAAATTGAGCAACCCATACTTATGCTTATTTGGAGCTTGTTCACAAGCTTTTGATCTTTTATTAAGAGCTTTGAGCTCTATGGATAAAAGTCTCTACAAATTGAACTAGTTTGGTGGAGTCCTACCTCAAAAACCACCGTTTGTAAGATATTTCTTGAACCCTTTTTCTTTGTATAAAATTGTACATTTACATTTGCATTTAACTTCTTGCATGAGAGAGAAGAGAGAGAGAGAGAGAGAGAGAGTCATATTACATGTTTTATGAGCAAATTTCAGAAAAAGATAAGGAAAAAGAGAAAATCAGTGAAAAAGGGGTATGTTGCTTCATCAAAAAGAAAGAAGGAGAGAAGAAGAAGACGCCCGGATTCCAGCAAATCCGCCCGTCCAGGGCCCGCGGGAAAGAAAAAGTTGAAACTGCTGAAGAATCCGTGCGGATTAGAGAAAATCCGCCCGTCCCAGACAATCCGCTCGTCTTCTTCACGGGACGCCCGTCCCGTGTGTCATCCAGAAGCAAGATTTTGAACTGTGTCAAAATCCGTGCGGATTATAGAAAATCCGTCCGTCCCGATCAAGCCGTGCGTCCTGAAGAAAATCCGCCCGTCTTTTCCCTGCTTCCCAGCCAAAGAAATTCTCTGTCCTAGAATCCGTGCGGATTCTACCAAAGACGTCCGTCTTCTTTCCCGACAATCCGCCCGTCCCGTCTTAAATCCGCTCGGATTGTACTGTTTACGCGGATAAAACGAGTTCGATCCAATCTTATCCGTTCGGATTCCCTACTTCTTCTATTTAATCACCCCCCTTCTCCCTCATTTTCTCACCTTACCAAACCCTAAAACACTCATCTCAATCCTCAAAATCACCCTCCAATCCTCAAAAACACCCCCATCACCAATATGAGCACCAAAGGAAAGGCCAAGAAATTGATTGAATCAATCGGGAAGAAGCGCAAGGGATCAACCTCTTCAACACCGCGAGAGATAGTACTACCAAGGAACACCCGACCCTTAATGAGGGGAGGCATTGAACAACTCAACAACTTACAAGAAGTGATCTTTCTATCCGACGAACACCGGGAAAAATTCGTCGAGCTCCTAGGTAAGAAGTACGAACCTACTCAATTTGTTGATACTAGGGTGTTGGAAATCCTTAAGATAAGGTATCCTACCGAGATGTTCTTTAATGGCCTTGGCATTGGAAGCTTTTTCCATGCCCATGAAGAGACTTACCTTAGTCTCACACTTGAATTCTTGAGTAGCCTTCGCATTGTAGCGGATACCCACAACAATGTAGGCATGGAGTTTAGGTTATGCAACCTAGACCATGTTCTTTCTCTTGAGGAATTTGCCTATGTTTTCGGTCTTGAAGTACCCACCGACTATACCGAAAAGCCCGATAATTTTAATGTGGACTTTCTTTGGAAAGCTATCTCCGGGAGGGACTTTACCCATATAAAGCGTTGCTATACATTTGCTATCCAACACCCGGTGATTCGATTCACCGAACGCTTTGTAGCCGGTTGCATCAATGGGAGGCACGAGCAAGATCGGTGTACTCTCATCGACTTAACTTTTCTTGAGTCTTATTTAAATGTTCGAGCGGTGAGGCGTTATAACTTCAACACGCCACTTGAGATACTTACTAGGTTCCATGATTTTGCTCAAGGGACCACCCAACTCAAAACCTTCGTGATGGGAGGTCTAATTACAATTTTGGCCAAACACCTTTGCCCCGGGTTCAATGCCCGAGGAACCTATATTCCTCTTGAAGGGAGGATCTTGATTGATGAGCATACCATCTTCCACAGTCACCGGTGGTGTAACCACACCCGAGATGGGAGTGTGGAGTGGCACACCAAGGGATGCACCTCAATGGTCCTTGAAGGATGGAAGATACCGGGCATTGACCCAAGATTGAGTCCATACTCTCCTCCACCAAGCTACCTCCTTGAAATCCAAATTCTTGATAATTCGCCCTCAAAGGGAAGAGCCACACCGTCAACCGCCTCGTAGAGGGCCGGGTGCACCTATTCGCCCACCTTCCTACGTCCCTATCCCGCCTTACCCCACTCCATATACCCAATTCCAACCGGAAATCCCAAACACCCCGGGTATTAATGATTTGATGGCACTCATGAATAGAGTGGACCTTGGGGTGCATAAAGGGAGGGAAGACAACTACTTGTGAAGGAAATGTAGATCTATATACATGTTAACATACTCAAATATGTCGAATTAATTTGTCATAAATTAAAATGGATCTTATGCATGCAAACAATAAAATGAATAGAGGAGAAATCATGTCCTTACTTATTGAATTTGGGTTATTTGGGCACAAAAGAGATCACCTTTCTCTTTTGTTCTTGAGCTTATTCCAATGGAAGAACAAAGATCTAAGAGTAAGATCTCTCCCTAAATATAATACCCAAGGCTCCTCTTAATTAAATTAATATTACAAATACTAGTATAATATTAATCTATGAGAAAATTGAACCAAAAATATTGTTAACACTTTGAATATTTTCGGTTTTGTTGAGAGATAAAGAGAGGATTTTATTTCTCTAGAAAACTTATATTTTGGATGATTTGTTGAATGAATTAATCTCTAACACATTTTAGAGTAATAGGTAAATTAAATTGAAAAACCAATGATGATTTTTCACCTAAAAAACCGGTTGGAAGGGAAGGCTTTTAGGGGAGCCAATGCATGATCACTTTTGTCTTCACAAGGAGTAGTAGGGTTGCATGGCTAAAAAGCAAAACAATCATTATGTTTAGCTACTAATTAAACAATTAATTAGCTTAATCCACTTCCTATATTTCGGTCCATTTGATAATATGGAATCCATATTATTTTTGTCAATTGTCTATATGTTACATGTCACATGTCACATATATTTGTTATGTATTTTTAACATATTAAAAATCAACGTATTAATAAAAATACGTCATATACAAAAATTGACTTAGTAATTTCATAATTACTAGTACCAAAATATTTTACCATTTATAAATTTCAACTGATTGATTTTATAATAATTCATTCATTTTAATTGTTACATTAAACAATTTATTTCATCCGAGTAATTATACAATTTAATTACTCAGATCGTATCTCATTTAATCACATTTCAATATGATACGTAAATTTTACTTCCAAAATCGTCCGTCAATTTTCAAGTAATTTAATTAACTCGTAACATTATACGATTAATTAAATAATCAATTAAGAGGGTTGCCCTTTAGGTATGACCTAGGGGGTCAACTGATCACCACCGTCACACGACAGTAATGTCAAACTCTAGTCAGCCAATCATTACCGATATATGTTGACCAGTTGTGGTAACAATATTACTTCCCAATTGTATTCATTTTAATGAGACTTAAACATGTGATCATCATGATCAACAGTTGTGATCGCATTATTGTCGGAGGACACATATTCCAACAATCTCCCACTTGTCCTCGACAAGTGTGCGTCACCAATTCTCTTGTCCTATTACTATCTCCCACTCAATGCAAGGTGTCTTTCAGGTCGTACTTGCAAGTGATCATATCGAGCGTGGTTTCCTCGATCCGGAGAATAAGCGATTGACCGGATTTATCC
Source organism: Silene latifolia (assembly GCF_048544455.1). Taxonomy (NCBI): domain Eukaryota; kingdom Viridiplantae; phylum Streptophyta; class Magnoliopsida; order Caryophyllales; family Caryophyllaceae; genus Silene; species Silene latifolia. The sequence goes on along the minus strand of NC_133536.1, from coordinate 160,232,517 downwards.
ACACCGGATACCTTCCGAGCGTGGCCACGCATTTCCAGTTCATTACTCCTCGAGTGGCCCCGAGATATTGTTATAACACGACTAGGGGTGGACAATTCCTATTGCACTCATTCCCTTCGACTAGCCACGGCCATCATAACCCAAAATATGCCCATTTGACCCCATTTACGAAGGTCGTAGTAACACAAATCAAAGTTAATCAAAACTGTGCCATCTTAGGAGAATAGTCTTTAGTCAAAAGAATCGACTCATTTGAATACTATAGTAGCTCTCGCCACGACCAGGCTATATAAATTTGCGAGAACTCTATAAGCGGTCATAAGGCCCGACAAAATGTTCTAACAATCGCCTATGTGATCGACCGGTCATCTCACATGACTCTATGGCATTTGAACTTGCCATCAATCGCCTCACACTCTAGTCACTTCGAGACGTCACCTCATATAAGTAACTATGGGCAAAACAATGTTAATCCATGTTCACTTTAACGGGGTTCAATTGTCTCTACAACCCGTTTGGATATAACAATGTTCAATGTGAGTTAATAATAACTCAAACGACAAATGTCGACATCACACTCGGGTAGTCAATATCATATTACAACCTTGTGATGTATATCATAAGTGTAAACACTCATTGATTGCAATAGAGGTTTAACATCCCATGTGCCCATGTGTCCAAACTTCTTACACTTGCAATTTCCTTCACATTCATGTTCTCACAGCATGAATCTTACCAAGTACACATCAAAGGTTCTCGACCTTGGTTTTGGTTCTTTAACTTGAAAGAACTTTCTTATCGATCATGTCATAACGAACGAATTTGCGATGAATAATACAACTTGTACCGATCAAGTATTCCATCCACACGCAATGCACTAGGTACATGTTTTGTAGAATCTTGTAACAATTGACAAGATTATTAGCTTAGCGCTTCTCGCAAGTCCTAGCTTAACTAGGAAAGATTGTTTTTGAATAACTTCTTATTCAACCAAGCATCTTTCCAAAACTTCTCATTTCTCTTTCTAGGCTTGAAATATTTGGGATTCTCATAAATCCTCATATGTGCTCGGATTTTCTATAGTATGTGCAACTTCTTGAAACATAATAGAACATTCCGTCAAACACCGAAATCGCTCATCGGATTCTACTCGAGAATTCATGACGTTTCTATTATGGCTCACCAACCAATTATCATGCTCTTATGCATATGATTCAAAATTGGACATGTACATGATTATTCTAATGGCGGAAACATTAGTCACTAATAATCATGAGATCAATCGTTCTCAGGTTCAATGAACTACCATGACTGCTAATGGTAATCCCATTTTCATTCATATGAATAACCTATGTATATGTTGATATGATGTGTATCTCTTTAATACTAATCCAACATCCCATGATGTAATTGGATTTATCATTGTCCATTTTCATCCAGAATTGAAAACTCATAAGCTTCTTTATGAAAGAAGGTATTAGCTCGTCATTCTTTAATGAGTTATGAGTCGTAAAATTCAAAAGATGATAACTCCCACTAAATTCCATGTCTTCACATGAGAATTTCCTAACTCCCACTTAATTCTACATATTTCGAAATTGACTTCTCAATCGGAATATGTCAAGAATTGAAATATAAATTGCACTGCCAAGTTATTAGGATAAAACCATATATGTTCCCATCATATCCCTTCAAAATGCCTATTTTGAAGTGGTCTCATCTTAACCTTGCGGAAAGAGATTTTAAATCTTCAACACACTCATGTCATAATGATGTGTAGTAATGTCATTTTCAAATATAAACAATATTTAGAATACATCCTTCGGAATACTCTTTCGGAAGGAGGATTAACCATTTCCTAGCGAGGTTAAGCAATGACATTTGCGTGGTTAAAACGTTGGCTATGGAAGATATCGGAATATCAATCTTTGCAACTTGATCATAACTAGTATGTTACTATGATTCATTTAGGCTCTTAAGTAAAACTCATGATTGAAACTATTGGTCAAATGATTCATAACCTTAGTCAAAAGCTTGTTAAGACTTTACATTAGTCATTTTTCTTCCAAAACTTCTTTTGGTCTCCTCGTGTAGTTATCTTGAGAATAAACTCTTATGATTACTGCACTTGGTCTCTTAAGTCATTTAGAACTAACTTGAGACTATAGATCTCATCTATTTGGTATACTATGTAAATAGATATACCTTCATTCAAATCATTCTCTCTTTCGTAGATCTTCATTTACACAAGTACACAATTATATCTGCCTTGTGTGTTGTGTCCTCATTTTTCTCCCACTCTATCTTTAGAATGAATACACTAAGCATTCAAAGATAGCATATGAGACACAAAATAATGATGTTGAATTATAAGGAGAACTATCTCATAGATAGACTAATAGTTATTGATTTCATATGTGTACTTGGTGGTTGACATACCTTTAAGAGAGTTCATAGACTCAAAGTCACTTTATAAATGATCATACACAAGCCTTAAGCATGTGGACATATAATGAAACCCGTCATTATAATTGTCTATTGGATCACTTTTAAGTGAATAATCTTATGTTTCAAAACGCAAGCATTTAAAGATGAAATTTTAGAACATAAGGGATAAATGATAAAACGGGTGACTTGGGTTGCAAACCAAGTCACTATCATCCAAAATACATACCATTATCCAAAATACCTTTCCATGTCGAACACGGAAACTTAAAGTTCTAAAATTCAAAACATAACTTAAAATAAGACAATGAAAAACAAAGCTCCATAAAAGCTATCCTTAGCTTCTTCATGGTTTCTTATGCTTGCTTTTCTTTTCCTTTGTCTTTGCTTGGTGGCGGCCCTATTTATAATAAAAAAGGGAGATACATTATCACAACTTTGCATCATAATGCCATAGTTGAATTTAGAAACATAAAAGAAGGTTAGTCATTTACCTACTGGAGTGATCTTTCCAGCTTTGATATCACCAAGGTACTTGGAACAATTCCTTTTCCAATGTCCCATGCCATTACAATAATGGCACTTATCAAGAGGACCCTTCTTGACTTTGGAGGTGCTAGCTTCACAAGACTTAGCTTTGGTGAATGTGGGAGCTTGCTTCTTGCCCTTTTTCCCATTCTTCTTGAACTTCCCCTTACTCTTTGTGCTTATGTTAAGCACATCCTTGGGAGGGTTCACATTTAACCCCATGTCCCTCTCGGCTTGCACAAGTAACTTGTGCAACTCCTCAAGAGACACATCCTTGTCTTGCATATTGAAATTCACCCGGAATTGTACATATGCCTTAACCTTAGACAAGGAGTGTAGAATCCTATCTACGATGAGTTCTTTGGGGATTTCAACCTTTTGAATCTTCAAGGTCTCGACAAGCTCCATGAGTTTGAGCACATGAGGGCTAACCTTTTGGCCCTCTTTGAAGTCGAGATCAAAGAATGCCGCGGCCGCCTCATATTGGACGATCCGCGGGGTTTGTGAAAACATGGTCACAAGTTTGGAGTAAATCTCATTAGCATTGCCCATTTTGAAGGCTCTCCTTTGGAGTTCCGCCTCCATCGCAAATATTAAGACATTTTTCATTGCGGCGGACTCCTTTTGGTAAGCCTCATAGGCTTCCCTAGTGGCCGCGGTGGACCTAGTGGTGGGCTCGGGTGGAGAGGCCTCGGTAAGGTAACGAAGCTTGTCGTCACCTTCGGCGGCTAATTTGAGTTGGGCATCCCACTCGGAGAAATTTGACCCATTCTTTTCAAGTTTACATCGATCCATAAAGGATCGGAGCCATGATGAAGTAGCGAGTGGAGTAGCATTAGGAGTTGGTGTTGCCATTTGTTATGAATAAGAAGTGGTCTACAAAACAAAATATAAGGAGTAAAACAAATGTCGTTTTAATTATACTCGTAAAAATGTATGATTTAAACAAGTTTTAAGCATTTTTCTAGTGACCTCTACCCAACTAGAATAAATGATTCCAAGACCCAAATTCATATCGACTTAGGCACGGGGTAGCCGATGAAACCCTCATCAATATAACTCGGTGGATTAACCTTTTAATCGATTCTACTTTTAGAACTCTTGGTCGATAAAATTACTCTAATATTTATCTATAGCCCAAAACACATCAACAAGGGCACGGGGTAGCCGATGAAACCCTTATCAATTACTTTTGTTGAGTTCAATCCAAATTTCGAATAAATGTGTCCATTATCCAAACCCATATTAATTTAGGCACGGGGTAGCCGATGAAACCCTCATCAACATGAATTCGGTGGATTAGACATTTATCACCCACTTCCCCTACGTAACAAGGTTTGTACCCCGGGGTAGCCGAGTGCACTCCCTCGCGAAATAGGTTTTCATGGTTTCTACTATTTGGTAAGGCTATGTCTCAATTAGTTGTTTTAGCGAGAGGTCATGTCAATTTATTATCTATCACGTTTTAAGTGAACTAAATCGGTGAACTACGATAATTCTAATTGACACGGTCGATAGACTCGATAAAATAACAATGCATGTTTAGTTATGGCGATTTAGCGATGCATGTGACATAAAATAAAATGCAAGCATAAAATAAATAAATCCTAGTATGGCCTTTCCTAAAATAGAAAAACTATTAATCTATTACATATTCGGAAACCAACTCCATTGGTCCCTTGAACTTCGGTTGTGGCACGCATCTCGAGGTAACACCGTCTTTATGTATCGCCATTCTTGAAGAAATCCGTCTTTTGGAACTCCGGAATGAATAAAATTACATAATAAATTACATAATTTCCTATTATACATTTGTAACTAAAATAAAATAAATCTATTAAATTACAAAACGGTGATACGAGATCACAATAAAAATTACAACCGAATCGATATTCCCATACATTTCGGGAAATACCAATTAAAATCTAAGGCCATACTAAGTAAAATTACATAATTCAAAATTACATAAATTAAAATTATGACAATCATAAGAAAATGCAGCATTATATTATGTATGAACATGCTCAATTTTTATGCTAAATCGCCCTTTAATTAGCCAATATCGTATATTACTCGGTTTTTACGGATTTGCGTGATTTCAACATTTTATAATCACAAAAAAAAAAATGCACAAACTCATATTTATGCATAAGTTAATTACCCTAACCTCTTAGGACTCAAAATATAGTCTCCACTAGTAATTTGACCATAATTAACTTTTATTTACAAAATTGTTCATAAAAGGACCAAAAATTACAAAAATAAGCTATTAAACTTCAAATAAATCCAAAAATTTCAAATAAATTCAAAATTTGAAATTTAAATTCATGAACATTCTGGAAAAATTCCATGACACTCATAATGTTCAAAATCTTAGGTTAAAAATTCCGAAAATTTTCCGGAAAAACAATGTTGCGGTTTATCGATATTTAATAAAATAATCATAAAAACATGGAAAAATTATTTTCATTAACTTTTCAATTTTAGATCTGAAAAATATAATAAAATGCAACATTAGACGTTTTTCCTAAGTCATAGATTATGTTTTATTAATTTTCACTAATAATGTCACTATTTATGTCATTTTTCTTCAAAAATTCATAAATCATGCTAAAAGACTTCTTTATAGCCAATTATTTTACACACATCTTGTAAAATTGCATGTGACAACATATAAATTTTCTATGACCAGATTCGAAATTTAACTCATATTAACCTATTTTTCTCTTAAATCCGAATTTAATAATGAAAAATTCATTTTTCGAGCATAACAAGTGCAAAAATTATGAAAATTTACAGGTTATCTCAAAATAATATATGTAACAACATATCCAAAAACCAAGTGAAAATTCGAAGTATAGCTAATTTTCGACCAAAAATGACATTTTTACTCATAAAATCACATTTAAATGTCATTATTATTAAATATGAACAATAAAAATCCGAAAAATTAACCAAAAAATCCTAAAACACTTTAGGACCAGAAATATTAACATGCATGTAATTATTTCGTGATATATCATAATAACACAAATTTTACAAGTTTTATTTCGTTATTCATATAACTCGGAAAAACTTTTAACCAATTTGCATGCAAACAACCGTGGCTCTTGATACCGATTGAAGGAAATGTAGATCTATATACATGTTAACATACTCAAATATGTCGAATTAATTTGTCATAAATTAAAATGGATCTTATGCATGCAAACAATAAAATGAATAGAGGAGAAATCATGTCCTTACTTATTGAATTTGGGTTATTTGGGCACAAAAGAGATCACCTTTCTCTTTTGTTCTTGAGCTTATTCCAATGGAAGAACAAAGATCTAAGAGTAAGATCTCTCCCTAAATATAATACCCAAGGCTCCTCTTAATTAAATTAATATTACAAATACTAGTATAATATTAATCTATGAGAAAATTGAACCAAAAATATTGTTAACACTTTGAATATTTTCGGTTTTGTTGAGAGATAAAGAGAGGATTTTATTTCTCTAGAAAACTTATATTTTGGATGATTTGTTGAATGAATTAATCTCTAACACATTTTAGAGTAATAGGTAAATTAAATTGAAAAACCAATGATGATTTTTCACCTAAAAAACCGGTTGGAAGGGAAGGCTTTTAGGGGAGCCAATGCATGATCACTTTTGTCTTCACAAGGAGTAGTAGGGTTGCATGGCTAAAAAGCAAAACAATCATTATGTTTAGCTACTAATTAAACAATTAATTAGCTTAATCCACTTCCTATATTTCGGTCCATTTGATAATATGGAATCCATATTATTTTTGTCAATTGTCTATATGTTACATGTCACATGTCACATATATTTGTTATGTATTTTTAACATATTAAAAATCAACGTATTAATAAAAATACGTCATATACAAAAATTGACTTAGTAATTTCATAATTACTAGTACCAAAATATTTTACCATTTATAAATTTCAACTGATTGATTTTATAATAATTCATTCATTTTAATTGTTACATTAAACAATTTATTTCATCCGAGTAATTATACAATTTAATTACTCAGACCGTATCTTATTTAATCACATTTCAATATGATACGTAAATTTTACTTCCAAAATCGTCCGTCAATTTTCAAGTAATTTAATTAACTCGTAACATTATACGATTAATTAAATAATCAATTAAGAGGGTTGCCCTTTAGGTATGACCTAGGGGTCAATCGATCACCACCGTCACACGACAAAGAATGTCAAACTCTAGTAAGCCAATCATTACCGATATATGTTGACCAGTTGACAGTAACAATATTACTTCCCAATTGTATTCATTTTAATGAGACTTAAACATGTGATCATCATGATCAACAGTTGTGATCGCATTATTGTCGGAGGACACATATTCCAACAACTTGGCCCTCTACCCCCAATACTATAACATGGCTCAACAAGGGTATATTGACCCCGATGGTCCTAAGCCCTCTTGGGCACAACCGGAGCTCTTGTTCCCAAATTATGGGGACCAAGCTTGGGGTCGAGGAGACGGAGGGCATTCTAGCCAAGGCGGAGGGTACTCGGGTCAAGGGGGAGGATTTGACCAAGGAGGATATTGGGGCCAAGCACCCGGATATGATCAAGCCGGAAGCTCTCATGGTTATGGCTATGATCAAAATGAGGATGACGAGTGAAAGAGGCCTAATTCACCACTTCCATTTGTACGATACCCATCTCTCCCTCTCTCTTTTGTATTTACATTGCATTTAGTGTAGCTTTTGCATGCATTTGTATTATATTTCATATTGCATTTACAATTAGTTAGATCATTAGTATACTTGCATTATGATATATCTCACATAATTAGATTAGTTTGCATTGTATTCATCTCACATGATTCATGTAGTTATTTGCATATAGACTAGAATTCATGCATAGTCACTAATGGCCAAACCTATTCATTTCTACACTAGAAATAGTGTTTAAATCGGTTTGGGGAGGTTTGATCATAAGCGACTTAAGCATTTATCATGCATCATATACTATAGTTTAGATTGCATTCATTTGTTATATATGTCATATAGAATTGCATTTAGTTAGAGCATGCATTCATTCATACCATATCATTGCATTTGTACTTCAATTTCCATAAAATCAAAAATTCAAAGACATGTTTTCCTTTTTATCCCTACTCCTACATGTACATTGAGGACAATGTCCAAAATAAAGTGGGGGATGGGAATTTACATTCCAAAATACATAAAAATTGAAAATTTTGAAAAATCCCAAAAATATGTCTCTTAATTTCATAAAAACAAAACCCATAAAAATTTGAAAAATTGAAAAATCCAAAAACAAGTTCATTTCCTTTGTAGTGTAGTCATGTATACAGTATTGTATATATTGTGTTTGTTTTATCCTTGTTCACATTGATTGACTACGCCACATCCGAGACATGAGGATATTGAAGACCGCATGGTATGATCTTTCCAATCTCCTTTTTCCTCTTTATGTTAATGACTATGTGGCTTTATTTTGATTGATGCGGTATAACAATGTGAATCTAGAACTTGCATTTAGATTGTTTGTCATATTAGTTGGTAGAATCATTTGCATTAGGATGTATATATGCTAGTTACATCATGGCATGTAGTTGCATGTTAGAAAAATTTTGCGAAACCGTCTACTTGGGAAGCTTGACAAGTGTATATAGGCCCTAGTAGATGCCTTTTGTTCTTAAGACTTTGCTTGTTAGAATGCTTGTAAAACACCCTAGGATGTGTCATGCTAGTATCCTTTGACCCATGGTTTAAGGCCTAGTCAAGAGTACCTTGTGGTGTGATAACTCCTTGGCTACCGTTTATTCCAAGGTGACCCTTGAAACCATGCAACCATCATTCAACCATGTTCTACCATACATTTTGTCATCAAAGGGAATGGGCACAAAAACAAATCAATTTGAGTTCAATAAAATGAAAAATGAAAGAAAGTTTGCAAAAATGCATCAAATGAAAAGAGGAGCAAAAATAGAACTCCTAAGCTTCAAATACAAGGCACCCTCGTTACTAATTGGGGTGACTTTGAATATGTTCAAATATAAATGCAAAAAAGTTGTCAAGTATTGAAATGCCAAAAATCAAAAAGAAATGGCAAAGAAAGTGTTCTCAAATGTCAAATGCCACAAGAAATTGGGGGGAAAAAACAACAACAAAAGCAAACTCCCAAAGTGAAACTCAAATGTCTATCGATCCCTTTATCCATCGTATCTATTTTTGTGCATGGTAGAGAGGGGACGACCCTTCTTCTTGTCTAGGCAAGAGAGGGAATTCCGCGATCCTCCAGTGTTTCTAACACCATAGGGAGTCTATTCTTGACAAAAGCATTTAACGATTGAGGACAAAGGTACCCTAGCTTGACACAACTTGGAGGTGATTTATTGGTATCCTTCTAGGCTTAGTAGTGTTGGAATATGTGTCCTCCGACAATAATGCGATCACAACTGTTGATCATGATGATCACATGTTTAAGTCTCATTATATAGAATACAATTGGGGAGTAATATTGTTACTGTCAACTGGTCAACATATATCGGTAATGATTGGTGACTAGAGTTTGACATTCCGTCGTGTGACGGTGGTGATCGTTGACCCCCTAGGTCATACCTAAAGGGCAATACTCTTAATTGATTATTTAATTAATCGTATAATGTTGCGAGTTAATTAAATTACTTGAAAATTGACGGATGATTTTGGAAGTAAAATTTACGTATCATATTGAAATGTGATTAAATAAGATACGGTCTGAGTAATTGAATTGTATCATTACTCGGATGAAATAATTGTTTAATGTAACAATTAAATTGAATGAATTGTTATAAATACAATCAGTTGTAATTTATAAATGGTAAAATATTTTGGCACAAGTAATTATAAAATTACTAAGTCGATTTTTGTATGTGACGTATTTTTGATAATACGTTAATTTTAATATGTTAAAAATACATAACAAATTTATGTCACATATGACATGTGACATATTGACAATTGACAAAAATAATATGGAATCCATATTATAGAGTGGGCCGAAAATTAGAGGGATTTAAGCTAATTATATGTTGTTTGTAATTAGTGGAAGGCATGATGATTACACTAGTCACTAGCCATGCAAGCCTATTGTTCATTGTGAAGAACAACTTTTCCATGCATTGGCTCCCCTAATGCCCTCCTCTTACACGGTTTTGAGAAGGCAAATGCTATCATTGTTTTTCCATAATTTTACCTAATAATATACTAAGTGTAGTGTATTATTCATTCATTCTATCTATCATTCAAAATACAATTTTAGAGAGAATAAAAAAAATCCTCCTCTCTTTCTCTCTAAAAACCGAAATATTCAAAGTGTTAAAAATATTTTGGTTCAATTTTCTACTTGATTAATATTATACTAGTATTTGTAATATTAATTAAATTAAGAGAAAGCCTTGGGTATTAAGCTTAGGGAGAGATCTTATACTTAGATCTTGTTCATCCATAAGGGAAAGCTCAAGATCAAAAGAGAAAGGTGATCTCTTTTGTGCCCTAATAACCGAAAATCACCAATGTAAGGACATGATTTCTCCTCTATTTTATTATTGTTTGCATGCATAAAATCCGTTTTAATTTTATGACAAATTAATTTAGACATATATGAGTATGTTGGTATGTATATGAATCTACATTTCCTTCAATTGGTATCAGAGCTGGAAAGATCACTCCAGTAGGTAAATGACTAACCTTCTTTTATGTTTCTAAATTCAACTATGGTATTATGATGCAAAGTTGTGATAATGTATCTCCCTTTTTTATTGTAAATAGGGCCTCCACCAAGCAAAGACAAGGGAAAAGAAAAACAAGCATGCGAAACCATGGAGAAGCTAAGGATAGCTTTTATGGAGCTTTGTTTTTCATTGTCTTATTTTAAGTAATGTTTTTGATTTTTAGAACTTTAAGTTTCCATGTTTGACATGGAAAGGTATTTTGGATAATGGTTTGTATTTTGGATGATGGTGACTTGGTTTGCAACCCAAGTCACCCGTTTTATCATTTATCCTTTTAATGTTCTAAAATTCATCTTTAAATGCTTGCGTTTTGAAACATAAGATCATTCACTTAAAGTGATCTAATAGACAAATATAATGACGGGTTTCATTATATGTCCACATGCTTGAGGCTTGTGTATGATCATTTATGAAGCGATTTTGAGTCTATGAACTCTCTTAAAGGAATGTCAATCACCAAGAACTCATATGAAATCAATAACTATTAGTCTATCTATGAGGTAGTTCTCCTTATACTTCAACATCATTAATTTGTGTCTCATATGCTATCTTTGAATCTATAGTGTATTTATTCTAAAGATAGAGTGGGAGAAAAATGAGGACACAACACACAAGGCAAGATAAAATTGTGTACTTGTGTATATAAAGATCTACGCAAGAGAGAATGATTTGAGTGAAGGTATATTTATTTACATAGTATGCCGAATAGATGAGATCTATGGTCTCAAGTTAATTCTATATGACTAAAGAGACCAAGTGTAGTTAACATAAGAGTATATCCTCAAGATAACTACACGAGGAGACCAAAAGAAGTTTTGGAATAAAATGACTAATGTAAAAGTCTTAACAAGTTTTTGACTAAGTTGATGAAACATTTGACCAATAGTTTCAACCTTGAGATTTACTTAAGAGCCTAAATGAATTAAAGTAACATCCTAGTAATAAGTGACATTTATGACTAGAGGTTACAAGATTTGATATACCGATATCCTCAATTGCTAAAAGTTAAACCATACAAATGTCATTGCTTAACCTCCCTATGAAATGGTTAATTCTCCTTCCAAAAGGGTATTTGCGAAGGACGTATTCTAGATATTGTTTATACTTGAATAATGACATTGCTACACATCATTATGACATGAGTGTGTTGGAGATTTAAAATCTCTTTCCGAAAGGTTAAGATGAGACCACTTCAAAATAGGCATTTTGAAAGGATATGATGGGAACATATATGGTTTTATCCTAATAACTTGGCAATGCAATTTATATTACAATTCTTGATAAATTTCGATTGAGAAGTCAATTTCGAAATGTGTAGAATTGAGTGGGAGTTAAGAAAATCTCATGTGAAGACATGGAATTTAGTGGGAGCTATCATCCTTTGAATGTTTACAACTCATCACTCATTAAAGAATGACGAGCTAATACCTTCTTACATAAAGAAGCTTTTGAGTTTTCAATTCTGGATGAAAATGGACAATGATGGATCCAATTACATCAAGGGATGTTGGATTAGTATTAAGAGATACACATCACATCAACATACACATAGGTTATTCATATGAATGAAAATGGAATTACCATTAGCGATCATGGTGGTCGTCCATAGAACCCACGACGGTTGATCTCATGATTATTAGTAACTAATGTTTCCGCCATTAGAATAATCATGTACATGTCCAATTATGAATCATATGCATAAGAGCATGATGATAGAATTGGTGAGCCATAATAGAAACGTCATGCATTCTCAAGTAGAATCCGATGAGCGATTTCAGTGTTTGACGGAATGTTCTATTGTGTGTCAAGAGGTTGCACATATTATAGAAAATCCGAGCACATATGAGGATTTATGAGAATCCCAATTCTTTCAAGCCTAGAAAGAGAAATGAGAAGTTTTTGGAAAGATGCTTGGTTAAATAAGAGGTTATTCAAAAATCAATCTTTCCTAGTTAAGCTAGGACTTGTGAAAAGTGCTAAGCTAAATAATCTTGTCAATTGTTACAAAATACTACAAAACATATACCTAGTGCATTGTGTGTGGATGGAGTACTTGATCAGTACAAGTTATATCATTCATCACAAATTCGTTCGTTATGAGATAATCGATAAGAAAGTTCTTTCAAGTTAAAGAACCGAAACCAAGGTCGGGAACCTTGATGTGTACTTGGTAAGATTCATGCTATAAGAACATGAATGTGAAGGAAATTGCAAGTGTAAGAAGTTTGAACACATGGACACATGAGATGTTAAACTTCTATTGCAATCAATAAGTGTTTACACTGACGATATACATCACAAGGTTGTAATGTGATATTGACTACCCGAGTGTGATGTCGACATTTGTCGTTTGAGTTATTATTAACTCACCTTGTACATTGTTATATCCAAACGGGTTGTAGAGACAATTGAACCCCGTTAAAGTGAACATGGATTAACATTGTTTTTGCCCATAGTTACTTATATGAGGTAACGTCTCGAAGTGACTAGAGTGTGATGCGATTGATGGCAAGTTCAAGTGCCATAGAGTCATGTGAGATGACTAGTCGATCATATAGGCAGACTGTTAGGAACTTTTTGTCGGGCCTAATGACCGCTTATAGAGTTCTGGCAAATTTATATAGCCTGGTCGTGGCGAGAGCTACTATAGTATTCGAATGAGTCGATTCTTTTGACTAAAGACTATTCTCCTAAGATGGCACAGTTTCAGATTAACTTTGATTTGTGTTACTACGACCTTCGTAAATGGGGTCAAATGGGCATATTTTGGGTTATGATGATGGCTGTGGCTAGTCGAAGGGAATGAGTGCGATAAGAATTGTCCACCCCTAGTCAGGGTTATAACAATATCTCAGGGCCACTCGAGGAGTAATGAACTGGAAATGCGTGGCCACGCTCGGAAAGTATCTATGATAGATAAGTCCGGTCAATCAGTTATTCTCCAGATCGAGGAAACCACTCTCGATATGATCACTTGCAAGTACGACCTGAAAGACACCTTGCATTGAGTGGGAGATAGTAATAGGACAAGAGAATTGGTGACGCACACTTGTCAAGGACAAGTGGGAGATTGTTGGAATATGTGTCCTCCGACAATAATGCGATCACAACTGTTGATCATGATGATCACATGTTTAAGTCTCATTATATAGAATACAATTGGGGAGTAATATTATTCTTGTCAAACTGGTCAACATATATCGGTAATGATTGGTGACTAGAGTTTGACATTATTTTGTCGTGTGACGGTGGTGATCGATTGACCCCTAGGTCATACCTAAAGGGCAATACTCTTAATTGATTATTTAATTAATCGTATAATGTTGCGAGTTAATTAAATTACTTGAAAATTGACGGATGATTTTGGAAGTAAAATTTACGTATCATATTGAAATGTGATTAAATAAGATACGGTCTGAGTAATTGAATTGTATCATTACTCGGATGAAATAATTGTTTAATGTAACAATTAAATTGAATGAATTGTTATAAATACAATCAGTTGTAATTTATAAATGGTAAAATATTTTGGCACAAGTAATTATAAAATTACTAAGTCGATTTTTGTATGTGACGTATTTTTGATAATACGTTAATTTTAATATGTTAAAAATACATAACAAATTTATGTCACATATGACATGTGACATATTGACAATTGACAAAAATAATATGGAATCCATATTATAGAGTGGGCCGAAAATTAGAGGGATTTAAGCTAATTATATGTTGTTTGTAATTAGTGGAAGGCATGATGATTACACTAGTCACTAGCCATGCAAGCCTATTGTTCATTGTGAAGAACAACTTTTCCATGCATTGGCTCCCCTAATGCCCTCCTCTTACACGGTTTTGAGAAGGCAAATGCTATCATTGTTTTTCCATAATTTTACCTAATAATATACTAAGTGTAGTGTATTATTCATTCATTCTATCTATCATTCAAAATACAATTTTAGAGAGAATAAAAAAAATCCTCCTCTCTTTCTCTCTAAAAACCGAAATATTCAAAGTGTTAAAAATATTTTGGTTCAATTTTCTACTTGATTAATATTATACTAGTATTTGTAATATTAATTAAATTAAGAGAAAGCCTTGGGTATTAAGCTTAGGGAGAGATCTTATACTTAGATCTTGTTCATCCATAAGGGAAAGCTCAAGATCAAAAGAGAAAGGTGATCTCTTTTGTGCCCTAATAACCGAAAATCACCAATGTAAGGACATGATTTCTCCTCTATTTTATTATTGTTTGCATGCATAAAATCCGTTTTAATTTTATGACAAATTAATTTAGACATATATGAGTATGTTGGTATGTATATGAATCTACATTTCCTTCAATTGGTATCGATTTGGAAAGATCACTCCAGAGGTAAATGACTAACCTTCTTTTATGTTTCTAAATTCAACTATGGTATTATGATGCAAAGTTGTGATAATGTATCTCCCTTTTTATTGTAAATAGGGCCTCCACCAAGCAAAGACAAGGGAAAAGAAAAACAAGCATGCGAAACCATGGAGAAGCTAAGGATAGCTTTTATGGAGCTTTGTTTTTCATTGTCTTATTTTAAGTAATGTTTTTGATTTTTAGAACTTTAAGTTTCCATGTTTGACATGGAAAGGTATTTTGGATAATGGTTTGTATTTTGGATGATGGTGACTTGGTTTGCAACCCAAGTCACCCGTTTTATCATTTATCCTTTTAATGTTCAAAAATTCATCTTTAAATGCTTGCGTTTTGAAACATAAGATCATTCACTTAAAGTGATCTAATAGACAAATATAATGACGGGTTTCATTATATGTCCACATGCTTGAGGCTTGTGTATGATCATTTATGAAGCGATTTTGAGTCTATGAACTCTCTTAAAGGAATGTCAATCACCAAGAACTCATATGAAATCAATAACTATTAGTCTATCTATGAGGTAGTTCTCCTTATACTTCAACATCATTAATTTGTGTCTCATATGCTATCTTTGAATCTATAGTGTATTTATTCTAAAGATAGAGTGGGAGAAAAATGAGGACACAACACACAAGGCAAGATAAAATTGTGTACTTGTGTATATAAAGATCTACGCAAGAGAGAATGATTTGAGTGAAGGTATATTTATTTACATAGTATGCCGAATAGATGAGATCTATGGTCTCAAGTTAATTCTATATGACTAAAGAGACCAAGTGTAGTTAACATAAGAGTATATCCTCAAGATAACTACACGAGGAGACCAAAAGAAGTTTTGGAATAAAATGACTAATGTAAAAGTCTTAACAAGTTTTTGACTAAGTTGATGAAACATTTGACCAATAGTTTCAACCTTGAGATTTACTTAAGAGCCTAAATGAATTAAAGTAACATCCTAGTAATAAGTGACATTTATGACTAGAGGTTACAAGATTTGATATACCGATATCCTCAATTGCTAAAAGTTAAACCATACAAATGTCATTGCTTAACCTCCCTATGAAATGGTTAATTCTCCTTCCAAAAGGGTATTTGCGAAGGACGTATTCTAGATATTGTTTATACTTGAATAATGACATTGCTACACATCATTATGACATGAGTGTGTTGGAGATTTAAAATCTCTTTCCGAAAGGTTAAGATGAGACCACTTCAAAATAGGCATTTTGAAAGGATATGATGGGAACATATATGGTTTTATCCTAATAACTTGGCAATGCAATTTATATTACAATTCTTGATAAATTTCGATTGAGAAGTCAATTTCGAAATGTGTAGAATTGAGTGGGAGTTAAGAAAATCTCATGTGAAGACATGGAATTTAGTGGGAGCTATCATCCTTTGAATGTTTACAACTCATCACTCATTAAAGAATGACGAGCTAATACCTTCTTACATAAAGAAGCTTTTGAGTTTTCAATTCGGATTGAAAATGGACAATGATGGATCCAATTACATCAAGGGATGTTGGATTAGTATTAAGAGATACACATCACATCAACATACACATAGGTTATTCATATGAATGAAAATGGAATTACCATTAGCAGTCATGGTCGTCCATAGAACCCACGAACGGTTGATCTCATGATTATTAGTAACTAATGTTTCCGCCATTAGAATAATCATGTACATGTCCAATTATGAATCATATGCATAAGAGCATGATGATAGAATTGGTGAGCCATAATAGAAACGTCATGCATTCTCAAGTAGAATCCGATGAGCGATTTCAGTGTTTGACGGAATGTTCTATTGTGTGTCAAGAGGTTGCACATATTATAGAAAATCCGAGCACATATGAGGATTTATGAGAATCCCAATTCTTTCAAGCCTAGAAAGAGAAATGAGAAGTTTTTGGAAAGATGCTTGGTTAAATAAGAGGTTATTCAAAAATCAATCTTTCCTAGTTAAGCTAGGACTTGTGAAAAGTGCTAAGCTAAATAATCTTGTCAATTGTTACAAAATACTACAAAACATATACCTAGTGCATTGTGTGTGGATGGAGTACTTGATCAGTACAAGTTATATCATTCATCACAAATTCGTTCGTTATGAGATAATCGATAAGAAAGTTCTTTCAAGTTAAAGAACCGAAACCAAGGTCGGGAACCTTGATGTGTACTTGGTAAGATTCATGCTATAAGAACATGAATGTGAAGGAAATTGCAAGTGTAAGAAGTTTGAACACATGGACACATGAGATGTTAAACTTCTATTGCAATCAATAAGTGTTTACACTGACGATATACATCACAAGGTTGTAATGTGATATTGACTACCCGAGTGTGATGTCGACATTTGTCGTTTGAGTTATTATTAACTCACCTTGTACATTGTTATATCCAAACGGGTTGTAGAGACAATTGAACCCCGTTAAAGTGAACATGGATTAACATTGTTTTTGCCCATAGTTACTTATATGAGGTAACGTCTCGAAGTGACTAGAGTGTGATGCGATTGATGGCAAGTTCAAGTGCCATAGAGTCATGTGAGATGACTAGTCGATCATATAGGCAGACTGTTAGGAACTTTTTGTCGGGCCTAATGACCGCTTATAGAGTTCTGGCAAATTTATATAGCCTGGTCGTGGCGAGAGCTACTATAGTATTCGAATGAGTCGATTCTTTTGACTAAAGACTATTCTCCTAAGATGGCACAGTTTCAGATTAACTTTGATTTGTGTTACTACGACCTTCGTAAATGGGGTCAAATGGGCATATTTTGGGTTATGATGATGGGCGTGTGGCTAGTCGAAGGAATGAGTGCGATAGGAATTGTCCACCCCTAGTCAGGGTTATAACAATATCTCAGGGCCACTCGAGGAGTAATGAACTGGAAATGCGTGGCCACGCTCGGAAAGTATCTATGATAGATAAGTCCGGTCAATCAGTTATTCTCCAGATCGAGGAAACCACTCTCGATATGATCACTTGCAAGTACGACCTGAAAGACACCTTGCATTGAGTGGGAGATAGTAATAGGACAAGAGAATTGGTGACGCACACTTGTCAAGGACAAGTGGGAGATTGTTGGAATATGTGTCCTCCGACAATAATGCGATCACAATTGTTGATCATGATGATCACATGTTTAAGTCTCATTATAAAGAATACAATTGGGGAGTAATTATTATTGTTCTTGTCAATTGGTCAACATATATCGGTAATGATTGGTGACTAGAGTTTGACATTATTGTCGTGTGACGGTGGTGATCAGTTGACCCCCTAGGTCATACCTAAAGGGCAATACTCTTAATTGATTATTTAATTAATCGTATAATGTTGCGAGTTAATTAAATTACTTGAAAATTGACGGATGATTTTGGAAGTAAAATTTACGTATCATATTGAAATGTGATTAAATAAGATACGGTCTGAGTAATTGAATTGTATCATTACTCGGATGAAATAATTGTTTAATGTAACAATTAAATTGAATGAATTGTTATAAATACAATCAGTTGTAATTTATAAATGGTAAAATATTTTGGCACAAGTAATTATAAAATTACTAAGTCGATTTTTGTATGTGACGTATTTTTGATAATACGTTAATTTTAATATGTTAAAAATACATAACAAATTTATGTCACATATGACATGTGACATATTGACAATTGACAAAAATAATATGGAATCCATATTATAGAGTGGGCCGAAAATTAGAGGGATTTAAGCTAATTATATGTTGTTTGTAATTAGTGGAAGGCATGATGATTGCACTAGTCACTAGCCATGCAAGCCTATTGTTCATTGTGAAGAACAACTTTTCCATGCATTGGCTCCCCTAATGCCCTCCTCTTACACGGTTTTGAGAAGGCAAATGCTATCATTGTTTTTCCATAATTTTACCTAATAATATACTAAGTGTAGTGTATTATTCATTCATTCTATCTATCATTCAAAATACAATTTTAGAGAGAATAAAAAAATCCTCCTCTCTTTCTCTCTAAAAACCGAAATATTCAAAGTGTTAAAAATATTTTGGTTCAATTTTCTACTTGATTAATATTATACTAGTATTTGTAATATTAATTAAATTAAGAGAAAGCCTTGGGTATTAAGCTTAGGGAGAGATCTTATACTTAGATCTTGTTCATCCATAAGGGAAAGCTCAAGATCAAAAGAGAAAGGTGATCTCTTTTGTGCCCTAATAACCGAAAATCACCAATGTAAGGACATGATTTCTCCTCTATTTTATTATTGTTTGCATGCATAAAATCCGTTTTAATTTTATGACAAATTAATTTAGACATATATGAGTATGTTGGTATGTATATGAATCTACATTTCCTTCAAGTAGTTTGAAGAAATTGCATCTATGAAGGAGTGTGTACCCTTGAATTGCTTCCCTTGTAGATAATTTCCGCCACTTAGATGAGGAAAGTGGCTATTCTTTTTGTAGATGCATCCATTATTTGATTTTGTGTGCTTAATGTTTGGATGTGTCGCCATTTTGGCAAGACCCACCTTGCCTTGCAAGAAGGCATCCTACCTCATGGTTGTCTTGTTGTGAGTTGAAGGGGCGGAGTGAGACCCGCTAATAGTCTCATATCGGCTATATTATTAGGTTAGTTTAAATAAAGCTCTAGTTTTAGTCACCTCTTTACTCGGGACGAGTAAAGGTTCGGTTTGGGGATATTTGATGTCACCATTATTTGCGCACATTTAGTCCCCTAATTGAGCCTATTTTGCATACTATTATAACATTTTATGACCATTTTATCCGTCAAAACCTTCCTATTTGCCTTTCTATCGGATTTCATATGTTTTGTAGAAAAGGAGATAATAAGGCGGAAATTCCCGTCTTTCGTGCATATTTGGAGGCTACTTGACGATACTAGATGGACTAGTATGAAGAGGAAGCAAAGACTAAAGACCAATCCCGCAAGAATAAAAAGGAAGGAGAATCATTGCTGAAGAACAATCCGAGCGGATTGTCTCCAATCCGCCCGTCTCCTCACTACACAATCCAAGCGTCTTGCTTTGAATCCGCTCGGATTGCCCCACCAGAATCCGCCCGGATTCCATCAAATCCGCTCGTCTTCTTCCACCAGAATCCGCCCGTCCCGACCATAATACGCACGGATTCCTCCACAGCACAATTTCGTCTTCTCCAAGCTACAAAGAAAGAAGCCCTTCCTTCGAAAAATACCGGCTCCTCCTTGCTCAATCTAAAAAGTGTAATTACTATTTTAGCCTTAGTTAACCCTAAATGCATCCACCTAATTTCCACTATAAATACCCCATCTTTGTAATTAATCAAGAGTGTGGTTTTTAGGAGGAAACTCTCTTAGATTAGATTAGGATTAGATTAGAATAGATTACTCTTTAATCTTTCCACAAATTACACATTAATCTCTCCTTAATTATTGTTCAAGTTTATTATTCAAGTTTATTATTGGGTAATTGAAGATTATTGGGTTATTATTGGGAGATTGACAACCTCCCATCAATCAATCAAGTTTCTTCTATTATTCTTGCTTTATTATTTGGATCATCTTAAGTTGGTATAATTCCTTTACTCTTTAATCTTTATTGTTCATTTCTTCATTCTATTATCATGTTTATACTTGTTGTGATGATTGACACCATTAATGACATGTTTCCCATGATGATGAGTGAGTAGTTACTTAGCTAGGATTAGTGGGTAATTGGGGGAAGCCAACATGGGATTGATTCATGCTTAATCTAATATGTTCACATGATTAAATTGCTTGCTTGTTGTGATGTCAACTTTATGCACATGTTATGTTTGATGAAATGCTAAGCCTATGAATCCTTGCATTTACAACCATCTCTTATCTACTCAACTTGACTTGTAAGATATAAACCAACTCGAGTCTTGTTAGACCATGCATAGAAGTTGATTAGGGGGAAAGTAAGTCGACTTGTAGGTGTTGTACAATCTAATCGATTCGGCTCCGGGACCCAACCCTTCCTAAGAACCGTAAGATATAACCCAACTCGGTTCCTCCACAACATTAATCGCTTGCAACCTTGTAAACATGTTTGTATGATCAACACCATGAATCCCCTATGACCCCATGACATCCTAGCACTTTTAACCATTTGTTTACATCCTTCCTTTTATTGTTTGTTTTATTATATTGCTTGCATTAGTTTAGACACAACTACAAACCCCATCAATTGTGACGCTAGCATAAATTGAGATAGATAGACTTAGAACCCAAAGCACACCGTCCCATGGATCGACCTCGACTTACCGCTAACTAGTTGTATGTTGAGTATTATAAATGTGTTTGATTGGATGAGTGACGACATGTCCCACATCACCATAACACATTCCTCTATTCGCATAACCATCATCCCCTGCCAAATATAACCATACAACTAATACTCAACCACTAGCAACCGCCTCCTAAGACCACATCTTATACTTCCCCACAAACGTACATATCAATCCGGCCTCTACCAAATCAACCTCTTTAAAATTGCTATCTTTCAAATTGACTATCACCCTTAACCACTAGTGACAATACCACAATACCACCATTGCTTATATAGCAAACCTCTTACATACACTCATCTCTAAACATCACGGTTTTTTTCCTATCTTTGTTTAACATCCCAAATAACGAACATCAAATCCATCAACAAAAATTACCTCAACATGATTCCCAATTCCATCCTTAATTGTATCGTCATCTAATTCTCCACCAAAATCTCGTATCATGCAGATACTCTACCAACTTCTTACTCCCATAATTCCTCGAAACTCATGACTAAGCATGTTGTCCTGAAACTCCTATATAACCATTAACTAACATCCTCATGATAGTATCACACATCTCGACGATTCATTAACTCTTTATCACATAACTCCGGTTAACATTTTTCTCAGCTTACTTTTTACCATTCTTTTCTCTTTACACTCAACAATACCAATTAAGGATTAAACTCCTTATTCCTTCTACCTAACTCTTTAGTGCTCCGGTTACCTTCTCATTGCTCCAAAACTCAAATCCCATTATTTCATATCAGTATCATCTCACTCTTTCTTACTATAGATCTTCTCTTATCATGCTATCATTCACACTTATCACCAATCAGTCCAGACCATCTCATGCTATCACTCACACTGATCTGCAATAACCCGTTTTTTCTTCTCAAAACTCATTTCATAACGTTAATTGCCCAAGGAAATCACACATTAGTTTCACCTCTTGATAATGCAAATTCTCAAACTCACTCAGTATTTGCAAATCCACGTCGCGACATGTCTCCATTAAGTTCACTATATACCACTCTTCTTCATCCCTCTAAAACGACCTTTCACTAGATATATTCTTAACCCACACGATTCCTAACCATCTCCCTCCATAATTCTTTACACATCTCAAGTTGCCACTATCCACATCCTTCCTTACAATCTTTTCATTCTCACGTTCCTTAGACTCACATCATCCCTTGCCCATATTCACTTACTTTTACATTACTCAACACACAATCATATCACTCATCTCTTCTCACAAAACATGCTCCATGCCTTAATAAGCCTTACCAATCTTCCTTTTCTTTTCCACTACCTATCACAACCGCATATAACTCATGTCCTCCTCACCGAACTCATACTAACCACAGGTGCTACTCCTTACATCATAAGATTGGGTAACTTACGCATCAAGACCGACACACATGTAAAGCATTGCATAAGGATTCAAAAGAACACCTTGGAATTAAACATAATATGCAACGAAGTCAAAAGATAAGCATGTGACCCAAAACAGGGGTCACTAGATCGAGTACAGGCCACTCGATCGAGTGAATAGCCTAATTGATCGAGTAGGTGAAGGTCAGAGACACGTATAATAAATTATCATGGCTACTCGATCGAGTGACAAGAGGTGCACTCGATCGACTGAGGGCCACTCGATCGAGTACCATACGCATTTCTCAGCACTGTCCAGTTTTCGTAAAACGGTCATAACTCACTTGTTTCTTGGTCGTTTTCGGCGTGTGACCTATCGTTAGAATCTTAACAGAGAAAGCTATCACCTCCAATTGGAATCACATTAAAATTATTTATGCATCTCAAGTTATAACAGTTTAAAGACAACTTCGCTGTAATCAGACGACATAACTATTCGATTTTCTTTTTCAAACAACTTAAACAACAACAAGGTAGACAAAAATAACTCAATACTTGTAAAATAAATATCCCTAACCACATGTTACTATCTTCAAAAGCCAAGCAACAAACAACTCAATGCACATATATCATTCAAGTTACCCATCATATATTACCCGCATGTTTTTATTCTATAACTTTACGTAAACAAAATCACAAATACATGACATCAAGTCTCCTTTTTACATGTTACTAGCATAGCTACATCATAAAATCACTTTCATCATACAATATGCTTAATCATAAATCATATTATCAAGCAACGATTATTCATCTTTTTCCACCAATTCATCCATCATACCACATTCTTCATCTAACAAGTGCATATGACACAACAATAGACAAGTATATGAACTTATTACTTAAGTGTACGCAAACAAAATTATGTAAAATCATATCACATCCCCTAATCACACGTTACTAGTATAGACACATTATAAATCATTCATCCTGCAACATCATTATTCATCACATATTATCATATATGAACTACTTCCTTTTTCCACCACATCATTCATCATTCTCACATACTTTTCCAATGACTCCAACCAACGTTATAAAGCAAATATAATTCAACATGCTTTCAACCAACAACATACCAAAATCACACCGATTCATGCCACACATCACTATAGAGGTACACAATTCATAAAATAAACACATAGAGATCCCGACTCATATCCCATAGTGACCGGTTCAAAATTGTAGGGCGAGTTCGCGACTTTAGGACGTCTCCCAAGTCTTTGCATTAGCTCCTACAACTTCTACCCGGGTTCATTTTATTTTGACTCCCTATGTTCATTAAGTTCATTGGTTACAGGTTTCAAGATCGTCGCTCTGATACCACTTTGTGACACCCCCATACTCCAAGTGCCTTACCAGGACCACTAAAGGTATGAGAACGCCATCATCTCGGTTACCCGAGGCAATGATAATCAAATAGACAATAACGAAACGTACTTAAATGATTACAAAGTTTAAGTGATACAACTAAACTCCAAAACTGTTAAAAGAAAATAATTTATTCTCAAATGTTAAACCAACTAGCTAAAGAACAACGTTCGATACAACGGAAGACTTCTAAAATAGCTCGTGATGACTCAACCCAGCTATTCCATGCACATCAACCAAACCTGCTCAATAACTGCTCACCACCCCCGAATGGATCACCACAGTTTTTAAAACATTTAAACGGGGTCAGTACTGATTACATAAAATAAATGCCACAATGAAACAGAGACACAAACAGTCCAAACAACTTAAACAATCTCCAGTCTCCATCTCCAATCTCCACACAACTGACTACACACTAAAGTGTGTAGCCCTGCCAGAGTACCCATCGCAACAAGTACTCCATGCCGCCAGTGGGGGACCGCAGCCGTACCCACCAAATCCCCGCTCATCTCCATCGAGCGATAAACCCAAGTTCATTAATGTTCACATCCCTTCTATGGCGGGTTCCACAGAAGGCGAATCAAGGGTGTGAAGCCACTCCCGCAAGTGACTCCACTCATGCCAGGGATGCACCCCGAATATCACAGACAGACAAACAATAATCACAACACAAAACCAACAACCGTCTGAATCAATCAATAATCACTAAATACAGCACAATCACCACACATGATGTAATTAATACTGAGTAGGGAAACCCTACTTGAAATAAGCCATCACAAGACCGTCACAAGCAGCTAATCAAAATGCTCGTCTACGAAATCTCCTCTTATAAACACATATACAATCATGCAATTACTACTAAGCCAATCAAACACCCAAAACCCCCAAATTACCCAATTAGGGTTTTGAACAAACTCAACGAATCACTATAAAAATTATACAAGAATCTTACCCTTGACGCGACGAACTCAACGGTGTAAAGAATAAGACGATCCGACGATCCTAGCCCTTGGGATTTGTTAACAATGCGAACAAGGAGAACAACGTAACTCTTTTTCTCTCTTGAATTGTTTTAGAAAAGTGAAAACTGATTAAGAATGGTGCGGAAATATTTTTATATTAATCACGCGTTATTAACAAAACCCGGCTAAAATAACCCGTAAGACTCACTTACTCGATCGAGTAAGTAACTTACTCGATCGAGTGCCCCTTACTCGATCGAGTGCCACACATACTCGATCGAGTACCCATCAGACAGACTACTGTTTCGTATAAAAACATACTTACTCGACAGAGTATGCCCCACTCAATAGAGTACCCATAGACATAGAAAACCTTAGTATTACATCTATGCTAAGACTTTGGTTTGGTTCTACTCGGTTGTTACAAGACACACAAATCTCAATGTTGTTCACAATATGAATGTGGATATAACGTTTATGTTCTTAACACGAGATCATCGAAAAATATTTGAATGACTAAGTGCAACACAACGTACTCGTTAAACGGCTCAAAGAAAAAACAAACTTGCAAAATTTGACTTAATGATTTAAATGATAAACGATTTTTCAAAGTTAATTTACACGATTAAAAGCTTAAATCTTTTTCGGTTTTAAACTCGTTGTCGTACACTTGTCCAAATAAATTAAGCACGGTATTTATAATGTCCAAGTAGTGTATAGTTCACATCTTAAAAGATCACACAAAATTATAGTCCAAGTGTAGAAATAATGTAAACAATTGAAGCTTGGGCAACACTTTAAAATGAGACGGATTCTTGATCAAGAAAGCTGTGACTCCTTAAGCAAGACACGTGTTCTATGCTCAAGTAATCTAGCTTACTTCTCCAAGTAATCTTGTTGTCCCCACACTAACAAATATGGGTTAAATTTTTGTTCAAGAAAGAGCTTAATTGGTGGTGTTTATGGGAACCATAAACATTGCCAAATATAGAAAAGTAAACAACCCATTTTTTGTAAGTGTCTTTTTGTACAAGCAACATCTTTTCCAAGACATTAATAGCTTTATTCTCAATTTAAAAGATCAAACCATATTTTTCTGAAGTGTAAAATGTTTGTTGAAAGTTTGGAAAGCCATTTACAATAGTTAAAACATTTTCGAAATATTTCTTTCAAAGACGAACCTTCTTAAGTCACAGTGGACTGCAATGTTGTTTTTGCACTTAGACAATAAATCAAGTTTAATTATATCTTATAATACCATGACTCAATCTATGACAATCTTCATCATTGATCATCCTTGTGCAATCTTCATTGACAATTAGAGCTCTTGAGCTACAAGATTAAGACTTAAGAGGCACACAATTAAATAAACAATAAGATTAATTTGTCTTAAGGCATCATCAACACTAACTAATCAAACTGGGTCTCAACAATTTTTCCCTTTGATGATGGCAAGACATATAAAATTAAGTGTGTTTTTCTCCTTAATCCGTGGTCAAGATTTACAAGTCAAAACATGATCAAAACAAGATGCATTTACCTAATCATTGTACTTTGGTCAAATTTTTAATTAGCCTATGTAGAACTTCTAATCATTTTAGCAAACATAATTATGGTGTACGCAAGCCTAAGAGACATTAGATCACACATGCATAATTTTAACAACTTCCCCTCTTGACATCATCAAGTAGGAAGAATACAATAAATGTAGCACATAGAAATAAGAGTCATACAAAATAAATTGTTCAACAATTAACAACACAACCGATTAAAGCATAAAAGATAATTATTAAACATAAAAACAAAGTGAGAAAAAGGATAGAAATTTTTTATCTTTGGCTTAGGTTTAGGCTCGGCAAAAGGTTAGTGTAGTCTTAGGTTGTTTAAAAGGTTTAGGCATCGTCATCACCTTCCTCGGACTCGCCTGGTTCCACCAATCCACGAACCATTTCCACAAGTTCATCATTTTGACCCTTTACCTCGGGTAGCTCCTCACGCAATCCCGTCACTTCCAATTCAAACCCGCAATCTCATCCGTTTGAGCTCGCTGGAGATCCATCATCTCCTTCATAGTTTTGATGAGACTTGTCATAGAAGCGGAATCACTTGATGAAGAACCAACATTAGATGCCTTACCACTCAGCAATCTACGAGCAAGCTTATCATTCTTGACTTGCAAGAACATCCTCGAGAGTGTACCCGAAGTCATTGAAGCACAAAGGTTATCAACCCCAAAGCTTGTCGAGTAAAAAATTTCCATCTTCTCAATGATTAAAGACAACCACATTCCATAAACTAAAACCGTTGCACTATCAACATTACACTTCACAACAATCTTGGCAATATGATCAATGTGAAAGAACCTTAAAGCGGCTAAGTTGACTTGCAAATAGTTAGCTATTATGTGACAGATCAACCACATGTCCAATACGGAGCATTTCTCATGGCTTCCATTACAAGGAATCAAGGTTCGATAAATGTAATTAAAGAAGAACTTATGCCTCATTTTAAGTTCTCTAGCCGAGAGAATGTTGCATGAATTAGCACTTGGACTTAAAAACTTGGTCACCATTAATGATGTAATCCCGTCAATAGTAGGCCAAGTACCCTTAGGAAACTTGGACAAACCGGTTGTTGGCACCTCACACATCCTACCACCACTTTTGACACTTAGACACAAAGGCTTATTGTTAATCACGACCCTGAGTGAGCCGGAATCAACATCAACCTTCACCGTGGTATAGAATTGAACCAACTCGGGTATATAAACCTTCCATAGTAATTGACACGGCTGTCGCAACCCTATCTAAAATAAACCAACTGGCTCTAACTAATATAACAGAGGTAAGTCGGGGATCGTACTCCACAGGGAGGCTATTATATCTACTTGTTATTTTAGTCCGTCACGGTAACAAATTAGGGGTGTTTTCAATTGTTTTCTAAACTACTGAATGAAATGCAAAGCAAAGAGAGAGAACGATAAAAATAGTAAAGAGAAATAAAGGATATGATCAAATATAGAGAGAAATGCTAGGATGTCGGTTCACCATGATATCACACAATTCTGCTAAAGGTAGGTCAGTCTGTCTGATGTGAGAAGAGTAAAGGAAAGGTCCTTTCAGCTCGCTATCCGCCCTAATATACTAATAACTTAGCGTTCACCCTCATTAGTGTAGTCTATTGTTCATAGCAGGTATGTTCATTCCAATCTCTCGATTTAGGTCTGAATTTAGTCGGATTAACTAGTTTAGAAGCGTGCACTCAACTAAACGATTACAATTAAATTGCTCTGAATCAATTCTCACATATAAACCAACTAATCTAATTATAACATTATTACTTTACTACCATGGCTCACCTAATCCTAGCAACAAAGAAATTAGCTACTCATGGCGATGAATAACACAATAACAATAGATGAAACAGTAGAAGACATAATATAAAGGTAGAAAGGGAGAAATTGCATAGACTAATAATAATACTAATTTAGCAGAAATTAAGAGGCAAATAATTAAGAGTGCAAAGGGAATTAAATTAAATCAAGAGAGTAAAGAGAGATTACAAAGTTTTAAGATCAGGAAATAGAGAGCAAAGCAACGACGAACAAAGGAAAAGAAAAAGTCTGCTAACTGAATGCTTAAGAGTGATTAAGAGATTCAGAGATTAATGATTAAGATAACCTAACCTAATGACGCCTTTCCTTATATAGGAAAGACATTTATTAAACACGTAATTAACAAAATAAATAAGTCCTTGCGATAAAATCTCGCATAAAATAGCAAAGCTCTCGATCGAGCAACTTCATTCTCCTCGATCGAGCAATTCCTTAGCAAAACCTCTCGATCGAGTACTTTACATACTCAATCGAGGAACCTCAAAGTACCACCTGTCGATCGAGAATAGCATGGTCTTGATCGAGGTCTTCCCACAACCCATATCTACTCGATCAAACAGAAAGGCTAACAAAATCCGTCGATTGAGGTGATTGCTACTGAAACAGCTCCTTACTTCGTTGGTTAGCTTTCGGGACCACTTCACGCTTCCCGAGGCAAAAGCAATTCCGCTTCGATTCTTCCATCTCCATAAATGCATGCTAAGGGGCAGAAAAAGGCATGATTCCTCTACTTTCGGGTCCGTTCCTGCAAATAAAGAAAAGCAAACCAATGTAGACTATTCGGGGTATTTCGTAGCTTAACACTACGTAAATTACATAGAAATACGTGCAATAAAGGCTCAAAAAGACTATATGAAATGCAAGTATCAAATCTCCCCAAACCCCAAGAAAACTAAATGCAAACTAATGGAACGGAATAGAAAACTCAGAGCTAGCTACAAGTTGTTCACTTAAACTGGTTTAATGCAAATAAACCGATACTTATAGCCAAAGCTGTCAAATGCAAACGACTTGTATGATGTTCGTAATAAAGCTGAACCGTCGACCTTGCAAGACCTTTTAAAAATGGACTCTCATGGGTCACACTTCTCTCATGAAGCAAAGGGTAAGCATATGAGTGTAAGAGAGGAAGACAAATAGTCGCTCACCTAAACTACGACCCACATAAACATGCATGCAACTAATATGATATACAATTTTAACTACCGTACATACATTCCAATCGAATAAGGTCTGTCACAGCCGAGGGCTTACAAAAATATGAGGAAGTGAGGCAATGGGTAAGAAAAGGCAAAACATTTTGGGAATGTGGAGGTATAAGCCAAGCTAGCTACCTAAACAGAACCAAACGAATCATATCCGATTATTGATCCATCAAAATTTAAGCATAGTGCCCTTAAATTGGCACAACAGCTAACTCAACCAAAAACATACTCCTCCTAAGATCAAAATAAAACATAGGAGCGAAAACCGTCAACAATCAAACTTTTTCATTTTTTTTCTTTCTTCTTTTTTTTTCACGGTTTTTGATTTTTTTCTTTCTTTTTTTTTTCTCATCCTCTTCTTTCTTTTCTACCAACTCCAAAACAATACAATACAAACCAAACTCGGATCAATAAACAAAATACCTTAAAAACATACACTGAACTAGCTTGACAGGGCAGGCTAAATTGGGATGTAGTTAAGGGTCAAAGGGCAAATTTGGCTAATTGTGGAGTTTAATGGGTAAAAATGAAAGAAAAAGGGAATGTAAGCACCTCCCTGCATGTGACACCAACCACTAACCCGAATGTATGAAGGCAAAAAGCAATTAAATTCCATATACGTGCAAATTGATGATACATGTTATACAAGGAGTAACTACTCTCAACCCTACATGAACTGGTCATAAATGACACCAGTTTTAATGCTCTAAATCTTAGAAATTATGAGTGGGTTGCCAAATTTTCAGGTCAAGTTTATTTGTTCAGCTATATTTTAACATTAACTCATAGATATGCAATAAGAAAAAGCTAATAAGATATAAATTTTGTTGCAAGGCTTAAGTAAAAACGACCAAAAGTAGTGCAATTTCATCATTGAAATCCACCGTTCCGACTCGACCTATATGCAAAAATAAACGTGAAATATTTTTTTTATTTTTTTCGAATTTTTTAATTTTTTTAGATTTTTAATTTTTTTTTAAAAATAAAATACGATGCAAGCAAAAGTGCAATAAACGTGAATGCAAAAATAGATGCGAATGCAGACTCAAAGGATGCATTACCCTCCCCAAACCTAAACGGACAATGCCCTCGTTGTCCTCCAGCATACACCAGCAGAATAATAGGTGATAAGGAAAATACAACCAATATGTAAACAAATGAAATAAATGAAATGGAGATAAACAAGAATAAAAAGCAAGAAATACTCACAATATATACTCACTTTCCCAAACCAGCCAGAAAACGGGGGAAGTGAGTAGACCAGTAGCTACACAGCAGCCTCCTCATCAACCACTTCGTAGGTGGGGTCCTCATCCTCCTCTCCTCCTCTGAAGACCTCCCGCAGCAAGCTCAGCTCTGTACCTCTCCTCTCTCTGTGCTGAGTCCACCTCACTCGCAGGCTGTGGGTACTCCTCCGCCGGGTGCCGGTAGAAGGAAGGGTGTGGCCAGTCAGTTGGGACGGGACGTCCTCTCATCATGTGGTACTCGTATAGAGGAAATAAGGCAAGTGCCTGATCCCGCTCTATACGAGCCACTCTACTGCACATCTCCAAAAGTAAAGCGTCACGACGCCCTTGGTCCATGACCTCGGGCGCCTCAAAGGTAGGAGGAGCAACAAAATCGGTCGGTAGGGCCGTCTGAGGGACTGAGGGTGTGGGAGTAGGGGTAGGGATAGGCGTGGGCATGGACGTGGACGTGGGCGTGGACGTCTGCCTAGCCTGTGTAGGTGTTGACCCCTCTTCGGCCTCCCTAACAGCAGTGGGAGGCCTCTTCCGCTTCTTGGAAGTGGGAGGAGCAAGGTCAAGGAGGTAAGAAGGTGGAGGTGGTGGTAACCTACCCAATACAATAGTCAAGGGTAAAAGACGGGGTAGGTTAGGTGAAGGTAAAGTCACGGACGCGCAAGAGCCAATCTTCCACGTCCGTTGGTCTTTTGCTAACCAATGCATAGCAATCATGGCCTGAATATCAATGACTACATCCTTATCTAAATATTTAAGGCCACGGGGAAATTCGGTGAAAAGGCCGCAGGCAATGCAAGTCACTAACTGGCCACAAGCAATCGTGCCCGACGCTTTCTGCCCGACAATGTTAAAATGTTGAGCAGTCAAATAGGAAATGTTAAAAATAAAGGAGTTACCACAGTAAATGTTCAGGTAACCCACTAAAATAGACAACTCGACATTATTAACATTGTTGGGCTCGTGACGTCCAAAAATGGTCTCTCCTAGCAGACGGAGAAAGTAACGGGCCGGGGGTAAGTAGACGTGAGCAACACGTCGTAGACCAAAGGGAGTCTGTGCAAGTGTGGGCCAAATTAGAGCCAGGAGCTTCCTAGGAGGCTCCTGAAGACCAGCACTAACTAAACCCAACCGCCCCCCAAACTCAGCTAAGGTCCAGGTGAAGGTCGTGTTGAACAGTCTAAAAGTAATGCACTTGCTCCTAGGGTCAGTCGCATAGGCCGCAGGAAAGAAGGTGAAAGAGCTGAAAAATTCTGAGGTTGTTTGTCCATAAGTGAGCTCTCTCAAAGTGGCCAAACCCGACATCCCAGTCCCGTTGAGCAGCTCAGCAACGGGCTAAAAAATCCCCAACATCTCTAAGGATGGTCGACACAAGAACCGGGTCGACGTCATATCACAGTCCATTAAATTTAAAAACCGAGTGCGATGGGACGAGGAAATGAAAGGTACCTCTGGAAACTCAGGTAGAGTCTCCGTGGAAGTGCCAGCCTCGCGTAGGGAAGCAGCCCGTAAAAGAACGGCACGAAACCCCTTACTCGTTCCAGCACGAGAACTGGAAGCAGCAGCAGTAGCACTAACACCCGCGGCAGCAGTAACAACAGGAGCCGAAACAGTAGTGACAAGGGCAGTAGTAACAGGTGTGGGTGTCGACATAGCAGGGGTCGACAACACTGTAGTGACAGCGGCAGCAGCAGTGGCCACGGTGGTGGTGACAGTGGTGGCAGCAGGGACCGTCGTCTCTGAAACAGACGGAATAGTAGCTGAGGTAGAAGCGGAAAATGACATACTACTATCCATCCTAGCATCAAAAGACAAGTTCCTAATCAAAATCCAATAAACACAATCGGATTTTTTGCCAATTCAACATTTCGAAACCCTAATTTTGTAATTAGGCATAAAAAACGCAATTAACCATTAAAGACTAGGGGAAGGAACTTACTTATGACGATTACCCAACAAAAATATCAATTAAAATCAACCAAAAAGCACAAATTGAATCGAAATAACTTCCGATTTTTTTTTCCCAAAACCCTAACTTGCAAATAACTTCGAATTAGTCGAAGATTGAACAAGTAAATAAAGGGGAATGATTTAATTGATTATAAAGAAGTATTTGGGTAATTGATTTGGTAAATTAAGAGAAGAAATTAGGGATTTTAGGTTGAATGATTGGGAGTGTCGAGGAAATTGGGGGTTTATGAGAATGAACAAATGAATGAAAGTAAGGGAAAAGAGAACTCCCTCGTGCTCATATCACTTGAAACTACTCGATCGAGAGCTTTTCTTATCTCTTGCTCGATCGAGGACTTTTGTTACTTGATCGAGAGCCCCTAAATATGACTTGCTCGATCGAGAGCTTTAATCCACTCGATCGAGTACTTTTCCTTAACCATTTGCTCAATCGAACACAAAAAGTGCTCGATCGAGTGCTTTCCTCTTGGTACGCTTTCCAATGCTCAAAAATCTCCCAAAACCTGCATAAAATGCAAAAACATTTCCCGAAAAAATACCGAATTCACAGTACGCAGTCTATATTCGGTCTTAAGCTAATTAAACTAACTAAACTAATACTATTGTCTAAATGCAATAAAAAGTCTAACAAATTCAATTTACAAAATGTTTTTAAAAACGGGATGACGTCCCATTTCATCTTCCAAAACACTTGAATAGCCCAATAGAGGGCTTCTGACTAGAGGAAGTCCCTTCCGCATCGCGGACCGTCCTTCTTGGCTTTCATGAGCTTGAATTAATCGAAGGAGAGTAGTCCGCATCCACATACGCCTTTACTCTCGTCTTTTCTTTCTCCTGCTTCTTCCTTTCATGGCCTTTGTCTTTGGCATCATCTTTATCATCGAGCTCAAATCTCACTGTACTTTTATCACCGGGATCTCCAATGTCCAATCCGCCTAGACATGCAATAACAGAAATGACAGAATGGTCCTCCATATTGCTCCCAATCTGGGGCGGAGATGTTAATATCGCAGCACATGACTCAACATTGTCCATTGGAGGTTCCGTGTCAGGGTCTGTAGAGGGTAGCGCATTGCATGGGCGGGACTTGCATAGGAGCCCTGCGAACGCTAGACTCATAGAAAGTCAACTCCTCATCACCTACCTGAAAAGTCAAAGTCTTCCCCCGACATCTATTACTACGCGAGCGGTATATAGAAATGGTCGTCCTAAAATAATAGGAGTATAAGAGTTTTCGGGGATGTCTAAGACCACAAAATTGACGGGAATAAAGAACTTCCATATCTTAACTGGTATGTCCTCTAAGACACCTAAAGGCCGTGATAAAGTATGGTCGGCCATCTGAACGGTCATGTTAGTATAATGAAATTTGGTTAAACCACGCCTCTTAGCGAGAGACAATGGTAAGACACTCACACTAACTTCCAAATCGCATAATGCGTTATCAATGAAATGGGTCCCGATATGACATGCTATAGAAAAACTACCCGGGTCAGACAACTTAGGTGGGGTCTTATTTTGAATAAGGGTAGTGCCCGCTTCAGTCAAAGACACTGTCTCATGGTCATTTATATGCCTCCTACGCGCTAAAATATCTTTCATGAATTTCATATAGGAGGGTACCTGGGTTAGTAACTCAGCGAAAGGTACATTAACATGTAGACTTTTCAAAATTTCGGCAAACTTACCGAATTGTTGCTCGATCTTCTTGCTCTGTAATCACCTTGGAAATGGGACTGTAATTTGTTGGAATATGTGTCCTCCGACAATAATGCGATCACAACTGTTGATCATGATGATCACATGTTTAAATCTCGTTTTAAGAATACACGTGGGATGTAATAATATTTACAATCAATCTGGTCCACACATATCGGTAATGATTGGCTGACTAGAGTTTGACATTACTGTCGTGCGACGGTGGTGATCAGTTGATCCCCTTAGGTCATACCTATAGGGAAATACTCTTAATTGATTATTTAATTAATCGTATGCCGATACGAGTTAATTAAATTGCTTAAAATTGACGGACGATTTTGGAAGTCATATTTACATGTCTCATTGTAATTTGATACGGTCTAAGTAATCGAATTGTTTTATTACTTAGATGAAATTATTGTTTAAGGAAACAATTGCATTTGAATGAATAAATTATTATAAATACAAGATGTTGTGATTTATAATTGGTAAAATATTTTGGTACAAGTAATTAAGAATTATTAAGTCGATTTTGTATATGACGTATTTTTATCAATGCGTTGATTTTTAATATGTTAAAAATACATAACAATTTTATGTGACATGTGACAAATTGACAAAGATAAAATGGAATCCATTTTATCCCATATAGACCGAAATATTGGAGGGAGTTGGGTGTTTAAATTATGTTTAATTATTGAGTGGAAACAACATGATTACACTTTAAACACATAGCCTTGCATGCCTATTTCTTGGTTAGAGAATTGAGCCCATGCATTGGCTCCCCAATCCCTCCTCCCACGGGTTTCCTAAGACCATTTAGAGAGTTTTTACTCTCTAATTTTTCATTCATACTATACAATAATTTTTCTAGTGTAAGAAAAATAAAATTCCTCTCTTCATCTTATGAGAAATTAGAGAGATAAAACTTCCAAAATTCTTTTCTCTATACCGAAATAATGGAGACCAATATAAATATTTTGGGACAATTTTTAGTATGATTAATATTATTACTAGATCTAAATAATATTAGTTATTATGAGTTTTCCTTGGGTATATGCTTTTGGGAGAAATTCTCTACTTGAATCTTGTTCATCCATTATTGGAAAGCTCAAGAACTAACAAGAAGGAGATCTTGTTGGTGCCCAATAATCCGAAATCTTCACTGTAAGATGATTATTTCCTCATTTATTTTATTATTGTTTGCATGCATAAGATCAACATTTAATTTTATGACTAAATTAAATTTGAAACATATATGAATATGTTAAGTAATAAGATATAGATTTCCAACATAATTGGGATAGCTAGCCCTTCATTCTTCTTTGCTAAAGAATTTTCAAAATCATCATCAACATCACTCGATCGAGGACAATTCCCTCTCGATCGAGTACTTTTATCAGCAATAGTGCTGGATCGAGCACTTTGATCTACTCGATCGAGAACTGTCTTTTCCTCTGTGCTCGATCGAGCACTTTCAACCTTTCGATCGAGTACTTTTTCAGCTTTATCCCTCGATCGACCACCAGAAATCGATCGATCGAGGACATCTCTTGGATTCAGCAATTTCTCGTCAAAAGACGACTGCTCATGTACAGCAACTTCAGCTTCCGGGTCAGAAAGTTCAGTATTTGCAGTCGGCATTTTGGGTCCCTCATAAGAAAAACCGATCCTCAAGTTTATCAGATTTACCGTCTCATGATATTTCTTATCAGGTTGTGACGGTAAATGACCTGGTTGCCTCGAAGCTTGATTAGCAGCTAGTTGAGCCATTTTGGTTTCGAGTAACTTAATTGACGCATCGTTTACTTGGTCACTTTTCTGCAATTGAATGGCCAGTGATTGCAGTATTGACTTCAACTCGGCCATTTCACTTATGCCACTAGAAGAGGAATCTTTTTGCGGCGATGGGAAAGATGGAGGATTTTGAAAGCCTTGTTGTTGAGCTTTGTGAGGTGGTACCCAAGCTGGTTGTTGCTGCGGTGGAGATGTAGGATTCAAAATATTTTGACTAGTCCATCTCAAGTTAGGATGAACTCCAGCTTGGTTATTGTAATAGGAGCCTCCTTGCCTATATTGTTGAAAGGCAAAGACTTGCTCCTTCTCAGCTAAACAATCTACAGCAGTATGACCATCATTACCACCACATCTCTCACATGAGACGGTCTCTTGTTTAGTCAACAAGTGAACCGTCTGTTGATCCCCTTCGGCCTGCAACTCTAGCTTATCAAATTTGGAATTCATGGCTTCCAGTTGAGCCACAAGTGCACTACTATCAGTAGAAACTGTTCTAATACCACTTCTAGAATTCCTATATTCAGCACAATGGGTGGCCATCTCTTCTATAATTCCCCAGCCCTTGTCAACATCAATGTTCTTCTGAAATCGACCATTAGCTGCAGCATCCAAAATAGCGCGGTGGTCATCATACAACCCATTGTAGAACTGGTTGCACAAAAACCACTGGTTGAACCGGTGATGTGGGACAGACCGAACCAACTTCTTAAACCGACCCCATGCTTCATACAAATTCTTATCTGGAGTTTGTTTAAAACTCGTAATCTTCCCTCTCAATGCATTAGTTCTTTGTGGAGGGAAGTATCTTTTCTAGAAAGCGAGAGCCAAGGTCTCCCAATTGGTAATTCCAGTTGCAGTCCTGTCTGAATCAGTTAGCCACTCTCTGGCTCCCATAGTAAGAGAAAAAGGAAAAAGGACTTCCTTTATCTTGTCTTATGTCACTCCCTTAGTAGCGGGAATGGTAGAGCAATAATCTGTAAAGACCTTTATATGCTTTCACGGGTCCTCACCAGCTACTCCTCTGTATAAGTTTCTCTCAACCAGACTAATGTAAGATGGCCGAATGTCAAAGGTATTCCCATCTTCCATTGCAAGATTAAAACCTTTAGGAATGGAGTCAGCTGTAGGCTCGGAATAACTGGCAGTATTAGGCATCTTCGCAAATTTAGTAACTATTGCAGAAATAGAAGTGTCTTCCTCTAAAGACTGATCTTCCGCAAATATAAAATTTTTTAGAACAGATTCAAGAGTACTCAAGGCTTCCTCTTGACGATTCTTTTTCAAGAAGTTCTGTCTACGACGAAAAGTCCGCTCCAGTTCAGGATCAGCTGGTACTAATTCTGACCTGTTAGATCTAGGCATAAATAAAACTAGAGAAAATAAATAAGAAATGTCTCAAGGAACTAAAAATCCCTTGAGACTTAGACAGACGAAAATAGACAAGTAAATAAGCTAATTGCCTCCCCGACAATGGCGCCAAAATTTTACACGGCTGTCGCAACCCTATCAAAAATAAGCCAACTGGCGCTAACAAATATAGCAGAGGTAAGTCGGGTATCGTACTCCATAGAGAGGCTATTATATCTACTTTTTATTTTAGTCCGTCACGGTAACAAATTGGGAGTGTTTTGAATTGTTTTCTAAACTACTGAATGAAATGCAAAGCAAAGAGAGAGAACGATAAAAATAGTAAAGAGAAATAAAGGATGTGATCAAATATAGAGAGAAATTCTAGGATGTCGATTCACCATGATATCACACAATTCTGCTAAAGGTAAGTCAGTCGGTCTGATGTGAGAAGTGTGAAGGAAAGGTCCTTTCGGTCCGCTATCCGCCCTAAAATACTACTAACTTAGCTTTCATCCTCTTTAGTGTAGTCTATTGTTCATAGCAGGTCTGTTCATTCCAATCTCTCGATCTAGGTCTGAATTTAACCGGATTAACAAGTTTAGAAGCATGCACTCAACTAAACCATTACAATTAAATTGCAATGAATCAATTCTCACATATAAACCAGCTAGTCGAATTATAACATTATTTCTTTACTACCATGGCTCCCCTAATCCTAGCAACAAAGAAATTAGCTACTCATGGCGATGAATAACACAATGACAATAGATGAAACAGTAGAATACATAATATAAAGATAAAAAGGGATAAATTGCATAGACTAATAATAATACTAATTAAACAGAAATAAAGAGAAAAATAATTAAGTGTACAAAGGGAATTAAATTAAATCAAGAGAGTAAAGAGAGATTACAAAGTTTTAAGATCCGAAAATAGAGAGCAAAGCAACGACGAACAAAGGAAGAGAAAAAGTCTGCTAACTGAATGCTTAAGAGTGATTAAGAGATTCTGAGATTAATGATTAAGGTAACCTAACCTAACCTAATGACGTCTTTCCTTTATATAGGAAAGACATTTATTAAACACGTAATTAACAAAATAAATAAGTCCTTGCGATAAAATCCCGTGTAAAATAGCAAAGCTCTCGATCGAGCAACTTCATTCTCCTCGATCGAGCAATTCCATGACAAAATCTCTCGATCGAGTACTTTACATACTCGATCGATGAACCTCAAAGTACCACCTCTCGATCGAGAACAGCAGGGTCTCGATCGAGGTCTTCTCGCCACACATGTCTACTCGATCGAACAGAAAGGCTAACATAAACCTTCGATCGAGGTGATTGCTATTGAAACAATTCCTTACTTTGTTGGTTAGCTTCCGGACCACTTCACGCTTCCCGAGGCAAAGGCAATTCCGCTTCAAGTCCTCCATCTCCATAAATGCATACTAAGGGGCAGAAAAAGGCATGATTCCGCTACTTTCGGGTCCATTCCTGCAAATAAAGCAAAGCAAACCAAAGTAGACTATTCGAAGTATTTCGTAGCTTAATACTACGTAAATTACATAGAAATACGTGAAATAAAGGCTCAAAAAGACTATGTGAAAAGCACGTATCAGTAATTAAGACGATTGTGCCATTTTTGTGCAAAAATCGCATATTCGAAAAACTTAATGGCGGGAGAAGACTCATCATACCACCTACCGGATTGAAAGCTACCTCGGATCACATGCTTGCAATAATCATATACAATCTGAGGAAAACCGTGTTGTTGAAGAATCTCATGTGTCCTGCTCTTATTTTCGTCCATTGGTTGTTCAATAGCCATCAAGACACCTTTGGATTTCAAATTGAATTCTTCAATTTCATCGACTTCATCTTCGATTTCATTTTCATCCTTGTCGATAAAACATGTTCCATTTCCTCTATTTTCCATTTCCTCAAGCTTAATCGAGTTTCTATCCTTTGGGTTTGGGGTTTCGGTGTACACACGGGTTCACTTTCCTTCTTGGTTTCATCTGCTTCAATTTCTCCTCCTTTTTTTTCGATTTCTTCTTCTTTTTCACCAATATAATCCTCCTTTTCTCCTTCTTTGTTACCAATCCCAACATCAACACCAACATCAACTCCTTTTTCGAGAATACGAGTTCTATGATCTGGACATTGGCCACCTACCGGTTAGTGGGGACGGGCCACCTACCGGTCGGTAGTCACGGGCCACCTGCATGCCAACCGAATCTGTGGAAATGCAGCGGTCTTTTGAAAGCCACGCTTGGAGGCGTAAGAAATGCTTTCGACTGGATCGTTTTAGATCGGTCGGTTTCATCTCGGCAAAGGCTAGGAAATGATGTAGAGATGTTTGGAGTTGCCACCAAGCAATTATGGGATTCCTGGAAACCGTTCGAATCCGCTTTATACCTAGGTCAATCAAGGCAAAAAGCAGTACTTTCCATAGGTATTAAAGATAAGGACTCGTCCCCGTTTAGCATCCTACCGCTAGAATGACTCTCATATGCCCTGGATAAGGCCATCCACTGTCAAAAGGTTCTGAGTAAGGGTTGAAGGTACGTATTTTGAAGCTCTTTAATCGAGCACCAAATCCCGCCCACGTTAGCGGCGTCTATTGATTGACCGTGGTTGTTTAAGTGCAAAAGTTGATAAAACGATTTAAATGCATGAATGCACATCCAAAAGCTTAACCTAACATGTGAGAATTTTCTAAGTCGGTTTGTTTATCCAAATATCAAGAAAATGATGTCGAGTTGGATTTAGATTGATTTGCATGTGAAAACGGAAATTAAACATCCATTTACCAAATTTGGAGTATGATGCTTAACACGATCCAATGGTTTGAAAAAGGGTGTCAAGTGACAAAGTATAAAATGCAAACTCGTCAATCTAATCCGTCATGTATTCGGGTTAACCGTAATCGGGATCGTCCTAGACAAGTACCAAAATAGGACAGAACAATGCCAGGCGGCCCCATTGGGGCGCGAGCCATTAGGCGAGGGAACAGAGTCTGTCCAGGTTTAAAATATGAAAACAGACAGCCTCTTGGGGCGCGAGCCATGAGCTGACCCAAGGGGCATCTCCTGGTTGTTAAAAAGGTTATTTGAAACCATATTTGTGATGAATGATTTGCAAAGTATTGTTTGCATGACTCGGAATAATTGATATTATGTTAGTAATATTCGTTGTCGGATTTGCAAGTTTGAAAAGTATAGTTTACAAATAAAAATGTAAAATTTGTGTGCTTAACTGTTTTATCACCGTACTCGAATTAAATCGACATGGTATTTATTTAAACCACGGGTGACATGCATTATGGCCAAGACAAAGATGAAAATAAAATGAAATATAAGTGCAAGAAAAATGTTTGTTTTGAACTAAATCTGTTAAGTTCATTTATTTATATTTAGTCAAGTTTGTCATCGTCTTCGGATTAAACCGACATGGTATAGGGAAACAATTGTGATTATGAATTATGACTAATATGTTTGCAAGTGTACATAAATGAGAAAAATGGTAAATAAAAGAAAAGAGCGTTAGAATACCCTCTAATTTATAATTAGGCAATAATATCACCGAGTCATGGATAAAACCGTCATTGAATAAGGAACCAAGGGTGATTACGATTTATGGTTAAAAAGTTTATCATAAAAATGATTTGAAATGGTAAAAACCGTAATAAAAAAGAAGTAAACATAAAAGAAAGTGTTTAAGGAAGATGAACTCAAACACGTTTGAGTCTGACCCGAGAAGCCACAAAAGGTGCGAGCCTCTTTGCATAAATGAGTTATGAAAACAGTAAAGACATGAAATAAATGAGTTGTTTACACTCTCAAACTTACGTGTTATGATGTTTGCGAGGTAGACGACTTTAGAGACGGTTTTCTCGTATGCGACTACTCGCAATCAAAGAAGCTTAAAAGAGTGCCTTAAAAAAATTTGTTTTGAAAATGTGTTGAAAATATGTTGTTGAAAAACATATTGATTAATGTTGAGTTGGTCGAATGGGTCGGTCGAATGCACGGCGACGGTACCAAATAAAATGTGTAAGGCTTGAGTTTTCGATCGGTAGGTCGAAAACACGTGTCGATTTTTTGACATAAGAAGTAGAGTATAGAAGTTTAAAGGAGATGTGACGGAGCGGACTCTCGCGTACCTTCAAATGGTGGCATTTGAGGGGTATTAATAGAATATTTTGTGGTTGTGGGCGTTTTGAGAGACGTGGCCGCATGGGTTATTCGAAGAGGTGCGAGCCATTTCGCAGGTCATGGAGCTGTCTTGTCACTATCACGCAATTGAAATCATGATTTGTTCTATCCTATGTTTTGGATGGAATAATTGTAGTACTTGACCATCAAGTATACCGGGTATACATAACATGGAAGCTTTGTGATGTTTGTTTTTTGTGTTTGACTCGATTTGACTCGTTGTTAGAGTAGGGATTTGAATTTTTGAGTCGGTTTTTGGTCCGGCGTCGGTTTTGACTCTAGTTAGTGTCATTGCGACCCTGTCGCCATGCATTGAACACTCCAGGTACATTTGAAAAGTTTTGAAATGTTTTGTTTTCAACATTGTTTTGAGTTTTCCGACGTATAGGTATACAAAACTGTCAATTAAACGTATCGATTCCTAAGCATGTTGTTGTCCGATGATCATCAAGTGTTGTAGACATGGGCCACCTGCACGACCAGCCGATCTGTGGACATGCAGCATGCTAAAACCCACGCTCGGTGGCGTAAAAATTGTTTCGACCGGATCATTTTAGTTCGGTCGGTTTCGTCTCAGTAAGGGTCTCGAAATGACGCAAGATATGTTCTGCGTCGCCACCAAGCATTTGTGGGATGCTTGTAACCCGTTCGAATCCACTTTTTACCTAGGTCAACCAAGGCAAAAAGCGGTGTTTGACATAGGTACTAAAGAGAAGGAGTCGTCCCTCTTTAGCATCCTATCTCTAGAATAACTCTCATTCGCCTTGGATAAGGTCGTCCACTACCCAAAGTTTATGAGTAAGAGGTGAAGGTACATATTGGGAAGCCCTTTAATCGGACACCCAATCCCGGCCGTGGTAGCGGCCTCTACTGATCGATCTTGGTTGGTTTAATGCAAAAGTTGATAAAACGGGTAAATGCATGAATGCGCATCCACAAGTTTAAACCTAACATGTGAGCTTTCTATGTCGGTTGTTTATCAAAATATCAAGTGATTGATTTAAAGTTGGATTTATTGTTGATTTGCATGCAAGACAAAAATTAAACATCCATTTACCGAGTTAGGTTTATGGTGCATAACGTGATCCATTTGTCTTAGAAAGGCATTTTGCTAATACGATGTAAAAGGGGCAGTTTTGTCATATAATCCATACTGTATTCGGGTTAACCAAAGTCGGGATCGTCTTAGACAAGTGCTACAGAAGAAGCATGACCTGCATCAGGCAGCCTATTGAGGCGCGAGCCGTCGAGCGATGCAAGTAGGCCTGTTCTGGTTTGAAAATTGGAAAACAGTTGGCCTGTTTAGGCGCGGGGCAGGGAACGATCCAAGGAGACGTCTTCTTACTATTTGAAAATCGTTTGTAAAACGGTTTGTAAGGGGGTGTTTGAACCCGTCTTTGTTGAAAAGGTCGTTTAGACCGCTTTTGTGTTAATGTGAGGAACGAGACTTGAATGATCATCATTATTTTGACGATATTCGATGTCGGGTTCGGTTTTACAAGCCTGACATGAAAGTTTTGAAAAATGATTATGAACTAATTGTATTAAATTCATTTGTTTGTAATTAGTCAATGTTTATCATCGTACTCGGATTAAAAACCGACATGGTATATGGAACCAAGGATGACTTTGCATTTATGACTAATATGTTGTTTTTGAAATGTAAAGAAATGAAGTAAATGGTCTTAAAATACCTTTCAAAATGTAGTTAACCAAATATTATCACCGAAACACCGATTAAACCGCCATGGTATAAGGAACCAAGGGTGAAAATGTTTTATGGTTAAAAGGTTTATCATAAAAATGATTTGAAATGGTAAAAAGTGATTTGAAAAATAGAAAGAATGAACTTAAACACGTTGGAGTTCTGACCAGAACACCTCGTTGAGGCGCGAGGCACCTAGTGGTGTTTAGGGCCTTCTGTTTCGGTCAAAACTCGGTTTTCGCTTCATTCTATCCGTATTTTGGACTATGTTATGCAAGTTTTAGCATGTTGAAGTCACAAAATAGATAAAAGGACATGAAAGAAGAGGATTTTTACACCCTCATACTTATATGCTAGGCTTGAGACGAGAAATCGACGAAAGTGTAACAACTTGTTTGGTCGGAAAACCCGGTTGAAAACTGTTTTAGCAATGTAAAGAGTGTTTTGTTTAATTTGGTGAGTGTGTATATATTTGGTCTAAATGGTCGGTCAAGTGATTTAATGCACGATGACGGTACCAAACAATGTGTA
Organism: Silene latifolia; assembly: GCF_048544455.1. Classification (NCBI taxonomy): domain Eukaryota; kingdom Viridiplantae; phylum Streptophyta; class Magnoliopsida; order Caryophyllales; family Caryophyllaceae; genus Silene; species Silene latifolia. The sequence continues at coordinate 160,188,169 of NC_133536.1, read as the reverse complement.
TGGCTTGTATTTTCGATCGGTAGGTCGAAAATACGTGTCGGTTTGTGACTTAAGAAGTCGAGTCGAGAATTTTAAGGGAGAAATGAGGGGGCGGACACTCACGTACCTTCAAATGGTGGCATTGTCATTTGAGGGGTACTTATAGAAAAATGGATGGCTGTGTGCGTTTTGAGCGATGTGGCCACATGGGCTACTCGAAGAGGCGCGAGCCATTTCACGGGTCTTTGAGCTGTCTTGTCAGTATCTTGCAAGTGAAATCATGATTTGTTCTATCCTAGGTTTTGGATGACATGATTTGTACTTTACCATTCAAGTATACGGGGTATACTTAACATGGAAGCTTTGTGATGTTTGCTTTTTGTGTTTGAATCAGTTTGACTTGTTGTTGGAGTCAGGATTTGAATTTTTGAGTCGGTTTTTGGCCCGGTGTCGATTTTGACTCGATTTATTGTCATTTAGACCCCGTCGTCGTGCATTTAACACTCCAAGTACTTTTGAAAAGTTTTGAAACATTTTGTTTTCGAAATCGTTTTGAGTTTTCCGACGTTTAGTTATACAAAACTGTCGATTAAACGTATCGATTCCGAAGCATGTTGTAGTCCGATAATCATCGAGTGTTTGTTGGAGATTCGACAGATACTGGGTATCTACAGAGCCTACACTTTGACTGAGGCTTGGATAGGGCAAAAGTCAAAGTATAGCTCCCAAGTCAATAGAAGATTAGAACCTAGAAACCGAAGCGACGTCGAGGCTGCTGGAAAGAATTCGGGCCAAGGACCTGCCGTCGGGAAGAGCGACGTCAAGGCGACTCGGGGAATGAGTCAATGATCTGTCATTGGGAACAGTTTAGAGTATGTAGACCGTCCGTGTAGGTCAATTTAATTCCGTTAGACTACGTACGAAGGCTCGCCAGCCATAGGAAGGAGTCATACCTGAGGCATCTTCGAGATATGTCCTTGAATTATCTCTCGTTTGTGTTCAAAGGCTCGCCAGCCGAGTCGCGTATATAATAGGGCTCGCCAGCCGCGGTGAGGTTACATTGTAAGGCTCACCAACCATGTTGAAGGTGCATTGTGAGGCTCACAAGCCATGTTGAATATGATGCATTTTGAGGCTTCTCAGCCATGTTGAAAGTGGTGCGTTTTGAGGCTTGCCAGCCATGTCGAATGTGGTGCATTTTGAGCCTCGTCAGCCATGTCGAATGTGCGTTGTGAGGCTCGCCAGCCATGTCGAATGTGCGTTGTGAGGCTCGGCAACCGTGTTGAATATGCGTTGTGAGGCTCGCCAACCGTGTTGAATGTGTGTTGTGAGGATCGCCGGCCATGTTGAATATCCGTTTTGAGGCTCGCCGACTATTTTGTTTAGCCCATTTTCGAGGGACATTGATGATTGCATTAGGTTAGAAACCTATTTAGGAGTATATGGGTGCTTTTAGTTTGCATTTTGGTCCCCATTCCCGCCCTCTAGGAGCAAAAAACGTGAACGAGACGAAAGTTCGTCTTATTTTGTAATGTTGCGTTTGTTTGCTTCTATTGTGTGCCCAACTAGGTTGCATTGTAGTCGGGGATGACCGTCTTTGCCATATTGAACCGTCGTTGGACGTCGTGGGCAAAATTTGAAATTTTGTCTTTGTGAGACGGTCTTATGCTGACGAAATAAGCGTCTGTCTGGGCTCAAACTGAGCCGGTTTGTCTTGAAACGGACTTTAATGGTGATTTAGGTCACTTTGAGACGTGATTAAATCACGTTGTCTTGTTGTGGTAATAATTTTGAATTTTTGACCTGTTAGTGCCCTAATTGGCGTAAAATTGCCTTCCTTTTTGAGTTGTGAAAAACACCCAGTTGTGCAGGGAATTTTCTTGTTGTTCATTTTTGCGGACCTTGTGTGGTATTTGAAGTGTTTGGGTGATTTTTATAATTTTGTCGTTGTTTTGACTCTTCTTTTGCTTGAAACGAAGGGCGAGTCGATTTTTTTGATTTTTTTGTGAAGCGGTTCCGCTGGATGAGTTCGGGCGGGTTTTCCCTTGTTTTTGTTTCGCACTTGCAGGTAGTTTGTTTTTTTAGGTTTTGTCCGTTTTATGCCGTCGTAATGCCGAAATTTCGGCTGATGTTTTTGTTTTGGCCTGGTTGTAGGTGAGTGTTCTGGGCCCACTGGGTCCGTTGCTGAGGCTTTAGAGCTTTTGTTTGGTGCTGGACCGGTTAGTACTCCGGCGAGTGCACCCGAGACAGTGGTAGAAGACGCTTCCGAGGAGGAGCCCACTGAGGAGGCTCTTAGAGCCGCGGGGGGTACGGAGGGTCGTGAGGAGGCCATTTGTGCTGAGGGAGCCACGGGGGCTCGGGAGGAGCCCGTTGTTGAGGCTGTTTGTGGTGAGAGGACGCAGACGGGGTCTGAGGCTGGTACCTCTGGGAGGAGGATTAGTACTAGGAGGAGGGGTCCTCAGGTTTCTAGACAGAGGCTCCAGAACGTTGCTCGGATCATTGAGAGGGATCCTCCTCGTCCCGTGCAGTCTCGCGGTGCGAAGTGGCGGAGAGTGGAGACGGAGGAGGATGACGTCTTCGATAAGAACTCGGAGGGTAGACGGTTTACGGTTCCACGGAGGTTGAACCTGCGGGAGGCGCTTGCTTGTGCTGAGGGCTTTGACGGTAGCCAGTTGTTGTTGCGGTTAGATACTCACATCTCCTATCGTGCACACGAGGGCTTGGTGAGTCTGCTGCTTTGTTAAGCCTCTCTTTTTTTGCTATTTTTATTGTTTTAGACCTGAATAGTTGTTCTGATGTTGTTTGTTTCCCAATTTCAGGAGATTGCTACCATGAGGACTTTCTCAAGCTTCTCGACTGGCATGGGCTTTTAAGACGTTCTCCGGGCCGGGTCAAGGGCGTTGATAGAGAGGTCGGCTATGTGGCCATTGGTTACTGCCTCGCGCGAGATTCACAGAGCTTCGATTAGATTGATCCTGTGTTTGATTCGCGCCATGTTGGACCGTTACTGGGACACGACGTCGTCGTTCCTTATGGATTTTAGGTAGGTCGGTGTCACCTTGGAGGACTTCGCCGTCATATCGGGCCTTCCTTGTGGCGAGACGCCTGTTCAGTTCCCGGAGATGCCGGAGAGAGTGTCTTCCGCCGTGGTCACGGGTTTGATCGTCAATGTTTTACCTTAACCGATTGACATCTCTCCTTTCCTGGTAGCAAACTCCTATGTAAGGGACCACTTCTGGGGGAGAGTAGCTGACTTTGTTCCGGCGTCGCAGGCGAGTCCGGAGGCTAAGACTAAAGCTGACGCGCAGGAGGCGTAGTTGTGGTTGTGATACTTCTTGGGTACCACGTACTTTGGTAACAAGGTTGAGCGCTTGTCGACCAAGGTACTTCCTCTGCTTGCTGACCTGAATGCCCTAGGTTAGTATGACTGGGTGACGCCGACTTTGGCGAATTTTACCCGTTAACTGCACGTTGCGATTCATGCGGAGGTGTTGGGGGATGGGAGTTCTTCCGCGTTGGTTGGTCCCGGCCTCATCTTGGAGGTACGAGCATTTCTGTGGGTTTTTGTTTTGATTGATTTATTGAGTTTTCGCAATTTTGGAAAATTGGCTGATTTGTGATTGCTGTGTTTTGTTACAGGCTTGGCTATTTGCTTACTTTGTCCCCCTGCGCCCGAAGACGACGTGTGAGGGGTTGGACGGTGGCTCAGAAGAAGTTGACCAAGTCGACTTACGAGGTCTGCAGGCGTCGGGTAAACGCCCTCAGGGTTGGTGATGTAAGTCGTTGCTTCTTATCTCTTTTGTTTTGTAGAATAGGATAGGGATACGATGATTAGGTAGAATAGAAAGCCCCAGTTAGTTGATTAGCTTTCCCTTGAGTGTAGTTTGTCGGGTGTTCTGGGTTCACTGGGTCCGTTGCTGAGGCTTTAGAGCTCTTATTTGGAGATGGACTGGTTAGTACTCCGGCGAGTGCGCCCGAGATGGTGGTAGAGGACTCTGCTGACGAAAAGCCCACTGAGGAGGCTCTTAGAGCTACGGGAGGTATGGAGGGTCGTGAGGAGGCCGTTGGTGCTGAGGGAGCCACAGGGGCTCGGGAGGAGCCCGTTGTTGAGGCTGTTGGTTGTGGGAGGACTCGGACGGGGTCTGAGGCTGGTACCTTCGGGAGGAGGATTAGTACTAGGAGGAGGGGTCCTCAGGATTCTAGACAGAGGCTCCAGAACGTTGCTCGGATCATTGAGAGGGATCCTCCTCGTCCCGTGCAGTCTCGCGGTGCGAAGAGGCGGAGAGTGGAGACGGAGGAGGATGACGTCTTCGATAAGAACTCGGAGGGTAGACGATTTACGGTTCCACGGAGGTTGAACCTGCGGGCGGCGCTTGCTTGTGCTGAGGACTTTGACGGTAGCCAGTTGTTGTTGCGGTTAGATACTCACATCTCCTACCGTGCACACGAGGGCTTGGTGAGTCTTCTGCTTTGTTAAGCCTCTCTTTTTTTGCTGTTTTTGTTGTTTTAGACCTGAATAGGTGTTCTGATGTTGTTTGTTTCCCAATTTCAGGAGATTGCTACCATGAGGACTTTCTCAGGCTTCTCGACTTGCATGGGCTTTTAAGACGTTCTCCGGCCAATTCGAGGGCGTTGATAGAGAGGTCGGCTATAGGGTCGTTGGTTGCTGCCTAGCGCGATATTCACGGAGCTTCGATTAGATCGAACATGTGTTTGATTTGCGCCATGTTGGACCGTGACTGGGACACGACGTCGTCGTTTCCTATGGATTTTAGGGAGGTCGGTGTCACCTTGGAGGACTTTGCCATGATATCGGGCCTTCCTTGTGGCGAGACGCCTGTTCAGCTCCCGGAGATGCCGGAGAGTGTGTCTTCCGCCGTGGTTTTGGTTTTGATCGGCAATTTTTTGCCCGAACCGACTGACATCTCTCCTTTCCTAGTAGCGAACTCCTATGTAAGGGACCACTTCAGGGGAAGAGTGGCTGACTTTGTTCCCGCGCCACTGGCGAGTCCGGAGGCTAAGGCTAGAGCTGACGCGCAGGAGGCGCGGTTGTGGTTGTTATACTTCTTGGGTACCACGTACTTTGGTGACAAGGGTGAGCGCTTGTCAACCAAGGTACTTCCTCTACTTGCTGACCTAGATGCCCTAGGCCAGTACGACTGGGTGACGCCGACTTTGGCGAATTTTACCTGTTAACTGCACGCTGAGGTTCATCCGGAGGTGTTGGGGGCTGGGATTTCTTCCGCGTTGGTTGGTCCCGGCCTCATCTTGGAAATACGAGCATTTCTGTGGGTTTTTGTTTTGATTTATTTTTTGAGTTTTGGCAATTTTGGAAAATTGGCTGATTTGTGGTTGATGTGTTTTGTTACAGGCTTTGCTGTTTGCTTACTTTGTCCCCTTGCGCCCGAAGACGATGAGTGACGTGCCTTCGGTTTACCCTGATGTGAGGGGTTGGACGGTGGCTCGGAAGAAGTCGACCAAGTCGACTTACGAGGACTGCAGGCATCGGGTGAACTTCATCAGGGTTGGTGATATAAGTCGTTGCTTCTTATCTCTTTTGTTTTGTAGAAAAGGATAGGGATATGATGATTAGGTAGTCTAGAAAGCCCCAGTTAGTTGATTAGCTTTGCCTTGAGTGCAGTTTATCGGGTGGCCTTGGGCGCACTACACGGGCGTATCGGCCGCTGTCAGGGAGCGTCTGCGACCTCGCAGTTGCCTGCGTTAGTACGCGAGACGGTGATCGAGCCGGTTTCATATCCGGGCGAGCGTTTAGCTCGTTAGTGTTTTAGTGAGACCTTCGTGGTGTCGGTCGATCCGCCTAGGGTGTTGTTCCAGGAGTCGACGCCCGATGAGGTTGAGGAGCACCTTCACGGTCGTGGGGGTGAGAAGCTGCTGTTACGGGAGGTCGATTATGACACTTTTCGTCCGTCGAGGCTTGCTTGGTACCCGATTGACGTATGTTTTCCTCTGTTTTTTTTGTTGCCACTTTTTGCGTTTTGTCGGAAGGGTTTGCTACCTTCGACGCGGCTTCCCATTGTATGTTGTTGACGTGCACATGAGGACTTAGCCCCTAGATTTCCCGACCACTTTCCAGGGGCCGAATGGTGAGGAGCTACAGGTGCGTCTGACCGAGCCTGCGGCTCCCGAGGTGACCGAGACTGGCATGGAGTGGAGGTTGATAGTTTTGAGGGTAAGTTTGTGGTTTAAACCCTCCTTCTTGTTTGCATTTTGCCTTGTGTTTTTGTTTTATTGAAAGGCTTTTCTGGTTGTATGTGTCAACCGTTAGTCATTAGGCTCTGTTGCGGATGGCTAACCGGTGGAGAGCGCTTGCTGGTGACCTGGCTATGAGGGAGTTTGGGCTTGCGCAGGTGCCTTTTGTTGGTTGTTTGGCGTGTTTTTGTGTTGCATTACACGTTTTAGATCTTCACGACCTGTATTGTGTTTTGCAGGATACTTCGGATCCGGCAGAGCTTGCTCGGGTCCGTACTGAGTTGGACGCTGATACGGTCGTTATGTACCAAAAATAAATACCTAGCTACTACTAACAGAAGTCAGCGGTAAGTAGGGTCGATCTCCACAGGGAGGCGGTCACTATCTACTTGTCTATTCGGTCTGTCTAAGTCACAAGTTGGGGGTTTTGAGTTGTTTGACTAAACTAAATAAGATAAAGCAAGAGAAATAGAAATGAGAGGAATTAACAAGCAAGGGAGAGAGGACTAGGATTTCAGGTCATCAATGAACGTCAGTCAATCGCAGTTAAGGTCACAGCTCAGTCGATGTGTCGGTCTAAGGGGCAACGAATATCTCCTTTCGGTCTCAATTCGCCCTAAAATGCTATTAGCTTAACTTTCGCCCTCACTAAAGCATCCTATTGTTCACTGCAGGTCTCACCCCTTCCAACCTTACCTTTCGGTCCAGGTCAAGGTTTACCAATATTAAAAGGCTAATTGCTTCGAATCAACTAGCAGGATACAGTTAAAGCAGCGATTAACAACATAGACCTAACTACAACGACAGATCTAATAACCTAATTAGCAATTAACATCGGTCTATTGAATCACCTAATCCTAGCAGAGGAATTAGCTAGACATAAATAAAAGAGCAAGAACAAGGGAAGGGAAGGGAGGATAATAAACATTAAATAAATTAAAGAGGAAAGGGAGAGAAAGAGTTACAGAAATAAGTCCGGAAGAGGAATGAACAAAGTAGCAGAAGCAGTGATAGAGGAAAAGTAACATAACTGAAGTGTGGACGAAGTCCAGAGAGAAGCCCCCTAAACATTACGTCCTAACTTCCTATTTATAAGAAAAAAGGAATTATTTGACCTAATGACGGAAATAAACTAAAAAGCCCAAGCCCATAGGATAAACCACTCGATCGAGTGATTTAGAACCACTCAATCGAGGAATTCCTGGCTCAAACCGTTCGATCGACCATAATAAGCATTCGATCGACTAAACACTAAAAGGCAACTGTTCGATCGACCAACTAAAGTACTCGATCGACTGATTATTTAATCTAAAACCACTCGATCGACCAGTTAAGTACTCGATCGAGTGAAAACTAACTTCAGCAGCTACAAAATCTCGTTAGTTCAGCTATGACTTGTCCTTTTAGCTCCCGAAACTGCTTCACGCATCCCAAGGCAACTATAATTCCGCTCCAAATTCACTCTTCCTCCAAATGCATGCAAAACGGACGATAAATGGCTCGATTTCACTACTTTCTGGTCCATTCCTGCAAATAAGACAAAACAAACCAAAGTAGCATATTCGGGGCATTTCGTAGCATAAACTACGATAAAAGTATGGAAATACGTGCATAAAAAGGCCTAAAAGGACTATATAAAATGCACGTATCAAATCTCCCCAAACCAAACCTTTACTCGTCTTCGAGTAAACTAAATGCAAACTAATGGAACGGAAAAGATAACTCAGAGCTAGCTACAAATGCCCACTTAAACCAATTTAATGCAGCAACTAACACTTTTAGCAAAACAGTCAAATGCAAACGAGTTCTGAGATGTTTATAGTAAAGCTGAACCATCGACCTTTCAAGACCTTTAATAATGGACACTCACGGGTCACTCTTCTCTCATGGAGCAAAGGGTGAACATATATATATAAGAGAGAAAGAAAGATAGTCGCTCACCTAGACTACGACCCACATAAACATGCATGCAACTAATATGATAGACAATTCTAGCTACCGTACACACATTCCAACCAAACAAGGTCCTGTCACAGCCGAGGGCTTACAAAAATATGGTAAAGTGAGGCAATGGGTAAGAAAAGGCAAAACATTTATGGGAAAGTGGAGGTATAGGTGATCAAGCTAGTACCTAAACAAAACCATATGACAACATCCATCCTTACTCAATTATGAATTAAGCATAGTACCCTTTATTTGGCACAAAACTCACCAAACCGAACTGAAAATACTCCTCAATAAATGTAAATAAAGCATAGGAGCGAAACCTGTTTTTTTTTTCGAATTCCTTTTTTTCATTTTTCACGTTTTTTTTCATCAACCTCCTTTTCTTCATAAAATACCAACTCCGAATCAACAGATACAAGCCAAACTTGGCACAATGAAATATATACCGCAAAACATACACTAAACTAGCTTGACAAGGCAGGCTAAATTTGGATGTAGCTAAGGGTCACCAGGCAAATTTGGCTAATGTGGACTTAAATGGGTAAAAATGAAAGAAAGGGAAATTGTAAGCACCTCCCTGCATGTGACACCAACCACTAACCCGAATGTATGATGGCAAAAAGCAATTGAATTTCATATATGTGCAAATTGATGAACATGTTATGCAAGGAGTAACTACTCACAATCCTACATGAAACTGGTCACAAATGACACCACTTTATAAGGCTCTAAATCTTAGAAATTATAAGTAGGTTGCCAAAATTTCAGGTCAAGTCTATTCGTTCAGCTAAATTTAAACATTAATTCGTAGACATGCAAAAGACAAAGCTAAAAGAATATATAGTTCAATGCAAGGCTTAAGCAAAAAGACAAATGCAGTGCAATATCATCATTAAAATCTACCGTTCCGACTCAACCTATATGCAAAAATAAATGTGAAATTTTTTGAATTTTTGAATTTATTCAGTTTTTATGAGATTTTAAATTTTATATGAAAATAAAAAACAATGCAATACATAAATTAAACATGATAACATAAATGCAATTAAAGACAAGATGCAGACACAGATATGGATGCATAACCTCCCCAAACCAAACCGTACAATGCCCCTATTGTACCAAAACATGGAAAGAAAATGCAAACTAAAAGAGAAAGAGAGTAAATACGGAAAGCTCACAAGATTACGGGAAGAAGGGACCTCCCCAAACCAGCCAGCAACGTGGGAGGTCACTAAATAGCCAAAATATCGTCATAAGAAGCTAATCCAAGTCAAAGGGCATCCAAAACAGGTCGATCGAGAAAAATAGTGGTCGATCGAACGGTTCTCTCCTTGCAGGTACTCGATCGAGTAGATTAAGAGTGCTCGATCGAGTAAAACAGTAGAAAAAGCTCTCGATCGAGTACAAAAAGTACTCGATCGAGTAATCCTAAGTATATTCCTGCAAAAGACGCAATAAAAACAGCCCGCAAAACTAACAAAGAAAGAAACCTGAAATAGTCTATGGTACGAACACCATTTATTACACGCAACTGAAATAAAATGAAAAATAATTAAAAATAAATCTCCGGATTGCCTTTCGGGTAGCGCTAGCTTCAGTCAGGTCCCAGCTCGACCTTCTTTTCCATCCAGCTGCTCCAGTCAGTCATAATCAAAATAGCTCAAAGCTCTTAGCATGAGATCATACATCTGCGCATGTGCTACACAAGAGCATAAGTAGCACCACAGTGGAATAAAAATATAGGAAATAAAAAGGTTCAACTGTTTAAGTCTAACAAATTTCCTATGAGAGATCCTAAATTTATCCACATAATAAAGGAGCCCAGGAGCAATTGACAATAAAGTAGGGTCCAGTTTCAGATTAACAATTTCAGGATGACAAGTACGGTGAAAGACAGTTAAATTAATTAACCATCTGGGAGAGGGTAAAGCATCAGAATGCGAAGCAAAAGTTAAATGAGGCAATGCACTATTTAAACAAATAATAATAAAATTATCGTTTACTACCTCGTGTTGGTCGCTCTCAATGACGGAATCATTGACAAAGGAAGATATTACCTCTTCCATGATAGGAGCAATTACCGACTCAGCTGCCTCCTCGTCACCCTCCTCAGTGGATTTCAGCCCGTAAATCGCAGCCTCAAGTGCATCCAACTCGGCTTTGAATAGGGGAGATTCCCCATATCCATTATTATCGTCAAAATCGTCATCCAAAACAAACCCACATGACGAATCAATGCTCTCGCTGGCCAATTCAGTCGATCGAATAGAATTCTCACTCGATCGAACACTTCCTTCCTGATTTTCACACGATCGAGTACTTTTAACTGCTCGATCGAACGGTTTTTCTGGAAATTCACTCGATCGACTAATATAAGCCACTCGATCGAGTGATTCTTCCTGTAAAGCGCTAAAATCCTCGTGTAAAGTATTGAAATATGATAGAAACTCGTAATCTGAGTCATAAAAATCATCCCCAGCATTGGGCAACACGGTTTCTTCATGGGAAAAACCGCTCTCAGTAAGGTATACCTCTTCTGGTTGCCTATTATCCGACTCAGCAGCTAGCTGAGCTATGTCGGACTCGAGCTTATCAAATCGCGCACAAGTGCGTCTATCATCTTTCTGCACTTGGAGTGCAAGTGTTTCCAACAAAGATTTCAGCTCCGCAATCTCTTCTTTCTTTATATTAGGAGGATCTTGTTGCGGTGGCCATTGATAGGGTGGATGTGGTGGCACAACTACAGGGGAATGGCTAACACGTCCCCAAAGCTTGAATTCGTAGACCGCGTCATTTTCTGCCATACAAAGAACTGCATTGTGCTCAGCAGCACCACATCTCCCGCAGTAAATCACCTGTTGCGCCATATAATGGGACATAGGTGATGGGTCAAAGGTACTCAAGCCTTCCCTTTGACAATCTTTCACCTAGAACTGTCTAGGTAGGACCTGTAGGGCCTATCAAAACAGCACTAAAGAAAAGATTAGAACGGCCTCAAGGGAAAAATCCCTTGAGGCTAAAAACAGACAGAATTAAACAAATAAATAAATAGTTGCCTCCCCGGCAACGGCGCCAAAATTTGATACGGTCGTTATGTACCAAAAATAAATACCTAGCTACTACTAACAGAAGTCAGCGGTAAGTAGGATCAATCTCCACAGGGAGGCGGTCACTATCTACTTGTCTATTCGGTCTGTCTAAGTCACAAGTTGGGGCTTTTGAGTTGTTTGACTAAACTAAATAAGATAAAGCAAGAGAAATAGAAATAAGAGGAATTAACAAGCAAGGGAGAGAGGACTAGGATTTCGGGTCATCAATGAACGTCAGTCAATCGCAGTTAAGGTCACAGATCAGTCGATGTGTCGGTCTAAGGGGCAACGAATATCTCCTTTCGGTCTCAACTCGCCCTAAAATGCTATTAGCTTAACTTTCGCAATCACTAAAGCATCCTATTGTTTACTGCAGGTCTCACCCCTTCCAACCTTTCGGTCCAGGTCAAGGTTTACCAATATTAAAAGGCTAATTGCTTCGAATCAACTAGCAGGATACAGTTAAAGCAGCGATTAACAACATACACCTAACTACAACGATAGATCTAATAACCTAATTAGCAATTAACATCGGTCTATTGAATCACCTAATCCTAGCAGAGGAATTAGCTAGACATAAATAAAAGAGCAAGAACAAGGGAAGGGAAGGGAGAATAATAAACATTAAATAAATTAAAGAGGAAAGGGAGAGAAAGAGTTACAGAAATAAGTCCGGAAGAGGAATGAACAAAGTAGCAGAAGCAGTGATAGAGGAAAAGTAACATAACTGAAGTGTGGACGAAGTCCAGAGAGAAGCCCCCTAAACATGACGTCCTAACTTCCTATTTATAAGAAAAAAGGAATTATTTGACCTAATGACGGAAATAAACTAAAAAGCCCAAGCCCATAGGATAAACCACTCGATCGAGTGATTTAGAACCACTCGATCGAGGAATTCCTGGCTCAAACCGTTCGATCGACCATAATAAGCATTCGATCGACTAAACACTAAAAGGCAACTGTTCGATCGACCAACTAAAGTACTCGATCGACTGATTATTTAATCTAAAACCACTCGATCGACCAGTTAAGTACTCGATCGAGTGAAAACTAACTTCAGCAGCTACAAAATCTCGTTAGTTCAGCTATGACTTGTCCTTTTAGCTCCCGAAACAGCTTCACGCATCCCAAGGCAGCTATAATTCCGCTCCAAATTCACTCTTCCTCCAAATGCATGCAAAAGTGACGATAAATGGCTCGATTTCACTACTTTCTGGTCCATTCCTGCAAATAAGACAAAACAAACCAAAGTAGCATATTCGGGGCATTTCGTAGCATAAACTACGATAAAAGTATAGAAATACGTGCATAAAAAGGCCTAAAAGAACTATATAAAATGCACGTATCAGACGCAGCGAGGTCGATGATACAGGCACAGAAGCTGGGGATCATCAGTCAGGACCATGAGCTGAAGCGTCGCAAGAACGGGCTGCGAATCCGAGATGCCGAGATTGTCTCTTTTAGGGCTCAGTTGGCTAAGGCGGAGGAGCTTCGCGTCACGATTGAGTACGAGACGTTGGAGAGTTATCTTGAGAGGAAGCCCGAGCAGAAGGTGGTGTCTGCTTTGCCCGCGACTCCTCGTCAGACCGAGACTAGCCCACCGGGAGCGTTGAGTAGTTGTAGTTATTTGCCCGTGTTTTGGACTTTTGTTTGTATATATGTACATTTTGCGTGAGGCGGTTTCTACATATGTGTTTTTGGTTTGTAGTTTATTTTGCTTGACTTTTTTGTGTGTGTGTGTGTGTTGTGTTTCGGAGAAGCACGGTCAGCGGCTGATTCCCTTTTTGCTTCGGCATTTGTCCCTGCATCGTTAGTATAGAAAACTGGTAGACTCATCTAATTCATTTTATAAATTACTTTTAATTTATGTCATTAGGATCTAGTTGCATGCATGAATAAAAAAGCTAATAGAAGGAGAAAACGATTTTTCTTACATCTTATGAGGGACGAAATGGGCATAACACAAAGACTCGTTCCTGGTGTTGTTATTGAGCTGAAAATATACTTAGGATGATTCTCCAAATCTTAGCCTCCAAATTAGAAGACCTCCTTCCGATTGCACCCAAGATTTAACCCAAAAATTACTACAAATACTAACTAAATATTAGTAGTAATTATTCCTTTATAATACTAATATTATTATTATTACTACATTAGTAATATATGAAGTATATTAGTATCCATATGAGAGTTTAGAGAGGATTTTGCATGTAAAGAAAATGAGCATAGAATAAGTGGGAAAAAGGTAGTCAAATGACAAGCACATGGATGCTCTTTTAAGAGCATCTCACGGCACACATACTCCACAATGGAGCATTTTCCTCTTACTTTATTTTCATGCAAAAGTGTTTGAGTGTAAGGTGAAATATAATGATTATGGTGTAAGTGAGATGTCATTTTCATGACAAAAATCACATGATTTTACATAAAAATTGGACAAAACAATGGAGTATAAAACATTCCATATGGCCGGCCATGTGATGGTCTTTTGGTCCATTTTTGTCTTTTGTCATTTGTCCCACAAATGCTTATAAGTCATGTGATCAATTATCTTACATAATGAATTATTAATGTAATAATTTAACAATTAAATATTACAATTAATAAAATAATATACACTAAACTTTTAAGTAGTAGACTACCATTATATCTATATATAATGGGTTTCACAATTGCTAGATAGTTAAATTTACAACTCTTTGTAAACATAAATAACTAATTACCTTTACCTCAAAACTTATACAAAACCTCAACTAATTTAGTAACTTAACATTTAATTACTAAATTAAATCTTATTTAATCATATTACAATAAGACGTAAAATCCAACTCACGTATCTAAGGATTTAATCAATATGTATTGTATACAATTAATTAAATATCTATTTGGGTTTGATCCTATAGGTGTGACCTAAAGGGATCAACTGATCACCACCGTCATACGACAGTAATGTCAAACTCTAGTTACCCAATCATTACCGATTAATGTTGATCAGTTGACTATAAAATGAATCATCCCTTTCGTATTCTTAATATGAGATTTAAACATGTGATCGTACTATTGTTGAGGACACATATTCCAACAATCTCCCACTTGTCCGAGACACGTGTGCGTCACCAATTCTCTTGTCCTTTTACAATCTCCCACTCAATGAAAGGTGTCTCGCAGGTCGTACTTGCATTTGATCATATCTTAAGTGGTTTTCGCGATCTGGAGAGTAACTATCTGACCGGGATTATCTACCATAGATACCTTCCGAGCGTGGCCACGCATTTCCAGTTCACTACTCCTCGAGTGGCCTTGAGATTTCAAACAACCCTGACAAGGGGTGACAATTCCTATCGCACTATTCCCTTTGTTCAGTCACAGTTCATCATAACTCAAAACATACCCATTTGACCTCATTTACGATAGTTGTAGAGTATAAATCAAAGCCAATCAGAAATTTGTGCCAACTTGGGCGAATAGTCTCTAGTCAAAAGAATTGACTCATAATAATACTATAGTAGCTCTTGCCACAACCAGGCTTTATGAATTACCAGAACTCTATAAGCGGTCACTGCCCGACGGAGTGTCCCATACAGTCTGCCTATGTGATCGACTAGTCATCCCGTATGACTCTATGACACTTGAACTTGCCATCAATCGCATCACACTCTAGTCACTTTGAGACGTCACCTCATATAAGTAACTAGGGGCGAATACCATGTCAATCCAGTTCACTTTAAAGGGGTTCAATTTGTCTCTACAACCCATTTGGATTTAACAAAGTAATGGGTGAGTTTAATAAAACTAAAACGATAAATGCGATTATCATATATGAATAGTCAATACTCTATTACTACTTCATATCTTATAATCTATAGTGTACCTTTTACACTAGTTGAAATGCAATAAAAGCTTGGCAACTGGATACACCCTACATCCATATATTCCAACTTTGTCAATTGCTATTTTCTTCTATTCAATGTTATTTCTAATAACTTGAATTTATCTCTAAGTATTTATCTAGTCTTCTTTTTAGACTTGGACTCTTTAACTTGAAAGATGCTCCCTCTGTTATCGCATAACTTGTGATAAAGTTATTTGTAGAGGGATTCACTCTTAATCCCTACGTTGACCATTTTATCACAATTTACTTAGATCACTTTTGTAGAATTTGCAATGCATGAAACTAAAACACTTTTCTAGTTTCTTACTCCTTCGTCAATAAAATCAGTCTAGGATTTCGACAAATCCTTCTCGGTTTGAAAACTAAAGTTTGTGCAACCCTTCAACACATAACTTAGTTTATCATCCAAACATAAGAACGAATCCTCAATTCTTCTCAAGAATCTCAAAGGATGTTCTTTAAGGCTTTCACAAGACCATCTTATGAATTAACTTGTTATTGACTTATTATGCTCCTAGCATATGATTCATCACAGCTTATGCGTCTGTTGGTATACATGATCATTCTAATGGCGGAATCATTTGCAATCGATTTCATATGATCAACAACTTAATAGGTTCAATGAACGACCATGACTCCATCATAGTAACTCCACTTTCATCACTATGAATAACCTATTCAACCTTGTTGATTTTAAATAGATATGAAAGATCTTATCATCATAAGACTCTTAACTCTACGCCAATATTCTCTCATATAGATTCAGAAATCTTAGAATATATCGCACCTTTTCCCAGTCTCCCAATCACTTTTTCACAGAAGAGAGCATTGGTACATTATTCTCAATAAGTAATATGTTATCAACATATAAGACATGGAAAAATAATTCTTGCTCCCACTTAACTTCATGTATAATCATGATTCTTCAATCATTTGAATGATTCCATTCTCAATTATCACATGAACTAAAAGTATAATCCATTAATGCTTATTTAAGACCATTCTGGGATCACTTAATAAAGCTACGCATAATATGTTAGGATTCATAGATCTTTATCTAAGGTTTTGTGTTCCAAACACATTCCTTTTCTAAATTCCCATTTTAGAAAAGCGAATTTTAATTTTATTTGTCATTCATCATCAAATGAAATGTGGCAATTCCTAACATAATTTATGTTGATCAACATCTTCATGTTGATCTATGCTTTTAAGTACTCTAAAGCTCTATTCACTTTAAGGAGACCCTCGCCTTTAAGTAAATCTACTCTTTGAGTAACAAATTTTGGATTTTAATGCTATGGCTCGTATGTAAGAAAGTCGATTTGGGACAATTCCATTACTTTCGTAAAGCAACATTTTAACAACAAGACATGTGTGCTAAACTCCCACTGAGCTATACTCCCACTATCTTTATAGATTATAGTTCCATTACTTTCACAAAGTAACACATTAACTATAAGACATGTTTGTGGTGATCTACTCCCACTCTATCTCTCAGAAATACATCTATCTTCTTGAGAGATAGCTTTGTGAGCCATAAACATATATGGTGGAGTAATAGTAGTTTGTCTAGATTGACATGTTAGCACATAAAAGAGTAGCTCTTTTATGGCAGTTTGATTCACGTAATATGTTAATCTGATCCATGTCATTTGTTAAATAGACTCTTTATTTTAGGTATCTCCACGTTGACCCTCCAGATTAATATAAAATCCCCAAAAGTGAGTTCAATAACTCAACTTGACTCATGTTAGTTTGATCTTATGGGTAGTGACACAAGGTCATAATTCATATATAATAAATCAAATTCATTACTTAGATCTTTGCCACTACGATCGGATCGTAATACTTTAGTTCTCTTGATCAATTGGTTCTCTACTTTATTTAGAAATTCTTCAATTTCTCAAATGCTTCACTTTTATATTAGATTAAGTAAACATACCCATATCTACTTAAATCATCGGTAAAAGTGACGAAGTAGTCATAATTTCCCCTTGCGGTGATGCTCATTTGACCACATACATCGGCATGTATTAATCCTAACAAATCACTTGCTCGTGTTACTTTACCACTAAAGGGAGTACGAATCATTTTGCGAAGGAGACAAGATTCGCATATTCCATATGATTGAAAATTCAAATGGTGCAATAAATCTAGTCAACACTAGCCTTTAAATGCGTTTCTCATTTATGTAATATAATCAAAAAAGGCCAAATGCACAAATCATTTGAATCACTTGTTATGAGTGTTTTGGATTGTATGTTATAGATATCTTTGGTGAATTGGAGATGTCTAAAAAATACCATTTATAGAAGTGGCTTGGCTCACAGTCAAGTCATATTCAACAAAATACAACAATTGTTTTTTTATTGTAAAAGAACAATCCTTCCATGTCTAACATGGAATAAATGTTTTTAGACAAAGTGGGTACATAATAACAATTATGTAGATTATAACTCAAAGCTATTAGCTAAAACAAGTACATAAGTCCCTCTTGAAGTGGCAGCTACCCTAGCTCTATTTCCTTGTCGGCGATCCACATCACCCTTGTTTAGCTTTTCCACATTTCCAAGTCCCACATGGAGTGATAAGTCCAACATTGATATCTTCCAAATACTTGGGGCAATTACGCTTCTAATAGCCCAAGATATTACAATAATGACATTCATGGTAGGATTGGGCACCCTTCTTGGTTTTGGTTGTGGTAGTCTCACTATCAACTTCCAATTCATAATTGGATTTGGGTTTCTTACCCTTCTTTTCCTTTCCTTTATTAATACCATTACCCCTTTCGGTTGCAAGGACATTCTTGCTAGAACTCCCACTCAATTTGATATTTATCCTTGCTTCATCAAACAAGGATACCTTGAAATTTATGAGATTATCCTCATATGATTCCCTTACCAAGGATGTGGTGGGCATGAGTATGGGAGTCGGAGGTGTATAAGTGGTAAAATAGCAAAGATTTCCATCCTCACCAATGCCAATGCGTAGTTCTCTAATCGGGTCATTGTCATACAAGGAGCATTTTTCTTTGAATGATTGGAGCCATGAATTAATTGTGATTGGTGTAGGATTATTAGATGAATCTATTGCAAATAAATAGCTACAAAAACAGAAATGAAGGAAATAATTAACATCTATCGTTTTAATAATACTTGTAAACAAGTATTGCATTTATATAGTGACCTCTACCCAACTATTATAAATGATCCCGAGATCCAAATTCATATTAATTCGGGCACGGTGAGCCGATTCATCCCTTATTAATAAAACTCGGTGGATTAACCGCTTAATCGATTCTACTTCTAGAACTCTCGATCGATAAAAATTACTCTAATATTTATCTTTAGCCCGGAACACACGCGACTACGGTCACGAATACTTTCGTTGAGCTCAATCCAAATTTCGATGTAATAACATTTTATTACCCACTTACCCAACGTAACAAGTTTAGTACCTCGGTGAGCCGAGCCTACTTCCTCATGAAATTGGGACTCATGGTTTCTACTATTTGGTAAGGCTAATTCTCAATTATTATTTAGTGAGAGGCTTGTCAATTTATTATCTATCACGTTTTAAGTGAACTAAAGCGGTGAACTACGATAATTATAATTGACACGGTCGATGACTCGATATGATATGCATGTGTTGTTATGGCGATTTGGCAATGCATGCAACATATTAAAAGAAATGCAAAGCAATAATAGTAAATTCCTAGTATGACCTTCTAAAATAGAAAATCAAATAATCTATTACATATTCGGAAACCAACTCCTTTGGTCCCTTGAATCTTCAAGTGTCACACCTTCCAAGAACACCATCTTTGTCGGAACGCCTTTCCGAATGGCACCGTCTTGAAGAAGCTCCATAAATAATAAAAATACAAAGCTATTCCTATTATACATTTGTAATATGAAAAAAGAAAACTAGTAAAAATAAAAGTGATACAAGATCACATTAAATTACAGCCGAATCAATATTCCCTTTCATTACGGGTAATATCGATTAAAACTAAGGCCATACTAAGATAAAATTACATAATTCAAAATTATATAAATAAAAAAATTCAACAATTGAAATATGCAGCATTATAATATGTATCTATCATGCCAAATTATGTGCAAAATCACCCTATTTAACTTGTATCCTTTATATAACCCAGTTTTATGGAAATGCGTGATCATAACTTCTTAAAATCACAAATTAACACTTAAATCACATTTAAGCTCAAGTTAATTATCCTAAAACTCTTAGGACTCAAAAATTAGTCATCACTCAATTTTTGACAATAATTCAACTTGATTTAATTTTATGCTCATTTTTTTACCTTAAAATCATAACATTTATGAACTAAATCCAAATTAAATTACAATAATTTCAAAATTTAAATTTTAAATTTTTTGAACATTCTGGAATAATTTCATGACACTCATAATGTCAAAAATCATGGTTAAAATTTTCGAATTAGTTTCGAGAAAATATAGTTGCAATTTATCGGTTTTATCTCATAAAACATCTAAAGTATCCAAAAATTAATCCAATAAATTTTACAACTTTAGATCTGACAAGTGGGATATTTATGCAACCTAAAATAACTTTCTCATGCCATGTAATTCGTTTTAGCAATTTATGCTAAAATAGTCACTATTTATGCCATTTTTACTCTAAAAATTCATATATCATGCAAAATGAAATCATATCATCTCAAAATTTACATACAGTTTGTAAATCATACAAGTGATAATATATTAAAATCTTATGGCCTGGTTTGAAGTTTAACTATATTTAACCATTTTACCTTTTTTAATCCATTTTTATCTCATAAAAATCATAAAATATGCAATATTAATCAAATTAATACGAGATTTTACACACAACTTTTAAAATATACATGTGAGGTCATATAAAAGTTTCAAGGTCAAAGAGTAAGCTGAACCATTTTTAGTCATTTAACCTCTATTTATGCCATTTTTATCACATAAAAATCATAAATCATGAAATATTAATCACCTTAATATAAAACTTTACATACAATACATAAAATATTCATGTGAGGTCATACTAAAAATTCACGTCCATGATTGAAGGTTAACTTATTTTAGTGAATAAAAGTTCATTTTACTCATAAAAATGTAATTATTTCACTAAAAATCAAAAAAATGAGCAATAAATTTCCATAAATCATAAAAATGACCTAAAACTATTTTAGGACCAGAATATATAACATGAAAAAATTTTCGTGGCTTTATCTTCATAAAACTCAAATTTTCGATTTTATTTTAGCCATCTTATAGCATCGCAAAAATAATAAACGATTTGCATGCAACATCCTATGCTCTGATACCACTTATTAGACTCATCTAATTCATTTTACAAATTACTTTTAATTTATGTCATTAGGATCTAGTTGCATGCATGAATAAATAAGCTAATAGAAGGAGAAAACGATTTTTCTTACATCGTATGAGGGACGAAATGGGCACAACACAAAAACCCCTTCCTTGTGTTGTTCTTGAGCTGAAAATATACTAAGGATGATTCTCCAAATCTTAGCCTCTAAATTAGAAGACCTCCTTCCGATTGCACCCAAGATTTAACTCAAAAATTAATACAAATACTAACTAGATATTAGTAGTAATTATTCCTTAATAATACTAATAATATTATTATTATTATTACTACCTTAGTAATATATGAAGTATATTAGTATGCATATGGGAGTTTAGAGAGGATTTTGCATGTAAAGAAAATGAACATAGAATAAGTGGGAAAAAGGTAGTCAAATGACAAGCACATGGATGCTCTTATAAGAGCATCTCACGGCACACATACTCCACAATGGAGCATTTTCCTCTTATTTTATTTTCATGCAAAAGTGTTTGAGTGTAAGGTGAAATATAATGATTATGGTGTAAGTGAGATGTCATTTTCATGACAAAAATCACATGATTTTACATAAAAATTCGACAAAACAATGGAGTATAAAACACTCCATATGGCCGGCCATGTGATGGTCTTTTGGTCCATTTTTGTCTTTTGTCATTTGTCCCACAAATGCTTATAAGTCATGTGATCAATTATCTTACATAATGAATTATTAATGTAATCATTTAACAATTAAATATTACAATTAATAAAATAATATACACTCAACTTTTAAGTAGTATACTACCATTATATCTATATATAATGGGTCTAACAATTGCTAGATAGTTAAATTTACAACTCTTTGTAAACATAAATAACTAATTACCTTTACCTCAAAACTTATACAAAACCTCATCTAATTTAGTAACTTAACATTTAATTACTAAATTAAATCTTATTTAATCATATTACAATAAGACGTAAAATCCAACTCACGTATCTAAGGAATTAGTCAATTTGTATCGTATACAATTAATTAAATATCTATTTGGGCCTCATCCTATAGGTATGACCTAAATGGATCAACTAATCACCATCGTCATACGACAGTAATGTCAAACTCTAGTTAGACAATCATTACCGATTAATGTTGATCAGTTGACTATAAAATGAATCATTCCTTTCGTATTCTTCATATGAGATTTAAACATGTGATCGCACTATTGTTGAGGACACATATTCCAACAAAAACAGGCAACAGGTAGCACGTACGCAAATATGTAAACACGCAAAAGCATTTGATGAAAACAAAAATAACCACGATGACTCGAAGTTAAAATTGAATTTTGAAAAGAAATTTTGAAAATTCCACGACAAATCGTCACGTTTGAATTTTTCAAATGAAATTTTTTTGAGATTTCGAGAACTTAATTCGTGTTTGAATTAAATTGCACCGAATTTTACTGAAAATTGATTTGCGACTCAAAAAACTAAAACTCAAATCGTCATGGATGAATTTCAAAAGAGATTTTTGCGAGTGTGTTTGATTAGATATCTGCGAGATCAAGACTCGAATTTGCAAGGGTTTGAATTTTTGAAGAAAATTGACGTCGTGTTATCAATTTTCGAATTTTGTGGAAAATGCGAAAAAGCGAAAAACCTTCGAAATTTTTGGCTGACATGGAAACGATCCGTAGCGGATCGGGGCAACTAGCCCTTCCCCCATAAAAAAAGAAGTGAAAAACCCGTATGTTTAAAGCTGCGTCATGGAAACCATGTCAGATTTCGTATAACGCAAAAACAAAGAAATGTGAGTGTGAAAAAACACAAAAATTTCCTGATAGGCCCGAAGAGGCTCGAGCCTTGAGGCGAGAAAATCTAGGTGTCAGGATGAAACACTGTTGGAAATCTATATCTCATTATACTTAACATATTCATATATGTTTCAATTTAATTTAGTCATAAAATTAATTTAGATATTATGCATGCAAACATAAATAAATATAGAGAAGAAATCGTCATCCTTACATTGAGATTTCGGATATATGGGCACAAATGAGTTTCCTACTCACTTGTTCTTGAGCTTCCTAATATTGTATGAACAAAAGATTCAAGCTTAGAATCCCTCCCAAGGAATTATACCCAAAATAACCTCTTAAAAATTAATATTATTAATACTAGAACAATATTAATTTAACTAAAAATTGACCCAAAACTATTGTTGGAACTCTTGTTTATTCGGCCAAGAGTAAGGAGGATTTTGGAGTTTTTTTTCTCTTTTATTTTTCTTAAGATGTTTTAGAGAGAAAGGCTATTTCTTACACTAGAAATTAGAAGAGTATGAATGAATAATGAAAAACAACCCATTTGATTCTCATAGAGGGGGGAAAACCGGTGGGTGTGGAGGGTGCCCTATGCATGGGCTTGATTCTCTAACCAAGAATATAGGCATGCAAGGCTAGGTGTAGGTAGTGTAATCATGTTGTTTACACTCAAATAATTTAACATAATTTAAACACCATACTCCCTTCATATTTCGGTCCATATTAGATAAAATGGATTCCATTTTTATCTTTGTCAATTTATCAATTTGTCACATGTCACAAGTCATGTAAAATTGTCATGTATTTTTAACGTATTAAAAATCAACGTATTAATAAAATACGTCATGTACAAAATCGACTTAGTAATTCACAATTACTTATACCAAAACGCTTTACCAATTATAATTTACAACATCTTGTATTTATAATAAATCATTCATTCAGTTTCATTTGTTTCCGTAAACAATAATTTCATCTAAGCAATAAAACAATTCGATTACTTAGACCGTGTCTAATTTAATCAAATTACAACGAGACACGTAGATATTACTTCCAAAATCGTCCGTCAATTTTAAGCAATTTAATTGACTCGTATCGTCATACGACCAATTAAATATTCAATTAAGAGTGTTACCCTTTAGGTATGACCTAAGGGGATCAACTGATCACCACCGTCGCACGACAGTAATGTCAAACTCTAGTCAGCCAATCATTACCGATATGTTTGGACCAGTTGACTGTAAAATATTACATCCCACATGTATTCTTAAAATGAGACTTAAACATGTGATCATCATGATCGACAGTTGTGATCGCATTATTGTCGGAGGACACATATTCCAACAATCTCCCACTTGTCCTCGACAAGTGTGCGTCACTAATTCTCTTGTCCTATTACTATCTCTCACTCAATGCAAGGTGTCTTTCAGGTCGTACTTGCAAGTGATCATATCGAGAGTGGTTTCCTCGATCTGGAGAACAACTGATTGACCGGAATTATCCACCATGGATACCTTCCGAGCGTGGCCACGCATTTCCAGTTCATTACTCCTCGAGTGGCCCTGAGATATTGTTATAACCCTGACAAGGGGTGGACAATTCCTATTTCACTTGTTCCCTTCGACTAGCCACAACCATCATAACCCAAAATATGCCCATTTGACCCCATTTACGAAGGTCGTAGTAACACAAATCAAAGTTAATCTGAAACTGAGCCATCTTAGGCGAACAGTCTTTAGTCAAAAGAATCGACTCATTAGAATACTATAGTAGCTCTCGCCACGGCCAGGCTATATAAATTTGCCAGAACTCTATAAGCGGTCATAAGGCCCGACAAAGTGTTCCTAACAGTCTGCCTATGTGATCGACTAGTCATCTCACATGACTTCATGGCATTTGAACTTACCATCAATCGCATCACACTCTAGTCACTTCGAGACGTCACCTCATACAAGTGACTATGGACGAATACTATGTTAATCCATGTTCACTTTAACGGGGTTCAATTTGTCTCTACAACCTGTTTGGATGTAACAATGTATAAAGAAAAGATACAAGACAAATGCGATTATGAACATGAACAAAAACAACACTTTTATTTCATTTCAAAATCTAACACAAACTTAGTACACGTTTAAGTCCCATGGACGCAACATGTCCATCATGCTTAGCCTGCGATAAAGGCTTGGTGAGCGGATCAGCTATGTTATCATCCGTCCCAACGTTACATATCGCAATTTCCTTTCTTTCAATGAAATCTCTAATTACATGATATTTTCTAAGTACATGTCTAGATCAATTACTAGACTTTGGCTCTTTAGCTTGGAAGATTGTCCCACTATTATCACAATAGAGAGTGATGGGGTCATTGGCGGTAGGTACTACTCTTAGACCTTCCGTGAATTGCCTGATCCACACGACTTCCTTGGCGCCTTCCGATCCGCAATGTACTCACCTCCGTTGTTGAATCCGCATGATCCAGACTTCCTTGAAGCTTTTCCAGCTAACGGCACCACCATTGAGCATGAAAACGAAACCAGCTTGTGATTTCATGTCATCTTTATCCGTTTGGAAACTTGAGTCCGTGTAACCATTAACACGGAGCTCGGTGTCTCCTCTAAACACTAATATAGAATCCTTAGTCCTTCTCAAGTACTTAAGGATGTTCTTGACGGCTATCGAGTGACTCACCTGGATTTCCTTGATATCTACTCTTCATGCTCAAGGCATACGAGACATCAGGACGTGTGCATATCATGACGTACATGATTGATCCAACAGCGGAAGCATAAGGGATCATCTTCATGCGTTCAACATCATGGGGTTCGGAGGGAGATTGAGACTTGCTCAATATTGTCCCAGTTACCATAGGTACCAATCCCCTTTTTTATTTGTCCATGCTGAACCGTCGAAGAATCTTATCAACATAAGACTCTTGACTCTCTTGGATCTATCTCTATGGATCCGGATACCTAATATGCGTTGTGCCTCTCCTAAATCCTTCATTTGGAAGTGGTTACCTAACCACTTCTTAACAGAAGATAACATCGGAATATCATTTCCAATGAGTAGTATGTCATCGACATACAAGATTAGGAACACAACATTGCTCCCACTAAATTTCATGTATAAACATGGTTCCTCAACACTTCGAGTGAAACCATTCTCTTTTATAACATGATCGAATCGATGATTCCAACTTCTAGATGCTTGCTTAAAACCATAAATGGATCTCTTAAGCTTGCACACTTTGTTAGGATTCTTAGAATCAACAAAACCTTCGGATTGTATCATGTACACCTCCTCTTCTAAATGCCCATTTAGAAAAGCGGTTTTAACATCCATTTGCCATATTTCATAATCATGAAATGCGGGAATCGCTAACAAAATCCGTATGGATCTTAGCATGGCTACGGGGGCGAAGGTTTCATCATAATGGAGACTTTGGACTTTGGTAAGTCCTTTTGCCACTAGCCTAGCTTTGTAGACATCATCATGTCCTTCTATGCCATTCTTGACTTTGAAAATCCATTTTCATTGAAGACGTCTTGCCCCTTTAGGCAAATCCACCAAGTTCCAAACTTGGTTTTCATGCATAGAATCCATTTCGGACTTCATGGCTTCAAGCCATAAGGAGGAATTTGGACTAGAGATTGCGGCCTTGTAGGTGGCGGGCTCGTCACTTTCTAAAAGCAACACATCGAGTGTTCCATCTTCTTCGATAAGTCCCAAATATCGATCGGGATGGCGAATAACACGACCCGTTCTTCTAAGTGGAGGAGAGACAACCACGTTAGACGACGAAGGAACATCTTCTTGCGTCTCTATCTCGGTTTGTGGCTCTTGAACTTCATCAAGTTCAAAATTTCTCCCACTCTGTCCCCTAGAAATAAAGTCACTTTCTAGGAAGACAGCATCTTGAGACACAAACACTTTGTTTTCTTGAGGCTTATAGAAGTAATAGCCTCGTGAGGCCATGGGATAACCTACAAAAAAAGCATTTTTCGGATCGTGGTGCCAACTTATTGCCATTTTTAATTTTGACATAAGCATCACAACCCCAAATTTTCATATGGGATAGAACTGGAACCTTTCCTCTCCATATCTCATATGGAGTCTTTTCAGTTGCTTTGGTTGGACTTACGTTCAAAGATTTTATTGCGATTTGAATCGCAAATCCCCAAAACGAGTTCGGTAACTCGGTTTGCCTCATCATGGATCGAACCATATCAAGTAGGGTTCGATTTTTCCTTTCGGAAACACCATTGAGTTGTGGTGTTCCAGGTGGAGTAAGTTGTGATATAATACCACAACCTTTCAAGTGTGAATCGAATTCAAGGCTAAGATATTCTCCACCACGATCGGATCGTAGTGCCTTTATCCTTTTGTTCAATTGGTTCTCTACTTTGTTTTGAAATTCCTTGAATTTCTCAAAAGCTTCACTTTTATGCTTCATTAAATAGATATACCCATATCTAATCAAGTCATCGGTGAAGGTTATGAAGTAGTCATAATTTCCTCGAGCGGTGATACTCATTGGTCCATATACATCGGTATGTATGAGTCCCAATAGTTCACTTGCTCGAGTTCCTTTACCGCTAAAAGGATTACGAGTCATTTTGCCAAGAAGACAATATTCGCATGTTCCATATGATTGATAATCAAATGGTGTAATCACATTAGTCAAAATTAATCTTTTGATGCGATTCTCGTTTATGTGACCTAATCGACAATGCCAAATGAACGATTCATTTGGGTCACTTAATTTGAGTTTCTTTGATTGAATGTTATACATATCATTAGTCGGATTCGAGGTTTCTAAAATGTAAATGCCATTAATCGAAGAAGGTTGGCCTATAACCAAGTCGTTCCTTGAAATAGTACAACGATTGTTCTTAATGACAAAACAAAATCCGTCCATGTCTAACATAGCGATAGAAATAATGTTTTTAGAAAGTGTAGGCACATAAAAACAATTATGTAAATACAACTCGAATCCATTAGGCAAAGCTAATACATAAGTTCCTTTGGATTCGGCCGCTACTCGAGCTCCATTTCCAAGGCGAAGATCCACATCTCCTTTGCTAAGCCTCTTCACGTCTCTTAAACCCTATAAATGATTCAAAGGTGAGAACCACAACCGGTATCCAGTACCCATGTCATAGTGGAAGTATAATTTATATCAATAACATAAATTTCCTTAAGAATTTTACCTTTTGGAACGATGATTCCTTCCCTTATATTTCGCAAATATACGGGACAATTCCTAAGCCAATGTCCCATGCCATAGCAATAATGGCACTCATCTTCAACTTGCTTGAAGTTTTTCCCTTTCGTTCCCTTCTTCTTAAACTTTTTGCCCTTGGAAGCAAGAACTTGATTGCTTAAGCTCCCACTAGTTTTGGCATCTTTCTCTTCTAAAGACAAAGATCCTATAGATTTTATGAGGCGGTCTTCCTGAGACCGGCTCACAAGAGATCTTGTAGTAGTAGGAGGTTTAGAAGAAGTGATGAAGTTTATGTTTCCATCCGAACCTATCCCAAAATGAAGTTCTCTAGTAGTGTTGAAATCATTGTTGAAGCAAACGTCGTCAAAAACATTATGGCAAGACTCAATAGTTATCGGTGTAGCAGCGTTTGATGGATTCATTGTAATGAACTACAAGTATGGAGGACAAGGAAATATTAACATTTGTCTTTTTAATATCTTACTTGTAAATAAATTAACAAGATATGAGCATTTATATAGTGACCTCTACCCAACTAATATAAATGATTCCAAGATCCAAATTCATATTAACTTAGGGCACGGTGTGCCGAAATACCCTTCATTAACATAATTCGGTGGATTAACCTTTTAATCGATTCTACTTTTAGAACCTCTTGGTCGATAAAATTACATTAATATTTATCTCTAGCCCGAAACACATCCGGAAATCGTCGTGAATACTTTCGTTGAATTCAACCCAAATTTCGAATAAATGTGTCCATGATCCAAACTCATATCAACTTAGGACACGGTGTGCCGAAATACCCTTTATTAACATAAATTCGGTGGATAGACATTTATCACCCACTTCCCCTACGTAACAAGGTTTGTACCCCGGTGTGGCCGAGTGCACTCCCTCACGAAATAGGTTTTCATGGTTTCTACTCTTTGGTAAGGGTAAGGCTTAGCATTTGTGCTGGATGGTCAGTTTGCACAAACTCTAGTTTACATAAGGGTGGGAGAATATGGCTCCTGTGGGATCCTTATTCTTATGATGTTACTGTGGTTGATATACAAGTTCAGTGTATACACACTAAAGTAGTTGATAAAGTCAGGAGAAAGGAGTTCTGGTTCACTGTTGTTTATGGCCTGAACAAATTGGCTGATAGAGAACCTCTTTGGGCTAGTTTGAGGAAGTATCACAGTGGAATCAATGGACCTTGGATGATTGGAGGGGACTTCAATGCTATTATGGATGGGCATGAGAGGATTGGTGGGGCACCAGTCACTAATGCTGAGATTAGGCCCTTATATCAGGTGGTTCATGATTGTCAGCTGGCTGATTTAAGTGCAAAAGGGTCGTTCTACACATGGAACAACAAACATGAGTGTGGGACAAAAGTGTATAGTAGGCTGGATAGAATCCTTATTAATGCTGATTGGCTTCTTTGCTTCCCTGATAGCTTCACTCACTTCTTGCCTGAGGGGGTGTTTGACCACTGCCCTGGGATTGTTAACTTTGAATTACCTTGTCAGAGGAGGGGGCAACCTTTTAAGTACTTCAACATGTGGTCCTTAGCTCCTAGGTATAAGGACATAGTGAAATCTGGATGGGATAAAACTTACCATGGGTCCCCTATGTATTGTGTGGTGAAGAAGTTGAAGGATTTGAAAGTTGGCTTAAAAAAGCTAAATAGAGAACAGTTTGGGGACATTGAGAATCTCACTCATGTTCTTGAGATTTTCTCGGGTAAAATTCAGGAATTGCTGTTCAGGATCCTCTTAATCATGAGTTTTGTCAGGCTGAAAGGGATTGTGCAAAGGAAGTGGGGGAGCTTAGACAAGCTAGGGACCAATTCCTGAGACAAAAAGCTAAGATGGATTGGATGAGATTGGGAGATGATAATACAGCATTCTTTCATGCTAGTATTAAAAGTAGAAGAGCAAGGAATAGGGTGTTCCAAGTGAAGGATATGAATGGGCTGGTATGTGCTACCTCTGAGACAGTCCAACATGCGTTTGAGCACTACTATATATCTCTTTTGGGAACTTCAAAGAATGTAAGACCTATTAATAGAAGAATTGTTCAGTCTGGGAATTGTTTGAATGCTGTTCATTGTGAGAGGTTAACCTCCCCTATTACTGGTGAAGAAATCAGAGAGGCTATGTTTTCTATCCCAGGGAACAAGGCTCCTGGCCCTGATGGGTATAGTAGTCAATTCTTTAAGGATAATTGGGATTTGGTTGGAGGGGATATTATTGCTGCTGTCAAGAATTTCTTTTGTTATGGGAAACTTTTGAAGCAATGCAATGCCACTACAATTACCCTGGTGCCTAAAGTGACTGCTCCTGAAACTGTCCAACAGTTCAGACCTATTGCATGCTGCAATACTGTGTATAAATGCATATCCAAGGTCCTCTGCAATAGAATTAGTATGGTCTTACCTGACATTGTTAGCCCTTCCCAGGGAGCTTTCATCAAAGGGAGGGATATTGTTGGCAATATTTTAATTTGTCAAGACTTGATAAAGCTTTACAAGAGGAAAAGTTGTTCTCCCAGAGCCATGATGAAGATTGACTTGCAAAAAGCCTATGACTCTGTTGAATGGGAGTTTGTGGGTCATATGTTGGAAGCCTTGGGTTTCCCTGAGAAAATTTGTAGGTTGGTGATGCAATGTATCACTACACCCTCTTACTCTTTATCTTTGAATGGGGAGTCTTTTGGGTTTTTCAGAGGTAGAAGGGGACTCAGGCAGGGGGACCCTCTCTCCCCCCTCCTGTTCACTGTGTGCCTTGAGTACTTGAGTAGGGTGCTTATGGTGGTGCAAAAGCATTCCAGGTTCAAATTCCACCCCCTCTGCCAGAGGGTAAAGCTTTCTCATCTTTGCTTTGCAGATGATCTTATTCTCTTCTGCAAAGCTGACAGGGATTCTGTGGGATTGATGATTAAAGCTTTCTTAATGTTCTCTGAGACTACTGGACTAGTGATGAATAAAGGTAAATCTAGCTTGTACTGTAATGGAGTTGACAGTCAGGCTCTCAGGGACTTGGAGAATATCACTGAGATGAAGAGAGGACAAGTCCCATTCACTTATCTTGGGGTCACTGTCTCACCAAAACGTTTATCTGTGATGGACTGTAACAGGCTAGTGGACAATGTTGTGGATCGAATTCGAGGGCTTGGCTCTAGGAAGCTCTCCTATGCTGGGAGGACTGTCTTGATCCAGTCTGTGTTGAGCACCCTTCATAGCTATTGGGCCAGGATTTTTATCCTCCCAAAGACTGTGATATCCAAAATTGAAGCAATTTGTAGATCTTACCTGTGGCATGGCAGTGAATCAAAAGAAAGCCCTGCACTTGTTTCATGGGAGAATGCTTGTAAACCCATCAAACAGGGGGGCTTAGGTTTTAAACATCTCCACTGTTGGAATGTTGCAGCTGTAGGGAAATATGTGTGGTGGGTGGCTCAAAAAGCTGACCATTTATGGGTGCGGTGGGTTCACTCTATTTACATCAAAAACAGTAATTGGATGGACTATGAACCTGGTAGTGGCAGCAGCTGGGCTTGGCGTAAAATTTGCCAGGTCAAGCATATTATGAAACCTCTTCTTCTTTCTTTATCTGGTTTGGAGCAGTATACAATCAAAGCAGGGTATCAATGGATTAAACCGGATGGGAATCTGGTGCCATGGTACCCTTGGATGCTGAATAAGTGGTTGATTCCTAGACAAGCTTTTGTTGTTTGGTTAATTGCTCATCAGAAGCTTCTGACACAGGACAAGCTTATCAGGATGCACATCATTTCTGAAAACAAGTGCTTCTTATGTGGTCTGCAGGAGGAAAGTTTGAATCATTTGTTTCTTGAATGTACTTTTAGCAGGCAGTGTAGTGATATGGTCTCTGCATGGTGCGGTCACAGACTTCCTATGCAGCAGATTATCAGGTGGTGGACTGAGTGGAGACAAGCCTCTGCTTGTAAAAAGAAAATTATTGCCATGATTCTTGCTAGCCTGATGTACCATATCTGGTATAGCAGGAATTGTAGCAGAATAGAGGGATATGTATTTAGACCTCAGTTTATTGCAGGAAGGGTGAAGTGTGATGTTCAAACTCATTTATCACAATGTAGCATTCGTACTAAAAATGCGTCTGTATTAGCATGGGTAGAACATATAAGTTGTAATTGAGTCTGGTTCAAGTAAGACTCGAAGTATGGTTGTATGGGACTATTGATTATTTTAATGAGAACTTACATTTTCCCAAAAAAAAAGCGGTGAACTACGATAATTGTAATTGACACGGTCGATATACTCGATTCAATGATAATGCATGTTTTAGTTATGCGATTTAGCGATGCATGCGACATATAAATAAAATGCAGAGCATAAATTAAATCCTAGTATGGCCTTCCTAGAATAGTAAATCTAATAAACTATTACAAATTCGGAAACCAACTCCTTTGGTCCCTTGAACTTCGGTCTTGGCACGCATATCGAGGAAACACCGTCTTTAATGGATCTCCTTCTCGAGTGGCACCGTCTTCAAGGATCTCCGGAATAAATAAATTACATAACAAATTTCATAATTTCCTATTATACATTTGTAATTAAAATAAACTGAATCTATTAAATTACAAAACGGTGATACAAGATCACAATAAATTACAACCGAATCGATATTCCCATACACTTCGGGTAATATCAATTAAAAACTAAGGTCATACTAAGTAAAATTACATAATTCAAAAATTACATAAAATAAAATTATGACAATCATAAATAAAATGCAGCATTATAATATGTATGAACATGCCCCATTTTACGCTAAATCGCCTTTAAGGAGCCAATACCGTATATTAATCGGTTTTTACAGATTTGCGTGATTTAACCTTTTAAAAATCATATATAATTACATAAAATCATATTTATATACTAGTTAATTAACCTAACAATATTAGGACTCAAAGTTAGTCTCCACTAACATTTGACAATAATTAACTAACCAAGAATATAGGCATGCAAGGCTAGGTGTAGGTATGCATGGGCTTGATTCTCTAACCAAGAATATAGGCATGCAAGGCTAGGTGTAGGTAGTGTAATCATGTTGTTTCCACTCAAATAATTTAACATAATTTAAACACCATACTCCCTCCATATTTCGGTCCATAATAGATAAAATGGATTCCATTTTATCTTTGTCAATTTATCAATTTGTCACATGTCACAAGTCATGTAAAATTGTCATGTATTTTTAACGTATTAAAAATCAACGTATTAATAAAATACGTCATGTACAAAATCGACTTAGTAATTCATAATTACTTGTACCAAAACGCTTTACCAATTATAATTTACAACATCTTGTATTTATAATAAATCATTCATTCAGTTTCAATTATTTCCGTAAACAATAATTTCATCTAAGCAATAAAATAATTCGATTACTTAGACCGTGTCTAATTGAATCAAATTACAACGAGACACGTAAATAATACTTCCAAAATCGTCCATCAATTTTAAGCAATTTAATTGACTCGTATCGTCATACGACCAATTAAATATTCAATTAAGAGTGTTACCTTTTAGGTATGACCTAAGGGGATCAACTAATCACCACCGTCGCACGACAGTAATGTCAAACTCTAGTCAGCCAATCATTACCGATATGTGTGGACCAGTTGACTGTAAAATATTACATCCCACATGTATTCCTAAAATGAGACTTAAACATGTGATCATCATGATCGACAGTTGTGATCGCATTATTGTCGGAGGACACATATTCCAACAAACACAACTTGATAGGGACAAATCAAGGTGCGGATCCTGAGAAGCAGCCTAAAGAGGCGCGAGGCCATGGGTGATGCAAGTGAGCTTCCCCCTTTTTCGGAAAAAAGCGTTGATTGTTTTGTATAAATAGCGACGTTTATGCTTTATTGTTTCATCATCCGAGACACGAAAAACATCTCTACGAAAACCTTTCTTCTTCTTCTTCCACAAAATAATTCATGGATACTTTCGAAAATAGGTTGCAACATTGGTGTCGGGATTTGTCGCCTCCCGAGAAGTATCAACTCATTGTAATGGGAGTTGGTCAATTGTTGGTGCTTCATCAAGTGAAGGTGCACTCCTCGTTCCTTGAAGAATGCTCTCGAATTTGGGATCCGAAACATCATGTTTTCGTTTCCCTGAAAGGTGAAATTTGCCCTCTTGCCGAAGAAGTGGGCGCTATTGGAGGATGGCCGGGTTGTACTCCGGTTCTTCCTCCGACTCGGTTGTGTTACAAAGAGAAGTTTCGTTCAATGTTGCGCTTGTCAACGAACCAAGTGAACTTTCTCCTTGCTCCCCATGTTGTGGATATGTTGGCTCGGATCAACATTTTTTCAAACCGGTTGGATGTCAATATCTCGGAGGTGGCTAGGAGAAGGGCTCTTGCCTTTTTCCTAGTGCTTGCATACCTCCTTGTCGATGCTTTGAGGAAGGAGGGGTCAAAGTGGTATGGTAGTATGACCCTTGTGCACATAGTTGAGAAAATGAACACGGTTGAGATCCATCATGGTTGGTGCTCGGCGAGATCATCCAAGGTTTGGATAAGAACGGCTCTTGTGGAGAAGCTCCTTTGTTTGGATCTCCAAGGATCCTCTAAGTGTGGCTCTTGGAGAGGCTAAGGTATGTATAGCCTCTGGTTGATTCTTCTTCTTATTCCTTCCATCACCTTACTATAAGGAAGAGGTTGTATTCAGATAGTTTTGCATCCACCGAGGCCTATTTGACCTCGAAATTGGTGGAGAAGGGTGGTCCTCATATCCTTTGGGTGGTGCCGTGGTGGCACTTTAGGTCCTTCACGGGGTTGCCCGCTCCGGCCGCTAGTTATCGCTCCTTGCTTATTGTGGGCTTGAAGGTTGCTTCCTTCATTTACCCCGAAAGGCTCATGAGGCAAATGGGGCGTCAACAAAAGATTCCCTCTCAAGATACTCTCGACCAAGAGAGTGTATTTCGAAAATCCGAGCTCGTGGAGGTCTTCGAAAGGTGGTGGGCCACTCAGCCGATTTGGGAGGTACCACATCCCGTTGCCACGACATGGGTGACCCCCGCATATGTCAAGTGGAAGAGCTCAAACCTTGGAATAAAGGTCCAAGTTCCGTGAGGACGAGGTCGTCGACTTAAGTATAGAGAAGTTGGTAAGGCCAACTGTGCCTTCTTTGACGACTTTGCCGACGATGTTAGCCCGGATGTAGTGAGGCCACCGAAGAGCAGAATCTCGGGTCCCAAAGAGGTGGTGAGTCGTGTATGGGCTCGGCTTGGGCCGAGTATACAGTCTTGCAAGAGACCGGAGGCCGTTATCGTTGTAGATCCGTTGAAGATCTGTTCCGAAGAGGAAGTCCAAGCCAGGCGGGCCAACAAGAAGAACAAAGGAAAGATACACCCCGAGGGAAAAGACAAGGGTAAAATAGAAGAGTGAATACCTCCATTACTCGTTTTACTATTATGTTGTAATAGTGTTGTGAGTTTTTATTATGTTGTACTAGCTATGTATTGTGTATTTTATGCTAGTTTTACTATGTGAGATGTCTTAGTCGACATTCTAGCTTTGACAAGTTGTAGATTTGCTCAGCCCTATTTGTTGTCAAGTTTGTAATCCTACGCATTATTAATTAAATAAGAAGATTGCCCGTGTTAAAAGAAGTTCTGAACGCTTGTGGTTTCTTCCATCCATTTTGTAAAGGCAATTCGGTTCGAATTATCCTAAACATTGCACCTGTGAAGGGGATTTTGTGGGAAGGGAGAAAGGCTTTTTTATTTTGTTTTTTTTTGTGGAAAAGTGAATGTTTTTCCTTTTCTTTTGTTTTGAAGTTGATATGGGTGATGATTTTGGTGTGTGGGGATGGCCGTGTCCTTCTTGTGTAAGAAAGGACTGCCTAAGTATCCACCTGAAGAGGTGAAATCAAACCATGCTCGTAGTTCGAATGTTTTGTTAATTTTATTTGGGTGTTATGGTTGTATCCTTCTTGTGTAACAAAGGACTGCCTACGTATCCACCTGAAGAGGTGAAATCAAACCATGCTCGTAGTTCAGGTGTTTGGTTTAAGTGCAAATGGATGTTGCCTTTGACAGATCAAAGGTCGTTTGAAACATGGCAAGGTGCCATAACTTAGACTTGATAAAACATGCAATTTCAAATCAGAATGGTCACTAGTTGTGAAACTAGGGAAAGGTTTTTGGTTACTAGTGTTCAAGGGTAGTATTTCTTGATTTGGTCTAGGTTGGTCGGGTTTGTGAAATCCTCCCCGTCTAGGTCACTCAATCTCACTGCGCCCCCCGAAAGTATTTTCTTGACCAGGTATGGCCTGGTCCAATTGGGTTTAAAATTTCCCCTCGGATCGACGGGTAATGTTGCTCGAACCGACATGAGGACCACGTCGCCTTCTTTGATGTTTCTGGGTTTGACCTTTTTATTAAATGCCCGTTGTATACGTCGTTGGTGTAGCTGGACGTTGTGCAGGGCGTTGACTCGCCATTCGTCTAGAAGCTTGAGTTGTTCGAACCTTCGACGGTCCATTCCGCCTCAGGAACTTGACTCTTCAGTAGGATGCGTAGTGATGGGACCTCCAACTCTACTAGTTGCACCGCCTCCATACCGTATACTAGGTAGAAGCGTTTGGCTCTTGTTGGTGTTCGAATGGAGGTTCGGTATCCCCAAATCGCGAATGGTAGTTTGCTCGGCCAATCACGGTAATTATCTTGCTTCTTCTTGATGATGGTTATAAGAGTTTTGTTTATTGCCTCTATCGCTCTGTTGGTTTGGGGACGATAGGGGGATGGTCGATGCCGCTTGATTTTTTATTTGTCCAGCAAGGCTTGTGTTTCCGCCCGGAAGTGGGAGCCTTGGTCATTGACGATATCATGGGGTACCTCATATCTGCAGATAATGTTGTCTTGGATGAATTTGGCTATTTGTTTGATGGTCAAGACTGCATAGGACTGTGATTCCACCCATTTGGTGAAGTAGTCGATGGCGAGAAGGACAAAGCAATGCCCTTTGGTACCTATCGGTTTGAGTTTTCCGATGATGTCGATGCCCAGGTCGAGAAAGGCCAAGATGATGTCGTGGTGTATAAAAGGGATTGTAGTATGTGTTGTATGTTGGCGAAGATTTGGCAATTGTGGCAATGTTTGACGTAATTTCTGCAATCGGCTTCCATGGTGGTCCAATAGTAGCCTAACCGCATGATTTTTCGAGCTCGCATCATTGCGCTCATGTGAGGGCCGCATTCTACGTCGTGGACCTCTTCCATGACTTCTTTGTCTTTGTGGTGATCAACTCAAAGGAGAAGAATCCCTTGGGGTGTTCTTTTGTATAATTATTCTTGGTTTATCATGAATTGTGATGCAAGTAAACAGATGGCTCTTTGTCCTCTTGTATCAGAGTTAGGAGGGAATTTGGTTTTGGTTTTGTAGTTAAGGATGGCTTGGTACCAAGGTTCGACATGGTTTTTCTCATAGTTGTTGATGGTGCAAATGTGAGCTGGCTCGCTCCTTCTCTCAATGCATGAGGGCATCGATGTCATGTCGTCAGGTATGTTGACGAGCGCGACACGTTTTGCTAGGGCATCAGCAAATTGATTTTCCTCCCGTGGCAGATGGAAGTAGTTGACTTGGTCGAATAATTCAGCCTCTTGATTGATTCTCGGTTGGTAGGGTGCTAAGCAGTCGCTTCGTATTTTCTATGATCCGGACACCTGATTGATGATGAGTGAGGAATCGCCAAGGACCCTCAATTTCTTGATGCCAAGTGGTATGGCTGCTTGTAGGCCGATGAGGCATGCTTAATATTCGGCGGCATTGTTGGTGATGGCAAAGTCTAGCTTGACTGAGATCGGAACATTTTCCCCTTCTAGTGATATTAAGAGGATTTCTACCTCGAACCCTCTCGGATTTAATGCACCGTTGATGTATAGGTTCCATGCGTCGGTGTCGGCCCAAAGGATGTCTTCTTCAGGAAGTGATCATGTGTCGGTCGTTGTATCCTCGTTGATGGGGTTTCTACCAGTAAATCGGCGACTGCCCTTCCCTTGATAACCTTGACGAGTACGAATTTGAGGTCAAATTCGGATAGCATGTGCGTCCATCTAGACAGCCTTCTAGTTAGTACGGGTTTTTCGAAGATGCAGTTGACCGGGTCCATCTTGGAGTAGAAGTGAACCATGTAGCTGAGCATCTAATGTTGTAGCTTCTTTGTTGACTAGACCAGGGCAACGCATGTCTTTTTCAGTGGGTGTACCTTGTCTTATAATCGATGAATTTTTTGCTGATGTAGTAGATGGCCCGTTCTTCGCCGTCGACTGTTTGTGCTAGCATTGCTCCCATAGTTGTGTCAGTGACAGTCAGGTATAAGGATAAGGGAATTCCTCGTTGAGGTGGCATAATGACATGAGGTTTGGATAGGATTTCCTTTATCATGTCGAAAGCCTTTTCACAGTTGTCGTCCCAATCGGTGTGATCGGAGGCGCGAAGCTTCTTGAAGATCGATTTACAAATCATAGTGAGCTTGGCAATGAAGCGGCTGATGTATTGGACTTGACTGAGAAATCCTCGATTCTCCTTCTCGTTTTTAGGCCGAGGCATTTGTTTAAGAGCCTTGATTTTGGTACGATCAATTTCGATGCCCCTCTTGTTGACGACGTGTCCCAGGAGTTTTCCGGAGGTGACCCCGTGTTGGAGTTAGTGGCCTCCACAATAGTGCGTTTACATAATAAATCTCATTAAAGGAATATCATCTGATATTTAATTATTTGATCCTCGTCAGTTGATTAACGTAAATCGATAACGGTTGGCTGACTAGAGTTTGACATTCTTGTCGTGAGATGGCGGTGATCAACTGATAGTGTAGCAATATTTACCCCACTGTGTAGTCAATGCAGTCTTGTGCATGTCTTCCTCTGCCATTTGATCTGGTTGTACCCACCATACTCGTCCATTAATGATAATAGGGTGTGCTGGGCGGTGTTATCCACCAGGATGTCAACATGTGGCAGAGGGAAGTCGTCTTTTGGACTTGCTTTGTTTAGGTCTCTGAAGTCGACGCAAACCCGAATTCTCCCGTCTTTCTTGGGTACGGGGACTATGTTGGCCACCCAGTCAGAGTATTTGGACACTTTGATGAATCCGGCATTGAACTGTTTGTCTACCTCTTCCTTTATTTTAAGCTCGTATTCGGTGCAACTTTTGTTTCACGGGTTTAAACCCGAGTTTGATGGGTATCCTATGCTCTGCAATCTCTATGTTGATCCTAGGCATGTCTTTGTAGGACCATGCGAATACGTCCTTGTATTCGTGTAGGAGGTCGACAAACTGCTGTCTTTCCGAGGGGTCAAGGATGGTCCCTATCCTAAGTTCTTGAGGTGTACTGTTGTTTCCTACATTAATAGGCTCGATCTTCTCAGTGACAGGGGTCCTATATTCTCGTTTGTCAAGTTCTTTGACTAGGTGAGGTGGGTAGTCACTCAAGTCAAATTCCTCATATTCGTTCAGAATTGCATTGCAGTTAAATTGAGACGACTCATAAGCAAACTTAGCGTTCACTAAGTCGACTTGAGCAAAAATGTCGGATAGGACAGACATCTTATATGCAGTCAGAGGCGACACAGCAGAGGAGGTGGCCCCTGGAACAAGCTCCAAGATGCTACCCTCCGCGGGAGTGAGGATGACCCTAGTTGACTCAGCATCTGAGGCAGCCACAAGTTTGTGATAAAATAGTGGAAAGGGGACTCAGACTCTATCTCATCTTCACTTCCCTCTTTGAATATAAGGCCTTCTTTAGTTGTGATCTTGAGAATGCGGCCTTGGCGGTAAGTTAACTTGACAGTTTTCCTCCAGCCTTGTGTAGCATTCTCTGGGTCAGTATCAGAAATCAAGGCCGTAGGATCGAATTGGTTATCCTTTATAGCAATGTTGATGATGTCCTCAAAGCCGAGGTGCTTGATGTTGTCTTCTCCGAAGATGAGACTGACGGCTTGTCCGTCCAGGCATGGGGTCGACACAGACTTGGTCGACGCTGATTTGGTGTTGTCGGAGATAAAGTAGCAATCTTGAAAGACTTCTACGCCCGGGTATTTGACCTTAGTTATGGGGTCATAGATTGGCTCCGAAAAGCCGTTGTAGAGTTCGGACTCAACCTCGGGGACGAAGTATCCATTGAGAGTCAAATGGTAGGGAGGGAGGATGACTTCGTGTTTCTTGCGCTTCCATATTAGGAGGTTCATCTCATGGATGACTTCATCGGTTGGCTCATAGCCTAGCCCGAAGGGGATGTTGGGGACATTGGCCTGTTTCAAGGGAGGCAAGGTGCTTTTCAGCGGATTGAGAGGTAGGCCCGGGAAATAACCCTGGCGCATCAAAATGCGGTTGACTGTGAGGTTCGAGAACGGGTCACATTTAAAAGGTGGTGATTTGTCGGTTAGGTCATTCACAGCTTGGAATACTGACATTTCATTGTCGTCTTCCTCAATAACTTGAGAGGCTATTCCCTTCTTCATGATAGCCTTGATTGGGGAGGCGGGAATTGTGATTTTTTTCTCATCGAAAGGGACCCTGATTTTCTAATGGACGGTTGAGGTGACGGCCTTGGCGGCGTGAATCCAGGGGTGTCCCAGAAGCATGTTGAAAGAGGCGTCGATATCGACCACCTGAAAACTGGCTTGTCCTTCCAAGGGTCCAGTTGCAATGGTCAAGGTAATAAGCCCCGCAACCTTACGACGAGTTTCATCATAGGCGCGTACTCCTTGATTAGTCGGGACCAAGTCATCAGCTTCTTTGATACCTAGTTTGTGAGCCGTCTTGAGGGGAATGACATTGACCGCAGACCCATCAACCACTAGTACCATAGGCACGTTCTTCTTGAGGCATTGTACACTAATGTATAGGGCCAGGTTATGGTTGGCTCCGAACGGAGAGATATCTTCGTCAGAGAAGATGACTGGGTTGCTTAGGTCGGGGACATCCTTTGTCATGTGTGCTACCACTTCTTCAGGAAAGGAGGTAGAGGGAACTGTCAACTTTCCCAAGCCATGTAGCAAAGCCTGCCGATGTTCGAAGGATGTAGCAATCAGTTGCAAAATTCAAATTTCAGCCTTCGCCTTTTGCAGTTGTTTAAGGATCGAGTTTTCGGGAACCTTGGGTTGAGTGTCTATATCCAGGATAGTTTGTTCATTCGTCGTTGGAATGATTGTTGCATTTTTCGGGCATTAAAAGGGGCGTTCGGACTGGGTAAGATGGTCGGTCTCTTTTGCTTGTTTGCCCTTTCCCGGAATAATGTGGACGTCCTCCATGTCGTCTCTCCAGACACCATTGATTTTGGGATCTCGAGGGTACCTTGGAGGGGTATTCCTTGGCGTGTAGTTTTTGTAGCGGAAGTTCTCTTGGGAGTAGTTTTTGTGGGGTTGATTATTGTGAGGTTGATCATTTTAAGGTGCATGCCATAATGGTCGCGGGAGCAATCCTTTCTGGTAATGGGATTTGTGGGTGCTTGGAAGACCTTCCCTCGGGCGTGGTGTTGGTGTTGGTGAGTTGAAAATCAACCGGTAGTAGGCGTCCTCAAGTCGGGTAATCCTTTTTGAGAGACTGGCTATGGCTTCTTCAACCTGTTGGAACATGGTGAGCATGGTTGCGGCGCTGAACACGAATATCCCGTCTGAGGTATCCTTTTCCAAGGCATTCACCTCGTCATCAATAGGTAGGATGAGGTGTGAGCAATCCAAGGTTTGCTCGTCATCAGAGATGGCATGGATTCCAAAGGGGTTCGATTTGGTATTTGGTTTGGTAGGTGGAGGTAAAGGTAATTCCCCTTTCTCGATCATATCTTGAATGGCGTGCTTCAGTTTAAAGCAGGCCTCCGTGTCATGACTTTTGCCCTGGTGGTACTGGCAGTAGGCATTGGGATTCCAGAAACGGGTTTTCTTAGCCTCGGACGGGTCCGGAGTGGGCCTAATTGGCTGTAGTTTCCCTTGGCCCATGAGCCTTTTTAGGGCACTGACATAGATTGTTCCGAAGTTTGTGAATACCCTTTGAGGACGTTCAGTTTTCTTTGTGGTGGGTTCGAGGAGGTTAACCTCATCGATTTTTTTTGTCTAGCCGTAGGGGCAAGATCCAGTTGATGTAGATCCTTGATAGCCTCTACCGGTGGTTTTGGCTAGGACACTCTTGCGGAGGCCGTCTTCAATGCGGGTTAAGAGGATTTGTAGGTCCTGGAACATTTTGATGTTTTAATACCTCAACAAGTTGGCATAAACTGGACGGAGGTTGTTGACAAACTTCTCCACTAGAGTTGATTCACTCGGCTTAGTGACCAATTGACTGCTCACCCTCCTCCAACGGGTTAGGAATTCTGTGAACCCTTCCTTATCATTCTGAGTCAGGACTTCAAGGGTGCGGGTGTTGTCTTGGATTTCGGCTTACTGTTTAGCAAATTTGACGGCGACTTCGTCCCAAGTACTAATGTTCTTTGGGTCGAGAGAATAGTACCATTGGCGGGGAATCGGCTCCAGAGATGATGCAAAGATCTGGGTGAAGAGTTCTTATTTGACCCCCTTGATAGACAGGTAATATTTGAAGGCCCGAATGTGGTTGAGTGGGTCCTCCACCCCCTTGAACTTGGGTACATCAGTCAAGTTAAAGTTGTCGGGTAGTTGATCCCCAACGAGTTTCTATCTTCGATTGATCTCAAGGTGGATGTTGTTACAACGGGCTAGGAGTTGTTGTTCCAAGAACTTGAGCCTTTTCTCGGTTTCAGTCAAAGGCGGAGTGTTATGTTTTCCGGTTTCCTTGTTTTCCAAGGTGTCGATACGGGTCTCGACACGGTCCAAGGTGACCTTAAGAGCGTTGAGTAGGATGGCTAGCTGAGTAGTCATGAGATCTATATTGTCATCGTTGTTGTTGGACGAAGATGAAGACGGGGCCATGGCTCTGAGGCAGAAAATGGCTCATGTTACATCCCAATCCGACACTGTTTTAACGACTAAACGCAGACAGCAGAAGAGACGGAAAGACACTTCAGACTCAACAAGATGAGAGCAACCGTGTGTGGTGCCTCGGTGCTTACTCGATTTATGATGTGACGGTGTTGACCGGATTTTTACCTGCGTCCAACGTAGTGGCGTGACGCCGTTTAACGAGTCTCGAGGTGAGAAGAATCATAAGTAAAGACCCATAAGTACGCTTGTTTCGACTCGATAGACACGAGGCATAATTGGAATGGTGGACTGAAATTTTCGAAAATAGAGATTTTCAAAAAGAGTTGTTTCTCTTTATGGACGACTTCCGAAGAATAGGGATTTTCGAACGTTGATCAGTTGAAAATTTGTCTTAAGTTTGTTTTCGAAAGACGGTTTGAGTTCGAGTTGAGGCGGCTCTGAAAACAATGTGTTGGTTCCAAAGATGGCTTTTGAAATCCAAAATCATACGTTTTGAAAATCGGGTTTTGAAAGGTTTGAAAAGGTCTTGGGGACGGTGTATGGTCCTCGGGATTTGAAAAAGCCTCGAAAAAGGGTGCGTGCTATTTTCGGGTGTTGAAAGAGCCATTGTGTCGACGCAAGACGGGTTAAAATCTGTGTCTTGACGCGGCGATTATAACGGCGTAAAAAGGTGTCTTTGAAATGGTTGTAAAAAACCGGTTTTGAAAATCATCATTAGGACGGCCTAAAAAAGCATGCTTTTTTAAATGGTTATAGAAAACTGGGTTTGAAAATCGTCATTACGACGGCCTAAAAAGGCGTGCTTCTTGAAATGCAACGGTCGGCGAAAGATTGAGGTTTTGAAATGGCCATTATAACGGCACAAACAGGGTTTTTTCAAAGTTTGAAATGAGACGGAACGACTTATGATCACATAACACATAAGCTTGATATGAGACGGAACGACTTATGGTCACAAACAGGGTTTTTTCAAAGTTTGAAATGAGACGGAACGACTTATAACGGCACAAACAGGGTTTATATTATGCATAATGCTCACACGGGTTTTGACTTAAAAGGGTGGGTTACACACCAAGCGATCAAACCCCGATTTTCGAGAGGGATACCAATCCAAAAAAAAATGTGTAAGGAGAATTCCCTAGCCTCGTGGACGAAGGAAATGAAAGCTCTTAAACGAAACAGAAATGTGTAACGTCAACGGTATGCTTGACTCAGTCAGGATTCGAAACACGGGGATGAGAAAACTCATGCCGACGAGACGAGTCGATTGGTCGAAAAGGGTTAGGTTGTGGGCCCAGACAAGGAACCCGATTTATGACCGTAATATCAATTAATGCATTTCAACCAAGACCTCGTTCGAGTCTCACCATCTAGGGATCACAAAGACACAAGTGTCCTAGTTATCCCCAGCGGAGTCGCCTATCTGTGGACATGGGCCACCTGCACGACCAGCCGATCTGTGGATAT
The DNA here is from genome assembly GCF_048544455.1 of Silene latifolia. Classification (NCBI taxonomy): domain Eukaryota; kingdom Viridiplantae; phylum Streptophyta; class Magnoliopsida; order Caryophyllales; family Caryophyllaceae; genus Silene; species Silene latifolia. Next base: position 160,144,216 of record NC_133536.1, on the reverse strand, counting down.
GCAGCAGTCTGAAACCCACGCTCGATGGCGTAAAAATGTTTTCGACCAGATCGTTTTAGATCGGTCGGTTTCGTCTCGATAAGGGTCTCGAAATGACACAAGAGATGTTCGGAGTCGCCACCAAGCATTTATGGGATTCTTGGAACCCGTTCGAATCCACATTATACATAGGTCAACCAAGGCAAAAATTGGTGTTTGACATAGGTACTAAAGATAAGGAGTCGTCCCTCTTTAGCATCTTATCTCTACAATGACTCTCGTTCGCTCTGGATAAGGCCGTCCACTATCCAAATTTTTTGAGTAAGAGGTGAAGGTACGTATTGGGAAGCCCTTTAATTGGACACCCAATCCCGCCCGCGGTAGCGGCCTCTACTGATCGATCTTTGTTGGTTTAATGCAAATGTTGATAAAACGAGTAAATGCATGAATGCGCATCCACAAGTTTAAACCTAACATGAGACCTTTCTATGTCGGTTGTTTATCCAAATATCAAGTCATTGATGTCAAGTTGGATTTATTGTTGATTTGCATGCAAGACAGAAATTAAACATCCATTTACCGAGTTAGGTTTATAGTGCATAACGTGATCCATTTTTCTTAGAAAGAGGTTTTGCAAATACGATGTAAACGAGGAAGTTTTGCCATCTGATCCGTCCTGTATTTGGGTTAATTAAAGTCGTGATCGTCTTAGACAAGTGCCGGAGAAGAAGCAGGACCTACATCAGGCAGCCTATTGAGGCGCGAGCTGTCGGGTGGTCCAAGTAGGCCTGTTCTGGTTTGAAAATTGGAAAACAGTTGGCCTATTTAGGCGCGGGGCAGGGAACGATCCAAGGGGACGTCTTCTGAGTATTTGAAAATCGTTTGTCAAACGGTTTGTAAGGGGGTGTTTGAACCCGTCTTTATTTGAAAAGGTCATTTAGACTGCTTTTGTGTTAATGTGAGGAACGAGACTTGAATAATCATCATTTTATTGACGATATTCGAAGTCGAGTTCGATTTTGCAAGATTGACATGAATAGTTTTGAAAAATGATTTGAACTGATTGTATTAAGTTCATTTGTTTGTAATTAATCAATGTTTATCATCGTACTCGGATGAAAAACTGACATGGTATATGGAACCAAGTGTGAAAATGTTTTCTGGTTAAAGGGTTTATCATAAAAATGATTTAAAATGGTAAAAACCGATTTTAAAAATGGAAAGAATGAACTCAAACACGTTTGAGTTCTGACCAGAACACCTCGTTGAGGCACGAGGCACCGAGTGGTGTTTAGGGCCTTCTGTTTTGGTCAAAACTAGGTTTTGGCTTATATGATCCGTATTTTGGACCATGTTGTGCAAGTTTTAGCATGTTGAACTCACAAAAAAAGATTAAAGGACATGAAAAAAGAGGATTTTTACACCCTCATACTTACATTCTAGGCTTGAGCCGAGAAATCGACGAAAGTGTAACAACTTGTTTGGTCGGGAAACTCGGTTGAAAACCGTTTTAGCAATGTAAAGAGGGTTTTGTTTTACTTGGTGAGTGCGTAGTTGGTCGAGATGGTCGGTCAAGTGGTTTAATGCACGATGACGGTACCAAACAACGTGAATGGCAAGTATTTTCGATCAGTAGGTTGAAAATACATGTCGGTTTGTGACTTAAGAAGTCGAATCGATAATTTTAAGGGAGAAATATGGGGACGGACACTCGTGTACCTTCAAATGGTGGCATTTGAGGGGTATTTATAGAAAAATAGGTGTTTGTGTGCGTTTTGAGCGACGTGGCCGCATGGGCTACTTGAAGAAGCGCGAGCCATTTCGCTGGTCTTCGAGCTGTCTTGTCACTATCACGCAATTGAAATCATGATTTGTTCTATCCTAGGTTTTGGATGACATGATTTGTACTTGACCATTCAACTATACCGGGTATACTTAACATGGAAGCTATGTGATGTTTTTTTTTTTTTTGTGTTTGACTCGGTTTGAGTGGTTGTTGGAGTCGGGATTTAAATTTTTGAGTCGGTTTTTGGTCCGGTGTCGGTTTTGACTCTAGTTAGTGTCTTTGCGACCCCGTCGTCGTGCATTAAGCACTCCAGGTACTTTTGAGTTTTGAAACTTATCAATCAAACATATCGATTCCTAAGCATGTTGTAGTCCGATAATCATTAGGTGTTTGTTGGAGATTCGACAGATACTGGGTATCTACAGGTGCTTGTTGAGGAATAAATAGATAATGGGTATCTACAGAGCCCTCAGTTTTACTGAGGCTTGGACAGGACAAAAGTCAAAGTATAGCACCCAGGTCAATCGAAGATTACAACCTGGAGACCGAAGCGACGTTGAGGCGGCTCGAAAGGATTCGGACCAAGGACTTGCCGTCGGGAAGGGTGACACCAAGGCAACTCGGGGATACGAGTCAAGGACCTGCCTTTGGGGATAGTTTATAGTGTGTCCAGTGTCCGTTGGGTCGCTTAAAGTCCGTTAGACTTTGTATAAAGGCTCGCCAAGCATAGGAAGGAGTCATACCTAAGGCATCTTCGGGATATGTCCTTGATTTGTTTCTTGTTTGCGCGCGAAGGCTCGCCAGCCATGTTAAAAGTACGTTTTGAGGCTTGTCAGCCATGTTGAAGGTACGTTGTGAGGCTCGCCAGCCATACTGTAGGTGGTGCATTTTGAGGCTCGCCAGCCATACTAAAGGTGGTGCGTTTTGAGGCTCGCCAGCCATATTGAAGGTGGTGTGTTTTGAGGCTCGCCAGCCATATTGAAGGTGGCACGTTTTAAGGCTCGCCAGCCATACTAAAGATACGTTTTGAGGCTCGCCTGTCATGTCGAAGGTGGTGCGTTTTGAGGATCGCCAGCCATGTTGATGGTGCGTTGTGAGGCTCGCCAGCCATTGAAAGTGCGTAGAGGCTCGCCAACCATACTGAAGGTGGTGCGTTTTGAGGCTCACCAGCCATACTGAAGGTGGTGCATTTTGCGGCTCGCCAGCCATACTGAAGGTGGTGCATTTTTAGGCTTGCCAGCCATGTCGAGGATGCATTTTGAGGCTCGCCAGCCATGCTGAAAATGATCGACCTTAGGAAATATTAGGAAATAGTCGTGTTGGACGGACCTATTTTGAGAGGTCGTTGAGTTAGCGGGCTCCGTGGGGAGGCCTCCGATATCCTACTGAGGAAATTCGATGTTTATGCTGGACGTTTGTAGCGCCGGAAAGAGATAGGCTCGAGCCTGGCTCCTGTGGTTGGCGGTGATTTCGAATCTCGAAGAGAGGTGACGGTTTTTATTGCTGCTTTTTGGACCTTTGTAGAAAAGGGCAGATGTGTATTCTGTTATTTGATGTATGTTTGGGGGATAACGGTTTTGATTCCGTCTTCCCGTGATTTGAAATTTGTAAGGAGTAGTGGATTTGAATTTCACTTTCCCGTTCGGAGGTGTGACGACTTTTAATGCCGTTTGTTTGAATTTTGTGAAAAATAACGAACTTTGAGTTTCGTTATTCTGTTTTTTTAGGATGGGACGGTTTTTAAATCCGTCATTTGAAATTTGAAATTTGTGAAAATAGTGAATTTGAATTTCACTATTTTGTTTTTGTGATTTGAAAATCACGATTTTTAATTCCGTCGTTTGAAATTTGTGAAAATAGTGGATTTGAATTTCACTATTTCGTGATTGTGATTTGAAAATGAAGGTTTTTAATTCCGTCGTTTGAAATTTGTGAAAATAACAAATTTTGAATTTCACTATTTGTTTTTTGTAATTTGAAAACGACGGTTTTTAATTCCGGCGTTTGGATTGTGGAAAAATAGCGAGTTTGAATTTTGTTATTTGTTTTTTGTGATTTGAAAATGATGGTTTTTAATTCCGTCGCTTAAATTTGTGAAAATAGCGAATTTGAATTTCACTATTTGTTTTTGTAATTTGAAAATGACGGTTTTTAATTCCGTCGTTGAAAATTTTGTGAAAATAGCGAATTTGAATTTCACTATTTGTTTTTGTTTGACAAATGACGGTTTTTAATTCCGTCGTTGAAAATTGTGTGAATATTGTGTGGAACTTGGGGCAAAGCCCAAAATTTCGCTGAAAGAGCACGGAGAACCTCAAAGAGGCGCGAGGCTTCCTACGATATAAGGAGCCTCTCTTTTTTTCAGCAAAAAGAGGCGAGAAGGCTGAGCTCCCCATTCCTTTGTCTTCCTCGACACAAAACCGCAAACAACCTGCAAAATCGCCATTTTTCGACTTCGACATTTGCTCATTTCCCTGCCATTGTCTTCATGTCATCTCAAGGTATGTAAATCCTCTTGAATCCATTTGAATTTGTTTGTCTTTTTATTAATTGAATTAGGGCAAAACCCTAACCCTTCAAAAATCGATTTGGCGTTTTTGCTTGGCCCATTTTCGAGTGAAATTGATGATTGTATTAGGTTAGAAACCTTTTTAGGAGTATAGGGGTGCTTTTGGTTTGCATTTTGGTCCCCATTCCCGCTCTCTAAGAGCAAAAAACGTGAATGAGACAATAGATCGTCTCATTTCACAATGTCGTTTTTGTTTGTTGAGTCGTGTGCCCCCACTAGGTTGCATTGTAGTCGGGGAAGACCGTCTTTGTCATATTGAACCTTCGTTGGGCGTTGTGGCAAAAATGTGAAGTTTTGCCCTTGTGAGACGGTCTTATGCTGATGAAATAAGCATTTGTTTGAGCTCAAACTGAGTTTTCTTGTCTTGAAATGAACCTTAACGCTAGTTTAGGTCACTTTGAGACGTGATTAAATCACGTTGTTTTGATTTGGTCGCAATTTGAATTTTTGACCTGTTTGTGCCCGAATTGGCGTAAAATTGCCTTATGAGCTGTGAACAATACCCAGTTGTGTCCGGAATTTTTTTTTGCTTGTTTAGCGGACCTTGTGTTGGCCTTGAGGTGTTGGGTGGCTTTCATGATTTTTGTCGTTGTTTTGACTCAAACTTTGCTTGAAAAGAATGGCGAGTCGGTTATTGTGAATTTTTTGTGAAGCATTTTGCTGAATGAGTTTGGGCGGGTTTGTCCTTGTTTTGTTTTTTTTTGCATTTGCAGGTGGTTTTTTTTTTTTTTTTTTTTTAGTTTTGTCCGTTTTGTGCCGCGGTAATGCCGAAATTTCGGCTGACGTTTTTGTTTTATCTTGATTGCAGGTGAGTGTTCTGGGGCTTCTGGGCCCACTGGGTCCATGGCCGAGGCTTTAGAGGAGGAGGATGATCCTGGAGGAGGAGAGACGGCTGTTGTCTTTTCCTTGTCGAGTTGTGTTTCCCCCTGGTGGCCTTTGTCCATCCTTTGATCGCGTGTTGATCATTGGTTGTTGTCCGCAGAAATTTGGACGTCTGATGCTTGGAGGTTAACACTAGTGCATCGTTCTACGTTGGCGTTTTCAGCCGTCGCTAAATTCTGATGATTGGGAGTCAACATCGAGGTGGCACCTTATGTCGTGGCTCCTTTTCGTCATTGAATTCCGACGATTGGGGGTTAACGTCAGGGCGATCCAATGTGTCACAATTCCTGATTGTCACGCCGTCCGAAGTCCGCCATACATTTTTCTTTTTTTTTTATACGGAGTAGGAAAGAGGTATTACCGTCATGGTAACCACCTCTGCTTCCGCAGTTGCTCCTTTCTTTTCCATGTTGCTCCCTTTCTTTTCTGATTAGAAGGATAGGGAGTTCTTAGTTTGGTAGGTGGCGGATAGCCCCCATTTCATTGTTTTAGGCTAGTGTATGTATGATAAATACTTGTACCGGATCCTATTTGTACGGTCAGCCGTTTGAATCAAACATGTGTCGATGTATTTTGCGTGAGGCGGTTTGTATATATATGTTTTTGGATTGTAGTTTGTTTGTGTGTGGCTTTTTTTCCGGAGAAGCACTGTCAGCTGTTGATTCCCCTTTTGCTTCGGCATTTGTCCCTGCATCGTTAGTGTAGAAAACAGGCAACATGTAGTATGTACGCATTCATAAAAACACGCAAAAGCATTTGATGAAAACAAAAAAACCACGATGACTCGAAGTTAAAATTGAATTTGAAAGGGAATTTTGAAAATTCCGTGACAAGCTGCCACGTTTGGATTTTTCAAAAGAAAATGTTTTGAAATTTCGAGAAATTAATACGTGTTTGAATTAAATTACGACGAATTTTACTGAAGATTGATTTGCGACTCGAAAAACAAAAACAAAAACCATCATGAATGAATTTTAAAGGAGATTTTGCGAGTGTTTTTGATTTTGAATTTTTGTGAGATCAAGACTCGCATTTGCAAGAGTTTGAAATTTTGAAGAAAATTGACGTCGTGTTATTAATTTTCCATTTTTGTGGAAAAATGCGAAAAAGCGATTTTTTTTTGGAAATTTTCGACTCACATGAAATTTTTGACTGACATGGAAACGATCTGTCGCGGATCGGGGCGACTAGCCCTTCCCCCCTAAAAAATGGAAAAGAAAATCCGTATGTTTAAAGCTACGTCATGGAAACCGTGCCGGATTTCGTGAAACGCGAAATTAAGGAAATGTGTGTGTGAGAAAACACAAAAATTTCTGGATAGAGCCTTAAGGCGTGAGCCTTAAGGCGAGAAATTCTAGGTGTCAGGAAGAAACATTACTTAATAGGGACAAATCAAGGTGCGGATACTTAGGACCAGCCTAAAGAGGCGCGAGGCCATAGGCGAGGGAAGTGAGCTTCCTTCCCTCTTTTTCGGAAAAAAGCGCTGATTGTTTTGAATAAATAAGGACGTATGTGCGTCATTGTTTCATCATCAGAAACACGAAAAATATTTCTACGAAAACCTTTCTTCTTCTTCTTCTTCTACTTCCACAAAATAATTCATGGATACTTTCGAGAATAGGTTGCGACATTGGCGTCGGGATTTGTCACCTCCCGAGAAGTACCAACTCGTTGTAATGGGAGTTGGTCAATTGTTGGTGCTCCATCAAGTCAAGGTGCAATCCTCGTTTCTTGAAGCATGCTCTCGATTTTGGGATTCGAAACATCATGTTTTCATTTTCCTGAAAGGTGAAATTTGCCCTCCTGCCGAAGAAGTGGGAGCCATTGGAGGGTGGCCAGGTTGTTGATGGGTGTATTTTATATAGACTTTTTGTACCGTATTTGCACGCATTTCTATGCATATTTCGTAGTATTAAGCTACAAATGTCCCCCGAATTGTCTACTTTGGTTTTTCTTGTCCTATTTGCAGGTATGAACCGGAAATGAGCATAATCAAGCTTAAAACATGGCCCTATGCATAAATTTTGGAGATGAGTTGAGTCGGAGCTTGGAAACTACTAATTTGTGATGCGCGTAAAGTAAGGTAGCTAGGCGAGCAAAGGATGAGCTTCAAATTACTAGTGCCTATTTTGAAGACCCATATCTCGAGTTCTAAAACTGATATTTAAGTGATTCGAACTAGAGGTGAAAGCTTATGTTCTTAGCTTTCCAACGCCACGAAAATCGCTTGTTTCCGACAAGTAAAGAAGAAATGGCGGCCATTTGAAGTTCAGTGCGCGAAGCAGGAATTACGCGCTGAAACCACTCGATCGAGTACTTTAGTGCTCGATGGAGTACTTTTTGTGTTCGATCGTGTACTTTAAATCTCTAAATCAACTACCTTGATTCCTACTGTACTAGATCGAGTGCTTTAGTGCTCGATCGAGACCTTATGAGGAAAAAAATACTCGATCGACCAACTTTATGTTGCTCGATCGAGCAAAACCAAGTCTGACGCGCAAGATTTATGTCGAGACTTATTATATTTAGCTATATTATATTATTAGATAATAAAATCACTTAATATATAAGAGAAAAACATTCATTAGGTTAAGGGTTCGAAACTTTTCACTGCTTGAACCTCTATTACATTGCTTTGTTCTCCTATTTTCCGTATCTTAAATTCTGTAATTTCTCTTCCTTTAATCTCTTTGTTAATTTTGTTTATGTTATTTAGTTTCTTCCCTCTAATCATTATGTTATTACTGATTATTGCTTTAGTTGTTATTAGTTTCGTAAATTTCATTATGCTTAGCTAAATCCCTTATTAGGATTTAGGGAACCATGAATGAATGATGGTAGTTAAATAGGTTTTCAGATATTATGCTTGTTTCATGTCTATGTTGTTATTAGTACCATTTAATGGTAATTAGGCCGTTAATGCGCATAGCTGTTTTAATTAATTTGGCAAACTCTGACCTAGATCGGAAGATTGGAAGGAGTAAGACCTGCTACAATTCTTTAGGATACTCTAATGAAGGCGGAAACTAAGTTAGTAGTATTTTAGGGTGAATAGCGGACCGAAAGGACCTTTTCATTACCCATTAGACCGACGCATGTGACTAATCTGCGACCTAGACTACGAATATAGGACATTCATTGGTGACCCGACTATCCTAGTTCCCTTTCTCTCTATTGTTAGATTTATTTACTTCTCGTTGTTTAGTTCTAGATTAGTTAGTTATAAATTCAACCAAAAACCCCCAATTGTGACATCTGACAGACTTAGTTGAGCAAATAGATATAATAGCCTCCATGTGGATTCGACCATGACTTCCCTAACTGCATTAGTTAGAGACCTTTCGGGTTTATCTTTGATAGGGTTGCGACAACCTCATCAGTTGTACTCTGGTGCTTCCACCGACTCGGTTGTGTTACAAAGAGAAGTTTTGTTCATTATAGGGCATGTCAACGAGCCAAGTGAACTATCTTATTGCTCCCCATGGTGTGGATATGTTGGCTCTCATCAACATCTTCTCAAACTGGTTGGATATTAATGTCTCGGAGGTGGCTAGGAGAAGGGCTCTTGACTTTTGCCTAGTGCATGCGTACCTCAGTATCGATGCCTTGAAGAAGGAGGGATCAAAGTGGTATGGTAGTATGACCCTTGTACATGTGGTTGAGCAAATGGAGCACGGTTGGGATCCATCATGGTTGGTTCTTGGCGACATCATCCAAGCCTTGGATAAGAAGGGCTCTTGTGGAGAAGATGCTTCGTTTGGATCCCTAAGGGTCCTTCAAGTGTGCCTCTTGGAGAGGCTAAGGCATGTAGAGCATCCGGTCGATATCTCTTCTTACTCCTTCCGTCACCTTACTATGAGGAAGAAGTTGTATTCGGATAGTTTTGCATCCACTGAGGTCTATTGGACCTCGAGATTGGTGGAGGAGGGTGGTCCTCATATCCATTGGGTGGTGCCATGGTGGCACTTGAGGTCCTTCACGGGGTTGCCCGCTTTGGCCGCTTGTTGTTTCTCCTTGATGGTGGTGGGCTTGAAGGTTGCTTCCTTCATCTATCCCGAAAGGCTTATGAGGCAAATGGGCCGCCAACAAAAGGTGCCCGCTCAAGATACTCTCGTCCAAGAGAGTATTTTTCGAAACTCCGATCTTGTGGAGGTGTTCGAGAGGTGGTGGGCCACTCGGCTGACTTGGGAGGTACCAAACCCCGTTGCCACGACATGGGTGACTCCCGCTTATGTCAAGTGGTCAAGAGCTCAAACCTTGGAAGAAAGGTCCAAGTTCTGTAAGGATGAGGTCGTCGACTTGAAGTATAGGGAAGTTGGCAAGGCCAACCATGCTTTCTTTGACGACTTTGTCGATGATGTTAGCCCGGATGTTGTGAGGCCACCGATGAGGAGGAGCGCGGGTCCTAAAGAGATGGTAGGACGTGTATGGGCTCGACTAGGACCGAGTATAGGGTCGTGCAAGGGACCGGAGGCCATCACCGTAGCAGATCCGTTGAGGATCCGCTCCGAAGAGGAAGTACATGCTAGGGGGGCCAATAAGATGAACAAGGGGAATATGTACTGGGAAAAGGCAAGGTTAGCATGGAAGAGTGAAGACCTCCATTACCCATTTTACTATTATGTTGTTATAGTGTTGTAAGATTTTATTATGTTTTAGTAGCTATGTATGGTGTATTTTGTGCTAGTTTTACTATGTGAGATGTCTTAGTCGACACCCTAGCTTTGACAAGTTGTAGACTTGCTTAGCTTTATTTGTTGTCAAGTTTGTAATCCTTCTCATTACTAACTAAATAAGAGGATTGCTTATGTTAAAAGATGTTGTGAATGCTTGTTGTTTCTTCCATCCATCTTGTAAAGGCAATTCGGTTTCAATTATCCTCAACATTGCACCTGTGAAAGGGGATTTTTGTGGGAAGGGAGAAATTCTCTTTTTGTTTTTTTGTGGAAAAGGGATTGTTTTCCCCCTTTTTTTTGGAATTTTTATGGGTGATTTTTTTGTGTGTAGGGATGGTTGTGTCCTTCCTGTGTAAGAAAGGACTTCCTACGTATCCACCTGAAGTGTTGAAATCAAATCATGCTCGTAGTTCGAATGTTTTTGTTAATTTCGTTTGGGTATTGTGGTTGTATCCCTCTTGTGTAAGAAAGGACTGCCTACGTATCCATTTGAAGAGCTGAAATCAAACGATTCTCGTAGTTCAGGTGTTTTGTTTGAGCACAAATTGATGTTGCCTTTGACAGATCAAAGGTTGTTTGAAACACGGCAAGGTCCCGTAACTTAGACTCGGTAAAACATGCAATTTCAAATCATAACGCATCGAGGAATTGACTTGAAAGGGATATTGTTGTCACTAGTTGTGAAACTAGGCTATGGTTTGTGGTTACTAGGGTTCAAGGGTAGTATTTCTTGAGTTGGTCGGGTTTTTGAAATCCTCCCCATCTAGGTCACTTAGTCCCCGTCTAGGTCACTCACTCTCACTGCGCCCCCCGAAAGTATTTTCTTGACCAGGTACGGCCCGGCCATATTGGGTTTGATGGGTAACGGTGCTCGAACCGACTTGAGGACCAAGTCGCATTCTTTGATGTTCTTGGGTGTGACCTTTTTGTTGAATGCTCGTTGTAAACGTCGTTGGTATAGCTAGACGTTGTGCAAGGCGTTGAGTCGTCGTTCGTCTAGAAGCGTGAGTTGTTCGAACCTTCGACGGGTCCATTCCGCCTCAGGAACTTGACTTTCCAGTAGGATGCGTATAGATGGGACCTCAAACTCTACCTATTGAACCGCCTCCATACCGTATGCTAGGTAGAAGGGTGTGGCTCTTGTTGGTGTTCGAATGGAGGTTCGGTATCCCCAGAGTGCGAATGGGAGTTTGCTCGGCCAATCGCGGTAATTATCTTGCATCTTCTTGATGATGGTGACAAGAGTTTTGTTTGCTGCCTCTACCGCTCTGTTGGTTTGGGGACGATAGAGGGATGATCGAGGCCATTTGATTTTGTATTTGTCTAGCAAGGCTTGTGTTTCCGCCCGGAAGTAGGAGCCTTAGTCGCTGATGATCTCATGGGGTACCCCATATCTGCAGATGATGTTGTCCTGGATGAACTTGGCTACTTGTTTGGTGGTCAAGACTGCATAGGACTGTGCTTCTACCCATTGGGTGAAGTAGTCGATTGCGACGGGGACAAAGCAATGCCCTTGAGTGCCTATCGGGTTGACGTTTCCGATGATGTTGATGCCTAGGTTGAGAAAGGCCAGGGTGATGTCATGGTGTATAAGAAGGATGGTGGTATGTGTTGTATGTTGGCGAAGATTTGGCAATTATGGCAAAGTTTGACGTAGTTTCTGCAATCGGCCTCCATGGTGGTCTAGTAGTAGCCTAACCGCATGATTTTTCAGGTCAGCATCATTGCGCTCATGTGAGGATCGCATTCTCCATCGCGGACCTCTCCCATGACTTTTTTGGCTTTGTGCTGATCAATGCAGAGGAGGAGAATCCCCTGGGGTGTTCTTTTGTATAGTTGTTCTTTGTTTATCACGAATTGTGATGCAAGTAAGAAGATGGCTCTTTGTCCTCTTGTATCAGAGTTAGGAGGGAATTCATTTTTGGTTTTGTAGTTGACGATGGCTTGGTACCAAGGTTCAACATGGTTCTCCTCGTCGTTGTTGATGGCGCAGATGTGAGCTGGCTCGCTCCTTCTCTTGACACATAAGGGCATTGATGCCATGTCGTCAGGTATTTTGACGAGCGCGACAAGTTTTGCTAGGGCATCAGCAAATTGATTTTCCTCTCGTGGCAAGTGGAAGCAGTCGACTTGGTCGAAGAATTCGGCCTCTTGATTGATTTTTGCTTGGTAGGGTGCCAGGCTGTCACTTCGGATTTTCCATGATCCGGACGCCTGATTGATAATAAGTGAGGAATCTCCGAGGACCCTCAATCTCTTGATAGCAAGTGTTATCGCCGCTTGTAGGCCGATGAGGCATGCTTCATATTCGGCGGCACTATTGGTGACGGCGATGTCTAGCTTGACTTAGATCGGAACGTGTTCCCCTTCTAGTGATATTAGAAGGATTCCTACCCCGAAGCCTCTCAGATTTGATGCACCGTCGAAGTATAGGTCCCATGTATCGGTGTCGCCACAAAGGATGTCTTCTTTAGGAAGTGACCATGTGTCGGTCGTTGTATCCTCGTTGATGGGATTTTCTGCTAGGAAATCGGTGACTGTCCTTCTCTTGATAACCTTGAGGGGTAATAATTTAAGGTCAAATTCAAATAGCATGAGTTTCCATGTAGACAGCCTTCCGTTTAGTACGGGTTTTTCGAAGATGTATTTGACCGGGTCCATCTTGGAATAGATGTGAACCGTGTAGTTGAGCATGTAATGTCGCAGCTTCATTGTTGACCAGACCAGGGCAAGGCATGTCTTTTCTAGTTGGGCGTACCTTGTTTTGTACTCGATGAACTTTTTGTTGATGTAGTAGATGGCTCGTTCTTCGCCGTCAACTGTTTGTGCTAGCATCGCTCCCATGGCTGTGTCGGTGACAATCATATATAGTGATAAGGGAATTCCCCACTGAGGTGCATGAGGACATGAGGTTTGTATAGGATTTCCTTTATCCTGTCAAAAGCCTTTTGACAGTCGTCGTCCCAATCGGTGTGATCGGAGGCACGGAGCTTCTTGAAGATTGGTTCACAAATCATAGTGAGCTTGGCTATGAAGCGGCTGATGTATTGGACTTGACCGATAAATCCTGGAATCTACTTCTCGTTCTTACGCCGAGGAATTTGTTGAAGAGCCTTGACTTTGGTAGGATCAATTTCGACGCTACTTTTGCTGACGACGTGTCTCAGGTGTTTTCTGGAGGTGACCCCGAATGCACACTTCTGAGGATTTAGTCTCATGTTGTATTTTCGAAGGCGAGCGAAGAATTTCTGAAGGGCGCTGATGTGGCCATCCCGCTCTTTTTATTTGACGATCATGTCATCGACATATACCTCTACCTCCTTGTGCATCATGTCCTGAAGAAGAGTGGTAGCGGTTCTTTGGTAGGTTGTTCCGACGTTGATTAGACCGAAGGGCATGATCGTGTAGCAGTATGTACCCCACCGGATAGTGAATGCAGTCTTTACATGTCTTCCTTAGCCATTTTTATCTGATTGTATCCAGCATACCCGTCTATGAATGATAACAGGGCGTGCTCGGCGATGTTATCCACCTAGACGTCAACCTGTGGCAGAGGGAAGTCGTCTTTTGGGCTTGCTTTGTTTAGGTCTCTAAAGTCGACGCAAACCTGAATTATCCCGTCTTTCTTGGGTACAGGATCTATGTTGGCCACCTAGTCAGAGTATTTGGACACTTTGATGAATCCGGCTTTGAACTGTTTATCTACCTCTTCCTTGATTTCCACGCCCCTTCTAGAGCGCATACGGAGAAACTTTTGTTTCACGGGTTTTGCTCTGGGTTTAATGGGTATTCTGTGTTCTGCAATCTCCCTGTCGATCCTGGGCATGTGTTTGTAGGACCATGCGAATACGTCCTTGTATTCGTATAGGAGGTCGATGAACTGCTGTCTTTCCGAGGGGTCAAGGGTGGTCCCTATCCTATGTTCTTAAGGTGTGTTATCGGTCGCTATGTTGATGGGTTCGGTCTCCTCAATGATGAGGGTCATATCTTCTCGTTTGTCAAGTTCTTTGTGATAAGTCCATTTTATATATACATTTTCACCCCATATTTTAGCTCTATTTTACATGCTAATTTGCACTAATCTTAGTGTTATTGAGCTAATATTGCATTCTAGTTGTATTTGCATGGTTTGTCATATTTTGTAGGCATTTGAGCTTTTAGGAGCATAATTCTATATATTTTGCAAACACCAGAAGCAAGGCTAAATAGAAGAGCATGATCGACCAACCAAGAGATGTTGCATGGATTAGTATGGTAAAAGTTATGGATTAAAATGAAGAAATGCAAAACAAAGCCAAGTAAAAGTCAAGCCCAAAATGCAAAGTCCACAAATGCTACTTAGGATGCTCAACTTAGGATGCTCTTTAAAAGGTCTTAGGTTGCTAATTATCACATTTAACCGGGTGATTAAAGAGGCATTAAGGATTTGCATGAGATTCCTCTTGACAATTACTCAAGAATTGAAGGAAAATTAAGAGTGTGCTTAGGATGCCATTTTGGATTCCTCTACAAATTTTACTCCCTTATTTCCTATATAAGGGGTGCTAATCTCACACACCTTTTTGGCACACAATTCCCATTATGTTCTAGTTCACAAAAATCCTCTAAATTTCAGATTAGTTTTAGTCATTAGGTTAGGTTTAGATTAGTTTAGTTTTTATTTATGTTGTTTACATTTCCCTTTAAACATTTCAAGTTATAATTCAATTACAAGTTATTTACATTTCATTCCTTGCTCTCATTTGCAGGTTCTTCCATTATCAAGGTAATTTCATTTCTCGCATTACTTTTATTATTCATTTATCTTTAGATAATTTACATTATGTTCGAGTAATTTCCCTTGTCTAGGGACTAGGGAAGCCATGCAACAACTAATATATATTGTCTAATTGTTTATATCACATGTTTGTATCGTCACGTTTAATCTTTGTTGAAAGGCCTTATTCATTGATTATGTTTATTAATTCTTTCTATAAGTCGAGAGGCACGGAATCGGATTAGACTAAGCATGTGTAGTAGGACGACCTAGTCATAAACGAGAGTTTCTCTAGGACCCGGTCTATGGTTGACACTAATATCATGAGGTGGGTGTCTTTAAGCCTAAACAATTGACAATGTTATTATTTCCGAGTTTAACATGAATATATATTTACAATGGCATGTGTGACACGACTCCCCTAGACTCCTTTTATCATACATTTTACAACGTCTTATTTACATAACCAACCAACCAACCAACAACCGATAAACCGACCTCGATAGAATTCAATCCATGGCAACTTTTTAGCAACCTCCCGTCTCCTTGCGTTTCGACCCCTATTACTACATTTATTTGTGTTTAGGGAATTTATCTTTGCATAGGTGTGCGATAGCCTATCAAATTTTGGCGTTGTTGCCGGGGAGACGGTTTTGTTTGTTATTAGTTGTTGAATTTTATCTTGTTTTATTTTGTCCCAGGGAACACTTGTTCCTTGGGATCTTTCTCATTGTTTTCTTGTAGTTTTAGTGCCTTTTTCAGGTGGTAAAACTATCTCAAGGGAATCCTTATATCCGTCCAATGGCCGTATTTCCTTTCAGGCAATACCAAAACCAACCTTTTCATGATTATTTGTCCCAATTTGACGAATACGTTAATCATATTGCTTCTCTTGGATTCATTTACATTGAATATGAATTGGGTCAGGTTGTGCTTGACGGAATGGATTCCGAGCCCCATGATTTAGGTCTTTACATGAGTTGTGAGGGTCTTTACTACAAGAGTACGGGGGAGCTTTGGGTTTTCCTAAGGTTCATGGCCGACCAATGTCGGAAAGTAGCTCGCCAAGAAAATTTAAGGCGTGTCGCAGAGGAGCTCACAATGCTTACTCAAGTTTATTTGGAGCAACAAGCATTTAGAGCCCGTTCCTTAAAAAGGCTCGAAGACATGCTCACAAAAATGCGAGAAGAAAATAAGCGATTTATCGAAGCTTCTACTCCTCCACCTTCCCAACGTGAGTCTCTTGCACCTAATAATTTAGAATTATTGGAAGACGATGATGATGGACATAATTTTTCTTTTGAAATTCCCCTTAACATCATTCCAATTGACCATTTAAAGACTCATGTTAATGACATTGACCTTGTAGTAGATAACACCCATGACATGGATATTGTTGGGCCCGATTTTAATGACACGAATGAGGTTTCACCCGAACCTTTGGAAACCTTTGAGAATGCTTTCACGGAGGACGTAGTTGACCCAATTGTGGTTGATGTGTTCGCCATGAGCTCATCGAGCATAAGTGGGAAGAACCGACCATTTTCAATGAGATCCACCTCCTTGATTCTTCATGCCACCAATTTGAGACCATATATGATGATAATTTGTGCACTAACAATTTATTTCATGGTCTTAAGCATGACGCTCCATCTCTTGCTGACGAGTGGAGTAATACGGTGGTTGTTTTTGAAGCCTCTCCTACGCATTTTGATAAGATTTTTCATCCTTATCATTTGATCTTTTATGCGTTAATCTTATCAATTGCGTATATATGCGTCTGTATTACCCATGCACAGGTATATGATCGGCTTCTAAGGGCTTTGACTTATTTTTTAAGGATGACGAAGACCACCACGTTTGAAAAATAGGAGTCTAGCAAGACTTAAAATTTGCGCTTATTGGGAGGCAACCCAAGATTTTATTTATTTTTGTTTTTCATTTTCCGCAATTTAATTTTTTCGTAGAATTATAAATAAAATTACTAGACTTGACGGTGTTTATTTTTATGGTTTGTAGGTGAAAAAAATGAAGAAAAGGAGTCTCGATTAGGTTATGCACGCTTCCCCATGCCAGGAACGCCGTTCGGGGTCGTAACTTTCATCAACGGGACGGAATTAAGAATTACGGAGAAAAGTCAAAATCCGCCTAAACTTGGTCAACCACGATCGGGGTTGGTGGCCTTGATCGGGGACGCAACTTTTTCCGGAAAAAAAAAAATAAAAAATTTTAAAAATTGCCTAATCACTTGCAAACATCATTCCTTCTTCAAATTTTCAATTTTGTGCCTTTTTCTTGAATTTTTGACAAATGGAAGAGTCCCCCGCATACGTCCTAGCTTGGGGGGAAGCTAGCAAGTCTAGTAAGTTTTATTTGCTTTGCATTTTAGTTTATTTTTCGCAACCCATTAAATATGACCCCTTGTCCTTCTTGTTTTGTGCTTTGAGCCATTTTTATGGTTTAATTGGGTAATTTAATTGTTGGCACATTGAGGACAATGTTGTGTTTAGCTTGGGGTGGATTGCATTTGCATTGTAATGTAGTTTGCATGTAGTGTAGAAAATTTGAAATTTTTTGAGAGAAATTTGTGCTTTTTGCTTGCTTTTAGCCTACTTTCCATCTTGCTTATCCTAATGATAGCTATTGGCTAATGATTTGTTCTTATATGTTGGGATAATAGCTACATGGAGATGTCTTGACATAGTAGGAGGGAGATGAAAAATTAAGCAAATTGGCTTGATCTTGACTATTAGCAAGCTACAAATTGGTAAGGTGGGTGTCTTTAAGCCTAAACAATTGACAATGTTATTATTTCCGAGTTTAACATGAATATATATTTACAATTGCATGTGTGACCTGACTCCCCTAGACTCATTTTATCATATATTTTACAACGTTTTATTTGCATAACCAACCAACCAACCAACAACCGATAAACCGACCTCGATAGAATTCAATCCATAACAATAACTTGTTTAGCAACCTCCCGTCTCCTTGTGGTTCGACCCCTATTACTACATTTATTTGTGTTTAGGGAATTTATCTTTGCATAGGTGTGCGATAGCCTATCAAATTTTGGCGCCGTTGCCGGGGAGATGGTTTTGTTTGCTATTAGTTGTTGAATTTTATCTTGTTTTATTTTGTCTCGGGGAACACTTGTTCCTTGAGATTCATCTCACCATTTTCTTGTAATCTTAGTGCCTATTTTTGTAGGTGATAAAGCTATTGGCCTTTTATAATGAATGACGAATTCATTCCACAACCCAATGATGAGCCTTTCCATGACTATTATGCTCGATTTTACTACTACCGCAACACTAGACTCATTTCATTTGGGTATTTCCTTCATTGGGATTACTGGGGTCGTCTCGTGCTTGATGGCATGAATCTCGAGACCCGTGAAAAGGTTCTTAACTTGAGTAATGGGAGTGTCTACTACATGGATTGGCCGGAGCTTTGGAATTTCTTTGAGTTCATGGCTTGCGAAAGTCGGGAGGTAGCTTGTCAACAAAGTTCATCGTCGAGTCTTGAAGAGGAACTCTATGCGATTCTGGCTCAAAGCAAAAAAGTGATCAAAGAGATGCAAGAAAGAAGTGAGCAATTCACCATTACGTATGCTCTTCCACCCACCCAATGTGAGTCTTTTGCAACTAATAATTTAGAATTATTGGAATATGATGATGATGGTCTAAATTTTTCTTTTAAAGTTCCGCATAACATCACTCCGATTGACCATTTAGAGACTCATGACATTGACCTTGTAGTAGATGACACCCATGTCATGGACGATGTTGGGCCCATTTTTAATGAAAAGGACGAGGTTTTACCCGAGACCTTAGAACCCTTTACAAATCCTTCCATGGAGGATATAGTGGATCCATTAGAAGTAGATGGTGGACTATGTGACATAGAAGATAATAGGGATGAAACCCCCAATTTGTTGGAAAATGTGTCCTCAACAATAGTGCGATCACATGATTTAATTTCATAATTAAATCTCATATTAAGAATACGTGAGGGATGATTTATTATATAATCAACTGATCATCATTAATCGGTAATGATTGGCTGACTAGAGTTTAACATTACTGTCGTATGACGGTGGTGGTCAGTTGATCCCTTAGGGTCACACCTAAAGCACAACTCCCTTAACGGATAAATTGATTAATTGTATGACGATACAAGGTACTCAATTCCTTAAAATTGAACAATTTACTTGTGAGAGAGAATGTTGATATCTTATTGTAATGGAATTAAATAAGATTTATTTTAGTAATAAAAATGCTTTATTACTTAAAATGTTTGTTGTTTGAGAAACAATAGAGATATGAATGAATGGTTAATTATAATTACAAGATGTTGCGAATTATAATTAAATGACCTATTTTATTTATGTGATCAAGTATCACTAGTCAATTTGTTGTATGTAATTTAATTAATTTGTAAAATGATATTTATGTGATAAATATGCATTAAATTAATTAATAACATGTAAATTACTATATGTCACATATTGTATGACAAATGACAAATTGATAAAATAAAATGGTAGTCCATTTTATGGAGGATGGACCGAATGGAGGGTATATTAGGGGTGTGAGGATGACATTATTTTATGAGATAAATATAACATAATCATAGCTAGTATACTAGCTTACACACCTAATGCATTGTGAAGACAAAAAGAAAAAGGCAAAGATGCCTTCTTTGGCCTCTTCTACCCGGCCTCACCTCCTCTTATGAGGACTTTTGTTCTCATTTTTACTTCACTCATTCATTCATTTTTCCTCCACGTGCAAAAACTCTTATATTCTCATCCCTCTAAAACAAGGTTTTTAGATACACAAGCATTTGTTCATCCATTCTAATATCACAACAAAATTACTAGTGTAGTAGTAGTAATAATATTAGAATCATTTTAAGGATACTAGTTTATTAATCTAGTTAATTAGTATACTAGTTTAAGGGACAAGTCTTGGGTGCAATCTAAGGAGGATTTCTACTTTGGGATCTTGTAGGATCATCCAACACATTAAGCTCAAGAACAAGTGAAGGAAGTTGACCTTACTTGTGCCCTATATTTCGAACCATCTCACAATGTAAGGGACATTGTTTTTCTCATAAATCTTTCATTTAGTTATGCATGAACTAGATCTAAAGAACATATAATTAAGAAGTTAATTAGTTCACTATTAGAGGAGTCTAATAATAGGTATATGAACCCAACAAGTGGTATCAGAGCATAAGGATGTTGCATGCATAATCGGTTATTGTTTTTCCGAGTTAAAATGTTAACATATAAAACTAAAATTTGAGTTTTATGAAGATAAAGCCACGACAATTTTTGCATGTTATATATTCTGGTCCTAAAAATTTTTTAGGTCATTTTTATGATTTATGAAAATTTATCACTCATTTAATAATTTTTAGTGATTATATTACATTTTTATGAGTAAAATGAACTTTTATTCACTAAAATGAATTAACCTTCACTAATGGCCGTGGTATTTTAGTATGACCTCACATGAATATTTTATGTATTGCATGTAAAATATCATATTAATGTGATTAATATTTCATGATTTATGAATTTTTAGTGTAAAAATGGCATAAATAGAGGTTAAAATGACTAAAAATGGTTAAACTTATTCTCTGGCCTTAAAAATTTTATATGACCTCACATGCATATTTTACAAGTAGTCTGTAAAATCTCGTATTAATTGAATTAATATTACATGATTTATGATTTTTATGAGATAAAAATGGATTAAAAGAGGTAAAATGGTTAAAAATAGTTAAATTTTGAACTAGGCCATGAACCTTTAATATGTTATCACATGCATAATTTAAAGAGTGTATGTAAATTTCGAGATTAAATGATCTCATTTAGCATGATTTATGAATTTTTAGTGTAAAAATGGCATAAATAGTGACTATTTTAGCATAAATAGCTAAAATGAATTGCATGGCATGAAAAATTAATTTAGCTTGCATAAATATCCCCCTAATTAGATCTAATGTTTTAAAAGTTATTGGATTAATTTTTGGATACTTTAGATGTTTTATGAGATAAAACCGATAAAATGCAACTATATTTTCTCAAAATTAATTCGAAAATTTTAACCATGATTTTTGACATTATGAGTGTCATGGAATTATTCCTGAATGTTCAAAAATTTAAAATTTAAATTTTGAAATTATTGTAATTTAATTTTGATTTATTTCATATATATATCATAATTTTAAAGTCAAATATGAGCATAAAAATTAAATCAAGTTGAATTACTGTCAAAAATTGAGTGATGACTAATTTTTGAGTCCTAAGAGTGTTAGCATAATTAACTTGAGCTTAGATGTGATTTAAGTGTTAATTTGCGATTTTAAAAGGGTTTATTATCACGCATTTCCATAAAATCGGGTTATATATACGACATAAGGTAAATAGGGCGATTTGGCACATCATTTGGCATGTTAGGTACATATTATAATGCTGCATATTTCAATTGTTGAATGTCTTTTATTTATATAATTGTGAATTATGTAATTTTATCTTAGTATGGCCTTAGTTTTAATCGATATTACCCGTAATGAAAGGGAATATTGATTCGGTTGTAATTTAGTATGATCTCGTATCACTTTTATTTTTACTAGTTTTTCCATTTTAGAAATGTATAATAGGAATAGCTTTGTATTTTTATTATTATTTGTAATTATGGAGTATCTTCAAAGACGGTGCCATTCGGAAAGGTGATCCGACGAAGACGGAGTTCTTGGAAGGCGTGCCACTTGAAGATTTGATGCGAGTCCGTTTCGTGTTCACAAATTAAGATGTGGTCGTTGGGTCACGGTCGAATCAAAACACAATTTATAGCTTCACAAACAACTCTACAATTAGTAAAGAGGCAAGTAAAGGTCGGATCCCAAGGGACGGGTATTGAAATGAGATTTCTATTGCAACTAGTGGTGTCTAAGGGGTGTCACAAATTGGGTTGATGTAGAAGGTTACTAAACTAAAATAGCAATGAAAATAAACAAGCAAGATGAATTAAAGGGGTGTAAACAATTGATTAAAGGCACTAGGGTGTCATGGGATCATAGGGGAATCATGGGAATTGATCATACAAACATGTTCTCAAATTATAAGCAAGCAATTATTGTTATGATGGATTGAATTGGGTTATATCTTACAATCCTAGGAAAGTTTGGGTCCCGGAGCATAATCGATTAGATTGTACAACACCTACAAGTCTTCTTAATCTTCCCTACTCAACAACATGCATGGTCTAATGAGACTCGAGTTGGGTTATGTCTTACAAGTCTCATTGAAAAGATAGAAGATGATAGTAAATGCAAGGATTCATAGGCTTAGCATTTCATCAAATATAACATGTGCATGAGTTGAGATCAAAACAAGCAAGCAAATAAAACATGAAAGCATATTAAATTAAGCATGAATCATTCCCCATGTTGGTTTCCCCTAATCACCCATTAACCCTAGCTAAGAGACTACTCACTCATTATCATGTTGATCATGCTAGCAAGGTTGTCAATCATACCAACAATATGAAACATGATGAATAAATGAAAGTAATTAACAATAATTAAAAAGGGATTAAGAGATTATACCTACTAATGATTCCAATAATAAAGCAAAGATAAAAGAAGTACTTGAATGCTTGATTGAGAGGTTGTCAATCTCCCAACAATAACCCAAATAATCTTCAATTACCCAAAATAAAGGGTGAACAAAAGAGAGATTAAAGAACTAAAACTTGGATTAAAACTTGATTAATACTTGATTACCATATTAAAGAGAGATTTGATTGATATTAACTACACTAATTATTGATAAGAAGAACATGCTCCTCTAATTAGACTAATGGGGTATTTATAGTGGAAATTAGGGAGGATGCATTAGGGTTAACTAAGGGCTAAACTAGTAATTACACTTTTTAGATTGAGAAAGGAGGAGCCGGTATTTTTCGAGAGAAGGGCTTCTTTCTTCGTAGCTTGGAGAAGAGAATTCGTGCTGGAGCCGAATCCGGGCGGAATAAGGTCGGGACGGGCGGATTCTGGCGTTGGAATCCAAGCGGATTCAAGGGAATCCGGGCGGATTGTGGAGGTGGAATCCGAGCGGATTAGAGCAAAGCCGCTCGGATTGTGCAGCTGCGGGACGGACGGATTGGTGACAATCCGCTCGGATTGTCACTCAGCAACATATCTTCTTCTTTTCTTCCCTTTTCTTCATAAATTCCTTGGGGATTTCCTTGGGGACTCAAGGATCTTTCTCAACATTGCTCTTCTACTATAATATGTACAAAGGCCTTCTAATCTTGTCTCTCCTGGATGCTTGGTCATTGTGTTCGATCAATTTAGTCTCGTTTTGCCATGAAAATGCAAGATTCTTACTCCTTTCCTACCAAGGGATCAAAATCTCAAAGAATATGCAAAACAAAGAACTAAAGATAAGAAATTACCCAAATATGCACTAAAAAGCATGGGAATAAGGCTAATTCGGGGGCTAAATATGCGCTAATTATGGTCACATCAAATATCCCAAACCGAACCTTTGCTCGTCCCGAGTAAAGAGGTGACAAAGACTAGGACCAATACTAACCTATCCTAATAAATAGCCGATATGAGACAATTAGCGGGTCTCACTCCGCCCCTTCAACTCACAACAAGACAACCATGAGGTAGGATGCCTTCTTGCAAGGCAAGGTGGGTCTTGCCAAAATGGCGACACATCCAAACATTAAGCACATAAAATCACATAATGGATGCATCTACAAAAAGAATAGCCACTTCCTCATCAAGTGGCGGAGGCACTAAAGAGGAACAAATTTAAGAGCATGTAATCCTGCACAAATACTAGTTCAACAAATTACTAAGTCTAAGAGGATGGCACTAAATCACCTCCAAATGGTGTTAAACTAGACTACTTTCGTCCTCAATTTCCAAATGCTTTCGTCAAGAGCGATCGGATGGTGGTGGAATGACGATCCCTATGATGCTAGTAGCATATGACATGACAAGTCTCGAATTCTCTACAAAAGTAAAGGTCATGGATCGTCCCAAACTCGACCAAGTGGCTTGACAAAAGGCTTTTTGGGAATGAAATGCTCAAATCTTTATTCACAACGGGTGGATATGACTAGTATTCAAAATTGTCCTCATTTCACTTTCACATTTCAAAAATTTTAAGATGGGGTTTGTCCCTTCCGGGCTAGTGTCCTTTGCTTTCGCCAATCGCTTATTAGGCAACCGGTTAACCTCTAGACAATAGCTTTTCGGGGTGATAGTCACTCTGTCTCTGGGCGGCCGAATTCACAACCGTATGGGGGCCCAATTCAATGGATCCCGCACCAAAGCACATCGAAGTGGTACGCCTCCATCAAAACAACTTAAATTTCTCAACTTTCAACAATTCACAACATTTGAGGTTTCCTTGGCATTACATTACTTCCACATGACAAAATTTCTTTGAAATGAGCACTTCAAGCTGATTGATAGAAAATATTTTTGGGTTGCCTTACCACAAGGTCAAACAAGGTCACCTAGACAAGTTAACCAAGTCAACATCGCATCACGGGGTTGGATAGGTGACTCAGATGCAAACCCTTGACTAGGCTTTGGGTCATGGGTCAAAAGACACTAGTATGACACTATATAGGGTGTTTTACAAGCATTCTAGTAGGCAAAGTCTTAAGTTGAACAAGTATTTGTAATGGCTTAGTTGCTCTTGTCAAAGTTCCTAAATAGGCATTTTTCAAAACATTTCTAACATGCAACTACATGCCATGATGCAACTAATATAAACATCCTAGTGCAAGTGATTCTATCAACTAATATGACATATAAACTAAATGCAAGTCCTAAGTTCACATTGTTATACCGCATCAATCAAAATAAAGCCACATAGTCATCAACATAAAGAGGAAAAAGGATATTGGAAAGATCATACCATGCGGTCTTCAATATCCTCAAGTCTCGGATGTGGCGTAGTCAATCAATGTGAACAAGGATAGAACAAACACAATATATACAAGACAATATATACAAGACTACAAAAGGAAATAAACATGTTTTTGGGTTTTCAATTTTCAAATTTTTATGATTTTTGAGATTTTTCAATTTTTTTGGATTTTTGAATAAGAGTTAAATGTTAGAATTCCCATCCCCACACTAATATGGGCATTGTCCTCAATGGCCAAAATGATGGAAATTATGCAAAGATAATGCATGATTTCTATACTAAATGCAATCTATCCTAAGCTACACTACATGATGCATGGTTTTGTTACGACGGAGAGGATAATTTAGATTACCTCCCGTTGTGTATGCATTAACTTCCCCAAACCGAGTGAAACACTATTGCTAATGTCCAAGGATGGGTGTAGTTCATGCACACACTATGCTATGCATGAAACTAATTTGTCATTTTGGATTTTGAAAATGGGAACAATAAAATGAGAACACCTCAATGGTACCGAGGTGTGAGTCCTCTAATGGTGTTAGGACTACTCCAACAATGATCAAAATTATATTTAAAACAAAGAGAGAAATAGACAAACCATGAGAGGGTAGGAGTATCCAAGGCTTGCTAATCTTCCATCATGCTATCACCATCACTTTCCTCATTAGAGGTGGCCACATTGCCACTTCCCTTGTCATTTGCTTTTTCACTTTCTTCCTCATCTTGCTCATCATCATCTTCACCATCCTTTTCTCCTTCACTTGCTTCTTCATCAATGTTATCATCAACTTCTTCATCATTACCAACAACCTCATTGTCACCCAAAACGACCCTAGATGCACCCGGAAATAGGACTTCTCTATCCGCCCAACTAGGCAAAGGACAAGATGGATCAAGTAGTCCTTGCCTAGCTAAGTGTAGGAGGGGTGGATATTGAGCCAAGTAAGCATTTTTCCGATCTTCAAAGGCTTGCTTGTGCATCGCTTGCATGAGAAGAGTCACATAATCTTTTCTAGCTTCAACTCCTTCCGGCTTGAACTCTTCATACTCAAATAGGTAAGGTGGTATGACAATGGAAGAGGAGGGCATTTCAAGATCACCCTTTTGTTGTTGAATAATATACTCGGCCTCTTTAGAAAGGGGAAGTAGATAATTGGTCCGGTGGACGCTTAGACGACAAATCTTCGAAGGCAAGGTGAACGATCTAGCTTCACTAGTGAGCCATCCATACTTAGTGTCAAGGGGGTTATGGGCAACCCACTTGAACTTGTGTATCATAGTATGCATAACAACAAGATGGCCACCCTCTTTTGCTTTGTACTTGTTATCCTTATTGAAGTTAGGATCAAAGTGCTTAGCTAGGATAGTGACTAGGCCGCCATTGACAATAACGGTTGTGCCCTTCTTCCCACAATCAATGTTGAGCCATCTATCTACCAAGAGCCTCAAAGAATTGTAAGGCTTGGTGTGTACTCTTCCAATGTTCAAACCCGATTCAAGGAGAATAAAATCAAGTTTGGTGAAATGGTTGGTATCTTTCCTTGCAATTATGGTGTTTCCCACGACCTTGTGCCATACTCTTATGCCCGGATGGTGGACCAAAAGAGCACGACTCGCATGAAAGTCCTCAAATTTCTTCCCGGAGATTGCCTCCCAAAGAGGTTCGGGGTTATACTTTCCATAATTCTTAAAATAACGCGGTTCATCACTAAGACCCAAAATTTCACTCAATTCCCTAAAGGTAATGCGTCTACTAACATTAGCTAGACGAAACTCGAGATTCTCCCTATTCTCAACTTTGGTGACTTTCAAGGAACTCAAAAATTCCAAGGTAAGGGAAGGGTATGTCAATTCCTTTGTTTCAAACAATTTCTTCAACCCTATGGCATTGAAAAAGGTTCTAGTTTGCTCAAGAACACCCAATTTTTCTAAGGTATCTTCACATATAAATTTGGTGGATTGTAATGACTTCATAGCAAACTTGACAAAGGTATTTCTATGGGTATCGGAAATAAAAGTTACCTCCGGATAATGCAAAAGTTGATCAATTTCCGGAGTAGAAGGTGTTGTTGCTCCCATAGAAGGTTGTTGTTGTTGTTGCACTTCCAAGTTTGGTGTTGCTACCACCATATCCAATGCTTTCTTTGTTTGAAGAGCCTTTTGCCTTTGTGAGAGTGCCTTAGCCTTTGGTGCCTTTGTTGCTCCCTTAGTCCTTACCATTGATGAACTAACCAAGAAAAGAATGAAAAAAAATCCTCAATTTGTAGTATACCCAAATCGATTTGAAGGTGAAAGGCTTTGCCTTTATGAAATCAAAAATCGACTCAAAGGTTGAAGATTTTGTGCTTGGTTTTGATTTTTATTGAAGAAGGAGTGATTGATTTGTTGTTAGAAGGATGGTTTAATTTGATTTTGGTGAATGTTGTTGAGGGTTTTTGTTTTTGTGATGGAGAGGATGAGGGTTTTGATGTTGTGGGTAGTGTTTATGAATGAATGAATGAATGAATGAAGGTGGGAGGGGTTTTAAAGAGACCGAAATTTTCGAATCTGCAGGAGCAATCCGTGCGGATTCTGCCTAATCCGTGCGGATTCTGCTCTTTCTGGGCTTTACAAAACTCGCCTAAAGACGGGCGGATTCGGTGGAATACGCTCGGATTTGCTTGACACGGGACGGGCGGATTTGCCTGAAGACGGACGGATTTCAGTCCAGGAAATTTTGCTTGTTTTCCTCAGCTGCAAAGACGGACGTCTTTCTTTCAAGACGGGCGGATTCTTCAAGACGGGTGGATTCTTGCTCAGGACGCCCGGATTCGGTCACAGTTAAGAAATTTTCAAAATTCAGCTCAGTTCAGGACGGGCGTCTTTTCTGCAGTACGCTCGGATTACTGAAGACGGGCGGATTCTCGTGAATCCGCTCGGATTGTACCCTTTGTACCCGGATTCAGTTCCATCCGTGCACAATGCATTTCCCTTACCATTCTTCCATTCTTTCTTCAAGTCTTGTGTTCTTCATTGTGGGGGCACTACTAGGCATGGATAGCCTAGGCAATTGTCATCCCCATACTAAGCTAAAAGCACTACACATCAATTGAAATTGTTAGTCCCTCCCTCACTTCTCTCAAACATGACAATTATTTTGATCAAAGTAAATAAAAATCCAAAGATGACAAAAATGCAATACAAGAATTGAAATGTAAGTTAGGGAGTTAGAAATATTTACAAGTGGTGGTTTAGGGAGGACTCCACCAAACTCTAATTCTTGATGAGATGTCAAGGGGGCATGTCCAAGGTGTTGTTGATGTTGCTCAACACCTTGAAGAAGTAATCAAAGGCTTGTTCATTATCATGGTAGAGGTCTTCAATAGACCTTGGCCTTTGTTGTTGGTCTTGATCGATGGCATTACCAATGTAGGGATTAAAAATCCCTTCAAATTCGTCGTCCCAAAGACCACAAACTTCATTAAGTTGATCATTGAAAATCTCTTGCTTAGATGGAGACAACTCTCCCAATTTCTTCTCTTGGCCAATGAGGCCATCCTCTTCTTCCTTGATTGATTTTGATGAGCTTTGAAAGCTCTCCTTGTCACAATTCACTTGCTCTTTGAATGGAGCATCTTCAATTTTCTTCTTCCATTGGAGTTCCGATTTCTTCCTTTCATCCTTTCGGCTATAATGATCAATCATGAAACATGGTTCATGCAAACGAGGAGCTCTCATAGTCTTGTCAAGATTAAAAGTTATGCTTTCATCTCCCATTTCTAGAGTGAGCTCACCATGTTTCACATCAATCACCGCACCCGCGGTGTGTAGGAAAGGTCTTCCAAGGATAATTGGAATGCTGGAATCTTCCTCCATATCAACAATGACAAAGTCCACCGGGATGAAAAACTTCCCAATTCGCACGGGGACATCTTCCCATATCCCTAATGGTGTCTTCGTCGATCTATCGGCCATTTGGAGTGTGATGTTGGTGCATTTAAGCTCTCCCATCCCTAACCTTTTACTCACCGAGTACGGCATGACACTCACACTAGCCCCTAGATCACATAAGGCTTTGTTGATCGTTGTGTCGCCAATGGTACACGGTATTGAGAAGCTTCCCGGATCCTTTAACTTTGGAGGTGAACTCCCTTGAAATATTGCACTACTCACCTTAGTGAAGGCGATAGTCTCAAGCTTCCGGATCGACTTCTTCTTTGTGAGGATATCTTTCATGTATTTCGCATAGGCCGGCTCGTGATTGATTAATTTCGTGAAAGGAATTGAGACTTCCAAATTCTTCACAATTTCCATGAACTTTCCATGTTGATCATCAAATTTGGGCTTGGCTTGACGACTTGGAAAAGGAAGTCTAATCACAATGGGCTCCTTCTCCTTGGCCTTGTCTTCATTTTTCTTTGAACTTTCTTCTTTTGATGATTCTCCATCTTTGGAGTTTTGCACAATTTCTTCCTTTTCACTAGCTTCCACAACTTCATCCTCAACTTGCTTCTTCGGTGCTTCATACCTTGTACCACTTCTCAAGTGAATGGCACTAACGTTTCATGTCTAGGGGATTACTTTGAGGTGGTAATTGCCCCTTTTGTCTTTGTGAGCTTGAAGATGCTAGTTGAGTCAATTGTGTTTCCAACATCTTGGTGTGAGCTAGAATGTTGTTGATAGTGGTTTCCTTTGCTTGGCTATCTTTTTGCATTTGAGTGAAAAATTCTTGTTGATTCTTTTGCATTTGGAGGACCGCTTTTTGGACATCAAAGCCTTGGTCATTTTGGTGATTGTATGGATTTTGATTTTGGTAACCTTGGTTTTGATTGAAAAAGGGTCTTTGATTTTGGTTTCTCATGGGTGGTGGAGTGTATGTTGTTTGAGGGTTTTGAACATTTTGGCTTTTGTATGAGAGATTTGGATGGAATTTGGTGTTTTCATTGTAAAAGTTGGAATAAGGGGTACCACTCTTGTATGCTTGGAAAGCATTCACTTGTTCATTTGTTCCCCTACATTCACCTTGGTCATGTCCCAAAGTTCCACAATTCTCACATATCCCACTTGGGTTGATGAGGATGCCGTCATGGCATTAACATGATGCTTTGATGATTTTGAGTTTTCCTCAAGTCTAGCCATAACTTGTTCAAACTTCAAGTTGATTGTGTCAATGTGAGCACTAAGTTGAGCACCCAATTGAGTAACGGAGTCCACTTCATGCTTTCCTCCTCTAGTAGCCTTGCGAGGTCTACTATATTGTGAGTTATGGACCGCCATTTCCTCAATCTTGTTCCATGTTTGATTGTCATCAACTTCGGTGAACATTCCATTCGATCCCATATTGAGAATGTTCCTAGAATCTTCATATAAACCATTCCAAAATTGTTGTACCAAAAACCATTCGCTAAGTCCATGGTGAGGACATGAGCGACAAATTCCCTTAAACCGCTCCCAAGCTTCATACAAAGACTCTTCATCCCTTTGCTTAAAACCCGTAATTTGAGCTCTTAGCATGTTAGTCTTTTCCGGTGGGTAGAATTTTTTGTAGAAAGCTAGAGCCAACTTCTTCCAAGAATCTATTCCGAGGGTGGCCTTATCAAGGCCCTTCAACCATTGCTTCGCGGTGCCGATTAAGGAAAAAGGAAATAAGACCCATCTAATTTGGTCTTGAGTCACGCCTGTTTGAGAGATTGCATCACAATAGTCACAAAAGGTTTTCATATGAGAATGAGGGTCCTCACTAGGCATCCCCCCAAATTGGCTCCTCTCAACTAATTGGATGAAGGCGGACTTGGCAATAAAATTTCCGGTTAGATGTTGCGGTGTAGGAGTACCATTTGGTAGATTCTCCTCGGTGGGTACGGAGTGTGACGAGAATTTAGGCATTGTAGGTGGATTTTGTGGGGTATTGTGTAATGGGTTCTCTTCTCCTTCTATTGCGAAAGGATTGACAAACTCACTAGTGGGTTGAACAACTTCACTAATACCTCTTATATTCCTCCTAACAAGTCTCCTATTGTTCGTCAAGGTTCTTTCGATTTCACGGTCAAAAGGTAACAAATCACCTTGTAACCTTCTAGACATGCAAAATATCAAACAACTCGAAAACAATTAGAACAAACCTTGAGGAGTTTTACTTCCCCAAGGCGAAGAAAGACACAACTAATAAAAAGAAATCTAAATCAAGTAAACACCGTCCCCGGCAACGGCGCCATTTTTGATGCGAGTCCATTTCGTGTTCACAAATTAAGATGTGGTTGTTGGGTCACAGTCGAATCAAAACATAATTTATAGCTTCACAAACAACTCTACAATTAGTAAAGAGGCAAGTAAAGGTCGAATCCCAAGGGACGGGTATTGAAATGAGATTTCTATTGCAACTAGTGGTGTCTAAGGGGTGTCACAAATTGGGTTGATGTAGAAGGTTACTAAACAAAAATAGCAATGAAAATAAACAAGCAAGATGAATTAAAGGGGTGTAAACAATTGATTAAAGGCACTAGGGTGTCATGGGATCATAGGGGAATCATGGGAATTGATCATACAAACATGTTCTCAAATTATAAGCAAGCAATTATTGTTATGATGGATTGAGTTAGGTTATATCTTACAATCCTAAGAAAGTTTGGGTCCCGGAGCCGAATCGATTAGATTGTACAACACCTACAAGTCGACTTAATCTTCCCTACTCAACAACATGCATGGTCTAATGAGACTCGAGTTGGGTTATGTCTTACAAGTCTCATTGAAAAGATAGAAGATGATAGTAAATGCAAGGATTCATAGGCTTAGCATTTCATCAAATATAACATGTGCATGAGTTGAGATCAAAACAAGCAAGCAAATAAAACATGAAAGCATATTAAATTAAGCATGAATCATTCCCTATGTTGGTTTCCCCTAATCACCCATTAACCCTAGCTAAGAGACTACTCACTCATTATCATGTTGATCATGCTAGCAAGGTTGTCAATCATACCAACAATATGAAACATGATGAATAAATGAAAGTAATTAACAATAATTAAAAAGGGATTAAGAGATTATACCTACTAATGATTCCAATAATAAAGCAAAGATAAAAGAAGTACTTGAATGCTTGATTGAGAGGTTGTCAATCTCCCAACAATAACCCAAATAATCTTAAATTACCCAAAATAAAGGATGAACAAAAGAGAGATTAAAGAACTAAAACTTGGATTAAAACTTGATTAATACTTGATTACCATATTAAAGAGAGATTTGATTGATATTAACTACACTAATTATTGATAAGAAGAACATGCTCCTCTAATTAGACTAATGGGGTATTTATAGTGGAAATTAGGGAGGATGCATTAGGGTTAACTAAGGGCTAAACTAGTAATTACACTTTTTAGATTGAGCAAGGAGGAGCCGGTATTTTTCGAGAGAAGGGCTTCTTTCTTCGTAGCTTGGAGAAGACAATTCGTGCTGGAGCCGAATCCGGGCGGAATAAGGTCGGGACGGGCGGATTCTGGCGTTGGAATCCGAGCGGATTCAAGGGAATCCGGGCGGATTGTGGAGGTGGAATCCGAGCGGATTAGAGCAAAGCCGCTCGGATTGTGCAGCTGCGGGACGGACGGATTGGTGACAATCCGCTCGGATTGTCACTCAGCAACATATCTTCTTCTTTTCTTCCCTTTTCTTCATAAATTCCTTGAGGATTTCCTTGGGGACTCAAGGATCCTTTCTCAACATTGCTCATCTACTATAATATGTACAAAGGCCTTCTAATCTTGTCTCTCCTTGATGCTTGGTCATTGAATTCGATCAATTTAGTCTCGTTTTGCCATGAAAATGCAAGATTCTTACTCCTTTCCTACCAAGGGATCAAAATCTCAAAGAATATGCAAAACAAAGAACTAAAGATAAGAAATGACCCAAATATGCACTAAAAAGCATGGGAACAAGGTTAATTCGGGGGCTAAATATGCGCTAATTATGGTCACATCAAGATTCAAGGGACCAAAGGAGTTGGTTTCCTAATATGTAATAGATTATTTGATTTTCTATTTTTAGGAAGGCCATAATAGGAAATTTTATTATTGCTCTGCATTTCTTTTAATATGTTACATGCATTGCCAAATCGCCATAACAACTTATGCATATCATATCGAGTCATCGACCGTGTCAATTATAATGATCGTAGTACACCACTTTAGTTCACTTAAAATGTGATAGATAATAAATTGACAAGACCTCTCACATTTAATAATTGAGAATTAGCCTTACCAAATAGTAGAAACCATGAATCCCAATTTCATAAGGAAGTAGATTCGGCTCACCGGGGTACTAAACTTGTTACGTTGAGTAAGTGGGTAATAAAATGTTATTACATCGAAATTTGGATTGAACTCAACGGAAGTATTCGTGACCGTAGTCGCATGTGTTCCAGGCTAAAGATGAAAATTAGAGTAATTTTTATCGACAGAGAGTTCTAGAAGTAGAATCGATTAAGAGGTTAATCCACCGAGTTATATTAATAAGGGATGACTTGGCTCACCGTACCCGTATTAATATGAATTTGGATCTCGGAATCATTTACAATAGTTGGGTGGAGGTCACTATATAAATGTTAAAACTTGTTTAAAATGTTTACAAGTATTGTCAAAACGATAGATGTTCATTAATTCCTTCACTTCCTATTTTGTAGTCAAAATCGTTTTATCAATTGCAATGGCAACTCCAATCACATCCGCAACCACTAGTTCCAACACGCTCACCAATGTGTCATAGCTCCGATCCTTCATGGATCGATGTAAGTTAGAAAAGAATGGGTCCAATTTCGCCGATTGGGATGCACAACTTCGCTTGGCCGCGGAGGGTGACGACAAGCTTCGTTACCTTACCGAGGCATCTCCCATCGAACCTAATTCTAGGTCCACCTCTGCTGCTAGGCAAGCCTATGAGGTTTACCAAAAAGAGTCGGTGGCGATCAAAAATGTGTTGATCTTTGCAATGGAGGCCG
The DNA here is from genome assembly GCF_048544455.1 of Silene latifolia. Classification (NCBI taxonomy): domain Eukaryota; kingdom Viridiplantae; phylum Streptophyta; class Magnoliopsida; order Caryophyllales; family Caryophyllaceae; genus Silene; species Silene latifolia. Next base: position 160,110,624 of record NC_133536.1, on the reverse strand, counting down.
AACTCCAAATAAGTGCTATAAAGATTAGCACCGCTCATGAGATCTATACGAAACTTGTGACCATGTTTTCACGAGCTGCAAGAATCATTCAATATGAGGCGGCATCCGCATTCTTTGATCTCAACATTAAGGAGGGCCAAAAAGTTAGTCCTCATGTGCTCAAGTTGATGGAGCATGTTGAGACCTTAAAAATGCAAAAGGTAGAGATTCCCGAGGAACTCGTCATTGATCGAATTCTTCACTCCTTAAACAAAGTTAAGGCATATGTTCAATTCAGGGTGAATTTTAATATGCAAAACAAGAAAGTTTCCCTTGATGAGTTGCACAAAATGCTTATGTAAGCCGAAAGGGACATGGGGCTAAGTGTTAGCACCACCAAGGATGTGCTCAATGTTAATCATAAGAGCAAAGGTAATTTCAAGAAAAGTGGGAACAAGGGAAAGAAGCGAACTCCCAACAGGAACAAAGCTAAAGCTTGTGAAGCTAGTTCCTCCAAGCCCAAGTACAGTGCCTCATCCGGGGACAAGTGCCACTACTGTTGTGGTGTTGGACATTGGAAGAGAAACTGTTCAAAATATTTGAGCGATATTAAGGCTGGAAAGGTTATTCTAGTAGGTATATAACTATCCCTATCTTTTATGTTTCGATCTCAACTTTGCTATGTTAATAAAAGTTGTGATGATTGCCCTTTTTTGTAATTAGGGCATCCTAGGAAGGACAAGGGCAAAGAAAAGCAAGCCTAGAAGATCTTGAGGGAAGCTAGAGGTAGCCGCCTGATACGTGCATTTTATATAGTCTTTTTAGCCTACTTTATGCACGTATTTCTATGCTTTTATCGTGGTTTTATGCTACGAAATGCCCCGGATATGCTACTTTGGTGTATTTTGTCTTAATTGCAGGGATGAGCCATAAAGTAGTAGATTCGAGCCTTTTACCATCCGTTTAGCATGCATTTGGAGGAAGAGTGAATTTGGAGCGGGAATGTAGCTATTTTGGGATGCGCAAAGAAGAAAGATAGCTAGGCGAGCAAGGGAAGAACTTCAAATTGCTAGTGCCTAATTTGGAGAGCCATATCTCGAGTTCTACAACTGATATTCAGGTTATTCCAATTGGAGATGAAAGTTCGTCCTTTTAGCTTTCCAATGCCACCGGAATCACCCTGTTTGACCAAGTAACGAAGAAATGGCAGCCATTTGAAGTTTGGTGCGCGAAGCAGGAATTACGCGCTGAGAAGTGCTCGATCGAGAACTATTTCTATTCGATCGAGAGCCCATTTGCTCGATCGAGAGCTACTTCTTCTCGATCGAGTGATTAAAGGGAAAGAAGTCTTCGATCGAGAGGAATTGTTCTCGAACGAGAGGAATGCTAAGGAATATTGCTCGATCGAGCAACAATCTTTGACGGGCTTGGGCTTTTTAGCTTTATTTTCCGCAATTAGGTTAATAAATTCTATTTTCTTATAAATAGAAAAGTTAGGACGACATTTCTTCTCTCTTCTCTTCTCCCTCCCTCTTCACCTCTCTAATTACCTTTTCTTCGGTCACGGCTGCTGTTACTTTTGTTCTTTCATTTCCGGATCATTTATTTCAGTAATCCTTTCTTCCCTTTTCTCTTTTTAATTTAATTTAATGTTCATTATTTGTTTTTCCTTTATTTCTTGTTCTCCCTTAATTATGCATAGCTAATTCCCCTAGTATGTTAGGATTAGGGAAGCCGTGGTAGCGATGTTTTAATTGACTTATATAGATTAGTCTTGCGATAGGAATTGTATTAGGCAATTTAATTGTTATCCGGTCGAATGAATGCATGCAGGAGACCATAAATTTAGTTAACCCCGACCTAGATCGAAAGATTGGAAGGGAAGGCTTGCTTAATTTCCCCTCTCTAGTTTTCGAAGCGTTTTCTCTTTCTAATTTTTGAAGCGTTACTCGGCGTAACACTTTCTTTCAAGGTAAACAAACAAATTCTTCCCCCAACTTTTATTTGTTAAGTATTTGTTGCCACCATGTCTGCTGCTGATGCTCCGCCTAGTACCTCAACCCCGGGGGCGAACCGCCGCATCCTGATGAACAGGAGCCACTGGTTGTCACCCCGGTAGGGTTCGGAGGTCGCAAGTCGCCTTCTCCTGAAATTGAGGAGAAATTTTTGGAGGATTTTGATGATGAGGAGGAGGAAAAGACCCAATCTGATTCAGAGAGGCCGCATTACTTGTGGCACGGCGAAGCCTGCTCGATTAAACCTGATCGCGTTTGGACGAGCAAGTTCGCTCGTCTCGGGCCCGAACTTTTTGAAGACCATTACTCCTTCGGCAGGGGGTATAGAATTATTGTCCCCGAGGGTGATCAGCGATCTGTTGCCCTCCCGAAGGCTGTATAGGCGTGTATATTAGGCATCTGGAGTATGGACTCCGTTTTCCTCTTCATGAACGCGTCGCGGCCATAATCAAAGCCATGAATGTCGCTGTGGCACAACTGCACCCGTTGGCCATTAGGACGATTATTGGCTTCGTATGGTTTTGTCTCTTTAAGGGGGTGCCCCAACGGTGAACCTTTTCCGCCGACTCCATCATCTTCGGCTGTCTACCCTAGGCGGCACGGGGTGGTACAGCATGCAGACCGAGCCGGGTTATGTGACCGTCTCCAAGCTGACATCCTCCAAAGACTGGAAGGGGCGGTGGGTATATGTCGAGGTTCCGGAGGACTATCCACTGCCCCGGTCCTTCCAGCGCCGCTTCAATTTGCGCTGTGAGAGTCAGGGGGAGCATGAAAGATATGTCTCCCATAATAAGATTAAGATGGACGCCAAGAAGGTCTATCTTAAGGACGACGAAGTGCGGGCAATGAGCATGTTCGAGGCTGAGAGGGATGGCACGCCGAAGGGATAGATGCCTCCGACGCAGATCGTCCTTCAAGACGAGACGCTTTGTCACGTCGGCCTCATACCGGCCCTCAGCCAGGGTGAGTGGGGCTGGTATGAGGCCCACCTTTGCTTTTTATGGTTCTGTATTTGAGCCTTGGTTTACTTCTTTTGCTTAACTGTTGACTTTGTTTCTTGCAGATCGATTTGGCCGGGATCTCTCTGTCTCCATCCTAAACAAGTTGGGACTTGACCAGGACGGGAGAGTTGTTGAGCTGCACCTTAAGGCCGCGCCGCGTGATCGCAGACAGGCCCCGCACGAACTCATGGAGCAGGCGTTGAAGGCAATGGATGTGGGGGCGACTCAAGCAGAGATTGGCGGTAACGTGCCGCGCCGGAGACCAAAAACAACGTCTACGGCGGCTACGACGTCAACTCCAACTCGATCTCCAATCCCCACAGTCCAAAAGGATAAGGTGGTCGTCAATGTTGACGAGGACGTCACCGTTCTGGAGGGTCCTCCTCCTTCAAATAAGAGGAAAGAAACAACGCCTGCTGCTGCTGCTGTTACCGAGGCAGGGAGAGAGGAGGGGTCAGCCGGCCCTCAATCCAAGAAGGTCAGGACTGGTACGGATCTAACCCATGGCTCGGATTTAGCAGGTTCCTTATGCATTCCGATGACAAGGCTTTACGATATGTCGATGAATGTTGACATGGACGCTTTGTCTGGGTTTTTTATAGATCAGCCGTCGCCAGCTGTTGTTCTCACCGAACGGCAATTGGAGAAGCAGCCTGCGCAGACGGGCGACAAAAATGTCGCCGCCGACTCCTCGTCCGAGAAAGTTTCCTTCGTTCAGCTCAGGGCGGACGACATAAGGTTGGCAAAAAGGCTGGTGACGTGGGCTGAAGTTGCCGGCACTCATCTTCTCGAGCAAGAAAAGCTCGTGGCTCAAACTGCCCCTACACTCGAATGGCTTAGGCTTGAGCTTGCCGCTTCTAGGAAGGAGGCCGAGAAGACGAAGCGGGACTTCCTGGCCACCATGAAGGACTTCCTCGCTGAGCGAAAGCTTAAGGAGGACGCTGAGAAGGTGGTCCTGGCCGAGAGAGCCAAGGTTGAGTCTGCGTTGGCTGATGCCGCTAAGCTGCGGAAGGAGAGGAACAAGCTTGAGGGTGGTTACAAGGCCATGGTTGAGCAGAGGGAAATATGGAAGGCCCTGCATTTAGCCGAGGCGAAGGAGCATAAGGGCACAAAGGCTATCCTTGCTCAGAGGGAGAAGGATATTGAGATGCTGAAAACCGTTATCATCCCTGAAATGTGTGCCCGGTACCGGGACCAAGCTGAAGATGCTACCAGGGATGCGATTAAGGCCCTCCTTCCTGAAGGCACTTTTCCGTGGCAAGATTTTGACAAACTTCTTGATGAGAAGGCGGCTGCGGAGGAGGCCGCGGCAGAGGCGAAGGCGGCGAAGGCTGCTCAGGAAGCAGCGGCCAAGGCGGCCCATGATGCTAAGGTGAAGGAGGCTAAAGAGGAGGCTGAGAGGGCAAGGGCACGTGAAGCTGCCAAGTCGTCCTCTGGGCCGCCCACCGACGGTGATGCTGCTGCTGCTGCCGGTGGCGAGCAGCAACAAGCATAGGGAGACGGGCGGTCGTCACCGGACTCACTGGCCTTTCGACGACTTCACTGTTCGGGGCCAACTTTTGAGCCTTTCCTCCCTGCCATCCTTTTGGCGCTTCAATTCTGAATGTTGTAATTTTTGTTGTTCCTTCTCTCTCTTTTTTTTTTGTTTAAACTTTGGTAGGTTGAGCTTAGGCTACCCCTATGGGGACGGCCGTCGACTTTGTTTGTCTCACTTGTAAACATTTTTAATGAAGTTTGTTTATCTGCCTTCGGCTTGGCCGAGGCTTTGATCTCATCCTCCATTTAGTTGTCTTCTTACGTTTTTAAACATATTGAGCGCTTTTTCGTTTTTACCTTCGGCTTGGCCGAGGCAATTAGATTGCGTATCTCAACTTTACTTAAACTTTTTTAGCATATTGGTCGTGTCCTTTGCTGCACCCGAACAGGCCGAGGTAGCAAGATTCACGTTTCCCAATTTACTCAGCAACATGTTGGCATGTCGGTCGCTTCCTCCTCCACTCCCGGCTTTGGCCGAGGCGGTCAGATTTGCGCTTCCCAACTGTTGTTGTAAACATATTAGCATATCGGTCGTTTCCCCGTCACTCCCGGCTTTGGCCGAGGCAATCGAGGTTACGGCTCGACTGCATTCGTATCTATAGACATATTGATCGCTTCCTCTGCCATTCCCGGATTGGCCGAGGCAGTCAGATTTGCGTTTCTCAACTGTACTTATACGTTCTTAAGCATGTTGGTCGCTTTCACGAGTATCAACTGCATTTGTAGTGACTGCCCGGCTTTGGCCGTGGCGTCTACTTTGGTACGACTACGGAGGGGGCAAGCATTTCGACGGAAAACTTGGATCACTCTTCATTAGATATAATCACGCGTAGGGGTGCCCACAACGGTCTCGGACACCTCCGCCGCTATATGAAATATTTCCTAAGGTTGTCTGTGTTCCAGTGGCTCATTAGAGGCACACCCTCCATGTCTGTCAGCCGGTACGTCCCCGGCCTCATTTCTTCAACCACCGTGTAGGGTCCCTCCCAGTTGGCCGTCATCTTACCATGGATGTTTCCTTTGTTGGTTGCGGCCGACTTTCTCAGGACTAGATATCCTACTCTTAAGTCCCTTTTGTGGACCCTACGGTTGTATGCTCTTCTCATTCGGTTTTGATATACTGCCAAGTTGAGCCGTGCCGTATCTCGACTTTCTTCGACCAGGTCTAGGGAGGCTCTCAGGCCTTCTTGATTATCGACTGGGTTAAAGGTTTGCGTTCTGAATGTCGGCACCGCTGCTTCAATTGGTAGGACGGCCTCAAACCCATAGACTAGGTGGAATGGACTGTACCCTGTTGCTTCTTTCTCCGTGGTTCGAAGGGACCACAGGACGCCGGGTAGTTCATCAGCCCATCTTCCCTTTAGATCTTCAACCTTCTTCTTCAACCCGTTCAGTATTGTTTTATTAGCTGCCTCCGCCTGCCCGTTGCTCTGAGGGTGGCAGACGGAGGAGTATGCGAATTTGATACCGAGCTCTTCCAACCAATTCATCACCATGTCGCTCCAAAACTCTCGGCCTTGGTCAAATACAATGACTTGGGGCAACCCAAAACGAGTTATGATGTTCTCCCAAATCACTTTTCTTACGGCCGCCGTGGTCTTGGCAGGTACCGCGACAGCCTCGACCCATTTGGTGAAGTAGTCAACGGCGACGATCAGGTACTTCCTTCCTCCGGAGGCCGTCGGAAATGGTCCTAATAAATCCATCCCCCACTGTGCAAATGGTAGGGGACTAAGTACCGGTTGCAGGTCTCGGGAAGGTGCATGTATTACCGAAGCATGCATCTGACAATTCTTGCACTTCTTGGTTTTTGCCCTGGAATCTTTCAGCATGGTAGGCCAGAAGTAGCCGGCTCAGAGAGCTTTGTGGGCTAGCGTTCTCGCTCCCATGTGATGTCCGCAGATGCCTTCGTGAATCTCTGTCAGTATAAGCTCCGCGTCGGCTGGGCCGACACATTTCAAGAGTGGTCTTATTACGGACCTTCTGTACAATTCTCCTTCGAACACTAAGTACCTTGCAGCGATCCTTCTTATCTTCTGAGACAGACTGCGGTCCTCCGACAACTCTTTTATCAGCTTGTATTTCATTATCGGAATCATCCACGTCGTCTCGGCTTCGATTTCGCCCACCATGCCGACGGTCTCAGTGATGCTTTTAGCATTCCTGATGTCCACCAACACGGTTCGACTGACATTTGTGATGCTTGAACTGGCAAGTTTTGAAAGAGCGTCGGCTCGGTTGTTCTCAGACCTGGGGATGCACTGTATTTGGAAAGATTTTAATTTTGAGGTGTCAGCTTTTACCCTCTCTAGGTACCTTACCATCCCATCGTCTCGAGTCTCATACTCTCCTCGGATTTGATTAGTCACTAAGAGCGAGTTTGTCTTCAACACAATATGCTCCGCCCCGGCAGCTCTAGCTAACTCGACTCCAGTTATCACCGCCTCATATTCGGATTCGTTATTTGAGGCCGAGAAGGTAAACTTCAAGGCATACTCAAACTCGTTTTCGTTAGGGCTGATGATAAGGATGCCGGCTCCTGAGCTGTTCGCCGTGGAGGACCCGTCGGTATACACTTCCCACACGCCGGGATGTGATTCTTCTTGATATGTGCACTCGGCCGGGGAAGTACGCAAGCGCTTGCCCCTTTATCGAAGGCCTCGGCTTGTCGAATGCCACGGCCGGAGAGCTCTCTCACGCCCATTTGATAAGTCTGCCGGATTTTTCGAATTTTTCTAATGCTTTCTCCAATGGCTGGTCGGTTAAGACCGTCACGGGATGTGCGTTGAAGTAGGGTTTCAGCTTCCTTGCGGCAACGACGACGGCGAAGGCTGCTTTTTCGATTAGTGGGTAATTTCTTTCGGCGGCCAGCAGTGTATGGCTGATAAAGTAAATTGGGTGTTGCTGCTTATTTTCTTCCCTGGCGATTACGGCAGACCGACCATGGCCGAGGTAATCGCTAAGTAAAGATATAGCGTCTCCCCGGCGTCGGCTGGGACAGGGTCGGTAGTGTCAGAAGGTGGGCTTTCAGTTGCCTGAAAGCCGTGCTCTGTTCCTCCCCCCAGCTAAAGTTTTTATTCCCTTTCAGCACTTTAAAGAACGGAGTGCTCTTGTCCGCCGACCGAGAGATGAAGCGGGCGAGAGCCGCCATCCTTCCGGTCAGCGTCATAACCTCTTTTCGATTTCTCGGCTCCGGTAGGTCTAGTATTGCTTGGACTTTCTCCGGATTAGCATCAATTCCCCTGGCGCTGACAAGCACGCCGAGGAACTTGCCGGCTCGGACACCGAAGTTGCATTTCTTTGGGTTAAGCTTCATTTCATATTTCCTTAGTAAACAAAATATTTCGCTCAAATCGGCTAAGTGCTCGCTGTCAGACTTGCTTTTTACAATAACATCGTCGACGTAAGCCTAGATGTTTCGCCCTTTTTTTATCTTGGAACACTTTGTCCACCAACCTAGTGTAAGTTGCGCCAGCGTTCTTCAAACCGAACGACATCATTTTATACATGAATGTGCCGTGTATTGTGATGAATGCGCATTTAGGCATATCTTCCTCGGCCATGAATACCTGATGATACCCTGAGAAGGCGTCTAGCAGGCTTAGCATAGTGTAGCCTGCCGTGGCGTCAATTAAACTATCTATTCGAGGCAAGGGATAGCAATCTTTAGGGCACGCTTTATTAAGATTGGTAAAATCAACACACATCCTCCACGCCCCTGACGATTTCCTCACCATTACAACATTTTCTAGCCACTCAGGGTAAGTACAAGGCATGATAAAGCCCGCCGCTAATAATTTGTCTACTTCAGCTTTGATGGCCTCATCCTTCTCGGCCGAGGAGTTCCTCATCTTCTGCTTGACCGACCGAGCGGTGGAGAGTACGTTCAGCTTGTGAACGATCACCTCCCGGCTCACGCCTGGCATCTCGGCAGCTGAGTATGCGAAGACATCTTTGTTCTTCCTCAGCAGGTCTAGGAGATCAGCTCTGAATTTTGGCTCTAGGTCGGCACCGACAGTTACGGTGCGCCTTGGGTCAATTTCCACTTCCTCGGTCTCGGCTCCTTCGACCATGCCGACATTAGTATTCATCGGGTCGCCCTCCTGCTGCAAGGATGGGCTCCTCCCTTTCTCCGACTTCTTCGCCACTTTGAGGGATTGCATGTTGCACCACCTGGCAGACACTTGGATATTGACTATTTCATCTCTCTCGTCCTTTGAGACGAGCTTTTGTGCTTCCCCCCGGTCCGAGACGTACATCAATGTCAGGGCCCGGATGGACATCACTGCATCGGCCTCGCTCAAAGTGACTCGGCCTATGAGAACATTGTAGGCAGACGAACCATCGATAACCACGAACTCAGATAAAACATTTTTAGCCGCATCCGCTTGGCCGAACATCACCGGCAGTCTGATTGACCCCAAGGGTACCAGGCCGGCCCCAGAGAAGCTGTATAGCGGGTTAGTGCAGGGGCTCAGGCCTCCAATCTTCAGACCGAGATTAAGAAAGCACTCCCTGAACATGATGTTCGTGTAGGCGCCTGTGTCAATTAGGCACCTTTTGACCAAGTGGTTGGCTATATCCAGGTGGACTACAAGCGGGTCGCTATGCGGGGCGACGACTCCCTCGTAGTCCTTCTTTCCAATGGTTATATCGGGGATTGTGGAAGCGGGGATCGCGGTTTTGGGCACAAAGTTGATGGCTTGGTATAACTCATTTAGGTGCCGTTTGTGCCCATTAGCTGACCCACCGTTCTCGTTCCCCCCGATGACAACCTGGATTACTCTCATCCGTTGGAAAACCGATTTTCTATTCGCTCCGTCGGCGCTTGCTTCTGGGCCTCCAGCTACATACTTGCTGAGGCTCCCCTTTCGGATCAGCTCTTCGATGGCGTTCCTCGGATGTCGGCAGTTGTCGTTTTGTGGCGGTGTGGCGTGGTACTCGCAAAGCGGCTTGCGTCACCGTCCCCCTCGCCTTGGGGGTCTTGCCCACATCGTCCATCATTCTTGCTTAGGGTAAAGACCTCGGTGGAGATGCGACCGGGGGTGAGACTGTACCGCTTCAGTGGTTGTATGGTCCCGAACTCCCCCCGGCGCCAGCCGAGTGCTGTTTCCTATTAAATATCTCAGGCCGTGACCTATTCCCGTCACGGCGACCTTCATCTATGTTGTCCCGGCGGCGCTTCCTCTCTGGGTGCCCAGCTTCACTGTGGCCTACCCAGGTTTTGTGATAGTCTTCCACCTTTACGACTCGGTCGGCCATCTTTCTGGCGGAGTCTAAGTTGAGGTCTTCGCACTTGATCAGCTCATTTTTGAACTCGCCTTTCGGGAGGCCTTTCATCAGTGCGAAGGGCGCCAGTTCAGTGTTCAGCTCACGGATCTGCTGAACCTTAGCGTCGAATCTTTTCACGTAGCTTCGGAGGGACTCGTCCTCCCCCTGCCGGATAGTTAGGAGATCTGATGTTTCCACGGCCCTTCTCTTGTTGCAAGCATCTTTGGGCTATGAAATTGTCTCTCAGGTCGGCATAACAGTATACCGAGCCATTAGGTAGCCCCTTGTACCAACTCTGAGCCATCCCATGGAGGGTCGTTGGGAAGACTCGGCACCACACGTCATCAGGCTGCTCCCATACCGACATGTACGACTCGAAAGCCTCGGCATGGTCGGTTGGGTCGCTATCCCCTTTGTATGATAAGGGCGGCAGCTTCAGCTTAGTCGGCACAGGGATCTCTAGGATATAGGTACTGAGGGGCTGTCTGACCACGTGTCGAATGACACGCGGAAATCGGCTCCTCGCAACCTTAGTCCGGCTTCTCTCCCTCTGGCGGGAAGGGCTTCTTGTCCGACTTTGGTGAGTCGGACTTCTCTCATTCCTTCGGGGCTGGCCTCGTTGTTGCCGCGGCGACGCTGTCCTCCCGCGAGTGGGGGAAGGACTCAGTCCGCCACCGGCACCACGGCTCTCTTGGCGTCCTAGCATGCCCAGCTCCTTGTATCGCTCCGGTCAAGTTGTTCGGAGTCACTTTATGGGCCCTGGTCACCTGTGGATGCGCTGCCGTCACCGTCGTCGTGACAGGGGTAATCGGCGTGCTACCCATCAGGTCCAGGAATAGCTTTAATTTGGCCGCATCGACAACATGTCCCATGACAGTGATTTGGTCGGTAGGCAGCGGTGTTTCTGGCTTTTTTGGCATCCCGAACGCCGTGTCAGTGACTCGGCCGGTGGGGGACTGCCCGATCTCAGAATTGCGGAACGTGTCATCCTGGAAGAATGCAGTTCCTTCACTCACAATTTCTTGTTGCTTTGACATCTTCTTAGCTCGCTAAATGGGTTTTTTTTTTGTTTGGTAATGTAGGTGACTAGCTTTTAGTACGTATCCCCACAGACGGCGCCAATTGTTCCGGGTGTAATTCCGAAACAGGATTATGACCACTTAAACTTGTCGAATGATGTCGTTGCTCGTCTCTTCCTTTCACTCTTTCCTGTAAAGATAAAAAAACTGAGGGCTCGGCTTGGGGCCGAGCGTACTCACTCCGACGCTCAAGTCAGTAAACTTAGAGAGATAAGTTTTATGTTAACTTGGCAAAGTATATTGTAGAGAGATAAGGGAGTTTATACCAGATATTCCAGTTAGTTTCTCAATGAGAGATGATGAGTATTTATAAACTTTCACCTTTTGTCACGTAGTGGCCAAGTGGCCAAGTGGCGTAGCAGGTGAAAAGACTGTTTTACCCTCGGCCGAGGGACCCATGACAGGTCGGCAGGCCTGGTTGACTCCATGCCGAGGGGACTGGATGTGAGTATACGGATATGCCTCTCGGCCGGCTAGTTGCCGAGCCGAGACCCTAGTGACAGCCGAGGCTTTGTGCTTTTTGTTAGGTGTTAATATGTTGACTTGCTGTCTTTTAGCTTTGACCTTGCTCAATATGTTGACTCGGTCAGCGGGTGCAGAATATGCCCCATCAATTATTATTATTATTATTATTATTATTATTATTATTATTATTATTATTATTATTATTATTATTATTATTATTATTATTATTATTATTATTATTATTATTATTATTATTATTATTATTATTATTAAGGTAAATTTAAAAATCTTATTTTCCTCCAAACTTAATACCAAAATCTCAAAAAAGAAAAAAAATGGCGACTTTACGTCTTTACCCTTACTAATTAAACATGACCACTCTTTCCCCACCTCCATTAAAACCATTAACCAAACATCCATTATAATTTATAACCACCACTCCAAACCATCAGCACCACCATCGGCAACTGTGCTGCCCACCCACTACTGTACTGCTATCAGTGTACCCGCATAGTACCACCTCCAACCTATAACGACCAAGTCTAATCTCCTTTTAGCCAAGTGGAAAAAGACACCATGTCTAATTCAATCACATTAAACTAAGGTTATACATTTGAATCAATTTCAACAAAATATTAGTCAAATGTGGATATGCTGTTCTCCAGCACAAAAGAATTGTGGGAGGCCCACTTGTAGGTAATTGAGGAACAATTTATCTGTGTGGCCTGATTGATTTTTTCGATTGAGGAGTTGTATTTTTGCTCCCCAAATCTTTTCGACTCCCTTGAAAAGTCCCATACTCCCTTATGTTAGTATCCTCCCACTACTACAAATTTAGGCAACTACAACGCCCCTTTAACAACGATTATTCACGAAAATCACAATAGACGTTGTAGAATGTATGGCGCGAATTTTACTAAAATAAATTACAACGGGTATGGTTATAAAAACCGTTGTTATTAGTTTTAACAACGGGTCACACATGCACAACCGTTGTTAATAATTTGGCGCAAAATTGGCGCAAAGTTAGTGAAAAGTAATCACAACGGTTACTTTTGAAACCCGTTGTTAAAACATATTTGACAACGGGTGTTTTTTACAACCGTTGTTAAAACATATTTCACAACGGTTGTTGTTTAATAACCGTTGTCAATACCTTCCATATTATAAACCACACAAACACAAGTCTGCTGCAACCACAAAACACAACCCTTAATACACAAACACAAACACAAACACAGGAGACAAACAAACACAAAACACACACTCTCTTTCTCTCTTTCTCTCTTTCTCTCTTTCTCACTTTCTCATGTCGCTTCTTTCTCGCGTCACTTTGTTGATTTCATCGTCTATTACGTTCTGTATTTATCAGGTAAATCTCGCCGTCACTGTTAGTTTCATCGTCATTATTTTCTTTTTCTATTTATTTCTTTTGCATATATGTGTTTTTATCGACCATTATGTTATTTGTTTAAGTATTGTTCGCATAATTAGTTACTAAAACAATGAAGAAGCAAGATGCATGAAGAAGTAAGATAAACATAATTAATATATATATATATATATTTATAAATACATAAATTAAAAAAAAAAATTACATATGTAAAAATGCAATTCTTATATTTTCATGGAGGATCTTATTGTGCTCTATCGTATCCATCCTCTCCTCCTTGGCTATTTGAAGGTTCCGTTCAGCGATTGCTATATCGTCATATAGCGCAATCTTCGCTGCTCCTCCGTCAAGCCATCTTCTTTGGCGTGCTTGATGCGGTTCGAGCTTCCGCAAGGTAGCTCCTGAAACTTTCCTCAATATGGAGGAACCAGCGGATGAAGTTGTTGTTGTTCTCGATCATGGTAAGAGTCTTTAGGATGAAATCATTCATTTTGTTAGAGTTTTTTGAGTTTGATTTGAAAGATTAAGTAGAGTTTGTTTTAACAGATAGAGTTTGGAGATGAATATATGAGATAATAATGGAAATGTTAGTTGAGATATGCAATGTATTTATACTAAGCAATGTGTGTGGGTTGAGTTAATTGCTTTTTAATTAATAAATATGTTAGGAAGTTGTGCCATAATCATCATCATATCTCTCAATAATGCTCCTTCAAATCCGTTTACTAACCCTTCTAATTCCATATATTATCCGTTCATATGTACAGTGATGTCAGTAATAATGCATGCATTGGAATTCTAACAGGCCGTAATTATGCATGCATCTAGTAATATTTAATTTAATTTTTTTTTTATTTTTTAAGAACAAACAACAACGGTTATTTTATAACAACCCGTTGTCTTTAGTTATAACAACGGTTTTGTATATTAAAACCCGTTGTTATAACTTTCCCCCCAAAATTGTGTCACACTTTCCACAACGGGTTTTTATACATAAAACCGTGGTTAATAGTTTTAACAACGGTTTCCTTAAGTAAGCCAACCGTTGTTAAAACCTTCTACAACGGACGCATTAACAACGTCCGCTTTTTTATATAACAACGGTTTTTGACCGTTGTTATAGCCTGTATCTGTAGTAGTGTCCTCAACTAGCTCAGACCATCTTCAATCTCTACGTTAATTTAATCAAGGCTTCAACAAATATATCCCATAAAGCAGATCCGGAGAGTTCATTGTTTTATCTTTCCCATTACAACCACCACACTATAAAAAAACACCATGCGGCAGCGGTAGAGGAGAGGTGATGGTAGCGACGATGGTGGATTAATTTATGTTGACTTTTGAGAGGATAAGAAGTGTGTGTGGGTTGAATATGGGTTGGGTTTTTGGGTTGTGATGTTCGACTGGTTGGAGGTGGGGCTAGGCTAGGGCGTTGGCGGTAGGATAGCAATGGGGTAGTGACGCTAGCATCGGTGGTGGTGCCAGGCTGCCAGCGAGGGAGAGGCGGTTCTTGATGATGGTTATTGTGGATGTGTGGGGAATGGGTAAAGGCCAAAGGGTGGTCATTGTTTAATTAGTAAGGGCAAAATCGTCATTTTCTGTCTTTTTTTTAGATTCGGTATTAAATTTGGAAGAAAATAAGATTTTTGGTATAAGTTTTGAAAAAAAGTTATCTTAGGTATAAGATTCGAAAAAATGAGTTATTCGCGGTATAAGTTATCAATTTATTCTTATTATTATTATTATTCTTATTATTATTATTATTATTATTATTATTATTATTATTATTATTATTATTATTATTATTATTATTATTATTATTATTATTATTATTATTATTATTATTATTATCATTGTTGTTATTATCATTATTGTTGTTATTATTATTGTTGTTGTCATTATTATTATTATTATTGTTGTTGTTATTATTATTATTATTATTACTCGATTTTCACTTTTATTTGTCGTAAAGTTTAATTCTTTTTGTCTTCCCCGTGTATGTAGTTAAATTTGTGGTGTTGATGGTTATTTTACATGGTTGTTTGGATATCTTTCTAGTCGTTTCATACTGAATTCGGGTATAGGGGAGTTGTCGAGTTCACTACATGTTCCGTGTTTATGTGCTGCTGCTATTTCCGTTTTTCTTCCCTCCCTTAGCTTTCTTGGATGAGATTTGCGTAGCTTATTTGTACGTTAAGCATGTTTATTTCCGTCTTACCTTTGTCTTCAATTCCCGTCTTGAGTTTGGACAAAGATGGCGGCTGGAACTCTGTTTTGTACCTTGGCTAGTACTACTTTTCCCACTGTTTTGGGATGGGCAAATCAGTACCTCAGAGTGGTTTTCATGCTTGTTTTATTCCTGATTGGATCATCACACGTACACTTGTATTTTCCCGCTTTGAATATCCAGAATTGGTCCATGCTTACCCCTGTTTTGGCAGCTGTTTACAACCCTTTCTGGGAAGCCGCAAGTGGTATTATGGGTGTCTTTGCACGCTGTTTAGAGGCGGTCTTGGGCTGGTTTCAGAGTAGTAATGGTTGGTAAGTTTGTGTGGGGAGATGAATATATATATATATATATATATATATATATATATATATATATATATATATATATATATATATATATATATATAGAGTCAAGATCCGGTGAGAACTCCTAAATATTTGAGGATTGAGGATTTGTGAATACAATATCAGAAGTTCTTCAATAAAATATCACGAAAAATCAGACCGTTGTCAAAAAAAAAAAAATTTTTTTGAAAAAAAAAATTTTTTTTGGCACAGTTTTTTTTTTGTGTGATATTTTATCGAATAACCCGTGATATTGTATTGAAGAACCTTTGATATTGTAACGCAATCCTTAATCCTCAAAAAGATAGTATATCCTCACATGATCCCATTCCTATATATATATATATATATATATGATTAGGATCACATGAGTCCACCCTATCTTTTTGAGTCCATGAATCCATGTTACAATACCACACGTTATATTACACAATATCACAGCTTATACTACACCAAAAAAAATTGTGATATTGTTTAGTAATATAATATCACATGTTATGATACACAATATCACAGCTTACAGTATCGCACCTTATACTATACAATATCACAGCTGAAAAAAAAAATTTTGAAAAAAAAATTGAAAAAAAAATCGTGATATTGTTTTGTAATAAAATATCACACGTTATGCTAAACAATATCACACGTTATACTAAACAATATTACAGCTTACACGAAAAAAAAATTCGAAAAATAAAAATTTTAAAAAAAATTCGAAAAATAAAAATTCGAAAAGAAAATTTTGAAAAAAAAAATCTATAAAAAAAATTTCGTGATATTGTTTTGTATAGTGCGTAGTAAGTTTGTGTGGGGAGATGAATATATATATATATATATATATATATATATATATATATATATATATATATATATATATATATATATATATATATATATATATATATATATATATATATATATATATATATATAGAGAGAGAGAGAGAGAGAGAGAGAGAGAGAGAGATTGGATTTGGTGATTTTGGTTCTTATGGTGAGTTATGAGTTGGGGGAATCTCAGCCACTAGATTATATTAGAGATGAGTGGCCAAGATCAAATCTTACATGTCATATAAAACCATTGCCATTTACTTATTTTCTCTTTTTTCTAATGTTACTTTTTTTTTTTACTTTAATTTTTTTTCTTTTTTTTTTACCTCGTGATATTATGCTTTTTTTTTACCACTTTGATTTTTGTTTTCTCTTATGTTTTTCTTTAATTTACTCATTATGTTACCTTTTTTTCTTTTTCTTTTTGTACCAGATTTTTTTTTACTTGAAATTTTTTTTACTCTTATTTTTTTACCTCGTGTTATTATGCTATTATTGTGCTTTTTTTTACTTTGATTTTTTTTACGACTTTGATTTTTTTTCTCTTTTTTTTACCACATGTTATTGTGCCGTTATTGTTATTCCGCTGTTATTGTGATGTTATTCTGCTGTTACTTTGATTTTTTAACGACTTTGATTTTTTTTCTCTTTTTTTTTTTACCACATGTTATTGTGCTGTTATTGTGCTGTTATTGTTATTCCGCTGTTATTCTGTTGTTACTTTGATTTTTTTTACGACTTTGATTTTTTTTTTCTTTTTTTTTACCACGTGTTATTGTGCTGTTATTCTACCGTTATTCTGCTGTTATTGTGCTTTTTTTTTTACTTTGATTTTTTTTCTTTTTTTTACCACATGTTATTGTCTTTGTTGTTGTTATTCATTGTTATTGTGATGTTATTTTTTGTCACTTTGATTTTTTTTACGACTATGATTTTTTTTTTCTTTTTTTTACCACGTGTTATTGTGCTGTTATTCTACTATTATTCTGCTGTTATTATGATGTTATTCGGTGTCACTTTGAATTTTTTACTACTTTGATTTTTTTACCGCATGTTATTGTGCTATTATTCTGGTGTTATTGTGATGTTATTCCGGTGTTATTGTAATGTTATTCCGGTGTCCCTTTGCAATTAAAACAATAAAACTAATAATAATCAATTAATTAATAAAATGAGCTTTTTAACATTTAAAGCATACGAAATTGAGTCAAATATAAGATAAAAATATGGGTAAAATGACGCTAATTTACTACTTATCACAAAACCATCGCGATATCATTTAACATAGATGCACTTAGGAGAGTTAGGACGTACGAGCCTGTTAGAAATATGTTTGTGGGCCTGAATATCTGATGGGAATTTTAAAGGCGAGAATTGGCATCCCCCAAAAATAGGTCTAGTTAGTTTCAAGTATTTTATTTTATACTTCAGTCTCATAGTCACGGGTACATAATTTGCTGATCCACAGTTTGTCTCCTGCATTTTCCCATCCACCCTGCAGTCATTGGATGACTTAGAATATCTGATGGAGATTCTTCAGCAATTCTTTTCAATTTTTTAAAGGGGGACAAGGAATTCATTGGATGACTTAGAGAGCAGCTTGTAGACTCTACAGGTTTCATTTCAAGAGTTTCAATCGAGGTGTGTTGCCATGGCCATTTGCAATTGCATCTCAAATTCCAAGTCACCTTCTGCATTTCGATGATTGTCTTCCTCTGAAATATTCTGGGCCCTGTCAGTTGAATGATCTAATTATACAGCAAAAGAAACTTTTGAGCTTGTGACAATATTATTACTCGAGTCCAATTCTGCTGCCAAACCCGTCACCTGCGTCACCCAGGTGAGACCACCATGGGGCTACTCCCTGCTCCTCCGAATTAACATCACCCACTCCTTCTCATCCCAGCTCATAACGACAACCACCATCGAGTAACCCATTACTCGACCACAGCCATACTCGTCTCCCCTGCTCATTTTCGCGAGAGCACGAGCTCGAATCCGAAATGCAGACCCACATCCACCAAAGCGGCGGCACCAACATCCCTCACTCACCTCCACAGCCACCACTTTCGTCCTCCTCATCCACTCGTTCTTCGCCATCAACAAATTCATCACCAATCTACAACCACCTTCATCCTCCTTTATCAATTCATCACCAATCCACAACCATCGAGTAACCCAAATTGCTGAACTTTTTTCGAAAATTAAACAATTATAGATCAAACCTTGCTTTAATGGCGGAAATACTCCTTGTAATTGCTGAAAACCCGACGAAAATCCCAAATTCACGCCTAAAATCGAATAGAAATCGGTTCTAACTCGGAACTAGAACCCTAATTCGAAATTGGTGGGTAATGCTGCGTGTTAGCTTGACGGCCTGACGAGGGGAAAGAAGCAGCGGTGGTCGGCGATAGATGATGAATGCGATTTTTTTATCTGGGAATGAAGATTATTAGAGAGTACAGTGAAAAAAATAAAGGACGAACTGAAGGTTAGAGAGGAAGAACGCGACTTTTTAAATCCCAAGCTTTGTTCCCTTTTTTAATTTAATCTCAGCCGTTTGTTTCTCTTAATCTAATGGTCTTGATTTCCAAACTCACAACTCACCATAAGAACCAAACTCACGAGATCCCGCCTCTATATATATATATATATATATATATATATATATATATATATATATATATATATATATATATATATATATATATATATATATAGAGCAAAGTTCTTCTAAGTCCCTTTTTTTTTTTTGAGTCCATAAGTCCCTCCCACAACCCTTGGATCATGCATGGTGGAAGGTTGAGATTGAAAGCAAAAACACTTAACACTAATTAATTCACTTCTTTCTCTAGTTTTAATAATACATCACTAATTCATTATCATACACAATTAACACCATATTTTGTCTTATACTTCAAAGTTTATGAAAATTTTGTTAACATTTTTCCTGTTTCGGTATTTTTCGTAATTTTTTTTTTTCGAGACAAGTTTTCGACGTTTCGTTTTTTTCGTTTTTTTTTTTTCGAGACAAGTTTTCGACATTTTAGGATTTTACGAGTGTAATTCTAACGGTAAAAAGTGTAATTTTAAGAAATATTTTCGAGAATTTAGCGTTTTACAAGTTTAACTTCAATCTTTTCCGAGTGATTTTAACGAATAATATTTTGAATTTTTGTCATTTTATCACAAGTTATTGTAATTTAGCATTTTACGAGTGTTATGTTAATGACAAAAAGTGTTATTTTAGTCCAGGTAAGTGTAATTTTAGTCCAATGAGATTGTTATTTTTAGTCAAGGAGAATGTAATTTTAGTCCAGAAAAGTGTAATTTTAGTCCAGAAAAGTATAATTTCAGTCCACTGAGAATGTAATTTTAGTCCATTGAGAATGTAACATTAGTCCAATGAGAATATGAGAATATGACCAAGTCCATTGAGAGTATAACATTAGTCCAATAGAGCTAAGTGTAATTCTAACAGAAAATTGTGTAATTCTAACAACAACAAGTGTAATTCTAACAACAAAAAGTGTAATTTTAGCAAAAAAAAGTGTAATTCTAGCAAAAAAAAGTATAATTTTAACAGAAAAAAGTGTAATTCCAACAACAAAAAGTGTAATTTTAGCCGAAAAATGTGTTATTCTAGCAAAAAAAAGTGTAATTTTAACAGAAAAAAGTGTAATACTAACAACTAAAAGTGTGATTTTAGCCGAAAAAAGTATTATTCTAGCAAAAAAAAGTATAATTTTCACAGAAAAAAGTGTAATTTTAATGGAGGAAAGTGTGATTTTAACAGAAAAATGTGTAATTTTAGTCAAAAAGAGTGTTATTCTAGTAGGAAAAAGTGTAATTCTAGCCAAAAAGTGTAATTCTAGCAAAAAAAAAATAGTGTAATTGTAATTCTAGTAGAAAAAAAGTGTAATTCTAACAAGAAAAGTGTAATTTTAACAAGAAAAATTTTTACAGAAAAAAGTGTAATTTTAATGAAGAAAAGTGTAATTTTAACAGAAAAAAGTGTAATTCTAACAGAAAAAAGTGTAATTCTAACAACAAAAAGTGTAATTTTAGTCGAAAAAAGTGTTATTCTAGCAGAAAAAAGTGTAATTTTAACAAGAAAAGTGTAATTTTAGCCTAAAATAGTGTTATTCTAGCAGAAAAAAGTGTAATTCTAACAACAAAAAGTGTAATTTTAATGGAGAAAATTGTAATTTTAACACCAATAAACTCAGATTTTAGTATTTATCTTCATTTGTTGAAGATATACCAAAGAAATGATATAATTCCTCCTCCCTCATCTCGTCTTTAAAAAATTGATATTAGGATCATATTTTACAACAATAACCACCACCATCCTATTTTACAAAAATAGATAAGAAATTTCAAAAAAAAAAAAAGAGAAGAAAAAAAAGTAGATCTAAAAAAGAACAAAGTAAAGAAAAAGTCACAAGAAAAAAAAAACAAATGGGGGCGTGAGATTAAAGAAAGAAGAAAAAAAAAAGAAAAAAAAACAAACAAAAACCCACCCACATCTACAACTAAAAAACAAAACAAAAGTAAAACAAACTGCAAACCCCTCACATTCACGTGAGATTGAACAAAGAAGAAAAAAGAACAAAAAAAAAAAAAAAAAAAAAAAACAAAACTGCGGCAGATCTGGAATAAAGAGAATGGGAGGGCGGTGGAAGGTGTGATGTTGAGGTCGTGAGTCGTCGGTGGTGGTGGTGAGGCAGGGGAGGAGAGGTGCGTGGTGAAGTTGTTGTCGCGGAGGGTGTGGTTGTGTTTGTTGTTGTTAGTTGGAGGAGGCGGTGGTTGTGGTGGTAGTTGGAGGATGGTGCGTGGTGGTGAAGAGGGAGGAGATAGCTTGTGGTGTTTGATGTTGGTGTTCGGTGGTGGTGGCGGCATTGAGGAGGCTGGTGGGAGGCGCGGATCTGGGTTTGTGGCGGAGAGAAAAGAGGGTGGTTGGGGGCGCGGGATCGACTATTTTGGTGGTTGTGGGGAAAGGTGGTTGTGGTGTATGTGGTTGTGGTGTATGTGGTGGTGGCCGGTGGAGTTTGTGGAAGGAGGGGGTTGGGGGGGTGGGATTTTTTTGGGTTTTTGAATTTTTCTGATTTTGAAGTGAATTTTTTGGGTATTTGATTTAATTGGGATTTTAGAGAGATGAATGGATGAAATTGTGAGGGATGAGTGAGAAGTTATTGTGAGAAAAAATGTTATATAGTGGATTAATAATTAATTAATGTTGATTAGTAAAGTAGAGAGGGAGAGTGTTTTGTTAGGCATTAATCCCCTTATTTTTGCTTTTAATCTCCGCCCTCCAACTTCTTCATCTAAAGGCTCACAATGAGACTTATGGACTCAAATGTAAGACATGGACTCACTTGATCTTTACACTATATATATATATATATATATATATATATATATATATATATATATATATATATATATATATATATATATATATATATATATATATATATATAGAGGCAAGATCCGGTGAGTTTGCCATTTTTCGTGAGTTACCCCCGCATTTATATACCATTGGATCTAACAAGATCAAGGGCTGAGATTAAACCCAAAAAAAATCCTAATCTACGAAAATAACTGACGCATCACAAAATTAGGTCTCCGTATTCTTCATCTTCTTCATATTCTATCTTGTTTCCCTAATTTCTTCATTCTTTCTCTCCTTTTTCCTATTTTCTTCAATTTCAAGACGTTATTCAATCAAATCTTCATAAAAACTTGAGTAATTCAAGTCAAAAACACAAAATTAATTCATCATATTCGTTCAATTTGATTGATACACTCTTCAATCGTCAATTTTCGCCCAAAACTTGCAGAAACCTTTGCGCGAATCGACAAAACGAAGGTAAGCGTAGATTATATAAGTCAATATATGTTATTTTGCGAGTTATTTCAATTGCTATTCCGTTAGTATGCTTGTCTATCAGACCGATGGCATTTGATTGGTGATTATTATCATAATCTTGAAAAATTGTTGGTAATCTAGCTTAGCACACCAACTGTATGTTAAAATGTCTAGTTGAATGTAGAAACTCGGTTATTGTAATGAAGAAACGTGGTTATTTAATAGTTATTCAAATGCAGAAACTCAGTTATTGTAATGTAGAAACTCATTTATTGTAATGTAGAAACTCAGTTATTGTAACGTATAAACTCAATTATGGTAATGAAGAAACTCTGGTATTTGTAGTTATTGTAATGTAGAAACTCGGTTATTGTAATGAATAAAGTCAGTTATTGTAATGTAAAACTCTGATATATGTAATTATTGTAATGTAGAAACTCAGATATTGTTATCTTGTATAAACAGTAATTATAGTTATTGTAATGTAGAAACTCAATTATTGTAATGAATAAATTGTGTTATTGTAAAACTCAAAAATATTCAAACATTCATATGCAGTTGTTGTAACATTACATCTCAATTATTGTATTACTTCAACCCAGTTATTGTATTATTAAAACAGAGTTATTGTATCGTCGAGTTACTTCTTGGATGTATATAATATATTCAATGAAATAATTCATTATTTTTGGTGATTTCTGAGTTGAATCACGTTGAACACGGACATACGTTGTGGAATAATCGATGTATATATTTGGTCATTTAATAGTTAACCTTGATTGTTTAGAAACTCCGTTATTGTAATGAAGAAACGTGGTTATTTAATAGTTATTCAAATTCAGAACCTCAGTTATTGTAATGTACAAACTCGGTTATTGTAATGTACAAACTCAGTTATTGTAATGTAAAACTCTGATATATGTAATTATTGTAATGTAGAAACTCAGATATTGTACTGTATAAATCAGGTAATTATAGTTATTGTAATGTAGAAACTCAATTATTATAATGAATAAATTGTGTTATTGTAAAACTCAAAAATATTCAAACATTCATATGCGATTGTTGTAACATTACATCTCAATTATTGTATTACTTTAACCTTGATTATTGTATTATTAAAACACCGTTATTGTATCGTCGAGTTAATATAGCCATTCCCGATTTGTTGAGCGTGCTTTAGAAGAAGAAGGCGAGGAAGATGAATAAGAAGCTGGATGATAAAAAGCGGAAGAAGATGAATTGCAATCTGAATTTGACATAAGCAACACTTTTTTACAACATAAAAATAGAGTAATTACATCAGCGTCGTATAATAATTTCCGTAAATTATTACAATAACCGTGACTGAACTTTACAATAACTGTGATTGAACTTTACAATAATCGGCCATGATTGAACTTGTGTACTTTGTCTCATACTTCATCCCTGAAGTTAAACATTAACAAGAAGTTGTCTTGATGGTGTCTTTTCCCCATTCATCCCAATGAGAACCATGTCTAGCTGATGAGGGTTGAACTAGCAAAAAGTGAAAGCTCGCTGAAAGAAATAAAAACAAAGAAGGGCGTGAGTTGAAAATTACTATGCAACTGAAATACAATAACGACCCATAAGTATTGAAATAACCATAAAAACAGTCTAAAATAATTGGATCTTTTAGAGAAATAAAATCATATTTTGTCAGAATGAAGTAACTAAGCAAAATGAAATACAATAATCCAACTAATGCATTGAAATAACTGAAACAACACAATACAATAACTGGTTATTTCAGAGAAATAATAATGTACCCAAAATACAATAACTGAGTTTGAATAATACAATAATTCGGTTAAAGCAATACAATAACTAACACTAGCAGACAAAGTTCGTGGTGGTAACACATCTAAATCAAAAACCCTAAAAATTATCAAAGATACAAAATAACACAACTGAATAAGAAAAAACTTATGAAACAGCTTACAAACAACATGAAAATGCACAAGATCGTTTAGAATTCTCATATTAAACTCAAAACCTTATATATTATTGGGAAAATAATGAGAAAACAAGCAATTTAACAACAAAACATAAGTGCAGACGGACATACAACGAATCAACAAAAATGAAAAGGATATTAGATAAGAACGATAATGAAAACGCACCAATCAGATCTAGAAAACAAAATTAGTACTTACATATAGTAAAATTGAAGAGAAATACTAAAATGAAGCGAAAGCGACAACGAATCTCCTTAATTGATGACAAATTTGAACGAGGATCATGAAGATTGAGGATGAAGATTGAGTTTGTAGCCTGCAATTTGAAGAAATTTGATGAAGATTGAATTTGACACGATTGAACATGTCGTCGTTCATTTTTTTTTTTTTTTTTTTTATTTATTTCGGCTTTTTAGGGGAGAAAGAGGAGAGAGAGTGATTTTTTCTAATAATGAGGGAGATTGAGAGAAAAGTGGGTTTTTATAGGTTGAGTAAGATTTAATCTTAGCCATCCATCTTAGATTAGATCAATGGTCTAGATTCAGAGGGGTAACTCACCAAAAAAACCAAACTCATATGATCCTACTTCTATATATATATATATATATATATATATATATATATATATATATATATATATATATATATATATATATAGTGTCAAGTTCTTCTAAGTCCCTTTTTTTTGAGTCCATAAGTCCCTCCCACAACCCTTGGATCATGCATGGTGGAAGGTTGAGATTGAAAGCAAAAAATACACTTAACACTAATTAATTCACTTCTCTCTCTAGTTTTAATAATACATTCACTAATTCATTATCATACACAATTAACACCATATTTTGTCTTATATTTCAAAGTTTATGAAAATTTTGTTAACATTTTTCCTGTTTCGGTTTTTTTCGTTTTTTTTTTTCGAGACAAGTTTTCGACATTTTAGGATTTTACGAGTGTAATTCTAGCAGCAAAAATTGTAATTTTAAGGAATATTTTCGAGAATTTAGCGTTTTACAAGTTTTACTTCAATCTTTTCCGAGTGATTTTAACGAATAATATTTTGAATTTTTGTAATTTTATCACAAGTTATTGTAATTTAGCATTTTACGAGTGTTATTTTAATGACAAAAAGTGTTATTTTAGTGAATATTTTCGAGAATTTAGCGTTTTACAAGTTTAACTTCAATCTTTTCCGAGTGATTTTAACGAATAATATTTTGAATTTTTGTAATTTTATCACAAGTTATTGTAATTTAGCATTTTACGAGTGTTATTTTAATGACAAAAAGTGTTATTTTAGTCCAGATAAGTGTAATTTCAGTCCAATGACATTGTTATTTTTAGTCAAGGAGAATATAATTTTAGTCCAGAAAAGTGTAATTTTAGTCCAGAAAAGTATAATTTCAGTCCACTAAGAATGTAATTTTAGTCCATTGAGAGTGTAACATTAGTCCAATGAGAATATGAGAATATGACCAAGTCCATGAAGAGTGTAACATTAGTCCAATAGCCGAAAAAAGTGTTATTCTAGCAAAAAAAAGTATAATTTTAAAAGAAAAAAGTGTAATTTTAATGAAAAAAAGTGTAATCTTAACAGAAAAAAGTGTAATTCTAACAGAAGAAAGTGTAATTCTAACAACAAAAAGTGTAATTTCAGCCGAAAAAAATGTTATTCTAGAAAAAAAAAGTATAACTTTAACAGAAAAAAGTGTAATTTTAATGAATAAAAGTGTAATTTTAACAGAAAAAAGTGTAATTCTAACAGAAAAAAGTGTAATACTAACAACAAAAAGTGTAAATCTAACAACAAAAAGTGTAATTTTAGTCACAAAAAGAGTAATTTTAGTAGAAAAAAGAGTAATTCTAAGATGAAAATAAAAGTGTAATTCTAACCGAAAAAAGAGTAAATTTAGTAGAAAAAAGAGTAATTCTAGGAGAAAAAATGCAGATTTAAGATGAAAATTAACAGAAAAAGTGTAATTCTAACAACAAAAAGTGTAATTTTAGCCGAAAAAGTGTTATTCTAATAAAAAAAAGTATAATTTTAACAGAAAAAGTGTAATTTTAATAGAGAAAAGTGTAATTTTAACAGAAAAAAAGTGTAATTCTAACAGAAAAAAGTGTAATTCTAACAACAAAAAGTGTAATTTTAGCCGAAAAAATGTTATTCTAGCTGAAAAAAGTTACAAGACTAAAAAATTTAGTGAAAAAAGATAAAAAATGAGATCTCACAAAATATAAATAAGATCTAGGAAAAATTATAAAGGAAATTTGAAAACAATATGTACAACAAGACTAATCTAGAATCTAGAATAAATACAAAAACAAAAACAACAATATTGAAAATTGTGTTTTGTTTTTGTTTTTTAAAAAAACAAAGAGTTTCACCCCCCCTCATCACAATTAAAAAAAAAATGAAAAAAAAAACTAAATGTTAGATCTGAAAACGAGAAACAGTGATCAAAGAAAACAAAAATAAAACAAAAACACCAATAAAAACAAAAAAAAACCAGAAAAATAAAACACAAAAAACAAAAACAAAAAGAAAAACAAAACAAAACAAAACAAAACCATCATAGACATTTAACCTCACCACCACCATAACTTGATAAACAAAAACGCAACACCCGAACCGCCCAAAAAAAACGAAATTGGAAAAAAAAAAGCAGCAGATCTGAGTCGGGTGGGTGCTGGACGGTGGCGGGAAAGTCGTCTGGTGTGGGGTGGATGGCGTGAGGCCGGTGAGGCTGAGCGCGTGAGGGTGAGGCTGGTTTGGGGTGGAGCGCGTGAGGATGAGGGTGAGTGGTGAGTGGTCGGTAGTGGTCGTGGGGTGTTCGTAGGGTGGTCGTGGTCGAGTGAGGGTGGCTGTGGGGGTGGCGGCGGGGGTGGGTGGTGGCCGGTGGGAGGGTTGGTGAGGTAAAGGGCGGGATTTTTTTTATTTTTTAGGATTTGAAATTGTTTGGTTTTTTTTAGAGAGGATAGGTTTTTGAGAGATAAAAGATGAGTGAAATTATGAGAGATGAGAGAGAAGTGGTGTTTGGAAAAGTATATATATTAAATTAGTAGTTAATTAGGAAGAGTTAGTGATTAATTAGTATAGGTAGTGAGAGAGTGGTATATTAGCTTATTAATGACCATTTTGGGTGTTTAATCTCCACCCTTCATCTTCATGATCCAAAGGCTCACAATGAGACTTATGGACTCAAATGTAAGACATGGACTCACTTGATCTTATTACTATATATATATATATATATATATATATATATATATATATATATATATATATATATATATAGAGTGAGCATCCCATGAGTCTAGCATCTTAGATGAGTCTAGCATATCAATAAGAACCGTTGGATCTTATTGATCCAACCGTCCTGATTATGACACGTGTGTTTATTTAAAAAAAAAAAAAAAAAAAAAAAAAAAACTAGGCGCACTGATATATAAAGAACGACACATTCATTATTCATCATAAATTCACTTTCTTTTCTCTCTCTAAAACGCCTGTATCTCCCTGTACAAACCGCTTCACGTTCTTTTTCTTTGGCAGTTAATTCACTAAACCATAAATTTTTTCCGAAAATTTTATTACATCAAGCAAAATCGCACTAATCAAGTGAAGATCATTATTATATTTACTCAGAACAATCGTTTCGAAGATGACGAAGAGGTATAAAATCGCTCTATTTCATTATATTGTTTTTAAACTTATTTCGCCACTTCATGTTGTTGCTGTTGCTATTATTGTTGTTATTGTTGTTGTTTTTAGTGTTGATTATACTATTTTTTCTTCAAATAATCATCGACTTAGGGTTCCTATTTTGCTCAAAGCAGGAAATTGATTTTTCCGCGAAAAATTAAGTTATTATTGTTGTTGTTGTTATTCTTGTTGTTGTTAGTCTTGATTATAGTGATTTGAAGCGTTTATTAATTGATCGAAAAAAGAAATTGAGTTTTCAGTAAAAAATTAGGTTATTACTGTTGTTGTTGTTGTTATTGTTGTTGTTGTTAGTCTCGATTATAGTGATTTGAAACGTTTATTAATTGATCGAAGAAAGAAATTGAGTTTTTGTAAAAAAATTAGGTTATTACAGTTCTTGTTGTTAATGTTTCTTTGTTTTGCTCGAAGAGAGTAAGCGATTTTTCTGCGTTCTAGTTTTTCGCTTCAAAATTAGGGTTAATGATTTGTAATAAATGAGCAATTAATGTGTATTACCGTTCTGCTTTCGATTGATTTATTTGTTCGTCGTGTTGAGTTATTTGTGATTTGCAGGGAATTTTCATTTTCCTGAAGTTAATAAAATTTCTGAACAAATCGACAAGAATAATATTATCAAAACCTGTCATAGTAAAAGTGTATCCCCTATCGTTTTAAAGAGTAGCAATTGCGTCAGAATAATGATGTTACTATAGTTTTATATTAAAACAATTGTTTGAGAATCTTGTAACACTGTCTCATTCTCGTGAGGATACTATCATTCTTATTCCATTCCACATTCTTTCTAAGACTCGTCCACCATCATTCCTCTTGGTGTAATATTTTGTAATTGTTTTAGTTTTAATGTTATTCTGTTTTGGTTTTTTGATAAACAATCTCAGGAAAGCAGAGGTAGTACCTGAAAAATCGACGTCGAGAAGAAAGCTAAAGTGGAAGCATCGGAAAAGACAATGCCCGAGCAAAAAGCGCCGACACGAAGCCTTCCAAACCGTCAAGACAAAGAAAACGTCGAAGCATCTCATGCTGATCAAGTATGTCCCTATAACTCTTCGTCGTCTTTGAGTGATTTGCATGAAATGTCCCTTTTCCCGAAATTAATAATATTTCTCAACAGATCTACATTAACAATGTATTCGTAACACTATCGAGTAAAAGTGTATCCCCTATCCTTTTCAAGGGCAAAGCAATCAATTTTCAGAATAATGTTGTTATGTGTAGTTTTATAACAAAACAATTGTTTGACAATCATCAGTAACTTGTCTCATTCTATGAGGATACTATCATTCTTGTTCCATTCCACATTCTTTGTCAGACTCGTCCACCATCATTCGCTTGAGTTTAATATTTGTAATTGTTTTAGTTTTAATGTTATTCTGTTTTGGTTTTTTGATAAACAATGTCGATAAAGCGGCGTAGTAACCGAGAAATCTGTCGTAAGAAGGCTAAAGTGGAAGCTTCGGAAAAGACAACGAGCAAAAAGCGCCGACACGAAGCCTTCTAAAATGCCAAAGAACGAAAAACGTTGAAACATCTCATGCGGATCAAGTATGTCCCTATAACTCTTCGTTGTGTTGAGTTGTTAGTGATTTGCATGAAATGTCCCTTTTCCTGAAGTTTATAATATTTCTCAACATATATACATTAACAATGTTCTTGTAACACGATCTAAAGAATAACGTAAGTATACTACCCCTATCCTTTTAAAGAGCGACATCATTACCTATCGGTGTAGTAGTTGTAATTGATTTACTTTTAATCTTATTCGATTTTGATTTTTGGAAAAACAATGTCGGGAAAGCGGAGGTGCCCGAGAAATCATTGCGACGAAGAAGGCAAAAGTAGCAAAGATCGAGAAGACACCTAGCAAAAAGGTGCCGACACGTAAGCCATCAAAACCAAAGACAGAAGGAAGTCGAAGCATCTCATGCATCCGAGTATGTGTCTACAAATCTTTGCTCGACCGCAAGTCACTACTATTAGGGTTTATGATATATTGTCTCATTGTTACAAAGAAAACAGAATCAATTGATCTTTAAAAATTATTCGACCGCCATTATTCGTATTCCATTTGTCATTTCTTCAACGACTTGACTACCATCATTCCTTTTCAATTTAATTGTTGTCTTTTATATTGTTATTGTAAACTTCTGATTTTAATTTTTGAAAATAACAATGTCAGGAAAGAAGAGGTACCGAGAAATCGGCTCCCACTAAGAAGGCTAAAGTGGCCGCATCAGAGAAGCCACAGAGCAAAAAGGTGCCGACAGAGAACTTGCCAAAGCCGACTAAGAAGATGCAGACCGAAAAGCTTTCAAATCCTACAGGTGAAAAAGGCGACGAAGGTGCCTACAGAGAGTCTACGCTGTGCAACACCCGCTCCTTCAAAAAAGGTGCGGTGAAGGAAAGTAAGGTGCCTACCGAAAAGGTCCTTAAGCCACCCGCAGAAGTACCAAAGGAGCAGTCGAATGTTCCGATCCAAAGCAAAGTAAAAAAGAAACCAATGTGCCCTGGAAGAAGGGCAGAAAAGCCGTCGCATGATGTTCCAGTGTTGTTGAAGGAGCAATCGGTGCCCATTGAGAAGCAAGCAAGTGCACCTCCTCAAAAGGCAAAGAATCGTGCCAACGTCAAAGGCAAAGCGACTAAGCAATCAAAATCGGTTGCAAAGGAGACAAAAGAAGAGGTGCCCAAAAAAGTTATCAGAACAAAGGGTCGACCAAAAAGAAAGAACGGCCAAATCTGCAGAGTTGGTGACAGAAGAGGTGGCAAAGAAGGTGCCCAAACAAAAGATGGCGGAGAAGGTTGTACCAAAAAAGAAAGTTTCAGCGGCAAAAGAGCCAATAGCAGAAAAGCTAGTAAGCAAGAAAGAGAGCGTGAAGGTGTCTGTAAAAAAGAAACCGACAAACGCAATGCCAAAAAAGGTGGCGTAAACAAAGAAACCAAGACGAGTAACAAAAAAGAGACCTAGAGATAAGCCCATGTCATCTGAAGATGAAAGTGATAGAGATTATGAGGTTTCGGATGACTCGAGCGTCAACTCCAAAATGTCGAAGAGGGCTAAAACAGAGAAGAGACCAGCCAAGACGGTGGTGAAGGTGAAAAAGAAGAGGTCTTAAAAAAGTATGTGTCTTTCTAGTGGCCAAAACTTGTATGTTTAAAGTTTGATTTGATTTCATTATTCATTGTTACAAAGAACACCTATCTTTGTAACATTTTTATTTGTTTAAGTGCTACCGTAATGAGATGTCTTTGTAACATTGTCGATTATACTTGTTTGTTAATTGATCTTAGAAGGAAATTAATTTTCCATTAAAAAATTAGCTTGTTGTTGTTCTTCTTGTTATTGTTGTTGTTTGTGTCGATTATCTTGATTCGTAATAAATTTATCCTAACTGTTTTGCTCGAAGTGAGTAATTGATTTTCTGCGTTCTAGTTTTTCGATTCAAAATTAGGGTTAATAATTTGTAATAAATGAGCAATTAATGTGTGTTACCGTTCTTCTTTTCTTGATTTATTTGTTCGTCGTGTTGATTTGTTTAAAGTTTCGATTGTTACAAAGAATGACTTTATCTTTTTGTATCCTTGTTTTGTTGCTTTCTTCTATCTGCTGGTTTGTTGGCATAAAATAGTGTCACACTGCTTTGTTTAGCGGTGGTGCTAATTTACACTTCCTTAATACAGGCCGGATAAATACCCAACTAAGTGCGGGGCCCGGTCGTTGGTTGATGTTATGAGCAAGTTTACCGTAAAGCAAAAGAAAGCCATTAAAGAAATTGGCTTTGGAGGACTATTGAAGATGAATATATCAGTAGTCCCTTCCGGCTAATGAGACTTGCTTGTTGAGGCTTTTGATTGCGACAGTTTGAAGGTTCATGTAATGAAAAGAGAGGAGTTTGTCTTTGTCCAAAGTATGATGTTCATGACCTATTTTTACCGCCGGTGAAGGGTAATAATGTGGTCTTGACGCGATCGGTCGCGGATCCCATCCGAGGACACCGAGTTAAAAAACAAATGGAGAAGGAAGTTCAACATCTCTACAAAGACAAAACATCAAGCTAGATTTGGTGACTAGTTGGTTTAAGAATAACAAGGATGCCTGCGGTGATGAGTTCAAGCAGATGTTCGTTCTTTATGCGCTCTCCACTTTTTAGCGCCGACTCCAAATTATTTCGTTTATTTTCAGATGTTGAAGGTGTGGACGATGTTGAAAAAATAAAAGGTTTTAATTGGTCAAAGTATGTCTATGAGAAGGTAGTAGAGGGTGTCAAGGGGTTGAAGACAGGAACGGTTAAGTGTCTTTGTGGGTGTATTGTGGTGCTGCTGTTGGCCTACATTCACCGGTTTGAGCTCCATGGCGAGGTACAACCAACTAACTTACCTCTGATACAGCATTGGACAGATGAAAGTCTTTCAAAAAGAGTCAAAGACGAAGGAAAGATTGGCTGTCTAGGAGCTAATGAGATGTCAGAAACTGTCTATCCTATTTGCCTTGGCAAGGGATCCCCAGCTGAAGGTAATGTGGCACTGTCAGTGTAATATCGTCACTGTAATATGGTCACTGTGATATCGTTATCGTAATGCCTTTTTGTAATAATATTTATTGTTACCTTACTATATTGTTAATTATTAATATTAATTACTAATTACTAATATGTTTCTGTAAATAGGATTGCGAGAATCGATGAAGGTGAGGATGACGAGCGCTTTTTCTTAAGAGTAGTGAGGGAAGGGAGTACATCTTGATGGAGAAGCTTCCTGGCATTGAAACAGATGCCGAGTTGAAGGAAAAAGCTGTTGATGTGAGTTGTTTTTATAAATTTAATTGTCTGCAATTGTTACAACTCCCAAACGGTATCTAATTCATTTCTTTCTTTTTGGTTTATTGATTTAGGAGACCGACCTGATGTTGCTGATGTATAGAAGGGATTCCAACCTTGTTCACGAGAGATTTGCTCAGCGACTGAAGGTTTTCGAATCAAAGCAGAAACAGAAATCACCACTAAAGCCTGAATACCTTAAATATGCCGAAGATGTTGTGCGAAAGGCTGAATCGTTGAAGAGGAGGGCGAATGACTTCCCGGTATATACAAGGTCCAAAGTCAGTAGGAAGTTGGAACCATTTCCAACAGAGAAAAGTCCTATGACAGTTAAGTCAGAATCCCTGGTAAAGGAAGTATTGAGCAGTTTAAGTGAGCAACATCATGAAGAAGATGATGAAGAGGATGAGGAGGTTCATGACGAGGACAGGCAAGATGAGATGGAGGACGGAGTGGAAAGTGACGATGAGGACGGGACTGATGATGTCAACGATGATGACGGGACTGATGATGGCAACGATGATGACGGGACTGATGATGAAGAGGATGATGATGAGGACGGGGATGACGATGGCAGCGATGTTGAGAGTCGTCTTAAAAACAAGAGGCTTCAAGAGGGTGGCACGGACATAGATAACGATGAAGAAAGTGCCAATGAGGAGGAAGACGATGAAGAGGATGAAAAGGAAAAGGAGGATGAAGAGGAAGAAGACCAAGAGGACAAAGAGGAGGATGTAAAGGATCTTTGAAAGCCAACTCGATGAAGGTAATAGATCGAGTAAGATTGTTCTTTGTTATTACTTTTAGTTATACTTTTACAATAACTGCTTTATTCTTTGTAATATTTTATATATATTAATAGTTAGTAATATAATATTCAATTACTTACTTGTGATGCAGATGAAGAGGATGATGCAGAGGAAAAGGATGATGCAGATGAAGACGATGATGCAGATGAGGAGGATGAATCTGGGAAAGGTCAAGAGGATGACGGAGATGAAGAGGAGGAGGATGATAAAGAAGAAGAAAATGAAGACGACAAAGAGGGGAGTGGCGAGGATGATGAAGATGCATCTGATGAAGGTAATATAGTAACAATACTACAATAATCTAATCACTTGCACTAACTTTCTTTGTTACATGATCGTTGTTATAGAGTTTTCATTTTACAAATAATTACTAATACTCAATTACTTTCCTTTTAGATGAAAACGATGATCTTGATGAATATGATGCGTCCGGGCAGGGTGACAAAACAACTAGCGAGCGGAAGATGAATCGGTGAAGGTAATAGTGTAATCTTTGTTATAGCCTTTTTCATTCTTGGGTGCTTTTTTAACAAATAATTTAGTAATATATTTTCATTCATTATCGCTACACGATGATGACAAGGCGAGGCCGAAGGTGATGCATCGAGCCGGCTGAAGATAACCCAACTAGTGAGGCGGTGAAAAGGCATCTCCGAAGGTAATTGAGGAATCTATTTAAACTCGTTGTATTAGGCGATGTAACACCTGTTAGCAATTATTCTTTATGTAACATCGTTATAGTAACAATGTTTCTTGTGATGTAGTTTTAATGAAGTTTACGTTTATCTATTGTGCCTTTTTTGGTTCAAAGAAAAATTGTTAATATATATTGAATCCAATTACTGTGACACTGAGATGACGAGGAAGAGGCGGAAATTGATGAATCGGCAAGCCTGAAGACAACCCAGACCAATGAGGCAGGTGAAGAAGGATCTCCGAAGGTAATAGAGAAATCTATTTGCACTCGTTGTATTAGTGATGTAACATCGTTAGCACTTTGTTTTTGTAACATCTTTGTTATAGTAACGCTGTTATCGTGTCGTAGTTTTATCGAAGTTTACTGATGATATATATATATATATATATATTCAATTATCGCTACATGAGATGACAACGAAGAGGCCGAAGATGATGCATCGGGCCAAGTCAAGAGAACCAACGATCGAGGCGGTGAAGAAGGATCTTCGAAGGTAAATTTCTGATAACATCGTTAGTATAACTATGAGGCATTGTTGGTCCGAAAAACATTAGTAATTTATATTCAATTCAATTACTTGTGCCACAGATAACAAGGAAGAGGCTGATGATGATGCATCAGGCTAGGTTGTTGACCAACCAACCAGTGAGGGAAATGAAAAGGAAGATGACGATAAAGATGAAGAGGAGGAATGAAAAACCAGATGAAGAGAATGATGATGATAAAGATGAAGACAATGCTGGCGATAAAAACGAAGATAACAGAAGGAGAGGATGAAGCAACTGGTAATGAAGACGCCGATGGGAATGATGAAAAAGGCGAGGAAGGAGAAAAACCCGGTGAGGTGATGATGAGACGGTTGGCGACGAAGAACCAATAACTACTCGGTGCGTCGGGTAGCGAGAAGATGACGACGATGATGAAGTTGATATTGTCGATGATTGCAGTGATGAGATCATGTATGACAATTACGACGAAGATATTGGCGACCACTATTTGTTACATGTCGAAACAATCAAGACCGGATGCGCGTGATGGATCCTCGCTACGGCCGCACAATCGAATGTGGCCTACCAGCTCGGATCTAACACTTGTGTCCAAGAGTATGATAAAACACAAGGAGATAATGGCGCCTATTCTTGAAGTTAGGAAAGAAACAATTGACTATTGTTTTATCGACGATGACGAGAACCTCTCAGATACGTGAGTACTTTATTTACTCTTGCACTGTGATAAACAAAACGTTTTACTTTGCAAGTGAATACTGTTTCAACTGAATAGTTATTCTTGTTAAACTGTTACTCTATTAAAAGGTGTTCGACTATTACATCTCATTTTCCAACAGGGAAAGGCTTGTCTCGTATGGGAAGTATCACTTCATTCCAAGGGAAGATTTAACTTCATTGGCTCCTGGTGAGCTTATTTATATAATGGTCACTGAATGTTGGTCAATGTTGCTCAATGACCTCATCTCCAGAAAGGTAGCAAGTGATACACCATTGAGGATCTATGTCAGTTGGAAAACCCGTTCAAAACAGACATTTAGAAAGTGAAGTTTTGCTGTCCTTCACACAGTGGATCAAATACAACCCGAGTCCACTGAATTTCGACTGTGATATGGTAAACCACATTCTCGTTAATAATTTTTTTTTATTCTTATATAAGTAGATGTATAGAAGTTCGTTTAGCAATGATATATCTCGCTTAATTGCGGATATTCATTCCACTCATTCGGAGGACCACTTTTTCGTGCTTGCATAAATTTCATGTCGAAAACCGTTGACTACCTAGACAACAAACCCTTGTATGCCAGATCCCGAAAAGCAAAATTGGCAAGAAATGCGGTAAGTTTCTCTACTTACAGTAACAATGTTATACCTTTAAATTTCCATTAAAAAATTTGGAAATCATTGTTTCTGATAACATAGATACTGATAAGAATATTACTTTTTGTGCAGGCAAATATCATGGGGAAAATGTTGTTAGAAATGCAAATTGCAAAAGGCTCCAAAGTGGAAAGTTTCCCACTTCAGAATGTGAAATTTAAATGGCAGAGCACTGCAAAAAATGTGGATTGTGGTGTTTTCATGATGATGCACATGGCTTTCTACACGGGGAAGGTTTTTGACTACGAGTGGGGGATGAACGGAAAAGAATGTTGTACCGTGCTGAAATATGTGCAATACTTGTTCTTAGCGACTTGAATCAAGTACGAAAAGAGGTGCAAGAGAGGATATCAAAATTCAGGAATGAAAGGGAACAGCTGAAGGAAAAGCTGCTGCAAAAAAGAAGGCTGGAAGAGAAGAAGGAAAAAAAGGAAGAGGAAAAAAAGGAAGAGGAAAAAACAAAGAAGCCACAGGAAAAACAAAAAGGGGAAGAGCCCAAACAGCCGAGGGTGAAGTCGGTTGCTTACAAGCATTCTCCTAGAGCAATTGGTGAAGATGAGGAGATAATATTTAAATTTCATAAAGATGATGTTATGGGATGTTCTCTAGGTGACGGTGAAATTGACGGTGATATATTCCTAGTCTCTGAATTTATGAGAGCAAATCAGAAACTGCTGTCCAAAGACAACTAATCCGAGAAGGCACGTTCTTGATTATGCGTTTATGAATGATATCGACTTCCACAAAAGGTAAAATACTTGTTGTTCTTTGTGAAAGTGTTATTCTTTGTGACACTTTGTTTTGTAAAAGCGGTTTTTAAACACTGTTTATGTTACACTGTTTTCTGCGAAAACTCTTGAGTAATCGACTCTTATGGTTACGAATAACGGTGAGATCCTGGCTGCGTTTGGAGACAACGGGAGGTTGACAAGAGCTGATATACTCTCACTACGTCCTAGGAGTCACACAAATTGGATGGTGTTTGAATGCTGGTCTCTACTCTTGAATTATGTCGAGAACAAAGAAAAGAGGCACAAGGGCGCAGGCCAACCATACTTTACTTAGGACTAGGTCACATGGTAAGTTGCATCGGTGTTAAATGTCCGCATTCTGTTCAAGAACATATGATTCTTTTACAAGGGAAATCTAACCCTTACATTTTTTTTTTTTTTAAAAACTACAAAGCATGCTCTACTGTTTGTGATGCGGGAGGATAGTGAACAGTCGATATAAAGAACGAGTTGTTTGAAATTTGGGATAATTTCATCAACGCGAGCAAGGCAAATTACAGACTTGATGCCGAACTTATTTTTATACCTTGTTTGGCTGGCTATCACTATTCGTGTGTGTATTAATTTCCTCAACAAAGAGATTAGTGTGATCGACGGTCAATCGTATGCTAATCGGGAGTCTTCATTCACTTACGACATCGCAATGGCGTGATAAGTCCCCGAGTTGTCGAATTGTATGTTTACGATTTGATTTGATTTGATTTAGGTGTTACGATGTCATTATACCGTAACGTTATTATGTTGTTTTAGTGTTACTATTACACCTATCTTTGTAACATTGTTGATTACATGATTTCTTAGTTGATAGTAAAAGGAAATTAATGTTTCTTTTCGACGGGCGGTTGCATGAGTGACTACCTGGACACAAAGGGCGACGTGAGGGTAACTAAAATGCTCCGCTATCCTGTGGTAAATGTGAAGTTTAAATGGCGTAAACAGGCTTCCGTATTTGAAGAGTCACCTGTATCACTATGATGTACCGTCTCAATTTTTGGGATATGCAAACAAGTCTTCTTTGCTCAACAACACATTTTATCGGCGGGCATGTGCTTCCCAAATTGCTGCATGTTTGCTCATGGTTGACATCAACAAAATACGGGCTGAATTGTTGGACGCTGTTGAAATCTTCAAAAAATCAAAGAAAACAATCGGCAGATATAGGCTGCAAGGAGGGAAGCGGCTAGAATGCTCAAAGGGAAGGCAACGGAAGATGAATTGGCAGACAAAGAACCACCGATTCAGAATGAACCGAAGCCACTCAACACCGAAATGCCTGTACTTCGTTTTAAAGTGAAAATCAAGTGATGTACTCTAAAACAATGTTACTTTAACAACGTAATAGTGGCTGTCATAGACAGTGGAACATATTTTCGAATATTTTGGAATATATTACAAATAAGTTTATTCTTTATAAAGATAACTTATTATATGCAGAATTCATTAACTATGTTACTGTAATAGTGTGACAGTTTCAAGAGTGAAAAGAAAAAACATAATTTGACGTTTTGAATTCTTCACTCTTGCAGCTTTTATAACTGCACTTCATAGGGAATACGAAACATGGGTTGGATAAGTTTCATGTCTGATTTTGTCTGTTGGAATTCAAAAATTAACTGTTTGTTTAAAGCATTTAATTTTGAAAACAGTTTTTAAAATGTTAAGTGTTTATTTTTTAAACAAAAAAAGTCGAGACAAAATGAAAATAATGTTACTGTAACACTGTGATAGTAATAAATGAAAATTATAATAAAAGATTTTGACGCTTAGAATTCTCCACTCTGCAAAGCATTTATAATCTGGACTTAATTATGGGGAACATGCACGTGGTTAACATCAATCATCATTTAAAAACAGTTTTCAAAGCAATTAATAAAAGTGGTTTTTAAAGCGATTAATTTTTTTTTAAAAATAACTGTTTTGTTTTTCACAATTATCTATAAATAATGTCATTGTAAAAAAGCACAATTATGTTTCTGTAATGACGGTTTTGACGCTTTGAATTCTACAATCTGCAGCAGTTATCTTTCTAAAACAGTTTTGCACTTTGTTCAAAGTGACGTGTTTCAAGGCAGTTATTTTTTTATTTTTTATTTTTTAAAAACTGTTCTGTTTTTTTTCAATTATCTATAAATAATCTCATTTTCATTCAACATTTACACTTCATTTTATAAACAAAAAAAATAAGCCAAGACAAATTCAAAGGTTTTTCATGTCTAATTTTTTTTAAATCTTTTGTAATATTAAAAACCTTGCTCTAAATGAGGGAAAACAGTTTCTGTTTGTTTATAAATAGATTTTGTTTTCTCTAATTTAGGGAAAACAGTTTATTTTTCTGTTTTAATAGGTTTTTTTTTTTTTTTTTTTTTTTTGTTGCAACAGAAAAATGGAACGAATTCAAAGGAAACTAGAAGACACAAAGTTGGAACTGGAAGAAATGACAAGGCATAGAGATTCATTACTTGAGCAGGTTATATCATCTGATAGTAAGGTAATAGAAATGGTGGAACGAGTACAAGTGCTTGAAAATGACTTGAAAATTTTCAAGCTCATATCATGTTTCGATGGCGGAAAACAAGTGTATTGGGAAACAAACTAGAAGAAAATAAGTGAAGAAGTACACTGGAAACCGATTTAGAACGTCAATTTCTCCTTGGTGTTACAGCTCTTAGGGAGTCATATGCTAAACTCAACCCTTCGATTAACAGGAAGTGGCCTCTTGTTGTCAAAGCTATTGAAGAGATGGAAGGTTACAGGAATAATCTGAAAAGGGAGTTGCTAGAGGGCGAAAGCAGCGTTCATTCTCCTCCTGTGAATAAACGACTAAGAAGGGAGTAAAAGATTTAATATTTCTTTCTTTATTACGATTTATGCTTCTATGTGATGACTTATATTTAAGTTAACTCATCATTCATTGTTTCTAAATGTTTCGTTTGTAATCAGTGTTTGTAACACTTGTTTTTAATGAATGACATCTTAATTCGGTTAATTGTCCAATTTACTAGTTGAATTGTGGTATATTAAATTGAACAACGATTATGTAACTATGTTTAAAATTGTCAAAAAACGCTCCTAAAGCGGGACGGAAAAGGGTTTAGGGTTGGATTAGGCGGAACCGCTTCGCGGTGCCGCCTAATCCAACCCTAAACCCTTTTCTTTAAACAAAGGTTGTTCGTAGTACAACAGTGTTACAGTAAAACCAAAACTAAACCCTAGGGAAGGACGGGTGATACCCTGTCGTGGACGGGATTTATATTTGGGGAAAAACGCTCCTAAAACGGGACGGAAAAGGGTTTGGGGTTGGATTAGGCGGCACCGCTTCGCGGAGCCGCCTAATCCAACCCTAGACCCTTTTCCTTAAACAAAGGTTGTTACAGTAAAACCAAAACTAAACCCTAGAGAAGGACGGGTGATACCCTGTCGTGGACGGGATTTAAATTTGGGGAAAAACGCTCCTAAAACGGGACGAAAAAGGGTTTAGGGTTGGATTAGGCGGCACCGCTTCGCGGAGCCGCCTAATCCAACCCTAAACCCTTTTCCTTTAAAAATCGTGGTGCGAAAAAACCAAAACTAAACCCTAGGGAAGGACGGGTGATACCCTGTCGTGGACGGGATTTAAATTTGGGGAAAAACGCTCCTAAAACGGGACGGAAAAGGGTTTAGGGTTGGATTAGGCGGAACCGATTTGCGGAGCCGTCTAATCCAACCCTAAACCCTTTTCCTTAAACAAAGGTTGTTCGTAGTACAACAGTGTTACAGTAAAACCAAAACTAAACCATAGGGAAGGACGGGTGATACCCTGTCGTGGACGGGATTTAAATTTGGGGAAAACGCTCCTAAAACGGGACGGAAAAGGGTTTAAGGTTGGATTAGGCGGCACCGCGAAGCGGAGCCGCCTAATCCAACCCTAAATCCTTTTCCTTAAACAAAGGTTGTTACAGTAAAACCAAAACTAAACCCTAGGGAAGGACGGGTGATACCCTGTCGTGGACGGGATTTAAATTTGGGGAAAAACGCTCCTAAAACAGGACGGAAAAGGGTTTAGGGTTGGATTAGGCGGCACCTCTTCGCGGAGCCGCCTAATCCAACCCTAAACCCTTTTCCTTTAAAAATCGTGGTGCGAAAAAACCAAAACTAAACCCTAGGGAAGGACGGGTGATACCCTGTCGTGGACGGGATTTAAATTTGGGGAAAAACACTCCTAAAACGGGACGGAAAAGGGTTTAGGGTTGGATTAGGCGGTACCGCTTCGCGGAGCCGCCTAATCCAACCCTAAACCCTTTTCATTTAAAAATCGTGGTGCGAAAAAACCAAAACTAAACCCTAGGGAAGGACGGGTGATACCCTGTCGTGGACGGGATTTAAATTTGGGGAAAAACGCTCCTAAAACGGGACGGAAAAAGGTTTAGAGTTGGATTAGGCGGAACCGCTTCGCGGAGCCGCCTAATCCAACCTTAAACCCTTTTCCTTAAACAAAGGTTGTTCGTAGTACAACAGTGTTACAGTAAAACCAAAACTAAACCCTAGGGAAGGACGGGTGATACCCTGGCGTGGACGGGATTTAAATTTGGGGAAAAACGCTCCTAAAACGGGACGGAAAAGGGTTTAGGGTTGGATTAGGCGGGCGCGCCGCGGAGCCGCCTAATCCAACCCTAAACCCTTTTCCTTAAACAAACGTTGTTCGTAGTACAACAGTGTTACAGTAAAACAAAAACTAAACCCTAGGGAAGGACGGGTGATACCCTGTCGTGGACGGGATTTAAATTTGGGGAAAAACGCTCCTAAAACGGGACGGAAAAGGGTTTAGGGATGGATTAGGCGGCACCGCTTCGCGGAGCCGCCTAATCCAACCCTAAACCCTTTTCCTTAAACAAAGGTTGTTACAGTAAAACCAAAACTAAACCCTAGGGAAGGACGGGTGATACCCTGTCGTGGACGGGATTTAAATTTGGGGAAAAACGCTCCTAAAACGGAACGGAAAAGGGTTTAGGGTTGGATTAGGCGGCACCGCTTCGCGAAGCCGCCTAATCCAACCCTAAACCCTTTTCCTTAAACATAGGTTGTTACAGTAAAACCAAAACTAAACCCTAGGGAATGACGGGTGATACCCTGTCATGGACGGGATTTAAATTTTGGGAAAAACGCTCCTAAAACGGGACGGAAAAGGGTTTAGGGTTGGATTAGGCGGCACCGCTTCGCGGAGCCGCCTAATCCAACCCTAAACCCTTTTCCTTAAACAAAACAAATCGTATAACAAATTGTATAATATCATATTCTTTGTAAAACTTAGGAAATATGCTCCTAAAACGGGACGGAAAATGGTCCTAAAACAATATGTATTCTTTGTATAAAATGTTGTAAGTCTTTGTATAAAATGTTAACTATGATGTAGGAAAATCGAATGACTTTTTCTTTGTGACATGTTATTGGCACAAAGAAGACACAATTCTACTTTTTATTTTTTCTTTGTGACATATTATTGTCACACAAAGAACACAAAATCCTACTAATTATTGCTAAGGTCACAATGTTAGTGTAACATTATAACAGTATCAAACTTTTTTCTTTTTAGCTGCTTTCTCAGCAGCTACATCAGTTATGCGAAGAGGGCATGTTCTCCTGTCGTGGGTAACTCTTTCTTTGCAGTATGCACATAGCCTCTTTGGCTTGGCTGCTTTTTCAATGGCTGTTGTTTAGCCGACTTCAATCTTTTCCACCGCCCTTGTTGCGTGCTTGTTCCGGAGGGTGGATAGTGACTTCAGACGACGAGTCATGCCCAACAATGACATCTCCATCTCTTGGTCTTTTGTAAGCGGTTCAATACATAACTTCTGCCGGAACTCAACTAGGAGGGATGCTAACTCTTCCGTGTGTTCAACAGGTAAAGTTTTGAGAACACCAACTATCTGACGGAACTCTGACCATACGTTGCACAAATGACTGTTATCAGACGTAGCCATATATGAATCCTCAATGACATTCCCATTCGAATCAAGCCTAGAAGTAAAATAGCAGGTTACTGTTTATCATGGTGACAATGTTACTGTAAGAAATTATGGTTAAAATGTTACTGTAAAAAAATTACTGTAACAAGTCAAAACTGTCACTGTAATAATGTTTTCGAATCAAACCTGTTTGCTGCGTGTGTGTTATTTAGCCAACGATCTACAATGTACTTGCTTGGTATTCGCCCAATTCCTTTGCCCTTGTACACCCACAAAATATGCCTGCAGAGTAATCCAATTCTTTCGAACAGTTTACACTCGCATACGCATCTCGTGCTTCTAAGGTCCAACCTCACCTTGAAAATTTGTCTGTCTCAAAGATCGATTACATGAATTATGCGCACATGCTCCTCCTTCTCAAAGTCATCAACACCACATGAATCGGCCGCCATTACTTCTTCTTGGAACACCTTGAACACAGCATGTGTTTATATAATAGCGCCATGCTTTTCTATAGGTAATTCTGTCTTAAGCTCGGGGAATGAGTGGTCATTTGTTATAATCATCGCACCTTCGTGTATAGCGCTGCTGGTCCATAGCGATTTGGAACCTGGTTTTAATGCAACAAGGATTCGGCAACAAATTATTTATGTAACAATGAAACAATGGTACTGTAACATACACTGTTCCTGCATCGTAAGGAATGAAAAAGAGTTGTTTACCTCATCCAAAATTCGACCAGTGTACCAAAGTGATTCTCATAGCGCTTGAGAAAACGAATTTGTACTTTCGATCGATCGCTGTGTTGTTCTTAATATGCAGCCCAAGGCAAGGTCACGATGGTAGGCAGGAATCCAATGGTGTCTGTCGTCGAACATTGTAGTCAACCAATCATTATCTTCCACTCGAAATCGAAATGACCTTCCGCCACTTCTCTTCGAACTCCGACGGCTCCATATCAGGGTCCCAAACAACAGCGTTGAAGCGAGCAAGGAAGTCCGTGTCTCTGCAGAGTGCTCAACCAACTTTGTCCGTGATCTTTTGTGTAATATGCCACATACAATAACGATGCCTAGCTGTCTTGAAAACAGAAGGGAAAGCCTGTTGTATGCCAGGCATAATGAAACAAACAAGTCGAACGTGATATTGACCGGTGATAGGGAAAGAGCAAGTGAGTAAATTATATGTTAGTAATTTAGTTCTGAGTGACATTGTTATTGAAGAACCTTGTAAAAGAGGAAGAGATGGAACAGTGGTAGTTGGAGTAAGAAAGTTGGGGTACAATAATCTTAAGTAAGTCTCACATTAAAGAATAACATTGTCACACTATTACCTTCTTTATGCCAGGGCATTGATCCGTGATCATGAATCGTGGCTCTTTTTGTCCCATGGCGGTCAAGAAATGCTTTGAAAGGTCCATTGGAAGGAGATGTCATCCTCGTGTAACAGGAGACAACCGGCAAACAACACCGACTTTTTGTGGTGATTAACACCTGTGAATGGTGTAAAAACCATATCATACTTGTTGGTTCCGTAAGTAGGGTAGAAGCTAACAAAGACATCCCCAAAGAATGAGTAGTTTCTAATACATGTAGCATCAGCCCAAAAGAACTTTGTTAGACGGT
Organism: Silene latifolia; assembly: GCF_048544455.1. NCBI lineage: Eukaryota > Viridiplantae > Streptophyta > Magnoliopsida > Caryophyllales > Caryophyllaceae > Silene > Silene latifolia. The sequence goes on along the minus strand of NC_133536.1, from coordinate 160,066,345 downwards.
TTTGCGGATCAACATCATAGGCGAAGTAGAACTGGGGTTGGGTTGCTTTGAGTTTCTCGAGTCGATCGATGAAAAGGTCAGCATCTCTTAACCCAATGTAGCACTTGATATCTCTTTGAAAGTTCTTAAAATCTATCAATGTAGCACCGATATTTTCATACCCATTGACAAGTTCCTTAACTTTGTCTAAAGGTCAATCCAGCGCCAATATTCAACTTGGAGTTGTCCAAGATAAGCGTCTTCTGGAACATATCAAGGGATCGTGAAATCTTATCGAGATCTCTCATTCAGACAGAGGTGAGATGATGATTGTGGACTTTAAAACTCGTCAATCATAGCATTTTGGGCCATCAAGGCCATGTAGAAGGGCAAATCGATGTATGCTCGGCATCCAATTCTTGTGATTTTAACTCGCCGTGTAACTGTACTAGCTGTGGACGAACAATTACCCATATTCTCATCATCCTTGGTTCGGGGCCTGTTTCGGTTTAGATTCCCGAACCCTTGACGGTTGCGGACTACGAATTTTTGGTGTGCAACACCACCTCGTAGTGTTTTCGTCATCGTGCTTCCGAGGTAAATCCGCATGCCCGAGCATAAACCTCGTAGAACTTGATTCCAGCCTCAAGGGAGGCGAAAACTGCACCAATGGTAGGTCTAAACTTGTGCTCAACCACACGCATCCAGCGCTCACCTCCATTAGGCGTGTGAGACAGAACAAGCTGATTATTTGGTTGAGGATTGGGTTGCTCTTGGACAATTGGCGTAGAATGGGGTTGAGTGAGAGAACTTGAGTCTGTAATATAAAAAGGAAAATACGAGTATTAGTGACCTGAAATACAACGGTGGTATTACAAAGAGTAACATTGTTACAGTAATAAAAGAGGACATCCAGAAGTGGTACAACATATGTTATATGTGAAATGGAAAATGAATATATGTGATTGTGTTACAGTAACATTGATATTGTAACAAGCTGAGCCTGTAAGCATTGACAGCAGAACAGGAATATACAGACAGCGGGACAGGAATATACAAAATAGGAAAAGAGGTCAAATATAATGAAATTTGACCGAATTTGAAATGGAAAATGAATATATGTGATTGTGTTACAGTAACATTGATATTGTAACAAGCTGAGCCTGTAAGCATTGACAGCAGAACATGAATATACAGACAGCGGGACAGGAATATACAAAACAGGAAAAGAGGTCAAATATAATGAAATTTGACCGAATTTGAACGTGGAAATCAACAAAGACGAGGATATTTGACCTAATATTTAAGAGAAAAGCAAGTAAGAGTATAATCAAAGGAAAGCAGACCGTAAATTGAAGTATAAGTGAACGAATTTCATTAAAATTGAAGCAAACATAAAATCGATTAACCTAAAAAACTGAAAAGCAACAGAATAAAGACAAATATAATCAAAATTGACGGAATGTAACGATAAAGCAACTAATGAATGTTACAGTAACAGTGAGACTGCTACAATGTGGTGACATTAGCATTGACAGCAGAACAAGAATATTCACACAGGTGGAACAGAGAGAAGAGTTGAAAAGCAAAGGAGTGTTGAAAATGTTTTGCAAAATTAATATCAGCGTAGCAGCGTATTGCTAATTTCAACGGGAAAACCAAGGACGCTTTTAATTTACGGAAAGAATAAAGCAAATTTGCAGAGAAAGACGATTACAAATCAAATTAGCTCGAATTTGACGGATAACAACACCGATGATAATGAAAGCAAAGGATAAAGCGAAATTGCAAATTCAAGAAAGAAAACAACGATTATAATCAAATCCGATCTAATTTGACGGAGAAAACTAGGACGATTAGAAGCATAGCAAAGGAAAAAGTGAATTTGCAGCAAAAACATAGATTATAATCAAATTCGATCAAATATGACGGAAAACAACAACGATTATCATGAAAGCAAAGGATAAAGCGAAATTGCAAATTCAAGAGAGAAAACAACGATTCTAATCAAATTTGACAGGAAAAACAATAACGATTATAATCAAAGAAAAGGATTACTGCGCGCGCAAACTATTTTCGTAGAATCGGCATCCATAGGAGTATCAACCATCAAGCAAAAGCTGAGAACGATTGAAGCGTAGAAATAATTGAATGATGAATTGAAAAGTAAAATTATTTGTGTATATTTTTTGCTGGATTTGTTTTATGCGAGAACGAAGAAAAACAGAGGGAAATTCGTAGAGAGAGAAAAGTGTGAATGAAGGGAGAGAAAGTGAAACAGAATTGTAAGGTTAGCAGCGTGAAATCTGAGCCTTATATAGTCTAATTATAATTTTTGAGATTTAATCTCAGCCGTTGATTAGGAGTAGATCTAATGGTGAGATTATGATGCTAGACTCACCTAAGATACCTAGACTCACTTGATGCAATTTCTATATATATATATATATATATATATATATATATATATATATATATATATATATATATATATATATATATATATATATATATATATATATATATATATATATATATATATATATATATATATATATATATATATATATATAGAGGTGAGATCAGGTGAGAACGATCACTCGGTGAGAACGGTGAGAACGACTCTCCTCCATTGGATTAAACAAATCAACGACACACATTAATTGGTGATAATACCCAATCCCACGGTCCCACACTCCCACCCTCTACACAAATTAACATCCCACAAATCCAATTACCAAAACTCTCAATCATACAACGAGCCAACAACCCACTATCACAACTTCTCAACTGCCATTGTCGGAGGTACGATATCACATCACCGGCACCGTCGTGCGACAAAATATCGACCAATACCCCATCTCCCTCAAACCCATTTCATCAACCCTCGTCCCGCACTCTTTAATCTGCTCAGGTGTTGTTATCGTCGGCGAGTAACGATTCAAAGTAACCTACCGCCGCCACCAGCGACAGTCAATAACGTCGGCGAATATCCCTTGGTACAAACCTGCACACGAGGAACAAGCCGGCACACCACCACATTAGCAACCGCAAGCGACCTATTTTTCGACTACAGATAATCAACGGCGGCCGAACACTCCTCTCAGTTTAAGCAAAATGCAATTAGTGAATTTTGTTTCTATATTGATGGTGGGAGTGTGGGACCGTGGGATACATAAAAATAGTAACTAATTTTGCGTGGTCACCATCACCAGATTCATAAAAATAGTTATGTTGTTGACACGTCTGTCGCGTACCTGTCAAAAATAACCAACTGGTTCCAACTAACTAATATAGCTAGGGAAGTCGGGTCGAATCCACAGAGAGGTAGGAATTTGTCTGCTAAACTAGGTTCGCCAAGGTAACCAATTTGGGGGTTTATAATTTGTGATTTCTAAACTAAAGGAGTAAGGAAAAGAGAAATAAAAGGAGGAGTTAACAGATAAAAGGGAATAGCTAAGACAAGCGATTTGCCATAATCATCTGGTCGAGTAATCTAGGTCCCAGGTCAATGCAGTACGGTCTAAAGGGTAGCGAACGTCACCTTTCGGTCCTTAATTCACCCTAAAGTGTAAACAGTTTAACTTTCGCCCTCGCTGCAATACTCTATTGTTCGCTACTAGTCTCCCTCTTCCAACCTTTCGGTCCAGGTCAAGGTCCACCAAGGATAAGGGTCTAATTGCGTCGACTCAATTAGGCAATTACAGTTATTTGTAGCATTTAAACAACAAAGACGGTACCGGTATTAACCTAGTAAATCGATTACTCTCCCTTCAAATCATGGGTCCCCTATAGTCTTAGCATAGGAAATTAGCTACTCATAATTGTCAGATTAACAATAACAATAACCAAACAATTAAAACTAAACATGATGAATAATCTAATTGATTGAACGATTATAAAGTAAAGAGAGAGAAGGAATTAAAAACAATAAATACGATAAAGAAGTAAATTAAATTGATAATACCGAATTCGAGTAGCAAGGTAGAGAATAGAATTCCAAAGAACAGTGACAAAAGTAACAGATGAAATGTACGTAGTAAAGGAGATGGGAGTAACGTAGTGTTCTCCTCAGTCTTATACTGAAAAATTGTCTTAAACCTAATCTATGGACTGATTACAAAAGCCCATAAAAGATTAGGCGGAAATAAACTAAAAGCACACGAAAACCCCTCGATCGAGTAAGATGATTACTCGATCGACGTCCAAGTCACTCGATCGAGCTAGCAAAATCCCTCGATCGAGCACTGCTTGCAGAACATCCTCGATCGACTCCTTAAGCTGGTCGATCGACCAGCCTTGAGTGTGTAAAGCATTCGATCGAGCACTAAAGCACTCGATCGAGCTATATAGGCGCATCAGGACTTGAATTTCTGCCTTAACTCAGCTCATACGTCCTCCAAGTGTAAGATTCCTAAGCTCCGGCTCCTTATTTCCCATGAATGCATACAATTAGGACAATTAAGGCTCGATTTAGCTCCTCCTCGGTCAATTCCTGCAAATTACAATAAACGGACCAAAGTAGAATATTCGGGGGTGTTTGTAGCCAGATGCTACATAAAAGCATTTAAATGCGTGTAATAATGAGGTGAAAACCTTATATAAAAGACACGCATCAAATCTCCCCAAACCAAACCTTTGCTTGTCCCCAAGCAAATATGAATGCAACTAAGGGTGAACAATAGAACGGGACCAACGCATCAGCTACAAATCATCCACTAGAACCAATTTAATGCAACAAAATGACAAGGTGGCAACTGAAAAGTGCAAACGAGTTAAATTAATGTTTCAAGCTTATCAACCGTCGACCTTGCAAGATTCAAAGATGTCGGACTCTCACGGGTCGCTCGTCACTCAAAATCAGGTATAAGGTGAGTATATATGTGAAAGATAGGAAAAAGCAAGACACTCACCTAACTCGACCTATAAGAACATGCATGCAGTTAACATGAATAAAGTCTCTACAACCGTACATACGCATTCCAACCATACTAGTGACCAAGACACGTGCCGAGGACTTACATTTGGGTTAGTGAGGTAATGGGTAAGAAGGGGCTAAAATGAATTTGGATATGTGGGGTTAATAGCTAGGCTAGCAACAACGGATCCAAATATAGACTGCATCCCAACTTCGTACTCATAACAGCAAGATGAAACGGTGCAAAATTATGCACTAAACTCACCAAACACCAAAAAGTCGTCAACTCCCCGTAAAATATAAATAAGGCATGGGAGCGTGAAACATTGTGCAATTCTCATTCTTTTTCATTCCTCTTTTTTTCATTTTGAATTTTTCTGTCTCTTTTTTTTTCGCTTTCTTTCCTTTTTTCGTTTTTTTTCTTCTTTTTCTTTCGTTCCATTTTTTCAACAATTCAACACATTTTTTTTTCTTTCTTTCCCTTCAATTCTTCCACCATCTTCTGAAATCAGATGAAATAACCATATTGCAATAACACATTCCAAGAACTACTCGTTACTAGCTCAGCTAGGGTAGGAAATATTATAGAAAGTAGTTGATGGGACAAAAAGGCAATTTGGCTATGTGAGGCTCATGGGTAGAATGAAATAAGGGGAACTGCCTCTCCTAACACGTGTCACCATCCACAGACCGAATGCATACAGGTATTAAGAAGACTAGACTCATGCTTGTGCAAATTAATGTTACATGTCTTAAAGAGAGTACTACTCACATTCTAAACGAAACCGGTCATGAATGTCACCAGTTTAATAAGCTCTAACCTCAGAATGTATTGTTGCTTGCCGACATAAAGAATCAAGTCTATTCGTTCAGATAAAAGAGAAACAAAAACTCGTAGATTATGCACATAATCATGCCAGCTAAATGTCAAGAATATGCCAGGCTCAAGTAAAGATTCAAAGTAGCGTCAATGTTCAAACGTTCCGACTCAATTTAAACATGAAAATTTTGAAAATTTTTGAATTTTTTGATTTTTATATGATTTTTTTGGAATTAATTAAAACAACAATGCATGCGGAAATAAATAAACGTGCAAGCAAAAATGCAAGAAACATGCAGACACAGATATGGATGCATACCTCCCCAAACCAAACCATACAATGCCCTCATTGTACCAAAAATAGAGAAAGAAATGCAAACTGAAATGAAAAGGAAGATTGGAGTCAGAAAACTTACAAAACGTCATATAGCGGGACTTCCCCAAACCGACCATGAACATGGGAGGTCAAATAAAGTCAGAGAGTGGCTGTGTATACGTAAAGTAGCGGCTGGAAGTCATACCCCTTCGATCGAGCACGTGGAACAGCTCGATCGAATGTTTTGCAGCATGAGTGGACTCGATCGAGCACAGAATCACTCGATCGAGTAAGCACGGGTAGGGATCTGGTCGATTGAGGACATCATCCCTCGATCGAGAAGCAGCTGCATCAGAAGGTGCTCGATCGAACACAAAAATCCTTCGATCGAGTACCTTAACCTGCAAAGGACGCATAAACGCAAGGAAGGCACAAAAATTGTTCATAAAGCAGCGTCAAATGTTTAACGTAAAGCTAAAGAAAAACAAATAGTTCAACAAAAAGTACAAAAAAAAACTGTTCGGGCTGCCTCCCGGAGAGCGCTGGTTTAAGAGGTCCCGCACGACCTTTCTGGTATCAAGTTACGGGCGCGTCGAGCTCGTCGAAGCGCAGGACTTCAACACGGTTGTCCGCTTCACTCGCCTCATGGTAGTGCTTCACATATTGGCCATTCACCTTGAATCGTGACCCTCGAGAATCTTCAAGCTCCACGGATCCGAATTTGTAATGTTTGTCACCGTGTATGGACCAGTCCACCTGGACTTGATTTGCCAGAAACTTGACCTCAACCGGGCATTAAACAAAGAACACCTTCTCGCCCCACATGAAACTCCCGAGGTAGGATTCTCTTGTCATGCCATCTCTTCGTCTTTTCCTTGTAAATGCGTGAGCTGTCATAGGCATTAACCCTAAACTCCTCTAATTCATCAAGCTGCAAAAGACGATTCTGACCACACAATTTAGGATCATAATTAAGCTCACGGATTGCCCACTAGGCCTTACATTCCAGCTCAACAGGTAAGTGACACGATTTCCCATAAACTAACCTATAAGGTGATGCACCAATTGGTGTCTTAAAGGCAGTCCTATAAGCCCATAATGTGTCATCTAGCTTAAGACTCCAGTCTTTCCGTGATTTAGAAACTACTTTGGACAAGATCTCTTTCAGCTCGCGGTTGGAGACCTCTCTCGACCACTAGTTTGGGGATGATACCCCAAACCACGCCGGTGTTGGACACCAACTCTAGACAGTATGGAAGTGAGTTTCTTTTCCTTAAAATGCATCCCCCCATCACTAATGACGACCCTAGGGACACCAAAATGGGGGAATATGATCTTTTTGAACATTTTTATCACGGTCTTACCATCTCAATGAGGTGAAGCAATTGCCTCAACCCATTTCGACACATAATCTCTGACTACTAAAATGTACCGTTACCTTTATCGGACGGAACGGTCCTTGGAAATCAATGCCCCAGACATCGAAAACCTCAACCTCTAGGATGCCGTTTTGTGGCATCTCATGTCTCTTCGAAATATTCCCTGATCGTTGGCATGCATCACAAGCTGAAACAAAAGACTTGGCGTCAGCAAACAAAGAAGGCCAAGTAAAAACCGGATGAAGTACCTTAGCCACGGTGCGCGATGGACCGTGGTGACCACCATATGAAGAGGAGTGACAGCCTTCCAGGACTATTTTGGTCTCCCACTGCGGAATACACCGTCTGTAGAGACCGTCTGCACATTCCTTAAACAAGTAAGGGTCATCCCAGAAGTACTGCTTAGCGTTATACAGAAAACGCTTGTTCTGCTGAGAAGAAAGGTCGCGACTTGCCACCGACAACGAAGTTAGCTATATCTCGCATACCAGGGTTCTGGTCAACAATAGACGATATAACAAAGCAATTAAAGTATCGTCAGAAAAGAATCATCAATAGGTAGAGAATCTTCCCCTTCTTGTCGCATCAGTCGCGACAAGTGATCAGCTACAACGTTCTCGGCCCCTTTCTTATCCTTGATCTGCAGGTCAAACTCTTGAAGGAGGAGTATGCATCTCAGTAGCCGTGGTTTTGCCTCCTTCTTGGCAAGGAGATGCCTCAAAGCTGCATGGTCAGTAAAAACAGTGACTTCTGACCCAACTAAATAAGTACGAAACTTCTCTAAGGCATAAACTACGCCTAATGACTCCTTCTCGATGGTAGTGTACTTCACTTGAGCCTCATCCAGAGTTCGGCTCGCATAGTAAATAGCATTCAAGGCTTTGTCTTTCCTCTGGCCAAGCACCGCTCCTAGTGCATAGTCACTAGCGTCGCACATGATCTCGAACGGCAAGTCCCAGTTGGGAGGCTGTATGATCGGCGCGGAGACTAAGGCCTGCTTTAACCTGTTAAAAGCAGAAAGACAAGCGTCAGTAAACACAAAAGGGGCATCTTTAAGCAACAGCTGTGTAAGTGGTTTAGCAATTTTGGAGAAATCCTTGATAAACCGGCGATAAAAGCCAGCGTGACCAAGGAAGCTCCTCACCCCCTTAACATTAACAGGAGGTGGTAATTCTTTGAATCACTTCCACCTTTGCTTTGTCAACTTCTATTCCCTATCAGAAACTAAGTGCCCTAAGACAACTCCCTCGTTGACCATAAAGTGGCACTTCTCCCGATTCAAAGACAAGGTTAACCTCAATACAAATACTGCAACACTTTCTCAAGGTTAGACAGACAGTTAGAAAAATCAGTTCCATAAACACTGAAATCGTCCATAAAAACTTCCATGATAGACTCAATATACTCTGAAAATATCCCCATCATACACCTTTGGAAGGTGGCAGGGGCATTGCACAAACCAAAAGGCATTCTGCGATACGCAAAAACGCCCTTAGGACAGGTAAAAGTAGTCTTGGCCTGATCGTCTGGGTGGATAGGGATCTGAAAGAACCCTGAATACCCATCTAAATAGCAGAAAAATTTATGAGAAGCTAACCTTTCTACCATTTGATCAATAAAAGGAAGGGGAAAGTCATCTTTCTTAGTGGCGGCATTCAGCTGTCTGTAGTCTATGCACATCCGCCAACCAGTCACTACTCGGGTAGGTATTAATTCATTTTTCTCATTCTTAACTACAGTTGTCCCTCCTTTCTTTGGGACTACCTGACGGGCTTACCCATCTAGAATTACCTACCGAATAGATAATACCCGCATCAAGCGCCTTCATTACCTCAGCCATCACAACTTCCTCGCATCTTCCGGTTCACCGACGCCGACCCCCGCCCGCAAGGTTTGTGATCCTCCTCCACTCTATCCTGTGCATACAAATATCGGGACTAATCCCCGTGATATCATCCAGTGAATAGCCCATTGCTTTCCTGTTTTTCTTAAGTACTGACTAACAAAGAAGTCATTTGATCATCACTAAGCTTGGTAATCGACAATATTTGGATAACGCTCTCAGTATCGTCTAGAAAAGCATATTTAAGATGAGATGGGAGAGGCTTACGTTCCGGTTCCTTTACCTCAATGGAGCAAAGAGTGCTGATCATTTGTTCCACCTGCTCCCCGTCATGCTCATCTAAATCATCGACAAGCAAATCCAACGCAGCGTCATCGTCCTCTGGGCTATCTGCACACTCATCAAAAAGCATGAGAGCTTCAGTGGGTCCTTCATAAAAGAACCCGACCGAAGTCATAAATAGACTCATCAATGATATCGACCGAATAACATGTCTCCTCTATCATTGGGTGGGCTAAATACGGGCAAACTAAATGTGATAGCGTCATCCCCCATCGCAAGGGTCGACGCCTGTGTCGACATCAATAACGGCCCCCTGTACAAAGGAACGGTCTTCCTAAAATAATTTGGGTCGGGTGTCCTCGGCTATATCCAAAACAATGAAATCTCTTTGGGATGTAAAGCTTGCCTATTTTCACAGGCACATCCTCCAAGACACCTAAAGGTCTCCTAACAGATCTATCGGCCATCTGTAGGGTAACGTTAGTCACTTTGAAGTGACTCATCTTCAATTTCTTGCAGACAGGAAGGGGCATGACACTTACACTGGCACCTAGATCGCAGAGGGCATTATCAATAACCATATTACCTATGACACAGGTAATAGAAAAGCTGCCCGGGTCTTTCATTTTTGGAGGGGCCTTATTTAACAACAGGTTACTAGACTCTTCCATAAATGAAATCGTCTCAAATTCGCTCAAATTCCTCTTACGCGTCACAATATCCTTCATAAACTTAGCGTAAGTAGGAACTTGAGTAACAAGTTCGAAAAAGGGACGATTACGAAGGTTCTTCACGATGTCCACGAACTTACCGTACTGTTGCTCGATCTTTGCGTCCTTCAGACGACTTGGGAAGGGTACCCTGGTAGCGATGAGCGGTCCCGCAACCTTTTCTTTACCCTTATCGATGCGTGACGTCTCCACAGCAGGGGGAGATGACACGGTGGTGGTATTAGATACTGAATTAGGAATCCCGCCACTTAGTGCACTGGATCGAGTACTTCAACTGGTCGATCGACCAGTTTCTTCTTCAATTTCACTCGATCGTCCTGTCTTGACACTCGATCGAGTGTTTTCTTTAGCATAGTTACTCGATCGACCACCTTGGAGTTCAGTACTTCTCGATCGACCTCCATTGTCACTCGATCGAGTGACCGGATGATTAGAACTGCTCGATCAAGTGGATGAGTTGCTCGATCGAGTGGTTACTGCACACGCAGCAAGTATTTCCTGCAAGAACTCGTCTAAATCATCATCTGAATCATCATTAGCTGCCAATATCTTGTCTTCTTCATGAGGAAGGTCATTTTGGAAGTTCATTGCACTGACTGGATCGCAAATTGGAAGAAACTTGGCTTGATCCGTCGCTTTGTGTCAAGCTGTGTGCGACTTGTTCTTTCGATTCCGATATAACCGTATCGATTTCGTGACATACTCAGCATAATGGATTTCAACTCGGCAATTTCTTCTCTTGAAGAGGGAGAGACCGGTCGCGGTACTGGCGTAGAAGGGATAGAGACGTTCTTTATCTCTTCATATAGCTGGGAGAAAGGAACTCCCTGCTTGTACTTCTTGTAAGCAAGAGCACGCTCTATACTTGCTACACATTCGTAAAGGTCATGTCCTTCCTCGCCACATCTACCACATGGCTCTGTAATCGTAGGCATATTGTCGACCAACCTTGAAGCAACAAAGCTAATCGCAAAATCTTGTCAAAACTTGCGAGAAAATGAGATCAGCCTCAAGGAATAAATTCCTTGAGACAAAAGACAAACTTAATTTAAGCAACAAAATTGCGCCACCTCCCCGGCAACGGCGCCAAAATTTGACACATCTGTCGCGTACCTGTCAAAAATAACCAACTGGTTCCAACTAACTAATATAGCTAGGGAAGTCGGGTCGAATCCACAGAGAGGTAGGAATTTGTCTGCTAAACTAGGTTCGCCAAGGTAACCAATTTGGGGGTTTATAATTTGTGATTTCTAAACTAAAGGAGTAAGGAAAAGAGAAATAAAAGGAGGAGTTAACAGATAAAAGGGAATAGCTAAGACAAGCGGTTTGCCATAATCATCTGGTCGAGTAATCTAGGTCCCAGGTCAATGCAGTAAGGTCTAAAGGGTAGCGAACGTCACCTTTCGGTCCTTAATTCACCCTAAAGTGTAAACAGTTTAACTTTCGCCCTCGCTGCAATACTCTATTGTTCGCTACTAGTCTCCCTCTTCCAACCTTTCGGTCCAGGTCAAGGTCCACCAAGGATAAGGGTCTAATTGCGTCGACTCAATTAGGCAATTACAGTTATTTGTAGCATTTAAACAACAAAGACGGTACCGGTATTAACCTAGTAAATCGATTACTCTCCCTTCAAATCATGGGTCCCCTATAGTCTTAGCATAGGAAATTAGCTACTCATAATTGTCAGATTAACAATAACAATAACCAAACAATTAAAACTAAACATGATGAATAATCTAATTGATTGAACGATTATAAAGTAAAGAGAGAGAAGGAATTAAAAACAATAAATACGATAAAGAAGTAAATTAAATTGATAATACCGAATTCGAGTAGCAAGGTAGAGAATAGAATTCCAAAGAACAGTGACAAAAGTAACAGATGAAATGTACGTAGTAAAGGAGATGGGAGTAACGTAGTGTTCTCCTCAGTCTTATACTGAAAAATTGTCTTAAACCTAATCTATGGACTGATTACAAAAGCCCATAAAAGATTAGGCGGAAATAAACTAAAAGCACACGAAAACCCCTCGATCGAGTAAGATGATTACTCGATCGACGTCCAAGTCACTCGATCGAGCTAGCAAAATCCCTCGATCGAGCATCGCTGCGAGAACATCCTCGATCGACTCCTTAAGCTGGTCGATCGACCAGCCTTGAGTGTGTAAAGCATTCGATCGAGCACTAAAGCACTCGATCGAGCTATATAGGCGCATCAGGACTTGAATTTCTGCCTTAACTCAGCTCATACGTCCTCCAAGTGTAAGATTCCTAAGCTCCGGCTCCTTATTTCCCATGAATGCATACAATTAGGACAATTAAGGCTCGATTTAGCTCCTCCTCGGTCAATTCCTGCAAATTACAATAAACGGACCAAAGTAGAATATTCGGGGGTGTTTGTAGCCAGATGCTACATAAAAAGCACAGAAATGCGTGTAAAAATGAGGTGAAAACCTTATATAAAAGACACGCATCAGCTGTCATCATCTTTGTTGTTTGCGTGGTCACCATCACCAGATTCATCATTGTCGAAGGTAACGAAATTAGTGTATCTGGGTTAAATATTGATGTATCTCAAATCAATTTCGACGTACCTAGTGACTAATTTTATGTATCTATTTTAAGATACATTTAAATAGGGGTTAGATACATCAATAATTAATGTAGATACATCGAAGCATAATCAACTCTGTCGCCGTTGACAACATCACGTCGGCGAGAGAATTTATAGCTCCGGCAAGACGATTAGTGCTATTTGTGGCTAAATGTGGAATGTGTATGGTTGTGGTGGCTCTCGGAGATCCGGGGGTGGTGCTCTGCCGTCAATTGAGCGTGCGGCTAGTGTTAGCTTGCCGGAGCTCCAACTCCGGTGACAGTATGTGAAAGAGAGGTTGTCATCGTAGCTCCTGGGATTAAATTTGGTTATTACTGTCTTTTTAATTTGACTGCAGGTTGCAGTATGTTGAAGGTGGATGGTTGAGGTGGCTGCCGGAGATTCGGCGGCGACGAGGTGGATTCGGACCTCCGGTGGCCGTCTGGCGACGTGTGAGAGTGGTGGCCTAGTGGCTGATATTAATAAATGGGAATTATATTATTGCAGGGAGTTTGGGAAAATTGATTCATCGGGAAAGAAATGGTGTCAATGTTGATTAAATTAGTTTGTTCTCACCGTTCTCACCGAGTATTCGTTCTCACCCGATCCTAAATCTATATATATATATATATATATATATATATATATATATATATATATATATATATATATATATATATATATATATATATATATATATATATATATATATATAGAGAGAGAGAGAGAGAGAGAGAGAGAGAGAGAGAGAGAGAAAGAAAGGATCAAGTGAGTCCACCAAAAAACATTGAGTCCATAAGTCCTCTTAGGAGTCATTGAAAAGATAGGATGGAGAGTTGAGATTGAAGGGGAAAAGGGAGGGATTAATGCTAAATGGAGGGGATCAATCCTAATTAATCAGTTTCTCTCACTACCACACTAATCAACCCTCTAATTTCACTATATAACCCTTCTTTTTCCACCCACTTCTCTCTCCTATCACACAATTATCCTCCCACTCATCTCTCTAAAAACCCCCCAAATCCAAAACAATTCCAAAAACCCAAAAATTCAAAAAATCAAAAAAAAAAATTCACTCCTCATCCTTACTCACCCACCACCACCCAACCCCAGCCCCGACCTCCATTTGTGCCTCCTCCCCCCTGCCTGTCGTGACCCACAACCACCGCACATCACCACCACCTTCCTTCTTTCTCCTTTCCCGTCACCACACTTCTACTGCCGCCACCACCAATTCGCAGCCCCACCACCACCATTCACCAACTAGCAGCACCGCCACCACCATCACCATCAATCCAAAAAAAAAAAACGCAGCGCCTTTTCAGATCCACCACAACCACCTCACTACAACCACCACTGCCTCACGACCACCCCACCACAAATACCTCACGACAACCACCACAACCCCACGACAACCACCACTAACTCACCACCACCTCCACCTCCCTGCACTCGACACCACCAACCACACACCACAACCCGACACCACCAACCCTCCAACCACCCACCACCAACCACGCACCACAACCCGACACCACCCTTTCTTTTTTTTTTTCAGATCTGTCGCACGTCACCACCACAAACCCTATGACAGACCCGACACCATCACAATCTCCCACCGTACGCAGCTCCGACAACAAGCCACAACCTCCCACCGTACGCAGCCCCGACGACAGACCCGACACCACCACATACCCGACACCACCCTTTTTTTTTTTTTTTTTTCTATTTCAGATCTGCAACTAATGGGTGCCGTGGTTGGGTGACGTACGGTTGGCGTTCTGTTTGGCGTTGTTGTTTGGCGTTAATGTGTTTGTTGTTTGGCGTTAATGGCGTTAATGCGTTAATGAGAGGAGGAAGGTGGCTGTGAATTAATGTGTTTGTCACTGTGTTTGGCATTCTGTTTGGCATTGTTGTGTTTTTCTGTTTCATTTTTGCCTTTGTGTTTGTCTGTTTCATGTTTGGCGTTAATGTCTTTTTGCCTTTAACTGTTTCATTTTTTTTTCTTAATTAATATGAGTAAGTTATGGTTGTTGTTGGGTTTGTTGTATTTATATTGGGGTTTGTTGTTTTTATTTTTTCACAAATCCCGTCTTTTTTTCAAATATCGTCTTGTTTTATATTTTTTCAAATATCGTCTTATAAAAAATCGTTTTGTTATATATTTTTTTTAGATTTATGGGTTCAGATCTGGTTTTGTTGGCTTCATTTTTCATTTTTGTTTTTGTTTTTTTCGAGATCTCACAAATATCATTTCGAGATCTCACAAAAAAAAAACACTTGTAAATCAATTGGAAGCTTGTTCCTTTAATCTTTTATTAAAGTTATATTCATTTTTCAAATTTATATTCGTAGATCTCATAAATATATAGTAGATTTTTGAAAAAAAATCGTATTATCATGATTTTTATTCTTAGATCTAATAAATATATTTATTATACTCATATTTCTTTACATTTACACTCGTATTCCTTTACATTTACACTCATATTTCTTTACATTTACACTCATTTTTCAGATTTACACTCGTATTTCTTTACATTTACACTCGTATTTCTTTACATTTACACTCATTTTTCAGATTTACACTCGTATTTCTTTACATTTACACTCGTATTTCTTTACATTTACACTCATTTTTCAGATTTACACTCGTATTTCTTTACATTTACACTTGTATTTATTTACATTTACACTTATATTACTTTACATTTACACGCATTTCTCAGATTTACACTCGTATTTCTTTACATTTACACTCGTATTTCTTTACATTTACACTCATATTTCTTTACATTTACACGCATTTTTCAGATTTACACCCTTATTTCTTTACATTTACACTCGTATTTTTTACATTTACACTCGTATTTTTTACATTTACACTCGTATATCTTTACATTTACACTCGTTAAAATTATATAGATTTGCACTCATATTTTTTGTGGATATGAGTTGGTGGTGGAGGACGACGGTGGTGGTGTTTTTTGGTAGTCGGACTAAAGTTTTACTCGTAAAGGACAAAAGTGACACTTATAAAGGACCAAAGTTACACTCAAAGGACCAATTTACTCTTAAAATACTACATTTACACTCTTAAAATATTACATTTACACTCGTAAAACATCACATTTACACTTGTAAAATGTTAAAATTATGTAAATTCAAAATTTCCGTCACAAAAAATCAAATTTACACTCTTAAAATGTTACATTTACACTCGTAAAACTTCACATTTACACTTGTAAAATGGTAAAATTATATAAATTCAAAATTTCCGTCAGAAAAAATCAAATTTACACTCTTAAAAATGTTACATTTACACTCGTAAAACATCACATTTACACTTGTAAAATGTTAAAATTATATAAATTCAAAATTTCCGTCACAAAAAATCAAATTTACACTCTTAAAAATGTTACATTTACACTCGTAAAACTTCACATTTACACTTGTAAAATGTTCAAATTATATAAATTCAAAATTTCCGTCCCAAAAAATCAAATTTACACTCTTAAAAATGTTACATTTACACTCGTAAAACTTCACATTTACACTTGTAAAATGTTAAAATTATATAAATTCAAAATTTCCGTCACAAAAAATCAAATTTACACTCTTAAAAATGTTACATTTACACTCGTAAAACTTCACATTTACACTTGTAAAATGTTAAAATTATATAAATTCAAAATTTCCGTCACAAAAAATCAAATTTACACTCTTAAAAATGTTACATTTACACTCGTAAAACATCACATTTACACTTGTAAAATGTTAAAATTATATAAATTCAAAATTTCCGTCACAAAAAATTAAATGTACACTCTTAAAATGTTACATTTACACTCGTAAAACATCACATTTACACTTGTAAAACTCATACACTCGTAAAACATCACATTTACACTTGTAAAACTCATACAACATTACATTTACACTTCTGAAATCTTAAACTCAAAACTGATTAATTAGGGGCTAGAGAGAGAAAGAAAAATTAATTAATGTATAGAAATTTGATTAGTGGTAATTTTTTTTGGTAATTTTCAATCTCAACCACCCATCTCAATCCAACCATCCACATTTTTTTCCTTTTCTTTTTAATAGCCCTTAATCAAATGCATCTCAACCATTCATTGAGTCCATCCAAAGGCCCTTAGAGGGACTTATGGACTCAATTTGAGAGGAGGACTCATTAGAACTCCTATATATATATATATATATATATATATATATATATATATATATATATATATATATAGAAATAGGATCCTGTACGAACTTATAGTTCAGTGCGAACTACGAACTCCTTTTACAGCCCTTGGATCAGTTAGGTGAAAGGCTTATATTAAACCTCTTGTCACCTTTCCTCTTCCTTAAAACAAATCCTCCAACAGGCCAACGCCTTAATTACCTCTCTCACAAACCACCATCAACACCACCACCTTTCGCCACCGCTGGCCCCAACCTCGTCGCCTGAGGTCCGACATAATCTGACCGAGCACCGTATATCCGCCATAATTGACCTGCTTGTTGCACGAAAACTGAAACTGAAGTGATTTTTAACCAAATAGGCTATATTTGGCTCGAAATCTTGGAACACTATCATAAATTCGGTTAGGTTTTTGTTATTTTTCTTCATTTTTCATAGATCTACGATTTAGATCACAACTTTTTTTAAAAATGAGATATATGGTGGTATGGCTGCGAAATCGAGGGTGACAAGGAGGTGAGGTGCTGATGTTATAGTGCTCTCGCCGGCGAAGGTCAAGTGCCCATAATTCATGTGATAGTGCGGTTAATTTTTTTGAAATTCTTCTTCATTCACCACATTTATGATTTAAATCTCAATTTGTAGAGGCGCGCCGACCTGGTTCGGTGGTGCTAAGGTTGAAATGGGTATGGTGGAGAGAGAATGGTTGGCGGAAGAGTTTCTAGCCGTCGTGATGGTAATCGTGTTCGGCTATTTGCAGTTGTGTTGTGGTAGGCTTGCGGTGGTGATGATGGTGGTAGAATGGCGGCAGTGGTAAGCTGGCGGTGGTTATGGTGAAAGCAACAGTGGTGGTGGGTGGCGGTAGGCTGGCGGTGGTGGTGAACAGTGGCGGGGTGAGCTTGGTGGATTGTAGTGGAGTGGTAGATACACATAACATCAGCCCATACACAAGGTATTACTACGGGATAGACAAATCGATTTGTGTATCTAGTAGTAATACCATATGTATTTAGTGGTTATACGAAGTGTATTTGAAGTCATATAATATCATGTATTTAGCTAGTTCGTCGGATTTTAGAAGTTGAAGTTTATTCAATACTCCCCCATTCAACTCCATTCTAACGCGTGTTTTACGCGCTAAAGTTAGTTACGTATTTGTAAAAATTATAAAAGTTAAATATTTTTAATGTACTCGTAAAGATAAATCAAACAAGATTCCACATGGATGTATTTTCAATTATGTATTGAGAGAAAATTGAAATTGAATGCTTATTTGTGAATAGTGTACAAAATTTGTCTTGCTAGATACACATTTCTAATAAGATAGATACACTCATTTACCTTTCTGGATACACATCTCTAGCAAGCTAGATACACTCATTTGTCTTGCTATATACACATTTCTAATAAACTAGATACACTTCTTTACCTTGTTGGATACACATATCTAGCAAGCAATATACACTTCTTTACCTTGCTAGATACACATCTTTTGCAAATCTAACACTCAAATTGTTTTTAGTTGGCTAGATACACATTTCTAAAAATTTTGCATTTTTTGGCAGATAAGAGCACACATTGCACACTAATAGTAAGTTTGAATGTCCCCTGCCATTTATAGTCTTATTCTACAGTCAATCTTCCATCTATAATTCTATATGACCCAAAACTCTTTCTTGTTTGGCTTTTGAAACTTGGAGAAGTAAAGCCAAAAATAATTGAGCGTTAGATTTGCAATACTCTAGACAAAAATAATTTATGCTTATTCTGGTATAAAGTGGTCTACTAGCGGTCAATCCACGAAATAAAATTTAGGATATATACACTCTTTTAATTTACTAGATACATATCCGTAGCTTGATAGATACACTCATTTAAGTTACTAGATACATACCATTAGCTTGCTTGAAAGTTATGCCAACCTTGTGGTCCATACATTTGACACTTGAACTATGAGAATTATGACAGACGCTACTGAGTTTAAGAATGTGTCTACACACAAACATATTACTTGAAAGAGTTTCTACAAACCACCACATATGACACCATTTGATAACTAACATGATTGATAACAAAGCCCGACTTCACAACTACCATTATACCAACAACAACACTAACATTTCTGACAGTCTACACTGCTGGCTGCTACACCTGATGTTCCGGCAGCAATTTAACAACATACTTTCCATGCTTATTCACTTGGAGAGCGTTTCTTTCTTTCGACAATATCTTTATTAATTTTTCATGTAGTTCACTCTCTCTTACCTACAAAACAAACAAACATACAAACACTTGTTAAGCAGCGTTACAGCTAGGGCTGACACTCAATAATGGCTTCTAAAAAAAACACTTGAAAGTTATGCCAGCGTTGTGGTCATATCAACGTCAAATTCAAACTAAATCGAATGATGCAAAATAAAAAGAAAACCTAAAATCATATCGCCAAACATGATACTAGAAAGTAGAAATATAGAACACTAATAAAACACTAGTTAACAGAAGACCGATAATGGAAATCATGATTAATATCGGCCACAACGAGCGATAGAGGTACAGCCACGATCATAAGGGTTGACAGAGACACCAGGAATGCAATTATAGTAGGAGTGAAAACATGATTAAAAGTGGAATGAGCTCATCTCTTGAAAGCCTAGGCCAAGTATACCATCCAAATGAGCAACCAAGAATGTGGTACTGGGTTCAGCAGTTGACTCTATAAATTCCTGAAATATAAATTTTAAACTGAGTTTTTTTTAACACACTGACTGATCACAAACCCAGTTCAGAAGAATGAGCTCATTCCACTTACTTGGTTCTTTACAATGAGCTCACCGACTTCAACATTATCTTCGCTAAAGTAACCAGATATAGCTCCAGTACCATAATGAATTGCAGCACGTTTCCCTGAATCATCAAAAACAGTCTAGTTTAGTTGCCTGAAATATCGATTCAAAAATAACATGATTTAAAGAATGTGCAGGGAGTAGTGCACAGACCGTTCCTCTTGTAAGTAGTGGATGCCCATTTTTTCTGAAAATTGCATTTTTAATTCAACATTTGGGTATAATTGAATAAAATCACCCAATTCACAAATCAAAATCAGCAGTTTATATGTATCATACACAAAATACCAATGGTATGACCACCCTAGACAGATCTAGTGACGATGCGGACCACCTACACCATTCCAGTTTATATGTATCAAATACACAAAATACCAACATATTCATTCTATGAATCTTATAAAACTAAAGGAAGGATTCATGTCCAAAGATTAAGAATGTGTTACCATCTTTGAAGAACTAAACCACATTATAACCCTAAAACAATTGAAAAACGAAATTTGAAATGACCAATTTTTGTAAACTCTAATGTTTAATTTAAATTCACCCCTAAAGATCAATTTTTTGATTATAATCTTATATTTTCGCATTAAATTACTTCTTAAATCTTCACAATTGAATAGATTCAAAATACTAAACAAATCTTCAAAGATTAATTAAGAATTGAATCTAACCTTCTTGCTATAATACACTGAACTCCGTTCGTGGGAAGGGTCATCGACGAAAGTATAGGTGGTAGAAGCGGCAGTAGGTGTGGCGACCGACGGTAGAGGTGATGGCCAGCGGGGTAGTGACGGCTAGCGGTGGAGGTGGTGGGAGGCGATCAAAGTTCAGTGTTCGTGATGGGAGGGTTTCACCATTTCAGCAGGGTAGAGAAATAAGAAAGCACGCTTGATAATCGGTTAAATTGCTTAGTTCGTAAGTTCGTACGGAACTTTAGTTCGTACCTGACCCCGACCCTATATATATATATATATATATATATAGATTTAGGATCCTATGAGAACCCCATTCCCATGAGAACCGTGAGAACCCCAGGTTCAGAACTTCTGTACCAAAGATTCGGTACCTTTAATACAAAGATTCTGAACCTTTAATATAATATTGCTGACTAGAGTTTGACATTACTGTCGTACGACGGTGGTGATCAGTTGATACCCTGAGGTCATACCTATAGCGTAATACTCTTAATTGATTATTTAATTAATCGCATGCCGATACGAGTTAATTAAATTGCTTAAAATTGACGGATGATTTTGTGAGTAAAATTACCGTGTCTCATTGTAATTCGATTAAATAAGATACGATCTAAGTAATCGAATTGTTTATTACTTAGATTAATTTATTGTTTACGAAACAATTGAAACAAATTGAATAATTTATTATAAATACAAGTTGTTGTAATTTATAATTCGATAAACCATTTTGGTACAAGTAATTAAGAATTACTAGTTAATTTTGTATATGACATATTTTATTAATATGTTGATTTTTAATATGTTAAAAATACATTATATTGTGACATGTCATGTAACATGTGACATATGACAAAATTGACAAATGAAAAAATAAAATGGACTTTCCATTTTATGTTTCTACCGAAAAAGAAATGGAGGGAGGATTAGGGTTTATATTGTGTTGTTTATTTTAAATGGAAACACAATGATTAAGACCCTACTCATAGCCATGCACACCTAGTTTAATCTAGAGAAGAACAAAGACCATGCATTGGCCTCTAGCCCCCCCCCCCCCCCAACCGGTTTTCTACTTGAAAAAGGGAAAGGTTTTTCATCTATAATTATTCAATTCTACACTTTATATTTTTCTAGTGTTAGAAAAATATGATAACTCTCTATATTTGTGAAAAACTTAGAGAAAGAAGACACACAAAATTCTCTCCTCTTGACCAAAAAGGAGAGAACAAAAATCCATTTTTTGTGTGAAGTTTAAGTAAGATTTTAATTAATACTAGATCATATTAATTATAATTTCAAGGGTATTACTTTGGGTATAATTCCTTAGGAGAGATTCTCCACTTGAATCTTAATCTTCAATCTTTGGAAAGCTCAATAACTAGTAAGAAGGTGAACTTACTAGTGCCCATTTATCTGAAATACTCAATGTAAGAATTGATCTTCTCCTTATACTTGTAATTGTTTTGCATGCATAAGATCCGATTTAATTTTATGACTAAATTAAACTGTCATACTATGAATATGTAAACATTTGAGATTAATGAATCCTAACAAGTGGTATCAGAGCTCAAGGTTGTTGCATGCAAAATCGGGTTTGTTTTTCCGAGTTAATTAGTTAACAAATAAAACTTGTTATTTAGGATTTATGAAGATAAATCACGAAATAATTTGCATGTTAAAATTTTCTGGTCCTAAAATGTTTTTGGGATATTTGGGTTGATTTATGGATTTTATTGTTCATTATATATATATATATTATTGGCATTAAAATGTGATTTTTATGAGAAAAATGTCATTTTTGGACGAAAAATAGCTAAACTTCGAATTTTTCAGTGATTTTTGGATATATTTTCACATATATTATCTACTGGTTGTATGTTAAATTTCGTGAAAAACTAAGTTATTTTGCATAAAATATGAATTTTATGAGTTTAAATCGAATTTAAAGGGTTTATTAGGTTAATATGAGTTATATTTCGAATATGGTTATAAAAAATTTATATGTTGTCACATGCATTTTTACTCAGTGTGTGCAAAATATTTAGATGGATTGAACTTCTTTTGCATGATTTATGAATTTTTGAGTAAAAATTCAATAAATAGTGACTTAAATTAGCCTATAATATTATAACATATTTCATGACTAAAGAAAAACATCATATGTTGCATTTTATCCCACATTTCACATCTAAAAGTGAAAAGTTGATTAAAATTAATTTTCTCATATTTTAATGGTCATATTTGATAAAACCGATAAACCGCAACGATGTTTTTCTCGGAAAATTTTCAAATTTTTTTAACCTAAGTTTGAACATTATGAGTGTCATGGTATTTTTACAGAATGTTCATGAGTTTGAATTTCAAATTTTGAAATTATTTGAAATTATTATAATTTAATTTGGAGTTTATAATATAAAAATGTATCTTTGGGTCCATTATGAACAATATTAAGAAATCAAGTTGAATTATTGTCAAAATGTTAGTGAAGACTAAGTTTTGAGTCCTAAGATGGTTAGGGTAATTAACTTGAACATAAATATGAATTTATGTAACATTTTGTGATTTTAACAAGTTATAATCACGCAAATCCATAAAAACCGGTAAAATATACGATATTGGCTTTTAAAAGGCGATTTAGCATAAACTTAAGCATGTTCATACATATTTTAATGCTGCATTTTATTTATGATTGTCATATTTTTGATTTATATAAATTTTGAATTATGTAATTTTACTTAGTATGGCCTTAGTTTTAATTGGTATTACCCGAAATGCAAAAGAATATCGATTCGGTTGTAATTATTGTGATCTCGTATCACCGTTTTGTAATTTAATAGATTTATTTTTATTTTTATTTTTATTACAAATGTATAATAGGAAATTATGTAATTTTTATTTATTATTTTGTAATTTTCCGGAGTTTCCATGAAGACGGTGTTACATCGAGATGCGTGCCAAGACCAAAGTTCAAGGGACCAAGGTGTTGGTTTCCGACTTTGTAATAGTGTATTAGATTTACTATTTTAGGTAAGCCATACTAGGACTTTATATTTATGCTTTGCATTTTCTTTATATGTTTGCATGCATCGCTAAACGCCATAACTAAACATGCAATATATTTAATCGAGTCTTCGACCGTGTCAATTATAATTATCGTAGTTCACCGCTTTAGTTCACTTAAAACGTGATAGATAATAAATTGACATGACCTCTCGCTAAATTAATAATTTAGATTTAGCCTTACCAAATAGTAGAACCAACGAAACCTAATTTCATAAGGGAGTTAATCCGGCTTCACTGTAATACAAACCTTGTTACGTTGGGTAAGTGGGTAGTAAAATGTTATTACTTCGAAATTTGGATTGAGCTCAATGGAAGTATTCGTGACTGTAGTTGCATGTGTTCCGGGCTAAAGATAAATATTAGAGTAATTTTATCGACCGAGAGTTCTAGAAGTAGAATCGATTAAAGAGTTAATCCACCGAGTTATATTGATAAGGGATGAATCGGCTCACCTTGCCCGAATTGATATGAATTTGGATCTCGGGATCATTTATAATAGTTGGGTAGAGGTCACTATATAAATGTTTAAAAATTTGTTTAAAATGTTTGCAAATTTGATCAAATGGCAAATGTTAATATTTCCTTTACCTCCATATTTGTAGTTTATATGTCGCAATGGATCGTTCTAAAGCAACTATACCTATTACCATTGAGTCTTGTCATAACTTATTTGACGATATTTGCTCCAACCACAATCTCGATACTACTAGAGAGCTTCATTTTGGGATCGGTTCCGATGGAAACCTTAATTTCATTACTTCCACCATACCTCCTACTAAGACTAGATCTTTTGCGAATGTGTCTCGGGAAGACCATATCGCTAAATCTATGGAATCCTTATCTTTGGAAGAAAGGGATGCCAAATCTAGTGGGAGTCCTAGCAAGAAAGCTCTTGCAACTAAAGGAAAATGGTTCAAAAGGAAGGGAAACAAAAGGTAGAGGATTTAACAATGGGAACAAGATGGCTAGTGGGACTACCAAAGGAGCCAAAGTTGATGATGAATGCCATTATTGCCATGGCATGGGACATTGGATGAGGAATTCCCCCATATATTTGGGAATTATTAGGGATGGACTTGTTATTCCACTCGTTAAAATTCCTTCTGAAATTTATGTTATTGATGTAAATTTTAGTTCCACCACAACGTGGGTATTAGATACCGATTGCGGTTCTCACCTATGTAATCATTTACAGGGGCTAAGAAACGTGGAAAAGCTAAGCAAGGGCGATGTTGATCTCCGTCTTGGGAATGGAGCTAGGGTAGCGGCTACATCCAAGGGAAGTTATGTGGTTGTTTTAGCAAATGGATTTGAGTTGTATTTGCATAATTGTTTTTATGTACCTTCTCTTTCTAAGAAAATTATTTCAATTGCTACGTTAGACATAGAAGGTTTTAATTTTGTCATTAAAAACAATTGTTGTATTATTTCAAGAAATGGCTTGGTCATAGGCCGAGGCTCTTCTATTAATGGCATTTATGTTCTAGAAACTTCTAATCCAAGTAAAGACATCTATAATATACAATCAAAGAAACTCAAAACAAGTGATCCAAATGAATCGTACATTTGGCATTGTCGATTGGGTCATATCAATGAGAACCGCATTAAAAGATTAGTTTCCACTAATGTTATTAAACCATTCGATTTTCAGTCATATGGTATATGCGAATCTTGTCTCCTAGGAAAAATGACTCGTAATCCTTTTAGTGGTAAAGGGACTCGAGCTTGTGAACTATTGGGCCATACATACCGATGTATGTGGAGCAATGACCATCACCGCTAGGGGAAATTATGATAACTTCATAACCTTCACCGATGATTTAAGTAGATATGGGTATATCTACTTAATGAAGTATAAGAGTGAAGCTTTTGAGAAATTTAAAGAATTTCAAAATGAAGTAGAAAACCAATTGAACAAAAGGATAAAGGCACTACGATCCGATCGTGGTGGAGAGTATCTTAGTAATGAATTTGATTCACACTTGAAAGGTTGTGGCATTGTGTCACAACTCACTCCACCTGGTACACCACAACTTAATGGTGTTGCCGAAAGGAGAAATCGAACCCTACTAGTTATGGTTCGATCCATGATGAGTCAAACCGAGTTACCCAACTCGTTTTGGGGATTTGCAATCCAAACCGCAATCAAATCATTGAATAATAGTCCAACAAAAACAACCAAAAAGACTCCATATGAGATGTGGAAAGGAAGGGTTCCTAATTTATCCTATATGAAGATTTGGGGATGTAATGCTTACGTCAAGGCAAAGACCGACAACAAGCTTGCCCCACGATCCGAAAAATGCATCTTTGTAGGTTACCCCATTACCTCCAGAGGATATTACATCTACAAACCTCAAGAAAACAAAGTGTTTGTGTCTAATGAGGCTGTCTTCTTAGAAAGTGAGTTTATTTCTAAGAGACAGAGTGGGAGAAATTTTGAACATGATGAAGTTCAAGGGCCACAAATCGAAGTAGAGACACAAGAAGACGTTCCTTCGTCGTCTAAATCTGTTATTAATCCTCAACCGAGGAGGTCGGGTCCAGTTTCTCACCATCCTGATAGATATGTTGGACTTATCGAAGAGGATGGGACCCTCGATGTGTTACTTTTAGAAAGTGACGAACCCGCCACTTACAAAGCTGCAATCTCTAGTCCCAATTCAGCTTTATGGCTTGAGGCCATGAAATCCGAAATGAGTTCTATGCATGAAAATCAAGTCTGGAACTTGGTGGATTTGCCTGAAGGGGCAAGACCTCTTCAGTGCAAATGGATCTTCAAGTAAAGAATGGCATAGAAGGACATGATGATGTCTATAAGGCTAGGCTAGTGGCAAAAGGTTTTACTCAAGTTCATGGTCTTCACTATGACGAAACCTTTGCCCCCGTGGCTATGCTAAGATCAATTCGGATACTTTTAGCAATCACCGCATTTCATGATTATGAAATATGGCAAATGGATATCAAGACCGCTTTTCTAAATGGGCATTTAGAAAAAGAGGTGTACATGATACAACCCGAAGGTTTTATGGATCCTAAAAATCCTAAAAAAGTATGCAAGCTTAAGAGATCCATTTATGGTCTTAAGCAAGCATCAAGAAGTTGGAACCATCGATTTAATCATGTCATAAAAGAAAATGGTTTTACTCGAAGTATTGAGGAACCATGTTTATACATGAAGTTCATTGGGAGCAATGTTGTGTTCCTAATATTGTATGTGGATGACATACTACTCATTGGAAATGACATTCCGATGTTGTCTTCCGTTAAGGAGTGGTTGGGTAACCACTTCCAAATGAAGGATTTAGGAGAAGCACAATGCATATTAGGTATCCAGATCTATAGAGATAGACCCAAAAGGATATTGGCATTAAGTCAAGAATCTTATGTTTATAAGATTCCTCGACGCTTCAGCATGGACCAATCGAAAAGAGGCTTGGTTCCTATGGTTAGTGGGACCATATTGAGCAAGTCTCAATCACCCACCGAACCCAAAGATGTTGAACGCATGAAGTTCATCCCATATGCTTCCGTCGTTGGATCAATCATGTATGCCATGATATGCACTCGTCCAGATGTCTCGTATGCTTTGAGCATGACCAATAGGTATCAAGGAAATCCTACTCTCACTAGATTGCCGTCAAGAACATCCTTAAATACTTGCGAAGGACTAAGGATTTTGTCTTAATGTTTGGAGGTGACTCCGAGCTCTGTGTTAAGGGTTACACGGACCCCAGTTTTCAAACAGATAGAGATGACATGAAATCACAAGCTGGATTTGTTTTCATGCTCAATGGTGGTGCCGTTAGCTGGAGAAGCTTCAAGGAAGCTAGGACTGCGGATTCTACAACGGAGGCTGAGTACATAGCAGCATCAGAAGCTGCCATGGAAGCTGTGTGGATCAAGCAATTTTTGGAAGGGCTAAAAATAGTACCTGCCGCCAATGATCCCATTACTCTCTATTTTGACAACAATGGGACTATCTTCCAAGCTAAAGAGCCCAAGTCTAGTAACAGATGTAATACTACAAATGTTTTGAATTATTTTTGAGGCATCTTTGGATAAGTATGATATAATTTGATAATGACTAAGTAAATTGATTATGTTGCAATGATCATAAGTTGGAATGAAGATTCAGTTATGTGGATGTTTATAAATGTTGTTGTGGTAATTGTGGGCGAACTTCGGGACGAAGTTCATTTTAAGGAGGGAAGGCCGTAATACCCCGTATTTTGATAGTAATTTATGAGAATAATTTACGTAAATTAATAATTGATTAAAGACATTTCTACTAATAAATACAAGTCAGACGTTAATTAAATAATAAATTAATAATACAAGTCGGGAATCGGGTTTAGCTAATAATTGGACCTTGGGCCGTGTGCCATATTTTGTGGACCAAAATTTAGTAGTATAAATTGGATGTGGTCGGGATTTGTATTGGTAATTAATAATAAATAATATGGAAATAATAATATGGGAAAATAATAATAATTATATTAATTATCCTAATAATTAAATTAGTAAAGGAGATATATGGTAATCCTAGTTATGGTAAGACTAGTAATGTATGATAATAATAATAATATAATTTATGATGGTAATAATAATAATAATAATGGTAAATCCTATAATAATTAGAATAAGGTAATTATAATAGTTTCCTAATTGACCTCGTATTCTCTATAATCCTACACTATAAATACACAATAATCTGGAAAATAATTTATAATTTATAAAATAAGAAGGAAGAAATCTAAATTAAAGAAGAAAGGAATTAAGGAAGAGAAAAGCAAAATGATTAATTTTATTCTCGCCTCAAGGTAATATTTCAGACCATCTTATGTATACAGTTTAACCTATTATAACTCGATAACTAGACCACCATAGGACTCAAGATTTGGACCTAGGGAAAGTTTGGACTGCCGAGATTATGACCTGACCTTATTTGACCGATGTTGACCTTGTTAGGGTGGTTTTTGGGGCGGTTAAAAGTGGCTGGTCAGGGGGTTACGGGTATTGGTTGTGGGGATTGGGATGGGTAATTGAACCCTTGTTTGGACCCGTCGTGATCTGGGCCAGGGTTTGTTGTGATGGGGGAAGGTGGGCGGGGCCAGTTTAGTGGTGTTGTAAGGGTGGTTGGTGGTGGTTGGTGCTGGTGGTTGGCCGGAAAACGCGAGAACAGGGGGAAGGGTTTGAGGGGTTGTTGGTATCGTTTCTGGGTGGTTGTGGGATGCCGTGAGTGGTTCTGGTCAGTGGTGGGACCAACGTGGGTAATGGGAGACCACGGTGGTGGCCACTGGTGGTCGTGGTGATGGTGTACGATGGTGAGTGAGGGAGTGGTGTTGGTTGCGTCGGGTTTTCGGGGGTTGTCTAGGGCGTCTAAGTGTGGGTTGCAGGGGGTGTTTTAACGGGTGTTAGGTGGTTGTCGGGTTTGGCCGTGGTGCAGGCTAGGGCATAGCAGGTCTAGGTGGTACTGGTGGTGGCTAGGGGTGTCGCGGGGCGCGGGTTTTAAACCGTGAATGTATGGGTGTGTATGTGGGTTTGTTTTCACGTGTTTCATTATTGGTGTTTTGGGTTGTTCACGTGTTCTTGGATATTTAGGTTGACTCGTTTAAATTCTCAAGTCGGGTTTACGTAATCGTTACACGGGAATATAATTATTTAAGTTAAATTGTAATAAATTAAATTAATATAATGAGTTAAATAATAGATAGTTATTTTGAATAATTAAATTCAAGGAATAAATAAATTGAATTGAATTATGATATTTTGATTAGGTGACGGTTGTGAAGAATTATATTTGGATTGCTTTAATTATTTGGATTGCTTAAGCTGCTTTATTGGATTTCCCGCTGAGGTAGGTTATCTACTCAACTTGAATGTGTATTGGTAATTTGTCAGTTGAATAATACTTGGAAATTGGATGGCTAAGGATTATTATTTATCCATTGGAATATTATTATCTGTATTGTATAATGGTATTGTTATGATTTGAGTACCCGGACCAGGGGTGACGGTATATAAAAGGGTGTCTCGGAGTTGTTTATGGCTGTATAAACCGAACCAGGGGTGGCGGTTTATACAAGGGTGTCTCGGAGTTGCCATTATGTTTATGGGTGTCTCGGAGGATGTGTGATTGTTGGAATTGTGAACGGAGTTGAGTATTTGAATAATTGGTTGTATTATTGAGCTATTATTCTTATTGTTCAGATATTCCTACTCAACCTCGCGGTTGACAGTGTATTCGTGAACACTTGCGGTGAACCGTTTTATGAGGAGCAGTTTTGACAGGTACTAAAGATTAGCTGACTTGGGAGCATTGGGACGTGAGCTCGACTTGGACCATAGTTGCTGTCTAGATCACATAGAATAATTATATCACTTTATTTGTTTCCGCTGCGAGTTGTAATATTTTATATTAAGTTTTAGTTGGTTAATTTTTAATAAACACGTATTCACTAAAGTTTTAATTTAAAGTACTTTGGTTTGTTGTACTTTGTTATTCACTACCTCGGGATACCGAGATGGTAACCCTCTCATTTACTTAAGATGTCTAGCTAAAGACTCCTGGATAAATGAGGGTGTTACAACAGATCTAGACATGTACTTAGAAAATTCCATGTAATTAGAGATTTCATTGAAAAGAAGGAAATTGCGATTTTTAAGGTGGGGACAGATGATAACATTGCAGATCCGCTCACCATGCCTTTATCGCAGGCTAAACATGATGGACATGTTGCGTCTATGGGACTTAAACGCATGCAAGTTTTATGTTAGATTTTGATATGAAATAAAAGAGTTGTTTTATTTGTTCATATGCATAATCACATTTGTCTTTTAATTTTTCCATTACTTTGTCATATTCAAATGGGTTGTAGAGACAAGATTGAACCCCATTAATGTGAACTAAATTGACATAGTAATCGCCCATAATCACTTGTATGAGGTGACGTCTTGAAGTGACTAGAGAGTGTGATGCGATTGATGGCAAGTTCAAGTGCCGTAGAGTCATATGAGATGACTAGTCGATCACATAGGCAGACTGTTAAGAACACTTTGTTGGGCCTAATGACCGCTTATAGAGTTCTGGCAAATTTATATAGCCTGGTCGTGGCAAGAGCTACTATATTATTCTAATGAGTCGATTCTTTTGACTAAAGACTGTTCGCCCAAGGTGGCACAGTTTCAGAGTAACTTTGATTTATGATCCTAAGACCTTCGTAAATGGGGTTAAAGGGCTTATTTTGGGTTATGATGAGCTGTGGCTAGTCGAAGGGAATATTGAATTAGGAATTGTCCACCCCTTTGTCAGGGTTAAAACAATATCTCAGGGCCACTCGAGGAGTAATGAACTGGAAATGCGTGCCCACGCTCGGAAGGTATCTATGGTAGATAATTCCGGTCAATCATTTATTCTCCAGATTGAGGAAACCACTCTCGATATGATCACTTGCAAGTACGACCCAAAAGACACCTTGCATTGAGTGGGAGATAGTAATAGGACAAGAGAATTGGTGTCGCACATATGTGGAGGACAAGTGGGAGATTGTTGGAGTGTCCCCGACAATAATGCGATAACAATTGTCGATCACGATGATCACATGTTTAAATCTCATATTTAAGAATACCTGAGGGAAAGTAATACTTTACAGTCAACTGGTCCACACATATCGGTAATGATTGGCTGACTAGATTTTGACATTACTGTCGTACGACGGTGGTGATCAGTTGATAGCCTAAGGTCATACCTATAGCGTAATACTCTTAATTGATTATTTAATTAATCGCATGCCGATACGAGTTAATTAAATTGCTTAAAATTGAAGGATGATTTTGTGAGTAAAATTAACGTGTCTCATTATAATTCGATTAAATAAGATACGGTCTAAGTAACCGAATTGTTTATAACTTAGACTAATTTATTGTTTACGAAACAATTGAAACAGATTGAATAATTTATTATAAATACAAGTTGTTGTAATTTATAATTCGATAAACCATTTTGGTACAAGTAATTAAGAATTACTAGTTAATTTTATATCTGACATATTTTATTAATATGTTGAGTTTTAATATGTTAAAAATACATTATATTGTGACATGTCACGTAACATGTGACATATGACAAAATTGACAAATGACAAAATAAAATGGACTTTCCATTTTATGTTTGTACCGAAAAAAAATGGAGGGAGGATTAGGGTTTATATTGTGTTGTTTATTTTAAATGGAAACACAATGATTAAGACCCTACTCATAGCCATGCACACCTAGTCTAATCTAGAGAAGAACAAAGACCATGCATTGGCCTCTAGCCCCCCCCCCAACCGGTTTTCTACTTGAAAAAGGGAAAGGTTTTTCATCTATAATTATTCAATTCTACACTTTATATTTTTCTAGTGTTAGAAAAATATGATAACTCTCTACATTTGTGAAAAATTTAGAGAAAGAAAACACACAAAATCCTCTCCTCTTGACCGAAATGGAGCGAACAAAAATCCATTTTTTGTGTCAAGTTTAAGTAAGATTTTAATTAATACTAGATCATATTAATTATAATTTTAAGGGCATTGCTTTGGGTATAATTCCTTAGGAGAGATTCTCAACTTGAATCTTATTCTTCCATCTTTAGAAAGCTCAATAACTAGTAAGAAGGTGAACTTACTAGTGCCCATTTATCCGAAATACTCAATGTAAGAATTGATCTTCTCCTTATACTTGTAATTGTTTTGCATGCATAAGATCCGATTTAATTTTATGACTAAATTAAACTATCATACTATGAATATGTAAACATTTGAGATTAATGAATCCTAACAGTTACTCCCCACTGACTATGGCTTTCATGTTTACATGAATGACAGGTATTAGTTGGTGCATTTATGGGGTGAAGACATGTGTGAGCTAGCGAGTACCTTGATCATGGATTTTGTCTATTGTTAGGCTTTGACTCACCTTTTAGACTTGTTATTCGAGGGATCTATTTTCCCCATTTGACTATTTGGAGATACCCAATATCTGTTGAGTATCCAACAAACACCCGATGATTATCGGACTACAACATGCTTAGGAATCGCAGCGTTTGATCGACAATTCGTGTACAACTATACATCGGAAAACTTAAACGATTTCGAAAATAAAACATTTCAAAACTTTTCAAAAGTATCTGGAGTATTTAATCCATGACGACGGGGTCTCAATGAGACTAATTAGAGTCAAAACCGACACCGGACCAAAAATCGACTCAAAATTCAAATCCCGACTCCAACAATGAGTCAAACCGAGTCAAACACAAAAAACAAACCTTTCAAATGCTTCCATGTTAAGATTTCCTGGAATCCTAAATGGTCAAGTACAAATCAAGTTCTTCCAAATCCTAGGATAGAACAAATCATGATTACACTTGTGTGATAGCGACAAGACAACTGAAGACGAGCGAAATGGCTCGAGCCTCTTTGAGCAGCCCATGCGGCCACATCGCTCAAAACACACACAACCACCCATTTTCCTATAAATACCCCTCAAATGCCACCATTTGAGAGTTACGTGAGTGTCCGCCCCTTTATTTCTCCCTTAAAGTTCTAGACTCGACTTCTCAAGTCACCAACTGACACGTGTTTATGAAATACCGATCGTAAACACAAGCCTTACACATTGTTTGGTACCGTCATCGTGCATTAAATCACTTGACCGACCATCTCGACCACTACACCATCACTAAACTTAAAAAACTCTCTTTTACACGCTAAACCGGTTTTCAAACCGAGTTTACTGGCCAAACAAGTTGATACACTTTCGTCGGTTTTTCGTCTCAAGCCTAGCATGTAAGTATGAGTGTGTAAAAGTCTTCTTTCATCATGTTATTCATATGTTTCATGACTATAACATGCTAAATCATGCATAACATGGTTCAAAACATGGGATGAAAGAGCCAAAACCGGATTTTTGGTTGAGGCAGGGGCTACTTATGTAGCATATAGGCTCGCACCTAAAGCACCCCCTCACCTTAAATCCAAACCGTGTTTGGTCTCTTCCCCTCTTTTATTTTTATTTCATATTTATAATCGGTTTTTACCATTTCGAATATTTCAAATCATTTTTCTTATGACAAGTTTTTAACAATGAAACATTAATCATTCTTGGTTTTTAATACCATGATGGTTTAATCCGTGTTTCGGTGATAATATTTGGTTAATTGCATTAGAAAAGGTATTTTAAAACCTTTTATTTCATTTCTTTACATTTTGAAGGGTATTTTAAAGCCTTTCCCATTTCTTTGCATTTTCAAAACAAATGTATTAGTCACCAACACAAAGTTATCCTTGGTTCTACATACCATGTCATATTTTAACCCGAATACGATGATGAACGTTGACTAATTACAAACAAATGAACTTAAAACAATTAGTTCATAATCATTTTCAAAACTATTCATGTCAAGCTTGCAAAACCGAACCCGACTTCGAATATTGTCAAAACAATGACGATTATTCAAGTCTCGTTCTTCAAATCAACACAAAAGCGGCCTAAACGGTCTTTTCAAATCAAGACGGGTCCAAACACCCATTTTCAATATATTTTACAAACTTTTTTCAATGGCCAGAAGACGTCTTTCATCATCTCCTGACCCGCGCCTAAACAGACCGCTTACGTTTCCATTTTCAAACCAGGGCACCCCCATTTGCATCGCCAACAGGCTCACGCCTGTTATGGCTGTCTGATGCAGAATCTGTTTCCCTTCCAGCATTCATCCAAGACGATCCCGACTTCGGTTAACCCGAATACAGGACGGATCATATGAAGAATCTGCTCATTGTACCCCACATTTGTAAAACGTCAAACCAAGACAAATGGATCACGTTATGCACCATGATCCTAATTTGGTAAATGGTTGTTTAATTTCCGTCTTGCATTCAAATCAACATTAAATCCAACTTGACATCAAATACTTGATATTTTGATTAAATCAACCGACATAAAAAGCTCACATGTTAGGTTCAAACTAGTGGATGCACATTCATGCATTTACCCGTTTTATCAATTTTTGCATTTAACCAACCAAGATCGATCAGTAGAGGCCGCTACCGCGGGCGGGATTGGGTGTCCGATTAAAGGGCTTCCCAATACGTACCTTCACCTCTTACTCATAAACTTTGGATAGTGGACGACCTTATCCAAGGCATACGAGAGTCATTCTAGAGATAGGATGCTATAGAGGGACGATTCCTTATCTTTAGTACCTATGTTAAACACCGGTTTTTGCCTTGATTGACCTAGGTATAAAGTGGATTCGAACGGGTTCCAAGCATCCCACAAATGCTTGGTGGCGACTCCGAACATCTGTTGCATCTTTTCGAGACCCTTACCGAGACGAAACCGACCGATCTAAAATGATCTGGTCGAAAGCATTCTTACGTCGCCGGGCGTGGCTTCTAAAAAACCGTTGTCGTGTCCGCAGATCAGCTGGGCATACGCAGGTGGGCCATGTCCACAGATTGGCGACTCTGCTGGGGAGAACTGGGACACTTTTGTCTTTGTGATCCCTAGATGGTAAGACTTGAACGAGGTCTTGGTTGAAATACATTAATTGATATTACGGTCATAGTCGAGTTCTTTGTCCGGGCCCACAACCTAACCCTTTTCGACCAATTGGCTCGTCCCGTCGGCGTTAGTTTTCTCATCCCCGCGTTTCGAATCCCAATTGAGGCAAGCATACCATTGACGTTACACATTTCTCTTTCGTCAAAGAGCTTTCATCACCTTCGAGCACGAGGCTGGAGCACCCTCCTTACACATTTTGTTTGGATTGGTATCCCTCTCGAAAATCGGGGTTTGATTGCTTGGTGTGTAACCCACCCTTTAAGACAAAACCCATGTCAGCATTATGCATAATATAATGAAACTGCGAGTGCTTATGTGTTATGTGATCATAAGTCCTTCTGTGTCATTTTCAATTTTCAAAACACCCTTTTGCGGCATTATAATGGCCATTTCAAAACCTCAGTCTTTCGCCGATCATTGCATTTCAAACAACACGCCTCTCTAGGCCGTCGTAATGACGATTTTCAAACTCGGTTTTCTACAACCCTTTCAACACGCCTTTCGAGGCCGTCGTAATGACGATTTTCAAACTCGGTTTTCTACCCCCTTTCAACACGCCTTTCTAGGCCGTCATAATGACGATTTTCAAACCCGGTTTTCTACAACCATTTCAACACGCCTTCCTAAGCCGTCGTAATGACAA
This sequence comes from Silene latifolia, assembly GCF_048544455.1. Lineage (NCBI taxonomy): Eukaryota > Viridiplantae > Streptophyta > Magnoliopsida > Caryophyllales > Caryophyllaceae > Silene > Silene latifolia. The sequence goes on along the minus strand of NC_133536.1, from coordinate 160,030,424 downwards.
ATTTCAAACTCGGTTTTCTACAACCATTTCAAAACACCTTTTTACGCCGTCATAATCGCCGCGTCAAGACACGGAGTTTAAGCCATCCCGCGCCGATAATGGCTCTTTTTAAACCCGAGAAAGGCACACACCCCTTTCTCGAAACATTTCCAAAATCCCGAGGACCATACACCGTTCCCAAGACCTCTTCAAACATTTCAAAACCCGATTTTCAAAACATACAATTTTGAATTTCAAAAAACCCATCTCTGGAAACAGTACATTGTTTTCCGAGCCGACTCAAACTCAAACCGTCTTTTGAAAACAAACTTAAGACAACTCTTCAACTGACCGACTTTCGGAGATCCCTATTCTTCGAAAGCCGTCCAGAAAGTGACAAACGAATCTTTTTGAAAATCTCTATTTTCGAAAGCTTCAGTCCACCATTCCAATTCCGCCTCGTGTCTATCGAGTCAGAGCAAACGTACTTATGGGTCTTTACTTATGAGTCGTCTTACTACGAGACTCGTCCAACGGCGTCATGCCACTACGTTGGGCGCAAGTAAAAACTTTCGGTCAACACCGTCACATTATAAATCGAGTCAGCACCGAGGTACCACACACGGTCATCCTCGTCTTGTTGAGTCTTATCTTTGTTCCGTCCTTTGTGTTGTCTACATTCAGTCTTTGGAGAGTGTCGGATTGAGATGTAATGTGAGCCGTTTTTCTGCCTCAGAACCATGGCCCCGTCTTCAACTTCGTTCGACAACAACGATAACAACAAAGATGTTACAACTGCCCAGCTAGCCAGCCTACTCACTACTCTCAAAGTCACCCTGGACCGTGTCGAGACCTGTATCGACACCCTGGAAAACAAGGAAACCGGAGAACAAAACACTTCGCCCTTGACTGAAACCTAGAAAAGGCTCAAACTCCTGGAGGAAAAACTCCTAGCCCGGGGTAACAACATCCATCTCGAGAATAACCGAAGATTTGAACCCGTTGGGGATCAACTACCCGACAACTTTACATTGACTAATGTGCCCAAATTTAAGGGAGTGGAGGACCCACTCAATCACATCCGAGCCTTCAAAGACTACATGGCCATAAAAGGGGTCAAACAAGAACTCTTAACCCGGATCTTTCCATCATCCCTGGAAGCGATCCCTCGCCAATGGTACTACTCCTTGACCCGAAGAACCTCACCACCTGGGATGAGGTCGCAGTTGAATTTGCTAAGCAATACGCCGACAATGTCGAGATTTAGGCCAACACCCGTACTCTGGAGGTCCTCACTCAAAATGATAAGGAGGGATTCATAGAATTCCTGATCCGTTAGAGAAGAGTATGCACTCAATTGGTCAGCAAGCAAAGCGAGTTGACTTTGGTAGAGAAATTTATCAACAATCTCCGCCCGGTGTATGCCAACTTACTGAGATACCAAAACATCAAGACGTTCCGGATCTACAAATCCTTGGAACACGCTGTAACACCCCCATACCCAAGTGCCTTACTAGGACCACTCAGGTATAAGGATACTACCATCTCGGTTACCCGAGGCATGATAATGATAAGACAATGAAGAAACATACTTTATTAAATAAGTTTAAGTGATTACATAACAAAACCAACTGTAAGCAAAATACAACTGTTCTCAAACTATAAACCAACTGAAAGGAACTGTCCTAACAAACACAGCGGAAGACTAAAGACTCTGATATGTGATGACTCCATCCCCAGCTAGATCCCACGCGTATCCAAGATATACCTGCCAAGCAACTGCTCACCACCCCCGAATGGATCACCACAGTTTTTAAAACATTTAAACGGGGTCAGTACTAATCACACAACTCAATATATATCAATAATAAGATAAACAGACAGCTTAACTGCCACACACACAACCACAAAAATTCCAATCATCTCAATCACCGATCGTCCACTTTGGACCGAGCCCGCCCGATGGGGGACCGCAGCCGTACCCACCAAATCCCCGCTCCACATAGCGAGCGATAACCCTGTCCATTAATGTGCACATCCCTTCTGTGGCGGGTTCCACAGAAGGCGAAACTAGGGCGTGAAGCCACTCCCGCAAGTGACCCCACTCAGCCGAGACCACGCCTCGCGAACCATAGACAACGATCACAACCACAATCACAATACAATTACTATATCAACCAACCAAACACAACACATCAACCAATATCCCATTATGGGACTAATATTGAGTAGGAAATCCTACCTGGTAAGCACACAATCAAACGGTCTCTACTGCTGAATCAAAAAGCTTCCTCTATGAACCCTCCTCCTATCATACAACATAAAAAGGCTACCAAATCACATACTACACATAAACCCTCAAATCTCTAAATTAGGGTTTAGCCAAATCAAAGGAAAGACAATAAAAAGGGTACATAGATCTTACCCTCGACGCAAGGAACTCAACGGTATACTCAACGCTAAGAACTGACCTTCCAAACTCCGGGTATTGCTAATAATGCGATTAGGATGAAGAACTTGCTTGCTTTCTCTCTTAAACAGTAATTTAGGTTTTGCAAAAGTGATTTAGAATAATGACGACAAAGCTTATATACCTTAATCGCATAATTAACAAAACCCGAGAAAACTCCCCGTAAAACCGGCTACTCGATCGAGTACCCGAGGTACTCGATCGAGTACCCCTTACTCGATCGAGTGCCTGACTACTCGATCGAGTACCCAACAGGTCAGAAACTTTTCTAAAACGCAACTTACCCTTACTCGACAGAGTAAGGCCTACTCGATAGAGTACCCCAAGACTTATAAGTACGGAGTATTACACACGCATCGAAGAGGACCTCCGAAAGGGTGTCCTAGCCAAAACCACCGGTAGAGGCCACCAGGGATCTACATCAACCGGATCTCGCCCCTATGGTCAAACAAACAAAATTGACGAGGTCAACCTACTCAAGCCGACCGCAAAAAGAGCTGAGCACCCTCAAAGAGTGTTCACCAACCTAGGGCCAGCTTATGCAAGCGCCCTGAAAAGGCTTATGGACCAAGGGAAATTACAACCAATCGGACCCACTCCGGATCCGTCTGATGCTAAGAAGACCCGTTTCTGGAATCCTAATGCCTACTGCCAATACCATCGAGGGAAAGGTCATGACATGGAAACTTGTTTCAAGCTCAAAAACGTCATTCAGGACATGATCGAGAAAGGGGAATTACCTTTCCCTCCACCGACAAAACCAAACAACAAGACAAACCCTTTGGGAATCCATGCTATCTCAGATGACGAGCCAACCTTAGATTGCTCGCACCTCATCTTACCAATTGAGGATGAGGGGAATGCCCTGGAGAAGGATGCCTCGGACGAGGTGTTCGTGTTCAGCGCCGCAACCATGCTTGCTATGTTCCAACAAGTTGAGGAGGCTATAGCCAGTCTCTCAGAAAGGATTACTCAACTTGACGACGCTTACCACGGATTGATTTTCAATCCTCCAGCACCGCGCCCGAGGGAGGGTTGATGCGTGTCTTTTATATGATGTTTTGCACCTCATTTTACACGCATTTCAGAGCTCATTTGCATAGTTTAAGCTGCCATTTCCCCTATTTCCGTCTACTTTCGTGTTTTTGTACATTATTGCAGAAATGTGAAGAATTCAGCGGAAATTGAGCTAAATCCGTCCCCGACTATCCTGCATTGCAATTGACGTGAAGTATTCACTTAAGGAACGAGCTTGGTGCGCATTTCAAAGCCCAAAAGACAAATCCACGAGATTATAGAAGTCAAGTATCAGCTCAAGCAGTCGATCGACCACTACCATCAATCGATCGACCAACCTCCGGGTTCCAGAAGCTACAGTACACTGAAGAGCAGTCGATCGACCGCCATGCTTAGTCGATCGACCAAGCCGCTATCCCAGACGAGAATTAAAAGATCGAGGAACTTGAAGCCCATGATGTTTAGGTTTTGATAATAAGTGTTACGTATGTTTGCTATATAACATAACTTAGAACACCAGTTTTGGGGATCCATTTTTATCTAAGTTTTACACAGTAACATTCAGTTTTTATTAGGGTTCGGAATATTGTTTTAGCATTGGAATTTCGTTCTTATTCTTAATCATTCCTCTGCAATCTCGGTATTCTTCTGCCTTATTTGAATTCACTCTTATTTCGTTATTAGTATAGAATTGCTAGTTAGGTTCCCGAAACCGTTTTATTGCTTTATGTTAATTGTTTGTTCTACTATTTTTAGCATGAATTCAGTAGTCTTTATCGTCAATATTATTGTTATTTTTGCCATAGCCATATGTAGCTAAATCAATTGTGCTAGGATGTAGGGGAATTATGGCGTAGGCGGCGTAGTATTAATTTAGACTGAAATCGCGTGTCAGTCGATCGACTGCTATACCTGGTCGATCGACTGACCACGTGAGGTTACCTTTCGTTTTAATTGATTTTAATGTTGTATTTAACGAATCGAATGCATGCGACCAGTTAGATGCTTAATTTATGACTGACCCATTAGATCGAGAGATAGGGACAGTTGTTAGATCACCAATTAAAATGACTAAACTATGCTGAGATCGAAAGATAGGTAAAGTTTAGACCGTTAGTCACTTTTCAGGACGAAAGTTAGTATTAGTGATATTAGGGACCTATAGCGAGATCGAATGATGCTATTTGTTAAGAGTGGACCGAGAGGACCTCTTTATTTCCCGCCTCATGTGTTTGATTTAGACCTGTTTAGTATGCTGCCGCCGAAACTATAACGAACCGACCATCCTAGTACCTCTTTTTATACTTGATTTCATCCGTTTGCTTAGTTTACTTTATTTTATTGCTCATTAGTTGTAGACCAAATCCAATCAAACCCCCACCTTTTTGTTACCTTAGACCGAATTTAAACAACTAGAAATTACATCTGCCTCTCGTGGTTCGACCCGACTGCCGCTAGCTATAGTTGTAGTTGGAGATTATAAATTTATTGTTGACACCTCACGACGGGTATCAAATTTTGGCACCGTTGCCGGGCAGGCAATTGTTCTAATTTTTAGTTATTTTTATTTAGTCTTTCTTTAGTTTAAGGGACTTCCGTTCCTTAAACTTTTCTTATATTCTTTTTGTAGTTTCTTCTTATGCGCAGGTCACAGAGTGGTGAAATAGTGCCATTCAATCCTGAGATCAAAAAATCCTTGCGCGAGTTGAGACGATCACAAAGGGTATTACCGATAGAGGAAGAGCTGAGTACTCTGTCAAGCTACTACGAGAACGTTCTATTCGAGGAAGATCCATCTACATCTCCTGCTTCAATTTCTTCAGCCGAGACAGTCACTTCTCCAGAGATTCCAGTCATGGCTGAAGAAGCAACCATTGCTAGTCACTCAGAGCCGACAGCTGCGAATCTCTACAAAGGATTCGAATTACCTGGGGAGGCGAGAAAATTCGAGCCAAAGCCTTCCTATATTAACCTGGTTGAGAGGAACCAGTTCGGGGGAGCTGCAAATGAAGATGCAGCCAAGCATATGGAGATTTTTATTGATTATTGCTGCTCTATACCCCCGCTGGCCGGTGTGACCCAAGACCAGATCAAGGAGACCATGTTCATTTTCTCCCTTCGTGATGCTGCAAGGGAGTGGTATAGAGATCTGGATCGAGCTGCGCATGGGATCACCGACTGGAATTCCTTAGCCCTGACATTCTACAAAACGTACTTCTCTGCCTCGAAGACGAATGCCATTAGAGCTCAGATCACGAGCTTTAAACAAGGGCCGGATGAGAATTTTCATGAAGCATGGGTCCGTTTCAAGAAATTGCTACGAACCATACCGCACCATGGGTTCGAAAAATGGAGTCTTTGCAATCAGTTCTATAATGGGCTGTATGACGATCAAAGGGCTATTTTGGATGCTGCAGCCAATGGCCGATTTGCTGAGAACATGGGAGAGACTAAGGGGTGGAAGATCATCGTTGATTTGGCCACTCATAAGGCTGAATATGGGAATTCGAGAGGAAACCAGAGGAAGGCTGCTGAATCTTCCTCTGTTGCTGCACTAGAAGCTCTCACTGCAAGGTTTGACAAATATGAGTTGGGAGGAGCTTCTAAAGGAGGGATGTACCATGTTAACGCTGTTTCAGACGGTCCTTTCGTCTGTAGAAGATGTGGAGCTGAGGGGCATGTCTCAGAGAATTGTTCTGCCCCCTTTGAGTCTTGTGCTGCCTTTCAACACTATAGGCAGACAAACACGTACTATGAGCCAAATGTCCACCCCAACTTGAGGTGGAGTAGCCAGAATGTCTTGAATCCGACTCAACCTCCACAACAGCAGCAGCAGCAAGCTTATGTGCCTCCACACAAACAACCATATCAAAAACCTCCCTATGTGCCGCAGCAGCAACAATCCCAAAATTCCGAGTTCACTGAGTTGAAGAACTTATTGCTGAAGGAGTCCCAAGCTAGAGAGGTCGGGATGAAAATGCTAGAGAGCCAAATTGCTCAATTGGCTAGCAAGAGTACCACTCGAGCTCCGGGACACTTACCGACTCAAACTGACCAGAAAGAGACCCTAAATGCCATAACTTTAAGGAGTGGGTCCACCTTGGAGGGGCCTGCTATGGTTGAGGATGTCACTGCGAAAGATGAGGCAAAACCGAGTCAAAAAAAAGCTGGAACGAGCAAAGGAAAGAAAAAGGCGTCTACCAGGTATATCAGTCGATCGACTGACATATCCGGTCGATCGACTGAAGCGCGGATTACAGAAGCTTCTGGTCCTGTTCATCTCAGTCGATCGACTGACACCACTGGTCGATCGTCTGAGATCGCTGCTGATAGTGAGATTTTTCGTCCTCCGATGCCCGACAACTTGAGGGATCATTTGTTTCGAGGTACGACCGCCCCGAAAATATTAGGGCAAGACCCGAGTGCTGATGGGTCAGTCCCGGTTCCGAAGTTCGACCCAATGACGGTTAATGGCTCACATTTAAGACGGTCTGAAGAGGGCTCAAGCTTCAATAAGGAGAAAGTAGTGGACTTCCAGCCTAAATCCACGGATACCGGCATACGCGATTTAGAGGAGAGGGCTAAGCTACTTCTTACAGCCCCATATCGGGAAAGACTAGTGCCGACGAAGGAACAGGTATCTTTCAATAAATTTGAAAAAGTTATTCGTAGCTTGAATGTACAAGTGCCTTTCCTTGAGTTAGTTAATCAAGTGCCTTCCTATACTAAATTCATGAAACAACTCTTGTCTAAGAAAAAGTCACTTGAAAATGTGCATACTGTCGCATTAACTAAAGAATCATGCTCTTATTTGTCTCACACTGCACCCCATAAGCTAGAGGACCCAGGTAGCTTCTCAGTTCCTTGTAGCATAGGTACCTTTTCTATCGAAAAGGCGTTATGTGACTTAGGAGCTAGTATAAGCGTCATGCCCTTGAGTCTTGCTAGGAAGCTCAAATTGACTAGATTCGCAGTGACAGACATGACAGTACAGATGGCTGACCGATCTGCGGTCCAGCCAATAGGAGTCCTAGAGGACATTCCTGTCTAAATATGGAAGTTTTTCTTCCCCGTCGACTTCGTTGTACTTGACATGCATGAGGATGCCCATATTCTCATTATTTTGGGTAGGCCATTTCTGCACACCGCTGGTGCAGTCATAGATGTCGGTCTAGGAACCTTGACCTTCAAAGTGGGCAAGCACTCTATTGTCTTTGCCCAGCCGGCTAAGAAAAAGGACCCCATGTGGCCTGTGACTTGTAAGACGGTTTCCGACAAGAAATCGTACTTTGTGCTTCCTCATATGCCTATCTCTATTCCTGTTGTAACCTCTCCGCCCCATATTAAGAGCAAATTGGAGGAAGATTTGTCTATTTCTGATGTTGCAGGAGCTGGTTTGGGGAAGGAAGAACTATAAGTCACTCCAGCTGCAAAGAAGCCAATCATTTCACGAGGAGGTCTTGGTTGCCTTAGCTATGCCACCGATGAGGAAGTTGATGACGAGCCGGTCAAGGCAAGGGAGTCCGACTTGGACTTCGACGAGTCTGAAGAGGTCATTGACTGGGGAGATGATGAAAGTATTGATCCGTTGAGCCATACGGACGTGGAAGCTAAGACGGGTGCAGCTGATAAGATAAGCACCGTTGAGGCTACCTCTAGTAGCCAGAAGCCGACAAAGTGGGCCATTCCGTGGCCGTTCTTGATCAACTACTAGTTGATCACATGTTTTCCAAACATTTTTATTTGCTTTTGTTAGACTCTTTTTATTGCTTTTGTGTGCGCGAAACTTTGCATTTTATTTTGCTTGCTTAGGATTTTATACGCTTTAGACTTTACTTTGGGTTTTGCGCAATTTTGGGCGCGTATTACTGTGCATTTGCAGGTTTTTAGACCTCATTAGCTCAAGTAATTGAGCAAATACGAAGAAGTAAGAAGTTACAGCAGTATCTTCAGTCGATCGACTGAGCTAGGTAGTCGATCGACTGCGTTGCAGTTTCCAGGAGCTACTGTTCCCTTCATCCTGGTCGATCGACTGAGTGATGTGGTCGATCGACCGACCTGCACTGCTGTACCTGTTTACGACCTCTCCCCTGCTGTGTTTGGTCGACTTGCGGAATTGAGGGAGTTTTCTACTCCACTTTATCTTCCGTCATTTTATTTATTTCTTCTATTTTTCTCAATTATGCACATAATACCGCTTCATCATTGCTTTCTCGATTTATGCGTGGTTCGTTGTTTGTCTTTTGCACTGCTGGCTACTGAAACCTCCTAGCTTACGCTGGTTTGGGGAGGTTTCCTTTGCTGCGCTTAAAAGTCTTGTGAGTTTCTAAGTCTTTACTTCATATTTATTTGTTAATTTTCTCGCAAATTCCCGTTTCTCTTCTCTTCATTACATGATTTTGCACAATGGGGACATTGTGCGATTTGGTTTGGGGAAGGGTTTTGCGTCGCATATCATTTGCTTGCATTCACGTTTACATTTTGTTTTGCATTGTTTATTTCATTCTTATATTCAAAAATCCAAAAAATTTTAAATAATTCAAAAAATTCAAATAAAATGCACGTTTATTTTAGCATATAGGTCGAGTCGGAACGGTAGTATTTCAATGATGACATTGCATTTGCACCTGTTTTGCCTAAGCCTTGCTTGATTAACATGTTATTAGTAGAATCATATAAGTGCATATCTACGAGTTTTCGTTAATTATTTGCTGAACTTGAGACGTGACTTAGAAAATTGGCAAACTACATCATATTTCTGAGATTTAGAGCCTATAATTGGTGACATCTATGACCAGTTTATCTAGGATGTGAGTAGTACTCCTTATGAGACATGTTACATCAATTTGCATAAATATGAACTTAAACTGCTTAATACCTGTATGCATTCGGTTTGTGGTTTGTTGACACATGTGGTAGAGGTTTTTCCTTTATTCATTTTACCCATAAGCTCCACACTGCCAAAAATATCCTTTTTGTCCCATTACTACATCCTACATTTAGCCTGTTCTTTGTCAAGCTAGTAGTCCGTGTCCTTGGGATTATTACTCGTTTTTGGTGGCAAATGCTCTTATTGAGATTTAGTTGGGAAAATGAAATGAAGGAGGAAAGAAACAAAGTTGAAAAGAAGAAAAAAATGATTCAAAAAGAAAGAGAAAAAAGAGGTTCTGTACTGTTGAAGCGGTCGATCGACTGGCATCATAGGTCAATCGACTGAGGTTCGAGAGAAAGAAAAGAAATCAATTCGCATAATTCAAGCTTTTTCTTATGGCGATTTTTGCTCCCATGTATTATTCATATCTTATAGGGAGTTAGTTGATTACTTTTATACCTGGAGATTGTGAGATTTGTGCTTGCTATAGCACCGTTTCATTTGATTTGAGCAAGAAGAAGGATGTTGCCATATGGTTCCGTTTTGGTACTAGCTTGATCACCTGTACCTCCACTTTTCCATAAATGTTCTGCCTCTTCTTACCCATACCTCACATATCCCATATATACCTCGGCATGTGTCATGGTCATTTGTTGGTTGGAATGCATATGTACGGTTGTAGAGATTGTTTTCATATTATATTGCAGGCATGTTGTTATAGGTCGTAGTTAGGTGAGTGTCACTACAAATGAATTCTTTCTATCTTTACATTATTCACCTGTGCTTATTTGAGTGATATGAGCGATCCGTGAGAGTCCAATTTGATAAGTCTCTACAGTTGACGGTTCAGTAGTTTTTAACGACTCCATAACTCGTTTGCATGATTCATTTGCTAATTGATTGTTGGTTATTGCATAAAATTGGTTTAGGCTTTACATGTTGCATTTCGCTCTGAGATTGAACTCGTTCCATTAGGTCATTAGATCGAGTTTTGTTCTTGCTTGGGGACAAGCAAGGGTTTGGTTTGGGGAAGTTTGATGCGTGTCTTTTATATGATGTTTTGCACCTCATTTTACACGCATTTCAGAGCTCATTTGCATATTTTAAGCTGCCATTTCCTCTTTTTCCGTCTACTTTCGTGTTTTTGTACATTATTGCAGAAATGTGAAGAATTCAGCGGAAATTGAGCTAAATCCGTCCCCGACTATCCTGCATTGCAATTGACGTGAAGTATTCACTTAAGGAACGAGCTTGGTGCGCATTTCAAAGCCCAAAAGACAAATCCACGAGATTATAGAAGTCAAGTATCAGCTAAAGCAGTCGATCGACCACTACCATCAGTCGATCGACCAACCTGCGGGTTCCAGAAGCTACTGTACACTGAAGAGCAGTCGATCGACCGCCATGCTTAGTCGATCGACCAAGCCGCTATCCCAGACGAGAATTAAAAGATCGAGGAACTTGAAGCCCATGATGTTTAGGTTTTGATAATAAGTGTTACGTATGTTTGCTATATAACGTAACTTAGAACACCAGTTTTGGGGATCCAGTTTTTATCTAAGTTTTACACAGTAACATTCAGTTTTTATTAGGGTTCGGAATATTGTTTTAGCATTGGAATTTCGTTCTTATTCTTAATCATTCCTCTGCAATCTCGGTATTCTTCTGCCTTATTTGAATTCACTCTTATTTCGTTATTAGTATAGAATTGCTAGTTAGGTTCCCGAAACCGTTTTATTGCTTTATGTTAATTGTTTATTCTACTATTTTTAGCATGAATTCAGTAGTCTTTATCGTCAATATTATTGTTATTTTTGCCATAGCCATGAGTAGCTAAATCAATTGTGCTAGGATGTAGGGGAATTATGGCGTAGGCGGCGTAGTATTAATTTGGACTGAAATCGCGTGTCAGTCGATCCACTGCTATACCTGGTCGATCGACTGACCACGTGAGGTTACCTTTCGTTTTAATTGATTTTAATGTTGTATTTAACGAATAGAATGCATGCGACCAGTTAGATGCTTAATTTATGACTGACCCATTAGATCGAGAGATAGGGACAGTTGTTAGATCACCAATTAAAATGACTAAACTATGTTGAGATCGAAAGATAGGTAAAGTTTAGACCGTTAGTCACTTTTCAGGACGAAAGTTAGTATTAGTGATATTAGGGATCTATAGCGAGATCGAAAGATGCTATTTGTTAAGAGTGGACCGAGAGGACCTCTTTATTTCCCGCCTCATGTGTTTAATTTAGACCTGTTTAGTATGCTGCCGCCGAAACTATAACGAACCGACCATCTTAGTACCTCTTTTTATACTTGATTTCATCCGTTTGCTTAGTTTACTTTATTTTATTGCTAATTAGTTGTAGACCAAATCCAATCAAACCCCCACCTTTTTGTTACCTTAGACCGAATTTAAACAACTAGAAATTACGTCTGCCTCTTTGTGGTTCGACCCGACTGCCGCTAGCTATAGTTGTAGTTGGAGATTATAAATTTATTTTTAACACCTCACGACGGGTATCAAGGGTCATCCAAACACCCGAAACCACCCTCACCAGGAAGGATTGCTCCCGCGACCTTTCTGGCACGCACCCTATAATAATCACCCCCACAACAATCACCCCCACAATAATCACCCTCACAAAAATTACCCTCACAAAAACTGCCCACCAAGGAATACCCCTCTGAGGTACCTTCGAGATCCCGAAGTCAATGGTATCTGGAGGGACGATGCTGAGGATGTATATGTGGTTCCGGGAAAAGGGAAACAAGCAAAAGAGATCGGTCATCTTACCCGATCCGGACGCCCCTATCAAAACCCAAACAAATCAACAGTCATTCCAACAACGAATGACCAGATTGTCCCAGACATGGACACTCAACCAAAGGCTCTCGAAAATTCGATCCTCAAACAACTACAAAAAGCAAAAGTCAAAATTTCATTTTGGCAACGGATCGCCACATCCTTCGAGCATCGGCAAGCTCTGCTGTAAGCCTTTGGAAAACTGACTGTTCCCTCTACCTCCTCTCTTGAAGAAGTGGTAGCACACATGACAAGGGGTGTCCCCGACTTGAGCAACCGGATCATCTTCCCGATGAAGATATCCCTCCATTCGGAGCCAACCATAACCTGGCCCTATACATCACCGTGCAGTGCCTAAAAAAGAATGTACCTATGGTTCTAGTGGATGACGGATCTACGGTTAAGGTCATTCCCCTCAAGACGGCTCATAAATTGGGTATCAAAGAAGCTGATTTGGTCCCAACCAATCAAGGGGTACGCGCTGATGACGACACTCGTCGTAAGGTTGCGGGGCTTATCACCCTAACCGTTACAACCGGACCTTTGGAAAGGCAAACCAGTTTTCAGGTAGTCGACATCGACGCCTCTTTCAACATGCTTCTGGGACGCCCCTGGATTCACACGGTCAAGGCCGTTACATCAACCTTTCACCATAAAATCAGGGTCCCTTTTAACGGGAAGACGATCACAATAACCGCTTCCCCAAACAAAGCCGTCATGAAAAAGGGAATAGCCTCCCAAGCCATTGAGGAGGATGACAGCGAAATGTGGGGATTCCAAGCTGTGAATGTCCTAACCGACGAATCAACACCTTTTGACTGTGACCCGTTTGCCAACCTAACAGTCAACCGCATTCTAATGCGCCGAGGTTATTTCCCAGGTCTACCCCTCAATCCGCAGAAGAGCACCTTACCTCCCTTGAAACAGGCTAAGGTCCCCAACATCCTATTCGGGCTAGGCTATGAACCTACCAACGAAGACATCCAGGAGATGAACCTCCTAGTACGGAAGCGCAAAAAGGACGGAGTTATTCTCCGTCCCTCCCTATCATTTGACCCTTAATGGATACTTTGTCCCCCGAGGGAGAGTCTAAGCTCTACCATGGCTTTCCTGAGCTGATCTATGACTCTGTGGCCAAGGTCAGACACCCAGGTGTAGAAGTCTTTCAAGACTACTACTTCATCCCCGACGACACCAAAGCTGCATCAACCAAATCTGAGTCGACCCCATGCCTCGACGGACAAGCTGTCACTCTCCTCTTCGGAGAAGACAACATCAAACACCTAGACTATGAGGACATCATCAATATTGCTCTAAAGGACAACCAGTTTGACCCCACAAGGCTGGAGGAAAACTGTCAAGTGGACCGATCGTCAAGGCCGCATTCTCAAGATTACAACTGGAGAAGGCCCTATGTTCAAAGAGGGAAGTGAAGAGTAATCTGTGTCTGAATCGGAGTCAGAGTCAGAGTCTGTCTTAGCTCCTAGCCCTCCTGATGTCCCAGTCAGAGTCCCCTTCCCACTGTTTTATCAGAAATTTGTTGCTGCTTCAGAGGCCGAGTCAACTAGGGTCATCCCCACTCCCATGGAAGGTGACAACCTGGAGGTTGTTCCAGGGGCCACCTCCTCTGCTGTGTCGCCTCTGATTGCCCATGAGATGTCTGTCCTATCCGAGCTTTTCACTCAAGTCAACTTAATGAAAGCTAAGTTTTCTTATGACTCGTCTCAATTTAACTACAATGCAATTCTGAATGACTACGAGGAATTTGACTTGAGTGACTACCCACCTCACCTAGCCAAAGAACTTGACAAACGGGAAACTAGGACCCCCATCATTGAGGAGACCGAACCTATTAACGTAGGGACCGATAACACACTTCAAGAACTTAGAATAGGGATAACCCTTAACCCCTCGGAAAGACAACAGTTCATTGACCTCCTACAAGAATACAAGGACGTATTCGCCTGGTCCTACAGAGACATTCCCGGGATCGACAGGGAGATTGCGGAGCACAGGATACCCGTTAAACCCGGAGCTAAACCCGTAAAGCAAAAGTTACGCCGAATGCGCCCTGAATGGGCCTTGAAAATCAAGGAAGAGGTGGATAAACAGTTTAAGGCTGGGCTCATCAAAGTATCTGAATACTCTGACTGGGTGGCTAACATCGTGCCTGTGCTTAAAAAAGACGGAAGAATTCAGGTTTACGTCGACTTCAGGGATCTGAACCAAGCAAGTCCAAAGAATGACTTCCCTTTGCCACATGTTGACATCCTGGTGAACAATACGGCCGAGCATGCCCTCCTATCATTCATGGACGAATATGCTGGGTACAACCAGATCAAAATGGCTGAGGAAGACATGCACAAAACTGCATTCACTACACAGTGGCGTACATACAGCTAAACGGTCATGCCCTTCGGCCTCATCAATGCCGGAGCAACCTATCAAAAAACCGCTACCACTTTCCTACATGATATGATGCACAAGAAGGTAAAGGTATATGTTGATGACATGATCGTCAAATCAAAAGAACGGGACGGCCATATCAACACCCTTCGGAAATTCTTCGCTCGTCTACGAAAATACAACATGAGACTAAATCCTCAGAAATGTGCATCCGGGGTCACCTCCGGAAAACTCCTGGGACACGTCGTCACCAAAAGAGGCATTGAGATTGACCCAACCAAAATCAAAGCCTTTCAACAAATGCCTCGGCCTAAAAACGAGAAGGAGATCCGGGGATTTCTCGGTCAGGTTCAATACATCAGCCGCTTCATAGTTAAGCTCACCATCATTGGTGAACCAATCTTCAAGAAGCTTCGCGCCTCCGATCACACCGATTGGGATGATGATTGTCGAAAGGCCTTCGAGAAGATAAAGGAAATCCTATCCAAACCTCTTGTCCTCATGCCACTTCAACAAGGAATTCCCT
Source organism: Silene latifolia (assembly GCF_048544455.1). Lineage (NCBI taxonomy): Eukaryota > Viridiplantae > Streptophyta > Magnoliopsida > Caryophyllales > Caryophyllaceae > Silene > Silene latifolia. Next base: position 160,015,342 of record NC_133536.1, on the reverse strand, counting down.
TATCCCTATACCTGACTGTCATCGACAGCTATGGGAGTAATGCTAGAACAAACAATCGACGGCGAAGAACGAGCCATCTACTACATCAGCAAAAAGTTCATTGAGTATGAGACAAGGTACACCCAACTGGAAAAGTCATGTCTTTCCATAGTATGGTCAACAAAGAAGCTGCGGCACTACATGCTCAGCTACAAGGTTCACATCTACTCCAAGATGGACCCGGTCAAATACATCTTCGAAAAACCCGTACTAAACGGAAGGCTGTCTAGATGGACACTCATGCTATCCGAATTTAATCTCAAGTTCGTGCCCCACAAGGTTATCAAGGGAAGGGCGGTCGCCGATTTCCTAGCAGAAAATCCCGTTAACTAGGATCCAATGACCGACACATGGTCACTTCCTGACGAAGACATCCTTTGTGCCGACTCCGACGCATGGGGCCTATACTTCGATGGTGCATCTAATCTGAGAGGCTTCGGGGTAGGAATCCTTCTAATATCACCAGAGGGAGAACATGTTCCGATCTCAGTCAAACTAGACTTCGCCGTCACCAACAATGCCGCCGAATATGAAGCATGACTCATCGGCCTACAAGCCGCCATAACACTGGGCATCAAGAGACTGAGGGTCCACGGCGATTCCTCGCTCATCATCAATCAGGTGTCCGGATAATGGAAAATCCGAAGCGACAGCTTAACACCCTACCGAGAAAAAATCAATCAAGAGGCCGAGTTCTTCGACCAAGTCGACTACTTCCACTTACCACGAGAGGAAAATCAATTTGCAGATGCCCTGGCAAAACTTACCGCACTCGTCAACATACCTGACAACATGACATCGATGCCCCTATGTGTCGAGAGAAGGAGCGAGCCAGCTCATATTTGCGCCATCATCAACGATGAGGAAAACCATGATGAACCCTGGTTCCAAGCCATCCTCAACTACAAAACCAAAAACGAATTCCCTCCCAACTCTGAAACAAGAGAACAAAGAGCCATCCGTTTACTTGCATCACAATTCTGATAAACCAAGAACAACTATACAAAAGAACACCCCAATCAAGGGATTCCCCTCCTTTGCATTGACCATCACAAAGCCAAAAAGGCAATGAGAGACATCAACGACGAATAATATGGCCCTCACATGAGCGCAATGATGCTGATCCGAAAAATCAAGTAGTTAGGCTACTACTGGACCACCATGGAAGCCGATTGTCACAACTACGTCAAACATTGTCACAATTACCAAATCTTCGCCAACATACAACACATACCACCGTCCCTCTTATACACAATGACATCACCCTGGCCTTTCTCGACATGGGGCATCAAAATCATCGAGAAATTCAACTCGATAGGCGCTAAAGGCCATTGCTTCGTCCTTGTCGCCATCGACTACTTCACCAAATGGGTGGAAGCACAGTCCTATGCAGTCTTGACCGCCAAACAAGTGGCCAAGATCATCCAGAACAACATCATCTGCAGATATGGGGTACCCCATGAAATCATCAGTGATCAAGGCTCTCACTTCCGGGCTTAAACATAAGCCTTGCTGGAAAAATACATGATCAAACGACATCGATCATCTCTCTACCGTCCCCAAACCAACGGAGTGGTGGAGGCAGCAAACAAAACTCTTGTCACCATCATCAAGAAGATGCAAGATAATTACCGTGATTGGGTGAGCAAACTCCCATTCGCTCTCTGAGGATACCGAACCTCCATCCGAACACCAACAGGAGCCACACCCTTTTACCTAGCATACGGTATGGAGGCGGTTCAGCCAGTAGAGTTAGAGGTCCCATCACTAGCATCCTACTGGAAAGTCAAGTCCTTAAGGCGGAATTGACCCGTCGAAGGTTCGAACAACTCAAGCTTCTAGACAAACGGTGGCTCAACGCCCTGCACAACGTCCAGCTATACCAACGACGTATACAACGGGCATTCAACAAAAAGGTTAAACCCAAGAACATCAAGGAAGGCGACTTGGTCGTCAAGTCGGTTTGAGCACCATTACCCGTCGATCCGAGGGGTAAATTCAAACCCAATTGGGTCGGCCCGTACCTGGTCAAGAAAATACTTTCGGGGAGCGCAGTGAGACTGAGTGACCTAGACGGGGAGGATTTTACAAACCCGACCAACCTATATCAACTCAAGAAATACTACCCTTGAACCTTAGCAACCAACAACCTCGCCCTAGTTTTACAACTAGCGACCACCTTGTGCCTTAAAGTCAAGTTCCTCAACGCGTTCTGATTTGAAATTGCATGTTTTATCGAGTCTAAGTTGCGGCTCCTTGCCCGTTTCGAATGCCCTTTGATCTGTCAAAGGCAACATCTATTTGCACTCAAACCAAAACACCTGAACTACGAGCATGGTTTGATTTCACCTTTTCAGGTGGATACGTAGGTAGTCCTTTCTTCAACAAGAAGGATACAACCAAAAAACCCAAATAAATCCAAAAAAAATCCAAACTATGATTTGGTTTGATTTCGCAAACACACGAATACGTAGGCAGTCTTTTCTTACACAAGAAGGATACAACCATCCCCCTAATAAAAAACAACATCCCTCTAATAAATAAAACATCACCCATATCAATTTCAAAAAATAAAAAACATCACCCATATCAAAGAGAGAGGGAACAACATTCCCTTTCTCACAAAAATACAGAAAGAAGCCTTTCTCTCTTTCCACAAAAATCCCATTTCCCAAGTGCAATGTTTAAGATAATTCAAGTCGAATTGCCTTTACAAAATGGATGGAAGAAACAAGCGTTCACAACTCTTTTAACACAAGCAATCCTCTTATTTAGTTAATAATGAGAAGGATTACAAATTCAACAACAAATAAAACTCGGCAAGTGTACAACTTGTCAAAGCTAGAGTGTCGGCTAAGACACCTGATACCGTCGTAGAGTATCAAAGATAAATTTATAAAACCTAACTACTACTATAGCTAGTGGCAGTCAAGGTCGAACCACAGAGAGGCGATGCAATTAATAGTTGTCTAATTTTAGTCTAAAGTAACAGTTGTGAGGGGGTTTGATTTGAATAGTTCTATAACTAAAGGCAATCAAATTAAAACTAAACTAAAACAAATAAATGAGTGATTAAAGAAAATGGATGAAATCAAATATTAAAAGGATGCTAAGATGGTCGGTTCACTGTAGTTTCGACGGCAATATCCTAGGTAAATCTGAAATAATCACGTAAGACGGGAAAATAAGAAGTCCTCTCGGTCCATTCTTAACAGGTAGCATCTTTCGATCTAGCTACGGGTCCCTAATATCACTAGTACTGACTCTCGCCCTGAAAAGTGATTCTTAAAAGCCTAAATTAACTTATCTCTCTATCTTATTAAATTAGTCGTCTTAATTAAGTAGTGTATTTCCCTCCCCTATCTTTCGATCTATCGGGTCGGTCAGTTCCTAAGCATTCAACTAGTCGCGTGCACTCGATTCGTCAAATATAGCAATTAAATTAATTAAGACGGAGCTGATCTCACGTGAGCCGGTCGATCGACCAGGTAAGGCAGTCAATCGACCATGACGCGACTCAGGTCTACGAAATCTACGCCGCCTACACTACAGGTCCCCTACATCTTAGCACGAAGGGATTAGCTACTCATGATGAAATTCATAACAACAATGAAATTAATAATTAACGAAATTCGATGCATGATTAAATAAACTAAGCAAATAAGATGCATAAACGAAATAAGGCTTGGGAAACTACTCTATGCAATTCTAATCTACGAGTGAATAAAGCTAAACTGAAATCAAAGAGTCGGAATTACCGAATGAAAGCCGGAAGAAGAATCCGAAAGCACGAACTTTATTAAAGAAAATAAAACTAATTGTTTTGAATGATTATGAAATCTAATGCTAAACTCGATATTGAACCCTAAATTCTTCGATATTCTTCTCTGAAACCTCAGGTTACGTTATATAGATAGTCTTACGTAACTTTTATTCCTAAAACCTAATTACATTGGGCTTTCTCGTTTTCCAAATTTGCGTCAGAATCACAGTGTGGTCGATCGACCACTAGGACCAGTCGATTGACCGCTCGCTTTCCTGCAGACTTCTGTTCAGCATTCTGACAGTCTATAGACCACGTAGGTCAGTCTATAGACCACTGTAGCTGGTAATCCACTTCTGAAACTCTCGCAAATCTATCTTTTAGGCCTTGATACGCGCACCAAGTTCGTTTCTTGAGTAAATACTTCATGTCAAATAATATGCCAAGTACTGGGGGACGAATTTGGTTCATTTTCCCCTGGATTTTTCACATTTCTGCAATATTACACAAAAACACAAAAGTAGACAGAAATAGGGAAAATAGTAGCATAAACTACACAAATGAGCTCTGAAATGCGTGTAAAATAGGGTGTAAAACATCATATTTAGGACACGCGTCAAACTTCCCCAAACCAAACCCTTGCTTGTCCCCAAGCAAGAACTAGACTCGATCCTAGGACCTAATGGAATGAGTTCAATCTCAGAGCGAAATGCAACTAAAAAGCCTAAACCAGTTTAATGCTAAAAATCAACAATCAATTAGTAATGTGAATCATGCAAACGACTTATGCAGCCGTTAAAAATTGCTGAACTTTAAACTGTAGAGACTTATCATTATGGACTCTCCGAGTCGCTCATATCACACAATGAATACAGGTAAGTATTTGTAAACATAGAAAGAAGTAAATGTAATGACTCTCACCTAACTACGACCTATAAGAACATGCCTGCAATCTAACATGAAAAGGATCTCTACAACTGTACATATGCATTCCAACCAAACAAATGACCATGACACATGCCGAGGTAAATATGGATATGTGAGGTAAATGGTAAGAAGGGGCTAAGATAAATTTGGATATGAGGAGTTAAATCCAAGCTAGTAACTACAGATCCAAATTACGGGAACATCCCAACTTCAAACTCAAGATCAATCGATACAAAATGGTGCCATATAGAAGCACAAATCTCACAATTTCCACAATTAGTAACTCCCCGTAAGATACAAATACAACATGGGAGGAAAAATCGCCATTTAATAAAGACTTTGAATTATGCGATTTTGATTTTTTTCTTTCATTTCTGAAATGCACGATCGATCGACCCACGAGTCCAGTCGACCGACCAAAGGTCGAACTTGCTTTTCATTTTTTCTCTTTTTTCAATTCTCTTTTTTCTTTCTTTCTTTCCTCATTTCCAACATTCCACCAACCTTCTCATAAGGATCAATATAACCAATATGCAATAAACACATTCCCACAACCACCAATACTAGCTCAGCAAGGGTAGGCTAAATATAGAATGTAGCTTATGGGACAGAAGGCAATTTGGCTATGTGAGGTTTATGGGTAAAACGAGAAAATGGGACCTCTACCACATGGGTCAACAAACCACAAACCGAATGCATACAGGTATTAAGTAGACCAAGTTCATGCTTATGCAAATTTATGTAACATGCCTTATAAGGAGTAACTACTCACATCTTAAATAAACTGGTCATGAATGTCACCAGTTATAAGCTCTAATCCTCAGAAACTAATGTAGTTTGCCAAAAATCTAAGTTAAGTCTAAGGTTCAGCAGGATATTTAACGAAAACTCGTAGACTATGCATATGATTCTACTAATGACATGTCAATTTAGCACGACTTAGGCATTTTCAGATGAAAATGCAATGTCATCATTGGACTACTACCGTTCCGACTCGACCTACATGCTAAATTAAACGTGCAATTTTTCGAATTTTTGAAATTTTGAATTTTTTTTTTTTGATTTTCGGTATATAAGAGGAAAATAAACAACAATGCAAGATAAAATTGTAAACGTGAATGCAAAACAGAATGAATACAATGCAAAACCTTTCCCCAAACCAAATCACACAATGTCCCCATTGTGCGAAATCATATAAGAAAGATAAGCAAAGGAAATTGGGATTTTGCGGAATTATAACTAAAATTGACATAAAAGAAGGACTCGGAAACTCACAAGACTTTAAGCGCAGCATGGCCCTGCATTTCAGTTACAGCTCCTCGAGTGGCCCTGAGAAATATCGAGTACCTGATAAAGGCTGAATATTTCCTTCAACTCGAACTCCTTCCGATCTAAGCACAGCATGAACTGACCCAGAAAAAATCTACTTGGCCCCCTGTTACGGATGACTGTGAGAAAGAAACCAAAGTCACCCAAAATCTGCCTTAGTCTCAAGAGACAGTCGATAGTCAAAAGAATCGACTCTTAGGATCACCATGGAGGTCCTATCCACGACCGGGCACCGAATGTTGTAAAACATTTAAGACTCCACGTCGATGTCACAATTGTGTCCTACGAAATATCCGTATAAATCGCCTCTGTGATTGGTCAGTCAATCGGTTGACTTATGGCTCGTTGAACCCACCATCAACCAACGTCACAAAATAATTGCCAGAGTTATCAGCTCATGTGGGCAATTAAGGACTAAAAATATGATGTTTGTTCAGTTCACTTTGTGGTGTTCAAAATTGTCGTACAATTCCACATGAAAAACAAAATATATAAATATCAAAACGATGATGTCGTATAGAGTACAAAAGAGAATGAATCTAATCCATAAAAGAGTACTACAACTTAGGAACACGTTTAATTCCCATGGAATTAACGTGCCCTTCATGCTTATCTTGTCGTAATGGTTTAGTGAGAGGATCGTCTATGTTATCATCTGTAGCAATCTTTTCTATCACTACTTCCTTTTGCTCCACGTAATCTCGGATTAGATGAGCTTTCCGTTGTACATGTCTAGACTTGTTGCTAGACTTTGGCTCCTTAGCTTGGAAGATGGCACCACTATTGTCGCAATAGATGGTGATCGGGTCATTCGAACTAGGCACTACAGATAGCCCATGTAAGAATTGACGCATCCATATCGCTTCCTTTGTAGCTTCAGACGCGGCATAGTACTCGGACTCGTCGTATAATCTCTGTAACAGTTTGTTTGGAACTCTTCCGGTGATTTCGCAGCGCCATTAAGAGTAAAAACGAATCCAAACCGAGATTTCGAGTCATCACGATCCGTTTGGAAGCTAGCATCTGCAGCAGGTTGCGCATAGCTTTTGTTCGCCTCCATAAGTCAATGCCCAATCTTTAGTCCTCTGTAGGTACTTAAGAATGTTCTTGACAGACCAGCCCAATGTAATTCACTGGATCTTTGTTGGAATCGACTTGTCATACTCAATGCATATGCCACGTCCGGACGTGTGCATATCATGGCATACATGATTGATCCTATAGCCGAACCATAAGGAATCCGTGTCATGCGCTCTTTCTCTTCCGGTGTCTCTGGTGACTGAGACTTGCTCAAATGCACCCCTGGAGCCATAGGAAGAAACCCCTTCTTGGAGTTAGTCATGCTGAATCTCTCTAGGACTTTGTCTACGTAAGACTCTTGACTGAGAGATAACATCCGTCGTGATCTATCTCGATAGATAAGGATGCCTAGAATTCTTTGTGCCTCACCCAGATCTTTCATCTGGAAATGGTTTTTCAACCATACTTTCACCGAAGTTAAGAGAGGTATGTCATTCCTAATCAGGAGTATGTCGTCAACATACAATATTAGGAAAACAATCTTGCTCCCACTCGACTTGATATATAGACATGGTTCCTCGACCGATCGAGTGAATCCATTTTCTTTTATCACTTGGTCGAAGCGATGATTCCAACTCCTTGATGCTTGCTTAAGTCCATAAATGGAACGCTTAAGCTTGCACACTTTCTTAGGATGTTCTGGATCGATGAAACCTTCGGGTTGTACCATGTACAACTCTTCCTCCAAAAAACCGTTTAAGAAGGCGGTTTTCACGTCCATTTGCCAAATTTCATAGTCATGAAAAGCGGCAATCGCTAAGATAATCCGAATGGAACGCAGCATGACTACGGGTGCAAAAATCTCATCGTAGTGCAAACCTGGCACTTGGGTGAAACCTTTAGCAACTAGTCGTGCTTTGTAGATATCTTGTTGACCTTCCACAGAATGCTTTATCTTGTAAAGCCATTTGCATTGAAGGGGACGCACCTTAGCAGGTAAGTCAACAAGATCCCACACGTTGTTCTCATACATGGAGTCCATCTCGGATTGCATGGCCTCAAGCCATAGCTTTGAGTCAGAACTAGTCATGGCACCTTTATAGGTTGCGGGTTCACTACTTGTTAAGAGTAGAACGTCATCTATGTCATGTTCCTCGACCATACCAATGTATCTGTCCGGAGGAATAGAGACTCTTCCCGACCTCCTAGGTTCCTCAGGAACGTTAACCGCAGCCGGGATTGAAGGAATAGGTTCCTCCAATAGTTGCTCGGTACTTGGTTCTGGAATTTCCGACAGGTCGAAGGTTCTATCACTCTTTGTATTCTCGAGAAATTCCTTCTCTAAGAATGTCGCACTAGCCGCAACAAAAACACGTTGTTCGGTTGGCGAATAAAAGTAATGACCAAGCATTCCTTTAGGATAACCTATAAAGTATGTCTTGACCGATCGCGGGCCGAGCTTATCCTCGTGTCTCCACTTGACATAAGCATCGCAGCCCCAAACCCGTATAAAGGACAAGTTAGGGACCGTTCCCTTCCATAGTTCATATGGAGTCTTCTCAATGACTTTAGACGGACTTGTTAAGTATTAGAGCGGTGACAAAAGAGCATAACCCCACAATGAGTCGGGCAACACGGTGTGACTCATCATGGATCGAACCATATCAAGTAGTGTTCGATTTCTCCGTTCGGACACACCATTCAATTGAGGTGTTCCGGTGGAGTTAAGCGTAGGGCAATCCCACGGTCCTTTAGGTGTTGATCAAACTCGTGAGAAAGATACTCGCCACCACGATCCGAACGCAGTGTTTTAATCTTTCTACCCAATAGGTTCTGTACCCTATTCTGGTATTCCTTGAATTTCTCAAAGCATTCACTTTTGTGCTTCATTAAGTAGACATAGCCATATCTACTTAAATCGTCCGTGAAAGTGATGAAATACCTATAGCCTTCTCGTGCGGTGATTGACATAGGACCACATACATCCGTGTGTATGAGTCCTAATAGGTCAGCAACGCGCATTCCAACACCTTTGAAGGAAATACGAGTCATCTTACCGATGAGACATGATTCACACGTGCCAAATGATTGAAAATCAAAGGCCGAGATAGCTCCATTTTTGATGAGCTGTTTTACGCGTTTCTCATTAATGTGTCCCATACGGCAGTGCCATAGATACGTTTGATCTTTGTCACCAACCTTTAACTTTTTATTCATTACGTGTAATATTTAGGTGGTCTGATCTAAAACATAAATTCCGTTCATGGAGACTGCCTTGCCATAAATCATATCGTGTAAAGAGAAAATGCAAGTATTATTCTCTATTACAAATGAAAATCCAAGTTTGTCAAGTGCAGAAACTGAAATAATGTTTTTCGAAAGACTGGGTACATAATAGCAGTTATATAGAGATAACTCACATCCGCTAGGAAGCTGGATCACATATGTTCCCCTCGAGACGGCAGCCACTCGTGCTCCATTCCCGACACGCAGGTCCACCTCACCCTTTACGAGGGGTTCGATGTTTCGGAGCCCCTGCACATGATTACACAGATGAGAACCACAACCAGTATCAAGTACCCAAGTTCCGTAACTTGCGTGGTTAATCTCAATCATGTGAATAAAAGTAGAAGAAGATAAAGACATACCAACAGGTTTGACACGACCTGCCTTTAAGTCCTCATGATAAACAGGACATGTACGCCTCCAATGCCCAGTCTTGTGGCAATGATGGCACTCCATGTTATCATTCTTGCTCTTTGTCGCGCCTGATGAGGTGCTCGACTCACCAGGCCCACTCTTACCTGAACCCGACTTCTTGAACTTCGGTTTACCTACTGCTAGGTTTGCCTCAGCTTTGCCCTTACCTTTCCCCTTGTTTGTCACAACGAGAACATCCTGTTCAAGCTCCCACTGAACTTCATGTCCTTCTCGGTCTATACGAGAAGGGAGTGCAGTTCATGGGGACTTTTCTTCAAATCATTCATATAGTAATTCGCTCTAAATTGCGAAAAACCATCGTGGAGTGAGTGAAGCATGCGGTCGATCACAATGTTCTCGCTGATCTTACAATCAAAGGTCTCCAACTTCTCGACATTCTCAATCATCTTTGAGAATGTGTGGGCTAACTGGTTGGCCCTTCGAGTCTCGCATCAAAGAAGCGAGTGGTATGCTCATAGGTCACGATTCTCGGTGCTTTCGAGAATTCCTTGGTGAGCGTGGTGAAAATCTTGTTTGCACCATGGGCTATGAAGCGTTTCTGCAAATTGGGTTCCATTGCAAAAATGAGTACGTTTTTAATCGCACCCGCTTCCATACGTAAAATCATTAAACTTGGTGATTTCAAAGAGCTCTCAGCCGTGGGACTGGGTTTGCCGGGATGGGCTCTAATAGATATTTGAGCTTTCCGTCGTGCCAGCGGCAAGCATTCCGTAATGCCGCCTCCCGGTCCCGCGAAGTTTGATCCATCATTCTTGATCGAGTAGACCGATTCATCCGATTCATGAAGATCCGAAGCCGGGACTCACGGTCCAATGTGGCACTTGGCATTGGGTTATCGTAGAACCAGACCATTTGTTATTAGCAGTTTAAAAGTTCGTGATCTACACTTAAAAAGAAAGAAAAACAAAACGAAATAAGCAACTCATCGAGGTGATTTAAGTCTATTTAAAACTTCATTTTAACGTGTAGACTTGCGCACTTGCATAATTGATCTCCCTCAAGAATGATACAAGTGATCCCAAGACTCAATTTCTGTAAATTGATAAGCCAACTGTTTAGCTAATTCTTCCGTAAGAACTCTTGGTCAATAGATTTCCGTAAATCCTATCTATAGTCCACCATGATCACAGGATCGTACGAGTGACCATAGTGTTGAGATAAAATAGGTCAATCGGTTCCAACTTACCCGACGTAGAAGGGGTCATATTATGCCTACCGACGAAGAAGGGACTCATTGGAGTTTGACCTATAAAGACCGTTCTCAATTTTGGTTTATACGAGGAAGATCCCATCAACAAAATTATAATTCATTTTAAGTGAACGAATAACTAGCGTCTGCGTGAATGAATTTATTTGGGTGATGGCTTAAAATCATGTGACATAAGAATGTCAAAGAAAACTAACTCGTGACCTCTATATATGTCAGTTTTCATGCAATAAATAGGTGGTTTGGTTTTTAGGCGGAATATGATGCAAATTATCGTTACGAAAAATAAATAAAAGAATGCAATACGTAAATAAAAATTCCTAGTGTGGCCTATCCTAATAAAAAGAACATAAAACAACTTTGGAATCCACCGTTGGACCCGAGAAGCTTGTCTTGATGTTCCATCTTGATCCATGTAGTGGGAGTGAGCATCCGGTCTCCATCTTTGGTCTTCTCAAAAATTACAATTAAAATTACAAAATATAAACCTATTTACATTCTAATTAAAAACTGTAATTACAAGTGAAAAATCCAAAACGGAGATACGAGATCTCAAAATACAACCAAGACCGTGTTCCATCATTACGGTAACACGTTCTACTAAGGCCACACTAAGTTACAACCGTTTGTAAAATAAATAAATACGTAATATAAAGCATTCACAGCATTCAAATCAACGATAAAAGAAAATGCATCAACTAAATTAAATTTATTCGTGACATAATTCCGTAATTATGTTAAATTATCCAAACCACCTTTTAATGATTAAAATTCATGTGATAAAACCGCTTCTATCAATTTAATTTTAATCTAATACAATCCGTTACTTTAAATACGCTTTAAAATAACTTAATGGTACGTGTGTGAACCGTTTCACAATCATAGCGAGTGTACAATATCCGTATAAAGTACATATTAAGGCCAAAAGAAAATTTAAAACAAAAGAATAAATTTTCAAAGCTGCCAAACAAAAAATCACTCGATCCAGGGACATAAGTGCTCGACCGAGGAATAAAAGAGCTCGATCGACTGAACTGCTAGTCGATCGAGAGGATTGCCAAACAGAAAGTGCTCGATCGACTAGACTGGAGGTTGATCGAGTACTTTTATTAGCAACACTGTTCGATCGAGTACGAGGAGTTCTCGATCGAGCAGTCAGGGTTTTAAAAGTGGTCGATCGAGTGCAGCAAGGACTCGATCGAGTAAAACAAGACAGAAAAACCACTCGATCGATTTAAAAACTTGCTCGATCGAGTACAAAAAATTCTGGAAAACTAAAAACCCTCGTGAAACAGTTTGTCAACACAAAACTTATTGCAATTTTGATCAAAACCTTGTAAAATTAAATCAACAAATTGCAAAACATAAACATATTGCTATAATGATCGTGTAAAATAACAATATGCAACGGACAATAACCGTATCAGCCGTGTAAACACAAGACACGGTTATCAAAACACAAAAACGCAACAGCCATAAAAAATTTCTGCCGTGAGAAAAAAAAAAAAAAAAAAGCTGATGCCGCACGGTTTTTAAGACAAAAACAAGATCGTTTCAAATCGATTTATGAAAAATCACAATGAAAATTTACGTGGCCTCGCTCTGATACCACTTGTGGGGTAATATCCGTATAAGACCCTTTAAATTTAGGACTATAACGTAAATTTAACATGTGAAATATGGTCATAAACGAAATACAATATAGAAACGACAAAGATAAAGAATCAACCTCGGGTCCTTTGTAGTGCGGCGTAAAGAATAGAAATCAACAGAGATTCCCTCCTAATTGTTGCACCCAAGACCGTCTGAGACTATGCCCTTGTGCTAGAAATGCTTTCTAATTGACTTGCAATATTGAGAAAGCTCTTGTGAGGTTTTACGATGTGAGATCTAGGAATTTCAGAGAAAGTTGCACTGAAACCCTAATTGTTTTTCACTAATGATGATTAGGTTAAGCAAGAGGAGAAGCTCTCCTTTTGTTCTCCTAATCTCGGCCAAACCGAGAGGGGCCTTGGGAAGTGGGCTTCCACTTCCTTTTAGAATTAGCTCATGGTCCGGTTCGTAAATCGCTAAAATGTATATGACGCGGTTTTGTTATAAATCGTCATCGGTTATCGGTTATTAAAGCATCAACTAATAATCCGGATTAGTTGAAACATTAATACATGTCCGACAAAGACGATATTGTATAATTATATTCAATATACATTTAATTAAATATAAAACGCTTATATTCAATTTACGAATTAACTGCTTAATTCGCCTTGGCCATTATTATTTAATCCGTATTAAATAACATATCTCAACATCACATTTTGACTTATTATTAGTCAAATGACTCGGACTAACTGGTTAGTCAATTTTGGCATCTACATGACAGTATTTTCATACCGTCACATCTCTCAAACGTATCCTATAGGTGTGACTTTTAGGGACCAGTTGATCACCGCCATCTGTATGACAATAACGTCAAACTTATCTAGCAAGCCAACCGTTATTGATAAACGTGGATCAACTGATAATAATACCAAAAGTATGCCCTTTGATCCTTTTAGAGATTTATAAGTCCTTGCACTAACTGTTAAGGACACCAACCCCAACAAGAAGGACTCGGAAACTCACAAGACTTTAAGCGCAGCAGGAAACCTCCCCAAACCAGCATGAGCTAGGAGGTTTCAGTAGCCAGCAGTGCTACCATAGGTACCTGAAAAGAAACAAAAGTACCGCGCGTAATTCCGAGAAAGCAATTTACAAAACGCAAAATTATGTGCAAAATAAGACAACAGAAGAAAACAGAAATGAATCGGAGAATAAAGTGGAGAAAAGACTCCCTCAATTCCGCAAATCGACCAAACACAGCAGGGGAATGGTCGTGAACAGGTACAACAGCGAAGGCGGTCGATCGACCATACCATCCAGTCGAACGACCAGGGTGACAGGAACAGAAACCTCTGGAGTCGCGGCACAGTCGATCGACTATACAAGCCAGTCGATCGACTGAGATACCTGCTGTAAGTTTCCGATTTCTTCGAATTAGCTCAATAAATTGAGCTAATATGGTCTATGAACCTACAAATACACATAATAACGCGGCCAAAATTGCGTAAAACCCAAAGTAACAGTCTAAAGTCTTTAAATCCTAAGCAAACTTATTAAAGCGAAGTCTCGCGCACACCAAAGCAATAAAAAGTCTAACAAAAGCAATAAAATATTTTTATAAAAAGTCTTAATCAACTAAAAGTTGATCAAGAATGGCCACGGAATGGCCCACTTGCTCGGCTTCTGACGACAAGAAGTAGCCTCTACAGTGCTCATCTCCTCAGCGGGGCTCCTAACAACTCCAATATCCGCAGAACTCAACGGATCAACATCTCTAACATCTTCCCAATGACCGACCTCGTCTGGCTCATCAAAATCCAAATCGGACTCCGTCACATTGACTGGCTCCTCATCAGTTGCATAGCTCAGACACCCTAGACCGCCTCTTTGAACGATTGGCTCCTTCACAGCTGGAGCAATGAACGACTCTTCCTTCCCCAAATCAACTCCTGCAACAGTCAAAACAGAAGGATCTTCCTCCAATTTGCTCCCAATCCGGGGCGGAGGTGTTATAGCAGGATTAGGCATAGGGGCAGGCATGTCAGGCAACACAACATAAGATTTAACTATATTGCAAGTTACTGGGTACATAGCATCCTTCTTCTTATAGGTCTGGGCAAAAATAATGGACGACTTTCCCACGTTAAAGGTCAATGTCCCTGAGCCAACATCTATAACTGCACCAGCAGTGTGCAGAAATGGTCTACCCAAAATGATAGGAATATGAGCATCCTCGGGTATATCTAGCACAATGAAGTCAGCTGGGAAAAAGAACTTTTCTATTTGCACAGGAATATCCTCTAAGACTCCTATAGGCTGGACCGTAGAACGATCAGCCATCTGTACAGTCATATTAGTGATTGCAAACTTAGTCAATTTCAATTTCTTAACAAGACTCAAAGGCATAACACTAATACTGTCCCCTAGGTCACATAATGCCTTCTCAACTGAGAAAGTACCAATATTAAAAGGAACGGAAAAGCTACCAGGGTCAGCTAACTTATGTGAAGTTGTGTGAGTCAAATAGGAACATGACTCCTCAGTTAGTGAGACAGATTGCACAGTATCAAGTGACTTCTTTTTAGACAACAGTTGCTTCATATATTTCATGTAAGCAGGCACTTGATTAACTAATTCTAAGAAAGGAACTTGCACATTTAAACTACGAATAACATTTTCAAACTTGTTAAACGATACCTGTTTATTTGTCGGCACCAATCTCTCTTGGTACGGGGCTGTAAGAAGCAACTTAGCCCTCTCCTCTAGGTCTCTCATACCGGCATCAGTGGACTTAGGCTGAAAATCCACTACCTTGTCCTTGTTGTAGCTCGAACCTTCTTCAGACCGTCTCAGGAATGAACCATTAACCGTCGTAGGATCATACTTTGGAACCGGAACTGAACCATCAGCATTTGGATCGTACCTCAATAATTTCGGAGACGTCGTACCCCGAAATAAGTAGTCCCTCAAGTTATCTGGCATTGGAGGACGAAAAGGTTCACAATCAGCAGCACCTTCAGTCGATCGACCATATAGGTCGATCGATCGATCGCTTCCGCAGACGGAAGCTTCATTTGTTCGAGTGGTCGATCGACCAGGTATGTCGATCGATCGACGTGATGTACTGCCGATCGTCTTTTTCTTGCTCTTTGTTCATTCCAGCCTTTTTCTTAATCGGTTCCGCCCCATCTTTTCCAGTAACATCTTCGACCATAGCGGGCCCATCAAGGGTAGACCCACTCCTCAAAGTAATCGCATTCAGAGTCTCTTTTTGATCCGGCTGCGACGGTAAATGCCCCGGAGCTCTAGTTGCACTTTTGCTTGCTAATTGGGCAATTTGACTCTCCAACATTTTTGTAGAAGTCTCTCTGGCTAGAGACTCCTTTTGCAGCAAACCCGACAAATTCTGAACCATGTTTTTCAATTCAGAAATATCAGAACCTTGAAATTGCTACTGCTGAGGCACATAGGGAGGCTTTTGATACTTCTGCTGCTTATGAGGGGGCACATAATTTTGTTGCTGCTGCTGCGGTGGTGGACCTGGATTAAGGACATTCTGGTTAGTCCACCTCAAATTGGAGTGGACATTAGAGGGATCGGGATATGTACCAGTCTGCCTAAAATGTTGAAAGGCAGCACATGTTTCATTCGAACTAGTACAAAACTCCGAAACATGTCCCTCTTCTCCACATCTTTTGCATGTAAAAGGACCGTTTGAAACTGCGTTGACTTTATATATTCCAACTTTTTGGGATCCCCCAAAATCTAACTTGTCGAATCTCGCAGTAAGGGCCTCTATTGCAGCTACAGCAGGCGATTCAGCTGATCTTCTCTGATTTCCTCTAGAATTCCCATGCTTAGCTTTATGGGTGGCCATATCCTCAATAATCTTCCACCCCTTAGTTTCTCCAACATTCTCCTGGATGCCATTAGCTGCAGCATCCAGGATAGCCCTCTGATCATCGTAAAGCCCATTATAGAATTAATTACACAGGCACCATTGTTCGAACCCATGGTGCGGAATAGATCGCACAAGCCTCTTGAAACGAACCCATGCCTCATGAAAATCTTCATCAGGACCCTGTTAAAGCTTGTGATCTGAGCTCTAATCACATTGGTCTTCGATGCAGAGAAATATTTCTTATAAAATGCTAGGGCCAGCGAATTCCAATTAGTAATCCCATTTGCAGCTCGATCCAGATCTCAGTACCACTCCCTAGCAGCTGAAGGAAAAGTAGATCTATATACTTAACATATTCATATATGTTTTATTTTAATTTGTCATAAAATTAATAAGTGATCTTATGCATGCAAACTTATAAACAATATAAAGAAGAAATCTTTATCTTACATTGAATTTTCGGTTTTTAGGGCACAAGAGAGATCTCCTTCTCTCATGTTCTTGTGCTTTCCTTAATTGAAGAACAAAGATCCAAGTATAGGATCTCTCCCAAAGCTTTATACCCAAGGCACACTCTTAATAAAATTAATATTATGTATACTAGACAATATTAATTTTGTAAGAAAAAATTGACCCAAAAATATTATGGAACTCTCTATTTTTCGGTTTAGAGAGAAGGAAGAGAAAGAAGAGTTTTTATCTTTCTAAAACTCAAATTTTAGATGAATGAATAATGAATAATACACTAACTACATTTTAGTGTATATTAGGTAAAATAAGATGAAAAACCAAAGTGGTTTTTCATCTCAAAAACCGGGTGGAAGGGGGGGATTAGAGGGAGCCAATGCATGCTTGAGTTGTTCTTCACAATGAGCATTAGGTTTGCATGGCTAGTTAGTAGGTAATCATTGTGCTTACCACTAACAAAATCAACTTAATTTAAGCCTAATCCTCCTCTTAATTTTCGGCACACATGGATAATATGGACTCCATATTATCTTTGTCAAAATGTCAATTTTTCTTATGTCACATGTCATATGTAACATAAATTTGTTATGTATTTTTAACATATTAAAAATCAACGTATTAATAAAAATACGTCATACACAAAAATCGACTTAGTAATTCATAATTACTTGTACCAAAATATTTTACCAATTTATAAATCACAATAACTTGTATTTATAATAATTCATTCAATTTCAATTGTTTCCTTAAACAATAATTTCATCTGAGTAATGAAACAATTCGGTTTTCGCACCGTATCTCATTTTAATCAAATTTCAATGAGACACGTAAATATTACTTCCAAAATCGTCCGTCAATTTTAAATAATTTAATTGACTCGTAACGTTATACGATCAATTAAATGATCAATTAAGAGTGTTGCCCTTTAGGTATGACCTAGGGGATCAACTGATCACCACCGTCGCACGACAGTAATGTCAAACTCTAGTAAGCCAATCATTACCGATATGTGTGGACCAGTTGACAGTAAAATGTTACTTCCCAATTGTATTCTTTATAATGAGACTTAAACATGTGATCATCATGATCAACAGTTGTGATCGCATTATTGTCGGAGGACACATATTCCAACAATCTCCCACTTGTCCTCGACAAGTGTGCGTCGCCAATTCTCTTGTCCTATTACTATCTCCCACTCAATGCACGGTGTCTTTCAGGTCGTACTTGCAAGTGATCATATCGAGAGTGGTTTCCTCGATCTGGAGAATAACTGATTGACCGGATTTATCCACCATGGATACATTCCGAGCGTGGCCACGCATTTCCAGTTCATTACTCCTCGAGTGGCCCTGAGATATTGTTGTAACCCTGACTAGGGGTGGACAATTCCTATCGCACTCATTCCCTTCAACTACCCACAACCATCATAACCCAAAATATGCCCATTTGACCCCATTTACGAAGGTCGTAGTAACACAAATCAAAGTTAATCTGAAACTGTGCCATCTTAGGCGAATAGTCTTTAGTAAAAAGAATCGACTCATTTGAATAGTATAGCAGCTCTCGCCACGACCAGGCTATATAAATTTGCCAGAACTCTATAAGCGGTCATTAGGCCCGACAAAAAGTTCCTAACAGTCTGCCTATGTGATCGACTAGTAATCTCACATGACTCTATGGCACTTGAACTTGCCATCAATCGCATCACACTCTAGTCACTTCGAGACGTCACCTCATACAAGTGACTATGGGCAAATACAATGCTAATCCATGTTCACTTTAACAGGGTTCAATTATCTTCACAACCCGTTTGGATGTAACAAAGTATATGGTGAGTTAATAATAACTCAAACGACAAATGTCGACATCACACTCGGGTAGTCAATACAAGATTACAACCTTGTGATGCATATCGTAAGTGTGTAAACACTTGTTGATTTCAATAGATGTTTAACATGTTATGTGTCCATGTGTTCAAACTTCTTAATCGTATTATCCTTTACATTCATGTTATCACTCATAGCATGAACCTTACCAAGTACACATCAAGGTTCCCGACCTTGGTTTCGGTTCTTTATCTTGAAAGAACTTCCTTATCGATTATCACATAACGAACGAATTTGTGGTGAATGATATAACTTGTACTGATCAAGTGCTCCATCCACACACAATGCACTAGGTATATGTTTTGTAGAGTCTTACAACAATTTGTCAAGATGATTAGTCTGGCAGTTCTCACAAGTCCTAGCATATTAGGAAAGATTAGTTTTGAGCAACTTCTTATTCAACTAAGTTTCTTTCCAAACTTCTTATTTCTCCTTTTAGCTTGAAAGGCTTAGGATTCTCATAAATCCTTACATGTGCTCGGATTTTCATAAATATGTGCAACCTCTTGATACATAACAGAGTATTCTGTCAAACACCGAAATCGCTCATCAAATTATTCTCGAGAATTCATGACGTTTCTACTATGGCTTACCAATGATTCATCATGCTCTTATGCATATGATTCATAATTGGACATGTGCATGATTATTCTAATGGCGGAAACATTAGTAACTTTTAATCATGTTATCAACTATATTTAGGTTCAATGAACGACCATGACTGCTAATGGCAATTCCATTTTCATTTAAATGAATAACCTACGTATCTCGTTGATTCAATGTGTATCTTTTAATACTTATCCAACATCTCATGATGTAGTTGGATTCATCATGGTCCATTTTCATCCAGAATTGAAAACTCAAAACTTCCTTTGTAAAGGAAGGTATTAGCTCGTCATTCTTCAATGAGTGATGAGTTATAAACTTTTACAAGATGATTGCTCCCACTAAATTCCATGTCTTCACATGATAATTTCAAACTCCCACTCAATTCCACATATTTCGAAATTTACTTCTTAATTGAAACATTTCAAGAATTGAAATATAAATTGCATTGCCAAGTTGTTAAGATAAAACCATATATGTTCCCATATGCCAAGTTGTTAAGATAAAACCATATATGTTCTCATCATATCCATTCAAAATACTTATTTTGAAGTGGTCTCATCTTAACCTTATTTAAAAAGATTTTAATCTCTAATTCACACATGTCATAATAATGTATAGCAATGTCATTATTCAAATATAAATAATATCTAGAACATGTCCTTCGAAATACCCTTTTGGAAGGAGGTTTAACCATTTCATAATGAGGTTAAGTAATGACATCTGCGTGGTTAAAACTTGGCTATTGAAGATATCAGTATATCAATCCTTGCAACTCGTTTATAACCAGTATGTTACTTTGATTCATTTAGGCTCCTAAGTAAATCTCAAGGATGAAACTATTGGTCAAAATTTTTCATAAACTAGTCAAAACTCTTGTTAAGACTTTATATTAGTCATTTTGTTCCAAAACTTTCTTTTGGTCTCCTCGTGTAGTTATCTTGAGAACATACTCTTATGATTACTTCACTTGGTCTCTTTAGTCATATAGAACTTTCTTGAGACCATAGATCTCATCTATTGGGTATACTGTATAAATAGATATACCTTTATTCAAATCATTCTCTCTTGCGTAGATCTCATTTACACAAGTAGACAAACTTATCTTGGTGTGAGTTGTGTCCTCATTTTTCTCCCACTCTATCTTTAGAATAAATACACTAGAGATTCAAAGATAGCATGAGACACAAATAATGATGTTGAAGTATAAGGAGAACTATCTCATAGATTGACTAATAGTTTTAGATTTCGTAAGTGTACTTGGTGATTGACATTCCTTTAAGAGTGTTTATAGACTCAATATCACTTTATAAATGATCATACATAAGCCTTAAGCATGTGGACATATAATGAATCCCGTCATTATAGTTGTCTATTAGATCACTTTAAGTGAATAATCATATGTTTCTAAGAGCAAGCATTTAAATACGAATTTTAGAACAAAGGATAAAATGATAAAACGGGTGACTTGGGTTGTAAACCAAGCCACCATTATCCAAAATACAACCAATTATCCAAAATACCTTTCCATGTCGAACACGGAAACTTAAAGGTTCTAAAATCCAAAATATGAATAAAATAAGACAATAAAAAGCAAATCTCCATGAAAGCTATTCCTAGCTTCTTGATGGTTTCTCATGCTTGCTTTTCTTTTCCCTTGTCTTTGCTTGGTGGAGGCCCTATTTAAAATAAAAAGGGAGATACATTATCACAACTTTGTATCACAATACCATAGTTGAATTAGAAACATAAAATAAAGGATAGTCATTTACTTACTGGAGTAATCTTTCCAGCCTTAATATCACCAAGGTATTTGGAACAATTTCTTTTCCAATGTCCCATACCATTACAATAATGGCATTTATCAAGAGGACCCTTCTTGATTTTTGAAGTGCTAGCATCATTAGCCTTAGCTTTGGTGAAAGTGGGCGCTTGTTTCTTACCCTTCCTCCCATTCTTCTTGAACTTCCCCTTGCTCTTAGTGCTAATGTTAAGCACATCCTTTGGTGGGTTCACATTTAACCCCATGTCCCTCTCGGCTTGCACAAGTAACTTGTGCAATTCTTCAAGAGACACATCCTTGTCTTGCATGTTAAAATTCACCCGGATTTGAACATATGCTTTGACTTTGGACAAGGAGTGTAGAATCCTATCTACAATGAGTTCTTTGGGGATTTCAACCTTTTGAATTTTCAAGGTCTCGACAAGCTCCATAAGTTTGAGCACATGAGGGCTAACCTTTTGGCCCTCTTTGAAGTCGAGATCGAAGAATGCCGCGGCCGCCTCATATTGGACGATCCGCGGAGTTTGTGAAAACATTGTCACAAGCTTGGAGTAATTCTCATTAGCGGTGCCCATTTTAAAGGCTCTCCTTTGGAGGTCCGCCTCCATCGCAAATATCAACACATTTTTCATTGCGGCGGACTCCTTATGGTAAGCCTCATATGCTTCCCTAGTGGCGGCGGTCGACCTAGTAGTAGGTTCGGGTGGAGAGGCCTCGGTAAGGTAACGAAACTTGTCGTCACCTTGGGTGGCTAATTTGAGTTGGGCATCCCAATCGGAGAAATTTGACCCATTCTTTTCAAGTTTACATCGATCCATGAAGGATCGGAGCCAAGATGAATTAGTGAGAGGCGTGGCGTTTGGTGTAGCCATTTGTTATGAGAAAAAGAAGTGGTCTACAAAACAAAATAGAAGGAGTAAAACAAATGTCGTTTTAACAATAATACTCGTAAAAATTTATAATTTAAACAAGTTTTATGCATTTTTCTAGTGACCTCTACCCAACTAGATAAATGATTCCAAGACCCAAATTCATATCGACTTAGGCACGGTGGGGCCGATTCATCCTTTATCAATATAACTCGGTGGATTAACGTTTAATCGATTCTACTTTTAGAAATCTTGGTCTATAATATTACATTAACATTTATCTTTAGCCCAAAACACATTCAATAAGGGGACGGTGTGGCCGATAAAACCCTTATAGAAAAACTTTTGTTGAGTTCAATCCAAATTTCGAATAAATGTGTCCATGATCCAAGCCTACATTGACTTGGGCACGGTGTGGCCGATTCATCCCTTATCAACATGAATTCGGTGGATAGACATTTATCACCCACTTCCCCTACGTAACAAGGTTTGTACTCCGGTGTGGCCGAGTGCACTCCCTCACGAAATAGGTTTTCATGGTTTCTACTCTTTGGTAAGGCTATGTCTCAATTGATTATTTTAGCGAGAGGTCATGTCAATTTATTATCTATCACGTTTTAAGTGAACTAAAGCGGTGAACTACGATAATTGTAATTGACACGGTCGATAAACTCGATGAAAGATGATGCATGTTTTAGTTATGGCGATTTAGCGATGCATGTGACATATAAATAAAATGCAAAGCGTAAAAATAAATCCTAGTATGGCCTTCCTAAAATAGAAAAACTATTTAACTATTACATATTCGGAAACCAACTCCATTGGTCCCTTGAACTTCGGTTGTGGCACGCATCTCGAGGTAACACCGTCTTTATGTATCGCCATCTTGAAGAAATCCGTCTTTGGGAACTCCGAGATAAATAAAATTACATAACAAATTACATAATTTCCTATTATACATTTGTAACTAAAATAAAATAAATCTATTAAATTACAAAATGGTGATACGAGATCACAATAAATTACAACCGAATCGATATTCCCATACATTTCGGGTAATACCAATTAAAAAACTAAGGCCATACTAAGTAAAAATTACATAATTCAAAAATTACATAAATAAAATTATGACAATCATAAAGAAAATGCAGCATTATAATATGTATGAACATGCCCAATTTTATGCTAAATCGCCTTTAGATAGCCAATATCGTATATTACTTGGTTTTTACGGATTTGCGTGATTCAACGTTTTATAATCACAAAAATTACATAAATTCATATTTATGCATAAGTAAATTACCCTAACCTCTTAGGACTCAAAATTTAGTCCTCACTAATTATTTGACCATAATTAACTCATATTTCTAAAATTTGTTCATTAATGGACTTAAAATTATAAAAATAAGCTATAAACTTCAAATAAATCACAAAATTTCAAATAAATTTAAAATTTGAAATTTAAACTAATGAACATTATGGAAAAATACCATGACACTCATAATGTTCAAAAACTTAGGTTAAAAATTTCGAAATTTATTCGGAAAAACAATGTTGCGGTTTATCGATATTTAACAAAATAATCATAAAAACATGAGAAAAATTATATTCATCAACTTTTCAATTTTAAATCTGAAAAAGATAATAAAATGCAACATATTATGTTTTTCCTTAGTCATAGAGTATGTTTTATTAATATTTCACTAATTAAGTCACTATTTATGCTATTTTTCTTCAAAAATTCATAAATCATACAAAAAGACTTCAATATAGCCTATTATTTTATACACATTGTAAAATTGCATGTGACAACATACTAAATGTCTATGACCAGATTCGAAATTTATCTCATATTAACCTATTTTTCACCTAAAATCGATTTTAATAATGAAAAATCCATTTTTCGAGCATAAGAAGTCCAAAAATTATGAACATTTACAGGTCATCTCAAAATAATATATGTGACAACATATCCAAAAATCACTGGAAAATTCGAAGTTTAGCTAATTTTAGTCCGAAAATGACATTTTATTCATAAAATCATATTTTTAATGTCATTATTATGTAATATGAACAACAAAAATCCATAAAATAACCAAAATATCCTAAAAATATTTTAGGACCAGAAACTTTAACATGCAAAATTATTATCGTGATATATCATAATAACACAAATTTAAACAAGTTTTATATGTTAATCGTATAACTCGGAAAAACTATAACCGATTTGCATGCAAACAACCAAGGCTCTTGATACCGATTGAAGGAAAAGTAGATCTATATAATTAACATATTCATATATGTTTTATTTTAATTTGTCATAAAATTAATAAGTGATCTTATGCATGCAAACTTATAAACAATATAAAGAAGAAATCTTTATCTTACATTGAATTTTCGGTTTTTAGGGCACAAGAGAGATCTCCTTCTCTCTTGTTCTTGTGCTTTCCTTAATGGAAGAACAAAGATCCAAGTATAGGATATCTCCCAAAGCTTTATACCCAAGGCACACTCTTAATAAAATTAATATTATGTATACTAGACAATATTAATTTTGTAAGAAAAAATTGACCCAAAAATATTATGGAACTCTCTATTTTTTGGTTTAGAGAGAAGGAAGAGAAAGGAGAGTTTTTATCTTTCTAAAACTCAAATTTTAGATGAATGAATAATGAATAATACACTAACTACATTTTAGTGTATATTAGGTAAAATAAGATGAAAAACCAAAGTGGTTTTTCATCTAAAAAACCGGGTGGAAGGGGGGGGGGATTAGAGGGAGCCAATGCATGTTTGAGTTGTTCTTCACAATGAGCATTAGGTTTGCATGGCTAGTTAGTAGGTAATCATTGTGCTTACCACTAACAAAATCAACTTAATTTAAGCCTAATCCTCCTCTTAATTTTCGGCACACATGGATAATATGGACTCCATATTATCTTTGTCAAAATGTCAATTTGTCTTATGTCACATGTCATATGTAACATAAATTTGTTATGTATTTTTAACATATTAAAAATCAACGTATTAATAAAAATACGTCATACACAAAAATCAACTTAGTAATTCATAATTACTTGTACCAAAATATTTTACCAATTTATAAATCACAATAACTTGTATTTATAATAATTCATTTAATTTCAATTGTTTCCTTAAACAATAATTTCATCTGAGTAATGAAACAATTCGGTTACTCAGACCGTATCTCATTTTAATCAAATTTCAATGAGACACGTAAATATTACTTCCAAAATTGTCCGTCAATTTTAAATAATTTAATTGACTCGTAACGTTATACGATCAATTAAATGGTCAATTAAGAGTGTTGCCCTTTAGGTATGACCTAGGGGATCAACTGATCACCACCGTCGCACGACAGTAATGTCAAACTCTAGTCAGCCAATCATTACCGATATGTGTGGACCAGTTTACAGTAAAATGTTACTTCCCAATTGTATTCTTTATAATGAGACTTAAACATGTGATCATCATGATCAACAGTTGTGATCGCATTATTGTCGGAGGACACATATTCCATCAGCAGCATCACGGAGCGAGAATATGAACATCGTCTCTTTTATCTGGTCCTGGGTCACATCTGCTGGTGGGGGTATGGAACAACAATAGTCAATGAATATCTCCATATGTTTAGCTGCATCTTCATTCGCAGCTCCCACAAATTGGTTTCTCTCAACCAAGTTCATGTAGGACGGTTTTGCTTTGAATTTTCTTTCCGTCCCGGCTGGCAACGCGAATCCCTTATAAAGATTCTCAGCTTTTGGCTCGGAGTGACTGGCTATACTTGCTTCTTCAGCCATATCTGGAGATGTAACGGTCTCAACTGAAGAAGTAGAGATAGGTGACGAAGGTGGATCCTCCTCAAATAACTCGTTCTCGTAGTAACTGGACAGAGTACTCAACTCTTCCTCTGTCGGCAATACTCTAGATGATCGTCTCAACTCAAGCAAAGTCCTTTCGATCTCAGGATCTAACGGTCGTAATTCACCACCCTGTGACATGCGCATAAGAGGAAACTACAAGTAGAATATGAGAAGAGTTTAAGGAACAAATGTCCCTTAAACCAAGAAAAAGACTAGAATAAAAAACAACTAAAAATTAAACAATTGCCTCCTCGGTAACGGCGCCAAAATTTGATACCGTCGTAGAGTATCAAAGATAAATTTATAAAACCTAACTACTACTATAGCTAGTGGCAGTCACGGTCGAACCACAGAGAGGCGATGCAATTAATAATTGTTTAATTTTAGTCTAAAGTAACACTTGTGAGGGGATTTGATTTGAATAGTTCTATAACTAAAGGCAATCAAATTAAAATTAAACTAAAACAAATAAATGAGTGATTAAAGAAAATGGATGAAATCAAATATTAAGGATGCTAAGATGGTCGGTTCACTGTAGTTTCGACGACAATATCCTAGGTAAGTCTGAAATAATCACGTAAGACGGGAAAATAAGAAGTCCTCTCGGTCCATTCTTAACAGGTAGCATCTTTCGATCTAGCTACGGGTCCCTAATATCACTAGTACTGACTCTCGCCCTGAAAAGTGATTCTTAAAAGTCTAAATTAACTTATCTCTCGATCTTATTAAATTAGTCGTCTTAATTAAGTAGTCTATTTCCCTCCCCCATCTTTCGATCTATCGGGTCGGTCAATTCCTAAGCATTCAACTAGTCGCGTGCACTCGATTCGTCAAATATAGCAATTAAATTAATTAAGACGGAGTTGATCTCACGTGAGCCGGTCGATCGACCAGGTAAGGCAGTCGATCGACCATGACGCAACTCAGGTCTACGAAATCTACGCCGCCTACACTACAGGTCCCCTACATCTTAGCACGAAGGGATTAGCTACTCATGATGAAATTCATAACAACAATGAAATTAATAATTAACGAAATTAGATGCATGATTAAATAAACTAAGCAAATAAGATGCATAAACGAAATAAGGCTTGGGAAACTACTCTATGCAATTCTAATCTACGAATGAATAAAGGTAAACTGAAATCAAAGAGTCAGAAGTACCGAATGAAAGCCGGAAGAAGAATCCGAAAGCACGAACTTTATTAAAGAAAATAAAACTAATTGTTTTGAATGATTATGAAATCTAATGCTAAACTCGATATTGAACCCTAAATTCTTCGATATTCTCTTCTGAAACCTCAGGTTACATTATATAGATAGTCTTACATAACTTTTATTCCTAAAACCTAATTACATTGGGCTTTCTCGTTTTCCAAATTTACGTCAGAATCACGGTGTGGTCGATCGACCACTAAGACTAGTCGATCGACCGCTCTCTTTCCTGCAGACTTCTGTTCAGCATTCTGACAGTCTATAGACCACGTAGGTCAGTCTATAGACCACTGTACCTAGTAATCCGCTTCTGAAACTCTCGCAAATCTATCTTTCAGGCCTTGATACGCGCACCAAGTTCGTTTCTTGAGTAAATACTTCATGTCAAATAATATGCCAAGTACTCGGGGACGGATTTGGCTCATTTTCCGCTGGATTCTTCACATTTATGCAATATTACACAAAAACACAAAAGTAGATGGAAATAGGGAAAATAGTAGCATAAACTACACAAATGAGCTCTGAAATGCGTGTAAAATAGGGTGTAAAACATCATATTTAGGACACGCATCAACACCTCACATAGTAAAACTATTACAAAACACACAAGACATAGCTACTACAACATAATAAAAATCACAACACTAATACAACATAATAATGGAATAGGTAATGGAGATCTTCATTCCTCCATTCTACCTTTGCCTTTTCCCTCGAGATACATCTTCCCCTTGTTTTTCTTGTTGGCTCGCCTAACATTAACTTCCTCTTCGGAACGGATCCTCAACGGATCTACAACGGCGACGGCCTCCGGTCTCTTGCATGACCCCATACTCCGTCCAAGACGAGTCCAGACGCGGCCCACTACCTCCTTGGGACTAGAGCTTCTCCTCTTTGGTGGCCTCATCACGTCCGGGCTAACTCCATCAACAAAATCGTCAAAGAAGGCACGGTTGGCCTGGCCAACCTCTTTACACTTCAAATCAACAACCTCGTCCTTACCAGACTTGGACCTCTCATCAAAGGTTTGACCTCTTGACCACTTGATATAAGAGGGAGTCACCCATGTCATGGCAACGAGGTTTGGTACCTCCCAAAGAGGCCGAGTGGCCAACCACCTTTCGAAGACCTCCACAAGCTCGAAGTTTCGAAAAGCGCTCTCTTGGACAAGGGTATCTTGAGCAGGCACCTTTTGTTGACGCCCCATTTGCCTCATGAGCCTTTCGGGATAAATGAAGGAAGCAACCTTCAAACCCACCACCGTGAAGGACCTCAAGTGCCACCATGGCACCACCCACCGGATGTGAGGACCACCCTCCTCCACCAATCTCGACTTCCAATAGGCCTCGGTGGATTCAAAACTATCCGAGTACAATTTCTTCCTCATAGTAAGGTGACGGAAGGAATAAGAAGAAGAATCGGCCGGAGGCTCTACATACATTAGCCTCTTCAATAGCCATACTTGGAGGATCCTTGGAGATCCAAACGAGGGAGCTTCTCCACAAGTGCCCTTCTTGTCCAAAGCTTGGATGATCTCGCCAAGTACCAACCATGATGGATCTCTACCATGCTCCATTTGCTCAACCACATGCACAAGGGTCATGCTACCATAGCATTTTGGCCCCTCCTTCTTCAAGGCATCAACAAAGAGGTATGCATGTACTAGGCAAAAAGCAAGAGCCCTTCTTCTAGCCACCTCCGAGACATTGACATCTAACCGGTTTGAGAAAATGTTGATAAGAGCCAACATATCCACACCATGAGGAGCAAGGAGAAAGTTGACTTGACTTGTTGACAAACTTAACATTGAACGGAATTTCTCCTTATAACACAACCGAGTCGGGGGAAGCACCAGAACACAACCCGGCCACCCACCAATAACACCTACTTCTTCGGCAAGAGGACAAATTTCGCCTTTCGGGAAAACAAAAACATGATGTTTCGAATCCCAAAACCGAGAACATGCTTCAAGAAACGAGGATTGCACCTTGACGTGACGAAGCACCAACAATTGATAAACTCCCATTAGAACGAGTTGATATTTTTTGTCGAGTGGTGACAAATCCCGACACCAATACCGCAACCTATTCTCAAAAGCATCCATGAATAATTTTGTGGAAGAAGAAGAAAGGTTTTTGTAGAGATGTTTTTCGTGTTTCGGATGATGAAACAATGAAGCACAAACATCCCTGTTTATACAAAACAATCAGCGTCTTTTTTCCGAAAAAAGGGGAAGCTGACTTATATCGCCGGTATACTCGCGCCTCTTCGAGCTAATCCTCAGGATTCCCGCCTTGAATTGTCCCTTTCAAGTTGTGTTTCTTCCTGACACCTCAAACCTCCCGCCACAGGACTCGCGCCTCCTCGGGCCTACCCAGGATGTTTTGTGTTTTCTCACACTCACATTTCCTTATTTTCATGTTTTACGAAATCCGACATGGTTTCCATTGACGCAGCTTTAAACATACGGTTTCTTCTCTTCTTTTTTTAAGGGTGAAGGGCTAGTCTCCCTGATTCCGACGGATCGTTTCCATGTAGGTTGAAATTCCGAAAATTTTTCACATTTTACACAAAAATCGAAAATTGATAACACGACGTTAGTTTTCTTCAAAATTTCAACCTCCCGCAAATCTGAGTCTTGTTCTCACAAAAATCAAATACACTCGCAAAAATCTCTTTTAAAAAAAATTCGCCCATGACGGTTTGAGTTTTAATTTTTTCGAGTTACAAATCAATTTTCAGCAACATTCGATGCAATTTAATTCAAAATACGAGTTAATTACTTGAAATTTTCAAATCAATTTCTTTTTGAAGAATCCAAACGTGACGACCTGTCGCGGAATTCTCAAAACGTCAATTTAAATTTCAATTTTAACTTCGAGTCATCGTGGTTAATTTTGTTTTCAATCAAACGTTTTTTACGTGTTTACATATATGCGTACGTGCTATCTGTTGCATGTTTTCTACCCTAACGATGCAGGAACTAGTGCGAATCAAAGGGGAACTAACAGCCGACAGCGCTTCTCCGAAACACAACACAAAAAAGCCAAAAAACACAAATAAATCACAATCCAAAAACACGTATATACAAACCGCCTCACGCAAAATGTAAATGTGTACAAACAATAGTCCAAGACACGGACAAACAACTACGACTACTCAGCACCTCCCGTCGGACCAGTCCCGCTCTCATGAGGAGTCGCGGCCAAGGCAGACACCACCTCCTGCGCGGGCCCCCTCTCTGGAGAACTTTCCAACATCTCGTACTCCATCGCGAGGCGAAGCTCCTCCGCCACAGCCAACTGAGCCCTGAGAGAGGCAATCTCCGAGTCTCTGCTCCGCAACCTGTCCTGCGACGCTTCAACTCCTGGTCTCGACTGGTGATCCCCAACCCCTGGGCCTCAATCGTCGACCTGGATGTGTCCAACTCAGCACGGACCCGAGCAAGCTCTGCCGGATCCGCAGCACCCTGCAAAACACAATACAGATCATTGAGATCTAAAAACGTGAAATGTAACACAAAAATACACAAAACAACAACCTACAAAAAGTACCTGTGCGAGCCTAGACTCCCTTGCACCCAGGTCACCAGCGAGCGCCCTCCACCTGTTAGCCATCCGCCACAAAGCCTGATGACTAGCGGTCGACACCTACAACCATAAAGGGCCTTCAATACAACGCAAGGCAAAACACACAAATAAGAAGGAGTATTCAAATCAGAAACTCACCCTCAAAACAGTCAACCTCTATTCCATGCCAGCATCGGTCACCTCAACGACCGCAGGCTCTGGCAGGTGCAGCTGTAGCTCCTCTCCCCCTGGCCTCTGAAATGTGGTCTCTACCGGAAAAACTGGGGGTTGGGTCCTTATCAACGCATCGACCTCCTACAATTTGGGTCCACATTGAAGGTAACAAACCCTTCTATCAAAGGAGACAATGAAAATAAATAACAGGGGAAAACATACCTAGATCGGGTACCAGGCCAGCCTCGACGGCCGGAAGGTGTCGTTGTCGGCCTCTCGCAACAACAACTCCTCACTTCCCTGACCGTGAAGGTGCTCCTAAACCTCGTCGGGTGTCGACTCCTGGAACAACACCCAAGGCGGATCGACCGGTACCACGAAGGTCTCAGTAAAGCACTGACGAGCTAAACGCTCGCCCAGGTACCAAACCGGCTCGATCGGCGTCTCAAGGTACAGGCACTAGGAGCTGCGAGGTCGCAAACGCTCCCTGACAGCGGCCGACACGTCTGTGTTGTGCTCCCAAGCCCAACCGACAAACTGCGCTAAAAAAAGGGCTAATCAACTAACTGGGGGATTTCTAAGCTACCTAGTCATCCTATCTCTATCTGTTTCTACAAAACAAAAGGGGTAAGAGACAACAACTTACGTCAGCAACTCGAAGGGCGTTCACCCGACGCCTGCAGTCTTCGTAAGTCGAATTAGTCGACTTCCTCCGAGCCACCATCTAGGCTCTCACGACAGGGTAGGCCGAAGGAACGCCACCAGTAGTCCCCGGGCGCAGAGGGATGAAGTAAGCGTACAACCAAGCCTGTAACAAAACACAGCAAACACAAATCAGCCAATTTTTCAAAAATTGCAAAAATCAAACCACAAATCAAAATCAAAATCAAAATCAAACTTAACAAAAAACTACAAAACGCTCGTACCTCCAAGATAAGGTCGGGACCAGCCAAAGTAGGAGAACTACCATCCCCCATCACCTCCGGACGCACCGAAGCGTGCAAGTACCGGGTAAAACTCGCCAGAGCCGGCGTAACCCAGTCAAACTAACCCAAAGTGTCGAGGTCAGCAAGAAGAGGAAGTACCATGATCAACAAGCGCTCACCCTTGTCACCAAAGTACGTGGTACCCAAGAAATACCACAACCACAACCGCGCCTCTTGCGCGTCAGCCCTAGCCTCAGCCTCCGGAGTCGCCAACGGCGCCGGAGCGTAGCCCACCGCTATCCCCCTGAAGTGATCCCTCAGATATGAGTTCGCGATCAAGTAAGGAGTGATGTCAGAGGGTTCGGGCAAAGCACTGCTGATCAAACGAGTAACCGCATGGGAAGACACTTTCTCCGGCGTCTCCGGGAACTCAACAGGCGTCTCGCCACAGGGGAGGCCCGATATCATGGCGAAGTCCTCTAAGGTCACACCGACCTCCCCAAACTCCATGTGGAACGACGACGTCGTGTCCCAGTAGCGGTCCAACATGGCGCGGATAAGATACAGGTTCGACCTAATCGAGGCCTTGTAAAAATCCCGCCAATCAGCCATTAATGGCCCCAAAGCTGACCTCTCTATCAACGCCCTCATACCGGCTCGGAGAACGACGTAGAAACCTAGACAAGTAGAGAAGCCTGAGAAAGTCCTCATAGTACCAATCTCTTGGAATAAAAAAACAAACAACGTCAGAACACCTATTTAGGTCTGAAATGTCAAAAACAACGAAAACTCGACAAAACGGTAAAACTTAC
The DNA here is from genome assembly GCF_048544455.1 of Silene latifolia. Taxonomy (NCBI): domain Eukaryota; kingdom Viridiplantae; phylum Streptophyta; class Magnoliopsida; order Caryophyllales; family Caryophyllaceae; genus Silene; species Silene latifolia. The sequence goes on along the minus strand of NC_133536.1, from coordinate 159,982,644 downwards.
AAGGCTCTCGTGTGCACGGTAGGAGAGGTGGGTGTCTAGCCGGAGCAACAGCTGGCTACCGTCAAAACCCTCAGCCCAAGCAGGCTCCGCCCGCAGGTTCTGCCCCGTGGGGCTGTAACCCGCCTAGCCTCCCAACCCGCGACATGAGCGTCGTCCTCAACCGTCCCTGCCCTCCGTCTCTTCAGCCCACGAGACACCACACGACGGGGAGGAGGCCTCTCGACGACCCTAGCGACGTTCTGCAACTCCCGTCTGGTCGGCCGAGGACCCCTCCCCCTTACAACCCTCCTCCCAGAGGTATAAGCCGCAGACCCTGTCTGGGCCCTCTCGACACTAGCTGCCTCAATAACGGGCTCCTCCCGAGCCCCAGCGGCTCCCTCAGCACCAACAACCCCAACAACGGGTCCCTCACGAACCTCAGCGGCTCCCTCAGCCCTGGTAGCCTCCTCGGCGGGCTCCTCCTCCTCGGAAGCGTCCTTTACCACTACCTCAGGTGCGCTAGCCAGAGTACTAGTCGGCCCAGTCCCAAACAGGTCCTCCAAGGTCTCAGCAATGGACCCGGTAGGCCCGAAACACTCCCCTGCAATCAAAGAACTAACAAAAAAACATCGGCCGAAATTTCGGCATTACGACCGCACAAAATGGACAAGTCCAAAAAAAAACCTGCAAAACAAAACAAGGGCAATCCTGCCCAAACCCAACCAAAGAAAAACAACAAAAACCGCACAATAAAACGACTCGCCCTTCTTTTCAAGCAAAAGACGAGTCAAAACAACAACAACAAAATGGCACCTCAAGACCCACACAAGGTCCGCCAACAACCAAAAACATATTCCCGACACAACGGGGTATTTTCCACGGCTCGAAAAAGGCAATTTTGCCCCAATTCGAACACAAACAGGTCAAAATCTCAAAATACGACCACAACAAAACAACATGATTTTTTTTATCACGTCTCAAAGCGACCTAAACTACTAGTAAGGTCCATTTTAAGACAAACTGACTCAATTTGAGCTCAAAATAGCGCTCCCTATTTCCAGACATAAGACCGCTTCAAAAGCAAAAATTCCAATTTTGCACACAATACCCGAACAAAGGTTCAATATGGCAAACATTGTCTTCCCCGACTACAATACAACCTAGTGGGGCACACCAATCAACCAAACAAACTTGACTTTGTGAAATAAGACGGTCTTACCGTCTCATTCGCGTTTTTCGAACATAAGGAGCGGGAACGGGGACCAAAATGCAAACTAAAAGCACCCCTATACTATTAAACAGGTTTCTAACCTAATGCAATCATCAATTTCACACGAAAATGGCTTAATTAAAAATGCCCAATTCGATTTTTGAGGGTTTAGAGTTTTGCCCTAATTCAATTAACAAAAAGACAAACGAATTCAAATGGATTCAAGAGGATTTACATACCTTGAGATGACATGATTGATGAGGACACGAAAGGAAACAAGAAATGAGGTCGAAAATGGCGTCTTTCTTTGTTTCGGGTTTTTGTGTTTGACGAAGACGAAGTGAGAATGGGGAGCAACCTGTTATCGCGTCTTTTCTATAAAAATAGGGAAGCTCCCTTCTATCGCCAAAGGGCTCGCGCCTCAATGGGGTGTTCCTTTGCTTTGTTCAGCGAAATTTTGGGCTTTGGCCCAATTTCCCACACAAACATCAAATTTCAACGACGGTAGTAAAAACCGTCATTTCAAAAACAATAATAGTGAAATTCAAAATTCACTATTTACTCAAATTTTTAACAGCGGCAATAAAAACCGTCATTTCAAAAAAAAAATAGTGAAAATCAAAATTCACTATTTCTTCAGATGTCAACGACGACAATAAAAATCGTCGGTTCAAACGCAAAATAGAGAAACTCCAATTCGCTGTTTTTAAAATTTTGATGGCGGCATTAAAGGACCCCATCTGTCAAACAATATAGCAGGATTCAAACCCGCTATTCTCACAAATTTTTCAACAAACATTCATCAACCTCAAATCGTGGGAAGACGAAATTAGAGTCATACTCCCCAAACACACATCAAACGACAGAATACGCATCTGTCCTTTTCCTACAAAGCCGACGGCAATAAAAATCGATGTCCGGGGTGCCCTTTTCCAAGGACAAATGAATACAAATACCCCCGTCCGGGGTGCCCTTTTCCAAGGCATTCACCTCATCATCAATAGGTAGGATGAGGTGTGAGCAATCCAATGTTGGCTCGTTATTAGAGATGGCATGGATTCCCAGGGGGTTTGTTTTGTTATTTGGTTTTTTTGGTGGAGGTAAAGGTAATTCCCCGTTATCAATCATATCTTAAATGACGTGTTTCAGCTTAAATCAGGCCTCTGTGTCATGACCCGTACCCTGGTGGTATTGGCTGTAGACATTGGGATTCCAGAAACGGGTTTTCTGGGCCTTGGACGGATCCGGGGTGGGCCCAATTGGCTATAGTTTCCCTTGGTCCATGAGTCTTTTTAGGGCACTGGCATACGTTGTTCCCAAGTTTGTGAATACCCTTTGAGAACGTTCAATTTTCTTTGTGGTTGGTTCTAGAAGGTTGACCTCATCGATTTTGTTTGTCTGACCATAGGGGCGAAATCCAGTTGATGTAGAACCCTAGTAGCCTCTATCGGTGGCTTGGGCTAGGACACCCTTGCGGAGGTCGTCTTCAATGTGGGTTCCGGGGATTTTTAGGTCCTGGAACGTTTTGATGTTTTGATACATCGGTAGGTTGGCATAAACTGGATGGAGGTTGTTGACAAACTTCTCCACCAGAGTCGATTCACTCGGCTTACTGACCAATTGAGTGCTTACCCTCCTCCAACGGGTTAGGAATTATGTGAACCCTTCCTTATCATTCTGAGTCAGAACTTCAACTGTGCGGGTGTTGGCTTGGATTTCGACGTTGTCGGCGTACTGTTTGGGAAATTCAATGGTGACTTCGTCCCAAGTGGTAATGCTCTTGGGGTCGAGGGAATAATACCATTGGTGGGGAATTGGTTCTAGGGATGATGGAAAGATCTGGGTCAAGAGTTCTTGTTTGACCCCCTTGATAGACATGTAATCTTTGAAGGCTCGAATGTGGTTGAGTGGGTCCTCCACTCCCTTGAACTTGGGTACATTAGTCAGGGTAAACTTGTCGGGTAGTTGATCCCCGACGGGTTCGAATCTTCTATTGTTCTCAATGTGGATGTTGTTACCACGGGCTAGGAGTTGTTCCTCCATGAGCTTGAGCCTTTTCTCGGTTTCATTCAAAGGCGGAGTGTTGTGTTCCTCAGTTTTCTTTTTTTCCAAGGTGCCGATACGGGTCTTGACACGGTCCAGGGTGACCTTAAGAGCGGTGAGTAGGCTGGATAACTGAGCAGTCGTGAGAACTTTGTTGTCATCGTTGTTGTTGGATGATGCTGAAGAGAGAGCCGTGGTTCTGAGGCAGAAAATGGCTCACGTTACATCCCAATCCGACATGTTTTAATGACTAAACGCAGACAACAAAAGACGGAAAGACACTTTTGACTCAACAAGATGAGGGTAACCGTGTGTGGTGCCTCGGTGCTGAATTGGTTTATGATGTGATGGTGTTAACCGAGCTTTGACCCACGTTCAATGTAATAGCATGACGCCGTTGAACGAGTCTCGAGGTGAGACAACTCATAAGTAAAGACCCATAAGTACGCTTGCTTTGACTCTATACACATGAGGCGGAATTGGAATAATGGACTGAAAGTTTTGAAAATAGATATTTTGAAAAAGATTCGTTTGTCGTTTAAGGGACGACTTATGGAGAATAGGGATCTTCGAAAGTCGGTCAGTTGAAAAGTTGTCTTAAGTTTGCTTTCAGAAGACGGTTTGAGTTCGAGTTGCGGCGGCTCTGAAAACAATGTGCTATTTCCAAAGAGGGTTTTTGAAATCAAAAATCGTACGCTTTGAAAATCGAGTTTTGAAATGTTTGAAAATATTGTGGTCCCGGGGACGGTGTATGGTCCTCAGGATTTGAAAAGCCTCGAAAAAGGGTGTGTGCCATTTTCGGGTTTTGAAAGAGCCATTGTCTCGGCGCGAGACGGGTTAAAATTCGTGTCTTGACGCGGCGATTATAACGGCGTGAAAAGGTGTTTTTGAAATGGTTGTAGAAACCGGGATTGAAAATCGTCATTATGACGGCCAAGGAAGGCGTACTTTTTGAGATGGTTTGTAGAAAACCGGGTTTGAAAATCGTCTTTAAGAAGGCAAAAAAAGACGTGTTTTTTGAAGTGGTTATAGAAAACCAGGTTTGAAAATCGTCATTACGACGGCCTAAAAAGGCGTGCTTGTTGAAGTGGTTTGTAGGAAACCGTGTTTGAAAATCACCATTACGACGACCTAAAAAGGCGTGCAACGGTCGGCGAAAAATCGGGTTTAAAAATCGTCATTACGATGGCCTAAAAAGGCGTGCTTTTAGAAGTGGTTTGTAGGAAACCGGGTTTGAAAATCGTCATTACGACGGCCTAAAAAGACGTGCAACGGTCGGCGAAAGAGCGAGGTTTGAAATGGCCATTATAACGGCACAAAAGGGTAATTTTGAAAGTTTGAAATGACACGGAAGGACTTATGATCACATAACACATAAGCACTCGCAGTTTCATTATATTATGCATAATGCTGACATGGGTTTTGGCTTAAAAGGCTAGGTTACACACCAAGCGATCAAACCTCGATTTTCGAGAGGGATACCAATCCAAATGAAATGTGTATGGAGGTTCCCTAGCCTCGTGCATGAAGGAAATGAAAGCTCTTTGACGAAACAGAAATGTGTAACGTCAACGGTGTGCTTGACTCAATCGGGATTCGAAACGCGAGGATGAGAAAATACACGCCGACGGGATGAGCCAATTGGTCGAAAAAGGTTAGGTTGTGGGCCTGGACAAGGAACCCGACTGATGACCGTAATATCAAATAATGCATTTCAACCAAGACCGCGTTCGAGGCTCACCATCTAGGGATCACAAAGACATAAGTGTCCTAGTTTTCCCCAGTGGAGTCGCCAATATGTGGACGTGGGCCCACCTGCGACGCCCAGCCGATCTGTGGACGTGCATCGTTCGTTTGAAAGCCACGCTCGGAAGCGTAAGATATGTTTTCGACCGGATGGTTTTAGATCGGTTGGTTTCGTCTCGGCAAAGGCCACGAAACGATGCAGAGACGTTCGAAATCGCCACCAAACAATTATAGGATCCACTTTATACCTAGGTCAATCAAGGAAAAAGTGTTACTTGCCATAGGTACTAAAGATAAGGACTCGTCCACCTTTAGCATCATATCGCTAGAATGGCTCTCGTACGCCCTTGCTAAGGCCATCCTCTATCCAAAGGTTATTAGCAAGGGGTGAGGGTACGTATTGGGAAGCTCTTTAATCGAACATCCAATCCCGCCCGCGTTAGCGGTCACTACTGACCGATCGTGGTTGTTGTTGGGCCCAGAATTGTCCTGCCTGACCAGACAAAGAATCAGGCAATGTCCAAAGCTAAACCTGAAGAAGAAATACTTAAAGCCAGGCATTTGGAGTGCCTGGACATGCACTAAGCAGGAGGGAAGCACAGGGTAAGGCAACCAGAAAGCTTGGCCCAAAGAAAGACTATAACAGGCACGAAGGCAGCACCATTAAAGCTGGTCTGGCGGCAAGAAAAGCACAATCAGGCTTTTAAAAACTCCCTATAAACAAGGAAGACCTATTCAAACGTACAAGAAGATAATATAGAGGAAATAATCAAAGGCAGGAGCTGGAATATAGAACAAAAACACAACCACCTTCGGGTATATAGGCCACGAGTCCTATTTACCAGGAAACCCTAAACAAACTCAAAAAGTACCGTTGGAATATCAATATAAATAACATGAAGGAAGGAAGAAGAAGGAGGCTTGCTTATTCACTCGTGCAATTACACTATTAATCACATTATTGTAATCAATATTCAATTATTTACAACCTGCCTTTTTTAGCAAAACGCCTGACATACAAATCCCCTGTCAGGCAACCAAAAATCATAGTAAAATCCCCTCCTGGCTTGTTTCCCGTGGTTTTTTCCCTTATTCCCAGGGTTTTTCCACGTATAAATCCTTGTGTCTTTACTTTCTGCTTGTTTTTCTATTTAATTACATTAGTCAGACGAGTCAAATTGAGTTAGATCACCCCTTAACATCTTCCCTGGCAGGACATTCTTATTCAGTAAAAATCCTGCCAAAACAATTGGCGCTCACCGTGGGGTATCTAGCTCAAAAATAGTCAAAAACCAAAACCAAATAGCACAAAAACTTAAAAAATGACTGGAGATAGTATTGAACAACAACTGGCTACCGCCCAACAACAATTGTTCGAGATGGAACAGCTGAAACAGAAAATTGCCCAGGCTGAAGCTGAAGTTGCAAAACTAACAGAATCAGAGTCCAGCCTAAAACTAAGGCTAAGAGACAAAGCTTCAGGATCAAAACTGAAAGTTCAACCTGGCACGCCATTCTCCTCAATCATGAGGAACATTGACTTCTTAACCTTTGGTACTCCTACTTCATCAAAGTCCAGAGCAGGAGAAGAAACAGAATCAGAAGAAATTCCAAATCAAGGGGCTGTTTCAGATCAAACCAATACAACAATCATGATGGCCATGCTCCAGGAAATTCAAAAACTCCATGAAAAATTTGAAAAGATTCCTAGAGTACCCACTCCCATTGAGGAGGCAAATATAGAAAGCTATGCTGACTCACCCTTTGTGGATGAGATAGCAAGGATATATTTGCCAAAGAAATTTGTGGTTCTTTCGATGAGAATCTATGATGGGACCACAGATCCACAAAATCATGTAGCCTATTACAAACAAAGGATGTTGGCAGCTTCTATTCCCAGTGAACTACGACAAGTCTGCATATACAAGGGATTTGGGACAACCCTGAATGGGCATGCCCTACAATGGTACATAAACTTACCAAATGGAAGCATCAAATTCTTTGATGACCTGGTCAACTCCTTCAATCATCAGTTCGCCAGCAACAGGGAACTTGAGAACAGATCCAGTGATCTGTACAGAACCAAGCAGAAGCCTGGTGAATCAATCAGATTTTACATGACCAGATTTAATAAAGAAAAGGTGTCAATCCCCAGATGTGATGTTGGAACAGCCGTGGAAGCTTTCAGGCAAGGGCTACCTCTGGACAGTGATTTCTATGACGCAATGACTATGAAGCCCTGCCATACCTTTGAAGATGTCAAGGCATTAGCCATAGGCTATATTCGGCTGGAAGAAGATAAAGGTTTCAAAGCAGACAACACTGACGAAAACTCAGGATATGACAAAACCAACAGGAAAAGTTCCAACCACAGAGGAAGCAGTTCCAGTCCATCTCCTTATACAAGGCCTGATAGATCAGAAGTCAACGATGCACAAGAACAATGAGGTAATTCCTATACTTATCCCCCTATTCAAGAGTATAACTTCTCTGTTGATATTGCAGGATTAATCAAAAGACTTGACAACATGGGAGACATTGTCAAATGGCCAAAGAAGACAGACAACCCCAACTCAAGGAAAGACACTACAAGATGGTGTGAATTCCACATGGACATAGAGCATACAACAGAAGAATGTCTGGGATTGCGCAGGCAAGTGGCCTACCTACTAAAGAAAGGTTATCTGAAAGACCTGATGCCATCAAAGAGCAGGGAAGACGATGGAGCAAAAAAGAATCAAGAAAGGCAACAACGTGACCTGCCCCCAACACCACCCATCTATGAGGCCAAATTCATCAATGGAGGATCTGAGATCTGTGGCCTGACAAGTTCTGCTGCAAAGAAAATCGCCAGGGAGTTAAAAATGAAATATCCTTTTAAACCTAGAAATTTACCTCAAATTACTTTTGACGACACTGATATGCAGGGAATTCCTGACCTACACCATGATAGCCTGGTTATCACCATGCAAATAAGGACTGCACGTGTTCTGCGAATTCAAGTAGATGGAGGCAGCTCAGTAAACTTGATCATGCTTGATATCCTGAAAGCAATGAAGATTGATGAAAGCCAAATCATAAATAAATCTAATGTCCTAGTGGAATTCAGTGGAGAAACAAAGAACACGCTGGGGGAAATATACCTGCCAACATATGTGGTTGAAGTCTCCTGGACTGCCTGTCATCCTACAATGCTATCCTAGGAAGACCATGGATCCACAATGTTAGGGCTATACCTTCCACCTACCACCAATGTGTCAAGATACCAACAGAATGGGGAGTACCAACTATAAAAGGTGAACAAAAATCTGCCCAGGAATGTTACACTGAATCATTGAAACCTTCCAAGACAGGTAAGTCCCTCGCTTAGTAATTACAGTACCCTGTCAGGACCACTTATGTGGCAGAAACCAAAATGGAAACAGATCAAGTCATTTTAGACCTTAAGTATCCTGACAGGCATGTACTTGTAGGATCTGATGTTCCTGATAATATCAGACCAGAATTAGTAAGCTTTCTTAAGAATAAATCCTCATGTTTTGCCTGGTCTCATTTTGATATGACTGGTATAGATGCTAATATCATTACACATAAACTCAACATTGACAAATCTTATAAGCCTGTACAACAGAAAAGAAGAAAGTTTGCCTCTGAACGCAATGCCATTATTAATGAAGAAGTAGACAAATTGCTAGACATGGGAATGATAAGAGAAGTCATGTACCCTGACTGCCTGGCTAATGTGGTGGTAGTACAGAAAAAGAATGGCAAGTGGAGAGTTTGTGTAGATTACACAGACCTCAACAAAGCCTGCCCAAAAGACCCATTCCCACTGCCTCATATATATAGATGCAATGGTAGACGCCACAACAAGACACGACCTCCTAACATTTATGGATGCCTGAAGTGGATTCAACCAGATCAAGATGCACCCATCTGACCAAGAACACACTGCATTCGTCACAGAAAGAGGCATATACTGCTACACATCAATGCCATTTGGCCTGAAGAATGCAGGGACAACATACCAACGCCTGGTCAACATGATGTTCAAAGATCAAATAGGGGATACAATGGAGGTCTATATTGATGACATGGTGGTCAAATCAAAAAAAGGCTGAAGATCATGTCAGGGATCTAGAAGTAGCTTTCAAGATCCTGGAAGAATTTAATATGAAGCTCAACCCTTCCAAATGCCATTTTGGAGTTTCTTCAGGCAAATTTCTGGGATACATGGTGATGCGTGTCTAATATATGATGTTTTGCACCTCATTTCACACGCATTTCAGACCTCAATTAAGTAGTTTATGCTACTATTTCCCTTGTTTCGTGTATTTCTTCCTTTTCGTGTGATTTTGTAGGAATGTGAAGAATATGGCGGAAAATGGACCAAATCTGCCCCGGAGTGTTTAGCATAGGATTTGACATAAAGTATTGACTCGGGGAATGAGCTTGGTGCGCGTTGCAAGGCCTAAAGATAGAAAAAGCATGGGTGTGTACGAGTTTAACAAGCAAAGAAGCACTTCACGATTTTGCAGCCTGCTTCAGATGTCAATATCTCGAGGTATAGAGCTGATAATCGAGGGATTCAAATTGGAGGCGGAAGCTTATCCTCTTAGCTTTCCAACGCCGCATAGAACGCCTAATTTAACCAAGTAACGAAGAAATGGCAGCTGTTTTAAAATCGGTGCGCGCTGCAGGAATCGTCAGAATGCAATTCTGTACAGCACTCTTGGTCGATCGACTGGTACAAGTGATCGATCGACCACCCCACGAGCTGATGCGTGAATTAAAAGACGAGAAGCCCATTGTACTTAAGTTTAGGAAATTAGGTTACGTTACTTCTTCTATATAACGTAACACAACTCTCCTGTATCAGGCATCTAGTTTTCAGATTACTTTACTTTAGGTTTTCATTCACATTCAATTTATCAATAAAGTTCTCATTGCTTTCGGATATATTCTTCGCTTGTTCTAATTTCGGTAATCCTTGTTCCTTTATTTCAGTTTGTTCTTACTATTTTATTAGTTTAGAAATTGCTAGTTTAGATCCCTTGAACCCTAGTATAGTTTTATGTGCTTTATCAATTTAATTAGTTCAATTATGCTTTCATTTATTGTTTTAATTACCAATTTCATTGTTGTTATTTGCATGAATATGAGTAGCTAAATCACCATTGCTAGGATATAGGGGAGCTATAGCGTAGAAGGCATAAATTATAAGCGATTTCGATTTACGGTATGGTCGATCGACCGGTACCCATGGTCGATCGACTGGTTACGCGTCTGGCTTTGCTTTGTTTGTTTCGTTAAGTGCTTTATCTTTCAATGAGACCGAAAGGAGACTTGATAGATGCTTAAACTTGACAATCCCATAGATCAAGAGATAGGAATGGACAATAATTAACGAATTAAAACGACTAAATTGCTAAGATCGAGAGATAACGTGATTTAGTTTGCATTAGGAATCATTAATCAAGAACGAGAGTTAGTATTAATGAGACTTAGGGAATAGTAGCATAGGCCGAGAGGTAGCTACTATTTAACATGGACCGAGAGGACTTGTTTTCCCCATCCTTCGCGACCGTATTTCGAAGTTACCTAGGATTATGTGCCATCGCAGCTATAGTGAACCGACCGTCTTAGCATTTCTTTTATCATAGTGTACATCTTTTGCAACTATTATTTATTTATTTAAGGAAAAATTACAAATAACCACCTTGTATTTAAGTATTTTTACAAATAACCACCATGTATTTCCGTTTTTACAAATAACTCCCAGACTTTCACGTATACTCCCCAATCACCACCGTATATTTGACCCGAGACTCGCTTTTCACATTTTCCGACTCTTTAATTAAAAATTTATTTAAAATACCCATATTACCCTTATGAATTTAAAGAGTACAACATACCCCCAAATCATCCACAACACCCCTAATCCCCAAATCATTTCCTATTTTCTATACTCAAAACATCAATTAAACTATTAACACAATAATTTTCCAACTTTTGAACTGCATTTTCAACCAAGCATCAACAGGTTCTTTATTCATTGTATAAGAATTAAATGTAAGAGAAAATTTGTCAATAAATTTGCGATGCTGAAACCGGAACGCATCGTCGACAAATACGGCGCCGTTTCTGCCGTAAGATTTATCGGAGAAGGTAAGCGAGTCGACCGAGTTCAAAGTGAGTTGAATTGTTTCGATAATACACTCGTTCTTGAGTGCAGAGTTGAGAGACGATGTGAACGAGTGCGAGATCCGGTAACTCACAGTCGAGACTCGAGAACGAGTTAGTGTGTGATGCTTTTGTTTTGTTTTTCATGGAATATAGTGTCGCCTCTTAATGTTGTGTGGAGCATCACGCTTATTTGCTTAGCTTATTAAGGTTCGTGGCAACGGGGGTTGAGGAGGAATGATCTGGATTCGTTTTCAAAGTCTGTATTTAGGTTTTCACATTGACCATTGTACTTTGATTTTCTGTGGTTTCTGAGATTGAATTCTTGAATTATTGCCATGATTATTCTATGAGAAGTGAGAACATACCGAAACAAAATCGATTCAATTTTGTGTAAAACATTTGGGGATTTAGGGATTTGGGGATATGTTGTACCCTTTAAATTCATATGGGTAATATGGGTATTTTAAATAAATTTTTAATTAAAGAGTCGGAAAATGTGAAAAGCGAGTCCCGGGTCAAATATACGGCGGTGATTGGAGAGTATACGTGAAAGTCTGGGGGTTATTTGTAAAAACAGAAATACATGGTGGTTATTTGTAAATATACGCAAATATAAGGTGGTTATTTGTAATTTTTCCTTTATTTAATTTATGTTATTAGTTTTAGAATTTATTCACATCAAAACCCCCACAACTGTTACCCGACAGACTGAAATATATAGCAACTATTATATCCCTACCTCCCTGCGGATCGACCCTTACTACCGCTTGCTAGTTGTAGTTCGGAATTTATAAATATTATTTTTGGTACTCACTTCGACAGGTATCAAATTTTGGCGCGTTGTTCGGGAGGCTAGTTTTAGTTTTAGTTGTTTTTATTTTAGTCTGTGTTTCGCCTCAAGGGAAGACTGAGTACCTTGAGGCAGTTCTTACCATCTCTTCTAGTGTTGTTTTGTTAGGTCCTACAGGTCCTATCTATAGTGCTTCAGAAGGGTCCACCCATGTTCCATTCTCAGGGGCAGCAGGTGGAGTTTTGTGGGAGGTGCGGCGGAGCGGGACACATATCTGAGGCATGCAGGAACCCTAAGGAGAAGATGTTTGCTTTTCATCAACTTCAGCTCGACAATTCGTATAATTACGATCCTACTTCACTGCATAACCCATATATGCCTCTTTATGAAGCCCCACCACCATCCACTCCGTCACAGCAAGAGTCAAATAATGAAGTTGCAGAGTTGATAAGTCTAGTGCAGCTGCTTATGGTAGAGGTACAGAAAAGTAATGCGGCAAATGAGGTCTCAATCATGAAGCTGAAATCTCAAATTACTACATTAGACAAGAATGCAGCTGAGATACCGAGTCAATTTCACTCTCTGAATCAGCGTATTGAGATCGTACATGCAATGACGCTGAGGAGCGGGTCTGCTCTCGATGGACCCGAGAAAGCTGCTGAAAAAGGGAAGAAGAAGAAGGGCGAGAAAAAAACGATCAGCAGTAATCACGGTCGATCGACCACATCACCCAGTCGATCGACCAGTCCGCGAAATGACATAGCTTCTGGTACTGTTGAAACCAGTCGATCGACTGACCAACATGGTCGATCGACTGACCACCATGGTCGATCGACTGAGGAAGCAGCTGATGACGAAACATTCCATCCTCTAATGCCAGACAACTTGAGGGACTTCTTGTTTCGGGGTACGACGGCTCCGAAACTATCGAGGCAAGATCCAAATATTGATGGGTCCGTTCCGATTCCAAAGTATGACCCTACGACGGTCAATGGTTCATTCCTGAGACAGACTGAAGAAGGTTCGAGCTATAACAAGGATAAAGTAGTGGATTTTCAGCCTAAGTCCACAGATGCCGGTATGAGAGACCTAGAGGAGAGGGCTGAGCTACTTCTGACAGCCCCATATCCAGAGAGGCTGGTACCAACGAAGGATGAGGTATACTTTGAAAAATTTAAAAATGTCATTCATAGTCTCAATGTGCAAGTACCTTTTCTTGAGTTGGATAATCAAGTTCCCGCTTATATGAAATTCATGAAGCAGCTTTTAAATAAGAAGCGGAAACTTGATAGGGTCGAGTCTGTTAATTTAACTGAAGAATCTAGCTCTTATTTGACTCACACTACTCCACACAAGTTAGCTGACCCGGGTAGCTTTTCAGTCCCTTGTAATATTGGTACCTTCTCAATTGAGAAGGCATTATATGATTTAGAGGCTAGTATTAGTGTCATGCCTTTGAGTCATGCTAGGAGATTAGGATTGACTAGGTTTGCGGTCATTAATATGACAGTGCAAATGGCTGATCGTTCTGCGGTCCAGCCCGTAGGAGTCCTAGAGGATATTCCTGTACAAATAGGAAACTTCTTCTTCCCAGTTGACTTTATTGTGTTAGACATACCCGAGGATGCCCATATCCCTATCATTTTGGGTAGACCCTTTCTGCACACTGCTGGTGCAGTTATTGATGTTGGCTCAGGGACACTGACCTTTAAGGTGGGGAAGCAGTCCATTAGTTTTGCCCAGACTTATAGGAAGAAAGATGCTATGTGTCCTGTGACTTGTAATGCGATTTCAACTCGTAAGTCTTATGTTGTAATTACTGACACTCCTTCGTCATTACCTGTGCCTATTCCTGTTATGACACCTCCGCCCCAGATTGGGAGCAAATTGGAGGAAGATTCTTCTGTTTTGGCTGTTGCAGGAACCGGTTTGGGGAAGAAAGAACCACTGATCGCTCCAGCTGTGAAGGAGCCCATTGTTCAGAGAGGCGGTTTGGGATGTCTGAGCTATGCAACTAACGAGGAGCCAGATGAGGAGCCCAAGAAGAAGGAGCCAGTCAAAATTTCGGAGTCGGATCTTGAGTGTGAGGACCTAGAAGATGATGGCCATGCTTGGGAAGATGCTAGAGATGATCCGTTAAGTATTCCAGGCGGAGTAGAGTGGAGTCCAGCTTCTGAGATGAGCACTGCGGAAGCTACTTCATGTAGACAAAAGCCTTGGTCGGAGATTTTCCTCAGTTTCCGTTGATTTGTTTCTTAGACCTTTTTTAAGACAATTTATTGCTTTTAGACTATTTATCGTTTTTCGTGTGCGCGAAACTTCGCTTAGTTTGGTTTGCTTAGGATTTTTATAAACTTTAGACTGTTACTTTGGGTTTTGCGCAATTTTGGGCGCATTATTATGTGTATTTGCAGGTTTATAGACCTTGTTAGCTCAATTTATTGAGCTAATTCAAAGAAATCAGGAAGTTACAGCAGCTATTTCAGTCGATCGACTGGGTAAGGTGGTCGATCGACCGCTGTCCGCTGTTGTACTTGTTTTCGATCATTCCCCTGCTGCGTTTGGTCGATTTGCGGAGTTGAGGGAGTCTTTTCTCCACTTTATTCTCCGATTTATTTCTGTTTTCTTCCATTTCCTTATTGTGCACATAATTTTGCGTTTCATAAATTGCTTTCTCGGAAATTATGCGCGGTACTTTTCTTTGTCTTTTCAGGTACTTATGGTAGCACTGCTGGCTACTGAAACCTCCTAGCTCACGCTGGTTTGGGGAGGTTTCCTTCTGCGCTTAAAGTCTTGTGAGTTTCCGAGTCCTTCTTCTATGTTAATTTTAGTTATAATTCCGCAACTCCCATTTCCTTTGCTTATTTTCTTATATGATTTTGCACAATGGGGACATTGTGTGATTTGGTTTGGGGAAGGGTTTTTCATTGCATTCACATATTTTATTGCATTTCTGTTTCACGTTTATTGCACTTCAGTTTGCATTTGTTTTTTCATTTCTCTTATATATTCACAAAAATTCAAAAAACAAAATTGATTAAAAAAATTTCAAAAATTTCAAATAAATTCACGTTTATTTTAGCATATAGGTCGAGTCGGAACGGTAGTATTTCAATGATGACATTGCATTTGCAGCTGTTTATGCCTAAGCCTTGCTAATTGACACGTTATTAGTAGAATCATATATGCATAGTCTACGAGTTTTCGTTAATATCTTGCTGAACTTGAAACTTGACTTAAATTTTGGAAAGCTACATCATTTTTTGAGGTTTAGAGCTTATAACTGATGACATTTATGACCAGTTTATTTAGGATATGAGTAGTTACTCCTTATAAGACATGTTACATCAATATGCATAAATATGAACTTAATCTGCTTAATACCCGTATGCATTCGGTTTGTGGTTTGTTGACACATGTGGTAGAGGTCCCCTTTTCTCATTTTACCCATAAGCCTCACATAGCCAAATTTGCCTTTTTGTCCCATAAGCTACATACCATTATTTAGCCTACCCTATCCGAGCTAGTATTGGTAGTTGTGGGAATGTGTTTATTGCATCTTGGTTATATTGCTCTGTATGAGAAGGTTGGTGGAATGTTGAAAGGAGGAAAGAAAGGAAGAGAAAATAGAATTGAAATGAAAAGAAAAAAGTAAAAAATGAAAAGAAGGAAGAAAAGAAAAGAACAAAATCAAAATCGCATAATTCAAAGTCTTTATCAAATGGCGATTTTTGCTCCCATGCTTTATTATTATCATTTGGGGAGTTGACTTTTTGTGGAGATTGTGAGATTAGTGCTACTCATTAGCACCGTTTTGTATTGATTTATCTGGAGCAAGAAGTTGGATGTTGTTATAATTTGGACATGTAGTTACTAGCTTGGCTTTAACTCCTCTTATCCACATTCATTTTTGCCTCTTCTTACCCATTACCTCACATATCCATATTTACCTCGGCATGTGTCATGGTCACTGGTTTGGTTGGAATGCATATGTACGGTTGTAGAGATTATTTTCATATTAGATTGCAGGCATGTTCTTATAGGTCGTAGTTAGGTGAGTGTCATTACAAAATTACTTCTTTCTATCTTTACATATATTCACCTGTGCTTATTTGAGTGATTTGAGCGACCCGTGAGAGTCCAATTTGATAAGTCTCTATAGTTGACGGTTTAGCAGTTTTTAA
Organism: Silene latifolia; assembly: GCF_048544455.1. Classification (NCBI taxonomy): domain Eukaryota; kingdom Viridiplantae; phylum Streptophyta; class Magnoliopsida; order Caryophyllales; family Caryophyllaceae; genus Silene; species Silene latifolia. The sequence continues at coordinate 159,966,506 of NC_133536.1, read as the reverse complement.
CGAGTCCATAACTCGTTTGCATGATTCACAATGCTAATTGATTGTTAGTTGTGCATTAAATTGGTTTAGGCTTTACTTGTTGCATTTCGCTCTGCGATTGAACTCGTTCCATTAGGTTCTAAGATCGAGTCTAGTTCTTGCTTGGGGACAAGCAAGGGTTTGGTTTGGGGAAGTTTGATGCGTGTCTAATATATGATGTTTTGCACCTCATTTCACACGCATTTCAGAGCTCAATTAAGTAGTTTATGCTACTATTTCCCTTGTTTCGTGTATTTCTTCCTTTTCGTGTGATTTTGTACGAATGTGAAGAATATGGCGGAAAATGGACCAAATCTGCCCCGGAGTGTTTAGCATAGGATTTGACATGAAGTATTGACTCGGGGAATGAGCTTGGTGCGCGTTTCAAGGCTTAAAGATAGCAAAAGCGTTGGTGCGTACGAGTTTAACAAGCAAAGAAGCACTTCACGATTTTGCTGCCTGCTTCAGATGGCAATATCTCGAGTTATAAACCTGATAATTGAGTGATTCCAATTGGAGGTGGAAGCTTATCCTCTTAGCTTTCCAACGCCGCATAGAAGGCATGATTTAACCAAGTAACAAAGAAATGGCAGCTGTTTTAAAATCGGTGCGCGCTGCAGGAATCGTCAGAATGCAATTCTTTACAGCACTCTTGGTCGATCGACTGGTACAAGTGATCGATCGACCACCCCACGAGCTGATGCGTGAATTAAAAGACAAGAAGCCCATTGTACTTAAGTTTAGGAAATTAGGTTACGTTACTTCTTCTATATAACGTAACACAACTCTCCTGTATCAGGCATCTAGTTTTTAGATTACTTTACATTAGATATTCATTCACATTCAATTTATCAATAAAGTTCTCATTGCTTTCGGATCTATTCTTCGCTTGTTCCAATTTCGGTAATCCTTGTTCCTTTATTTCAGTTTGTTCTTACTATTTTATTAGTTTAGAAATTGCTAGTTTAGATCCCTTGAACCGTAGTATAGTTTTATGTGCTTTATCAATTTAATTAGTTCAATTATGCTTTCATTTATTGTTTTAATTACCAATTTCATTGTTGTTATTTGCATGAATATGAGTAGCTAAATCACCATTGCTAGGATGTAGGGGAGCTATAGCGTAGATGGCATAAATTATAGGCGATTTCGATTTACGGTATGGTCGATCGACTGGTTACGCGTCTGGCTTTACTTTGTTTGTTTCGTTATGTGCTTTATCTTTCAATGAGACCGAAAGGAGACTTGATAGATGCTTAAACTTGACCATCCCATAGATCGAGAGATAGGAATGAACAATAATTAACGAACTAAAACGACTAAATTGCTAAGATCGAGGGATAACGTGATTTAGTTTGCATTAGGAATCATTAATCAAGAACTAGAGTTAGTATTAATGAGACTTAGGGAATAGTAGCATAGGCCGAGAGGTAGCTACTATTTAACATGGACCGAGAGGACTTGTTTTCCCCATCCTTCGCGACCGTATTTCGAAGTTACCTAGGATTATGTGCCATCACAGCTATAGTGAACCGACCGTCTTAGCATTTATTTTATCATAGTTTACATCTTTTGCAACTTTTATTTATTTATTTAATTTATGTTATTAGTTTTAGAATTTATTCACATCAAAACCCCCACAACTGTTACCCGACAGACTGAAATATATAGCAACTATTATCTCCCTACCTCCCTGCGAATCGACCCTTACTACCGCTTGCTAGTTGTAGTTCGGAATTTATAAATATTATTTTTGGTACTCACTTCGACAGGTATCACATGGTAACCAAAAGAGGAATAGAAGCCAGCCCAGAACAGATAAAAGCCATCCTGGAACTAGAATCTCCCAAATCAATCTAAGACATCCAAAAGTTAACAGGAAGAGTTGCAGCCCTGAACAGATTCATCTCCAGATCATCAGAATGATGTAGATCCTTCTATGACCTCCTCACGAAGAACAAGTAATTCAAATGGTTGCCTGAACACGAAGCAGCCTTTCAGGACTTAAAAGCATACCTGACGACCCCTCCACTATTGGCTAAACCAAACAAAGGAGAACCCCTGACGGATTACCTATCTGTCACTGACACAGCAGTGAGTAGAGTTCTAACTAAAGAAATTGAGGGCCAACAGCACCTTGTCTACTATGTAAGTAAAAGTCTCCTGGATGCAGAAACAAGGTATGGTTTACTTGAAAAATATGTACTTGCTTTAATTAAATCTTGCACCAAACTTAGACCTTACTTTGAAAGTCACCCAATAATTGTCAGCACTAACCTGCCTATCAAATTTGTCCTGAGAAAACCTGAGCTTTCAGGCAGAATGGCAAAATGGTCAGTGCAACTAAGCACTTATGACATAACCTTTGAACCTAGGACAGCCATCTAGACACTCGCAAATCAGGCCAGGAATGGACCTTACACGTAGATGGAGCAACAAACATGAGAGGAATTGGCCTAGGACTAGTATTGAAATCACCACAGGGAGACCTAATTGCTCAGGCTATTAGTTGTGAGTTCAAAGCAACAAACAATGAAGCTGAATATGAAGCCCTAATAGCTGGACTCAGGGTATGTATAGAACTTGGTGTGACAAATGTCAACGTAAAAACTGACTCCCTTTTAATTTCTAATCAAGTCAAAGGAATATATGCTGCAAAGGATTCAAAAATAGGTGGTGGAGGAGAACTTGAACGTGGTGGAGGAGCCAGCTGCAACTCAACCCATGCTTCGTCTTACTAAAGAGGATGTTGCGGGTGAGATTGGTTACTGGTCTACCTCTGTCATATGCTATATACTAGGTGCTAACCCTCCTAGCTCTGTTTTGTCTGGTTTTATTAAACGTGTTTGGCAAGGTTATGGAGTTGATAAGATTGCTTTTATGCCGAATGAACTTTTCATTGTGCGATTTAAAACAATGGAACAACGTCAATCGGTTCTGAATAATGGTCACCTAACTTTTGATAACAAACCTGTCATAGTCAAAGAATGGACACCTGACATGGAATTGATTAAGCATGACGTTCAGTGTGTTCCTATTTGGATTAAGATGTTTGGTTTGGATATTAAGTTTTGGGGGGAGGACTGTTTAAAGAAGATTAGCAATCTGGTGGGAAATTATGTTAAGAGTGATGATGCTACTAAGCATAGGAATTTTCTGGGTTATGCTAGAACCATGGTTGAGGTTAATGTGGGTCAGGTCTTCCCATCTAAGTTGGTGTTTACAGATGAGAATGATAAGGTTCATACTATCAAAGTGGTCTATGATTGGCTCCCAATTTCTTGTGCTTCGTGCAAGGGGATTGGGCATGCTACTGAGAAATGCAGGAAGGGGGATGCCAGGCCTATGGTAAAGAAAGTCTGGAAACCTAAGGTTATTGTGCAGCAACAGGCGCAGGTTCCTGTGGTGGGAAAAGGGCAACCACAGACTAAGGGTTTTCAGAAGCCTGTTCAGAAACCTGTTCATAAACCAGTTCAGCAACCTGCTCAGAAACAACCAAGTCCTGTGAATGGGTTGGTCACACCAGTGATTGTGTCTAAGATACCTACTGTGGACCAATCCATGCCTAGAAGGATTCTTACTAGGTTGATGATGCAGGATTCTGGTGAGAGGAGAACTTTTACTCCAGGAGGGTTGTCTATTATGGAAGCTTTGACTCAGTCCATTCAAAAGACAAGGCTTAGAATTGTTGAAAAAGGGGAGTGCAGTAAGCTTGTTGGTGATAATGGGTAGCTGTGGTTTTTGGAATGTGCGTGGTTTGAATAGTCCTAATAATCAGTATGAAATAAAAAGATTTCTGCATCATAATAAAGTAGGACTGTTTGGGTTGATTGAAACTAAAATAAAAAGTAGTAGATGGAATAAAGTTAAGACTAGCTTATGTGATAATTGGGCTATTTGTACCAACTCTAGTATGCATAGAGGAGGTAGAATATGGTTACTATGGGATCCTACTATGTTTATTGTGGATGTGAAGGATGTTACTGATCAAACTATACATGCTGAGGTCCAGGATAAACTTAGGAGTAGGAGTTTTTGGATTACTTTGGTTTATAGGTTTAATAAAGCCCAAGAAAGAACTGGTTTATGGAATAGTCTTAGGAAGTACCATAGGTATGTTACAGGGCCTTGGCTTACCTGTGGTGACTTCAATAATGTACTGGCTGCTAATGAAAGAATAGGAGGAGCTGAAGTTACCAGAGCTGAGATTTTTCCCATGGCTAAGGTTATTCATGAGTGTAATTTAGATGACCTCAAAGGGAATGGGTCATTTTACACTTGGAATAACAAGCATGAGCATGGTGGTAAAATTTATAGCAGAATTGATCGTGTGCTGATTAATGATGATTGAATCAATATGTATCCTGAAAGTGTTGCTAATTTCCTCCCAGAGGGAATGTTTGATCATTGCCCTTGCTTGATTAATTTTGAGGTGCAAATGGTTAGGAGGACTGCTGCTTTTAAGTATTTTAATATGTGGGCGTTGGCCAAGAATTTTGAGGAGGTAGTTAGAACAGTTTGGAGTAAAGAAGTGAATGGTACCCCTATGTTTCGTGTGGTGACTAGACTGAAGAAACTTAAGGGTGAGCTTAAAAAGTTGAATAAAGAGCAATTTAGTGACATTGAGAATTTAACTAATGTTGCTGAATTGGCTCTGAAGGAGGCTCAGACCAAGCTGATTATGGACCCTCTTAATGAAGAGATGTGTCAGGCTGAAAGACTCTGTGCTACTGAGTTTGAGGAGCTCCAGAAAGCTAGGAATATGTACTTGAGACAGAAAGCTAAAGAGGCATGGGTGGCTAATGGAGATGAGAATACTGCGTTTTTTCACTCTAGTATCAGGAAGAGAAGAAGTCAGAATAGGGTTTACCAGATAAAGGATATGCATCATAATGTGTGTAATTCTAATGTTGCAATTCAAGCTGCTTTTGAGGAGTTCTATAAGTCTTTGCTTGGTGACTCAAAGGGGGTGTGCCCTGTGAATAAGGTGATTGTCAGAAAAGGGAAGTGCTTAACTGTGGACCACATGGAGATATTGTTAGCACCTCTTTCTGATAATGAGATAAAGGATGCTATGTTTGATATTTCTTGGAACAAGGCACCTGGACCTGACGGGTACAGTAGCCAGTTCTTTAAAGATACATGGCACATTGTTAGGACTGATGTATGTAGGGCTGTTAGGGATGTCTATACCAAAGGGAGGATGCTGAAGCAATGCAACAATACCATCCTTACTCTAATTCCTAAGGTTGCTATCCCTGACATTGTGCAATAATTTCGTCCTATTGCCTACTGCAACACCATCTATAAGTGCCTTGCTAAGGTGGTGTGTAATAGGCTTAGGGACATTCTACCTGATATCATCAATCCTACACAGAGTGCATTTACAAAAGGAGGGGATATAGTAGGGAACATTCTTATTTGCCAAGATTTGATCAGACTGTATAAAAGAAAAGCATGCTCACCTAGAATGCTTATGAAACTGGATCTGCAGAAGGCCTATGACTCAGTGGAGTGGGTATTTGTACATGAAATGTTAGATGCTCTTGGCTTCCCAGCACAGTCCATTGCTTTAATTATGCATTGTGTTTCCACACCATCTTATTCTCTTGCTATGAATGGTGAGGTGTTTGGGTTTTTCCCTGGAAGAAGAGGTTTGAGGCAAGGAGACCCACTGTCTCCTCTCCTTTTTACTCTTTGCATTGAGTATCTTAGCAGGATATTGATGGTTGTTCAACAACATGATAAGTTCAGGTTTCATCCTCTATGTAAAAGCATTGGGTTATCTCATTTGTGCTTTGCAGACGATCTCAGTATGTTCTGCAAGGGAAATAGGAAGAGCATTGAGCTTATGATTAACGCTTTTGCTTATTTTTCTAAGGCATCAGGACTGAATCTTAACAGGGAAAAGTCAAGCTTCTATTGTAATGGGATGGAGGCTAATCTGATTAAGGAGGTGGAGACAGTTATAGAGATGAAGAAGGGGGATGTCCCTTTTAGGTATCTTGGCATAAATGTCTCTTCTAAAAGGTTGTCTGTGATGGACTGCAACTGTTTAGTGGAGAAAATTGTTGCTCGAATAAGGAGTATTGGGAACAGGAAGTTATCTTATGCTGGTAGGCTCGTGCTCATAAAGGCTGTTCTTAGCACTCTTCATTCATATTGGGCAATGATATTCATCTTGCCTAAAACAGTGTTAAAACAAATTGAGGCAGTATGTAGAGGCTTTCTATGGCATGGAGCTGAACAGAGGGATGGGCCAGCCTTGGTTGCATGGGATCAAATATGCACACCTAAGCAACAGGGTGGTCTTGGGATTAGGAAGTTGTATGACTGGAATGTTGCAGCTATAGGAAAGTATGTATGGTGGATTGAAAGCAAAGCTGACCACCTATGGGTAAAATGGGTACACTCAGTTTATATAAAGAGCAGCCTATGGGAAAATTATGCACCTACTCTTAACAGTAGCTGGACTTGGCGCAAATTCTGCCAGGTTAAAGAGATTTTGAAACCTTTAATTTTCCATAGTCAGAGGGGACATGAGTACACTGCAAAACAAGGGTATGAGTGGCTCAATCCTCGTGGAATAGTGCTTCCCTGGGTTCCTTGGGTGAATATTAAGTGGATGCTTCCAAGACATGCTTTTCTGGTATGGCTTGTTGCCCAGCAGAAACTGCTAACTCAGGATTGATTACAGAGGTTTGGAATGATGCAGTCCAATGTGTGCTATTCGTGTGGTGTTGAGGAAGAAGATCATGAGCATATCTTCTTTAAGTGTCAGTACAGTGAGCTTTGCAGGTCTAAATTATCACAGTGGTGCAAGGTGGAGTTGCCTAGTCAGCATTGTATTGCGTGGTGGTTGCATTGGAGAACACTGTCTACTTGTAAGAAGAAGGTGGTGGCAATGATCCTAGCAAACTTCATGGCTTTGATCTGGTGGTGCAGGAACAGAAGTAGAGTAGATGGTCTGATGATGAGGCTAGAGATGGTCGTGAGTATGATTTGTAATGAGGTGATTGTAAGAGTTGGTCAATGTCGTATTAGCAGTAGGCATAGGAACACACAGCTATGGCTAGATGAGATATGTAATGGCAGGATGGTCATGGTGACTAATCCTTGAAATTGTTGTAACAGGGTACCATTCTATCTAATGGAAGCTTACATTTTCCCAAAAAAAAAAGGATTCAAAAATGATTCTCTATTTAGACTACGTCAAAAACCTTTGCAAATCTTTTTTTTTCATTTGACATTGATCAAATACCAAGAGACCTGAACACCCAGGCTGATGCTCTGGCCAGCCTGGGATCAAATTTCAGCCCTGTTGTGTTTGATAAAATACCCATTGTCCACTTGTTAGAACCAACCATTGACAAACCTGACCAAACTTGTCCTATCCATGAGGACACAACTTCTTGGTACAAACCATACTATGATTGGTTCTTACAGGAGATACTTCCTAATGATAAGAACGAAGCAAGGACCCTAAAGATAAAAGCCTCTACCTATACCATTATTAATAACATGTTGTTCAAAAAGTCACAGGCTGGACCTTACCTACGTTGCCTGGAACCTCATGAAGCTAAACAAGTCATAGAGGATATACACGATGGATACTTAGAAATCACAAAGGTGGCAGAAGCCTGGCTAGCAAAAGTCTAAGAACAGGCTACTTTTGGCCAACCCTCAGAGCTAACTGCATATCCTATAACTCCAAGTGTGAAGCCTGTCAAATCCACTCCCCTTACATCCACTAACCATCAGAGCTACTACACTCCATCTCAGTTCCCTGTCTATTTATGAAATGGGGCATGGACATAGTAGGCAAATTACCTCAAGCACCTGGACAGAAAGTCTTCATGCTAGCAATGACTGACTACTTTTCCAAGTGGATAGAAGCAGATTCATACAGGCAAATCAAAGAGAAGGATGTCATATCATTCATCAAACGCAATATCATATGTAGATATGGGATACCTTCAGAAATAGTCTGTGACAATGGTACACAGTTTGTGGGAAAGAGAACACCAACTTCATATGCACAATGAAATATCAACCTGGTAACATCCACACCAAGCTACCCAAAAGCCAATGGACAGGCGGAATCCAGTAACAAAGTAGTAATCAGTTGCCTGAAGAAAAAGCTAAAAAGAAGAAAAGGCAGATAGCTGAAGAACTCCCCTTAGTCCTTTGGGCCGACAGAACTACACCTAAAACAGCCACAGGCTAAACTCCCTACTCCCTGGTCTATGGCTGTGAAGCAGTAATCCCAGCAGAAATCCACGTACCAACCACGAGAAGTAGCCGGAATACCATAGAGGAAAACAGGCCATTATTACAAGACAGCCTGATCCTGAATGAAGAACTGAGAGATGCAGCCAAGATCAAAATAGCCTCCTACCAGCAAACAGTAGCCAGAAGTTACAATAAGAATGTTAACATCAGGGTGTTCAGGGAAGGAGACCTGGTCCTAAGAAAAGTCTTCCCTAACACCAAGGACAAAAATGCATGCAAGCTAGCCCTCACATGGGAAGGGGCATTCCTGATTGATTCAATAGTAGGACAGGGAGCTTACAGCGTGCAAACTTTGGATGGAGAAATGATCCCCAGATGTTGGAACATTTCTCACCTAAAGTTATTTCATGACGAAACTAAAACCAGGTAAAACCAAAACCAGGTAAAACCATTAACTCTTTATATGCCTGACTAAGTTTTATATAGCAAACCCTCTACAAATTATGTCTTCCTGCTACCTGCTGTCTTACCTGAATATGTGCCTATTATCTTTTATGCAAACTCTATCATGCCTATCTATTTAAATTTTACTATATCGAATCCTGAAAACTAGTTTTACGCTTTCTTTCCATTAGTTATATACTACATATAGGCTTAAACAAATGTTCAGTATTGAGGGCCACTCCACCCAACCTGAATAGCATCCCAGAAATGCTCTACAATAACTTGGCACCTGCCTGCCTGACTCAAAAAGTAAATTGAGCTCAGTACAAAAGATAAAAGACAAGTACGATGGTGGAATAGACTAGACCACTTGTCAAAATAAGCCCTCCTGACAGGCTGAGGGCCATAAGCCCTCCTGACTAGCACCCCCGGGTTTTTACTAAAAAGCCCTCCTGAGAGGCAACAAAGCCATCATCTCCTAAATGTGGAATGAGGGCCATAAGCCCTCCTGACAGACATCATTCTAACATAACGCTTCAAAATGCATTATTCACAGGTACAAATCAAGTCATTCAAAGAAAAGAAGATTCAAATTATACCAAGGCAATGTAGCTGCCCAGGGAACACCCCTCCTGGGTAAGGCAACAAATCATCAAAAACTAAAACATTGTTTGTCCAGGGAACATCCCCCCTGGATGGGCCAAAACAAAACAAACTACTACTTCAAAAATAAACCAAAAACAAACTAGCCTGCCTCAGGCTCCTCATCCTCCTCATCCTCATCATCCCCTCCTTCCTCAGCATCACCACTCTTCTCCTTGGACGGAGGAGAATTCACCTCCTCATCAGCATGCAGCTTGGAAAGCTCAGGGTAATTAGCATTAAGATTGGCTAATTCCTGGTCAGGATCACAGAAAGGCCCGACTTCAGCAGGCTCCTTCATAGCATCTACATGACCCTTACCAAATAAGTAAAGAGCAGCATCCTTATACCTGCCCTGCACCAAATCCCTCTCAACAGCCAATTCCTCATTTACCTTTAGTTGCTCCTGTATAGCCTGCTTCTCAGCCTTTAATTCTTCCTGGACAATGTCAAATTTAGCTTGGAGAGCTTTCAGGGCATCTTGAGCAGAACTCGGCTTGGACGACTCCTCCACCAACCGAGCCTTCCCTTCCTCATTGTCCTCTTTCAAAGAGTGATTCTCAACTTTTGTCGTTTCCAATTCAGCTTTGAACTTCACAACCTCTTTCTTCAGAATCTGCACCTCCCAATCCAAGGTATCTTTGAGGTTGGTTATAGAATCCAGCTGACAGGCACCCCTCAACATATCATTTACATTCTACCAAAAATATCCCAATTCAGGCCACACAAAGCAAAAAATAATAACCAATACAAAATCAAACAAAAAGAAATTACCTTCTGCAGCATAGTGATCAGATTGGCAGCATAATCCCTGGTACGGTACATGGCAACCAAAGCACGAGCAGAAGAATCCTCTGCCTAATACTTTTAATTAGGATCATCAACCATAAAAGATTGAGCCTGGATTTGTTCCTTAGTAAACTGAACCTCATCCAGCCGAGCTCTAACCCCTCTAACCTCATTAACCCCACCTGAAGATTCATCTACCCTTTTCCTCTTTTTCAGCCCCACCAGCCTCATCCACAACCTTCTCAGGGGATGCCAACTGTACCTCAACAGCGGGTTCCTAAATTTGCAATGGGCTGTCACTCCATGTAGCCTCACTAGTCTTGGATTTCTCCCCCATAATTTGGGAAACACCTTCCTTCCTGATGCCCGTCGTTGTGTGCACCAAAAATAATATTTATAATTCCTAACTACAACTATAGATAGCGGTAGCAGGGTCGAACCACAAAGAGGCAGATATAATTATTAGTTGTTCTATTTAAGTCCAAGGGTAACAGTATGTGGGGCTTTTGATTTGTTTTGGTCTATAGCTACAGGCAATAAAAGACAATAAGCTAAATAAACAGATAAAAACAAGAATTAAAGGGGTGCTAAGATGGTCGGTTCACTATAGTTTCGGCGGCAGTATACTAGGTAGGTCTAAAATAAACACGTGAGACGGGAAAATTAGAAGTCCTCTCGGTCCAGTCTTAACAAGTAGCATCTTTCGATCTCGCTACAGGTCCCTAATATCACTAGTACTGAGTCTCGTCCTGAAAAGTGACTAAAAGCCTAAACTTCACCTATCTTTCGATCTTAGCATAGTTTAGTCATTTTAATTGGTAGTCTAACAACCTTCCCTATCTTTCGATCTAATGGGTCAGTCATTTACTAAGTATTCAACTAGTCGCGTGCACACGATTCGTCAAATATAGAATTTAAATAAATTAAAATGAAGACAATCTCAGTGTGGCCAGTCGATCGACCAGGGTGTGCGGTCGATCGACCATGGCGCGATTCAGGTCGTATCATTCTACTGCCGCCTAATTCTACAGATTCCCTACATCCTAGCACAAGGTATTTATCTACTCATGTCTACGATAAGAACAACAATAAAATTGACTAATAAAGCAGAAGAATTCATGATTAAAACGACGAAATAAACAATTAACATAAAACGATAAATTGGCTTTCGGGAGACTATTCTAGCAATTCCTATACTACGAATGAAATAAACAACGAAACTGAACAGAAGAATACCGAAAAGGGATCGTAGCGAAAGATCCAGAACCGAATGCGAAAGGAATTATATTGAAGAAAGAGCAATCTAAAACTAATGACTATTGTATCGTATTTTGAGAACTTTATTAAACTGATAAAAACTATGTAAAACTGGATGAAAGGTCAATGAAAACTGAATGAAAATTGAATGCCTAAAGCTTAATGTCAGGTTACGTTATATAGAAATATAACGTAACATTATTCGCAAAACCTAATACACATTGGGCTTCCTTATTCTCGATCTTTTTGTTTGCGTCAGAGTAGCGGCTTGGTCGATCGACCACTATGACCGGTCGATCGAATGAATTGCAATGAATATGAGCTACTGGAGCAGCGTTCGATCGACTGAAGTAGCTGATAGTCCGCTTCTAAATTCTCGTGGATTTGTCTTTCGGGCCTCGAAATGCGCACCAAGCTCGTTCCTTGAGAAAATACTTCACGTCAAATGCAATGCAAGGTACTCGGGGAGGGATTTAGCTTGATTTCCATTCATTTCCGCATAAATCTGCAATATTACATAAAAATACGAAAGTAGACGAAATGGGGCAAATAGTGGCATAAAACTACACAATTGAGCTCTGAAATGCGTGTAAAATGAGGTGTAAAATATCATATAAAAGGCACGCATCAAACTTCCCCAAACCAAACCCTTGCTTGTCCCCAAGCAAGAACTAGACTCGATCCTAAAACCTAATGGAACGAGTTCAATCTCAGAGCGAAATGCAAACCGTATAGCCTAAACCAATTTAATACATTAACTAACAATCAATTAGTAATGTGAATCATGCACATGCAAACGAGTTATGGAGCCGTCAAAAACTGCTGAACCGTCAACTATAGAGACTTATCAAATTGGACTCTCATGGGTCGCTCAAATCACTCAAATAAGCACAGGTGAATAATGTAAAGATAGAAAGAATTCATTTTGTAGTGACACTCACCTAACTACGACCTATAAGAACATGCCTGCAATCTAAAATGAAAATAATCTCTACAACCGTACATATGCATTCCAATCAATCAAATGACCATGACACATGCCGAGGTAAATATGGATATGTGAGGTATGGGTAAGAAGAGGCAAAGATAATTATGGGAGTGTGGAGGTACAGGTGATCAAGCTAGTACCCAACAAAACCATATGACAACATCCGACTTCTTGCTCAAAATTAACAATAAAACCCGGTGCTAATTAGAAGCACAAATCTCGCAATCTCCATAATAATTAATCAATCAACTCCCCATAAGATATAAATGCAACATGGGAGCAAAAATCGCCATAAAATAAGGACTTTAAATCATGCGAATTGATTTCCTTCTTTCCTTCTCGGGCATCAGTCGATCGACCAATTAGGCCAGTCGATCGACCGCCTCTACAGTACAACATGCGTTCGTTTTTTTTCTTCTTTTCTTTTCTTTATTTTTCATTCCTTTTTCATCTTCCCGATCATCATCTCAAAATGAGCAAATTCCACCAAAAACGTAGTAACAATCCCAAGAACATAAACTACTAGCTTGACAAAGGTAGGCTAAAAGTAGGATATAGTTAACGGGACAAAAAGGCTATTTTTGGCAGTGTGGAGCTTATGGGCAAAATGAATAAAGGAAACCTCTTCCACATGTGTCAACAAACCACAAACCGAATGCATATAGGTATTAAGCTGATCAAGTTCATATTTATGCATATTGATGTAACATGTCTCATAAGGAGTAACTACTCACATTCCTAATTAAACTGGTCATACATGTCACCAGTTATAGGCTCTAAAACTCAGAAAATGATGTAGCTCGCCAAAAATCTAAGTAAAGTCTCAGGTTCAGCAAGAAATTTAACGAAAACTCATAGATTATGCATATACGATTCTACTAATAACATGTCAATTAGCAAGGCTCAAGCTAAAACAGATGCAAATGCAATGTCATCATTGAAATACCATCGTTCCGACTCGACCTAAATGCTAAAATAAACGTGCAATTTTTTTGAAATTTTTCAAATTTTTTTTTGAGATTTTCTGTATATATAAGGGAAAATAAACAACAATGCAAGACAGAAATGTAAACGTGAATGCAAGCAAATGAAATGCAACGCAAAATCCTTCCCCAAACCAAATCGCACAATGTCCCCATTGTGCAAAATCATATAATGAAATAAAAGAGAAACGGGAATTTGCGTAAATTAACTACATAAGGCATGAAGTAAGAACTCGGAAACTCACAAGACTTTAAGCGCAGCAAAAGGAAACCTCCCCAAACCAGCGTGAGCTAGGAGGTTTCAGTAGCCAGCAATGCTACCAATAAGTACCTGAAAAGACAAACAATACCACGCGTAAAACCGAGAAAACGATAATTGGGACGGTAAAATTATGTGCGAAAATGAGAAAATGGAAGAAAACAGAAAGTAAGCGGAGAATAAAGTGGAGAAAAGACTCCCTCAATTCCGCAAAATCGACCAAACACAGCAGGGGAATGATCAAAAACAGGTACAGCAGCACGGGGTGGTCGATCGACCACATCACCCAGTCGATCGACCAGGGTGAACAGAACGAAGCTCACGGAGAGATTGCGGCTCGATCGATCGACCATGCGGCGATCGATCGACCGCAATACTCTTGTAAGTTCTGAATTCTTCGAATTAGCTCAATAAATTGAGCTATCAAGGTCTATAAACCTGCAATTACACACAATAACGCGCCCAAAATTGCGCCAAACCCAAGGTAACTGTCTAAAGTATATGAAATCCTAAGCAAACGAAATAAAATGCGAAGCCTCGCGCACACAAAAGCAATAAAAAGAGTTTAACGAAAGCAATAAATAAAAGTTTTTGAGAAAGCCTTAATAAAATAATAGTTGATCAAGAATGGCCACGGAATGGCCCACTTGGTCGGCTTCTGGCTACAAGAAGTAGCCTCTACAGTGCCCATCTCCTCAGCTGCAGTCTTCTCAACTCCAACATCCGCGGAACTCAACGGATCGACGGCTTCAGCATCTCCCCAATCGATGACCTCTTCTGGCTCATCAAAGTCCAAGTCGGACTCCCTCACTTTGACTAGCTCATCTTCAAGCTTCTCATCAGTGCCATAGCTAGGACATCCTAAGCCGCCTCTTGAAATGACTGGCTCCCTCACAGCTGGAGCAACATGCAGCTCTTCCTTCTCCAAACCAGCTCCTGCAACATCCAAGATAGAAGAATCGTCCTCCAATTAGCTCCCAATCTGGGGCGGAGGTGTTATAACAAGAACAGGCATAGAGAAAGGCATATCAGGAAGCACAAAATAGGATTTCTTTTCAGAAACCGTATTACAAGTTATTGGCCACATGGGGTCTTTCTTCTTAGCTGTCTGGGCAAAGACAATGGAGTGTTTCCCTACTTTGAAGGTCAAAGTCCCTGAACCAACATCTGTAACTGCACCAGCAGTGTGCAAAAATGGTCTACCCAATATAATAGGAATGTGGGCATCCTCGGGCATATCTAGTACAACGAAGTCAATAGGGAAAAAGAACTTTCCTATTTGCACAGGAATGTCCTCTAAGACTCCTATAGACTAGACCGCAGATCGGTCAGCCATCTGTACTGTCATGTTGGTAACTGCAAACCTAGTCAATTTTAACTTCCTAGCAAGACTCAAGGGCATTACACTAATACTGGCTCCTAGGTCACATAAGGCCTTCTCAATAGTAAAGGTGCCAATACTACAAGGAACTGAAAAGCTACCTGGGTCTTCTAGCTTATGGGGTGTAGTATGGGTCAAATAAGAGCATGACTCCTCAGTTAGTGCGACAGTGTGCACAGTTTCAAGTGACTTCTTCTTAGATAAAAGTTGCTTCATAAATTTCATGTAAGCAGGCACTTGATTAACTAACTCAAGAAAAGGAACTTGTACATTTAAGCTACGAATAACATTCTCAAACTTATTAAATGATACATGTTCCTTCGTCGGCACCAATCTCTCTGGATAAGGGGCTGTAAGAAGTAACTTAGCCCTCTCCTCTAAATCTCTCATGCCGGCATCGGTGGACTTAGGCTTAAAATCCACTACCTTCTCCTTGTTGTAGCTTGACCCCTCTTCAGAACCGTCTCAAAAATGAACCATTAATCGACATAGGGTCGTACTTCGGAACCGGAACTGACCCATCAGCATTTGGGTCTTGC
Organism: Silene latifolia; assembly: GCF_048544455.1. Lineage (NCBI taxonomy): Eukaryota > Viridiplantae > Streptophyta > Magnoliopsida > Caryophyllales > Caryophyllaceae > Silene > Silene latifolia. The sequence continues at coordinate 159,950,974 of NC_133536.1, read as the reverse complement.
TTCAATATTTTCGGGGCAGTCGTACCCCGAAACAAGTGATCCCTCAAGTTATTATGCATTGGAGGACGAAAAGGTTCACCATCAAAAGCGTTGTCAGTCGATCGACCATGTATGTCAGTCAATCGATTAACCTCTACAGGACCAGAAGCTACTGTTTCTCGCGGACTGGTCGATGGATTGGGTATATCAGTCGATCGACTGATATACCTGGTAGACGCCTTCTTCTTGCCACTGTTTGTTCCAGCTTTCTTTTGACTCGGTTCCGCCTCATCTTTTTCAGCGACATCCTCAACCATAGCGGGTGATACCCGTAATTGTGAGTACCAAAAATAAATTTATAATTCCTATTAAAACTAACCTAGGCTAGTGGTAATAGGGTCGAACCACAAGGAGGCGAATGTAATTAAAAGTTGTCTAAATTTAGTCTAAGGTAACAAGTGTGGGGGTTGATTTGATTTGGTCTATAGCTGATAACAATAAAAGACAATAAACTAAAGAAATATATTAAAACAAATATAAAGAAGGGTACTAGGATGGTCGGTTCACTATAGTTTCCGCGGCTGCAAACTAAGTCGGTCTAAATCAAACACATGAGGCGAGAAACAAGAGGTCCTCTCGGTCCACTCTTAATAGATAGCATCTTTCGATCTCGCTATAAGTCCCTAATATCACTAATACTGACTCTCGTCCTGAAAAGTGACTAATAATGTAAACTTTACCTATCTTTCGATCTCAGCATAGTTTAGTCATTTTAATTGGTGGTCAATCAACTGTCCCTATCTCTCGATCTAATGGGTCAGTCATATCCTAAACATCCAACTAGTCGTGTGCACTCGATTCGTCGAATAAAGAATTAAAACAATTAAAACGAAGGTAAAACCTCACGTGGTTAGTCGATCGACCAGGTATGGCGGTCGATCGACTGACACGCGATTTCAGTCCAAATTATTCTACGCCGCCTAATCCTACAGTTCCCCTACATCCTAGCACGAATAAATTAGCTACTCATACTGGGAATGATAACAAGAATAAGATTGACGATTAAATCTACTGAATTCATGATTAATACGGTAAGATAAGCAATTAACATAAGATAGCAATTCGGCTTGGGAAACTGATCTAGCAATTCTATAACTATGAAAGGAAGCAAAATAACTGAACAAAACAGGAGAGTACCGTGTGAATTGCGAAGGAAAAGAACAAAGCCGAATGACAAAGCGAATTGTATTTAATACCGAAAGTAATCTCCGAACCCAAATTATTTTCTAATTAACTGTATGTAAAACTTAATGTAACTGGATGATTGTATCTGCAAACTAGGTTACGTTATATAGCAAACTCACGTAACACTTATTATCAAAACCTAAAACACAATGGGCTTACTTTTCCTCGATCTTCTTATTCACGTCTGAAGTAGCGGCTTGGTCGATCGACTGAGCTTGGCGGTCGATCGACTGAGATGCAGTGTACAGTAGCTTCTGGAGCTCGAGGGTTGGTCGATCTACTGAAGGCAGTGGTCGATCGACTGAAGTAGCTGACACTTGACTTCCAATTTCTCGTGTATTTGTCTTTTAGGCCTTGAAAAGAGCACCAAGCTCGTTCCTTAAGTGAATACTTCACGTCAAATGCAATGCAAGGTACTCGGGGACGGATTTAGCTCAATTTCCGCTGAATTCTTCACATTTCTGCAATAAAGTACAAAAACACGAAAGTAGACGGAAATAGGGGAAATGGTAGCTTAAACTACACAAATGAGCTCTGAAATGCGTGAAAAATAGGATGTAAAACATCATATAAAAGACACGCATCAAACTTCCCCAAACCAAACCCTTGCTTGTCCCCAAGCAAGAACTAGACTCGATCAAATGACCTAATGGAACGAGTTCAATCTCAGAGCGAATTACAACATGTACAGCCTAAACCATTTTAATGCAATAACTAACAATCAATTAGCAATGCGAATCATGCAAACGAGTTATAAAGTCGTTAAGAACTGCTGAATCGTCAACTATAGAGACTTATCAAATCGGACTCTCACGGGTCGCTCGAATCACTCATAAGCACGGGTGAATATATGAGAGGATAGAAAGAATTCATTTTGTAGAGACTCTCACCTAACATCTAACTGCGACCTATGAGAACATGCCTGCAATGTAATATGAAAGTAATTTCTATGACCGTACATATGCATTCCAACCAACAAAAGACCATGACACATGCCGAGGTATATATGGATACGCGAGGTATGGGTAAGAAGAGGCAAAACATTTATGGAAATGTGGAGGTACAGGTGATCAAGCTAGTACCAAAACGGAACCACGTGACAACATCCTTCTTCTTGCTCAAAATTCAATCGATACGGTGCTATAGCAAGCACAAAACTCACAATCTCCAATATAAAAGTAATCAACCAACTCCCCATAAGATATAAATGCAACATGGGAGCAAAAATCGCCATATGATAAGGATTTCGAACTATGCGAATTGATTTCTTTTCGGACCTAGTCGATCGACTAGAAATGGCAGTCGATCGACCGATTTGAACAGTACAGAACTCTTTTTTCCTTTCTTTTATTTTCGAATCATTTTTTTTTTCATTTCTTTTCATTTTCCTAACGACGTCTCAAACGAGAAAATACCACCAAAAACGAAGTAACAATCCCAACAACATAGACTTCTAGCTTGACAAAGGACAGGCTAAATGTAGGATGTAGTAATGGGACAAAAAGGCTGTTTTTGGCAGTGTGGAGCTTATGGGCAAAACGAATAAAGGGAAACCTCTACCACATGTGTCAACAAACCACAAACCGAATGCATACAGGTATTAACCAGATTAAGTTCATATTTATGCACATTTATGTAACATGTCTCATAAGGAGTAACTACTCACATTCCTAGATAAACCGGTCATGGATGTCACCAGTTATAGGCTCTAAATCTCAGAAATATGATGTAGTTTGCCAAAATTCAAAGTCAAGTCTCAAGTTCAGCAAATAATTTAACGAAAACTCGTAGACTATGCATATACGATTCTACTAATAACATGTCAATTAGCAAGGCTTAGGCATAAACAGGTGCAAATGCAATGTCATCATTGAAATACTACCGTTCCGACTCGACCTATATGCGAAAATAAACATGCATTTTTTGAAATTTTTTTAAATTTTCCAATTTTTTGGATTTTCTGTATATATAGGAAATGAAATAAACAATGCAAAACAAAATGTAAACGTGAATGCAAGCAAATGATATGCGACGTAAAACCCTTCCGCAAACCAAATCACACAATGTCCCCATTGTGCAAAATCATGTAATAAAACAAAAGAGAAACGGGAATTTGCGTAAAATGAAATAAATAAATATGACATGAAGTGGAAATCGGGAACTCACAAGGCTTTAAGCGCAGCAAAGGAAACCTCCCCAAACCAGCGTGAGCTAGGAGGTTTCAGTAGCCAGCAGTGCTACTAATAAGTACCTGAAAGACAAACGAATACCACGCATAAAACCGAGAAAGCAATAAAGAAGCGATATTTTGTGCATACTTGAGAAAAATAGAAGAAATAAATAATGACGGAAGATAATGGTGGAGTAGAAAACTCCCTCAATTCCGCAAATTGACCAAACACATCAGGGGAGAGGTCATGAACAAGTACAGCAGTGCAGGGCGGTCGATCGACCATATCACTCAGTCGATCGACCAAGGCGAAAGGAACAGTAGCTCCTGGGAACTTTAGCCCAGTCGATCGACCACACAGACCAGTCGATCGACTGGAAATACTGCTGTAACTTCAGATTTCTTCGTATTTGCTCAATTACTTGAGCTAATGAGGTCTAAAAACCTGCAAACGCACAATAATACGCGCCCAAAATTGCGCAAAACCCAAAGTAAAGTCTAAAGCACTTAAAAATCCTAAGAAACAAAATAAAATGCGAAGTCTCGCGCACACAAAAGCAATAAAAAGAGAGTCTAAAAGCAATAAAATGTTCGTAAAGCAGGTGATCAACTAATAGTTGATCAAGAACGGCCACGGTATGGCCCACTTCGTCGGCTTCTGGCTACAAGAAGTGGCCTCAACGGTGCTTATCTTCTCAGCTGCACCCTTCTTAACCTCCGTGTCCGTAGAACTCAATGGATCAACAGCTTCGTCATCCCCCCAATCAATGACCTCCTCCGACTCGTCAGAATCCAAGTCGAACTCCCTTGCTTTGACCGGCTCGTCATCAACTTCCTCATCAGTGCCATAGCTAAGGCAACCAAGACCGCCTCGTGAAATGATTGGCTCCTTCGCAGCTGGAGTAACTTGCGACTCTTCCTTCCCCAAACCAGCTCCTGCAATATCAGAAATAGACAAATCTTCCTCCAACTTGCTCCCAATTTGGGGCGGAGGTGTCACAACAGGAATAGGAGTAGAGATAGGCATGTCAGAAAGCACAAAGTAGGATTTCTTCTCAGAAACCGTATTACAAGTCACAGGCCACATGGGGTCTTTCTTCTTAGCAGGTTGGGCAAAAACAATGGAATGCTTCCCTACTTTGAAGGTCAAGGTTCTCGAACCTACATCTATGATCGCACAAAGAAGTGTGCGAAATGGTCTACTCAATATGATAGGAATATGGGCATCCTCAGGCATATCAAGTACAACGAAGTCTACAGGGAAAAAGAACTTTCCTATTTGCACGGGAATGTCTTCTAAGACTCCTATAGGCTGGACCGCAGATCGGTCATCCATCTGTACTGTCATGTCAGTCACTGTGAACCTAGTTAATTTGAGCTTTCTAGCAAGACTCAAGGGCATTACAATTATGCTAGCTCCTAAGTCACATAATGCCTTCTCAATAGAAAAGGTACCTATGCTACAAGGAACGGAGAAGCTACCTGGGTCTTCTAGTTTGTGGGGTGCAGTGTGGGTCAGATAAGAACACGACTCTTTAGTAAGTGCGACAGTATGCACAGTTTCAAGTGACCGCTTTTTACATAAAGTTATTTCATGAATTTAGTGTAAGCATGCACTTGATTTACTAATTCGAGAAAAGGAACTTGTACATTCAAGCTACGAATAACTTTTTCAAATTTATTGAAAGATACATGTTCCTTTGTCGGCACTAATCGCTCTGGATATGGGGCTGTAAGAAGTAACTTAGCCCTCTCCTCTAAATCTCGTATGCCGGCGTCGGTGGACTTAGGCTGAAAATCCACTACCTTCTCCTTGTTGAAGCTTGACTCCTCTTCAGACCGTCTCAAATGGGAACCATTGATCGACATTGGGTCGTACTTCGGAACCGGGACTGACCCATCAGCACTCGGGTCTTGCCTTAATATTTTCGGGACTGTCGTACCCCGAAACAAGTGATCCCTCAAGTTGTCGGGCATCGGAGGACGAAAAGGTTCACTGTCAGCAGCGATCTCAGTCGATCGACCAGTGAGGTCAGTCGATCGACTGACTTGAACAGGACCAGAAGCTCCTGTAACTCGCACTTCACTCGATCGACTGGGTATGTCAGTCGATCGACTGATATACCTGGTAGACGCCTTTTTCTTTCCTTTGTTCATTCCAGCTTTGTTTTGACTCGGTTTCGCCCCATCTTTTTCAGCATTGTCCTCGACCATAGCAGGCCCCTCCAGGGTGGACCCGCTCCTAAAAGTGATGGCATTAAGGGTCTCCTTGTGGTCAGTTTGAGTCAGTAAGTGTCCCGGAGCTCGAGTTGTGTTCTTGCTAGCCAATTGAGCAATTTGGCTCTCTAACAGTTTTATCCCGGCCTCTCTAGCTTGGGACTCCTTTTGCAACATATTCTTCAACTCAGCAAACTCAGAATTTTGGGATTGTTGCTGCTGCGGCATATAGGGAGGTTTTTGATATTTTTGTGGCTTATGAGGAGGCACATAAGTCTGCTGCTGCTACTGCTGTGGAGGTTGAGTCGGATTCAGGACATTCTGGCTACTCCACCTTAAGTTGGGATGGACATTCGGCTCATAGTACGTGTTTGTCTGCCTGTAATGTTGAAAGGCAGCACAAGACTCGAAGGGACTAGGACAATTTTCCGCAACATGTCCCTCAGCTCCACATCTTCTACAGATGAAAGGACCGTCTGAAACAACATTCACATGGTACATCTCTCCTTTAGAAGCTCCTCCCAACTCGTACTTGTCAAACCTCGCCGTGAGAGCCTCTAATGCAGCTACAGAAGGGGATTCAACACTCCTCCTCTGATTGCCTCTCGAATTCCCATATTCAGCTTTATGGGTGGCTAAATCATCAATGATCTTCCACCCCTTTGTCTCTCCCATATTCTCAGCAAATCGGCCATTGGCTGCAGCATCCAAGATAGCCCTCTGATCGTCATACAGCCCGTTATAGAACTGATTGCAAAGACTCCATTTTTCGAACCCATGATGCGGTATGGTTCGCACCAGCTTCTTGAAACGGACCCATGCTTCATGAAAGTTCTCATCCGGTCCTTGTTTAAAGCTCGTGATCAGAGCTCTAATGGCATTCGTCTTCGAGGTAGAGAAGTATTTCTTGTAGAATGCCAGGGCCAAAGAATTCCAATCGGTGATCCCATGAGCGGCTCGATCCAGATCTCTGTACCACTCCCTTGCAGCATCACAGAGTGAGAATATAAACATGGTTTCCTTTATCTGGTCCTGGGTCACACCGGTCGGTGGGGGTATAGAGCAGCAATAATCGATAAATATCTCCATATGCTTGGCTGCATCTTCATTTGCAGCTCCCCCGAACTGGTTTCTCTCAACCAAGTTGATATAGGAAGGCTTCGGTTCGAATTTCCTATCAGCTCCAGGTAATTCGTGTGGGAAATAAGTCTGTATACTTCCCTTAAACTAGAAGGATTATAACGATTTAATGCAGATGATCAATGGTCATAAAATAAAATACATAAACAAAAGTAAAGGATTCAGAAATAACCTTTGGTCCTAGCAAATATGGCCTAAGAACAATATCAAAATTGATATTCGCCTATTAGTTGCACCCAAGACGATCTGATATATGCCCTTTGATTATGCTAGAAATCAATCTAAAATTTTCTGTAAAATTTTATTGTCTTTGTGTTCTTGTGATGAGGAAGAGGAGGCAAGGTCAAGAAAAAGCATTAGGGTAGAAATAATTCTCCCCTTTTCTCTTATATAGACCGAATTACCAATTCAATTAGGAAAGATATTATTCTCCTAATTTTCGGCCAATAATGACCGAAATAAGGAATAAAAATTTCCTTATTTTTGGTCTTTCCAAAAATATATAAAGTGTGTTAAATTGTCATCTAGTGAGGATCGAACCCATGACCTCTTGGTATGTGTACACTCACTATTACCACTATGACACATTCAACTTGTTGATATTAAATACAATTGATTATATTTAACTACGAATTAACAGATTAATTCGTCCAAACTAACCTTATATATATTTAATTAAATATAACTTATTATATTTAATTTACGAATTGACAGTTAATTCGTCTCAACTTAATATTATTTAATTTTCATTAAATAATTATCTCATCAACACATTGACTAACTTTTTAGTCATTTTGGGCATCAATGTAATTATATTTCTATAACCACATTTCTCAAATACGTCCTATAGGTGTGACCTTTAGGGACCAGTTGATCACCGCCATCTGTATGATAATAACGTCAAACTTTCTAGCAAACCAACCGTTATTTGGTAAACGTTAATCAACTGATTAAATATACGAAGTATACCCTTGTGAACCTGTAAGAGATTTACAAATGTTATCACACTAATTTGTGGCGGACACCAGCTCCAACAAACTCCCACTTGTCCTCACAAGTGTATGTGCGATAACCGATTCTCATATCCTTTAAAATTTCTCCCACTCAATGTAAAACAATTTGCAAATCCGAATTCACAAAGGTCGTATTTTACAAGCGATCAGTATCAAGAGTGGTTTTCCCGACTAGAGAGTAACTTAACTGATAAACGAATCAACATTCGAGCATGGCCATGCATTTCAATTACAACTCCTCGAGTGGCCCTGAGAAATAACTATACCTGATAAGGGATGGATATTTTCCTCAACTCGAATCCTGCAGACGTAAGCACAGTATGAAATGACCCAGAAAAAATCTACTTAGCCCCAGTTATGGTAGACCGTGAGAAAGAAACCAAAGTCACCCAAAAACTGCCTTAATCTCAAGAGACAGTTGATAGTCAAAAGAATCGACTCTAGGAACACAATGGATGTCCTATCCACGACCTGGCACCGAATGTTATAAAACATTTAGGACTCCATTACGTTGTCACAAAAAGTTGTCCTACGAGGTATCGTCATAATCTCGTATCTGTGATCGATTAGTCAACCGATTAACTTATGGCTCGTTGAACCCACCATCAATCGACTGCACAATATAATAGCCGGAGTTATCAGCTCACATTGGCGATTACGGACCAAAACAAATATAATCTAATTCAATTCACTTTGTGGCGTTCAATGTTGTCAGTACAATCCACATGAAAAACAAAATATTATATATATAAAACGATGAAGTTATAAATAATATATGGAAAAAGATAATGTATCAAATCCATAATCAAGTACTACAACTCTGGAACATGTTTAATTCCCATGGAATTAACATGCCCTACATGCTTATCATAATTCAACGGTTTGGTGAGAGGATCCGCGATGTTATCATCCGTCGCAATCTTGTCAATCACTATCTCTTCTTGCACCACGTAATCACGGATCCGGTGAGCCTTCCGAAGTACATGTCTAGATTTGTTGCTAGACTTTGGCTCCTTAGCCTGGAAGATGGCACCTCTATTGTCACAATAGATGGTGATCGGGTCATTCGAACTAGGAACTACCGAAAGCCCTTGTAAGAATTGACGCATCCATATCGCTTCCTTTGCTGCCTCCGAAGCGGCATAGTACTCGGATTCAGTAGTAGAATCTGCTACAACACTTTGTTTGGAACTCTTCCAGCTGACCGCAGCACCATTAAGAGTGAAGACGAACCCGGACTGAGATTTTGAATCATCTCGATCCATTTTGAAGCTAGCATATGCGTAACCGGTTGCGCATAGCTTAGTATCGCCTCCATAAGTCAATACCCAATCCTTAGTCCTCCGTAGGTACTTGAGGATATTTTTGACTGATATCCAGTGTGTTTCACCTGGAGTCTTTTGGTACCGACTCGTCATACTCAATGCATATGCCACGTCTGGACGTGTGCATATCATGGCATACATGATCGATCCTATTGCAGAAGCATAAGGAACACGACTCATGCGCTCAATACCTTCAGGCGTCGTGGGTGACTGAGACTTGCTCAACTGCATCCCAGTCGTCATATGAAGGTTCCCCTTCTTGGAGTTGGTCATGCTGAACCTCTCAATAACCTTATCTAGATAAGACTCCTGACTAAGTGATAACGTCCGTCGTGATCAATCTCGGTAGATACGGATTCCCAAAATGCGCTGTGCCTCACCCAGATCTTTCATCTGGAAATGGTTCTTCAACCATTCTTTAACCGAATAAAGGAGAGGAATGTCATTCCCAATCAAGAGTATTTCATCGACATACAATATCAAGAATACAATCTTGCTCCCACTCGACTTGATATATAAGCATGGTTCTTCGACCGATCGAGTGAAACCATACTCTTTTATCACTTGGTCGAAACGATGATTCCAACTCCGAGAAGCTTGCTTAAGTCCATAAATGGAACGCTTAAGCTTACATACTTTCTTAGGATGTTCAGGATCTATGAAACCTTCGGGTTGCACCATGTACAACTCTTCCTCCAAATAACCGTTTAAGAAGGCGGTTTTCACATCCATTTACCAAATCTCATAATCATGAAATGCGGCAATCGCTAAGATTATCCGAATGGAACGTAGCATGACTACAGGAGCAAAAATCTCATCATAATGCAATCCTTGTACTTGAGTGAAACCTTTTGCCACAAGTCGTGCCTTATAGATATCTGGTTGCGCGTCTACCGAACGCTTTATTTTGTAAAGCCATTTGCACTGTAGAGGTTTTACCTTATTAGGTAAATCAACTAGATCCCATACGTTATTCTCATACATGGAGTCCATCTCGGATTACATGGCTTCGAGCCATAGCTTTGAGTCGGAACAGGCCATAACACCTTTATAGGTTGCGGGTTCATTACTTTCTAGAAGTAAAACATCATTCTCCTCGACCATACCAATGTATCTGTCCGGAGGATGAGAGTCTCTACCCGACCTCCTAGGTTCCTCAGGAATATTAACCGTATCATCAGTTGGAGGTACAGCTTCCTCCATCTGTTCCTCGGTTGTTGGTTCTGGAATCTCCGACAGCTCGAAGGTTCTATTACTCGACTTGTTCTCGAGAAATTCTTTCTATAAGAACGTCGCACTAGCCGCAACAAATACTCGATGTTCGGTAGGCGAATAGGAGTAATGACCAAATGTTCCTTTTGGATAACCTATAAAGTATGTCTTGACCGATCGGGGGCCGAGCTTATCCTCGTGTCGCCACTTGACATAAGCCTCGCAGTCCCAAACCCGAATAAAGGACATGTTAGGTACCGTTCCCTTCCACATTTCATAGGGAGTCTTGTCGACAGCTTTAGACGGACTTCGGTTAAGTATAAGAGCAGCTGACAAAAGAGCATAACCCCATAATGAATCTGGCACTACAGTGTGACTCGTCATGGATCGAACCATATAAAGTAAGGTTCGATTTCTCCGTTCGGACACACCATTTAATTGAGGTGTTCCAGGTGGAGTTAACTGTAGAGCGATTCCACAGTCTTTCAGGTGTTGATCAAACTCATTTGAAAGATATTCGCCACCCAGATCTGAATGGAGTGCTTTAATCTTTCTACCCAGTTGGTTCTGTACCCTATTCTGGTATTCCTTGAATTTCTCAAAGGACTCACTTTTATGCTTCATTAAGTAGACATATCCGTATCTACTCAAATCGTCCGTGAAAGTGATAAAATATCTATAGCCATCTCTAGCGGTAATTGACATAGGTCCACATACGTCCGTATGTATGAGTCCTAATAGGTCACTAGCGCACATTCCAACACCTTTGAAGGAAATTCGAGTCATCTTGCCAATGAGACATGATTCACACGTGCCATATGCAGAAAATCCGAATGAGGGAATAGTCCCATTATCGACGAGTTTCTTTACGCGTTTCTCATTTATGTGTCCTATTCGACAATGCCATAGATAGGTTTGATCTTTGTCACCAACCTTTAATTTCTTATTATTCATGTGTAATACTTCCGTGGTTTGATCTAAGATATAAATTCCATTCATGGAAACTGCTTTGCCATAAATCATTTCATTAAAGAGAAAATACAACTATTATCCTTTATTGAAAATGTAAAACCGTCTTTAGCAAGTACGGAAACAGAAATAATGTTCTTAGATAAACTGGGTACATAGTAACAGTTATTTAAAGATAACTTAAAACCACTAGGGAGTTGGATTACATATGTTCCCTTTGAGGCAGCAGCTACTCGTGCTCCATTCCCGACTCGCAGGTCCGCATCACCTTTTTCGAGAGGTATGATGTTCTTTAGGCCCTGCAAATGATTACACAGATGAGAACCACAACCAGTATCTAGTACCCAAGTTCCGAAACTTGCATGGCTAATCTCAATCATATGAATATAAGGTGACATACCAAAAGGAACGACGCGGCCTGCCTTGATGTCCTCACGGTAGACGGGACAGTTCCTCCTCCAATGTCCAGTCTTGTGACAGTGGTGGCACTCTATGTCATCGCCCTTGCTCTTTGTCTTGCCCTGTGAGCCACTAGTTTCACCAGGCGCACTCTTACCGTTTCCTGGCTTGTTAAACTTTGGCTTACCTACAGTTAGGTCGCCATGAGCCTTGCCCTTACCTTTACTCTTGTTGTGAATCGTGAGAACATCCTGCTTCATGCTCCCACTCAATTTCATATCCTTCTCGGTCTGTAAGAGAAGGGAGTGTAGCTCATGAGGACTCTTTTTCAAGTCATTCATGTAGTAGTTCGCCCTGAAAAGGGCAAAACCATCGTGAAGAGAAGGAAGCATTCGGTCAATGACAATGCTCTCACTGATTCTACAATTCAGTGACTCCAGTTTCTCGACATTCTCAATCATGTGAAGAATGTGTGGGCTAACCGGTTGGCCCTTCTGGAGTTTCGCATCAAAGAAGCGACATGTATGCTCATATGTGATGATTCTCAGTGCCTTTGAGAACTCATTAGTGAGCTTGGTGAAAATCTTGTTTGCACCTTGGGCAATGAAGCGTCTCTGCAAATTGGTTTCCATTGCAAAGATGAGTACGTTCTTTATCGCACCCGCTTCCATAACGAAATCACTATAAGGGAGTGACTCGTTGGCTCCTGCATTTGGGCCTGGGTTGACCGGTATTGGCTCGATTAAATACCCGAGCTTACCGTCAAGCAATGGCAGCATTCCGTAGTGCCGCCTCCCAGTCCGCAAAGTTGGACCCATCATTCTTCAGTCGCGTGGACTGATTCATTTGGTCCATGAATACTTTTAGCCAGGATGAACGATCTAGTGTGGCACTAGGCATTGGGATTGCGTTATTTCCAGCCATTTGTTGTAACAGTATTATTGATAATAAGCGTGTTCATCACTGCGAAAGAAGAATAAAATAATAAGCATGCATCGTTTTTATTTTAAGTCTAATGAACTAATGTCATAACGCGAAGACTCAAAAACATTTATACAATTGACCTCCCTCAAGAATTATATAAATGACCTCAAGACTCAATTCTCTGTAAATTGATAAGCTAACTTGTTAGCTAATTCTACCGTTAGAATTCCTGGTCGATAAATTTCTGTAAATTCTATCTTTAGTCCATCATAATCACGAGAAACTCTTCGGACTATATATGTTGTTGAGGTAAACTAAGTCAACACAACTACTTACCCAACGTAGAAGGGGTCATATTAGGCCTACCGACGAAGAAGGGACTCATAGATGTTTGCCCTTATAAAGACTAATCTAAATTTTCGTTTTTAGAGGAAGATCCCATCTCTATTTTTAATTCATTTTAAGTGAACTATAATCTAGCATGCGAGAATGATTTAAACTAAAGTGATGGCTTATAGACTGTGACATCTGCATGTCCATGAAAACTAACAAACAACTATATGAGTCAATTATCATGCATTTTAGTAGTAGGTGGTTTGGTTTTAGGCGGAATATGATGCAATTACTAGCATGTGAATGAAAAGCAATAAAATGAAAAACGTAAAAAAAAACAGTAAAAGTCCTAGTGTGGCCTATCCTATCAAAATGAACAATAAATACAAGTTTGGAATCCATCCTTGGACCCGAGAAGCTTGTCTTGATGTTCCATCTTGATCCATGTAGCGGGAGTGAGCTTGAATCTACATCTTTAGTCTTCTTTGAAATTACAATAATTAAAATTACATAATTGACCTATTAATTACATTCTAATTTCAAAACCCAAAACTAAAATAAAGGAGATTCGAGATCTCATAATTACATAAAAATTATGTTTCCTTCATTACGAAAACATAATTTGACTAAGGCCACACTAAGTATTACAAATTACAACCGATTGCAAAATTAAATACGTAAATAAAATCATTCATTCGATTCATTCAACATAATTAAAAGCATCAACTAAAAAAAATTAAACATACATAATACAATACATTAATTATGTTGATTTATTTATCCAAACCACCTATTTAAATTAAATTAAGTGACAATTCCGCAATTTAATCACATTAATTTTATTTCAATCCATATTAAACTTGTAATATGAATTCTATCCGTCAAAATTTTAAACCGCTTTAAAATAACTCGGTATCATAAAATTGTGAACCGATTCACAATAACTAATTGGCCAAAATAAAAAAACAAAATCCAATGCTTTAAATATGTCTCGGCCAAAAAAAAAACAACAAATTTTTTTTTTTTTTTAATTGTCATGGCTGAAATAAAAAAAACAATCCCTTTCCTATTTTAATTTGGTAAATAGGAAATAAAAAACAAGGAAAAACTTTCCATAAAAATTTTTCTCCATCTTTTTCGGCAAAAGGCAATAAAAAAAAACTTTCCTAATTTTTTTTCTTTTCTTTTTCTCGGTTTACCAAAAACAAAAATTAACAAATTTTTTTTTTTTTTTCGGTAAACCCTAAAAACGGCCTCTCCTTTTTTCTTTCCTTTTGCGGCAAAATGCCCTAAAACTAGGTTTGATGACTAAATTGTTTACCTTTGCTATTAGAACATGATTAGCATATGAAATAATGAAAGTGATAAATTTATATGCCAAAAACTATATAGCAAAAAACAATCTTTTTATCATAAACATGATGATTCCATTCAATTTTAACTTAATCTGTATTAAATTAAAACAACCAATTCTTCATATGATAATTTTAACTGATTATAAACTATAATATGAAAAATAGAATGGAAAAAATATCATCAAACTAGAAAGAAAAAAAATGGCACACACAAAAAAATTCCGAATCATAAAATTCGAAACCCTAATTTTTCGAAAAACAGGTTAATGTTTACATACAATTTTTATGAAAATCATCAAGATTAAAATCATAGCCTAGTACTCTAATACCACTTGTGGGAAATAAGTCTGTATACTTCCCTTAAACTAGAAGGATTATAACGATTTAATGCAGATGATCAATGGTCATAAAATAAAATACATAAACAAAAGTAAATGATTCAGAAATAACCTTTGGTCCTAGCAAATATGGCCTAAGAACAATATCAAAATTGATATTCGCCTATTAGTTGCACCCAAGACGATCTGAGATATGCCCTTTGATTATGCTAGAAATCAATCTAAAATTTTTTGTAAAATTTATTGTCTTTGTGTTCCTGTGATGAGAAAGAGGAGGCAAGGTCAAGAAAAAGCATTAGGGTAGAAATAATTCTCCCCTTTTCTCTTATATAGACCGAATTACCAATTCAATTAGGAAAGATATTATTCTCCTAATTTTCGGCCAATAATGACCGAAATAAGGAATAAAAATTTCCTTATTTTTGGTCATTCCAAAAATATATAAAGTGTGTTAAATTGTCATCTAGTGAGGATCGAACCCATGACCTCTTGGTATGTGTACCCTTACTATTACCACTATGACACATTCAACTTGTTGATATTAAATACAACTGATTATATTTAACTACGAATTAACAGATTAATTCGTCCAAACTAACCTTATATATATTTAATTAAATATAACTTATTATATTTAATTTACGAATTGACAGTTAATTCGTCTCAACTTAATATTATTTAATTTTCATTAAATAATTATCTCATCAACACATTGACTAACTTTTTAGTCATTTTGGGCATCAATGTAATTATATTTCTATAACCACATTTCTCAAATACGTCCTATAGGTGTGACCTTTAGGGACCAGTTGATCACCGCCATCTGTATGATAATAACGTCAAACTTTCTAGCAAGCCAACCGTTATTAGGTAAACGTTAATCAACTGATTAAATATACGAAGTATACCCTTGTGAACCTGTAAGAGATTTACAAATGTTATCACACTAATTTGTGGAGGACACCAGCTCGAACAATTCGAACCCCTTGTAAAGATTTGCAGCTGTCGGCTCAGAATGACTTGCTATAGTTGCTTCTTCAGCCATGACTGGAATTTCTGGAGAAGTGACTGTCTCAGCTGAAGAAGTAGAAGCAGGAGATGTAGGTGGATCTTCTTCGAACAGAGCGTTCTCGTAGTAAGTTGACAGAGTACTCAGCTCTTCCTCTGTCGGCAATACCCTTGATGATCGTCTCAACTCGCGCAAGGATTTCTCAATCTCAGGATTGAACGGTACTAGTTCACCACCCTGTGACCTGCGCATAAGAAGAAACTACAAAAAGAATATAAGAAAAGTTTAAGGAACGGATGTTCCTTAAACTAAGAAAGACTAAATAAAAACAACTAAAAATTAGAACAATTGCCTCCCCGGCAACGGCGCCAAAATTTGATACCCGTCGTTGTGAGTACCAAAAATAAATTTATAATTCCTATTAAAACTAACCTAGGCTAGTGGTAACAGGGTCGAGCCACAAGGAGGCAAATGTAATTAAAAGTTGTCTAAATTTAGTCTAAGGTAACAAGTGTGGGGGTTGATTTGATTTGGTCTATAGCTGATAACAATAAAAGACAATAAACTAAAGAAATATATTAAAACAAATATAAAGAAGGGTACTAGGATGGTCGGTTCACCATAGTTTCGGCGGCAGCAAACTAAGTCGGTCTAAATCAAACACATGAGGCGGGAAACAAGAGGTCCTCTCGGTCCACTCTTAACAGATAGCATCTTTCGATCTCGCTATAAGTCCCTAATATCACTAATACTGACTATCGTCCGAAAAGTGACTAATAATCTAAACTTTACCTATCTTTCGATCTCAGCATAGTTTAGTCATTTTAATTGGTGGTCAATCAACTGTCCCTATCTCTCGATCTAATGGGTCAGTCATATCCTAAACATCCAACTTGTCGTGTGCACTCGATTCGTCGAATAAAGAATTAAAACAATTAAAACGAAGGTAAAACCTCATGTGGTTAGTCGATCGACCAGGTATGGCGGTCGATCGACTGACACGCGATTTCAGTCCAAATTATTCTACGCCGCCTAATCCTACAGTTCCCCTACATCCTAGCACGAATAAATTAGCTACTCATACTGGGAATGATAACAAGAATAAGATTGACGATTAAATCTACTGAATTCATGATTAATACGGTAAGATAAGCAATTAACATAAGATAGCAATTCGGCTTAGGAAACTGATCTAGCAATTCTATAACTATGAAAGGAAGCAAAATAACTGAACAAAACAGGAGAGTACCGTGTGAATTGCGAAGGAAAAGAACAAAGCCGAATGACAAAGCGAATTATATTTAATACCGAAAGTAATCTCCGAACCCTAATTATTTTCTAAAGAACTGTATGTAAAACTTATGTAACTGGATTATTGTATCTGCAAACTAGGTTACGTTATATAGCAAACTCACGTAACACTTATTATCAAAACCTAAAACACAATGGGCTTGCTTTTCCTCGATCTTCTTATTCACGTCTGAAGTAGCGGCTTGGTCGATCGACTGAGCTTGGCGGTCGATCAACTGAGATGCAGTGTACAATAGCTTCTGGAGCCCGAGGGTTGGTCGATCGACTGAAGGCAGTGGTCGATCGACTGAAGTAGCTGACACTTGACTTCCAATTTCTCGTGTATTTGTCTTTTAGGCCTTGAAACGCGCACCAAGCTCGTTCCTTAAGTGAATACTTCACGTCAAATGCAATGCAAGGTATTCGGGGACGGATTTAGCTCAATTTCCGCTGAATTCTTCACATTTCTGCAATAAAGTACAAAAACACGAAAGCAGACGGAAATAGGGGAAATGGTAGCTTAAACTACACAAATGAGCTCTGAAATGCGTGAAAAATAGGATGTAAAACATCATATAAAAGACACGAATCAAACTTCTCCAAACCAAACCCTTGCTTGTCCCCAAGCAAGAACTAGACTCGATCAAATGACCTAATGGAACGAGTTCAATCTCAGAGCGAATTACAACATGTACAGCCTAAACAAATTTAATGCAATAACTAACAATCAATTAGCAATGCGAATCATGCAAACGAGTTATAAAGTCGTTAAGAACTGCTGAACCGTCAACTATAGAAACTTATCAAATCGGACTCTCACGGGTCGCTCGAATCACTCATAAGCACGGGTGAATATATGAGAGGATAGAAAGAATTCATTTTGTAGAGACTCTCACCTAACATCTAACTACGACCTATGAGAACATGCCTGCAATGTAATATGAAAGTAATCTCTATGACCGTACATATGCATTCCAACCAACAAAAGACCATGACACATGCCGAGGTATATATGGATACGTGAGGTATGGGTAAGAAGAGGCAAAACATTTATGGAAATGTGGAGGTACAGGTGATCAAGCTAGTACCAAAACGGAACCACGTGACAACATCCTTCTTCTTGCTCAAAATTCAATCGATACGGTGCTATAGCAAGCACAAAACTCACAATCTCCAATATAAAAGTAATCAACCAACTCCCCATAAGATATAAATGCAACATGGGAGCAAAAATCGCCATATGATAAGTATTTCGAACTATGCGAATTGATTTCTTTTCGGACCCAGTCGATTGACTAGAAATGGCAGTCGATCGACCGATTTGAACAGTACAGACCTCTTTTTTCCTTTCTTTTTTTTTCGAATCATTTTTTTTCATTTCTTTTCATTTTCCCAACGACGTCTCAAACGAGCAAATACCACCAAAAACGTAGTAACAATCCCAACAATATAGACTACTAGCTTGACAAAGGACAGGCTAAATGTAGGATGTAGTAATGGAACAAAAAGGCTGTTTTTGGCAGTGTGGAGCTTATGGGCAAAACGAATAAAGGGAAACCTCTACCACATGTGTCAACAAACCACAAACCGAATGCATACAGGTATTAACCAGATTAAGTTCATATTTATGCACATTTATGTAACATGTCTCATAAGGAGTAAGTACTCACATTCCTAGATAAACCGGTCATGGATGTCCCCAGTTATAGGCTCTAAATCTCAGAAATATGATGTAGTTTGCCAAAATTCAAAGTCAAGTCTCAAGTTCAGCAAATAATTTAACGAAAACTCGTAGACTATGCATATACGATTCTACTAATAACATGTCAATTAGCAAGGCTTAGGCATAAACGGGTGCAAATGCAATGTCATCATTGAAATACTACCATTCCGACTCGACCTATATGCTAAAATAAACATGCATTTTTTGAAATTTTTTGAAATTTTCCAATTTTTTGGATTTTCTGTATATATAGGAAATGAAATAAACAATGCAAAACAAAATGTAAACGTGAATGCAAGCAAATGATATGCGACGCAAAACCCTTCCCTAAACCAAATCACACAATGTCCCCATTGTGCAAAATCATGTAATAAAACAAAAGAGAAACGGGAATTTGCGTAAAATGAAATAAATAAATATGACATGAAGTGGAAATCGGGAACTCACAAGGCTTTAAGCGCAGCAAAGGAAACCTCCCCAAACCAACGTGAGCTAGGAGGTTTCAGTAGCCAGCAGTGCTACTAATAAGTACCTGAAAGACAAACAAATACCACGCATAAAACCGAGAAAGCAATAAAGAAGCGATATTTTGTGCATACTTGAGAAAAATAGAAGAAATAAATAATGACGGAAGATAATGGTGGAGTAGAAAACTCCCTCAATTCCGCAAATTGACCAAACACAGCAGGGGAGAGGTCGTGAACAAGTACAACAGTGCAGGGCGGTCGATCGACCATATCACTCAGTCGATCGACCAAGGCGAAAGGAACAGTAGCTCCTGGGAACTGCAGCCCAGTCGATCGACCACACAGACCAGTCGATCGACTGGAAATACTGCTGTAACTTCAGATTTCTTCGTATTTGCTCAATTACTTGAGCTAATGAGGTCTAAAAACCTGTAAACGCACAATAATACGCCCTTAAAATTGCGCAAAACCCAAAGTAAAGTCTAAAGCACTTAAAAATCCTAAGAAACAAAATAAAATGCGAAGTCTCGCGCACACAAAAGCAATAAAAAGAGAGTCTAAAAGCAATAAAATGTTCGTAAAGCAGGTGATCAACTAATATTTGATCAAGAACGACCACGGTATGGCCTACTTCGTCGGCTTCTGGCTACAAGAAGTGGCCTCAACGGTGCTTATCTTCTCAGCTGCACCCTTCTTAACCTCCGTGTCCGTAGAACTCAACGGATCAACAGCTTCGTCATCCCCCCAATCAATGACCTCCTCCGACTCGTCAGAATCCAATTCGAACTCCCTTGCTTTGACCGGCTCGTCATCAACTTCCTCATCAGTGCCATAGCTAAGGCAACCAAGACCGCCTCGTGAAATGATTGGCTCCTTCGCAGCTGGAGTAACTTGCGACTCTTCCTTCCCCAAACCAGCTCCTGCAATATCAAAAATAGACAAATCTTCCTCCAACTT
Source organism: Silene latifolia (assembly GCF_048544455.1). NCBI lineage: Eukaryota > Viridiplantae > Streptophyta > Magnoliopsida > Caryophyllales > Caryophyllaceae > Silene > Silene latifolia. Next base: position 159,930,909 of record NC_133536.1, on the reverse strand, counting down.
GCTCCCAATCTGGGGCGGAGGTGTCACAACAGGAATAGGAGTAGAGATAGGCATGTCAGAAAGCACAAAGTAGGATTTCTTCTCAGAAACCGTATTACAAGTCACAGGCCACATGGGGTCTTTCTTCTTAGCAGGTTGGGCAAAAACAATGGAATGCTTTCCTACTTTGAAGGTCAAGGTTCCCGAACCTACATCTATGACTGCACTAGCAGTGTGCAGAAATGGTCTACCCAATATGATAGGAATATGGGCATCCTCAGGCATATCAAGTACAACGAAGTCTACAGGGAAAAATAAATTTCCTATTTTCATGGGAATGTCTTCTAAGACTCCTATAGGCTGGACCGCAGATCGGTCAGCCATCTGTACTGTCATGTCAGTCACTGTGAACCTAGTTAATTTGAGCTTTCTAGCAAGGCTCAAGGGCATTATAATTATGCTGGCTCCTAAGTCACATAATGTCTTCTCAATAGAAAAGGTACCTATGCTACAAGGAACGGAGAAGCTACCTGGGTCTTCTAGTTTGTGGGGTGCAGTGTGGGTCAGATAAGAACACGACTCTTTAGTAAGTGCGACAGTATGCACAGTTTCAAGTGACCGCTTTTTACATAAAAGTTGTTTCATGAATTTAGTGTAAGCATGCACTTGATTTACTAATTCGAGAAAAGGAACTTGTACATTCAAGCTACGAATAACTTTTTCAAATTTATTGAAAGATACCTGTTCCTTTGTCGGCACTAATCGCTCTAGATATGGGGCTGTAAGAAGTAACTTAGCCCTCTCCTCTAAATCTCGCATGCCGGCGTCGGTGGACTTAGGCTGAAAGTCCACTACCTTCTCCTTGTTGAAGCTTGACCCCTCTTCAGACCGTCTCAAATGGGAACCATTGATCGACATTGGGTCGTACTTCGGAACCGGGACTGACCCATCATCACTCGGGTCTTGCCTTAATATTTTCGGGACTGTCATACCCCGAAACAAGTGATCCCTCAAGTTGTCGGGCATCGGAGGACGAAAAGGTTCACTGTCAGCAGCGATCTCAGTCGATCGACCAGTGAGGTCAGTCGATCGACTGACTTGAACAGGACCAGAAGCTCCTGTAACTCGCACTTCAGTCGATCGACTGGGTATGTCAGTCGATCGACTGATATACCTGGTAGACGCCTTTTTCTTTCCTTTGTTCGTTCCAGCTTTGTTTTGACTCGGTTTCGCCCCATCTTTTTCAGCATTGTCCTCGACCATAGCAGGCCCCTCGAGGGTGGACCCGCTCCTCAAAGTGATGGCATTAAGGGTCTCATTTTGGTCAGTTTGAGTCGGTAAGTGTCCCAGAGCTCGAGTTGTGTTCTTGCTAGCCAATTGAGCAATTTGGCTCTCTAACAGTTTCATCCCAGCCTCTCTAACTTGGGACTCCTTTTGCAATATATTCTTCAACTCAGCAAACTCAGAATTTTGGGATTGTTGCTGCTGCGGCACATAGGGAGGTTTTTGATATTGTTGTTGCTTATGAGGAGGCACATAAGTCTGCTGCTGCTGCTGCTGTGGAGGTTGAGTCGGATTCAGGACATTCTGGCCACTCCACCTTAAGTTGGGATAGACATTCGGCTCATAGTACGTGTTTGTCTGCCTGTAATGTTGAAAGGCAGCACAAGACTCGAAGGGACTAGGACAATTTTCCGCAACATGTCCCTCAGCTCCACATCTTCTACAGACGAAAGGACCGTCTGAAACAGCATTCACATGGTACATCCCTCCTTTAGAAGCTCCTCCCAACTCGTAGTTGTCAAACCTCGCGTGAGAGCCTCTAATCCAGCTATAGAAGGGGATTCAGCACTCCTCCTCTGATTGCCTCTCGAATTCCCATATTCAGCTTTATGGGTGGCTAAATCATCAATGATCTTCCACCCCTTTGTCTCTCCCATATTCTCAGCAAATCGTCCATTGGCTGCAGCATCCAAGATAGCCCTCTGATCGTCATACAGCCCGTTATAGAACTGATTGCAAAGACTCCATTTTTCAACCCATGGTGCTGTATGGTTCGCACCAGCTTCTTGAAATGGACCCATGCTTCATGAAAGTTCTCATCCGGTCCTTGTTTAAAGCTCGTGATCTGAGCTCTAATGGCATTCGTCTTTGAGGCAGAGAAGTATTTCTTGTAGAATGCCAGGGCCAAAGAATTCCAATCGGTGATCCCATGAGCGGTCGATCCATATCTCTGTACCACTCCCTTGCAGCATCACGGAGTGAGAATATTTACATGGTTTCCTTTATCTGGTCCTGGGTCACACCGGTCGGTGGGGGTATAGAGCAGCAATAATCGATAAATATCTCCATATGCTTGGCTGCATCTTCGTTTGCAGCTCCTCCGAACTGGTTTCTCTCAACCAAGTTGATATAGGAAGGCTTCGGTTCGAATTTCCTATCAGCTCCAGGTAATTCGTGTGGGAAATAAGTCTGTATACTTCCCTTAAACTAGAAGGATTATAACGATTTAATGAAGATGATCAATGGTCATAAAATAAAATACATAAACAAAAGTAAAGGATTCAGAAATAACCTTTGGTCCTAGCAAATATGGCCTAAGAACAATATCAAAATTGATATTTGCCTATTAGTTGCACCTAAGACGATCTGAGATATGCCCTTTGATTATGCTAGAAATCAATCTAAAATTTTCTGTAAAATTTTATTGTCTTTGTGTTCTTGTGATGAGAAAGTGGAGGCAAGTTCAAGAAAAAGCATTAGGGTAGAAATAATTCTCCCCTTTTCTCTTATATAGATCGAATTACCAATTCAATTAGGAAAGATATTATTCTCCTAATTTTCGGCCAATAATGACCGAAATAAGGAATAAAAATTTCCTTATTTTTGGTCTTTCCAAAAATATATAAAGTGTGTTAAATTGTCATCTAGTGAGGATCGAACCCATGACCTCTTGGTATGTGTACCCTCACTATTACCACTATGACACATTCAACTTGTTGATATTAAATACAACTGATTATATTTAACTACGAATTAACAGATTAATTCGTCCAAACTAACCTTATATATATTTAATTAAATATAACTTATTATATTTAATTTACGAATTGATTAATTGTCTCAACTTAATATTATTTAATTTTCATTAAATAATTATCTCATCAACACATTGACTAACTTTTTAGTCATTTTGGGCATCAATGTAATTATATTCCTATAACCACATTTCTCAAATATGTCCTATAGGTGTGACCTTTAGGGACCAGTTGATCACCGCCATCTGTATGATAATAACGTCAAACTTTCTAGCAAGCCAACCGTTATTAGGTAAACGTTAATCAACTGATTAAATATACGAAGTATACCCTTGTGAACGTGTAAGAGATTTACAAATGTTATCACACTAATTTGTGGAGGACACCAGCTCCAACAAACTCCCACTTGTCCTCACAAGTGTATGTGCGATAACGTATTCTCATATCCTTTAAAATTTCTCCCACTCAATGTAAAATAATTTGCAAATCCGAATTCACAAAGGTCGTATTATACAAGCGATCAGTATCAAGAGTGGTTTTCCCGACTAGAGAGTAGCTTAACTGATAAACGAATCAACATTCGAGCATGGCCATGCATTTCAGTTACAACTCCTCGAGTGGCCCTGAGAAATAACTATACCTGATAAGGGATGGATATTTTCCTCAACTCGAATCCTGCAGACGTAAGCACAGTATGAAATGACCCAGAAAAAATCTACTTAGCCCCAGTTATGGTAGACCGTGAGAAAGAAACCAAAGTCACCCAAAAACTGCCTTAATCTCAAGAGACAGTTGATAGTCAAAAGAATCGACTCTAGGAACACAATGGATGTCCTATCCACGACCTGGCACCGAATGTTATAAAACATTTAGGACTCCATTACGTTGTCACAAAAAGTTGTCCTACGAGGTATCGTCATAATCTCGTATCTATGATCGATTAGTCAACCGTTTAACTTATGGCTCGTTGAACCCACCATCAAACGACTGCACAATATAATAGCCGGAGTTATTAGATCAGATTGGCGATTACGGACCAAAACAAATATAATGTAATTCAGTTTACTTTGTGGCGTTCAATGTTGTCAGTACAATCCACATGAAAAACAAAATATTATATATATAAAACGATGAAGTTATAAATAATATATGGAAAAAGATAATGTATCAAATCCATAATCAAGTACTACAACTCTGGAACATGTTTAATTCCCATGGAATTAACATGCCCTACATGCTTATCATAATTCAACGGTTTGGTGAGAGGATCCGCGATGTTATCATCCGTCGCAATCTTGTCAATCACTATCTCTTCTTGCTCCACGTAATCACGGATCAGGTGAGCCTTCCGAAGTACATGTCTAGATTTGTTGCTAGACTTTGGATCCTTAGCCAGGAAGATGGCACCTCTATTGTCACAATAGATGGTGATCGGGTCATTCGAACTAGGAACTACCGAAAGCCCTTGTAAGAATTGACGCATCCATATCGCTTCCTTTGCTGCCTCCGAAGCGGCATAATACTCGGATTCAGTAGTAGAATCTGCTACAACACTCTGTTTGGAACTCTTCCAGCTGACCGCAGCACCATTAAGAGTGAAGACGAACCCGGACTGAGATTTTGAATCATCTCGATCCGTTTGGATGCTAGCATCTGCGTAACCGGTTGCGCATAGCTTAGTATCGCCTCCATAAGTCAATACCCAATCCTTAGTCTTCCGTAGGTACTTGAGGATATTTTTGACTGCTATCCAGTGTGTTTCACCTGGAGTCTTTTGGTACCGACTCGTCATACTCAATGCATATGCCACGCCCGGGACGTGTGCATATCATGGCATACATGATCGATCCTATTGCGGAAGCATAAGGAACACGACTCATGCGCTCAATACCTTCAGGCGTCGTGGGTGACTGAGACTTGCTCAACTGCATCCCAGTCGTCATAGGAAGGTTCCCCTTCTTGGAGTTGGTCATGCTGAACCTCTCAAGAACCTTATCTAGATAAGACTCCTAGCTAAGTGATAACGTCCGTCGTGATCAATCTCGGTAGATACGGATTCCCAAAATGCGCTGTGCCTCACCCAGATCTTTCATCTGGAAATGGTTCTTCAACCATTCTTTAACCGAAGAAAGGAGAGGAATGTCATTCCCAATCAAGAGTATGTCATCGACATAAAATATCAAGAATACAATCTTGCTCCCACTCGACTTGATATTTAAGCATGGTTCTTTGACCGATCGAGTGAAACCATACTCTTTTATCACTTGGTCGAAACGATGATTCCAACTCCGAGAAGCTTGCTTAAGTCCATAAATGGAACTCTTAAGCTTGCATACTTTCTTAGGATGTTTAGGATTTATGAAACCTTCGGGTTGCACCATGTACAACTCTTCCTCCAAATAACCTTTTAAGAAGGCGGTTTTCACATCCATTTGCCAAATCTCATAATCATGAAATGCGGCAATCGCTAAGATTATCCGAATGGAACGTAGCATAACTACAGGTGCAAAAATCTAATCATAATGGAATCCTTGCACTTGAGTGAAACCTTTTGCCACAAGTCGTGCCTTATAGATATCTGGTTGCGCGTCTACAGAACGCTTTATTTTGTAAAGCCATTTGCACTGTAGAGGTTTTACCTTATTAGGTAAATCAACTAGATTCCATACGTTATTCTCATACATGGAGTCCATCTCGGATTGCATGGCTTCGAGCCATAGCTTTGAGTCAGAACAGGCCATAACACCTTTATAGGTTGCGGGTTCATTACTTTCTAGAAGTAAAACATCATTCTCCTCGACCATACCAATGTATCTGTCCGGAGGATGAGAGTCTCTACCCGACCTCCTAGGTTCCTCAGGAATATTAATCGTATCATCAGTTGGAGGTACTGACTTCCTCCATCTGGTCCTCGGTTGTTGGTTCTGGAATCTCCGACAGCTCGAAGGTTCTATTACTCGACTTGTTCTCGAGAAATTCTTTCTCTAAGAACGTCGCACTAGCCGCAACAAATACTCGATGTTCGGTAGGCGAATATAAGTAATGACCAAATGTTCCTTTTGGATAACCTATAAAGTATGTCTTGACCGATCGCGGGCCGAGCTTATCCTCGTGTCGCCACTTGACATAAGCCTCGCAGCCCCAAACCCGAATAAAGGACAAGTTAGGTACCGTTCCCTTCCACATTTCATATGGAGTCTTGTCGTGACTTTAGACGGACTTCGGTTAAGTATAAGAGCGGTGACAAAGAGCATAACCCCATAATGAATCAGGCACTACGGTGTGACTCATCATGGATCGAACCATATCAAGTAAGGTTCGATTTCTCCGTTCGGACACACCATTTAATTGAGGTGTTCCAGGTGGAGTTAACTGTAGAGCAATTCCACAGTCTTTCAGGTGTTGATCAAACTCATTTGAAAGATATTCGCCACCCAGATCTTAACGGAGTTCTTTAATCTTTCTACCCAGTTGGTTCTGTACCCTATTCTGGTCTTCCTTGAATTTCTCAAAGGACTCACTTTTATGCTTCATTAAGTAGACATATCCGTATCTACTCAAATCGTCCGTGAAACTGATAAAATATCTATAGCTATCTCTTGCGGTAATTGACATAGGTCCACATACGTCCGTATGTATGAGTCCTAATAGGTCACTAGCGCACATTCCAACACCTTTGAAGGAAATTCGAGTCATCTTGCCAATGAGACATGATTCACACGTGCCATATGCAGAAAATCCGAATGAGGGAATAGTCCCATTATCAAAATGGTTCCTAATTGAATTGGTAATTCGGTCTATGTTTTCTCATTTATGTGTCCCATTCGACAATGCCATAGATAGGTTTGATCTTTGCCACCAACCTTTAATTTCTTATTATTCATGTGTAATACTTCCGTGGTTTGATCTAAGATATAAATTCCATTCATGGAAACTGCTTTCCCATAAATCATTTCATTAAAAGAGAAAATACAACTATTATCCTTTATTGAAAATGTAAAACCGTCTTTAGCAAGTACGGAAACAGAAATAATGTTCTTAGATAAACTGGTACATAGTGTGATTATTTAAAGATAACTCAAAACCACTAGGGAGTTGGATTACATATGTTCCCTTCGAGGCAGCAGACTATCGTTGCTCCATTCCCGACTCGCAGGTCCACATCACCTTTTTCGAGAGGTATGATGTTCTTTAGGCCCTGCAAATGATTACACAGATGAGAACCACAACCAGTATCTAGTACCCAAGTTCCGAAACTTGCATGGTTAATCTCAATCATATGAATATAAGATGACATATCAACAGGAACGACGCGGCCTGCCTTGATGTCCTCACGGTAGACGGGACAGTTCCTCCTCCAATGTCCAGTCTTGTGACAGTGGTGGCACTCTATGTCACCGCCCTTGCTCTTTGTCTTGCCCTGTGAGCCACTAGTCTCACCAGGCGAACTCTTACCATTTCCTGGCTTCTTAAACTTTGGCTTACCTACAGTTAGGTCGCCATGAGCCTTGCCCTTACCTTTACTCTTGTTGTGAATCGTGAGAACATCCTGCTTCATGCTCCCACTCAATTTCATATCCTTCTCGGTCTGTACGAGAAGGGAGTGTAGCTTATGAGGACTCTTTTTCAAGACATTCATGTAGTTGTTCGCCCTGAAAAGGGAAAAACCATCGTGAAGAGAATGAAACATTCGGTCAATGACAATGCTCTCACTGATTCTACAATTCAGTGACTCCAGTTTCTCAACATTCTCAATCATGTGAAGAATGTGTGGGCAAACCGGTTGGCCCTTCTGGAGTTTCGCATCAAAGAAGCGACAGGTATGCTCATATGTGATGATTCTCGGTGCCTTTGAGAACTCATTAGTGAGCGTGGTGAAAATCTTGTTTGCACCTTGGGCAATGAAGCGTCTCTGCAAATTGGTTTCCTTTGCAAAGATGAGTACGTTCTTTATCGCACCCGCTTCCATAACGAAATCACTATAAGCGAGTGACTCGTTGGCTCCTGCATTTGGGCCTGGGTTGACCGGTATTGGCTCAGTTAAATACCTGAGCTTACCGTCAGCAATGGCAGCATTCCGTAGTGCCACCTCCCAGTCCGCAAAGTTGGACCCATCATTCTTCAGTCGCGTGGATTGATTCATTTGGTCCATGAATACTTTTAGCCAGGATGAACAATCTAGTGTGGCACTAGGCATTGGGATTGCGTTATTTCCAGCCATTTGTTGTAACACTATTATTGATAATAAGCGTGTTCTACACTGCGAAAGAAGAATAAAATAATAAGCATGCACCGTTTTTATTTTAAGTCTAACGAACTAATGTCATAACGCGAAGACTCAAAAACATTTATACAATTGACCTCCCTCAAGAATTATATAAATGACCCCAAGACTCAATTCTCTGTAAATTGATAAGCTAACTTGTTAGCTAATTCTACCGTTAGAATTCCTGGTCGATAAATTTCTGTAAATTCTATCTTTAGTCCATCATAATCACGAGAAACTCTTCGGACTATATATGATGTTGAGGTAAACTAAGTCAACACAACTACTTACCCAACGTAGAAGGGGTTATATTAGGCCTACCGACGAAGAAGGGACTCATAGATGTTTGCCCTTATAAAGACTAATCTAAATTTCCGTTTTTAGAGGAAGATCCCATCACTATTTTTAATTCATTTTAAGTGAACTATAATCTAGCATGCGAGAATGATTTAAACTAAAGTGATGGCTTATAGACTGTGACATCTGCATGTCCATGAAAACTAACAAACAACTATATGAGTAAATTTTCATGCATTTTAGTAGTAGGTGGTTTGGTTTTAGGCAGAATATGATGCAATTACTAGCATGTGAATGAAAAGCAATAAAATGAAAAACGTAAAAAAAAACAGTAAAAGTCCTAGTGTGGCCTATCCTATCAAAATGAACAATAAATACATGTTTGGAATCCATCCTTGGACCCGAGAAGCTTGTCTTGATGTTCCATCTTGATCCATGTAACGGGAGTGAGCTTGAATCTTCATCTTTAGTCTTCTTTGAAATTACAATAATTAAAATTACATAATTGACCTATTAATTACATTCTAATTTCAAAACCCAAAACTAAAATAAAGGAGATTCGAGATCTCATAATTACATAAAAATTATGTTTCCTTCATTACGAAAACATAATTTGACTAAGGCCACACTAAGTATTACAAATTACAATCGATTGCAAAATTAAATACGTAAATAAAATCATTCATTCGATTCATTCAATATAATTAAAAGCATCAACTAAAAAAAATTAAACATACATAATACAATACATTAATTATGTTGATTAATTTATCCAAACCACCTATTTAAATTAAATTAAGTGACAATTCCGCAATTTAATCACATTAATTTCATTTCAATCCATATTAAACTTGTAATATGAATTCTATCCGTCAAAATTTTAAACCGCTTTAAAATAACTCGGTATCATAAAATTGTGAACCGATTCACAATAACTAATTGGCCAAAATAAAAAAAACAAAATCCAATGCTTTAAATATGTCTCGGCCAAAAAAAAAAAACAACAAATTTTTTTTTTAATTGTCACGGCTGAAATAAAAAAAACAACCCCTTTCCTATTTTAATTTGGTAAATAGGAAAAAAAAAAACAAGGAAAAACTTTCCATAAAAATTTTTCTCCATCTTTTTCGGCAAAAGGCAATAAAAAAAACTTTCCTAATTTTTTTTCTTTTCTTTTTCTCGGTTTACCAAAAACAAAAATTAACAATTTTTTTTTTTTTCGGTAAACCCTAAAAACGGCCTCTCCTTTTTTCTTTCCTTTTGCGGCAAAATGCCCTAAAACTAGATTTGATGACTAAATTGTTTACCTTTGCTATTAGAACATGATTAGCATATGAAATAATGAACATGATAAATTTATATGCCAAAAACTATATAGCAAAAAACAATCTTTTTATCATAAACATGATGATTCCATTCAATTTTAACTTAATCTGCATTAAATTAAAACAACCAATTCTTCATATGATAATTTTAACTGATTATAAACAATAATATGAAAAATAGAATGGAAAAAATATCATCAAACTAGAAAAAAAAACGGCACACACAAAAAATTCCGAATCATAAAATTCGAAACCCTATTTTTTCGAAAAACAGGTTAATGTTTACATACAATTTTTATGAAAATCATCAAGATTAAAATCGTAGCCTAGTGCTCTGATACCACTTGTGGGAAATAAGTCTGTATACTTCCCTTAAACTAGAAGGATTATAACGATTTAATTCAGATGATCAATGGTCATAAAATAAAATACATAAACAAAAGTAAAGGATTCAGAAATAACCTTTGGTCCTAGCAAATATGGCCTAAGAACAATATCAAAATTGATATTCGCCTATTAGTTGCACCCAAGACGATCTGAGATATGCCCTTTGATTATGCTAGAAATCAATCTAAAATTTTCTGTAAAATTTTATTGTCTTTGTGTTCTTGTGATGAGAAAGAGGAGGCAAGGTCAAGAAAAAGCATTAGGGTAGAAATAATTCTCCCATTAATGGGAGAATAATGACCGAAATAAGGAATAAAAATTTCCTTATTTTTGGTCTTTCCAAAAATATATAAAGTGTGTTAAATTGCCATCTAGTGAGGATCGAACACATGACCTTTTGGTATGTGTACCCTCACTATTACCACTATGACACATTCAACTTGTTGATATTAAATACAACTGATTATATTTAACTACGAATTAACAGATTAATTCGTCCAAACTAACCTTATATATATTTAATTAAATATAACTTATTATATTTAATTTACGAATTGACAGTTAATTCGTCTCAACTTAATATTATTTAATTTTAGTCATTTTGGGCATCAATGTAATTATATTTCTATAACCACATTTCTCAAATACGTCCTATAGGTGTGACCTTTAGGGACCAGTTGATCACCGCCATCTGTATGATAATAACTTCAAACTTTCTAGCAAGCCAACCGTTATTAGGTAAACGTTAATCAACTGATTAAATATACGAAGTATACCCTTGTGAACCTGTAAGAGATTTACAAATGTTATCACACTAATTTGTGGAGGACACCAGCTCCAACAATTCGAACCCCTTGTAAAGATTTGCAGCTGTCGGCTCAGAATGACTTGCTATAGTTGCTTCTTTAGCCATGACTGGAATTTCTGGAGAAGTGACTATCTCAGCTGAAGAAGTAGAAACAGGAGATGTAGGTGGATCTTCTTCGAACAGAGCGTTCTCGTAGTAACTTGACAGAGTACTCAGCTCTTCCTCTGTCGGCAATACCCTTGATGATCGTCTCAACTCGCGCAAGGATTTCTCAATCTCAGGATTGAACGGTACTAGTTCACCACCCTGTGACCTGCGCATAAGAAGAAACTACAAAAAGAATATAAGAAAATTTGAAGGAACGGATGTCCCTTAAACTAAGAAAGACTAAATAAAAATAACTCAAAATTAGAAAAATTGCCTCCCCGGCAACGGCGCCAAAATTTGATACCCGTCGTTGTGAGTACCAAAACTAAATTTATAATTCCTATTAAAACTAACCTAGGCTAGTGGTAACAGGGTCGAACCACAAGGAGGCGAATGTAATTAAAAGTTGTCTAAATTTAGTCTAAGGTAACAAGTGTGGGGGTTGATTTTATTTGGTCTATAACTGATAACAATAAAAGACAATAAACTAAAGAAATATATTAAAACAAATATAAAGAAGGGTACTAGGATGGTCGGTTCACTATAGTTTCGGCGGCAGCAAACTAAGTCGGTCTAAATCAAACACATGAGGTGGGAAACAAGAGGTCCTCTCGGTCCACTCTTAACAGATAGCATCTTTCGATCTCGCTATAAGTCCCTAATATCACTAATACTGACTCTCGTCCTGAAAAGTGACTATAAATCTAAACTTTACCTATCTTTCGATCTCAGCATAGTTTAGTCATTTTAATTGGTGGTCATCGACTGTCCCTATCTCTCGATCTAATGGGTCAGTCATATCCTAAACATCCAACTTGTCGTGTGCACTCGATTCGTCGAATAAAGAATTAAAACAATTAAAACGAAGGTAAAACCTCACGTGGTCAGTCGATCGACCAGGTATGGCGGTCGATCGACTGACACGCGATTTCAGTCCAAATTATTCTACGCCGCCTAATCCTACAGTTCCCCTACATCCTAGCACGAATAAATTAGCTACTCATACTGGGAATTATAACAAGAATAAGATTGACGATTAAATCTACTGAATTCATGATTAATACGGTAAGATAAGCAATTAACATAAGATAGCAATTCGGCTTGGGAAACTGATCTAGCAATTCTATAACTATGAAAGGAAGCAAAATAACTGAACAAAAGAGGAGAGTACCGTGTGAATTGCGAAGGAAAAGAACAATGCTGAATGACAAAGCGAATTGTATTTAATACCGAAAGTAATCTCCGACCCCTAATTATTTTATAAAGAACTGTATGTAAAACTTAATGTAACTGGATGATTGTATCTGCAAACTAGGTTACGTTATATAGCAAACTCACGTAACACTTATTATCAAAATCTAAAACACAATGGGCTTGCTTTTCCTCGATCTTCTTATTCACGTCTGAAGTAGCGGCTTGGTCGATCGACTGAGCTTGGCGGTCGATCGACTGAGATGCAGTGTACAGTAGCTTCTGGAGCCCGAGGGTTGGTCGATCAATTAAAGGCAGTGGTCGATCGACTGAAGTAGCTGACACTTGACTTCCAATTTCTCGTGTATTTGTCTTTTAGGCCTTGAAACGCGCACCAAGCTCGTTCCTTAAGTGAATACTTCACGTCAAATGCAATGCAAGGTACTCGGGGACGGATTTAGCTCAATTTCCGCTGAATTCTTCACATTTCTGCAATAAAGTACAAAAACACGAAAGTAGACGGAAATAGGGGAAATGGTAGCTTAAACTACACAAATGAGCTCTGAAATGCGTGAAAATTAGGATGTAAAACATCATATAAAAGACACGCATTAGCGGGCCTTTCAAGGGTAAACCCACTCCTCAAGGTAATTGCATTTAAGGTCTCCTTTTGATCAGTTTGAGTCGGTAGATGTCCCGGAGCTCGAGTTGTATTCTTGCTAGCCAATTGAGCAATTTGGCTCTCTAACAGCTTCATCCCGGCCTCTCTAGCTTGAGACTCTTTTAGCAACAGATTCTTCAATTCGGCAAATTCGGAACCTTGGGATTGTTGCTGCTGCTGTGGAACATACGGAGGCTTTTGGAACTGCTGCTGCTTGTGAGGGGGAACATAACTTTGCTGCTGCTGCTGTGGAGGTGGAGTTGGGTTTTGAACATTCTGGCTACTCCACCTCAAATTTAGATGGACATTCGGCTCAAAATACGTGTTTGCCTGCCTATAATGTTGAAAAGCAGCACAAGACTCAAAGGGGTTAGGACAGTTGTGTGAAACATGTCCCTCAGCTCCACATCTTTTACAGATGAAAGGACCGTCTAACACAGCATTCACATGATAAATCCCTCCTTTTGAAGCTCCTCCTAACTCGTACTTATCAAATATCGCCGTAAGTGCTTCTAATGCAGCTACAGAAGGAGATTCAACAGCTCTCCTTTGATTTCCCCTGGAATTTTCATACTCAGCTTTATGGGTGGCCAAGTCATCAATGATCTTCCACCCCTTAGTTTCCCCCATATTCTCCTGGAATCTGCCGCTAGCTGCCGCATCCAGGATAGCCCTCTGATCGTCATAGAGTCCATTATAAAACTGATTGCATAGGCTCCATTTCTCAAACCTATGATGCAGAATGGTTTGCATCAGCTTCTTGAAACGGACCCACGCCTCATGAAAGTTCTCGTCAGGACCCTGTTTAAAGCTCGTGATCTGAGCTCTAATGGCATTAGTCTTCGAGGCGGAGAAATACTTCTTATAAAATGCTAAGGCCAGCGAATTCCAGTCAGTGATCCCATTAGTAGCTCGATCCAGGTCTCTGTACCATTCCTTTGCAGCATCACGGAGTGAGAATATAAACATAGTCTCCTTTACCTGGTCCTGGGTCACACCGGTCGGCGGGGGTATAGAGTAGCAATAGTAAATAAATATCTCCATATGCTTGGCTGCATCTTCATTTGCAGCTCCCCCGAATTGGTTCCTCTCAACCAAGTTGATATAAGAAGGCTTCGGTTCGAATTTTCTATCAGCCCCCGGTAATTCGAACCCCTTATATAGATTTGCAGCTGTCGGCTCAGAATGACTGGCTATACTCGCTTCTTCAGCCATCTCTAGAAAATCTGGAGAAGTGACGATCTCAGCTGATGAAGTAGAAATAGGAGATTATTGTGGATCCTCCTCAAACAGCTCGTTCTCGTAGTAACTAGACAGAGAACTCAGCTCTTCCTCTGTCGGCAATTTTCTAGATGATCGTCTCAACTCACGCAAGGTCTTCTCAATCTCGGGATTGAACGGTAGTAATTCACCACCCTGTGACCTGCGCATAAGAAAAAACTACAAAAAGAATGTGAGAATAGTTTAAGGAACAAATGTCCCTTAAACTAAGAAACAGACTAAAATAAAACAACTAAAAATTAGAACAATTGCCTCCCCGGCAACGGCGCCAAAATTTGATGCCCGTCGTTGTGTGCACCAAAAATAATATTTATAATTCCTAACTACAACTATAGATAGCGGTAGCAAGGTCGAACCACAGAGAGGCAGATGTAATTATTAGTTGTTCTATTTAAGTCCAAGGGTAACAGTATGTGGGGGTTTTGATTTGTTTTGGTCTATAGCTACAGGCAATAAAAGACAATAAGCTAAATAAACGGATAAAAACAAGAATTAAAAGGGTGCTAAGATGGTCGGTTTACTATAGTTTCGGCGGCAGTATACTAGGTAGGTCTAAAATAAACACGTGAGACGGGAAAATAAGAAGTCCTCTCGGTCCAGTCTTAACAAGTAGCATCTTTCGATCTCGCTACAGGTCCCTAATATCACTAGTACTGACTCTCGTCCTGAAAAGTGACTAAAAGCCTAAACTTCACCTATCTTTCGATCTTAGCATAGTTTAGTCATTTTAATTGGTAGTCTAACAACCTTCCCTATCTTTCGATCTAATGGGTCAGTCATTTACTAAGTATTCAACTAGTCGCGTGCACTCGATTCGTCAAATATAGAATTTAAATAAATTAAAACGAAGACAATCTCAGCGTGGCCAGTCGATCGACCAGGGTGTGCGGTCGATCGACCATGGCGCGATTTAGGTCGTATCATTCTACTGCAGCCTAATTCTACAGATTCCCTACATCCTAGCACAAGGTATTTAGCTACTCATGTCTACGATCAGAACAACAATAAAATTGACTAATAAAGCAGAAGAATTCATGATTAAAACGACGAAATAAACAATTAACATAAAACGATAAGTTGGCTTTCGGGAGACTATTCTAGCAATTCCTATACTACGAATGAAATAAACAACGAAACTGAACAGAAGAATACCGAAAAGGGATCGCAGCGAAAGATCCAGAACCGAAAGCGAAAGGAATTATATTGAAGAAAGAGCAATCTAAAACTAATGACCATTGTATCGTATTTTAAGAACTTTATTAAACTGATAAAAACAAGGTAAAACTGGATGAAAGGTCAATGAAAACTGAATGAAAATTGAATGCCTAAAGCTTAATGTCAGGTTACGTTATATAGAAATATAACGTAACATTATTCGTAAAACCTAATACACATTGGGATTCCTTATTCTCGATCTTTTTGTTTGCGTCAGAGTAGCGGCTTGGTCGATCGACCACTATGACCGGTCGATCGACTGACTTGCAATGAACAGGAGCTACTGGAACTCGTGGACCGGTCGATCGACCAAGAGCAGCGGTCGATCGACTGAAGTAGCTGATAGTCCGCTTCTAAATTCTCGTGGATTTGTCTTTCGGGCCTCGAAATGCGCACCAAGCTCGTTCCTTGAGTAAATACTTCACGTCAAATGCAATGCAAGGTACTCGGGGACGGATTTAGCTTGATTTCCATTCATTTCGGCATAAATCTGCAATATTACATAAAAATACAAAAGTAGACGAAATGGGGCAAATAGTGGCATAAAACTACACAATTGAGCTCTAAAATGCGTGTAAAATGAGGTGTAAAACATCATATAAAAGGCACGCATCACTTCCCTAGAGACAAACCAAAGCTCGATATCCTGGCAGAAGCCCTAGTGGCTGCACGACGAGGTTCTACATCAGCAATATAAACACATGTTCAAAATAAAAAAATATACAAAGCAAAGGTAACAAAACTTACTCCCTGACGAAGAAGCCCCTGAAGCTTTAGCATCCTTCACTGGTTTGTAAGTGCTCAGTTTAGCCTTCTTGAAATGAGGGATAGGTGCTTGCCCCAGACAGGCAAGCCATGCTCTCTCCTCTTTAGGCAACGCCATGAAGGCTGCAATCCGGTCAGCCGACCCCTCAGCATCAGGATTGTTTGCCCAATCATTCACTACAAAAACAAGTAAGTATATTTTTCAAAATAATATGAATCATCTCTAATCAGAATACAATGCAGGAAAAGAGTAACTACCTCCCTCAACAGCAGGATAACTAAGGTAATCTAGGTCAGGGGTAATATAATCAGCCTTGATAAACATATAGGTCTGGGCACATCCCTTATCATCTTCTGAATCGAAATTAGTGATCAAATGAGCCATCTTCGACCTGACTCGGAGATTAAATTGGTCAGTAGAATGACTTTTTAAATGGTAGACATTCTTAAAATCTTCCAGGGTAATGACCAGCTTATGTTTAGTACATAATTTTGTCAACTGAATGAACGATCTTCCAAACCATTGGCATGAGTTGGAATGGAGGAACGCTGATAGCCCTAATCACTTTAGCCATAAAAGGAGAAAGGGGAAGCTGACATCCACCCTTGAACGCCCATTCAAAGATACAAAACCAGCTTGGACCGCTCTCGGGGATCCAAACCTCAGCTTCAGCAGGAATAAGACCCCTGCCCTTCAGATAATGTTCAAAAGTTGGCTTTAATTGATTAGCCTCATGGAAAGAAGCAGCCAAAACCTTCACAGGAGTATATTCAACCCCTTTTTATGACATAGATAAAAGTTCTGGAGGAGCAGTTACCTCTACCACTTCGTGCTCAGGAATGACATCTGGAACATCAACAACAGCAGGAACCTTCTCAGCCTCAGAAGGAGCTTTAGATACAACCGTCTTTCTCCTCCCTCCAGCCATATTTTATAGATTTAATTGAAGACTGATTTTCTTTTGCTAAAGGAATTTTAGAGAGAGAAAGAAGAGTTTGAAGATTGGGAATGTGAAAGCAAAGAAAAACGAAAGGAGATATTTATAGGCGCAAACACAAACGGGCAAAAACAAGTGGATAAACCTAATCATAACTCTCCTAGGATTTTGTGAATCTACCCCATTAATGGCAAAATAGCCGTTATAGAAGTTGAACCAAACACAAATTCTATTCCGGTAAAATATTCCTATACGTTTTTTGCCTGGCCCAAATTTTTATCTCCGTATTCCTGGCCATATCCATTAGGGAATAAGAAGATAAGGGGCAATTGTTGGGCCCAGAATTGTCCTGCCTGACCAGACAAAGAATCAGGCAATCTCTAAAGCTAAACCTGAAGAAGAAATACTTAAAGCTAGGCATTTGGAGTGCCTGGGCAGGCACCAAGGAGGAGGGAAGCACAGGGTAAGGCAACCAGAAAGCTTGGCCTAAAGAAAGACTATAACAGGCACAAAGGCAGCACCATTAAAGGTGGTCAGGCGGGAAGAAAAGCACAATCAGGCTATGAACAAACTCCCTATAAACAAGGAAGACCTATTCAAACGTACAAAAAGAGAACATAGAGGAAATAATCAAAGGTAGGAGGTGGAATATAGAACAAGAACACACAACCACCTCCGGGTAAATAGGCCACGGGTCCTATTTACCAGGAAACCCTAAACAAACTCAAAAAGCATCGTTGGAATAGGAAGGAAGAAGAAGGAGGCTTGCTTATTCACTCATGAAATCACACTATTACTCACATTATTGTAATCAATATTCAATTATTTACAACCTGTCTTATTTAGCAAAACGCCTGACATACAAATCCCCTGTCAGGCAACCCAAAATCATAGTAAAATCCCCTCCTGGCTTAGTGCCCGTGGTTTTTCCCTTATTCCCATGGTTTTTCCACGTATAAATCCTTGTGTCTTTACTTTCTGTTTGTTTTTCTATTTAATCACATTAGTCAGGCGAGTCAAATTGAGTTAGATCACACCTTAACATCTTCCCTGGCAGGACATTCTTATTCAGTAAAAATCCTGGCAAAACAATTGTTTAAGTGCGAAAGTTGATAAAATGGTTTAAATGCATGAATGCGCATCCAAAAGCTTAACCTAACATGTGAGAATTTTCTAAGTCGGTTTGTTTATCCAAATATCATGAAAATGATGTTGAGTTGGATTTAGATTGATTTGCTTGTGAAAACGGAAATTAAACATCCATTTACTAAATTAGGAGTATAATGCTTAACACGATCCAATTGTTTGAAGAAGGGTGTTAAGTGACAAAGTATAAAATGGAAACTCGACAATCTGATCTGTCACGTATTCGGGTTAACCGTAATCGGGATCGTCCTAGAAAAGTAGCAAAACGAGACAGAACAGTGCCAGGCATCCCCATTGGGGTGCGAGCCATTGGAGTATCTCCTATTTGTTAAAAAGGTTGTTTGAAACCATATTTGTGATGAATGATTTGCAAGTATTGTATGCATGACTCGGAATAATTACTATTATGTTAGTAATATTCGTTGGTGGATTTGCAAGTTTGAAAAGTAGTTTACAAAGAAAAATGTAAAATGTGTGTGTTTAACCGTTTTATCACCGTACTCGAATTAAATAAACATGGTTGACAAGTAGCCCAACAACCCGCACAACTCGGACTCCACACACAGCAAACCGTAACCCCCACTACAACCATAACCCACACATACAAGGCAGTGGCAGAGATGGCAGCGGCCGGACACAGGCAGGAGAACGGACCACCGCAGCAAAGCCCTAACAGCTTGAATACCAGCGGGAAAAATAAAAATAAAAACGACAAGAAAAAGGAAAACTCGCCGGTGGAAGGTACCTAATGCAGCGCCGTCAGCCACCACTGAAATGACCGGCGACTTGAGGTCTGATGGTCAATTGTTGGTGGCGCAGGTCGTAACGGTCGCAAAAAGGACGACAATCACACCTGAAAAGACAAAACGCCGCAAACTCCTCCTCAACAGCGAAACACCATAGGACAACCCACAACAACGTCCCCTAACCGGCGACGTGAGGTCTAATGGTCGACGTGGGGTGGTTGTTGGCGGCCAACGACGGAAGAAGACAAACATAAAACCCGCAACCCAGAAAACCCGATGCCCTAATTCAAAAAAATCCCACAACCACAACCCTAAAAGCCGACACCCAAAACCCCAACCGTCGCCGGCGATGAGATGGCCAGCCTGAGACGATGATAACGATGGTGACAGTGAGGGTGACGGAGAAGACTAGGGTGGCAGCTTGAGATCGCCTGAATCGCCCTCCCCCCCCCCTATTTCTCTAAGATAATAATTATTATTATTGTTATTGTTATTGTTATTGTTATTGTTATTATTATTATTATTATTATTATTATTATTATTATTATTATTATTATTATTATTATTATTATTATTATTATTATTATTATTATTATTATTATTATTATTATTATTATTATTATTATTATTATTATTATTATTATTATTATTATTATTATTATTTATTTATTTATTTTAATAAAAAGTATGCGCACAGCTTTCATTAAAAGAAAAAGAAAAGTTTACATGAAATTGGTGGGGAGCCGAGAGACAATCTGGGCTCCCACACCCTTAGCAACAACAAAGCTAAGTCTAGTAAAAATGTAAGCGGCCACCCGAGCCCCCGCATCCTGAGATACCGAGAATTTCTGGATCCGCTTGAGCAAGGCAATAGCATCTGAACCCAGCTCCCCAAGTGAAGAGAAAGAGAAACGAAGGAAACCATAACCCGCTGTCGCGCACAAATCCCCGTACTTAGCACACTTACGCAGAGCAGCATCAGCGACAACCCGGCCATGCACAAAATCCGCCATCCCAGTCTGAGTCAAAGGAGAAGACCCTGTCAAGTCAACGCACACATCACGCCCTCTGTCCCAAGAATAAAGCAACAAATCCGCAGGACAAAGAGAGCCACCATGCCCATCAACAAAACCGATATCAACATCCTTTCCCCCAGTAATACCAGATCTATAACAGATGTCGAAAAGAGTGTCCCGGATGAGGTTATGCCGCTGTTTAACGCCCACAGTACTAGTACAAGAAACAGCGTGGTTCCAAAAAACATCCTCAACAAACACCTAAGAGCAAGTAGGACAGGGCCTAGATACCATGAATAACAGAACACCCAGACGACACCTAAGCACACTACGGTAAGTCCTCCCGTTCATAGTCCGACCCAACCCCGAGATAGGAACCATACATAACCAATCAGAGGAATGAGAACCCTGCTAAGACTGCCATAAAGCAAGCTGGCGTGGTGTCAAAGAGAAAACAGACTCTGAGGCAGTAGCAACCGTTGCGAAATAAATGTCTGGCAATTTCTTCATAAGTTTGAGGGCAGTAATTTCACCAGGGTTACCTAAGATATCAGAGCCTGTAGTCGCAGTAAACACCCGCGCGGCATCGTTAAAAGCAAGGCCTGCAAATACAATTCCAGAAGGGCCGAGGAGCTTAGCCTGCAAACCAGCAGACTGCAAACGGGACGCAATAAAAGCATAAAATAAAACATCTCCCGACGCATAGACACCATGACAACCAAGATGAAAAGGGAATGTAGCAAGGCGCCACTGCCAATCCCCAAAACCCGGCCCAGATGCGGTGACAATACGTTCCAAGCTGGAACGAAGAGCGACATCAAAAGGAAGATGGACCGACCCAAAAACACTAGGGGAGCAAGTACGAAGTGAGAAATAGAGCTTAGAAATACCAGTACAAGCTCGAAGTAGAAGAAATTCACATTGTGGGTCCTCAATCCTCGCAACCAAGTTCATTAGCTCAATGGTCTTAGTTACTCTCTTCGCCACAATCTCACTGCCAAAACCAGGACAAGTACTGACAGGTCCACCCAAAACTGTAACACCACGCATTGGCCGAGAAATAGAAGAGGGGAAAACCCCAGGAAGCCGACTCCGAGGATCCTTAACAGGCCAAAAGACCTTCATCGTGGAGACATTAAGATGCAGTCCAAAACGAGGGCTATCCACCATAATCAAATCCAAGACCTTCCCCACCTCCAAAGTATCACCCACGATGGTGCCATCATCTAAGTACCACGCCTACATAGTGAGGTGAAAAGTGTCCCGGATCATGCATACTAAGGGATGCAAAACCAAAGCGAAAAGCAAAGGGCCCAACGGATCACCCTGCTGGACACCCTGACAAGACCACAAGCAGTGATCCCCATAAAAAAGACGGGCAGGGCAGGAATAACAAAACTGCACCCAACGGGAAAGAACCGGGCAACGACGACAGACTTCCTAAAGCATGGTCGCACGATCAACAAGGTTGAAAGCATTCTGGAAATCAACCAGCAATATTGAAAGCCCCACCTCAACACCCCAAGCCTCAATGAGCCGGTTCAAGGCATGCAAGATAGCCTCTCCTCCACCGGACACACCCACCCCAAACTGAAGTCCAGCAAAATAAGAAGATAAAGAAGGACCAACCATAAAAGCACCAACCTTAGAGACAAGCCGTCTCCAGACTGTGCCAACAGCAATAGGACGAACCCCACCACCCAGTTTAACAAGTGGCGTGAGAGGGGCGCTGACAATGTACTCACCTACTCACCCAAAGGAAGAGGACACCGGCCCTCAAGAAAAAGATTAACCACCCTAGTAATAGAAGTGATCAAATCATCAGAGATAGCCAAAGCATCGCCACTCAAACAGTCCATAAGGTGCTGGGCACGAAAACCATCCCGCCAACAAGAAGTACCGCGTGGGAAGCTCTGAATCATATCCAAAAGCACTGTCGAAGAGACAACCAGAGGATGATGATCCCCAGACAAAGGAGGCAATGAAGAAGGTGGGACGACAGGATGCTTCTCACGCAAGGCCACAAGAGTGGCATCGGAGTAGGGGGCGACCCCAGAGGAAGAAAGAACCCGGACAACAGCAGTATAGTGGCCATCACAAATCTTCCGCCGACATTGGCGGAGGTTCTACTCGCTCAAATCCAGATCCTCGTCCACATTAAACGAAGAAGGACCCTCATCGAAACGCTCCAGCAAAAACTACAAACCTCCCCCAGGTACCCCCCAAGCAAGGATAGCCCTGGCAATACTCTCCTCCTGACGCTGACGCGGAATAGCAGTCCGACACTCATGATTATTCCGAGGAGCGAAAGTCTTAAGCAAACAAAGTGGTAGAACAAGCAAACGAACCCATCGGAAGAGATCACTAGGGGAATCAGCCACATCATCCATGGTCCCTTTCAAAGCCCAAGCAAAGCCAAGACGGCACTTAGGAGGAATAGATTTCACGGTGCGAAGGCCTAACGACAATAACCTATCAAGCGAAGATATAGACCACTGAATAAACTCAACACTATCATCAGAAGAAATCGAAGTAGAAGGAGCCAAAGGTCTCAGAATACCATAAATATGAAAGGTTTAGAGGCCATCAACACACTCCGGATGCATCATAATATCACCTCGACTATGCCGAGATCTAGCTCGAGTAGTACGGGTTTTAAAACACACCCCACACAACCAGAGCCCCATCCGTCTCAAAGAACTCTCAGCATTGGAATGAACAGTCAAACTATCAGTAAGAGTCGGATGCGTAAGGTCCAACGCACCATCATGACAATGCCGGTCTTGTAAATGTTTCTGCCATGCAGCCTTAATTAGGCCCTTACCAAAACCATCCCGACACGCAAGAAGACCCGAAAAAGGACAATGGTACCGCACAAGCTCAGGCATGAAAGGACATAAAACCCAACACCCTTCCTCGCACACAGCGGTGTTGAACAACCGAGACCACCAACAGCCAACCACACCGAATAGTTGACAAGTAGCCCAACAACCCGCACAACCCGGACTCCACACACAGCAAACCGTAAACCCAACTACAACCTGAACCCACACACACAAGGCAGTGGCAGAGATGGCAGCGACTGGACACAGGCAGGAGAACGGACCACCACAGCAAAGCCCTAACAGCTTGAATAACAATGGATAAAATAAAAATAAAAACGACAAGAAAAAGGAAAACTCACCGGTGGAAGGTACCTAATGCAGCGCCATCAGCCACCTTTGAAATGACCGGCGACTTGAGGTCTGATGGTCAATTGGTGGTGGCGCAGGTCGTAACGGTCGCAAAAAGGACGACAATCACACCTGAAAAGACAAAACGCCGCAAACTCCTCCTCAACAGCGGAACACCGTAGGACAACCCACAACAACGTCCCCGGACCGGCGACGTGAGGTCTAATGGTCAACGCGGGGTGGTTGTTGGCGGCCAATGGTGGAAGAAGACAAACAGAAACCCGCAACCTAGAAAACCCGATGCCCTAATTCAAAAAAATCCCACAACCACAACCTTAAAAGCCGACACCAAAAACCCCAACCGTCGTCGGCGATGAGATGGCCAGCCTGAGACGATGATAACGGTGGTGACAGTAAGGGTGACGGAGAAGACTAGGGTGGCATCTTGAGATCGCCTAAATCGCCCCCCCCTCTCTCTCTCTCTCTCTCTCTCTCTCTCTCTCTAAGATAATAATAATAATAATAATAATAATAATAATAATAATAATAATAATAATAATAATAATAATAATAATAATAATAATAATAATAATAATAATAATAATAATAATAATAATAATAATAATAATAATAATAATAATAATAAGAATAATAATAATAATAATAATAATAATAATAATAATAATAATAATAATAATAAAATTATTATTATTATTATTATTATTATTATTATTATTATTATTATTATTATTATTATTATTATTATTATTATTATTATTAATGTCGATATTTCACCCTTCCTACTCGATTTTCACTCTTGTTTGTCGTAAAGTTTAATTCTTTTTGTCTTCCCCGTGTATGTAGTTAAATTTGTGGTGTTGATAGTTATTTTACATGGTTGTTTGGATATCTTTCGACTCGTTTCATACTGGATTCGGGTATGGGGGGAGTTGTCGAGTTCACTACATGTTCCGTGTTTATATGCTGGTGCAATTTCCGTTTTTCTTCCCTCCCTCAGCTTTGTTGTATGAGATTTGCGTAGCTTATTTGTACGTTAAGCATGTTTATTTCCGTCTTACCTTTGTCTTCAATTCCCGTCTTGAGTTTGGACAAAGATGGCGACTGGAACTCTGTTTTGTACCGTGACTGGTACTACTTTTGCCTCTGTTTTGGGATGGGCAAATCAGACCCTCGGAGTGGTTTTCATGCTTGTTTTATTCATGATTGGATCGTCACATGTACACTTGTATTTTCCCGCTTTGAATATCCAGAATTGGTCCATGCTTGCCCTTGTTTTGGCGGCTGTTTACAGTCTTTTCTGGGAAGCCGCAAGTGGTATTATGGGTGTCTTTGCACGCTGTTTAGAGGCGGTCTCGGGCTAGTTTCAGAGTAGTAATGGTTGGTAAGTTTGTGTGGGGAGATGAATATATATATATATCCCTCTGAAGCATGTTTATATGCCTGTCTTTTGGTTCATATGTTTGTTGATTCGGGTGAGTTGTGCTGGTTGTGAAGTGACCGTGAGGCCGGACAGGAGCTGGCCGTGAGCTGTGGTGTTGGCCACGGTTGGTTGGACGTAGTGCTGGCCACAGTTGGTGACTCGGGTTGTTGGTCACGGTTGTAGTGAGTCGTCCTTCCCCTTTTTTTCTTTATGGTGATGGTGTTTGCAAATTGGGCCATGTGTGTTATGTTTTATAATTGGACTGGTTTACATGCTTTGTTATTGGGCCATGTTTGTTTGTCTTGGAATTGGACTGATTTATATTCCTTTGTTATTGGGCCAATCCTATAGGATGGTATAGAATTACGAATGACCCAATTGTTGTTAGTTACATTTTATCCCGTAATTTAACATGACGTAAATTATTTATTACCGCTTGTTATATTTTATTTAACATTCATGTTTATTTATGAAATGAAATATTTATTAATATAATACACGTATAAAATATTATTATAAATAGTTACTTGTAGTGAGTCGTATTCTTATAATAATGCCTTTATGCTATGCATTTTTGCTTGACTTATCTTTACGCCCTTTTCAGACTGTCCTGCCGATTGTGAGTTTAGCTCATATCTTCCGCCTCTTTCGGACAGTCCTGCCGATTGTGGGTTCTCGATTTCCGATTTATTATTTGAGTCTTGGATGCGGACTGTCCTGCCGCATGTGAAATCGAGAATTGTGTTGTCCCGAGATTCTGGCCAGATTTAGACAAGGAGTGAGTTTCTGTGATCATTATTGCCGTCCTACCAGGAGAATTATATTTAATGAGTAGTAAAGGTCTTACTTGGTATAGATATTGTCATATGTCATTTAAGGCAAGAGTTATGACTTGTGTTGTTTGGTTGTGAGAGTCTTGGTCCTATCGAGTACTAGAGGTGAGCTGCAAGCCCACTAGTTGCGATATGATCGCTGGGATTGATGTTCCCATCCATTCTTATGGTGATATGCAAGCCATAAGTATGAATGTGACATTAGTAGCCACGTCCCGTGCAATGTTTGCTAAGAGGTTTTCAAAGTAATGGCTATGGTTGTCAAGTATATGTATTGCAGTGATTGACTACTCGTTTATCTTTCTTACATGATTTAAGTATTAGTCTTGTATAATTTAGACAATTGCATACGTCACATTTCATTGGAATTTATGCTTGTGGATAACTAACCGTACCTATGTTCTTTCGTGTACTTTACTTATTTAAATCTGCCATGACGTGCTCATTTGCTATTCTATCTTGTTTCTCTCATTGTATTAACATGATTGATCCCATGTCTTTTATGATTCAAGTTATTTACATCTTGTTTTAAATACTTGATTAATTGAATTCTTTGTTATGTTCTTTTCGACGATTTGTGGCTGGAGAACCTTGAGTTACTCTCCACTGACTGTGACTTTCATGTTTACATGAATGACCGGTATTAGTTGGTGCATTTATGGGGTGAAGACATGTGTGAGCTAGCGAGTACCTTGATCGTGGATTTTGTCTATTGTTAGGCTTAGACTCACCTTTTAGGCTTGTTATTCGAGGGATATATTTTCCACATTTGACTATTTGTAGATACCCAGTATCTGTTGAGTCTCCAACAAACACCCGATGATTATCGGACTACAACATGCTTAGAAATCGCAGCGTTTGATCGACAGTTCGTGTACAACTATACGTCGGAAAACTTAAAACGATTTCGAAAATAAAACATTTCAAAACTTTTCAAAAGTACCTGGAGTATTTAATGCATGACGACGGGGTCGCAATGACACTAATTAGAGTCAAAACCGACACCGGACCAAAAACCAACTCAAAATTCAAATCCCGACTCCAACAACGAGTCAAACTGTGGACAAGGCCCTCGGGAACTGCGTCCGCGGGATCCACACTAGGCATAATCGACTCGAGGTTCTTTCGAATCGAATTAAGACAAATTAGAGTCGCCACCAAGTTTTTTGGGAACTTGGAACCGTTCAAGTCAACTTTACACCTTTCATCGAAAAGCATAAAGCCAATCGACTACGAGTGATTAAAGATAAAGACTTGTACCCTATATCACTCGATTTGAATGACTCTCGTAATCCAATGGTATTTAGACGGATCCACAAACCATAGATCTTGAGTAAGGGGTGAGGGTACGTGTTAGGAAGCCCATAAGGACACCTAACCCCGCCCGTCAATAACGGCCTCTACTAAGTCAAGTGTCGGATTTCAAACAAGGTCATAGCTACTACGATATATGATATGCAAACATCGTTTTAAACCCTAACATGTGACAACAATTTCTATGTCGTTTTAAATGCAACTAAACTAACTTTGTCAAAGTTGTAATTTAGCATGTGGGTTGATTAATCTAACAACATACAAAACAAAGCAAACAAGGCTTAAAGGGGAATGGGGGAGCCGTGGGATCTACCTATTACAAATCAGGCATTTCATGCCGACACAACAATAAATTAAAGATACAACTCGATCTAAATACAATTGCTATATACGACACCATACACGACACATGGCCATTCGGCCTAGTTAAACGTGCACAAAGGGGTGACTCACGGCCTACATGACTCACGGCCTTGGGTCACTCCTCGTAATGCGTGCTTTCACTTAATCTTATCGAATTAGACATTGGGCCACACACCAAAGCATGCATTAGCATAAATCGGGCCATGTTGCTTTAAACAACATGCGATTTACTACGCTCTCACTTGCATTGGGGCACAACCGTCTAACTAAACAAAAATAAGTTTTTTAGAAATCGTTTGACTCGATAAAGGAGAACTAATTACAAACAAGTTACAAAACGCGACTCGATAAACACAAATTGATTACAGGATACAAACAATGAGACTAAGATAAAAAAACGAGAAAAGGGATACAAAAGACACGGCCAAACATGACCTCATACACGGCTATCCTAGTTCCTAGGTTAGATTCATTAGGTTAGATGGATTTGCAAAGCGATGCGGAAAATACATTAGAAATCGATGACAAAAAAGAGGTCAGAAGGCTTCGCCTAAAACCGGGTGTTCTACATGGCCTAAGGGGTCAAATTAGGTCAAGTTCGCTAATTAAATTAACTCGTCGAGTGTTAATAAGAAGGTGCTAATCATGCACTCTTATACTAGCGAGAAATTAGGTGAAAGAGAGAGAGATGCATTCAATTAAGTTACAGAATTGTTAATCGGTTTTTAAAGCTATGTCGATGTACCCTAATGTGTCTAATTAGGTTATCAAATTGATCTAATGTCATCTAAATGAGTTATATGTTAACAATCAGAGGTCATCCTAACATGTGAATGGTCCTAAGGTGGGTCGAATTACACGAAACAAAAGAGGGGTCAAAAGCGAAGAGCGAAGTTAGAAATCCGTTTTATTTATGCCCTACCTTGAACACGAGGATATGTAAATGAGACGGGGGTGTACGACCGACTGATGTAGCGGTTTCTTTCCCATATCAAGTCAACGTGGGTGTTCATGGTGGTACTTTAACTCATACTCGGACTAAACTAGTTTCGTAGTTAATTAGAACAATAAATAAAACCGATAAACGAAATAAAACAAAACAATAAAAAACAAACATAAAAAAACGAAATAAAAGGGAGAAAGAGGAGGATTTGATGCACCCTCAACCTACATGTATCGTTGACACCGTCTTGGGTTGTAATCGATGGTAGATTTTATCTCGAGAGGCCGTCGTCGACGAAGAAAGAAAGCCAACAACACGTTTTTTATTGAATCTGGACAGCAACTTTCAAACAGCGATTTCTCTCTCGTTTCACGATGAAAATTCGATTTAAAAGATGTTTTGAAAACTAGAAAGAGAGGAGAACAGATATCTTAAAACAATCCCTGCTCGTTTAGAGTTATTGGGCACGAAAAACGAGCACAAACAGAACTGGACAGACAAGAAAAGCCGCGAAAACAGAGTGTATAACACTCTGTTTTTCGAGGGAATTCGTGTACTCTCAAGGGCAATTTGGCTCGTAAATCTTTGTCTAATGTGTAGATGGATGTTGTATGGTTAATTTGGAACAAGAAACTCGAATTTTGATGGAGGTTTGATGGAGGAACGAATTGTTTTTCGAAGAGGACACACAAACTGTTCCAGTTTGTAAGTCGGTTTTGTGGAGGGTTTTTGAGAGGCAATTAGCGTTTGTTTCTGGGTTTTAAAGCTTGTGAGTGACGGTAGGATGTGTGTAGAACTTAGAGGAATGAATGTATGGTGAAGGGTGGGTATTTATAAGGAGTTAAAGTAGGGTAAAAGGGAGGAGAGGAGACGGGCTCGTTGAGCATACTTGCTGTCCAGCAGCTTTTGGGGGTTTTCTAGGGTTCGTATGGGGGTTTTCTTGGGGGTTAAGGTAAGGTAATATGGGTAGGATATTAGAGTATGGGTTAGGGTTAATGGGCACGGGTTTTGGTGGTATTTGGAGCGGGTTTTGGGCTCGAGATTGAGCACGCAAAACAGGGGGGGCTGTTTCGTGTATGCGGGCTGTTTGGGGGTGATTTGGGGCATGATTTGGGCCGTGGTTAAAGGGGGTTCGAACTGGGTTGGATGGGTAGAGGCTTAGGTTGGTTAGTGTACTCGATATTCGCGCCAACTCGTAAAGAAAACGGGCTCAAAAACTGAGCTAAAATCGAGCTCAAAAACGTGTGGTTTAAAACGAGTTCTTTTCGATTTTTAAATCGATTTTTCAAAACAATTAACACATTAAAATAAATGACTTTTCAAATCAAATATACTCATAAAATGAACTTTCAAATCAATTATTTATTTTATTTTCAATAAAATAAATTTGAGAAAATAAATTCTAAAAAGCTTTAATTTAAATATCATTTAAATTAATAAAATGAATTCACTTTAAAAAACATTAATTTAAATATCATTTAAAATAATAAAATACTTCATCGACGACGCCCATTCTACATCGTAAAACGAGCTCCAAATAATGACAATGGCAACTAAAGAATACATGTGTCCTATCATCATCGGGTGTTTGTCGGGGGCTCTATAAATTCCAATATCGACGGATACGGGTATCTACACAAACCGAGTCATACACAAAAAATAAACTTTCAAATGCTTCCATGTTAAGATTTCCCGGAATCCTAAATGGTCAAGTACAAATCAAGTTCTTCCTAATCCTACGATAGAACAAATCATGATTACGCTTGTGTGATAGCGACAAGACAACCAAAGACGCGCAAAATGGATCTTGCCTCTTTGAGCAGCCCATGCGGCCATATCGCTCAAAACACACACAACCACCCATTTTCCTATAAATACCCCTCAAATGCCACCATTTGAGAGTTACGCGAATGTCCGCCCCTTCATTTCTCCCTTCAAATTCTAGACTCGACTTCTCAAGTCACCAACCGACACGTGTTTACGACTTACCGATCGTAAACACAAGCCTTACACATTGTTTGGTACCGTCATCGTGCATTAAATCACTTGACCGACCATCTCGACCACTACACCATCATTAAACTTAAAAAACACTCTTTTACATGCTAAAACGGTTTTCAAACCGAGTTTATCGGCCAAACAAGTTGATACACTTTCGTCGGTTTCTCGTCTCAAGCCTAGCATGTAAGTATGAGGGTGTAAAAGTCTTCTTTCATCATGTTCTTCATATGTTTCATGACAATAACATGCTAAATCATGCATAACATGGTCCAAAACATGGGATGAATGAGCCAAAATCGGACTTTTGGTTGAGGCAGGAGCTACTTATGTAGCATATAGGCTCGCGCCTAAAGCACCCCCTCACCTTAAATCCAAACCGCGTTTGGTCTCTTCCTCTCTTTAATTTTTATTTCATATTTGTAATCGGTTTTTACCATTTCGAATATTTCAAATCATTTTTCTTATGACAAGAATCATCCTTGGTTCCTAATACCATGACGGTTTAATCCGTGTTTCGGTGATAATATTTGGTTAATTACATTAGAAAAGGTATTTTAAAACCTTTTATTTCATTTCTTTACATTTTGAAGGGTATTTTAAAGCCTTTCCCATTTCTTTGCATTTTCAAAACAAATGTATTAGTCACCAACAGAAAGCCATCCTTGGTTCTACATACCATGTCGGATTTTAACCGGAGTACGATGATGAACGTTGACTAATTACAAACAAATGAACTTAAAACAATTAGTTCATAATCATTTTCA
Organism: Silene latifolia; assembly: GCF_048544455.1. Lineage (NCBI taxonomy): Eukaryota > Viridiplantae > Streptophyta > Magnoliopsida > Caryophyllales > Caryophyllaceae > Silene > Silene latifolia. The sequence goes on along the minus strand of NC_133536.1, from coordinate 159,899,871 downwards.
AAACTATTCATGTTAAGTTTGCAAAACCGAACCCGACATCGAATATTGTCAAAACAATGACGATTATTCAAGTCTCGTTCTTCAAATCAACACAAAAGCGGCCTGAATGGTCTTTTCAAATCAAGACGGGTTCAAACACCCATTTTTCAATACATTTTACACTTTTTTCAATGGCCAGAAGACTTCTTTCATCGTCTCCTGACCCGCGCCTAAACAGGCCGCTTACTTTTCCATTTTCAAACCAGGGCAGGCCCATTTGCATCGCAAACAGGCTCGCGCCTCTTATGGCTGCCTGATGCAGAATCTGTTTCCCTTCCAGCATTCATCCAGGACGATCCCGACTTCGGTTAACCCGAATACAGGACAGATCATATGAAGAATCTGCTCATTTTACCCCACATTTGCAAAACGTCTTACCAAGACAAATGGATCACATTATGCACCATGATTCTAATTTGGTAAATGGATGTGTAATTTCCGTCTTGCATGCAAATCAACATTAAATCCAACTCGACATCAAATACTTGATATTTTGATTAAATCAATCGACATAGAAAGCTCACATGTTAGGTTCAAACTAGTGGATGCGCATTCATGCATTTACCCGTTTAATCAATTTTTTCATTTAACCAACCAAGATCGATCAGTAGAGGCCGCTACCGCGGGCGGGATTGGGTGTCCGATTAGAGGGCTTTCCAATACGTACCTTCACCTCTTACTCAGAAACTTTGGATAGTGGACGACCTTATCCAGGGCGTACGGGAGTCATTCTAGAGATAGGATGCTAAAGAGGGACGATTTCTTATCTTTAGTACCTCTGTCAAGCAGCGGTTTTTGCCTTGATTGACCTAGGTATAAAGTGGATTCGAACGGGTTCCAAGCATCCCACAAATGCTTGGTGGCGACTCCGAACATCACTAGCATCATTTCGAGACCCTTGCCGAGACGAAACTGACCGATCTAAAACGATCTGATCGAAACCTTTCTTACACCGCCGCGCGTGGCTTCCATAAAAGCGCTGCCGTGTCCACAGATCGGCTGGGCATACGCAGGTGGGCCATGTCCATAGATTGGCGACTCCGCTGGGGAGAACTGGGACACTTATGTCTTTGTGATCCCTAGATGGTAAGACTCGAATGAGGTCTTAGTTGAAATGCATTAATTGATATTACGGTCATAGTCGGGTTCATTGTCCGGGCCCACAAACTAACCTTTTTCGACCAATTGGCTCGTCCCATCGGCGTGAGTCTTCTCATCCCCGCGTTTCGAATCCCGATTGAGTCAAGCATACCGTTGACGTTACACATTTCTGTTTCGTCAAAGAGCTTTCATCACCTTCGAGCACGAGCCTAGGGCACCCTCCTTACACATTTTGTTTGGATTGGTATCCCTCTCGAAAATCGGGGTTTGATTGCTTGGTGTGTAACCCACCCTTTAAGCCAAAACCCATGTCAGCATTATGCATAATATAATGAAACTGCGAGTGCTTATGTGTTATGTGATCATAAGTCCTTCCGTGTCATTTTCAACTTTCAAAACACCCTTTTGCGCCGTTATAATGGCCATTTCAAAACCTCGGCCTTTCGCCGGCCGTTGCATTTCAAACAACACGTCTCTCTAGGCCGTCGTAATGACGATTTTCAAACTCGATTTTCTGCAACCCTTTCAACACGCCTTTCGAGGCCGTCGTAATGACGATTTTCAAACTCGGTTTTCTACCACCCTTTCAACACGCCTTTCTAGGCCATCGTAATGATGATTTTCAAACCCGGTTTTCTACAACCATTTCAACACGCCTTCCTAAGCCGTTGATACGTGCCTAATGTATAGTCTTTTTAGCCTAATTCAGCACGTATTTCTATGCATTTCTATACTGTTTTTATAGTATTTTGCCCCGAATTGGCTACTTTGGTGTATTTTGTCCTTTTTGTAGGAATGATCGCGGAAGTAGCGGAACCATACTCCGTTTCGTCCTTTTTGCATGCATTTAGAGGAGACGAGATTATCCCAGAGTGAGATGTTGCACTTAGAAGTGTCGTTGCACGCATTACGAGACATTTGGGTGAAGACGTGAGCTGAATTGAAGACCCAAGTGGTCTATCGAGCTGTTTGGTGGTCTATCGAGTGATTCCTAAGCTTCCCAGGGCTCGATCGAGCTATTCCTTACTCGATCGAGTAAGCTGCATTTGACCAAGCCCTCGATCGAGTACCCTGATGGTCGATCGAGGAGTTTCTGCTGAGATCTTGGTCGATCGAGTGGTTTAACCCACTCGATCGAGAGGCTTCCGACTCTATGGGCTTTAATCAGTCCGTGTTTTAATTATTTCCGCATAAACACTTTTTTGTTTGGCTATATAACCTATGTTTTACTAGGTTATTAGGGATCTTTTAATTCTTTTATCATCTCTTTTACTCTCTAAGTATTCACATTAGAAACCACTGTTACTTCCTACGTTGCTCGAACTTTCTCTACTGTTACTTTCGTTTTCGGATTGTTTCACTCGGATCACGGGTTCTTTACGCCGGAATTTGCTTGGATTGTAATTCCTCTCTTCTTTCAATAATAATTAACCTTTCGTTGCATTATTTTCTTGTTATTGTTATCACTCTTTCTGCCCTAGTTTATTTATTATTGAATTTTATTATTATTCCATTATGTCATCTGCTGGGAAATTATCTGCTGTTAGATTAATTATGAGTATGAGTAGCTAAACCCCTTCATTTTGGGATTAGGGAATCTGCGGTAGAATAATGACGACGTAGTGAATGAATTAGATGAACTGATAAGAGACTCTGTCACTATAGCAATATAACTGTAATTCTCGACCTAGTTGAGTGCACGCTTCTATGTCACCCATTAATCTGGCTACAATTAATCCTGGATCGAAAGATTGGACTAAATAGGCCTGCTATAAACAGTAGACTACCCTAATGAGGACAAAAGTTAAGTTAGTGGTATTTTAGGGTAGGAAGTGGACCGAAAGGACCTTCTAATATCCGTCTCACATTAGTTCGTCTGAGTCATTTACTGCTAAGTTGTTGAACTACCGTAGTGAACCGAATTCCCGACATGTTCCCCTCTTATTGATAGTCTTAATTCGTTTTCTGCTTTACTGCTCTTGCTTATTTCTCTTCCCTTTCAACTCCGTAGTTTAGAACCAAAAATTTAATCAACACCAATCGTTACCGTAGAATTAGAAATAGATAGCTGTAGTTGCATTACCTCCCTGAGGATTCGATACTCGACTGCCTCTACTACATTTTTAGTTGAGACCGTTAGGTTTTATTTTTGACAGGTACGCGACAGACGTGTCAAATTTTGGCGCCGTTCTTAGGGGAGGCAATTGTTCAATTTACTAGCTGTTTTATTTTTAATTCTTCTTTTAGTTTAAGGAACATCGTTCCTTAGACTATTCTCATATCTTGTCTTTAGTTTCTTCTTATGCGCAGGTCGCAAGGTGGGCCACTACTACCTTTTGATCCCGAGATTGAGAGATCTCTGCACGTAAAAAGGAGACTATTTCAAGAGCAACAGGCAGAGGAAGAGCCTAGTTCTCGTGGTAACTTTTACGAGAACGAGCTTTTCGAAGACAATCCACCGTCTTCTCCAGTTTCCAATTCATCACTTGAATCTATAACTTTCCCCGATTTTCCGAAATGGTGAGGAAGCAACCATCGCTAGTCACTCCGAGCCCACGGCCGACAATCTCTATAAAGGGTTCGAACTGCCGGGAGATGCTAGGAAGTTCGAGCCAAAGCCTGCATACATCAATATGGTCGAGAAAAATCGTTCGGGGAGCGAATCGAAGACGCAGCTCAAAGATATGGAGACTTTCATTGATTATCGCCGCTCCATACCTCCCCCTCCGGCGTGACAAATCGATCGATCAAAGAAACTATGTTCATCTTCTCACTCCGCGATGCTGCAAGGGAGTGGTACAGGGATTTAGACCGAGCTGCTCACGGCATAACAGATTGGAATTCGCTAGCATTGGCGTTTTATAAGAAGTACTTCTCTGCTTCGAGAACCATCGCCATTAGAGCTCAGATAACAAGTTTCAAACAAGGGCCTGACGAGAACTTTCATGAGGCATGGCTTCGATTTAAGAAACTGGTACGGACCATACCGCATCACGGTTTCGAAAAATAGAGCCTGTGTAACCATTTTTACAATGGTTTATATGATGATCAGAGGGCTATCTTAGATGCTGCAGCCAACGGTCGATTTGCTGACAACTTGGGAGCGACCAAGGGATGGAAGTGTATAGATGATTTAGCCACTCACAGGGCTGAATACGGGAATTCAAGAGGAAACCAAAGGAGAGCCGTTGAATCCTCTTCTGTAGCCGCATTAGAAGCCCTTACCGCGAGGTTCGACAAGTATGAACTAGGGGGAGCTCTCAAGGGAGGAATGTACCATGTTAATGCTATGACAGACGGTCCCTTCGTCTGTACGAGGTGTGGGGTAGATGGACATGTCGCTGATTATTGTCCTAGTCCTTATGAGCAATGTGCTGCCTTCCAACATTACAGGCAAAACAACACTCATTACGAGCCGAATATCCACCCCAATCTGAGGTGGAATAACCAGAACGTACTCAACCCCACCGCTCCTCCAAATCAGCAGCAGCAGCCCTATATTCCTCCACACAAGAAGCAACAAGGCTATCAGAAGCCTCCGTCTTTCAACCCTCCTAACCAAGGTGCTTCGTCATCTAGTGGGGTGAGTGAGATAGGTGAGTTAAAGTCCATGATGCAGTCCATTGCAAAGCAATTACAACAGAAGGACACGGCATTCAAGGCACTTGAGACTCAAGTTGCTCAACTGGCCGAAAATCAATCCTCAAGGAAGCCCGGTCATTTACCAACTCAAAATGACAAGAACCCAAATGAGACGGTGCATCTGATAGAGTTGAGAAGCGGTCTTTCTTATGAAGGTCCGGAAGTACAGAAATCAGACCCAAAGGAAGCTCTCACTGATAATGAACAGTGTTCTGTTAAGAGAAAAGGACTCACGACACAAGAGTTACTCGATCGACTGAAGTCTGATGCTCGATCGAGTGGAATTGGTGAGGAAAGCCCTCGATCGAGTAGTCTTTCTGCTCGATTGAGTGAACTGGAAGCTGAAGATGGTCGATCGAGTGGGAATGTTACTCGATCGACTGAAGTTGCTGAAGAAGGTGCTCGATCAACTGAACCCATTGCTCGATCGAGTGATATTGATGACGGGAAGCTTATTCGAGAGCCTGCTAGTGCTCGTTTAAGCGAGGAACTACCAGAAAGGCCTCGTTCGAGAGGTAAGAAGCGTCCAAAGGGTACCGAACCTGCTCCGGAAGGCACTTTGGAAGCGAGAAACAAAGGGCTCGAGATACCAATCATGGTTCCCTTCCCGAGGCGGCTGCAGAATACCAAGATTAATCAACAGTTTGGCAAATTTGTTGAGCTTTTGAAGAGTTTGGAAGTTTCCGTGCCGTTCATTGAATTGCTGACCAAGGTACCCTCTTATTTAAAATTTATGAAAGAGATTTTAGCACGTAAGAGGACCATTAATGATAATGAGACCGTAGCTTTGATCGAGATGGGTCACCCTATTTCAAAATAAGCTACCTCCTAAGCAATCGACCGGGTAGTTTTTCGATCCCTTGTCACATAGGTATGCAATTGATTGATAATGCGCTATGCGATTTAGGCGCTAGCGTAAGTGTTTTACCTTTGTCTCTAGCTAAGAGACTTGGTGTGACAAAACTGAGTTGCACCAACATGACTGTCCAGATGGCCGACCGTAGTTTATCACGGCCACTAGGAGTAGCGGAAGACGTACCTGTTCGGATCGGGAAGTTCTTTATTCCCGTCGATTTTGTCGTCTTAGATATCCCCGAAGATGTGCACACCCCTATCATTTTAGGGAGACCATTTTTGTCCACTGCCCGTGCAGTAATAGACGTCGGGGGGAAGACTTTGACCTTCCAGGTAGGGGACGAGGAGCTGACTTTCCATTAGTCCAAGTTCCGGAGGGCTCCCATGCAAGCTCAGCCTTGCAATGCCCTTTCTTCTGTTGACCCTATTATTGACACTCCAGATGAAAATTTGGAGAATATTGCTGTTATTGCTAACCCTCCGCCTCATACTGAGAGCAAAAAGGAGAAAAATTCGTCTGTTTTCCTTACTGCAGGTACAGATGAAGGCAAGAAAGGAGCTGTCAAGGGACGTGGTGCAGCCATTATCAATCAAACTGGAGCCAAGGATGCCAAAGAAGATGACAGAGGGGCGAGAACGAAGACGGTTCGAACCTACATAGATTGGAACTATGTTCCTCCTCCTCTTGCAAACAGTAATTCAAGCTCATGGAAATCAAAGAGGACGGTCAGTGTCGTTGAAGTAACGTCCTCCAGTCAGAAGCCCACGAAGGGGCTACTGAAAGCTAATGGGAATTAAACGGGGAAATGCCCCGTGTAACAAATTGTAATAGATATTTGTTTGAATTTCTTTTGAATTTATTTATTACGTTTTTAATTAGGACAATTAGTTTAGTCATTTCTTTAGCTTAGACTGAGACTATAGACTGGGCTTTCTGCGTTTTTGGTATTTTGGGATGTGTTTGGATATGTTTTACGCAGGTTTGGGGAAATGTCACGCATTTCGAGGAAGTAAAGACGGAAATTCAAAGAAGTCTACACGAGGAAGTCCTCGATCGAGTACTTTTGTACTCGATCGAGTGGAAGTTGGTTCGATCAAGCTTGCTGGCTACTCAATCGAGGAAGGCCACAGAGGAAATGATCGATCGAGAGGGTTCTTACTCGATCGAGCAAGGGGAACAGCAAAAGCCCTCGATCGAGTGATTACATTCACTCGATCGAGTGAAATAAACAGTGGACGGGAGTTTTCTATACTTAACTCCTTATTTCCGTTTCATTTCTAATTTTGCCCCTAATTTCTTCTAACACCCCCTTAATTGCGACTCCCATTTTCCCCCAAATCCCCATTTTTTGCCCAAAATCATCAAATCCACCACCTACATTCTATCACTAGCACTTAATTCTTCAATAGCCCCTTGTTTTCCCCTTCTTTTGTGTTCGTTTTCACGGTTTTCAAAGGGAATTAGGGTTTCGCGGGTTTTTCGATTAAAAATCCGCCTTTGTTGCTTGTTCTTTGAAGTTTAATTGCTTGTATAGGATCATCATCATCAAGTAAGTGTTTCTTTCACACTCTTTGCATATTTTCTTCATTTAATTCGAATTTCTTTGAGGTGATTGAATTACGGTTCGAAAATGCCATGTCTAGTCGATTTGTTTCGATTTAATTGTGTTTATTTGCCCTTGATTAGCTTGTTGATGATATTTTCGCAATTCCTCACTGTTTTTGCATGTTAAATTCGAATTTCGCGCTAGATTCCGCGATTAGGGTTCCTGTGAGTCGAAATTTATCGACTGTCTGACGGTTTTTCTGTTTCCTTGCTTGCTTAACTTCAGTTCTCGCTTGCTTATCGCTGTTGTTAACTACCGTTACCGTCCCCTATCGCCATTACTTGATGTGAATTATTGGGAATCTCGCGCTGTGAGTAGTTATGCTCGACTGCTAGGAGTCTTACGTGCTCCCCTATGTGGTTTTCATGCTGTGTTTGTCTCCTCTAGCAGCCACTACTTTGTCATTTTACCACCACTCATATGCTACCTTTCGAACTTATTGAGGATTGTTGGATTTTGTATGCTGAAAGTCGGATTTCTCGACTAATAAGGCCTTTATTTGCTGTCACATGCTGGTTAACGCTTCATTTTAGCCACGGTTAGCAGCATCTTCTCTTATTCGTGCCCTTTGATACTTTGCAGGATGGACGCGAGTTCTTTGCCTTCTACTAGTACGTCCTCCAGCTCGTCCGTGAGCGAGTCAGTGGTCCCTGCTGTAACCACTAGCTCCGCCTTGGTCACTACTGCAGCACCAGTTCTACTTGTCTCAGCTGCAGGGACAGTGTGTACGCGCGCAGCTCAGCTCCGGGAGCTCGGTTCGAGCTTCACCGCCCACTACTCCTACTAGGCCTTTTCTCTCTCGCTAGATCTGCGGATTGGCCCCGTTTCGTGACTGGTATCCGCCACCGAGGCCACACCAGCAGGCTAGCCAGTTAGCCATCACTTCCAGCCCTTATGAGGCTGTTGTTACGAGAGAGGGCGCTCTCACACCTTTACCGAAGATGCCCACGGTACGTTTCACTTCAGAGGCTCACCGGAAACGGTTAACCGCTTTACTTCGTTGCCCTCTCTCCCCCACCCGTTTCCTCCCACGGACTGACCTAGAGACCTTAGGCATTTATGAGGAGGTCTGTAGTTTGTTGAACGGGACGGGTATGTCGGGTCTGATTACCATGCAGGAGGCTACTATTCGTACCTCTACTTACGAGTTTTTTAGCTCCTATTCTTTTGACACCGACTCTTACGAGGCTGACCACTCCAGTTCCTGCATTCACTTTCGACTCCGCAATGAGTCGCACCACTGGACCTTGGCCAGGTTTGGGCAGGTTTTGGGACTAGTTAGTGACGGTCCCACCGCCCCACCTCGAGACCTCCTTCAGCCACTTTGGGCTGCTCTTTCTCACACCCCCTTCCAGGCACGGAAGGGAGCTCATGTTCACTTACCTGCGGCCCGTTACTACTTGCGTCTGTTAGGAGAGACCATTTTTGGGTGCCCTGAGCCCAATAACGTGACCAACACTGAGCTAGCGATTCTCGCGGGGTACCTCAACATTGATTACGGTACCCCGTTTGTTCTAAACATTGCCTATCTGGTAGCTCAAAGCATTGGAACGGAATTGGGACTCGGGTCAAGACCGCTGTTGTCTGCGGCGGGCTGGTGACTAGGATTGCCCACCACCTTTACCCCACTGAGCCTGGACTCACTGCACCTGATGAGATGGCTCACCTTGACTTGGATGCCATGGCTGTCTTCGCCCGGTTCCCAAAGGCGAAGGGGAGTGCGAGGACGTGGAATATCTGTGGTTCCACGTCTGTTACCTTGCCGTGCTCTACCCTTCCCCCACTTTTACCGCTCTCATCTGCTGCTGAGGGAGCGAGGCCACCTCCACCTACCTACCACCTTACCTTCACCCCTCCTTATTCTTCTAAGAAGAGGAAGCGGGAAGCCGGAGCATCTTCTAGCTCTCGTGCTCGGACTCAGGCCCAGTGGGATCGACCCCCACGCCTCGGCCTACACCCACTCGGACTCATACTCCACCACCACTTGACCCTCCTTCGGTTCGGTTTTCCCGCCAATTTTGTTTGCCCTCCTGTCTTAGAGGCGCCGGGTCATGGACCAAGGGCCTCGTGATGCCGTGCTTTCGGATATGTGCGGGTACATTATCGAGATGAGACGGGATATGGCTTTGTCTGTATTCCCGCTCTACGAGTTCCATATCCGAGCCCGGCGACCGATTCCGGAGGGGTGGCCGCATCCTTCCTTCTACCGATACCCAGCGGACGGGTACCCTCCACTTCCTTCCGACTCGAGGAGGAGGAGGAGGAGACAGCGGTAGCACGAGAGGTGCGATTCGGGCAGAGCGAGGCGGCACACCGGGCCGGAGAGGAGGAGAGGGATCCTCCGTTCGCATCCGGTCCGGAGGATCACTTGAGATGACGACTAGAGGTCCCCCTTGTTTGTTCTTTGGTTTGGGGAGACCGTTTTGTTGAGTCGGAGTACCTGAGAGACGGCGGTGCCGACGACGAGTAGCTACTGGTCTACTCACTTCCCCAGTTTTCTGGCTGGTTTGGGGAAGTTCGTGTTTTGTATGTTTTCTTACTCTTTTTATTTTTTTCGTCTCCTTTATTTTTCTTTTATTGGTTGTATACTCCCATCCCCATTTTTCTGTAGAGTGTATCTTTGGAGGACAACGAGGGCGTTGTCCGTTTTGGTTTGGGGAGGGTATTGCATCCTTTTGAGTCTGCATCTGCATTTGTTTTGCATTCACGTTTAATTTTTCAGTTTGCATTTGTTGTTTATTTTCAAAAAAAAATCAAAAATCCAAAAAAATTAGAAAATGTTAAAATTCAAAAAAAAAAATTTCACGTTTATTTTTGCATTTAGGTTGAGTCGGAACGGTAGATTCCCGTGATGAAATTGCACTATAACTTGTCATTTCACTTGAGCCTTGCACTTTTATTGATGGTTTTTAGCTTTGTCATACGCATAGTCTACGAATTTCTGTTCAAATAATAGCTGACTGTTCAGACTTGACCTGATAAATCGGCAAACTACTTAAAAATTCTGAGTTTTTAGAGCCATAACTGGTGCCATTCATGACCAGTTCATTAGGAATTTTGAGAGTAGTACTCCTTGCATAGCATGTTCATCTCTTTTGCACATTTATGACATTCAATTTCTCGTCAAATGCACATATTCGGGTCTGCGGTTGGTGTCACATGCAGGGAGGGTCTTGCAAATTCCCCTTTCCTTACATCTTACACCCATTTAGCTCCACATTGACCAAAATTTGCCTTTTTGACCCATTAGCTACATTCCAAACAAGCCTGCCTAGTCAAGCTAGTTAGTCTGTCCTTTTGTGGTATGTTTTCCATTGCAGTTTGGTCCGTAATTCCTGTTTGGAGTTGGTGTTTGTGTTAAGAAAGGAGGAAGAGAAAAGAAAAAAAAGTATTGAAAAAAGGAAAAACGTGAAAGAAGAAGAAAAAAAAAAGAAAAAAAGAAAAATTTGAGATTCACGTATACAATGAACAAAAAGAAAGGAAAAAGTTGTGAAAAAGTTGTACCCTCTTGTTAGAGTTGAGAAGATGTTCGAAGATGTACAATCGACAAGAGGGTTGGTTGTTTCAGTTAGTTGTTTCAGACGATGTGTTTAAAAAAGGGAACTTTGTGACCGTCTACTCCTCCGCTCTTACTCTATATTTTTGAGGAGATTGTGCTTTCAGTCTAGTGAGTTTTGTGCCAAGTGAAGGGCACCTGTGTTTAGTCTTTCAGACAGTTGAGATCCGGATGGTTTATCATGGTCCTGTTAGGAACTAGCTTGACGCTTTTACCTCCACATTTCCATAACTTGTTTTGCCTTTTCTCACCTGAACCTCACTATTCCCATACTATTTGCAATCCTCGGCTGTGACGGACATTATTGGTTGGAGTGTGTGCATTAGTACTTGAAATTGTCTTTCATTTTTGTTGCATGCATGCTATGTAGGTCGCAGTTAGGCGAGTGACTGTCTTTTCTTCTCTCTTTTACATATAACATTTGCCCTTTGCTTCATGAGAGAAGAGTGACCACGTGAGAGTCCGGTTTTGTTGGTCTTGCAAGGTCGATAGGTCGGTTTATTTCGAAACGACTTATAATTCGTTTTGCGTATTGACTGCCTAGCTTTAACTGTTGATTTCTGTTGCATTAAATCGGTTCAAGTAGACAAGTTAAGCTAGCTCTGAGTTATCATTTCCGTTCCATTAGTTTAGTTTTGAGTTTACTCGAGGGCGAGTAAAGGTTTGGTTTGGGGAGATTTGATACGTGCCTAATGTATAGTCTTTTTAGCCTAATTCAGCACGTATTTCTATGCATTTCTATACTGTTTTTATAGTATTTTGCCCCGAATTGGCTACTTTGGTGTATTTTGTCCTTTTTGTAGGAATGATCGCGGAAGTAGCGGAACCATACTCCTTTTCGTCCTTTTTGCATGCACTTAGAGGAGACGGGATTATCCCAGAGTGAGATGTTGCACTTAGAAGTGTCGTTGCACGCATTACGAGACATTTGGGTGAAGACGTGAGCTGAATTGAAGACCCAAGTGGTCTATCGAGCTGTTTGGTGGTCTATCGAGTGATTCCTAAGCTTCCCAGGGCTCGATCGAGCTATTCCTTACTCGATCGAGTAAGCTGCATTTGACCAAGCCCTCGATCGAGTACCCTGATGGTCGATCGAGGAGTTTCTGCTGAGATCTTGGTCGATCGAGTGGTTTAACCCACTCGATCGAGAGGCTTCCGACTCTATGGGCTTTAATCAGTCCGTGTTTTAATTATTTCCGCATAAACACTTTTTTGTTTGGCTATATAACCTATGTTTTGCTAGGTTATTAGGGATCTTTTAATTCTTTTATCATCTCTTTTACTCTCTAAGTATTCACATTAGAAACCCTTTCATTTACTTCCTACGTTGCTCGAACTTTCTCTACTGTTACTTTCGTTTTCGGATTGTTTCACTCGGATCACGGGTTCTTTACGCCGGAATTTGCTTGGATTGTAATTCCTCTCTTCTTTCAATAATAATTAACCTTTCGTTGCATTATTTTCTTGTTATTGTTATCACTCTTTCTGCCCTAGTTTATTTATTATTGAATTTTATTATTATTCCATTATGTCATCTGCTGGGAAATTATCTGCTGTTAGATTAATTATGAGTATGAGTAGCTAAACCCCTTCATTTTGGGATTAGGGAATCTGCGGTAGAATAATGACGACGTAGTGAATGAATTAGATGAACTGATAAGAGACTCTGTCACTATAGCAATATAACTGTAATTCTCGACCTAGTTGAGTGCACGCTTCTATGTCACCCATTAATCTGGCTACAATTAATCCTGGATCGAAAGATTGGACTAAATAGGCCTGCTATAAACGATGAGACTACCCTAATGAGGACGAAAGTTAAGTTAGTGGTATTTTAGGGTGGGAAGTGGACCGAAAGGACCTTCTAATATCCGTCTCACATTAGTTCGTCTGAGTCATTTACTGCTAAGTTGTTGAACTACCGTAGTGAACCGAATTCCCGACATGTTCCCCTCTTATTGATAGTCTTAATTCGTTTTCTGCTTTACTGCTCTTGCTTATTTCTCTTCCCTTTCAACTCCGTAGTTTAGAACCAAAAATTTAATCAACACCAATCGTTATCGTAGAATTAGAAATAGATAGCTGTAGTTGCATTACCTCCCTTAGTATTCGATACTCGACTGCCTCTACTACATTTTTATTTGAGACCGTTAGGTTTTATTTTTGACAGGTACGCGACAGACGTGTCAGCCGTCGTAATGACAATTTTCAAACTCGGTTTTCTACAACCATTTCAAAACACCTTTTTACGCCGTTATAATCGCCGCGTTAAGACACAGATTTTAAGCCGTCTCGCACCGACAATGGCTCTTTTAAAACCCGAGAAAGGCACAAACCTCTTTCTCAAAATATTTCCAAAATCTCGAGGACCATACACCGTCCCCGACACCTCTTCAAATATTTCAAAACCCGATTTTCAAAACATACAATTTTTAATTTCAAAAAACCCGTCTCTGGAAACAGTACATTATTTTCCAAGCCGACTAAAACTCAAACCGTCTTTTGAAAACAAACTTAAGACAACTCTTCAACTGACCGACTTTCGGAGATCCCTATTCTTCGAAAACCGTCCACAAAGCGACAAACGAATTTTTTTGAAAATCTCTATTTTCGAAAGCTTCAGTCCACCATTCCAATTCCGCCTCGTGTCTATCGAGTCAAAGCAAACGTACTTATGGGTCTTTACTTATGACTCGTCTCACCACGAGACTCGTCCAACGGCGTCATGCCACTACGTTGGGCGCAAGTCAAAAAATCCGGTCAACACCGTCACATTATAAATCGAGCCAACACCGAGGTACCACACGGTCATCCTCGTCTTGTTGAGTCTGATCTTTGTTCCGTCCTTTGTGTTGTCTGCGTTCAGTCTTTGGACAGTGTCGGATTGAGATGTAATGTGAGTCATTTTTTTGCCTCAGAACCATGGCCCCGTCTTCAACTTCGTTCAACAACAACGACAACAACAGAGATGTTACAACTGCCCAGCTAGCCAGCCTACTCACTGCTCTCAAAGTCACCCTGGACCGTGTCGAGACCCGTATCTACACCCTGGAAAACAAGGAAACCGGAGAACACAACACTCTGCCCTTAACTGAAACCTAGAAAAGGCTCAAACTCTTGGAGGAACAACTCCTAGACCGGGGTAACAACATCCATCTCGAGAATAACCGAAGATTTGAACCCGCTGGGGATCAATTACCCGACAAGTTTACATTGACTAATGTGCCCAAATTCAAGGGAGTGGAGGACCCACTCAATCACATCTGAGCCTTCAAAGACTACATGGCCATAAAAGGGGTCAAACAAGAACTCTTCACCCGGATCTTTCCATCATCCCTGGAACCGATCCTTCGCCAATGGTACTACTCCTTGACCCGAAGAACCTCACCACCTGGGATGAGGTCGCAGTCGAATTTGGTAAGCAATACGCCGACAATGTCGAGATTTAGGCCAACACCCGTACTCTGGAGGTCCTCACTCAAAATGATAAGGAGGGATTCACAGAATTCCTGATCCGTTGGAGAAGAGTAAGCACTCAATTGGTCAGCAAGCCAAGCGAGTCGACTTTGGTAGAGAAATTTGTCATTAATCTCCTCCCGTTGTATGCCAACTTACTGAGATACCAAAACATCAAGACGTTCCAGGATCTACAAATCCTTGGAACACGCATCGAAGATGACCTCCGAAAGGGTGTCCTAGCCAAAACCACCGGTAATGGCTACCAGGGATATACATCAACTGGATCTCGCCCCTATGGTCAAACAAACAAAATTGACAAGGTCAACCTCCTCGAGCCAACCGCAAAAAGAGCTGAGCACCCTCAAAGAGTGTTCACCAACCTAGGGTCAACTTATGCAAGCGCCCTGAAAAGGCTTATGGACCAAGGGAAATTACAACAAATCAGATCCACTCCGGATCCGTCTGATGCTAAGAAGACCCGTTTCTGGAATCCTAATGCCTACAGCCAATACCATCGAGGGAAAAGTCATGACACGAAAACTTTTTTTAAGCTCAAACACGTCATTCAGGACATGTTCGAGAAAGGGGAATTACCTTTGCCTCCACCGACAAAACCAAACAACAAGACAAACCCTTTGGGAATCCATGTTATCTCCGATGACGAGCCAACCTTAGATTTCTCGCACCTCATCTTACCAATTGAGGATGAGGTGAATGCCCTGGAGAAGGATGCCTCGGACGGGGTGTTTGTGTTCAGCGCCGCAATCATGCTTGCCATGTTCCAACAAGTTGAGGAGGCTATAGCCAGTCTCTCAGAAACGATTACTCGACTTGACGACGCTTACCACCGATTGATTTTCAATCGTCCAGCACCGCGCCCGAGGGAGGGTCATCCAAACACCCGAAACCACCCTCACTAGGAAGGATTGCTCCCGCAACCTTTCTGGCACGCACCCTATAATAATCAACCCCACAACAATCACCCCCACAATAATCACCCTCACAAAAATTACCCTCACAAAAACTGCCTACCAAGGAATACCCCTCCGAGGTACCTTCGAGATCCCGAAGTCAATGTTATCTGGAGGGACGATGCTGAGGATGTATATGTGGTTCCGGGAAAAGGGAAACAGGCAAAAGAGATCGGTCATCTTACCCGATCCGGACGCCCCTAACAAAACCCAAACAAATCAACAGTGATTCCAACAACGAATGACCAGATTGTCCCAGACATGGACACTCAACCAAAGGCTCTCGAAAATTCGATCCTCAAACAACTACAAAAAGCAAAAGTCGAAATTTCAATTTGGCAACTGATCGCCACATCCTTCGAGCATCGGCAAGCTCTGCTGTAAGCCTTTGGTAAACTAAGTGTTCCCTCTACCTCCTCTCTTGAAGAAGTGGTAGCACACATGACAATGGATGTCCCCGACTTGAGCAACCCAATCATCTTCCCGATGAAGATATCCCTCCATTCGGAACCAACCATAACTTGGCCCTATACATCACCGTGTACGCCTCAAAAAGAATGTACCTATGGTTCTAGTGGATGACGGATCTACGGTTAAGGTCATTCCCCTCAAGACGGCTCATAAATTCGGTATCAAAGAAGATGATTTGGTCACAACCAATCAATGGGTACGCGCTTATGACGGCACTCGTCGTAAGGTTGCGGGGCTTATCACCCTAACCGTTAAAACCGGACCTTTGGAAAGTGATGGGTGATGTCGTCGGGTCACATCCAATCAAACACATTTATAATACTCAACAAATTACTAGTTAGCGGTAAGTCGAGGTCGATCCATGGGACGGTGTGCTTTGGGTTCTAAGTCTATCTATTTCAATTTATGCTAGCGTCACAATTTGTTTGGGTTGTAGTCGTGTCTAGACTAATGCAAATAATATAGTGAAACAAGCAATAAAAGGAAGGATGTAAGCAAATGATTAAAAGTGCTAGGATATCATGGGGTCATAGGGGATTCATGGTGTTTTACCATACAAACATGTTTACAATTATAAGCAAACAATTAGTGTTGTGGAGGAACCGAGTTGGTTTATATCTTACGGTTCTTAGGATGAGTTGGGTCCCGGAGCCGAATCGATTAGATTGTACAACACCTACAAGTCGACTTACTTTCCTCGTAATCAACTTCTATGCATGGTCTAACAAGACTCGAGTTGGTTTATATCTTACATGTCAAGTTGAATAGATAAGAGATGGTATTAAATGCAAGGATTCATAGGCTTAGCATTTCATCAAACATAACATGTGCATAAAGTTGACATCACAACAAGCAAGCAATTTAATCATGTGAACATATTGGTTTAAGCATGAATCAATCCCATGTTGGTTTCCCCTAATTACCCACTAATCCTAGCTAAAAGACTACTCACTCATTATCATGAGAAACATGTCATTAATGGTGTCAATCATCACAACAAGTATAAACATGATAATAGAATGAAGAAATGAACAATAAAGATTAAAGAGTAAAGGAATTATACCAAACTTGAGATGATCCAAATAATAAAGCAAAGAATAATAGACGAAACTTGATTTATTGATGAAGGGTTGTCAATCCTTCAATAATAACCCAATAATCTCCAATTACCCAAAAGTAACAAACTTGAACAATAATTAAGGAGAGATTAATGTGAGATTTGTGGAAAGATTAAAGAGTAGTCTATTCTAATCTACTCCTAATCTAATCTAAGAAGGATTTCTAATGTGGAGGCTTAACCTCATCTAAAACTCCATAAAAGCTCTCTCTCATGATTATTTAAAAGTGGGGTATATCAAGTAGAGCTTCATTAGGTTAACTAAGGCTAAATTAGTAATTATATTTTTGAGTTTTAAGCAGGGAAACGCTAGTCTTTTTGGATGGATGAGCCTCTCGACTGAAGATGTCGCGGTCCATCCGTCCAGGAGGGGAAGACGCTCGGATTCCTGAGGTGGTGCATGGGCGTCTTTATGTGAATCCGCTCGGATTGTAGTGGGGGAATCCGAGCGTCTTTGCTACTGGGACGCTCGGGTTGTCGTTCTGGACGGGCGTCTTGCCTGCAAACCCGCTCGGGTTGTGTGACAGAATCCTTTTTCTTCACTTTCTTTTTATTCTCGTAGGATTGGTCTTTAGTTCTTGCTTCCTCTTTATTCTTAGTCCATCAAACATCGTCAAATAGCTTCCAAACATGCACGAAAGACGGGAATTTCCACCTTATTATCTTCTTTCCTACAAAACATACGAAATGCACTAGGAAAGCGAAATAGAAAGCATTTGACGGATAAAATGGCTATGGAATGTTATGAAAGTATGCAAAATAGGCTCAATTAGGGGACTAAATGTGCGCAAATAATGTTCACATCAAATATCCCCAAACCGAACCTTTACTCATCCCGAGTAAAGAGGTGACAAAAACTAGACCTTTATTTAAACTATCCTAATAATATAGCCGATGTGAGACAATTAGCAGGTCTCACTCCGCCCCTTAAACTCACAACAAGACAACCATGAGGTAGGATGCCTTCTTGCAAGGCAAAGTGGGTCTTGCCAAAATGGCGACACATCCAAGCATTAAGCACACAAAATCAAATAATGGATGCATCTACAAAAGAATAGCCACTTTCCTCATATAAGTGGCGGAAATTATCTACAAGGGAAGCAATTCAAGGGTACACACTCCTTCATAGATGCAATTTCTTCAAACTACTAAGCCTAGAAGGATACCAATAAATCACCTCCAAGTTGTGTCAAGCTAGGGTACCTTTGTCCTAAATCGTTAAATGCTTTTGTTAAGAATAGACTCTCTATGGTGTTAGAAACACTGGAGGATCGCGGAATTCCCCCTCTTGCCTAGACAAGAAGAAGGGTCGTCCCCTCTCTACCATGCACAAAAATGGATACGATGGATAAAGGGATCGATAGTATTTGAGTTTCATTTGGGAGTTTGCTTTTGTTGTTGTTTTTCCACCAATTTCTTGTGGCATATAACATTTAAGAACACATTCTTTTGCCATTTCTTTGATGTTTGGCATTTTCAATACTTGACAATTTTCAACTTTTGTATTTTCTTTTTGAACATTTTCAAAGTCACCCCATATGTAGCGAGGGTGCCTTATATTTGAAGCTTTAGGAGTCTATTTTCGCTCCTCTTTTCATTTGATGTATTTTTGCAAACTTTCTTTCACTTTTCATTTCATTGAACTCAAATTGATTTCTTTTTGTGCCCATTCCCTTTGATGACAAAAATATGGTAGAACATGGATTAATGATGGTTGCATGGTTTCAAGGGTCATCTTGGAATAAACGGTAGCCAAGGAGTTATCACACCACAAGGTACTCTTGACTAGGCCTTAATCCATGGGTCAAAGGATACTAGGATGACACATCCTACGGTATTTTACAAGTATTCCAACAAGCAAAGTCTTAAGAAGAAAAAGCATCTACTAGGGCCTATATACACTTGTCAAGCTTCCCAAGTAGACGGTTTCGCAAAATTTTCTAACATGCAACTACATGCCATGATGTAGCTATCATATATACATCCTAATGCAAATGATTCTACCAACTAATATGCCAAATAAACTAAATGCAAGTCCTAAATTCACATTGTTATACCGCATCAATCAAAATAAAGCCACATAATCATTAACATAAAGAGGAAAAAGGAGATTGGAAAGATCATACCATGCGGTCTTCAATATCCTCATGTCTCGGATGTGGCGTAGTCAATCAATGTGAACAAGGATAGAACAAACACAATATATACAACAATATATACATGACTACACTACAAAGGAAATTAACTTGTTTTTGGATTTTCAATTTTTCAAATTTTTATGGTTTTTCAAAAAAATTCAATTTTTTTGGGTTTTTGAATAAAAGTTACGTTAGAATTCCCCATCCCCACACTAATATGGGCATTGTCCTCAATGGCCAAAATGATGGGAAATTATGCAAACATGATGTATGATTTCTACACTAAATGCAAGCTATACTAATCTACACTACATGATGCATGGGTTTTTGTTTATGACGGAGAGCGTAATTTATATTACCTCCCGTTGCGTATGCATTTACTTCCCCAAACCGAGATAGACATTATTTCTAATGTCCTAAAGTTGGGGGTAGTTCATGCACACAAGATGCAATGCATGAAACTAAATTTGTCATTTTGGATTTTCAAAAGTGGGAACAATGAAATAAGAACACCTCAATGGGGCCGAGATGTTAGTCCTCTATGTTGCTAGGACTACCAACCATGATCAAGATAAAGTAAATAAAACAAAGAAAGAAGTAGACAAACCTCAAGAGGGTAGGAGCCTCCAAAGCTTGCTAGTCTTCCACCATATCATCATTGTCATCATCTTCCTCAATAGAAGTGGACTCATCACCACTTCCCTCTTCACTTCCTTGCTCACTTACTTCATCATCCTCTTCTTCTTCTTCACTAGCCTCTTCATCAATGCTATCATCAACAACCTCATCACCGACAACCGCATCGTCACCCCGAATCTCACCCCTAGATGCACTCGGAAAGAAGACTTCCCTATCCGCCCAACTAGGAAAAGGACATGAAGGATCAAGTAGTCCTTGCCTAGCTAAATGAAGGAGGGGTGGATATGGGGTTAAGTATGCATCTTCTCGATCCTTAAAAACTTGTTTGCGCATCTCTTGCATAAGTAGAGTCATATAGTCTTTGCTTGCTTCAACACCTTCGGGTTTGAACTCTTGATACTTGAATGGGTAGGGTGGTGTGACAATGGAGGAGAAGGGCATTTAAATTTCACCCCTTTGTTGACGGATGATACGTGCCTAATGTATAGTCTTTTTGGCCTATTTCAGCACGTATTTCTATGCATTTCTATACTGTTTTTATAGTATTTTGCCCCGAATTGGCTACTTTGATGTATTTTGTCCTCTTTGTAGGAATGATCGCGGAAGTAGCGGAACCATACTCCTTTTCGTCCTTTTTGCATGCATTTAGAGGAGACGGGATTGTCCCAGAGTGAGATGTTGCACTTGGAAGTGTCGTTGCACGCATTACGAGGTCTTTGGGTGAAGACGTGAGCTGAATTGAAGACCCAAGTGGCCTATCGAGCTGTTTGGTGGTCTATCGAGCTGTTTGGTGGTCTATCGAGCCGTTTGGTGGTCGATCGAGTGGTTCCTAAGCTCCCCAAGGCTCGATCGAGCTATTACTTACTCGATCGAGTAAGATGCACATGACCAAGTCCTCGATCGAGTACCCTGCTGGTTGATCGAGGGACTTCTGCTGAGATGATGGTCGATCGAGTAGTCTAATCTACTCGATCGAGAGGTTTTCACAGGCGTGGGCTTTTAATTAGTCCATGTTTTACTTTTCCGCATAAACTCTTAAGTTGTTTGACTATATAACCGATGTTTTACTAGGTTATTAGTGATCTTTTTATCTATCCTTTTACCTTCCTTCACAGTAGAACATTATTACGTTGCTTAAACCTTCGACTGCTACTCTTGTTTTCCGGATTTTTTTCATTGGATTTCGTGTCTTTACGCCGGAAATTGCTTGGATTGTAATCTTCTCTCTTCTTTAATAATAATTAACCTTCTGTTGCTTTTAATTCTTGTTATTGTTATCATTCTTTCTTGCCCTAATTTTTATTATTGAATTTTATTATTATTCCATTATGTCATCTGCTGGGAAATTATCTGCTATTAGATTAATTATGAGTATGAGTAGCTAAACCCCTTCATGTTGGGATTAGGGAATCTGCGGTAGAATAATGACGACGTAGTGAATGAATTAGATGAACCGATAAGAGACTCTGTCACTATAGCAATATAACTGTAATTCTCGACCTAGTTGAGTGCACGCTTCTATGTCACCCATTAATCTGGCTACAATTAATCCTGGATCGAAAGATTGGACTAAATAGGCCTGCTATAAATAGTAGACTACCCTAATGAGGACGAAAGTTAAGTTAGTGGTATTTTAGGGTGGGAAGTGGACCGAAAGGACCTTCTAATATCCGTCTCGCATTAGTTCGTCTGAGTCATTTACTGCTAAGTTGTTGAACTACCGTAGTGAACCGAACTCCCGACATGTCCCCCTCTTATTGATAGTTTTAATTCACTTCCTGCTTACTGCTCTTTGCTTATTTCTCTTTCCTTTCAACTTCGTAGTTTAGAACCAAAAATTTAATCAACACCAATTGTTACCATAGGATTGGAAATAGATAGTTGTAGTTGCATTACCTCCCTGTGGATTCGATACTCGACTGCCTCTACTACATTTTTAGTTGAGACCGTTAGGTTTTATTTTTGACAGGTACGCGACAGACGTGTCAAATTTTGGCGCCGTTGCCGGGGAGGCAATTGTTCAATTTACTAGCTGTTTTATTTTTAATTCTTCTTTTAGTTTAAGGAACATCGTTCCTTAGACTATTCTTATATCTTGTCTGTAGTTTCTTCTTATGCGCAGGTCGCAAGGTGGGCCACTACTACCTTTTGATCCCGAGATTGAGAGATCTCTGCACGTAAAAAGGAGACTATTTCAAGAGCAACAGGCAGAGGAAGAGCCTAGTTCTCGTGGTAACTTTTACAAGAACGAGCTTTTCGAAGACAATCCACCGTCTTCTCCAGTTTCCAATTCATCACTTGAATCTATAACTTTCCCTGATTTTCCCGAAATGGCTGAGGAAGCAACCATCGCTAGTCACTCCGAGCCCACGGCTGATAATCTCTATAGAGGGTTCGAACTGCCGGGAGATGCTAGGAAGTTCGAGCCAAAGCCTCCATACATCAATATGGTCGAGAAAAATCAGTTCGGGGGAGCTGCAACTGAAGACTCAGCTCAGCATATGGAGACTTTCATTGATTACTGCTGCTCCATACCTCCTACCACTGGCGTGAAATGATCGATCAAAGAAACTATGTTCATCTTCTCACTCCGCGATGCTGCAAGGGAGTGGTATAGGGATTTGGACCGAGCTGCTCACGGCATAACAGATTGGAATTCGCTAGCATTGGCGTTTTATAAGAAGTACTTCTCTGCTTCGAGAACCATCGCCATTAGAGCTCAGATAACAAGTTTCAAACAAGGGCCTGACGAGAACTTCCACGAGGCATGGCTTCGATTTAAGAAACTGGTGCGGACCATACCGCACCACGGTTTCGAAAAGTGGAGCTTGTGTAACCATTTTTACAATGGTTTATATGATGATCAGAGGGCTATATTAGATGCTGCAGCCAACGGTCGATTTTGTCGACAACTTAGGAGCGACCAAGGGATGGAAGATTATAGATGATTTAGCCACTCACTGTGGTGAATATGGGAATTCAAGAGGAAACCAAAGGAGAGCCGTTGAATCCTCTTCAGTAGCCGCATTAGAAGCCCTTACCGCGAGGTTCGACAAGTATGAACTAGGGGGAGCTCTCAAGGGAGGAATGTACCAGGTTAATGCTATGACAGACGGTCCTTTCGTCTGTACGAGGTGTGGGGTAGATGGACATGTCTCTGATTATTATCCTAGTCCTTATGAGCAATGTGCTGCCTTCCAACATTACAGGCAAAACAACACTCATTACGAGCCGAATATCCACCCCAATCTGAGGTGGAGTAACCAGAACAACGTACTCAACCCCACCGCTCCTCCAAATCAAGAAGACCTCTACATTCCTCCACACCAGAAGCAACAAGGCTATCAGAAGCCTCCGTCTTTCAACCCGCCTAACCAAGGTGCTTCGTCATCTAGTGGGGTGAGTGAGATAGGTGAGTTAAAGTCCATGATGCAGTCAATTGCAAAGCAATTACAACAGAAGGACACGGCATTCAAGGCACTTGAGACTCAAGTTGCTCAACTGGCTGAAAATCAATCTTCAAGGAAGCCCGGTCATCTACCGACTCAAAATGACAAGAACCCAAATGAGACGGTTCATCTGATAGAGTTGAGAAGCGGTCTTTCTTATGAAGGTCCGGAAGTACAGAAATCAGACCCAAAGGAAGCTCTCACTGATAATGAACAGTGTTCTGTTAAGAGAAAAGGACTCACGACACAGGAGTTACTCGATCGACTGAAAACTGGTGTTCGATCGAGTGGAATTGGTGAGGAAAGCCCTCGATCGAGTAGTCTTTCTGCTCGATCGAGTGAACTGGAAGCTGAAGATGATCGATCGAGTGGGCATGTTGCTCGATCGACTGAAGTTGCTGAAGAAGGTGCTCGATCGAGTGAACACATTGCTCGATCGAGTGATACTGATGACGGGAAGCTTATTCGAGAGCCTGCTAGTGCTCGTTTAAGCGAGGAATTACCAGAGAGGCCTCGTTCGAGAGGTAAGAAGCGTCCAAAGGGTACCGAACTTGCTCCGGAAGACACTTTGGAAGCGAGAAACAAGGGGCTCGAGATACCAATCACGGTTCCCTTCCCGAGGCGGCTGCAGAATACCAAGATTAATCAACAGTTTGGCAAGTTTGTTGAACTCTTGAAAAGCTTGGAAGTTTTCGTGCCGTTCACTGAATTGCTGACTAAGGTACCCTCTTACTTGAAGTTTATGAAAGAGAGTTTAGCACGTAAGAGGACTATAAATGATAATGAGACTGTAGCTTTGACCGAGGTGGGGTCAAACCTATTTCAAAATAAGCTACCTCCTAAGCAATCAGACCCGGGTAGTTTTTCGATCCCTTGTCACATAGGTATGCAATTGATTGATAATGCGCTATGCGATTTAGGCGCTAGCGTAAGTGTTTTACCTTTGTCTCTAGCTAAGAGACTTGGTGTGACAAAGCTGAGTTGCACCAACATGACTGTCCAGATGGCCGACCGTAGTTTATCACGGCCACTAGGTGTAGCGGAGGACGTACCTGTTCGGATCGGGAAGTTCTTTATTCCCGTCGATTTTGTCGTCTTAGATATCCCCGAAGATGTGCACACCCCTATCATTTTAGGGAGACCATTTTTGTCCACTGCCCGTGCAGTAATAGACGTCGGGGAAAACTTTGACCTTCCGGGTAGGGGACGAGGAGCCGACTTTTCATCGGTCCAAGTTCGGAGGGCTCCCATGCAAGCTCACCCTTGCAATGCCCTCTCTTCTGTTGACCCTATTATTGACACTCCGGATGAAAATTTGGAGAATATTCTTTATTATTGCTAACCCTCCGCCTCATACTGAGAGCAAAAAGGAGGAAAATTCGTCTGTTTCCCTTACTGCAGGTACAGATGAAGGCAAGAAAGGAGCTGTCAAAGGACGTGGTGCAGCCATTATCAATCAAACTGGAGCCAAGGATGCCAAAGAAGATGACAGAGGGGCGAGAACGGCGATTCGAACCTACATAGATTGGAACTATGTTCCTCCTCCTCTTGCAAACAGTAATTCAAGCTCATGGAAATCAAAGAGGACGGTCGTGTCGCCAAGTGACGTCCTCCAGTCAGAAGCCCACGAAGGGGCTCTTTGAAAGATGATGGGAATTAAACGGGGAAATGCCCCGTGTAACAAATTGTAATAGATATTCGTTTGAATTTCTTTTGAATTTATTTATTACGTTTTTAATTAGGACAATTAGTTTAGACATTTCTTTAGCTTAGACTGAGACTATAGACTGTGTTCACTGCGTATTTGGTATTTGGGATGTGTTTGGATATGTTTTACGCAGGTTTGGGGAAATGTGACGCATTTCGAGGAAGAAAGGACGAAATTCAAAAAATCTACACGAGGAAGTCCTCGATCGAGTACTTTTTATACTCGATCGAGTGGAGGTTGGTTCGATCGAGCTTGCTGGTTACTCGATCGAGAAAGGCCAAGGACGAACAAGTCGATCGAGAGGATATCTACTCGATCGAGCAGAAGGATATCAAAAGTCCTCGATCGAGTGATTTAAAAACCACTCGATCGAGTGGTATGAATAGGACGGGAGTTTTTCTATCTTAAAACTCTTAATTTTCCTAATTCTATTTTCATTCTACCCTAATTTCGTCCACCTCCCCCTTAATTGCGATTTCCATTTTCCCCCAAATCCCCAATTTTTGCCCAAAATCATCAAATCCACCACCTACATTCTATCACTAGCACTTAATTCTTCAATAGCCCCTTGTTTTCCCCTTCTTTTGTGTTCGTTTTCACGGTTTTCAAAGGGAATTAGGGTTTCGCGGGTTTTTCGATTAAAAATCCGCCTTTGTTGCTTGTTATTTGAAGTTTAATTGCTTGCATAGGATCATCATCATCAAGTAAGTGTTCCTTTAACACTCTTTGCATTTTATCTTCAATTAATTCGATCTTCATGAGGTGATTTGAATTAGGGTTCGAAAATCCATGTCTAGTCGATTTTGTTTCGACTTAATTGTGTTTATATGCCCTTAATTAGCCTGTTGATGATCTTTTCGCAATTCCTCGCTGTTTCTACATGTTTAATTCGAATTTTGCGCGATTTCCGCGATTAGGGTTCCTGTAAGTCGAATATGTCAACTGTCAGACGGTCCTTCTGTTGCCTTGCTTGCTTAACTTCAGTCCATGCTTACTTATCATCGTTGTTAATCGCGTTACCGTCCCCTATCGCCATTACTTGATGTGAATTGTTGGGAAATCCCGTGCTGTGAGTAGCAATCTTCGACTGCTAGGAGTCATACATGCTCCCATATTTGGTTTTCATGTTGTATTCGACTTTAGCGGTCATTATTTTATCATATTATCACCACTCACATGCTGCTCTTCGAAATTTTTGAGGAATTGTTTGGTTTTGATTGTTGTACGTCGATTGTTTCGACCAATAGGGCCATTCTTTTTGCTGTCACATGTTGGTTAGCGATTGTTTTAACCACGGTTAGCAGCATCTTCTCTTATTCGTGCCCTTTGATACTTTGCAGGATGGACGCGAGTTCTTTGCCTTCTACTAGTACGTCCTTCAGCTCGTCCGTGAGCGAGTCAGTGGTCCCTGCTGTTGCCACTAGCTCCGCCTTGGTCACCACTGCAGCACCAGTTCTACTTGCGTCTGTTAGGAGAGACCATTTTTGGGCGCCCTGAGCCCAATAACTTGACCAACACTGAGCTAGCGATTCTCGCGGGGTACCTCAACATTGACTACGGTACCCCGTTTGTTCTAAACATTGCCTATCTGGTAGCTCAGCATTGGAACGGAATTGGGACTCGGGTCAAGACCGCTGTTGTCTGCGGCGGGCTAGTTACTAGGATTGCCCGCCACCTTTACCCCACTGAGCCCGGACTCATTGCACCTGATGAGATGGCTCACCTTGACCTGGATGCCATGGCTGACTTCGCCTGGTTCCCAAAGGCGAAGGGGAGCGCGAGGACGTGGAAGATCTGTGGTTCCACGTCTGTTACCTTGCCGTGCTCTACCCTTCCCCCACTTTTACCGCTCTCATCTGCTGCTGAGGGAGCGAGGCCACCTCCACCTACCTACCACCTTACCTTCACCCCTCCTTCTTCTTCTAAGAAGAGGAAGCGGGAGGCTAGAGCATCTTCTAGCTCTCAGGCTCAGACTCAGGCCCAGGTTGGACCAACACTCACGCCTCAGCCTACACCCACACAGACTCCTACGCCTGCACCTCCACTTGACCCTCCTTCTGGTTCGGTTTTCACGGCCAATTTTGTTTGCCCTCCTGTCTTAGAGGCGCCCGAGGTCATGGACCAAGGGCGTCGTGATGCCGTGCTTTCGGATATGTGCAGGTACATTACTGAGATGAGACGGGATATGGCTTTGGCAGTATTCCCGCTCTACGAGTTCCATATCCGAGCCCGGCGACCGATTCCAGAGGGGTGGCCACATCCTTCCTTCTACCGATACCCAGCGGACGGGTACCCTCCACTTCCTTCTGACTCAGAGGAGGAGGAGGAGGAGGAGACAGCGGTAGCACGAGAGGTGCGGTTCGGGCGGCAGAGCGGGCGGCACACCGGCCGCCGAGAGGAGGAGAGGGATCCTCCGTTCGTACCCGGTCCGGAGGATCAGCTTGGAGATGATGACTAGAGGTCCCCCCTTGTTTGTTGCTGGTTTGGGGAGACCGTTTTGTTGGGTCGGAGTACCTGGGAGACGGCGGTGCCGACGACGAGTAGCTACTAGTCTACTCACTTCCCCAGTTTTCTGGCTGGTTTGGGGAAGTTCGTGTCTTGTATGTTCTCTTACTCTTCTTATTTCGTCTCCTTTATTTTCTTTTATTGGTTGTATACTCCCATCCCCCATTTTTCTGCTGGTGTATGCTGGAGGACAACGAGGGCGTTGTCCGTTTTGGTTTGGGGAGGGTATTGCATCCTTTTGAGTCTGCATCTGCATTTGTTTTGCATTCACGTTTAATTTTTCAGTTTGCATTTGTTGTTTATTTTCAAAAATTCAAAAAAAATCCAAAAAAATTAGAAAATGTTAAAATTCAAAAAAATTTCACGTTTATTTTTGCATTTAGGTTGAGTCGGAACGGTAGATTCCCGTGATGAAATTGCACTATAACTTGTCAATTCACTTGAGCCTTGCACTTTATTGATGGTTTTTAGCTTTGTCATACGCATAGTCTACGAATTTCTGTTCAAATAATAGCTGACTGTCTAGACTTGACCTGATAAATTGGCAAACTACTTAAAAATTTCGAGTTTTTAGAGCCATAATCGGTGCCATTCATGACCAGTTCATTAGGAATTTTGAGAGTAGTACTCCTTGCATAGCATGTTCATCTCTTTTGCACATTTATGACATTCAATTTCTCGTCAAATGCACATATTCGGGTCTGCGGTTGGTGTCACATGCAGGGAGGGTCTTGCAAATTCCCCTTTCTTTACATCTTTCACCCATTTAGCTCCACATTGACCAAAACTTGCCTTTTTGACCCATTAGCTACATTCCAAACAAGCCTGCCTAGTCAAGCTAGTTAGTCTGTCCTTTTGAGGTATGTTTTCCATTGCAGTTTGGTCCGTAATTCCTGTTTGGAGTTGGTGTTTGTGTTAAGGAAGGAGGAAGAGAAAAAAAAAAGTATAAAAAAAAAAAAGAAGAGAAACGTGAAAGAAAGAAGAAAAAAAAAGAAAAATGAAAAAATGATGAGATTCACGTATACAATGAACAAAAAGAAAGAAAAAAAGTTGTGAAAAAGTTGGACCCTCTTGTCAGAGTTGAGAAGATGTTCGAAGATGTACAATCGACAAGAGGGTTGGTTGTTTCAGTTAGTTGTTTCAGACGATGTGTTTAAAAAAGGGAACTTTGTGACCGTTTAGCTCCTCCACTCTTATTCTATATTTTTTTTGAGGAGATTGTGCTTTGAGTCTAGTGAGTTTTGTGCCAAGTGAAGGGCATCTATGTTTAGTCTTTCAGACAGTTGAGATCCGGATGGTTTATCATGGTCCTGTTAGGAACTAGCTTGACGCTTTTACCTCCACATTTCCATAACTTGTTTTGCCTTTTCTCACCTGAACCTCACTATTCCCATACTATTTGCAAACCCTCGGCTGTGACGGACATTTTTGGTTGGAGTGTGTGCATTAGTACTTGAATTGTCTTTCATTTTTGTTGCAGGCATGCTATGTAGGTCGCAGTTAGGCGAGTGACTGTCTTTTATTCTCTCTTTTACATATAACATTTGCCCTTTGCTTCATGAGAGAAGAGTGACCACGTGAGAGTCCGGTTTTGTTGGTCTTGCAAGGTCGATAGGTCAGCTTTATTTCTGAACAGCCTATAATTCGTTTGCGTATTGACTGCCTAGCTCTACTGTTGATTTCTGTTGCATTAAATCGGTTCAAGTAGACGAGTTAAGCTACCTCTGAGTTATCATTTCCGTTCCATTAGTTTAGTTTTGAATTTACTCGAGGGCGAGTAAAGGTTTGGTTTGGGGAGATTTGATACGTGCCTAATGTATAGTCTTTTTGGCCTATTTCAGCACGTATTTCTATGCATTTCTATACTGTTTTTATAGTATTTTGCCCCGAATTGGCTACTTTGGTGTATTTTGTCCTCTTTGTAGGAATGATCGCGGAAGTAGCGGAACCATACTCCTTTTCGTCCTTTTTGCATGCATTTAGAGGAGACGGGATTGTCCCAGAGTGAGATGTTGCACTTGGAAGTGTCGTTGCACGCATTACGAGGTCTTTGGGTGAAGACGTGAGCTGAATTGAAGACCCAAGTGGCCTATCGAGCTGTTTGGTGGTCTATCGAGCTGTTTGGTGGTCTATCGAGCCGTTTGGTGGTCTATCGAGCCGTTTGGTGGTCGATCGAGTGGTTCCTAAGCTCCCCAAGGCTCGATCGAGCTATTCCTTACTCGATCGAGTAAGATGCACATGACCAAGTCCTTGATCGAGTACCCTGCTGGTCGATCGAGGGACTTCTGCTGAGATGATGGTTGATCGAGTAGTCTAATCTACTCGATCGAGACGTTTTCACAGGCGTGGGCTTTTAATTAGTCCATGTTTTACTTTTCCGCATAAACTCTTAAGTTGTTTGACTATATAACCGATGTTTTACTAGGTTATTAGTGATCTTTTTATCTATCCTTTTACCTTCCTTCACAGTAGAACATTATTACGTTGCTTAAACCTTCGACTGCTACTCTTGTTTTCCGGATTTTCTTCAATGGATTTCGTGTCTTTACACCGGAAATTGCTTGGATTGTAATCTTCTCTCTTCTTTAATAATAATTAACCTTCTGTTGCTTTTAATTCTTGTTATTGTTATCATTCTTTCTTGCCCTAATTTTTATTATTGAATTTTATTATTATTCCATTATGTCATCTGCTGGGAAATTATCTGCTGTTAGATTAATTATGAGTATGAGTAGCTAAACCCCTTCATGTTGGGATTAGGGAATCTGCGGTAGAATAATGACGACGTAGTGAATGAATTAGATGAACCGATAAGAGACTCTGTCACTATAGCAATATAACTGTAATTCTCGACCTAGTTGAGTGCACGCTTCTATGTCACCCATTAATCTGGCTACAATTAATCCTGGATCGAAAGATTGGACTAAATAGGCCTGCTATAAACAGTAGACTACCCTAATGAGGACGAAAGTTAAGTTAGTGGTATTTTAGGGTGGGAAGTGGACCGAAAGGACCTTCTAATATCCGTCTCGCATTAGTTCGTCTGAGTCATTTACTGCTAAGTTGTTGAACTACCGTAGTGAACCGAACTCCCGACATGTCCCCCTCTTATTGATAGTTTTAATTCACTTCCTGCTTACTGCTCTTTGCTTATTTCTCTTTCCTTTCAACTTCGTAGTTTAGAACCAAAAATTTAATCAACACTAATTGTTACCATAGGATTGGAAATAGATAGTTGTAGTTGCATTACCTCCCTGTGGATTCGATACTCGACTGCCTCTACTACATTTTTAGTTGAGACCGTTAGGTTTTATTTTTGACAGGTACGCGACAGACGTGTCAACGGATGATGTATTCGGCTTATTTTGAGAGGGGAAGAAGGTAGTTGGTCCGATGGACACTCAAACGGCATATCTTGGAAGGCAAAGTAAAAGATCTAGCCTCGTTGGTGAGCCACCCATATTTGGTGTCAAGAGGGTTATGAGTGACCCACTTGTACTTGTTAATCATAGCATCCATGTCAATGAGATGACCCCCCTTTTTCGCCACATACTTGCTATCCTTGTTGAAATTCGGATCAAAGTACTTAGCCAAAAGAGTGACTAGACCTCCATTTACAATAACGGTGGTGTGTTGCTTCCCACTATCAACATTTAGCAATCTTTCCACCAAAAGCCTTAGAGAATTGTAAGGCTTGGTGAATTCCCTTCCAATATTTAAGGCCGACTCAAGAAGAACACAATCGAGCTTGGTAAAGTGGTTAGTGTCTTTTCTTGCAATGATAGTATTCCCGATGACCTTGTGCCACACTCTAATCCCCGGATGGTGGACTAATAGAGCGCGACTAGCATGATAGTTCTCAAATTTCCTCCCGGAAATCGCCTCCCAAAGAGGAGCGGGGTCATACTTATCGGGATTCTTGAAATAACTAGGTGAATCACTAAGACCCAAAACTTTACCCAATTCATCAAAGGTGATGCGCCTATTCACATTTGCAAGGCGGAACTCGATGTTTTCCCTAGTCTCTACCTTAGTAACTTTCAAAGAACTCAAGAATTCTAAGGTAAGGGAGGGATATGTCAATTCTCTTGTAGCAAATAATTTTCCCAACCCCATGGCTTCAAATAAGGCTTTCGTTTGTTCAAGGACACCCAACTTGTTCAAGGCATCTTCACATATGAATTTGGTGGATAGAAAGGATTTTCTAGCATACTTGGCAAATGTATCCCTATGGAAGTTAGAAATGAAAATTACCTCCGGATAGTTTGATAATTGAGCAATTTCCGGAGTTGTTGATGTTGTTGCTTCCAAGGGAGGTTGTTGTTGTTGAACTTCCAAGTTTGAACTAGCTACCACCATAGCCAATGAGGATTTCTTTGCTTGAAGACATTTTTGTCTTGTTGAGAGTGCCTTTGCTTTAGGTGCCTTTGTTGATCCTTTTGTTCTTGCCATTGATGATTTAACCAAGAAAAGAGTGAAAATCTTCAATTTCCAAGTATACCCAAATCGATTTTAAGATGAAAGGCTTTGCCTTTATAATTTCAAAAATCGACTCAAAGGTTGAAGATTTTGGCGCTTGGTTTGATTTTTGTTGGAAGACGAGTGATTAATTGTTGTTAAAAGGAAGTTTGGATTTGAGTTTGTTGAATTTGGTTGAGGAAATATTGTTTTGGTGATGGAGAGGATGAGGGTTTTGAGTTTTGGGGTTTATGGGTAGTGTTTTGAATGAAGGAATGAAGAAATGAATGTGGGATGGGGTATTTAAAATACCCAAAAAATTTGAAATAGCAAGGGAAGACTAGCGTCTTTCCTTCGGGACGCTCGGATTCTGCCTGTTTTGGGTTGAGAATTCTCACCTAAAGACGGGCGTCTTTTAGTAAAGAGGCTCGGATTTATCAATTGTGGGACGGGCGTCTTCTGCTGAAGACGGGCGGATTCTCAGACAGTGAGTTTTCTTGTTTTTCATAGCAAAAAAGACGAGTGTCTTTCCTTCGGGACGTTCGGATTCTGCCTGTTTTGGGTTGAGAATTCTCGCCTAAAGACGGGCGTCTTTTAGCAAAGACGCTCGGATTTATCAATTACGGGACGGGCGTCTTCTGCTGAAGATGGGCGGATTCTCAGACAGTGAGATTTCTTGTTTTTTCACAGGCAAAAAGACGGGCGTCTTTCCTTCCAGGACGGGCGGATTTCTGAAGACGAGCGTCTTTCTCTCCAGGACGCTCGGATTCTTCAACAGTCCCAAAATTTCAAATTCTCAGCTCAGATGGACGGGCGGATTTTGACAAATATGCCCGGATTGCTTGAAGACGGGCGGATTCCCATGAAGACGCTCGGATTCTCCCTGTTTTACCCGGATTCAGTTCCATCCGTGCACTTGCATATCCCTTGTCATTTTCCATTCTTCAAATCCCGTGTTCTTCATTGTAGGGGCACTACTAAGGCATGAATAGCCTAGGCAAATGCTATCCCCACACTAAGCTAAAGCACTACACATCAATTAAAATCATTAGTCCCTCTCTTACTTCTCTCAAAAATGATAATTATCTTGATCAAGGCATAAAAATCCAAAAATGACAAAAATGCAATGTAAGAATTAAAATGCGAGTTAGGGATTAGAAATATTTACAAAAGGTGGTTTAGGGAGGACTCAACCAAACTCTCATTCCTTCCTATGTGCCTATACCACCATACCCTACTCCTTATACCCAATTTCAACCGGAAATCCCCAATACTCCGGGCATTAATGATTTAATGAAACTTATGAATAGAGTGGATCTCGGGGTACATGAAGGGAGGGTCGACAACTACTTGGCCCTTTATCCCCAATACTATAACATGGCTCAACAAGGGTATATTGACCCCAATGGTCCTAAGCCCTCTTGGGCCCAACCACAACATTTGTTCCCTAATCAAGGGGGCCAAGCTTGGAATCTCGGTGGTGGAGGGTACTCGGGCCAAGGAGGAAGGAATGATCAAGGAGAGTTTGACCAAGGAGGGTACTGGGGCCAAGCTAGAGGGTATGACCAAGCCGGGAGTTCTCACCAGTATGGTTACCCCCAAGATGAGGAGGATGACGAGTGAAAGAGGCCTACCTCACCACCTCCATCTGTATGATACCCCTCTCTCCCTCTCTCTTTTGTATATACATTGCATTTAATATAGTTTTCGCATGCATTTGTATCATATGGCATTTGCATTAGCTAGTTCATTTAGTATAATTTGCATTGTAATATATTTTATATGATTCATGTAATTAATTGCATATAGATTAGAATTCATGCATAGTTACTAATGGCCAAACCTATTCATTTCTACACTAGAAATAGTGTTTAAATCAGTTTGGGGAGGTTTGATCATGGGTGACCATAGTCTATTAGAAATCATGCATCATATAGTATAGTTTAGATTGCATTCATTGGTTATATATGTCATATAGAATTGCATTTAGTTAGAGCATGCATTCATTAATGTCATATCATTGCATTTGTACTTTATTTCAAAAAAATCAAAAATCCAAAAACATATATTTCCTTTTTATTCCTACTCCTACATGTACATTGAGAACAATGTCCAAAATAAAGTGGGGGATGGGATATTATATTCCAAAAATGATAAAAATTGAAAATTTTCGAAAAATCACAAAAATATGTCTTTTAATTTCATAAAAAAAACCATAAAAATTCGAAAAATTTAAAAAAAATCAAAAAACAAGTTCATTTCCTTTTTAGTGTAGTCACGTATATATTGTTGTATATATTGTATTTGTTCTATCCTTTTTCACATTGATTGACTACGCCACATCCGAGACACGAGGATATTGAAGACCGCATGGTATGATCTTTCCAATCTCCTTTTTCCTCTTTATGTTAATGACTATGTGGCTTTATTTTGATTGATGCGGTATAACAATGTGAACTTAGGACTTGCATTAGTTTATATGGCATATTAGTTGGTAGAATCATATGCATTAGGATGTTTATATGATAGTTGCATCATGGCATGTAGTTTGCATTGTTAGAAAAATTTAGTGAAACCGTCTACTTGGGAAGCTTGACAAGTGTATATAAGGCCCTAGTAGATGCTTTTTCTTCTTACGACTTTGCTTGTTAGAATACTTGTAAAACACCCTAGGATGTGTCATGCTAGTATCCTTTGACCCATGGTTTAAGGCCTAGTCAAGAGTACCTTGTGATGTGATAACTCCTTGGCTACCGTTTATTCCAAGGTGACCCTTGAAACCATGCATCCATCCATTATCCATGTTCTACCACATTTTTGTCATCAAAGGGAATGGGCACAAAAAGAAATCAATTTGAGTTCAATGAAATGAAAAGTGAAAGAAAGTTTGCAAAAATGCATCAAATGAAAAGAGGAGCAAAAGTAGACTCCTAAAGCTTCAAATATAAGGCACCCTCACTACATATGGGGTGACTTTGAAAATGTTCAAAAAGAAAATGCAAAAAGTTTAAAAATTGTCAAGTATTGAAAATGCCAAACATCAAAGAAATGGCAAAAGAAAGTGTTCTCAAATGTTACTCAAGATAGGCTCATCAGGATGAAGATCATACAGGTTAACTGCTGTTTCTTGTGTGGTAATGCTGAGGAGTCCATTGATCATTTATTTTTCAGGTGTCCTTATAGTCAGCAATGCAAACAGCTACTGGCAACTTGGCTTGACTGTTTCATTCCTGAGCAGGGGATCATTCAGTGGTGGATAGGCTATAGATGTAGATCATTATTCATGAAGCAGTGTATTGCAGCTGGTATGGCAAGTCTTATGTATGTCATTTGGTTTGCTAGAAACAAATGTCGCCTTGAGAATGTGTTACCCCTCCCTGCTGGTATTATAAAGCAGGTGAAGGGGATTTTTCGTCTGCAATTGCAAAGTTGTAGACTAGAGCATAGGGATTGGAGGGTTCTTGCCTGGGTAACCCGGCTAGAACAAAGTATGTAAAAGACTAGAGATATATATCTCTAGTGACAAATTGTTTGGTTGGGCTTTTAATATAACACTTACATTTCCCCAAAAAAAAAAAAGTGTTCTCAAATGTTATATGCCACAAGAAATTGGGGGAAAAACAACAACAAAAGCAAACTCCCAAATGAAACTCAAATACTATCGATCCCTTTATCCATCGTATCCATTTTTGTGCATGGTAGAGAGGGGACGACCCTTCTTCTTGTCTAAGCAAGAGGGGGAATTCCGCGATCCTCCAGTGTTTCTAACACCATAGGGAGTCTATTCTTGACAAAAGCATTTAACGATTGAGGACAAAGGTACCCTAGCTTGACACAACTTGGAGGTGATTTATTTGTATCATTCTAGGCTTAGTAGTATGAAGAAATTGCTTCTATGAAGGAGTGTGTACCCTTGAATTGCTTCCCCTTTAGATAATTTCTGCCACATAGATGAGGAAAGTGGTTATTCTTTTGTAAATGCATCCATTACTTGATTTTGTGTGCTTAATGTTTGGATGTGTCGCCATTTTGGGAAGACCCACCTTGCCTTGCAAGAAGGCATCCTACCTCATGGTTGTCTTGTTGTGAGTTAAAGGGGCGGAGTGAGACACGCTAATTGTCTCACATCGGCTATATTATTAGGATAGTTTAAATAAAGGTCTAGTTTTTATCACCTCTTTACTCGGGACGAGTAAAGGTTCGGTTTGGGGATATTTGATGTGAACATTATTTGCGCACATTTAATGAATATCCCCGGCAACGGCGCCATTTTTGGTCGTGTGTTCCCTCGTGGAGTTTAGTTTTTCAATACTTGTCGTCAAGAGCACCTAGACCAAAACACAATTTATAACTTCGCCAACAACTCTACAATTAGTAAAGAGGCAAGTAAAGGTCGGATTCCAAGGGACGGGAATTGAGATGAGATTTCTATTGTAACTAGTGGTGTCTTAAGGGTGTCACAATTGGGGTTTGAAGTAGAAGGTCATTAAACTAAATAGCAATGAAAGTAAACAAGCAAGATGAATTAAAAGGGATGTAAACAATTGATAAAAGGCACTAGGGTGTCATGGGGTCATAGGGGATTCATGGGAATTGATCATACAAACATATTCTCAAGTTATAAGCAAGCAATTATACAAGTCGACTTAATCTTCCCTAGTCAACAATATGCATGGTCTAATGAGACTCGAGTTGGTTTATGTCTTACAAGTCTCATTGAAAAGATAGGTGATGGGTAAAAAATGCAAGGATTCATAGGCTCACATTTCATCAAACATAACATGTGCATAAGTTGAGATCACAACAAGCAAGCAAATAGACTATGAAAACATATTAATTTAAGCATGAATCATTCCCCATGTTGGTTTCCCCTAATTACCCATTAACCTAGCTAAGGAAACTACTCATTCATTATCATGTTGAACATGCTAGCAAGGTTGTCAATCATACCAACAAAGTGAAACATGATGAATAAATGAAAGTAATTAACAATAATTAAAAAGGGATTAAGAGAATTATACCTACTAATGATTCCAATAATAAAGCAAGGAATAAAAGAAGTACTTGATGCTTGATTGGAAGGTTGTCACTCTCCCAATAATAACCCAAATAATATTCAATCACCCAAAATAAAGGATGAACAAGAGAGAGATTAAGGAAATAAAACTTGTATTAAAACTTGATTAAATGTTGATTACAAGATTAAAGAGAGATTTGATTGATATTAACTACTCTAAAGATTGCTAAGAAGAACATGCTCTTCTAATTAGACTAATGGGGTATTTATAGTGGGGATTAGGTACATAAATTAGGGTTAACTAAGGGCTTAAATGACGATTAAGTCCCTTGTTGAGGAAACGCCGGTCTTTTCGGGAAGACTCCGGTCTCTAGAAAAAGATGTGCATCCTTCCTTGAAGCTTGAAGAAGACGAAATGGGTCTGCCTGGGAATCCGGGCGTCTTTAGCACGAGACGGGCAGATTCTCAGATAGTGAGATTTCTTGTTTTTCAAAGCCAAAAAGACGGGCATCTTTCCTTTCAAGACGGGTGGATTCCTGAAGACGTGCGGATTCCCTTCCAGGACGCTCGGATTCTTCACCAGTCCCAAAATTTCAAATTCTCAGTTAAAATGGACGGACGGATTCTGGAAAAGACGCTCGGATTGCCTGAAGACGGGCAGATTCCCTAGAAAACGCTCGGATTCTCCCTATTTTACCCGGATTCAGTTCCATCCGTGCACTTGCATATCCCGTGTCATTTTTTCATTCTTCAAATCCCGTGTTCTTCATTGTAGGGGCACTACTAAGGCATGAATAGCCTAGGCAAATGCTATCCCCACACTAAGCTAAAGCACTACACATCAATTAAAATCATTAGTCCCTCCCTCACTTCTCTCAAAAATGATAATTATCTTGATCAAAGTATAAAAATCCAAAAATGACAAGAATGCAATGCAAGAATTAAAATGCGAGTTAGGGAGTTAGAAATATTTACAAATGGTGGTTTAGGGAGGACTCCACCAAACTCTCATCCTTAGTGAGATGTCATAGGGGCATGTCCAAGGTGTTGTTGATGTTGCTCAACACCTTGAAAAAGTAGTCAAAAGCTTGTTCATTATCATGATAAAGATCTTCAATAGATCTTTGCCCTTGTTGTGCTTCATGTCGGTCTTGATCGATAGCAATACCAATATAGGGATTGAAAATCCCTTCAAACTCATCGTCCCAAAGACCACAAACTTCATCTACTTGATCACTAAAGATCTCTTGAGTTGATAGAGACAACTCTCCCACTTTCTTGTCTTGGCCAATGAGGTCATCCTCTTTATTGCTTGACTTTGGTGAGCTTTTCAAGCTCTCTTTGTTTCAATTCACTTGCTCTTTGAATGGAGCATCTTCAATTTTCTTCTTCCATTGGAATTCCGACTTCTTCCTATCATCCTTCCGGCTATAATGATCAACCATAAAACATGGTTCATGCAAACGGGGAGCTCTCATGGTCTTGTCAAGATTGAAAGTTATGCTCTCATCTCCCACTTCTAGAGTGAGCTCCCCATGCCTCACATCAATCACCACACCCGCGGTGTGTAAGAAAGGTCTTCCTATAATGATTGGAATGTTGGAGTCTTCTTCCATGTCAACAATGACAAAGTGCACCGGGATGAAAAATTTCCCAACTCTTACGGGAACATCTTCCCATATCCCTAATGGTGTCTTCGTCGATCTATCGGCCATTTCGAGTGTGATATTGGTGCATTTAATCTCTCCCATCCCCAACCTTTTACTCACCGAGTACGGCATAACACTCACACTAGCCCCTAGATCACATAAGGCTTTGTTGATCGTGGTGTCGCCAATGGTACACTGTATTGAGAAGCTTCCCGGATCTTTGAGTTTTGGAGGTGAACTCCCTTGAAGTATTGCACTACTCACCTTAGTGAAGGCGATAGTCTCAAGATTTCAGATTGACTTCTTCTTTGTGAGGATGTCTTTCATGTATTTCGCATAGGTCGGCACGTGATTGATTAATTCCGTGAAATGAATTGAGATTTCCAAATTCTTCACAATTTCCATAAATTTTCCAAGTTGATCATCAAATTTGGGCTTGGCTTGACGACTTGGAAAAGGAAGTCTAATCACAATGGGCTCCTTCTCCTTGACCTTGTCTTCATTTTTCCTTGAAATTTCTTCTTTTGATGGTTCCCCATCCTTGGAGTTTTGCACAATTTCTTATTTGTCACTAGCTTCCACAACTTCATCCTCAACTTACCTCTTCGGTGCTTCATACCTTGTACCACTTCTCAAGTGAATGGCACTAACCGTTTCATTTCTTGGGGGATTACTTTGAGGTGGTAATTGCCCCTTTTGTCTTTGTGAGCTTGAAGTTGCTAGTTGAGTCAATTGGGCTTCCACCATTTTCGTGTGAGCTAGGATGTTGTTGATGGTGATTTCCTTTGCTTGATTATCTTTTTGCATTTGAGTGAAAAATTCTTGTTGGTTCTTTTGCATTTGGAGGACCGCTTTTTGAACATCAAAACCTTGGTCATTTTGTTGATTGTATGG
The DNA here is from genome assembly GCF_048544455.1 of Silene latifolia. Taxonomy (NCBI): domain Eukaryota; kingdom Viridiplantae; phylum Streptophyta; class Magnoliopsida; order Caryophyllales; family Caryophyllaceae; genus Silene; species Silene latifolia. The sequence goes on along the minus strand of NC_133536.1, from coordinate 159,860,596 downwards.
AGTTTGATTTTGGTAACCTTGGTTTTGGTTGTAAAAGGGTCTTTGATTTTGGTTTCTCATGGGAGGTGGGGTGTATGTTGGTTGAGGGTTTTGAACATTTTGGCTTTTGTATGAGAGATTTGGATGGAATTTCGTGTTTTCATTGTAATAGTTGGAATAAGGGGTACCATTCTTGTATGCTTGGAAAGCATTCACTTGTTCATTTGTTCCCCTACATTCACTTTGGTCATGTCCCAAAGTTCCACAATTCTCACATATCCCACTTGGGATTGATGAAGATGCCGTCATGGCATTAACATGATACTTTGGTGATTTTGAGGCTTCTTCAAGTCTAGCCATAGCCTTTCAAACTTCAAATTGATGGTATCTATGTGAGCACTAAGTTGAGCACCCAATTGAGTAATGGAATCCACTTCATGCTTTCCTCCTCTAGTAGCCTTGCGGGGTCTACTATATTGTGAGTTATGGACCGCCATTTCCTCAATTTTGTTCCAAGTTTGATTGTCATCAACTTCGGTGAACATTCCATTTGATCCCATGTTGAGAATGTTCCTTGAATCTTCATAAAGACCGTTCCAAAATTGTTGTACCAAGAACCACTCGCTAAGTCCATGGTGAGGACATGAGCGACAAATTCCTTTGAATCGCTCCCAAGCTTCATACAACGATTCTTCATCTCTTTGCTTAAAGCCCGTAATTTAAGCTCTTAGCATGTTAGTCTTTTCCGGTGGATAGAACTCTCTGAAGAAAGCTAGAGCCAACTTCTTCCAAGAATCAATTCCGAGAGTAGCCTTATCAAGGCCTTTCAACCATTGTTTCGCGGTGCCAATTAGAGAAAAAGGAAATAAGACCCATCGAATTTGGTCTTGAGTTACACCGGTTTGAGAAATCGCATCACAATAGTCACAAAAAGTCTCCATATGAGAGTGAGGGTCTTCACTAGGCATCCCCCCAAATTGGCTTCTTTCGACTAATTGGATAAATGTGGATTTGGAAATAAAATTTCCGGTTAGATTTTGTGGTGTGGGAGTACCATTGGGTAGGTTCTCCTCGGTGGGTACGGAATGTGATGAAAACTTAGGCATTGTGGGTTGATTTTGTGTTGGATTTTGTGTTGGGTTCTCCTCACCTTCTCTTGCAAAAGGGTTGATGAACTCAATAGTATTTGGTTGAATATCTACAACCTCACTAATACCTCTCAAAGTTCTCCTAGCAAGTCTTCTATTGGTTGTCAAAGTTCATTCAATTTCGTGATCAAAAGGTAACAAGTCACCTTGTGACCTTCTAGACATGCAAAATATCAAACAACTCGAAAATATTTAGAACAAACCATGAGGAGTTTTACTTCCCCAAGGCAAAGAAAGACACAACTAATAACAATACAAGAAAATCTAAATCAAGTTAACACCGTCCCCGGCAACGGCGCCATTTTTTTTGATTTTTTGCACTTCAATACTTGACAACTTTCAACTTTTCTTTTGCATTTTCTTTTTGAACATTTTCAAAGTCACCCCATATGTAATGAGGGTGCCTTATATTTGAAGCTTTAGGAGTCTATTTTTGCTCCTCTTTTCATTTGATGCATTTTTGCAAACTTTCTTTCACTTTTCATTTCATTGAACTCAAATTGATTTCTTTTTGTGCCCATTCCCTTTGAAGACAAAAATGTGGTAGAACATGGATGATGGATGGATGCATGGTTTCAAGGGTCACCTTGGAATAAACGGTAGCCAAGGAGTTATCACACCACAAGGTACTCTTGACTTGGCCTTAATCCATGGGTCAAAGGATACTAGCATGACACATCCTAGGGTGTTTTACAAGTATTCTAACAAGCAAAGTCTTAAGAAGAAAAAGCATCCACTAGGGCCTATATACACTTGTCATGTTTCCCAAGTAGACGGTTTTACAAAAAATTTCTAACATGCAAACTACATGCCATGATGCAACTAGCATTTATACATCCTAATGCAAATGATTCTACCAACTAATATGCCATATAAACTAAATGCAAGTCCTAAGTTCACATTGTTATACCGCATCAATTAAAATAAAGCCACATAGTCATTAACATGAAGAGGACAAACGAGATTGGAAAGATCATACCATGCGGTCTTTATTATCCTCATGTCTCGGATGTGGCGTAGTCGATCAATGTGAATAAGGATAGAACAAATACAATACAACAATATATACAAGACTACACTACAAAGGAAATGAACTTGTTTTTGGATTTTCAATTTTTCAAATTTTTATGGTTTTTCAAAAAATTTCAATTTTTTTGGGTTTTTGAATAAAAGTTAAGTTAGAATTCCCCATCCCCACACTAATATGGGCATTGTCCTCAATGGCCAAAATGATGGGAAATTATGTAAACATGATGCATGATTTCTACACTAAATGCAAGCTATACTAATCTACACTACATGATGCATGGGTTTTTGTTTATAACGGAGAGCGTAATTTAGATTACCTCCCGTTGCGTATGCATGAAACTAAATTTGTCATTTTGGATTTTCAAAAGTGGGAACAATGAAATAAGAACACCTCAATGGGGCCGAGATGTTAGTCCTCTATGTTGCTAGGACTACCAACCATGATCAAGATAAAGTAAATAAAACAAAGAAAGAAGTAGACAAACCTCAAGAGGGTAGGAGCCTCCAAAGCTTGCTAGTCTTCCACCATATCATCATTGTCATCATCTTCCTCAATAGAAGTGGACTCATCACCACTTCCCTCTTCACTTCCTTGCTCACTTACTTCATCATCCTCTTCTTCTTCTTCACTAGCCTCTTCATCAATGCTATCATCAACAACCTCATCACCGACAACCGCATCGTCACCCCGAATCTCACCCCTAGATGCACTCGGAAAGAAGACTTCCCTATCCGCCCAACTAGGAAAAGGACATGAAGGATCAAGTAGTCCTTGCCTAGCTAAATGAAGGAGGGGTGGATATGGGGCTAAGTCTGCATCTTCTCGATCCTTAAAAGCTTGTTTGTGCATCTCTTGCATAAGTAGAGTCATATAGTCTTTGCTTGCTTCAACACCTTCGGGTTTGAACTCTTGATACTTGAATGGGTAGGGTGGCGTGAGAATGGAGGAGAAGGGCATTTAAATTTCACCCCTTTGTTGACGGATGATGTATTCGGCTTCTTTTGAGAGGGGAAGAAAGTAGTTGGTCCGATGGACACTCAAACGGCATATCTTGGAAGTCAAAGTAAAAGATCTAGCCTCATTGGTGAGCCACCCATATTTGGTGTCAAGAGGGTTATGAGTGACCCACTTGTACTTGTTAATCATAGCATCCATGTCAATGAGATGACCCCCCTTTTTTGCCACATACTTGCTATCCTTGTTGAAATTCAGATCAAAGTACTTAGCCAAAAGAGTGACTAGACCTCCATTTACAATAACGGTGGTGTGTTGCTTCCCACTATCAACATTTAGCCATCTTTCCACCAAAAGCCTTAGAGAATTGTAAGGCTTGATGAATTCCCTTCCAATATTTAAGGCCGACTCAAGAAGAACACAATCGAGCTTGGTAAAGTGGTTAGTGTCTTTTCTTGCAATGATAGTATTCCTGATGACCTTGTACCATACTCTAATGCCCGGATGGTGGACTAATAGAGCGCGACTAGCATGATAGTTCTCAAATTTCCTCCCGGAAATTGCCTCCCAAAGAGGAGCGGGGTCATACTTGTCGGGATTCTTGAAATAACTAGGTGAATCACTAAGACCCAATACTTTACCCAATTCATCAAAGGTGATGTGCCTATTCACATTGGCAAGGCGGAACTCGATGTTTTCTCTAGTCTCTACCTTAGTAACTTTCAAAGAACTCAAGAATTCTAAGGTAAGGGAGGGGTATGTCAATTCTCTTGTAGCAAAAAATTTTCCCAACCCCATGGCTTCAAAGAAGGCTTTCGTTTGTTCAAGGACACCCAATTTGTTCAAGGCATCTTCACATATGAACTTGGTGGATAAGAAGGGATTTTCTAGCATACTTGTCAAATGTATCCCTATGGGAGTTAGAAATGAAAATTACCTCCGGATAGTTTGATAATTGAGCAATTTCCGGAGTTGTTGATGTTGTTGCTTCCAAGGGAGGTTGTTGTTGTTGAACTTCCAAGTTTGAACTAGCTACCACCATAGCCAATAAGGCTTTCTTTGCTTGAAGACACTTTTGTCTTGTTGAGAGTGCCTTTGCCTTAGGTGCCTTTGTTGATCCTTTTGTTCTTGCCATTGATGATTTAACCAAGAAAAGAGTGAAAATCTTCAATTTCCAAGTATACCCAAATCGATTTTAAGATGAAAGGCTTTGCCTTTATAATTTCAAAAATTGACTCAAAGGTTGAAGATTTTGGTGCTTGGTTTGATTTTTGTTGGAAGAGGAGTGATTAATTGTTGTTAAAAGGAAGTTTGGATTTGATTTTGTTGAATTTGGTTGAGGAAATCTTGTTTTGGTGATGGAGAGGATGAGGGTTTTGAGTTTTGGGGTTTATGGGTAGTGTTTTGAATGAAGGAATGAAGAAATGAATGTGGGATGGGGTATTTAAAATACCCGAAAATTTTGAAATAGCAGGGGAAGATGGGCGTCTTTCCTTCGGGACGCTCGGATTCTGCCTGTTTTGGGTTGGGAATTCTCGCCTAAAGACGGGCGTCTTTCAGCAAAGACGCTCGGATTTATCAATTGCGGGACGGGCGTCTTCTAGTGTAGAATACTCAACAATACGGGTGAACATTATTTGCGCACATTTAGTCCCCTAATTGAGCCTATTTTGCATACTTTCATAACATTCCATTGCCATTTTGATGTGCCAAAATGCATGGGTGATGTGATACCAAAATGGCACATTGATACCATCATATTTGATGTGGGTGATGTGAACATTATTTGCGCACATTTAGTCCCCTAATTGAGCCTATTTTGCATACTTTCATAACATTCCATAGCCATTTTATCCGTCAAATGCTTTCTATTTCGCTTTCCTAGTGCATTTCGTATGTTTTGTAGGAAAGAAGATAATAAGGCGGAAATTCCCGTCTTTCGTGCATGTTTGGAAGCTATTTGACGATGTTCGATGGACTAAGAATAAAGAGGAAGAAAGAACTAAAGACCAATCCTACGAGAATAAAAGGGAAGTGAAGGAAAAGGTTCTGAAGCAGAACCCGAGCGGATTTACAGGAAAGACGCCCGTCCAGAACGACAACCCGAGCGTCGAAGCAACAAAGACGCTCAGATTCCCCCACTACAATCCGAGCCGATTCACATGAAGACGCCCATGCACCCCCTCTACAATCCGAGCGTCTTCCCTTCCTGGACGGACGGACCGCGACATCTTCAGCCGAGATGCTCATCTTTCCAAAAAGACCAGCGTTTCCCTGCTTTAAACTCAAAAATGTAATTACTAATTTAGCCTTAGTTAACCTAATGAAGCTCTACTATATATACCCCACTTGTAAATAATCAAAGAAGAGAGCTTTTATGGAGTTTTAGAAGAGGTTAAGCCTCCACATCAGAAATCCTTCTTAGATTAGATTAGGAGTAGATTAGAATATACTACTCTTTAATCTTTCCACAAATCTCACATTAATCTCTCCTTAATTATTGTTCAAGTTTGTTACTTTTGGGTAATTGAAGATTATTGGGTTATTATTAAAGGATTGACAACCCTTCATCAATCAATCAAGTTTTTTCTATTATTCTTTGCTTTATTATTTGGATAATCTCAAGTTTGGTATAATTCCTTTACTCTTTAATCTTTATTGTTCATTTCTTCATTCTATTATCATGTTTATATTTGTTGTGATGATTGACACCATTAATGACATGTTTCCCATGATAATGAGTGAGTAGTCTTTTAGCTAGGATTAGTGGGTAATTAGGGGAAACCAACATGGGATTGATTCATGCTTAAACCAATATGTTCACATGATTAAATTGCTTGCTTGTTGTGATGTCAACTTTATTCACATGTTATGTTTGATGAAATGCTAAGCCTATGAATCCTTTCATTTACAACCATCTCTTATCTATTCAACTTGACTTGTAAGATATAAACCAACTCGAGTCTTGTTAGACCATGCATAGAAGTTGATTAGGAGGAAAGTAAGTCGACTTGTAGGTGTTGTACAATCTAATCTATTCGGCTCCGGGACCCAACTCTTCCTAAGAACCGTAAGATATAAACCAACTCGGTTCCTCCACAACACTAATTGCTTGCTTATAATTGTAAACATGTTTGTATGGTCAAACACCATGAATCCCCTATGACCCCATGATATCCTAGCACTTTTAATCATTTGCTTACATCCTTCCTTTTATTGCTTGTTTCACTATATTATTTGCATTAGTCTAGACACGACTACAGCCCAAACAAATTGTGACGCTAGCATAAATTGAAATAGATAGACTTAGAACCCAAAGCACACCGTCCCATGGATCGACCTTGACTTACCGCTAACTAGTAGTTTGTTGAGTATTATAAATGTGTTTGAATTGATGTGACCCGACGACATCACACATCAAAATGGCGTCGTTGCCGGGGATGGTGCTATTTGATTAAGTTCTTACTTGTTTGTATATTTTGATTTTTCATTCACCTTGAGGAACTTGTTCCTCAAGGATTGTTCTTACCATTTTTGTGTAGTTTCCATGCTTGTAGTTGTTTCCTTGTCTTTGCTATGATGGCTCAAGACTTTACATATGGAGTATGTGGTGGATCTTTTGAGTATGACTATGGGTATGGGGAGTTTGAGAAGCAAGTCAACACAAACCTACCTTACTATTTGTACAAGGAAAATCCTAACCACTACCCCAATTTCTCCCACCAACATCACCTCATGCAATATCCACAACAACCACCCACTTAATACCCACTTCATAATGATTCTCAATTGTTACAATACGACCACTTTCACACCTACCCACAATAAGAAGATGGACCCATTCAAAATATGATTCTCTAAATGATGGGAGATCAACAAAACTTCTTCAAACAAATGCTAGAGGAGAGCCAAGAGAGGGACAATGTTCTTCAAGGCATTGTCACCAAAGGTGAAGAGTTGGAAATTCAAATTTCCCAAATAAAATAAACCCAACTAACTACTCCTCACCATTCTTTGGACATTGATCAAGAATGTGAATTTGAAGTAGTAACTTTTGACATGGAATGGGAAGAGCCAATTTTCTTGAGCTCTTGTGAGTATGAAAGTGTTGTGTTTGATGAGGAAGATTTGAGGTTGAGTAAGCCAAATACTCTTAACCTTTGTGAGTACGAGGGTGTGTCGTTTGATGTGAACATGGAGATGTTGGAGGAAGAAATAAAGAAGAAAAATGAAGCCCCCATTTATGATTCATATGAAGATAGCAACAATGATGATGAGCCTAACGGATGGACTCGTAATATCACCTTGCTTGAGGAGCCTATCCTTGAGACATTTGAGATACCCTATCATGAAGAAGAACGTCCTTCCCCTATTCCTCATGAAGACTACTTGACACCTATCATGGAGCCAATGATTGTTGAAGAGGATATGGTAGAACTTATTCAAAAGGCCAAAGCATCGTACAAAAGCTACTTGGTGAAAAAGCTCAAAGAGAAACTTGCTCGTGAAGCCACTTGTGGAAGTTTGGCACCTACAATGACAACTTCTAAGGAACTCGATCATCAATGCCATGAGAATTCTCCTTCTACTATTGAAGGATTGACAAATTCAAATGCTATCATCATCGCCGAAATTGAAGAAGAAGTTGGTGAGTGGAAGTCTACGGATGAAAATGAATCATACTTCATGCCTAGTGTTGACAAGAATCATGGGCTTGTTTATTGGAAGCATTGGAAAAGCTCTAATGCCGAGGATAAAGCAAAAGAAAGAACATTTTACAAGCTTCCTTGGCCAAATTTCATGTTCAAATGGAGCAACCCATACTTGTGTTTATTTGGAGCTTGTTCACAAGCTTTTGATCTCTTATTAAGAGCCTTGAGCTCTATGGAGAAAAATTCTTACAATTTGAATTAGTTTGGTGGAGTCCTATCTCAAACCACCATTTATAAGATATTTCTTGGATTCCTTACTTTGTATAATATTGCACATTCTTGCATTTGTATTTAATTTCTTGCATGAGAGTAGTGAGAGAGAGAGAGTCTTCTTACATTTTTATTGAGCAAATTTTAGAAAAAGATAAGGAGGAATAACAAATCGGTGAAGGGTATGATTGTGCAAGGAAAAGAAAGAAAAAGAAGAAAAGCAGCCAAAGACGGCCGTCCCGAGGCCTGGACGCCCGTCCAGGGCCCTCCTCACATAACTGGTTGGCACTGTCTCAGAATCCGAGCGGATTCAGAGCAAGACGCCCGTCTTCCCTTCAAGACGCTCGTATTCTCCATGGGACGCCCGTCCTGAATGACACCTGAACCAAAGATTTGAAACGTCCAGGAAATCCGAGCGGATTATTGAAAAGACGCCCGTCCTGAGTAAGACGCCCGTCCCAAAACAAAAGACGCCCGTGTTCTGCCTGCTCCCAAATTTTCTAAGGTCCTGCCTCAAAATCCGCGCGGATTTGAAGGAAGACGCTCGTCTTCTACTGGCACAAGACGCCCGTCCCGCAACTAAGACGCTCGGATTGGGGTCTTTTTCTCGAACAATCCGGCCGGGATCCACCCTTATCCGCTCGGATTCCCCTCTTCTTCTATAAAATCACCCCCTTTCTCCCTCATTTCTTCACCTTATCTAACCCAAAAACACTCATCTCCATCCTCAAAAACACTCCCCTCACATCAAAAGCCAACAAAACCCCCTTTTCCTCAACTTTAAGATGATGAACCTCAACGGCAAGGCTAAGAAGTTGGTTGAATCCACCGGAAGGAAACGCAAGGGATCATCCTCCTCAAATCCGCGAGAGGTAGTGCCACCAAGGAACTTCCGTCCCATCATGAGAGGAGGAATTGAACAACTTGAGTACTTCCAAGAGGTGCTTTTCGAATCTGATGCCCACCGCAAGAACTTTGTCAAATTGCTAGGTAAGAACTATGAACCCACTCAATTCATAGATACTAGGGTGTTGAAAGTCCTTGGGATAAGGTACCACACCGAGATGTTCTTTGATGGCTTAGGAATTGGAAAACTTTTCCATGCCCATGAGGAGACGTACCTTAGTCTCACCCTTGAATTTATTGAGTAGCCTTCGCATTGTCACGAATACTCGAACCAATGTGGGCATGGAGTTTAGGTTGTGAAACCTAGACCATAGTCTTACACTAGATCAATTTGCCCACATATTCGGTCTTGACGTGCCCACCAACTATACCGAAAAACCTGCTGATTTCGATGTGGACCTACTTTGGAGGGCTATTTCCGGGTGGAATTTTACCGGTTTAAAGCAATGTTATACCTTCACCATCCAACATCCGGTGATTCGAATCACCGAGCGCTTTGTGGCCGGTACCATCAATGGGAGGTACGAACAAGATAGGTGTACTCTTATTGATTTAACTTTTCTTGAGTCCTTGAGATACTTACTAGGTTTCATGATTTTTCTCAAGGGACCACCCAACTCAAGACCTTCGTAATGGGTGGTCTAATTACTATTTTGGCCAACTACCTTTGCCCCGGGTTCAACGGCCGTGGGATTTATACTCCTCTTGAGGGGAGGACTTTGATTGATGAGCACACCGTCTTCACCCATCACCGGTGGTGTAACTACACTCAAGAAGCGAGTGTAGAATGGTACACAAAAGGATGCACCTCAATCATCCTTGAGGGTTGGAATATACCGGGCACCGACCCAAGATTGAGCCCATATTCGCCTCCACCAAGCTACCTCCTTGATATCCAAATTCTCGACAATCCACCTCAAAGGGAAGAGCCGCCCCGCCAACAACAAGTACCTAGTGGGGTACCGGCAAGGCCTACTCGCCATACCCCGGGATTAAATTGCTTAGTGGGTAACTAAGGGAAACCAATATGGGATTGATTCATGCTTAATCCAATATGTTCATATGATTAAATTGCTTTCTTGTTATGATGTCAAATTTATGCACATGTTATGTTTGATGAAATGCTAAGCCTATGAATCCTTGCATTTACAACCATCTCTTATCTATTCAACTTGACTTGTAAGATATAAACCAACTCGAGTCTTGTTAGACCATGCATAGAAGTTGATTAGGAGGAAAGTAAGTCGACTTGTAGGTGTTGTACAATCTAATCGATTTGGCTCCGGGACCCAACTCTTCCTAAGAACCGTAAGATATAAACCAACTCGGTTCCTCCACAACATTAATTGCTTGCTTATAATTGTAAACATGTTCGTATGATCAACACCATGAATCCCCTATGACCCCATGATATCCTAGCACTTTTCATCATTTGTTTACATCCTTCCTTTTATTGCTTGTTTTACTTTATTGCTTTTATTAGTCTAGAACACAACTACAAACCCAAATCAATTGTGACACTAGCATAAATTGAGATAGATAGACTTAGAACCCAAAGCACACCGTCCCATGGATCGACCTCGACTTACCGCTAACTAGTAGTTTGTTGAGTATTATAAATGTGTTTGATTGGATGTGACCCGACGACATCACCTATCAAATTGATGGTATCAATGTGAGCACTAAGTTGAGCACCCAATTGAGTAATGAAGTCCACTTCATGCTTTCCTCCTCTAGTAGCCTTGCGAGGTATACTATATTGTGAGTTATGGACCGCCATTTCCTCAATTTTGTTCCAATTTTGATTGTCATCAACTTCGGTGAACATTCCATTTGATCCCATGTTGAGAATGTTCCTTGAATCTTCATAAAGACCGTTCCAAAATTGTTGTACCAAGAACCACTCGCTAAGTCTATGGTGAGGACATGAGCGACAAATTCCTTTGAATCGCTCCCAAGCTTCATACAAAGATTCTTCATCCCTTTGCTTAAAGCCCGTAATTTGAGCTCTTAGCATGTTAGTCTTTTCCGGTGGATAGAACTTTTTGTAGAAAGCTAGAGCCAACTTCTTCCAAGAATCAATTCCGAGAGTAGCTTTATCAAGGCCTTTCAACCATTGTTTCGCGGTGAAAATTAGAGAAAAAGAAAATAAGACCCATCAAATTTGGTCTTGAGTTACACCGGTTTAAGAAATCGCATCACAATAGTCACAAAAGGTCTCCATAAGAGAGTGAGGGTCTTCACTAGGCATCCCCCCAAATTGGCTTCTTTCGACTAATTGAATAAATGCGGATTTGGCAATAAAATTTCCGGTTAGATGTTGTGGTGTGGGAGTACCATTGGGTAGGTTCTCCTTGGTGGGTACGGAATGTGATGAAAACTTAGGCATTGTGGGTTGATTTTGTGTTGGATTTTGTGTTGGGTTCTCCTCACCTTCTCTTGTAAAAGGGTTGATGAACTCAATAGTATTTGGTTGAATGTCTACAACCTCACCAATACCTCTCAAAGTTCTCCTAGCAAGTCTTCTATCGGTTGTCAAAGTTCTTTCTTAGATTGATGAACACACGACCAACAATTCTCACATATCCCATGCATCCATCATCCATGTCCTACCACATTCACTTGTTCATTTGTTCCCCTACATTCACTTTGGTCATGTCCCAAAGTTCCACAATTCTCACATATCCCACTAGGGATTGATGAAGATGTCGTCATGGCATTAACATGATGCTTTGGTGATATTGAGGCTTATTCAAGTCTAGCCATAGCCTTTTCAAACTTCAAATTGATGGTATCAATGTGAGCACTAAGTTGAGCACCCAATTGAGTAATGGAGTCCACTTCATGCTTTCCTCCCCTAGTAGCCTTGCGAGGTCTACTATATTGTGAGTTATGGACCGCCATTTCCTCAATTTTGTTCCAAGTTTGATTGTCATCAACTTCGGTGAACATTCCATTTGATCCCATGCTGAGAATGTTCCTTGAATCTTCATAAAGACCGTTCCAAAATTGTTGTACCAAGAACCACTCGCTAAGTCCATGGTGAGGACATGAGCGACAAATTCCTTTGAATCGCTCCCAAGCTTCATACAAAGATTCTTCATCCCTTTGCTTAAAGCCCGTAATTTGAGCTCTTAGCATGTTAGTCTTTTCCGGTGGATAGAACTTTTTGTAGAAAGCTAGAGCCAACTTCTTCCAAGAATCAATTCCGAGAGTAGCCTTATCAAGGCCTTTCAACCATTGTTTCGCGGTGCCAATTAGAGAAAAAGGAAATAAGACCTATCGAATTTGGTCTTCAGTTACACCGGTTTGAGAAATCGCATCACAATAGTCACAAAAAGTCTCCATATGAGAGTGAGGGTCTTCACTAGGCATCCCCCCAAATTGGCTTCTTTCGACTAATTGGATAAATGCGGATTTGGCAATAATGATTTGAGGTTAGATGTTGTGGTGTGGGAGTACCATTGGATAGGTTCTCCTCGGTGGGTACGGAATGTGATGAAAACTTAGGCATTGTGGGTTGATTTTGTGCTGGATTTTGTTTTGATTTTGTGTGGGACGGTGTGCTTTGGGTTCTAAGTCTATCTATTTCAATTTATGCTAGCGTCACAATTTGTTTGGGTTGTAGTCGTGTCTAGACTAATTCAAATAATATAGTGAAACAAGCAATAAAAGGAAGGATGTAAGCAAATGATTAAAAGTGCTAGGATATCATGGGGTCATAGGGGATTCATGGTGTTTGACCATACAAACATGTTTACAATTATAAGCAAGCAATTAGTGTTGTGGAGGAACCGAGTTGGTTTATATCTTACGGTTCTTAGGAAGAGTTGGGTCCCGGAGCCGAATCGATTAGATTGTACAACACCTACAAGTCGACTTACTTTCCTCCTAATCAACTTCTATGCATGGTCTAACAAGACTCGAGTTGGTTTATATATTACAAGTCAAGTTGAATAGATAAGAGATGGTTGTAAATGCAAGGATTCATAGGCTTAGCATTTCATCAAACATAACATGTGCATAAAGTCTACATCACAACAAGCAAGAAATTTAATCATGTGAACATATTGGTTTAAGCATGAATCAATCCCATGTTGGTTTCCCCTAATTACCCACTAATCCTAGCTAAAAGACTACTCACTCATTATCATGGGAAACATGTCATTAATGGTGTTAATCATCACAACAAGTATAAACATGATAATAGAATGAAGAAATGAACAATTAAGATTAAAGAGTAAAGGAATTATACCAAACTTGAGATGAACCAAATAATAAAGCAAAGAATAATAGAAGAAACTTGATTGATTGATGAAGGGTTGTCAATCCTTCAATAATAACTCAATAATCTTCAATTACCCAAAATTAACAAACTTAAACAATAATTAAGGAGAGATTAATGTGAGATTTGTGGAAAGATTAAAGAGTAGTCTATTCTAATCTACTCCTAATCTAATCTAAGAAGGATTTCTAATGTGGAGGCTTAACCTCATCTAAAACTCCATAAAAGCTCTCTTCTTTGATTATTTACAAGTGGGGTATATATAGTAGAGCTTCATTAGGTTAACTAAGGCTAAATTAGTAATTATATTTTTGAGTTTAAAGCAGGGAAACGCTGGTCTTTTTGGAAAGATGAGCATCTCGGCTGAAGATGTTGCGGTCCGTCCGTCCAGGAAGGGAAGACGCTCGGATTCATGAGGTGGTGCACGGGTGTCTTTATGTGAATTCGCTCGGATTGTAGTGGGGGAATCCGAGCGTCTTTGCTACTGGGACGCTCGGGTTGTCGTTCTGGACGGGCGTCTTGCCTGCAAACCCGCTCGGGTTCTGTGACAGAATCCTTTTTCTTCACTTTATTTTTATTCTCGCAGGATTGGTCTTTAGTTCTTGCTTCCTCTTTATTCTTAGTCCATCAAACATCATCAAATAGCTTCCAAACATGCACGAAAGACGGGAATTTCTGCCTTATTATCTTCTTTCCTACAAAACATACGAAATGCACTAGGAAAGCGAAATAGAAAGCATTTGACGGATAAAATGGCTATGGAATGTTATGAAAGTATACAAAATAGGCTCAATTAGGGGACTAAATGAGCTCAAATAATGGGCACATCAGAATGACAAACCAGTTTTCAGGTAGTCGACATCGACCCCTCCTTCAACATGCTTCTAGGACGCCCCTCGATTCACACCGTCAAAGCCATTACATCAACCCTTCACCAGAAAATTAGGGTCCCTTTTAACGGGAAGACGATCACAATAACCGCTTCCCCAATCAAAGCCGTCATGAAAAAGGGAATAGCCTCCCAAGCCATTGAGGAGGACGACAGCGAAATGTGGGGATTCCAAGCTGTGAATGCCTTAACTGATGAATCAACACCTTTTGATTGTGACCCATTTGCCAACCTAACAGTCAACCGCATTCTAATGCGCCGGGGTTATTTCCCAGGTCTACCCCTCAATCCGCTGAACAGCACCTTACCTCCTTTGAAACAGGCTAAGGTCCCCAACATCCTATTTGGGCTAGGCTATGAACCTACCAACGAAGACATCTAGGAGATGAACCTCCTAGTAAGGAAGCGCAAAAAGCACGGAGTTATTCTCCGTCCCTATCATTTGACCCTTAATGGATACTTTGTTCCCCGAGGGAGAGTCTAAGCTCTACCATGGCTTTCTTGAGTCGATCTATGATTCTGTGGCCAAGGTCAGACACCCAGGTGTAGAAGTCTTTCAAGACTGCTACTTCATCCCCGACGACACCAAAGCTGCATCAACCAAATCTGAGTCGACCACATGCCTCGACGGACAAGCTGTCACTCTCCTCTGCAGAGAAGACAACTTCAAACACCTCGCCTATGAGGACATCATCAATATTGCTCTAAAGGACAACCAGTTTGCCCCACCGCCTTAATCTCTGATACTAACCCAGAGAAAGCTACACAAGGCTGGAGGAAAAATGTCAAGTTGACCGATCGTCAAGGCCGCATTCTCAAGATTACAACTGGAGAAGGCCCTATGTTCAAAGAGGGAAGTGAAGAAGAACCTGAGTCTGAGTCGGAGTCAGAGTCAGAGTCTGTCTTAGCTCCTAGCACTCCTGATGTCCCAGTAAGAGTCCCCTTCCCACTGTTTTATCAGAAATTTGTGGCTGCTTCAGAGGCCGAGTCAACTAGGGTCATCCCCACTCCCATGGAAGGTGACAACCTGGAGCTTGTTCCAGGGGCCACCTCCTCTGTTGTGTCGCCTCTGACTGCCCATGAGATGTCTGTCCTATCTGAGCTTTTCACTCGTCTCAATTTAACTGCAATGCAATTCTGAACGACTACGAGGAATTTGACTTGAGTGACTACCCACCTCACCTAGCCAAGGAACTTGACAAACGGGAAACTAGGACCCCCATCATTGAGGAGACCGAACCTATTAACGTAGGGACCGATAACACACCTCAAGAACTTAGAATAGGGACAACCCTTGACCCCTCAGAAAGACAACAATTCATTTACCTCCTACACGAATACAAGGACGTATTCGCCTGGTCCTACAAAGACATGCCCGGGATCGACAGGGAGATTGCGGAGCACAGGATACCCATTAAACCCGGAGATAAGCCCGTAAAGCAAAAGTTGCGCCGAATGCGCCCTGAATGGGCCTTGAAAATCAAGGAAGAAGTGGATAAACAGTTTAAGGCTGGGTTCATAAAAGTGTCTGAATACTCTGACTAGGTGGCTAACATCGTGCATGTGCTTAAAAAAGATGGAAGAATTCGGGTTTCCGTCGACTTCAGGGATTTGAACCAAGCAAGTCCAAAGGATGACTTCCCTTTGCCACATGTTGACATCCTGGTGGACAATACGGCTGAGCATGCCCTCCTATCATTCATGGACGGGTATGCTGGGTACAACCAGATCAAAATGGCTAAGGAAGACATGCACAAAACTGCATTCACTACACAGTGGGGTACATACTGCTAAACGGTCATGCCCTTCGGCCTCATCAACGCCAGAGCAACCTATCAAAGAACCGCTACCACTCTCCTACATGATATGATGCACAAGGAGGTAGAGGTATATGTTGATGACATGATCGTCAAATCAAAAGAACAGGACGACCACATCAGCGCCCTTCGAAAGTTCTTCGCTCGTCTGCGGAAATACAACATTAGACTAAATCCTCATAAATATGCAGTCGGGGTCACCTCCGGAAAAATCCTGGGACACGTCGTCAGCAAAAGAGGCATTGAGATTGACCCAACCAAAATCAAAGCCCTTCAACAAATGCCTCGGCCTAAGAACGAGAAGCAGATCCGGGGATTTCTCGGTCAGGTTCAATACACCAGCCGCTTCATAGCCAAGCTCACCATGATTTGTGAACCAATCTTCAAGAAGCTTCGCGCCTCCGATCACATCGATTGGGACGACGATTGTCGAAAGGCCTTCGACTGGATAAAGGAAATTCTATCCAAACCTCCTGTCCTCATGCCACCTCAACAAGGAATTCCCTTATCCCAATACCTGACTATCACAGACACAGCTATGGGAGTAATGCTAGCACAAACAGTCGACGGCGAAGAACGAGCCATCTACTACATCAGCAAAAAGTTCATCGACTATGGAAAAGGTACACCCAACTGGAAAAGACATGCCTTTCCATATTATAGTCAACAAAGAAGCTGTGGCACTACATGCTCAGCTACAAGGTTCACATCTACTCCAAGATGGACCCGGTCAAATACATCTTCGAAAAACCCGTACTAAACGGAAGGTTGTCTAGATGGACACTCATGCTATCCGAATTTGATCTCAAGTTCGTGCCCCACAAGGTTATCAAGGGAAGGGCGGTCGCCGATTTCCTAGCAGAAAATCCCTTTAACTAGGATCCAACGACCGACACATGGTCACTTCCTGACGAAGACATCCTTTGTGCCGACTTCGATGCATGGGACCTATACTTCGATGGTGCATCTAATCTGAGAAGCTTCAGGGTAGGAATCCTTCTAATATCACCAGAGGGAGAACATGTTCCGATCTCAGTCAAACTAGACTTCGCCGTCACCAACAATGCCGCCGAATATGAAGCATGCCTCATCGGCCAACAAGCCGCCATAACACTTGGCATCAAGAGAATGAGGGTCCACGGCGATTCCTCGCTCATCATCAATCAGGTGTCCGGATCATGGAAAATCTGAAGCGACAGCTTAGCACCCTACCGAGCAAAAATCAATCAAGAGGCCGAGTTCTTCGACCAAGTCGACTACTTCCACTTGCCACGAGAGGAAAATTAATTTGCAGATGCCCTGGCAAAACTTGCCGCACTCGTCAACATACCTGACGACGTGACATCGATGTCCCTATGTGTCGAGAAAAGGAACGAGCCAGCTCACATTTGCGCCATCAACAACGACGAGGAAAACCATGATGAACCCTGGTACCAAGCCATCCTCAACTACAAAACCAAAAACGAATTCCCTCCCAACTCTGAAACAAGAGGACAAAGACCCATCCGTTTACTTGCATCACAATTCGTGATAAACCAAGAACAACTATACAAAAGAACACCCCAAGGGATTCTCCTCCTTTGCATTCACCATCACAAAGCGAAAAAGGTCATGATAGAAGTCCACGACGAATAATATGGCCCTCACATGAGCGCAATGATGCTGATCAGAAAAATCATGTGGTTAGGCTACTACTGGACCACCATGGAAGCCGATTGTCGCAACTACGTCAAACATTGCCACAATTGCCAAATCTTCGCCAACATACAACACATACCAATGTCCCTCTTATACACCATGACATCACCCTGGCCTTTCTCGACCTGGGGCGTCAACATCATCGGGAAATTCAACCTGATATGCGCTAAAGGCCATTGCTTCGTCCTTGTCGCCATCGATTACTTCACCAAATGGGTGGAAGCACAGTCCTATGAAGTTTTGACCACAAAACAAGTAGCCAAGTTCATCCAGAACAACATCATCTGCAGATATGGGGTACCCCATGAAATCATCAGTGATCAAGGCTCTCACTTCCGGGCTGAAACATAAGCCTTGCTGGACAAATACAAGATCAAACGACATCGATCATCTCCCTACCGTCCCCAAACCAACGGAGCGGTGGAGGCAGCCAACAAAACTCTTGTCACCATCATCAAGAAGATGCAAGATAATTACCGCGATTGGCCGAGCAAACTCCCATTCGCTCTCTGAGGATACCGAACCTCCATCCGAACACCGACAGGTGCCACACCCTTTTACCTAGCATACGGTATGGAGGCGGTTCAGCCAGTAGAGTTAGAGGTCCCATCTCTACGCATCCTACTGGAAAGTCAAGTCCTTAAGGCGGAATAGACCCGTCGAAGGTTCGAACAACTCAAGCTTCTAGACGAATGGTGGCTCAACACCCTACACAACGTCCAGCTATACCAATGACGTCTACAACGGGCATTCAACAAAAAGGTTAAACCCAGGAACATCAAGGAAGGAGACTGGGTCCTCAAGTCGGTTCGAGCACCATTACCCATCGATCCGAGGGGGAAATTAAAACCGAATTAGGTCGGCCCGTACCTGGTCAAGAAAATACTTTCGGGGGGCGCAGTGAGACTGAGTGACCTAGACGGGGAGGATTTTACAAACCCGACTAACCTAGACCAACTCAAGAAATACTACCCTTGAACCTTAGCAGCCAACAACCTCGCCCTAGTTTTACAACTAACGACCACCTTGTCCCTTAAAGTCAAGTTCCTCAACGCGTTCTAATTTGAAATTGCATGTTTTATCGAGTCTAAGTTGCGGCACCTTGCCCGTTTCGAATGCTCTTTAATCTGTCAAAGGCAACATCCATTTGCACTCAAACCAAAACACCTGAACTACGAGCATGGTTTGATTTCACCTTTTCAGGTGGATACGTAGGCAGTCCTCCCTTCAATAAGAAGGATACAACCAAAAAACCCAAATAAATCCATAAAAAAATCCCAAACTACGATCTAGTTTGATTTCGCAAACACGCCAATACGTAGGCAGTCTTTTCTTACACAAGAAGGATACAACCATCCCCCTAATAAAAAAAAAGATCCCCCTAATCAAAAAAACATCACCCATATCAAATTCAAAAAAAAAACATCACCCATATCAAAGAGAGAGGGAATAAAATTCCCTTTCTCACAAAAATACAAAAAAGAAGCCTTTCTCCCTTCCCACAAAAATCCCATTTCCCAAGTGCAATGATTAGGATAATTCAAGTCGAATTACCTTTATAAAATGGATGGAAAAAACAAGAGTTCACAACTCTTTTAACACAAGAAATCCTCTTATTTAGTTAATAATGAGAAGGATTACAAATTCAACAACAAATAAAACTTGGCAAATCTACAACTTGTCAAAGCTAGAGTGTCGGCTAAGACAACTCACATAGTAAAACTAGCACAAAACACACAAGACATAGCTACTATAACATAATAAAAATCACAACACTAATACAACATAATAATGGAATAGGTAATGGAGATCTTCATTCCTCCACTCTACCTTTGCCTTTTCCCTCGAGATACATCTTCCCCTTGTTTTTCTTGTTGGCCCGCCTAGCATGAACTTCCTCTTCGGAACGGATCCTCAACGGATCTACAACGGAAACGGCCTCCGGTCTCTGGCATGACCCCATACTCGGTCCAAGACGAGCCCACACGCGGCCCACTACCTCCTTTCTCCTCTTTGGTGGCCTCATCACGTCCGGGCAAACACCATCAACAAAATCGTCAAAGAAGGCACGGTTGGCCTTGCCACCCTCTTTATACTTCAAATCAACAACCTCGTCCTTACGAGACTTGGACCTCTCCCAAAAGGTTTGAGCTCTTGACCACTTGACATAAGCGGGAGTCACCCATGTCGTGGCAACGGGGTTTGGTACCTTCCAAAGCGGCCGAGTGGCCAACCACCTTTCGAAGACCTCTACAAGCTCGGAGTTTCGAAAAGCGCTCTCTTGGACAAGGGTATCTTGAGCGGGCACCTTTTGTTGACGCCCTATTTGCCTCATGAGCCTTTCGAGATAAATGAAGGAAGAAACCTTCAAACCCACCACCATAAAAGAGCAAGAACTAGCAATCGGAGCAGGCAACCCCGTGAAGGACCTCAAGAGCCACCATGGCACCACCCACCGGATGTGAGGACCACCCTCCTCCACCAATCTCGAGGTCCAATAGGCCTCGCTGGATGCAAAACTATCCGAGTACAATTTCTTCCTCATAGTAAGGTGACGGAAGGAATAAGAAGAAGAATCGGCCGGAGGCTCTACATACCTTAGCCTCTCCAATAGCCATACTTGGAGGATCCTTGGAGATCCAAACGAGGGAGCTTCTCCACAAGTGCCCTTCTTGTCCAAAGCTTGAATGATCTCGACAAGTACCAACCATGATGGATCTCTACCATGCTCTATTTGCTCTACCACATGCACAAGGGTCATGCTATCATAGCATTTTGGCCCCTCCTTCTTCAAGGCATCAACAAAGAGGTATGCATGTACTAGGCAAAGAGCAAGAGCCCTTCTCCTAGCCACCTCCGAGACATTGACATCTAACCGGTTTGAGAAAATGTTGATAAGAGCCAACATATCCACACCATGAGGAGCAAGGAGAAAGTTGACTTGGCTTGTCGAAAAACCGAACATTGAACGGAATTTCTCCTTATAATACAACCGAGTCGGGGGAAGCACCGGAACACAACCTGGCTACCCACCAATGGCACCTACTTCTTCGGCAAGAGGACAAATTTCGCCTTTCGGGAAAACGAAAACATGATGTTTCGAATCCCAAAACCGAGAGCATGCTTCAAGAAATGAGGATTGCACCTTGACTTGACGAAGCACCAACAATTGACTAACTCCCATAACAACGAGTTGATATTTCTCGAGTGGTGACAAATCCCGACACCAATGCCGCAACCTATTCTCGAAAGCATCCATGAATAATTTTGTGGAAGAAGAAGAAAGGTTTTTGTAGAGATGTTTTTCGTGTTTCGGATGATGAAACAATGAAGCACAAACGTCCCTGTTTATACAAAACAATCAGCCCCTTTTTTCCGAAAAAAGGGGAAGCTGACTTATATCGCCGGTATACTCGCGCCTCTTCGAGCTATTCCACAGGATTCCCGCCTTGAATTGTCCCTTTCAAGTTGTGTTTCTTCCTGACACCTCAAACCTCCCGCCACAGGACTCGCGCCTCCTCGGGCCTACCCAGGATGTTTTGTGTTTTCTCACACTCACATTTCCTTATTTTTGTGTTTTACGAAATCCGACACGGTTTCCATTGACGCAGCTTTAAACATACGGTTTCTTCTCTTCTTTTTTTAAGGGTGAAGGGCTAGTCTCCCTGATTCCGACGGATCGTTTCCATGTAGGTCGAAATTCCGAAAATTTTTCACATTTTACACAAAAATCGAAAATTGATAACACGACGTTAGTTTTCTTCAAAATTTCAACCTCCCGCAAATCTGAGTCTTGTTCTCACAAAAATCAAATACACTCGCAAAAATCTCTTTTAAAAAAAATTCACCCATGACGGTTTGAGTTTTAATTTTTTCGAGTTACAAATCAATTTTCAGCAACATTCGATGCAATTTAATTCAAAATATGAGTTAATTACTTGAAATTTTCAAATCAATTTCTTTTTTAAGAATCCAAACGTGACGACATGTCGCGGAATTCTCAAAACGTCAATTTAAATTTCAATTTTAACTTCGAGTCATCGTGGTTAATTTTGTTTTCAATCAAACGTTTTTTACGTGTTTACATATATGCGTACGTGCTATCTGTTGCATGTTTTCTACCCTAACGATGCAGGAACTAGTGCGAAGAAAAGGGGAACTAACAGCCGACAGCGCTTCTCCGAAACACAACACAAAAAAGCCAAAAAACACAAATAAACCACAATCCAAAAACACGTATATACAAACCGCCTCACGCAAAATGTAAATGTGTACAAACAAGAGTCCAAGACACGGACAAACAACTACGACTACTCAGCACCTCCCATCGGACCAGTCCCGGTCTCATGAGGAGTCGCGGCCAAGGCAGACACCACCTCCTGCGCGGGCCCCCTCTCTGGAGAACTCTCCAACATTTCGTACTCCATCGCGACGCGAAGCTCCTCCGCCACAGCCAACTGTGCCCTGAGAGAGGTAATCTCCGCGTCTCTGCTCCGCAACCCGTCCTGTGACGCTTCAACTCCTGGTCTTGACTGGTGATCCCTAAGCCCTGGGCCTCAATCGTCGACCTGGTTGTGTCCAACTCAGCACGGATCCGAGCAAGCTCTGCCGGATCCGCAGCACCCTGCAAAACACAATACATATCATTAAGATCTAAAAACGTGAAATGTAACACAAAAATACACAAAAAAATAACCTACAAAAAGTACCTGTGCGAGCCTAGACTCCCTTGCAGCCAGGTCACCAGCAAGCGCCCTCTACCGTTTAGCCATCCGCCACAAAGCCTGATGACTAGCAGTCGACACCTACAACCATAAAGGTCCTTCAATACAACGCAAGGCAAAACACACAAATAAAGAGAAGTATTCAAATCAGAAACTCACCCTCAAAACAGTCAACCTCTACTCCATGCCAGCATCGGTCACCTCAATGACCGCAGGTTCTGGCAGGTGCAGCTGTAGCTCCTCTCCCCCTGGCCCCTGAAAGGTGGTCTCTACCGGGAAAACTGGAGGATGGGTCCTCATTAACGCATCGACCCCCTACAATTTGGGTCCACATCGAAGGTAACAAACCCTTCTATCAAAGGAGACAATGAAAATAAAGAACAGGGGAAAACAAACCTCGATCGGGTACCAGGCAAGCCTCGACAGCCGGAAGGTGTCATAGTCGGCCTCCCGCAACAACAGCTCCTCACCTCCCTGACCGTGAAGGTGCTCCTCAACCTCGTCGGGTGTCGACTCCTGGAACAACACCTTAGGCGGATCGACCGGTACAACGAAGGTCTCATTAAAGCACTGACGAGCTAAACGCTCGCCTAGGTACCAAACCGGCTCGATCGCCATCTCAAGGTACAGGCGCTGGGAGCTGCGAGGTTGCAAACGCTCCCTGACAGCGGTCGGCACGTCTGTGTAGTGCTCCCAAGACCAACCGACAAACTGCGCTCAAAAAAGGCCTAATCAACTAACTGAGGTATTTCTAAGCTACCTAGTCATCTTATCTCTATTTGTTTCTACAAAACAAAAGGGGTAAGAGACAACCACTTATGTCAGCAACTAGAAGGGCGTTCACCCGACGCCTGCAGTTCTCATAAGTCGACTTAGTCGACTTCCTCCTAGCCACCATCCAGGCTCTCGCGGTAGGGTAGGCCGAAGGAACGCCACCAGTAGTCCCCGGGCGCAGAAGGATGAAGTAAGCGTACAACGAAGCCTATAACAAAACACAGCAAACGCAAATCAGCCAATTTTTCAAAAATTGCCAAAATCAAACCACAAATCAAAATCAAAATCAAAATCAAACTCAACAAAAAACTACAAAAACGCTTGTACCTCCAAGATGAGGTCGGGACCAACCAAAGTAGGAGAACTACCATCCCCCATCACCTCCGTATGCACCGCAGTGTGCAAGTACCGGGTAAAACTCGCCAGAGCCAGCGTAACCCAGTCAAACTGACCCAAAGTGTCGAGGTCAGCAAGAAGAGGAAGTACCTTGGTCGACAAGCGCTCACCCTTGTCACCAAAGTACGTGGTACCCAAGAAATAGCACAACCACAACCGCACCTCCTGCGCGTCAGCCCTAGCCTCAGCCTCCGGACTCGCCAACGGTGCCGGAGCGTAGCCCACCGCTCTCCCCCTGAAGTGATTCCTCATATATTAGTTCGCGATCAAGTAAGGAGTGATGTCAGAGGGTTCGAGCAAAGCACTGCCGATCAAACGAGTAACCACAGGGGAAGACACTCTCTCTGGCATCTCCGGGAACTCAACAGGCGTCTTGCCACAGGGGAGGCCCGATATCATGGCGAAGTCCTCTAAGGTCACACCGACCTCCCCAAATTCCATGTAGGACGACGACGTCGTGTCCCAGTAGCGGTCTAACATGGCACGGATAAGACACGGGTTCGACCTAATCGAGGCCCTGTGAAAATCCCGCCAAGCAGCCACCAACGGCCCCAAAGCCGACCTCTCTATCAACGCCCTCGTACCGGCTCGGAGAACGACGTAGAAACCCAGACAAATAGAGAATCCTGAGAAAGTCCTCATGGTACCAATGTCCTGGAATCAAAAAAACAAACAACGTCAGAACACCTATTTAGGTCTGAAATGTCAAAAATTACGAAAACTCGACAAAACGGTAAAACTTACCAGGCCCTCGTGTGCACGGTTTGAGAGGTGGGTGTCTAGCCGGAGCAACAGCTGGTTACCGTCAAAACCCTCAGCCCAAGCAGGCACCGCCCGCAGGTTCATCCCCGCGGGGCTGTAACCCGTCTAACCTCCCAACCCGCGACATG
Source organism: Silene latifolia (assembly GCF_048544455.1). NCBI lineage: Eukaryota > Viridiplantae > Streptophyta > Magnoliopsida > Caryophyllales > Caryophyllaceae > Silene > Silene latifolia. The sequence goes on along the minus strand of NC_133536.1, from coordinate 159,836,184 downwards.
AGCGTCGTCCTCAACCGTCTCTGCCCTCCGTCTCTTCAGTCGACGAGACACCACACGACGGGGAGGAGGCCTCTCGACGACCCTAGCGACGTTCTGCAACTCCCGTCTGGTCGGCCGAGGACCCCTCCTCCTAACAACCCTCCTCTCGGAGGTACAAGCCTCAGACCCTGTCTGGGCCCTCCCGACACCAGCAGCCTCAACAACGGGCTCCTCCCGAGCCCCAGCGGCTCCCTCAGCACCAACAACCCCAACAACGGGCCCCTCACGAACCTCAGCGGCTCCCTCAGCCCTGGTAGCCTCCTCGGCGGGCTCCTCCTCCTCGGAAGCGTCCTCTACTACCACCTTAGGTGCGCTAGCCGGAGTACTAGTCGGCCCAGTCCCAAACAGTTCCTCCAAGGTCTCAGCAATGGACCCGCTAGGCCCCGAACACTCCCCTGCAATCAAAGAACAAGCAGAAAAACATCAGCCGAAATTTCGGCATTACGACGACACAAAATGGACAAGTCCAAAAAAAAAAAACCCTGTAAAACAAAACAAGGGCAATCCTGCCCAAACCAGCCAAACAAAAACAACAAAAACCGCACAATAAAACGACTCGCCCTTCTTTTCAAGCAAAAGACGAGTTAAAACAACAACAACAAAACGGCACCTCAAGACCCACACAAGGTCCACCAACAACCAAAAACATATTCCCGACACTACGGGGTATTTTCCACGGCTCGAAAAAGGCAGTTTTACCCCAATTTGAACACAAACAGGTCAAAATCTCAAAATACGACCACAACAAAACAACGTGATTTTTTTATCACGTCTCAAAGCGACCTAAACTACTAGTAAGGTCCATTTCAAGACAAACTGACTTAATTTGAGCTCAAAATAACGCTCCCTATCACCAAACATAAGACCGCTTCAAAAGCGAAAATTCTAGTTTTGCCCACAATACCCTAACAAAGGTTCAATATGGCAAACACGGTCTTCCCCGACTATAATACAACCTAGTGGGGCACACAACTCAACCAAACAAACTTGACTTTGTGAAATAAGACGGTCTTACCGTCTCATTCGCGTTTTTCGAATATAAGGAGCGGGAACGGGGACCAAAATGCAAACTAAAAGCACCCCTATACTACTAAACAGGTTTATAACCTAATGCAATCATCAATTTCACTCGAAAATGGCTTAATCAAAAACGCCCAATTCGATTTTGAGGGTTTAGGGTTTCGACCTAATTCAATTAACAAAAAGACAAACGAATTCAAATGGATTTAAGAGGATTTACATACCTTGAGATGACATGATTGATGAGGACACGAAAGCAAACAAGAAATGAGGTCGAAAATGGCGTCTTTCTTTGTTTCGGGTTTTTGTGTTTGACGAAGACGAAGTGAGAATGGGGAGCAGCCTGTTCTCGCGTCTTTTCTATAAAAATAGGGAAGCTCCCTTCTATCGCCAAAGGGCTCGCGCCTCAATGGGGTGTTCCTTTGCTTTGTTCAACGAAATTTTGGGCTTTAGCCCGATTTGTGGGATTTATCTGTATGCATCCCTTTAAATATAAGGACTATAACGAATATATCATGATGAATGCTAGTCATAAAATTAAATTACATAAACAAAAGGGTAAAGAGACTTAGAAATAACCTTCGGTCCTAGGTAATTCGGCCTATGAACAATATCGCAATGATATTCTCCTATCAGTTGCACCGAAGATGCTCCGAGAAATACCCCTCAAAATTGCTAGAATGAGATCCCCAATTTTATGTAAATATTAAGGTTTTTGTGTGATTTTCTGATGAGAGAAATGATGAGCAAAACTAGGTTAAAATTAGGTTAGAAAAAAAATGATCTCCCCATCCCTTATAAAACCGAGTATAAGGTGTAATAGGGTAGATATTTTCCTTCCAAAATTTCGGCCCATATACCGAAATTAATAAGGAGTATAATTTCCTTATTTTCGGTTATTCCAAAAATGTATAAAATGTGTTAAATATAAATTGTCATCTAGTGAGGATCGAACTCATGACCTCTTGGTTTGAGTACCCTCACTATTACCACTATGACACATTCATCTTGTTGATATTAAATATAACCGATTACATTTAATTACGAATTAACATATTAATTCATCCAAGCTAACATTACATACATTTAATTAAATATAACTTATTATATTCAATTTACGAATTGATGATTAATTGTCTCAACTAATATTATTTAATCTTCATTAAATAATTGTCTCATCAACACATTGACTAACTGTTTAGTCATATAAGGCATCAATGTGATTATATTTCTATAACCACATTTCTCAAACACATCCTATAGGTGTGACCTTTATGGACCCGTTGATCACCGCCATCTGTATGATAATAACGTCAAACTTTCTAGCAAGTCAACCGTTATTAGGTAATCGTTAATCAACTGATTAAAATACGAAGTATACCCTTGTGAACCTGTAAGAGATTTACAAATGTTATCACACTAATTTGTGGAGGACACAAGCTCCAACAAACTCCCACTTGTCCTCACAAGTGTATGTGCGATAACCGATTCTCATATCCTAAAATTTCTCCCACTCAATGTAAAACAATTTGCAAATCTGTATTCACAAAGGTCGTATTTTACAAGCGATCATTATCAAGAGTGGTTTCCCCGACTAGAGAGTAACTTAACTGATAAACGAATCATCATTCGAGCATGGCCATGCATTTCAGTTACTACTCCTCGAGTGGCCCTGAGAAATAACTATACCTGATAAAGGTTGGATATTTTCCTCAACTCGAATCCTGCCGATGTAAGCACAGTATGAAATGACCCAGAAAAAATCTACTTAGCCTCCAGTTATGGCAGACCGTGAGGAAGAAACCAAAGTCACCAAAAAACTGCCTTAATCTTAAGAGACAGTCGATAGTCAAAAGAATCGACTCTAGGAACACAATGGATGTCCTATCCACGACCTGGCACCGAATGTTTTTAAACATTTAGGACTCCATTACGTTCTCAAAAAAATTTGTCCTACGAGTTATCATTATAATCTCGCATCTGTGATCGATCAGTCAACCGTTTGACTTATGGCTCGTTGAACCCACCATCAATCGACTACACAATATAATAGCCAGAGTTATCAGCTCATTTAGGCGATTACGGACCAAAACAAATATAATGTAATTCAGTTCACTTTGTGGCATTCAATGTTGTCAGTACAATCCACATGAAAAACAAAATATTATAAAACCGATGAAGTTATAAATAGTATATGAAAAAGATAACGTGTCGAATTCATAATCAACTACTATAACTCAGGTACACATTTAATTCTCATAAAAATAACGTGCCCTCCATGCTTATCATATTTCAATGGCTCAGTAGTAGAATATGCTACAACTTCCTATTTGGAACTATTCCAGCTGACCGCAGCACCATTAAGAGTAAGAACGAATCTAGACTGATATTTCTAATCATCTCGATCCGTTTGGAAGCTAGCATCTGTGTAACCGATTGCGCATAGCTTAGTATCTCTTCCATAAGTCAATACCCAATCCTTAGTCCTCTGTAGGTACATGGATTCTTTTGGTACCGACTCGTCGTACTCAATACATATGCCACGTCTGGACGTGTGCATATCATGGCATACATGATTGATCCTATAGCTGATGCATAAGGAACACGACTCATGCGCTCAACCCCTTCAGGCGTCGTGGGTGACTGAGACTTGCTCAACTGCATCCCAGACGTCATTGGAAGGTTCCCCTTCTTGGAGTTGGTCATGCTGAACTTCTCAAGAATTTTATCCAAATAAGACTCCTGACTAAGTGATAACGTCCGTCGTGCTCTATCTCGGTAGATACGGATTCCCAAAATGTGTTGTGCCTCACCCAGATCTTTCATCTGGAAATGGTTCTTCAACCATTCTTTAACCGAAGATAGGAGAGGAATTTCATTCCCAATCAGGAGTATGTCATCGACATACAATATCAAGAATACAATCTTGCTCCCACTCGACTTGATATATAAGCATGGTTCTTCGACCGATCGAGTGAAACCATACTCTTTTATCACCTGGTCGAAACGATGATTCTAACTACGAGAAGCTTGCTTAAGTCCATAAATGGAGCGCTTAAGCTTCCATACTTTCTTAGGATGTTCAGGATCTATGAAACCTTCGGGTTGCACCATGTACAACTCTTCCTCCAAATAACCGTTTAAGAAGGCGGTTTTCACATCCATTTCCCAAATTTCATAATCATGAAAGGCGGCAATCGCTAAGATTATCCGAATGGAATGTAGCATGACTACAGGTGCAAAAATCTCATCATAATGCAATCCGTACATTTGAGTGAAACCTTTTGCCACTAGTCGTGCCTTATAGGTATCTGGTTGCGCGTCTACAGAACGCTTTATTTTGTAAAGCCATTTGCACTGTAGAGGTTTTATCTTATTAGGTAAATCAACTAGATCCCATCCGTCATTCTCATACATGGAGTCCGTCTCGGATTGCATGGCTTCGAGCCATAGCTTTGAGTCGGAACAGGCCATAGCACCTTTGTAGGTAGCGGGTACATTACTCTCTAGGAGTAAAACGTCATTCTCCTCGACCATACCAATGTATCTGTCCGGAGGATGAGAGACTCTACCCGACCTCCTAGGTTCCTCAGGAATATTAACCGTATCATCAGTTGGAGGAACAACTTTCTCCATATGTTGCTCGGTTGTTGGTTCTTGAATCTCCGACAGCTCGAAGGTTCTATTACTTGTCTTGTTCTCAAGAAATTCTTTCTCTAAGAACGTCGCACTAGCCGCAACAAAAACTCGATGTTCGGTAGGCGAATAGAAGTAATGACCAAATGTTCCTTTTGGATAACCTATAAAGTATGTCTTGACCGATCACGGGCCGAGCTTATCCTCGTGTCTCCACTTGACATAAGCCTTGCAGCCCCAGACCCGAATAAAGGACAAGTTAGGGACCGTTCCCTTCCACATTTCATATGGAGTCATGTCGACAGCTTTAGTCGGACTTCGGTTAAGAATAAGAGCAGCTGACAAAAGAGAAAAACCCCATAATGAATCAGGCACTACTGTGTGAGTCATCATGGATCGAACCATATCAAGTAAGATTCGATTTCTCCGTTCGGACACACCATTTAATTGAGGTGTTCCAGGTGGAGTTAACTGCAAAACGATTCCACAGTCTTTAAAGTGTTGATCAAACTCATTTGAAAGATATTCGCCACCCCGATCTGAAAGGAGTGCTTTAACCTTTCTACCTAGTTGGTTTTCAACCTTGTTCTGGTACTCCTTGAATTTCTCAAAGGACTCACTTTTATGCTTCATTAAGTAGACATATCCGTATCTACTCAAATCGTCCGTGAAAGTGATAAAATATCTATAGCCATCTCTAGCGGTAATTGACATAGGTCCACAAACATCAGTATGTATGAGTCCTAATAGGTCATTAGCGCGCATTCCAACACCTTTGACGGAAATTCGAGTCATTTTGCCAATGAGACATGATTCACACGTGCCATATGTAGAAAATTCGAATGCGGGAATAGTCCCATTATCGACGAGTTTCTTTACGCATTTCTCATTTATGTGTCCCATTCGACAATGCCATAGATAGGTTTGATCTTTGTCACCAACCTTTAATTTCTTATTATTCATGTCTAATACTTCCGTGGTTTGATCTAAGATGTAAATTCCATTCATGGAAACTGCTTTGCCATAAATCATTTCATTGAAAGAGAAAATACAGCTGATGCGTGTCTAATATATGATGTTTTGCACCTCATTTCACACGCATTTCAGAGCTCAATTGAGTAGTTTATGCTACTATTTCCCTTGTTTCGTGTATTTCTTCCTTTTCTTGTGATTTTGTAGTAATATGAAGATTTCAGTGGAAAATAAGCCGAATCCGTCCTTACATACTTAGCATTGCATTTGACATGGATTATTGACTCGAGGAATCAGCTTGGTGCGCATTTTAAGGCCTAAAGATAGCAAAAGCAAGGGTGCGTACGAGTTTAACAAGCAAAGAAGCATTTCACGATATTGCAGCCTCGTTCAGATGGCTATATCTCGAGTTATGTAGCAGATAATCAAGTGATTCCAATTGGAGGTGAAAGCTTATCCTCTTAGCTTTCCAACGCCACGTAGAACTCCTGATTTGACCAAGTAACAAAGAAATGGCAGCTGTTTTAAGATCGGTGCGCTATTTGTAGGAATCGTCGAATGCATTGCATTCAAAGCACCTTTGGTCGATCGACTGGACATAGTGGTCGATCGACCACTCCACGGGTCTGACGCAAAATAAAAGATTGAGAATTACAAAGCCCATTGTGATTAGGTTTAGGAATAAAGGTTACGCAGGATTATTTCTATATAATGTATCCTTAGTTTTCAGAATAAGCATTCAGTTTTGATCATCAAGTTCTACGGATACATTAGTTTAGATTATTTCCATTAATAAAGTCTCTAGTTTCGCATTCGGTTTTCGATCTTCTCTTTTCAATTCCTTTACACGGTATCCTCTGTTCCTTTATTCAGTTTTACTGCTTTCCTTCGTAGTATAAGAATTGCTAGGTTAGATCTCCCGAAGCCAAATTTATCGTTTTATGTTAATTGTTCACTTTATTAATTCAAGTAAGAATTCGTTAGCTTTAGTTGTTGATTTTGTTGCTTCCATTATTTCTAGTATGAGTAGCTAAGTACCCTTCGCTAAGATGTAGGGGATCTATGGCGTAGATGGCATTAGAATAGGTGACCTCGCATTAGGGCTTGGTCAATCGACTGGCTTAACCAGTCGGTCGACTGAGCCGGTTGGTCGATCGACTGGGATAGCTGGGCGATCGACTGACCTCGCGCCTGGTTTTGCTTTGTTTGTTTCGTTAAGAGCTTTATCTTTCAATGAGACCGAGAGGAGACTTGATAGATGCTTAAACTTGACCATCCCGTAGATCGAGAGATAGGAATGAGATATAATTAACGAATTAAAACGACTAAGTTGCTAAGATCGAGAGATAACGTGATTTAGTTTGCATTAGGAATCATTAATCAAGAACGAGCGTTAGTATTAATGAGACTTAGGGATTAGTAGCATAGGCCGAGAGGTAGTTACTATTTGACATGGACCGAGAGGACTTGTTTTCCCCATCCTTCGCGACCGTATTTCGAAGTTACCTAGGATTATGTGCCATCGCAGCTATAGTGAACCGACCGTCTTAGCATTTCTTTTATCATTGTTTACCGTCCCTTGCAATCTTTATTTATTTATTTATTTAATTTATGTCATTAGATTTAGATTCAATTCTTATCAAAACCCCCACAATTGTTACCGTTAGACTAAAATATATAACAACTATTATCTTCCTACCTCCCTGTGGATCGACCCTTACTACCGCTTGCTAGTTGTAGTTTGGTATTATAAATATTATTTTTGGTACTCACTTCGACAGGTATCAAATTTTGGCGCCGTTGCCACGGAGGCAGCGCTAGTTTAGTTGTTTTTAATTTTAGTCTGTTTTTCGCCTCAAGGGAAGACTGAGTACCTTGAGGCAGTTCTTACCGTCTTCTTTAGTGTTGTTTTGTTAGGTCCTACAGGTCCTATCTGCAGTACTTCAGAAGGGTGCACCCATGTTCCATTCTCAGGAGCAACATGTGCTGTTTTGTGGGAGATGCGGCGGAACGGGACACACATCTGAGGCATGCGGGCACCCTAAGGAGAAGATGTTTGCTTTTCATCAACTCCAGCTCGACAATTCATATAACTACGCTCCTACTTCACCGCATCAACCATATGTGCCTCTTCATGAAGCCCCACCACCTTCCACTCCGTCACAGCAAGAGTTGAAAAACGAAGTTGCAGAGTTGACGAGTCTAGTGCAGCTGCTTATGGTGGAGGTACAGAAAAGCAATGCGGCGAATCAGACCTTAATCACGAAGCTGATATCTCAGATTGCCACATTAGACAAGAATGCAGCTGAGATACCAAGTCAATTTCACTCTCTGAATCAGCGTATTGAAACCGTACATGCAATGACGCTGAGGAGCGGGTGTGCTCTCGATGGACCTGAGGAAGTTGTTGAAAAAGGGAAGAAGAAAAAGGGCGAGAAAAAGACGATCAACAGTAATCACGGTCGATCGACCACATCACCCAGTCGATCGACCAGACCGCGAAAAGAAACAGCTACTGTTCCTGTGGAAGTCAGTCGATCGACTGACATACATGGTCGATCGACTGACTGCGCTGCTGATGATGAGCCATTTCGTCCTCCAATGCCAGATAATGCCGGTATGAGAGACCTAGAGGAGAGGGCTAAGTTACCTTTGCAAGCCCCATATCCGGAGAGGGTGGTACCAACGAAAGATGAGGTATACTTTGAAAAATTTAAAAATGCCATTCATGGTCTTAATGTGCAAATACCTTTTCTTGAGTTGGTAAATCAAGTTCCCGCTTACATGAAATTCATGAAACAACTTTTAAATAAGAAGCGGAAACTTGATAGGGTCGAGTCTGTTAATTTAACTGAAGAATCTAGCTCTTATTTGACTCGCACTGCTCCACACAAGTTAGCTGACCCGGGTAGCTTTTCAGTCCCTTGTAATATTGGTACCTTCTCAATTGAGAAGGCATTATGTGACTTAGGAGCCAGCATTAGTGTTATGCCTTTGAGTCTAGCTAGGAAATTGAAATTGATTAGGTTTGCAGTTACTAGCATGACGGTACAGATGGCTGATCGTTCTGCGGTCCAGCCTATAGGTGTCTTAGAAGACATTCCTGTGCAAATAGGAAAGTTTTTCTTCCCTCTTGACTTCGTTGTACTAGACATACCCGAGGATGCCCATATCCCTATCATTTTGGGTAGACCCTTTCTGCACACTGCTGGTGCAGTTATAGATGTTGGCTCAGGGACACTGACCTTTAAAGTAGGGAAGCAGTCCATTAGTTTTGCTCAGACTTATAGGAAGAAAGATGCTATGTGTCCTGTGACTTGTAATGCGATTTCTACTCGAAAGTCTGATGTTGTCATTATTGACACTCCTACTCCCTTGCCTGTACCTATTCCTGTTATAACACCTCCGCCCCAGATTGGGAGCAAATTGGAGGAAGATTCTTCTGTTTGGAATATTGCAGGAACCGGTTTGGGGAAGGAAGAATCGCTGGTTGCTCCAGCTGTGAAGGAACCTATTGTTCAGAGAGGCGGTTTGGGATGTCTTAGCTATGCAACTGATGAGAAGCCAAATGAGGAACCCAAGAAGAAGGAGCCAGTCAAAATTTCGGAGTCGGATCTTGAGTGTGAAGAGCTAGAAGATGATGGCCATGCTTGGGAAGATGCTAGAGATGATCCATTGAGTATTCCAGTCGGAGTAGAGTGGAGTCCAGCTTCTGAGATGAGCACTGCGGAAGCTACTTCATGTAGACAGAAGCCTTGGTCGGAGATTTTCCGCAGTTTCCGCTGATCTATTCGTTTTTAGACTTTTTAAAGACTATTTATTGCTTTTAGACTATTTATTGTTTTTTCGTGTGCGCGAGACTTCGCTCTTTAATTTGGTTTTCTTAGGATTTAAAGACCTTTAGACTTTACATTTGGGTTTTGCGCAATTTTGGGCGCGTTGTTATGTGCTTTTGCAGGTATAAAGACCATATTAGCTCTCTTTATTGAGCTAATTAGACGAAATCAGAAAGTTACAGCAGTTATTTCAGTCGATCGACTGGCCTGTGTGGTCGATCGACTGAGCTGCGCATCTCAGGAGCTACTGTTCCTGTTCATCCTGGTCGATCGACTGGGTAAGGTGGTCGATCGACCACCCAGAGCTGCTGTACCTGTTTTCGATCATTCCCCTGCTGTGTCTGGTCGATTTGCGGAGTTAAGGGAGTATTCCCTTCACTTTATTCTCCGCTTAATTTCTGATTTCTTCTGTTTTTCTTATTCTTGCACATAATTTTGCGCTGCAACATTGTTTTCTCGGTTTTCTGCGTGGTATTTGTTTGTCTTTCAGGTACTTATTGGTAGCACTGCTGGCTACTGAAACCTCCTAGCTCACGCTGGTTTGGGGAGGTTTCCTTTTTGCTGCGCTTAAAGTCTTGTGAGTTCCCGATTTTCACTTCATGTCTTATTTCTTTATTTTCTCGCAAATTCCCGTTCTCCATTTTTCTTCATTACATGATTTTGCACAATGGGGACATTGTGCGATTTGGTTTGGGGAAGGGTTTTTGCGTCGCATTTCATTTGCTTGCATTCACGTTTACATTATTGCCTTGCATTGTTTATCTCTTTACATATATACCAAAATACGAAAAAAAAATTGAAAAATTTCAAAAAATTCCAAAAAAATGCACGTTTATTTTAGCATATAGGTCGAGTCGGAACGGTAGTATTTCAATGATGACATTGCACTTGCAGCTGTTTATGCTTAAGCCTTGCTAATTGACATGTTATTAGTAGAATCATATATATGCATAGTTTACGAGTTTTCGTTAAATTTCTTGCTGAACTTGAGACTTGACTTAGATTTTTGGCAAACTACATTATATTCTGAGATTTAGAGCTTAGAACTGGTGTCATTCATGACCAGTTTATCTAGGATTGTGAGTAGTACTCCATATGAGACATGTTACATTAATTTGCATAAATATGAACTTAATCTGCTTAATACCTGTATGCATTCGGTTTGTGGTTTGTTGACACATGTGGTAGAGGTTTCCCTTTATTCATTTTACCCGTGAGCCCCTCATAGCCAAATTTAGCCTTTTGTCCCTTAACTACATTCTTTTTTTTAGCCTGCCTTTGTCAAGCTAGTAGTTTTAGTTTTTGGGAATATGTTTATTGCGGTTTTGTTATATGCTCTCATTGAGATGATGTTGGAAAAAGAATGAAGGAGGAAAAAGAATTGAGAAAGTTGAAAAGAAAAAGAAATAGAAAAGAAAAGAAGAAGAAAAAAATGATTCGAAAAAGAAAAAAGTGTGCTGTACTGAAGAGGGTGGTCGATCGACTGCTCCCTATGGTCGATCGACTGCAGCCCGAGAAAAAGAAAGAAAAATCACATGTTTCAATTATTATGATTTGGTGATTTTCACTCCCATGTTATCATCTATATTCTTTGGGGAGTTGACTTTTATGGAAGTTGCGAGATTTGTGCTTGATAATTAGCACCGGGTTTTATTGTTGATTTTGAGCAAGAAGTTGGATGTTGTCATATGGTATTGTTTAGGTACTAGCTTGATCACCTATACCTCCACATTCCCATAAATGTGTTGCCTCTTCTTACCCATTTCCTCACATATCCATATCTACCTCGGCATGTGTCATGGTCATTTGTTTGGTTGGAATGCGTATGTACGGTTGTAGAGATTACTTTCATATTAGATTGCAGGCATGTTTTCATAGGTCGTAGTTAGGTGAGAGTCTTTACAAATTTTACTTCTTTCTATCTTTTACATATATTCACCTTGTACTTATTTGAGTGTTTTGAGCGACCCGTGAGAGTCCAATTTGATAAGTCTCTACAGTTGATGGTTCAGCGAATTTTTAAACGACATCATAACTCGTTTGCATGACTCACCTTGCTAATTGATTGTTAGTTATTGCATTAAATTGGTTTAGGCTTGACAGTTTGCATTTCGCTCTGAGATTGAACTCGTTCCATTAGGTTTTAGGATCGAGTCTAGTTCTTGCTTGGGGACAAGCAAGGGTTTGGTTTGGGGAAGTTTGATGCGTGTCTAATATATGATGTTTTGCACCTCATTTCACACGCATTTCAGAGCTCAATTGAGTAGTTTATGCTACTATTTCCCTTGTTTCGTGTATTTCTTCCTTTTCTTGTGATTTTGAAGGAATATGAAGATTTCAGTGGAAAATAAGCCGAATCCGTCCTTACATACTTAGCATTGCATTTGACATGGATTATTGACTCGAGAAATCAGCTTGGTGCGCGTTTCAAGGCCTAAAGATAGCAAAAGCAAGGGTGCGTACGAGTTTAACAAGCAAAGAAGCATTTCACGATATTGCAGCCTCGTTCAGATGGCTATATCACGAGTTATAGAGCAGATAATCAAGTGATTCCAATTGGAGGTGAAAGCATATCTTCTTAGCTTTCCAACGCCACGTAGAACGCCTGATTTGACCAAGTAACGAAGAAATGGCAGCTGTTTTAAGATCAGTGCGCGCTGCAGGAATCGTCAGAATGCAATTCTGTTCAGCAACTTTGGTCGATCGACTGGACATAGTGGTCGATCGACCACTCCACGGGTCTGACGCAAAATAAAAGATCGAGAATTCCAAAGCCCATTGTGATTAGGTTTAGGAATAAAGGTTACGCAGGATTATTTCTATATAATGTATCCTTAGTTTTCAGAATAAGCATTCAGTTTTGATCATCAAGTTCTACAGATACATTAGTTTAGATTATTTCCATTAATAAAGTCTCTAGTTTCGCATTCGGTTTTCGATCTTCTCTTTTCAATTCCTTTACACGGTATCCTCTGTTCCTTTATTCAGTTTTACTGCTTTCCTTCGTAGTATAAGAATTGCTAGGTTAGATCTCCCGAAGCCAAATTTATCGTTTTATGTTAATTGTTCATTTTATTAATTCAAGTATGAATTCGTTAGCTTTAATTGTTCATTTTGTTGCTTCCATTATTTCTAGTATGAGTAGCTAAGTACCCTTCGCTAAGATGTAGGGGATCTATGGCGTAGATGGCATTAGAATAGGTGACCTCGCATTAGGGCTTGGTCGATCGACTGGCTTAACCAGTCGGTCGACTGAGCCGTTGGTCGATCGACTGGGATAGCTGGTCGATCGACTGACCTCGCGCCTGGTTTTGCTTTGTTTGTTTCGTTAAGACCTTTATCTTTCAATGAGACCGAGAGGAGATTTGATAGATGCTTAAACTTGACCATCCCGTAGATCGAGAGATAGGATTGGGCAATAATTAACGAATTAAAACGACTAAGTTGCTAAGATCGAAAGATAACGTGATTTAGTTTGCATTAGGAATCATTAATCAAGAACGAGAGTTAGTATTAATGAGACTTAGGGATTAGTAGCATAGGCCGAGAGGTAGTTACTATTTGACATGGACCGAGAGGACTTGTTTTCCCCATCCTTCGCGACCGTATTTCGAAGTTACCTAGGATTATGTGCCATCGCAGCTATAGTGAACCGACCGTCTTAGCATTTCTTTTATCATTGTTTACCGTCCCTTGCAATCTTTATTTATTTATTTAATTTATGTCATTAGATTTAGATTCAATTCTTATCAAAACCCCCACAATTGTTACCGTTAGACTAAAATATATAGCAACTATTATCTCCCTACCTCCCTGCGGATCGACCCTTACTACCGCTTGCTAGTTGTAGTTTGGTATTATAAATATTATTTTTGGTACTCACTTCGACAGGTATCAACAGCTATTATCCTTTATTGAAAATGCAAAACCGTCTTTAACAAGTACGGAAACTGAAATAATGTTCTTAGACAAACTGGGTACATAGGAACAGTTATTTAAAAATAACTCAAAACCACTAGGGAGTTGGATTACATATGTTCCCTTCGAGACAGCAGCAACTCGTGCTCCATTCCCGACTCGCAGGTCCACATCACCTTTTTCGAGAGGTATGTTGTTCTTTAGGCCCTGCAAATGATTACACAGATGAGAACCACAACCAGTATCAAGTACCCAAGTTCCGAAACTTGCATGGTTAATCTCAATCATATGAATATAAGATGACATACCAACAGGAACGACGCTGCCTGCTATGATGTCCTCACGGTACACGGGACAGTTCCTCCTCCAATGTCCAGTCTTATGACAATGGTGGCACTCAATGTCACCGCCCTTGCTCTTTGCCTTGCCCTGTGAGCCACTAGTCTCATCGGGCCCACTCTTACCGTTTCCTGGCTTCTTGAATTTTGGCTTACCTACAGTTAGGTCGCCTGGAGCTTTGCCCTTACCTTTACCCTTGTTGCAAATCGTGAGAACATCCTGCTTCATACTCCCACTCAATTTCATATCCTTCTCGGTCTGTACGAGAAGGGAGTGTAGCTCATGAGGACTCTTTTTCAAGTCATTCATGTAGTAGTTCGCCCTGAAAAGGGCAAAACCATCATGAAGAGAATGAAGCATTCAGTCAATGACAATGCTCTCACTGATTTTGCAATCAAGTGCCTCCAGCTTCTCAACATTCTCAATCATGTGAAGAATGTGTGGGCTAACCGGTTGGCCCTGGTGGAGTTTCGCATCAAAGAAGCGACAGGTATGCTCATATGTAACGATTCTCGGTGCTTTTGAGAACTCGTTAGTGAGCGTGGTGAAAATCTTGTTCCCACCTTAGGCAATGAAGAGTCTCTACAAATTGGTTTCCATTGCAAGGATGAGTACGTTCTTTATCGCACCCGCTTCCATAACGAAGTCACTATAAGCGAGTGACTCGTTGACTCCTGCATTGGGGCCTGGGTTTACCGGTATTGGCTCAGTTAAGTACCTGAGCTTACCGTCAGCAATGGCAGCATTCCGTAGTGCTGCCTCCCAGTCCGCAAAGTTGGACCTGTCGTTTTTCAGACGTGTGAACTGATTCATTTGGTTCATGAATATTTGCAGCCACGACTCGCGTCCAAGTGTGGCACTAGGCATTTGGATTGCGTTATTTCCAGACATTTTGTTGTAACAGTATTATCATAATAAACGTGTTCTACACTGCGAAAAGAAGAATAAATAATAAGCATGTGCATCAATTTTAATTTAAGTCTAATGATCTAATGTCATAACGCGAACACTCAAAACATTTATACAATTGACCTTCCTCAAGAATTATATAAATGATCCCAAGACTCAATTATCTGTAAATTGATAAGCTAACCTTTTAGCTAATTCTACCGTTAGAATTCGTGGTCGATAAATTTCTGTAAATTCTATCTTTAGTCCATCATAATCACGAGAAACTCTTTAGACTATGATGTTGAGGTAAACTAAGTCAACACAACTACTTACCCAACGTAGAAGGGGTCATATTATGCCTACCGACGAAGAAGGGATTCATAGTTGTTTGCCCTTATAAAGACTAATCTCAATTTCCGTTTTAGAGGAAGATCCCATCAACTTTATTTTAATTCATTTTAAGTGAACTAATATCTAGCATGCGAGAATGAATAAACTAAGGTGATGGCTTAATAAGTCTGTGTCATCTGTATGTCCATGAAAACTAACATACAACCTATATGAGCCAATTTTCATGCATTTTAGTAGTAGGTGGTTTGGTTTTAGGCGGAATATGATGCATAAACTATCATGTGAATGAAAAGCAATAGGAATGAAAAACGTAAAAGCAATAATAAAGTCCTAGTGTGGCCTATCCTATCAAAATGAACATTAAATACAAGTTTGGAATCCATCCTTGGACCAGAGAAGCTTGTCTCGATGTTCCATATTGATCCATGTAGCGGGAGTGAGCTCCAATCTCCATCTTTAGTTTTCTTCGAAAAATTACAATAAATAAATTTACATAATAAACCTATTTATTACATTCTAATTTCAAAACCCAAAACTAAAGGAAAAATAAAGAAGATTCGAGATCTCATTATTACATAAAAAAATTATATTTCCTTCATTACGAAAACATAATTTGACTAAGGCCACACTAAGTATTACAAATTACAACCGATTGCAAAATACGTAAATTAAATTCATTCAACGATTCATTCAACAAAAATAAAATGCATCAACTAAAATAAATTAAACATACAAGACATAATTCTTTAATTATGTAGATTAATTTTCCAAACCACCTATTTAAAATCAAATTAACTGACAATTCCTCAATTAATCACATTGATTTCAAACTTGATTCATATTAAACTTGTAATATGAATTTAATCCATCAATATTTTAAACTGCTTTAAAATAAATAGGTATCTTCGAATTGTGAACCGTTTCACAACAATTAATCATACATTGTAAAGGTAATGTATAATTAATATTGGCCAAAACAAACAAAAACAAAATCTTTTTTTTTATAAGTCTCGGCTAAAACAAGGAAAAATAAAACAAGCCTTTTTTTTCGGCAATAACAGCAAGAACCAAAAAAAAACAGCCCGTTTCATATATTGTACACGGTTTTATCTGTAAAAACCGAAACAAGACAAAAAATTTTTTTTTTTTTTAAATCTGTCCACTGTGAACAGTAACCACATGAACAGTAACAGAAAAAAAAAAAATCTTTTCTCGGATGCTTTTCAAATTGGCATAAACAAAACAGTCGCAAAAAAACTTAATCGGTTTTTCAGGAGAAACCGAAAGAAAAAAAAAACAGAAAATAATTTTTTTTTCCATAATACTGTTCATCCGTAAACAGTAACGTAAACGAAAAAAAAAATTCCACGGCTCAAAAAAATTATCAATTCGGCAAAACCGATTTCCATTTACATCTCGATTTAATAAATCGAAACATCTACAAATTATCATATTATTATCTTAACTGATTAAAAACAACAATATGAAAATCAAATGAAAATATAGCATCAAAAAACAAGAACAAACCGGATGCATAAAAAAAATTCAATCGGCATAAAAAAAAAAAAAATCCAGCCGTGTAGTTTTTTTTTTTTTTTCAATTCATAAACCCTTTGTACAATTCATTTTATGAAAATCATCCAAATTATAATTCGTGGCCTTGGCTCTGATACCACTTGTGGGATTTATCTGTATGCATCCCTTTAAATATAAGGACTATAACGAATATATCATGATGAATGTTAGTCATAAAATTAAATTACATAAACAAAAGGGTAAAGAGAATTAGAACTAACCTTCGGTCCTAGCTAATTCGGCCTATAAACAATATCGCAATGATATTCTCCTATCAGTTGCACCCAAGATGCTCTGAGAAATACCCCTCAAAATTGCTAGAATGAGATCCTCAATTTTCTGTAAATATTAGGGTTTTTGTGTGATTTTCTGATGAGAGAAATGATGAGCAAAACTAGGTTAAAATTAGGTTAGAAAAAAAATGATCTCCCCATCCCTTATAAAACCGAGTATAAGGTGTAATAGGGTAGATATTTTCCTTCCAAATTTTCGGCCCATATACCGAAATTAATAAGGAGTATAATTTCCTTATTTTCGGTTATTCCAAAAATGTATAAAATGTGTTAAATATAAATTGTCATCTAGTGAGGATAGAACCCATGACCTCTTGGTTTGAGTACCCTCACTATTACCACTATGACACATTCATCTTGTTGATATTAAATATAACCGATTACATTTAATTACGAATTAACATATTAATTCATCCAAGCTAACATTACATACATTTAATTAAATATAACTTATTATATTCAATTTACGAATTGACAGTTAATTCGTCTCAACTAATATTATTTAATCTTCATTAAATAATTGTCTCATCAACACATTGACTAACTGTCTAGTCATATAAGGCATCAATGTGATTATATTTCTATAACCACATTTCTCAAACACATCCTATAGGTGTGACCTTTAGGGACCAGTTGATCACCGCCATCTGTATGATAATAACGTCAAACTTTCTAGCAAGCCAACCAGTATTAGGTAATCGTTAATCAACTGATTAAAATACGAAGTATACCCTTGTGAACCTGTAAGAGATTTACAAATGTTATCACACTAATTTGTGGAGGACACAAGCTCCAACACAATTTCCCACACAAACTTCAAATTTCAACGACGGTAATAAAAACCGTCATTTCAAAGACAATAATAATGAAATTCAAAATTCACTATTTCCTCAAATTTTCAACGGCGGCAATAAAAACCGTCATTTCAAAATATAATAATAGTGAAATTCAAAATTCACTATTTCTTCAGATGTCAACGACGACAATAAGAAATCGTCGGTTCAAACGCAAAATAGTGAAACTCCAATTCGCTGTTTTCAAAATTTTGATTGCGGCATTAAAGGCCCCCATCTGTCAAAATATATATATAGCAGGATTCAAACCCGCTATTCTCACAAATTTTTCAACTAACATTCATCAACCTCAAATCGTGGGAAGACGAAATTAGAGTCATACTCCCCAAACACATATCAAACGACAGAATACGCATCTGTCCTTTTTCTACAAAGCCGACGGCAATAAAAATCGATGTCTCTCTTCGAGATTCAAAAACTCACCGCTGACCACGGGGGCCAGGCTCACAAACTTATCCCTTTCCGGCACCACAAACATTCAATACAAACACCAAGATTCCCCAACTGGATATCGAGGGCTTCCTCACGAAGCCCGCTAATTCGAATAACTTCCCGAAATATGCCCATCCAACATGGCTATTTCCCCACGATCGATCAATCGGCATTCAACATGGATGGCGAGCCTTACAATGCACATTCGACATGGCTGGCGAGCCTTACAACGCACATTCAACATGGCTGGCGAGCCCCTTTCATATATGCACCTCGGCTGGTGAGTCCCTTTCATATACGCACCGCGGCTGGTGAGCCCCTTTAATATACGATTCACGGCTGGCGAGCCCCTTTCATATACGCACCACGGCTAGCGAGCCCCTTTCATATAAGCACCGTGGCTGGCGAGCCTCTTTCATATACGCACAGCGGCTGGCGAGCCCCTTCATATCCGCCACACAGCTGGCGAGCCTTTGTCCGAAAACAAGAAACAGCACAAGGACATATCCCGAAGATGCCTTAGATATGACTCCTTCTTATGACTGGCGAGCCTTTGTACGTAGTCTAACGGACTTTAAACGACCCGCACGGATAGTCGACACAGTTTAAACTGTTCCCGACGACTGAACTGGGGGCTCTACTTTGACTTTTGCTCTACTTTGATTGAACTGGGGGCTCTACTTTGACTTTTGCTTTGTCCAAGCCTCAGTCAAAGTGGGGGCTCTGTAGATACCCAGTATCTGTTGAGTCTCTAACAAACATCCAATGATTATCGGACTACAACATACGTAGGAATCAAAAACCGACTCAAAATTCAAATCCCGACTCCAACAACAAGTCAAACCGAGTCAAACACAAAAAATAAACCTTTCAAATGCTTCCATGTTAAGATTTTCCAGAATCCTAAATGGTCAAGTACAAATCAAATTCTTCCAAATCCTAAGATAGAATAAATCATGATTACACTTGCGTGATAGCGACAAGACAACCGAAGACGTGCGAAATGGCTCGCGCCTCTTTGAGCAGCCCATGCAGCCACATCGCTCAAAACACACACAACCACCCATTTTCCTATAAATACCCCTCAAATTCCACCATTTGATAGTTACGCGAGTGTCCGCCCCTTCATTTCTCCCTTAAATTTCTAGACTCGACTTCTCAAGTCACCAACCGACACGTGTTTACGACCTACCGATCGTAAACACAAGCCTTACACATTGTTTGGTACCGTCATCGTGCATTAAATCACTTGACCGACCATCTCGACCGCTAAACCATCACAAAACTTAAAAAGCACTCTTTTACTTGCTAAAACGGTTTTCAAACCGAGTTTTCCGGCCAAACAAGTTGATACACTTTCGTCGGTTTCTCGTCTCAAGCCTAGCATGTAAGTATGAGGGTGTAAAAATCTTTTTTCATCATGTTCTTCATATGTTTCATGACTATAACATGCTAAATCATGCATAACATGGTCCAAAACATGGGATGAATGAGCCAAAACCGGATTTTTTGTTGAGGCAGAGGCTACTTATGTATCATATAGGCTCGCGCCTAAAGCACCCCCTTACCTTAAATCCAAACCGTGTTTGGTCTCTTCCTCTCTTTTATTTTTATTTCATATTTGTAATCGGTTTTTACCATTTCGAATATTTTAAATCATTTTTCTTATGACAAGTTTTTAACCATGAAACATTAATCATCCTTGGTTCCTAATACCATGATGGTTTAATCAGTGTTTCGGTGATAATATTTGGTTAATTACATTAGAAAAGGTATTTTAAAACCTTTTATTTCATTTCTTTACATTTTGAAGGGTATTTTAAAGCCTTTCCCATTTCTTTGCATTTTCAAAACAAATGTATTAGTCACCAACACAAAGTCATCCTTGGTTCTACATACCATGTCGGATTTTAACCCGAGTACGATGATGAACGTTGACTAATTACAAGCAAATGAACTTAAAACAATTAGTTCATAATCATTTTCAAAACTATTCATGTCAAGCTTGCAAAACCGAACCCGACATCGAATATTGTCAAAACAATGACGATTATTCAAGTCTCTTTCTTCAAATCAACACAAAAGCGGCCTAAACGGTCTTTTCAAATCAAGACGGGTTCATACACCCATTTTTCAATACATTTTACAAACTTCTTTCAATGGCCAGAAGGCGTCTTTCGTCATCTCCTGACCCGCGCCTAAACAGGCCGCTTACTTTTCCATTTTCAAACCAGGGCAGACCCATTTGCATCGCCAACAGGCTCGCGCCTCTTATGGCTACCTGATGCATAATCTGTTTCCCTTCCAGCATTCTTCCAGGACGATCCCAACTTCGGTTAACCCGAATACAGGACGGATCAGATGACGAATCTGCTCATTTTACCCCACATTTGCAAAATGTCTTACCAAGACAAATGGATCACGTTATGCACCATGAGCCTAATTTGGTAAATGGATGTTTAATTTCCGTCGTGCATAAAAATCAACATTAAATCCAACTCGACATCAAATACTTGATATTTGGATTAAATCAACTGACATAAAAAGCTCACATGATAGGTTCAAACTAGTGGATGCGCGCGCATTCATGCATTTACCCGTTTTATCAATTTTTGCATTTAACCAACCAAGATCGATTAGTAGAGGTCGCTACCGCGGGCGGGATTGGGTGTCCGATTAAAGGGCTTCCCAATTCGTACCTTCACCTCTTACTCAGAAACTTTAGATAGTGGACGACCTTATCCAGGGTGTACAAGAGTCATTCTAAAGATAGGATGCCAAAGAGGGACGATTCCTTATCTTTAGTACCTATGTCAAGTACCGATTTTTGCCTTGATTGACCTAGGTATAAAGTGGATTCGAACGGGTTCCAAGCATCCCACAAATGCTTGGTGGCGACTCCGAACATCTCTTGCATCGTTTCGAGACCCTTGACGAGACGAAATCGACCGATCCAAAACGATCCGGTCGAAAGCATTCTTACGCCGCCGAGCGTGGCTTTCAAAAAGACCGATGCCGTGTCCACAGATCGGCTGGGAATTCGTAGGTGGGCCATGTCCATGCTATTATGTTTTTATAAACTTAACTTTATTTCGGAATTATTTATCTATGTTTTAGGTTTTAATGAACTCGCGCTATAAACTTTAAGAGTTTCAAAAATTTCCTAAAATTCCTCATTTTATTATTGTATATTTCTTACTGTTATTGCGGGGGTTCACACAGCCACAAGTTTCTGATAAAACAGTGGAAAGGGGGACTTTGATTGGGACATTAGGAGTGCTAGTAGCTAAGACAACCTCTGACTCTGACTCCTTTTCATCTTCACTTCCCTCTTTGAACATCGGGCCTTCTCCAATAGTTATTTTGGGAATGTGGCCTTGATGATGTTCTCGTGGCCAAGGTGCTTGATGTTGTCTTCTTCAAATAGGAGATTGGCGGCTTGTCCATCCATGCATGGGGTTGACTCATATTTGATCGATGGAGCTTTGGTGTTGTCGAGGATGAAGTAGCAGTCTTGAAAGACCTCCACGGCCGGGTGTTTGACCTTAGCTACGGGGTCGTAGATTGGTTCAGGAAAGCCGTTGTAGAGCTCAGATTCATCCTCGGGGACAAAGTTACCATTGAGAATCAGCTGGTAGGGACAGAGGATGACTCCGTGTTTTTTGCAATTCCGTATTAGGAGATTCATTTCCTGGATGCCTTCATCGGTTGGATCATAGCATAGCCCGAAGGGGATGTTGGGGACCTTGGCCTTCTTCAAGGGAGGCAAGGTGTTTTTCAGCGGATTAAGAGGTAGGCCCGGGAAATAACCTCGGCGCATCAAAATGCGGTTGACTGTGAGGTTCGAGAACGGGTCACAATCAAGAGGTGCTGATTCATTTGTTAGGGCATTCACAGCTTGGAATCCCCACATTTCGTTGTCGTCCTCTTCAATGACCTGAGAGGCTATTCTCTTCTTCATGATAGCCTTGATCAGGGATGCGGGGATTGTAATAGTTTTTCCGTTGAAAGGGACCCCGATTTTCTGATGAAGGGTTAAGGTGACGGCCATGGCGGTGTGAATACAGGGGCATCCCAGAAGCATGTTGAAAGAGGCGTCAATGTCGACCACCTGAAAACCGGCTTGTCTTTCCAAGGGTCCAGTTGCAATGGTCAAGGTGATAAGCCCCGCAACCTTACGACGGGTGCCGTCATAGGCGCGTACCCCTTGATTAGTCGGGACCTATTCCACTTCTTTAATACCCAATTTATGAGCCTTCGTAAGGGGAATGACATTGACCGCAGATCCGTCATCCAGTAGAACCATAGGCACATTATTCTTGAGGCATTATACACTTATGTACAGGGCCGGGTTATGGTTGGCTCCGAATGGAGGGATATCTTCGTCAGAGAAGATGATCGGGTTACTCAGGTCGGGGACATCCCTTCTTATGTGTGCTACCACTTATTCAGGAGAGGAGGTAGAGGGAACTGTCAACTTTCCCAAGTCATATAGCAGAGCCTGCCGATGTTCGAAGGATGTTGCAATCAGTTGCCAAATTGAAATTTTGGCTTTTGCCTTTTGCAGTTGTTTAAGGATCGAGTTTTCGGGAACCTTGGATTAACTGTCCATGTCCGGGACGATTTGGTCATTCGTTAATAGAATGGCTGTTGAATTTTTCGGATTCTGGTAGAGGCGTCCGGACCGTGTAAGGTGATCGATCTCTTTTGCCCGTTTATCCTTTCTAGAAGTGATGTTGATATCCTCCGCATCGTCTCTCTACTACCGTTGATTTCGGGATCGCGAAAGTACCTTGAAGGGGTATTCCTTGGCCGGTAGTTTTTTTAGGGGAAGTTCTTGTGGGGGTAGTTTTTGTGGGGTTGATTATTGTGGGATTGATTATTTTGGGGTTAATTATTGTGGGGTGCATGCCAGAATGGTCGCGGGAGCAATCCTTTCTATAACAACGAGTTCTGGGTGTTCGGAGGACCCTCCCTTGGGTGTGGTGGTTTTATTGGTCGTTTGAAAATCAACCGGTGGTAGGCGTCCTCAAGTTGGGTAATCCTCTCTAAGAGACTAGCTATGGCTTCTTCAACCTGTTAGAACATGGTGAGCATGGTCGCAGCGCTGAATACGAATACCCCCGTCCGGGGTGCCCTTTTCCAAGGCATTCACCTCATCATCAATAGGTAGGACGAGGTGTGAGCAATCAAAGGTTGGCTCGTTATCAAATATGGCATGGATTCCCAGAGGGTTTGTTTTGTTATTTGGTTTTGTTGGTGGAGGTAAAGGTAATTCCCCTTTATCAATCATATCTTAAATGACGTGTTTCAGCTTAAAGCAGACCTCTGTGTCATGACCCTTACCTTGGTGGTATTGGCAGTAGGCATTGGGATTCCAGAAATGGGTTTTATGGGTCTTAGATGGATCCGAGGTGGGCCCAATTGGCTGTAGTTTCCCTTTGTCAATGAGTCTTTATAGGGCACTGGCATAGGTTGTTCCCAAGTTTGTGAATACCCTTTGAGGATGTTCAGTTTTCTTTGTGGTTGGTTCGAGGAGGTTGACCTCATCGATTTTGTTTTTCTGACCATAGGGGCGCTATCCAGTTGATGTAGAACCCTAGTAGCCTCTACCGGTGGTTTGGGCTAGGACACCCTTGCGGAGGTCGTCTTCAATGCGGGTTCCGAGGATTTTTAGTTCCTGGAACGTTTAGATGTTTTGATACCTCGGTAGGTTGGCATAAACTGGATGAAGGTTGTTGACAAACTTCTCCACCAGAGTCGATTCACTCAGCTTACTGACTAATTGAGTGCTTACCCTCCTCCAACGGGTTAGGAATTATGTGAACCCTTCCTTATCATTCTGAGTCAGGACTTCAAGAGTGCGAGTGTTGGCTTGGATTTCGACGTTGTCGGCGTACTGTTTGGGAAATTCAACAGCGACTTCGTCCCAAGTGGTAATGCTCTTGGGGTCGAGGGAATAATACCATTGGCGGGGAATTGGTTATAGGGATGATGGAAAGATCTGGGTGAAGAGTTCTTATTTGACCCCCTTGATAGACATGTAATCTTTGAAGACCCGAATGTGGTTGAGTGGGTCCTCCACTCCCTTGAATTTGGGTACATCAGTCAGGGTATAGTTGTCGGGTAGTTGATCCCCGACGGGTTCGAATCTTCTATTGTTCTCAAGGTGGATGTTGTTACCACTGGCTAGGAGTTGTTCCTTCATGAGCTTGAGCCTTTTCTCGGTTTCAGTCAAAGGCGGAGTGTTTTGTTCTTCAGTTTTCTTGTTTTCTAAGCTGTCGATACGAGTCTCGACACGGTCCAGGGTGACCTTAAGAGCGGTGAGTAGGCTGGATAGTTGAGCAGTCATGAGATCTTTGTTGTCATCGTTGTTGTTGGATGCTGCTGAAGATAGGGCCATGGTTCTGAGGCACAAAATGGCTCACGTTACATCCCAATCCGACATGTTTTAATGACTAAACGCAGACAACACAAAAGACGAAAAGACACTTTTGACTCAACAAGATGAGGGTAACCGTGTGTGGCGCCTCGGTGCTGAATTGGTTTATGATGTGATAGTGTTAACCGAGCTTTGACCCACGTTCAATGTAATGGCGTGACGCCGTTGAATGAGTCTCGAGGTGAGACAACTCATAAGTAAAGACCCATAAGTACGCTTGCTTCGACTCGATAGACATGAGGCGGAATTGGAATAATGGACTGAAAGTTTCAAAAATAGAGATTTTGAAAAAGATTCGTTTGTCTTTTAATGGACGACTTCTAGAGAATAGGGATCTTCGAAAGTCGGCCAGTTGAAAAGTTGTCTTAAGTTTACTTTCAGAAGACGGTTTGAGTTCGAGTTGCAGCGGCTCTAAAAACAATGTGCTGTTTCCAAAGAGGGTTTTTGAAATCCAAAATCGTACGCTTTGAAAATCGAGTTTTGAAAGGTTTGAAAATATTGTGGTCCCGGGGACGGTGTATGGTCCTCGTGATTTGAAAAGCCTCAAAAAAGGGTGTGTGCCATTTTCGGGTTTTGAAAGAGCCATTGTCTCGGCGCGAGACGAGTTAAAATTTGTGTCTTGACACGGCGATTATAACGGCGTGAAAAGGTGTTTTTGAAATGGTTGTAGAAACCGGGATTGAAAAGCGTCATTACGACGGCCGAGGAAGGCGTGCTTTTTGAGATGGTTTGTAGAAAACCGGGTTTGAAAATCGTCTTTACGATGGCCAAAAAAGACGTGTTTTTTGAAGTGGTTATAGAAAACCAGGTTTTAAAATCGTCGTTACGACGGCCTAAAAAGGCGTGCTTTTTGAACTGGTTTGTAGGAAACCGTGTTTAAAAATCGTCATTACGATGGCCTAAAAAGGCGTGCAACGGTCGACGAAAAACCGGGTTTAAAAATCGTCATTATGACGGCCTAAGAAGGCGTGCTTTTTGAAGTGGTTTGTAGGAAATCGAGTTTGAAAATCGTCATTACGACAGCCTAAAAAGGCGTGCAACGGTCGGCGAAAGAGCGAGGTTTGAAGTGGCCATTATAACGGCGCAAAAGGGTGTTTTTGAAAGTTTGAAATGACACGTAAGGACTTATGATCACATAACATATAAGCACTCGCAGTTTCATTATATTATGCATAATGCTGACATGGGTTTTGGCTTAAAAGGCTAGGTTACACACCAAGCGATCAAACCTCAATTTTCGAGAGGGATACCAATCCAAACAAAATCTATACGGAGGGTGCCCTAGCCTCGTGCACGAAGGAAATGAAAGCTCTTTGACGAAACAGAAATGTGTAACGTCAACGGTATGCTTGACTCAATCGGGATTCGAAACGCGAGGATGACAAAACACACGCCGACGGGACGAGCTAATTGGTCGAAAAAGGTTAGGTTGTGGGCCCGGACAAGGAACCCGACTGATGACCATAATATCAAATAATGCATTTCAACCAAGACCTCGTTCGAGGATCACCATCTAGGGATCACAAAGACATAAGTGTCCTAGTTTTCCCCAGTGGAGTCGCCAATCTGTGGACGTGGGCCCGCCTGCGACGCCCAGCCGATCTGTGGACGTGCATCGTTCTTTTGAAAGCCACGCTCGGAGGCGTAAGAAATGCTTTCGACCGGATCGTTTTAGATCGGTCGATTTCGTCTCGGCAAAGGCCACGAAACGATGCAGAGATGTTCGAAGTCGCCACCAAGCAATTATGGGATCCACTTTATACCTAGGTCAATCAAGGAAAAAAGCGTTACTTTCCATAGGTACTAAAGATAAGGACTCGTTGTTGGGAAATGTGTCCTCAACAATAGTGCGATCACATGTTTTAAATATCATTGTTAAATCTCATTTTAAAGAATACAATTGGGAAGTAATTTTGTTACTGTCAACTGGTCAACATATATCGGTAATGATTGGCTGACTAGAGTTTGACATTACTGTCGTGTGACGGTGGTGATCAGTTGACCCCCTAGGTCATACCTAAAGGGCAATACACTTAATTGATTATTTAATTAATTGTATAATGTTACGAGTTAATTAAATTACTTGAAAAATTGACGGACGATTTTGGAAGTAAAATTTACGTATCAAATTGAAATGTGATTAAATGAGATACGGTCTGAGTAATTGAATTGTATCATTACTCGGATGAAATTATTGTTTAAAGAAACGATTGGACTTGAATGAATTATTATAAATGCGATTTATAAAAGGGCAAAATATTTTGGTACAAGTAATTATGAATTACTAGGTCAATTTTGTATATGACGTATTTTAATTAATACGTTGATTTTTAATATATTAAAAATACATAAACAATTTATGTTACATATGACATGTGACATATTGACATTTGACAAAAATAATATGAAATCCATATTACATTATGGACCGAAATAATGAGGCTTGATTAACATATTGTGTTAATTTAGATTAGTGGAATTCATCATTGCTTCTCTAATTTAGGCATGCACACCTAGTGTTTTTGTGTAAGACCACAAAGACCATGCATTGGCCATCTCTCCTCACCCTACCCGGTTTCACATAGAAAAGAACAAGGGTTCTTTTCTTATTTTTTCTATGATGCACTATATGGATTAGTGTGTGTGAAAATATTCATTCATTCTTATCAAAAAATATTTTAGTGTGACAAAATAATCACTCTTCCTCTCCTATTCTCCCAACCGGTTTTGAGAGCTCAAAACCAAATATTTTTGGTTCAATTTTTCTACAAAATTAATATCACACTAGTACTTGTAATATTAATTTGATTAAGAGGAAGCCTTGGGTATAAAGCTTGGGGAGAGATCTTATTCTTAGATCTTGTTCATCCATTGGAATAGCTCAAGAACAAGAAGAGAAAGGTGATCTCTCTTGTGCCCTATATAGCCGAAATATTGAATGTAAGGACATTATTCTTCTTCTTATATATTATTGTTTGCATGCATAAAATCCGTTTTAATTTTATGACAAATTATTTAGACATATATGAGTATGTTAAATATGTATATGAATCTACATTTCTTTCAATCGGTATCATGAGCCACGGTTGTTTGCATGCAAATTGGTTAAAAGTTTTTCCGAGTTATATGAATAACAAAATAAAACTTGTAAAATTTGTGTTATTATGATATATCACGAAATAATTACATGCATGTTAATATTTCTGGTCCTAAAGTGTTTTAGGATTTTTTGGTTAATTTTTCGGATTTTTATTGTTCATATTTAATAATAATGACATTTAAATGTGATTTTATGAGTAAAAATGTCATTTTTGGTCGAAAATTAGCTATACTTCGAATTTTAAGTTGGTTTTTGGATATGTTGTTACATATATTATTTTGAGATAACCTGTAAATTTTCATAATTTTTGCACTTGTTATGCTCGAAAAATGAATTTTTCATTATTAAATTCGGATTTAAGAGAAAAATAGGTTAATATGAGTTAAATTTCGAATCTGGTCATAGAAAATTTATATGTTGTCACATGCAATTTTACAAGATGTGTGTAAAATAATTGGCTATAAAGAAGTCTTTTAGCATGATTTATGAATTTTTGAAGAAAAATGGCATAAATAGTGACATTATTAGTTGAAAATTAATAAAACATATTCTATGACTTAGGAAAAACGTTTAATGTTGCATTTTATTATATTTTTTCAGATCTAAAATTGAAAAGTTAATGAAAATAATTTTTCCATGTTTTTATGATTATTTTATTAAATATCGATAAACCGCAACATTGTTTTTCCGGAAAAATTTCGAAATTTTTAACCTAAGATTTTGAACATTATGAGTGTCATGGGATTTTTCCAGAATGTTCATGAATTTAAATTTCAAATTTTGAATTTATTTGAAATTTTTCGATTTATTTGAAGTTTAATGGCTTATTTTTGTAATTTTGGTCCTTTTATGAACAATTTTATAAATAAAGGTTAATTATGGTCAAATTATTAGTGAAGACTATATTTTGAGTCCTAAGAGGTTAGGGTAATTAACTTATGCATAAATATGAGTTTATGTATTTTTGTGATTATAAAATGTTGAAATCACGCAAATCCGTGAAAACCGAGTAATATACGATATTGGCTAATTAAAGGCGATTTAGCATAAAAATTGAGCATGTTCATACATATTATAATGTTGCATTCTTCTTTATGATTGTCATAATTTTAATTTATGTAATTTTGAATTATGTAATTTTACTTAGTATGGCCTTAGATTTTAATTGGTATTTCCCGAAATGTATGGGAATATCGATTCGGTTGTAATTTTTATTGTGATCTCGTATCACCGTTTTGTATTTTAATAGATTTATTTTATTTTAGTTACAAATGTATAATAGGAAATTATGTAATTTATTATGTAATTTTATTCATTCCGGAGTTTCCAAAAGACGGATTTCTTCAAGAATGGCGATACATAAAGACGGTGTTACCTTGAGATGTGTGCCACAACCGAAGTTCAAGGGACCAATGGAGTTGGTTTCCGAATATGTAATAGATTAATAGTTTTTCTATTTTAGGAAAGGCCATACTAGGATTTATTTACTTTTATGCTTGCATTTTATTTTATGTCACATGCATCGCTAAATCGCCATAACTAAACATGCATTGTCTTTTATCGAGTTTATCGACCGTGTCAATTCGAATTATCGTAGTTCACCGCTTTAGTTCACTTAAAACGTGATAGTTAATAAATTGACATGACCTCTCGCTAAAACAAACAATTGAGTCATAGCCTTACCAAATAGTAGAAACCATGAAAACCTATTTCGCGAGGGAGTGCACTCGGCTACCCCGGGGTACAAACCTTGTTACGTAGGGGAAATGGGTGATGAATGTTTATCCACCGAATTCATATTGATAAGGGATGTATCGGCTACCCCGTGCCCAAGTTGATGTGGGTTTGGATAATGGACACATTTATTCGAAATTTGGATTGAACTCAACAAAAGTTATTGATAAGGGATGTATCGGCTACCCCGTGCCCTTGTTGATGTGTTTTGGGCTATAGATAAACATTAGAGTAATTTTATCGACCAAGAGTTCTAAAAGTAGAATCGATTAAAAGGTTAATCTACCGAGTTATATTAATGAAGGTTGCATCGGCTACCCCGTGCCTAAGTTGATATGAATTTGGGTCTTGGAATCATTTATTATAGTTGGGTAGAGGTCACTATGTAAATGTTCATATCTTGTTAAATTTGCAAGTATGATTTAAAAAGACAAATGTTAATATTTCCTTTCCTCCATATTTGTAGTGCATTACAATGAATCCAACAAATGCTACCGCACCAATTACTATTGAGTCATATCACCATGTTCTTGACGACGTATGCTCCAACAATGATTTCGATACAACTAGAGAACTTCATTTCGGGATAGGATCGGATGGAAACCTTAATTTCATCACCACTTCTAAACCACCCACTACTACTAGACCTCGTGTGAATCCGTCTCAGGAAGACTACCTCATACGATCTATAGGGTCTTTATCTCTGGAAGACAAGGATGCCAAAGCTAGTGGGAGCTCTAGCAATCAAGTTCTTGCTTCAAAGAGCAAGAGGTTCAAGAAGAAGGGAAAGAAAATCAAGAACTTCAAGCAAGTTAATGATGAGTGCCATTATTGCTATGGCATGGGACATTGGCTAAGGAATTGCCCTATGTATTTGCGAAATATAAGGGAGGGCCTCATTACTCCAAAAGGTACAATTCCTAAAGAAATTTATGTTATTGATATAAATTATACTTCCACTACAACATGGGTACTTGATACCGGTTGTGGTTCTCACCTTTGTAATCATTTACAGGGTTTAAGAGATGTGGAGAAGCTTAGCAAGGGAGATGTGGATCTTCGACTTGGAAATGGAGCTCGGGTAGCGGCCGAATCCAAAGGAACTTATGTTTTAGCTTTGCCAAACGGTTTTGAGTTGTATTTGCATAATTGTTTTTATGTTCCTACGCTCTCTAAAAACATTATTTCAATCGCCATGCTAGACATGGACGGTTTTTGTTTTGTCATTAAGAACAATCGTTGCTCTATTTCCAGGAATGATTTGGTTATTGGCCAAGCTTCCTCCATAAATGGCATTTACATTTTAGAGACCTCAAATCCGACAAATGATATTTATAACATTCAATCAAAGAAACTCAAAACAAGTGACCCAAGTGAAGCGTTCATTTGGCATTGTCGATTAGGTCACATAAACGAGAATCGCATCAAAAGATTAGTTTCAACTAATGTGATTACACCATTTGATTATCAATCATTTGGTACATGCGAATATTGCCTACTTGGCAAAATGACTCGTAATCCTTTTAGCGGTAAAGGGACACGAGCTAGTGAGCTATTGGGACTCATACACACCGATGTATGTGGACCAATGACTATCACCGCTCGTGGTAATTATGACTACTTCATAACCTTCACCGATGATTTAAGTAGATATGGGTATATCTATTTAATGAAACATAAGAGTGAAGCGTTTGAGAAATTCAAAGAATTTCAAAACGAAGTAGAGAACCAATTGAACAAGAGGATTAAGGCACTACGATCCGATCGTGGTGGTGAATACCTTAGCCTTGAATTTGATTCACACTTGAAAGGTTGTGGCATCATATCACAACTTTCTCCACCTGGAACACCACAACTAAATGGCGTTGCCGAAAGGAGAAATCGAACCCTACTTGATATGGTTCGATCCATGATGAGTCAAACCGAGTTACCGAACTCGTTTTGGGGATTTGCAATCCAAACTGCAATTCTATCTTTGAATAATAGTCCCACTAAAGCCACCGAAAAGACTCCATTTGAGACATGGAAAGGAAGAGTTCCTAATCTATCCTATATGAAAATTTGGGGATGTGATGCTTACGTCAAGGCTAAACCCGACAATAAGCTTGCCCCAAGATCCGAAAAATGCATCTTTGTAGGCTATCCCTTGACCTCTCGAGGTTACTATTTCTATAAACCTCAAGAGAACAAAGTGTTTGTGTCTTGCGAGGTTGTCTTCTTAGAACGAGAATTTATTTCTAAGAGACAGAGTGGGAGAAATTTTGAACTTGACGAAGTTCAAGAGCCACAAACCGAGGTAGAGACGCAAGAAGATGTTCCTTCGTCGTCTAACGCGGTTGTACCTCCTCCACTAAGAAGGACGGGCCGAGTCATTCGCCATCCCGATCGATATGTGGGACTTATCGAGGAAGATGGAACGCTCGATGTGTTGCTTATGGAAAGTGACGAGCCCGCCACCTACAAGGCCGCAATCTCTAGTCCTAATTCCACCTTATGGCTTGAAGCCATGAAGTCCGAAATGGATTCTATGCTTGAAAACCAAGTTTGGGACTTGGTAGATTTGCCTAAAGGGGCAAGACCCTCCAATGCAAATGGATATTCAAGGTCAAAAATGGCATAGAAGGACATGACGATGTCTACAAAGCTAGGCTAGTGGCAAAAGGATTTACCCAAGTCCAAGGTCTCCATTATGATGAGACCTTCGCCCCGTAGCCATGCTAAGATCCATACGGATTTTGTTAGCGATTGCCGCATTTCATGATTATGAAATTTGGCAAATGGATGTCAAAACCGCTTTTCTAAATGGGCATTTAGAAGAGGAGGTGTACATGATACAACCCGAAGGTTTTGTTGATTCTACAAATCCTAACAAGGTATGCAAGCTTAAGAGATCCATTTATGGTCTTAAGCAAGCATCTAGAAGTTGGAATCATCGATTCAATCATGTTATAAAAGAAAATGGGTTCACTCGAAATGTTGAGGAACCATGTTTATACATGAAATTCAGTGGGAGCAATGTTGTGTTCCTAATCTTGTATGTCGATGACATACTACTCATTGGAAATGATATTCCAATGTTGTCTTTTGTTAAGAAGTGGTTAGGTAACCACTTCCAAATGAAGGATTTAGGAGAGGCACAACGCATATTAGGTATCCGGATCTATAGAGATAGACCCAAGAGGATATTGGCACTAAGTCAAGAGTCTTATGTTGATAAGATTCTTCGACGATTCAGCATGGACAAATCCAAAAGGGGTTTGGTACCAATGGTAACCGGAACGATATTGAGCGGACTCAATGTCCCTCCGAACCCCATGATGTTGAACGCATGAAGTTGATCCCTTACGCTTCCATTGTTGGATCAATCATGTATGCCATGATATGCACACGTCTCGATGTCTCGTATGCCTTGAGCATGACGAGTAGATATCAAGCAAATCCAGGTGAGAGTCACTGGATTGCTGTCAAGAACATCCTAAAGTACTTGAGAAGAACTAAGGACTCTATCCTTGTGTTTGGAGGAGACACTGAGTTGCGTGTTACAGGATACACGGACTCAAGTTTTCAAACAGATAGAGATGACATGAAATCACAAGCTGGTTTTGTTTTCATGCTCAATGGTGGTGCCGTAAGTTGGAGAAGCTTCAAGGAAGTCAGAATCGCGGATTCAACAACGGAGGTCGAGTACATAGCAAAGATCGAGGCGCCAAGGAAGCTATGTGGATCAAGCAATTCACGGAAGGTCTAAAAGTAGTACCTACCGCCGATGATCCCATCACTCTCTATTGTGATAATAGTGGGACGATCTTCCAAGCTAAGGAGCCGAAGTCTAGTAATAGATCTAGACATGTACTTAGAAAATATCATGTAATAAGAGATTTCATTGAAAGAAAGGAAATTGCGATTTGTAAGGTTGGGACGGATGACAACATAGCCGATCCGCTCACCAAGCCTTTATCGTAAGCTAAGCATGATGGACATGTTATGTCCATGGGACTTAAACGTGTACCAAATTTCTGTTAGATTTTGAAATGAAATAAAAGTGTTGTTTTTGTTCATGTTCATAATCACATTTGTCTTTTATCTTTAATTTATACTTTGTTACATCCATACGGGTTGTAGAGACAATTGAACCCCGTTAAAGTGAACACGGATTAACATAGTATTTGCCCATAGTCACTTGTATGAGGTGACGTCTCGAAGTGACTATAGTGTGAGGCGATTGATGGCAAGTTCAAGTGCCATAGAGTCATGTGAGATGACTAGTCGATCACATAGGCAGACTGTTAAGAACATTTTGTCGGGCCTAATGACCGCTTATAGAGTTCTGGCAAATTTATATAGCCTGGTCGTGGCGAGAGCTGCTATAGTATTCTAATGAGTCGATTCTTTTGACTAAAGACTATTCACCTAAGATGGCACAGTTTCAGATTAACTTTGATTTGTGTTACTACGACCTTCGTAAATGGGGTCAAATGGGCATATTTTGGGTTATGATGGCTGTGGCTAGTCGAAGGGAATGAGTGCGATAGGAATTGTCCACCCCTAGTCGGGGTTATAACAATATCTCGGGGCCACTCGAGGAGCAATGAATCGGAAATGCGTGGCCACGCTCGGAGGGTATCCGGTGTGGATAAATCCGGTCAATCGGTTATTCTCCGGATCGAGGAAACCACTCTCGATATGATCACTTGCAAGTACGACCTGAAAGACACCTTGCATTGAGTGGGAGATAGTAATAGGACAAGAGAATAGGTGACGCACACTTGTCGAGGACAAGTGGGAGATTGTTGGGAAATGTGTCCTCAACAATAGTGCGATCACATGTTTTAAATATCATTGTTAAATCTCATTTTAAAGAATACAATTGGGAAGTAATTTTGTTATCAATGGTCAACATATATCGGTAATGATTGGTCGACTAGAGTTTGACATTACCGTCGTGTGACGGTGGTGATCAGTTGACCCCTAGGTCATACCTAAAGGGCAATACACTTAATTGATTATTTAATTAATTGTATAATGTTACGAGTTAATTAAATTACTTGAAAAATTGACGGACGATTTTGGAAGTAAAATTTACGTATCAAATTGAAATGTGATTAAATGAGATACGGTCTGAGTAATTGAATTGTATCATTACTCGGATGAAATTATTGTTTAAAGAAACGATTGGACTTGAATGAATTATTATAAATGCGATTTATAAAAGGGCAAAATATTTTGGTACAAGTAATTATGAATTACTAGGTCAATTTTGTATATGACGTATTTTAATTAATACGTTGATTTTTAATATATTAAAAATACATAAACAATTTATGTTACATATGACATGTGACATATTGACATTTGACAAAAATAATATGAAATCCATATTACATTATGGACCGAAATAATGAGGCTTGATTAACATATTGTGTTAATTTAGATTAGTGGAATTCATCATTGCTTCTCTAATTTAGGCATGCACACCTAGTGTTTTTGTGTAAGACCACAAAGACCATGCATTGGCCATCTCTCCTCACCCTACCCGGTTTCACATAGAAAAGAACAAGGGTTCTTTTCTTATTTTTTCTATGATGCACTATATGGATTAGTGTGTGTGAAAATATTCATTCATTCTTATCAAAAATTATTTTAGTGTGACAAAATAATCACTCTTCCTCTCCTATTCTCCCAACCGGTTTTGAGAGCTCAAAACCAAATATTTTTGGTTCAATTTTTCTACAAAATTAATATCACACTAGTACTTGTAATATTAATTTGATTAAGAGGAAGCCTTGGGTATAAAGCTTGGGGAGAGATCTTATTCTTAGATCTTGTTCATCCATTGGAATAGCTCAAGAACAAGAAGAGAAAGGTGATCTCTCTTGTGCCCTATATAGCCGAAATATTGAATGTAAGGACATTATTCTTCTTCTTATATATTATTGTTTGCATGCATAAAATCCGTTTTAATTTTATGACAAATTATTTAGACATATATGAGTATGTTAAATATGTATATGAATCTACATTTCTTTCACTCGTCCCCCTTTAGCATCATATCGCTAGAATGGCTCTCGTACGCCCATGATAAGGCCATCCTCTATCCAAAGGTTCTAAGTAAGGGGTGAGGGTACGTATTGGGAAGCTCTTTAATCGAACATCCAATCCCGCCTGCGTTAGCGGTCACCACTGATCGATCGTGGTTGTTGTTGAGCCCAGAATTGTCCTACTTAACCAGACAAAGAATCAGGCAATGTCCAAAGCTAAACCTGAAGAAGAAATACTTAAAGCCGGGCATTTGGATTGCCTGGACAGGCACCAAGCAGGAGGGAAGCACAGGGTAAGGCAACCAGAAAGCCTGGCCTAAAGAAAGACTATAACAGACACGAAGGCAGCACCATTAAAGCTGGTCAGGCGGCAAGAAAAGCACAATCAGGCTATGAAAAAACTCCCTATAAACAAGGAAGACCTATTCAAACGTACAAGAAGAGAATATAGAGGAAATAATCAAAGGCATGAGCTGGAATATAGAACAAGAACACACAACCACCTCCGGGTAAATAGGCCACGGGTCCTATTTACCAGGAAAGCCTAAACAAACTCAAAAAGCACCGTTGGAATATCAATATAAATAGCATGAAGGAAGGAAGAAGAAGGAGGCTTGCTTATTCACTCGTGCAATCACACTATTACTCACATTATTGTAATCAATATTCAATTATTTACAACCTGTCTTATTTAGCAAAACGCCTGACATACAAATCCCATGCCAGGCAACCCAAAATCATAGTAAAATCACCTCTTGGCTTATTTCCCGTGGTTTTTCCCTTATTCCCAGGGTTTTTCCACGTATAAATCCTGGTGTCTTTACTTTCTGCTTGTTTTTCTATTGAATTACATTAGTCAGGCGAGTCAAATTGAGTTAGATCACCCCTTAACATCTTCCCTGGCAGGACATTCTTATTCAGTAAAAATCCTGCCAAAACAATGGGTGCCCACCGTGGGGTATCTAGGTCAAAAATTGTCAAAACCCAAAACCAAACAGTACAAAAACTCAAAAAATAACAGGAGACAGTATTGAACAACAACTGGCTGCCGCCCAACAACATTTGTTGGAGATGGAACAGCTAAAACAGAAAATGGCCCAGGCTGAAGCTGAAGTTGCAAAACTAACAGAATCAGAGTCCAGCCTAAAACTAAGGCTATGAGACAAAGCTTCAGGATCAAAACTGAAAGTTCAACCTGGCACGCCATTCTCCTCAATCATCAGAAACATTGACTTCTCCAACTTTGGTACTCCTACTCCATCGAAGTCCAGCGCAGGAGAAGAAAGAGACTCAGAAGAAATTCCAAATGAAAAGGTTGTTCCGGATCAAACCAATGTAGAGAAATATCCGTAAAATTCCCTTAAATTTTAGGACTATAACGTATCTTTAACATGTGATTATCGTCATAAAACATAAATACAAGAGAAACGATAAGGAATAAAGAATCAACCTCGGGTCCTTGAGAATTCGGCCTAAGAACAGAAATCAAAGTAGATTTCCTCCTAATCGTTGCACCCAAGACCGTCTGAGACTATGCCCCTTGTGCTAGAAAGTACTCTCTAATTGCCTTGCAATATTGAGAGAGTTTATGTGAGGTTTTTCGATGTGAGATCTAGGTTTCAGAGAGAATGCCTCCAAAACCTAATTTTCTGTAAAATGAAAATGCTTAGGTCAAAAGGAGAGAGAGCCTCTCCATTTGTTTGCCTCGGTCCGCGGGTCTCAAGAGGAGGGAGTGGGCTTTCCACTTTCTCCTCATTTAACTCGTGATCCGACTCGTAATTGCTAAAATGTATATGACGGGATTTTATCATAAATCGTCATCGGTTATCGGTTATTAAAATATCGTCTAGTAATATGAATTAGTCGATATAATAATACATGTCCGATAATGACAATATTGTATAATTAATTTATTCAATATACATTAATCAAATATAATCGTTTATATTTAATTTACGAATTTACTGTTTAATTCGCCTTAGCCATTATTATTTAATCCGTATTAAATAAAATATCTCAACATCGCGTTTGACTAATTATTAGTCAGTAACTCCGACTAACTGCTTAGTCATATTAGGCATCAACATGACTGTATTTTCATACCGTCACATCTCTCAAACGTATCCTATAGGTGTGACTTTTAGGGACCAGTTGATCACCGCCATCTGTATGACAATAACGTCAAACTTATCTAGCAAGCCAACCGTTATTGATAAACGTGGACCAACTGATAATAATACAAAAGTATACCCTTTGATCCTTTTAGAGATTTAAATGTTATTGCACTAACTGTAGAGGACACCAGCCCCAACAAGCTCCCACTTGTCCGTACAAGTGTATGTGTAATAACGTTGTCCGTACTAACTGGAGGACACAACTCCAACAAACTCCCACTTGTCCGTACAAGTGTGTGTGCGATAACCGATTCTCATATTCATTTAAAATTTCTCCCACTCAATGTAAAACAATTTGCAGATCTGGATCCGCAAAGGTCGTATTTTACAATCGATGTGTATCAAGAGTGGTTTCCCCGACTAGAGAGTAACTTAACTGATAAAACGAATACGTATTCGAGCATGGCCATGCATTTCAGTTACAGCTCCTCGAGTGGCCCTGAGAAATATCGTGTACCTGATAAAGGCTGAATATTTCCTTCAACTCGACTCCTTCCGATCTAAGCACAGCATGAAATGACCCAGAAAAAATCTACTTGGCCCCCTGTTACGGATGACCGTGAGAAAGAAACCAAAGTCACCCAAACTCTGCCTTAGTCTCAAGAGACAGTCGATAGTCAAAAGAATCGACTCTTAGGATCACCATGGAGGCCCTATCCACGACCGGGCACCGAATGTTATAAAACATTTAGGACTCCACGTCGATGTCACAATTGTGTCCTACGAGATATCCGTATAACTCGCCTCTGTGATTGGTCAGTCAACCGTTTGACTTATGGCTCGTTGAACCCACCATCAACCAACGTCACAAAATAATTGCCAGAGTTATCAGCTCATGTGGGCAATTAAGGACCAAAATATAATGTTTGTTCAGTTCACTTTGTGGTGTTCAAAAATTGTCGTACAATTCCACATGAAAAACAAAATATATAAATATCAAAACGATGATGTCGTATAGAGTACAAAAGAGAATGAATCTAATCCATAAAAGAGTACTACAACTCAGGAACACGTTTAATTCCCATGAAATTAACATGCCCTTCATGCTTATCTTGTCGTAATGGTTTAGTGAGAGGATCTGCTATATTATCATCTGTAGCAATCTTTTCTATCACTACTTCCTTTTGCTCCACGTAATCTCGGATTAGATGAGCTTTCTGTTGTACATGTCTAAACTTGTTGCTAGACTTAGGCTCCTTAGCTTGGAAGATGGCACCTCTATTGTCACAATAGATGGTGATCGGGTCATTCGAACTAGGCACTACAGATAGTCCTTGTAAGAATTGACGCATCCATATCGCTTCCTTTGTAGCTTCAGACGCGGCATAGTACTCGGACTCGTCGTAGAATCTCTTTGTAACACTTTGTTTGGAACTCTTCCCTGGCTGCAGCGCCATTAAGAGTAAAAACGAATCCAGACCGAGATTTCGAGTCATCTCGATCCGTTTGGAAGCTAGCATCTCACAGAATCGGTTGCGCATAGCTTTTGATCGCCTCCATAAGTCAATGCCCAATCTTTAGTCCTCCGTAGGTACTTAAGAATGTTCTTGACAACCATCCAGTGTGATTCACCTGGATGCTGTTGGAATCGACTTGTCATACTCAATGCATATGCCACGTCAGGACGTGTGCATATCATGGCATACATGATTGATCCTATAACCGAGACATAAGGAATCCGTGTCATGCGCTCTTTCTCTTCCGGTGTCTCTGGTGCCTGAGACTTTCTCAAATGCACCCCTGGAGCCATAGGAAGAAACCCCTTTTTGGAGTTAGTCATGCTGAATCTCTCTAGTATCTTATCTATATAAGACTCCTGACTGAGAGATAACATCCGACGTGATCTATCTCGATAGATACGGATGCCCAAAATTCTTTGTGCCTCACCCAGATCTTTCATCTGGAAATGGTTCTTCAACCATACTTTTACCGAAGTTAAGAGAGGTATGTCATTCCCAATCAGGAGTATGTCATCGACATACAATATTAGGAAGACAATCTTGCTCCCACTCGACTTGATATATAGACATGGTTCCTCGACCGATCGATTAAATCTATTTTCTTTTATCACTTGGTTGAAGCGATGATTCCAACTCCGAGATGCTTGCTTAAGTCCATAAATGGAACGCTTAAGCTTGCACACTTTCTTAGGATGTTCAAAATTGATGAAACCTTCGGGTTGTACCATGTACAACTCTTCCTCCAAATAACCGTTTAAGAAGGCGGTTTTCACATCCATCTGCCAAATTTCATAGTCATGAAAAGCGGCAATCGCTAAGATAATCCGAATGGAACGCAGCATGACTACGGGTGCAAAAATTTCATCGTAGTGCAAACCTGGCACTTGGGTGAAACCTTTAGCAACTAGTCGTGCTTTATAGATATCTTGTTGACCTTCCACAGAATGCTTTATCTTGTAAAGCCATTTGCATTGAAGGGGACGAACCTTAGCAGGTAAGTCAACAAGATCCCATACGTTGTTCTCATACATGGAGTACATCTCGGATTGCATGGCCTCAAGCCATAGCTTTGAGTCAGAACTGGTCATGGCACCTTTATAGGTTGCGGGTTCACTACTCGTTAAGAGTAGAATGTCATCTATGTCATGTTCCTCGACCATACCAATGTATCTGTCCGGAGGAATAGAGACTCTACCCGACCTCCTAGGTTCCTCAGGAATATTAACCGTAGCCGGGATTGAAGAAATTGGTTCCTTCAATGGTTGCTCGGTATTTGGTTCTGGAACCTCCGACAGCTCGAAGGTTCTATCACTCTTTGCATTCTCGAGAAATTCCTTCTCTAAGAATGTCGCACTAGCCGCAACAAATACACGTTGTTCGGTTGGCGAATAAAAGTAATTACCAAGTGTTCCTTTAGGATAACCTATAAAGTATGTCTTGACCAATCGCGGGCCGAGCTTATCCTCGTGTCTCCACTTGACATAAGCCTCGCAGCCCCAAACCCGTATAAAGGACAAGTTAGGGACCGTTCCCTTCCATAGTTCATATGGAGACTTGTCAACAGCTTTAGACGGACTTCGGTTAAGTATTAGAGCAGCTGACAAAAGAGCATAACCCCACAATGAGTCAGGCAACACGGTGTGACTCATCATGGATCGAACCATATCAAGTAGTGTTCGATTTCTCCGTTCGGACACACCATTCAACTGAGGTGTTCCAGGTGGAGTTAACTGTAAGGCAATCCCACAGTCCTTAAGGTGTTGATCAAACTCGTGAGAAAGATACTCGCCACCACGATCTGAACGTAGTGTTTTAATCTTTCTACCCAGCTGGTTCTGCACCCGATTCTAGTATTCTTTGAATTTCTCAACGGATTCACTTTTGTGCTTCATTAAGTAGACATAGCCATATCTACTTAAATCGTCCGTGAAAGTGATGAAATACCTATAGCCTTCTCGTGCGGTGATTGACATAGGTCCACACACATCCGTATATATGAGTCCTAATAGGTCAGCAGCGCGCATTCCAACACCTTTGAAGGAAATTCGAGTCATCTTACCAATGAGACATGATTCACACGTGCCAAATGATTGAAAATCAAAGGCCGAGATAGCTCCATTCTTTATGAGCTGTTTCACGCGTTTCTCATTAATGTGTCCCATACGGCAGTGCCATAGATATGTTTGATCTTTGTCACCAACCTTTAACTTCTTATTCATTACGTGTAATATTTCGGTGGTCTGATCTAAAACATAAATTCTGTTCATGGAGACTGCCTTGCCATAAATCATATCGTGTAATGAGAAAATGCAAGAATTATTCTCTATTACAAATGAAAAACCAAGTTTGTTAAGTGCAGAAACTGAAATAATGTTTTTAGAAAGACTGGGTACATAATAGCAGTTATATAAAAATAACTCAAATCCGCTAGGAAGCTGGATCACGTATGTTCCCCTCGAGACGGCAGCCACTCGTGCTCCATTCCCGACACGCAGGTCCACCTCACCCTTTACGAGGGGTTCGATGTTTCGGAGCCCCTGCACATGATTACACAGATGAGAACCACAACCAGTATCTAGTACCCAAGTTTCGTAACTTGCGTGGTTAATCTCAATCATATGAATAAAAGTAGAAGAGGAAGAAGACATACCAACAGGTTTAACGCGACCTGCTTTTATGTCCTCATGGTAAACAGGACATGTACGCCTCCAATTCCCAGTCTTGTGGCAATGATGGCATTCCATGTTATCGGTCTTGCTCTTTGTCGCGCCTGATGAGGTGCTCGACTCACCAGGCCCACTCTTACCTGATCCCGACTTCTTAAACTTCGGTTTACCTACTGCTAGGCCTGGCTGAACTTTGCCCTTTCCCTTGCCCTTGTTTGACACAACGAGAACATCCTGTTTCAGGCTCCCACTAAACTTCATGTCCTTCTCGGTCTGTACGAGAAGGGAGTGTAGTTCATGAGGACTTTTCTTCAAATCATTCATATAGTAATTCGCTCTAAAGAGCGCAAGACCATCGTGGAGTGAATGAAGCATGCGGTCAATCACGATGTTCTCGCTGATTTTACAATCAAGCGCCTCCAGTCTCTCGACATTCTCAATCATGCTGAGAATGTGTGGGCTAACCGGTTGGCCCTTCTGGAGTCTCGCATCAAAGAAGCGAGTGGTATGCTCATAGGTCACGATTCTCGGTGCTTCCGAGAATTCCTTAGTGAGCGTGGTGAAAATCTTGTTTGCACCTTGGGCTATGAAGCGTTTCTGCAAATTGGGTTCCATTGTGAAAATGAGTACGTTCTTTACCGCACCCGCTTCCATGGCGAAATCGTTATACATGTCGATCTCGTTAATTCCAGCCGTGGGGCCTGGGTTTGGCGAGATGGGCTCAGTCAGATATTTGAGCTTCCCGTCAGCAGCGGCTGCAATCCGTAATGCTGCCTCCCAGTCCGCGAAGTTTGATCCATCATTCTTCAGTCGAGTAGACTGATTCATCTGATTCATGAAGATCCAAAGCCAGGACTCTCGGTCCTATGTTACACTTGGCATTGGGTCGTCAGCACGGCCAGCCATTATGTTATTAGCAGTTTAAATTATCGTGATCTACACTGAAAAAGAAAGGAAAAACAAAACGAAATAAGCAACTCATCGAGGTGATTTAAGTCTATTTAAAATTCATTTTAATCGTGTAGACTCATTGCACTTGCATAATTGATCTCCCTCAAGAATAATACAAGTGATCCCAAGACTCAATTTCCGTAAATTGATAAGCCAACTATTTAGCTAGTTCTATCGTTAGAACTCTTAGTCGATAGATTTCCGTAAATCCTACCTATAGTCCACCATAATCACAGGATCGTACGAGTGACCATAGTGTTGAGATAAAATAGGTCAATCAGTTCCAACTTACCCAACGTAGAAGGGGTCATATTATGCCTACCGACGAAGAAGGGATTCATTGGAGTTTGACCTATAAATACTATTCTCAATTTTTGGTTATACGAGGAAGATCCCATCAACTTAGTTTTAATTCATTTTAAGTGAACAAAAAAACTAGCATTACGTGAATGAATTAACTTAGGTGATGGCTTAAATAAAAACATATGATATCTGTATATCAAAGAAAACTAACGCGTGACCTCTATATGAGTCAGTTTTCATGCAATTATTAGGTGGTTTGGTTTTTAGGCGGAATATGATGCAATCTATCGTTACGATAAAATAAATAAAAGAATGCAAAACGTAAATAAAAATTCCTAGTGTGGCCTATCCTAGTAAAAAGAACATAATACAACTTTGGAATCCACCGTTGGACCCTAGAAGCTTGTCTTGATGTTCCATCTTTGTCCAAGCAGCGGGAGTGAGCATCCGGTCTCCATCTTTGGTCTTCTCAAAATTACAATTAAAATTTACAAAACATAAACCTATTTACATTCTAAATAAAACTGTAATTACAAGGAAAAAACCAAAACGGAGATACAAGATCTCAAAATACAACCAAGACCGTGTTCCATCATTACGGTAACACGTTCTACTAAGGCCACACTAAGTTACAACCGTTTGTAAAAATAAATACGTAATTAAAAGCATTCAAGGCATCCAAAATAACGATAAAAAGAAATGCATCAACTAAAATTAAAATTTGTTCGTGACATAATTCCGTAAATATGTTAAATTTATCCAAACCACCTTTTAACGATTAAAATTATGTGACAAAATCGCTTCTATCAACTTAATTTTAATCCGTGATAATCCGTTACTTTAAATTCGCTTTAAAATTACTATATGGTACGTGAGTGAACCGTTTCACTATCAAGCGAGTGTACAATATCCGTATAATGTACATTTTATGGCCAAATAAAAATTTAAAACAAAAGAAATAAATTTTACACGCTGCCAGAGATGAAATGTCCTCGATCGAAGAAAAAAAGGGCTCGATCGACTGAGGCTGCCATTCGATTGAGAGGACTGCCAAACAGGAAGTGCTCGATCGACTAAACTAGGGGTCGATCGAGGACTTATATTAGCAAACCTGTTCGATCGAGCACGAGGACTTCTCGATCGAACAGATGGGGTTTTAAAACAGGTCGATTGAGTATAACATATACTCGATCGAGCAAAAACAAGTCAGAAAAGCTCTCGATCGATTAGAAATCCACTCGATCGAGACCAAAACAGTTCTGAAAATTAAAAAACCCTCGTGAAAACATTTGTCAAAGCAAAACCAATGGTGATTTTGATCTAATACGTATAAAATCAAAACAACAATTTGACAAAGCCTTAACATATTGCTATAATTTCCGTATAAAATAACAATATGCATAAAACAGATCGAAAACAAACACGAAGCAGCCGTGAAACACATGAGGCCGCACGGTTTTCGAGACAATAAAAATCG
The DNA here is from genome assembly GCF_048544455.1 of Silene latifolia. NCBI lineage: Eukaryota > Viridiplantae > Streptophyta > Magnoliopsida > Caryophyllales > Caryophyllaceae > Silene > Silene latifolia. The sequence continues at coordinate 159,791,683 of NC_133536.1, read as the reverse complement.
TTTCAAAACGTTTTTATGAAAATCACAATGAAAAATATACGTGGCCTCGCTCTGATACCACTTGTAGGGAAATATCCGTAAAATTCCCTTAAATTTTAGGACTATAACGTATCTTTAACATGTGATTATCGTCATAAAACATAAATACAAGAGAAACGATAAGGAATAAAGAATCAACCTCGGGTCCTTGAGAATTCGGCCTAAGAACAGAAATCAAAGTAGATTTCCTCCTAATCGTTGCACCTGAGACTGTCTGAGACTATGCCCCTTGTGCTAGAAAGTACTCTCTAATTGCCTTGCAATATTGAGAGAGTTTATGTGAGGTTTTTCGATGTGAGATCTAGGTTTCAGAGAGAATGCCTCCAAAACCTAATTTTCTGTAAAATGAAAATGCTTAGGTCAAAAAGAGAGAGAGCCTCTCCTTTTGTTTGCCTCGGTCAGCGGGTCTCAAGAGGAGGGAGTGGGCTTTCCACTTTCTCCTCATTTAACTCGTGATCCGACTCGTAATTGCTAAAATGTATATGACGGGATTTTATCATAAATCGTCATCGGTTATCGGTTATTAAAATATCGTCTAGTAACGTGAATTAGTCGATATAATAATACATGTCCGATAATGACAATATTGTATAATTAATTTATTCAATATACATTAATCAAATTTAATCGTTTATATTTAATTTACGAATTAACTGTTTAATTCGCCTTAGCCATTATTATTTAATCCGTATTAAATAAAATATCTCAACATCACGTTTGACTAATTATTAGTCAATAACTCCGACTAACTGCTTAGTCATATTAGGCATCAACATGACTGTATTTTCATACCGTCACATCTCTCAAATGTATCCTATAGGTGTGACTTTTAAGGACCAGTTGATCACCGCCATCTGTATGACAATAACGTCAAACTTATCTAGCAAGCCAACCGTTATTGATAAACGTGGACCAACTGATAATAATACAAAAGTATACCCTTTGATCCTTTTAGAGATTTAAATGTTATTGCACTAACTGTAGAGGACACCAGCCCCAACAAGCTCCCACTTGTCCGTACAAGTGTATGTGTAATAACGTTATCCGCACTAACTGGAGGACACAGCTCCAACAAACTCCCACTTGTCCGTACATGTGTATGTGCGATAACCGATTCTCATATTCATTTAAAATTTCTCCCACTCAATAGAAAACAATTTGCAGATCCGGATCCGCAAAGGTCGTATTTTACAATCGATCTGTATCAAGAGTGGTTTCCCCGACTAGAGAGTAACTTAACTGATAAAACGAATACGTATTCGAGCATGGCCATGCATTTCGATTCTGACTCCTCGAGTGGCCCCGAGAAATATCGAGTACCGATAAAGGCTGAATATTTCCTTCAACTCGACTCCTTCCGATCTAAGCACAGCATGAAATGACCCAGAAAAAATCTACTTGGCCCCCTGTTACGGATGACCGTGAGAAAGAAATCAAAGTCACCCAAAATCTGCCTTAGTCTCAAGAGACAGTCGATAGTCAAAAGAATCGACTCTTAGGATCACCATGGAGGTCCTATCCACGACCGGGCACCGAATGTTATAAAACATTTAGGACTCCACGTCGATGTCACAATTGTGTCCTACGAGATATCCGTATAACTCGCCTCGTGATTGGTCGGTCAACTGTTTGACTTATGGCTCGTTGAACCCACCATCAACCAACGTCACAAAATAATTGCCAGAGTTATCGGCTCATGTGGGCAATTAAGGACCAAAAATATAATGTTTGTTGATTCACTTTGTGGTGTTCAAAAATTGTCGTACAATTCCACATGAAAAACAAAATATATAAATATCAAAACGATGATGTCGTATAGAGTACAAAAGAAAATGAATCTAATCCATAAAAGAGTACTACAACTCGGGAACACGTTTAATTCCCATGGAATTAACATGCCCTTCATGCTTATCTTGTCGTAATGGTTTAGTGAGAGGATCCGCTATATTATCATCTCGTAGCAATCTTTTTATCACTACTTCCTTTTGCTCCACGTAATCTCGGATTAGATGAGCTTTCCGTTGTACATGTCTAGACTTGTTGCTAGACTTAGGCTCCTTAGCTTGGAAGATGGCACCTCTATTGTCACAATAGATGGTGATCGGGTCATTCGAACTAGGCACTACGAATAGTCCTTGTAAGAATTGACGCATCCATATCGCTTCCTTTGCAGCTTCGGACGCGGCATAGTACTCGGACTCGTCGTAGAATCTCTTTGTAACACTTTGTTTGGAACTCTTCCAATGATCTGCAGCGCCATTAAGAATAAAAACGAATCCAGACCGAGATTTCGAGTCATCTCGATCCGTTTGGAAGCTAGCATGCGTAGAATCGGTTGCGCATAGCTTTTGATCGCCTCCATAAGTCAATGCCCAATCTTTAGTCCTCCGTAGGTACTTAAGAATGTTCTTGACAGCCATCCAATGTGATTCACCTGGATGCTATTGGAATCGACTTGTCATACTCAATGCATATGCCACGTCAGTACGTGTGCATATCATGGCATACATGATTGATCCTGTAGCCGAGGCATAAGGAATCCATGTCATGCGCTCTTTCTCTTCCGGTGTCTCTGGTGCCTGAGACTTGCTCAAATGCACCCCTGGAGCCATAGGAAGAAACCCCTTTTGGAGTTAGTCATCTTTGAATCTCTCTAGTATCTTGTCTATATAAGACTCTGACCGAGAGATAACATCCGACGTGATCTATCTCGATAGATACGAATGCCCAAAATTCTTTGTGCCTCACCCAGATCTTTCATCTGGAAATGGTTCTTCAACCATACTTTTACCGAAGTTAAGAGAGGTATGTCATTCCCAATCAGGAGTATGTCATCGACATACAATATTAGGAAGACAATCTTGCTCCCACTCGACTTGATATATAGACATGGTTCCTCGACCGATCGAGTAAATCCATTTTCTTTTATCACTTGGTCGAAGCGATGATTCCAACTCCGAGATGCTTGCTTAAGTCCATAAATGGAACGCTTAAGCTTGCACACTTTCTTAGGATGTTCAGGATCGATGAAACCTTCGGGTTGTACCATGTACAACTCTTCCTCCAAATAACCGTTTTAGAAGGCGGTTTTCACATCCATCTGCCAAATTTCATAGTCATGAAAAGCGGCAATCGCTAAGATAATCCAAATGGAACGCAGCATGACTACGGGTGCAAAAATTTCATCGTAGTGCAAACCTGGCACTTGGGTGAAACCTTTAGCAACTAGTCGTGCTTTATAGATATCTTGTTGACCTTCCACAGAATGCTTTATCTTGTAAAGCCATTTGCATTGAAGGGAACGAACCTTAGCAGGTAAGTCAACAAGATCCCATACGTTGTTCTCATACATGGAGTCCATCTCGGATTGCATGGCCTCAAGCCATAGCTTTGAGTCAGAACTGGTCATGGCACCTTTATAGTTTGCGGGTTCACTACTCGTTAAGAGTAGAATGTCATCTATGTCATGTTCCTCGACCATACCAATGTATCTGTTCGGAGGAATAGAGACTCTACCCGACCTCCTAGGTTCCTAAGGAATATTAACCGTAGCCGGGATTGAAGGAATTGGTTCCTCCAATGGTTGCTCGGTATTTGGTTCTGGAACCTCCGACAGCTCGAAGGTTCTATCACTCTTTGCATTCTCGAGAAATTCCTTCTCTAAGAATGTCGCACTAGCCGCAACAAATACACGTTGTTCGGTTGGCGAATAAAAGTAATGACCAAGTGTTCCTTTAGGATAACCTATAAAGTATGTCTTGACCGATCGCGGGCCGAGCTTATCCTCGTGTCTCCACTTGACATAAGCCTCGCAGCCCCAAACCCGTATAAAGGACAAGTTAGGGACCGTTCCCTTCCATAGTTCATATGGAGACTTTCAACAGCTTTAGACGGACTTCGGTTAAGTATTAGAGCAGCTGACAAAAGAGCATAACCCCACAATGAATCAGGCAACACGGTGTGACTCATCATGGATCGAACCATATCAAGTAGTGTCCGATTTCTCCGTTCGGACACACCATTCAACTGAGGTGTTCCAGGTGGAGTTAACTGTAAGGTAATCCCACAGTCCTTAAGGTATTGATCAAACTCGTGAGAAAGATACTCGCCACCACGATCTGAACGTAGTGTTTTAATCTTTCTACCCAGCTGGTTCTGCACCCGATTCTGGTATTCTTTGAATTTCTCAAAGGATTCACTTTTGTGCTTCATTAAGTAGACATAGCCATATCTACTTAAATCGTCCGTGAAAGTGATGAAATACCTATAGTCTTCTCGTGCGGTGATTGACATAGGTCAACACACATCCGTATGTATGAGTCCTAATAGGTCAGCAGCGCGCTTTCCAACACCTTTGAAGGAAATTCGAGTCATCTTACCAATGAGACATGATTCACACGTGCCAAATGATTGAAAATCAATGGCCGAGATAGCTCCATTCTTTATGAGCTGTTCTTGTGCATAGTTGACTTCTGATCTGTCAGGCCATGTCCAGCGCAGGAGAAGAAACAGACTCAGAAGAAATTCCAAAAGAAAAGCTTGTTCCGGATCAAACCAATGTAAGGAAATATCCGTAAAATTCCCTTAAATTTTAGGACTATAACGTATCTTTAACATGTGATTATCGTCATAAAACATAAATACAAGAGAAACGATAAGGAATAAAGAATCAACCTCGGGTCCTTGAGAATTCGGCCTAAGAACAGAAATCAAAGTAGATTTCCTCCAAATCGTTGCACCCAAGACCGTCTGAGACTATGCCCCTTGTGCTAGAAAGTACTCTCTAATTGCCTTGCAATATTGAGAGAGTTTATGTGAGGTTTTTCGATGTGAGATCTAGGTTTCAGAGAGAATGCCTCCAAAACCTAATTTTCTGTAAAATGAAAATGCTTAGGTCAAAAGGAGAGAGAGCCTCTCCTTTTGTTTGCCTCGGTCCGCGGGTCTCAAGAGGAGGGAGTGGGCTTTCCACTTTCTCCTCATTTAACTCGTGATCCGACTCGTAATTGCTAAAATGTATATGACGGGATTTTATCATAAATCGTCATCGGTTATCGGTTATTAAAATATCGTCTAGTAACATGAATTAGTCGATATAATAATACATGTCCGATAATGACAATATTGTATAATTAATTTATTCAATATACATTAATCAATTATAATCGTTTATATTTAATTTACGAATTAACTGTTTAATTCGCCTTAGCCATTATTATTTAATCCGTATTAAATAAAATATCTCAACATCGCTTTTGACTAATTATTAGTCAATAACTCCGACTAACTGCTTAGTCATATTAGGCATCAACATGACTGTATTTTCATACCGTCACATCTCTCAAACGTATCCTATAGGTGTGACTTTTAGGGACCAGTTGATCACCGCCATCTGTATGACAATAACGTCAAACTTATCTAGCAAGCCAACCATTATTGATAAACGTGGACCAACCGATAATAATACAAAAGTATACCCTTTGATCCTTTTAGAGATTTAAATGTTATTGCACTAACTGTAGAGGACACCAGCCCCAACAAGCTCCCACTTGTCCGTACAAGTGTATGTGTAATAACGTTATCCGCACTAACTGGAGGACACAGCTCCAACAACCAATACAGCAATCATGATGGCCATGCTCCAGGAAATTCAAAAACTCCATGAAAATTTTGAAAAGATTCCCGGAGTACCCACTCCCATTGAGGAGGCAAATCCAGAAAGCTATGCTGACTCACCCTTTGTGGATGAGATAGCAAGGATAGATTTGCCAAAGAAATTTGTGGTTCCTTCGATGAGAATCTATGATGGGACCACAAATCCACAAAATCATGTAGCCTATTACAAAAAAGGATGTTGGCAGCTTCAATTCCCAGTGAACTACGACAAGTTTGCATGTCCAAGGGATTTAGGAGAACCCTGAATGGGGCTGCCCTACAATGGTACATAAACTTGCCAAATAGAAGCATCAAATCCTTTGATTACCTGGTCAACTCCTTCAATCATCAGTTTGCTAGTAGCAGGGAACTTGAGAAAAGATCCAGTGATCTGTACAGAATCAAGCAGAAGCCTGGTGAATCAATCAGATCTTACATGACCATATTTAATAAAGAAAAGGTGTCAATCCCCAGATGTGATGTTGGAACAGCCGTGGAAGCTTTCAGGCAAGGGCTACCTCTGGACAGTGATTTCTATGCGTCAATGACTATGAAGCCCTGCCATACCTTTGAAGATGTCCAGGCATTAGCCATAGGCTATATTCGGCTGGAAGAAGATAAAGGTTTCAAAGCAGAAAACACTGACGACAACTCAGGATATGACAAAACCAACAGGAAAAGTTCCAACCACAGAGGAAGCAGTTCCAGGCCATCTCCTTATACAAGGCCTGACAGATCAGAAGTCAACTATGCACAAGAACAACGAGGTAATGCCTATACTTATCCCCCTATCCAAGAGTATAACTTCTCTGTTGATATTGCATGATTAATCAAAAGACTTGACAACATGAGAGACATTGTCAAATGGCCAAAGAAGAGAGACAACCCCAACTCAAGGAAAGACACTACAAGATGGTGTGAATTCCACATGGACATAGGGCACACAACAGAAGAATGTCTGGGATTGCGCAGGCAAGTGGCATACCTACTAAAGAAAGGTTATCTGAAAGACCTGATGCCATCAAAGAGCAGGGAAGACGATGGAGCAAGAAAGAATCAAGAAAGGCAACAACGTGACTTGCCCCTAGCACCACCCATCTATGAGGTCCAATTCATCAATGGAGGATCGGAGATCTGTGGCCTGACCAGTTCTGCTGCAAAGAAAATCGCCAGGGAGTCAAAAATGAAATCTCATTTTAAACCTATAAAATTACCCTAAATTTCTTTTGACGACACTGATATGCAGGGAATTTCTGACCTACACCATGATAGCCTTGTTATCACCATGCAAATAGGGACTGCACGTGTTCTGCGTATTCTAGTAGATGGAGGCAGCTCGGTAAACCTGATCATGCTTGATGTCCTGAAAGCAATGAAGATTGATGAAAGCCAAATCATAAAGAAATCTAATGTCCTAGTGGGATTCAGTGGAGAGACAAAGAACACGCTGGGGGAAATATACCTGCCAACATATGTGGAAGGAGTCTCCTCATATGAGAGATTTGGAGTCCTGGACTGCCTGTCATCCTACAATGCTATCCTAGGAAGACCATGGATCCACAATGCCAGGGCTATACCTTCCACCTACCACCAATGTGTCAAGATACCAACAGAATAGGGAGTAGCAACCATAAAAGGTGAACAAAAATCTGCCCAGGAATGTTACACTAAATCATTGAAACCTTCCAAGACAGGTAAGTCCCTCGCTTAGTAATTAAAATACCCTGTCAGGACCACTTATGTGGCATAAACCAAAATGGAAACAGATCAAGTCATTTTAGACCCCAAGTATCCTGACAGGCATGTACTGATAGGATCTGATGTTCCTGACAATATCAAACCAGAATTAGTAAGATTTCTTAAGAATAAATCCTCATGTTTTGCCTGGTCTCATTTTGATATGACTGGTATAGATGCTAATATCATTACACATAAACTCAACATTGACAAATATTATAAGCCTGTGCAACAGAAAAGAAGAAAGTTTGCCTCTGAACGCAGTGCCATTATTAATGAAGAAGTAGACAAATTGCTAGACATGGGAATGATAAGAGAAGTCATGTACCCTGACTGCCTGGCTAATGTGGTGGCAGTACAGAAAAAGAATGGCAAGTGGAGAGTTTGTTTAGACTACACAGACCTCAACAAAGCCTGCCCAAAAGACCCATTCCCACTCCCTCATATAGATGCAATGGTAGACGCCACAGCAGGACACGAACTCCTAACATTTATGGATGCCTCAAGTGGATTCAACCAGATCAAGATGCACCCATCTGACCAAGAACACAATGCATTCATCACAGAAAGAGGCATATACTGCTACACAGCAATGCCCTTTGGCCTGAAGAATGCAGGGGCAACATACCAACGCCTGGTCAACATGATGTTCAAAGATCATATAGGGGATACAATGGAGGTCTATATTGATGACATGGTGGTCAAATCAAGAAAGGCTGAAGATCATGTCAGGGATCTATAAGTAGCTTTCAAGATCCTGGAAAAATTTAATATGAAGCTTGTTAGGGGAAAAATTTACAACTTTTTTCCATGGGACACGTGGCAAGCGCTGAGTGGAGAAGAACAAGTGTGATAAGACTGACGACTTGGCAAATTCAGGACCGCAAGATCAAAGAAAACAAAGACAATTGAAAGATAATAAAGTACCAGTCAAAGGGAGGAAAAGTCAGAGCATTTACTTCCCCAAAAAGTGGTAACAGTTCCTGGAACCTCGCAACGGGCATTCTAGACCCTGAAAAAAGAAAAACCCTAAGGAGTTAGCTATAAAAGGAGGAAACGTGCAGCAGGAAAGGGACGGCGTTTTTGGGGAGAGAGCAAGCTAGAGAAAAAATATACACACTTGTACGACCTTACTTGCAAAAAGATTATTCTTGGTGCGAACTTTGGTGGGATTCCAACTCCCCCCGCGGTTGTTCCCACAACGGGTTTTCTGCGTCACCAAAACTCCTTCGTGTCACTTTTTCTTTGTTTTCTTTTCATTCAATTACGTTTGTCGATCTCTTAAATTCATTCGAAGCCGCGAGTGATCACTTTGACCCTACGAATTGACATCTAACCGGTAAAATTTTACCAAAACAATTTGGCGCCCACCGTGGGGCCTCAGTGATCAATTTCTCATAAAATCAAAATTCAGCAATCCGTTCGTCACCATGTCTGGAACCAGTACAAGTTCGGCCAGCACCCAGGGGATATCCTCTCAATCTTCTGGGGGAAGACCACTCCCGGCAGCCACAGAACCGGTCACCGCACCACCAGCAGCTAGCCAGATGGCCCCTGTCATCGCATCCCCAAAAGCCATGCTGCCACCTTTCAAGCCACCACAGGCGCCTAAAGTATCAGCAGCACCTAGTGTGACAAGATCCAGTAGGGAGAGCAGTCCCACCAGGACCCAGATTCAGGAGACTGCATCAGGAGGAATTCCCAAAAAATCAGGAACCTCATCACCAGACCCAATGCGAGTGGTATTAGAAGGAATGGACACCCTGCACAGGGCTATCGAAAGCTTGAGGAAGGACAACCAAGATCTCAGAAACCAGATCGCAACAGTAACCCGGTCTAGGACTACGTCAGCTGTACTGCCTCCACCTTCTGAGGCCCCAGTCTCAGCCTCCAGTGCAGGATCGTCCCGGCAGATTCCATCAGAACTGATCACCAGACTGGATCTTGAAGGAGTACCGCCCGAAGGAGCCATCGAGCCCAGTGGATTAGGGTTCCTATCTTTCGATCGACCACTCAGCTTGCAGCCGACCCTAGGTAGTATTTTGTCTAATAGTCAACCAGGGACTAACTTGCAATCTTTCGCAGGAACACCCGCCCAGCAGGTGGCAGGATGGAATCCAGGACCCCGTACCAGTATGATGAGCCCAGCAAGCGGTCATTTATCTGGAGGACCCTGGGCAGGAGGAGCCTCTTCTCAACAGGCACCAGAATGGCAGCCAGGAACCATCATCCATGCAACGCCTTTGGCAAGTCAGCCAGGCAGTCAATTCCCTAGAGGAGCCTGGCTTGGAGGTACACCTGTTGGCTCTTATCCGCCTGTCTCTAACTCTCTTGCAGAAACAGGCAGCTTGCTGGAACAGCAATACCAGGAATTAAGGAACCTGATGTACAGGATTCCGGGTGTAGCACGACCCCTGGAAAAGGCAACACATGATAGCTACGCAGACTCCCCTTTCGTGGACGACATAGGCCTTGTTGGTGTTCCCAAAGGATGTGTGCCACCAGCCATGATACTCTACGACGGGACCACGGATCCTCTTGATCATATCAACCATTACAAGCAGAAGATGATGGTGATCACCGCAACAGGTTCTTTGAAAGAAGCCTATATGTGTAAGGGGTTTGGATCCACCCTGTCCGGAGCAGCCTTGCAATGTTTCATTAGCCTGCCCAACAAGAGCATAACCTGCTTCGTTGACTTAGTCAATGCCTTCCACCAGCAGTTCGCCAGCAGCCGCAGGCCAGAGAAACAAACCAGTGACCTGTACCGAATAGTGCAGGGACCTGAGGAGGCTACCAGAGATTTTCTAAACAGATTCAAAAGGGAGAAGTGTTGGAATATGTGTCCTCCGACAATAATGCGATCACAACTGTTGATCATGATGATCACATGTTTAAGTCTCATTTTAAGAATACATGTGGGAAGTAATATTTTACTGTCAACTGGTCCACACATATCGGTAATGATTGGCTGACTAGACTTTGACATTACTGTCGTGCGACGGTGGTGATCAGTTGATCCCATTAGGTCATACCTAAAGGGTAACACTCTTAATTGATTAATTAATTGATCGTACGATGATACGGGTTAATTAAATTACTTAAAATTGACGGACGATTTTGGAAGTAATATTTACGTGTCTCATTGTAATTTGATTAAATAAGATACGGTCTAAGTAATCGAATTGATTTATTACTTAGATGAAATTATTGCTTACGGAAACAATTGAAACGGAATTAATTGATTATTATAAATACAGGATGTTGTAATTTATGACTCGGGAACCCATTACGGTACAAGTAATTATGAATTACTAGGTTAACTTTATAAGTGACATATTTTATTAATATGTTGATTTTTAATTGTTAAAAATACATTTTATACCTAATGTCATGGAACATGTAACATGTGACAAATTGACAAAATAATGTGTAAAATGGTTTTTCCATTTTACACTATATGTACTGAATTTATGGGTGGGTTGGGGTTTTATATTATGTTTTATTATTCATAAAAGGAGCATAATGATTAACCTAAACACATAGCCTTGCATGCCTAATTTCTTGGGAAGAATTGAAGCTCATGCATTGGCCCCTTTAACCCACCCCACCCGGTTTTGTCATAGAGAAAGGCCAAGGGTTTTTCTCTATAATTTGATTATTATACACTACATGCATACTAGTGTATTTTCATTTTTGCACATCCAAAAAAAAAGAATTTTAGAGAGATAAATTACTCCAATATTCCTCCCCTCTTGACCGAAATTTCAAGAGGACAAAACAATAGTTTTGGTTCAATTTTAGTTAAATTAATATTGTTCTAGTATTAATAATATTAATTTTTGAGAGGTTATCTTGGGTATAATTCCTTGGGAGGTATTCTAAGCTCGAATACTTTGTTCATCCAATATTGGAAGCTCAAGAACAAGTGAGTAGGAGAACTCATTTGTGCCCATATATCCGAAATCTCAATGTAAGGAAAACGATTTCTTCCTTATTCTTCTTTTGTTTGCATGCATAAGATCAATATTTAATTTTATGACTAAATTAATTATAACATATATGAATATGTCGAAATAATGAGATATAGATTTCTAACAAGCGGTATCCAGAGCCTTAGGTTGTTTGCATGCAAATCGGTTATAGTTTTTCCGAGTTATACGATTAACAAATAAAACTTATAAATTTGTGTTTATTATGATATATCACAAAATCAATTATGCATGTTAAAGTTTCTGGTCCTAAAATATATTTAGGATATTTTGGTTAATTTATGGATTTTTATTGTTCATTTTATATAATAATGGCATTAAAATGTGATTTTATGATAAAAATGTCATTTTTGGAATAAACTTCGTTTCTTCCAATGGTTTTTGGATATGTTTTCACATATATTATATTTTGATGACCTGTAATTTTTCATAATTTTATGAGTTATTATGCTCGAAATATGGATTTTTCATGATAAAATCGAATTTAAATGGAAAAATAGGTTAATATGAGTTATATTTCGAATCTGGTCATAGAAATTTAGTATGTTGTCACATGATATTTTACAAGATGTATGTAAAATAATTGGCTATAATGAAGTCTTTATGCATGATTTATGAATTTTTGATGAAAAATCACATAAATAGTGACTTTAATTAGTATAAATTGCTAAAACATACTTCATGACTAAGGAAAAACGTCACATGTTGTATTTTATCTCATATTTTAGATCTACAAATTTAAAAGTTGATAAAAATATTTTTCTCATATTTTTTATGGTTATAATTGATAAATCCGATAAACCGCAACATTGTTTTTCTCGATAAATTTCGAAATTTTTAACCTAAGTTTTTGAACATTAAGAGTGTCATGGTATTTTTCCAGAATGTTCATGAGTTTAAAATTTTGAATTTTGAATTTATTTTAAATTTTTATGATTTATTTGAAGTTTATGGCATTATATTGTAATTTTAAGTCCTTTTATGAACAATATTAAGAAATATAAGTTAATTATTGTCAATATGTTAGTGGAGACTAATTTTGAGTCCTAAGATGGTTAGGGTAATTAACTAGTACATAAATATGATTTTATGTAATTATTGTGATTTTAAAAGGTTGAATCACGCAAATCTGTAAAAACCGATTAATATACGATATTGGCTCCCTAAAGGCGATTTAGCATAAAATTGGGCATGTTCATACATATTATAATGATGCATTTTATTTATGATTGTCATGGTTTTTTTTTTATGTAATTTTTGAATTATGTAATTTTACTTAGTATGCCCTTAGTTTTAATTGATATTACCCGAAATGTATGGGAATATCGATTTGGTTGTAATTTATTGTGATCTCGTATCACCGTTTTGTAATTTAATAGATTTATTTTATTTTAATTACAAATGTATAATAGGAAATTATGTAATTTGTTATGTAATTTATTTATTCCGGAGAACCTTGAAGACGGTGCCACTCGAGAAGGCTATCCATTAAAGACAATGTTGCCTTGATATGCGTGCCAAGACCGAAGTTCAAGGGACCAAAGGAGTTGGTTTCCGAATTTGTAATAGTTAAATTAGATTTACTATTCTAGGAAGGCCATACTAGGATTTTATTTTATTTTTGCTTTGCATTTTATTTATATGTTGCATGCATCGCTAAATCGCCATAACTAAAACATGCATTATCATTTTAATCGAGTTTATCGACCGTGTCAATTACAATTATCGTAGTTCACCGCTTTAGTTCACTTTAAACGTGATAGATAATAAATTGACATGACCTCTCGCTAAAAATAAACAATTGAGACTTAGCCTTACCAAAAAATAGAAACCATGAAAACCTATTTCATGAGGGAGTGCACTCGGCCACACCGGGGTACAAACCTTGTTACGTAGGGGAAGTGGGTGATAAATGTCTGTCCACCGAATTCATGTTGATGAGGGTTTCATCGGCCACACCGTGCCCAAGTTAATATGGGGTTGGATCATGGACACATTTATTCGAAATTTGGATTGAGCTCAACGGAAGTATTCGTGACCGTAGTCGCATGTGTTCCGGGCTATATATAAATATTAAAGTAATTTTATCGACCAAGAGTTCTAAAAGTAGAATCGATTAAAGCGTTAATCCACCGAGTTATATTGATAAGGGATTCATCGGCCACACCGTGCCCAAGTTAATATGAATTTGGATCTTGGAATCATTTATCAAGTTGCGTAGAGGTCACTAGATAAATGCAATAAAACTTGTTTAAATTAAATTTTTACGAGTGTTATTATTATTTTTGAAAACGACATATGTTTTATTCCTTCTATATTTTTCGTTTTGTAGACCACTTTTATTTCTCATAACAAATGGCTGCACCAAACACCAACGCCACACCTCTCACTAATGCTTCATGGCTCCGATACTTCATGGATCGTTGTAAACTTGAAAAGAATGGGTCAAATTTCTCCGATTGGGATGCCCAACTCAAATTAGCCGCCCAAGGTGACGACAAGCTTCGTTACCTCATCGAGGCCTCTCCACCCGAACCTTATGCTAGGTCGAGTGCCGCCACTAGGGAAGCATATGAAGCTTACTACAAGGAGTCCGCCGCAATAAAAAATGTGTTGATTTTTGCGATGGAGGCAGATCTCCAAAGGAGAGCCTTTAAAATGGGCACCGCTACTGAAATCTATTCCAAGCTTGTGACAATGTTTTCACAAACTCCGAGGATCGTCCAATATTAGGCGGCCTCGGCATTCTTTGATCTCGACTTCAAGGAGGGCCAAAAGGTTAGCCTTCACGTGCTCAAATTGTTGGAGCTAGTCGAGACATTGAAGATTCAAAAGTTGAAATCCCCAAAGAACTCATTGTAGATAGGATTCTACACTCCTTATCCAAAGTCAAGGCATATGTTCAATTCCGGGTGAATTTTAACATGCAAGACAAGGACGTGTCTCTTGAAGAGTTGCACAAGTTACTTGTGCAAGCCGAAAGAGACATGGGGTTAAATGTTAACCCACCTAAGGATGTGCTTAACATAAGCACCAAGAGCAAGGGGAAGTTCAAGAAGAGTGGGAAGAAGGGTAAGAAGCAAGCTCCCACTTTCAACAAGGCTAAGACTTTTGAAGCTAGCACTTCCAAGACCAAGAAGGGTCCTCTTGATAAATGTCATTATTGTAATGGTGTTGGACATTGGAAAAGGAATGGTTCCAAGTATCTTGGTGACATCAAAGCTGGAAAGATCATTCCAGTAGGTAAATGACTATCCTTTCTTTTATGTTTCTAATTCAACTATGGTATTGCGATACAAAGTTGTGATAATGTATCCCCTTTTTATTGTAAATAGGGCCTCCTCCAAGGAAAGACAAGGGAAAGGAAAAGCAAGCTTGAGAAATCATCAAGGAGCTAGAAGTAGCTTCCAATGAAGCTTGGCTTTTTATTATTGTCTTATTTTATATTATGTTTCGGATTTTTAGAACTATTTTGATTTCCGTGTTCAACATGGAAATGGTTGATCCTTTCTAAACAATTGTTGTATTTTGGATTATGGTGGCTTGGTTTGCAACCCAAGTCACCTCTTTTATCGTATTTTCTTTGTTCTAAAAATTCGTCTTTATATGCTTGCACATGGAAACATATGATCATCCACTTAAAGTGATCTAATAGACAACTATAATGATGGGATTCATTATATGTCCACAAGCTTAAGGCTTGTGTATGATCAATTATAAAGTGATGTTGAGTTGATGAACTCTCTTAAAGGAATGTCAATCACCAAGTACACTTATCAAATCTAAAACAATTAGTCAATCTATGAGATAGTCCTCCTTATGCTTCAAAATCATTATTTGTGTCTCATAAGCTATCTTTGAATCTCTAGTGTATTTATTCTAAAGATAGAGTGGGAGAAAAATGAAGACACAAAGAACACAAAGCACATTTGTGTACTTGAGTAAATGAGATCTACGCAAGAAATAATGATATGTATACCTATATAGATAGTGTACACGAATAGATGAGATCTATGGTCTCGAATAGATGAAATCAACATGACATAAGAGACCAAGTGAAGTAATCAAAAGAATATGTTCTCAAGATAACTACACAAGGAGACCCAAAGAAAGTTTTGGAAGAAAATGACTAATGAAAAGACTTATCAAAGAGATCTGGCTAGTTTATGAACAACATTTGACCAAGAGTTTCAATATTGATATTTACTTAAGAGCCTAAATGAAACAAAGTTGCATCCTTGAAAGTAAATGAGATTTATGACTAAAAGTTGCAAAGAAAGATATGCCGATATCTACGAAAGCTAAGTTAATTGTTAACCATGCTAGTGTCATTACTTAACCTCATTATGAAAATGGAATGGTTAAACCTCCTTCCGAAAAAGGGTATTTTGAGAAGGACGTATATTAAATGAAATTCACATTTAAGTAATGACATTGCTACGCATCATTATAAAATGAATGAGTTAGAGATTAAAATCTCTTTCCATAAGTTTAAGATTGAAACCTTTTCTAAATAGGTATTTTGAAAAGATATGTTGGGAACATTTGGTATTATCTTAATAAGTTGGCAAAGCAAAATATATTTCAATTCTTGAAATGTTTCGATTGAGTAGTCAATTACGAAACATGTGGAATTAAGTGAGAGTTTGAAATTATCATGTGAAGACATGGAATTTAGTGGGAGCAATAATCTTGTAAAATTTATAACTCATTACTCATTGAGAATGACAAGCTAATACTATCTTTCACAAAGAAGTATTTGAGTTTTCAATTCTGGATGAAAATGGACTATGATGAATCCAATCACATCATGAGATGTTGGATAGGTATTGAGATATACACATCGAATCAACGAGAAACGTAGGTTATTCATGTCAATGAAAATGGAATTGCCATTAGCAGTCATGGTCATTCATTGAACCTAAGAATGGTTGATCACATGATTATAAATTACTAATGTTTCCGCCATTAGAATAATCATGCACATGTCCAATAATGAATCATATGCATAATAGCATGATGAATCATTCGCAAGCCATAGAAGAATCATCATGAATTCTCGAGGAGAACTAATGAGCGATTCTAGTGTTGGACAGAACACTGTTATGTGACAAGAGGTTGCACATATTGAAGTTCGAACACACATAAGGATTTATGAAAATCCTAAGCTATTCAAGCTAAAAGGAGAAAAAAGAAGTTTGGAAAGATACTTAGTTAAAGTAAGAAGTTACTCAAAACTAATATTTTCTAATATACTAGGACTTATGAGAAGTGCTAGGCTAATCATCTTGACAATTGTTGCAAGACCCTACAAAACGTATACCTAGTGCATTGTGAGTTGATAGAACACTTGACCAGTGCAAGTTATATCATCCACCACAAATTCGTTGGTTATGTGATAAACAACAAGAAAGTTCTTTCAAGATAAAGAACCCAAACCAAGGTTGGGAACCTATATGTGTACCTGGTAAGGTTCATGCTATGAGAGATAACATGAATATAAAGGAAAATGCAATAAAAGAAGTTTGAACACATGGACACATGGTATGTTAAACTTCTATTGCTATCGACTAGTGTTTACACACTTACGATATACATCACAAGGTTGTAATATGGTATTGACTACCCGAATGTGATGTCGACATTCGTCGTTTGAGTTATTATTAACTCACCTTATACTTTGTTACATCCAAACGGGTTGTAGAGACAATTGAAGCCCGTTAAAGTGAACACGGATTAGCATTGTATTCGCCCATAGTTACTTATATGAGGTGACGTCTCGAAGTGACTAGAGTGTGATGCGATTGATGGCAAGTTCAAGTGCCATGAAGTCATGTGTGATGACTAGTCGATCACACAGGCAGACTGTTAGGAACACTTTGTCGGACCATATGACCGCTTATAGAGTTCTGGCAAATTTATATAGCCTGGTCTTGGCGAGAGCTACTATAGTATTCTAATGAGTCGATTCTTTTGACTAAAGATTGTTCGCCTAAGATGGCACAGTTTCAGATTAACTTTGATTTGTGTTACTACGACCTTCGTAAATGGGGTCAAATGGGCATATTTTGAGTTATGATGGTTGTGGCTAGTCGAAGGGAATAAGTGCGATAAGAATTGTCCACCCCTTGTAAGGGTTATAACAATATCTCAGGGCCACTCGAGGAGTAATGAACTGGAAATGCGTGGCCACGCTCGGAAGATATCTATGGTAGATAAATCCGGTCAATCAGTTATTCTCCAGATCGAGGAAACCACTCTCGATATGATCACTTGCAAGTACGACCTGAAAGACACCTTGCATTGAGTGGGAGATAGTAATAGGACAAGAGAATTGGTGACGCACACTTGTCGTGGACAAGTGGGAGATTGTTGGAATATGTGTCCTCCGACAATAATGCGATCACAACTGTTGATCATGATGATCACATGTTTAAGTCTCATTTTAAGAATACATGTGGGAAGTAATATTTTACTGTCAACTGGTCCACACATATCGGTAATGATTGGCTGACTAGAGTTTGACATTACTGTCGTGCGACGGTGGTGATCAGTTGATCCCCTTAGGTCATACCTAAAGGGTAACACTCTTAATTGATTATTTAATTGATCGTATGACGATACGGGTTAATTAAATTACTTAAAATTGACGGACGATTTTGGAAGTAATATTTACGTATCTCATTGTAATTTGATTAAATAAGATACGGTCTAAGTAATCGAATTGTTTTATTACTTAGATGAAATTATTGTTTACGGAAACAATTGAAACGGAATGAATTGATTATTATAAATACAGAATGTTGTAATTTATGACTCGGGAACTCATTACGGTACAAGTAATTATGAATTACTAGGTTAACTTTATAAGTGACATATTTTATTAATATGTTGATTTTTAATTGTTAAAAATACATTTTATATACCTAATGTCATGGAACATGTAACATGTGACAAATTGACAAAATAATGTGTAAAATGGTTTTTCCATTTTACACTATATGTACCGAAATTATGGGAGGGTTGGGGTTTTATATTATGTTTTATTATTCATAAAAGGAGCATAATGATTAACCCAAACACATAATTAATTATGCATTGGCCCCTTTAACCCACCCCACCCAGTTTTGTCATAGAGAAAGGCCAAGGGTTTTTCTCTATAATTTGATTATTATACACTACATGCATACTAGTGTATTTTCATTCTTGCACATCCAAAAAAAAAAGAATTTTAGAGAGATAAATTACTCGAATATTCCTCCCCTCTTGACCGAAATTTCAAGAGGACAAAACAATAGTTTTGGGTCAATTTTAGTTAAATTAATATTGTTCTAGTATTAATAATATTAATTTTTGAGAGGTTATCTTGGGTATAATTCCTTGGGAGGGATTCTAAGCTTGAATCCTTTGTTCATCCAATATTGGAAGCTCAAGAACAAGTGAATAGGAGAACTTATTTGTGCCCATATATCCGAAATCTCAATGTAAGGAAAACGATTTCTTCCTTATTCTTCTTTTGTTTGCATGCATAAGATCAATATTTAATTTTATGACTAAATTAATTATAACATATATGAATATGTCGAAATAATGAGATATAGATTTCTAACAAGAAGGTGGCAATCCCTCGGTGTGACATAGCCACGGCCATAGAAGCTTTCCGCCAAGGGCTCCGCCAGGACTCAGACTTATATAAAGACCTAACCAAGTACCCTTGCGCTACCTTCGAGGAGGTGCAAACGAAGGCAATTGCAGTGATGCGGCTGGAGGAAGACTCAGGACCCAGAAGAGCGGCCTATGGCACAGATCATACATCCAGAAAGGCACCTGTAGAGAAGCAGAGCGAAAGAGCCAAACCCTACAGCAAGCATGTGAACAAAGTTTCTGAGGGCCCAGGAGGAAAGAATAACTCTGAGCCACCTCCGAAAGTAAGTGAGTATAAATTCTCAACTAACCTTGCAGGAGTACTCAAGGCCCTAAAGGAGATACGGGAAGTCAGGTGGCCTAGGAAGCGGACTGGCGAGTGTCTTAACGATAAAAGAGATTCCAGCCCATGACACCGAGGAATGCTACACGTTGAGAAGGGAAGTCAAATTCTAGTACGATCGAGGAAACTTAGACCACCTCTTGCCAGGAGGCTCCACCAAAGTTAATTCCACTAATCAGGTTCTGCCCTCTCCTCCACCTATGTGCACTAGAATTGTGAATGTTATTACAGGTGGCTCGGAACTGTGCGGCCTGACTTATTCAGCAGCTAAAAGGCACGCCACACAAAGCAAAGGAGACAAGCCATAATTCTCCTGCAGAATCAGCCGCCAGGACCTCCCAACAGTCACCTTTGATGAAACAGTTGTACAAAACACTCCGGAACAGCACCATGACGCTCTAATCATCACCCTCCCCATAGGAAACTGCGAGGTAAAAAAGATCATGGTGGACACAGGAAGCTCCGTCAACATGATTATGTTGGAAACACTCAAAGGCATGGGGTTCAGCGAGAAGGACTTGGCAACGAAGGCAGTACCCCTGGTTGGTTTCAGTGGCGAAACGAAGTACTCTCTAGGAGAAATTTTCATCCCAACCTACGCCAAAGGAGTCAATAAACAGGTAAGATACTTGGTTATCGATGGGCCCTCTACTTACAATGTAATTCTTGGCAGGCCCTGGATCCATGAAATGAAGGCAATACCTTCAACCTACCACCAGTGTCTGAAATTCCCAACGCCCTGGGGAGTGCAAGAGATACGTGGGGATCAAGAGGATGCTAAGAATTGCTACAAGATAGCCTTGAAACCAACAACCCGGCCGCCAACATAGCAATTACAGAGCCAGCCCATCCAGGAGGAATACGTCGAGCCACCTCAAGCAGAGCTAGACGAAGTAAGCCTAGACGCGCAGCAACCAGAGCGGACCGTACTATCGGATCAGAGTGCACAGGTAATATCCGTCAGGAACTTGTCCGATTATTGAAAACTAACATGGATTGCTTTGCCTGGTCCCACAATGACATGGTAGGGATAGACCCTAGTATAATAACACACAAGCTGAGCGTGGATCTAAGATACAAACCTGTCCAGCAAAAAAGGAGGAAGTTTGCCCCCAGAGAGGCACCAGGTCAAAAACCAAGAGGTAGACAACTTGCTCGCTACTAGACAAATCAGGGAAGTCAAGTACCCAGAGTGGTTATCTAATGTGGTGGTTGTTCCAAAAAAGAATGGCAAGTGGAGGATTTGTGTTAATTTCACAGACCTAAATAAAGCTTGCCCTAAAGATCCATTCCCTCTACCACACATAGACGCCATGGTAGATGCCACAGCGGGCCACGAGATGCTCACATTCCTGGATGCTTGGAGTGGCTACAACCAAATCAAGATGCATCCTAACGATCAGGAGAAAACGGCATTCAGGTCAGAGCGAGGTATCTATTGTTATAATGTAATGCCCTTTGGTTTAAAGAATGCAGGTTCCACCTACCAACGGCTGGTAAACACGATGTTCAAAGAGCAAATAGGCCACACCATGGAGGTCTACATCGACGATATGGTGGTAAAATCAAAGCAAGCAGCACAGCACGTCGAGCATCTGGCTGACACTTTCAGCACCCTGAGAAAATATAAAATGAAGCTGAACCCGTCAAAATGCACCTTCGGAGTCTCCAGTGGGAAGTTCCTGGGATATATGGTCACAGAGAGGGGGATAGAGGCCAGCACTGATCAAATCAAAGCCATACTCCAGCTAGAGTCACCTCAAAAGCCGAAGGACGTGCAGCGCCTGACAGGACGGGTGGCTGCTCTGAATAGGTTCATAGCAATGTCCTCAGACAGGTGCAGGCTATTTTACGACATCTTAAGGAAGAGCCAGAAGTTCGAGTGGACAGAGGAGCACGAGGAAGCACTCAGCGAGCTGAAACGGTATCTAAGCACTCCACCACTCCTATCAAAGCCAGAACCTGGAGAGACCTTGTCCTTGTATCTCTCAGTAACTGAGGTGGCTGTCAGCGCAATGTTAGTTCGAGAGCAAGAAGGAGTACAGCATCCAGTATACTACGTCAGTAAGTCTCTGCTACCTGCAGAGACCAGGTACACCTCACTCGAAAAACTTGTACTTGTACTAGTCAGAGCTTCCTATAAGTTGCGACCTTATTTTGACTAACTATCCTCTTAAGACTATAATGAGGAAACCAGAGTTATCAAGTAGAATGGTCAAATGGTCCATACACCTGAGTGGCTACGATCTGAAATTTGAACCTCGGGCAGCAATCAAGTCCCAGGCTCTAGCAGACTTCGTCTCCGACTTTTGCCCCTCCCTCCAGACGCAGGCCGAGAAGGACATCCTCACTCTGGAGGAAGACAAAGGGGAGCAGATGTGAGAGCTGAATGTAGATGGAGCTTCCAACATAAAGGGAGCAGGAGTTGGTCTGGTCCTTAAGTCGCCCCAAGGGGACATGTTGGTCCAGGCAGTTCGGTGCGAATTCAAAGCTACCAACAACGAGGCAGAATATGAAGCCTTGATCCTGGGTCTGAAGCTAGCTCTGGACTTAAAAATCAGGCACCTCCAGGTATACATCGACTCGCAACTTATCGTAAACCATGTAAATCACTCTTATGCAGCTAGGGACCCCACCATGATGGCCTACCTAGAAATAGCGCAAGAGTTGAAACTCAGGTTCAAGACCTTCAACATTAAGCAAATCCCCAAGGACCAGAATGTGGAGGCTGATGCCTTAGCTGCCCTGGGGGCAACATTTAAATCACGTACAATCTCTACCATACCTATCATCCATGTACTGGAACCTGCAATATCCAAAGTAGGACAAGGCGACGAAAACATAGCTGGCTCACTACAATCACAGGAAGAACGGGTGTTAACAAACACCACCAGTCAGGAGGAAGCTGTAGACTGGAGGAAGCCTTACCAAGATTGGTTGCAGAATGACATACTCCCAGCAGATTAAAAAGAGGTAAGAAGCTTTAAAATGCGAGCTTCCAGATTTGTGCTGATTGATGGTGTCTTGTTCAGGAAATCCCTCGCAGGACCCTACCTGAGGTGCCTGGATAGGGAAGAAGCCCAGGCTGTTTTGCATGCTATCCACAGTGGTGAATGTGGAAACCATGCAGGGGGCAGGAGCCTGTCCAACAAGGCCCTCAGGCAGGGGTACTTCTGGCCCACAATGTGTAAGGATGCTATGGAATACGCAAAAAAATGTGATGCCTGTCAAAGACATGCGCCAGTCAGCCACCAGCCTGCACAGCCTCTGCACCCCGTCATTTTACCTTGGCCCTTTATGAAATGGGGAATGGACATAGTAGGACCACTGCCCAAGGCACCAGGGAACAAGGTCTACATGCTCGCCATGACGGACTACTTCTCGAAATGGATAGAGGCGGAGTCGTCCTCTCAGGTTACTGAAGCCCAGGTGATATCTTTCATTAAACGCAATATCATCTGTAGGTTTGGTATTCCATCTGAAATAATATGTGATAATGGATCTCAGTTTATTGGCAATAAGACAGAAGTATTTTGTGCTAGATGGAACATTTAATTGCAGAAATCTACCCCCAGGAACCCTCAGTCCAATGGTCAAGCAGAATCCAGCAACAAGATTATAGTGGAGAAACTAAGAAAGAAGCTGGAAGAGATTGGGGGCAAATGGGCGGAAGAGCTACCACTAGTCCTATGGGCTGATAGGACCACCCCAAAAGTAGCAACGAGACAAACTCCTTTCAGCCTGGTATTCGGAGCTGAAGCAGTTATTCCTTCAGAGGTCAGGGTTCCTACCCACAGGTACGGGTGCCTAACAGAGGAACGAAATCAGGTAGAAATGGCAAGCAGCCTAGATATCGTGGATGAACTTAGAACCAGCGCCCAGATTAGGATGGCCTCATACAGGCAAACAGTAGCCAGGAGATACAACAAAAATGTAAAGATCAGGACCCTGAAAGTAGGGGACCTGGTCCTGAGGAAAGTCTTTCAAAACACTAAGAACCGACAAGCGGGCAAATTTGCCTACAACTGGGAAGGACCCTATCAGGTGGTAAGTATCGTCGGTAATGGAGCCTACAGGCTCATGACAATGGAGGGGCAAATAGTCCCCAGATCGTGGAATATCATCCACCTAAAGAAATATTATATCTAAAAAGACTATAACAGCCAGCAACCAGGCATGTAATCCGCCGAATACAGTCCCATCAGGTTCCAGGTTTTTCTAAGTGTTCTTGTCTTTCTAAGAACCCTGATTTTTTCATCCTAAAAAGTAGTTTCTTTTTTTCAAGCTCCCAATCAAACCTTTCGATTTTAACTAATGTGTTGAAACTTTTAAACCATAAGTAAAATTCCTTAGCATGTGTTAACATTGTAAATCTCAAAACCCAAGTTTACCAATAAAACATTTTTTGACTTGCTTAATTCTTTGAAAATCATGTGTTCAAAGAAAGAGAAGCCTACAAGAGCTAATATGGTGGAATTTTGTATCGCCATACAGAGAAGCATGGACTCATGACTAAGTATCCACAGATCGGACAAGCTAGGCTCCTACAGTACTTAGCGACCATGCAAGAGAGGTTCCTCTGAACAGAGGGACAGTTAGATCCCAGAGCCTCCAGACAACGAAAGTCGGCAACAAAGACAACGAAAAAGGTGTACGCACGATAAGATAAAGGTACGCCTAGAACGGCTGAATATTAAATTAAACGCCTGAGACGGCAGAGCATTAAGCTAGATGCCTAAAATGGCAAAGTCTTAAAATACGCCTTGCTCCCATGAGAAAAGCCAAAATATACCACAAAATTATCCAGAAAACTGACAAATTGTTATGCCACGCATGGCCCAGAAAACTAAAACAGAAATAAATTTGATCCCAGGGACCTCGCTAATCCAGCAGAACATGCTCCACTCCTGCAGCAGTAGCCGGAGCACCTCCAGGAATAGGCTGGATAGTAGAAGCAGGCCCATCAGCAGAGTTATCCTCAGGAGCCAGATTGTCAGCTAGATTGGGTCCCCCCTGAGCCTCGTCCTCTTTAGCAGCAGAAAAATCAGCCTCCTCCTCTAAAGCGTCGATTTCAAAATCCGACAGAATCCCCAAATCAACCTTCTCAGGAAAAGAATTAGCAAATAGCCTCTCTTCCTCCTCCAAGTCCCAAGACAGGTGCTTCCCCTCGTTGAACTCCTTAATACAGGCTATCTTCATCTCCCAGGAAGAGTAAGCTGCAGCATCAGTCAGGGCCTTAGACAGATTGGCCTTCTTTTCTTTTAGGACCCTATTCTCGGCCGTCAGGGAAGTGTTATCCTCCAGGACCTGAGCTATCTGTACCTCGGATTCTTTCGGACTATTACGAATGGAGCTTGCCTCCTCTCTAAGCTTCGCTTTCTCCTTCATCTCGGCGTCAAGTTGGCAGAGCAGATCTTTCTTCTCATATTGACGGCGACGCACCTCATTTTCAAGTTGGGCAAGCCTCTCGCGGAGAAGGAGCGATATTTGCAGTGACTGAGGAACACCGGCAGAGCAGCATTTAAAAAAAAAAGAGAGAGAGAGAGAGAGAGAGAGAGAGAGAGAGAGAGAGAGAGAGAGAGAGAGAGAGAGAGAGAGAGAGAGAGAGAGAGGGAGAGAGAGAGAGAAAGGGAAGGAGGGAGGTAAATTCCACCTCAAAAGCATGCTCAGCATCCAGGTCCGCCAACTCTTTCGAAGACCTTTTTCTAGAGATGAACGGGGACCAGGGAGCATCAGCCGCTCCAAGTAAGGCCAATGCCCCAGGGACCTAGAAAGGCCAAAGCCCTCGGGAAGCTTTAGGGTCATCTCGGCAGGAGGTGTGTATGAAGTGGCAGGAATTGGAGATCTAATACGATCAGGGGGCAGGGATGCCAGGGGAGTAGCTTCAATTGGAGTAGGCTCAGAGGAAGTAGCAGACCTCTTGGGGTGACCAGTCTCAGCGGCGGATTCAGCCCTCCTCTTGGAAGCAGCAGGCTTGGGTGTGACCCCTGTAGCCCGCTTCCTCCTCTCGGCTAAAATCATTTCCAGGGTGACCTTGGGTCTAACAGTCTCTGAAGAACCTAAAAAGGGAAAGGATCAGGATCCTGACAAGATGAGGACCCTAAGAAAAAATAACCAGGGAAGTGTGAGAAATATACCAGTCATTGTCGCCTCTTCTTCTTCCTCTCCGTCAGCAGAAAGAGTCCCCCCGGGAATGAAACCCATCAAACGGTTAAATGATCTCTGGTCAGGGGATAAACCGAACAGCTTGGTCAGAGAGACAGTCTCGTCAGGCGAGGACACCAAACGATTCAAACCTGCACAAAAAAGCAAGTAAGGAAAGTAAGAAAGCAAAGAGCAAGAGAAACAAAAAGGAACCCTAAATACCTGAAGTAGATCGCCACTCAGAAAATAAGTAATCAACTGGAGGAGGAAGGTAGCTAATTTCTACAAAGATAAAACGACGGAACCAGTCGGTATCGTTAGGCTTAGGAGGAAAGATTATGCAATGTTCCTCATTCTCTCGGACGCGTAAAGTCACTTGACCATGACCCAGGGATCGCACCGTAAAGAGGTGACCCAGATCACCAAGGTCAATCCCACGGTCATATAAACTGTTCATAGTACAGAGAGGAAGCAAAGTACGCCAAGCGTACGGGGCAACCTGACACACATCAATCTTGATCAAACGAAGGAAATCCTGGATCAATTTCGGGCAGGGGAATCTTAGACCTAGAGAAAAAGGATAAAAGTAGAAAGATGTCCACCCCGGCCTACGAAAATCCGCTCTCTCGCCAGGGAGAGGGACATGCACCACTACTCCGTCGGGAAAACCGAACCACTCTTTAATCAAGGCAATATCGGACGCCTCGAAAGTGGAGTCACACGAGTGTGTTTGGGCAAGAATGGAAGCGGATGGGAATCAATTGGAAGGATCAGAAATTGGGATCGGCACAGAAGAGCTAGAAGAACGAGTATTCTTTCGGGCCATGGCATAAGGGAGAATGTGGGAATACCTGATGAAAGGAGGTTAGAGAAGATAGAAAGAAAATGAAGAAGTTGGAAGATGGAAAGAAAGTGAAGAAGTTGGAAGAAATGGGAAAAGTTATAGGGAAAAGGTGAGAGAGTGGGCGGTTGGTGAGTAATTAATAGGCACGACAGTTGAGGATAATAGCGGAAAACCAAGAGGCGTGGGTAATCGTACAGACACTTTTCTTTAACGGCTCAACCAGTATGGAAATTCCCACCCAAGTGTACTTGCACGAGAATTTGGGGACAATTGTTAGGGGAAAAATTTACAACTTTTTTCCATGGGACACGTGGCAAGCGCTGAGTGGAGAAGAACAAGTGTGATAAGACTGATGACTTGGCAAATTAAGGACCGTAAAATCAAAGAAAACAAAGACAATTGAAAGATAATAAAGTACCAGTCAAAGGGAGGAAAAGTCAGAGCATTTACTTCCCCAAAAAGTGGTAACTGCTCCTGGAACCTCGCAACGGGCATTCTGGACCCTGAAAAAAGAAAAACCCTAAGGAGTTAGCTATAAAAGGAGGAAACGTGCAGCAGGAAAGGGACGGCTTTTTTGGGGAGAGAGCAAGTTAGAGAAAAAATATAGACACTTGTACGACCTTACTTGCAAAAAGATTATTCTTAGTGCGAACTTTGGTAGGATTCCGACTCCCCCCGCGGTTGTTCCCACAACGGGTTTTCCGCGTCACCAAAACTCCTTCGTGTCACTTTTTCTTTGTTGTCTTTTCATTCAATTACGTTTGGCGATCTCTTAAATTCATTCGAAGCCGCGAGTGATCACTTTGACCCTACGAATTGACATCTAACCGGTAAAATTTTGCCAAAACAAACCTCAACCCTTCCAAATGCCATTTTGGAGTTTCTTCAAGCAAATTTCTGGGATACATGGTAACCAAAAGAGGAATAGAAGCCAGCCCAGAACGGATAAAAGACATCCTGGAAATAGAATCTCCCAAATCAGTCAAAGACATCCAAAAGTTAACAGGAAGAGTTGCAACGCTGAACAGATTCATATCCAGATCATCAGAAAGATGCAGATCCTTCTATGACCTCCTCAGGAAGAACAAGTAATTCAAATGGTTGGTTGAACACGAAGCAGCCTTTCAGGACTTAAAAGCATACCTGGCCACCCCTCCACTATTGGCTAAACCAAACAAAGGAGAACCCCTGACGGTTTACCTATCTGTCACTGACATAGCAGTGAGTGGAGTTCTAACTAAAGAAATTAAGGACCAACAGCACCCTGTCTACTATATAAATAAAAGTCTCCTGGATGCAGAAACAAGGTAAGGTTTACTTGAAAAATATGTACTTGCTTTAATTAAATCTTGCACCAAACCTAGACCTTACTTTGAAAGTCACCCAATAATTGCCAGGACTAACATGCCTATCAAATCTGTCCTGAGAAAACCTGAGCTTTCTGGCAGAATGGCAAAATGGTCAGTGCAACTAAGCACTTATGACATAACCTTTGAACCTAGGACAACAATTAAATCTCAGGCATTAGCAGACTTTGTGGCTGAATTCAGTCCCAACCTAAAACCAGACCTCATAAAAGAGGTCAACCATCTAGACACCCGCAAATCAGGCCAGGAATGGACCTTACACGTATATTGAGCAACAAACATGAGAGGAACTGGCCTAGGACTAGTATTGAAATCACCACAGGGAGACCTAATTGATCAGGC
This sequence comes from Silene latifolia, assembly GCF_048544455.1. Lineage (NCBI taxonomy): Eukaryota > Viridiplantae > Streptophyta > Magnoliopsida > Caryophyllales > Caryophyllaceae > Silene > Silene latifolia. The sequence continues at coordinate 159,763,579 of NC_133536.1, read as the reverse complement.
TATTAGTTGTGAGTTCAAAGCAACAAACAATGAAGCTGAATATGAAGCCCTGATAGCTGGACTCGGGGTATGTATAGAACTTGGTGTGACAAATGTCAAGGTAAAAACTGACTCCCTTTTAATTTCTAATCAAGTCAAAGGAATATATGCTGCAAAGGATTCAAAAATGATTCTCTATTTAGACTACGTCAAAAACCTTTGTAAAATATTTTGTTCATTTGACATTGATGAAATACCAAGAGACCTGAACACCCAGGCTAATGCTCTGGCCAGCCTGGGATCAAATTTCAGCCCTGCTGTGTTCGATAAAATATCCATTGTCCACCTGTTAGAACCAACCATTGACAAACCTAACCAAACTTGTCCTATCTATGAGGACACAACTTCTTGGACCAAACCATACTATGATTGGTTCTTACAGGGGATACTTCCTAATGATAAGAACGAAGCAAGGGCCCTAACTATCAAAGCCTCTACCTATACCATTATCAATAACATGTTATTCAAAAAGTCACAGGCTGGACGTTACCTACCTTGCCTGGAACCTCACGAAGCTGAACAAGTCATAGAGGATATACACGATGGATACTGTGGAAATCACAAAGGTGGCAGAAGCCTGGCTAGCAAAGTTCTAAGAACAGGCTACTTTTGGCCAACCCTCAGAGCTGACTACATAGCCTATAGCTCCAAGTGTGAAGCCTGTCAAATCCACTCCCCTTACATCCACTAACCATCAGAGCTACTACACTCCATCTCAGCTCCCTGGCCATTTATGAAATGGGCCATGGACATAGTAGGCAAATTACCTCAAGCACCTAGACAGAAAGTCTTCATGCTAGCAATGACTGACTACTTTTCCAAGTGGATAGAAGCAGATTCATACAGGCAAATCAAAGAGAAGGATGTCATATCATTCATCAAACGCAATATCATATGTAGATATGGGATACCTTCAGAAATAGTCTGTGACAATAGTACACAGTTTGTGGGAAAGAGAACACCAACTTCATGTGCACAATGAAATATCAACCTGGTAACATCCACACCAGGCTACCCAAAAGCCAATGGACAGGCGGAATCTAGTAACAAATTAGTAATCAGTTGCCTGAAGAAAAAGCTAAAAAGAAGAAAAGGCAGATGGGCTGAAGAACTCCCCTTAGTCCTCTGGGCCGACAGAACTACACCTAAAACTGCCACAGGCCAAACTTCCCACTCCCTGGTCTATGGCTGTGAAGCAGTAATCCCAGCAGAAATCCACGTACCAACCACCAGAAGTAGCCTGAATACCATAGAGGAAAGCAGGCCACTATTACAAGACAGCCTAATCCTGACTGAAAAACTGAGAGATGCAGCCAAGATCAGAATAGCCTCCTACCAACAAACAGTAGCCAGAAGTTACAATAAGAATGTTAACATCAGGGTGTTCAGGGAAGGAGACCTGGTCCTAAGAAAAGTCTTCCCTAACACCAAGGACAAAAATGCAGGCAAGCTAGCCCCCACATGGGAAGGGCCATACCTGATTGATTTAATAGTAGGATAGGGAGCTTACAGGCTGCAAACTTTGGACGGAGAAATGATACCCAGATCTTGGAACATTTCCCACCTAAAGTTATTTCATGTCTAAACCAAAACCAGGTAAAACCAAACTCTTTATATGCCTGACTAAGTTTTATATTGCAAACCCTCTACAAATTATGTCTTCCTGCTACCTGCTGTCTTACCTGAATATGTGCCTATTATCTTTTATGCAAACTCTATCATGCCTATCTATTTAAATTTTACTATATCGAATCCTAAAAACTTGTTTTACGCTTTCTTTCCATTAGTTATATACTACACATAGGCTTAAACAAATGTTCAGGATTGAGGGCCACTCCACCCAACGTGAATAGCATCCCAAAAATGCTCTACAATAACTTGGCACCTGCCTGCCTGACTCAAAAAGTAAACTGAGCTCAGTACAAAAGATAAAAGATAAGTACGATGGTGGAATAGATCAGACCACTTGTCTAAATAAGCCCTCCTGACAGGCTGAGGGCCATAAGCCCTCCTGACTGGCAACCCCACCCCCCCCCCCCCCCCCTTTTCTTTTTTTTTTTTACTAAAAAGCCCTCCTGACAGGCAACAAAGCCATCATTTCCTAAATGTGGAATGAGGGCCATAAGCCCTCCTGACAGACTTCATTCTAACAAAACGCTTCAAAATGCATTATTCACAGGTACGAATCAAGTCATTCAAAGAAAAGAAGATTCAAATTATACCAAGGCAATGTAGCTGCCCAGGGAACACCTCTCCTGGATAAGGCAAAAAATCCTCAAAAACTAAAACACTGTTTGTCCAGGGAACATCCCCCGGATGGGCCAAAACAAAACAAACTACTACTTCAAAAATAAACCAAAACCAAACTAGCCTGCCTCACGCTCCTCATCCTCCTCTTCCTCATCATCCCCTCCTTCCTCATCATCACCACTCTTCTCCTTGGACGTAGGAGAATCCACCTCCTCATCAGCATGCAGCTTGCAAAGCTCAGGGTAATTAGCATTAAGATTGGCTAATTCCTGGTCAGGATCCCAGAAAGGCCTGACTTCAGCAGGCTCCTTCATAGCATCTACACGACCCCTACCAAAGAAGTAAAGAGCAGCATCCTTATACCTACCCTGTACCAAATCCCTCTCAACAGCCAATTCCTCATTTACCTTTAGCTGCTCCTACATAGCCTGCTTCTCAGCCTTTAATTATTCCTGGACAATGTCAAATTTAGCCTGGAGAGCTTTCAGGGCATCTTGAGCAGAACTCAGTTTGGACGACTCCACCACCAACCGAGCCTTCCCTGCCTCATTGTTCTGTTTCAAAGAGTGATTCTCAGCTTTTATCGTTTCCAATTCAACTTTGAACTTCACAACATCTTTCTTTAGAATCTGCACCTCCCAATCCAAGGTATCTTTGAGGTTGGTTATAGAATTCAGCTTACAGGCACCCTTCAACATATCATTTACATTCTACCAAAAATATCCTCATTCAGGCCACACAAAACAAAAAATAATAACCAATACAAAATCAGACAAAAAGAAATTACCTCCTGCAACATAGTGATCAGATTGGCAGCATAATCCCTGGTACGGTACATGGCAGCCAAAGCACGAGCAGAAGAATCCTCTGCCTGATACTTATAATAAGGATCATCAACCATAAAAGATTGAGCTTGGATTTGTTCCTTAGAAAACTAAACCTCATCCAGCCGAGCTCTAACCCCTCTAACCTCATGAACCCCACCTGAAGATTCATCTACCCTTTTCCTCTTTTCAGCCCGACCAGTCTCATCCACAACCTTCTCAGGGGATGCCAACTGTACCTCCTGAACGGGTTCCTAAATTTGCACTGCACTGTCACTCCATGTAGCCTCACTACTCTTGGATTTCTCCCCCGTAATTTGGGAAACACCTGCCTTCACCAGGGACAAACCAAAGCTAGATATCCTGGCAGAAGCCCTAGTGGCTGCACTACGAGGTTCTACATCAGCAATATAAACACATGTTCAAAATAAAAAATCTACAAAGCAAAGGCAACAAAACTTACTCCCTGACGAAGAAACCCCTGAAGCTTTAGCACCCTTCACTGGTTTGTAAGTGCTCAGTTTAGCCTTCTTGAAACGAGGCATAGGTGCTTGCCCCAGACAGGCAGGTCATGCTCTCTCCTCTTCAGACAACGCCATGAAGGCTGCAATCCGGTCAGCCAACCCCTCAGCATCAGGATTATTTGCCCAATCATTCACTACAAAAACAAAAGAAAGTAAGTATATTTTTCAAAATAATATGAATCATCTCTAATCAGAATACAATCCAGGAAAAGAGCAACTACCTCCCTCAACAGCGGGATAAATAAGGTAATCCAGGTCAGGGGCAATAGAATCAGCCCTGATAAACATATAGGTTTGGGCCCATCCCTTATCATCTCCTGAATCGAAATTAGTGATCAAATGAGCCATCTTCGACCTGACTCGGAGATTAAATCGGCCAGTAGAATGACTCTTTAAATGGTAGACATTCTTAAAATCTTCCAGGGTAATGACCAGCTTATGTTTAGTACATAATTTCTCAACTGAATGAACGATCTTCCAAACTATTGGCATGAGTTGGAATGGAGGAACCCTAATAGCCCTAATCACTTCAGCTATAAAAGGAGAAAGGGGAAGCTGACATCGACCCTTGAATGCCCATTCAAAGTTACAAAACCAGCCTGGACTGCCCCAATTGGCCCTGACTGGACCGCTCTCGGGGATCCAAACCTCAGCTTCAGCAGGAATAAGACCCCTGCCCTTCAGATAATGTTCAAAAGTTGGCTTCAATTGATTAGCCTCATGGAAAGAAGAAGCCAAAGCCTTCACAGGAGTATATTCAACCCCTTTGTATGACATAAATAAAATTTCTAGAGGAGCAGTTACCTCTACCACTTCGTGCTCAGGAATGATATCTGGAACATCAACAACAGCAGGAACCTTCTCAGCCTCAGAAGGAGCTTTAGATGCAGCCGTCTTTCTCCTCCCTCCAGCCATATTTTATAGATTTAATTGAAAACTGATTTTTTTTTTTTTTTGCAAAAGGAATTTTAGAGAGAGAAAGAAGAGTTTGAAGATTGGGAATGTGAAAGCAAAGGAAAACGGAAGGAGATATTTATAGCCGCAAACATAAACGGGCAAAAACAAGTGGATAAACCTAATCATAACTCTCCTAGGATTTTGTGAATCTACCCCATTAATGGTAAAATAGTCATTATAAAAGTTAAACCAAACACAAATTCTATTCCGGTAAAATATTCCTATACGTTTTTTGCCTGGCCCAAATTTTTATCTCCTTATTCCTGGCCAGATCCATTAGGGAATAAGAAGATAAGGGGTAATTGTTGGGCCCAGAATTGTCCTGCCTGACCAGACAAAGAATCAGGCAATCTCCAAAGCTAAACCTGAAGAAGAAATACTTAAAGCCCAGCATTTGGAATACCTGGACAGGCACCAAGCAGGAGGGAAGCATAGGGTAAGGCAACCAGAAAGCCTGGCCCAAAGAAAGAATATAACGGGCACGAAGGCAGCACCATTAAAGCTGGTCAGGCGGCAAGAAAAGCACAATTAGGCTATGAACAAACTCCCTATAAACAAGGATGACCTATTCAAACGTACAAAAAGATAATATAGAGGAAATAATCAAAGGCTGGAGCTGGAATATAGAACAAGAACACACAACCACCTCCGGGTAAATAGGCCACGGGTCCTATTTACCAGGAAACCCTAAACAAACTCAAAAAGCACCGTTGGAATATCAATATAAATAGCATGAAGGAAGGAAGAAGAAGGAAGCTTGCTTATTCACTCGTGCAATCACACTATTAATCACATTATTGTAATCAATATTCAATTATTTACAACTTGTCTTATTTAGCAAAACGCCTGATATACAAATCCCCTGTCAGGCAACCCAAAATCATAGTAAAATCCCCTCCTGGCTTGGTGCCCGTGGTTTTTTTCCCTTATTCCCAGGGTTTTTCCACGTATAAATCCTTGTGTCTTTACTTTCTGCTTGTTTTTCTATTTAATTACATTAGTCAGCCGAGTCAAATTGAGTTAGATCAGCCCTTAACATCTTCCGTGGTAGGACATTCTTATTCAGTAAAAATCCTGCCAAAACAGATGTTTAAGTGCAAAAGTTGATAAAACGGTTTAAATGCATTAATGCGCATTCAAAAGCTTAACCTAACATGTGAGAATTTCCTTTGCCGGTTTGTTTATCCAAATATCAATAAAATGATGTTGAGTTGGATTTAGATTGATTTGCATGTGAAAACGGAAATTAAACATCCATTTACTAAATTAGGAGTATAATGCTTAACACGATCCAATTGTTTGAAGAAGGGTGTCAAGTGACAAAGTATAAAATGGAAACTCGTCAATCTGATCTGTCACGTATTCGGGTTAACCGTAATCGGGATCGTCCTAGACAAGTACCAAAACGATACAGAACAGTGCCAGGCATCCCCATTGGGGCGCGAGCCATTAGGTGAGGGAACAGAGTCTGTCCAGGTTTTAAAATATGAAAACAGACAGCCTCTTGGGGCGCGAGCCATAAACCGTCCCAAGGGGTATCTCCTGTTTGTTAAAAAGGTTGTTTGAAACCATATTTGTGATGAATGATTTGCAAGTATTGTATGCATGACTCAGAATAATTACTATTATGTTAGTAATATTCGTTGTTAGATTTTCAAGTTTGAAAAGTATAGTTTACAAAGAAAAATGTAAAATGTGTGTGCTTAACCGTTTTATCACCGTACTCGAATTAAATCAACATGGTATTTATATAAACCAAGGGTGACATGCATTATGGCCAAGACAAAGATGAAAATAAAATGAAATAAAAGTGTAAGGAAAATGTTTGATTTGAACTAAATATGTTAAGTTCATTTATTTATAATTAGTCAAGTTTGTCATTGTATTCGGATTAAACCGACATGGTATAAGGAACCAATGATGATTATGAATTATGACTAATATGTTTGCAAGTGTTAATAAATGAGAAAAATGGTAAATAAAAGAAAAGAGTGTTAGAATACCCTTTAATTTATAATTAACCAATAATATCACCGAGTCACGGATTAAACCGTCATGGTATAAGGAACCAAGGGTGATTACGATTTATGGTTAAAACGTTTGTCATATAAATGATTTGAAATGGTAAAAACGGTAATAGAAAAGAAGTTAAAATAAAAGAAAGTGTTGAAGGAAGATGAACTCAAACATGTTTGAGCCTGACCCGAGAAGCCACAAGAGGTGCGAGCCTCTTTGCATAGCAAAGAGCTTCTGTCTGAGGCCAAAACTCGGTTTTCGCTCGTCTAACCTATATTTGAATCGTATTATGCATTGTTAATGTTTATAAAGTTATGAAAACAGTGAAGACATGAATAAATGAGTTGTTTACACCCTCAAACTTACCTGTTATGATGTTTGCGAGGTAGACGATTTTAGCGACAGTTTTCTCCTATGCGACTACTCGCGATCAAAGAAGTTCAAAAGAATGCCTTAGAAAAAGATTTTGTTTTGAAAATGTGTTGAAAATATGTTGTTGAAAAACATATTGATTAATGTTGAGTTGGTCGAATGGGTCGGTTGAATGCACGGCGACGGTACCAAACAAAATGTGTAAGGCTTGTGTTTTCGATTGGTGGGTCGAAAACACGTGTCGATTTTTTAACTTAAGAAGTTGAGTATAGAAGTTTAAGGGAGATGTGAGGGGGCAGAATCTCACGTACCTTCAAATGTTGGCATTTGAGGGGTATTTATATAAGATTTAGTGGTTGTGGGCGGTTTGAGAGACGTGGCCGCATGGGCTACTCGAAGAGGCACGAGGCATTTCGCGGGTCTTCGAGTTGTCTTGTCACTATCACGCAATTGAAATCATTATTTGTTCTATCCTAGGTTTTGGATGGCATGATTGTAGTACTTGACCATCAAGTATACCGGGTATACTTAAGATGGAAGCTTTGTGATGTTTGTTTTATGTGTTTGACTCGGTTTGACTCGTTGTTGGAGTCGACATTTGAATTTTTGAGTCAGTTTTGGGTCCGGTGTCAGTTTTGACTCTAGTTAGTGTCATTGCGACCCCGTCGTCGTGCATTAAACACTCCAGGTACGTTTGAAAAGTTTTGAAATGTTTAGTTTTCGAAATCGTTTTGAGTTTTCTGACGTATAGTTATACAAACCTGTCGATTAAACGTATCGATTCCTAAGCATGTTGTAGTCCGATAATCATCGGGTGTTTATTGGAGAATCAATAGATACTGGGTATCTACACATCATCATCAACTTCACCAATAACCTTAGAACCACCATCTTCATCCTTGGTTTCCATTGCATGTGGTTCATTCAAATCGATTTTCTGATTGAAAACCCTACTTGAAAATTGTCTAGCCTCATAGGCTGTTTTGGGACCCTTTGTAACCGCTTTCTTTCTCGGCATTGGAGTTGCTTTAGGTTTTGGGCTTGATTTTTTGGTTTTGAGCAAATTTGGGACCTAAGCACTCGGTACTTGCTTCAACAATGGGTAGATTCATTTTCGGGTTTGGTATGTGTTGGGCCTGGAATTTCGCACTACTGACAGGATAGAATTCTACCCTAGCCTAACGATCAGGGTAGGTCCGCCAGGGTAGTCCGAGTTTGGCACCAATTGATGAGCCTAGACTCCCACACCATCTTCAGGGTTATCTTCAGGGTGTCAGGACGTCAAGCCATCAGGGCGTCAGGCTATCAGGGTATCAGGAGACAGGCACCAGGCCGGAGAGGACAATGGTCAAATGTAAGGTCAACATTTGACCAAGTCAAGGATAATTATATATAAGATTATTACCACATTAATATGGTAATTAAGAATATATTAATGGTGAAGATTTTGTCATAAAGAGGGAGCATTAATAGGCATTAATGCGCAATAAAGACAGCAATTTAGGAGGAATATTCAGCATTAAGTACAAAGATTTGGCAGCCATTCAGCTTGGCTATATAAGGAGCATTTGAAGATCATTCGGCAAGACAAGGCATACTCCAACATACACAACACGTCCCACACAAGAAGCATACTCCTACGTATACAATACTTAGAGAAATACTACAAATATTATCATTGTCACTCTTATAATCTCCCAATTACATAGTGAAATCCTCTCTTGGCTTGGTGCCCATGGTTTTTTCCCATTAAAGGGTTTTCCACGTATAAATCATTGTGTCATGTTTTCTTATATCGTTTATTACATTTACATTCGTTTCCACTTATATTACAATCAACCATGCCTAGGTACGATCATGATAACATCAAAATAGGATAATACTAGTTAACCCCCATACTATTCTACCCTGGTCATATTTCCAGCCTTGCGCAAAATATGGACAAAACAATTGGCGCCCACCGTGGGGCAACTAGTTTATTAATCCTACAAAACTGTTCACAATATTTTTTTCTTATCACAAGTTTGAGAGCCTTGAGAAAAATTGGTACAATGGTTTTTTATAACCCTCGTTTGGAACGAAGAAATGCTAGATTCGAGGGAAAAATTACTAAAACCAGTCAAAAGTCCTTTCAACGATCATAAGTGTTACAACCTGCGGTGTTGCCTAAGGAGAATTCAACGGCATATTTGTCACCAAAGAAATTCAAAGATAAGTTTTTCCTATACCTAATACATGTTTTGTAGAGTATAAGAAATATATCTTAAAATCTTGGCACTTGCTTTTATTCTACGGTGAATTTTCCTAATTATAATAATTTGATGTTTTTAGGAAATGTAACCTTAAACTTCAAAGAATTTGAGCATGGCTGGAAAACTTAGTCCTGACCAGAACAGGCTTCCAAGTTAGTTATGAACAGTATCAGTGCAGGCCTGATCATCATTTCAAGCCTGAACATTCAATTCAACCCTGAACGGTTATACCAAAGCCTGATTACTCTTAAGATCTGATCAGGACAGGTCAGTCCTTTGAAGGCAGGGAATGCTAGCCTGATTATTTGTAAGATTTGGTCAGGTCATGTCAGTCCTTTTACCGCCATAGCGCAAAAATCATAAAGGTATCCAAGTATTCCTGCAATGGTAAATTGTTATTCTTTGCATAACGTTCAAATAAATATGTCATCATACCACATATTGCAAGGTAGATATGAATTAAATACTTTTTAAGTGACCATGTTACATATGATAGTTTTTGGGCTATCCTGATATGCCAGGGTTAGTCAAGCTTAGCCTGGCCTGACTGACTTTTTGAAAGATGAATCAACCTAACCTGACTCATCGATCCTGATATACTTAGATCTATTATCATATTACTGTTATGAATCCTTACATGATTACTCATTAACTTTTCCTTATTATATATCAAGCATGTCTAGCACGATTTTAGAACCTTTGATCAATAGAATTTTTAATATTAACATGTTATACACGTTACACAACATGAACGTTTGGAGACATAGTCTATCCTGGCCTGCTAGTTAACATGGTTGTGATTTATAACTCATGTGTATTATTTATAAGCTACTTGTGATATCCATGTAAGATATTTCGGTTCTGCCAAGTGCAACTTTATGTGACATATGGTAAGTTTATGGGTTACACGGTGACCAAAGGAGACATAGCAGTCAACCCTGAACGGATTAAAGCAATACAGGAGTTCCAATTACCAAAACCAGTCAGGGACATCCAAACTAACAGGCTGGATTCTGACCTGAACAAAAATCAGCCCTGAATTGTTATTTTGAAACCTTAAAGCCTTTCGAGCCAGGTAAGTTTCTCACCTAGAAATTACAGTATCCAGTTAGGGGCACATGTGTAGCTTCAACCTGCATGGAAATAGATCAGGTTTGAGTACCCTGACATGCATGTATTAATAAGATCTCACTCCTCTGATTCTGTCAGGCTTGAATTAGCAAATTTCTTAAAAAAAAAATTATATAGCTTTGCTTGATCTCATTTTTATACAATTGAAGTATATGCTAATATCATCACCTATAGGCTCAATATTGACACATCTGTGAAGTCTGTGCGACAGAAACATCACAAATCCACCCCTGAAAGAAATATAAACATCTACGAGGAAGTCAAAAAACTCCTGACGAGGCAACATTATTCAAGGATTATAAGCTATATTTATCATTGTCTCCATTTTTACTGGCCAAGCCAGGCAAAGGAAAACCCCTGCCGATTTATCTCTTTCTCGTTAACACTACTGTCAGTGCCTAGTTAAAGTACAGGAAGGTCAGCAACATCATGTCTACAATGTAAGTAAAAGTCCACTAGATGCTGAAATGAGGTATGTATTACTTGAAAGATATATTTTAGCTTTAATTATGTCATGTACTAAGCTGCATCCTTATTTTAAGTCTCGCCCTATATTAGTTAGGACCAACCTACCCATAAAATCTATCCCGTATAAGTCTAAACCGACAGGCAGGGTGGCCAAATGGTCAACCCAGCTTAGTACCTATGATATTACCTTTGAACCCAGAACAACGATCAAATCACAGGCCTTAGCAGACTCTGTGGCTGATTTCAGCCCTAACCTGGAACCTGACCTGAAAAAAGAGGTCAACCAATTAGAAAATAAAACCCCAGACCAAGAATGGACCTTGTTCATAGATGAGGCATCTAATGCCAGGGGAACAGGGTTAGGGTTAGTACTTAAATCACCACAGGGAGATGTGATAGTTCAGGCTATAAGCTGTGAGTTCAAAGCTACCAACAATGAAGCAGAATATGAAGCTCTAATAGCAGACTTAAAGGTATGTCTAGACCTCGGTGTTCAAAACCTAAACGTAAAAACTGATCCACTTTTAATTTCAAATCAAATAAAAGAAATTTATGCAGCAAAGGATTCAAAATAAATTTTATGTTTAAAATATGTTAAAAACTTTGCGCTAATTTTCATTCATTTGATATTGAACAAATACCTAGAGACCTGAATATCTAGGTTGATGCTTTGGCCAGCCTTAATTCAAACTTCACCCCTGCAATTTTTAAACAAGGTACCTATTCTGCATTTATTTGAACCTGCCATCAGCAAGCCTGAATAGGTGAACCCTGTCAATACTGACAATGATTCATAGATTAAGCTTTATCATGATTGGTTCCTGCGAGATATACTACCTCAGGCCAGGCATATGTCTAGATCATTTAGAATTAGAGCTTCTACCTATTTTATCATCAATGATAATATGTTTAAAAGATTTCAGGTCGGACCATACTTGAGATTTCTCATACCACATGAGGCAAAGCAAAGTTCTCAAGACTGGCTATATTGGTCAACCCTGAGGGCTGACTACCTGGACAACAACATGAAATGCGAAGCCTGCCATAAGCATGCTACGACTATTCATCAACCGTCTACGTCATTACATTCAATCTCTAAACCCTAGCCATTTGTGAAGTGGGGCATGGCTAACCTAAAGCAAATGGTCAAGCTGAATTAAATAAAAAGGTGGTCGTCAACAAAAAAAAAAAAAAAAAAAAATTCCAGCCTGGCCAATCATCCTGAACTCAACAGATTGAAGAACCTTACATGCCACAGACACTGCAAGGAGACATGATTCTAATATCTTGGAATGTCATCCACCTAAAAGCGCAATCATACTTGTGGTAATTTCTGCTCTGCATGTTCTAGGTAAAAATTCCAAACTTATTCATCCGAATGTGTGTTATGCCGTGCCTTTCCTGAACATGTTACGTGACAATGTGCATTCTTTTCTTGCCTACTTGTTTTCGTTTCACATGCTGGATGTTCTAACCAAATTTGTTTTACTTGAATCCTGAACAATTATACATGATAAATGTTTATATGCATAAATATTCAGGATTGAGGGCTACTCTACTATATATTTCTGAAACAAAACTTTGCACTTAACTGTGCCTAACGAGTTGGTAACCACCACCAGATACAGTAAATGTCAGGACCAATCAGGCATGAAATAATTTCCTGACCTGACTAAGTTTACTGCCACGGATTACAACCGGCTGGACGCAGCAAGACAGGTGCAAGGGTGTTCTCTCCCAACCACTTAGTCTAAATGCCTTCTTGACAGGCCGAATTGTTGGAGCTTGTGTCCTCCACAAATTAGTGTGATAACATTTGTAAATCTCTTACAGGTTCACAAGGGTATACTTCGTATTTTAATCAGTTGATTAACGATTACCTAATAACGGTTGGCTTGCTAGAAAGTTTGACGTTATTATCATACAGATGGCGATGATCAACTGGTCCCTAAAGGTCACACCTATAGGATGTGTTTGAGAGATGTGGTTATAGAAATATAATCACATTGATGTCTTATATGACTAAACAGTTAGTCAATGTGTTGATGAGACAATTATTTAATGAAGATTAAATAATATTAGTTGAGACGAATTAACTGTCAATTCATAAAATTGAATATAATAAGTTATATTTAATTAATGTATATAATGTTAGCTTGGATGAATTAATATGTTAATTCGTAATTAAATGTAATCGGTTATATTTAATATCAACAAGATGAATGTGTCATTGTGGTAATAGTGAGGGTACTTAAACCAAGAGGTCATGGGTTCGATCCTCACTAGATGACAATTTATATTTAACACATTTTTACATTTTTGGAAACCGAAAATAAGGAATTAAAACTCCTTATTATTTCTGTAATTGGGCCGAAAATTAGAGGATGAAAAATCCACCTTAATCTACCCTAATACACGGTTTAAGAGGGATAGATGGGTGAATTCATTCTGACCTAATTTTTGCCCTAACTCAACCTTGCCTCCTCTCATCAGAAAAACACAAAAAACCTAAAATTAATCTGTTAATTTTTGGATCGATTCTAGCATAATCAAAGGGCATATCTCATATCATCTTGGGTGCAACTTATAGGCGAATATCTACTTTGATATTGTTCTTAGGCCATATTTGCTAGGACCGAAGGTTATTTCTTAATCCTTTACAATTTTGTTTATGCAATTTATTTTATGACTAGTTTCATCATCATTATAATTCGTTATAGTCCTTAAAATTAAAGGGATGCATACAGATAAAACCCACAAGTGGTATCAGAGCCAAGGCCACGAATTTTATTTTGATGATTTCATAAAATTGTATGTAAACAATTATTAGGGTTTCAAAAAAAAAAATTCGGCTGTTGTTTTTTTTTTGCCGAGAGAAAAAAAATTTCAGCCGAGTTGTTTTCGGTTTTTTTTGTCACTTTGAATTCCATTTTGATTTTTCATATTGATTGTTTTAATCGGTTAAGATGATAATATGATAAATTTGTAGATGTTTTGATTTAATTAGGATTAAATTAAAATGTAAATGGAATAGTTTTGATTGATGATGATAATTTGTTTTGCTATATAGTTTTTGGCATATAAGTTAATCATGTTTCATTAATTTGTATGCTAATCTTGTGCTAATAGCTACTATAAACGAATTAGTTCATCTACAATTTTTTATTTTAGGGCATTTTTGCCGCAAATGATAAAATTATAGGGCTGTTTTTTTTTTGTTTTTTTTTCGGCCGAATGCTTTTGTTCATGAATGTCGTTTAAAAAAAAATGGATGTTGCTGTTAATTTTTTTGTTCCAGCCGAAAGAGAGAAAAAAAAAAAAAAAGGTTTTGCTGTTTTTTTTTGGGCCGTGAGCAACAAGAAAAATAAGGAAAGCTGTTTTCCGTTTTTTTAGCCTAGCCGTGGTGAAATTATAAAAAAGGGTTTTTTGATAACTGTTACCACAAGTAAACCACTTTTTGGGAACTGCTACCAAAGTAAAAAAAGTTTAAAAAATGCTACCATAATTCTTGCTTCGTTAAAAATTCAGTACCAATTAATTAAACGAGGCTAAATGAATCAATTTCAGCCATTCATTTCAAATGTTTAGTTTAATTTATATTTCCCATTCCTATTATACCCTTCCCCTATTCCTTATATCATTTCCCTCTTCCTTAATACAATACCTTCTACTCCATTAATGCCTCTTCAATCCCTCAATTGTTTTTCCCTATTTCTTATTTCATCAATTGGATCTATTCATTCATTCCTCCTCTATTCTATCAGGTAACATTAACATTCAATTCAATTACTCTCTCTTCTTCTACTACATTAATCCTTGTTCAATTGAATCTATTCATTCATTCTCTCCCTCTCTTTTGTATAAAATCTGGGTTTTTTCTTTTTTGAATCTTGGAGAAATGTTGAGGGCTCCTTATTCTGGGGCAATGACAAGGCTGAAAAGTGTGGATGTTGCATTCCAGTAACCCCAATGAAGTCATGAACACAAGAGAACAATTTCTGCATAAATTAAAAATTCGAAAATTAAGGTTTATGAAATCTAATAAGGAATTCAATCAAGCAATCTAATAAACAATTAACTCAGAAAATCAATGAACATTTTGAAGAATAAAGAGTAAATAAGGATGAATAACAAACCTTACAATGAGTACGAAATGCCGACAAAGGGCTTTTTCAGGTAAATAAAGTTATATGATGAAGGTGAATTTTGTTAGGTTAAATTTTCCAAATTAGTAGGTTAATTTGATAGAGTATGAATGATGAATTTGAAAAGTTAACTGATGAAAATGAATTTGATAGAATATGAGGGTTAAATTGAGTTTTATGAATGGGTAAGAGTGGAGAAAAGGTTGAAGAAGGGGTAGTTTTGTCTCTTCAAGTCAAAAATTGGGCTTCGGTGTTAATTGGTACTGACTTTTAACCGAACCAATGATTATGGTAGCAGTTTTTAAACTTTTTTTACCTTGGTAGCAGTTCTCAAAAAGTGGATTACTCGTGGTAGCAGTTATCAAAAAACCCTATAAAAAAAAAATCTGTTCTTTTTTTTTTTAGCCGAGACCAAAAGAAAAAAAAGGATTTTGTTTTTTTTGTTTTGATTTTGGCCAATTGATTATTGTGAAGCGGTTCATAATTAATAGATACCTAATTATTTTAAAGCAGTTTAAAATATTGATGGATTAAATTCATATTACAAGTTTAATATGAATTAAGATTGAAATTAATGTGATTAATTGAGGAATTATCACTTAATTTAATTTAAATAGGTGGTTTGGATAAATTAATCAATATAATTAAGGAATTGTGTCATGTATGTTTAATTTATTTTTAGTTGATGCATTTTATTTTTGTTGAATGAATCGTTGAATGAATTTATTTACGTATTTTTTTTGCAATCGGTTGTAATTTGTAATACTTAGTGTGACCTTAGTCAAATTATGTTTTCGTAATGAAGGAAACATGATTTTTTATGTAATTATGAGATCTCGAATCTCCTTTATTTTTCCTTTAGTTTTGGGTTTTGAAATTAGAATGTAATAAATAGGTTTATTATGTAAATTTATTTATTGCAATTTTCAAAGAAGACTAAAGATGGAGATTGGAGCTCACTCCCGTTACATGGATCAAGATGGAACATCAAGACATGCTTCTCGGGTCCAAGGATGGATTCCAAACTTGTATTTAATGTTCATTTTGATAGGATAGGCCACACTAGGACTTTATTATTGCTTTTACGTTTTTCATTCCTATTGCTCTTTATTCACATGATAGTTTATGCATCATACTCCGCCTAAAACCAAACCACCTACTAAAATGCATGAAAATTGACACATATAGGTTGTATGTTAGTTTTCATAGACATACAGATGTCACATGTTTATTAAGCCATCATCTTAGTTTAATCATTCACGCATGCTTGATATTAGTTCACTTAAAATGAATTAAAATAAAGTTGATGGGATCTTCCTCTAAAACGGAAATTGATATTAGTCTTTATGAGGGCAAACAACTATGAATCCCTTCTTCGTCGGTAGGCATAATATGACCCCTTCTACGTTGGGTAAGTAGTTTGTGTTGACTTAGTTTATCTCAACATTATAGTCCGAAGAGTTTCTCGTGATTATGATGGACTAAAGATAGAATTTACAGAAATTTATCGACCAAGAATTCTAACGGTAGAATTAGCTAAAAGGTTAGCTTATCAATTTACAGATAATTGAGTCTTGGGATCATTTATATAATTCTTGAGGAAGGTCAATTGTATAAATGTTTTGAGTCTTCGCGTTATGACATTAGATCATTAGACTTAAAATAAAATCGATGCACATGCTTATTATTTATTCTTCTTTTCGCAGTGTAGAACACGTTTATTTTACTGTTACAACAAAATGTCTGGAAATAACGCAATCCAAATGCCTAGTGCCACACTTGGACGCGAGTCCTGGCTGAAAATATTCATGGACCGGATGAATCGGTTCACACGTCGAAAAACGACGGGTCCAACTTTGGATCGGGAGGCAAAGCACTACGGAATCTTTGCCATTTCGACGGTAAGCTCAGGTACTTAATCGAGCCAATACCGGTAAACCAGGCCCCAATGCGAGGAGTCAACGAGTCACTCGCTTATAGTGACTTCGTTATGGAAGCGGGTGCGATAAAGAACGTACTCATCTTTGCAATGGAAACCAATTTACAGAGACGCTTCATTGCCCAAGGTGCGAACAAGATTTTCACCACGCTCACTAACGAGTTCTCAAAAGCACCGAGAATCGTTACATATGAGCATACTTGTCGCTTCTTTGATGCGAAACTCCAAAAGGGCCAACCGGTTAGCCCACACATTCTTCACATGATTGAGAATGTCGAGAAGTTGGAGGCTCTTGATTGCAAAATCAGTGAGAGCATTGTCATTGACCGAATGCTTCATTCTCTTCATGATGGTTTTGCCTTTTCAGGGCGAACTACTACATGAATGACTTAAAAAAGAGTCCTCATGAGCTACACTCCCTTCTCGTACAGACCGAGAAGGATATGAAATTGAGTGGGAGCATGAAGCAGGATGTTCTCACGATTTCCAACAAGGGTAAAGGTAAGGGCAAGGCTCATGGCGACCTAGCTGTAGGTAAGCCAAAGTTTAAAAAGCCAGGAAACGGTAAGAGTGGGCCCGGTGAGACTAGTGGCTCACAGGGCAAGGCAAAGAGCAAGGGCGGAGACATTGAGTGCCACCATTGTCACAAGATTGGACATTGGAGGAGGAACTGTCCATCTACCGTGAGGACATCAAAGCGGCCGCGTCGTTCTGTTGGTATGTCATCTTATATTCATATGATTGAGATTAACCATGCAAGTTTGAAAACTTGGGTACTTGATACTGGTTGTGGTTCTCATCTGTGTAATCATTTGCAGGGCCTAAATAACATCATACCTCTCGAAAAAGGTGATGTGGACCTGCGAGTCGGGAATAGAGCACGAGTTGCTTCTGTCTCGAAGGGAACATATGTAATCCAACTCCCTAGTGGTTTTGAGTTATTTTTAAATAATTGTTACTATGTACCCAGTTTGTCTAAGAACATTACTTCTGTTTCCGTACTTGCTAAAGACGGTTTTGCATTTTCAATAAAGGATAATAGCTGTATTTTCTCTTTCAATGAAATGATTTATGGCAAAGCAGTTTTCATGAATGGAATTTACATCTTAGATCAAACCACGGAAGTATTACACATGAATAATAAGAAATTAAAGGTTGGTGACAAAGATCAAACCTATCTATGGCATTGTCGAATGGGACACATAAATCAGAAACGCGTAAAGAAACTCGTCGATAATGGGACTATTCCTGCATTCGAATTTTCTACATATGGCACGTGTGAATCATGTCTCATTGGCAAAATGACTCGAATTTCCTTCAAAGGTGTTGGAATGCGCGCTAGTGACCTATTAGGACTCATACATACTGATGTTTGTGGACCTATGTCAATTACCGCTAGAGATGGCTATAGATATTTTATCACTTTCACGGACGATTTGAGTAGATACGGATATGTCTACTTAATGAAGCATAAAAGTGAGTCCTTTGAGAAATTCAAGGAATACCAGAATAGGGTTGAGAACCAACTGAGTAGAAAGGTTAAATCACTCTGTTCAGATCGGGGTGGCGAATATCTTTCAAATGAGTTTGATCAACACCTTAAAGACTGTGGAATCGTTCTACAGTTACCTCCACTTGGAACACCTCAATTAAATGGTGTGTCCGAACGGAGAAATCGAACCTTACTTGATATGGTTCAATCCATGATGAGTCACACGGTAGTGCCTGATTCGTTATGGGGTTTTGCTCTTTTGTTAGCTGCTCTTATACTTAACCGAAGTCCGACTAAAGCTGTCGACAAGACTCCATATGAAATGTGGAAGGGAACGGTCCCAAACTTGTCCTTTATTCGGGTTTGGGGCTACGAGGCTTATGTCAAGTGGAGACACAAGGATAAGCTCGGCCCGCGATCGGTCAAGACATACTTTATAGGTTATCCAAAAGGAACATTTGGTCATTACTTCTATTCGCCTACCGAACATTGAGTTTTTGTTGCGGCTAGTGCGACGTTCTTAGAGAAAGAATTTCTCGAGAACAAGACGAGTAATAGAACCTTCGAGCTGTCGGAGATTCCAGAACCAACAACCGAGGAACGGATGGAGGAAGTTGTTCCTCCAACTGATGATACGGTTAATATTCCTGAGGAACCTAGGAGGTCGGGTAGAGTCTCTCATCCTCCGGACAGATACATTGGTATGGTCGAGGAGAATGACGTTTTACTCCTAGAGAGTAATGAACCCGCTACCTATAAAGGTGCTATGACCTGTTCCGACTCAAAGCTATGGCTTGAAGCCATGCAATCCGAGATGGACTCCATATATGAGAGTGACGTATGGGATCTAGTTGATTTACCTAATAAGGTAAAACCTCTAGAGTGCAAATGGCTTTACAAAATAAAGCGTTACAGACGCGCAACTGACGGATACCTATAAGGCACGACTAGTGGCAAAAGGTTTCACTCAAGTGCACGGATTGCATTATGATGAGATTTTTGCACCTGTAGTCATGCTGCATTCCATTCGAATAATCTTAGCGATTGCCGCTTTTCATGATTATGAAATTTGGCAAATGGATGTGAAAACCGCCTTCTTAAACGGTTATTTGGAGGAAGACTTGTACATGGTGCAACCCGAAGGTTTCATAGATCCTGAACATCCTAAGAAAGTATGCAAGCTTAAGCGTTCCATTTATGGACTTAAGCAAGCTTCTCGGAGTTGGAATCATCGTTTCGACCAGGTGATAAAAGAGTATGGTTTCACTCGATCGGTCGAAGAACCATGCTTATATATCAAGTCGAGTGGGAGCAAGATTGTATTCTTGATATTGTATGTCGATGACATACTCCTGATTGGGAATGACATTCCTCTCCTATCTTCGGTTAAAGAATGGTTGAAAAACCATTTCCAGATGAAAGATCTGGGTGAGGCACAGCGGATTTTGGGAATTCGTATCTACCGAGATAGATCACGACGGACGTTATCACTTAGTCAGGAGTCTTATTTGGATAAGATTCTTGAGAAGTTCAGCATGACCAACTCCAAGAAGGGGAACCTTCCAATGACGTGCGGGATGCGATTGAGCAAGTCTCGGTCACCCACGACGCCTGAAGGGATTGAGCGCATGAGTCGTGTTCCTTATGCATCAGCAATAGGATCAATCATGTATGCCATGATATGCACACGTCCAGACGTGGCATATGCATTGAGTATGACGAGTCGGTACCAAAAGAATCCATGTGAAACACACTGGATAGCTGTTAAAAATATCCTCAAGTACCTACGGAGGACTAAGGATAGGGTATTGACTTATGGAGGCGATACTAAGCTATGCGCAATCGATTCTGTGAGATGCTAGCTTCCAAACGGATCGAGATGATTCAAAATCTCAGTCCGGGTTCGTTTTCACTCTTAATGGTGTTGCGGTCAGCTGGAAGAGTTCCAAACAGAGTGTTGTAGCAGATTCTACTACTGAATCCGAGTACTATGCCGCTTCGGAAGCAGCTAAGGAAGCGATATGGATGCGTCAATTCTTACAAGGACTTACGATAGTTCCTAGTTCGAATGACCCGATCACCATCTATTGTGACAATAGAAGTGCCATCTTCCAGGCTAAGGAGCGAAAGTCTAGCAACAAATCTAGACATGTACATCGGAAAGCTCACCTAATCCGTGATTACGTGGAGCAAGAAGAGATAGTGATTGACAAGATTGCGACAGATGATAACATCGCGGACCCTCTCACTAAACCGTTGAATTTTGATAAGCATGAAGGGCACATTATTTCCATGGGAATTAAACGTGTTCCTGAGTTGTAGTAGTCGATTATGGATTTGATACATTATCTTTTTCATATATTATTTATAACTTCATCGTTTTATAATAATATTTTGTTTTTCATGTGGATTGTACTGACAACTTTGAATGCCACAAAGTGAACTGAATTACATTATATTTTGTTTTGGTCCGTAATCGCCTACAAGAGCTGATAACTCTGGCTATTATATTGTGCAGTCGATTGATGGTGGGTTCAACGAGCCATAAGTTAAACTGTTGACTGATCGATCACAAATGCGAGATTATAACGATACCTCGTAGGACAAATTTTTGTGACAACGTAATGGAGTCCTAAATGTTTAAAACCATTCGGTGTCAGGTCATGGATAGGACATCCATTGTGTTCCTAGAGTCGATTCTTTTGACTATCGACTGTCTCTTGAGATTAAGGCAGTTTTTGGGTGACTTTGGTTTCTTTCTCACGGTCTGCCGTAACTGGAGACTAAGTAGATTTTTTCTAGGTCATTTCATATTGTGCTTACATCTGCAGGATTCGAGTTCAGGAAAATATCCAACCCATATCAGGTATAGTTATTTCTCATGGCCACTCGAGGAGTTGTAACTGAAATGCATGGCCATGCTCGAATGATGATTCGTTTATCAGTTAAGTTACTCTCTAGTCGGGGAAACCGCTCTTGATGCAGATCACTTGTAAAATACGACCTTTGTGAATACAGATTTTGAAAATTGTTTTACATTGAGTAGGAGAAATTTTAGGATATGAGAATCGGTTATCGCACATACACTTGTGAAGACAAGTGGGAGTTTGTTGGAGCTTGTGTCCTCTACAAATTAGTGTGATAACATTTGTAAATCTCTTACAGGTTCACAAGGGTATACTTCGTATTTTAATCACTTGATTAATGATTACCTAATAACGGTTGGCTTGCTAGAAAGTTCGACGTTATTATCATACAGATGGTGGTGATCAACTGGTCCCTAAAGGTCACACCTATAGGATGTGTTTGAGAGATGTGGTTATAGAAATATGATCACATTGATGCCTTATATGACTAAACAGTTAGTCAATGTGTTGATGAGACAATTATTTAATGAAGATTAAATAATATTAGTTGAGACGAATTAACTGTCAATTCGTAAAATTGAATATAATAAGTTATATTTAATTAATGTATATAATGTTAGCTTGGATGAATTAATATGTTAATTCGTAATTAAATGTAATCGGTTATATTTAATATCAACAAGATGAATGTGTCATAGTGGTAATAGTGATGGTACTCAAACCAAGAGGTCATGGGTTCGATCCTCACTAGATGACAATTTATATTTAACACATTTTTACATTTTTGGAAACCGAAAATAAGGAATTAAAACTCCTTATTATTTCGGTAATTGGGCCGGAAATTAGAGGATGAAAAATCCACCCTAATCTACCCTAATACACGGTTTAAGAGGGATAGATGGGTGAATTCATTCTGACCTAATTTTTGCCCTAACTCAACCTTGCCTCCTCTCATCAGAAAAACACAAAAAACCTAAAATTAATCTGTTAATTTTTGGATCGATTCTAGCATAATCAAAGGGCATATCTCATATCATCTTGGGTGCAACTTATAGGCGAATATCTACTTTGATATTGTTCTTAGGCCGTATTTGCTAGGACCGAAGGTTATTTCTTAATCCTTTACAATTTTGTTTATGCAATTTATTTTATGACTAGTTTCATCATCATTATAATTCGTTATAGTCCTTAAAATTAAAGGGATGCATACAGATAAATCCCACATGAATACCAAGCCCTCCAACTAGGCAGGGGACATAAGCCCTCCTGACAGGCCGGTTTTCCCACCCCTTCAACCACTATGGCAAAAACCATACATGGTTGAATTACTCACGATAGCTCAAATGACACGACAAGTTCAAAAATGTTTTACAGGTTAACAAAGTAAAGTTTTTGGCAGGTCCTCGGAATTAGAAAAACAAAGTTCACATGTTTGAAGAAAACAGGTTAACAGGTTTAAAGAAGACAGGTTAACAGGTCTGAAGAAAACAGGTTTAACAGGTTAACAGGCTTAAAAATAATGACCGGATTAAACAAAGCAAGCCTGAAAGACGATCTTTATATCATTAATAAAACCCTTACTCTCTGGCGCAAAGGTAGCAAAATGTATATCTATCCTATCAGGGATAATCTCCCTAACTAGGACCAACAAAATATAAAATTGTCTTTACAAGGACATCCCCCGGGCAAATGTACAAAATGATTAATGATTCTACCAAGGACATTCTCCTTGGTTGGATAAAATACCACTGTTTGACATTACTGTGAATGACATCCCTCTTGTCAGGGCTAGATACTAACACCGATCAGAAATTATTCCTCGCCTGACCGAGCACCATAATTCCTCTTTCTCACGAAACATACTAGCCTTCATCGGCTCGGGATACTTTTCCAATATAATCCTTGTCTTACCCTACCTTGTCGCAGCAATGAACATTGACTCACACACTCCGCGAATACACTTGATAAAAAAGCAAACATTAATGATTCATATGGTGGGGAAAAAACAATCCAAGCCAATTATACGCAGGCTACATGATTGAATCATACGTACAGGGTAACATGTTGAATATAGCGAGCAGTAATGGCAGGGGCATCAATTAAATAAATTAGCTTATCGGGATTAGTCCCAATACTGAATACAAGCCTACTGCCTGTGAACCTTCTCCTTAACTTTGGCAAGCTTGCCATTTATGTCCGCTATGCCGAAATTCATAATTCTGAGAAAAAAAAGCCTTACTGCCAGAAGTTGAAGCCCGAGAAGGCCTAGCAAGATTAAGAACCTTGAGAAGCCTCCAACCTTCGAACAAAGAAGAAAGCATTCCACCCCGCAGTAGAATAGCCAGGGCTTCTTAATAAAAGGAATTGCCCTGAAAGAAGTTACCCTTTTAGAAGGATAATAACTATTAGACAGCTAATCGTCAACTACAAAGAAGGATGGGAGAATTTTCAGGAATCCATACATCAGGATCAGCGAAGATGGTGACCTTATCAAACAGCTAGAGCAAGGGATACATCTCCAAATGCGATGGGTTGATTTCCAGAAAATTCAGGCATATTTTCAGAGTTTGGGACGAAAGGTGTGCCAAGAGCAACAGCAACCCTGGTTGATTATCTTTTTACAACCATGGTTAGATTTTCTGGTAATTTCAAGGAAAATAGACGAAGGTTGAAGATAAAGATGGAAGAAATATTGAGAGAAATTTAGAGGAATTGATCAAGTTTTGGTGGATAGTAAAGCATGAAGTGAAGAAATTATTTATAGACGGTAAAGATTGGGATCTACTGCAACTAGCCGTTTTCTTAATGATAAAGTACGCTGAATCATCCCATAGAAGTTATCCAAAGATCAAAAGAGAAGGTTATCTCCTCAAACTGGCATGACCCAGCGATAATAAGGAGATAAGGGTCAATTGTTGGGCCTAAAATTTCGCACTACTGACAGGATAGAGTTCTACCCTAGCCTGACGATCAGGGTAGGTCCGTCAGGGTAGTCCGAGTTTGGCACCAGTTGATGAGCCTAGACTCCCACATCATCTTCAGGGTCATCTTCAGGGTGTCAGGACGTCAAGCCATCAGGGTGCCAGGGCGTCAGGCTATCAGGGTATCAGGAGACAGGCACCAGGCCGGAGAGGACAACGGTCAAATGTAAGGTCAACATTTGACCAAGTCAAGGATAATTATATATAAGATTATTACCACATTAATATGGTAATTAAGAATATATTAATGGTGAAGATTTTGTCATAAAGAGGGAGCATTAATAGGCATTAATGCGCAATAAAGACAGCAATTTAGGAGGAATATTCAGCATTAAGTACAAAGATTTGGCAGCCATTCAGCTTGGCTATATAAGGAGCATTTGAAGATCATTTGGCAAGACAAGGCATACTCTAACATACACAACATATCCTACACAAGAAGCATACTCCTACGCATACAATACTTAGAGAAATACTACAAATATTATCATTGTCACTCTTATATTCTCCCAATTACATAGTGAAATCCTCTCCTGACTTGGTGCCCGTGGTTTTTTTCCATTAAAGGGTTTTCCACGTATAAATCATTGTGTCATGTTTTCTTATATCGTTTATTACATTTACATTCGTTTCCACTTATATTACAATCAACCATGCCTAGGTACGATCATGATAACATCAAAATAGGATAATACTAGTTAACTCCCATACTATTCTACCCTGGTCATATTTCCAGCCTTGCGCAAAATATGGACAAAACAGTATGTAAGATGCTCGAATTTCATTGATGTTTTTGTTGAGGGTTTTCTTAGGAGGTATGATTTCAAAGTGAAGGTAAGAGTAAGAGTTGGGACAGGGAATTTTGAACAGTTTTGGAGAGAAGTGAGGTGGGGCGAATATATTTAAGGTATTTGAATGCAAAAAGAGAGTTCGTTATTATTTTTTTGAATTTTAACGAGTAAATAAGGTGGAAAGATGAATAGTAAAAGTTATATATTGTTGGTTGTTGAGGGAGGTAGATGCGTGAGGTCATGAGTGGTTTTCGGTGGCTACAAGTGGTCTTGGGGAATGACAAAGGGTGAGTTGATGAGTGTGGGTCATTCACTTTAGTGGCTCTATGCAAATAACAATTTTACAAAACAACGTTTGCATGTAGATTAATCATTTAACTCATTTCATATTAACATAAAATCGTCTTAGTTAAACAAATACGTAAAACCGTCTACTTTAGTCAATCATGCGAGATATTTTGTCAATCAAATTTATGCACAATCTAACAACCCAATTTCCAACCAAAGTTTTACGAATTGTTCTCTTTCCAGCGGTTTTGTATAAATGTCGGCTATTTGATTTTGTGTTCAACATATTTAAGACGAATTTGACCTTTTTCCACATGATCACGTAAAAATTGATGTTATATGTCAATATGTTTAGTCCTTGAGTGTTGTATTGGGTTCTTGAAAATATTAATAGCACTAGTATTATCACACAATATAGGAGTTGAGTCAAAAATAATACCATAGTCTCCTAATTGTTGTCGAACCCACAGAATTTGCGCGCAACACAATGCGACACTTACGTACTTGCTTTCGGCAGTGGAAAGAGCAACGATGTTTTGTTTCTTTACCGACCATGAGATCAAACATGGATCTAAGAAAGTGGCAATTACGGATAGGGATGTCCGCGGCGCGGGTACAAGTGGGTACCGCCCCGCACCCGCCCCAGTTGGGGCGGGGATGGGTAGAGCTTTGGCGGGTGGTGGGGCAGGCGTGGGTATGAAAATTGTACCCGCCATGGGTAATGGGGCGGGGATGGATTTTGCATCTTACCCGCCTCAAACCCGCCTACCCGCCAATTGGTAAAAAAATTAGTGCGATTATTAAAAATTTTTAAATCTTATTTAGTTATAATTAAGATATAATGTAAATAATAACTATTTTATAAAGTTTTTTACTAACTTCTGAAAAAAAAAAAAAAACTTAAGATAAATTCAAAAAAACTGAATTTAATAATGATTAAATCAACATTTGCGAAAAAAATTTATCGAATAAAGTTATGGTGTAGTGGGTTAATGGATAAGCGGGGCGGGTACGGTTTTATATTTCCACCCTTTGGGGCGGGGATGGTTTTGGAAACTTGTACCCGCCACGGATGGTGGGGCGGGGACGGGTACGAGTTTTTCCTGGTGGGTACGGGTATGGGGGAGCCTATATCCACCCCCGTCCCGCCCCAATGATATCCCTAATTATGGATGTACTCTTTCTATTAACAACGCTTCCGGCATAATCTCGATACATCGTTTCATCAACTTTCTTACCCTTCTCATCTTTGTTAAGCTTGATGGATGGAACCATAGGTGTAGAGAATGAGTTTGAATTAGTCATACCGAACTTACATAGCATCTCCTTTACGTATTTTTGCTTATGAATCATCACACCATATTGAGTTTGCTTAATTTGAAGCCCAAGGAAGAACCCTAGCTCTCCCATCATACTCATTTCAAACTCAAATTTCATTAGTTTCGAAAAGTACAAATAAAGAAGTTCATTCATTACACCAAATATTATGTCATCGACATAAATCTGTACAATCAACAGTTCCCCACACAGTGACTTTATGAACAATGTTTTATCAATGGATCCACGCACAAAACCATTTTCTAAAAGAAATTTTGACAAGCGATCATACCAAGCCCTTGGAGCATGCTTTAAACCATAAAGTGCTTTGTCCAATTTAAAAACATGGTTTGGAAATTCATTGTTCATAAAACCAGGTGATTGCTCCACAAAGACTTCCTCTTCCAAATAACTGTAATAATTCGGAATTAACGAAAGAAAAAGTACGACACGTGAGGAATGAGAACTGAGCAAAGAACCTTGGGATAAGTACGATAAACATGTGTGGTTAATAAGAGTGATAATGACAATAAGAATCTTGATGGACTTTATGATAGAGTAAAATGGCGAGAGATTACATGAGAACCGGTAATGAGACTTGAGAGAAGATTGAGGAATAATTGTGAAAAGAGAGAGTGAGGCGAACTTTGGGGACGAAGTTCATTTTAAGGGGAGAAATATTGTAATACCTGGATATTTTGGGACCCGTAAAGGAACCTTGGGAAGCATGAGAGGGCCCTCAGGTTTGATGAGTCTACTCGGGAGTGAAGTATAACTATAATATGGACCAAGTATAACCTATACTAGACTTAGTGGAGTTGTTATAATGCCCGCCTATAGAAGGGTCATCTTAAAGCTATCATAACTTGAGATCTAGACATGATATTTATGTGATTCCAATTGGAGGTGATAGCTTGTTCTCTTATGATTCCAACGTTAGGTTACACATCCAAAATGACCAAAAACGAGTGAGATATGACCGTTTTACGAAAACTGCTCATTGCTGAGAGCTGCGTTGCACTCAGCCGAGTGAGGGTCACTCGATCGAGTGGACTCGGCACTCGATAGAGTGAGTGACACTCGATCGATTGGACTCGTCACTCGATCGAGTGGCGTTGAATCAGAATACGGGATAAGGAAATCTTAAACCCTTATCCTCATTCATTCTATCTTCTTCCTTCTCACTCCAAATCCTCTTCCTTCTCTCTAAAACCTCCATAAACACACTTCCATGGGATTCAAGCTTACTCTAGGGGGTTGTTCATCCTTTTCCTTCCTTCCTCTTACCTTGTAAGTTAATGTAATACCCCGTAATTTGATAAGTATTTATAAGAATAATATATGTAATTCGAATAATTAATTAAAAGGCATGTATATTAATAGTTGTAAATAAGACTATAATTAATAATAAAATAATGGATGAGTCAGGATTGGATGTTGGGTCGTGTACATTAGGTTGTGTACTCGTGTAATAATAATAATAATAATAATAATAATAATAATAATAATAATAATAATAATAATAATAATAATAATAATAATAATAATAATAATAATAATAATAATAATAGTAATAGTAATAGTAATAGTAATAGTAATAGTAATAGAAATAGTAATAGTAATAGTAGTAATAGTAATAGTAATAATAGTAATAGTAACAATAATAATAATAATAATAATAGTAATAATAATAATAGTAATAGTAATAGTAATAGTAATAGTAGTAGTAATAGTAGTAGTAATAGTAATAGTAGTAATAGTAATAGTAGTAATAGTAATAGTAGTAATAGTAATAGTAATAATAGTAATAGTAACAATAATAATAATAATAATAATAACAATAATAATAATAATAATAATAATAATAGTAATAGTAATAATAGTAATAGTAATAATAATAATAATAATAATAATAATAATAATAATAATAATAATAATAATAATAATAATAATAATAAAAATAATAATAATAATAATAATAATAATAATAATAATAATAATAATAATAATAATAATAATAATAATAATAATAATAATAATAATAATAATAATAATAATAATAATAATAATAATAATAATAATAATAATAATAATAATAATAATAATAATAATAATAATAATAATAATAATAATAATAATAATAATAATAATAATAATAATAATAATAATAATAATAATAATAATAATAATAATAATAATAATAATAATAATAATAATAATAATAATAATAATAATAATAATAATAATAATAATAATAATAATAATAATAATAAGGTTTCCTTCCCTTCTCTTTCTCTTCGCTTGGGGAGCTTGGTTCGGATGCTGTTGCCATGCTCAAGCGGACCCAGAAATTCTCGGTATCTCAGGATGCGGGGGCTCGAGTGGCCGCTTATATTTTCACTAGACTTAGCTTTGCTGTAGCTAAGAGTGTGGAAGCCCAGATTGTCTCTCGGCTCCCCACCAATTTCATGTAAACGTTTACTTTTCTTTTAATGAAAGTTGCACGCATCCTTTAAAAAAAAAACAAAAAAAAAACAATTAATAATAATAATAATAATAATAATAATAATAATAATAATAATAATAATAATAATAATAAGGTATTGTAGTTGTTGGCCCTGCTTTTGATGATGCCGCGCAGGTGTTTACTGCGACTACAGGTTCTGGTATTTTAGGTAACCCTAGTGAAATTGCTGCCCCCAAACTTATGAAGAAATTGGCAGATATTTATTTCGCGACAGTTCTTTGCTACCTCGAGTCTGTTTTCTCTTTGACACCACGCCGACTTGCTTTATGGCGGTCTCGGCGGGGTTCTCACTCCTCTGATTGGTTACGTGCGGTTCCTATCTCGGGGTTGGGTCAGACTATGAACGGGAGGACCTACCGTAGTGTGATGGGGTATCGTCTGGGTGTTCCGTTTTTCACGGTATCTAGGCCATGTCCGGCTTGCTCTCGGGTTTTTTCTTTGAGGATGTTTTTGGGGACCACGCTGTTTTTTGTACACAGTGCGTGGGCGTTAAACATCGGCATAACCTTGTCCAGGACACTCTTTTCGACATCCGCTATAGATCCGGTATTCTTTGCGGGAAAGGAGGTTGATATCGGTTTGGTTGATGGACATGGTGGCTCTCTTCGTCTGGCGGATTTATTGCTTTATTCTTGGGACAGGAGGCGTGATGTGTGCGTTGACTTGACAGGTTCTTCTCCTTTGACTCAAAGCGGGATGACGGATTTTGTGCACTGGCGGGTTGTCGGCCGATCTTTGCTCAGCGAAAGTGTGCTAAGTATGGGGATTTGTGCGTAGTGGCGGGTTATGGTTTCCTTCCTTTCTCTTTCTTTTCACTTGGGGAGCTGGGTTCGGATGTTGTTGCCTTGCTCAAGCGGATCCAGAAATTCTCGGTATCTCAGGATGTAGGGGCTCGAGTGGCCGCTTACATTTTTACTAGACTTAGCTTTGCTATTCCTAAGGGTGTGGGAGCCCAGATTGTATCTCGGCTCCCCGCGAATTTCATGTAAACTTTTATTTTTCATTTAATGAAAGCCACGCGCATCCTTGAATAATAATAATAATAATAATAATAATAATAATAATAATAATAATAATAATAATAATAATAATAATAATAATAATAATAATAATAATAATAATAATAATAATAATAATAATAATAATAATAATAATAATAATAATAATAATAATAATAATAATAATAATAATAATAATAATAATAATAATAATAATAATAATAATAATAATAATAATAATAATAATAATAATAATAATAATAATAATAATAATAATAATAATAATAATAATAATAATAATAATAATAATAATAATAATAATAATAATAATAATAATAATAATAATAATAATAATAATAATAATAATAATAATAATAATAATAATAATAATAATAATAATAATAATAATAATAATAATAATAATAATAATAATAATAATAATAATAATAATAATAATAATAATAATAATAATAATAATAATAATATTGCTAAGGGTGTGGGAGCCCAGATTGTTTCTCGGCTCCCCACCAATTTCATGTAAACCTTTTACTTTTATTATAATGAAAGCAAAAAAAAAAAAAATAATAATAATAATAATTAGTTTTTGTACTAAAAAAAAAAAAAAAAAAAAAATAATAATAATAATAATAATAATAATAATAATAATCTGGGTGAAGCCCAGATTGTATCTCGGCTACCCACTAATTTCTTGTAAGCTTTTGCTTGATTAATAAAAGTTTGCGGTTTTTATAAAAAAAAAAATTATAATAATAATTATAACTATAATTATAATAATTATTATAATAATAATAATAATAATAATAATAATAATAATAATAATAATAATAATAATATAATTGTTAGTAATATGTAATAGAATAATAGTTTCCTAATACCCGTCTATAGGACCTTTCCTAATCTATATAAAACTATAAAACAAGAACCACACATTTTTTTTGCAAGTTCAAGATTAATTGGTAGTGATATGTATTATAATCCCACACATTGTTTTTGCAGGTTCAAGATTAATTCACAAATAACATTATACCTCCAGTGGTACAATAACATCATACAACCAAGTTATATCTTATCGAGCTTATGTGTAATTTTTTTGAGCTTCTTAAAGTTAATTTTTTTTATGTTTAAGTGAGTGAGTTTAGAAATTTTATGGTATAGCTCGACTTCTTTAAAACAAAACTCGAAAACTTTATTATATAGCTCGAGTTCTAGAGCATACAACTAGGTACAACTGGTTGTAGGATCTATTAACTGAGATTAATTCGATGATGTAACTTTCAAATGTACACAAAGCATTAACTTGATGCTCCTAGATTCCGCCTAATCTTTGGTCTTAAGAGTCTCGAAATGAAGGTTATTAATTTAGGTAATTTTGCCTTTTTGATTAATCCGAGTTTTCCGCGACATGACTTTGGGTTTTGAGGGAGTTGTGATTTATGCTTATTTAAATGAACCCACTACAAAACAGATCTAGATAGTTTCTTTGTGTCCAGAAATTTGGGGATAATATTTGATATAAATTCACAATACCGGTGTTCATGCAATTTCACTGATCATTGTTTGACCATCACATTTTGGGTTGCAGCATGTAGGCTTTCACACCACTTTTGTAAGAGGAAAGATTAGAGAATTTTAAGATTTCAATTTTGATAATTGAGTTTTTTTTTTCTCACTTTGAAATGCATATATTTTTCTAATGTATCATATCCCCTAATAATAACCTACATTCACTTTGATTGTGAATTTGACCTACACAAGAGAACAAGTATGTCTTTTGTATTGGGTGCATTTCATATGGAGTAGGAGTTTGCCGATTAGTGGTTGCTTAAAAATATGTTCGGTGGGCATAAGGATGTGATCATGGTACTTAGCAATCCCTTACCTTTTCTTCTACAATTCATGATTAATATGCTAACTATCGTATTGGACATTATAATAGAAAGCTCTACTTCATGATATTTTTCTCCAAGTTAGGAATACATAGTTTAATACTAGACGTGCTACATGATCGGGAACTCTGAGCCTCATTACTATTTGCAAATGGGGCAACTTATTTCATATTGTGAGGCAACCTATTTTCATAAGTGCACTCTCACATATATTGTCCATGTTTTAGAACCCTAGAATTGTTCATTACCAAACTTGGTTATCATTTAGGATCTTCAGCTATTTTAGCAATACTTTGTAGATCTTAGTACTTCTCCTGGGAGATCGCCAATTCATTCGATAATGAATCAAATTCCCATCATGACAAGTGACAACCATGTATATTCGAAGATATATTTGCATGAATATTGAACATGCTTTATTTTTGAGTAAAATTGTGGGGATTACCATGATTATTTTTGTCGAAATATATATCATTTTTAAGTCATGGACAATTATTGGTTACTTTGGTTTATAAATGGTGAAAATAATGTTAAAAGATCATCTATTTATATTAGAAAATGGGTAGATTACACATGAACACAATAATATAAATCCTTATATTATACTTCATATAATATATTCTGTATACCTAAGGAAGGCATAGTGATGTTTTATCGTTGGTGTAGCCATGTAGCAATGATTCTTTATCGAGTTTTTTTGAAATCTAAGGAAAAAAATTATTTGTTTAGTTGGTGAAACAGGAGCATTGTAATCTCTTGGGTTATAAAGTAGCTAAAGTATTCCTGTGCCTCAAGAGCTTCCACAAATTACTGGGTAATGAAAGGACGGATGTTCTAAGCCAGCTTTTACTCAAAATGATAATTGTGTCATAATAAAAATGAACTTACAAAAATATAAAAGTTCTGTATGACTAAACTTCAATCCGAAACCAAATTGAAGATCCTGGATCGTATGTTATTCCAGTTGGTAAAAGCCTTTGCCTACTAACTAATGTGCGTGTGGTTCTTTTTTATCAGGTTTGATCATCATGTGAATGCAGAAACGACTATAACGGACATTAGTTCACATCTGAGCAACACAACTACTAATGCTGAATGGTTACTCATTTTTGGTGGCTTACAATGATTTAGAGTTTTTGCATAACTGAGAACTTTGAAAACCATTTGCGAAGACTAAATATGATGAGTTCTTAATAAGAAGGTTCGTAACCAGTAACCAGAACATGTTGCAAGAAGATAGTCCTCTCTTGGAGGGCCCTGATATTAATTTTTTTGGACAATATATTCTTATGATAAGAGTACTGCAAACTAGAGTAGTTTTCATTGTTTAATATGTATATCATTTGTGTTGTGCCTATTACTCTGTGTAGAGCTTGAAAATGCTTCTATAATAGTCAAATTGTATAAATCCTAATTTTGTTTTTGTTTATTCTCTCTTTGCCTTCTTATTCAGTAGTATTGGTTTGTGTCACTGTGACCATTGTGCAGACACAATAGGATATAACTGACCATGAAGTTAAAATTCATCTTAAGATAATTTGGAACCGAAGGAGTAAATGAATGGGACACGATTAATGCAATATGGAATTTGGTGGCTTATACACCCTGAAATAAAGTATTGACTAATGAATTAGAAAATAATTCATGTAGACGAGGATGAAGTATTGTATAGTGGTTTGGAAAAATTCTTGTGTCCACTGGGAAAATTGTACTCCTTGTATCTAAGTCTTTATAATATCACCCAAGTCTTTATAATATTAGTGTAATATGTACGGTACTCCCGGAAGATACTGTAACACCCCCATACACCAAGGTGCCTTACCAAGGACCATCTCAGTGTATAAAGGTGCTACCATCTCGGTTTTCCGAGGTAAGTAGATCAAATAAATAATATTATAACATTTATTAAATAGCTTTATAAGTTACATCAATAAACAACGTGATAATGATACAATATAGACAACTGAAGAGACTACTAGATATGAGTGACGACGATATCTACTTCGGTGGCGTGATGACTCGATTCCCTTCCATGTCTTGCAAGGGTCAAGACTAGCCGTACCTGCTAAGCAACTGTTCACCATCCCGGAATGGATCACCACAGTTTCTAAAACACAACACGGGGTCAGTTCACTGAATAATAAAGATAAGCAAATACAACGAAGATAAACCAGCTGTTCCATTATAAAAATCCAACTCCCAATCACATCTCCTAACTAACTACACACTAAAGTGTGTAGCCCTGTAAGTGGGGGACCGCAGTCTTGCCCACCTAAGCTCCGCTCATCACACGAGTGACAACCCATGTTCACTAATGTGCACATCCCCTCTAGTGGCGGGTTCCACAAAAGGTGAACCAAGGGCTTGAAGCCACTCCCGCAAGTGACTCCACTCAGTGGAGGACGCACCTCACAAACATCATCAACCATCTCAACTCCAATACTCTATACTCCAATCAACCAACAACAATCAACCAACAATGTTAATCATATCAATTAAATCACAACAACGCATCTTAAATCAATTATACAATCAACTGAGTAAGGAAACCCTACCTTTTCGCTAATCCATGAAAGTGCATCCAATAACTAGCCAGGCAAGACTCCGAGGTGAATCGTACAAGTAGTAACCATACCCTATTACTAGACTACCCTAAAAACCTACTGAAAGATAATGACGAAGCATAAACGTACCTTGAGACGCGGACCGAAGTCGGCAACGATGACATCCCAACTCGATGACTCCAAGCATGAACCATTCCGCCTTCTTGGGTTAGTGTCTAGGCTAAGTAAAGAAGTATAAAGGTAGGTGATAGGTAGAAGAGAGAGAGAGAGACTAGGGTTAGACATATTAAAGAACCGTCGAAAATGAAATAAGGTTTACGATCTTGCGTTTTATAATAACGTGTTAACAGACGTGATACTCGGTCGAGTATAGTCATACTTGGCCGAGTAAGCCCTACTCGGTCGAGTGTTCCCACTACTCGGCCGAGTAACCTCTACTAGGTCGAGCAAATAGTCACTTAGGTCTCCTATCTTTTCCCATATCCCTTGCTATGGGTCACCCTTGTTAAAATGGTCAGTTAACAGGTCCTTAAACAGGGCAGGCATTACAAAATTCCCCCCTTAAAAGGAACTTCGTCCCCGAAGTTCGTCTCACACCTCCCAACCCGACAGACAAGGCAACTAAGGAAAGACCTATCGCTTCACGACGATGAACACCAAATAAGTTTAAGGTGCTTAAAGCGCATATGACATTAGGTTATAAACATCTTTTGACATAGTTTTGTCAACCATAGAATCACTATTCTGTTACTCTATACAACCACCAAGTTAATTACGTAACAAGGTTGAGCTTCAAAATTACATATTACATAAGTTGATGACAACTTAGAGACTTGAATGTTAAAACAAAGGTAACTCTGTCAACTTGTTAGGACTTTTACCGTGATGTTATCTACCCTTCTAAAAAGGAACTTCGTCCTCGAAGTTCATTCCACCCGTTGGAACAAACTCATAAATGTGCAAAGAATCAACAACATCGAACATACATATTCGCGTGACAATTACGACACGCCGGTAATGTAAGTATACAACTATCACCTTCATGTAAAAAAAATAGGCACATGCAACATGGACAAAGAGATGTAAATTGTACGTATGGGAACCATGATGATACCATTACCATTCCTGCACCCCTTTCCGGTTCTTATATTCCACCGTCTCAACACTGATTACGACCGTGTATCGCTACCATATAGGCACTATTCATATTATGAATACTTAATCTCGATACTAGGACACTGAAACATGCATACATAAGAAAGTAGATACTCAATTGCATTCTATAACAAATTCAATTATGCGGGTTGCAATGTCCAGATATTTGGTCGAGTATCAAGGACTACTCAGTCGAGTATGCGATACCCGGCTGAGAATAGGCATGCTCGGCCGAATTTTCCAGAGCAGAATGCGATTTTCAGCATCCCATACACATAACACCAATGTCTAATCCTCCAAACAGCTAGATGGCTAACATCAATTCAAAGTTCTTGATCCAGATGACTCAATAGCAGTACGGATAAGTAGTGGCCTTATGGCCAATTACAACATCCAAAATAAAAGAGTGTGATAAAAGTGCAGCAAATATCCAACAACAAATCCAAAGGAACAAGTCTATAAAACAAAGCGGAACTCAAATGTCCACACCCTCCTCCATCTCCTCACCACCTTCGGTGCTAGATGTCCGTGATCCAGATGTAATACTACGGTTTTCTATGTCTATGGCTACTCTATCGAGTTAGGCTTACTCTGTTGAATAAGTATGTTTTTACGCAAAACAGTAGTCTGCCTGATGGGTACTCGATCGAGTACGTGTGGCACTCGATCGAGTAAGGGGCACTCAATCGAGTATATCACTTAAACTACTACAAATACAGGCAACTACAACGGCCCTTTAACAACGCTTATTCACGAAAATCATCAAAAGACGTTGTAGAATGGATGGCGCGAATTTTACCAAACTTAATTACAACGGTTCTGTGTTGTTAACCGTTGTTATTGGTTTTAACAACGGGTCATACTTTCAAAACCGTTGTTAATATAAAAACTAATAACGGTTGAATCTGTAATACATTTTATCCGTAGTTAATAATTTGGCGCAAAATTAGTAAAAAGTAATTACAACGGTTTGTTTAGAACCCGTTGTTATTAGGTTGTAACAACGGTTGTATACTGAGTAACTGTTGTTATTAATGTAATGCAAATCTTAAGAACAACAGATTGCTTTATTCTGCTATACGCTAGAAAACACAAACACAAGCTAATACTGCTACTATATCATCCTCCATTCCTCCCTGATCGTCTCTCTGTCTTCATCTCCATCACTGTTGTCACCGTCTTCTCTCCCTCATCGTGTTTATCAATCAGGTATATATGTTTCTTAGCAACGCTTATAGATATAGGATTTTTTGGGTTATTATATAATTTGTTGATAATTTAGCTTAATTGCTTTCCTGAATTTCGTTTTTTTGTTTGCCTATTAATGGATTTTCTGAATTAGTTACCTATATATTACGAATGTAGAAAAATGACTCGAACTTGGATGATTGATGCAAATATGAGTGACCGCAACTATAAGGATGGTTTAGCTGATTTTTATGAAGTCGTTTCGAATAATTTGAAAGGTTCTTCTAGTATTGCATGTCCTTGTGAAAGATGTGGTAATATTAGCTATATGGCTTTTCCGGACGTTAAAATACACCTAGAAAAGTGGAGATTTCGTCGATCCTATACACGTTGGATTTTTCATGGGGAACCATTAGAGGACGAGAATAGCTCTGAAGAAGATGATGTTGAGGTAAACGAAAGGCTAACTGATGATCCTGAGTTTGCCGAGTTTTTTGAGTTGGAAGAGTTGGAAGCAGAGAAGTTGAATGTTGGATCTATAGATAATAAAGAGAATGATGATGAGTCGAATGCTTTTGAAGATGTAGGTGATGACACTATTAATTGGGATGACCTTAACAACATGTATGAGAAGTTCTGTGAGTCTGAAGCACCTCTGTATCCTGGTTGCAAGTTCACAAAAATGTCGGCTGTGGTGAAGTTGTATAATATCAAGGGGGCAAATGGGGTGAGTGACACGTGTTTCACTAGTTTTTTAGCCTTGATAAAGGAGTTGCTTCCAGATGGTAATGTTCTACCTGTTAAGACATATGAGGCGAAAAAACTAATAAGAGGAGTGGGTATGAAATATGAGAAAATACATGCATGTCCAAATGATTGCATATTGTATCGGAAATTATATCAAAACTTAACCAATTGCCCTAAATGTTTGGAGTGGCGTTATAAGGATAAGGAAGGGATCCCGGCTAAGGTGTTGTGGTATTTTCCAGTGATACCAAGATTCATAAGGATTTATGCGAATCCCGATGATTCAAAAATGTTAACTTGGCATGAAACAGGAAGAATAAATGATGGAAAGCTAAGACACCCGGCATATGTTATGCAATGGAAATCGTTCGACGCTAAGTATCCTGAGTTCGGCAATGAACCTAGAAACTTACGTCTAGCGCTGTCCACTGATGGAATGAACCCACACGGAAACATGAGTAGCCAACATAGTACTTGGCCAGTAGTGTTGGCTATTTATAACTTACCTCCATATGTGTGCATGAAAAGAAAGTATTTGATGTTGTCGTTGTAAATTTCTGGCCCTAAACAACCTGGAAATGATATAGATGTCTATTTGGAACCTCTTCTAGATGATTTGCAAATGTTGTGGGATAGTGGGATAGAAGTATTTGATGCATATAAGAACGAAATTTTCAATTTGAGAGTGATGTTATTGTGTATAATATCTGACTATCCGGCTTATGGCGACCTTTCTGGGCACACAGGTCATGGGAAAGAGGCTTGTCCATTGTGTGGGGAGGATATCGAGTCTGAATACTTGAAGTCTTCTCGTAAGTATGTGTATATGGGAAATAGGAGGTTCTTGTATCATGACCATTGTTATCGCAAGATGCAGAAAGTATTCAATGGAAGACAAGAACTTCGTCAACCTCCTAGAATTTTGAGTGGCCATGAAGTTTATCAGAAAGTAAAGCATATTGAGATAGATTATGGAAAGAAGAGCGGCTCTAAATTGTCTACTCGTGGGTATAAAAAAAGATCCATATTTTTTGATAAACTTCCATATTAGCCTGACCTGGAGGTCAGGCATTGCCTCGATTTCATGCACATTGAGAAAAATGTCTGTGATAATATTATCAATACCCTTCTGAATGTTCCCGGTAAAACAAAGGATAACGCTGCAACTAGGGAAGATATGAAAATGATGGGTATTAGGCTAGAGTTGGCACCACAGAAGAGAGGTAATCGTACATTTTTACCGCCAGCAGCTTATACCCTTTCACGGAATGAGAAAAAAGATTTATGTGCATGCTTGAATGGAATTAAAGTGCCACATGGTTATTCGTCGAACATCAAAAGCCTAGTGTCGATGCAAGACCTAAAACTCACCGGGTTAAAGTCACATGATTGTCACACTTTGATGCAACAATTACTACCTGTGGCTATGTTGGAATATGTGTCCTCCGACAATAATGCGATCACAACTGTCGATCATGATGATCACATGTTTAAGTCTCATTTTAAGAATACAATTGGGAAGTAATATTTTACTGTCAACTGGTCCACACATATCGGTAGTGATTGGCTGACTAGAGTTTGACATTACTGTCGTACGACGGCGGTGATCAGTTGATCCCCTCAGGTCATACCTAAAGGGTAACACTCTTAATTGAATATTTAATTAATCGTATGTCGATACGGGTTAATTAAATTACTTAAAATTGACGGACGATTTTGGAAGTAATATTTACGTGTCTCATTGTAATTTGATTAAATAAGATGCGGTCTAAGTAATCGAATTGTTTTATTGCTTAGATGAAATTATTGTTTACGGAAACAATTGTATTTGAATGAATAATTTATTATAAATACAAGATGTTGTGATTTATAATTGGTAAATTATTTTGGTACAAGTAATTATGAATTGCTAAGTCGATTTTGTGCATGACGTATTTTTATTAATGCGTTGATTTTTAATATGTTAAAAATACATAACAATTTTACATGACATATGACATGTGACAAATTGACAAAGATAAAATGGAGTCCATTTTATCTTATATGGACCGAATTAGTGGGGTGATTTAGAATAAAAATTATGTTGATTAATTAAGTGGAAAACATAATCATTTTACCTAAACCTAGCCATGCAAACCTAGTGCCTCTTGTGAAGAACACCTTGCTCATGCATTGGCCCCTTCCACCCCACCCTACCCGGTTTTTCTAGTAAAAGAGACCAAAGGGTTTTCTCTTTTATTTTACCTAATACACTACATCAAATGTTAGTGTATTATTCATTCATTTACCATCAAAAAATATAGAGTTTTTAGAGAGATAAAAATTCTTCTTCCTTCTCCTTCTCTTAACTGAAATTAAGAGACCAAAATAAATATTTTTGGGTCAATTTTATTTAAATTAATATTGTTCTAGTATCAATAATATTAATTTTATTAAGTGGTTACCTTGGGTATTATTCCTTGGGAGGGATTCTATACTTGAATCCTTTGTTCTTCCATTTTAGGAGTGCTCAAGAACAAGTAAGAAGGAGATCTTACTTGTGCCCTTTGATCCGAAATATCAATGTAAGAATGATGATTTCTCCTTAATATTTACTTATTGTTTGCATGCATAAGATCAATATTTAATTTTATGACTAAATTAATTTATCACATATTTGAATATGTTAAGTAATGAGATATAGATTTATAACAAGCGGTATCAAGAGCCTTAGGTTGTTTGCATGCAAATCGGTTATAGTTTTTCCGAGTTATACGATTAACATATAAAACTTATAAATTTGTGTTTATTATGATATATCACGAAATCAATTTTGCATGTTAAAGTTTCTGATCCTAAAATGTATTTAGGATATTTTGGTTAATTTATGGGTTTTTATTGTTCATTTTATATAATAATGGCATTAAAATATGATTTTATGATAAAAATGTCATTTTCGGACTAAAATTAGCTAAACTTCGAATTTTCCTGTGGTTTTTGGATATGTTTTCACATATATTATTTTTCGATGACCTGTAAATTTTCATAATTTTTGGAGTTTTTATGCTCGAAATATGGATTTTTCATGATAAAAATCAAATTTAAATAAAAAATAGGTTAATATGAGATAAATTTCGAATATGGTCATAGAAATTTAGTATGTTGTCACATGTAATTTTACAAGATGTGTGTAAAATAATAGGCTATAATGAAGTCTTTATGCATAATTTATGAATTTTTGATGAAAAATAGCATAAATAGTGACTTTAATTAGTGAATAATTGCTAAAACATACTTCATGACTAAGGAAAAACGTCACATGTTGCTTTTTATTACCTATTTTAGATCTAAAATTGAAAAGTTGATAAATATAATTTTTTTCATATTTTTATGATAATATTTGATAAATCTGGTAAATCGCAACATAGTTTTTCCTTGATAATTTTCGAAATTTTTAACCTAAGTTTTTGAATATTATGTGTGTCATGGTATTTTTCCAGAATGTTCATGAGTTTAAAATTTCAAATTTTGAATTTATTTGAAATTTTTGTGATTTATTTGGAGTTTATGGCATTTTATTGTAATTTTGAGTCCATTAATGAACAAATTTAAGAAATATAAGTTAATTATTGTCAATATGTTAGTGGAGACTAATTTTGAGTCCTAAGTTGGTTAGGGTAATTAACCTGTGAATAAATATGATTTTATGTAATTTATTGTGATTTTAAAAGGTTGAATCACGCAAATCCGTAAAAACCGTTTAATATACGATATTGGCTCCTTAAAGGCGATTTAGCATAAAATTGGGCATGTTCATACATATTATAATATTGTATTCTATTTATGATTGTCATAATTTTATTTTATGTAATTTTTGAATTATGTAATTTTTACTTAGTATGGCCTTAGTTTTTAATTGGTATTACCCGAAATGTATGGGAATATCGATTCGGTTGTAATTTATTGTGATCTCGTATCACCGTTTTGTAATTTAATAGATTTATTTTATTTTAATTACAAATGTATAATAGGAAATTATGTAATTTGTTATGTAATTTATTTATTCCGGAGATCCTTGAAGACGGTGTCACTCAAGAAGGCGATACATTAAAGACGGTGTTACCTCGAGATGCGTGCCAAAACTGAAGTTCAAGGGACCAATGGAGTTGGTTTCCAAATATGTAATAGTTAATTAGATTTTCTATTTTAGGAAGGCCATACTAGGATTTTATTTATGTTTTGCATTTTATTTATATGTTGCATGCATCGCTAAATCGTCATAACTAAAACATACATTGTCTTTTTAATCGAGTTTATCGACCGTGTCAATTACAATTATCGTAGTTCACCGCTTTAGTTCACTTAAAACGTGATAGATAATAAATTGACATGACCTCTCGCTAAAAATAAACAATTGAGACTTAGCCTTACCAAAAAGTAGAAACCATGAAAACCTATTTCGTGAGGGAGTGCACTCGGCCACACCGGGGTACAAACCTTGTTACGTAGGGGAAGTGGGTGATAAATGTCTATCCACCGAATTTATATTAATAAGGGGTATTTCGGCACACCGTGCCCTAAGTTGATATGAGTTTGGATCATGGACACATTTATTCGAAATTTGGGTTGAACTCAACGAAAGTATTCATGACAATTTCCGGATGTGTTTCGGGCTAAGAGATAAATATTAATGTAATTTTATCGACCAAGAGTTCTAAAAGTAGAATCGATTAAAAGGTTAATCCACCAAGTTATATTGATAAAGGGTATTTCGGCACACCGTGCCCTAAGTTAATATGAATTTGGGTCTTGAATCATTTATCAAGTTGGGTAGAGGTCACTAGATAAATGCAATAAAACTTGTTTAAATTAAATTTTACGAGTATTATTTTTTTGAAAACGAAATATGTTTTATTCCTTCTATTTTGTTTTG
This sequence comes from Silene latifolia, assembly GCF_048544455.1. Taxonomy (NCBI): domain Eukaryota; kingdom Viridiplantae; phylum Streptophyta; class Magnoliopsida; order Caryophyllales; family Caryophyllaceae; genus Silene; species Silene latifolia. Next base: position 159,720,928 of record NC_133536.1, on the reverse strand, counting down.
TAGACCGATTTTATTTCTCATAACGAATGGCCACTCCAAACACCAACGCCACACCTCTCACTAATACTTCATGGCTCCGATCCTTCATGGATCGTTGTAAACTTGAAAAGAATGGGTCAAATTTCTCCGATTGGGATGCCCAACTCAAATTAGCCGCTCAAGATGACGACAAGCTTTGTTACCTCACCGAGGCCTCTCCACCCGAACCTAATGCTAGGTCGAGTGCCGCTACTAGGGAAGCATATGAGGCTTACCACAAGGAGTCCGCCGCAATGAAAAATATGTTGATCTTTGCGATGGAGGCGGATCTCCAAAAGAGAGCCTTTAAGATGGGCACCGCTAATGAAATCTATTCCAAGCTTGTGACAATGTTTTCACAAACTCCGCGGATCATCCAATATGAGGCGGCCGCGGCATTCTTTGATCTCAACTTTAAAGAGGGACAAAAGGTTAGCCCTCATGTGCTCAAATTGATGGAGCTAGTCGAGACTTCGAAGATTCAAAAGGTTGAAATCCCCAAAGAGTTCATTGTAGACAGGATTCTACACTCCTTATCCAAAGTCAAAGCTTATGTTCAATTCCGGGTGAATTTTAACATGCAAGACAAGGACGTGTCTCTTGAAGAGTTGCACAAGTTACTTATGCAAGCCGAAAGAGACATGGGGTTAAATGTTAACCCACCTAAGGATATGCTTAACATAAGCACCAAAAGCAAGGGGAAGTTCAAAAAGAATGGGAAGAAGGGTAAGAAGCAAGCTCCCACTTTCACCAAAGCTAAGACTTATGAAGCTAGAACTTCCAAGATCAAGAAGGGTCCTCTTGATAAATGCCATTATTGTAATGGTGTTGGACATTGGAAAAGAAATTGTTCCAAATATCTTGGTGACATTAAAGCTGGAAAGATCACTCCAGTAGGTAAATAACTATCCTTTCTTTTATGTTTCTAATTCAACTATGGTATTGTGATACAAAGTTGTGATAATGTATCCCCTTTTTATTTTAAATTGGGCCTCCACCAAGCAAGGACAAGGGAAAAGAAAAGCAAGCTTGAGAAACCATCAAGAAGCTAGGAGTAGCTTTCATGAAGCTTGGCTTTTTATTGTCTTATTTTAATTTATGTTTCGGATTTTAGAACCTTTTGATTTCCGTGTTCGACATGGAAATGCTTAATCCTTTCTAAAACAATTGTTGTATTTTGGATTATGGTGGCTTGGTTTGCAACCCAAGTCACCCGTTTTATCGTATTTTATCCTTGTTCTAAAAATTCATCTTTATATGCTTACACATAGAAACATATGATCATTCACTTAAAGTGATCTAATAGACAACTATAATGATGAGATTCATTATATGTCCACAAGCTTAAGGCTTGAGTATGATCAATTATAAAGTGATATTGAGTTGATGAACTCTCTTAAAGGAATGTCAATCACCAAGTACACTTATCAAATCTAAAACAATTAGTCAACCTATGAGATAGTCCTCCTTATGCTTTAAAAATCATTATTTGTGTCTCATATGCTATCTTTGAATCTCTAGTATATTCATTCTAAAGATAGAGTGGGAGAAAATGAAGACACAAAGAACACCAAGCAAAATTTGTATACTTGTGTAAATAAGATCTACGCAAAAAGGAATGATTTGTATACCTATACAGATAGTATACACGAATAGATGAGATCTATGGTCTCGAATAGATGAAATCTACATGACAAAAGAGACAAAGTAAAGTAATCAAAAGAATATGTTCTCAAGATTACTACACGAGGAGACCAAAGAAAGTTTTGGAAAAAGAATGACTAATGTAATGTCTTAACAAGAGATTTGACTAGTTTATGAGCGAAATTTGACAAATAGTTTCAATATTGATATTTACTTAAGAGCCTAAATGAAACAAAGTTGCATCCTAGAAAATAAATGAGATTTATTACTAAAAGTTGCAAACAATGATATGTCGATATCCACAAGAGCTAAATTAATTGTTAACCATGCTAGTGTCATTACTTAACCTCATTATGAAAATGAAATGGTTAAACCTCCTTCCAGAAAAGGGTATTTTGAGAAGGACGTGTATTAGATATAATTCACATTTAAATAATGACATTGTTACGCATCATTATAAAATGAATGAGTTAGAGATTAAAAATCTCTTTCCATAAGTTTAAGATTGAAACCTTTTCTAAATAGGTATTTTGAAATGATATGTTGGGAACATATATGGTTTGAATCTTAATAACTTGGCAAAGAAAATTGTATTGTTTCGATTGAGTGGTCAACTACGAAACATGTGGAATCAAGTGGGAGTTGGAAATTATCATGTGAAGACATGGAATTTAGTGGGAGCAATCATCTTGAAAAATTTATAACTCACTACTCATTGAGAATGACGAGCTAATACTATCTTTCACAAAGAAGGATTTGAGTTTTCAATTCTGGATGAAAATGGACTATGATGAATCCAATCACATCATGAGATGTTGGATAAGTATTGAGATATACACATCGAATCAACGAGAAACGTAGATTACTCATGTCAATGAAAATGGAATTGCCATTAGCAGTCATGGTCGTTCATTGAACCTAAGAATGGTTGATTACATGATTAAAAGTTACTAATGTTTCCGCCATTAGAATAATCATGCACATGTCCAATAATGAATCATATGCATAAGAGCATGATGAATCATTGGCAAGCCATAAAAGAATCGTCATGAATTCTCGAGGAGAAACCGATGAGCGATTTCAGTGTTGGACAGAACACTCTGTTATGTGTCAAGAGGTTACACGTATTAAAGTTCGAACACGCGTAAGGATTTATGAAAATCCTAAGCTTTTCAAGCTAAAAGGAGAAATAAGAAGTTTGGAAAGATACTTAGTTGAAGTAAGAAGTTACTCAAAACTAATATTTTCTAATATGCTAGGAGCCTAGGACTTGTCAGAAGTGCTAGGATAATCATCTTGACAATTGTTGCAAGACTCTGCAAAACATATACCTAGTGCATTGTGAGTGGGAGGAGTACTTGACCAGTGCAAGTCATATCATCCACCACAAATTCGTTGGTTGTGTGATAAACAACCAGAAAGTTCTTTCAAGATAAAGAACCCAAACCGAGGTTGGGAACCTATATGTGTACTTGGTAAGGTTCATGCTATGAGAGATAACATGAATGTAAAGGATAATGCGATAAAAGAAGTTTGAACACATTGACACATGGTATGTTAAACTTCTATTGCAATCGACTAGTGTTTACACACTTACGATATGCATCACAAGGTTGTAATACGGTATTGACTACCTTAATGTGATGTCAACATTTGTCGTTTGAGTTATTATTAACTCACCTTATACTTTGTTACATCCAAATAGGTTGTAGAGACAATTGAACCCCGTTAAAGTGAACACGGATTAGCATTGTATGCGCCCATAGTTACTTACATGAGGTGACGTCTCAAAGTGACTAGAATATGATGCGATTGATGGCAAGTTCAAGTGCCATGGAGTCATGTGTGATGACTAGTCGATCACATAGGCAGACTGTTAGGAACACCTTGTCGGGCCTTATGACCGCTTATAGAGTTCTGGCAAATTTATATAGCCTGGTCGTGGCGAGAGCTACTATAGTATTCTAATGAGTCGATTCTTTTGACTAAAGACTGTTCGCCTAAGATGGCACAGTTTCAGATTAACTTTGATTTGTGTTACTACGACCTTCGTAAATGGGGTCAAATGGGCATATTTTGGGTTATGATGGTTGTGGCTAGTCGAAGGGAATAAGTGCGATAGAAATCGTCCACCCCTTGTCAGGGTTACAACAATATCTCAGGGCCACTCGAGGAGTAATGAACTGGAAATGCGTGGCCACGCTCGAAAGATATATATGGTAGATAAATCCAGTCAATCAGTTATTCTCCAGATCGAGGAAACCACTCTCGATATGATCACTTGCAAGTACGACCTGAAAGACACCTTGCATTGAGTGGGAGATAGTAATAGGACAAGAGAATTGGAGACGCACACTTGTCGAGGACAAGTGGGAGATTGTTGGAATATGTGTCCTCCGACAATAATGCGATCACAACAGTCGATCATGATGATCACATGTTTAAGTCTCATTTTAAGAATACAATTGGGAAGTAATATTTTACTGTCAACTGGTCCACACATATCGGTAATGATTGGCTTACTAGAGTTTGACATTACTGTCGTACGACGGTGGTGATCAGTTGATCCCCTTAGGTCATACCTAAAGGGTAACACTCTTTATTGAATATTTAATTAATCGTATGTCGATACGGGTTAATTAAATTACTTAAAATTGACGGACGATTTTGGAAGTAATATTTACGTGTCTCATTATAATTTGATTAAATAAGATGCGGTCTAAGTAATCGAATTGTTTTATTGCTTAGATGAAATTATTGTTTACGGAAACAATTGCATTTGAATGAAAAATTTATTATAAATACAAGATGTTGTGATTTATAATTGGTAAATTATTTTGGTACAAGTAATTATGAATTGCTAAGTCGATTTTGTGCATGACGTATTTTTATTAATGCGTTGATTTTTAATATGTTAAAAATACATAACAATTTTACATGACATATGACATGTCACAAATTGACAAATTGACAAAGATAAAATGGAGTCCATTTTATCTTATATGGACCGAATTAGTGGGGTGATTTAGGATAAAAATTATGTTGATTAATTAAGTGGAAAACATAATCATTTTACCTAAACCTAGCCATGCAAACCTAGTGCCTCTTGTGAAGAACACCTTTCTCATGCATTGGCCCCTTCCACTCCACCCTACCCGGTTTTTCTAGTAAAAGAGACCAAAGGGTTTTCTCTTTTATTTTACCTAATACACTACATCAAATGTTAGTGTATTATTCATTCATTCACCATCAAAAAATATACAGTTTTTAGAGAGATAAAAATTTTTCTTCCTTCTCCTTCTCTTAACCGAAATTAAGAGACCAAAATAAATATTTTTGGGTCAATTTTATTTAAATTAATATTGTTCTAGTATCAATAATATTAATTTTATTAAATGGTTACCTTGGGTATTATTCCTTGGGAGGAATTCTATACTTGAATCCTTTGTTCTTCCATTTTAGGAGTGCTCAAGAACAAGTAAGAAGGAGATCTTACTTGTGCCCTTTGATCCGAAATATCAATGTAAGAATGATGATTTCTCCTTAATATTTACTTATTGTTTGCATGCATAAGATCAATATTTAATTTTATGACTAAATTAATTCATCATATATATGAATATGTTAAGTAATGAGATATAGATTTCTAACAGGCTATTCGTTCCATTTTACCTGAAAAGGTAAGATATGCTATATTTAGATTCTTTCTCTTCTTCCAGTCCATATGCGAGAAAGTCATCGATCCCGATGACGCAGATTCATTGCAGGACCTCGTTGTAACCTCTCTTTGTCAGTTGAAAATGTATTTTCTACCCTCTTTCTTCACTATCATGATTCATCTGACCATTCACTTGGTTAGGGAGATTTTGTACCTTGGGCCCGTGTACTTGAGATACCAGTATCCTTTCGAAAGATTGATGAAAGTCTACAAGGACTATACATCTAATCGGTATCGTCCGGAAGGTTGTATTGCTGAACGCGCTATTTTAGACGAAGCTCTTTCATATTGTTATGCTCATATCTCCCCTGAGGAGTTGATTGGCGTTCCTAAGAATCGTCATAGTGACTGGATGACCGGAAAAGGTATTAGGGGCCGGGTTGAAAAAATTGTGACACGTGAAATGTTGCATTTAGCACATACGTATGTGCTAAACAACGAAGATGAGGTGCAACCTTATATTCAACAACACAAAGATGAGCTCAAATACGATCACCCAAACAAGACCGAGAAGTGGATTGCAAACGAGCATACGAAGACGTTTGTAGAGTGGTTTAGGAATATTGTCTTAGAGTGTACGAATCAAACTGGTGATGACATCTCTCCTAGGTTACTACGTCTTGGTTTAGGTCCAAATGCCAGGGTCACCTTTTACAGCAGTTTTGCCATTAATGGATATACTTTTTACACCCGCGAGCAAGATGAGTTCAGCACAATGCAAAATAATGGTGTGAGTTCTGAATTTGAGGCAATGCACTTTGCTACTTCAAAAGATAAAAAGCTTATTTGGGGAAAATGCCTTTATTATGGTGTTATTCAAGAAATATTGGTACTAGATTACATTGATTTCACAATGCCTTTGTTTCGATGTAACTGCGTTGATAACAACATCCATTGTGTCCGAAAGGATAAGATGGGATTTACGTTGGTCAATCTGGGTAAGGTTGGCAATAATAAGGATGATCCTTTCATAATGGAATCCCAAGCTAAACAAGTGTTCTATGTCACCGATCCTGTGGATAAGAAGTGGTCTGTTGTACTGTCTATAAGGAGTAGAAGGAGTAGTCCATCCGATAATGGTGATGATGATCAGGATGTCGTTTTTGAGGGAATGGATCACTCTACCACTGTAACTTATTTCAACGATGTTGACACTGATCATGAGGACACTGAAAGCATCTATATGCGTGATGACCATGGTGAAGGTATTTGGGTTAACGAAGAAACTATGACATCCAAGAAACGTCCCCAATCCTGAGATGGTCCATAATGTAAGTTATTACTAATGGGATGCCTGAATTTATAGCAAGTTTGAGATGTGTTGTATGTCTTTAGCTTTTGGTAGCTTTAAAAAGCCAATAGAACCAATAATGGTCATTGTTAAATAAAGATTCCCAAATTTGCATGGCATGGTAAATCCTGTAGATATGCAAAGTATGCATGCATCTTTGGTGTTGTCTTATTTTCTTGATCTTATTATTAGATGTAGATCTTTGGTGTTGAAATTCTTTGAATAATGTTGCAAAGTATATGGTGCTTCACATTACGGTGTGTATTATTCTGAGTTTGACCTGTAATGGAATTACAGTAATTTAAAAAAAAACGGTTCAACAATAACAACGGTTATATTTAAATTACCCGTTGTTATTACTTTCAACAACGGTTATATTTACATCACCCGTTGTTATTACTATCAACAACGGTTATAGTTACATCACCCGTTGTTATTACTTTCAACAACGGGTGTAGTACCCCTACCCGTTGTCATTGATTTTTTAGACATATTTCATTTTGGCGCAAATTTGGTGAAAATATATTAAAACGGGTATATTTTAACCGTTGTAATAAAGTTTTGACAACGGTTGATTTTATTGACCCGTTGTTATTAAGATATAACAACGGTTTTGTTTTGAGGACCCGTTGTCAATAGTTTGTCTTAATAAAAAACTAATTTACAAACACATACAGCATACCACACAAACACACACAACACCAGTTCAACCGTTGGTATCCTGAGTTTATTATTCTCTCTCCCCCGCTTTCTACATTCTCGTTGCCGGTCGTCGCCTAGTTTTCGACGCCCAGATTCCGTTGTCTTCCCTTATCATCCTGCTCGTTCTCTTTATCATCATCATCATCAGGTATGTTCACTTTAATTTTGTGTTTCGTCATTAGGGTTTTAAGACGATCATCTTTTTTTCTTTTTCATGCATCTGTTTGTTTTTCGTCTTCTTTGTTGTCTTTATCATCCCACATCATCTACTTCACTCCTCTTATTACGGTTTAGGATTTTAGAAGCTCAATCTGTTGTTTTAAATTTTCATTCCTATTTAGGGTTTTAGATAATACTCTGCATGACGTTGTTAAGTTGTTCATTTACTATTTCATTCATATTTGGGTTTCAGGATTATCATGGGTGAAAAACGGAAAAGAAGTCAAAAGATAATAAGCGTGGGGATGATAATAAGCCTGGTGAGAGGGGTGCTACGAAGTGCCCGCAAGCCCTTGCAGCTATAGCCGCTAAAGAGCCGCTTGAAATAACATGGAGCTCGAAGGGTTTCCCTACTGGTCCAAATGCGGGTTTTTTATCCAGTTGGATTGGATGTTGCACAAGACAGTTTGTGCCTATCCATTTAGATGAAATTAGAAATTTGAATCCAAAATTGAGGAAGTTATACTTGGCTCGTGTAAAGGAAGCCTTTGATATTGCCGATGAATGCCATGATAAGTATTTAATGCATAAGGCAGTGGAAGTGTGACGTTGCTAGGGATTGGTTGTATGTGGACAAGGCAATGGGGGAGATGCGTAAGAACCCACCGGGAGACAATAAGTGTCCCACCATCACTCAGGAACAATGGGATCTTTTCAAAGAGATGAGAACTAGTGAGAAGTTTCAGGTTAAATATCCTCGCCTTTTAACGATTTACCTATCCTTTTTTTAATTAATGAGTTCTTTATATAATCTTTTTATTATCTCATCTACTTGCGCTTTTATATAATTATTTGAAGGCCGTTAGCAGAAGAAACCGTGCTAACATTTCATGCAAGAAGGGGAAATGGTATGGTTCTCGAGGCGGTTACAGAAAGATAAAAGAGAACCTTGTAAGTAGCATGCATTCCCCTGTGAGACTTGATTTTTTTAATCACACTTGGACTTGATACACATTTACATGTATAACTGTTACCATGTTAATGTGTAGGTGGCAAAGGGAGTGACCAACTTGGATCGGCATGTAACTTATAAAGAAGGGCACACGCCTAAAGGATCCCGGTCGCGTGACAAATATGATGAGGAAGTGTTGGCCAACATAGTAAGCATTATTTTATTAAGACGAGTTCATTACTAACTTTATTATTTTAGTCACAAATATAATTTGAAGTTTATTTAATATATTATAGGACAACGTATTGAAGGAGGTAGAAGAAGAGAAATTCACTCCCAATGGTCATGATGACGTTCTTGCTAGAGCGATCGGCCGACCCGAACATCCAGGTCGATTGAGGGGCGTCCCGTTACAGGTTGGAGTAACGAAATATTATGGGACAACTGCCCCGAAAAAGAAGAATAGGAAGACTAAGGCTGAGAAGGCTGACATGGTACCATTTATTCTATTATTTTCATTTAAGTTCAATTCACATGTTATTGTTGGGATAAAAATTGCTGAAATATTACATTATTGGGACGCAGCTTTAGTTAATGGCATCCGTACTACTAAAGTTGAATGCTGGAGGCAAGCTTTCCGAAGAAGAAGTGAAGATGATGAAGGATGTCATTTATAAAGGGGGTAATAAGGTACAACAGATTGGTCAAGAGGCCGAGAACACTACTACCTTGGCAATACATGAGAAGGAAGTATCAGTCAACGAGATTGAGAAAGATCAGGTACCTAATGCTTCTAAAGTTGTAACAACTAAAGCCGATCAGGTACCTAATACTTCCTTATTTTTCTTTTCTTTTTTTTTTGGGTAAGATCAGGGGGTGTGTTCCCTGCCAGCTCTAATGCTATAACTTCTGACATCGTGCCATTGGTTAATTTTATTAGGTAAATAATGGGTCTGAAAAGGAGATGTAACTTGAGAACACGGCTGATAGAAAACATCATATCCCCTTCAAGTCAGTACACTGTTTTCAGTAAGGTATGCATGAAGTGTTTAATTAGTTAAATTTATATGAATTCTATTAAATTTTGGGATATAATAATGTATGTGTATTCTTCAGGCCGTAAACAAGAGGCCGATTATTCTTCGACCCTAAATTCGATAAACCATATGTGCGTGTTGGCGGCTCTCGTAGAAGTGCTCACCAAATCAGAAATGAAAGCGTAGTGGTTGTTCATGGCGAAAAACTTTTGCCGAATCATAGAAAAGTGGAGATAACTGAAGTCTTTCCAGGCCATGAAAACTTTCAACTGCCTGTCCCAGTTCGTGACGACATTACCATTCTGGGAGATGTGGTTGGAAGTTTCATCCAATGGCCTAAATCTCACATCTTCTTGGCTCGTTCGTTTCCGCCTCAGCCGAAAGCAGTTGAGGTTAGGAGAAATACCTTTATATATATGTTAAATTTGTAATTGTTGAATGTTTTTATATGTTAAATTTATATGTTATTTTTTTTTTTAGGGAACAAAAAAGCCGGCTTTGGCGGATAAGTCTAAGTCCACAGACATGCCAACTACCTCGTCGAGACAACAACTTGATGAAGTATTTAATTAACTTCTCCATTTTTATGAAAACCTCCCTTTAATTTTTTTTGTTTCCGTATTTTTAAAAAGCGTGGAAATTTTTTATAGGGAACAAAAAAGCCGGCTAAGGCGGATAAGCCTAAGTCCCCGGACATGCCAACTACCTCGTCCAGACAACAACTTGATGAGGTATTTAATTAACTTCTCCATTTTTTTAAAAACCTCCCTTTATTTATATTTTGTCTGTATTTCTAAAAAGCATGGAAATTTTGTGTAGGGAACAAAAAAGACGGATAAGCCTAAGTCCCCAGTCATACCTGCTACTACTACCTCACCATTGAAAGAGCAGGTTGATGAGGTATTTAGTTAAGTATGCTTTTATTTTTATTACTCCAACTAGCTAGCTAGGATATGTTACCTTTGGATTTTTTATGATTTTAATTATCTACATGTGTAGGCTGGTGGTAGTAGCACAAAATCAAAGAATCATTATTTCCCCGAACTGAAAGATGTTAGGAGTTTAAACTCCACAAAATATTATGGGAAGGATTACATGCAAAAAGTAAAAACGGTGACGATGAGGAAACTGCATGAGGAGGCTTGCGATCGCATAGGCAACGAGCAATTGATAATTATTCCTCTCGAGGAGCATATTCTAGGGGTTGAGCGCGAAGCACTTATGTCACGGGATATGCTAGCCATTTGGGCTGGCCTAGATGAGATTGATGTCCAACACCTATTTGTTTGGATGAAGTAAGTTTCTTAATAAATAATTTCATATTCTAATATTTTGACTACTAGATAGTGTTTTAAATACCGGAATTAATACCGTAATAATGTAGGATATTGAAATTGAGAGTGATCCCCGAGAAGAAGATTCCATCTAATCAATACGGATTTCTGTGCCCCTATACTTTATCTATGTTTATCCCGATTTTTTCGTTCGAAGATCGGGTAGATTATATTGCTCAGCAATTGGCGACAAATAAGAAGCTGGTTTTTGCCCCTTATAATGAAAAAGGGTAATAAACAAATTAATATTACGTTTCCCCCTACAATTGCATTTTCATAACTAATATATGTACTTGTTAATAATGATGATGTGTCTCTTGATGTAGGACTCATTGGGTGCTAGCAGCCATCATGCCGACGAAGAAGAAAGTATTTTGGTTGGACTCTATACATAATCCACCAAGCGAGACTTTTAAGCGCTTGATTATTAAGTAAGTTTATAATACTGATTTATTTATAATAACATTTTCAATTTTTATTTATAGCAAAAACCTCATTTTTGCCCCTAAAAAAATGAGTTTCTACCTCTTTTTTTTTAAAAAAAAAAAGGGCCTTTGAGAAGAAAAGAGCTAACGAGCAGGATCAACCCACGAAAGATTCTGATGATGGCCCTACTTTTATTACGATAACAGGGGTACGTGCTCAAATACAACACCTTAAGTGCAAAAATCTGTGTTTAATACTAATACAATACCTAAAGTTCAAGATTCTGATGTGAGCCTTCTCTCGTCTGTTTGTTTTTATGTAATAATAAGTCCCTCGCCAGCCGGATAGCATACAATGTGGATACTACGTTTGTCGGTTCATGTTGGAGATTATTACGCGAAGATATATCCATATTCCAGAAAATGTTAGTAATTTAATAATGTGTTTATTACTTTTTTTAAATTAGAGCTGATGTTGTCTTGCTTGCTGTTATACCATGATGTTGCTATGCAGTATTTGATGTTGTTACAATGTCTTGTCTTTGTTTTTTCCGCAGTATGTAATCAACCCGTCACAAGAGCTTCAGCAGTACAAATGTTTACATATAGACGAGGTAAGGGACATGTTGGGCAAATACATCTTAGAACATAGCAATGCTGAAGGCTAAATGCATGATACTCAGAGCTTAGATCAGCTTATTAGTAAATTTTTTGTTGAAGTTAGGGAATGATTATGTAAATTTAACTCCTTGTAAGTATATATATATATATATATATATAGGGTCGGGGTCAGGTGCGAACTAAAGTTCGGTGCGAACCGTACGAACTAAGTTAAAAAACTCAAATCACACATTATCCATATCAATCACGTTATATGTTATTTCCACTGCCTTTTCACACTGGCCCACATCCCTCTTTCTCTTTCACCCTACCCACAGTCCCACACCTTATAACCTCGTGCGCCGGTGCCAGACCTAGCCGACAACATCGCCGATGAAGCTTTACACTTCCGCGACTTGTTCCTCACTCTCCCTTCTCCATCTTCTGGATATCAGCCTCTTTTCACCTTTGATCTGCTGCCGCCAACGATGACAAGCACCATGACGCCGACACAAGACCGGTGCATCTCCGATGAACACGGTGGTGCTGGGATCGGAAGCACGGCGGTGATGTTCGCCTGAGATACATCGAATTTGTAGGGATCGAACCAAATCGACCCAGATTTGACTTCATTCGGATTAGGTTTCGGTGTGGTGCTTAAATTGGTTGCCTCCAAATTGTTGCCGCTGTCGTACCAGGTGGTTCTGGGGTCCGACTGATGGTTGTCGATCTGGGTTGATATCGGAAAGTTGTATCCTAGGATTTTGGCGACGCGACATTAACGTTGAGTGATAGGTGGTTACGATGGTGCGCGACATTAATTTGTGTCGAGTGATTGGTGGTTATGGGGTCCAACATGATGGTTGTCGATCTGTTTGATGGAATAGTTGTAGGTGATTTGTGGTTCATCCTTTAAAAATATTGACATCTTTCTCTCCATGGGATCAATATGTAACTAACTTCGCCACCACTGCGTCAAGACAATTTTGAATAAGAACATTTTCCCTATAGGTGAAATATATTATAAAAAGACATCAATCACACTATTTGAGTATTTTTACTATGAGTCGATGACTAAATAAAACAAACGGGTCATACAAATACATGCAATTGGATATTAATTTAATGAGATAAAGTTGTTGAAAAAGGAAATCATTAGTTAAAATGAGAGAAAATATAAGGAGTGTATCTAGCTATTTAAAAGAATGTATCTAGTTACTTAAAGGGGTGTATTTAGCAATTTAAAGAAATATATGATATATCTAATAACTTAAAGGTGCATATCTAACACACTTTACATGCGTGTATCTAGTAAGTTAACGGGGCGTATCTAGAAACGTAAAAAAATGTATCTAGTTATTTAAAGGAGTGTATCTTGCAATTTAACGAAATGTATCCAGTAACTTAAAGGTGAGTATCTAACAATTTAATGGTATGTGTTAAGTTAAGGGAGTGTATCTAGCTATTTAAAGAAATGTATCTAGTTACTTAAAGGAGTGTATGTAGCAATTTAAAGAAATGTATCTAGTAACTTAAAGGAGTGTATGTAGCAATTTAAAGAAATGTATCTAGTAACTTAAAGGAGCGTACCTAACACTTTAAATGCGTGTATCTAGTAAGTTAACGGGACGTATATAGAAATTTAAAGAAATGTATCTAGTAACTTAAAGGAGGGTATCTAGCAAATCAAGGGAATGTATCTAGTAACTTAAAGGTGGGTATCTAGCAAATTAAAACAATGTATCTAGTAACTTAAAGGAATGTATCTAGCTACTTAAATAGTGTATCTAACTACTTAACGAGTATATCTAACTAGTTAGAGGTATGATCCTATTCCCCTTTAGAAAGGGTTTACCAAACTCCTTCAATTTATACTCGTGTTTCAGCCAATTAGTTTTCTGAAGATGAAAAATGAGTCGAGCTCAAACGGAAAAGTAAGCTTCTTCCCTGGAAAGGGAGCTTTCCCAAGTACAATAAGACAATTAACCTTGGAAAAGACCTATCTAAGTTGGGAGACCCATATGGAAGTCATAGCCAGGCTGCCGACTCTTGCAGTTCTAAAATTGAAAGATGAGGCATTTGTGGGAAAGTATTGGAAACCTCCAAGTGAAGGATTCCTTAATTTACAAGTCTTTCTTATTGGGAACACAAACTTGGAGATTTGGGATGCTTCAAGTGAACACTTTCCTATGCTATCAGTAATTATTCTCAGGTTTTGTGAGCAGTTGAAGAGCATTCCTTCTGATTTTGTAAATCTACCAAACCTTCAGAAACTGCATTTGCACAACACCAACACTGGGGTTGCTTCGTCAGCCAGGGAGATTCACAAGAAAAAGGAACAGGTTTCTGAAGTTAAGTTCGAGCAAGTCTACCTAAAACTTAACCCTTACCTGCCCCATACATAGCAGTCACGACATCACTAAGAACCATAAAACTCTCGTCATTGCTGCTCTTTCAGTCACAAGTAGTCCCGCCTTGCCGTCGCCGACGGCTTATTCTAGCCTCATAATATACATTTTTTACTAAGATAATTCCGCGCTAGCACAAAATGCTCTAATCTATGCTCTCACAAAAAAAGTCGATTACTCGTTTCTTCCCCCTGCAGATCACCGGTGTACACCATTGCTTAAAATTTTGTAGATCTGGAATTTCAAATCAATTTTTCCATAAATATACCATAACAACAAATTGGGAAAAGGGCATGTCGTAAAATAGGGTTAATGGGAGAATTTTATCTCGCCGTAGGTCGCTGATGGTGAATGTCACCGGAGCCACCAACACCATCATCGAATTAAGCCAAAAACACCACCTCGTTATCGATAGAATGAAAACTTCGCAGAAGAAGAGCAGCGGTTCTCCGACAAACAATTGTGTAATATAGAAAGGGAAGCTCCGGCGGATAGTATGAACGACAACGACGGCGATAGTATGAACGGCGGATGAAACTATACTCGACGGCAGGAAAAGCTAACAACCGACAATGAAGGTGCCAGAACTCCGGCGCCGGCAGCAATATATGACGACTTTGTCTTGCTGGAGTTGCGGTGGTCGTCGACGGATGTGAGTAGGTTTGTGGGAGAGGAGTAGATTGATTGTAATTGGTAATTAGAAATGTGAGGCATGTGAAATGTCAGTAATACAGTAATAGAGAATAAGTCAAGATTGTTAGATTATTTTATTGACCTGACAATTATAGGCTAGTTCGTAAGTTCGCACCGAACTTTAAGTTCGCACGAGATCCTATTTCTATATATATATATATATATATATATATATATATATATATATATATGATGCTGCTGTTGTAGTTGAATTGAATCTATTGAGTTCAGATGAACCCAGCTGTGATTTATGTTGGTGCTGATATATGGTGCTGCTGATATATGCAGGTTTTTGAATGGCATGAAACAAATTTAATTCTTAAAAACATTAGGAGTTCATAATAAAAACGGTTACTAAAAAAACCGTTGTAAATACCCTTCACAAATACCCGCCATAATATTCAACAACAGGTTTTAAAATAGGAACCGTTGTAAATACCTTTCACAAATACCCGCGCATAATATTCAACAACAGGTTTTAAACGAAGAACCGTTGTTAAAAGTCTTCACAATTTTGGTGGGAAAGTTACAACAACGGGTTTTAAACGAAGAACCGTTGTTACTACAAATTTCAACAACGGGTATTCAGCATATACCCGTTGTTAAAAGTCTTCACAATTTTGGAGGGAAAGTTACAACAACGGTTATTCATATGACAACCGTTGTTATATTATTCCCACCAAATTTTTGAAACACTTTCCACAACGGCTTACACGCAACAACAACGGCTTTTAACCGTGGTGAATACTTTCGACAACGGTTTAAGTAAATAACCTAACCGTTGTAAATACCTTTTACAACGGCCGCTTTAACAACGTCCGCTTTTTGTTTTTACAACGGTTTTTACCCATTGTTATAGACTGTATCTGTAGTAAGTGTGTTTTACGGGTGATTTTGACGGGTTTTGTTAATAATGCGAGATTAGTATATAAAGCCTCCGTCATCTTTCTTAATCTCTTTTATCATTCTAAAAACCCCTTTTGAGAAGAAAAGAAGTAACGTAAGTCTGTTCCTCACATTGTTAACTGTTCCGGGCGTAATTCCAGAGCAGATTTGTTTACCACGTAAGCTTGGTGAAATGATGTCTTTCCTTGGCTTGACTCTTCCTTTCGGTCTCTCTTGAAATGATGAACAAACTGAGGGCTCGGCTTTGCACCGAGCGTACTCACTCCGACGCTCAAGTCAGTAAACTTAAAGGGATTAAGTTGTGTGTTACTTGATAAAGTATATTGTAAAGAGATAAGGGAGTTTATACCAGATGAATAGTGAGTTTTAGGTTCGATTCTGGATCCCCTTCTCAATGAGAGAAGTGGAGTATTTATAGACTTTCACCTTTTGTCACGTAGTGGCCAAGTGGGCCAAGTGGCGTAGCAGGTGGAAAGTCTGTTCTGCCCTCGGCCGAGGGACCCATGGCAGGCCGACGGGCCCTGTTGACTCCGTGCCGAGGGGTCTTGGATATGAGTACGCGGATATGTGTCCCGGCTGGCTAGTTGCCTGGCCGAGACCCAGGTGACAGGCCGACAGGCTGCGTCGGCTAGACTGTCCAAGGTGTTGACTTGCTTTGGATATCTTTGACCTTGCTCAATGTGTTGACTCGGTCAGCGGGTGCAGAATATGCCCCATCAATTTGCCCCCAGCGTAGTCTATGCCGTGGTATGGACCTTCGATGAGTGTTGAGCGTATTCTGCGCAAGTTGAATTTTCTTCCCCGGCTTCCTCTTCCTCGGCTTGCTTCTGTTAAGGCCGTACCATATCCCCCCTCTACATGGATGTGTAATGGACATCAAATGTGGAAAAGAAGATGTCGCTGGCCGGCGGGTCCAAGGTTGAGAGTGCTGGATGCTTTGATTGCCCCCGGCCGGTGCTACCAAGCTTGGTTGATCAGCTGGCCGTTTGGCAAGTAGATAACAAGGAGCGCGTTGAAGAAGATACGTCGATTGGCATTCCGCCAAGTAGCGTGTCAAAGAAGATTGGTAACTGTTGTGACTATTGTCTTTCCGTGGCTGCATGCTTGACACGTGTCTCGTTGCTGATTAGTTGACGCTTCATGGCTTTGCCCTGATTGGTCGGATTTAGTGGGCTTTGCCCTATAAATAGGGCAGTTAGCCCCTGAATTTGGCCTTCCAAATTCATTTTCTCAAAAAATTTTCTTCTTTTCGCTTAGTTTTCTTTGACGAAACTTCTCTCTAGTCTTTGTAGCGTTACTCGGCGTAACACTCTTCCCAAGGTAAACAAACAAATTTTCCAACTTTTAATTGTTAATTTTTTGTTGTGAACATGTCTTCTTCGCGATGCCGGACCTAGTAATCTGCGCGGGGGTTCCCGTCGCGCCTTGATGAGGAGGAGGCACTGGCCGCCATCCCGCTAAGGTCCGGGGGCCCTAGGTCTCCTTCTCCTGAGGTTGATGATCAGTTTTTGGATGGTTTCTCGGATGATGATGATGGTGATGATGACGGTGATGATGACGGTGATGATGAGGAAAGGACTCATTCTGATGAGGAGAGGCCGCATCTCTTGGATCACGGCGACGCCTGTAAGATCGGCCCTGATCGTGCTTGGACCAACAAGTTCGTCAGTTGCTCTGGTCCTGACTTCTTCGAACATCATTTCTCCTTTGGAAGGGAGTATAGGATTGTTATTCCTAAAGAGGGGCAGGCCGTCTGTTGCCCTCCCCCGGGTTGTATCGGCGTATACATGAGACACCTGGAGTATGGGCTCCGGTTTCCTCTTAATGCATACGTTGCTGCCATGATTAAAGCAATGAACGTCGCTGTGGCACAGCTGCATCCGTTGGCCATCAGGACGATTGTTGGCTTTGTGTGGCTATGCCAGTTTAAGGGGGAGGCCCCAACGGTGAACCTATTCCGCCGGCTTCATCACCTTCGAATGAATGTTCAAGGTGGCAAGGGGTGGTATAGCATACAGACCGAGCCAGGTTATATCACCGTCCCCAAGCTTACTTCCTGCAAGGACTGGAAGAAACGGTGGGTATATGTTGAGGTTCCCGGGGATTATCCACTGCCTCGGTCCTTCCAGCACCGCGTCAATTTGTGGTGCGAGAGCAAAGGGGAGCGTGAGAAATATGTCTCCCGGCATAAGCTTAAGATGGACGCCTTGAAGGTCCATCTTAATGCGGACGAATGGCGGGCAATGAAGCTGTTTGAGACTGAGAAGGATGGGTCGCCGAAGGGATGGATGCCCCCGACGCAGATCATTCTTCAAGATGACCCGCTCTGCCACGTCGGCCTCATACCGGCCCTAGCACAGGGTGAGTGGGGTCGGTGTGAGGCCCATCTCTGCTTTTAATGTTTCTGTTTTTGGACCTTGATTTATTTCTTTCATTTAACTCTTGCTTCGTTTCTTTTATAGACCGTTTTGGCCCGGATCTGTCTGAGGAAATCCTCAAGAAGATGGGACTTGACAAGGACAAGAACGTTGTCGAGATGCATCCGAAGGCCGATACACGTGATCGCAGACCGGCGCCAAACGACCTCATGGACCAGCAGTTGAAGGCCCTAGATGCGACGGCGGCCCAGGCGAAGGTTGCCGGTAACATTCCGCACCGGAAGCGAAAAGCAACGTCTTCGGCGGCGACGGCGTCAACTTCAGTTCCACCTCCAATCCCTGCAGTCCAAAAGGAGACGGTGGTGGTCGTCGATATTACCGACGAGGAGACCACCGTGGCATAGGAATCTCCTCTCTTACGTAAGAAAAAAGAGACTGCTGCTGCCGCTGCTGCACTGCCATCATCGCTATCGCTACCGAGGCGGCAAAGGAATGGGGCCAGCCGGCCCTCTGTCTAAGAAGCCCAGGACTGGTACGGATTTAACCTGTGGCTCATATTTAGCTGGTTCATTAGGCGTTCCTGATGACAGGCTCTCTGATATGTCCATGAATGTTGACATGGATGCTTTGTCCGAATTTTTTGTAGATCAACCGCCGCCGTCCACCGATCCTACTGAACGGCGTATTGAGAAGCGACCTGCGCAGACGGGTGGTAAAGATGCCACCGTCGTCTCCTCCTTCCCGAAGCCTTCCCCCGCCCAGATTAGGTCGGAGGGCCTAAGTTTGTCCAGGATGCTGGCGAAGTGGGCTGATGTGGCCGGTGCTCATATTATGGAGCAAGAAAAGGTCATGGCTGAAGTTGCCCCATGGCTTGAGCGGCTCAGGCTTGAGCTCGCTGCTGCGAAGGAGGAAACTGAGAGGGCCAAGGCTGAGGCTGAAAAGGCGGTCCTTGCTGAGCGAAAACTTAGGGAGGACGCCGAAAAGGCGGCCCTTGCTGAGAGGCCTAAGGTTGAGGCTGCGGGGGCTGAAGCTGCTAAGCTACTGGAGGAGCGTGACAAGCTTCAGGCTGTCGTCAACTTCACTGCTGAGAAGAGGGACGAATGGAAGTCCATGTTTAAGGCTCAGGGGAAGGTGCTTCGGAATACGAAGGCTATCATCGCCCAGAGGGAATTGGACATTGAGACGCTCCAAAGCGTCATTATTCCTAACATGTGCACCCAATACCGGGACCTGGCCGAAGAAGCCGCCAGGGAAGTGATCGGGGAGCTCTTTCCTGAAGGCTCCTTCCCGTGGCAGAGATTTGACGAGCTGCTTGATGACAAGCTTGATGCTAAGGCGAAGGCCGCGGAGGCGAAGGCCGCTGAGGAGGCAAAGGTGAAGAAGGAGGAGGAGGAGGCTGCGGAGAAGGCGGCCCGGGATGCCAAGGCGAAGGAGGCCAAAGAAGAGGCCGAGAAGGCAAGGGCACGCGAAGCTGCCGGATCTCCTTCTGGGTCGCCTATCAAAGAGGATGCTGCTGCGGCTGCCAGTGGTGAGCAGCAACAGGCATAGGGAGATGGGCGGCCGTTACCAGACTCACCTGGCATCTCGGATAGCTTTAGCTATTCGGGGGCCAACTATTGAGCCTTTCCTCCCTGCCATCTTTTGGCACTTCAAAGTTTTATGTCTGTACCCTTTTGCTGTTACTTCTTTTTTGTAAAATTTGGTAGGTAGTGTTTAGGCTATCCCTATGGGGACGGCCGTCGACTTCTTCCTTGTAACCTGTAAACATTTTTAACAAGAGTTTGTTTACTTTGCCTCTGGCTTGGCCGAGGTCTTTTTCTCATTTTTGTCTGAGTTGTCTTCTTACGTTATTAATTGAGCGCTTCTTTTCTGTTTCTACCTTCGGCTTTGCCGGGGTAGTTAGAATGCGTATCTCAACTGTACTTAACGTTTTTAAACATGTTGGCATGTCGGTTGCTTCCTCCACCGCCCGAGGCGGTCAGATTTGCGTGTCCCAACCGCCGCTGTGAACATGTTAGCGTATCGGTCGTTGTGTCCCCGCTGCTTCCCGGCCTTGGCCGAGGGAATCGGGGTTACGGCGCGACAGCGTTCGTATCTATAGACGATTATTGATCGCGTCCTTGTCCACGCCCGGTCTTTATTTGCCAAGGTGTCAGATTTGCGTCTCAACGGTACTTATATGTTTTTAAGCTCGGTCTTAATTAGCCGAGGGCAAGTCGTGGTTCCCTCGTTTCTTCCCGGCTTTGGCCGGGGCAACTGAGTTAACGTTTTGACTGCTGTTGTATATATGTTAGCATTTTGGCTCGTTCCCCCGTCACTCCCGGTTAGCGGCCGAGGTGATCGAGGTTTTGGCGCTGTCTGCTATGTACATATGTCTTCTTTTGTAGGACTATGGGAGGGACACTCCATTTTGATGGAAAACTTGGAACACTCTTCATTAGAAATAATCATGCATTGGGGTGCCCACAACGGTCTCGGACACCTCCGCCGCTATATGAAGTATTTTCTGAGGTTGTCTGTGTTCCAGTGGCTCATTAGAGGCACTCCCTCCATGTCGGTTAGCCGGTATGTACCCGGCCTCATTTCCTCAACCACTTTGTAGGGTCCTTCCCAATTGGCCGTCATTTTGCCATGGATGTTTCCTTTGTTGGTGGCGGCCGACTTTCTTAGGACTAGATCTCCTACTTTTAAGTCCCTTTTGTGGACCCTTCGGTTGTATGCTCTTCTCATTCTGTTTTGGTAAACGGCCAAGTTGAGCCGTGCCGTATCTCGACTTTCTTCAACCAGGTCTAGGGAGGCTCTCAGGCCTTCCTCATTTTGGACTGGGTTAAAGGTTTGCGTTCTGATTGTCGGCACCGTTGCTTCAATTGGCAGGACGGCCTCAGACCCATATACAAGGTGGAATGGACTGTACCCCGTTGCTTCTTTCTCCGTGGTTAGTAGTGACCATAGGACGTCGTGTAGTTCATCAGCCCATCTTCCCTTTAGATCTTCAACCTTCTTTTTCAATCCGTTCAAAATTGTCTTGTTAGCTGCCTCCGCCTGCCCGTTACTCTGAGGGTGGCAGACGGAGGAGTATGCGAACTTGATACCAAGCTCGTCTAGCCAGTTCATCACCAAGTCACTCCAAAACTCTCGGCCGTGGTCAAATACCATGACTTGGGGTAACCCAAAACGAGTTATGATGTTCTCCCAGATTACCTTTCTTACGGCCGCCGTGGTCTTGGCAGGTACTGCGACAGCTTCGACCCATTTGGTGAATTAGTCAACGGCGACAATTAGGTACTTTCTTCCTCCGGAGGCCGTCGAAAATGGCCCCAGTAAATCTATACCCCATTGTGAAAATGGTAACGGACTGAGTACTGGTTGCAGGTCTCGGGAAGGTGCATGTATCACCGGAGCATGCATCTGACAGTTCTTGCACTTTTTGGTCTTAGTTCTGGAATCTTCCAGCATGGTAGGCCAGAAGTAGCCGGCTCGGAGAGCTTTGTGGGCTAGCGTTCTTGCCCCCATGTGGTGTCCGCAGATGCCTTCGTGAATCTCTGTCAGAATGAGCTCCGCGTCGGCTGGGCCAACACATTTCAAAAGTGGTCTTATCATAGACCTTCTGTATAGTTCTCCTTCGAACACTAGGTACCTTGCGGCGATCCTTTTTATCTTCTGGGAGAGAGTGCGGTTCTCCGGCAACTCTTTTGTAAGCTTGTACTTCATTATCGGAGTCATCCACGTCGTCTCGGCTTCTATGTCGCCCACTATGCCAACGGTCTCGGTGATGCTTTTAGGATTCCTGATATCCACCAGCACGGTTCGACTGACATTCTTGATGGTTGAACTGGCAAGTTTTGAGAGAGCGTCGGCTCGGTTGTTCTCGGACCTGGGGATGCATTGGATCTGGAAAGATTTCAATTTTGCTGTGTCAGCTTTTACCTTTTCCAGGTATCTCACCATTCCGTCGTCTCGAGCCTCGAACTCTCCTCTGACTTGGTTAGTAACCAGTAGTGAGTCTGTCTTCAACACAATGTGTTCTCGCCCTTGTTGCTCTAGCTAACTCGACTCCGGTTATCACCGCCTCGTATTCGGATTCGTTGTTTGAGGCCGAGAAGGTAAACTTCAAGGCGTACTCAAATTCGTCCCCGTTTGGGCTGATGATAAGGATGCCGGCTCCTGAGCCGTTCGTCGTGGAGGACCCGTCGGTGTATACCTCCCATACACCGGGGTGTGATTCTTCTTGGTATGTGCACTCGGCAAGGAAGTCTGCAAGTGCTTGCCCCTTTATCAAGGGCCTCGGCCTGTATTGAATGCCGAAGCCGGATAGCTCATCGCCCACTTGATGAGCTGCCGGATTGTTCAAATTTTTCCAATGCTTTCTCCAATGGCTGGTCGGTTAAGACCGTTATGGGATGTGCGTCGAAGTAAGGTTTTAGTTTCCTTGCGGCAACGACGACAAAGAAAGGTCGCTTTTTTCAATCGTGGGTAATTTCTTTCGGCGGGCAACAGTGTGTGGTGATGAATTAGATTGGAGTCTTCTTTGCTTGTTTTCTTTCTCGACGATTACGGACCGACCGTGGCCGAGGTAACTGCTAAGTATAGATATGGAGTTTCCCCGGCGTCGGCCTGGACAGGGTCGGGAGAGTTTGTAGATGAGCTTTCGGTTGCACGAAAGCCGTGCTCTGTTCCTCCCCAAAAAAGTCTTTATTCCCCTTCAACACTTTGAAGAATGGGGTGCTCTTGTCGGCTGACCGAGAGATAAAGCGGGCAAGAGCCGCCATCCTCCCGGTCAGCATCATAACCTCTTTGCGATTCCTCGGCTCCGGCAGGTCTAGAATTGCTTTGATTTTCTCTGGATTGGCATCAATTCCCCTGGCGCTGACAAGCACACCGAGGAACTTGCCGGCCCGGACACCGAAGTTGCATTTCATTGGGTTAAGTTTCATCTTGTATTTCCTTAGTGAACAAAATGTTTCGCTCAAGTCGGCCAGGTGCTCGCCGTCAGACTTGCTTTTTACAATAGCGTCGTCGACGTAAGCCTCGATATTTCGCCCTTTTTGGTCTTGAAACACTTTGTCTACCAGCCTAGTGTAAGTTGCGCCAGCGTTTTTCAAACCGAACGACATCATTTTGTACATGTATGTGCCGTGTATGGTGATGAATGCGCACTTAGGCATGTCTTCTTCGGCCATGAATACCTGATGGTACCCTGAAAAGGCGTCGAGCAGGCTCAGCTTGGTGTAGCCTGCCGTTGCGTCTATTAAGCTATCTATTCGAGGCAAGGGATAGCAATCTTTAGGGCATGCTTTATTAAGATTCGTAAAATCAACACACATCCTCCACCCCCCTGATGACTTCTTCACCATTACAACGTTTGCTAGCCATTCAGGGTAAGTACAAGGCATGATAAAGCCCGCCTCTAATAATTTATCTACCTCGGCCTTGATGGCATCATCTTTCTCGGCCGAGGAGTTCCTCATCTTCTGCTTCACGGGCGGCGGCTGGGGAGTACGTTCAGCTTGTGAACGATAACCTCTCGGCTCACGCCTGGCATCTCGGCGGCTGAGTACGCGAAGACGTCTTTGTTCTTCCTCAGCAGGTCTAGGAGATTGGCTCTGAACTTTGGCTCCAGGCCGACACCGATAGTTACGGTGCGCCCTGGGTCAATCTCTATCTGCTCGGTCTCGGCACCTTCGACCACGCCGACGTGGTTGGTGCTCATCGGATCACCCTCCTGTCGTAAGGATGGGCTCTTCCCTTTCTCTGACTTTTTCGCCACTTTGAGGGACTGCATGTTGCACCCTCTGGCAGATATCTGGACATTGACAACTTCGTCCCTCTCGTCCTTTGAGACGAGCAGACTTCCCCCGGTCCGAGACATACATCAATGTCAGGGCCCGGATGGACATTACAGTATCGGCCTCGCTCAAGGTGACTCGGCCTATGAGGACGTTGTAGGCAGATGAACCATCAATGACCACGAACTCAGATAAAACATTCTTGGCCGCATCGGCTTGGCCAAACATCACCGGCAGTCTGATAGACCCCAGGGGTACCAGGCCGGCCCCGGAGAAGCTATACACGGTGGGTTCTGCGTAGGGCTCAGTCCTCAATCTTTGACCGAGATTGAGAAAGCATTCCCCGAACATGATGTTGGTATAGGCGCTGTATCATTAGGCACCTCTTCACCAAATGGTTGGCTATGTCTAGGTGGACCACCGGCGGTCGGGTCATTTGTGTGGGGCTACGACTCCTTCGTAGTGTTTCCTTCCGATGGTTATATCGGGGACGGTGTGAGCGGGGGTCGCTGTGGTGGGCACAAAGTTGATGGCTTGGTAAAGCTCGTTTAGGTGCCGTTTGTGCCCATTAGCGGACCCACCGTTCTCGTTCCCTCCGATGACAACCTGGATCACTCCCATCCTGTGGAATACTGATGTTCTCTTCTCCCCGCCGGAGCTGGATTCAGGGTTCCCGCCTACGTACTTGCTGAGGGCCCCCTTTTGGATCAGCTCCTCAATGGCGTTCTTCAGTTGCCGACAGTCGTCGGTCTTATGGCCGGGCTGGCCGTGGTAATCGCAAAATTGGCTTGCGTCGCCTTCCCTCTTCATCTTGGGGGGTCTTGTCCACTTACGCCCTTCGCTCTTGCTCGGGCGAAGACCTCGCCGGCGATTTGACCGAGAGGGGTGGGACCATTTGTCCGCTTATGGGTGTATGGTCCCGAACTCTCCCGGCGCCCGCCGAGTTTTGCTTCTGTTGGATCTTTCCGGCCGTGGCCTATTCTTTGTCACGGCGTCCTTCATCCTCGTTGTCCCGGCGGCTCCTCCTTCCTGAGTGCCCAGATTCACTGTGGCTGACCCAGGTCTTGTGGTAGTCCTCCACCTTTATGGCTTGGTCGGCCATCCTTCTGGCGGAGTCCAGGTTGAGGTCCCCGCACTTGATCAGCTCATCTTTGAGCTCGCCTTTCGGGAGGCCCTTCATCAGTGCGAAGGCCGCCAGCTCGGCATTCAGCTCCCGGATCTGTTGAGCTTTCGCGTCGAACCTCTTCACGTAGCTCCAGAGGGACTCGTCCTCCCCCTGTCGGATAGTGAGGAGATCGGATGTCTCCACGGCCCTTCGCTTGTTGCAAGAGTACTGGGTTATGAAGTTGTCTCTCAGGTCGGCGTAGTAATATACCGAGCCATTGGGTAGCCCCTTGTACCAACTTTGGGCCATCCCATGAAGGGTTGTTGGGAAGATTCGGCACCAAACCTCATCAGGTTGCTCCCACACCGACATGTAAGACTCGAAAGCCTCGGCGTGGTCGGTTGGGTCGCTATCCCCTTTGTAGGATAGGGGTGGCAGCTTTAGTTTATTCGGCACCGGGACCTCGAGGACATAGGTGCTGAGGGGCTGTCTGACCACGTGCCGAGTAGCACGTGGCGATCGGCTCCTCGGGGCCCTAGTCCGGCTTCTCTCCCCGTGACGGGAAGGGCTTCTTGTTGTCCGACTTTGGAGAGTCGGACTTCTGTCTTCATTTCTTCGGGGGTGGCCTCTTTGATGCCGCGGCGACGCTGTCCTCCCTCGCGTGGGGGAAGGACTTTGGTCGGCCACTGACACCACGGGCACCGCCGGCGTCCTAGTATGCTCCACTCCTTGCATTGCCCCGGACAAGTTGTTCGGGGTCACTTTATGGGCCCTGGTAAGCTGCGGGTGTGCTGCCGTCACCGTCGTTGCGGCGGGGGTGATCGGCGTATTACCCATCAGGTCCAGGAGCAGCTTCAGTTTGGCTGCATCGACCACATGTCCCATGATAGTGACATGGCCGGCGGGCAGCAATGTTTCTGGTATTATTGGCATCCCGTACGCCGGTTGAATTACTCGGCCGGTGGGGGACCGCCAATCGCGCAATGTGTGGATCGTATCATCCCGAGAAGTCGGTTTCGTCAGTCACAATTACTTCTGGCTGTTTTGACATCTTCTTGGCTTGTTGGGTGGGTTTTGTTTTGTGTTTTTTTTTTAAGGGATTTGACTAGCTTCTAGTATCTGATTTTCCCCACAGACGGCGCCAATTGTTCCGGGCGTAATTCCAGAGCAGATTTGTTTACCACGTAAGCTTGGTGAAATGATGTATTTCCTTGTCTTGACTCTTCCTTTCGGTCTCTCCTGAAACGATGAACAAACTGAGGGCTCGGCTTTGAACCGAGCATACTCACTCCGACGCTCAAGTCAGTAAACTTAAAGGGATTAAGTTGTGTGTTACTTGACAAAGTATATTGTAGAGAGATAAGGGAGTTTATACCAGATGAATAGTGAGTTTTAGGTTCGATTCTGGATCCCCTTCTCAATGAGAGAAGTGGAGTATTTATAGACTTTCACCTTTTGTCACGTAGTGGCCAAGTGGGCCAAGTGGCGTAGCGGTGGAAAGTCATTTCGCCCTCGGCCGAGGGACCCATGGCAGGCCGACGGGCCTGTTGACTCCGTGCCGAGGGGTCTTGGATATGAGTACGCGGATATGTGTCCCGGTAGCTAGTTGCCTGGCGAGACCAGTGTGACAGCCGACAGTGCCGCGTCGGCTAGACTGTCCAAGGTGTTGACTTGCTTTGGATATCTTTGACCTTGCTCAATGTGTTGACTCGGTCAGCGGGTCCAGAATATGCCCCATCATTAACAAATCTCCAAGGCTAGGAGTGTCGGATCATCTTGTTCTTTATGCCGTTGTGATCCTTGTGTCGAGGGTAAGATTTTTATATAATTTTTATAATGTTTTGTTAAAGTTGGTTGAAACCCTAATTGGGTAATTTGGGGGTTTTGGGGAGTATTGTTGATATTAGATTGTGATTGTATGATTGTATATTTGATAGGAAGTAATTTCAGTGAAGGACGATGTTGATTAGCTGATTGCGACGATCTTGGTGATTGTTGTTCCAGGTAGGGTTTCCCTACTCATTATTAGTTACATGATTGTGTGGTGGTTGTTGTTGTGACTATTGGTTACGTATAATGTTGGTTGATCTGGTTGTTGTTGTGACTATTGGTTACGTATAATGTTGGTTGATTTGGTTGGTTGTGGATTTTCTACTGTTGATTGGTTTGTATCTATCTGTGATCTTCGGGGTGCGTCCCTGGCTGAGTGGAGTCACTTGCGGGAGTGGCTTCACGCCCATGATTCGCCTTTTGTGGAACCCGCCACAGGAGGGATGTGCACATTAATGAACATGGGTTTATCGCTCGATGGAGATGAGCGGGGCTTAGTTTGGAACGGCTGCGGTCCCCCACTAGCGGCGAGGAGTACCTGTTGCGATGGGTACTCTGGCAGGGCTACACACTTTAGTATGGAGTCAGTTGTGTGGAGATTGGAGATGGAGACTGGGGATTTGTTTGAGCTGTTTGTGACATTGTTTCTTTGTGGCATTTGTTTTCGTGTAATTAGTACTGACCCCGTTAATTGTTTTAAAAACTGTGGTGATCCATTCGGGGGTGGTGAGCAGTTGTTGAGCTGGTATGAGGAGATACGCTTCTGTCAGCTGGGATGAGTCGCCACGATGCAGTCTTTGAGTCTTCCGCTGTTTTGATTTAGTAGTTTAGCACTTTTGGATTTGAGAACCTTTGTATTTTCTTTTATCAGTTTCGGTTTTGGTTGTATCGCTTTAAACTTTATTATTATTAGAGTACGTTTCGTTATTGTCTATTTGATTATCATTGCCTCGGGTAACCGAGATGGTAGCATTCTCATGCCTTAAGTGGTCCTGGTAAGGCACTTGAAGTATGGGGGTGTTACAAAGTGGTATCAGAGAGACGATCCTAAAACATGTAACCAATGAACCTAATGAACATAGGGAGTCAAACTAAAATGAACACGCGTAGGAGTTGTAGGAGCTAATGCAAAGACTTGGGAGACGTCCTAAAGTCGCGAACTCGCCCTACAACTTTAAACCGGTCACTATGGGGTGTCATGGGATCGCTATGTGTTTACTAATGTTCTATTGTGTATGTTCGATGATATGTTGTATAGAAATGTTGGAAAGCGATGAAGTGGATATATGATCAAGTGTAGTGAATAGGCATGTTGCATGATAGTTGGTTTACAATATTGTTTGGAATTGTTGGGAAAGTATATGAGAAGGATGAAAGATGTGGTGGAAAAGGGAAGTAGTACATATATGATAATATGTGATGAATAATGATGTTGCCGGATGGATAATTTATAATGTGGCTATGCTAGTAACATGTGATTAGGGGATGTGATATGTTTATACATGATTTTGTTTGCGTAAAGTTATATAATAAGTTCATATACTTGTCTACTGTTGTATCATATGCACTTGTTAGATGAAGAATGTATTTGAAATGGCAGAATTAATTGGAAAAGATGGAGTAGCAATTGCATGAGAATATGAATTTTGTGATTAAGAATACGTTTAGGTGACGAAGTGGATTTGTAATATTGTTGTATTAGTAACATGGAAATAGGATTTGTAAGGTATGAGTATGTTTTATTTTACGAAAGTTATAAAGTTAAAACATGCGGGTAGTACATGATTGATAAGTTGAATGTTATATGAGCATGATAGATGTTATTGTTTGGTTTTTGGTAGGTAGTAACATGTGGTTAGGGATGGTGATTTTAAAAGTATCGAGCCACTTTTGTTCACCTTGTTGATGTTTAAGTTGTTTGAAAGAGAAAATCAAATAGTTATGTTTTCTGTTTATAGAGAGGTTGTCTTTAAACTGTTATAACTTGAGATGTATATATGATTTTGATGTGACTCTAATTGTAGGTAATATATTGTCTTTTTACGATTATAACGATAGGTCACACGCCCAAAATGACCAAGAAACGAGTGAGATATGACAGTTTTACGAAAATTGGACAGTGCTGAAAAATGCGTAGGGTACTCGATCGAGTGCACCTCTTGTTACTCGATCGAGTAACCCTTACTCGATCAAGTAGCCCTGGTAATTTATTATACGTGCTTCTGACCTTCACCTACTCGATCGAGTAGGCTGTACTTGATCTAGTGACCCCTGTTTTGGGTCATATGCTTATCTTTTGACTTCGTCGCATATTATGTTTGATTCAAAGGTGTTCTTTTGCTTCTTTATGCATTGTTTTACATGTATGTTGGTCTTGATGCGTAAGTTACCCAATCTTATGATGTAATTAGTGGCACCTTATGGTGGGTATGAGTTCGGTGGGGAGGACATGAGTTATATGTGGTTGTGAGGGATAGTGGAAAAAGAAAAGAAACATTGATGAGCTGATTGAGGCATGGTGCAAGTTTTGTGAGATGTGGTGAATGATATATTTGCGAATTTGAGTAATGTAAAGGTAAGTGTATGTATATGAGCAAGGAGTGATGTAAGTGTAAGGAACGTGAGAATAAAAAGGTTTACAGGAAGGATGTGGATAGTAGGAACTTGAGATGTGTAAGGAATTATGGAGGGATATGGTTAGATTGTGTTGGTTAAGAATATATGTAATGAAAGGTCGTTGTAGAGGGATGGAGGAGAGTGCTATATAGTGAACTTAGATGGAGACATGTCACGATGCGGATTTGTAGATAGAGATTCAGTTTGGGAATTTGGTTTATTGAGAGGTGAAACTAGTGTGTGATTTCCTTGGGAAATTAAAGGTATGGGATGAGTTTTGGTTTCAAAAAAAAAAGGTGTGAGTTGCTCAGTAAACGATAATTTTGTGGACTGATTAGTGGTAGGTGTGAGTGAGTAGAATGATGAGAGATGACCCATGGTAAGAAAGAGTGAGAAGGTACCGATATGAAGTAATGAAATTTGAGTTTTGGGACAACGAAAAGATAACCGGATTACCAAAGAGTTAGGAACAAGGAGTAAGGAAATGAACTAATAATTGATATTGTTGAGTGTAAAGAGAAAAGAAGGATAAAAGTAAGCTGAGAAAAATGTTGACCGGATTTATGTGATATAGAAGTCAAGAATCGTCCAGATGTATGATACTATCATGAGGATGTTAGTTAATGGTTATATAGGAGTTTCAGGACAATATGATTACTCATGAGTTTTGAGGAATTAAGGGAGTAAGAAGTTGGTAGAATCTCTGCACGCTATGAGATTTTGGTGGAGAGTTAGATGACGATACAATTAAGGATAGTATTGGGAAGAATGTTGAGGTAATTTTTGTTAATGGATTTGATGTTCGTTATTTGGAATGCTAACCGAAGATAGGAAATGAACTGTTATATTTAGAGGTGAGTGTAAGAGATTTGTTATACGAGCAGTGGTGGTATTGTGGTGTTGTCACTAGTGGTTAAGGGTGATAATAGATAAGAAGGATAGCAATTCTAAAGAGGTTGATTTTGTAGAGGCCGGATTGATATGTACGTTTGGGAGGAAGTATAAGATGTGGTTATATGAGGCGGGTGCTAGTAGTTGAATATTAATGGTATGGTTATACTTGGCAGGAGGTGATGGTTATGCGATTGGGAAAATATGTTATGAGGGGCATACGAGTTAAGCTTGGGCGAGAGGTAACCTTTATCAAGTGGTAACTTATGTGATCAGGATTGACTAGTTGGATGTGATTATGGGTCTATGATGTGTATAAACGTTTGTGTGAGGTTCTGACCTCACGATAAGTGGTATGGTGTGATAGTCATAAAGTGGTTATCTAAATGTTCTGTAATATATGTTGGATACGGTAACCTAATGGAATGATGTTCAAAAGTGATAGTTTGGGTGATCTGGCATGGCTAGTTATACTTGTATGTGTATTCCTGATATATGTTTATTCCGTAAAAAGGTATGGATGATATTCATGAGAGTCTTGTCTGTTTATTCCGTATAATATGTTGTGTTATGATCTAGTAAAGCAGTTTTGAGTAAGTTTTCTTGTCCGTAAAGTTATACTGAGTCAGTGTTTATGGGAATTTTATGTGGTTGTGATATCTATCGATGTGGTTGTTGTGTCTCGGGTGGTGATCCGGGCACGGTACTTCGTGTTGTGATGCGAGTATTTTCGCGCTGCGGTGCGGCTGTTGGTGGCGGTGTTGCGATGCCGTCACCGGTTGTGGTGGTGTAGGTGGGATGAATACGATTCGAGTTTTGAAAGTACATACCAGTTATACATAGATTGTTGTTTTGTTTGATGTTGCTTCCTGTGAGTTTCGGGTTGTACATATAGATGGTTGTTTTGTTTATTGATGTTTCTTACCAGTTTTAGTTTGGGAGTAAGGGTAGAGTATGATATGGAAGAGGGTTGTGTATGTTTTCGTTGTTGTCATGGTATAGTGACATCCTGTTGATGGGACACAGTTGCGAGAGGTTGTTGGAGTACTTGTGATGTTCTTTTAGAGGAGGCGTTGGTTGACTTAGTAATGGCAAGTGAGTCATGGAACATGTGTTGTACAGATCTGAAAGATGGAGGTGGTCCATAATCTTTTGTTGAGACAGCAAGTATAGGGTGTTGGACATTAGTATCATGGTAAGTTGACGATGAGTTTGTGGTAATAAAAGGGAGAACTTGAAGACTTAGTGTGAGTGTGTGTAATAATTGTGGATCGTGAGTTCTGAGTATGGAGATAGGTGCATGTATAGAGGACTATGTCGTTTTGGCGGTAATAGGGAACAGTTGAAGTTTTGGTTAAGCTAAAGATTTTGTGGTATAGGTTAGGTGGTGTGCCGAGTGAATTGAGGTATGAGAACTGTTAAGTAAGAGAGCTTTAGATATAGGAATGGTGAGTGTTTAGATTATAGGCGGCTATCTTTGACATGCGGTGGTGATGAGGATAATGAGAAGATATAACTAAGGATTTAGTATTAGTGAGTTACGAGGACGTAACATTTATCTTAAGAGGAGTAAGATGCTATAAAAGAGAGTTTGATGGTTGTGCACGTTGTAGTATAATTGGAAGTAGAGCGTTGATGTAGCATAAAGGATGGATTTGTATTGTGGTTGATATTGTTAAAAGGTCATGGTCGTGCTTGTAGTAGTTCGATGTTTAGGAATGGGAGAATACTTCGATAGTGTTGACAGTTGGATGATGATGTTTAGGAGTTCGAGAGTGTTGACAGTGGGATGATGATGTTTATGAGTGTGAGTAAACTTCGAGGACGAAGTTCCTTTTAAGTGTGGTAGAATGTAACATTCCGTTGGATGTTATGAGTGTCTTGATATCGCATTTTTTAGTGGATAATATGTTACGGAGCTAGCAGCGTTTGTGGATAGTAGTTGGTAGTGTTTGGAGTTGGTGTCGAGAGAGTCTATGATGTAGTTGATACGATATCGTGAGCCGTGTTGTGGAGGTAGGCATAGTTGGTGTTAAGAGTTCACGTTTTATAGGTTGGGGTTTTGTTTTGAGTTCGTAGTTGCGTTCTTGTATCTTAATCGAGTTAGTATGTTTGTTTTTATGTATGGGTTGAACTTCGGGGACGAAGTTCCTTTTAAGGAGGGAAGACTGTAATACTATGGTTTTCTATGTCTATGGGTACTCTATCGAGTGGGGCTTACTCTGTCGAGTAAGTATGTTTTTACGCAAAACAGTGGTCTGCTTGATGAGTACTCGATCGAGTACGTGTGGCACTCGATCGAGTAAGGGGCACTCGATCGAGTAAGTGTGTTTTACGGGTGATTTTGACGGGTTTTGTTAATAATGCGGGATTAGTATATAAAGCCTCCGTCATCTTTATTAATCTCTTTTATCATTCTAAAAACCCCTTTTGAGAAGAAAAGAAGTTATGTAAGTGTGTGTTCCTCGCATTGTTAACAAATCCCCAAGGCTAAGAGTGGCGGATCATCTTGTTCTTTACGCCGTTGTGATCCTTGTGTCGAGGGTAAGCTTTTTATATAATTTTTATAATGTTTTTTTAAAGTTGGTTGAAACCCTAATTGGGTAATTTGGGGGTTTTGGGGAGTATTGTTGATGTTAGATTGTGATTGTATGATTGTATGTTTGATAGGAAGTAATTTCAGTGAACGACGATGTTGATTAGCTGATTGTGACGATCTTGGTGATTGCTGTTCCAGGTAGGGTTTCCCTACTCAGTATTAGTTACATGATTGTGTGGTGGTTGTTGTTGTGACTATTGGTTACGTATAATGTTGGTTGATCTGGTTGTTGTTGTGACTATTGGTTACGTATAATGTTGGTTGATCTGGTTGGTTGTAGATTTTCTACTGTTGATTGGTTTGTATCTGTCTGTTATCTTCGGGGTGCGACCCTGGCTGAGTGGAGTCACTTGCGGGAGTGGCTTCACGCCCTTGATTCACCTTATGTGGAACCCGCCACAGGAGGGATGTGCACATTAATGAACATGGTTTTATCGCTTGATGGAGATGAGCGGGGCTTAGGTGGGAACGGCTGCGGTCCCCCACTGGCGGCGAGGAGTACCTGTTGCGATGGGTACTCTGGCAGGGCTACACACTTTAGTGTGGAGTCAGTTGTGTGGAGATTGGAGATGGAGATTGGGGATTTGTTTGAGCTGTTTGTGACATTGTTTCTTTGTGGCATTTGTTTTCGTGTAATTAGTACTGACCCCGTTAATTGTTTTAAAAACTGTGGTGATCCATTCGGGAGTAGTGAGCAGTTATTGAGCAGGTATGAGAAGATACGCTTCGGTCAGTTGGGATGAGTCACCACGATGCAATCTTAGAGTCTTCCGCTGTTTTGATTTAGTAGTTTAGCACTTTTGGATTTGAGAACCTTTGTATTTTCTTTTATCAGTTTCGGTTTTGGTTGTATCGCTTTAAACTTTATTATTATTAGAGTACGTTTCGTTATTGTCAATTTGATTATCATTGTCTCGGGTAACCGAGATGGTAGCATTCGCATGCCTTAAGTGGTCCTGGTAAGACACTTGGAGTATGGGGGTGTTACACCAGATGTTACCGCTCCCTGATAAGCTTTAGCTGAGGAGCCTCCACCGCCGGTCCATCTTCCTGCCTCGTCCAGCTGACAGCCGTAGTTGGCTCCCCATGGTCCAGCGAGGCAGCCAAACTCGGTCTCTGACGGTGGTCTCCAAAAGTTAGGATCAGCCCCATAACTATGGAACACTCCAGTGTCAACCTCGGGTCGTCTCTATACCTGGTTGTAGGCCATCTCATGCATGTTCCGTAGCATCAAGGTAGTGGAGATCCGCTCAGTCAGGTCACTAACCTGCATCCTAGGGTCGTGGATAGTGGGGTAGGGCGAGTACTGTGACGGGTAAAAGCTCGGTGTAGAAAAGGAAGGCTCAGTCTCAGTCTCGGCCACCCTAGCTGCCCTCCCTCTACGACGCTCGCGAGGCGGGGGAGCGATCGGTTGCTTCTCCGTTACGGAGATAGGCTCAGGTAGGTCTAGCAAAATCATGGGGTCAATCAAGTAAGTCTGAGGGTCGGGTCTACGCTCACCACTCTCCGGGTCATACTCTGCCAAATGGTCCACCACGGGAAGGTGCTCGGGATCGGGAAGCGCCATCCACATAGATCCTCTCACCCGCAAGCAAAAGACCCATTCTCCAACTTCCTAAGCCACCTATTATGACACCAATATTTCTCATCCATCATGAGGGCAGACTCGAACAACCCAGTGGTTGGACCATATAGTTATATGATTTGTTTTGATATTGACAAGTGTGCGTTATAATGTATATACTCTTTGCGCGTAATTGTTTGTTAACCTTTGTTAGATTTAATAAAGGTTACAATAATAGCAAGCAATGTTATAGCATCGATGGCTATAACTTTGAAGCTTTGTGAAGCATCATTAAAGTAATGTTATAGCTACTTGAGCTATAACATTGAAGCTTTGTGAAGCGTCATTAAAGTAATGGCATCTAGGTTTAGGAGAAAAGGAAAAGAAATGATTTGGGTTTCACGATAACACGATTTATATTTCCCCGCTAAACTCCCGTTACTCGATCGAGTATCCAACTTACTCGATCGAGTGACTAAGCTACTCGATCGAGTAGCCTCCGCTAGATCGAGTTACCAAAACTAAAAGGGTTACTACGTCACAAGGTTAACTCGTAAGGTTTCCGAAGGTCTAGATAGGGTATCTAAGGTCAGCCAACGGGTCTCTAAAAAGACGGGTATTACACCTGCATCTCCGTGAGCTCACTCACCTTCATGATTGTAGCCTTGCCACCTGTGTCTGGACGCATTTCAAAGTTCATACATCCTTCTTTTCCCTAGATCTCCAACCGTGGATTCATGAGAATTGTACTTCCCCAAACCCTTCTTGGCCCACTCTCTTTACCTTTATTCTATGGCACCTTTGGATAAAGCAGTGTGATACCATTTTCACGAGTTCCGCGCCCAGCCCGTGTCATCGCCTTTATGACTCCATTTCACCCATGTCTCGTCGTGGGTGGTTTCCAACAACTACAACCCGCTGCCCCCCACCATGAGTGCCCTCTCCTCTGCCTGTTACTACCGTAGTAGTTGGGCCCTTCCCCCCATAGTTGGCTCAAAGTCAACGTTGATGCGGCCTTTTCTCCCTCCTCCTCCTTAGCTAGTATTGGGTGTGTTGTTAGGAATGGCAATGGGTCGTGGGTTCGGGGTTGGTCGACACGGTTATTTGCCTCTAATCCTTTCATTTTTGAAGTCCTAGCTATTAGAGAAGGGCTTCGATTTTGTGTACAATCCACGGACAAGTTTATTATTGCCTCTGATTGCCTCAATGCGGTCACACACTATTACGGGTAAGGCTCCCCTTGTGGTCCTTATGCTAATATTCTTGAGTGTAGGGAACTTTTGGAGAGCTCACTCCATTTGAAGATAATGTTTGAGAAGAGATCGGCTAATGGAGTCGCGGATGCACTTGCCAAATTCTCCTTAGACGATACTAGCTCTTGTCTTGGTTGCTTTAATTGGGACTAAGCTCCTTCATTTGTAATTCGTACGTGTACTAATGACTTTATGTCGGCCATTGAGCCGCTTGCCCCCAACCCGCCCCCTGATGTACCTGAACTTTTCCTTTACTTAATTTTATGCACTTTTATTCCACACAAAAAAAAAAATCAAAGAAGGAAGTCAGTGGTAATGTAGTCGTACAGCAAAATGTGGCTTTATTAAGAACTCAAGCGTATTTTTGACTTACAAACACAGAAGCTCATTTATGTTGTAACGTTACATCCACCTCTCGTCGTTCAATATTACCGTCTTACCTAAGTTGTTCCCATTGTTATAAGGAAAAATGGCAAACTACTACCTATTATAATTAGTAATTTTCAAAATACTACATAATATACTTAATTTTTCAAAAACTACCTATATAACCATAACTCTTCTCAAATTGCTACCAAATAAGCTAAATTAGGCCATAATTAAGGTTAGATTATCAAAAAATCTGAAATTAATGTAGTATTTTATCCATTTTGCCCATCTTTACCCACTTAAACTCCCCACCATCACAAAAGTCCCACCATGAATATTATGAAAAAGGAAAGATTTGAATAAGGGGTAGGATTATTAATAAGGGTATAATGGGGTAGATTATATATAATTGAATTAATAGAGGAGAAATTAATGAAAATCATCTTATAATGGTTAATTAAGACTTTATTTAGGTTATTAGGTATCAATTTGGGAAGAGTTGTAACTATATAGATAGTATTTTGAAGAAAACATTATAATATGTAGTATTTTGAATATTTTTAACTATAATGAGTAGTAATATGCAAATCAGTAACAACAATAACTTGTGAACCATTCTGCAGAAGGGTACGTCTTCGACGACCTGAAAGGCATGTGCTAAACTGGTAATCATTAGGAAGTTATTATTAGTACTACACATGGTTACTGCACATCTTAAATGACATTTCAAGTACTAAATGAATAATGAAAGTGGATTTAAAGAATGATTAGTCAAACAAAGTACATCACGTAAAGATTACAAGAGGTAACGTACTTCCATGTGAAGGGCTTAAACTAATTTAAGTCCCTACTATTAAGAGTCCGTACACTACTTTTGAGGTGCTCTTGAGATTACAAAACAAAATGTACTTAGGGATGGAAGCATTGGCCAATTATGGAAGTGTGAACGTACAAAGGCATAGTACCCTATTCACATGGGCATCATCTACGGTTTATTCGGTTAATCTTCATGGGCAACTAAATGGTTGCTCATCGAGTAGTATAGATTGGCTTAGTTGGTTTAAAGATCGAATTGTTAATTTCACTTTCACCAAAGGAATCGGGCTGAACTGATGTTTTACTTAGTTAGAGTGCCTCGCGCTGATAAAATGGTACTCTTACCCTGATGTGCTTACTTTGCAGGGCATTGCATAAGTCCGGAGCTCAGTTCTATCTTTATGAGAAAGTATCATAGCCTCTCCATATGTTCTGAAAAATGAAAAATTATACGAGTAGTAAACAGTCTAGAATGTATGATGAAAGTAGGCAAACTGTGTGATATTTGATAAGATTATTTCAACTTTTAAAAAGAAAATGTTTTAAGTTTGCATAAGTTTCTGCACATATTCTTATTTAAAACGAGGGTATTCATCTTAAGCTTCAGACGGATCAAGTAGTATGAATAAGATTATTTGACCCGTTTTCAGGGAGACTAACTGAGTAACTGGAGTTTTGATACAAGCAATTGGTTATAAGAAGCACCTGAAAATTTATAGAAGTTAGAGATTCCAAAATACAGGCAGAATTTACAAACATCAATAGAAGACAAGTGGAGACTTAAGAATTAGAGAATGAATACTCAGATCTCAGAACCCTCAAGTAGAGAGATCAGACCCCTGGATTTAACTTAACACCTAGAATCTCTCCATTTCATCATTTATGTCTCACCATGTGACTTGGAAGCTTAATTTAAGGAACACAATGTGGCTCATCATGACAACCAACTGAGACCTCTAAGTTTTAATAAGATTAATTGATAATTAAAATTGCAGAAACCCAAGCAAAACGCCGGCCAACGTCAGTAATTAAGGACCTGGCCTGCTAATCCTTGTACTGTATGTTAATGAACGATAGATACAATGTAAGTACTGCTCCTAGTGCCTCAAAAGCTCACGCCTACGATGAGTTAACTCCACTTTGCAATATGCAACTTTCCCGTTTGCTAAAAAGGTAAAACACAAATTCTCATTTAAGACGGTTGTAATCCGTCTTGTGACTAACTGATAAGCACAAACAGTTTAATGACTCATGTTGCTTCTTGTTTTTTCACCATCCCACAAAGTCAAAGAATAAATTAGGTCAAAGGCATTCAGCCTAGGCTGCATTGGTATTTGCCATTTGGAAATGAAAAATAAACAAAAAGAATGCAATTATTTAACAATAAACAAGTGTAAAGTATAATTAAACCTGAAGGACTACATCCCTTGTATAAATAGGTGATGAAAGGAGCTGAGTTGCAACACCAAGCCTTACACAAAGTCAATCATATAAACTTGTTTGTATACCATAAAACACAGAAAATGGATTCCGTAAAACAGTCGAACAAAATCAGCGACATTGTCAAACTGAAGCGAATGCTCAAGAAATGGAGGCTTCAAGCAAGCAGCGGCAGCAGCAGCAGCACAACTGACAAGAGCAGTGAAAAAGAATCTCTAAGTAGGAGCAACAGCAAAAAGAAAATAAGCTTCCTAAAGAGAACACTCTCATTCACTGACCTGTCAACCAATGGCGGTGTGTCAACCAATGCTGTACCCAAAGGCTTCCTGGCAGTTCATGTCGGGGAGGATATGAAGCGGTTTGTCATCCCAACAAACTTCTTGGAGCACCCGGCATTTTGCCTGCTCCTCAAGGACGCTGAGAACGAGTTTGGGTTCCAGCAAGAAGGTGTTCTCAGGATCCCTTGTCAAGTCGAGGTCTTTGAGAACATTTTGAGAAGGGCTGAGGCAAAGAACAGTTCATATGGGAAAAAAGCACTTAAGTTTAGTAGAGATGATGGTATTATTTGTGGATCAACTGAAAGCGAGAGCCTCTCTACATCTCACCTTCCCCCGAGTCCAATGTGTAGATAAATTCTCAGTGTCGCTCGCGTCTTCCATTTTCATGCCTCGCTAGGTGGAGGAAGGCGATGGAGCTTGAGAGAATAAGGAAATTGTGTTGAACAGATATTATGTCCAAGACTCCATTTATTTTTACGAGTTAAGGTATCAATATAATGTAATACGGAGTAGTTAGTTTCGGCTTCTGAGTACAAAAAAACTATATTTTCCTATGTTTTAATTCCCAACTCTTTGCTCTTTAATGTCTGAAAACTAAATCGCGCATAGAAATGGAAGCTAACTGTCAATGGTATAAAAAGCCACGACTCCAAAAATGAAAGAATAAAGGTTTACGAAAATCAAGTTTAAAGGCGCAACTGTGCAAAACAGTGCATAAACAAGCGAGTTGATAGAGCAGACCGAATCATAGCATTAGATTGTTTCATAAGGACATGACCCTTGACGCATCTCAACAGCATATATCAAGTATCATAGATTCATAGGTATAACTAGTTTTAATCCCGTGCAAAAATTGCACGAGGTTACTTATTAAACAATTATTATTATTAAATTATGAATGAAGAAAATGTAGAAATATTGAAATTCAAATATACAAAATTATAAGTAAGAATATTAATCGACAATATTGAATATAGTAAAGACAATAACATTAATACAGTCGTTATTACATGAGACGGTTTTACACGGTGAGACGATTTCGTTGTATATAAAAACAACTTACTTATTAGTATTAGATAAATAGTTTATTTGTAGAAATAAACCGTCTCAGAGGGTGATCCGTCTTACCCTATAATTCGTGTCAATCTAAATAGGTTGAATAACAAACTGGTGGCTCAAAATCTAAATATGATTAAAATAGGCTTAAACAACCTCAAATTAATCCATTAAAATCCCAGTACATATCGTCAAAGCCCCCACCTTCATCTAATAGTAGTAAATCAGTAATGCTAACCTAACATACTTCACACGCCTCTTTCTCCCTCACTCTCTCTCATCAAACACACCGTCACCAGTCACCATCATTATATCACTCCCTCAAACTCATTCTCTCACTTCTGTCTCAACTTTATCTCTCGTAAATCTCATGGATTCATAGTCCCTATAATTTCTCTCTATAATCCTCATTCTTTAAACAATATATCATCTCCTTACTAGATAATGGTTACCTAATTGTCAATCTCTCTCACTATCAGCTATGTTGGTTTCATTTTTTGTTCATGTTTCTGTGATTTTTTTCTATTCAATTTCTCATAGATCTGATGGTTATTTTCTAAAAGTTGATTTTTTTTTTTTATAAATTATAAAATTATTAGTGAATATCATAGATCTAATGAGTATTGTTCTTCTAAATAAAATTACTCAATATAAGGAAGTATGTGTTTTTAAATAATACTCTTTTTACTTTATTTCGTTGCCTATATTATGTTTAAATTATTTTTTTTCATTTATTTAAAACTTATTTTCATTAATTTTAAAAAATCCCATATTTTGAATGTAATCTTCCCCTTCTTTGAAGTTTCTTTATTTTATTTTTTTGACAAAACAATAGAGTATTTCTAAGAACGGAAATTAAATCTATTAAATTTAAATGACTTGGATATTTTCTGAAGAATATTTATCAATTAAATTCCTAAATCTTATTTTTTTATATAAGTTTTTTATGGTTTAATGGCATATTTTTCCTATACTGAATTACAGGATTTTTAAAGAGAATTTTTTGAAATAAATTGTTAAATTTAGTTTTCGGATTTTTTTGAAGATTTTAAAACAATTTTTTCAAAAAACATAAGTAATTTTTAAATGTTAAATATTTGTAATCACTTTCTTGAGATCATTTAAAAGAATTAGATTATATTAATTCAAATTAGATTAGCTTAGATTATATGGAGTATTAATACATTGATTTTATTATAAAAAAAACGTGCAAAATAAACTCAAAATCGTTTTCTTCGGAGTAATTTTTCAGATTTGAATTGGGTGGAGGAGATGAGAGGAGAGAGGGTAATTAAATGGTGTATAGAATATGGTGGGTCCTATATTGGCCAAATTTCTAAAAAATTTCAGCCAATGGGAAGAAGGCAATTCAACAACATACTTGTGAGAGAGAGTCCGCTTCATAAGGTCAGGGAGGTTCCACTCTAAAACCAATTGGCAATAGAGGGAGTAGCCCCTTGCCTTATAAAGTGGTAACTCCTCTCCTCTTCTATCAATGCGGGACACTCACATGTGAGAATGTGAGAATGTATGGGTGGTTTTCTTCACACTCGCCCCTCACATGTGAGGCCCATTTAAATCGGTCTGGAGGCCATTAGGCCTCTCTTCCAGCCGTCAAAGCAAACCGTGTTATTTTCCAACGGTTGCGAATAATAAGCCCAGTTAATTCATCATACCCAGAATAATAACCGTAGGCTCTGATACCATGTATGGGTGATTTTCTTCACAAGTCCTATAGAAGTAGGATAGGCATAATAATGCATAAAACCAATGAAACTTTAGGCAATTATAAATCTTAAACACGGATTTGCCTAATCACAAATACATTTTGTACACCAGGAATCACTCGAGATAGAGAAATATTTGATCATTAGCATCTTAAAATCACTCGAGATAGAGGGATAGAGGAATAGTAACTTAACAACGCAAATTTCATTATGAATCGTCCAGAAATAGTCTCAATAGTTTTTTTTTTTTTACCTAAGGCAGCATAACTAATCCCTCGCTTACTACCCCGCCACATGTGGAAGCTTTTGAGGCAGACTAAGGCCCTGTTCTTTTGGACTTAATTTCGATTCTAATCGATTCGATTGATTCGATTCACTCC
Source organism: Silene latifolia (assembly GCF_048544455.1). NCBI lineage: Eukaryota > Viridiplantae > Streptophyta > Magnoliopsida > Caryophyllales > Caryophyllaceae > Silene > Silene latifolia. The sequence goes on along the minus strand of NC_133536.1, from coordinate 159,678,953 downwards.
ATTCGATTCGATTGATTGATTGATTTCAATTGATTCGATTTGATTCGATTGAATCGATTGATTGATTGATTGAGTTCATTTCAACATTACTATTATTATTCTTATTGATATTCTTATTATTATTTTTATATTAATGTATTTACTATTGTTATTATTATTATTATTATTATTATTATTATTATATTTATATTTATTATATTACTATTATATTTATTAATAATTAATTCGTATTGTTTATATTATTTTTTTATATTTAATACATTTATTATTATTATTATTATATTTATTATTTTATTAATATATTTATTAATATTAATATTATTCATAACATATTTATTATTATTATTATTATTATTATTATTATATTTAATATTATTATATTAATAAGTTATTATTTAATATTTATTATTTTATTAATATACTCATTATTAATATTATTAATCACATATTTATTATTATTATATTTAATATTATTATGTTAATAAGTTATTATATTAATATACTCATTATTTATTATTATTATATTTAATATTATTATGTTAATAAGTTATTATTATATTATTTGTTTTTTATTAATTATTATTAATATATTATATTATTATTAATAATGTTATCATTTATATTACTAATATATTATTATTATTATTACTTTATTTATTATTATATTAATATTTTATTTTTTATATATCTTATTAGATTATATTAATATATTATTATTATTAATCAATAATATTATAATAATATTTAATAATAATAATAATAATAATAATAATAATAATAATAATAATAATAATATAATCTTTTTATTATTATTTGATTTGATTGATTGATTGAATCGATTGATTGATTCAATTGATTGATTGATTTGGCTCACTCCATTAAGTTGATTCGATTTGATTCGGCTCCATTAAGTTGATTGATTCGATTGATTGATTGAGACAATTTGATCCAAAAGAACAGGGCCTAAGGTAATGAATGTAGTACGAAATTGAAGGACGGGTTCTCAAGTTTTGTAAGCTTTGGGTTTATTATCGTCAAGGAAAACACATATTCCCTTTCATCCAAACCAAAGGTAACACTTACATTATTCGGACCATCCAAATCAAACTATCAATTCCTTTTTTAATAAAAAACATTACTAAAAAAACCCTCACATACCCTTATTATTTACATACAATGCCATTATGTTTGTGGTCCTCTTTCAATTAAAGTGCAAGTGGGTCTATTATATTTTCAATATTACCCTTACTTTTTCCATTTTTTCTTAAAACAAGTGCCCTCTCCCATGTTACCTTTGGTTTGGAGGGGAGGGAGTAGTACGTAATTGATTAAGATTATGTTATCTAAGAGAAATCCTAGGAGAGTAAAGTACTCACTTTTTCTCTCTCTGCAACACTATTCATGTGGTTCCCTTTCTCCACTAACCCATTTTGTTACCATTTTATCTCACAAAATATCCGCCACAAATGGTAACCCGTCACAAGGGAGACCAATTGTAAAAACAAATGGTTTCCAGGGGAGCTTAAGTATCCAATGTAGGCCTGACAGGTACAACAAGCAACAGAGAGTGCAGATGCTGAGCCATCTTATCTTTAGTTTTTTCTTTAAAACTACTTGTTCTTCTAGTACTATTTATTGACTCACATGCTCTCACAAAAACTTGCAAAATAAAAGCGAAAGAAAAAAACAAGTACGCTTCTGTTTGACTTTAGATCTATGAGTGGGATTTACGACAAGAATAATCAACTTAACACTACTACTTTTTTTTTTTGACAACAGTGTACTATTTTATTGAAAAGTAAAAGTCGATTTACACTACTACTGAGCACATGGAAACTATACCTTTGGTGCATCTTGAATTTTTAGTTGACCTAACGCCTTATTGGCACAACCCTGTACTGGTCCTACTCCCTCTTTTCAACTCATTTTCATAGTTTCTTTAAAATTTCTCTCATATTATTTGAACAAACCTATGTATGGAAATGATTATTTGAAGCAATTGGTCTCCCTTGTGACGGGTTACCATTTGTGACGGATATTTTGTGAGATAAAATGGTAACAAAATGGGTTAGTGGAGAAAGGGGACCACATGAATAGTGTTGCAGAGAGAGAAAAAGTTGGTACATTGTGAGGTAAAATGGTATCCGTCTTTAGCTTGTGACGGATATGTCATGTCTTCAATGAGAATTTGTGTATTTGAAGGGAGGAAGTACTTCATTGCCTACTTTCGTGCACATTTTCCTGCTGAATGTACTATTTAACGGCCAATCATATAAGATGCATATACAAAACAAGGAGGCGATACTTGATAAAAACACATGAATCATCTGCTTAATTTCTACTGTAAAGCAACATAATCACATTTGTTGAAGATCGTTGATAAATTTAACACCAAAAATAATGAAACACATAAACTGAATACTATGTCGAATAACCAGGCAGCCCGAGAGAATAGCCAAAAGTTAACTATTGCACACGAGTATAGAATGCAAATATTTTAAAAACTCATAACTAAAGGTGTGATTAATTATTTTCTTTCCTTGAAAAAAAATTAGAAATTTGGCTGTGATTTGTGAATTTACCTTAGATAAATGGTTTTTTTTCAAGGAGAAGCGAATTGTCTTAAATGAAAAACCGTCTTATTTTATAATTTATAAATACAGAAAACTCAATAATTAATTAAGGATAGACAAAGCCCAAAAAATACATTTGACGTGAATTTGCACGGACCTTGAATACGCAGCATAATCTTAAACCCTAAACCCCCAAACAGACAAGAAAAACAAACACTTGAACAATGGCTGAAGGAAAAATATTGATGGAAGCCATTAACAAGCTGAAATCAAGTGAACCACCTCAGTTCTTATCTCCAAACGAAGACCTTTCTGTTGCTTCTCGCAAAGCCTGTGAATATCTATTTGCATTCCCTAAACCATACTCACCTAAATCACCATTTGATAAACTTCTTACTGATGGGTTTGATACTGAGCAAATTTGGCAGCAGATTTATATTCAATCTCGTCCTTTGATTATTTCACTTAACAGGGATATCAACCGTTTTCAGCAGAACCCACTTCAAATTTCCAGTCTTTTTAAGGACAATGAAAAGATTGGGTTAGAAAACGGGGATTTTGAGGATGATGGGGATGTGGGTTTTCAGGAAGATGGTGACGATTTTGAGGATGAGGATGAAGATGGTGTTGAAAGCGAAAGCGGAGACGAAAGCGAGGAGGAGGAAGAGGTGGAAGATGATGGTGATGGTGTGCCAGAGGTGGAAGATGAGTTCTTGAAGATGAAGGATTTGGAGAAGTTTTTAGTTGAAGAGGAAAAGAAGGAGTATGAGGGTGAGGATAATTTGAACAAGAAGAAGAAGAAGAATAAAAGGGGGAAGGATGAGGATGATGATGATGAAGAGAGTGAGACTGATGATGATTTGGAAAATGGTGGTCTTAATGAGGTGAATTACTATGTTTTCTTTTTGCAATTTTACTTTCAAGTTTTTTGGCATAATTTTCAGTTGTTAATATGATAATTTCATTTAAGAATAGATGTTGTAATTTAGCAGCTAATTTGCTTATCCTTGAATGATTGTTGTAGAAAAATGAGGTGTTTGGTTGAGTTTGATTTGCATACATAACTACGTTAGTTTGGAATAGGATGGAAACATTATTGAATTTGCCAAGGGTAGGGTGTAGATATGGGTACTACAGAGGAGCAACCTGAGGGCTTATTTTCTTCTCTTATCTTCCCTCTTTGCCCCGCGATTTGCGGGAGCCATTGAGGCACTGGAGTAATGTCGTGGTTGTATTTGCCCTTCCCCAGTTTTGTAGCAGTAGCCAGTAGGTGATATATATTGCCAAAACGCTAAGTCGTTAACTATCCATTTCTGATGAAAGTGTTCCAGGATGATTGTTTTATAGGGTTTTGGGATATAATGGTATTTAGAAATGAACTCCTTTTCTGTTTAGGAACAACTGGAAATAACCACTTCTATACATCTAACTCTAGGCCTCTAACTCCACTGAGGTGAAATGTTTGTTTCACAAATGTTGTCCACTATTTATTGTCTGTTTTTTCTAGCTTCTCATGTATGGAGGAGGCAACGACGATGATGAAGACAACGCAAAAGAGATCAGGTGCTTATATGTTGCAGTATCTTTTATTTTTGGTTTGCATGCTATGATGTGGATGTGGGAAAACTATGTAGGAGTACTTGCTAAGAGAGAGAAATATGGATATAGTTTAAGCTTATTATTAGGAGAGAAAAAGCTGAATAGGATTCTTTTGCTCCCCATTCCCCAATGACAAATATGATGACTAGTAGACTGCTACTTTAATAGAGTGAATCCCGCCTTCGACTACTTCCCAAGACTATTATTTTCTTTTTTTTCAAAGAGTACTTTTTTTTTGTTCTAACTGAACTAGATTATGATGGAGTAAAGTAAAATGACTCTCATTAAGCTGGCTGTGCTTCTTTTTGCTGTGAAGTAAGATGTCTTCGATGCAATTTTCAATTTGAATCATTCAGAACACTGTCGTTTGACCTTTCTTGATTAGTTGGTATGCTGTTGTTTGTATATATGAGCTAGTCATCTGGAATGAAACTATTCACATTGAGAGTGTATGAGTTACACTGATGATTATTGGCATGTTTAGAAATTCTATGATTCATACTTAGCTGGACCTGCCAATGTTCCCTTGTTTACATTCTTTTCCATTCATCCTTCAGATAGGGCAGTTTGTTTGGTGCAAGGAATGTTTAATTTTTTTTTACAAATATCAGGTATGAAGATTTCTATCTTCCGAATAAGAAGATGTCAAAAAGAAGAGTGAAACAAGTGGATAAATCAGATGACTCAGAGATGGAAGATGAGAAGAATTTTATGCCAAAAAGAAGACTAGAACAAGTTAATGAATCAGATCAATCTGATGAACCAGAATCAGATGACGGTGATGAACCTCAGGTTACTGTTCCTCTTTGAGATAGCATGTGTTTGTATTTTCTACTGCTTATCTCTCTGTCAGTTTTATTTATAAGTTGTTAATGTACTTGATGTGTGGTCCCCTTTCCAGGGCGATAAAAATCTTTCTACTCATGAGAGGGAGCGTAAGAAGCTTCAAGCCAAAATCAAACTGATGGAAGAAGCGAATTTAGCGGCCAAAGATTGGACCATGAAGGGTGAGGTAACTGATTATGCTTTTCTCGACAAGTCGCCGGGATGAATTGTGCTAGGACCAACACTGTTTTTTCCATGCTATTATCTATTTTAATAGTCCCGTTTTCGTTGCATTGAGTAGGTTACAGCATCTAAAAGGCCACGAGATAGTGCTTTGGAAGTTGATCTAGACTTTGAGCATAATCTAAGGCCACCTCCAGTTATCACAGAGGAGGTTACAACATCTCTTGAGGATATTATTAAGAAAAGAATATCTGAGGTAAAGCTTTTTATCTCTCCTTTTGTAGCTTAATTTTTCTCGCACTGATATTTGTATAACATTTGGTGAACTGATTAGATGCTCAAGATTATCCTGTTATTAATGTTTGAATTCAGTTCTTTTTCACGAGCAGTTCCTTCCCAATTTGTTTTAGAAGAACAATCTTTTTCATGTTATTGGGGACGGTCGTTTTGCTAGTATTTATCAAAAACCCGTATAAGATTGTACACGGGCATCCCCAAAGATTGCTAACAATGAGAACCTCATAACCATACTAGATGTAGGCGTCTGGACTCTTGAGAGTTCCTAGGTTTTAGAACTCATTAAGATAGTGTTTGGGAACATGAATTTTTGTTTGGAAACTCAAAGGTTTCGAAATTTGGATTTCACTCTCACAACATTGGTAGGAAAAAAATTCCAGAATATAAACATAAAAAATTATTCTCCAAACTCATTCCCCAGACAGTAATCAAAATATAACAATTCATTTTCAAACTCACTACATTTGTCTTGTCTAACCATCCTCAGTGAAAGATGTAGTCAAACCATAGCATTCGAGCAACAATTACAAACCAGCCAGATGAGTGATTTGATTTAAATTCGACTTTGAGATTCACTTTGCCTTTCGGTAATAGAGCAACAATTAAGACCGTGAGAGAAATTAGCGGACATTAACATGGATTCATGGTATAGATGGCGGGGTGATGGAAGGGTAAGAGAATTGAGCTTGTGGAAATAAAATTTCAAAATGACATGTTGATAGATGTTATTTGGATTATATATTTTGGGCTTTTTGTCAAAAACTCATGATTTGGTCCAAATCTAAATTCTAAATTATTAGAACTCCCAAACAAAGAATTTGGGCCAAGTCCAAAATCCAAATTTGAGAATCAAATGCCTTCTCCCAAACAGGCCATATGTGAATTGCAGTCTTTGGAGGTGCTTGTGGTAGATTCTAAAGAATTTAGATTTAGAGAATTGAGATATTGATATGTGAAGTAGTGTCAAATCTAGTTCTTGAAAATTTGTTGTATCTGCTTCTGTCCTGGTGTATTATCGAATTAGATATGTGTATTTGAAGCTTACAAGCATGCTCAAGGGTCCAACATCATTGCATGAAGTTTGAGGATTGAAGCTTCCCAGAAATTTTCGAAATTTCTGGTATAGCCGCCTTATAGGGACAGTGACCATAAACCTTTTAAGTTCATATGCTTCGTAGGATCCTCTTGTCTTCTGTATTCTATGCTTACTTTGTAGTTTGGATGCACATGCGGTATTATGACAGCTTGCTTTTTTATACTGAAATCCTTGATGCTCACAGGGGCGTTTTGATGATGTACAAAGGGCTCCTAAATTGCCATCTGTAGCACCTAAAGAAAGGAAGGAGCTGGTCAGTTTGTCCTCTTTCATACAGATGTCCTGAATTTTCATTACCATTTGGTTTTGCTATCTTTTGCCTTTTGTCTTTCATCGATTTGATTTTGCCTATCTTTCGACTTTTATCAACAGGATGATAATAAGAGCAAGAAGGGTCTTGCTGAAATTTATGAGGTTAGTACGCTTTCCGGATAATGCAACACTTTCAATTTGACATTTTGACCAACTGACCTGAATCTTTTACTGTCGAAATTATCTAATTATCGCAGGAAGAATATGCTCAGCAGACTGGCCTTGCTGCTGCACCCTTATCGGATAACGATGAGTTGAGAAAAGAGGTGATTATTTATACTCAACTTCCGTTCCTCTGTGGGCAAAGCAAATGAGTTACTTATACGGATAATGCTTTCATATTCTTTCATATAATTTGAATATTTGATGACTGTGGATAATGATCTCATTACCATGTACTTTTTATGTACTGCTTCTGTATTGCAGTTTGTTTTATACTTCTTATGTACTAATCATATCTACATCCTCCCTTTTCACTTGATTCTGGTTGGTTGTGGGGGTGGGAGTGGGTGGCAACGTGGGGGATTGTTTTAAGCAGTATTCGCTTCAGATTATATGCTTAAAGTCGAGTGGTTGTCAACCTCGTTTTAAGTGTTCTTAAGTGTATTTTGAGTATGTATGTAACCTAATACTGCCTCTATCCTGAAATGATTGAATCAATTTCAACTGGGGCTTCTTTTATAAGAAAATGAGTTACACATGATCAGTACAGGCACTTCAGTGCAGACCTGATCAAGAAATGTCATGTCAGTTCACGTCTGACTTTTGATGTTCTTTTATCCTCTGTGCGCACGTGTCTTGATGTAAGCTGTTTTCTCGACATAGGATTTCACACATTACAGTCTTTTTGTACCAGGCAAGTGAACTCTTTAAAAAGCTGTGTTTGAAACTGGATGCACTTTCTCACTTCCATTTTGCTCCCAAGCCGGTATGCTTTCCTCATTTTATTCCTATAGCTTTCATCTGTTCTGCAGATAAAAGTGAACCCATTTGTCTGTGGTTTGTGTGTTTAAATGTTTAATCAACATTACCTTGACAGGTTATGGAAGACATGACTATCCCGACAAATGTTCCAGCTTTAGCCATGGAAGAGGTATGAGGCTCATCTCATGCTTACTTGCTTAGTGTGTCTTTTTCTAGATTCTGTCTGCTGTGACTGGTAGTAAATATATTGTCTAGGATTGTGATTCAGTGTTCATGCTTAGTGAAATGGCAGACTTAGGAAATTTTGTTTGGTGTCTCATTAGAGCTATTACGGAGTATTGTTTTATTATACAGAAGGTACAGATTATAATTTTTTAGCACAAAAATTGGAGAAAAGCATAATAAGATCAGGTTTCTGGTCCATGTTCTTGTATGTAGATCCACCAATACTTAGTCGAGTAGGATTTACAGTTCCTGTTATCGTTTTGATGAGCAGATAGCTCCAGTGGCGGTTTCGGACGCGGCTATGCTCGCTCCTGAGGAGGTCTTTGCTGGTAAAGGAGATATCAAAGAGGATGCTGAGTTAACGAAAGAGGACAGGAAGAGGAAAAGAGCCGCCAAGAAAAGAAAATTCAAAGGTTAATTCACTGTTCTATACAGTTTTCGAAAACGGCTATGTGAGTGATTTGATGATATCTATTTTTGAAATACTAACTTGCATGTTCCATGATTTTGTAGCTATAAACGCGGCCAGAACAGAAAACCAAACAGCCGATAAAACACTGCAAAGTAATGTTGGAAGGTAATCAATCCATTGCGCGTTATGTTATACTTCCTTCGGCCGAGTGAGTAGTTATCCATTGAGCCATTGAGGTTTTGAGAGTGAAAATGTTCTTTACTGACACTTGCAAATATGCAGGTAAAGAGGTGTAATGTACCGTCACCTATTAGGTAATTCAGCCTGCATCGCTCCTGTCGGTTTTCCATCTCTTGTTACTGGAGCTGCTATCTCCAAACAGTTCACTGAAAGTAGTGCTGATCATTTTTTCTGAGTTGAGCTGTTTGGGCAATTTTGTAGGTCCTTTTTTGTTTCTTGGACGTTGATTCATGTATTTATCTCCAATCCCCATTGTTTACGATGACTTCATTGATAGTACAAACTATACCATTCACTTTCAGATGTTCATACCCTATCTACCTGAATAGGTAGGGAATTATATTTCTTTTTTTCTGATGTTCATCGTCAAGGATTGGGTGTTTTCCGCGTTTTATTCACAGTATACAATAGTACCCTGCAACCTGAAAACTTCACCTACAATGGTTAAATCGTTGGACGACTCAATGAGAACTACACCGATAGTTCAACTTATGTACAATGTAAGAAAAATGCAGAAGGCTACCTTTATTCAATCATATTCCAAAGCAATAATGAGCATGTGGCGACTAAAAAAAAATAAAAAAAAATCCGAAGTAATGAATTGGTTAAAAACAAGTTCTGGTTGCCTCATCCTTAACTATGCTAGCATTGATAAACTTTTCCAGTATCAAATATCCAAAACATGCTGTCAAAAAAAAGAAAAAAAAAATCCAAAACATGGGTTTTGTTCAAAGCTATTTATTCACTGGTTTCAACAATACAAATACAAATAGAATCGAAAATCAAAATTTGATATGCTGCATTGCCCGTGTTATGACTTATGAGCTTACATTCGAGTTTCATAGGAAAGAAGACCAAAGGTAGGGAACCTCATCTTCTAAAGCCAGCAAAGTTGCAACTTGTATCCTACGTACTAATCGAACACTCATGGTGATTGTTCAAAAATGCATCAAAAGGTTCACAAACCAACTCATCTAAGATTGACAGCAATAACATACCCCAGTTGCATTGGGATAGTCCATTGTTTTGTGACACCTTATCTTCTTATCAGAAACTTCCATCTTCAACATTAATCCAAAATAAAAGCTCGGCTGTACTCAAAAAATATTTCTACAGCAGCTCCAATGCTTTGCTTGGTTTCTCCTTTCTTGGAACAATACTTTGCTCATTTGCCTTTTCAACCATCTTCAATTGTGCCCAACCTGTATTCACAATTCGCTTTTACTGTGGTATACTCGTAAAGATCAGATTGTGTGATTTTGTAAGGAGGATAGCACGAAAGAATACCCAGAGGAAAGCAAAAGGCTGCCCCTAGAACACCTCCCATCATCACATTCCTCGCTCGCCACATAAGAGATCCTGGCACTGAATGAAGTAATGATAGAAATCAATCAAGTTCTGTAAGAAATGATAGAGACAGGCAGAAATTCGGCTTAGTAACTAACATAAATCCCGATTCCAAGTGGTTATATTACTTTTCAAGCTTATAAGTCTGAACTCAGGGAACATAAGAGATGCAAAGAAGACGATACCCAATCTAATTACCAGAGTTCCGGTGAACAAATTTAGCGGAATGTTTTTGACTCAATAGCACAACGATTATACTGTGGCCTGTGGGAACGTACCTAACTCAACAAGTACATTTTCTGTAGTTGATCACAGCTCTTCCCTCCAAGTCTCTACTCTCTAACAATATACCATCTCGTCATACTCGTTAGTGACTTTAACATGAAATTGGCCTATGAATCACCTAAAAATGTCCAATTGACTACGGAGTGGCATTTTTCAAGTGATATCTAGCTTACACTAGGATTTAGATGGTCTGTAAATAACTGCGAGAATAGAAATATGAGGATTATATGAAACGCAGTCGGTAAGCTAAAAGTGCAAGAGAAGTGCATGCATCAAGCAGAGGCCGCCAAAGCTTCATAGTATATACAGGTATAGCACTTACTTATGAGGCCAAATGTGGCGGCAGTGGCTGCGCCCGAAAAAGCAATGTTATATACATCATGAAATCGTCGTTTTTCAGCTAGCCAATTCTGTAGACCATAGAATGTGGCGGTGAACATCCCAAGGCGTACACCGCCAACTATTGAGCCTCGGGTGACTCTTACAAACCTCTTTTCCATAGCATCTCTCATCAACCGGTATTGTTCCCGTTTGTCAGGGGTACTGCCAAGCTTTAGCGTTACTTCAGCATCCTTACTCTGGAAACAGGTAAAAGTTGCTAAACTGAAGAGAGACGATCTAAAATGTGAAATCCTTGAAAATTCTTCATTTAATCATATATATCGGATTAGTGGATTGGTCTCACACATGAGGCCGCCTGAGCAAAGAAAATAAAAGCAGCAATATAGAGTATAAAACTAAGCAAAACTCACAACAGAAGCAGCTGCTTCCTTGCTGCCACCATAGATCATACCAGCAAATATCCCAACTGTGGTTGCCGTTCCCCAATTTACGGTTCCAGCCACCTTGCGAGTTTTCTGGGCATACCAGAAACTTATGAAACAAGATGAATATAAATTACGGAAAATGAAACAGCATTATAATCCCTAGACGATTGACGGCCAAATAACAATAATGGGTTGTTTCATATACTCCCTCCGTCCTGCTCATTTGTTTACCTTTGGTTTTGGCACAAAGACCAAGGAAAGAGGAGGGGAACAATTATTCGATGACAGGTGGATCAAATTGAGTGTGGAGGATCAAATTTCCCATTAAGGCATTTCCAAAATAGAAAGGTAAACAATTCACTGAGACAACCAAAAATGGAATAGGTAAACAAATGACCGGGACGGAGTAAGTATTGAACAGCAATACAAACCAAGATCATATGTAGCCACAACATTCACAAAACCAATCGATTTGACAAGTTATTAAGCAAACCAAACCAATTAACACAATGTACCATTGTAAATCTCTTTTCATATAATTATGTTTACATTTGATTGATTAAAATACGAGGTAAGCAAATGACTGAGACGGATAGAGTGTTTATTATTCAACTCATAAAATAAGTAAACAACCAAACAAATGCATGAATTGTAAATAAAATTAGATGAATTTCAAGTTATGAAATTTGAGAATCGATTTACTTACAGCTGATGATATAGATTTCTCAGGATTTTCCACTTCTTCCATTACAGAACTGAAGTCGCAAGAAGCAATTTTGTGTTTCTTTTTCTAATTTCAAACCGGCTCAGAACCGGGTATACGGTCTCATTTTTAGACGACCCAAAACTGTTGCGGATTTCAAAAACTCGTATTCTGTTATGAAATATTATAATATAATATTATATGTATGTTTATATATCTTAGAATATTCTATAGTGTATTATCTTATGGAAACTCTACTCTCATTGTAGGTGTATATATACCCCTTCATAATGGAATAATATACGGTTCCGACTCTCTCCATATTCTCTCTAACTCCTCCCTACCATTCTCTTGTCTTTATTTCACAACACATTATCAGCACGAGCCTTAATCGGATGAGCAAAAGGAATTAAATAATAGTCTTGATTTGTTCATATATCATAAAAATCTGATAATCAGCATTGACGAACATTAAAATACCGGCCGTTTAGGAGGATTCTAGCAATATTAACTATATTGAACATGATACTATGCTTTACATAATTAAACCTAGTTTTTATTTGCTGGCTTGATTGTTTACCAAACCAAAGACGTGCTTATTTCTTTCAATCTATACTAAATAATAAAACAATAACCATCACCACAATTTTTCCCTCCAAACTACTCATATTTTTACTTCCATTGAAAATTAATATTTCCTAAAAGAACTCTTAAATTGGAGCACTTTATCAAGAAAAAAAAATCTAAATTTGTTTACTCATTCTCAAAAATTATATACTTTCGATATTTTCTAAGTTATACTTAGCATTAAATGAAAATATTTTCGACATGGTCTAACTTATACATTTAAAAATTTTAAAAACTAAATTTATTTTAATAATTATGTTTTAATAATGTTTATGATTTCAAAAAAGTCACGACTTAATAAAATTTACTGTATTATTTATTATTCCATTTTTTATACATAGAAATTACATATTTTCATAAAATATATATAAAGTACTAATTATTAATAATTTAGTAATATTTAATTTAACATATATTTAACATAAACTTATTCTCAATATATCAGGTCGAACGTGTCAGATTTTGACCCTGAAATCACGAGTCATAAAGAGTCGTGGATAGTTCGAATTGCATATCATAATATACGGGACACGACTATAAAATGGATCAAACATTCGAGTTTATGGTAGGGTCGGATTAAATTTTAACATTTTAATTGTAATGCATGATTGCTGCTTTTGGACGGGTTACAAATTCGTCAAAACACCGCCGAAGACATTGAGTAAACATATGATAAAGTTAGGTTCAAAAGGATCGACAAAAATGATCGAGATATTTTCTAACAGTGGGTCTTGCTTCAGACCATTGCTTTTGGTCTGAAATAAGACGGACAACATGTTATCATTTGACAGTAAAATGTTTGTATTTTTCTGATAACATGTTACCATTATTTTTCCCACTATTTTCAGGGTAAAAAGTGACACCTCTAGTGATAACATTTTGTAAATTCACTGCTTACATTTTCTTAAAAAATGGCAATATTTTGTCGGTCTTATTTCAGACGGGAAAATTGCCCGTCTGAAATAAGATTTTGCGGTTTTCTAAAGTAAGGGGTTTAAAATGAATATAGAAAATATTAATTTTGCTTTAAATTTATAAGTCAATTTTTAAATGATTTTACATGTACCCGTGCAACTTTGCACGGGTTTTAAACTAGTTGTTTGGATAATTGAATGCCATGATATCTTGTTATTTGTTATATACCACATGTTGGATACTCCCTCCATTCAACTCCACTTTGCAACTTTGGTTTTTACACGGATATTAAGGAGCGGATTAAAAAAGTATTAAAAGTACATGGGGAAAGAGAAAGAAGAGGTTAAAAATATTAAAAAAACATAAAGGTGGGGTTTTATGGTGGGTTAGTGTGGGGTTTGGGTGACATTTTTTGTAAATAAAGATTTTCAATAAGGATAGAATTGTCATTTTTGTAGCCAAATAAGGAAACCTGTAAAGTGGAGTTGAATGAACGAAAATAGAATACATGTAAAGTGGAGTTGAATGAAGGGAGTATTTAATAAAAATTAACTTTTAAGTTTTTTTTTGTTTTAGTGGTTAACGATTGGATATGAGTTAGTTAATAACTACGTTGTATTTTATGCGTTCTCAAATTATCCGTGTTCTATACATGTTTCAGTTTAGTAATATCCATTAACGGCTTAACTCTTATTGATGATTGATGTTACACCAAAAATAATTAAGTACTAGGGAGTACTAAATTGAGTGCTAAATTACAGTCTTATTCATTACCATCAAATTGTTATTCATAGAGTAAATTGAGTTATTATGAACTATCTTTATATTAATTAAATTACTTGGATTGTTGAAGAATTTAAAGATATTTGCGCCCCAGTTTCATAATGAGGTGTTGAATCGTGACTTGCACATAAGTTAGCGTTTTCTGAATCAAATAATGACCCAAAATTGTTGTTGCACGAATGCCTAGAAGGCACTGTGATCGTTGTGCTTGATTAAGAATATGTTAGAACCTTTGAACGTGGGAATATGCTTGCCATGTTGGTTCGGTTCAAACTCGTCGTCAAAAGCTACCAACCAAAACAATATTTATAATTTCACAAACTACTCTTAGTAAAGAGGCAAGTAAAGGTCGGATCCCAAGGGACGGGTATTGATGTAGGATTCTCAATTGTAAATAGATATGTCTTAGGGTGTCACAATTTGGGTTGAGGTGATGTGTAATCTAGACTAATCAACAAAATTAAAGTAAAGTAATGAAAACAAAGCAAGCAATTAAAGGGAGTTTGTAAACAAATGATTAAAAGAACTAGGGTGTCATGGGTTCATAGGGGATTCATGGGACTAGATCATACACACATGTTCTCAATTAGATCCAAGCACTTATTGTTGTGATGGGATCGAGTTAGTGTATATCTTACAATCCCTAAGAAGGTTTGGGTCCCGGAGCCGAGTCGTCTAGACTGTACAACACCTACAAGTCGACTTAATCCTTCCTATTCAACTCTATGCATGGTCTAATGAGGCTCGATTTGGTTTATATCTTACAAGCCTCATTGAAAAGATAAGGGATGGATCAAAAAATGCAAGGATTCATAGGCTCGCATTTCATCAAACTTAACATATGCATAAGTTGAAATCACAACAAGCAAGCAAATTAATTATGAAAACATATTAGATTAAGCATAGATCAATCCCCATGTTTGTTTCCCCTAATTCCCCATTAACCCTAGCTAAAGAACTACTCACTCATGATCAAGTTTAGCATGCTAATAAGGTTGTCAATCATACTAACAAAGCAAAACATGATGAATAAATGAAAATGATTAACAATAATTAAGCAAGAGTAAAGAGGAATTATACCTATGAAGATGATTCCAAATAATAAAGCAAAGAATAATAGAAGTATTTGATGATTGATGGAAGGTTGTCAATCCTCCAAATAAACCCAAATAATCTTCTAATTACCCAAATAAAGGAAGAACAATAGAGAAATTAAGGAAAGATTAAGATGTAATTAATATTGAGAAATGTATTACAACTAAATTAAGACTAATTTGAGAGTATTAAGATGGGATTAAGAGATTGTTAAGAGATGATTAAGAGGTCATGCTAATCTAGGTAGTACAAAGGGGTATTTATACTAAAGATTAAGTACAAGGATTAGGGTTACTAAGGGCTTTAATGACTATTAAGACCCTAATAAAACTTGAGGAAATGCTACTCCCGAGAGAAATGTGCGGATCCTCCTTGCTAGTCCTGCCACGATCCGCTCGTCCGTGCTGTGGCACGGGCTATTCTGTCTTGGGATCCGCTCGGATCAGGGAGGGGACGCTCGGATGTTTGCACTCCAGCCGCTCGTCTTGGGGTCAAGACGCTCGGATCCTTGCAGTGTGGTACGCTCGGATCGTGCTCGGATCCCTAGGCAGAGTCTTTTTCTTCTTTAGCTCCTTATTAACAAACCGCAAGGATCGTGTTGGGGATGCAAGGATCCTTTCATCATTACCCATTTCACTTTATTTATCTACTTAGGCCTCTAGTGTTGGTCTTATTTTTGATGCTTGGTCATTAGATGCGATCCATTTAGCTCCATTTCACCTCATAAATGCAAGGTTAGCAATCCTTTCCTACCAAGGAGACAAAACCTCAATGAATATGCAATATGGGAAACTAAAGATAGTAAATGACCCAAATATGTGCTATAAAGCATAGGAAAGAGGTTAATTCGGGGACTAAATGTGCTCAAATATGAGTCACATCAAACATCCCCAAACCGAACTTTTGCTCCCGAGTAAAGAGGTGACTAAAAATAGGACCTTTATTTAAACTAACCTACTAATATAACCGATATGAGACAATTAGCGGGTCTCACTCCGCCCCTTCAACTCACAACAAGACAACCATGAGGTAGGATGCCTTCTTGCAAGGCAAGGTGAGGCTTGTCAAAATGGCGATACATCCAAGCATTAAACACACAACACAAATAATAGATGCATCTACAAAAATGGATAGCCACTTTCCTCATCTAAGTGGCGGAAATTATCTAAAAGGGAAACAATCTAAGGGTACACACTCCATCATTTATACGGTTTCCTTAAGCTACTAAGCCTAGGAGGATACCAATAAATCACCTCCAAGTTGTGTCAAGCTAGGGTACCTTTGTCCTCAATCGTTAAATTCTTTCGTCAAGAATAGATTCCTTATGGGGTTAAAAACACTGTAGGAACGCGGAATTCCCCTTCTTGCCTAGACAAGAAGAAGGGTCGTCCCCTCTCCACCATGCATAAAAGTGGGTTGAATGGATAAAGGGATCAATGTGTTTTAAGTTTCATATGGGAGTTTGGTTTTGATGTTGTTATTCCCCCCAATTTCTTGTGGCATTTGACATTTGAGAACAATTTCTTTTTGCCATTTCTTGATGTTTGGCATTTGATGCTTGACAATTCTTTTCTATATTGCATTTTTGAACATTTTCAAAGTCACCCTAATTTATAAGGAGGTCGCTTATATTTGAAGCATAGGAGTCTATTTTTGCTCCTCTTTTCTTTGATGCATTTTGCAAACTTTTTTATTTTCATTTCAATGCTTGAACTCAAATTGATAATTTTTGTGCCCATTCCCTTTTTTTGTTGACAAAATGTGATAGATATGGAAGATGGCTGCATGGCTTCAAAGGTCACCTTGGAATAAACGGTAGCCAAGGAGTTATCACACCACAAGGTACTCTTGACTAGGCCTTAATCCATGGGTCAAAAGATACTAGCATGACACATCCTAGGGTGTTTTAGAAGCATTCTAGTGAACAAAGTCTCAAGAAGAAAAAGTATCTACAAAGGCCTTATATGCACTTGTCAAGTTTCCCAAATAGATGTTTTCACAATTTTTTTTCTAAAATGCAACTATATGCCATGATACAACTAACATTTATACAACCTAATGCAAATGCTTCTATCAACTAGTATGTCATATAAGCTAAATGCAACTCCTAAAATCACATTGGTTCATACCGCATCAATCAAAATAAAGCCACATAGTCATTAACATAGAGAGGAAAAAGGAGATTGGAAAGATCATACCATGCGGTCTTCATAATCCTCATGCCTCGGATATGGCGTAGTCGATCAATGTGATAGAAGGATAAACAAACAAACAAACAAACAAACAAACAAACAAGTATATACAAAATATACAATTCTACACTATAAAGGAATGAACATGTTTTTGGTTTTTTTTCAAATTTTTCAAATTTTTATGGTTTTTGTTTTTGTGAAATAAAAGAACATATTTTTGTATTTTTCAAAAAAATTCAATTTTTATAATTTTTGATTTAAAAGTCAAGTTAGAATTTTTCATCCCCACACTAGTATGGGCATTGTCCTCAATGGCCAATACGATAGGAAATTATGCAAGCTAAATGAGAATGCATGATTTCTACACTAATATGCAAACTACATGACATATATACAAGTGATGCCTTCTAAATTACACTATATGATGCATGATTTTATTGGTTGGAGAGCTAATTTGGATTAACTCCCAATGCTTGTGTTTGAACTTCCCCAAACCGAGTAAAACACTATTTCTAGTGTAGAAGTAGGGAAGTTCATGCACAAGTATGCAATGCATGAAACTAGTTGTCATTTTGGATTTTCAAAAGTGGGAACAAAATGAGACACCTCAATGGGACCGAGGTGGGAGTCCTTTGAGTGTTGCTAGGACTCAAAACTAATGATCAAGATTAAAAATTTGAAAACAAGAGATATAAACAAAGCTAGAGGAGGTGTAGGAAATTCACAATGGAATGGGTTATCAACCCCACACTTGTGACATCCCCCAAAAGTTTGTCAATCCTCAATTGTCGCTCATTGTGACATCCTTATCACTATCATTGCTCTCATCATCCTTCCTCATCATCATCTACCTCCATTGACCCGGAGGCTTCACCATCTTCATCTTCACTTTAATTTTGCTCTTCTTCCTATTCTTCTTCTTGGCAAGAGTCACTACCTTCCCCGTCATCAACAACAATCTCCTTCCCCCTAGCAACTCGACTATCCATGTTGGCATCTCTAGAAGCATTTGGGAAGAATACCTCCCTAACTGCCCAACTAGGCAAAGGACATGAAGGATCAAGTAGTTCTTGCCTAGCTAAATGAAGGAGGGGCGGATATTGAGGACGGTAAGCATTGACTCGATCTTCATAAGCTTCCTTATGCATATGTTGCATAAGTTGGGTCAAGTAGTCGTTGCCTACCACGACATTCGTGCCACTTGGTTTGAATTCTTGGTAGGCAAATGGATATGGTAGAGTCACAATGGATGAGGAGGAGGGCTTTGCATCCGGTTCCCTATGTTGCTTCATAATCAATTCGGCTTCATTGGAGACGAGTAGTAGGTAGTTTGGACTACGGACGTTGATGCGGCATATCTTGCTAGGCAAGATGAAGGACTTAGCTTCTTTGGTGAGCCACTCATACTTGTTGTCAAGATTATAATTCTTGACCCAATGGAATTTGTTGATCATAGTGGCCATATCTAGAAGGTTGCCTCCTTTAACCGGTTTGTATGTATTATCTTTGTTGAAATCCGGGTTAAAGTGCTTGACTAACCATGGTACTAAGCCTCCGTTGACAATAAAAGCCGCTCCTTCTTTTCCATTATCAATTTCAAGCCACCGATCAAGTAAAAGTTGTAGGATGTTTTATTCTTTGGTGAACTTTTTATTGATATTCATGGTAGACTTAAGGTAGACAAAATCGAGCTCGGTAAAGTGATTGGTGCCTTTTCTTGCAATCAAAGTGTTGCCCACAAACTTATGCCACACTCTTATGCCCGGATGGTGGACATATAGAACATGGCACTCCCGGAAAGAGTCAAACTTTCGCCCGGTAATCGCTTTCCAAAGGGGTGAGGTATCATATTTTAAAGGCTTCTTCTCATAATGATAATGTCGTACAAGACCAAACACTTCACCAAATTCACCCAAGGTCATCCTTCTACACTTGTTCTCAAGGCGGAATTCAACATATTTTTGAGCCTCTAACTTAAGCACCTTCAAGGAGCTTATGAACTCCATGGTAAGTGAAGGGTAAGTCAATTCTTGCATTTCAAAGAGGGTAAGCAATTTCATGGACTCAAAAAATGTCTTAGTTCTCCCAAGCACACCCAATTTTTCTAAGGCATCTTGACATACAAACTTGGTAGCAATAATGGTCTTCTTAGTAAGGGATAAAAATGCATTCCTATGAGCATCGGTTAAGAAAGTTACCTCCGGAAAATTTTGCAATTGTTCTATAACCGGAGTAAGTGTAGCTTCCTCAATAGGAGTTGCAATCTCTTGGATTTCCACCCTTGGTTGATGCACTACCAAAGCTTTTGAGGCAAGAAGAGCTTGTTGCCTTTTGGATAAATTTGAGGTTTTGGGTGCCTTGTTTCCGCCTTTTGTTCTTGCCATGTTGTTCTCCTTGTCAAATTTGTATCAACAAACCAATATTGTGCTTGAATGCTCCTTGCTTCCTCAAGCTTCAATCAATTCCAATCAATTTTAGGATTTTCGAATTTGTACCCAAACCCTAGAAAATTGATTCAATATGTGAGGATTTTGATGTGTAGATGGTATTTTGTTAATAAAGTAGTGGTTTAATCTTGATTTGAGGAAGTTTTGTTTTGATGGTGTTGAATTTGGTTGAGAAATTTGTATTTTTGAATGAGGGGATTGAGGGTTTTAACGGAGAAACGATGTGTGTTTGTGTTTGTAAAAGATAGAAATAAAATGGGAAGGAGGGGTGAATCCTGTGTTTTTAATAAGTAGCAGCTCGGGACCCTCGGCTTCAAGAAGGGACGCTCAGATCCTCAGTCAGTGCACTCTAAGATTTCCAACCCGTGCTGGGACGCGCGGATTCTGCTCAGGACGAGCGGATTCTGCCGGGGACGCTCGGATTCTTCTGGGGACGCTCAGATTTACAAACAACATGGACTCAAAATTTTGAAGCATGTCAGGACGCGCAGATCCTTGTCAGGACGAGCGGCTCAAAGTCTGGTACGGGCGTCTTGTCTATGGTATGTGCATATTTTATAACAGACCCCTTAACTCAATGTAAAACAATTTGCAGATCTGGATCCACAAAGGTCGTATTTTACAATCGATCTGTATCTAGAGTGGTTTCCCCGACTAGAGAGTAACTTAACTGATAAAACGAATCCGTATCCGAGCATGGCCATGCATTTCGATTCTGACTCCTCGAGTGGCCCCGAGAAATATCGAGTACACGATAAAGGCTGAATATTTCCTTCTACTCGACTCCTTCCGATCTAAGCACAGCATGAAATGACCCAGAAAAAATCTACTTGGCCCCCTGTTACGGATGACCGTGAGAAAGAAACCAAAGTCACCCAAAATCTGCCGTAGTCTCAAGAGACAGTCGATAGTCAAAGAATCGACTCTTAGGATCACCATGGCAGTCCTATCCACGACCGGGCAGCGAATGTTATAAAACATTTAGGACTCCACGTCGATGTCACAATTGTGTCCTACGAGATATCCGTATAACTCGCCTCTCGTGATTGGGGTCAACCGGTTGACTTATGGCTCGTTGAACCCACCATCAACCAACGCCACAAAATAATTGCCGAGTTATCACTCATGAGGGCAATTAAGGACTAAAAACTATAATGTTTGTTGATTCACTTTGTGGTGTTCAAAATTGTCGTACAATTCCACATGAAAAACAAAATATATATATAAAATATCAAAATGATGATGTCGTATAGAGTACAAACGAGAATGAATCTAATCCATAAAAAGTACTACAACTCAGGAACACGTTTGATTCCCATGGAATTAACGTGCCCTTCATGCTTATCTTGTCGTAATGCTTTAGTGAGAGGATCTGCTATGTTATCATCGGTAGCAATCTTTTCTATCACTACTTCCTTTTGCTCCACGTAATCCCGGATTAGATGAGCTTTCCGTTGTACATGTCTAGATTTGTTGCTAGACTTAGGCTCCTTAGCTTGGAAGATGGCACCACTATTGTCGCAATAGATGGTGATTGGGTCATTCGAACTAGGCACTACGGATAGTCCATGTAAGAATTGACGCATCCATATCGCTTCCTTTGTTGCTTCAGACGCGGCATAGTACTCGGACTCGGTCGTAGAATCTCTTTGAACAGATTTGTTTGAACTCTTCCACCGATGATCAGCGCCATTAAGAGTAAAAACGAATCCAGATCGAGATTTCGAGTCATCTCGATCCGTTTGGAAGCTAGCATCTGCAGAACCTAGGTTGCGCATAGCTTTTGTTCGCCTCCATAAGTCAATGCCCAATCTTTAGTCCTCCGTAGGTACTTAAGAATGTTCTTTGACCAACCAATGTGGTTCACCTGGTTCTTTGTTGGAATCGACTTGTCATACTCAATGCATATGCCACGCCTGGACGTGTGCATATCATGGCATACATGATTGATCCTATTGCCGAAGCATAAGGAATCCGTGTCATGCGCTCTTTCTCTTCCGGTGTCTCTGGTGCCTGAGACTTGCTCAAATGCACCCCTGGAGCCATAGGAAGGAACCCCTTCTTGGAGTTAGTCATCTTTGAATCTCTCTAGGACTTTGTCTATGTAAGACTCCGATCGAGAGATAACATCCGTCGTGATCTATCTCGATAGATACGGATGCCTAGAATTCTTTGTGCCTCTCCCAGATCTTTCATCTGGAAATGGTTTTTCAACCATACTTTCACCGAAGTTAAGAGAGGTATGTCATTCCCAATCAGGAGTATGTCGTCAACATACAATATTAGGAAGACAATCTTGCTCCCACTCGACTTGATATATAGACATGGTTCCTCGACAGATCGAGTAAATCCATTTTCTTTTATCACTTGGTCGAAGCGATGATTCCAACTCCTTGATGCTTGCTTAAGTCCATAAATGGAACGCTTAAGCTTGCACACTTTCTTAGGATGTACTGGATCGATGAAACCTTCGGGTTGTACCATGTACAACTCTTCTTCCAAAAAGCCGTTTAGGAAGGCGGTTTTCACGTCCATTTGCCAAATTTCATAGTCATGAAAAGCGGCGATCGCTAAGATAATCCGAATGGAACGCAGCATGACTACGGGTGCAAAAATCTCATCGTAGTGCAAACCTGGCACTTGGGTGAAACCTTTAGCAACTAGTCGTGCTTTGTAGATATCTTGTTGACCTTCCACAGAATGCTTTATCTTGTAAAGCCATTTGCATTGAAGGGGACGAACCTTAGCAGGTAAGTCAACAAGATCCCACACGTTGTTCTCATACATGGAGTCCATCTCGGATTGCATGGCCTCAAGCCATAGCTTTGAGTCAGAACTTGTCATGGCACCTTTATAGGTTTCGGGTTCACTACTCGTTAAGAGTAGAACGTCATCTATGTCATGTTCCTCGACCATACCAATGTATCTGTCCGGAGGAATAGAGACTCTTCCCGACCTCCTAGGTTCCTCAGGAATGTTCACCGCAGCCGGGATTGAAGGAATAGGTTCCTCCAATAGTTGCTCGGTACTTGGCTCTGGAATCTCCGACAGGTCGAAGGTTCTATCACTCTTTGCATTCTTGAGAAATTCCTTCTCTAAGAATGTCGCACTAGCCGCAACAAAAACACGTTGTTCGGTTGGCGAATAGAAGTAATGACCAAGCGTTCCTTTAGGATAGCCTATAAAGTATGTCTTGACCGATCGCGGGCCGAGCTTATCCTCGTGTCTCCACTTGACATAAGCCTCGCAGCCCCAAACCCGTATAAAGGACAAGTTAGGGACCGTTCCTTTCCATAGTTCATATGGAGTCTTGTCATGACTTTAGACGGACTTGTTAAGTATTAGAGCGGCCGACATAAGAGCATAACCCCATAATGAATCGGGTAAAACCGTGTGACTCATCATGGATCGAACCATATCAAGTAGTGTTCGATTTCTCCGTTCGGACACACCATTCAACTGAGGTGTTCCGGGTGGAGTTAACTGTAGGGCAATCCCACAGTCCTTTAGGTGTTGATCAAACTCGTGAGAAAGATACTCGCCACCACGATCCGAACGCAGTGTTTTTATCTTTCTACCCAATAGGTTCTGTACCCTATTTTGGTATTCCTTGAATTTCTCAAAGGATTCACTTTTGTGCTTCATTAAGTAGACATAGCCATATCTACTCAAATCGTCCGTGAAAGTGATGAAATACCTATAGCCTTCTCGTGCGGTGATTGACATAGGACCACATACATCCGTGTGTATGAGCCCTAATAGGTCAGCAGCGCGCATTCCAACACCTTTGAAGGAAATCCGAGTCATCTTACCGATGAGACATGATTCACACGTGCCAAAAGATTGAAAATCAAAGGCCGAGATAGCTCCATTCTTGATGAGCTGTTTTACGCGTTTCTCATTAATGTGTCCCATGCGGCAGTGCCATAGATACGTTTGATCTTTGTCACCAACCTTTAACTTTTTATTCATTACGTGTAATATTTCCGTGGTCGGATCTAAAACATAAATTCCGTTCATGGAGACGGCTTGTCAGTAAATCATATCGTGTAATGAGAAAATGCAAGTATTATTTTCTATTACAAATGAAAAACCAAGTTTATCAAGCGCAGAAACTGAAATAATGTTTTTGGAAAGACTGGGTACATAATAGCAATCATATAATGATAACTCAAATCCGCTAGGAAGCTGGATCACATATGTCCCCTTGGAGATGGCAGCTACTCTTGCTCCATTCCCAACACGCAGGTCCACCTCACCCTTTACGAGGGGTTCGATGTTTCGGAGCCCCTGCACATGATTACACAGATGAGAACCACAACCAGTATCAAGTACCCAAGTTCCGTAACTTGCGTGGTTAATCTCAATCATATGAATAAAAGTAGAAGAGAGAGAAGACATACCAACAGGTTTAACACGACCTGCCTTTAAGTCCTCATGATAAACAGGACATGTGCGTCTCCAATGCCCAGTCTTGTGGCAATGATGGCATTCCATGTTTTCACTCTTGCTCTTTGTCATGCCTGATGAGTTGCTCGACTCACCAGGTCCACTCTACCGAACCCGACTTCTTGAACTTCGCCTTACCTACTGTTAGGTTTGCCGGAGCTTTGCCCTTACCTTTCCCTTTGTTTGACACAACGAGAACATCCTGTTTCGAGCTCCCACTGAACTTCATGTCCTTCTCGGTCTGTACGAGAAGGGAGTGCAGTTCATGGGGAGTTTTCTTCAAATCATTCATATAGTATTTCGCTCTAAATTGCGAAAAACCATCGTGGAGTGAGTGAAGCATGCGGTCGATAACAATGTTCTCGCTGATGTTACAGTTAAAGGTCTCACTTCTCGACATTCTCAATCATGCCGAGAATGTGTGGGCTAACCGGTTGGCCCTTCTCGAGTCTCGCATCAAAGAAGCGAGTGGTATGCTCATAGGTCACGATTCTCGGTGCTTTCGAGAATTCCTTAGTGAGCGTGGTGAAAATCTTGTTTGCACCATGGGCTATGAAGCGCTTCTGCAAATTGAATTCCATTGCAAAAATGAGTACGTTTTTAATCGCACCGCTTCCATACGAAATCGTTAAACTTGGCGATTTCGGTAGCTCTAGCCGTGGGACCTGGGTTTCCCGGGAGGGGCTCTAACAAAAATTTGAGCTTCCGTCGGCGGTGGCGGCATTCCGTAATGCCGCCTCCCGGTCCGCGAAGTTGGATCCATCATTCTTGATCGAGTAGACCGATTCATCCGATTCATGAAGATCCGCCAGGACTCACGGTCCAATGTGGCACTTGGCATTGGGTTATCACTTGAACCAGCCATTTGTTGTTTAGCAGTTTAAAATCGTGATCTACACTGAAAAAGAAAGAAAAACAAAACGAAATAAGCAACTCATCGAGGTGATTTAAGTCTATTTTAAAATTCATTTTAAACATGTAGACTCTTACACTTGCATAATTGATCTCCCTCAAGAATGATACAAGTGATCCCAAGACTCAATTTCTGTAAATTGATAAGCCAACTGTTTAGCCAATTCTTCCGGAAGAACTCTTGGTCGATAGATTTCCGTAAATCCTATCTATAGTCCACCATAGTCACAGGATCGTACGAGTGACCATAGTGTTGAGATAAAATAGGTCAATCGGTTCCAACTTACCCGACGTAGAAGGGGTCATAGTATGCCTACCGACGAAGAAGGGACTCATTGGAGTTTGACCTATAAAGACCGTTCTCAATTTTTGTTTATACGAGGAAGATCCCATCAACTAAATTATAATTCATTTTAAGTGAACGAATAACTAGCGTTTGTCGTGAATGAATTTATTTGGATGATGGCTTTAAAACGTGTGACATGAGAATGTCAATGAAAACTAACTCGTGACCTCTATATGTGTCAGTTTTCATGCAATTATCAGGTGGTTTGGTTTTTAAGCGGAAAATGATGCATATTATCGTAACGATAAAAATAAAGGAATACAATACGTAAATAAAATTCCTAGTGTGGCCTATCCTTGTAAAAAAAAACATAAAACAACTTTGGAATCCACCGTTGGACCCGAGAAGCTTGTCTTGATGTTCCATCTTGATCCAAGTAGCGGGAGTGAGCATCCGGTCTCCATCTTTGGTCTTCTCAAAAAATACAATTTAAAATTACAAATATAAACCTATTTACATTCTAATTAAAACTGTAATTACAAGTGAAAAATCCAAAACGGAGATACAAGATCTCAAAATACAACCAAGACCGTGTTCCATCATTACGGTAACACGTTCTACTAAGGCCACACTAAGTTACAATCGTTTGCAAAATTAAATACGTAATAAAAAGGCATTCACGGCATTCAAGATAAACGATAAATAAAAAATGCATCAACTAAAACAAATTCATTCGTGACATAATTCCGTAATTATGTTAAAATTATCCAAACCACCTTTTAATGATTAAAATTACGTGATAAAACCGCTTCTATCATTTAATTTTAATCTAATACAGTCCGTTACTTTAAATACATGTTAAAATAACTTAATGGTACGTGTGTGAACCGTTTCACAATCATAGCGAGTGTACTATATCCGTATAAAGTACATATTGAAGCCAAAAGAAAATTTAAGTTAAAAGAAACAAATTTTCAAAGCTGTCAAAATGGAAATCCCTCGATCCAGGGACACAAGTGCTCGATCGAGGGACAAAAGGGCTCGATCGACTGAATTGCAAGTCGATCGAGAGGTGTGCTAATCAGGAGGTACTCGATCGACAACACTGGTGGTCGATCGAGGACTTATATCAGCAATACTGCTCGATCGAGTACGAGGACTTCTCGATCGAGCAGTGGGGTTTTAAAAGCAGGTCGATCGAGCACAACAAGGACTCGATCGAACAAAAACTTGTCAGAAAACCACTCGATCGATTAATAACTTGGTCGATCGAGTGCAAAAACTTCTGAAAACTTCAAACCCTCGTGAAACAGTTTTGGCGAGACAAAACAAACGCTATTTTGATCAAAACTGATTGAAAACAAATCTAGAAATTGCTAGACATTAACATATTGTTATAATGATCGTGTAAAATAACAATATGCATAATATCAAAACGAAAATAACCCGTGTAACATGTCACGGTACGGTTTTCGAGACAAAACAACAACAAGAGCAACCGAAAACGCAGCAACAACAGAAAAAATTTCTGCCGTGAGAAAAATAGGCTGATGCCGCACGGTTTTTAGACAAAACAAAAAACGTTTCAAGATAGTTTTATGAAAAACACATGGAAAAATTCACGTGGCCTCGCTCTGATACCACTTGTGGGGTAATATCCGTATACGACCCTCTAAATTTAGGACTATAACGTAAAATTTGCATGTGATTATAGTCATAAAACGAAAAACATAATGAAACGATAAAGATATAGAAATAACCTTCGGTCCTAGTGCAAAAGGCAATGAGAGATCAAGTTAGATCTCCTCCTAATCGTTGCACCCAAGATGTCCGAGTAATGCCCTTGTGCTAGAGAGAATCCCCTAATTGCCTTGCAATATCGAGGGGATTGTTTTGTGAGTTTGTGTTGGATGAGAGATCCGAGTTCTGAGAGGCACAATTCCCAAAACCCTAGTTTTGTTTCAAATGAATCAACTAGGTTAGACAAGAGGAGAGAACTCCCCTTTTGTCTATGCATGTCTCGGCCAAACCGAGTGAGAGGAGCCCCTATGGGCTTTTCATTTTCTCTTCACTTAAACTCGTGGTCCGGTCCATGACTCGCTAAGTGTATATGACGCGGTTTCATTATAAACTGTTATCGGTTATCGGAAATTAAGGCATCAGCTAATAATACGGGTTAGCTGAATTATTAATTCGTGTCCGACAAAACAGTATTGTATAATTATATTCAATATACATTTAATTAAATATAAATCGTTTATATTTAATTTTACGAATTAACTGGTTAATCCGCCTTAGCCCATGATATTTAATCCGTATTAAATATAATATCTCAACATCACATATTTGACTAATTACTAGTCAAATAACTCAGACTAACTGGTTAGTCAATTTTGGCATCTACATGACTGTATTTTCATACCGTCACATCTCTCGAACGTATCCTATAGGTGTGACTTTTAGGGACCAGTTGATCACCGCCATCTGTATGACAATAACGTCAAACTTATCTAGCAAGCCAACCGTTATTGATAAACGTGGATCAACTGATAATAATACCAAAAGTATGCCCTTTGATCCTTTTAGAGGTTTATAAGTCCTTGCACTAACTGTTAAGGACACCAACCCCAACAGTAATAGATGCATCTACAAAAATGGATAGCCACTTTCCTCATCTAAGTGGCGGAAATTATCTAAAAGGGAAACAATCTAAGGGTACACACTCCATCATTTATACGGTTTCCTTAAGCTACTAAGCCTAGGAGGATACCAATAAATCACCTCCAAGTTGTGTCAAGCTAGGGTACCTTTGTCCTCAATCGTTAAATTCTTTCGTCAAGAATAGATTCCTTATGGGGTTAAAAACACTGTAGGAACGCGGAATTCCCCTTCTTGCCTAGACAAGAAGAAGGGTCGTCCCCTCTCCACCATGCATAAAAGTGGGTTGAATGGATAAAGGGATCAATGTGTTTTAAGTTTCATATGGGAGTTTGGTTTTGATGTTGTTATTCCCCCCAATTTCTTGTGGCATTTGACATTTGAGAACAATTTCTTTTTGCCATTTCTTGATGTTTGGCATTTGATGCTTGACAATTCTTTTCTATATTGCATTTTTGAACATTTTCAAAGTCACCCTAATTTATAAGGAGGCTGCTTATATTTGAAGCATAGGAGTCTATTTTTGCTCCTCTTTTCTTTGATGCATTTTGCAAACTTTTTTATTTTCATTTCAATGCTTGAACTCAAATTGATAATTTTTGTGCCCATTCCCTTTTTTTGTTGACAAAATGTGATAGATATGGAAGATGGCTGCATGGCTTCAAAGGTCACCTTGGAATAAACGGTAGCCAAGGAGTTATCACACCACAAGGTACTCTTGACTAGGCCTTAATCCATGGGTCAAAAGATACTAGCATGACACATCCTAGGGTGTTTTAGAAGCATTCTAGTGAACAAAGTCTCAAGAAGAAAAAGTATCTACAAAGGCCTTATATGCACTTGTCAAGTTTCCCAAATAGATGTTTTCACAATTTTTTTTCTAAAATGCAACTATATGCCATGATACAACTAACATTTATACAACCTAATGCAAATGCTTCTATCAACTAGTATGTCATATAAGCTAAATGCAACTCCTAAAATCACATTGGTTCATACCGCATCAATCAAAATAAAGCCACATAGTCATTAACATAGAGAGGAAAAAGGAGATTGGAAAGATCATACCATGCGGTCTTCATAATCCTCATGCCTCGGATATGGCGTAGTCGATCAATGTGATAGAAGGATAAACAAACAAACAAACAAACAAACAAACAAGTATATACAAAATATACAATTCTACACTATAAAGGAATGAACATGTTTTTGGTTTTTTTTCAAATTTTTCAAATTTTTATGGTTTTTGTTTTTGTGAAATAAAAGAACATATTTTTGTATTTTTCAAAAAAATTCAATTTTTATAATTTTTGATTTAAAAGTCAAGTTAGAATTTTTCATCCCCACACTAGTATGGGCATTGTCCTCAATGGCCAATACGATAGGAAATTATGCAAGCTAAATGAGAATGCATGATTTCTACACTAATATGCAAACTACATGACATATATACAAGTGATGCCTTCTAAATTACACTATATGATGCATGATTTTATTGGTTGGAGAGCTAATTTGGATTAACTCCCAATGCTTGTGTTTGAACTTCCCCAAACCGAGTAAAACACTATTTCTAGTGTAGAAGTAGGGAAGTTCATGCACAAGTATGCAATGCATGAAACTAGTTGTCATTTTGGATTTTCAAAAGTGGGAACAAAATGAGACACCTCAATGGGACCGAGGTGGGAGTCCTTTGAGTGTTGCTAGGACTCAAAACTAATGATCAAGATTAAAAATTTGAAAACAAGAGATATAAACAAAGCTAGAGGAGGTGTAGGAAATTCACAATGGAATGGGTTATCAACCCCACACTTGTGACATCCCCCAAAAGTTTGTCAATCCTCAATTGTCGCTCATTGTGACATCCTTATCACTATCATTGCTCTCATCATCCTTCCTCATCATCATCTACCTCCATTGACCCGGAGGCTTCACCATCTTCATCTTCACTTTAATTTTGCTCTTCTTCCTATTCTTCTTCTTGGCAAGAGTCACTACCTTCCCCGTCATCAACAACAATCTCCTTCCCCCTAGCAACTCGACTATCCATGTTGGCATCTCTAGAAGCATTTGGGAAGAATACCTCCCTAACTGCCCAACTAGGCAAAGGACATGAAGGATCAAGTAGTTCTTGCCTAGCTAAATGAAGGAGGGGCGGATATTGAGGACGGTAAGCATTGACTCGATCTTCATAAGCTTCCTTATGCATATGTTGCATAAGTTGGGTCAAGTAGTCGTTGCCTACCACGACATTCGTGCCACTTGGTTTGAATTCTTGGTAGGCAAATGGATATGGTAGAGTCACAATGGATGAGGAGGAGGGCTTTGCATCCGGTTCCCTATGTTGCTTCATAATCAATTCGGCTTCATTGGAGACGAGTAGTAGGTAGTTTGGACTACGGACGTTGATGCGGCATATCTTGCTAGGCAAGATGAAGGACTTAGCTTCTTTGGTGAGCCACTCATACTTGTTGTCAAGATTATAATTCTTGACCCAATGGAATTTGTTGATCATAGTGGCCATATCTAGAAGGTTGCCTCCTTTAACCGGTTTGTATGTATTATCTTTGTTGAAATCCGGGTTAAAGTGCTTGACTAACCATGGTACTAAGCCTCCGTTGACAATAAAAGCCGCTCCTTCTTTTCCATTATCAATTTCAAGCCACCGATCAAGTAAAAGTTGTAGGATGTTTTATTCTTTGGTGAACTTTTTATTGATATTCATGGTAGACTTAAGGTAGACAAAATCGAGCTCGGTAAAGTGATTGGTGCCTTTTCTTGCAATCAAAGTGTTGCCCACAAACTTATGCCACACTCTTATGCCCGGATGGTGGACATATAGAACATGGCACTCCCGGAAAGAGTCAAACTTTCGCCCGGTAATCGCTTTCCAAAGGGGTGAGGTATCATATTTTAAAGGCTTCTTCTCATAATGATAATGTCGTACAAGACCAAACACTTCACCAAATTCACCCAAGGTCATCCTTCTACACTTGTTCTCAAGGCGGAATTCAACATATTTTTGAGCCTCTAACTTAAGCACCTTCAAGGAGCTTATGAACTCCATGGTAAGTGAAGGGTAAGTCAATTCTTGCATTTCAAAGAGGGTAAGCAATTTCATGGACTCAAAAAATGTCTTAGTTCTCCCAAGCACACCCAATTTTTCTAAGGCATCTTGACATACAAACTTGGTAGCAATAATGGTCTTCTTAGTAAGGGATAAAAATGCATTCCTATGAGCATCGGTTAAGAAAGTTACCTCCGGAAAATTTTGCAATTGTTCTATAACCGGAGTAAGTGTAGCTTCCTCAATAGGAGTTGCAATCTCTTGGATTTCCACCCTTGGTTGATGCACTACCAAAGCTTTTGAGGCAAGAAGAGCTTGTTGCCTTTTGGATAAATTTGAGGTTTTGGGTGCCTTGTTTCCGCCTTTTGTTCTTGCCATGTTGTTCTCCTTGTCAAATTTGTATCAACAAACCAATATTGTGCTTGAATGCTCCTTGCTTCCTCAAGCTTCAATCAATTCCAATCAATTTTAGGATTTTCGAATTTGTACCCAAACCCTAGAAAATTGATTCAATATGTGAGGATTTTGATGTGTAGATGGTATTTTGTTAATAAAGTAGTGGTTTAATCTTGATTTGAGGAAGTTTTGTTTTGATGGTGTTGAATTTGGTTGAGAAATTTGTATTTTTGAATGAGGGGATTGAGGGTTTTAACGGAGAAACGATGTGTGTTTGTGTTTGTAAAAGATAGAAATAAAATGGGAAGGAGGGGTGAATCCTGTGTTTTTAATAAGTAGCAGCTCGGGACCCTCGGCTTCAAGAAGGGACGCTCAGATCCTCAGTCAGTGCACTCTAAGATTTCCAACCCGTGCTGGGACGCGCGGATTCTGCTCAGGACGAGCGGATTCTGCCGGGGACGCTCGGATTCTTCTGGGGACGCTCAGATTTACAAACAACATGGACTCAAAATTTTGAAGCATGTCAGGACGCGCAGATCCTTGTCAGGACGAGCGGCTCAAAGTCTGGTACGGGCGTCTTGTCTATGGTATGTGCATATTTTATAACAGACCCCTTTCTTCAATTCCAGCATTCCAAAAAACCCGCGTCCTAAGGCCAGGACGCTCGGATGCTCCTCTGGGACGCCCGGTTTGTCAGCAGCTGGAGCGGATTCCCTCCTGGGACGCTCGGATTCTCCTCTGCACCCACAAGCTCAGTTCTGCCCATGGGGATCTCCTTTTCCCGTATCATCCTTTCTTCATTTCCTTTGTTCAACATTGTGGGTGCACCACGAATGTTCGGTTCGCCTAGGCATTTGCTATCCTCACACTAGATCAAACACTACACATTAAAACATGTTAAAATACCTCCCTCACTTTCTCTCATGTCGAAAATCTTGATCAAAGTATGAAATTGCAGATCCAAAAGTGACAAAAATGCAATAAAGGAAATAAAATGCTAGTTAAAGGGTTAGAATATTTACAAATGGTGGTTTAGGGAGGACTCTACCAAACTCTCATTCTTGAATGAGACGTCAAGGGGGCAAAGCCAAGGTGTTGTTGATGTTGCTCAACACGTTGTAGAAGTAGTCGAAGGTTTGTTCATTTTCATTATAAAGATCTTGCATAGATCTTTGCACATTGTAATCTTCATGGTGGTGACCCATGTCAAAGTGATGACAAGGATCAACAAAGCCTTGGTCTAAGGTCATAACATTACCAATGTAGGGATTGACTAATCCTTCAAATTCGTCATCCCATAGACCATAAACTTCACTAGCTTGTTCCCCAATGGTATCATGAGTTGACAAGAGCAACTCTTCTTCCTTGTTGTCATGGCCAATGAGGCCTTCTTCATTTCTTGTCATGATTGGTGATGAGCTATTCAAGCTCTCATTGTTGAGGAAATTTCCTTGCTCTCCGGATAGAGCATCTTGAAAGTTATCCACTTTCTTCTTCCATATGGGTGGTGATTATTTACCCATAACTTGATCCTTGCATTGAGATGCTAACTTCTTCCTATCACTTTCTCGGCTATAATGATCGATCTTGAAACATGGATCTTGTAGTCGGGGAGCTCTCATTATTTTGTCAAGATTAAAAGTGATTGTCTCATCCCCCACTTCAAGTGTGAGCTCTCCATGTTTCACATCAATTACCGCTCCCGCGGTATGCAAGAAAGGTCTTCCTAAAACGATAGGAATGTTGGAATCCTCCTCCATGTCTACAATGACAAAGTCTACCGGGATGAAGAATTTGCCGATTCTCACAGGCACATCCTCCTATATCCCTAAAGGTATCTTTGTTGATCGATCCACTATTTGAAGCGTAATGTTGGTGAAGTTGAGTTCTCCCATTCCTAACCTCTTGCACACCGAGTATGGCATGACACTTACACTTGCTCCAAGGTCACATAATGCTTTGTTGATTGTAGTGTCGCCAATGGTGCATGGAATAGAGAAACTTCCCGGATCTTTGAGTTTTGGAGGAGAACTCCCTTGTAGAATAGCACTACTCAGTTTGGTAAAGGCAATAGTCTCTAACTTTCGGATGGATTTCTTCTTGGTAAGAATGTCTTTCATGTATTTTGCATAAGCCGGAACATGATTGATCAATTCCGTGAATGGGATTGAGACTTCTAAGTTCTTCACAATTTCCACGAACTTTCCAAGTTGCTCATCAAACTTAGGCTTAGCTTGACGACTTAGGAATGGAACTCTAATCACAATAGGCTCTTTCTCCTTAGCCTTCTCTTCATTCTTCTTCTTTGAAACTTCATTGGTGGTGGGTTCATCTTCCTTAGAGTTCTCCACAACTCTTTGCTTGTCACTAGTATCCACAACATCTTCATCAATTGACCTCTTCGGCCCTTCATATCTTGTACCACTCCTCAAATGGATGGCACTCACCGTTTCATATCTTGGGGGATTACCTTGAGGTGGTAATTGCCCATTTTGTCTTTGAGAGCTATAAGATGCTAATTGAGTCATTTGAGTTTCTAGCATCTTGGTGTGGGCTAATATGTTGTTGATGGTGATATCTTTGGCTTGACTATCTTTTTGCATTTGGGTGAAAAATTCTTGTTGGTTCTTTTGCATTTGGAGGACCGCTTTTTGAACATCAAAGCCTTGGTTATTTGATTGATTGCATGAAGGTTTATTTTGATAACTTTGGCTTTAGTTGTAAAAGGGTCTTTGAGCTTGATTCCTCAGGAGGTGGGGTGTATGTTGGTTGGGGGTTTTGAACATTTTGGCTCTTGTGTGAAAGATTTGGATGAAATTTGGTATTCTCATTATAGTAGTTGGAATAAGGGGTGCCACTCTTGTATGCTTGGAAAGCATTCACTTGTTCATTTGTTCCCCTACATTCACTTTGCTCATGTCCCAAAGTTCCACAACTCTCACATACTCTACTTGGAATTGAGGATGATGCAACCATAGCATTAACATGTTGTTTGGGTGATTTGAAAACTTCATCAAGCTTAGCCATGGCCTTCTCAAACTTTAAATTGATGGTGTCAATATGAGCACTTAGTTGAGCACCCAATTGTGTGATGGAATCTACCTCATGCCTTCCTCCTCTAGTAGCCTTTCGAGGCCTACTATATTGGGAATTATGAACCGTCATCTTTTCGATTTTGGCCCATATTTGATTGTTATCAACTCCGGTAAACATCCCATTGGATCCCATATTGAGAACATTGCGGGAATATTCATATAAACTGTTCCAAAATTGTTGCACAAGGAACCACTCACTAAGCCCATGGTGTTGACAAGAACGACAAGTGTCCTTAAATCTCTCCCATGCTTCACACAATGATTCTTCATCCCTTTGCTTGAACCCGGTGATTTGGGCTCTTAACATATTGGTCTTCTCCGGAGGATAGAATTTATTGTAAAAAGCAAGTGCTAACTTCTTCCATGAATCAATACCAAGAGTAGCCTTGTCTAGACTCTTCAACCATTGCTTTGCGGTACCGATCAAAGAAAAAAGAAACAATACTCATCGGATTTGGTCTTGATTAACTCCGGTTTGAGAAACCGCATCACAATAGTCACAAAAAGTCTTCATATGTGAATGAGGGTCTTCATTAGGCATCCCTCCAAATTGACTTCTCTCAACTAATTGTAAGAATGCGGATTTGGCAATGAAATTACCGGTTATATGTGTAACACCCCCATACTCCAAGTGCCTTACCAGGACCACTCAGGTATAAGGATGCTACCATCTCGGTTACCCGAGGCATGATAATCATAAGACAATGAAGAAACATACTTTATTAAATAAGTTTAAGTGATTACATTACAAAACCAAGCGTAAGCAAAATACAAATTTGTTCTCAAACTATAAACCAACTGAAAGGAACTGTTCTAATAAACACAACGGAAGACTAAAGACTCTGATATGTGATGACTCCATCCCCAGCTAGATCCCACGCGTATCCAAGATATACCTGCCAGGCAACTGCTCACCACCCCCGAATGGATCACCACAGTTTTTAAAAACATTTAAACGGGGTCAGTACTAATCACACAACTTATATATATATCAGATACACAGACAGCTTAACCGTCACACATACACACAATTACTCCAATCCCATCAATCTCAATCACCGATCGTCCTTTGGACCAGCCACGCGAGTGGGGGACCGCAGCCGTTCCCACCTAAGCCCCGCTCATCATACCGAGCGATAACCCTGTCCCATTAATATGCACATCCCCTTCCGTGGCGGGTTCCACGAAGGGCGAAACTAGGGCGTGAAGTCACTCCCGCAAGTGACTCCACTCAGCCGAGAACGCATCTCGAGAACCATCAACAGCAATCACAACCACAAACACAGTACAATCATTATATCAAACAACTAAATACAGCACATCACCAATATCCCATTATGGGACTAATACCGAGTAGGAAATCCCCCGGAAAGCTGTGATCGAGACGGTATCAACGGTGAGTCAAAAAGCCTCTTCTACGAACCCTCCTCCTATCATATAACACATAGAGGCTACACATCACATACTACACACAAAACCCCCAATCTCTAAATTAGGGTTTAACCAAACTTAACAAAACACTATAAAAATTATATTAAAAGCTTACCCTCGACGCAAGGAACTCAACGACACGAAAAACGACAAGAACCGACCGTCTGAACTCCGGGAATTGCTAAGGATGCGATTAGGAAGATGAACTGGTTGCTTTCTCTCTTAAACAGAAATTTAGGTTTTGTAAAAGTGATTTAAAACAATGACGACTATGTTTAAATACCTTAATCGCATAATTAACAAAACCCGAGAAAACCCCCCGTAAAACCGGACACTCGATCGAGTACCCAAGGTACTCGATCGAGTACCCCCTTACTCGATCGAGTACCCCAACTACTCGATCGAGTACCCAACAGGTCAGAAACTATTTTATTTTGCAACTTACCCTTACTCGACAGAGTAAGGCCTACTCGATAGAGTACCCCAAGACTTATAAATACGGAGTATTACAATATGTGGTGGTGTAGGAGTACCATTTGGTAGGTTCTCCTCGGTTGGTACGGAATGTGATGAAAATTTAGGCATTGTGGGTTGATTTTGTGGTGGGTTTTGTATTGGGTTATCCTCTCCTTCTCTTGAAAAAGGGTTGCTGAACTCAATGTTATTTGGTTGAATGTCCACAATCTCACCAATACCTACAACTCCTGAAGTACCTCTAGCAACTCTTCTATTATTGTCGGTTAAGGTCCTTTCAATCTCGAAATCAATAGGTAATAAATTACCTTGTGATCTCCTAGTCATGCAAAATATCAAACAACTTGAAAACAATTAGAACAACCTTGAGGAGATTGACTTCCCCGAGGTAAAGAAAGACACAACTAAAAACAATTAATGAAAATCAAATCAATTTAACAGTCCCC
Organism: Silene latifolia; assembly: GCF_048544455.1. Taxonomy (NCBI): domain Eukaryota; kingdom Viridiplantae; phylum Streptophyta; class Magnoliopsida; order Caryophyllales; family Caryophyllaceae; genus Silene; species Silene latifolia. The sequence continues at coordinate 159,641,895 of NC_133536.1, read as the reverse complement.
GACAACGGCGCCATTTTTGGTGTGGAATCAACTCGTTGTCAAAAGCTACCAACCAAAACAATATTTATAACTTCATAAACTACTCTTAGTAAAGAGGCAAGTAAAGGTCGGATCCCAAGGGACGGGTATTGATGTAGGATTCTCAATTGTAAATAGCTATGTCTTAGGGTGTCACAATTTGGGTTGAGATGATGTGTAATCTAGACTAATCAATAAAATGAAAGTAAAGTAATGAAAACAAAGCAAGCAATTAAAGGGAGTTTATAAACAAATAGGGTTTCATGGGTTCATAGGGCATTCATGGGAGTAGATCATACAAACATGTTCTCAATTAGATCCAAACACTTATTGTTGTGATGGGATCGAGTTAATGTATATCTTACAATCCCTAAGAAGGTTTGAGTCCCGGAGCCGAGTCATCTAGACTGTACAACACCTACAAGTCGACTTAATCCTTCCTATTCAACTCTATGCATGGTCTAATGAGGCTCAAGTTGGTTTATATCTTACAAGACTCATTGAAAAGATCAGGGATGGATAAAAAAATGCAAGGATTCATAGGCTCGCATTTCATCAAACATAACATGTGCATAAGTTGAAATCACAACAAGCAAGCAAATTAATTATGAAAACATATTAGATTAAGCATAGATCAATCCCCATGTTTGTTTCCCCTAATTCCCCATTAACCCTAGCTAAAGAACTACTCACTCATGATCAAGTTTAGCATGCTAATAAGGTTGTCAATCATACTAACAAAGCAAAACATGATGAATAAATGAAAATGATTAACAATAATTAAGCAAGAGTAAAGAGGAATTATACCTATGAAGATGATTCCAAATAATAAAGCAAAGAATAATAGAAGTACTTGATGATTGATGGAAGGTTGTCAATCCTCCAAATAAACCCAAATAATCTTCTAATTACCCAAATAAAGGAAGAACAATAGAGAAATTAAGGAAAGATTAAGATGTAATTAATATTGAGAAATGTATTACAACTAAATTAAGACTAATTTGAGAGTATTAAGATGGGATTAAGAGATTGTTAAGAGATGATTAAGAGGTCATGCTAATCTAGGTAGTACAAAGGGGTATTTATACTAAAGATTAAGTACAAGGATTAGGGTTACTAAGGGCTTTAATGACTATTAAGACCCTAATAAAACTTGAGGAAATGCTACTCCCGAGAGAAATGCGCGGATCCTCCTTGCTAGTCCTGCCACGATCCGCTCGTCTCGTGCTGTGGGACGGGCTGTTCTGTCTTGGGATCCGCTCGGATTAGGGAGGGGACGCTCGGATCTTTGCACTCCAGCCGCTCGTCTTGGGGTCAAGCCGCTCGGATCCTTGCAGTGTGTACGCTCGGATCGTGCTCGGGCCGCTCGGATCCCTAGGCAGAGTCTTTTTCTTCTTTAGCTCCTTATTAACAATCCGCAAGGATCGTGTTGGGGATGCAAGGATCCTTTCATCATTACCCTTTTACTTTATTTATCTACTTAGGCCTCTAGTGTTGGTCTTATTTTTTATGCTTGGTCATTAGATGCGATCCATTTAGCTCAATTTCACCTCATAAATGCAAGGTTAGCAATCCTTTCCTACCAAGGAGACAAAACCTCAAAGAATATGCAAAATGAGAACCTAAAGATAGTAAATGACCCAAATATGTGCTATAAAGCATGAGAACGAGGTTAATTCGGGGACTAAATGTGCTCAAATATGAGTCACATCACATGTACTCTGTATGATGTATGTAATATATCAAAATCAGGTCTTAGTTGTATTCATTACATTATGTTGGTAGTTTTATGATATATTGATGCTAGTGATTTGGAAAGTTTCGTTTTTCTGATTTCGTTATAACTGGTATTATGTTTGAAACTTTTAGTATATCTCACATGAATTTCTACTAATATGTTAAATTTTAATCATTAAACAATAAGATTATTTGGTAGACTTTTGTGAGAACTATGATTTATTGATCTGGAAGTAATAATTACATATTGTAAAAGTTGATCTTCACTCATATTTTTTCAAGACCGTTATAATAATTGGTTTGGACATATCATATAATTTTTGGACCTGGAGTTTCAAAAGATTTATTTTATAAAAATGAGATATATGTCCATAATCCACATTATAACTTTGGCTGAAGTTCAAAGTTTTAAAGGTGTGTAATAATTTAACACCGTCTCATCAGTACAATATATTCATATTGTATGAGTGTAAGTGGCTAGAAGTCCACGTCTATGAGTATATGAACCGCTGTTCAATTTAAAGCGGTCTTTATGAAAGACAAATTTATTTGCGAATTGATTCTTGTTTACCTGAAGTTGAACAGTATGATGAGATATAAAATTTGATCCATTCCTTAAAGTGAATGTGACATCTCATAAACACTCTGTCTATAACAGAGATCGAGAATATGGTGTTATGATAAGCTTAATATTGCGGCGTTAATTGAGCCTAATAATGTGGCATTTGATGAGCCAAATAAAGAAGCCTTAATTGAGCTTAATGATGTGGCCTTATTGAGCCAAATTCCTTCATTGAAAGAAATGAAAATATCTCATGAAAGTGAATATCTCATGCGAAGTCATGTGAGAATATGAGACTCGTATATGCAAGAGTTTGATATGAGAAAAGAAAAAAATGATATACGCACTGAAATTTTGATATTCATACTGTGACCAAAGTTCATAGTGTTTACATATACTAAATTATGACATGGAGTTCATAATGTTTGCATATATTAAAACTGTGACTTGAAGTACATTGTTTATAAATTCTCACATTTCATATAGTGAGTATTATTTTGAGTATCAATATTAAGAATGAACTCGATGTTTATACATGGATGTCTGCAATTTATGCGACAATTTTGAAAAACTCAGAATCATATCAAACCGATTCAAATCATTCCCTGGAGCGAATAAGATATCATGTTTTGAGGATGAAATTATTTTATCTTCCATACAAGTAATGTAGTCCTATAGACACATTACATAATAAATTTGATTAAAGGCCATTATTCTTCGAGAATAATATGGTATTGCTTTACTCATCTAACAAAGTATGAAAACATACCACAAGCAGTGGCTAAGTATGAGGATGTGGATATTTTCATGAGTTATGTGTTTATTTTTAAACACTGGTATTCTCACCAAAAGTGGACATTACTTCACATTTGAAAAACGAGTGATAATGTGACCAACATATAATATATTGTGAAGTAAATGGTTGAAAAATACAACTACTTTGAAAGTTGTTGAATCATCTCTGATCCTTAAAGGGAATAATTGATTCGTAAGTTGAATTGTGATACACTTACATGTATTATTATGTTGTATAACACATTGAAACGTGCATTGTGATAAGCATGCGTATGTCATCATTTTATATGTTGACGATTATAATTGTTGGTCATATAAAAATACTCAAAGAGTAATTTATTCCCTATTGGAATATTGATGAGTCTTGGTTACATATATGAGACACTTATTGTGCCATATGTCAGATGTCACATCATTTATCTGGTCGGATATAAAATTTTAATTTGAGATTTACTGATACAAGTATTGCTATAAGATTAGCATAATTAATATTGTCAACTAAAGTATGGCATGTGATAAGTGAAATTATTGAGATATATCCAATTCTTATTAAAGATTGCCGTGTATTTTTGGCAAACTAAGAAAGTTGACATGAAATGATTCAGATGTGACAAAATAAAGCCATCCGGGTTCTTACTATACCCGTTTTGATAAACCTTTTTTATCTTCAAGAAAAGATAAGTGCTGAAATTCTCTCATGTAGAAATTTTATTAAAGGCAAGAAACTACACTACGATTGAGTATATATGATGTTGGAGATCTAAACTACTCGATATCGAATAAAGAACTTAAATGTTCGTGTATGGATTGACACTATATTGTGTGACTTGTAGTCACATAATGATTTTTCTGAGTAGTTCCTGTGATTAAAATTCACATTCATATTTTTATATAAAATCGTTGATCTCTTAAACTGGGCATTGTGAATCAGCACATTAAAAATCCAACTGCATCACACATTTCTTCCAGAAATATTTTGTTATTGTACAAAGATGCCCATATAAATTCTCACCGATGATATGAGAAATTGAGATCTAAGGTGGTTATGATAAATATTTAGACTATACACTGGTTATAGCATGTATGTGAAAATCTATATAATTCAAACCGTATACCATAGCGTGTATTTGTATCACAAAAACATCTCGTATATTTTGGATCGGCCCTAAAACTCACAAATCAACCCCAATGGCAGAATTTTCATTTCCAGTGACTCTCATATAAGATCATCATATACTATAGGACAGGCCTAATAATAGAAAACAGGCCAATAAAGAGAGGTTAAAAGAAGGAAAAATTACAAATAACCACCACGTATTTGCGTTTTTTACAAATTACCACCACGTATTTGCATTTTTACAAATAACACCCAACCTTCGTCGTATATTCCCCAATCACCACCGTATTTTTACCCCGAGTATCATTTTTCTGCATTTCTGACTTGTTAAGTGACGATTCACGCGAAATTACCAAATGACCCTCACTTACTAGAACACACCCATTACTCCAAATACATTTAATTTTCCCCAATTCAATAACCCTAAATCCCCAAATTCATATCAAACAATTTCCCAATATATTTGCTTCTCATTCTCAATCAAGGCCTCCATTTATCCCTCACCCCGTACTTGTCAACAGTTTATAGAGGCCTATCTATTTTACGGCTAGCAATAGCTGAGTTGGTGATTTCCGTGTTCGTAGAACCATGATTCAACAAGATGCAAGCGTTGATTAATAGAGTGCACATTGGTACTTAAATTTGTTACAATGTGATTTGACCCTTTGAAAAGCATACAACATCACGATGTGATGTTAATATTATTAACATTCATCCCTTAATCAAATCCAAATCCTCAAAGTTGCATAATACAAGATTATTCATAACTAGAATGAGAATGTAACTAGAATATAAGTAATTTTTTTTTTGATAAAAAGAATCTAAGTAGTTGATGACAGATTATATGAACACCGGCCTTATTTATTAAATCAATAGACGAAACTCCAAATTTTCCCGTCTAAACATATTTCCTAAAATAAAGTTTAGTTTTTTTTAGCATATTCTATAAATATGGTACACTATAAAACACATAATCTTTCAAATTTATATATTTATGTCATTTAGTATTTCACATTCTATACAAAATTATCTCCAATCTTTTTATGATATAAAAAGGAATTCTTTTTTTTTTTCTGTTTAAAGAATCATACAAAAAATTTCATTGATTTTTTATGATAAAAAGTTGCGGCTAAAAATATATTATCAATAAAATTTTATAAAATAACACCATTAATTTCTCGGTAATAGGAAAAACTTTCATTGAAATACTCATTTCATGATTAATACGATTTAGACTTTGATTTTTCAAATCAAAATATAACGGACGTAAAAAAAAAGATTAGCTAGTTTATATTTCATAGTTATAATATACTTAAAAAAATAAAACTCTATATATACCGTGCATATATTGCACGGGAGCTAAACTAGTATCAATATCAATTATCAATAAGTATAATACCTATAAGGAAAATATTTTCCATTATCTAATCATGTGAAACCCTTCGATATCCAATGCAAATCTGCATATTTTACAAATCCCCCTACTACTAAAAGATTAAGGAATCTCAAAACATTTTCCTGCCCAAGTGATCTATTAGAATATTTTTCTCGAAACCACTCAACCCGAAAATGACCCGACAAAATATAACTCTAATTGACCCTAAAAGAGTAGAAATGCCTTTTTCTCTCTTAATCATTGACTCGAAAATGACCCGATCCAAAATAACCTGACCCGCTTGACCCGAAACAGACCCGGAATCCGAAATGACCAGGACCGACCCGAGCTAACTCGAAAATTTGAGAAACCCGAAATGGCCCGACCCGTTAACCCGATTTGCAAGGTCTACGGCCATACCCTTAGACCCTTAAAAAAATGGAAAATTCTCACTTGTACTCCTTAGGTATGAGCTAATCCTACTTATACCCCTACTTTCTAGTAAAGCCCACTTATATCCTCCAACTCTCTAATTACACAGCATCTGTGACCATTAAGCTAATTAAATATTACACAGTTAAAGTTGACGTTAAGTCACACATAGTAGTACTTAATAGCCCGACATGTTTGTTTTCCCTCCCACCAACACCATTTCTTCCCTCCAAATTTATCTTCCTTCTTCATCCTTAACATTCATCTTCTACCTTTCTTCCCCACTAATTCATCTTTAACATTTATCTTTTGCCATCGTTCAGATCATTACCCAGTAAGAATTGGTTTTGCTTTGATTTTCATAGTCTTACCTCAAGCTAGTACTGTAACACCCTCGTACACCAAGTGCCTTACCAAGGACCACCCCAGCGTATGAAGGTGTTACAAACTCGGTTGCCCGAGGTAGTAGATCAAATAAACAATGAAAGAACATTTATTAAATAACTTTAAGTCTTTACAACGGTGAACAACGTGGCAACATACAACAGGGATAACTATAAAGACTACTAAGCCAGATTGTCAAAAGACCTCTATTCCGGTAGCGTGCTGACTCGATTTCCTTACAAGCCCGCAAGCAACAAGACCATTGTACCTGACAAACCAGCTGCTCACCATCCCCGAATGGATCACCACAATTTTGAAAACACAACGGGGTCAGTTTACTGTTTAACAAAATAAGATAAGTACGAAAAGACAAACTGCTGATCATCATCCACCTCCAACTCCCAATCACATATCATAACTGACTACACACTAAAGTGTTTAGCCCTGCAAGATTACCCATTGCAACAAATAATCCTCACCGCCAGTAGGGTGACCGCAGCCTATCCCCACCTAAGCCCCTGCTCATCAACGAGCGATAACCATGTCCATTAATGTGCACTCCCGCAAGTGACTCCACTTAGCCGAGGACGCACCTCGCAAACATCATCATCAACCATCACAACACCAACACCAACACCAACTCCAAACAACGATCAACTGATAATAAAATATCAAATCGTACAACAATTACCATATAATCTTATAACAATTACACAGTAAACCGAGTAGGGAAACCCTACCTTATCGATGATCCATGAAAATGCACCCAACAACTAGCCAAGTAAGACTCCGAGAAGAATCCTTAAGACAAGGACCAAAGTCGACAACGATGACAGTCTTACTTAAATACTCCGCATATAAACCAATCCCCTTCCATGGTTAGTGTCTGGGATAGATGAGAGTGTATGGAGAGGTGGGTGATAGGTGAGAGAGAAATAAATATTAGGATTAGAGAGAGATGGAGAGAAAGAGAGAACCGTCAAAAATGAATTAAGTACGAACTTGCGTTTTATAGTAACGCGTCAATAGCGGCTATACTCAGTCGAGTACTCTCATACTCGGCCGAGTAAGCTCTACTCGGTCGAGTGTTATCACCACTCGGACGAGTAGCCCCTACTAGGTTGAGTAAACAATTACATGAGTTTTTTATCCTCTCACCTATCCCCTCCTAAGGTCTTTTGTAACACCCCCATACACCAAGTGCCTTACCAGGACCACCTAATGCATGAGAATGCTACCATCTCGGTTACCCGAGGAAATGTATATCAAATTGACCATAAAAGAACATACTTTAGATAATTAAGTTTAACGATTACGTAACCAAAACTGTAAAGTAAAATAAAACTGTTCTCAAAACTGTAAATCAACTAAGTGGAACTGCCTTATCAAACACAGTGGATGACTAAAGACTCTGATATGTGATGACTCCATCCCCAGCTAGATCCCGCGCGCATCCAAGATATACCTGCTAAACAGTTGCTCACCACCCCCGAATGGATCACCATAGTTTTCAAAACATTTAAACGTGGTCAGTTACTGATTACACAAAACACAATACAAAAGATATAACACACACAGGTTCCCCAAACTCAGTCACAACTCCACACACCTGACTATACACTAAAGTGTGTAGTCCTGCCAAAAAACCCATCGCAACAGGTATTCCTCGCCGGCAGTGGGGGACCGCAGCCGTTTTCACCTAAGCCCCGCTCATCTCATCCGAGCGATAACCCATGTTCCTTAATGTGCACATATCATCTGTAGCGGGTTCCACAGAGGGCGAATCAAGGGCGTGAAGCCACTCCCGCAAGTGACTTCACTCAGCCGGGGACGCACCTCGAGAACCACAGACAAACAATCATAACCAACCACATTATACATCAACTATTACCAATTACCAATTCCAATACAATATGAATCAACAACATTAAACAACCATCAACAACAACTATGTAATCAATAACCGAGTAGGGAAACCCTACCTGGAAAGACAAACATCAAGATCGTCACAATCAGCAAATCAAAACCGTTCTTCAACGCAATCACCTCCTATAATCACACAATCATACGATTACCATCTAACAACCACAGACACTCCCAAAACCCCCAAAATACCCGTAAAAAGTAACTTACTCGATCGAGTAAGTAACTTACTCGATTGACTGACACACTTACTCGATCGAATACCCATCAGCAGAACACTGTTTCGTAAACCAAACATACTTACTCGACAGAGTAAGCCCCACTCGATAGAGTACCCAAAGACATAGAAAACCGTAGTATTACGTCTTCCCTCCTTAAAACGAACTTCGTCCCCGAAGTTCAAACCCCAACCTATAAAACATGAACTCTTAACACCAACTCCACCAACTATGCATACCTCCACAACATGGCTCACGATATCGTATCCACCATATTATAGTCTATCGTCATTAACTCCATACACTACCGAATACCATCCACAAACGCCGCTAGCTCCGTCTCACTAACATATTACCCACTAAAAAATCCAATATCAAGACACTCATAAACATCAAACGGAATGTTACATTCTACCACCTTTAAAAGGAACTTCGTCCTCGAAGTTTACTCACACTCATAAATATCATCTTCCAACTGTCAACACTATCGAACTCGTAAACATCATCATCCAACTGTCAACACTATTGAAGTATTCTCCCATTCCTAAACCTCGCACTACTACAAGCACGGCCATGACCTTTAATAATATCAATCATAACACAAATCCATCCTTTATTCTACGCCAAGGCTCAAACTTCCATTTATACCGCAACATGTACAACCATAAAGCTCTCTTTGTCGCATCCTATTCCTCTTAAGATAAGTGTTACGTCCTCGTAACCCACTAATACTAAATCCTTTGCTATACTTCCCAAAATCCTCATCACCATCGCATGTCAACAATAACCGACTATAACCTCAACACCTACAACCATTTCTATATCCAGGTTTCTCTTCCTCTAACAGTCCACATTCCTCAATTCATTCGGACTCCATCTAATCTATACCATAAAATCCTCAGCAAAATCACAACACCAACTCCTCAACATACTCCTCTATACATGCGTTTATCTCCATAATCATAATTCAGGATCCATAATTGTTACACACTCTCACTATATCCTCAAGCTCTCCCTTTTGTTACCACAACTCATCCACAACTTATCATGATACGAATTTCCAACACCCTATACTCACTGTCCCAATAAAAGATTATGAACCACCTGCAGCTTCCAGATCAGTACAACATATGTTCCAAAAATCATTTGCCATTACTATGTCAACCAATGCCTCCTCTAAAAGAAGATCACAAGTACTCTAACAACCTCTCGCAACTGTGTCCCATCAATAGGATATCACTATACCATGACAACAACGGAAACATACACAACTCTCTTCCATATCATACTCTACCCTCACCCCCAAGCTGAAACTGGTAAGAAATATCAATAAACAAAACAACCGTCTATCTGTCCAAACCGAAACTCGCAGGAAACAGCAGTAAACAAAACAACAATCTATGTATAACCGGTATGTACTTTCAAAAACTCGTATCATAATCATCCCTCCTACTCCACCACAATCGATGACGTCATCGCAATACCGCCACCAACATCCGCACCGCAGCGCAAAAATACCCGCATCATAACACGAAGTATCGTGCCCTGATCACCACCCGAGGCACAACAACCACATCGATAGTCATCGCAACCTACACAATCCCATAAACACTGACTCAGTATAACTTCTTGGACAAGAAAACTTACTCAAAACCGCTTTACTAGATCACAACGCAACATATTACACGGAATAAACAGATAAGAACTTCATAAATATCATCCATACCACTTCACGGGATAAACATATATCATGAATATACAAGCAAGTATAACTAGCCATGCCAGATCACCCAACCTATCACTTTTTATAATCATTCCATTAGGTTACCGTACCCAACATCTATTACAGAACATTCATATAATAACTTTGTAACTATCACACCATACCACTTCTCGTGAGGTCAGAACCTCACACAAACATTTATACACACCATAGACCCGTAATCACATCAAACTAGTCAATCCTGATCACGTAAGTTACCACCTGATAAAGGTTACCTCTTGCCCGAGCTTAACTCGTATGCCCCTCATAACACATTCTCCGGTTCGCATAACCATCATCTCTTGCCAAATGTAACCATATCATTAATACTCAACTACTAGCAACCGCCTCCTATAACTACATCTTATACTCTCACATAACCATACATATCAATCCGGCCTTTACAAAACCAACCTTTTTAAGATGACTATCATTCCTATTAATCATCACCCTTAACCTCTAGTGATAACACCACACCACCACCACCACTGTTCATATATCAAACCTCTTATACTCACCTCTAAATGTCACGGTTTCTTTACTATCTTCGGTTAACATCCCAAATAACGAACATCAAGTCCATCAACAAAATTTACCTGAACATTCATCCCAATTTTGTCTTTAGTTGTATCGCCACCTAACTCACCACCAAAATCTCATATCGTTCAAATACTCTACCAACTTTTACTCCCCTTAATTCCTCGAATCTCATGGCTAACATGTTGTCCTGAAACTCTTATGTAACTATTAACTCACACCCTCTCATGATGCTATCACACATTTCCATGATTCCTTACTTTCATGTTCCTTAACTCTGGTTGACATTTTCTCAGCTTACTTTCACCCTTCTCTTCTCTTTACACTCAATAATACCAATTATTAACTCATCTCCTTACTCTTGTACCTAACTCTCTAGTAATCCGGTTACCTTTTCGTTGCTCCAAAACTCAAATTCCATTAATTTATATCGGTAAATTCTCACTCTTTCTTACCATGGGTCCTCTCTCATTATTCTACTCACTCACACTTACCACTAATCAATCCACAAATCAACGTTTATTGTTTAACAACCGCCTCTAGAAACCAAAACTCATTTCATACCGTTAACTGCCCAAGGAAATTACATACTAGGCTCACCTCTTGATAATCCAAATTCCTAAACTAAATCTCTATCTACAAATCCACATCGCGACATAACTCAATCTAAGCTCTTTATACACCATTCTTTTCCATCTATCTACAACGACCTTTCCATTACATATATTCTTAACCAACACAATCCTAACCATCTCCCTCCATAATTCCTTACACATCTTAAGTTACCGCCATTTGCATCCCTCATTTCAATCTTTTCATTCGCACGTTCCATAAACTTACATCTCCTCCTTACCCCTATTCACTTAATTTTACATTACTCAAACTCGCGATTATATTACCCATCACATCTCACAAAATATGCTCCTTGCTTCTATAAACTCATCAATCTTCCCTTTCCTTTTCCACTATCCCTCACAACCACAAATAACTCATATCCTCCCCACCAAACTCATACCCATCACAAGGTGTTACTCATTACATCATAAGATCTGATAACTTACACATCAGAACCAACACATACGTAAAACAATGCATAAAGAAGCAAAAGAATACCTTTGGATTAAACATGATATGCGACGAGGTAAAAAGATAAGCATATGACCAAAAACAAGGGTCACTAGATCGAGTGCAGCCTACTCGGTCGAGTAGGTGAGGTCAGAAGCACGTACAACAAATTATCAAGGCTACTCGATCAAGTAAGGGGTACTCGATCGAGTAACAAGAGGTGCACTCGATCGAGTAAGGGCTACTCTATCGAGTACCCTACGCATTTCTCAGCACTGTCCAATGTTTGTAAAACGGCCATATCTCACTCGTTTCTTGGTCATTTTAGGCATGTGACCTATCTTTAGAATCGTAAAAGAACAAGCTATCACCTCCAATTGGAATCACATCAAAATCAGATATACATATAAAGTTATAGCAGTTTAAAGACAACCACTCTATAATCGGACAACATAACTACTTGAGTTTTACTTCCAAACAACTTAAACAACAACAAGGTAAATAAAACAACTCAATACTCATAAAACCACTATCCATAACCACATGTTACTATCTATAAAAGCCAAACAACAACATCCATCATGCACATATATTATTCAACTTATCAACCATGTAGTACCCGCATGCTTTAACTTTATAACTTTTCATAAAACAAAACATACTTGTACATTACAACTCCTATTCCCATGTTACTAATACAACAATATTACAACTCCACTTCGTCACCTAAACATATTATTAATCACGAAATTCATATTCTCATGCAATTGTCACTCCATCTTTTCCAATCAATTCGTCCATTTCAACCTCATTCTTCATCCAACATGTGCATATGAAACAACAGTAAACAAGTATATAACTTTATTATATAACTTTACGCAAACAAAATCATTTATAATCATATCACATCCCCTAATCTCATGTTATTAATATTGCCACATTATAAATCAGTTCCACCTACAACATGATCATCCACAACATATTACTATATACATCTTCTTCACCTTTTTCCACCATATTCACCAATCCACCACAATCATTCATCCAACATTGCTATACAACATATCATCCAACATACACAATAGAACAATAGTAAACACATAGCGATCCCATGACACCCCCTAGTGACCGGTTCAAACTTGTAGGGCGAGATCGCGACCTTAGGACGTCTCTCAAACCTTTGCATTAGCTCCTTACAACTCCTACCCGGGTTCATTTTGTTTTGACTCTCTAGATTCATTGGGTTCATTAGTTACAGGTTCCAAAATCATCGCTCTGATACAACTTTGTAACACCCTCATACACCAAGTGCCTTACCAGGACCACCTAATGCATGAGAATGCTACCATCTCGATTACCCGAGGCAATGTATATCAAATTGACCATAAAATAACATACTTTAGATAATTAAGTATAACGATTACATAACCAAAGTTGTAAAGTAAAATACAACTGTTCTCAAAACTGTAAACCAACTAAGTGGAACTGCCTTATCAAACACAGCGGAAGACTAAAGACTCTGATATGTGATGACTCCATTCCCAGCTACATCCTGCGCGCATCCAAGATATACCTGCTAAACAACTGCTCACCACCCCCGAATGGATCACCACAGTTTTCAAAACATTTAAACGGAGTCAGTTACTGATTACACAAAACACAATACAAAAGATACAACACACACAGGTTCCCCAAACTCCGTCACAACTCCACACACCTGACTACACACTAAAGTGTGTAGTCCTGCCAGAATACCCATCGCAACAGGTATTCCTTGCCGCCAGTGGGGGACCGCAGTCGTTCCCACCTAAGCCCCGCTCATCTCATCCAAGCGATAACCCATGTTCCTTAATGTGCACATCCCCTCTGTGGCGGGTTCCACAGAGGGCGGATCAAGGTCGTGAAGCCACACCCGCAAGTGACTCCACTCAGCCGAGGACGCACCTCGAGCACCAAAGATAAACAATCACAACCAACCACATTATACAACAACAATTACCAATTACCAATTCCAATACGATATGAATCAAGAACATTAAACAACCATCAACAACAACCATGTAATCAATAACCGAGTAGGAAAATCCTACCTAGAAAGGTAAACACCAAGATCATCGCAATCAGCTAATCAAAACCGTTCTTCAACACAATCACCTCCTATAATCACACAATCATACGATTACCATCTAACAACCACAGATACTCCTAAAACCCCAAAATATCCAATTAGGGTTTCAACTAAAATCATTGAAACGATATAAAAATCATATTAAAGGCTTACCCACGATGCGACGGTTGCAACGACGTAAAGAACTCAACGATCCGACGACTCTAACCCTTAGGATTTGATAGCAATGTGAGAAGGGAAATCTACGTAACTTATGTTCTCTTGTGAAAAGTTAAGAATTAAGTAAAAGTGAAGAAGAAATGACGAAATATGTTTTTATAACCTTCTCGCGTTGCTATCAAAACCCGGCAAATAACCAGTAAAAAGTAACTTACTCGATCGAGTAAGTAACTTACTCGATCGAGTGACACACTTACTCGATCGAGTACCCATCAGCAGAACACTGTTTCGTAAACCAAACATACTTACTCGACAGAGTAACCCCCCACTCGATAGAGTACCCAAAGATATAGAAAACCGTAGTATTACGTCTTCCCTCCTTAAAACGAACTCCGTCCCCGAAGTTCAAACCCCAACCTATAAAACATGATCTCTTAACACCAATTATGCCTACCTCCACAACATGGCTCACGATATCGTATCCACTATATTATAGTCTCTCGTCATTAACTCCATACACTATCGAATACCATCCACAAACGCCGCTAGCTCTGTCTCACTAACATATTACCCACTAGAAAATCCAATATCAAGACACTCATAAACATCAAACGGAATGTTACATCTTCCATGGTCAAAAGGTCGATCAAAGGGTCCTTAAACAGGGCAGGTATTACAGTCTTCCTCCCTCTTAAAAGGAACTTCGTCCTCGAAGTTCAACCCATACTTCTCAAATGCAACGACAACACACCCAACAAAAGAGCTATCGTTTCACAATGAGGAACGCCACTCCAAAGTTTGGGATACATAAATCACACAAGATTCCGATAACTACAAAGTGTCACCACTACCCAATTATAGCATCAGTTACATAAATTAAGTTCGTGATAACTCGTAGTATGAAAGTTAAATGAATGAAGATAACATAGAAGGAAAAGGTGAGGCAGAACTTTAGTCAACTCGTTAGAACTTTTAGAACTTTTATATCGCGATGTTATCTACCCCTCTAAAAAGAAACTTCGTCCCCGAAGTTCATTCTACCCATTCACCAATGTCAACGGAAAGCAAGATAACAACAATTATGAAACATATATTCTAGTACAAAGTAAACACGGCTCCTCCACACGTATGTAAATAACCACCTTATGTATGCAAATCAAGGAGACAAGACACACAACATAATTAGAGAATTGCAAGGAGTATGAAGATGCCTTTGTCCTTGATCAACTTTGACTACCGCTAATACCCACAATCACATCTCATATCACTATCCCGTCGCACTTCAGACTCATCCATATGTCGCGATCATATATACAAGGTACATCACAATAAAGTCCGGAGATATTAGTAAAGTATTGAAGCATACACGGAACAAAAGAGTTACCCACGTAAGTTTATAACAATTTCCAATAATGAAGAGTGTATTATCCGTGTGCTTAGCCGAGTATACTAGTGTACTCGGTCGAGTAAGCGATACTCGGCCAAATATGTCATTATACTCGGTCGAGTTTTCCAGGTCAGAAAACAATTTTCGACACCAAACACTAATTCATTAAGGATCACCTGCAACCATCATTATACTCCATCGCCGACTAAAAGTTTTGGTCTAAAGATCTCAAACATAGTACGTGAAAGCAAGTAGCGGCCTTATGGCCAGTTACAATGATCCAAAAGAAAATAGTACGATAATAGAACAACAAGTATCCAACCACAAACCGAAAACAAATCCAGAAATAC
The DNA here is from genome assembly GCF_048544455.1 of Silene latifolia. Lineage (NCBI taxonomy): Eukaryota > Viridiplantae > Streptophyta > Magnoliopsida > Caryophyllales > Caryophyllaceae > Silene > Silene latifolia. Next base: position 159,625,946 of record NC_133536.1, on the reverse strand, counting down.
AACGGAAATCACATATCCGGACCCTCCTCCATCTCCTCACTACCACCTGTGCCGAATGTACCTGCTCCTTGAAAAGCTCCAGCTGAGTAGCCTCCACCGCCTAGCTGACTGCCATAGTTGGCTCCCCACGGTCCCGCGAGGCAGCCAAACTTTGTCTCCTCTGGTGGCCTCCAAAAGCTAGGGTCAACTCCGTAACTATGGAAGACTCCCGTGTCCACTCCGGGTCCTCTCCACCAAACCGGTTGTGCCAACCCTGTCCCTATACCCTGGTTGAGGGTCATCTCATGCATGTTCCAGAGCACCAAGGTAGTGGAGATCCGCTCAGTCAGGGACGGTGGGGTAGGGCGAGTACTGCGATGGGTAGATGCTCGGTGTGGACTAAGAAGGCTCAGTCTCAACCTCGTCCTCCCTAGATGCTCTCCCTCTATGGCGCTCACGAGGTGGGGGAGGAACCGGCTGTTTCTATGTCACTGTGGTAGGCTCGGGTAGGTCTAGGAGGATGGTGGAATCAATCAAGTAAAACTAAGGCTCGGGTCTAGGCTCACCACTCCCCTGGTCATACACAGCCAAATGATCAATCACGGGTAGGTGCTCAGGATCAGGGAGCACCATCCACAGGGATCCTCTCACTCCTCTCCAAGCATATGACCCATCCTCTAACTTCCTAAGCCATCTGATATAACACCAATACTTCGCATCCATCATAGGGACGGCCTCAAACAACTCAGTACCCGATGGAGATGGAGCCTCAAAGTCAGTCAGTCTCTGAGCTAAATGGGTCACTATGGCCCCACATGAAATGTGATAGTTCACAGACTGTGCCATAAGGTCCAAACTAGATCATACAACTCCAGGAGCACTATAGTAGAAAGGCTTCCCCCAACGAAGGTTAAGGTAAGACATCAACAACATGACCTAATGAGAATTCAGCTTACTCACATCCTCCCTCGCGAACAAAAGGCAGGTCATCATCCTAAGAAACATACAGAGGGACACATGCTGAACATCATTGATCAGCATGGCACTCGCACTAGGAACAGGTCAGCCAGTCAGGTAAGGTAGGTAGTGGGGTGCTCCACTATTCTTTGTCACATCACTAATATATCCCTCCTCTTCCGCCTCTAGGACCAGGTAGTCGGCAAACTCATCAAGGGTCAACTCATGATCCTCGTTCATAAGACGTAAAGAAACGGTCTTCCCTTTCACATCATACACAAAGGAACTCAAGAATTCCAAGGTCAAATATGGGTAGGACTTCTTACGTAGATGGTAAAGCCCCTTCATCCCCAAAATCTCAAAGATGTGAACTATATCCCCTTTAACCCCCAAAGTCTCCAAGATGTCGGGGTTCACTCATCGGGTCGGTCTCATGGTCAGACTCATCAAGGCAACAAAAGCATTACGCTGCTTATAGTCAGAGAAGATTACCGATGGATATTCTTCCACCGGAGGAACAACGAGTTCTTGGCTAGATTGACCCATTTCCATTTGAACATTGGCACGAGTCCGCTTCTTAGCTGGGGCTTTTGCTTTCAGCATGCTGCAAAAAGATGAATTTTAACAAGGATATTTCCAAAAAATTTGCCATAGTATGGACTGTTTTTCAAATCATACACTTTTAAGACGGTTTTTTTTCTTGCAAAACACAAATCATACTGCCCCAGAGAAGCATTTTTTTATCATCAAATAATACTTTAAGGAACATCCTAAGACAATCTAAGGGACCAAAAAAATCAATATTAGAGCAAACACTAGAAAAGTTTTTGTAACATAAGATGAGCAATTTCAAGCATAAATTCGTTTTAGGGAATACATAGACGATGTTTAAGAGCAATTAGAGCCTAAAATATCAAAATAGAAGCATCAAATCTGGATTATAAAAGCTAAATATTCGAAATTTTGAACAATTGCTACCATAAATTGATGATAAGTTGAAGGAATTGATTGAATACTTTACCTTGATTGATGTTTTGAGCAAACAAGAATGGAAATCCACAAGCAATTACCACCAATAATCACCCAAGCGTCTTGAGAGAGGAAGAGTTTTGAAGGTTTATGAGGAAAAGAAGAAGGTATGAGCCGAAAATAAGATGGAAAAGAGGAGTTATAGGGGTTTTAGAATGAACCGAGTTGTGCCGCGATAACCGGGTACTCGGTCGAGTATCGGGTTTACTCGGCCGAGTATGGCTTACTTGGTCGAGTGCTTGGTCTGCTCGGTTGAGTATCTAGAGATCAGTAGCACATACAATCTGTCATTCTGGGCACTCGGTAGAGTACCTCTTCACTCGGTCGAGTGCGGCCTACTCGATCAAGTATATACTCTACTCGGCCGAATTCAACAGAACAGGAACGAAGTTTTAGATTTCAAAAGTTTTTTCCTGCAAAACAAATAACGACGTTCGAAGTTCCACATAATTGAACTTGTCACCGTTAGGCCCTAATTCTATCACAACAAAGCACACCACGAATATCGAACGTTATTAAGTTATTTTCGAGTAATACAGGTTTATTGCACAAAACCGTAGTAAACCATTCATGTCACAACTAATGCATACGACTAATCTTGACTACACAATAGACGATATTGAGCTATAAACTCTCATCAACATACCTTATCATGCAATTCTATACACATTCGACACTTCATTATTCCCATGGAAATCACGTACAATACATTTCATACACGAGGCCTATCATGCTCAACTACAAAATTTTCTTGGCACATATCATCATACTCAAGTTATGCCATCCTCCTTATCATTTCATCCAACAACTCACAAAATTCACCATTCTCAAATACTACACCCATAGTGTTAATGTAACACCCCCGTACTCCAAGTGCCTTACCAGGACCACTCAGGTATAAAGATGCCACCATCTCGGTTCCCCGAGGCAATGATAATCATAAGACAATAACGAAACATACTTAAAAGTATATAATGTTTAAAGTGATTACATAGCAATTCTAAACTGATAAAAGAAATACAAGATTCTCAGACGGTCTACTGCTAAAATTATCAAAGCTATAAAACATCGTCTGACACAGCGGAAGACTTCTAACTGCCACGTGATGACTCATCCCAGCTATCCCATACGCGTCATATCATACTGCTCAATAATGCTCACCACCCCGAATGGATCACCACGAGTTTTTAAAACATTTAAACGGGTCGAGTACTAATCACACAATTCAATATATATCAACAATAAGATAAATAGACAGTTTAACCGTCACACACACAACCACACCAATTCCAACAATCTCAATCACCGATCGTCCACTTTGGACCACCCGCGATGGGGGACCGGCCGTACCCACCAAATCCCCGCTCCTCATAATGAGCGATAACCCTGTCCATTAATGTGCACATCCCTTCTGTGGCGGGTTCCACAGAAGGCGAAACTAGGGCTTGAAGCCACTCCCGCAAGTGACCTCACTCAGCCGAGGCCACACCTCGCGAACCATAGACAACGATCAAAATCACAATCACAATTACAATACAATTACTATATCAAACAACCAATCACAACACATCAACAATCATCCCATTATGGGACTAATACTGAGTAGGAAATCCTACCTGGAACAGTAACACAATCAGACGGTCTCAACAGCTGTATAAAAAAGCCTCTTCTACAAATCCTTCTCCTATCATACATACACATAATCACTACCAATCATTATCTACAACAAAACCCCCAATCCCAACATTAGGGTTTAACGAAACTTGACGAAATACTATAAAATTGGTATGTAGATCTTACCCTCGACGCAAGGATCACAAAGGTATAAAGAACGATGGAATCCAGGCCTCTCAAGCTCCGGATTTGTCAACAACACGAATGAATGCGAAGAACGTAACTTGAATCTCCCTTTAATGTTATTAGGTTTGTAAAAGTGTATTATGAAAGTGACGGAAAGATTTATATATTAATCCGTGTTATTAACAAAACCCGTCGAATTATCACCCGCTAACCGAGCTACTCGATCGAGTAGCTAAGGTACTCGATCGAGTGCCCCCTTACTCGATCGAGTATCCTAGTTACTCGATCGAGTACCCAACAGGTCAGAAACTATTTTAAAACGCAACTCACCCTTACTCGACAGAGTAAGGCCTACTCGATAGAGTACCCAAAGACTCATAAATACGGAGTATTACAGTCTTCCCTCCTTAAAAAGAACTTCGTCCCCGAAGTTCAACCCATACATAAAAACAAACATACTAACTCGGTCAAGACGCAACAAAGCTACTAAGAACTCAAAACAAAACCCCAACTTACGAAACATGAAACCATGAACTCTTAACACCAACTCTACCAACTATTCCTACCTCCACACCTCGCTCACGATGTCGCATCAACTACATCGAAACTCTCCGACACTAACTCCATACATAACCAACTACATAAACATCAAACGGAATGTTACATTCTACCACCCTTAAAAGGAACTTCGTCCTCGAAGTTTACTCACACTCATAACCTCATCATCCAACTGTCAACACTATCGAAGTATTCTCGCATTCCTAACATCGAACTACTACAAGCACGTCCATGACCTTTTAACACTATCAACCACAACATATACAAATCCATATCTTATGCTACACCAACACTCTACTTCCAAATATACTACCATATGTACAACCATCAAAATCTCTTTTATCGCATCCTATTCCTCTTAAGATAAATGTTACGTCCTCGTAACTCACTAATACTAAATCCTAGATATATCTTTTCATTATCCTCATCACCACCGCATGTCAAAGATAACCACCTAGAACCTAAACACTCGCCATGCACATATCCAAGGCTCTCTTACTTAAACAACTCTCATACTTCACTTCACTCGTCACACCACCTAACCTATACCACAAAATCCTTAACTTAATCCAAAACTTCACTTGTTCCCTATTACCGCAATATGACACACCTCTCTATATAAACTACATAAAACTCTTATCGTCAAAAGCATAACTCACGATCCACACTTGTTACGTACACTCACACTAGATCCTCAAGTTCTTTTCTTTATTACCGCAAAACTCATACAAAACTTAACATGACACTAATTCCCGACACCCTATACTCACTGTCCCAAAATCTGATTATGAACCACCTGCAACATCCAGATCAATACAACACATGTTCCACCGATCACTTACCATGACTATGTCTAAAGCCTCATCTTAAAACAAGATCAAAAAAATCTTGTAACAACTTCGACGATGTGTCCCATCAACAGAATGTCACTATACCATGACAACAACGAAAACATATACAACTCTCTTCATATCATACTCTACTCTCATACCAAAACTGAACTGGTAAGAAACATCAATAAACAAGACAACTGTCTATCTGCACCAACTAAAACTCGCAGGGAGCAACATCAAACAAAACAACAATCTATGTATAATTGGTATGTACTTTCGAAACTCGAATCATAAACATCCCGCCTACTCCTCCACATCCGGTGACGGCATCACAACACCGCCACCAATAGCCACACCGCAGTGCGAAAATACCCGCATCACAACACTAAATATCGTGCCCGGATCACCACCCGAGGCACCACAACCACATCGATAGTCATCACAACTTACACAATCCCATAAGTACTGGCTTAACATAACTTCTCGAACAAGAAAAACTTACTCAAATCCACTTTACTAAATCACAAGCAACATATTATATGAATTAAACAGATAATAACCTCGTGAATATTATCCTCTTACCATATCACAGTTTGACATGTATCATGAATACATACAAGTATAGCCAGTCATGCCAGATCACTCAAATTATTACCTTTTTGAATATCATTCAATTAGATTAGCTTACTCAACATGCATTACGGAACATTCAAATAACAACTTTATGATAATCACACCATACCACGTCTTGTGAGGTCAAAACCTCACACAAACATTTATATATCACAGACCCGTAATCACATCCAACCAGTCAATCCTGATCACGTAAGTTACCACCAGATAAAAGTTACCTCTCACCCGAGCTTAATCCGTATGCCCCTCATAACACATTCTCTCATTCGCATAACCATCACCTCATGCCAAATATAACCATACCATTAATACTCAACTACTAACAACCGCCTCATATAACCACATCCTATGCTCTCTCTCACAACCATACATATCAATCTGGTCTCTACAAAATCAACCTCTTTAGGATTGCTACCTTTCTAATATATCATCACCCTTAACCACTAGTCACAAATCATAACACTACCCTTTGTCCAGGACATCAAACCTCTTACACCCATCTCTAAACATCACGATTTCTTTCCTATCATTGGTTAACATCCCAAACAACGAACATCAAACCCATCAACAAAATTACCTCAACATTCTTTCCAATACTATCCTTAATTGTATCATCATCTAACTCTCCACCAAAAATCTCGTATCGTGCAAATACTCCACCAACTTCATACTCCCTTAATTCCTCTAAACTCATGATTAATCATGTTGTCCGACATTCGTATATAACCATTAACTTACTTACTCTTAACAGTATCATACATCTCGACGATTCCTTACTTTTATGTCACATAACTCCGGTGAACATTTTTCTCAACTTACTTTTATCCTTCTTTTCTCTTTATACTCAACAATACCATCTAATAGTTCAACTCCTTATTACTTCTATCTAATTCTTTAGTGCTCCGGTTACCTTCTCATTTCGCCAAAGCTCAAATCCCATTATTTCATGTCGATATCATCTCACTCTTTCTTACCATGGATCTTCTCTTATTATGTTATCGCTCACACTTTTCACTAACCTATCCATAAAATCAACGTTCACTGTTTAAACAACTTTATTTCATGTCGTTAAATGCCCAAAGAAATCACACGTAGTTTCACCTCTTAATAAACCAAATCTCCCAAACTCACTGTCTACAAATCCACCTCGCAACATGTCTCCATAAAGTTCACTATATACCACTCTTCTCAACTCCTTTAAAACGAACTTTCACTACATATATTCTTGACCCACACGACTCCTAACCATCTCACTCCATAATTCTTTACACATCTCAAGTTGCCACTATCCAAACCTTCCTTTCAATCTTTTCATTCTCACGTTCCTTAGACCCACATCATCCCTTACCCACTTTCACTTACTTTCACATCACTCAATTTCGCGAATAAATCACTCACCACGTCTCACCAAAACTTGCACCATGCCTCAATCAACTCATCAATATTCTTTTTCTTTTTCCACTTCTCAGCACAACCACATATAGCTCATCTCCTTCCACCAAACTCATACTCACCATAAGGTGCCACTCACCACCCCATAAGATTGGGTAACTTACGTATCAAGACCAACTTACATGTAAAACAATGCATAAAGAAGTAAAATAACAACTTTGAATTAAACATAATATGCAACGAATGTCAAAAGATAAGCATATGACCCAAAACAGAGGTCACTAGATCGAGTACCGGCCACTCGATCGAGTAAGTGACTTACTCGATCGAGTAGGTGAAGATCAGAAGCACGTAAAACAAATCACCAGGGCTACTCGATCGAGTAACTAACGTACTCGATCGAGTGACCCTTACTCGATCGAGTACCAAGGATACTCGATCGAGTACCCCAATTCTCAGCACTGTCCAGTTTTCGTAAAACAGTCATAACTCACTCATTTCTTGGTCGTTTTGGGCGTGTGACCTATCGTTAGAATCTTAAAAGGACAAGCTATCACCTCCAATTGGAATCACATCAAAATAATTTATGAATCTCAAGTTATAACAGTTTAAAGACAACCTCTTTATAAACGAAAAACACAACTATTGATTTTTACTTCCCAAACGACTTAAACAACAACAAGGTAGACAAAACGACTCAGTACACATAAAACCAGTATTACTAATCTCATGTTACCATCTTCAAAAATCAAGCAACAACATCCATCATGCACATATATTATTTAACTCATTAGTCATGTACTAACCGCATACTTTAAATTTTATAACTTTTCGTAACACAACATTCACATACATTACAATTCCTATTTCCATGTTACTAATACAACAACATTACAAATACACTTCGTGACCTAAACATATTCATAATCACAAAATTCATATTCTCATGCAATTGCTACTCCATCTTTTCCAATCAATTCATCCATTTCCAACACATTACTCATCATTCTCATACACTTTTCTAACAATTCCAACCAACATTGTAAGCCAACTATCATGCAACATGCTTTCAATCAACAACATACGAAATCACATTATCACCATCTTTTCTACACATTCCTCATTCTCCACATACATACATCCACCGATTCATGCCACACATCACCATATAGGTACACAATTCACAAGATAAACACATAGCGATCCCGACTCATATCCCATGGTGACCGCTTCAAAATTGTAGGGCGAGTTCGCGACTTTAGGACGTCTCCCAAGCCTTTGCATTAGCTCCTACAACCTTTACCCCGGGTTCATTTTAATTGACTCCTATATTCATTAAATTTATTGGTTACGGGTTTCGGGATCATCGCTCGATACCATTTGTAACACCCCATACTCCAAGTGCCTTACCAGGACCACTCGGTATAAAGATGTCACCATCTCGGTTCCCGAGGCAATGATAATCATAAGACAATAACGAAACATACTTAAAAGTATATAATGTTTAAAGTGATTACATAGCAATTCTAAATCGATAAAAGAAATACAAGATTCTCGGACGGTCTCTTTGCTAAAACTATCAAAGCTATAAAACATCGTCGACACAAGCGGAAGACTTCTAAGCGCCACGTGATGACTCATCCCGGCTATCCCATACACGTCATATCATACCGCTCAATAATCGCTCACCACCCCGAATGGATCACCACAGTTTTTAAAACATTTAAACGGGGTCAGTACTAATCACACAATTCAATATATATCAACAATAAGATAAGATAAAGTTTAGTTTAACCGTCACACACACAACCACACCAATTCCAACAATCTCAATCACCGATGTCCTTTGGACTACCCGCCGATGGGGGACCGCAGCCGTACCCACCAAATCTCCGCTCCTCATAATGAGCGATAACCCTGTCCATTAATGTGCACATCCCTTCTGTGGCGGGTTCCACAGAAGGCGAAACTAGGGCGTGAAGCCACTCCCGCAAGTGACCTCACTCAGCCGAGGCCACACCTCGCGAACCATAGACAACGATCACGATCACAATCACAATCACAATTACAATACAATTACTATATCAAACAACCAATCACAACACATCAACAATCATCCCATTATGGGACTAATACTGAGTAGGAAATCCTACCGGAACAAAGAACACAATCGACGGTCTCAACAATTTGTATAAAAAAGCCTCTTCTACAAATCCTTCTCCTATCATACATACACATAATCACTACCAATCATTATCTACAACAAAACCCCCAATCCCAAAATTAGGGTTTAACGAAACTTGACGAAATACTATAAAATTGGTATGTAGATCTTACCCTCGACGCAAGGATCACAAAGGTATAAAGAACGATGGAATCCGACCTCTCAAGCTCTGGGATTTGTCAACAACACGAATGAATGCGAAGAACGTAACTTGAATCTCCCTTTTAATGTTATTAGGTTTGTAAAAGTGTATTATGAAAGTGACGGAAAGATTTATATATTAATCCGTGTTATTAACAAAACCCGTCGAATTATCACCCGCTAACCGAGCTACTCGATCGAGTAGCTAAGGTACTCGATCGAGTGCCCCCTTACTCGATCGAGTATCCTAGTTACTCGATCGAGTACCCAACAGGTCAGAAACTATTTTAAAACGCAACTCACCCTTACTCGACAGAGTAAGGCCTACTCGATAGAGTACCCAAAGACTCATAAATACGGAGTATTACAGTTAAGCACACGTTATCACACAAGCTACTGCGAACATGTACATATGACGCACACACTTAACACGGACCACTCCCATACATCTACCCTTACACGGTGGCTGGCTTAAGCATGAGTGAGGCCGAGATTTTGAGATGAAGGCACCTTCTTACCCAAAACCATCATAAGGGGGCACCCAATACACATACACCAGGTTCATTTTAATTTGACACCCTATGTTCATTTGGTTCATTGGTTCAGGTTCCAAAATCATTGTTCGGATACCACTTTGTAACACCCTCGTATACCAAGGTGCCTTACCAAGGACCACCCCGGTGTATGAAGGTTTTACCAACTCGGTTGCGCGAGGTAGTAGATCAAATAAACAATGAAAGAACATTTATTAAATAACTTTAAGTCTTTACAACGGTGAACAACATGGCAAGATACAACATGGATAACTATAAAGACTACTAAGCTTGATTGTCAAAAGACCTCTGTTCCGGTAGCGTGGTGACTCGATTCCCTTCCAAGCCCGCAAGCAACAAGACCATTGTACCTGACAAACCAACTGCTCACCATCCCCAAATGGATCACCACAGTTTTGAAAACACAACGAGGTCAGTTTACTATATAACAAAATAAGATAAGTACGAAAAGATAAACTGCTGATCATCATCCACCTCCAACTCCCAATCACATACCGTAATTGACTACTGTAATACTATGGTTTTATATGTCTATGGGTACTCTATCGAGTGGGGCTTACTCTGTCGAGTAAGTATGTTTTTACGCAAAACAGTAGTCTTCCTGTTGGGTATTCGATCGAGTATGTGTGACACTCAATCGAGTAAGAGGCACTCGATCGAGTAAGTCACTTACTCGATCGAGTAAGTCACTTACTCGATCGAGTAAGTCACTTACTCGATCGAGTAAGTGAGTCTTACGGGTTATTTTAGCCGGGTTTTGTTAATAACGCGTGATTAGTATAAAAGAATTCCGTCACCTTTCTTAATCAGTTTTCACTTTTCTAAAACCTTTCAAGAGAGAAAAAGAGTTACGTTGTTCTCCTTCTTTGCGTTGTTAGCAAATGCCAAGGGCTAGGATCGTCGGATTGTTTTGTTCTTTACGCCGTTGTGATCGTCATGTCATGGGTAAGATTCTTGTATAATTTTTATAGCATTTATTTGAGTTTGATTAAAACCCTAATTAGGTAGTTTTGGGGGTTTTGGGTGTATTGTATTGTTTAGGAGATAATTGTATGCATATGTGTTATAAGAGGATGATTCGTTGAGGAACGTTATTGATTAGCTGCTGTGACGGTTTGTGATTGCTATTCTAGGTAGGGTTTCCCTACTCAGTATTGGTTACATAGTGTTGATGGAAATTGTTGTGTTGTTGATTAATTATCGTATTGGAATTGGTTTTCGGTAACTGTTGGTTGTGTAAGGTGATTGTTGTATAACTGTCTGTGATCTTCGGGGTGCATCCTTAGCTGAGTGGAGTCACTTGCAGGAGTGGCTTCACGCCTTTGATTCGCCTTCTGTAGAACCCGCCACAGAAAGGATGTGCACATTAATGAACATGGGTTTATTGCTCGGATGAGATGAGCGGGGCTTAGGTAGGAACGGCTACGGTCCCCCACTAGCGGTGTGGAATACTTGTTGCGATGAGTATTCTGGCAGGGCTACACACTTTAGTGTGTAGTTAGGTATGTGGTGATGTGATGGAGTTTGGGTTGATTGAATTGGTTGTGGTATTGTTTTATTGCAGCTGTTTGTTTTGTGTAATCAGGACTGACCCCGTTTAAATGTTTTAAAAACTGTGGTGATCCATTCGGGGTTAGTGAGCAGTTGTTTAGCAGGTATACTATGGATGCGCACGGGATTAGCTGGGGATGGAGTCGCCACGAGTCTGATAGTAGTCTTCCGCTATGTTGTCTTTATACTTTTGTTACTTCAGTTGTAGGTTGGTTGTAGAACAGTTGTACTTTACTTTACAGTTGGTTTTGTTATGTAATCATTTAAACTTATTTATTAAAGTACGTTCTTTTATGGTCTATTTGATATACGTTGCCTCGGGTAACCGAGATGGTAGCATTCTCATGCTTTAAGTGGTCCTGGTAAGGCACTTGGAGTTTGGGGGTGTTACAAAGTGGTATCAGAGCCAGGTTTTTGAACCTGTAACTAATGAACCCAATGAATAGAGTCAAAATAAAATGAACCCGTGTGGGAGTTGTTAGGAGATAATGCAAAGACTTGGGAGACATCCTAAAGTCGCGAACTCGCCCTACAACTTTAAACCGGTCACTATGGGGTGTCATGGGATCGCTATGTGTTTACTAATGTTCTAATGCATATGTTGGATGATGTGTTGTATAGAAATGTTGGAAATTGATTGTGGTGGAATGGGGAATGTGGTAAATGATAAGGTGTTGTGAATAAGCATGTTGCATGATAGTTGGTCCACAATGTTGTTTGGAATTGCTGGAAAAATATAATAGAATGATGAATGATGTGGTGGAAAAAGGAAGTAGTTCATATATGATAATATGTGATGAATAATGATGTTGCAGGATGGATGATTTACAATGTGGCTATATTGGTAACATGTGATTAAGGGTGTGATATGATTATACATAATTTTATTTGCGTAAAGTTATATAATAAGTTCATATACTTGTCTACTGTTGTATCATATGTACTTGTTAGATGAAGAATGTGGTTAAAATGGATGAACAGATGGGGAAAGATGAAGTGGCAATTGCATGAGAATATGAATTTCGTGATTATGAATATGTTTAGGTGACGAAATGGATTGGTAATATTGTTGTATTAGTAACATGGAAATAGGATTTGTAATGTATGAGTATGTTTTGTGTTACGAAAAGTTATAAAGTTAAAGCATGCGGGTAGTACATGATTGATAAGTTGAATGTTATATGAGCATGATAGATGTTATTGTTTGGCTTTTGGTAAGTAGTAACATGTGGTTAGGGATAGTGGTTTTACAAGTATCGAGTCACTTTTGTTCGCCTTGTTGATGTTTAAGTTGTTTGAAAGAGAAAATCAAATAGTTATGTTGTTCGATTATAGAGAGATTGTCTTTAAACTATTATAACTTGAGATGTATATATTATTTTGATGTGATTCCAATTGGAGGTGATAGCTTGTTCTTTTACGATTCTAACGATAGGTCACATGCCCTAAACCAAGAAACGAGTGAGATATGACCGTTTTACGAAAATTGGACAGTGCCGAGAAACGCGTAGGGTACTCGATCGAGTGGCCCCCACTCGATCGAGTGCACCCCTTGTTACTCGATCGAGTAACCCTTACTCGATCGATTAGCCCTGGTAATTTCTTATACGTGCCTCTGACCTTCACCTACTCAATCGAGTAAGTAACTTACTCGGTCGAGTGACCTGTACTCGATCTAGTGACCCCTGTTTTGGGTCATATGCTTATCTTTTGACTTCGTAGCATATTATGTTTAATTCAAAGGTGTTCTTTTGCTTCCTTATGCAATGTTTTACGTATGTGTTGGTTTTGATGCGTAAGTTACCCAATCTTATGATGTAGTGAGTGGCACCTTATGGTGGGTATGAGTTCAGTGAGAAGGACACGAGTTATATGTGGTTGTGATGGATAGTGGAAAAAGAAAAGGAACCCTGATGAGCTGATTGAGGCGTGGTACAAGTTTTGTGAGACGTGGTGAGTGATATAATTACGAATTTCAGTAATGTAAAGGTAAGTATATATGATCAAGGAGTGATGTAAGTGTAAGGAACGTTAGAATGAAAAGGTTGAAAGGAAGGATGTGAATGGTAGCAACTTGAGATGTGTAAGAAATTATGGAGGGAGATGGTTAGATTGTGTTGGTTAAGAATATATGTAATGAAAGGTTGTTGAAGCGGGATGGAGAATAGTGGTATATAGTGAACTTAGTTGGAGACATGTAGCGACGTGGATTTGTAGATAGTGAGTGAATTTGGGAGATTTGGTTTATTAAGAGGTAAAACCAGTGTGTGCTTTTCTTGGGCAGTTAACGGTATGAAATGAGTTTTGGTTTGTGAGTGATAGCGATGCGAGAAGATCCATGGTAAGAAAGATTGAGATGATACTGATATGAAATAATAGAATTTGAGTTTTGGAGCAACGAAAAGGTAACTGGATTAATAGAGAGTTAGGTACAAGGAGTAAGGATATGAACTATTAAATGATATTGCTGAGTGTAAAGAGAAAAGAAGGATAAAAGTAAGCTGAGAAAAATGTTGACCGGAGTTATGTGATATAGAAGTAAGGAATCGTCGAGTTGTATGATACTATCATGAGGATGTGAGTTAATGGTTATATAGGAGTTTCAGGACAACATGATTAGTTATGAGTTTCGAGAAATTAAGGGAGTAAGAAGTTAGTAGAGTATCTGTACGATATGAGATTTTGGTGGAGAGTTAGATGACGATACAATTAAGAATGGAATTGGAAATAATGTTGAGGTAATTTTGTTGATAGATTTGATGTTCGTTATTTGGGATGTTAACCAAAGATAGGAAAGAAACCGTGATGTTTCGAGATGAGTGTAAGAGGTTTGATGTCCGAATGGTGGTAGTGTTGAGGTGTTGTCACTAGTGGTTAGGGGTGATGATAAATAGGAAAGATGACCATTCTAAAGAGGTTGATTTTTTTAGAGACCGGATTGATATGTATGGTTGTGAGGAAGTATAAGATGTGGTTATATGAGGCGGGTGCTAGTAGTTAAATATTAATAGTATGGTTATGGTTGGCAGGAGGTGATGGTTATGCGAATGGGAGAATGTGTTATGAAGGGCATACGAGTTAAGCTCGGACAAGAGGTAACCTTTTTCAGGTGGTAACTTATGTGATCAAGATTGACTAGTTGGATGTGATTATGGGTCTATGATGTGTATAAACGTTTGTGTGAGGTTCTGACCTCATGATAAGTAGTATGGTGTGATAGTTATAAAGTTGTTATTTGAATGTTCTGTAACATATGTTGGGTACGGTAACCTAATGAAATGATATTTAAAAAGTAATAATTTGAGTGGTTTGGCATGGCTAGTTATACTTGCATGGTGTATTCATGATATATGTTTATTCCGTGATATGGTAGGGGGACGATATTCATGAGGTTCTTATCTATTTATTTCATATAATATGTTGCGTTGTGATCTACTAAAGTGGTTTTGAGTAAGTTTTCTTGTCCGGGAGGTTATACTGAGTCAATGTTTATGGGAATTGTGTAAGTTGCGATGTCTATCGATGTGGTTGTGGTGCCGCGGGTGATGATCCGGCACGGTACTTCGTGTTGTGATGCAGGTATTTTCGCGCTGCGGTGCGGCTGTTGGTGGCGGTGTTGAAATGCCATCACCGGTTGTGGTGGAGTAGGCGGGATGATTACGATACGAGTTTTTGAAAGTACATAACAGTTATACATAGATTGTTGTTTTGTTTGCTGCTATTTTTTGTGAGTTTCGGTTGGACATATAGACTGCTGTTTTGTTTATTGATGTTTCTTGCTAGTTTCAGCTTGGGAGTGAGGGTAGAGTATGATATGGAAGAGAGTTGTGTATGTTTCCGTGGTTGTCATGGCGTAGTAATATCATGTTGATGGGACACAGTTGCGAGAGGTTGTTGGAGTACTTGTGATGTTCTTTTAGAGGAGGCATTGGTTGACTTAGTAATGGCAAGTGATTTGTGGAACATGTGTTGTAATGATCTGAAAGCTGCACGTGATTCATAATAATTTGTTGAGATAGTGAATATAGGGTGTTGGACATTAGTATCATGTTAAGTTATGAATGAGTTTTGCGGTAATGAAAGAAATGAACTTGAGGATCTAGTGTGAGTGTGGGTAATAAGTGTGGATCGTGAGTTATGCTTTTGGAGATAGGTGCTTTGTATAGAGAAGTATGTTGTTCTACAGTAATGTGGAACAATTGGAGTTTTGGTTATGCTAAGGATTTTGTGGTATACGTTAGGTGGTGTGCCGAATGAATTGAGGTATGAGAACTGTTTAAGTAAGAGAGCCTTGGAAATAAGAATGGTTATAGGTGTTGAGGTCATAGGCGGTTATCTTTGACATGCGGTGGTGAAGAGGATAATGAGAAGATATATCTCAAAATCTAGTAATAGTGAGTTACGAGGACGTAACATTTATCTTAAGAGGAGTAGGATGCGATAAAAGAGAGTTTGATGGTTGTGCATGTTGTAGTATAATTTGAAGTAGAGTGTTGGTGTAGCATAAAGAATGAATTTGTATATATTGTGGTTGATGTTGTTAAAAGGCCATGACCGTGCTTGTAGTAGTGTGATGTCCAGGAGTGTGAGAATTTTTCGATAGTGTTGACAGTTGGGTGAGGATGTTTATGAGTTCGATAGTGTTGACAGTTGGATGATGATGTTATGAGTGGGAGTAAACTTCGAGGACGAAGTTCCTTTTAAGGGTGGTAGAATGTAACATTCCGTTTGATGTGTATGAGTGTCTTAATATTGGATTTTCTAGTAGATAATATGTAGTGAGACGAAGCTAGCGACATTGGTGGATGGTATTTGGAAATGTATGGAGTTAGTGTCGACAGACTATAATGTGGTGGATAAGATATCGTGAGTCATGTTGTGGAGGTAGGCATAGTTGGTGGAGTTGGTGTTAAGAGTTCATCTTTGATAGGTGGGGTTTCGTTTTGAGTTTTTAATTGCGTTTTTGTGTCTTGGTCGAGTTAGTATGTTTGTTTTGAGTATGGGTTGAACTTCGGGGACGAAGTTCTTTTTAAGGAGGGAAGACTGTAATACTACGGTTTTCTATGTCTATAGGTACTCTATCGAGTGGGGCTTACTCTGTCGATTAAGTATGTTTTTACGCAAAACAGTAGTCTGCCTGTTAGGTACTTGATCGAGTACGTGTGACACTCGATCGAGTAAGGGGCACTCGGTCGAGTAAGTCACTTACTCGATCGAGTAAGTCACTTACTCGATTGAGTAAGTGAGTCTTAGGGGTTATTTTAGCCGGGTTTTGTTAATAACGCGTGATTATTATAAAAGGATTTCGTCACCTTTCTTAATCAGTTTTCACTTTTCTAAAACCTTTCAAGAGAGAAAAAGAGTTATGTTGTTCTCCTTCTTTGCGTTGTTAGCAAATCCCAAGGGCTAGGATCGTCGGATTGTCTTGTTCTTTACGCCGTTGTGATCGTCGTGTCAAGGGTAAGCTTCTTGTATAATTTTTATAGCATTTCTTTGAGTTTGATTAAAACCCTAATTGGGTAGTTTTGGGGGTTTTGGGTGTATTGTATTGTTTAGGAGATAATTGTATGCATATGTGTTATAGGAGAAGTATTCGTTGAGGTAGGGCTTCCCTACTCAGTATTGGTTACGGTCTGTGATTGCTATTCCAGGTAGGGCTTCCCTACTCAGTATTGGTTACATAGTGTTGATGGTAATTGTTGTGTTATTGATTAATTATCGTATTGGAATTGGTTTTCGGTAACTGTTGGTTGTGTAAGGTGATTGTTGTATAACTGTCTGTGATCTTCGGGGTGCGTCCCTGGCTGAGTGGAGTCACTTGCGGGAGTGGCTTCACGCCCTTGATTCGCCTTCTTTAGAACCCGCCACAGAAGGGATGTGCACATTAATAAACATGAGTTTATCGCTCGGATGAGATGAGCGGGGCTTAGGTGGGAACGGCTGCGGTCCCCCACTGGCGGTGTGGAATACTTGTTGCGATGAGTATTCTGGCAGGGCTACACACTTTAGTGTGTAGTTAGGTGTGTGGTGATGTGATGGAGTTTGGGTTGATTGAATTGGTTGTGGTATTGTTTTATTGCAGCTGTTTGTTTTGTGTAATCGATCGACCCCGTTTAAATGTTTTAAAAACCGTGGTGATCCATTCGGGGGTGGTGAGCAGTTGTTTAGCAGGTATACTATGGATGCGCGCGGGATTAGCTGGGGATGGAGTTGCCACGAGTCCGATAGTAGTCTTCCGCTGTGTTGTTTTTATACTTTGTTACTTCAGTTGTAGGTTGGTTGTAGGACAGTTGTACTTTACTTTACAGTTGGTTTTGTTATATAATCATTTAAACGTATTTATTAAAGTACGTTCTTTTATGGTTTATTTGATATACATTGCCTCAGGTAACCGAGATGGTAGCATTCTCATGCTTTAAGTGGTCCTGGTAAGGCACTTGGAGTTTGGGGTTGTTACAACTACACACTAAAGTGTTTAGCCCTGCCAGATTACCCATCGCAACAGATAATCCTCACCGCCAGTGGGGGACCGCAGCCTATCCCCACCTAAGCCCTCGCTCATCAACAAGCGATAACCTTATTCGTTAATGTGCACATCCCCTTCTGTAGCGGGTTTCACAGAGGGCGAAACTATGGCGTGAAGCCACTCCCGCAAGTGACTCCACTCAGCCGAGGACACACCTCGCAAACATCATCATCAACCATCACAACACCAACACCAAACTACAATCAGCTGATAATCACAATATCAAATCGTACAACAATTACCATATAATCTTATAATAATTAAACAGTAAACCGAGTAGGGAAACCCTACCTTATCGATGATCCATGAAAATGCATCCAACAACTAGCCAGACAAGACTCCGAGACGAATCTTAAGACACGGACCGAAGTCGACAACGATGACATCCTTAATTGAATACTCCGCATATAAACCAATCTCCTTCCATGGTTAGTGTCTGGGCTAGATGAGAGTGTATGGAGAGGTGGGTGATAGGTGAGAGAGAGAGATAAATATTAGGGTTAGAGATAGAGAGAAAAAACCATCGAAAATGAATTAAGACTTACGAACTTGCGTTTTATAGTAACGCGTCAACAACAACTATACTCGGTCGATTACTCTCATACTCGGCCGAGTAAGCCCTACTCGGTCGAGTGTTAGCACCACTCGGCCGAGTAGCCCCTAGGTGGAGTAAACAATTACATGAGTCACTTATCCTCTCATATATCCCCTTCTAAGGTCTTCCGTGGTCAAAAGGTCGATCAAAGGGTCCTTAAACAGGACGGTTATTACAAGTACAACGCTGTATCTTATAGCTTCTGCAATTGGCCAAAGAATTGATTTACATCCACCTATAATCAAATAATAGTAAACAAATATTAATGCCTAGAACTACGCAATACTTGAACACATCAAAGTATTAGAAATTGGTATTATGAAACTCTTATTATGATTGAAACATGGTAGGACAGTTGCTGCAAATGGACTATAGAAGGATAAACACTGAGAAATAATACGCTCTCTTATGAGACGATCTTGCCATTAATTTTTTTCGTTATACAGACAATGGATATTTTGCAACAATAGAGACTCAGAATTAGACTATTGTAAGTAGATAAGAATCCATATATTAAAATATGAAATGAATCCATTCTGTAAAAACAGGCTAAACACACATTTTCAAGTATAATCATCAATAAAAAGGGACAAAAATTACACCTAAATATAAGAGAAGATGAAGAAACTGAACGATCATAGATCCATATTAGACTCTCTAATAAAAATTAAATTATCTCATAATTTATCATTTAGGTGATCTATGTAACATGCATGCTAATATGAAAGCATAAAAATGAAAATTCAAGGAAGAACAATTTCCTTACATTGATTTTATGGTAAAATGGGCACAAATTAGTTCACCTTACTAGTTTGTTCTTGAGCTTATACCAAATGGATGATCCTCCTTACTAATCTTCAAAGAGAAGATCTCCTTCAAGATGCACCCAAGAACTTACCCAAAAATAATAACAAGTATTTAACTAGAACCTTGTTAAAATTATCCCCTTGATATTATTTGTAATATTACTAACATTTCTTAGTAATAAAAAGGATTATTAACTTCTTAGTAAAGATTTTTTTTTTTTTTTTTTTTTTTGGCAGCTGGAAAGAAAGGTTCCTAGTGCAAGCCCATAGCCCGTTTAGCCAAGGCATGAGCTCTTAAGTTACAATCCCTGCGAACATAACTAAAACAGAAGCAATGAAAATCGGATGAAAGAAGTAATAATCTCCGCAAAATGTTCGATATGGTGATGTTTGGTCTGCTTCCCCATCCATTGTGTCAAAAGCGAAAGGCAATCCGAGGAAATTTCAATGTGCAGATTTCCTGCCTGGCGTGCCCAGGAAATGGCCTCCTTTAACCCTAGCGCTTCGGCTTGAAGAGGAGATTCAGCCCTGCCTCGAAGAAATCCTTCATAACAAATGTCACCATCTGTCCCAAGGGCAATCCATCCAAAACCCGCAAGACACGAGGTCTTCCAACTTGCGTCAACGTAGATACGTACCATATCGCAAGACGAAGGACTTCCAATACAATAGAAAGGTCGCCCCGCTCGGAGCAGCTGATAGTCAAAGTCATCATCCGGGGAAAGAACCGGGTCGCCGGTCTCGAAACCAGGTGGATACAGTGGCTCAGAATTAGCTTTATCGTTGGCTTGAAGAACTTCATTTAAAAGGTGACGAGTCTTGGCGTAGAAGACACCCGTGTTAAAGGTGTTGCCCCTAAACCGGATATCATTTCGTAAAGTCCAGAGACTAACCAAGATCACAAGAAAGTGAATAACAAGATTAAGCCCATCCTCAAGCTTGAAGAGGTAGAGAATCCAATTAACGATCCAGTCGCGGACATCAATATTAGGGAAATGACCGACAGTAATACCCAGCCCCGATCCGGCCCAGATTCGTGAGCTAAGAGGGCAGTCGCGAAAAAGATGATCAAGGGTTTCCACGCAGCCGCTTGTATCATTACACAGGACACAAGAGGAAGCCCAGGTCATGTCTCTTTTAGCAAACTCACTTCCAATCGGTAGGGAACTAGCAATAATTTTCCAAAGAAGAATTTTCCATGACTGGGGTCCCGGCAGGTTCCATAAATGCTTCTTGCAGAAGAGTTTCCAGTTAGCATGGATCCGAGCTTTGTCCTTTCTAGATCCATGTTCATAGAAAAAATCGCGGAAGAGAATACCATAGCCGCTCTTGACAGTGTAAATGCCACTGGTAGCATAGGGCCAAAAAATCTCATCCCGTGACTGAGAAGAATGAAGGGGGGTAGCCAAAATGTGGTTTACGCTTTCGTCCGAAAAGAGTAAGTTGATTAAGCCTTCATTCCACCCTCCATTATTGATGCAGATATCCTTTACGCGAAGATCCTTTAAGAAAATAAAGCCTTCCTCAAGAAGGCTATCCTTAGGCTCCGGAGTTTGCCCATTAACCCACCTCTTATCCCACACATTTAGATTAGAGTCAATACCAGGTTTCCAGCCAATGTGTTCCTTAATAAATTTTAAGCCATGAGTGATGCTTCGAGCACCCCAAGAGAAGGATTTCTTCTTGCAGATCCATGAGTGATTTTCAAATCCTAAGGGACCCATAATCTTCTCTCGGAAAACTGAACAAAAGAGCGATGTCTCATTTGACACGAGTCTCCACGCGTGTTTTGCCAATAATGCTTGATTGAGGCAACCCACATTTCTAATACCGAGGCCCCCTTCACTCTTCGGGAGACTAGTGAAGTTTCTACTACACCAGTGGAGGCACTTACCTGTTTTACATCCAGCCCACCAAAAATGTGACAAGAGAGCGTTAATCTTCTTGGTCACACTTACCGGAATTTTAAATGCCGATAGAAAGAAAATGGAGAGATTGGATAGGACAGAGGAGATTAAGGTAAGTCGCCCAGCTGGAGAAAGAAAGATCCCATTCCACGAAGATATGCGTTTCATAACAGATTCCACAAGGCCCATGAAGATCTCCTTTTTTGATTCTTTGAAATTCGGTTGGTAGACCAAGGTACTTTCCAAAGCCTTTGTTGTGCTTTATATTGAGTGTTTTTAAACAAAAACTCACCTTCCGAAGGGTGTTATTTGGGCTGAAGATGATTCCCGACTTGTCGTCATTAATGACCTGGCCTGAAGCCTCACAGTAATTTACAAGGAGACGTTTGAGATGTCGTACCGCAATTCCTTTGTTCTGAAAGAAGAAAACCGAATCATCTGCAAAGAAAAGATGCGTTAAAGGGGCTACTCCACGGCACAGGCGAATACCCTGGAGTTTGCCCTCCCTTTGGGCACTCTCGACGTTGCAGGAAAGAACTTCCATACAAAGGATGAAAAGATATGGCGATAAAGGATCCCCTTGTCGGAGGCCACAATTCGGTCTGAAAGGATGAAGGGGAGCCCCATTCAATAAAATTTCATAGCTCACCGTCGAGACACAATTCATGATCAGGTTAACCAAACTTGGAGGAAAGCCAAAAGTAAGCAAAGCAGCCTGAAGGAAATCCCATCTAACCCGATCAAAAGCTTTGCTCATATCAGCCTTGAAAGCGACTGTACCAAATTTTCCATGTTTATGAGTGTTAATCTTATGAATCGCTTCATGAGCCAGCAAAATATTGTCACTTATACTTCTCCCAGCCAGAAAAGCATTTTGATGGTCCCCAACTAAATAACCCATGACTTTCTGCATGCGGTTTGTAATGCATTTCGTAATAATCCTCATGAAAACATTACAAAGACTGATTGGCCTGTAGTCCTTGACAGCTTCAGGACTATCACATTTGGGAATTAAGGCAATGAAGGTACGATTCATTTCCTTCAGAACAACACCAGAGTTGAGGATTGAAAGAAGAGCCTTAGTACAATCCTTTTTCACAAGATGCCAGCAACGTTGGTAGAAGATGGCCGGAATGCCATCAGGGCCTGGAGACTTCATCGGCCCCATTTGAAAAACAGCCTTTCGAACCTCTTTAGCACTAAAGGGCTTAGCCAAAGAGTCAGCATCATCATTCATTATTCTTTTGTTAAGGTTTCTTAGTAAAGATGAATAATGATTTTTAGAGAGATGATAGATTTTATGTTCACATGGAAAACATACAAATGATGTTGTATAGAAAAATGAACAAAGGATGGAGTATAAGGAAGGAAAAAGTGGCGGGTGGATGTGGAGTGTTGTAGTGGACAAATTGTCTTATATTATTTAATCTTACATCACATGCAAAATCTATATAAGATAACTTATGGTAGTATATAAGGTAAGGTGAAATGATTATGTGTGTAATCATCCACTACTCTATTTTACACGGTCCACTTGCCCATTTACGGGTCCATGTTGGTTCTCATTTTTGTCGCACAAATACGTGTAATTTTATTTTAAACATCGTTTCATGTTTAAATATTTCCATAATTAATTCGTCCAAATCACTCCGTAAATATACGTGTACCACTACAAATATTATTTACGTACTAATATTAATCACATTAATCAATTAGTACAATTTTAGTGAATTAACAATTAATTAACTAAAACCCATCTCCCAAAATTTATTATTCAATTATCGCATAATTAAATAATAACTGCCGTTCCTCGAGTTCGCAACTCAAAATCTCTCTAAAAATAATCGACTAACCTTTTAGTCTATAAATCAAGGGACTAAATAAATTGTATCTCATACAATTAATTAGTTGTCAATTGGGGTTCGTTCCTTTAGGTGTGACCGAAAGGGGTCAGTTGATCACCGCCGTCTCACGACAATAACGTCAAACTCTAGTCAGCCAACCGTTATCGATTTACGTTAATCAACTGACGAGGATCAAATAATAAAATATCTGATGATATTCCTTTAATGAGATTTATTATGTAAACGCACTATTGTGGAGGACACTAACTCCAACAATCTCCCACTTGTCCGACACAAGGTGTGAGCTACCAATTCTCTTGTCCGTTTTAATCTCTCAATCAATATAAGGTGTAATTCAGGTCGCACTAGCACACGAACATATCGCGAGTGGTTTTCTCGATCGGGAGTGTGACTACCTGACCGGAAAAATCTCTCACAGATTACTTCCGAGCGTGGCTACGCATTTGTAGTCATTAACTCCTTGAGTGGCCTTGAGATATAGTTACCCAACGTGGGTGGACAATTCCTGTATGCCCTATCTATCCTATTGCACAATACAGCTCACCATGACCTAGTAAATGCCCTTTTGGCCTCCTTTCACGGCACGACCTAGGACAAAAACCAAAGTCACTCGAAAACTGCACTTGCTCAGATAATAGTCTCCAGTCAAAAGAATCGACTCATTAGAACATCTTAGAGATCCCCGCCACAACCAGGCGTCTATAATAGAACTTAGGGACTCTTTAAATGGTCACTGTCCGGCAACGTGTCACACACTCTGCCTATGTAATCGTCCAGTCATCACGTATGACCTTATGGTGTTGAACAACCATCAATTGACTTACAATCTAGTCACTCCAAGACGTCACCTCATTAAGTGATTAGGGACAAAATACAATGTTCATCTTATTCACTTGAATAGTGTTCAACATTGTCTCCACAACTTATTCAGATAGACAAGGTATTCTATGTTTTCAGTCAAACTGAATAATTGAATTCTTAAAGAAACTCTAACAATGAATGCGATCATCACTTATGTAAATATCAATACTCTATCCAATATTTACATAACGATCTTTAGCAATTAAGGTATACTCCTCAATTCACATTGAGATGACATAACCATCATGTCTACCTTATGCCTACGGCTTTGGTTAGAAGATAAACAACGGTTGCATCACTCTAATTTCCATTGTTATTTTCCTTTGTTCTATGCTATCTTTTCATCACATAGAGCATATCTAAGTACACGTCTAAACAAGTTTTTAGACTCTGATTCTAAAGCCAGTCAAACACTCCCACTGTTTTCACAGTCTCTTGGGATACGATATTCGGCTAACAGAACTATTCTAGTCCCATTAAATTCCGGTTATCTACTATCTCTCTTACAACATCGGATGTTGTAATGTACTTATCTTTCGTTCATGATTTGTACGTATAACACTTATGCATACACATCCTTCATATGACATCTTTTATGTATGACTCCTCATACATGTTTGCAATATACATGTATAACTTCTTATACACATATGTATAACTTCTTATACATATTATTCTTTATTCACATAGCACTCCTACATGCTAACCATTCCTTAATGAGGCCCATAACATCTTATAAGCATAGGAATGTTTCCGTGTAATCCTTTTACACAAAATTCATATATTCCTCCAGTCAAGAGTAAATCCTCAGTGCTTCTCAAGTACTTAAGGATGCTCTTGATAATCATCTAGTGACACTCACTAGAAAATGATTGGTAACGACTTCTTATATTCTCAACATGATAAGTCCCGACGAGAGAAGCTTTTAGCATATTTGATAGATCTTGCAGCGGAAGCACAAAAGACCATTTTTATTGTTCAATAACTTGAACGAGTCAAGAATCTTATCACATAAGTCTCTTGACTATAATGCTAATATCCATGGAGATCTATCTCATTAGATCCGGATATTTATGATGCGCCATGCTACTCTCAAATATTCACCCGAGAATATTTCAAGTCACTAATATGTCAAACACATATTTAGACTAAGAAACATCACCTTAGCTACATTTCTAGTCATTAATATGTCAAGCACATATTTAGACTAAAAAACTCACTTTAGCTCCCACTAAACTCCATGTATCATCATGTTACCTCGACACTCGAGTAATACCATTTTGATAGACTACATGATTGAACTCAAAGTTCCAACTCTTTGACGTATATAGATCACAAAAGGGAACTTTTAAGCATGCCAGACTTCTTAGCATTGACAAGATCAACAAAACTTCACCGAAGGAGAAAGTTTCGTTATCCTTTTGCCTAAACTCATCCTCATGAGAGGCTATATCGCTAAGACCATACGAATTGATAAACGCATTTGGATTGTCAGAAACTCTCTATAACAAGCCCAAATTTTAAATATCTTATGTAACCTTTACGACAAGATCAAGGTAACCAACCAAAGTATTCACCTTAAATCAAGTCTCGAAAACATCTCGTGTTTCCTTCCTTATCGCATCGTGTGCAAGGAGATTAATTCGAATTACAAGGCGACACGCCATCACATAGAATTCATACTATAGAAAAGCCTTTGATGAGGGTTTAAGATTCCTCACTTTTGAAAAGTAATGCAATAATATCGAAAAATTATCTCCTTATAACCACTGAGCCACAATAAAGAACGTCTTCTTGCATTGTACTCACCACTGAGCCTCAATAAAGAACATCTTCTTGCATTGTACTCAGTTTGTGGGTCTTGAACTTCCGTAAGTTCAAAATTTCTCCCACTCTGTCTTCCAGAAAAATGAAAATCTTTTTGGAAAGACAGCATTACGAGCCACAAACTCTTTGTTCTCGTTTTGGAGGAGTAAAAACCAAGTGGTTCAATTTTGGATAAACCTCACAAATACATAAATTGGTTCTGAACATAAACATTTATGGTCCCAAATGTATAAAAAGACAAGTTAGGGACTCTCCCTATCCATATCTCATATGGAGTCATTTAGGCTATTATAGCCGGATTTTAAACTTTTAGTGAGAAAATAGCTTACAAAATTGCGAAAAACCTCAAACTATATCTCATAAAGTTCAGTTTATATACTTGACTACACCATACTCTATGGTATCCCAAGGAGATGGTATTATGTGAACTGGTTCACAATCTTCTTAGTGATTATCAAGGTCATTACTTGATATTACCCATTTGATCTTCAAAGTCATTACTTTGAAACTCCCGTTCAACATCTTGATCTTGACGTGCTTTTGGTTTACTACTTCATTTTGAAAATATAACACGTTTCAAAAATCACTTTTATGTCTTATTAAATAGATACGAGGTTTTCATATCTACTTAACATTATGGTAAAAGTAACGAAGTATATATATAACCAACTATTGTCCTTACACATCCGTATGTATATGGTCAATCACCTCACTATTGTGTTTCTTTTCTGCAAGAGAAAACATAATACATGCACACCCCGAATTAGAGACATTAAAATCTACAAGATAGTATAATATTTAGTTTTCGTGAAGAATGTAAAATTCCTCTAACTTGAGTGGTCTAAACCAACCACCAAGTCATCATAGGAGTAGGTATAACATTTTGTTTTAAATCACATGAGTGATGCCTTCTATGTATAAACATAGATAATTACATTCTTTTAAAACCAAATTTAGGTACATTTGTCCCTATCGAAATCATTGCTACTCGAGCACCATTTTGATACAAAAAAATATCTTATGCTAGACGTCTTACGTTTTATCAATTCATGTAAAGTTCTTTACAAAGAAATGACCCGTACTTGATATCTCATACCAAGATAGTGGAACTAGCCTATCCTTTGAGTAGATGTCTCTTTCAACTTTGTTCTAGCGCATACATCTAGGGTTGATACTTCTTCTTAACTCCCACTCACTTTCACATTCCTCTTTGCTTCAACAAGCAAAACTGAATCTTATGAAGACCTCTCTTCAAGTCATTCGTGATATTTTATACACTTAGTAAGAGTGAATTACTATAAAGTGAGTGTAACATGTGGCAAATCTCAACTTCTTGCGAAATTGGACTACCTAACCGTTCAATTGTCATCATATGCCTAAACTCTTTAGCGCATAAACAATCGATTTGGCCTTTCTCGAAGTGAGCCATTTGACGGTATCATATTGGAGTATTATAAGTGTTTTTGAAAACTCTTTTCGCAAACTTTTGAATTACTCTTGAGTAATTAAAACTAATATGTCCCCTTCATGACGGAGGTCTCACTTTCGAAATCAAGACACTCTTGATAAAATGTGACTTCCTTTTAAACTCGTAATATGAGTTTTCAACATGAAACCCCTTTTTAATATGTATGGACGTTAAGTTGTATAATAATCGCAAAAATCGTTGTAAGCTTATGTAGGTGAATTAGTAAATCATGTTACCAATCATTGCTACCGAATTCCTTCAAAGAAATCGCTTCCTATGAAAAAACAAAACGAGTATAATAATAAATAGAGGATGAAGTGCGCGATGTCATAGTAAATTCATTAATGAAAAAGAACGAAAAATAGGAAAAATTAACATTCAATGTTTTAATTTTACTTGTGAAACATCTTTAACAAGTTTTAACATTTATATAATGATCTCCCACTAAATTATATAAATGATTCCAAGACCCAAATATTAAACAAAAATGAGCATCGCTTGGGCGAAACATCCCATAATTGTGTAAATTCGGTAAGTCACGTTGACTAATTCTACCTCTAGAACTCTTGGTCGACGAATTTCCTTAAATCCATCTACTAGCCACGGAACACAAGACCGTCTTATATCCCGTTGAGTCCAACCAATTTTGGCGTGTGATAACCGCTTACCACCCTACTTACCCAAGGTAAAAAGAGAACACCCCGCTTGGGCGAGCGTGGCTCTAATGAACAAGAGATTCATAGGTGTTACTAATTGGTAAGGCTAATCTCAATTTTAGTTATGTGAGAGATCTTGTCAATTTAGTCATAAATTCCTTATAAGTGAATCAATTCGGTGAATGTAAATGACGTGAATTGACAACCGCAAAAATAAAAATGCATGGCGATTTTGGCATGCGCGAAAATAAAACAAGCAAACTAGTAAGCATATGAATAAATCCTAGTATGGTCACCTAGTTAATAAAAACTAGTCTATTACATTTCGGTAACCAACTCCTTGGTCCCTTGCCTCTTCATTCCATAAGTGGCTCTTTCTTGTGGGATTTGGAACACCTTCCAAAAATAGACTTCGTCTCGATGTAATCCGTCTTTTGGAAACGCCGCTAAAAATAACTATTACAATTGAATTACATAGCTATTCCTATTATAAATTAATTAATAAAATAAATAAAACTATTAATTAATTACAAACCGACGATACGAGATCGTATTTAGTTACAAACAAATCGATATTCCCATTCATTTCGGGTAATAACGATTAAAATCAACTAGGCCATACTAGGTACAACAAGATAAATACTTTAAATAAATGACAATCATTCATTCAACTTAAATAAATATGCTTAAAATGCTGTAAAAACATGCCAAAATCGCCCTATCTCTCAATCGTTGGTATTCATCTCGGTTTTTGTGGATTTAATCGATTTTTAACATGTAAAAATCAATAATCAACTCTTAAATCTCATTTAAGTCCAAACTAATTGTCCAAACTATTTTGAACCTCAAAATTAGTCCTCACTAATTTTATGATAAATAATTAGTTTGATTTGGTGATATTTTGCTAATTTAATCGGTAAAATCATAGTATTTAATTAAAAATCCAAAATAATTGAAAAATTACCCAAAAAATTGAAACAAAAATTTTTAATATTATGGAATACTCCCAAGAACACCAAAATGTCATAAAAATTTCCCAAAATTTCCGGATAAATTTTATGAAGAAAAAGATCAATATTTATCGGTTTTTAACCACTAAAACCAATAAACATCAAAACAAGGTGAAAACACAAATTAAAATTTAATTTTAATATTTAAATAATATTTTTGAATGTACATAAATTTATCATGGGAAGAATCAAATGTTTCGGAATTATGATTAATTAATTTGACTTTTATCGACTTTTATCTCATAAAATCAATAAACATGCAAAAAATTTGAACCAACCTTCAACTTTTTGCATACAATCAGTAGAAAACATGCATGAAATAACATAAAAAATCCATGCACCGAATCAACTTTTAACTATTTTTAGTCAATTTTTAACTAAAATACGGCATTTTGACTCGGGTTTCTACCAAAAATCATTAAAAATAGCAAAATAACTTCAAAAATCACCAAACTTAACCACAAACCTTTTAAGATCAGTAAGTATGCATGCCCCAAAAATTTCGTGCTAAAACCTCTTCTAACACAAATTTTGAGTTTTTATAAAGGGTGTTGATTGTCGTAGTACAACATTTACTCAGTACAATACACTTATTCCCAAATTACCCTTTGCATTTCCCCCCATGTTGTGTAGTTGACCTAGTTGTGTACTGCCTGGAGAAAAAACAAGAAATGTGACTTCCTTCAACCTTGAGTCCTTGATAATCAATCCACCGCCCCCAGGCCCCAACCACCGTTCCTTCTGCTACTCAGCTTGCAACCGCTCCCTCCCATGTCACCGCACCATCTCACTAATCTACCATCGCCACCCTTACTCAAACTCTTCTACCCCGACCCCGATGTCACCGCAACATCTCACTCAACCTCCTCTTCCTCTGATGTCGTCGTACCCTCCTCTTTCCCCTCACCGACGAGACCACATCCCCCATGGCATCATCAACCGCCGGTCAACCGATCGGCTTGCCATTTTCAGGACGACGACCGCCTCAAAGCTGCACGCACACTTTATCAATCCATCCTCTGCTATGTGTGCTCTCCCACGGCCCCAACCGAAATCCGCCGGCAAACCCCACCCCCAATACACTCGAACTAAGCCGTGTATACTGTCGCCCATTACCTCGTTGCCGATTACTTAACCACCCTAATTGCCCAAACCAATTATAAAATTGAAAACCCTAAAATTTTATACAAAATTCAAGAACAACGAGAATTTTTTGATAAGAATTAATCTAATAATGATCAAAATCGTGTTTTATCATTGAATTGTGATCCATGATTGAAAAAGTTGAATCAACTTGAATTTCGTGTATTGAAATCGCTTGAGAGAGGGTAATTTTTGGGTTTTTTCTAGATAGGGGTAACAAATGGAATTTTTGGGAGAAAATGTACTGAAATGAGTAAAAAACATACTGCGAAAATAAATTGCGTAAATTATCTCATAATTCATTAAAATGCTTAAAATCAACATGCAAATTACAAGCCTAAGCTCTGATACCACTTGAACGGTCATAGATCCATATTAGACTCTCTAATAAAAATTAAATTATCTCATAATTTATCATTTAGGTGATCTATGTAACATGCATGCTAATATGAAAGCATAAAAATGAAAATTCAAGGAAGAACAATTTCCCTACATTGATTTTGCGGTAAAATGGGCACAAACTAGTTCACCTTACTAGTTTGTTCTTGAGCTTATACCAAATGGATGATCCTCCTTACTAATCTTTAAAGAGAAGATCTCCTTCAAGATCCACCCAAGAACTTACTCAAAAATAATAACAAGTATTTAACTAGAACCTTGTTAAAATTATCCCCTTGATATTATTTGTAATATTACTAACATTTCTTAGTAATAAAAAAGATTACTAACTTCTTAGTAAAGATGAATAATGATTTTTAGAGAGATGATAGATTTTATGTTCACATGCAAAACATACAAATGATGTTGTATCGAAAAATGAACAAAGGATGGAGTATAAGGAAGGGCAAAGTGGCGGGTGGATGTGGAGTGTTGTAGTGGACAATTTGTCTTATATTATTTAATCTTACATCACATGCAAAATCTATATAAGATAACTTATGGTAGTATATAAGGTAAGGTGAAATGATTATGTGTCTAATCATCCACTACTCTATTTTACACGGTCCACTTGCCCATTTACGGGTCCATGTTGATTCTCATTTTTGTCGCACAAATACGTGTAATTTTATTTTAAACATCGTTTCATGTTTAAATACTTCCATAATTAATTCGTCCAAATCACTCCGTAGATATACGTGTACCACTACACATATTATTTACGTACTAATATTAATCACATTAATCAATTAGTACAATTTTAGTGAATTAACAATTAATTAACTAAAACCCGTCTCCCAAAATTTATTATTCAATTATCGCATAATTAAATAATAACTGCCGTTCCTCGAGTTCGCAACTCAAAATCTCTCTAAAAATAATCGACTAACCTTTTAGTCTATAAATCAAGGGGCTAAATAAATTGTATCTCATACAATTAATTAGTTGTCAATTGGGGTTCGTTCCTTTAGGTGTGACCGAAAGAGGTCAGTTGATCACCGCCGTCTCACGACAATAACGTCAAACTCTAGTCAGCCAACCGTTATCGATTTACGTTAATCAACTAACGAGGATCAAATAATAAAATATCTGATGATATTCCTTTAATGAGATTTATTATGTAAACGCACTATTGTGGAGGACACTAACTCCAACAATCTCCCACTTGTCCGACACAAGGTGTGCGCTACCAATTCCCTTGTCCGTTTTAATCTCCCACTCAATGCAAGGTGTCTTTCAGGTCACACTTGCACACGAACATATCTCGAGTGGTTTTCTCGATCGGGAGTGTGACTACCTGACCGGAAAAATCTGTCACAGATTACTTCCGAGCGTGGCCACGCATTTGTACTCATTAACTCCTCGAGTGGCCCTGAGATATAGTTACCCTACGTGGGTGGACAATTCCTGTATGCCCTATCTATCCTATTGCACAATACAGCTCACCATGACCTAATAAATGCCCTTTTGGCCTCCTTTCACGGTACGACTTAGGACAAAAACCAAAGTCACTTGGAAATTGCACTTGCTCAGATAATAGTCTCCAGTCAAAAGAATCGACTCATTAGAACATCTTAGAGATCCCCGCCACGACCAGGCGTTTATAATAGAACTTAGGGACTCTCTAAATGGTCACTTTGTCCAAACAAAGTGTCACACACTCTGCCTATGTAATCGACCAGTCATCACGTATGACCTTATGGTGTTGAACAACCATCAATCGACTTACAATCTAGTCACTCCGAGACGTCACCTCATTAAGTGACTAGGGACAAAATACAATGTTCATCTTATTCACTTGAATAGTGTTCAACATTGTCTCCATAACTTATTCAAATAAACAAGGTATTCTATGTTTTCAGTCAAACTGAATAATTGAATTCTTAAAGAAACTCTAACAATGAATGCGATCATCACTTATGTAAATATCAATACTCTATCCAATATTTACATAACGGTCTTTAGCAATTAAGGTATACTCCTCAATTCACATTGAGATGACATAACCATCATGTCTACCTTATGCCTACGGCTTTGGTTAGAAGATAAACAACAGTTGCATCACTCTAATTTCCATTGCTATTTTCCTTTGTTCTACGCAATCTTTTCATCACATAGAGCATATCTAAGTACACGTCTAAACAAGTTTTTAGACTCTGGTTCTAAAGCCAGTCAAACACTCCCACTGTTTTCACAGTCTCTTGGGATACGATATTCGGCTAACAGAACTACTCTAGTCCCATTAAATTCCGGTTATCTACTATCTTTCTTACAACATCGGATGTTGTAATGTACTTAGCTTTCGTTCATGATTTGTACGTATAACACTTATGCATACACATCCTTCATATGACATCTTTTATGTATGACTCCTCATACATGTTTGCAATATACATGTATAACTTCTTATACACATATGTATAACTTCTTATACATATTATTCTTTATTCACATAGCACTC
This sequence comes from Silene latifolia, assembly GCF_048544455.1. Classification (NCBI taxonomy): domain Eukaryota; kingdom Viridiplantae; phylum Streptophyta; class Magnoliopsida; order Caryophyllales; family Caryophyllaceae; genus Silene; species Silene latifolia. Next base: position 159,592,732 of record NC_133536.1, on the reverse strand, counting down.
CTACATGCTAACCATTCCTTAATGAGGCCCATAACATCTTATAAGCATAGGAATGTTTCCGTGTAATCCTTTTACACAAAATTCATATATTCCTCCAGTCAAGAGTAAATCCTCAGTGCTTCTCAAGTACTTAAGGATGCTCTTGATAATCATCTAGTGACACTCACTAGAAAATGATTGGTAACGACTTCTTATATTCTCAACATGATAAGTCCCGACGAGAGAAGCTTTTAGCATATTTGATAGATCTTGCAGCGGAAGCACAAAAGACCATTTTTATTGTTCAATAACTTGAACGAGTCAAGAATCTTATCACATAAGTCTCTTGACTATAATGCTAATATCCATGGAGATCTATCTCATTAGATCCGGATATTTATGATGCGCCATGCTACTCTCAAATATTCACCCGAGAATATTTCAAGTCACTAATATGTCAAACACATATTTAGACTAAGAAACATCACCTTAGCTACATTTCTAGTCATTAATATGTCAAGCACATATTTAGACTAATAAACTCACTTTAGCTCCCACTAAATCCATGTATCATCATGTTACCTCGACACTCGAGTAATACCATTTTGATAGACTACATGATTGAACCCAAAGTTCCAACTCTTTGACGTATATAGATCACAAAAGGGATCTTTCAAGCATGTCAGTCTTCTTAGCATTGACAAGATCAACAAAACTTCTCCGAAGGAGAAAGTTCGTTATCCTTTTGCCTAAACTCATCCTCATGAGAGGCTATATCGCTAAGACCATACAAATTGATAAAGGCATTTTGGTTGTCAGAAACTCTCTATAACAAGCCCAAATTTAAACATCTTATGTAACCTTTACGACAAGATCAAGGTAACCAACCAAAGTATTCACCTTAAATCAAGTCTCGAAAACATCTCGTGTTTCCTTCCTTATCGCATCGTGTGCAAGGAGATCAATTTGAATTGCAAGGCGACACGCCATTACATAGAGTTCATACTATAGAAAAGCCTTTGATGAGGGTTTAAGATTCGTCACTTTTGAAAAGTAACGCAATATTATCGAAAAATTATCTCCTTATAACCACTGAGCCACAATAAGGAATGTCTTCTTGCATTGTACTCACCACTGAGCCTCAATAAAGAACATCTTCTTGCATTGTACTCAGTTTGTGGGTCTTGAACTTCCGTAAGTTCAAAATTTCTCCCACTCTGTCTTCCAGAAAAATGAAAATCTTTTTGGAAAGACAGCATTACGAGCCACAAACTCTTTGTTCTCGTTTTGGAGGAGTAAAAACCAAGTGGTTCAATTTTGGATAAACCTCACAAATACATAAATTGGTTCTGAACATAAACATTTATGGTCCCAAATGTATAAAAAGACAAGTTAGGGACTCTCCCTATCCATATCTCATATGGAGTCATTTAGGCTATTATAGTCGGGTTTTAAACTTTTAGTGAGAAAATAGCTTACAAAATTGCGAAAAACCTCAAACTATATCTCATAAAGCTCGGTTTATATACTTGACTACACCATACTCTATGGTGTCCCAAGGAGAAGGTATTATGTGAACTGGTTGACAATCTTCTTAGTGATTATCAAGGTCATTACTTGATATTACCCATTTGATCTTCAAAGTCATTACTTTGAAACTCCCGTTCAACATCTTGATCTTGACGTGCTTTTGGTTTACTACTTCATTTTGAAAATATAACACGTTTCAAAAATCACTTTTATGTCTTATTAAATAGATACGATGTTTTCATATCTACTTAACATTATGGTAAAAGTAACGAAGTATATATATAACCAACTATTGTCCTTACACATCCGTATGTATATGGTCAATCACCCCACTATTGTGTTTCTTTTCTGCAAGAGAAAACATAATACATGCACACCCCGAATTAGAGACATTAAAATCTACAAGATAGTATAATATATAGTTTTCGTGAAGAATGTAAAATTCCTCTAACTTGAGTGGTCTAAACCAACCACCAAGTCATCATAGGAGTAGGTACAACATTTTGTTTTAAATCACATGTGTGATGCCTTCTATGTATAAACATAGATAATTACATTCTTTTAAAACCAAATTTAGGTACATTTGTCCCTATCGAAATCATTGCTACTCGAGCACCATTTCGATACAAAAAAATATCTTATGCTAGACGTCTTACGTTTTATCAATTCATGTAAAATTTTTTACAAAGAAATGACCCGTACTTGGTATCTCATACCAAGATAGTGGAACTAGCCTATCCTTTGAGTAGATGTCTCTTTCAACTTTGTTCTATCGCATACATCTAGGGTTGATACTTCTTCTTAACTCCCATTCACTTTCACATTCCTCTTTGCTTCAACAAGCAAAAATGAATCTTATGAAGACCTCTCTTCAAGTCATTCGTGAAATTTTATACACTTAGTAAGAGTGAATTACTATAAAGTGAGTGTAACATGTGGCAAATCTCAACTTCTTGGGAAATTGGACTACCTAACCGTTCAATTGTCATCATATGCCTAAACTCTTTAGCGCATAAACAATCGATTTGGCCTTTCTCGAAGTTAGCCATTTGACGGTATCATATTGGAGTATTATAAGTGTTTTTGAAAACTCTTTTCGCAAACTTTTGAATTACTCTTGAGTAATTAAAACTAATATGTCATCTTCATGACGGATGTTTCACTTTCGAAATCAAGACACTCTTGTTAAAATGTGATTTCCTTTTAAACTCGTAATATGAGTTTTCAACATGAAACCCCTTTTTAATATGTATGGACGTTAAGTTGTATAATAATCGCAAAAATCGTTGTAAGCTTATGTAGGTGAATTAGTAAATCATGTTACCAATCATTGCCACCGAATTCCTTCAAAGAAACCGCTTCCTATGAAAGAACGAAACGAGTATAATAATAAATAGAGGATGAAGTGCGCGATGTCATAGTAAATTCATTAATGAAAAAGAACGAAAAATAGGAAAAATTAACATTCAATGTTTTAATTTTACTTGTGAAACATCTTTAACAAGTTTTAACATTTATATAATGATCTCCCTCTAAATTATATAAATGATTCCAAGACCCAAATATTAAACAAAAATGAGCATCGCTTGCGTGAAACATCCCATAATTGTGTAAATTCGGTAAGTCACGTTGACTAATTCTACCTCTAGAACTCTTGGTCGACGAATTTCCTTAAATCCATCTACTAGCCCCGGAACACAAGACCGTCTTATATCCCGTTGAATCCAACCAATTTTAGCGTGTGATAACCGCTTACCACCCTACTTACCCAAGGTCAAAAGAGAACACCCCGCTTGGGCGAGCGTGGCTCTAATGAACAAGAGACTCATAGGTGTTACTAATTGGTAAGACTAATCTCAATTTTAGTTATGTGAGAGATCTTGTCAATTTAGTCATAAATTCCTTATAAGTGAATTAATTCGGTGAATGTAAATGACGTGAATTGACAACCGCGAAAATAAAAATGCATGTGAGTGGCGATTTTGGCATGCGCGAAAATAAAACAAGCAAACAAGTAAGCATATGAATAAATCCTAGTATGACCACCTAGTTAATAAAAACTAGTCTATTACATTTCGGTAACCAACTCCTTGGTCCCTTACCTCTTCATTCCATAAGTGGCTCTTTCTTGTGGGATTTGGAACACCTTCCAAAAATAGACTCTGTCTCGATGTAATCCGTCTTTTGGAAACACCGCTAAAAATAACTATTACAATTGAATTACATAGCTATTCCTATTATAAATTAATTAATAAAATAAATAAAACTATATAATTAATTACAAACCGACGATACGAGATCGTATTTAATTACAAACAAATAGATATTCCCATTCATTTCGGGTAATAACGATTAAAATCAACTAGGCCATACTAGGTACAACAAGATAAATACTTTAAATAAATGACAATCATTCATTCAACTTAAATAAATATGCTTAAAATGCTGTAAAAACATGCCAAAATCGCCCTATCTCTCAATCGTTGGTATTCATCTCGGTTTTTGTGGATTTAATCGATTTTTAACATGTAAAAATCAATAATCAACTCTTAAATCTCATTTAAGTCCAAACTAATTGTCCAAACTGTTTTGAACCTCAAATTTAGTCCTCACTAATTTTATGATAAATAATTAGTTTGATTTGGTGATATTTTGCTAATTTAATCGGTAAAATCATAATATTTAATTAAAAATCTAAAATAATTGAAAAATTACCCAAAAAATTGAAACAAAAATTTTTAATATTCTGGAACACTCCCAAAAACACCAAAATGTCAGAAAAATTTCCCAAAAATTCCGGATAAATTTTATGAAGAAAAAGATCAATATTTATCGGTTTTTAACCACTAAAACCAATAAACATCAAAACAAGGTGAAAACACAAATTAAAATTTACTTTTAATATTTAAATAATATTTTTAAATGTATATAAATTTACCATGTGCAGAATTAAATGTTTCGGAATTATGATTAATTAATTTGACTTTTATCGACTTTTATCTCATAAAATCAATAAACATGCAAACAATTCGAACCAACCTTCAACTTTTTGCATACAATCAGTAGAAAACATGCATCAAATACCATAAAAAATCCATGCACCGAATCAACTTTTAACTATTTTTAGTCAGTTTTTAACTAAAATACGGCATTTTGACTCGGTTTTCTACCAAAAATCATTAAAAATAGCAAAATAACTTCAAAAATCACCAAACTTAACCACAAACCTTTTAAGATCAGTAGGTATACATGCCCCAAAAATTTCGTGCTAAAACCTCTGCTAACACAATTTTTGAGTTTTTATAAATTATCTCATAATTCATTAAAATGCTTAAAATCAACATGCAAATTACAAGCCTAAGCTCTGATACCACTTGAACGATCATAGATCCATATGAGACTCTCTAATAAAAATTAAATTTTCTCATAATTTATCATTTAGGTGATCTATGTAACATGCATGCTAATATGAAAGCATAAAAATGAAAATTCAAGGAAGAACAATTTCCTTACATTGATTTTATGGTAAAATAGGCACAAACTAGTTCACCTTACTAGTTTGTTCTTGAACTTATACCAAATGGATGATCCTCCTTACTAATCTTCAAAGAGAAGACCTCCTTCAAGATGCACCCAAGAACTTACCCAAAAATAATAACAAGTATTTAACTAGAACCTTGTTAAAATTATCCCCTTGATATTATTTGTAATATTACTAACATTTCTTAGTAATAAAAAAGATTACTAACTTCTTAGTAAAGATGAATAATGATTTTTAGAGAGATGATAGATTTTATGTTCACATGCAAAACATACAAATGATGTTGTATAGAAAAATGAACAAAGGATGGAGTATAAGGAAGGAAAAAGTGGCGGGTGGATGTGGAGTGTTGTAGTGGACAAATTGTCTTATATTATTTAATCTTATATCACATGGAAAATCTATATAATATAACTTATGGTAGTATATAAGGTAAGGTGAAATGATTATGTGTGTAATCATCCACTACTCTATTTTACACGGTCCACTTGCCCATTTACGGGTCCATGTTGGTTCTCATATTTGTCGCACAAATTCGTGTATTTTTATTTTAAACATCGTTTCATGTTTAAATACTTCCATAATTAATTCGTCCAAATCACTCCGTAAATATACGTGTACCACTACACATATTATTTACGTACTAATATTAATCACATTAATCAATTAGTACAATTTTAGTGAATTAACAATTAATTAACTAAAATCCGTCTCCCAAAATTTATTATTCAATTATCGCATAATTAAATAATAACTGCCGTTCCTCGAGTTCGCAACTCAAAATCTCTCTAAAAATAATCGACTAACCTTTTAGTCTATAAATCAAGGGACTAAATAAATTGTATCTCATACAATTAATTAGTTGTCAATTGGGGTTCGTTCCTTTAGGTGTGACCGAAAGGGGTCGATTGATCACCGTCTCACGACAATAACGTCAAACTCTAGTCAGCCAACCGTTATCGATTTACGTTAATCAACTGACGAGGATCAAATAATAAAATATCTGATGATATTCCTTTAATGAGATTTATTATGTAAACGCACTATTGTGGATGACACTAACTCCAACAGAAACAACCGTTGATCATAGAAATTTAGGATTCACTATGAACTATTCATTACAAAAATGAGAAAAGATTCAAACTTTACGATTACATAACAACATAAGAACATAGAATACTCTATCGGAATTGATTGTTAACCAAAAAAAGTCATCTTGTAACACTATTTAAATCGGTTGTGAATACGTCACCGTCTTAAACAAGAATTTATGCCCAAAAATATATTGCAATTATGAACCGCTAAAACTTGGGAGAGACGGTCTCTCACTAAGTTACTGAGAGACCAATCTTTCGTACCCTTTTATATGTACTTCGTGCCCTTTTTATTTTTGATCGTGACATAGTAATTTCGTACCTATTTACATAATAAATGTACCCATTTTATTATTAATCATGACTTGTGCCTATTTTATTACTTTTAGTACCACTTTTTCTTAAAATTGTACAATAATTTTCCAATGAAGCTTATTAAGAGACCGTCTCTTAGGAGACCTACTCATCATGAACAATATATCATACGAAAGTGGGAAAAAAAAACATAGAAATAAGAGATTACTTACCCAATATATGTGAAGATGAACAATTATGACAACTTGATAATTAATTTGCACATGAGGAAGAAGAATGAAGGGGAAGGGTTTTCACAATTATAAAACAGAGTATGTTTTAGTAAAGGTTGGACTTTGCAAGTGTGAAATAAAGGGAGCTCTCAGCAAACGGTGTGACTTAACGTCAACATTGACGGTGTAATACTTAGTTAGCATAATGGTCACGGATGATTTGTAATTAGATAGTTTGAGGTACATGTGAGCTTTATTGGAAAATAGGGGTATAAGTGGGATTAGTCTATACCTAAGGGGTTATAAGTGAGACTTTTCCAAAAAAAAATATATACAAATATATTTAGCTTAATGTTTTCAGTTAAAGTATAAACTTTAAAGTTGATCTACATTATTTTTTTCTATCAATTATCTTTCCCTCACTCATGATCCATCTTTGCCATCATCTTGGATGACATTTGCATTCGTACTCGGCGTCATGAGTGGTTGTTTTCTCGGCGTCATGAGTGGTTGTTTTCAAGTTACGTGTATGGTATTTTGATATATTGTGAATGTAAACATGAAAGATTGTCTTCTTTGTCTTTACTGTTACATTTTCAATAAATTTCATGATATTTCAAACTAAATCGTACATTTTAAGTTAGAAATTGTACGCTAAATTAAAGCGAGATCAAACCCATGAGAAAACACATACTCTATCCAAACCCATTAGAATTAGGTATGAGTCTACAAATTTAAGACCCCGACGAATACAAATCAGGTATAGGTCCCTCATAAAAATACAAATACGGGTATAAATTTTATAGGACCCTACTTACATCTTAGATAGCGACGAATTGATACATTCCCCGGATAAAGAAATTTTGTCAAGTTGGTGAAAAAGGTGATAGTTACACGTCTTATCATAGTATGATTTAATTCGAAATAGAGAGTGGATAAGATAATTAGGCCGTCATTGTCAGAGTGATCAAGTGAGTAACAAATTTGTCCAACATTAGAAACAAATCCCAATCATCGTTACTTACCAGCTCCATGACAAATCACCTTTCTCATTCTCCTTCTTCTCTTTCCTCCATTTCAATTCCACCTAATTTCTCTCCATTAATTCATCAACTTCTTCATTTAAACCCCTCAATTTCATTTGTAATTCTCAATTTCCCAATTTAATTATAATTCCGCTGCTTCAAATTACTTCTATAATGTTCATTATTTTGCTAAATTGAACAATTTTATACTTTTGATAATCATTTTTCGGTACTATTTATCCATTGAATTTTGCAAGTTTTAATCAAAATTGTCGATTTAATTAATAATGAGGATTGAGAATGAAGGTGGTGATGATGTATCGGTTCCACCGAGGCACCTTGTTTTTGCGTATTATGTAACTGGACATGGATTTGGTCACGCCACTCGTGTTGTTGAGGTCTATATTCTCCCTTTTCTCTCTTTTTCTGATTTTATTTCAGTCAGTTGTTGAAGAATGGTTGCGCTTTGATTATTGAGAATTTGCGATTTTTAGTTAAAATTTCGATTTTTTAAGAGGTTACTGTATCGCATTACAAGTTCTAGTTACTTTGACTTGGAATTCTGGTTCCGTCACTGGCTCACTGCCGTCATTGTACTTTTCGTATTTTTAATTTTGGCAATTGTTGACCATGATCATTTGGATATGCAAGTGTCAATGTGTCATCCACTCGAAAACCTTTTGATAGCTAAAGGTGTAAGTTTGAAGAAATGTACGAGTTTTGGCTGAATTATATATTGGAAAGTCAACACTTGATTTATGGTGTTATTAGGGAAGGTCTACATCTTGTTGTTATAGGTCGAGTTCATACTTCAATGATGTCTTAACTCTTTAACATTCTTTAGTTCGTGAAGTTTGATAATTTTCAGTGGCGATAATGTCAATGATTTGATTTGGTAGGGTTAATCACTTGATGTATGGTTTTATTTGTTTGACTATTCACTTGAAGACTACTTCATTATCATTTGTTTGTTCTTTTGGATATCCTATATATTCAGAAATTCTCTATGAAACAATTGGTAAAACAAGAAAGATTTTTCAATAAACTTTTGTTCCTTGTTTCTTTTAATTTTTATGCTCTTGGTCATAATACATTGGGTATCCTTTTCATTTTTCTTCTTTAATATCACATTTTCACCAGGTTGCTCGAAATCTGATTCTTGCCGGGCATGATGTTCATGTGGTCTCAGCTGCTCCTGACTTCGTGTACACTAGTGAAATTCAATCTTCTCGCCTTCAAATTAGAAAAGTAAATTTTCTGCTTTTAATTCCTGTCTACGTCTCTCTCTTAATTGTTAAATTTGTGCTTGAAGAAACCAATGTATAGATATTTCAAGATGGAAGTAATAATTGTTGCTAATGCGTAAAAAACAAAAGGCTGGCACTTTCTATAGGAACTCCTTGATGACTTTGTCATTTGATTGTGACTTATAAACAATATAAGGTATTACATTATTAATGTATCTATCAGAAGGGACATGCTTCGTGGCAATAATTTTTTCATGGAGGTATTCGTTCTTCTGTGGGTAGAGGGGTAATACTGCATACATCCGATCCCCCTTACCCTGTCGTTTGAAGGAACCCTTGAGGCATTCGGTAATGTTGTTATTGTATTGGTGCTTGTGCATTACAAAGAATCGTAATTGGAGTTCATCAGGAATGGTCGATCTTAAACATGGCGAGATGTTTCATGGAGCTTCCGTTGGTTTCTTTTGTATTTACATTGTTTTGTTAATTATGTCTTATGTGCTGATGACTTTACAGTTATACCTGCAAGTTCATTGTTTTCATGGTATAAACGGTGTTGGAATTACATAAAGTGAGAACAGTTCTACCACACGTGTACTTTTGCATGAGAACAGTGTATCTATGTTTAATTGGTAGTCTGCAATTTGAAACTGTTTCTTAAGATAGATGGTCTGTAGGGCGGAAAAAAGTAAAAGCCGCTGTTGTAGCACTTTTATATGTTTGAATATAGGATGAATACTATCTTGAAGGAGAGATTAAAGGATAAAACTAACAGTCAAGAGTTGGTACTTGTATTTTCTAAGCTGACACCATGCATATAAGTATATATCTGAGTAAACAGTGCGTTAATACTGAAATAATTTGGGGTTAGCTGACATGAATCATCCTTTGAAATCGTCAATGACGGATTGCATACATAAATTAAATGAAATAAAACAAATGCGGAAAAGGGGAAAGGGAAACATGCAACTTGATAACTACATCGATCTAAACATAAAGCTCTGAAAGTCATAAAACGAAAAAAACTCCTGGTCTAAAAAAATTAACCAAATAATATTTATAAATTAAAAAATTATAATGATAAAGATAAGTAAGAAACATGTTATCTTTCATATGAGAATTTATTAGTCATATACCAGATTATTCATCATATGCCAAATTAGTAAATGGGCCATAATGATTCTCTCTAAATCACTTTTGGTTGGGTTATTGACATGAGGAAGTAATTATTTACTGCAGGTCCTGTTAGACTGTGGAGCAGTTCAGGCAGATGCCTTGACAGTAGATCGCCTGGCCTCCTTGGAAAAGGTAACTTGCTAACATTGCCTGTGATGGTACATCTTTGGAAAGGCATTTGGTATCTTACTTTGGAAAGGTAAAAAGCCCAGAATAACAATAGCTCTTATGCCCACATTGCGGGGAGCGGGGAAGAAAAATATAGTGAAGTTCCTAGATTAATTTCAAGCTAGGCATGTTCTTGGGGTATTAATAGAAGTCAACCATTTGCCTTATCCTTTCTTTACTATTGAGTTTTGAGCATAATTACTCACCATGTTTCTATTTTGCTTTTTTTTAGTACCATGAGACAGCTGTGGTTCCTCGAGAGTCTATTTTGAGGACTGAAGTTGAGTGGCTGAACTCTATCAAGGCAGACTTAGTGGTAATTCATTGTTTCTACATATCTGTCTACCCTCCCTAGACCTATTCATTTTACATACGTCAAATATTAATGTATTAACCAGGGAGGTATTAGATATACCTATCATGGCATTCGTGGCTTTTTGACAAAAGTTGTGTTTTTGCTGAATAGATTTCAGATGTTGTTCCTGTTGCATGCCGTGCTGCTGCCGATGCTGGAATCCGTTGTGTGTGCGTCACAAACTTCAGGTACAACGTCCTCCTGACTTTTTTGTTTTTTTGATGGAAACATCCTCATGACAAATACTGAATTGAAAAACTGGTACTTCTTAATTAATTCCTTATTGGCTTCATTCTTTTAACTGTGAACTAGTCCAACAGATCAGTGTTAGTTATATATCTAGTGTGAATAAAATCCAAAAAATGCATGATTTTAGTAAGGCTTTTGTTGGAATATAAACCCATGTGTGAGTGTCCCATATTGGTTGGAGAAGAGAGATTGTACTAAATCAAGAGAGCTACTCCTCCAATCGCCAATTGGTTTTAGGATGTAACCTCACTTGTGTTTGTCGAGTGGTCCATCTCTCCCCCGTTCGGGTAAGGCTCAGGCCCATGTTCATGTTCTAACAGCTTTGATATAGGAATCTGACATATAGCAGTAAAGGACCGACCATGAGAAATTACTTGTTTTAATTGAGTTTCCATACTAAAATTTGTCACATTTAGTCTGGAGCTTCTCTGATTGTTTGTTTACCTGTTCTCTTTTTAGATTCTGACATTCAGTAGCCATGATGTTTACATTATTCCATCATCTAAAACTTCTTTCTATAATTCTATCCTAAACTGTCTTCCTTTCCAAAAAAAAAAAATCCACTTCACTTAGGTTTTTTTGTGTGTTTTTTCTTCTGACAGCTGGGATTTCATTTATGCGGAGTATGTAATGGTTGCTGGAAATCATCACCGTTCAATAGTTTGGCAGGTATGTTAAATATATCATATTCAGAGTTGGGATTTCATTTACGCGAGCTTTAAAGAATTTCAGGACCATGTAATAATATAATACTCAAGGGAAAATAGACAGCTAATTTCCATGTGTAATCTTGGTAGTAAAAATAACCAAGAATAGGTGAAGCCATGTCATTTTTCAAATGTGTAGTACGCGATTTTGTCACTGAATGAACTTAGTCTTTCATTCATCCATAATGAATGATATTTTGCGATGGTGATGTGTGTATGAAATGATATCCCACCCACTAAATATGTCATGGGAAATATTTGGTCTTTGAGTTGCCAAGTGCATTCTACACACGCTTCTTCATTTAAGAGAGCTGTATGTGTCATATGATTTTAACATGAATATACTTGCATTCAGTACATTGTAGACGCTATTTTTCACCGAATCAAAATGACTCATAATGTGCTATGTCATTTCACCTCAATTTTATTCAATATGTTTTATTTGTACAAGAAGACATTAAAGATCTCATGATTGTCACAAGAAGGAACTGCTTGCTAGAGACTATGCATCTTCCTCTTGGTGTCTTTTCTAAGTGCATCTGCTCTCCATCACCATATTTTGCACATTGCCAAGTAACTTCAAATTAAATTGTTTTCAATAACCTTTATCCTTGTTGACTAGCGTCTTCCTCCCTTCACAATCTTATCCAGTCTTCAATCTTCAAGTCTTCTAACTGGGGTATCAGGTTGTCTCCATTTCACGGCCAAATAATCTTAACCAATTCTCCGTCATCTTATCTTCCATAGACATAATCTCCCTATCCATCTCATTTTTGAGTTGATCCTTCTTTGAATCACCACAGATTCACCTTAGCATACGCATCCCACTGCATCTATCGTTGTTTAGTCCATTTGGAGGAGATTTAAATTAGGACATGCTTTGAAAGCAGTTGCACAAAAATTTCTGAAGACAGTTGAAGACTTTGGTCCAACTCTGTTACAATGGGAAGAAGACGTAGAAATACATTCTCTGTGATCAATATCCCTCTCTAGTCTCCAAAAAATTCGTTCTTCTGATAATTGGAGCTTGTCTGCCAGAGTCTTTAGCATTTATAATGTCAACAATGGATTGCCAATATTTTACCTATGTATTCCAGGTCTGTTACAAATGGGAAGATAGCTTTACCACCTTAAAATACATTCTCTATGATCAAGATATCCCCATGCACAGTGACATTCATGATCCTAATGGATGTCTTGTTTTGTGTTGAAGCTCTGCAACTCCCCTCGTACTCCCTTCCTCACTGCAAAATTAGTTCTTGTGATAATTGTAGCCTGTTCTGTCAGAGTCTTTAGTTTTTATTATTTATAATGTCAGCACTCAGCACTAGATTGTCAATATTTTACCTATGTTCTTAAAGTTACGTCCAGGCTCTCTTCCGAACATGCAGTCATTAGTAAACCCATTTTGTGCATGTTTTCCTGTAAAATGCTATACTGCAAATAGTTCTGTTACTTAAGTATCTAGATGCAACATTTTTTAAGCTGGAAATTTAATCTTCTGACATTTTCAGATTGCAGAAGATTATTCTCATGCGGAGTTCCTGATTCGGCTTCCAGGATATTGCCCAAGTTAGTCATGATTAACATGCTACAATATAATTAATTGACATTATCTTATGTGGAGAGCACGTAATACTTACCTTTATTTGCAGTGCCTGCATTTCGCGATGTTATTGATGTACCTCTCGTTGTCAGGAGGTTACACAAATCTCGCAAGGAGGTTTGAATTCTTATCTTCTGATGCTTGCCGTTCGCACTCTCTAGTACTTTTTGTTATTTAATTGTTATTAAGCACTTTAATGCATTTATATAGGTAAGGGAAGAACTTGGGATTGAAGCTGATACAAAACTGCTGATCTTAAACTTTGGTGGTCAGGTAGTTGTCCAGTTGTCCCTTAGTTATGCTTATGAGATAACCTTCTTTGCTTGACCAAGAAACAAATTACAGATTATTTAGAATGAAATCTAGTATCTAACAAGGTACTATATGGGCTGGCCTTCAAGTCTTACATTGTTATCATTGCTCTAAGTTGAATCGCCTTGCTGAATTCTCATCTTTAGACGTGCATGTTTTGAGTATATTATGAATGTTATCATAAACTCTTGGTTATTTGTTTCCATTATTATTTTGTCTTTTGCAGCCATCAGGCTTGAATTTCAATGAAGAGCATTTACCTCCAGGCTGGAAAGGCCTGGTAAGTAGGTTTATGTAATTTTTTTTTTTAATAAACTGAGATTTTTATACTCCACAACTTACACTGTTATCTAATTCCTTTCCTGAAAAAGGTATGTGGAGCTTCTGACAAAGACGTGCTTCCGCCAAGTTTCATAAAGCTAGCTAGAGATGCGTATACACCTGATGTGATTGCAGCATCTGATTGTATGCTTGGTTGGTACTAAAATGTGTAACAGTGTGTGAAAAACTGAAAACATGATTTTTTCAAGAGGTATAAATCATTTTCATTTTTTTTTTTGTATTTCAGGAAAAATTGGATATGGAACAGCAAGTGAAGCCTTGGCATACAAGCTGCCTTTCGTCTTTGTACGCAGAGATTATTTTAATGAAGAACCTTTTCTAAGAAATCTTTTAGAGGTAGGTATTTGAGTTTTAAAAAAAATATGTTTTGATTCCAAGGCATTGCCAATGTTTTTTTTTGTCTGTGTGTCTAATGTCAAAATCTGGTTATCACTGTAGTATTATCAATGTGGTGTTGAGATGATAAGGAGAGATTTACTTACTGGACACTGGAAGCCCTACATTGATCGTGCTATGAGTTTGAAACCCTGTTATACAGGTGGTACAAATGGTGGTGAGGTATGTTTACAACTTGTATGTGATTGGGAAATCTTTGTTATGGCAGCAATATAGAGTAACGAATCTAAGGACTACTTGTTCTCCTTCCCTTATCTCCTTTTTCAAGAAGCTTTTCTGCTAAAACGTAGTAGAGGTATGTGGGCTTTATACTATACATTAATTGAGCACCTGTTCAAAGACCTTAAATTTATTACCCTCGGCTGATGACAGATTAACATAACACCTATGTAGCATATGGGAAACTCCTACCACATACAAGGGTGGCTTCCATTATATTTGTTCTGTAGAAAGTTAAAAATAATCTGATTTATTCTGTTGTACTGGGTCCTCCATGTTTTGGAGAAGTACACAATGTTGGACTCCGAATTGTCATTTGTTGACAATTCTTTAAAAGACCATGAAAGCATTTAATATTGGAGAAAAAAAAGGTAGGCAATAGTGTGTACACATGAAACTTGCAGGAAGCATTTTCCTTGTGTACAGTTAAGCATACGGCAGTACATTGTCAAGCTCTGCCTATATAAGGAGAGTTAGAGCAATGGAATATGCATCCCTCAATCCTCATAAGTGAGTTATAAGTGTAATAATAAGAGCAGTCTTTAAGTCTCTTGTGTATATTACTCTTATTGTAATCTCTGAGTGTGATCAATAAAATCCTAGTGCAACCGCAGTGAGGACGTAGCCAATTTGGCGAACCTCGTTATATTTGCATCCCTGTTATTCTTGTCTTTATTATTGTGTGTGTGATAATACATATCCCTACGAAAATCCCCTACAAACTGGTATCAGAGCCCGGTTGGGCGAGTAAGGGTGAGAGAAGAGTGAACCACAAAAAAATTCGCAATAATGGAAGGAGGTAAAATCATGTTCGATAAATTCGACGGGAAAGATTTTGCTTTCTGGAAAATGCAAATAACTGATTATTTGTATTCGAAGAATATGCATCTCCCATTGGAAGGCTCTAAGCCGGATTCCATGGAGAAGGCTGAGTGGGAAAAATTGGATAGGCAGGCGCTAGGTGTGGTCCGGTTGACGTGGCGTTAAACGTTGCATTCAATGTGATGAATGCGACGACGACGGTTGACCTGATGAATGCCCGGGAGAACATGTATGAGAAACCATCTGCTACAAATACGGTATTTCTTATGCGTAGACTGTTTGGTTTACAGATGCATGAAGGAACCACAATGGCTGATCATATTAATGATTATAATGTGATGACGAGGCAACTTAGTTCGGTAAAAATCGATTTTGATGACGAGATAAAAGCCTTAATTTTGTTATCCTCGTTACCTAGTAGTTGGGATACTACTGTCACTGCAATTAGTAGTTCGCAAGGACAAGAAAAGCTCAAGTTTGATGAGGTACGCGATCTTATTCTAAGCGAAAGTATTCGCAAGAGGGAATTAGGTGAAACCCTGGGAGTCAATGGTGGGAGTGGTTTAGTTGCAGAGGGTAGAGGGAGGAAAAATTACAGAGGTGGTCATCATGGAAGATCTAAGTCACGAGTGAAAGGTGGCCCGACTTGTTGGGATTGTGGTGAGAGTGGACATGTCAAGAGGGATTGTGTGAATCCTAAGAAAAACCGAGAGCAGCGTAGTTATGAGGATGGTAGTACGGCGATAGCTGTTGAGAGTGAGGGTGATCTTTTGGCTGTGAGTGTCAAAGATCCGATGGAGTTTTGGGTGTTAGACTCTGGTTTGTCATTTCACGCTACCCCATGTAAAAATTCCTTTCATAAATTTGTTGGTGGAAGGTGTGGTACCGCTTACCAATTATGGGAAGTGGTGATGTAAAAATCCTGACCCCGAGTGGGGGTAGGTGGGAGCTTACAGATGTCATGTTCATCCCGAACTTGAAAAAGAAATTGATATCTGTTGGAAAGCTCGATGAAGCAGGCTATAAGGTTGTCTTTGAAGGGAGTTCCTGGAAATAGTCAAGGAAGCTATGGTACTAGCTCGTGGGACTAAGAGTGGAACTTTGTACACCACAGCAGGGTGTTGTGACATGAGTAGAGTAGCTGCTGGAGGGATGAAGTCTGAAATTGTTTCACGAGACTTGTCGCGGGATCCGAAAACTATGCATAGTGGGCCTTACACTAAGCACCGTGTGAGTAAAGTCGGTGGCTTGAAGGCGGAAGGTGGTCCGAGAACGCAAAAGGTGGCGGCACATTTGGGATGTGTGCGGAAATTCAAGTAGTTCCAAGGAGGCACGAAAGGGTGTTTCGTTCAGGTGGGAGTGCACGCCCCGAGGAGCGATGGGTGAAACCCGACATGTATGGTTGCCGTTGGGAACAGACTTGGATGATAATGGGTCGAGGTTGGACTGTACCTCGATTGGGCTCTTGCAGTCTGCATGAGCGAAGACGCGGTTGTATTAGGTTGATCTGGTGAATGAGGTGTTTTCCGTGGTACCTCCAAAAATGTCGGAGGTGGGAGATTGTTGTACTGGGTCCTCCATGTTTTGGAGAAGTACACAATGTTGGACTCCGAATTGTCATTTGTTGACAATTCTGTAAAAGGCCATGAAAGCATTTAATATTGGAGAAAAAAAAGGTAGGCAATAGTGTGTACACATGAAACTTGCAGGAAGCATTTTCCTTATGTACAGTTAAGCATACGGCAGTACATTGTCAAGCTCTGCCTATATAAGGAGAGTTAGAGCAACGGAATATGCATCCCTCAATCCTCATAAGTGAGTTATAAGTGTAATAATAAGAGCAGTCTTTAAGTCTCTTGTGTATATTACTCTTATTGTAATCTCTGAGTGTGATCAATAAAATCCTAGTGCAACCGCAGTGAGGACGTAGCCAATTTGGTGAACCTCGTTATATTTGTGTCCCTGTTATTCTTGTCTTTATTATTGTGTGTGTGGTAATACATATCCCTACGAAAATCCCCTACATATTCATATTAGGATCCTTTGCTTTGTGAGATAAACATCTCGCATCAGTTTATATAAAGGAACAAATAAACCCTTCTATCTGAAACCCGTGCCACTGGTTTTCTGCTTACTTTGAAGAGTATTTCCATGAGTTTTAAGTTTTTTTTCTATTACCTTGGAGAACTCTCTTTTGGAATATAGTTTGGGGGTTAAAAAAGATTTTTGGGTGGAGTGGAATACTCGAGTTCCCTTTCTGTGCTGCTGTATGGGTTTGCTATTTGATTATATTTTACTATTTTAGTGCTTTTTAGCCTGGTGGCATTCATTTTGTCATTGAATTAAGAGGTTATGCTCACCTGCATTTGTGTGATGTTCTCTTTCCATATTTATAGTGTTTTTACTTGTCTTTAACGTTTGTAAGTGTCATTTCAATGAGATTATCCGATCCATTTTTTACACATAATGTGTGTACAGCCTTTTTGACACAGAGGAGTTATATGCCGTGATCATTTTCAAAATTGCAGGTAGCTGCACGCATTTTGCAGGATGCTGCTGTTGGGAAATACTACGTCTCAGATAAGGTCAGTGAAGGAATTCCAAGTTACTTGATAAATGTTTCCATCACCATAAAAGTACTTGTAAAAAATTTGCACTTCACTGTCTGCTTCCCTCCTTCATCCCTGGCCTTGTATTGCTCTAACATTTTCTGAAAATTCTATCCTATGTTCTGCTCGTTCTTATTCTCATGTTTTTTTGGTGGATTCTTCAACGCAGTTTAGCGGTGCTAGAAGATTACGTGATGCTATCGTTCTTGGATATCAACTTCAAAGAATGCCTGGTAGAGATCCAGAGCTCAGTATTCCTGAATGGTACGCCAGCGCACAATATGAACTTGGTCGTCGGTCTGGCTCTCCTAAGCTTGGTATTGATGGAGCAGTTGAAGATTCTGAGAGTTTGTGAGCCTCTAAAATCTTTAGTAGTTGTTTTGCTTATGACAGCAGATTCACTGATCTTTTATCTTTCCCAGATACAAGGAGTTCGAAATTCTTCATGGTGATCTTCTTGATCTTCAAGATACAAAAAGTTTTTTGAGTAACTTGGCTGAACTTGGTAAAGATACTGAGAAAAATGCAAAGCATCACAGGCGAGAGAACAAGGCTGCTAAAGCTTTTTTCAACTGGGAGGTTGGTGTTTTCTGTCCTAGGACCCTGCTTCATGCTTCTGGTTGTTAATTGTCAAATTGCTAGGCAATTAACCCTTTGTCACACGAGTATAAAATATTGATTATAGTGCTCGATGCTAACAAAAGAATCTTGTTACCCACTTGCACTTAGTAAAAGAAAGTTCTATTTCTATCGTAAAGCACAGCCAATTTAGAATGATAAAAGATAATTCATCTCAGTTGAATGTAGATTCTTATTTTCTCTTTGCTGGCCACAAAGCTCGACAGTTGGTAGTTTTTCATACCAAAAACAGTATGAGACTGTGAGTGTCATAAGCCTTTATTTTTATCATTTAGGTAGTTGTTTTGACTGTGGAGTATCTTCTCTATTTCTCTGTTGAGATGAAAACTGAACACTTGAGAGGTTGGTGTTCTATTATGTCTAAAACCAATTTAAACAACTGAAAGAAGTCTACAATTTTTGCTGTCTGAAACTATATAATCTTACATGGAGATATATCTAGTTATAAATATCTTCCCTTCCACACCTTACTTATTCTTTTGGCACATAGTACACTTTTTCCGCAGTCTTATATTTTCTCTGTATTACTAATAGGAGGAGATATATGTGACCAGAGCACCTGGAAGGTTGGATGTTATGGGAGGAATTGCTGACTATTCTGGGAGCCTTGTATTGCAGGTGATTCCTTGATAGTCCTCTTTTGGTACCATAATTGTGACTGGTTATGTTCAAGAACTCTATATCAGCTGTGTATTATTTAAAGAAAGTTGACTGTTAAATGTCAAATATTCATTGGTCCTGATTGCCTTTTCAAGTCACTCCGCAGTTTATGCGTCAGGAGACTGTCGTATATGGAACTACAGCTATCTTTCTTTTAATCTGTTATCTAATTATGGAAATCATGATGGCAGATTTCTCTGGACGTCCAGATATGTTGATAGATGTCACCAATTAATGTCGTGGTTTCTGAAATCTTTATTTCATCAGGTGTTATATCCTCTCACTGCTTCACAATTGTCACCTTTACTTGCAGATGCCTATTAAAGAAGCTTGCCATGTTGCGTTGCAAAAGAACCACCCTAGTAAACATAGGCTATGGAAGCATGCACAGGCTAGACAGCAAGACAAGGGACAGGGTCCTTCGCCTGTGCTACAAATTGTAAGTAATGTGTTTTTCTCTTCCATATTGAATTAGCTTCTGAGGTAGAAGAAAATCAGATTAATTGTTCATTGTGATAGTGTGGCATTCGAGAGACTGGAAATTTTGACACTCAAGTTACTAAACAGTTCTTTGGAGAAAAAAACACCCATATAACAGTTGTTTGGCTTTTTGTACTTTCATTAATCACTGTTGACCAAACAGGATTCCACTGCTTACCTATTGATGGCAAACTATTCATGAATGTCATTTAAATTTTTGCTCAAAGGTTTCATTTGGGGCAGAGCTGAGTAATCGTGGTCCTACATTTGACATGGATTTGTCAGACTTTATGGATGGAGACAAGCCAATATCATACGAGGCAGCTCAGAAATACTTTTCCCGAGATCCTTCCCAGAAGTCTGTTTCTGCTTTTGCAGTCTTACTAAATTCTATTTCATCGGTAGTTTTTGTTCTTACATTCATTATTTATTGTAGGTGGGCAGCGTATGTGGCAGGCACAATTCTTGTTTTGATGACAGAATTGGGTGTACGATTTGAGAATAGCATTAGTTTACTGGTACTAGTTTATCTTTCATCTTTTTTTTTTTATAGTACTCCCTCTATCCCAATGGCTTCTTTACACTTTGGTTTCGCACAATTGGTTAGTAGTGGAGAGAGAGTGCAAGCGAATGGAAAAAGGTCACTTGCTTACACTTCATTGCTTGCCAAAAATACAAGTGTGAGATGTCAATGGACCAAGCCAAAACGTAAAATGCAAAGAACCTAGGGGCAAAAGGAAATAATTGATATTGATGTTATCAATACTAAAACTAGAGTGTCAGGGGTTGAACCTCGCCCAATCTACCAGACATGCCAAATTGTCTTTAAGCTTACAGGAACGTGGCTCAGTGGCAGTAAACCAGCTGCAGATGCGAAGAGAAAACACTAAGAATTACATCAAGAAACTTATTACCCAAAAACTCCAGCCAGATAAATAGCAAATACCCCCGTTCGTTTATAAACTTCTTATTACAGTACTTAATTGTGTTGTGTTAATCCTGAGGTACACCGACATCTGTATAAGTTTGTAACATGGATAATGACATCCAATTTATGATGCTTATCTTATTGTACAACCAAACCTATTGGGCACTGATATGTCATTGTTTTATAGTTGGACTTACATAGTTACATGAGATAAACTTGCAGGTTTCTTCCGCCGTACCTGAAGGTAAAGGTGTTTCCTCATCTGCGTCCGTGGAAGTTGCTAGCATGACAGCTGTTGCAGCTGCTCATGGTAAACGCTTACACCTTTGACTTTGTTTCTATTCTTACTTTTTTTTTTTTCCTTCTAATGCTTCTGCTGTCTCTTTTGTGGCTCATATACCGACTTTATATTCATACTTCATCTTTTTATACAGATTTTCCGTTTTGACTTTAGATAGTCTCTTAGACAAACTTGACATTACTTTTTTTGCACTTATGTATCATACTTCCTCTATCTCGATTATATCTTCTTAGTTGTACCTTAAACCAAAGCTAGTATTGGAGTAGGAGGGAAATGGAGGGGGAGGGATTTGGAGGGATCCATTTTCCCTCCTCCAAGGCAAAACAGGATCCCTCTACCATAGGAAAGATTTGAAGAGAAATTGTATCCAAACACTCATAAGTCATACCCCATTCTCCCTCCCCTCGTCTGAGGGTGCTCCCTGTTTCTAGAAGTTAAGCATTGTACAAAGTAAAATCTTCAGTTGAATTTGGTAATTGTTGTGAACAGTAAACACTCATTGTAGACTAAATTTATAGGCAATCACTTACAATGATTGGCTCTGCATATAACACTTGAGGTTAGTGAATTACAATGCCTAACTTTTGATGACTTTCCACCTTACTTTCCGATGAAAATCAAGGAGTCATCAAACATTACTCTTGTAGCCTTGTAGGAGAGTTCCAACTTTTATGGCCTTATGGGTCCCATATATTTATATTCGAATATTTTTGCTATTTTTAATTTATAAAAAAAGTTGGGTAAATGAGGTGGGATCCAAAATTCCCCCCTTTTCGAAAGTCGAGAAATAAAAGTATAGTAAACATACTGGTTATTTGTGGATTAAGTTATACTGCTCATAGATTGGTCGCATCAACAGTAGCCAGTAGCTGATGAACTATTTGGCTGCTACACTTGGAGCTGTAACCATTAAACTGCTTACCGTCTCACCCTTCTATTATCTATTATGTGATTATCTAATACATTTGTTTGTAAAAAAAAATTGATGAGATTTTACGTGTGTATGTATTCTCAGGACTAGATCTCTCTCCAAGAAACCTTGCTCTGCTTTGTCAGATGGTAACTTGCAAACCGCAAAACGGTCCCTCAACTAGATTTGCATAGCTATTCTCACATTTCTCTTGCCATTTTTCTTGATCATCCTACTCTACTTAAGGTTGAAAATCGCGTTGTTGGAGCTCCATGTGGTGTCATGGACCAGATGGCATCAGCCTGTGGTGAAGCAAATAAGCTTTTAGCAATGATCTGCCAGGTAAAGTGCAAATATTGTCTCCTCAATGGAATAATGGACTTTACTTTTATCAGATGCACATATTGGGTACTGACTGCCATATAACGATGATTGTCTCCTAAATGCAATAAATGACTTCACTGCTGTCAGATATTCATATTGGGTATTGACTAACATATATCGATGGTGCTGTTACGTTTGCATTTGCGCAGCCTGCTGAGGTGTTGGGACTTGTAGAAATCCCAAGTCATATACGTTTCTGGGGTATTGATTCAGGAATTCGGCACAGGTACTTTCTTTTACAAACACAGTCACATTCTTTTCTAAACAACTCAGGTGCTATGGGTCACATTCTCTTCTTTTGACTACCTAACTTGGACTTGGTTGCCAAGAGATATGACCATAAAACCATGGTTTGTTGCTTTTCACGGAGATAAAACATTCTCTTATATATGCATTACGATGATGATGTGTTTGCATTTCTGTTAAATATTTGTAATAAACAGTGTTAATATCAAAGTAGTCTTCCTAATTCAGACCCTAACAAAGGATATAATATCAACACCTGGTTCCTCTACAGCGTTGGAGGTGCGGATTATGGATCTGTCAGGATTGGCGCATTTATGGGCCGTGAGATGATAAAGTCATCAGCATCTGAAACATTAACCAATTCACAACTAATCAACGATGCCATGAATCCCGGTGATCCCGATGATAATACTTCTGCATTGTTTGGGTTGGAAGCCAATCTGGATTATTTATGCAATCTAACTCCTCATAGGTAGGCTCTTCCTTGTTTGAGTATGAATTCATATCTCCTCTCGCTATTAACAGATATTTGCACAAGTGACAATATATATTCAACCTTTCTAATTACACGATTGTCTCACTCAGTCACTCTCCTTATCCTGCCATGGGCCAGAGCTATCGAGGAAATGTTGTTGCTTTTACTTTTGTATACCTGAAGAAGAAATGTGAATGAAGTTGTAGGAATGAGGTGTAGCTTTATTTTTATTTTTTTTCGGCCTTACTGATATATCCTTGTTTGGGGTTTCCAAAGTTCTTCCAGAGCATGTGAGTTTTCTATTCTAAGGGTTTCTGTGTGATTGAAGGCACTTGCTGAGACTATTTTTTTTTTTTTTTTTTTTTTTAAAACCTATAAGTTTACCTTGGCTTTTGTATTATGTTCCACTCCCCCTTTTTTTCACTTTTCATTTTATATATTTTCGCATTTTGAGGTGTGCGTTCACCCATGGAGACGGTTCTAAAGGATTATTCATGTCAGCCGACCCCAAATCATTTTGGGATTAAGGCTCTGATGTTGTTGTTGTGAATAATACTAATCGATCACATAATCAATTACCTTTCTTTTATTTTCTCTCCCTCCTTTGGTTCGTTAAGACACCCGTTTTTGTATACTTCTAAAATTTACTTGGGCTTGGCTGTTGTTCCGACTTTGAGAATTGTCTGTTGCAAATTACAGGTATGAAGCTGCTTATGCTAATACTCTACCTGAAAGTATACATGGGGAAACCTTTGTTGAAAGATATAGGAACCACAATGATCCTGTGACAGTTATTGACCCAAAGAGGGCTTATGCTGTTAGAGCATCTGCGAGGCATCCAATCTATGAGAACTTTCGGGTGAAGGTTAGCATTTAATAATGATGTTCTGTTTCCTTATTTATGGGGAAGACACTTGTACTTGTGCAAAGCAATTAATGATGCAACAGCATGTAATTTCTAGGCTGTTGCTACTTGTTTAAACTTGCAGAAAAAGCCTTGAATAAATGGTACTATTGGAAGGTTTTAAAATATTCATCCTCCCTTCATTTTAGTGCATAACTGCATAAGTGTGAGGGGAATAAAGTCATAAACTCAAATGGGGGTTGCCCACCGTAATAGAGATGGAATATGTATCCTATGAAATTTTTTTTGTCAGTGCTGCATAGGTTGAAATTCGTGCACTATCATTTATGCATGTCAACCATAATGTTACAGCTCAAAAATATACCCGTAACATTTTGCTTTCTTCATAATTTTTTGCTAGTGATGTGTGATTGCCCACTCCCTTTTATTTATGTATATAGAATCCATAGAGCAAGTTCCTAGGATTTTGTCATATATATCAGTTCCCTATTATCTCCCAAGTTGACACTAATCTATGTTGAATTGGCCATTAGGCGTTCAAGGCACTTCTGACGTCTGCAGCCTCTGAGGACCAGCTGACTGCTCTTGGGGAGCTTATCTACCAGGTGAATTGTCAATAACAGTCTTCATGACCTATTTATTCAAAAGTAGATTTACCCTTGAATTTATACAAGGGACTTAAGATGTTGCTTCAGTCCTAGAATAAATACTTCAAATCCAAAAGCTGTCACAGCTCTTTTACTTGTACTCCCGGTCTTCTCATCTCACTCAGTATCACCAGCCTAAAATTTGATGATAGAGATAGAGGCAGGCTTCACCGCGCGAGAGGATGATATGGGTTGGGCAATTAGGACTTGAAATCTTTTTCTCCTTCTCATTTACTTGTGATATTTCTTGTGCTCTATGACGTTTATATTACTCAAATGTCAAAAAGTGTCCGATAATCCTTCTAGCAGGCTACATGACTTTTCACTCATAAAGGATCTCATTGAATGTATTTTTGTTCATTTACATGGCCCACCAATGTTTAAAGTTGAATAGCAACATGTTCTAACAAACTTATAAATGATGTTGCTTTGACCAACTCTTATCTGTAGAAAAAGCCCAAAAATGTCAAATTTTGAAGCCGGAAACTTGACGTTGGTGATTCCACAACATTGTGACCTTTTTTTTTTTTGCAGTGTCACTACAGCTACAATGCTTGTGGTCTCGGCTCAGATGGGACGGATAGAATTGTTGAGCTGGTTCAGGAAATGCAGCATGCCCCGACATCTGAACCTGAGGATACTGCATTATATGGGGCCAAAATCACAGGTGGAGGCTCTGGAGGAACCGTTTGTGTCGTTGGGAGGAATTCCATGAAAGGTAGCCGACAAATTTATGAGGTATGTTCTTTCTAAAAACATTAGTGGGATAGTTTGGATACCTACAGATGACACCCCCCATCCCAGAAAACCAAAAAAAAAGGAACAAATAAACAAACAAAAAGGCTGGCTTATGTTGCTCAATCACTCCATATTTTCTCGCGTCATTGGTTATGATACTTAAGACAGACAGTCACGTCATTTTAAACCAAACACGAGTAGTTTTGATTGATAGCCGAGAACGTCATGTGCATAAATCACTTGCATATGCATCCGTGTTTGAGTAACATAGGGCATAACGCCATGCATATCAAAGCCTTAATTCGCCATTATCATCTATGATGATTCGTTGCAGTGGGATGTTTTCATGTCCGTTGCAATTGATAGTTCATTAAGTGCGCACATTAACCCCTCAATAGTTCAGTCAACCAAAAAAATGAAGGCCTTCGTATTGATAGAAATGTTTACTCCTCTACAGATTCAGCAGAGATATAAAGCAGCGACTGGATATTTGCCATTTTTGTTTGAAGGTTCATCCCCAGGTGCAGGAAAGTTCGGTTATCTAAAGATTCGACTCAGATCTTTAAGTTAATCGAAATCCTTTGCTCTTACACCAGGATTGGTAGAAAAAGCCATATAATTTCAAAGGATTGCTCTTACCCCCCAAGTGCCACGTGTTAAATATGTATCTGATTTTTTTTCTAGATTTCTTTTCTAGCTGGAACCTTTGATCAACATGTTAATTTTCATCTATGAAATGAATGTTCCGCTGCTTCCTTAGTTTTTATTTTTATTTTTATTTTGTGAAAATTGCTACACAAGTTTCTAATCCTCCGGCTTAGAAATATAGAAGGGTAAAGCTGACAAAAGTTGATTGATCTGGAAAACCGAACAGGAATTGCCCAAAACTGCCTGACGTAACTCAAAAATTTAGTTACACATCACTGAGACGATCCTCAGGGCTGTTAAACAGGTAGCCGATAACCGATAACTCTCCCTTTTGCCTTAATAATGATCCAAATAAGATTAAATTGGCCCCCTTTTTTTTTTAATTATTTTAACTTATATCTAACAAATGCATTTTATGAGTGGTTTTAATGAAATTATCAGTCAAGTTTGAGAACATTAGAGAAAATATTGTTGATAATCTAATATCATAGCGAACCAAACCGAACCTATTTGTCGATGACCCAAACCAACCTCAACCCATTTGTCAAGCATCAGGTCATTCATTTTAGACAGTAAATTTGGTGTTCTTGATTAGACAGACAGTAAATTTGAAACCGTGAAGAGGAATTGATAGCCTACATTTTACAAGCATGAAGTCATGCCAATGCCATATCAAAATATTTATTGTGAAGCAGTGAAGCTATCATATTCATTAATCATTATGGTCATGGAATCAGTAAAAAAATTACAGTACAAATGACGCTGTTAAGAAGAACTACGCATAATGACCTGAACTATAAGCATCAAGCTACAGACGAGTCGTCGTCTCCAGATTGGTAATAAGATTCATGTCTCGACCCTCGACTTTGCTTCAGGCTCCTTGAATTCCTCCACAAATTCCGTGGTCATCTTGATGAAGTCATCCATGTGTGCCAATTTCCATGCCTATCCAAATTCAGGGGAGAAAGACTGATCAGAGATATCCCATCCTTGGCTTTGCAAACCCTGTATAAGTGTATGTCATGGTATATTCCACCAGAAACAGACAACACAATAGAATTCAGCCTTGGCCTCTGAAATTCGGATTTCTCCTGGACCGCGTTGGCAAGAAGAGTAAAGTGACTTAGGCGTTGGGCACTCCGAGACAAGAACCAACGAATTCCAAAGCTTGCCATTTAGGCACTCATCAAATACAAGATAAAATTCTATCTTGTAATTTTGTGGTGAGGATGCAAAAGAGAAGTTAGAGAAGTAGAAGATTACCTCAAAATCCCAGTTTCCATACAAATCTTGATCGTTTTTATCGCTCCATACATAAGTATATGCCTGCAACTTATCTGTGTTGTCCTACAAACATTAATGGGCTCAGAAGAAGCGCAACGTCTAGTTTTCCACTATATAAGACATAAATTCGGACTTGAACATTACACAAAGGAACACAAACTGTAACCAACAAAAGAAGCAACAATTCCTGTATGCACCCATCAAGTGTAAAGTTGGAAATGTGTAGTGTGAAGATGGTAGTAGAAGGAATGTTTAGGAATAATGCAAACTCTAATCCAATACTCCCCTTTCCATGATGAATCTTCCTACTTTATTTTCTAGGTTGCCTATCTTTAAACATTCTACTTAAAGAGTCTTTCTTTCATAGTGTGACATTTGTAATATAGGACCCAACATCTTTACTCAACTTACATTTTTCATCCACATCATCTTATTGTGCTCCATAATCATCGTGCACAGTAAACCCATAAGTTTATTCATGGATGGAGGGAGTATAAATTATTTGAAAACGTCATTTTGTCTCACAGAAACATACATACAAGCCAACAATTTGGACTATGTTGTACCTAAGTAATCACTTGCAGAATATTCGTCTTGCAAGCAGGATGAGCACAGTCGTTAGTCATATCTTAACTAACATGCACAGATAACTCAGCAAGAAATGTTTGGCTTACACGAATTAGAAAAACATTCTTATGCGAAGCACTTGTTTTCCCCATTATTTATTTTACTAACATAATATATTACGACGGATTTTATAACTGCTACCATGAGTCTAAAACAGGAGATGGTTTCAGTAGAAGAGCATTACCACAAGAGAGAGCTGTACTGAATCCCTCACATACTCGACATCCTCAAATATATCAAGGATATTCAGCTCAGGGTTGGTGATCCCCATCAACACCTGAACAAAATTAATAAGGGAATTTCTAAAACGGAGTAGCATAGGGAGTAGGGAGTAGACTGTATGTTACACGCTTGAGTTTTAAGAACAAAAGTCGTAAATCACATTATCACAGTATCCTGAACTTGAGGCTTGTAAACGTGATTTACAACTTTTGTTCTTAAAAGACTCGATATGCCCTCACATAGACATAGTTGAGTAATTAAGTTGTGAGTAAGAGAAAAAGATGCAGCAAAGCCGATACAGGAGATTTTAAAGAGAAGCATACCCTTCCAGGCACACTCTTATTCTCAACAGGCAGTATAGCTGGATATACACGACCCTTGATGCTAAATCTATGGCTGATGAGAAATAAAATAAATAAATAAATGAACACAATTAGTCTCATGTAAGACGGTTGCATTCCTACAACCACAATTAGTCTCATGCTAAATCTATGGCTGATGAGAAATAAAATAAATAAATAACAATTCACTACTGAAATGAGTACAATATGCATTACACAGTTGACTGTTATATTCCGAAAAACAAGAATCAACATTTACCAGCAAAGCAATCAAATGATTATCACAATACCCTTCCGTTCCAATCATTTGTTTACGTTTGATTAAAAAAAAAAAAAAAAAAAAAGAGGGAGAAAGAAGAAACAAACAAGTTAGGGAGGATGGCAGGAGAAGAAGCAGGAACGCGGCTGAGTAGAATTTGAACAACTTGATCAGCAAGCAGACTTCCATACACGAATACATTGTGGGCTCCACCACCACCTTCCATTGCCATCTTAATTCTGTATTAATGGAGAAACATAAAAGAAATGTTGTTATTTGTGTTTCTGGTATCAATGATTGTTGTTGTTGCTGATGATTCCTAGAATCTTGTTCTCCGCACATTTGTGCTCGCTCATTCCTTACTTCTTAATCAATAGGTCTTCCTTTTTTTTTTTTGGTGCGAATCAATACGTCTTCCTTAACTCACCATATATCCGTCTTAAAAATAAAACGCCTTAAATAATACTTGGACAAACTTTTATTAATCTCAATGCATTTTGTTTTTGTTGTGTCATACTTGATTTAAGGTTGAGCCGGATATATCCGTGTTTGTGTTTTTCCACATTTCCAAATCTGGTGGTTATGGTGGCGTCATGGTGGTTGTGGCGATGGCGTCCTAGTGGTATTGTGGTGGTGATGGCTGGTGTGGTGGTCGTAACTCGTAAGTGTGGTGGTAGATGAATAAGTTGGTTGAAGGATAACAACAGTAATGAAATTTCATACCTTGGGAATGGATGGTAAGGACTAGATGGATTCAGGGGGTAAAGAAGGTTATTTCATTTCCTTTGTTTGTAACAAACATCAACAAAGGAACTCAGTAATATTGTTTCCCTTTCCTTTTCTTATAAACCCTCAACCAAACGCCCCATAAGTTTTCACTCATATACAACTATACAAGTTATCCTAAACACTCTAGGCTAGACCTGTTAAATTCTGTCCGGACCCGCAAACTCAACCTGACCAGTTTTTTCAGGGTCAAGACCCGAAAATTCGACCCGCCAACCCGTTTGACCCCAACCCGAAATAACCCATTATTTTAGGGTCGAGACCCGACCCGAACTGGTCGATCCGTAGTGTCAAAGGTAAATAATTTTTTTTATTAAAATATTAATATTTATATATTATATTTTAAAAAAATAGTTAAAAAATTTAATTTTTTATTATGTAAAAATATAAACATAATTAAAAGGTCAATTTTATATAACTTTCATAATATTTAAGAATAATATTATTAAAAAAAACTTTATTTTGCTCCAATGACTTAATATAATTAATGTAAACATTGAATTATATGATTAAATATTGAATTTAAATATGTTTAACATTTTAAAAAAAAATATTTTTTTGATTAAAAAATCGGTAAAAAAAGGCGTTAGAAATTATTTCTTAACCCGTATTCCGACCCTAACCCGACCTGTGACCCGTATAACCCGATCTGTATCTGACCCGACCCGTAATCGACCCGACCCGTATTCTGACCCGACCTGGAACCCAACCAATCCGACCCGTTTGACAGGACTACTCTAGTCTACTCATTTAATTCAAAACTTGAATGTAAATGAAGAGGCATTTCCCACGTTCCCAATAAAATTTGAAACAATCCATAGATTTAGGTTAAAGACTCAACCAAACCCCTTAAACTTCCATCAATTAGTCTCTCTTGTGACGGAAAGTATCCGCCACAAGCTGAAGACGGATCGAATCAATACCATATTAGCGAAAACGGATACTAGTGGGCCATTTGTAGTAAGAATTATGATAAATGTGATTTGACTTGTTGCAATAAAAAATTAAAAAGCATTTTGTTACATCAATTGTGCGGCACATTTCAGACTTTGCTCCCTCTCACCTCTCACTCTTTCTTTGTCATTATCTTAAAAAACTCAAAAAATAAATCCTCTCTAGAAAATTCAAAAAAGCAGATTCTTCGGTCATCTTCATTGTTCTTCCGTCATCTTCATCGTTCTTCATCCCCTAGCTTCTTTCGTTATCTTCGTTGTTCTAGCAACATAAGTGAATAAAATGGGTAAAAAGCAAATGACTCAAAGGAAAACCACCCCGAAGAAAAAAAAATGGAAGGTCTTGTTGAAAATGTTGATTTTATGGTGTTAAATATTGTTTATCAGTTAATATTTACAAATGGTGACATTATTTTAATTAAATGTGGTTAAAAATGGTCTCTTTTTGTGTTGAAAATATTGTTTAATTAAACACTGGTAAAAATTAGGTCACATTGGGTTAATGTAATCGAGATATTTGTTGCATGTTCGTGATTGTTGTTTTGTAATGGAATGGTGACATTATTTTAATTAATTGTTGTTAAAAATGGTCTCTTTTTGTGTTGAAAATGTTGTTTAGTTAAACATTGGTTTTGTAATGGAAGTTTCAGGATCCGAAGATGATGGTTTGCAAGGTGAAGCTTAGAAAATTTGTTGTTTTAATGATTTTAGATTTGTTTTTGTTTGTTGCGTATACTACTAATGAGTTATGCTGGCATACAGATGCACTTGACAAAGTTGTGAAAATGGCAGCTACAATGAATGGCAAAAAGAAGAGCAAGGGACAGGCAAGCATAGTAGACGGTAAGTTGAAAACGTGACCATGTATTCTGGAAAATGTTCATATGTTTAGTTAAAAATGTAACCTTCTTATGAGAGTTTATTTATCACCATTTTTTGGCCTGGGTTCGTCTAACCTCAACAGGGTAACATCTAAGGTTAAAACATGGTCACATATAGTGTCACTTATAATATGTTCATATGTTTAGTTAAAAATGTAACCTTCTTATTAGAGTTTTTTTATCACCTTTTTTTGCCTGGGTTCGTCTAACCTCAACAAGGTAACATCTAAGGTTTAAACATGGTCACATATGGTGTCACTTCTAAAATGTTCATATGTTTAGTTAAACTATTTGTTTCCCTGCGAGTGATGCGCGCGGAGACCCAAAGACTACTGTCGTTGATGTCGAAGATATTAGGGTTGCATATAACACATAACTTCGGTTTTCATCCGACTTAATATTTTTGAACGTAACGATTTAAATGCATCCATTTAAGACTGGATCAATGGATGCATACACAACATAGGCATATACATAAAGTTAATGTTGTTATTTGTTATGTACGTGAGATATATGACAACCACCCGAAGATAGATGAATCCTTAATTACATACGAGAAGGAACACTAATGTTGAACAAATGTATATATCATCTGACTCATTGATGTGTAAGTTTTAACGGTAGGGTCAAGTCGCTTACCACCAACAAAAATTAACCCAATTTAAGCCTAAATCGGGGTCGAACCACAAGGATGGAGTGGATTTCTACTTAGTCTAAATAAGAGTCTAGTCTAGTCAAAAACGAAGAAAAAAAAGTTGATTTAAACTACTTGATGCAACTAAACAAACTATTGAAGAAATATGTATTTAATTGATTAAAGGCTACTGATGCGTGTCTAAAATATGATGTTTCACACTTTATTCTACACGCATTTCAGAGCTCAAATGTGCAATATATGCCAATATTTCCCTATTTCCGTCTACTTCCGTATCTTGTACATTATTGCAGAAATGTGAATAATTCAACGGGAAATCAAGCCAAATCCGTCCCCGAGTGACCTGCATTGCAAATGACGTAAAGGAATTGCTTAAGGAACGAACTTGGTGCGTAATCCAAGGCCCAAAAGACAAGTCCACGTGTTTTAAGAAGTCAAGTAGCAGCTCATCCAGTCGATCGACTACCACCTTCAGTCGATCGACCAATGCTCGGGTTCCAGAAGCTACTGTTTGCTGAGGAGCAGTCGATCGACCAGATTTCTATTCCAGACGTGAATTGAAAGACCGTGAATCTTGAAGCCCGTGAAGTTTAGGTTTAGGAAATAAGATGTTACGTTGATTGCTATATAACGTAACATAAAACCATCAGTTTGATTATCTAAGTTTTTATCAAAGTTCCTATCACAATTTCATATAGTTACTTTCAGTTTTATTCATTCGAGTAGTTAGGGTTTGGAACATCGTTTAGCATTGGAATTCTGTGCTTATTCTTAATCTTCCTCTGAAATCTCGGTATTCCTTCCGCCCTAATTCCTGTTTATTGTTTTGCTTTCTTTGTTAGTATAGAATTGCTAGTTAATATCCCTTAAGCCAATTATCGTTTTATTGTTATTTGTTATCTATTTTAATCATGAATTCAGTACCCTATTGTCCTAGTATTATTGTTGTTATCACTTTCATCATGAGTAGCTAAATAGTCAGTGCTAGGATGTAGGCGATTTATGGCATAGGCGGCATTAGATCAGAGAAGGCTGTTTCGCGTGTTGGTCGATCGATCGACATTGACATTGATCGATCGATCGGCCCGACCTCGTAGGGTTTTATATTCGTTTTAATTGTTTTAATCTTGTATTTAACGAGTTGAATGCATGCGACCAGTTAGATACCTATTTCGTGACTGACCCATTAGATCGAAAGGTAGGGGAGGTTATTAGACCATCAATTAAATCGACTAGACTGTGCTAAGATCGAAAGATAGGTATAGTTTAGACCGTTAGTCACTTTTCAGGACGAAAGTTAGTATTAGTGATATTAGGGACCCATAGCGAGATCGAAAGATGCTATTTGTTAAGAGTGGACCGAGAGGACCTCTTTATTTCCCGCCTTACCTTTGTTTGATTCAGACCGACTTAGTTTGCTGCCGCCAAAGCTATAATGAACCGACCATCCTAGTACCCTTCTTTTATCTGTTTAAATCATTTATTTAGTTTACTGTCTTTATTTACTATTAGCTGTAGACCAATTCAAACCAACCCCCACATTTGTTACCTTAGACTAAATATAGAGCAACTAGAATTTACAACTGCCTCCTTGTGGTTCGACCCTGTTACCACTAGCCTAGGTTAGTCTTAATAGGAGATTATAAATTTTATCTTTGGTACTCACAACGACGGGTATCAGCTAGAGTTTTCGGGGTTATCTAAATGAACTATGGGCAAACAAGTCGATTTAAATAGTCTATGATGAAGGTTTGTCCTAGGATGGGAATCAATCTCTTGATTATCCTAAAGGCGGTCACCAACTCTCATTGAGCAACTACCCATTCTAAAGCATGCAACAAGACCACCACAAACTCTCATTCAATGGAGGAATTAAGCATTCAAGACAAAAGACACAAGTTCTCACTTACACAATTTATCAAACACCTTGTATGCAATACTAAGAAAGACAAATTCTACACCATAGACTCAAAACAATCAACCTATCATGCTCAATAATCCGATTTAGACTTCCCTTAAACCCTATAAGGGTAACTACTCACTCATGTTTAGATTGTTCAAGCAAATAAATGGAGAAAACCAAACAACAACAAGAGAAGACATGATATTGATTCTAGCAATTATAAAAGACAAAACAAAATGTAAACAATTGATTAACAAAGTAAATAAGAGAAGAGATATACCAACAAAAGTAAAGATGATTGCTTTGATTGAATAAATGAAGGAAATCCTCCACAATCTCCCAATACAATCCTCAAAAATCAAGTGTAAACAATTGATTCTCACTAATACTAACTAATTTCATTAAGTAATTAATAATTATTATGGAAAGATTAAAGTTTGATTAAGGAAAGATTACAATAATTAGGGAAAGTTTTCAGATCTAGGGTTATTTTTACAATTGATTAGGGGATGGGTATATATAGTGTTTCATTGGATTAAGGGAGGAAATCAAGAAAAGCCCATTTGTGTGCTGCGTGTTTCTGTGCCGGCTGCCGGCAGCGAGTTCTTCAAAAACTGGGGAAAACTGAATGTGGTGTGTTTCCCTGCCGGCTGCCGGTCTACCGGCAGAGAATTCTCCTTCTTGACTTTTTCTTCCATTTCTTCATAACATGCTGCTCCCTGCCGGTCGCCCGGCTGCCCGCTACCTATGCCGGCAGCGCGTTCTTCAAATTCTTGGCCAAAATCACCTTCAAAAATTTCTAAGTATTGGACTCATGTTCCCTACCGGTGGGCCGGCTGCCGGCCTGCCGGCAGAGAACATCTCCTAGCTTGCTTTCTTCCTTTTCTCCTCACATCACCATCCCCTACCGGTGGGTCGGCTGTCGGCCTGCCGGTAGAGGATTATCCTCAGCACCTCATCTCCCTTTTCTTCATGTAAAGGCATTGAAATGCCTTCCTTGCCCCAATTCCTCTATACTCGACTCAGTTCCTGCAAGAGGATACACCAAATCACAGGTACGGGGGTTGGGCACAAAATACAAGGAAAGGCATATAAAACCGACTCGATATGAGTCGGAATGCGTAAAAGAAAAGGGGAAATTTGGTGCAAATAAATCATATATCAAACCTCCCCACATTTAAACCTTACTCGTCCTCGAGTAAGTCCAAAATCAATGTACAAGTCACTACTATAATAGATATGGAGAGTGGGTGCACAATATAAGCATCACTCAACTAAGCTACTACCTAAGCCGATCGAGTATTAGTGCACTCAACGCCCCTTCAACTCGCAATTTGACACTCATAAGGGGAAAGTGCCCTATTGCAAGGCAAGTTGGGTCTTGCTACAAAAATGCGATGTATCTATCATGAAAACTCGTAACCAAGAAATAGAATGCATCTAACAAAATGGTCCACTTTCCTCATCTAAGTGGCCGGATTTTCGGGCAACAAAACATGGTCTTGGTCGGGAGTACCGTCTCAGAAGTTCCAACGGAGGTGTCAACCCCCTAAGCGTGACTCAAGCAACCCTCGTGTGACCAATGCTTAAGAAACACATTCAAGAGCGGAGAAAGGGGAAGTAGGCAAGTCCGTCGAGAATTACCGAACCAACACGAGATTCAACCAAAGGGCCCATGACTAAGGGGACCTAGGCAATGACATCCTCGCGGTTTTCACTCGTCACTCATTTAAAGAACGGGTGTTTTTTTGTGACACGTAGTAACCAAAATCACTCTCCTAACTCGACTAGTGAAAACGTGCCCGCAATCTAATGTGTAAGATCGTCCTATGTCCAACGAAATACAAACAAAAGTAAAGTGCACACGATATGAAGCAAGGGTTGTAACGGGGCTAGGGAGTAGGTCAAAACGGGATTGGTGCAAGCACCGTTTGGATATGTAGAGTTCAAGTCAAGAATTGTCGACACATCATAACCCATTTCTTATTGCAACACATGAGACACGTCTATGCCCTAACATAGCATGGATCACCAAAACTATGCAAAAATTGCATAAACCCAACTCAAATTGGAAAAACTCAAAAGTACTCCTCTTATTTCAACAAATGGTAACGTCTACACCGTAACAAAGGCTCGGTTTCCTAAACCATGCAAAAAATGTGTAAACCCGACTCATCTTGGAAAAACATCAATTTGCCCTTTTATTTAGCAACGGCTTTTTCTACCCCGTTTAATGATGAGGAGGGGTGTTGCTTGCCTTTTTCTTTTCTTGACAACAAATATATACAACACGCATGACTTATTTTTTTGATTTTCCATAACTTTTTCACTTTTCTATTTTGTTTTTCATTTCTTTTTCAAAACCTCTTATTTATATACAATGCCAAATACATACCGAATTC
The DNA here is from genome assembly GCF_048544455.1 of Silene latifolia. Taxonomy (NCBI): domain Eukaryota; kingdom Viridiplantae; phylum Streptophyta; class Magnoliopsida; order Caryophyllales; family Caryophyllaceae; genus Silene; species Silene latifolia. Next base: position 159,556,594 of record NC_133536.1, on the reverse strand, counting down.
CGGCCCAAGTGGATATGTACACTATCCACTATTACGACCCAAATCACCTCCTATAACACAACTACAAAACCGACCAATTCTTGATCAAGGAAGGGTGGTTATGAAATGTAGCTATTTTGGTGGGTTTGACAAATGAAAAGGCTAAAGCTCAAAGGGGGTGAAACAAAAGGGAGATAATGGAAGGGACAAAACAAGGCCATTTGGCTATATGAGGTTCATACAAACTGATTTTCCTTCATATCACGTGCACAAAATGTAATGCAATTTCATGGTCTAAGGACAAAACGACACACTTATGCGTCTTGATGTGACACGCCTCGCGAGGAGGCCTACTCTCAAACCTAGATGAGGGCGGGGTATGAATGTACCCACCCTAGGAGGCTCTATCCTTACCTTTGAGTGGCTAAGTCGCGCCTTAGGTCTAGTCCACGACCCTAGGTCTCACAAGGTCGGTCCAAACTCGTTGGTCAAGCTCGCCTCCCTTGGCTAACTAAGAGGTCACGGGTGCGAGTCACGGGGAGGGGAAAGGCACAATTGGACGCATAACTCATCATGGGAGTACTGGGTTCCCTTCCTAGACCATATTCAAACAAAACATTTATATACAAACGGATGTGATCTTCGAATTGAAAAGCAAGTATATACAAGAATAAATGCATGCGAGAATTTGAAAATAACAAGGATAGAAACGTGCAACAAGTCAACTAAACCTAACAGCACATCAATCACCAATTAACCAACAGTTCCCCAAAGGAACATCCAAGGCACAAAAACCCATCCTCCTCCATATTATACAAGATATAAAAAGAGAGAGAATGGAAAAAGAGAAAGAGGTAGGAACGTGTATACCAAGCGGTCTTCTAGTCTCCTTTTTGCCTCAAATGGTTGATGTCTATGCCAAGGGTTAGTCAACAAACAACATATATATACAATGCATTGTTTTTGTAATTTTTTTGAAATTTTTCAATTTTTGGGCATTTTTCGGATTTTTATCAAATTTGCAAATATATACAAATATAAACAAATATTCACAAAGTGGATATTTCCTTCCCCACACTTAAACATTACTCGTCCCCGAGTAAGTCTCCAATGGAACAAGTCTAGGGAGAGAAGAGGGAAAAGTAAGGAACATATTTTTGTATTTTTTAAAAATAAAAATAACATATTTTTTTGGTATTTTTGTTTTTGGAAATTAAAATGACATATTTTTGAGTTTTTTGAATATATGAATTTCCTCCCCACACTTATTTATTTACATGAGTTTTAAATGGAAATAAATGTGTGGAGGAAATTAAAAAAATGAAAATGCATGTTTTTGTGTTTTTTTTAGCCCCTCCCCACACTTATTCATTTACATGGGAGGGCATGTTGGAGAAATAAAAGAACTTGTTTTTGAATTTTTAAATATTTGAAAAGAAATAACATGTTTTTATATTTTTAAATTGGTGGAATTTCCTCCCCACACTTATTTATTTACATATGTCCAATGGAAATAAATGTGTGGAGGAAATTCGGAAATGAAATACATGTTTTTGGTTATTTTTGATTTTCAAATTTTTAGTGGTTTTCAAATAAACATGCAATGCATGATCTAACCTATATACAATATTGAAATACGATGCAAGCTATACTATATGGATGCAATAACTAAATGTGACAATATTTTACAAAATTGAAATCTAATGCAATATAGATGAATGCAACTATATGCTTACTAACTAAATGCATACAAAATTGAAATATGAATGAGAAGTTTGGATTGTTGGGAAACATACTTGACATTTGGATTGGGAAGGGAGCAAAAATAGGCCAAGTGCGACGCCGTTTAGGACTCATGGTCCCCATCATCATCATCATCATCGTTCCCGTCCACCGCCCCAAACTCGGACTCCCTAAGGAAGTCATCGGTGTTCATGGGAGCGGTGGAATCGCCGAAACCCACGTCGGATGCGATGAAACCACCCGTGGCCGCCCCCGAGGCACTCCCAACCTCGGGGTTGGAGAAAATGGAGGGGGTACCTCCGTACCATTGGGCATCATGCCCCCCTCTTGAGAAGCGGGAGGGGGAAAGACCGGGACGACAAAGTAATCTGGCCGAAGATTGATATCGGCGTAGACAAACCTCCCATCTTTGTGGTATCCACCATCCGGCTCAAGGTAGTAAGAGGGGTGGAGGTGGGAAGGGTGCTCGTAGTTCCTTCTCATGTAGTCGTCGTAGACCGGAAATTGACCCACGGAGTTGTCATAGTAGATCCGGTCCAACCTTTGTTCAATGCCCCGCCTCTCACTAGCGGCGGTTTGCAAACCCAACCGCATATCACTCATGAAAGTGACCAAATCGGCATGTAGAGTAGGCGGGAGAGGAGGAACGTTGCTTGAAGTGCCTTCACCAAAATTACCCCCCCAAGGTTGAGGTTGGAAGGTGGGTGGTCGGAAGGAGGGGGTGGCATGGAGTAGTGGAAAGTGGAGGGAGTTCCCTCCGGCTGTCACCACCATAGGTGATAGGGTGAGTCGGGGGAGGTTGGGTCTCATCGGCCTCCTCTCAATCTCAAGCAGGTAGGATGCCTCTCCGGGCTTGATTTTGAATTTTAAAGCGTTGGGAATTGGGACGGAATTCTTCTTTTGCACTTGCCAATAATCGACCCCATCAAAAGGATTGGTTTTAATCCACTCTAACTTCTTCGTTATCCAATCCTTGGTGATGTAGGTCTCCCCCCCGGATCCACCTCAAGTTGGTCAAGTCCACCGGGCGGTCTAGGCACCTAGCAATTCGGGTGATTATCCCACCCACATGAAGAGGGACTTTTTGCCCCGGTGAATTAGCAAGCTTGGTCAAATGGAGGGCCAAATGGTGACCCACATTAATTTCATAGGGGGCCGGGGTGGTGAGTAGGTAAGACCCCAAAATTTCCAATTCAACAACTCGAAAAACCCACGGCTCATGGGTCGCAAAGATTGCACCCCCCCACAAATCGATGCCATATGCGAATGGGGGCATTGTGGCTCGCAATTTCCGGCCTTTTAACGGCATTTTGATCATCCAATTCCGAAATGGCTTTCCACACCCTAGAAAAGTGAGCGGTCTCGGGTGGCTTAAATTTTGGGGGATTGGTGAGGCCGAAAATTTGGCATAATCTACTAAGGGACAAAGAGTGATCACGGTTCATCAATCGGAAGTGAATTTGTTCGACCATACGGGTTTGTCAGTGCTTGTCTAGATGAAAGCTACTAAGGAATTCCCATGTGAGGCGGGGATAAGTTTCCTCGTGCAAATCATACAAGCCTTTCATTCCGACACCTTTAAACAATTCGAAAGTTTCCCCGTCTAAACCCATATTCCTCATAGCCGGTCTACAAATGAATTTAGTCGGGGTTAAGGGGCGATTTTTGAACAAGATAAATTTAACTTTTTGCTCTTGTGTGACGAACTCGACATCCGGGAAATCGGGATCCGGGTTAGTGTCATTCGCCGCTGCCTCAACCAAACGCTGTTGTGCTTGCGCCATTTCTGCCCTTGTCCTCTTGTTTGCCATTGTTGTTGAAGGATTGAAGGATTAAAAGGGAAGGAGGAGTAAAGGATTAATGGAGGATGAGGTATGAAGGTTGATGAATGGAGGTTGAAGGGTGTTTGATGGTGATTTAGAGTGATAAGGTGGTAATGGAGAGGAGGAATGAGGGAAAAGAATGAAGAAGGAGATTAGAATAGAATGGGAGAAATAAGGGGTTGCGGGTTGTTTTTCAGCGTAAAAGGATGTCCCTGCCGGTTGGTGAACCGGCAGCCGGTCTGCCGGCAGGGGATTGGCCCAAAATATTCAAATAAATCAAATTGTCTCAGAATAAATTCAACTCGCTACCGGTGGAGGGCACCGGCTGCCGGTCCACCGGCAGAGCGAACCCCTATTCCCCTTTTAGGTTTTCAGCAAATCCCCTACCGGTGGGCCGGTTACCGGCAGGGAGATCTCCTCTTTCTCAATTCTTCACATTTCTCCTAAAAACGTGCTCCTCTATCGGTGGGCCGGCTGCCGGCCTGCCGGTAGGGATTCCTCCTCAAAAGGTTTTCTTTCTTTTCTGCAAGACATGTGCTCCTCTACCGGTGGGCCGGCCTGCCGGCCTGCCGGTAGAGGATTCTCCTCCTTCAGAATTTCGCTATTTTTCATCAAGTGTGGATCTCCCTGCCAGTGGGCCGGCTGCCGGCCTGCCGGCAGGGACTTCTCCTCAGCCTAATTCCTTCAAATTCTCATCAAAAATTTTCAACTCGCTACCGGTGGAGGGCACCGGCTGCCGGTCCACTGGCAGGGAGTTACACAACCTCGTTTTCAACTTGATTTTTTTTCTCTATTGACCCCAACAATCAATTTCCGACTCCTATACTTGCCCATTTTTCGAGTTTCCATCTTTCAAACCGACGGTTCATGTCGAGGTTTTGGGCAAGGCTAAGGGTTCCACCTTCCGATCCAAATTCTTCAAGAATATTTAACCCAAAATATCTCAAATGCAATCTACATGCATGCTATTTACAAGTGGTGGTTATTGAGGGACTCCACCAAACCATGCTTGCTCAATTTTGAAATTATTCATCCCCCAAGGATGGGGGGTCTTCCAAATCAACTTCATTACGGGTCTCAATAGGTAGACCTTCATAGAAGTACTTAACTCGATGACCATTCACCTTGAAACATTCTCCCTTGTTATTCTTCAACTCAAAGGAACCGTAAGGGAACACGGCGACTACCTCAAAGGGTCCCGACCACCGAGACCTCAACTTCCTGGGAAATAGTTAAAAACGGGAGTTGAAGAGTAGTACCTTGTCACCCACAACGATCTCCTTTCTTGTGATTTTCGAGTCATGCCATTTCTTGGTCCTTTCCTTGTAAAGTCTTGCACTCTCATAAGCATCCATCCTCAACTCATCAAGTTCATTGAGTTGAAGAAACCTCTTGTTTCTCGCGACATCTAAGTCATAGTTGAGCTCTTTGAGGGCCCATCTTGCTTTGTGCTCCAACTCGAGAGGTAGGTGACAAGACTTACCATAGACCAACCGGTAAGGAGTAGTGCCGATTGGGGTCTTGTATGCGGTCCTTAGAGCCCACAACACATCATTGAGCTTAGCACTCCAATCCTTCCTAGACTTGTTCACAACCCGCTCCAATATAGCCTTGATTTGTCTATTGGAGACTTCCACTTGCCCGTTTGTTTGGGGGTGGTAAGCTAGAGCTACCTTATGCCGGACACCGTACTTCTTGAGGAGTGCATAAATGGTTCGGTTGATGAAATGTGAACCACCATAACTTATAACGGCCCGGGGTACTCCAAAACGGGGGAAAATATAGTCTTTGAAAAGCTTGGAGACAACTTTTGAGTCATTGGTAGGGGCGGCTATTGCTTCGATCCACTTGGACACATAGTCCACCGCAACTAATATATATTGGTTGCCAAATGAATATGGGAATGATCCCATGAAATCCACACCCCACACATCGAAAAGCTAAACTTCGAAGATGTTGTTCAACGGCATCTCATCTCTCCTTCCAATGTTACCTCTTCTTTGACAAGAATCACAAGAGTGTACCATGGCATATGCATCCTTGAATAAAGAGGGCCAATAGAAGCCACAATGAAGAACCCGAGCTTGGGTCCTAGATGTGGACAAATGCCCCCCATAAGTGGTAGCATGACAAGCTTGGAGAATTGCACGGCCTTCTTCTTGAGAGACACATCTCCGGTAAATCCCATCATTACATCTTCTATAGAGGTAAGGGTCCTCCCAAACATATCTCTTTGATTCATATCTCAACTTCTTCCTTGCTTGGTTATCGAATTCTTCGGGGATAAAGCTAGAACTCAAGAAATTGGCTATATTCGCATACCAAGGGGTGGAATGGGTAATAGCAAGGATATAATCGTCGGGTAACCAGTCATCAATAGGGACCCCATCATCTTTGTCCCCTCGGGACTCCTTAGTTAACCTCGAAAGATGATCCGCCACAAGGTTTTCGGATCCCGGCTTGTCCTTAATCTCTAGATCAAATTCTTGAAGGAGTAGCACCCATCTCAAAAGTCGGGGTTTAGCGTCCTTCCTCACCATCAATTGTCTTAAGGCGGTGTGGTCAGAGTAAACCACCACCTTAGACCCAACAAGGTATTGTCGAAACTTTTCCACGGCGTGGATAATTGCTAGCATTTCTTTATCGGTTGTTGAATATCCGCATTGTGTTTGATCAAGGGTCTTACTTGTATAATATATCACATGGTGCTTCCTATCCACCATTTGACCAAGTACCGCACCAACCGCGAAGTCCGAAGTGTCACACATTATCTCAAAGGGAAGGTTCCAATCCGGAGCCCGGATTATTGGTGCCGTGACCAATGCTCTCTTCAACCTATGAAAAGCTTCAAGACAAGACTCATCAAACACAAAGGGGGCATCTTTGAGGAGTAATGAGGTCAATGGTTTTGCTATTTTTGAAAAATCTTTGATGAAACGCCTATAGAATCCGGCATGGGCTAGGAAACTTCTCACTCCCTTTACATTGGAAGGAGGTGACAAGTTTTCTTAACGGCAACTTTAGCACCATCAACCTCAATACCCCTACTAGAGACAACGTGACCGAGTACAACCCCTTCCTCTACCATAAAATGGCATTTTTCCCAATTAAGGACGAGGTTGTGCTCCTCACATCTCTTCAACACACTAGTCAAGTTCTCAAGACCATGATCAAACGAATCCCTATGGACACTAAAGTCGTCCATGAAAACTTCCATGCTTTTCTCTAGAAAGTCCGAAAAGATTTCCATCATGCACCTTTGAAAGATGTCGGGCGCATTGCAAAGCCCGAATAGCATCCTACGGTAGGCATAGACTCCTATTGGACAAGTGAAGGTCGTCTTCTCTTGGTCATCCGGGTGGATGGGAATTTGGAAGAACCCGGATTAACCGTCTAGAAAGCAATAGTATGCATGGCCCGCGAGTCTCTCTTGCATTTGGTCTATGAAGGGAATTGGGAAATGGTCTTTTAGGGTGGCGGCATTGAGCTTCCTATAGTCAATACACATGCGCCACCCGGTCAAGGGTCTAGTAGGTAGGGTGGTGTCATCCTCTTGTTCAACCATTTGTACCCCCCCCCCCCCCCTTTCTTTGGTACCACGTGAATCAGACTAACCCATTTACTATCGGTTATTTGGTATATATGTAATACTCCGTATTTATGAGTCTTTGGGTACTCTATCGAGTAGGCCTTACTCTGTCGAGAAAGGGTAAGTTGCGTTTTAGAAAAGTTTCTGACCTGTTGGGTACTCGATCGAGTAGCTGGGATACTCGATCGAGTAAGGGGGTACTCGATCGAGTACCTTGGGTACTCGATCGAGTAGCCGGTTTTACGGGGAATTTTCTCGGGTTTTGTTAATTATGCGATTAAGATATATAACCTTCGTCGTCATTATTTTAAACACTTTTGCAAAACCTAATTTTCTGTTTAAGAGAGAAAGCAAGTACGTTCTTAATCCTAATCGCATTGTTAGCAATTCCCGGAGTTTGGAAGGTCGGTTCTCATCGTCGGTTATACCGTTGAAATCCTTGCGTCGAGGGTAAGATCTATGTACCCTTTTTGTTGTCTTTCTTTTAATTTGGTTAAACCCTAATATAGGAATTTGGGGGTTTTTGAGTAGTATGTGATTTGGTAGCATTTGTATGTTGTATGATAGGAGGAGGTTTCTTAGAGGAAGCTTTTTGATACAGCAGTAGAGACCGTCTGATTGTGTGCTTTCCAGGTAGGATTTCCTACTCAGTATTAGTCCCATAATGGGATGACTGTTGATGTGTTGAGATTGATTGTTTGATATAGTAATTGTATTGTAACGATTGTGATTGTGATTGTGATTGTTGTTTATGGTTCTCGAGGCGTGTCCTCGGCTGAGTGGGGTCACTTGCGGGAGTGGCTTCACGCCCTAGTTTTGCCTTCTGTGGAACCCGCCACAGAAGGGATGTGCACATTAATGGACAGGGTTATCGCTCACTATGTGGAGCGGGGATTTGGTGGGTACGACTGCAGTCCCCCACTGGCAGGGCTGGTCCAGTGGACAGTCTGTGATTGAGATGATTGGAATTAGTGTGGTTGTGTGTGTGACAGTTAAGCTGTCTGTTTATCTTATTGTTGATATATGTTGAGTTATGTGATTAGTACTGACCCCGATTGTTGTTTTCTAAACCTGCGAACAACAACAACAATCAAGGGTCAGGTGCTAAGCCGACCACATCAGCCAGTACTGTCCAGGGAGGTGGACAGAAGACCAGTGGAAAGTTATTCATGATGGAGAAGAAAGCAAGCTGAGGAGGATGCACACGTTATCACCGGTACTTTCCTTGTTAATGGTATTCATACCTTTGTTTTGTTTGATTCGGGGGCTTCTCAGTCGTTTGTATCTTCAAGTCATGTAAAACGGTTGGGTTTGAGGGTATATGAGTCTGTTAGTGAGCAAGTTTTTATACCTTCGGGTGAGTCTGTATCATGTGGGAGGTTGTTTAGAGATGTATCTATGATAGTTGGACAAGTTGATCTACCTGTAGACTTGCTAGAGTTTCCTTTTGACGGTTTTGAGATGATAGTCGGGATGGATTGGTTAGGAAAGTATAAAGCTAAGATAGACTGTCATCAAAATAAAGTGTCTTTAAGAGGTCCTAAGGGCGTTAGTGTGTCTTATCGTGGGTTTCTAGTCAAACACAAAGTTAAGTTGATTGCAATTTGTCACCTTGAAGTCTTATACGAGGAAGGGATGTCCTTTGATCTTGTGCCATGTGAGAGATGACCGGATAGAGAGTCCGACGAGTTGATCGATACCGGTGGTGGGAGAGTTTGTAGATGTTTTTCCGAGAGGAGATTCCGGGGTTGCCACCGAAGAGGGAGATAGATTTCACCGTTGAGTTGAAACCAGGGACGGGGCCAATCTCTAAGGCACCGTATCGTATGGGTCCTAAGGAGATGGAGGAGCTTAGGAAGCAGTTGGATGATTTGATAGAGAAGGGATACATTAGACCTAGTGTATCGCCGTGGGGAGCACCAGTTCTTTTTGTAAAGAAGAAGGATGGGAGTCTGAGGTTGTGCATAGACTATAGAGAACTGAACCGAGTGACAGTGAAGAACAAGTATCCTTTGCCAAGGATAGATGACCTGTTTGATCAGTTGAGTGGTGCATCAGTCTTTTATAAGATTGATTTGAGGTCGGGGTACCATCAGGTGAAGATTAGAGAGGTGGACATACCAAAGACAGCTTTCACATCAAGGTACGGCCATTATGAGTATGTGGTGATGCCGTTTGGGTTGTCTAATGCACCGGTAGTGTTTATGGATTTGATGAACAGAATCTTCAGACAGTTCTTGGACCAGTTTGTGGTGGTATTTATCGATGACATCTTAGTCTATTCTAAGACTAAGGAGGAGCATGAGGAGCATCTGAGGATCGTGTTGCAAACTTTGAGGGAACATGAGTTGTATGTTAAGCTGTCCAAGTGTGAGTTCTTGTTAGAGAAAGTTGCTTTTCTGGGGCATGTGATCTCTAAGGAGGGAGTGGTTGTGGATCCGGCGAAGATTAAGGCAGTGACAAAAAGGGAAGCACCAAAGAATGTTGCTGAGGTTAGGAGTTTCTTGGGTTTAGCTGGATTCTACAGACGGTTCGTGAAAGATTTTTCCAAGATAGCTAGACCTATGACAGCGTTGATGAGGAAAGAGAACAGGTTTCGTTGGGATGAGAGTTGTGAGACAGCGTTCCAAACATTAAAGGAGCGTTTGATCACAGCTCCTGTCTTAGCATTGCCTGAAGGGATAGAGAACTTTGAGGTTTATACAGATGCCTCAAAGAATGGGTTGGGATGTGTGTTGATGCAAAATGGTAAAGTGATTGCCTATGCTTCTAGGCAATTGAAGCCTTATGAGGAGAACTACCCTACTCATGATCTGGAGTTGGGTGCGGTGGTGTTTGCTCTCAAGATTTGGAGACATTACCTTTATGGAGCAATCTTTAAGGTATTTTCTGATCACAAGAGTCTCAAGTACATCTTCACTCAAAAGGAGTTGAACATGAGACAGAGGAGGTGGATGGAGTTAATTGGCGATTATGACATGGAAATCATCTACCATGAAGGGAAGGCCAATGTGGTTGCTGATGCTTTGAGTAGGAAGAGTGTACATTCTCTGTGTATAACTCTATCTTTGATGAGGCTGAGAGATGAGGTAGCGAGGTTTGGGATACATATGATGCAGAAAGGAGATGCCATGGGCGATATGACAGTACAGCTTGAGTTTTATGATGACATTCGAGGTAAGCAGGCTTTGGATCCTAAGATAGTTGAGTGGAGAGCTGGAGTAGAGAAAGGGACAGTGTCCCGATTTTCTATTCATACAGATGGTAGTTTGAGGTTCGATGGTAGGTGGCGTGTCCCTAATGATGAGGAGTTGAAAAAGACTATCATGACAGAGGCACATTGTACACCATACTCAGTACATCCAGGTGGTGACAAGGTATACAAGGATTTGAAGAAAACGTTTTGGTGGCCTGGGATGAAGAAAGAGACGGCTGAGTTTGTATCCCGTTGTTTGACATGCCAAAGAGTTAAAGGGGAACAGTGACGACCACAAGGTAAGATTCAGTCTTTAGAGGTACCTGAGTGGAAGTGGGAATCCATTTCCATGGATTTTATTGTGGGTTTGCCAAAGAGTCAACAAGGTAACAACATGAATTGGGTAATAGTGGATCGACTGACTAAGTCAGCTCACTTTGTTCCAATGAAAGATACATGGACTAAGGCACAATTGGCTATGGCCTATCGAAAGAACGTGCTTAAGTTACATGGAGTCCTTAAGGACATAGTGTCTGACAGAGATGCGAGATTTATATCAAGGTTTTGGAAGGAGTTGCAGGAATCGTTGGGAACAACTTTGAAGATGAGTACTGACATTTCATCCTGCGACGATGACGGACAGATCGAGAGAACAATCAAGACTCTTGAGGATATGTTGCGAGCTTGTGTGATGGACTTTGGTGGTAGCTGGGAACAGAGGTTGGACTTGATAGAATTTTCTTATAATAACAGCTATCACACTAGTATTGGTATGGCACCGTTTGAGGCTTTGTATGGGAGGAGATGTACGATAGTGATGAGGCAGTGGTTTTAGGACCAGAGATGGTGCATGAGATGGTGGAACAGATTAAGATGATCAGGGAATGGATGAGAGCAGCTCAGGATAGGCAAAAGAGTTATGCAGATCTACATCGCAGGGACATAGAGTTTCAAGTTGGGGACAAGGTTCTGTTGAAAGTGTCTCCTATGCGTGGGGTTATGAGATTTGGGAAGAAAGGCAAGCTAAGTCAGAAGTTTATAGGGCCTTATGAGATCTTAGAGCGAGTTGGGGAAGTTGCATATCGTCTGGCTTTACCAGCTGCGTTAGAAAGAGTGCATAATGTGTTTCATGTATCGCAGCTGCGGAAGTATGTGAGTGACCCGTCACATGTGTTAGAGGTAGAGAGCTTAGAGCTAGATGAGTCCTTATCATATCTTGAGGTGCCTAAGCAGATTCTTGACCGAAAGGTTAGGAAGACTAGGAGTGGCGAGACAGTTTTGCTTAAGATCCTTTGGTCTAACCACGAGACTGAGGAAGCTACATGGGAGCCAGAGGAAGCTATGAAAGAGCGTTACCCTTTTCTTTTTGATCAGGTATGTGTGGTTACGGGGACGTAACCTTGTTTCTTTTAGGGGGGTAGGAGATGATCGCGAACAGTTTTTAAGAGTTTTACACCCTTTTTGTATGTTGTGTCGGCATGTTTGTCGGGATGAGTTGGGTTAGTAACATGCGTTATGCTGAATTTTGTTTTGGTTATTGAGTCGGGAGTGTTATAGGAGTACCTTTGTTTAGTAGTGGTTTGAACTTCGGGGACGAAGTTCTTTTAAAGGAGGGAAGACTGTAATACTCCGTATTTATGAGTCTTTGGGTACTCTATCGAGTAGGCCTTACTCTGTCGAGTAAGGGTAAGTTGCGTTTTAGAAAAGTTTCTGACCTATTGGGTACTCGATCGAGTAGCTGGGATACTCGATCGAGTAGCCGGTTTTACGGGGAATTTTCTCGGGTTTTGTTAATTATACGATTAAGATATATAACCTTCGTCGTCATTATTCTAAACATTTTTGCAAAACCTAATTTTCTGTTTAAGAGAGAAAGCAAGTACGTTCTTAATCCTAATCACATTGTTAGCAATTCCCGGAGTTTGGAAGGTCGGTTCTCATCGTCGGTTATACCGTTGAGATCCTTGGGTCGAGGGTAAGATCTATGTACCCTTTTTGTTGTCTTTCTTTTAATTTGGTTAAACCCTAATATAGGAATTTGGGGGTTTTTGACGAGTATGTGATTTGGTAGCATTTGTATGTTGTATGATAGGAGGAGGTTTCTTAGAGGAAGCTTTTTGATACAGCAGTAGACACCGTCTGATTGTGTGCTTTCCAGGTAGGATTTCCTACTCAGTATTAGTCCCATAATGGGATGATTGTTGATGTGTTGTGATTGATTGTTTGATATAGTAATTGTATTGTGACGATTGTGATTGTGATTGTTGTCTATGGTTCTCGAGGCGTGTCCTCGGCTGAGTGGGGTCACTTGCGGGAGTGGCTTCACGCCCTAGTTTCGCCTTCTGTGGAACCCGCCACAGAAGGGATGTGCACATTAATGGACAGGGTTATCGCTCACTATGTGGAGCGGGGATTTGGTGGGTACGGCTGCGGTCCCCCACTGGCAGGGCTGGTCCAGTGGACAGTCAGTGATTGAGATGATTGGAATTAGTGTGGTTGTGTGTGTGACAGTTAAGCTGTCTGTTTATCTTATTGTTGATATATGTTGAGTTGTGTGATTAGTACTGACCCCGGTTGTTGTTTTGTAAACCTACGGTGATCCATTCGGGGATGGTGAGCAGATATTGAGCAGGTATGAGTTGAGTACTGGGATAGCTGGGATTGCCACGACATGATGATAGGAGTCTTCCGCTGTAGCTTAGTAGTTTCTTTACATTTCAGTTAGAACAGTAAACAGTAAGTTTGAGAACATGTATTATACTTTTGGTTTGGTTTTGAGAATTGTAACCCTTCACTAAGTATTTACATTTAAACGTTGTTTCTTCATTATTTATTTGATTATCATTGCCTCGGGTAACCGAGATGGTAATATCTTCATACCTGAGTGGTCATGGTAAGGCACTGGGAGTATGGGGGTGTTACAATATAATCCCGGCCTCAAGTAATTTCAACACTTCATTTTTTACCACCTCGGCCATTTTTGGGTTTATCCGCCTAAGATCGTCAACCTTGGGTTGACTCCCCTCTTCCAAAACTATTCTATGCATGCACAAACTCGGGCTTAAGCCCTTGATGTCATCAATGCTATACCCAAGTGCCCCTCTATGAGATTTCAAGATTTCCAAAAGCTTCTTTTCTTGGGACTCACTTAGGTTAGCATTCACGATCACCGGGTAAGCCTCCCCCTCATCAAGGAAAGCATACTTGAGTGAGGGAGGTAAGGGTTTAAGTTGTACCTTTGGAGGGAGAAAGCCCTCCACTTTCTTCAAAAGTTCCTCATCAACTTCATGGTCTTCCTTCATAGCTTCATCATGCAAGGAGATTTGAAAAACCTCTTCCATCTCCGCTTCTTCACGGGCTACTTCATGTACCACCTCATCTATCAACTCAATAGTGCTCAACCTTTCCATATTTGGTCCTTTCATCAAGTTCGGTAGGTTAAATTCGACGTTGTTGCCCTCGATTTGGAAGGTTAGCCGCCCATTATTCACATCAATGAGAACTCCTCCGGTAGCCAAGAATGGCCTACCAAGGATGATGGGAGTATGGCTATTCTCCGGAATATCGAGGACAACAAAATCGGCGGAAATTAAAAGCTTTCCAACTTTGACGGGTACGTCTTCAAGCACCCCCATGGGGTGCTTGACGGACCTATCCGCCAATTGGAGAGTCATTGAAGTGGGAACAAGGTTTTGAATGTCGATTCTCCTGGCAACTTTTAAAGGAATAACACTCACACTTGCTCCCAAATCACAAAGAGCTCTAGATATGGGCACACCACCAACTACACATGGGATTGAAAAGCTTCCCGGGTCACCAAGCTTAGTGGGCATTTTATTAAGGATATGAGCACTACATGCCTCTTCCATAGCCACTATTTCTTGGTCACCCAAGACTCTTTTCTTTGTCAAAATATCTTCTAAAAATTTTGAGTAGGTTGGCATGTTCATAATCACCTCCGTAAAGGGTAGGGTAACCTCAAGTTTCTCAAGCATATCACAAAACTTGGCATATATACTTAAGGTTTTCCCTACTTTTTATGGCTCTTGAAGGGTAAGGAATTTTAGGAACAAGTTGAGAATTAGAAGGTACCTTTGGAGGAGCCGAATTCTTGGTTACCTTTTTAGAGTGTTGCAAAGGTACTTCTTCAATAGCTTCCTCCTCATAAGGGAGGTCTTCCATATATCCATCAACATCTTTGTCCTCTTGAATTACCCTTCTAGACAAATCTTCACAAGCTTTCTTCCCTTTCTTGTCTTCACTAGCTTTACCCGACGGTTCAATGGGTGAGCTTTCCTCTTCACCATTCACTTCCAATTCATTCCCCTTGGGATGTTCATCAACTTCCACCACAAGGTCCTTGTAGGGGTCCTCAAGCTCTACACCACTCCTTAGCACTACCGCATGAGCATGGTGGCTATTTGAGGCATCCTTGTGTGGACAGCGGGAGCCCACGGGGGCGCTTGGGAGGAGAAGAGAAACAAGCGTTTGCATTTTTGTATGGAGTCGCCACCAATTTTTATGGGAAATTGGAACCGTTCGAATACCTCGTGTCATGTCAAGACACAAAGTAGAGACATGAACACTAAGCAATCGTTACCCTTAACATTCTATGTCTAGAATGACTCTCGTGGATGCCAATGAACACGGGTGTTCACAGATATCTGGAGTAAGGGGTGAGGGTACGTATTAGGAAGCTCTTTTGATCGAACACCTAATCCCGCCCGCCTCGATAGCGGCCTCTACTAATGATTAGGGAAGTTATTCGTACTTGATATATCGTCGGCTATATGCATGCAATGCAACATCCAAGTTTTAATCCTAACATGTGAAAATTAGGCTAAGTCGGTTGACACGTAATTAACATACAATTGGGTCGAAGTAGGATTTAATGCTCAATTACATGTGAAAACATACAAATGGTACAAGAAATATGATAAATACAATAGGAAAATTGCACTAATGAAAATTACATTAATTACATTGGATTAGGCGATTTATGTCGAAAATACCTTAAAAACGGATAATTTGAGAAAACGAAATAATAAAAGAATCAACGAACAGATCAAAAGGTGATAATATGATTAATAGTTAATTATAGGTATGTTAAATAAACTAGGTCAAGGCAAAAACGGAGTTCAGGGACAGAATTAAACCCGGAACAGGCGCAGCAGAGCTGCGTCCTTTGGAATAGGCGCAACAGACGCTGCGTCTGTTCCTGACCTGAATTCTGGCTGTGAAGCCGGAATTGCGCGTTGTTAATATCAATTGGTGAATTTAATGATTGATTAAAATATTTACTCGTGAAAGTGATTCAAGAGGTTATTTACATATGAACGGGTCATAGAAACGATAAAACATGAATAAGACAGAATTAAACGAATTAATATAAGATGGATTAATTACAGGAGTGAAAGATATTAACAAACGAAACAAATTAAATCAATCAATTAGGTTAGACACGACGGATTAATGACGAATATGCGATGAATACGACAAAGACAGATGAAAACTATATCAAAGACGCCTCTCTATAACCCGGAATTGAATTTAATGACGAAAACCCGCAAATATTGGATTATAAGGGATTTAGGTCGGATTTGTGATGATTAAAACATGTTAATGATGATTATTATAATATACATGTGAATTATATGCTATCATGATGAAGAATTAACAGAAAACAAAACAAGTAAAAGAATTTTGACGAATAACAGAGGACGAACGAAGAAGAAAGGAAGTAGGAGGCTGCGCGACCTCACGAAGAGGCGCGGCAGAAGGCTGCGCTTCTTGAAAAGAGGCGCAGCGATTCTTTGCGTCCTTTCTCGACGGTTATCTACTGGAAATCCGTAAAAAGAGGTTTTAAAGCATGGTTTTAGAAATCGGTTTTAATGATATTTTCGACATAAACCTTACAATTGATGATACAATAATTAAAATACAATAAATAAAAGAGAGATTACACCCTCAGACTTACATGTTGACGAAACGAGAAGGACTAAGATATCGATTAGTGATGCTCGACGCGAATGCAAAGAAAGTGCCCTCGTAAGAGGAAAACGATTAGATTAATTAAGTTGATTGATGTGTAGTTGGTCAAATTGGTCGGTCATGCAAACGAGGCTGGTACTCAGAAGGATCCGAGCTTACGTGGTCGAATGTTCAAGCACGTAGACGCCAAAAAGTAAGAACAAAAGTCTAGAATGCAAAGGGAGAAGAGAAGGGCGGACACTCGCGTGAGAAATATGAGGAGCGAAGGCTCCTATTTATACTAATCACGTGGAGGAATTAGGGTTTCGGAGACTCTTTGGAAGTGAATCTCGGAAAGATATGAAAAAGATACGAGAAATACGCGAGAAAAGGGCACGGGAAGAGGCACGGCAAAGAAGCTCGCGTCTCGGGAAGAAGACGCGCAGCACCTGTTGCGTCTGTTCCTAAGGGCTTTCCTCCTGCGGAAGAAAGATTTCCGTGTTTGAGTTATGGTAGGACGGAAATAATTCGGTTTTCCTTAATATCTTATGTGAATATAACGGGAAATTGTTTACCAAAAGATAAAATTTATGAAATATGGAATAGAAATACCCGGAACATTCCAGAACATTCTGACTCGGGATTTAACGGTTATCAGAAAATGGAGACGGTTTTAGGCCCGGACTCCGAATGTACTCTAATTACTGTCAAAACGACCGTATCGGCACGTAGATGACAACTAAGAGGTAGACATTAATATTTGAGCAATCACTTGACGATAATCTTACGAATTGTCACAAATCGTTCCGCGTACCAAACATTCGGCCCAATCATCACCGGGTGGTTTGCGAGAGGTGCAGAAATGAGATATCTACAGAGCCCCCACTTTGACTGAGGCTTGGACAAGGCGAAAGTCAAAGTATAGCCATCAGGTCAATCGAAGATTACAACCTGACGACTATGGTGACGCGAGGCGGCTCAAGGGGTCTGAACCAAGGACCTGTCGTCGGGAACATTTTAGAGTCTGTCGACTTCCGGGGAGGGTCGTTTAAAGTCCATTAGACTACGTAAGGAAGCTCGCCAGCCATAAGAAGAGACCATACCTGAGACTTCTTCTCGAGATGCTTCCGGGATGCGTAGGAGCTAAGGGTAAGCGTAGGAGCTAAGGGTAAGACCTAAAAGATATATAAGGATTGGTGCTAGGGTACGGGGCCCTAAAGGAAAACATTGAAGGGAAGGAGGCCAAATATAAATTCAACTTAAGGGTAACTAAAGCTTGGGTATAAGAACTCTATTGGTTTTGGCAACTTCTGAAGAATGACACCTTTGTCGAACTTCGCAGGGAAACACGAAATATTGTGAGTAGCAGGACACAGGCGGGAGCTGCTGAGAGAGAACTGCTTGGGTAGTCTTCGAGAAACAATTGCGAGTAGCAGGACACAGGCGGGAACTGCTGAGGGGAAATCTGCTTAGGTAGATGTTAATCCTCATGTCTTGAGAGGGACAGTACGTCCGCTTACTCTTGCTGGAGACATGATTGGGAATTATTCTTCTTGTCATGAGAGGGAAAGTGTATCCGCTTACTCTCGCTGGAGACATAATGAAGGTGTGTCGAATTCTGTGAAGGAATAAATGCTCGTTGCGACAAGCAAAAGGTATTGGAAGCAATAAATGACGTGCAACAGTCTGCTGCTGGCTTGGAAATGCGGGCCGGAACGAAAGAAAATCGTCAAACGGACCAAAAGAATAAAATAGCATCGGGGAAGAGGCGCACCAAAGATGGGCCCACAAATAACGAATTCATAACGAATTTTTGAAAATCCATATGGAGGGAACACAGGGAAGAGGCGCAGCAAGAGCTGCGTCTCTGGGAAGAGGCGCAGCGCCTGCTGCATCTATTCTCCAAAGTGTTATTTCTGCGTAAAAATGCGATAATCAGAGGTTTATGTTCATTATTTCGAAACACAAATCACACAATTTCTCTCTCAAATCTTCACCATTTCCGCCAAGGTTTGATCCAAAAGCTTGAATTAATCATGACTAATCGAGGTATGTGTCTCATTCTTGCATTAATCGTCTATATTTGTCTAATTTTGAGCCGAAAAAATTAGGGTTTATGACCCATTTGATCGAAATTTTGGGGCTTTTCCCCCAAACGCATTTGCTTTGTCAAATTGACATTAGAAATGGATAATAGGTAATATTAGGAACATAACCATGTATTTGTCTCGGATTTTTGTTGAGTTTTGAGCCTTTGAGTGAAATTTGAGACTGTTTTACAGCTAAACCGTAAATTGCTTCGAAAATAGCCTTAGGATTGCCCTATTGCGATGAAACTTGATATTTAGGATCCTTGAATGATGGGTAAACTTTCTACCATCTCGGAATTTTGGTTTGTGACAGCTTTTTCAGGACACTTTTCTAGGGCATAATCGCCGTTATAACGAAATGCTGCCGAAATTTCGACTCGAATCCGGAACTAGGCTTCAAATTAGGCTTGACTTGACCTAAATTACCACATGAGTGATCGGGTTGGTGGGAATATGGCCAAGGGTGGCAAGAAAAGAGCGATTTCAAGGCTTCCGAAGGCTCGAAAATCCCTTAACCAAGGCTTGTCGTCACGTGACGCGGCCTAAATTTGCTTTAATGTTGCAGGTGATGAGGCTTCTACTTTTGGGAGAGCTCCCATGGAGATAGATGTTGCTACTGTCGAGGAGGCTTTGGAGCAGGCCTTCACCGCTGCGGTGATGGCTGCTGGGGACGAGGTCCATGAGGAGGAGGCTGTTGAGGAGGAGGAGGCCCCGAAACGGGCCAACGTCAGACGAGGAGGTCATCAGCTGAGAGGAGCTCCTGCGTGGGCTGAGACTTGGGAGAGCAGGCACCTATTGTGGGCTGCAGAGGGTCACCTGTCCTACAGGACGGTGAAGAGTTTGGTAAGTAGGAATTCACTACTCATTACTCATCCTCTTTCATTCATTTGTTCAAATTCCTTTCAAATTTTATTCAAAACTAAAGATAGCTTTTGTTTCAAATCACAATAGGAGGCCGGGAACATCAGGTCGTTCTCGGGGTACACGACAGTGATGGAGCACTACGAGCGGCTGTCGGCGGAGGAGCGGGCCATGATTGAGCGTGGAGCGTTCGGTCCTTTGGTGCAGGTCTGGAGGGACATCGCGAAGAGGAAGCTGCAGGCTAACCTTAGCCTGGTCCGCGCTTTCTTGGACTGATTCTGGGATACGACTTCCACATTCCACATGCCTTTCGGTGAGGTGGGAGTCACTCTGGAGGACTACGGCATGATTTCTGGTCTCTGCCGTGCGGGACCGAGGAGGTGGAGTGGCTAGAGACTTGCCATGAGGGTGGACTCAGCCGAGGCGAGGAGATTGATTGGCTGGAACTTGTCGCCGAAGGCTGTTACAGTGCCGGGTTTGATACCCAGTTCCTACGTTCGAAACTACTTTGCGGGAAAGACCCCGGCGCTGGTGATGATTGACGGGAGGGAGACGGTTCCTCCTCCCTGTACAGCTGAGCAGAGGGCTCGTTTGTGGCTCTGGTAGTTTCTGTCTTCGTTTTACCTCGGAGACAAGGGCGAGAGGCTGTCGACGAAGCTTCTTCCCTTCCTTTCTAACCTGAGTTCCCTAGGGCGTTGGGACTGGGTCACTACTGGTTTCGCGGTCCTCATCCGCTTCGTGAGGGCCATGGTTCGTCCGGAGTTGATGGAGAAGGGGACTTCTCCTGGTGCTGTCGGACCTGGACTACTGTTGGAGGTATGAACCTTCCTTTAGACCGAAGTAAATTCCCTTCTTTATCAAATCACGAAAGATCGTCATTGATTATTTTGCTTTACAGGCGTGGGTGTACTCCTACTTCCCGAGCCTCGCGCCCAAGAGGACGGAGCCGCTGGAGAAGGCCTATCCCGTGGTGAGGGATTGGGTGATGTGCCGGACGAAGAGCAAGCGTTCTTCTCTCAACGTTTACCGGCGGGACGTGAACGCTCTTCAGCTGGACAGCGTGAGTATCTCACTTATATTCACTCGTGCTTCTTATATTTGCTTTTAATTGATCATAGGAATGATCCTTTTTTATCTTGTTACAGTGGGTGCCCAGACCTTGGGCGGAGTATGCTGGAGCGCCTCCTTTCGTGGCTGAGGTCCTTCGGCCTAGGAGCCCGAACCGACTGCTTTTGAGGACGTCGTCGATGGGTCCTGTGTGGTACTTGGGCGAGCGCTTGGCTCGTCAGTGTTTTCGGGACGTGTTGACGGTTCCCGTCGATCCTCCCAGGACGATGTTTAGGGAGCCTTCTGAGGCTGAGAGGGAGGCAAACTTGGCCGGTGCCAGTGGTGACGCCCTCCTTCTGCCTGGCGTGGACTACTCGGCGTTCCTCTACGGGAGGTTGGCGTACTGGCCGGTAGTGATGAGCATCTTTTATTTTTCCTCTTGATTTGATTTTGAGATTTATGATGAAAGATCATCGATTAATGAGAACCATTTGTCTTTGTAGGAGGTCGAGGCGGCAGGCATCGAGCCCCCAGAGTACCCTGAGACCCTCGAGTACACTGACGCGACCGGGAGGACGACGATCTCCGAGCTGCGTGACTTTGACGTAGCTGTAACGGATGCTGGCCTGGACGATTGGCAGCATCTGATTCGGAGGGTGAGCCTCTAACTTGTATAACTTTTGTGTAAGAACACATTTGATTGAGTTTGTTCAATTGTTGAGAATTTCTTTTTGAAAATGCAGGTTGCGCCGTCTCGGTTTGTGGCGTTGTGGAGGGTGGCCAACCGGCTGCGAGCTACTATCGTCGAGGCACTTGTCGGCGGTCGAGGTTGTCAGGTATGAACCTTATGCCTATTTCATTTTTGATTTTTGATTTTTCGATTTTGCTTGAATCGATTGACATGAGCCAATTTATTGTTTACGGGGGTGACCGCGAGTTTGGAGCGAGAGTTGACCTGATCTCGGGAGGAGACAGCTCGCTTGTTGAGGGAGCTCGAGGTTCAGGACGCCGAGATCGCCGTTCTTGCGGCGAGAGTTGCAGAGTTGGAGGGCGCCCAGCAGTAGTTTTGTGTAGCTTTTTGCCGTATTTTGTACATTTGGACACTGATTTTGAACATTTTTGGACTTTGTTTGGGGCTCGGCCCCCAGTTTGTTGTACATTTCCTTTGTTTGGTGTATATACGACGGCCTGAGTGCCTTTGCTGCAGGGTTGTGTTGCTTGTATCTGTAAGTTAGTTTTGAACAGGTTTGGTAGATGACGGTTTACGCCGTCATGCTGCCGAAATTTACATAGAAAACACGCAAAGCATACATTTATATATACATATGGCCTTAATTAGCGCAAAACGAGTGACTCAAAAGAATACAAAAAAATGCAAAAATTTTGCCGGAAATGACCGGACGGTAGGGAGGGTTACCCCCTAAAAAAAAAGAAAAAGAAAAAGAAATCTATAAGTTAGAAATGTAGAAATGAAATTAAGAAATTGAAATTAATATAGAAATGTTGAGATTTGGTAAAATAAATGAATTAAATGAGAAATATTAAAACGAAAATTATTCTCTAAAATGATGAATTAAAATGAAAATTACTTCCTAAAATGAAAATATACAAGTGTGATAAAATGGCAAAAATGTCGATGTCGCCTCGAAATGCGTGCCCGCGAAATTAGGAAACCTGAAACATGGTAATCTTCTCGTATTTACCAAAATAATAACCCGTAGGAATAGGAAATTATTTGTCATGGAATTAGGAAAGATCCAACGCGGAAATCACGAAGTGAAGGCGAGGAAGAGGCGCAAAGCATGAGTGCGTCCCTTTGAAGAGGCGCAGCAGGCAGTCTTGCGCTTTGTTCCCAAGGTGTTCTGCGCTGAGGGATTTTTGGAAACAGAAATTAGTATAAATAGAGACGTCGATGGAGCTTTTATTCACATAATTCTTCTGTCTCTTCTTCGTCTAATTACATAAAATTCTCAAAATAAATTCTTTCGTCATGAATACTTTGGAGATCCGCTTGAAGGAATGGACCAACGAATTTTCGAATATGGAGAAGCATGATATGAGTGCTTATAATTTTGGGTCTTTGTTGAGTTTAAAACTCATCAAGGTTGTTAAACCGTTCTTGGATGCTTGCCTTGACTATTGGGACCCGAATTACCATATTTTTGCGTTCCCTGGAGGTGATATTTGCCCATTTCCTGAAGAAATTGTTGCTATTGGTGGGTGGGATCCCGAACATTTGCCTGCCATTCCTTCTACTTCGCAAGAGTACAAGAGCAAATTTAGAGACTTGCTTGGATTGACTAGACTTGAGGTGGATCGTCTAGTTACCTCGAAAGGCGTTAGGATGCTGGACTTCATAGATCGATTCATCAACAGGGCCGACCCCACCGTTGCTCATGTTGCTAGGCGGAGGGCATTCGGCTTTTGCTTGTTGCATGTGTATGTCTTCCAAGGGCATGTTGATGAAGACTTGAGAGGTGGTCCCCGTCTTCTGGGCCTTGTTGAGCAGATGGAGCTGCGCAGGAGCCCAGCTTGCTTATGCTTAGGAGAGATTATTTTGGGCTTGGATAGTAGGAAATCCAACCGCGATCTACCGTATTTGGGAAGCCCCGTCCTTCTGCAGGTAAAAGACGTTTTTTTTTTTATGTCTAATACCCGCTTTTGGTAGGTTTGGCTTATCAATCGAGCCCCCAGTTCATGTGCTTTCCTATCATGCCCGCTCGATTGCGATGAGGACGAGGTTGTACATGGTGGACTTCACTCGGGTCTGTGATTACTGGAAGAACAAGCTGAAGAGCGACGATGGCCCGTTGATTAGGTGGGTCGTACCGTGGTGGCACCTCAAATCCGTCACTGGAGTGTCTTCTTTGGATCCCACTATGTCCGTGCGCATTCCTGGATTGGAGTTTATGGTGTGCATCTTCCCGGAAAGGATGATGAGACAAGTTGGGCTAAAGCAGACGATCCCGAGGCTTGATACCGTCCCGCAGACTGCTATGGCGCTTACTACAGAGAGCCGAAGAGAGTGGGCCATTAAATGAGCCCAAAGAAACATGTGGTTCTTGAATTTCTCTGCCAATGCCTTGTGGGTGTCGGATTCTTATCTGAGATGGATAAAGGCTACTACTCCGGAAGAGTGCGAGAGACTGAGGAAGCGCGAGCCCGTTGACTACAAGGTGCGCGAGGCAGAGAAAGAGAAAGAGAAGCACCTGACAGAGGGAGAAGAAGAAGCCGGGTTTCAAGTTGTTCATCCTTCGAAGAAACCAAAGACTACTCCTGTCGCGGAAATGGTGATTGGCAAGAATGGAAAGTCTAAGCCTCGAGAAAGACCGTTGGTGATTAGGTCTGAAGTGGCGCAAGAGCGTCCGGCTCGAGGTCGTGACAAGAAATATGACAAGAACGACAAGGGCAAGGGGAAGATGGAGGAATAGCCCGAGTCTTTATTATGTAGCGTACTATTATTATTAGAAAATTAATGAAATAAAAAGGTTAAATGGTTACCGTTGTGATTTTCTATTTATTATTCTTGTCGAATTTCAAATGCAATGCAAATGTCCTTCTATTTACATTTTAGATATAATGGGTTGAATCCTGTGAAGGATTGCCTACGTATTCACTTAAAAAAATGAAATCAAACCCTTGCGCGTAGTTCGAGTAAATGTAAAAGAATAATTGTTCTAAGCAAGAGCTTGTAATGAACTGAGAAAATAAGCATGAGCTTTTTCTTACTCTGAAGGTGCGAATTTAGTTTATTTGATGATACGAGGATGACAAATTTGTCAAAATGCAAGAGCACAGTGACATAAGCTTATTTCAACTTGGCCAGGGGCCGGTTATTTAGTGCCACAAGAGCGACACGTGGGGTTACGCGAGGCGCGTTTTCGTTCTTATTCTAGGCATAGTATCGTTTTAGTTGGTCAAGGTTTGTTGGGTTTGAAAACTCATTCCCGTCTAGGTCTGTGATTCTAACCGCACCCCCTGGGAGTATGGATTTGACTAAAAATGGTCCGGCCCAATTAGGTTTGAATTTTCCCCGTGGGTCAACAGGTAAAAGAGCTCTAACCGATTTGAGCACTAAGTCTCCTTCTTTGATGTTTCTTGGCCTAACCCTTTTGTTGAAAACTCGTTTGATACGTGCTTGATATGTTTGGACATTATGTAAGGCGCGTAGCCTACGCTCATCCAGGAGGATGAGTTCTTCATATCTATCCCTCTTCCAATCGGCTTCCGGGATTTGACTTTCTAGTAAAATACGCAAGGATGGTATTTCTAGCTCGACTGGTTGTACAGCTTCCATGTCGTAGGTCAAATAGAAAGGAGTAGCCCCAGTGGGCGTCCTAACAGATGTACGATACCCCCACAAAGCAAAGGGTATCTTGCTTGGCCAATCTCCATAGTTGTCAATCATTTTCTTGAGAATCGTGACAACATTCTTGTTTGCCGCCTCTACCGCGCCGTTAGTCTGTGGTCTATAGGGCGAAGAGTGGTGATGCTTAATCTTGTATTTGGCTAGAAATTGCTCGGTCTCATCTTGGAAGTGTGATCCATTATCACTAATGATTTCATGTGGGCAACCATATCGACAGATGATGTTGTTTTGTATGAATTTTGCCACTTTTTTAGCTGTAAGACTAGTGTAGGAAGCCGCTTCTACCCATTTGGTGAAATAGTCAATTGCTACTAGAATGAAACAGTGACATCCTGTTCCGGCTGGGGTTATCTTCCCGATTATGTCAATTCCCCATGCAGAAAATGGCCTAGGGGATGTCATTGTATAGAGTAACGAAGGAGGGACATGTTGTACATTCCCGAAGATTTGGCAATTGTGGCAATGTCTTACGTATTTGATGCAATCGGATTCCATTGTGGTCCAATAATACCCTAGACGTGTGATTTTCTTCGCCATCATGGGCCCACTCATGTGAGGACCGCATTCTCCGTCGTGGACTTCTTCCATCACCTTTCGTGCCTGTGAATGATCAAGGCAACGTAGGACTACACCAAGAGGTGTTCTTTTGTATAATTCTCCTTGCATGAGAACGTATTGGGAAGCTAGTAGGCGTATAGCACGTTGTCCCCTCTTGTCCATATCCGGTGGATAGGTACCATTAAGCTTAAAATTTAGGATTGCTTGGAACCAGGGTTCCTGCACGATCTCTTCTTCATCGGTGATTTGGTGGACATAAGCCGGCTCTGACCGTCGTTCGATGCACAAAGGCATTTCCATCATGTGATCCGGCATATTAATCAGAGATGCAAGTTTCGCAAGAGCGTCTGCAAATTGATTTTCTTCCCGAGGTAGGTGTAGGTAGGTTACGTGATCAAAGAATTGAGCGACTTGGTCTATTCTAGCCTGATAAAGTGCGAGGCTTTCGCTTCGGATTTTCCAAGATCCTGTAACTTGGTTGATGATCAGTGATGAATCCCCATGTACTCGGAGGTTTTTAATGCCTAAGCTCACTGCCGCTTGTAGTCCAATGAGACAAGCTTCGTATTCTGCAGCGTTGTTTGTCACCTCGAAGTCGAGTTTGACAGCAATTGATGTATGCTCGCCTTCAGGAGAAATGAGCAACACTCCTATTCCGAATCCTCTTAAGTTCGATGCTCCATCAAAGTACAGGTCTCAGGAGTCTACATCAGTTTGGAGTATATTCTCGTCTGGAAATGACCAAGTATCTATTGTTTGTGCGTCATTGATAGGATTTTCTGCGAAAAATTCGGCGACGGCGCGACTTTTTATAACTTTCAGTGGCATGTATTTGAGGTCGAATTCTGAGAGCATCAGGGTCCATCTTGCTAGACGTCCGTTGAGGACGGGTTTCTCGAAGAGGTATTTGACTGGATCCATTTTGGAGTATATTTTGACGGAGTAGCTAAGCATGTAATGGCGTAGCTTCTTCGTTGCCCACACAAGAGCGAGGCATGTCTTTTCGAGTTGTGAGTATTTACATTCGTACTCCAAGAACTTCTTACTAAGATAGTAGATAGCTCTTTCTTCACTTCCTATAGTTTGAGCCAGCATGGCACCCATGGCTGTTTCGGTTACTGTGAGATATAAACCAAGAGGTTGATCTCGTTGTGGTGGCATGAGCACTGGTGGTTTAGCCAATATCTCCTTGATCCGGTCAAATGCCTTTTGACAATCGTCATCCCACATGGTGTGGTCCGTTTTCTTGAGTTTCTTGAAGATAGGCTCACAAATCATCGTAAGTTTCGATATGAATCGACTTATATATTGTACTTTTCCCGGGAATCCTCTGACTTCTTTTTCTGTTTGAGGTTGTGGCATTTCGATCAGAGCTTTGATTTTGGAAGGATCTATTTCTATACCTCGTTGGCTAACAACGTATCCCAGGAGTTTGCCAGATGTTACCCCAAATGTGCATTTCTGAGGATTGAGCCTCATGTTGTACTTTCGTAGCCTTGCGAAGAACTTGCGAAGGTTCGCAATATGTCCCTCTCTTTCCTTGGATTTGACAATCATGTCATCTACGTATACCTCAACTTCTTTGTGCATCATGTCATGTAGGAGTGTAGTTGCGGTGCGTTGATATGTAGCTCCGGCATTGATCAATCCAAACGACATTACCGTATAACAATAGGTTCCCCATTGGGTGACAAAGACGGTCTTATGCATATCTTCCATGACCATTTTGATTTGATTATAACCCGCATACCCATCCATGAAGGATAGTAACGCGTGGTCAGCGGTATTGTCCACCAATATGTCGATGTGAGGTAGAGGGAAGTCATCTTTTGGACTTGCTTTGTTTAAGTCCCTAAAGTCAACACAAACACGGATTCTCCCATCCTTTTTGGGTACGGGTACTATGTTAGCTACCCAGTCAGAATACTCGGAAACTTTGATGAACCCGGCTTTGAATTGTTTGTCAACTTCTGCCTTAATCTTTAGAGCCCATTCTATTCTCATTCGTCGAAGCTTCTGTTTTACAGGTTTGAAACTTGGCTTAATCGGAATCCTATGTTCGGCGATATCCCTGTCGATCCCTGGCATGTATTTGTAGGACCAAGCGAAAACTTCTTTGAATTCATTTAGGAGGTCTATGAAATTGGCTCTTTCGGTAGAGCTCAAGGTAGTCCCTATCCTAAGTTCTTGGGGTTCTAGTTCGGTTCCTACATTGATGGGTTCGGTGTCCTCTATTACTAGCCCCCCTTCCCCTTCCTGTAGTATTTCTTTGGCTACGTAGGGAGGTATTTCGATCGAGTCTGGGTCTTGGTCATCCTCAGTATCATCGTAAACAGAATTGCACTCAAGATAACACAAAGAGTAAGCAGAACCTGATTTATTCATATTAAAATTTGAGTAAAGTTGAAACAAAGAAGCCAACTGATCCATGGTCAGTGGCGGCAAAGGGACAGTGGTTGGGGCATTTCCCGAACTACTGTGACTACTCGAGGCTAAGCTAGGAGAAACAAAGGGAGTGGGGATAACGACAGGAGTAGACTCTCTAATGACTTCTCTAGACTCCGACTCTGACTCAGACTCTGACTCGAACTCATCGTCTTCTGGTTCTCCTTTGAACATCTCTCATTCTCCAGTGGTGAGCTTGAAGAGTCTTCCTTGATTGTTGGTCCACTTGATTGATTTTCTCCATCTTTTCTGCTGTCTTGCGTTGGTTTCTATGATTAACGCGGTGGGGTTGAAGCGATCGTCTTGAAGTATCATGGTAATGATCTCATCCTGCGCGGCCCTAACGAATCGACCTTCTCCAAACAATAGGCTAACAGCTTGTTCGTCTAAGCAAGGTGCTTGACGGGTTTTGACGGTAGGAACCGTTTCTGGAGGGATAAAGTAGCAATCATGAAAGATCTCGATTCCGTCTAGCTTCCTCTCGAGATAATGCCAAGGTTCGGGAAATCCGTGAAAGAGTTCTAGACTTCCTTGTTGAACAAAGTACCTATTTTTAGTAGGGATATAGGGTCGCATTTGGACTCCTACGTGCTTACGATTTTGGACTTAGGCAAGCATTTCGATAACCTCCTCTTTCGTGGGTTTGTACCCTAGTCCAAGTGGTATCCTCTTTGAGTTGCCTTCCTTGTATGGTGCGAAGGTATTTTTCCGAATGGGGTTTAAAGGCATTCCAGGGAAGTATCCCTGGGCTTTGAGTATGTGGTTGACCACCAAGTTGGAGTAGGGATCATAGTATAAGGGTGCCAATTCACTTTCTATGACACTTACACTTTGGAAGCCCCCAAGTTCATATACGGGATCCGCAAGGACTTGATTGTTCGACTGTTTTTCGATTATTGCCTTGATGGGTGACGAAGTGATCGTCACTACTTTGCCATTTAGTGGGATCTTGATCTTTTGATGAAGGGTGGATGTTACCGCTTTGGAAGCGTGAATCCACGGCCTTCCCAGAAGTATGTTGAATGAAGCTTCAATGTCCACTATTTGGAAGTTAACCTTTCGTTCGATTGGCCATGTGGCTATGGTTAGGTTAACAAGTCCTACCACCTTTCGTCGTGTACCGTCATACGCACGCACATCTTGATTGGTAGGGGTCCAATCCGACTCTTTCATGCCTAGCTTGTATGCCGTTTTGAGGGGTATGACGTTGACTGCAGAGCCATCGTCCACCAAGGTCATTGGCACATTCTTCTTTAGACAAATGACAGTTATGTATAGAGCAAGGTTATGACTAGCGCCAAAAGGTGGCAAATCTTCGTCCGAGAAAGTAATAGGATTACTTAGCTTCGGTGAGTCTTGGAAGACCAAGTTGACTACATCTTCAGCAGTGGAGTTATGTGCTACATTTAGTTTGGCCAAAGCTTGCAGTAAAGCTTGGCGATGTGGGAATAAGCTTGCTACTAATTGCCAGACTGAAAGATCAGCCTTTGTCTTCTGTAATTGCTTGAGCAAATGATCAGTGGAGTCATCTTCGTTTTCACTTGGTGTGATGACGTTGGTTGGACCATTTTGAGTAGTGCTTTGATATGGACGACCCGAACGAGTTAGGTGGTCCACATCTTGGTCTTCACCATTTTGGACTATTTCTTTGACTAGGGAGTTTTCAATGAGATACTTGTCCTCATCATCGTCGGCCCAAACTCCATTGATTGCAGTTAGTTCCCTTATTTTCATGATGTCACCTTCTAGTCGTATGATTTGGTCAACTAGTTTATCAACCACGGTGACTACTTCTTGCATAGTAGCATTTTGAGAGAAGATTAGTGGCACATGTTCTTCGGGTGTTGCGTTGGGATCATGTAGAGTTGTCACCATGTTTTCTAATTCCCAAACTTGTCTATCTACACTCCTTGCCCATGTGATGAAGTCGGAAATGGTAGGGGAGATAGTAGAGTAGAGCCCTTCATTCTCAATTGCATAAATTTCATTTTCGCATAGAGAAATGAGGTGTGAGCAATCTAAGGTAGATTCATCACTTGTGATCACTAGAACTCCAAGAGGATTCTCAGTGTTGTTGGGCTTACCTCCCGGTGGTATTGGTAGTCGACCATCTTCAATCATGTCTTGAAGCACGTTTTTCAACTTGTAGCATTTTTCTGTGTCGTGCCCCTTGCCCCTATGGTATTCGCAGTACGAATTCTCGTCCCAGAATTTGGATTTCCTTTCAGGTTCGGGAGTAGGTCCGATGGGTTGGAGTTTACCTTGCTTCTTTAACCTTTTTAGAGCGTTGGAGTAAGTGTCCCCAAGATTTGTGAATTTCCTTGGTGGGGTGCTTTTCTTGGATGACTCGAGAAGGTTAACTTCATCGGTCTTGCTAGTAGAGCCGTATGAACGACTTGTGGAACCTTGATATCCTCGACCTACCGTTTTGGACAAGAATCCTTTACGGATGTCATCTTCAATCCTTGTCCCTAGTACGGTTAAGTCCTTGAAAGTTTTGATGTTTTCGTATCTCAAATGATTGGCATAGATGGGTTTGAGATTATCCACAAACTTCTCCACAAGGGTAGCTTTATCCGGGCGTTCAACTAGTTGGGTGCTAGTCTTCCTCCACTTACTTAGGAAATCGGTGAATCCTTCTTTGTCATTTTGGGTAAGAACCTCTAGAGTACGCATGTTTACTTGGATCTCGGCATTATCCGCATATTGTTTAGAGAACTCGATTGCGGCATCTTCCCAAGTAGCGACCTTCTTGTGATCTAAGGAATAGAACCATTGCTTCGGGATGGTGTCAAGAGATGAAGGAATGATCCTTAAGAACATCTCGGGTTTGATGCCTTTGATAGACATGTAATCCTTGAAGGCACGGATGTGGTTCAAAGGGTTCTCATGCCCCTTGAACTTAGGGATATCCGTCATATTGAAGTTAGTTGGCAATTTGGAATTGACGGCCTCATACTTGCGATTATTCTCCCTGTAAATGTCATCCCCCTTAAGGTACATCAATTGCTCCTCTAAGTATTGGAGTCTTTTCTCAGCTACAGTCATCCCCATGAGAGGATTTTCATCCTTGGATTCCTTATCAGAGTCACCTATTACTTCACTTTCATGAGGAGGCAACCTTCCCTCTACGGCATAGATACGACCCTCAATGAGCTCAAGGCGGTCATAGACCTGGTCTTGGGTGACTTGCATTTGGGCTAGCGCGGCTAGGATTCGATCATTACCATCTTGAAGTTGGTGGAGATTTGTTTCGCTGGATCCAGGCATCTTGAAAACTGGATAAGAGATCGGCGACGAATCAAAACACGATCGACCATTCTAACACACTTGCTAAAAGAAAGAAATGTTTTGACTCGTGAAGTGGGTGTGTGCCACTTGTGTTGAGTGAGCTTTGAAGAAAGACAAGGTTTTTGAAAATGTGTGTCCTAGTCAACTGTAGTGTAGTTGTAGGAGTGGACTCGAAGTGAGGTTTTGAAATGGGCTTGTGGCCCGAATTTTGACACGACAAACGGACAGAGTTTTGACCGGATTTTGCGCTAATTGAGAGCCTATTTCGAAATTTTGGTTGAAAATGGGTTTTGATTTTTGAAAAATCGTCATGGTTTTGTTTAGAAGTGGTGATCACGTAAGGTACGAACATTTATACAAGATTATAACGGGATGCTGAGTGCATTTAAAAGGGTTTTGGTTTAAAGGGTGGGTTGCCATACCGAACCATCAAACCCGAAGTCTGTGGAGAGGCTCGTACCGAACAAGAGTAAGGCCAATTCCTAGTCCATTTCCTCAAGTAGTGAAGGCCCTTGATACAAACAAGAGTAAGCATCATGGTATGGATGACGTCAATCGCTATCCATGCTTAGGCCCAAATAAGAATTAGGACCGTTTAGACGGGACGATTGGTCGAATGGGTTGGGTTGGGCCTAGGAAGGCCGAATAAAACGATCTAGGAAGACCGAGTTATGAAAACCGACAATTGTCTTGTACAAACTATTCCCTAACCTTGTTCAAGTTTCACCCTTGCTACACGTAAGTGTATTAACCCAGTGGAGTCGCCAAACTGTGGACAGCGGGGGCCCACGGGGGCGCTTGGGAGGAAAAGAGAAACAAGCGTTTTCATTTTTGTATGGAGTCGCCACCAATTTTTATGGGAAATTGGAACCGTTCGAATACCTCGTGTCATGTCAAGACACAAAGTAGAGACATGAACACTAAGCAATCGTTACCCTTAGCATTCTATGTCTAGAATGACTCTCGTGGATGCCAATGAACACGGGTGTTCACAGATATCTGGAGTAAGGGGTGAGGGTACGTATTAGGAAGCTCTTTTGATCGAACACCTAATCCCGCCCGCCTCGATAGCGGCCTCTACTAATGATTAGGGAAGTTATTCGTACTTGATATATCGTCGGCTATATGCATGCAATGCAACATCCAAGTTTTAATCCTAACATGTGAAAATTAGGCTAAGTCGGTTGACACGTAATTAACATACAATTGGGTCGAATTAGGATTTAATGCTCAATTACATGTGAAAACATACAAATGGTACAAGAAATATGATAAATACAATAGGAAAATTGCAATAATGAAAATTACATTAATTACATTGGATTAGGCGATTTATGTTGAAAATACCTTAAAAACGGATAATTTGAGAAAACGAAATAATAAAAGAATCAACGAACAGATCAGAAAGTGATAATACGATTAATGGTTAATTATAGGTATGTTAAATAAACTAGGTCAAGGCAAAAAAGGAGTTCAGGGACAGAATTCAACCCGGAACAGGCGCAGCAGAGCTGCGTCCTTTGGAATAGGCGCATCAGACGCTGCGTCTGTTCCTGACCTGAATTCTGGCTGTGAAGCCGGAATTGCGCGTTGTTAATATCAATTGGTGAATTTAATGATTGATTAAAATATTTACTCGGATGAAAGTGATTCAAGAGGTTATTTACATATGAACGGGTCATGGAAACGATAAAACATGAATAAGACGGAATTAAACGAATTAATATAAGATGGATTAATTACAGGAGTGAAAGATATTAACAAACGAAATAAATTAAATCAATCAATTAGGTTAGACACGACGGATTAATGACGAATATGCGATGAATACGACAAAGACAGATGAAAACTATATCAAAGACGAATCTCAGAAACCCAATATTGATGAATTGAATCTCTATAACCCGGAATTGAATTTAATGACGAAAACCCGCAAATATTGGATTATAAGGGATTTAGGTCGGATTTGTGATGATTAAAACATGTTAATGATGATGATTATAATATACATGTGAATTATATGCTATCATGATTGTTCCGGGTATAATTCCAGAGCAGTTATTTGTTACCACCCGTGCTTGTAGAATGACGTCTTTGATTGAATCCTCTTTTCGGTCTCCTGAAACAATGAACAAACTGAGGGCTCGGCTTTGAACCGAGCGAACTCACTCCGACGCTCAAGTCAGTAAACTTAAGAGATAAGTTGTTGTTACTTGGTGAAGTATATTTTGTAGAGAGATAAGGAAGATATTACCAGATGAATAGTGATTCTTAGGTTAAATTGTGGATCCTTTCCTCAATGAGAGTTGAGGAGTATTTATAGACTTTCACCTTTTGTCACGTAGTGGCCAAGTGGCTAGCAGGTGGAAAGACTGATCTACCCTCGGCCGAGGGACCCATGGCAGGCCGGCGGGCCCTGTTGACTCGCCGCCGAGGGGTCTTGGATATGAGTTCGCGGATGTGTGCCCCGGCTGGCTAGTTGCCCCAGCCGGGACCCAAGAGACAGGCCGACAGGCTGCGTCGGTTAGGCTATCTAAGTCGTTAACTTGCTTGTGGATATGTTTGACCTTGCTCAA
The DNA here is from genome assembly GCF_048544455.1 of Silene latifolia. Lineage (NCBI taxonomy): Eukaryota > Viridiplantae > Streptophyta > Magnoliopsida > Caryophyllales > Caryophyllaceae > Silene > Silene latifolia. Next base: position 159,523,057 of record NC_133536.1, on the reverse strand, counting down.
TATGTTGACTCGGTCAGCGGGTGCAGAATATGCCCCATCAATTTGCCCCCAGCGTAGTCTATGCCGTGGTATGGGCTCTGATGTGTGTTGAGCGTATATTCTGCGTAAGACCAAATTTTCTGCCCCGGCTTCTTCTACCTCGGCTTAGTTCTGCTTAGGCCGTACCATATCCCCCCTCCACATGGACGTGTAAAGGGCATCCGATGTGGAAAAGAAAGTGATTTGGCCGAGACTGGGTTGAGAGTCGGTTGTTTTTTATTGCCCCGGACGGTGCTACCTAGCTTGGTTGATCATGTGGCCGGCGGAGAACAGATACTTTAGGAATTTGTTGAGGAAGATGAATAGGCAGAGAGATATGAAGGGCGTGTTGAAGACGCTTGGTCTTTGTTGCATTGATTGACGTTCAATCTGTTGCAACGATTGACATTCCGTGGTTTCATGTCCGACACGTGTCGTTCTGTTGATTGGGCGACGTTTCATGGGTGTGCCCTGATTGGTCCTTCTTCATGGGCTTTCCCCTATAAATAGGGCGTTAGGCCCCGAAATTGGCCACCAATTTCATTTTCTCTAAAATTTTCTTCTCTCTAAACTTTCAAGGGCTTCTTTCTCTTCTAATCTTCAGAGTCGTTACTTCGGCTAGTGCTTTTCTTCAAGGTAAACAAACAAATTTTTCTCAATCTCTTATTTTGTTAAGTAATTGTTGCTACCATGTCTTCTCGCGATGCCGGACCTAGTAACCGTGCGCCGGGGGGTTCCCCGTCGCGTCTTGATGAGGAGGAGATACTAGACGCCATCCCGATAAGGTCTGGGGGGCCCTAGGTCTCCCTCTCCCGAAGTTGATCCAAAAGCTTTGGAGGGTTGGGAGGATGATGATGATGTTGATGATGACGATGATGATCTTTGAAAGGGCTCGTCCTAATGAGGGGAGGCAAGTACATCATGGATCACGGCGACGCTTGTAAGGTCCGCCCGACCGTGCTTGGACCCATAAGTTCGCCATTGTTCCAGCGAAACACTTTTCGAGGGCCATTTCTACTTCGGCAGGGGGTACAAAATTGTTATCCCTGAGGAGGGTCAGGCCGTCTGTTGCCCTCCACCGGGTTGCACCGGCGTATACATCCGGCACCTGGAGTACGGACTCCGGTTTCCGCTGAATGATTACGTTATGGCCATCATTAGAGCCATGAACGTCGCCGTGCTTGTTTGCACCCGTTGGCTATTAGGACCATAGTCGGCTTTGTCCGCTCTGTCTCTTCAAGGGGAGGTCCCAACGGTTAATTTATTCCGTCGGCTTCACCACCTTCGGCCGTCATTTCCTGGTCGCGTCGGATGGTACAGCGTGCAAATGGAGCCGGGTTACGTCTCCGTTGATAAGCTTTCCTCCTGCAAGGACTGGAAAGATCGGTGGGTGTACGTTGAGGTGCCGGATGACTATCCGCTGCCCCGGTCCTTCCAGCACCAAGTTAATTTGCGGTGCGAGAGTAAGGCAGAGCGTGAGAGATGGGTCACCCGGAGTAAGCTTAAGATGGACGCTAGCAAGGTCCCTCTTAATGCGGATGAGAAGCTGGCGATGAGGCTTTTTGAGGCGGAGAAGAATGGGGTGCCGAAGAGATGGATTCCCCCGACGCAGATCATTCTTCAGGATGAGCTGCTCTGCCATGTCGGCCTCATACCGGCCCTGGCACAGGGTGAGTGGGGTCGGTGTGAGGCCCATCTCTGCTCTCAATGTTTTTGTTTCTTGAACTTTGATTTATTTCTTCTACTTAACTATTGCTTTGCTTTCTTTGCGAGACCACTTTGAACCAGGACACATCGAGGATATCCTCCGGAGAATGGGGCTTGCCAAGGACAAGACCGTTGCTGATTTACATCCTAAGGCTCTAGCCCGTGACCGCAGAACGTCGCCGAACGATCTCATGGATCAGCAGCTGAAAGGCTTAAATGTGGAGGCGGCCCAGGCGAAGGTTGCTAGTAACATGCCGCGCCGAACGCGGAAAACAAAGTCTTCGGCGGCGACGACGTCGACATCAGCTCCACCTCCCATCCCCTTAGCCCAAAAGGAGACGGTGGTGATCGTTGACATTACCAATGGGGGGGACTCCGATGCGGAGGGATCTCCTCTTGTCCGTAAGAGAAAGGAGCCTACTGCTGCCGCTGCTGCTGCCGAGGGCGGCAAGGAAATGGGTCCTCCGACCAAGAAGTCCAAGCCTGGTATAGATCTACCCTATGGCTCAGACTTAGCCGGTTCATTGGGCGTTCCTGATGACAGGCTCTCTGGTTTGTCCATGAATGTTGACATGGATGATTTGATTGAATTTTTTGTAGAACAACCGCTGCCGTCCACCGGAAACAATGTTGAACGGCGTGCTGAGAGGAAGACTTTGCAGATAAATGGTCAAGATACCACCGTCGTCACCTCCTTCCCGAAGCCTACCCTCCTCCAGATTAAGTCGGAGGGCCTAAGTTTGACCAGGTTACTGTCGAAGTGGGCAGATACGGCCGGTGCTCTTATTCTGGAGCAAGAGAAGACCATTGCTGAAGCTGCCCCACAGCTCTAGCGGCTCAGGCTCGAACTCGACGCTGCGAACAAGGCAGCCGAGAGGGCCAAGGCGAGGCGAGGAGGCGTCCGTCTTTGAGAGAAAACTCAGGGAGGACGCTGAAAAGGAGGTCCTTGCTGAGAGAGCCAAGGCCGAGGCTGCGGCGGCTGAAGCTGCTAAACTGCTGGAGGGGCGTGACCTCGTTCAGAAGCACGCCGACCTTTATGCTAAGCAGAGGGACGAATGGAGGGGCATGTTTCAGGCCCAGGGGAAGGTGGTTCGGAACAAGGATGCTATCATCGCCCAAAGGGAGGAGGACATTGAGACGCTCTAAACCGTTATCCTCCCTAACATGTGCGCCCAATCACGGGACTGGCCGAAGAAGCTGCCCGGGGAAGTGATTGGGGAGCTCTTTCCTCTTGATGGCTCCTTTCCGTGGGACAAATTTGACGAGCTGTTTGATGACAAGCTCGAAGCTAAGGAGAAAGCCGCGGAGGAGAAGGCCAAGGAGGAGGTAAGGGTGAAGAAAGAGGAAGAGGTGGCGCGGAGAAGGCGAGCCCTTGCCGAGAAGACTAAGGCGGCCAAGGAGGAAGCCGAGAGGATGAAGGCATTTGAGGTCGCCGAGGCCGAGGCCGCCAAGAAAGCCGAGGCCGAGGTCGCCGAGAAAGCCGAGCGCAAGACAAGACACGGGTCGCCCATCAAAGATGACGCCGCTAACGCTGGCGATGGCAAGCGAAGAACAGGCATAGGGAGACGGGCGGTCGTCACCAGGCTCATCCGGCGTCTCGGATAGCTTCAGCTGTTCGGGAGCCAATTATTAAGCCTTTCCTCCCTGCCATCTTTTGGCGCTTCAAATGATATGTCTGTAACCTTTTGCTTTTCTTTTCTTTGTTTTTGTAAAACTTTGGTAGGTTGCATTTTGGCTTATCCCTATGGGGACGGCCGTCGTCTTTATTCTCCTCACTTGTAACCTGTTATCATTTTTATTAAGAGTTTGCTTATTTTGCCTCTGGCTTGGCCGAGGTCTTTTCTTGTCTTCGTCTGAGTTGTCTTCTTACGTTATTAATTGAGTGCTTCTTTTGTTTCTGCCTCGGCCTGGCCGAGGCAGTTTAGAATGCGTATCTCAACTGTGTTTAACGTTTCTAAGGCATGTTGATCGCTTTCGCGAGCATCAACTGCGTTGGTAGTGACTGCCGTGACGTCTGCTTCCTGATAGTGACTGCCGTGGCGTCTACCTCTTGGGGTGACTGCCGTGGCGTCTACTTCTTGATAGTGACTGCCGTGGCGTCTACCTCTTGGGGTGACTGTCGTGGCGTCTACTTCTTGATAGTGACTGCCGTGACGTCTACCTCTTGGGGTGACTGCCGTGGCGTCTACCTCTTGGGGTGACTGCCGTGGCGTCTACCTCTTGGGGTGACTGTCGTGGCGTCTACTTCTTGATAGTGACTATGGGGGGAAATGAACACTTTGATGGCTAACTTGGACGATTCTTCATTAGATATAAACATGTGTCGGGGTGCCCACAGTTGTCTTGGGCACCTCCGCCGCTATACAAAATATTCCCTGAGATTGTCAGTGTTCTAATGACTCATCAAAGGCACACCCTCCATGTCTGTCAGCCGGTGTGTACCCAGCCTCATTTCTTCAACCACTTTGTAGGGACCTTCCCAGTTAGCCGTCAGTTGCATCCATGAGGTCGCCCTCCTGTTGTAAGGATGGGCTTTTCCCCTTATTTGACTTCTTTGCCACTTTGAGGGATTGCATATTGCATCCTTTGGCAGATATCTGGACGTTGACCACCTCGTCCTTCTCGTCCTTGAAGACGAGCTTATGCGCTTCCCCCCGGTCCGAGACATACATCAGTGTCAGGGCCCGGATGGACATCACTGCGTCGGCCTCGCTCAGAGTGACTCGGCCTATGAGAACGTTGTAGGCGGACGAGCCGTCAATGACCACGAACTTAGCTAGGACATTCTTAGCCGCATTCCCCTCGCCGAACATCACCGGCAGTCTGATTGACCCCAGGGGTACCAGGCCGGCCCCGGAAAAGTTGTACAGTGGACTGGTGCAGGGGCTCAAGTCCCCGACTTTCAGACCGAGGTTGAGAAAGCACTCCCTGAACATGATGTTCGTGTAGGCGCCTGTGTCAATCAGGCACCTCTTGACCAGGTGGTTGGATATGTCCAAGTGGACTACGAGTGGGTCGCTGTGAGGGGCGATGACTCCCTCGTAGTCCTTCCTTCCAATAGTCATATCGGGGATGTTGGAAGCGGGGATCGCTGTTTTGGGCACAAAGTTGATGGCCTGATACAGCTCGTTCAGGTGCCGTTTGTGCCCATGAGCGGACCCACCGTTCTCGTTGCCCCCGATGACAACATGGATCACTCCTATCCGTTCAAAGACGGATTTCTTATTTGAACCGCCGGCATCAGTCTTTTGGCCTTTGGCAACATACTTGCCGAGGCTCCCCTTCCGGATCAGCTCTTCAATGGCATTCTTTAGATGCGGCGGTTGTCGATAAGGTGACGGGTGTGTGGCCGTGGTACTCACGATCTTGGCTCGTGTCACCGTCCCCTTCGACTGGGGAGCCTTTCCCACTTCGACCCTCGTTCTTGCTCGGGCGAAGACCTCGGTGGCGGATACGACCAAGGGGTGTGGCCATTGAACCGTTTCGGTAGTACGGTCCTGAACTCCCCGGCGCCCGCCGAGTTACATTTCTGGCGGATCGTCGAGACCGTTACCTATTATTGTCACGGCGTCCTTCATCCGGGTTGTCCTCCCGGCGGCTCTTACTCTCTGAGTGCCCGGCCTCGCCGGGGCCTACCTAGATTTTGTGGTAGTCCTCCACCTTAATGGCTTGATCGGCCATCTTCCTGGCGGACTCCAGGTTCAGGCCTCCGCACTTGATGAGCTCGTTCTTTAAGGCAGTGCGAAGGCCGCCAGCTCGCTGTTCAGCTCACGAATCTGCTGAACCTTGGCGTCGAACCTCTTTACATAACTTCGGAGACTCTCGCCCCCTTCCTGTCTGATAGTCAGGAGATCCGATGTCTCGACGGCCCTCCTCTTATTGCAGGAGTATTGGGCCAAGAATGTGTCCCTTAGGTCGGCGTAACAGTATACCGACCCATCGGGTAGCCCCTTGTACCAACTTTGTGCCATCCCATGCAGTGTCGTTGGGAAGACTCGGCACCAAACCTCATCGGGTTGCTCCCATACCGACATGTAAGACTCTAAAGCCTCGGCGTGGTCGGTTGGGTCGCCTTCTCCTTTGTATGCTATGGGTGGCAACTTCAGCTTAGTCGGCACCGGGGTCTCTAGGACGTAGGCGCTGAGGGGCTGTCTGACCACGTGTCATACGACACGCGGCGATCGGCTCCTCACATCCCTAGTCCGGCTCCTCTCCCCGTGTTGGGAAGGGCTTCTTCTCCGACTCTGGTGAGTCGGGCTTCTTCTCCGACTCTGGTGAGTCGGGCTTCTTCTCCGACTCTGGTGAGTCGGACTTCTTCTCCGACTCTGGTGAGTCGGACTTCTTTCACTCCTCTAGGGCGTGCCTCGTCGGTGCTGCGGCGACGCCGTCCTCCCGCGAGTGCGGGAAGGACTCAGGTCTACCACTAGCACTCTGGGCTCCCCCGGCGTCTTGGCAGGGTTGGCTTCCCCTAGTGCTCCGTTCAAGTTTCTCGGAGTCACATTTTGGGCCCTGGTCTCCTGGACGGGTTCCGCCGCTCTTGTCGGTGTGACAGTGTGAGTCGGCGTACTACCAATTAGGTCCAGGAGTAGCTTTTTTTTGCATCAACCACATGTCCCATGATGGTGACCTGGTCGGCGGGCAGCGGTGTATCTTGTTCCTTTGGCATCCCGTTCGTCGTATTAGTGATACGGCCGGTGGGGGACTGCCCGATTTCTGAGTTGTGGAATGTGTCGTCTTGGTAGAATTCATTTTCCACCAACACCTTCTCTGGTTGTTTCGACATCTTCTTAGCTTTTTGGGTGGGTTTTTGTTTTGTGATTTTTTTTTTGTTTGGGAATGAATGTGACTAGCTTCTAGTGTCTCTTCCCACAGACGGCGCCAATTGTTCCGGGTATAATTCCAGAGCAGTTATTTGTTACCACCCGTGCTTGTAGAATGACGTCTTTGATTGAATCCTCCTTTCGGTCTCCTGAAACAATGAACAAACTGAGGGCTTGACTTTGCACCGAGCGAACTCACTCCGACGCTCAAGTCAGTAAACTTAAGAGATAAGTTGTTGTTACTTGGTGAAGTATATTTTGTAGAGAGATAAGGAAGATATTACCAGATGAATAGTGATTCTTAGGTTAAATTGTGGATCCTTTCCTCAATGAGAGTTGAGGAGTATTTATAGACTTTCACCTTTTGTCACGTAGTGGCCAAGTGGCTAGCAGGTGGAAAGACTGATCTACCCTCGGCCGAGGGACCCATGGCAGGCCGGCGGGCCCTATTGACTCGCCGCCGAGGGGTCTTGGATATGAGTTCGCGGATGTGTGTCCCGGCTGGCTAGTTGCCCCAGCCGGGACCCAAGAGACAGGCCGACAGGCTGCGTCGGTTAGGCTGTCTAAGTCGTTGACTTGCTTGTGGATATCTTTGACCTTGCTCAATATGTTGACTCGGTCAGCGGGTGCAGAATATGCCCCATCAATGATGAAGAATTAACAGAAAACAAAACAAGTAAAAGAATTTTGACGAATAACAAAGGACGAACGAAGAAGAAAGGAAGCAGGAACTGCGACAGCCTCACGAAGAGGCGCAGCAGGAACTGCGCTCCTTCGAAGAGGCGCGCAGCGATTCTTTGCGTCCTTTCTCTGCTATTATCTGGAAATCCGTAAAAAGAGGTTTTAAAGCATGGTTTTAGAAATCGGTTTTAATGATATTTTCGACATAAACCTTACAATTGATGATACAATAATTAAAATACAATAAATAAAAGAGAGATTACACCCTCAGACTTACATGTTGACGAAACGAGAAGGACTAAGATATCGATTAGTGATGCTCGACGCGAATGCAAAGAAAGTGCCCTCGTAAGAGGAAAACGATTAGATTAATTAAGTTGATTGATGTGTAGTTGGTCAAATTGGTCGGTCATGCAAACGAGGCTGGTACTCAGAAGGATCCGAGCTTACGTGGTCGAATGTTCAAGCACGTAGACGCCAAAAAGTAAGAACAAAAGTCTAGAATGCAAAGGGAGAAGAGAAGGGCGGACACTCGCGTGAGAAATATGAGGAGCGAAGGCTCCTATTTATACTAATCACGTGGAGGAATTAGGGTTTCGGAGACTCTTTGGAAGTGAATCTCGGAAAGATATGAAAAAGATACGAGAAATACGCGAGAAAAGGGCTCGGGAAGAGGCGCAAGAAGAATCGCGTCTCTTGGAAGAGGCGCAAGACACTGCTGCGTCTGTTCCCAAGGGGTTTCCTCCTGCGGAAGAAAGATTTCCGTGTTTGAGTTATGGTAGGACGGAAATAATTCGGTTTTCCTTAATATCTTATGTGAATATTACGGGAAATTGTTTACCAAAAGATAAAATTTATGAAATATGGAATAGAAATTCCCGGAACATTCCAGAACATTCTGACTCGGGATTTAACGGTTATCAGAAAATGGAGACGGTTTTAGGCCCGGACTCCGAATGTACTCTAATTACTGTCAAAACGACCGTATCGGCACGTAGATGACAACTAAGATGTAGACATTAATATTTTAGCAATCACTTGACGATAATCTTACGAATTGTCACAAATCGTTCCGCGTACCAAACATGCGGCCCAATCATCACCGGGTGGTTTGCGAGAGGTGCAGAAATGAGGTACCTACACCTTGGAGCTTTGTCCTTGGGCCAATAAACCATCGGGCGGCCTTTGAGGGTTAGCCATAGCATGAGAAGCCATCCTAGATTCCATTTATCTCATGTCCTTAAGGAAGGTAGCCCTCAAGTTTGCTTGTTCTTGTTGAGTTGCCTTAGCAAAATTTGCCATCTCTTGACTATGTTGAAGTTGCATGTTCTTTATCATCTTCAAAAGCTCAACTTGAGAGAGCTCACCTTGGGGTTCTTGATAATGTTGGTTGGCTATGGGTAAAGGGAACCTATAGTCATACCGAGCATTGGAACCTTGGTTGTTGTATTGTCCCCCTTGGAAGTTAGCTCTAGGACCATTGTTGTTGAAGTTTGATCCTTGACCTTGTTCTTGAAACCCTTGAACATACCCTTGCCCAAATCCTTGGTTTGCTTGGTTCACTTGATTCCCTTGATAAAACCCTAGGTTGCTTTGATTTCCACCAAAATCTTGGTATCCTTGGTTGCTTTGATTCCCATAATTTTGGTTTTGATTGTTGTTTGGCCATTGGTTTTGATTCCCGGGATTAGTTCTTGGGTTGGGGAAAATTCCCCTTGGTTGAGCAAAATCGGGTGGATTGTTTGGGGCTTGTGGTTGAAGGTGTTGTGGGTTTTGAACATTGACACTTTTATATCTAAAGTTCGGGTGGTTCCTCAAACCGGGGTGGTAGAAATTGGTATTTGGATTGTAGACGTTTGGGTTGTTGAAAGGTGGTCATGTGGGTCTTGAATTGTTGTTAAAGCTTTGAAAAGCGTTAACCTCTTGAACATTCTCTTCGTAGGCACCATTGTAATTGTTGGCACACAAGTCATATGTATGACCACTCCCTCCACAAAGCTCACAACTTGAACCTTGAACCACTTCCTCCATGGGTGGCCCATGTGAGGTCGCGGCTTGGTGCACTTGATTTCTTTGAAACTTCTCAAATTTTTTTGTGATTAAGTCGAGCTTGGCATTTGTCTCGGAGTTGGAGGAGTTTTCATTAGGAAACTTCTCATTCCTTCTTAGCATGTTTCCTCTAGAACCATAGTTTGCTTCCGAATCTACCATTTTCTTGATCAATGTCGTGCCCTCTTCATCACTCAAGTGATCAAATCCTCCCCCCGCGGAGGCATTTACCATCTCCTTAGTCCTCGGTAGCAAAGTTTGAAAGAATGTTTGAGTGATGTACCATTCCGATATTCCATGGTGGGGGCAACTTGCTATCAAGTCTTGATAACGGTCCCAAGCTTCACCCAAAGACTCCCCGTCCTCTTGTTGAAATGTATGAATCTCATTACGGAGCATCGCGGTCTTTGATGAAGGGTAATATTTGGCCATGAATGCTTTAGCCAAGGCATCCCATGTAGTGAAGGTATCCGGTGGGTGAATGTTCAACCATCGGTCCGCCTTGCCCGTCAATGAAAACGGAAACAACATCATTCTCAAGGTGTCTTCGGACACCCCATTCTTTTTCATCATTGAAACCTTCCTCTTAAACTTCCGGAGATGATCATGGGCATCCTCTTCAATATGCCCCCCGAACAAATCCTTCTCAATCAACCCGACTTGGGCGGGATGCATTTCAAAGTTGTTTGGGGCGAAGGTGCCAAAATTGATAGGGTTACATGAATCATTATGGTTAGGTCGGTTATGATCTCTAAGAGCCATTTGTGGTGGTGGATTTGGTATTTGATGTGGTGGTGTTTGAGGTGGGCTATTATAATTAGGGAAGTTATGAAAAGGATTTTCTAGTAGAGTCTCAATTGTGAGGTTTGGTTGAAGTGTGGTTGTGGTATCAATATTTGTGGGATGTCTGAATTTGGTTGGTCAAAGTTTGCTTGAGGGGAACTATTCCTAACTCTCTCAAGGGTCCTTGTCCTCAAGGTTCTAAAAAGCCTTTCGGGGTTGGAGTTGAAAAGTAGAGCTTGGTGGTTCCTTCTAGGCATGCACTCAACAAACCGTTAGTCTCCTAGTATTTTTACACACTAAGGGAAGGCAAGAAATCACACACTCTACAAAGAACACACAACTACTAAAACAAACTAACAATTGAGATAAGAATAAAGCAAAGACTCTAAGAAAAACTAAGTATAACCTAACGCCATCCCCGGCAACGGCGCCATTTGATGTGTAAGTTTTAACGGTAGGGTCAAGTCGCTTACCACCAACAAAAATTAACCCAATTTAAGCCTAAATCGGGGTCGAACCACAAGGATGGAGTGGATTTCTACTTAGTCTAAATAAGAGTCTAGTCTAGTCAAAAACGAAGAAAAAAAGTTGATTTAAACTACTTGATGCAACTAAACAAACTATTGAAGAAATATGTATTCAATTGATTAAAGGCTAGGGTTTTCGAGGTTATCTAAATGAACTATGGGCAAACAAGTCGATTTAAATAGTCTATGATGAAGGTTTGTCCTAGGATGGGAATCAATCTCTTAATTATCCTAAAGGCGGTCACCAACTCTCATTGAGCAACTACCCATTCTAAAGCATGCAACAAGACCACCACAAACTCTCATTCAATGGAGGAATTAAGCAATCAAGACAAAAGACACAAGTTCTCACTTACACAATTTATCAAACACCTTGTATGCAATACTAAGAAAGACAAATTCTACACCATAGACTCAAAACAATCAACCTATCATGCCCAATAATCCGATTTAGACTTCCCCTAAACCCTAGAAGGGTAACTAATCACTCATGTTTAGATTGTTCAAGCAAATAAATGGAGAAAACCAAACAACAACAAGAGAAGACATGATATTGATTCTAGAAATTATAAAAGACAAACCAAAATGTAAACAATTGATTAACAAAGTAAATAATAGAAGAGATATACCAACAAAAGTAAAGATGATTGCTTTGATTGAATAAATGAAGGAAATCCTCCACAATCTCCCAATACAATCCTCAAAAAACCAAGTGTAAACAATTGATTCTCACTAATACTAACTAATTTCATTAAGTAATTAATAATTATTATGGAAAGATTAAAGCTTGATTAAGGAAAGATTACAATAATTAGGGAAAGTTTTCAGATCTAGGGTTATTTTTACAATTGATTAGGGGAGGGGTATATATAGTGTTTCATTGGATTAAGGGAGGAAATCAAGAAAAGCCCATTTGCGTGCTGTGTGTTTATGTGCCGGTCAACCGGCTGCCGGCCACCTATGCCGGCAGCGAGTTCTTCAAAAACTGGGGAAAAATGGATGTGGTGTGTTTCCCTGCCGGTGGGCCGGCTGCCGGTCTACCGGCAGAGAATTCTCCTTCTTGACTTTTTCTTCCATTTCTTCATAACATGCTGCTCCCTGCCGGTCGCCCGGCTGCCCGCTACCTATGCCGGCAGCGCGTTCTTCAAATTCTTGGCCAAAATCACCTTCAAAAATTTCTAAGTATTGGACTCGTGTTCCCTGCCGATGGGCCGACTGCCGGCCTGCCGGCAGAGAACATCTCCTAGCTTGCTTTCTTCCTTTTCTCCTCACAGCGCCATCCCCTACCGGTGGGCCGGCCTGCCAGTAGAGGATTATCCTCAGCTCTTCATCTCCCTTTTCTTCATGTAAAGGCATTGAAATGCCTTCCTTGCCCCAATTCCTCTATACTCGACTCGGTTCCTGCAAGATGATACACCAAATCATAGGTACGGGGGTTGGGCATAAAATACACGGAAAGGCATATAAAACCGACTCGATATGAGTCGGAATGCGTAAAAAAAAGGGAAATTTGGTGCAAATAAATCATATATCACTCATCGTTTCCTTTTAAACCTTCATACAATGTACATAGTAAATAGATGCTGAGGAGCAACTTGGAAGTTCTATCAGCTATGAAATCAACAATGTATAGAAGTCATAGGTTCTTGCTTAAGACCGTCTTAAATTAAGACCTCTGAAAACACTTATTTCATTTTATTCTTATTTAAATCGATTGTGAGTATGCACTCCCCTAAGATGTCAATTCTATCTAAGTATGCACTCTTGTTCCCATCATCTATAGGGAAAAAAAATACACGGATATGGGTCTTATAGGACCGTATCATACCCTATCCTGCTGCCCATCACCATCCATATCCCTACCCATAGAACATCTAACCTCACCTTATCCACCACCCACCAGGCCAGCATGGCATCATGACATGAGCAACTCACCCTGGCCAAAACTCATCCTACCCTCTCCATATGCCTCCCTTCAGCGCCCTCAACGTTCTCCTTCCCAATCTGGAAATAAACCAAACCCTAGTCGTTTAGAAAGTTATCGTCTTACATTTACCAAAAATACAGCTTTTGTCATTGATGATTTATTTTGAACTTCTAGTTTTACCTATTAATCCTTACCCAAACCCTCTCCCGCCTAATCCCCAACTCCTATATATCCCCAATCCCTGCCCATTTAACGATAAAAAAGAAGTTGATGCTTTTTGCGCAATTGAGATAGAAGTTAATGTTTTTTGCGTAAAAAGAAGTTGATGCTTTCAATCAGATATATTTTATGCCATTTTCCGCAACACACTCATCCCTTAAAAGTCAAAACACAAACCCAGGCAGTAACCACAATATTTTAAGCCACTTTGTTACCCAACTCTACAGAAATAACAACTACCGACTCTCCTACCCAACTCTACAAGAAACCGCTTAAATCATTTTGATTGAAAATAAGCTCATTCTTCACCAAACAGTGTCGCTGAGAATGCATTTTCTGATCTCATCTTAAAGCAAAATATACCTCATTTGTACAAACAAAAGAAGTTGATGCTTTAGATAAGTCGGGCAGAAATAATATGATCCAAAACTTTTGTATATCTTCGGGTGGAATGAACCACAAACCACATAACATTTACATAACAATCGAACAAAAGCAAAACACAAGGTAAAACAAATTATAATAGAGGACCTTGATTACAGTTTAAAACAGATTTCCTACACCACAGAAGGAGTGCATTAGAAATTAGAATGGCAGACACCGTCACTCTAAGAAGGAGCACTGTTTTTCCAGCTGGTAGCTCTAAAAATGCATTTGCAGACTTCAAGCTTTAAAGACGGCTGCTCATCTGTTGACCCGTGCTCTCAGCAACAAAACTGAGATTTAATTATTTCAGGACAAATAAAGCATGAACAATTGAATGATTTCATAACTATATGGTATAGGGCTATAAGCTATTTAAGTGGACAGTTTTCCACCACCATAGCTCTGAAAAGAGCACTATGAGAAGGTAGAAGTCGAAAGTGGAGCAGTGAGAATACATTTAACAAGGAAAACATATGAAAAAGCTTACCCATGTCCATGATCCATCATTATCTTTCCATTTGATAGTAGCACGGTAAAATACACGTCGAATGGGATCTGCTTTGATTGGCCTCTCAAGGCGAGCATGAATCCTATACATGAAACCAAGGCGTGAAGCGGATAAGGTACAAATTAATCCGACAATATATAGAGATGAATAAACCAGCAAAGTACTCCTTCCAACCCATTTATAGTGTTTCCATTTTAACTTTGTTGGTCAAGCGATGTTTTGTTTTGCCAATATTTTCTCGATAAACAACATTACACACATTTTAAATACAATAGTCTATAAATAGTTAGATTTTATCTTGTTGTTGTTGTTGGGGAATTGGTGGTGGTGGTGCTTGCCTTGCTTGGGTTGGGTTTAAGGGGATGAGGTAGGATGGGATTGGTGATAGAGGTCCCCTTCTTGGTGAGATTCTTGGTAGACCGGTCAATGGTAAGTAGATTGGATCACTCCCTTTTGTTATCCACTTGATCCTTTTATCAACCCCCTCAAGGGTTATCCAATGATGATGCACAAGAAGGAGGTCTTCATTTATCCTTGTATTACCGGAAAGAGGAGTGTACTCATTGTTCTTATTAAATTTTGGATTGAAATGCTTTGCAATCTTTGTAATGAGCCCTCCATTAACGATGAGTTTCATCCCATCATCATCTCCGTTTCTAAACTTAGCCCACTTCTCAAGTAGCACAAGAGGCTCATTAAAATGGTACCCACCTCTTCCTTGGATATCGAGATAAGACTCCATGAACACAAGATCGAGTTCGTTCACAATTGCCGGGTCTCGGCGAGCAAGGAGGGTGCCGGAAAGGAACCGGTAAGTGAGTCTCAAAATAGGATTTAAATGTGGAAAGATAGACACTCCTTGATGTACATGTAATCTCGGCCGGTCATGGCCCTCCATAGGGGTGCAACATTATATCTCTTCGGTTTTGATGTCCGGGTAGGCGAGACATCGAGACCAAGCACATTAGCAAATTCCACTAGAGTCATCATTCTTGAAACACTCACCAACCAAGAAGTCGGTGAAAAACGAGCCCTTGCACATCATTTACGAATTCAACATTAGAGAAGTCATCAAGCTTGGTAAGATCCACAATTTCTTCATGCTCCCTCCTTAGAGTGTTGATGTGAGAAGTAGAAGAGCTTCCTCTTACTCTTGGTCTTCTTCTATCCCTAAATGAAGATCCCTTTGGTCCCATTCTTTGATTGTGGAGTTGGAATTTTTGATTTTTTGAAGTATGGAGATACTCTTTGTGGATTGAATCTTGCCTTTGAAACCCTAGAAATTGGGGGTTTTTGTTTTTATGGAATGAAAGAGTGTTTGGGATATTCTTTGGAGTCATAAGAAGGTGGGTTTTTATAATACAAGTGGAAGGAAGGGTGATGTGTCACAAATTGTGTGGTGGGGAGAATTAAAATTGTAAAAACCGTAAGTGAAGACCGCAGGGAGACGAGCGGATTCGGGCTCGGGACGCTCGGATTTTCTCGTTTTGGGACGAGCGGATTTCTAGGAAGACGCTCGGATTCTCTTACAGCGGATTTTTCCAGAAATTGAAGCAGCCAAGACGAGCGGATCGAGCTTGAGACGAGCGTCTTTTCTGAAGCAAGACGAGCTTCTTTTCTCAAAGACGAGCGGATTCTGTTACAGGAACTTTTCTTAAAATGTTGCAGCAAAAAGACGAGCGGATTCGTCTTCAGACGCTCGGATTCCTGCCGGACGAGCGTATTCTCAATAAGACGGTCGTCTTTGTACAAACCGAGCGGATTCTTTCTTTAGGCGCTTGGATTCCTTGCTGCGGACTCTCCTTGACTTCCTTGACTCCAATGAAAAGCTTCCCCACACTTGAAAATTAGTTCTTTCCTTCATCAAAAATCATTAGTGACTCTCCCTCACTTACTCTCATGGAAAGAATTTATGTTTATGATAAAAGAAATGCAATAAAATTATAAATACAAGTTAGAGGGGTTAGTATATTTACAAGTGGTGGTTTAGGGAGGACTCCACCAAACTCTCCCTTTGACGATTCCTTCAAGGATGAGGAGGCCCGAGGTAGGTGACCTCGACCTGTCCAATAAATGCTCCCTCATAATATGGCTTCAATCTTTGACCATTGACCTTGAATTTGCTTCCATCTTCTGCCTTGATTTCAAAATCCCCATATTTCCCAACCTCGGTGATCACATAGGGACCCATCCATCTAGAGTTCAACTTCCCGGGAAAGAGTCGATATCGGGAATTGAATAGAAGGACTTTATCCCCTTTGTGCAAGGCTTTTTGCTTGATCCTCTTGTCATGGAGCAATCTTGTCCTTTCCTTGTAGATCTTGGCAT
Source organism: Silene latifolia (assembly GCF_048544455.1). Lineage (NCBI taxonomy): Eukaryota > Viridiplantae > Streptophyta > Magnoliopsida > Caryophyllales > Caryophyllaceae > Silene > Silene latifolia. The sequence goes on along the minus strand of NC_133536.1, from coordinate 159,507,064 downwards.
TCTCATAAGATTGTAGTCGGAATTCCTCCAACTCTTGAATTTGTATCATCCTCTTTTGACCACTTAATTTGAGATCAAGGTTAAGGGCTCGGATTGCCCAAAAAGCTTTGTACTCCAATTTGATTGGCAAGTGGCATACTTTTCCATAAACAAGCTTGTAAGGAGAGGCTCCTATGGGAGTCTTATAGGCCGTCCTATAAGCCCAAAGAGCGTCATCAAGCTTCGTTCTCCAATCCTTTCGGGTCTTGTTTACAACTTTCTCAAGAATTTGCTTGATCTCTCTATTTGAAACTTCAACTTGACCGCTTGTTTGAGGATGATATCCTAAGCCGGTTCTATGTTGAACACCATACTTGGTCAAAAGGGATGCGAGCTTCTTTTCATGAAAATGCGTTCCTTCATCACTTATGATCGCTCTAGGGAGTCTGAATCTTGGGAAGATTATTTTCTTGAAGAGCTTGGTGACCGTCTTCGCATCATCGTTTGGAGTGGCAATTGCCTCCACCCACTTTGAGACATAATCTACGGCCACAAGGATATACTTATTTCCATTGGATGTCACAAACAGTCCTTGGTAGTCGATCCCCCAAACGTCGAAGATCTCTACCTCTAGTATGCCCCTTTGTGGCATTTCATTCCTCCAAGAGATATACCCCGTTCTTTAACAAGCATCATAATGAATGATGAATTCCCTTGTGTCTTGGAACATTGTAGGCCAATAGAAGCCCGATTGAAGAATTTTTGCAATGGTTCTCCTTGCTCCATGGTGCCCACCGTAAGGTGATGAGTGGCATCCTTCCAAGATTCCTTGGACTTCCCATTGAGGGATGCACCTCCGGTAGAGCCCATCACTACACTCTTTGTAGATATTTGGGTCATCCCAAAAGTACCTTTTTACTTCGAATAAGAACCTCTTCCTTTGGTTGTAGTTCAAATTTGGAGGGAGTACTCTTCTAACGATATAGTTGGCATAATCGGCAAACCATGGGGTGATGTGCCTTTCAAGTTGTGTTTGAATGGCCATCAAGATATCGTCGGGAAATGAGTCATGATCGGCGTTTCTCCTTGTTCATCATGAAACCGGATCCTTGACAAGTGATCCGCCACTACATTTTCGGCTCCTTTCTTGTCTCTTATTTCCAAGTCGAATTCTTGAAGAAGCAAAATACATCTTAACAACCTTGGTTTTGCCTCCTTCTTTATCAAGAGATGTCGGAGAGCACGGTGATCCGAAAATACAATCACTTTGGATCCAAGTAAGTAGGAACGGAATTTGTCCAAAGCATAGACAATGGCAAGAAGCTCTTTCTCGGTGGTATCATAGTTCACTTGGGAGGGATCAAGAGTCTTGCTTATATAATAGATGGCATGAAGAGCTCTTCTTACCTGTTGGCCAAGAACCGCTCCAACGGCGTAGTTACTAGCATCACACATAATCTCGAACGGTAGTTCCCAATTTGGAGGTTGAATGATTGGTGCCGAGATTAGTGCTTCCTTGATTCTATTAAAGGCTTCAACACACTCATCAGTGAAATAGAATTGGGCATATTTAAGTAAGAGTTGAGTGACGGGTTTCGTTATTTTTGAAAAATCTTTTATGAAACGGTGATAGAAACCCGCGTGACCGAGAAAACTTCTCACCCCTCTAACATTCACGGGAGGTGGGAGTTTCTCTATCACCTCAACCTTAGCTTTATCGACCTCGATGCCCTTTTCCGAGATTAAATGACCCAAAACAATTCCATCACAATTTAAAACAAGACTAACATCTTCACATTTTTGCAATACAAGAGAAAGATTATGCAAACATGAGTCAAAGTCTTTTCCATAAACGCTAAAATCATCCATAAAAACTTCCATTATGGTCTCTAGGTAATCGGAGAAGACACTCATCATGCATCTTTGGAAAGTGGCGGGGGCATTACATAAGCCAAAAGGCATCCTCCTATATGCAAAAGTACCATAAGGGCATGTGAAGGTGGTCTTATGTTGGTCATCCGGGTGTATAGGGATTTGAAAGAATCCCGAATACCCGTCAAGGTAACAAAAGAATTTGTTGGAGGCTAACCTCTCAAGCATTTGGTCAATGAATGGTAGGGGGAAATGATCCTTTCTTGTTGCGGAATTCAATTTTCGATAGTCAATGCACATACGCCAACCGGTGATCTTCATTGTGGGTATTAGCTCATTCTTTTCGTTTGTCACCACCGTGGTACCTCCTTTATTAGGTACCACTTGAACGGGGCTAACCCACAAAGAGTCCGATATGGGATATATGATTCCCGCATCAAGTAATTTCATAACCTCTCCCTTGACAACTTCTTTCATGTGGATGTTTAATCTCCTTTGAGATTGGATGGTAGGTCTATGGTCCTCCTCTAGATGAATTCTATGCATACAAAAGTTGGGACTTATCCCCTTAAGGTCATCTAGACTATAACCTATAGCCTTTTCATGTTGCTTCAACACATCAAGCAATTTTTTCAATTGGTTTTCATCAAGTCTATCATTAACAATCACGGGCTTGGTCTTTGATTCATCAAGGTAAGCATATTTCAAATTTGGGGGAAGGGGTTTTAAAGTAGGGATTTGTACCTCACTTTCCTCCTTTGAAGGTTCATTTAGAATTTGCTCCATTTCCATTAGACATTCCATTCTCATGGCATATTCAACTTGTTCTTCATTTTCATCAATCTCGTCACACTCGAATTTCATGACGAATTCCTCTTGGTCTTGGGCTTGTAAGATGTCTTCTAGGATTGATTGATCATGTTCTATAGGTTGATATGCTTCCACAAGGATGTTATGTACTAATTCGGATTGCTCATGAGTAAGTTCTTTGTTAGCTAGAGCGGCCTCAAAAAGATCTACCTCCAATTCCCAATACATATTTTTAGCCTCAATTGCTTCCAAGGCTTCCAATGCTTGCATGGGGTCTTTAAAGAAAGGTATACTTAAGTGGTCCTCTACAAAACAATATATAAGGTCCATCTTGCAAAATATAGAGCAACTTGAAAATAGTTAGAACAAACCTTGAGGAGTTTTACTTCCCCAAGGCAAAGAAAGACACAACTAATAACAATTTAAGAAAATCTAAATCAAGCTAACACTGTCCCCGACAACGAGGCCATTTTTGGTCGAGCCCTCTTGAGAGGTTTAGTTTTCGGTACTTGTCGTTAGGAGCACCTAGACCAAAACAATATTTATAACTCCACAAACAACTCTACTATTAGTAAAGAGGCAAGTAAAGGTCGGATCCCAAGGGACGGGTATTGAAGTGAGATTTTCAATTGTAACTAGCGGTGTCTAGGGGTGTCACAATTTGGGGTTGGAATAGAAGATCACTAAACTAAATAGCAATGAAAGTAAACAAGCAAGATGATTAAAAAGGGATGTAAACAATTGATAAAAGGCACTAGGGTGTCATGGGGTCATAGGGGATTCATGGGAATTGATCATACAAACATATTCTCAAATTATAAGTAAGCAATTATTGTTGTGATGGATCGAGTTGGTTTATATCTTACAATCCTAGAAAAGTTTGGGTCCCGGAGCTAAATCGATTAGATTGTACAACACCTACAAGTCGACTTAATCTTCCCTACTCAACTATATGCATGGTCTAATGAAACTCGAGTTGGTTTATGTCTTACAAGTCTCATTGAAAAGGTAGGTGATGGGTAAAAAATTCAAGGATTCATAGGCTCGCATTTCATCAAACATAACATGTGCATAAGTTGAGATCACAACAAGCAAGCAAATAAACTATGAAAACATATTAAATTAAGCATGAATCATCCCCCATGTTGGTTTCCCCTAATTACCCATTAACCCTAGTTAATGAAACTACTCACTCATTATCATGTTTAACATGCTAGCAAGGTTGTCAATCATACCAACAAAGTAAAACATGATGAATAAATAAAGATGATTAACAATAATTAAAAGGGGATTAAGAGAATAATACCTACTAATGATTCCAATAATAAAGCAAAGAATAATAGAAGTACTTGATGATTGATTGGAAGGTTGTCAATCTCCCAATAATAACCCAAATAATCTTCAATTACCCAAAATAAAAGATGAACAAAAGCGAGATTAAGGAAATGAGATTTGTATTAAGACTTGATTAAAAGTTGATTACAAGATTAAAGAGAGATTAGAATGATATAAACTACACTAAAGATTGATAAGGAGAACATGATAATCTAATTAGACTAATGGGGTATTTATAGTGGGGATTAGGTACACAAATTAGGGTTTACTAAGGGCTTTAATGACGATTAAGTCCTTGAGGAATCGCTCCTCTCAGAAAAATATGCGAGTCTCCTTTTTGCTAGTCTTTCCCGAGGTATGCGCATCCTTCATAGAACAAGTAGAAGACGGAATAGCTGTCACACAATCCGAGCGTACAGGGCACGGGACAAGCGGATTGTGGGTCTTTTGGACGAGCGGATTTGTTGGGTGGACGGGCGGATTGTGGTGGCTTTGGACGAGCGTCTCTCTGAGGAAGACGCTCGGATTCCTTGTCTTGGATGGGCGTCCAGGAGGTAATCCGCTCAGATTCTGAGTCAGCTTCCTCCTTTCATCTTTTCTTCCTTTTTCTTCATACAATCCTTGAGGATTTTGTCGGGGATGCAAAGATCTTTTCTCGTCATTGCCCATCTACTACAGTATGTACAAAGGACTTCTAGTCTTGTCTTCTCTTTGATGCTTGGTCATTGAATTCAATCAATTTAGCTCCATTTTGCCATGAAAATGCAAGGTTTGCACTCCTTTCCTACCAAGGAAACAAAACCTCAAAGAATATGCAAAACAAAGGACTAAAGACAATAAATGACCCAAATATGCACTAAAAAGCATGGGAACAAGGCTAATTCGGGGACTAAATATGCTCAAATAATGGTCACATCAATAGTCATGAAACAAATGAAAAATATGATAAAAGAAGATTTTTACACCCTCATACTTACATGCTAGGCTTGAGACGAGAAACCGACGAAAGTGTATCAACTTGTTTGGCCGGAAAACTCGGTTTGAAAACCGTTTTAGCAAAGTAAAAGAGTGTTTTTTTAAGTTTAGTGATGGTGTAGTGGTCGAGATGGTCGGTCAAGTGGTTTAATGCACGATGACGGTACCAAACAATGTGTAAGGCTTGTATTTACGATTGGTAGGTCGTAAACACGTGTCGGTTTGTGACTTGAGAAGTCGAGTCTAGAATTTTAAGGGAGAAATGAGGGGGCGGACACTCGTGTAAATCTCAAATGATGGCATTTGAGGGGTATTTATAGTAAAATGGGTGGTTGTGTGTGTTTTGAGCGACGTGGCTGCATGGGCTGCTCAAAGAGGCGCGAGCCATTTCGCGCGTCTTTGGTTGTCTTGTCGCTATCACACAAGTGTAATCATGATTTGTTCTATCCTAGGATTTGGAAGAACTTGATTTGTACTTGACCATTTAGGATTCCGGGAAACCTTAACATGGAAGTATTTGAAAAGTTTATTTTTTGTGTTTGACTCGTTGTTGGAGTCAGGATTTGATTTTTGAGTCGGTTTTTGGTCCGGTGTCGGTTTTGACTCTAATTAGTGTCATTGCGACCTCGTCGTCATGCATTAAACACTCCAGGTACTTTTGAAAAGTTTTGAAATGTTTTATTTTCGAAATCGTTTTAAGTTTTCCGACGTATAGTTGTACACAAACTGTCAAATAAACGATGCGATTCCTAAGCATGTTGTAGTCCGATAATCATTGGGTGTTTGTTGGAGACTCAACAGATACTGGGTATCTACACATACCTGCAAATAATACAAGAGAAACTAAAGTAGACAATTCGGGGGACATTTGTAGCTAAACACTACTAAATATGCGTATGGATGCGTGCAAATACGGTACAAAAAGTCTATATAAAATGGACGCATCAAACTTCCCAAACCAAATCTTTGCTTGTCCCCAAGCAAACTAAATGCAACTAACTAATGGAACGGAGTAAAGCTCAATGCTAGCTACAAATCGTCCACCTAAACCAATTTAATGCAGCAAACCAACACTTATAGCAAAAACTGTCAAATGCAAACGAGTTGTAAGATGTTTATAATAAAGCTGAATCATCGACCTTGTAAGACCTTTAATGATGGACTCTCACGGGTCACTCTTCTCTCATGAAGCAAAGGGTAAGCAACTAAATGTAAGAGAGAAAGAAAAATAGGCGCTCACCTAAACTACGACCCACATAAACATACATGCAACTAATATGATAGACAATTCTAACTACCGTACATACATTCCAACTAAACAAGGTTCTGTCACAGCCGAGGGCTTACAAAAATATGGTAAAGTGAGGTAATGGGTAAGAAAAGGCAAACTATTTTTTTGGGAATGTGAGGTAATGAGCTAAGCTAGCTACCTAAACAGTACCAAACGAACCATATCTGATTCTTAATTCATCAAAATTAAGCATAGTGCCCTTAAATTGGCACAACAATTCGCTCAACCAAGAACATACTCCTCATAAGATCAAAATAAAACGTAGGAGCGAAAACCGTCAACAATCAAACTTTTTCATTCTTCTTTTTCACGGTTTTCTGGTTTTTTCTCTTTTTTTTTCCTTTTTTTTCTTCACGTTCTCTTTTTTTTTCATATATATCATCCTTCTTCCTCCATAAATTACCAACTCCCAATAATGAAACACAGACCGAACTTGGCACACAATAAACTATATACCGCAAAACATACACTAACTAGCTTGACGAGGCAGACTAAATCTGGATGTAGTCAAGGGTAAAAAAGGCAAGTTTGGCTAATGTAGAGTTAAATGGGTAAAAATGAAAGAAAGGGAAATGTAAGCGCCTCCCTGCATGTGACACCAACCACTAACCAGAATGTATGTAGGCAAAAAGTAATTAAATTTCATATATGTGCAAATTATACTCAACCGAGTATCCGGTCTGACGAGGTTTATTTCCGGGTTTGATTTAGAAAGCATTAGAGTTATATAAAACGGGATTTACAGTTCTTAATCATTTTAACAAAACCTAAGCAATACAACGTAACTCTAATCATCTCCAAATATCTCTCTCAAGTGCGTGGATGTTGTACGATTGATTTTGTGATTGTTGTTAGGTGGAGACTTCGTAGAGGAGCCATTCTAGCTTGCTTAATTGTGTCATTGCGGTTTGTGCTAAGGTAGGGTTTTCCTATGTTTAATTAATTTGAGATTATGCGGTAATTGTTGTACGATTGATTTTGTGATTATCTGCTGGTGTTGGATTGGAGATTGGTGTTGGTGTTGTGATGGTTGTTGGTGATGTTCGCGAGGCGCGTCCTCGGCTGAGTGGAGTCACTTGCGGGAGTGGCTTCACGCCCTAGTTTCACGCTCTGTGGTACCCGCCACAGGAGGGGATGTGCACATTAGTGGACAGGGTTATTGCTCGTTGATGAGCAGAGATTTGGTGGGCAAGGCTGCGGTCCTCCACTGGCAGGGCTACACAACACTTTAGTGTGTGGTCAGTTACATGTTGTGATTGGGAGTTGGAGGTGGATGATGATCAGCTGGTTATTTTATCGTACTTGTCTTATGTTGATTATGCAGTAAACTAACCCCCGTTATTGTTTTGTAAATCTGTGGTGATCTATTCGGGGATGGTGAGCAGATTGTGACAGGTAATGATGGTCATTAGCTTTGGGACGAGATGGGGAGTCATCACTCGAGTCTAGCTTCCGCTGTCATCAGACTTACTTTCATAGTTTCTGTTGTTCAGTTCTAACAAACAGTATTTTGGTTTTCGATTTTGCAACATGTAAACATTAATTCGTTATACTTTAATAATTGTTGTTTTGGAATGGTAACTTTGATATGCTAGCATCGGGAAACCGAGATGGTGACGGTCTCTCATGTTAGGGTGGTCCTGGTAAGGCACCTTGGTATGTGGGGGTGTCACAACTACGCCATCTACACAACCACATAAAACATTGAAGGCCACCAATTCAACCCGTCTTTCCTCCCTTTAGACAAATTCTCCATCACCCAACATCTAACATAGCTCGGGACATAAAACTCTTGAGCTTTAGCATGTGGAAATAGATCCCAGACCTTCCTAGCAACAAGGCAGTCTCGCAACAAATGTAAGGTCGTTTCTTCAATATCATTACATACTCCACAACACGGGTCATCCGTGAAACCTCTACGAGTGCGGTTCGAATTAGACATAATTCTTTCATGTAAAAGCAACCAAAGGAACACCCGTATTCTTTGCGGAATCCACGTCTTCTAAGGCAATTTGTCTTATGCTATTTAAATTTCTTTCAAATTATCCAGAAGAATTTTGTTCAAATCCAAATTTTGTGAAGTTGCCAAACCGAGAATTTTGGCCAATTTATGTTTTTAGAATCAGATGTGTGTTTTCAAACAGGCTGTAAGGTTATTTACCAAAACAATTAAGGAAAAAACAAAGGACGTTGGTAGAATGGTAGGATTCCAAAGGGACTAAAGTCACTAAACGGATATAGCTCGGGTTATCTCATCCTCTCTATATTTATGCTTGTCTTGCTTAATAAGTCACTTGGCGTCGTATAAAAAGTTAGTATTCTCCCGGTTTCACTCACATCACCCAAACTTTTTTTTTTTTTCATCTCAAAAAGATCGAAAACTCTAAATCAATCCCACAAAACTCAAACCTCAATCAAATATCAAATGGAGAAGATCGATTTTGATTCCCCTCATTCCATGGGAACTACGATTATCGGCGTCACCTACAATGGTGGCGTTGTTCTCGGCGCCGATTCCAGAACAAGCACTGGTTTGTCTTTTAATCCCTCCCTACCCTTTTCTTATTTTTATCTTCATTCTATTCGGTTTTCTTCAATTTTTTAATTGGAAGTCGAACTAAACAACGCATCGATTTGGGATGTTTCTGTGTGGCGATTTTAGGGTTTTGTTTCCAACGAAAGATGTTTACTTTTTGCTCGTCTATAAATTTCTCATGACCCTTTTTATGAATCGTTCAATTTGGGGGTTTTGGCCATGTTAGGGTTTTGTTCTCAAACTAAAGATGGTTAATTTTTCTGATTTGTTTGTGGGTTTCATTCAAGTTTGTAACTTGAGCTAAAATTAGTGATTTGGAATTCATAACGCTGTGATTTAAGCGGCTTCAAACATGATTTTTATATCAGAGATTGTTGTCTTGTTCATGTTTGTTATGTGTTTGTTTTATAGGTGTTTATGTTGCCAATCGTGCCTCCGACAAGATTACCAAGCTTACTGATAATGTTTATATCTGCCGTTCTGGATCGGTAATGCCATATTTATGTACTCGTTTAATTAAAGTTTGCTTTTTTTTTTTTTGCTCTATCTGGCTGTAGTTTTCTATTTTGTCTTCCTATATAGATAGGGCTGTAGTAAAGTATAACCCAGATCGATGGACTAGTAATCGTTTAATCAGGTACTAAATGAGAGATGTAGTAAAGTTTGTAACTGTCAAGTGGTTGGTATTTGGTAATGTGCTAAATAAAATAACATATGCTATCGAGTTTTGATACCACAATATGATGTGAAAATAGCATTGTATTTGTTGATCAGTGATTGAGTTAAGGTATTGATGGTGTGGGTTGGGTTGTCTTTACTTGGGTTCAAAGGTGCTCAACAACCATTGCTTTTCTCAGGGTGTTTGACGATTATACGACTGTGAGTGAAGGATTTTAAAGGTTATAATTTTGAAGAGTCGAATAAATTCATTCATTACCTTTACCCACATGCCTCTGTAGAGGCTTAGTGAGAGGTGGCAAGTGAGGTCAGATGTTGCAGGCAACCATTTACAACTTCATGACATAAGAAGGGCATCGTGTCGAATACGAAGTAGCACCTTTAGATTAGTCAATTTTATCGTAAAGCCAGAAAATTATCTTTTACTGCATCGACACATCGTTTCTTTAGTATATTTAGTATGGGTTGTGAGACATCACATCATGACCACTTTATAAAGGTTATGAAAGGTTACTGTTACCACATTTTTCTATGTGTTTTTCAAGTTTATTGTGTAATTACCTAGGTTTGGCTTCAAGACCTATTCTGGTAGGGAGCAACCTTTGCTTTAATACCATTGAACACATTACTCTTAGGAGATTTATGTTGTGCATTTACTTGAATTGTTTTGCTTCTTTTGGGGTGAGTGTGTGTGTGAGGTCATTTTTTCTTCTGTTTTTGGTTATAATGTACTAAAGCAATATGGCTATTGGCTAATTAAAATACTCACTCTTCTTTTCATTGTAAAGTTGTGGTCATTAGGCAAAATTCATTTTGGGTCATCCGGAAACCGCCTCTCCTTGTTGCTAACACAAGGGTAAGGTTGAGTAGCCTCGACTCCTCTTACCCCGCAATTTGCAAGAGTCCTTGAGGCACTTGAGGCACCGAGGCATTGGGGTTATAATGCTCATTTAGTAGGATTGTTATAGGTTTAGGGTTTGATTAAATGAGGGATACCGATACATTTATTCATTAAAACCCCCGTCTGTTTTAAATATCGGCCATTGTGTAAATGATTTCATCCCATGGTGCTGATGTTTCTCGATAGTCAAATGGGTATGAGAAATAGATGACATTTATATTTGGGCGCACAGTCTGTACTTGCCCAAGCTAATAGAGCCTTTAGAGCTGTATTACATCGATATAGCTTTTATGATTGCTATAAAAAACAAGCTGTGATAAATTGCGACATGGAATGTGCAACTGCTTCATAGTCTGCTTCGAAGCACCTAATGTGTAATCGTCGCTTGAAGCCTTGTACATGCTATCAGATTGTGGGCTGTAACAAGGTTTGATAAGGGCTGGGGTTTGGTTATAAGGTACAAGAGAATGGCTGCTTTATCGATGCGATTTCCAGTTGACTTTGTTTTGTGCTGTGGTCTGTAGTGTTTTCCCAGAGTTTGTTTGTTTGAAGAGAATAGTTTCTGATACTTGTCCAATGGCTAAAAGTAGTCTGTTTTGTGCTGAGAAGCTTTTCTTTATGGGAACTTACTATTGGAGCTTGAACTTTTTTCTCCTTGGAACAAATTTGTTATCCCATGTTCTACATTTTATCTCTAACTGGGACTTTAAGGTGGTTTTTCAAAACACATCAACTTCTCATGTATTGAATTTTTGTAAAGTCGTGGAACATTGACACATTTTCGTTCTTCCTTTTTGTTTTTCATCTTCCCTTTTTTATTCGCATTTTGAGGCGTGCGTTCACCCATAGACGGTTCGAAAAGATGATTCATGTCAGCCGACCCCAAATCATTTTGGGATTAAGGCTCTGATGTTGTTGTTGTTGTAACATTGACACATTACAGGCAGCAGACTCTCAGGTGCTTTCGGATTATGTGCGGTATTTTCTTCACCAGCACACGTAAGATATTCTTCTCTTTATTCTTGTTCTCCTTAGCTTTAGACGAGATGAATGATTAAATCCTGTGGTATCTGTTATTCTTATTCACATCGGGTGGTGACGTGTCTTGTATGATAACATCAAGATGATGCTCTGAAAAAGAACATAGATTTCAGTACTCACGAATTTTGGTCGATACATCTTTCAGGGAATGATTTTCCTTTTAATTTTTGAGAAAAGTATATTTAGCTACTTTTCTGAGTGCCTTTTTATATGGATTAGATTAGATGGTGTAACATCCAAAACAATCCGAAGCCTATTATCCTTTCCATTACGTGTACTACTTTAGTTCTGCTAAATCACATAGATGAATTGCTCCAGACTAAGTTCTTCTATTGTAATTTAAAAATACAATTCCTGAAGATTTTGCACGGTCGAAATGCACTTCTTTTCACATGTCATCCATGATTTAACCCTTTCCTGACGGACTTCATCTCTAACCTAGTTTGTAATTATCGCTTCCTGTGATTAGATCCCAAATCGAAAGCCATCAGTTGTGTTGTGTGGTGTAATGAAGAAATCACAAAATCAAGTGAGTGAGATATCCTTGGGTCATCTTAGTGACAAGTCAATTCTAATATTACATTGACTGCATGCCAACTTCCATGCCAAGAGGGTTATTACTTATTAGCCATTATGTCTTAGGTTTTGATAATTTGTTAGTTTAGTCCATAGAAATTGAGCTAGTGCCATGGTAAATGTTGGCCAAAACACAACATTTTCGCTGATAAATAAACGATTTTCAGCTTGTTGCACGTATTTACCGTAAATTAGTCTTAAAGACTTACTTTTTTTTTGCATTGAATGGGTTTTGAATGCTTTGTCCATGCTAAGATAGTAAGATGCAAATGCAGCTCAACTGACCATCTCTTATATTTTTTGTTTAACATTGACTCATTTCCTCTCCTCTCTCTGTCCTTCTTGTTCATTGCTATTTTGGTAACTCTCAAAGCTGCTTACGTATTTCAGGATTCAGTTGGACCAGCCTGCGACAGTCAAAGTTGCTGCAAATCTTGCTAGGCTACTATCATATAATAATAAGGTGATTCTTTTTTGGTTTATGTGGTGTGCTTGCCATGATTTTCTATCGTTTTCATGTGTCCCTGACATACTGTTTTCATGCATGATGCATCCTCAATTTTATTTTAAATTAATAAATGTCAAGAGTGTCTAGGTTGACTTTGTTATAGTTGGAACTTACAGACTGTTGTCGTTATCAATTTTGCTCGTACTTCACACTTCGGCAGCCTATCTAATTAATTAACTTCTCCCTTAAGCTTTTGTTAGGTGTAGATTTCACTGGATTGTTGCGTTTTCTTGTGGCGCTAACAGCGCATTGCTCTGTAGTAAATGTTTTTGCTTTCTTTTTTTTTGAAATAAGAAGACTTGGTAGCATGGTTCTTGTGCTCCACCAAAGTAGGAATAGGAACGGTGCCGCTTCTCTGTTTCCTCTGCCTTCAGATGCATATGTGCATTTTTGGCTTGGTTTCGTTTCATGATAATCTGAAAGGAAGTCTGGTTGGAATCTTGGGAGGGAAAAAAAATACATATTGTTGCTTTGAGGAAAATCTGTAAGATTGAGAGTAAAATAGATTAACCGTCTTATCGTTGTTCTATCGTTTTGGTACCATTCTGCTAGCTAATCTTTTCTATCCTACACAAGTTGTATGGAAAACTCTTTCCAATGCGGTAGCTCTATTCCCACTGACTTAATAACTTGAGCCATGAAACATTATTTAATACGTCCATAAATGTTTGCTTTTCAAACCGAAAGGGCTGTCTACCGATAAAAAGACGATCTTACAAAAGAATTCCTGTGAGTAATAAGATTATCTTGTGGTAGGGTGTGGGGACCCTATCAATTTTTCCAGCCCGTTAACAGTTTGGCCAACTAAAAGGTCATTGAATATGTGGCCTTACTCGTTTATATTACTTGGGGTCGTCCATACTATAAGATGGTCCCATAGAAGAGTTGTTCTCCTATGAAACAAAAGTTAATACTAATATGGTCATACTATATTTATTCATGAGTTGAAGTCGTGATTTTTAAACTATTACAGGACATGCTGCAAACGGGCCTCATAGTTGGAGGTTGGAGTAAACACGAAGGAGGCAAAATTTTTGGTATTCCACTTGGTGGGACCATCATTGAGCAACCGTTTGCTATTGGGGGTATGTCTCCTTTGCGATTTTTTTACCCTTCAAATTTCATGTCAATTTATTCACGGGTTAGTTAATTGGACCCAACATACATCATATAAGCGTAGCCGACACTATTTCGAAAATTAATTATTTGCAAGTCGCAGTACTAAAATTTCAGTGTAATTAAGGTTGTGAATGGATAAAGTCAATTGAATTCAGCTAAATGTTGAAGGTTAGTAGATCTAGAAAGAGTTGGTCTGAGCTTGATGATAAATGAACACTGCTAGTTCTTCTGTTGCTTTTGCTTGTCCAGCCTGCAATTAAAAAATGCAACTTAGATTATGCAGGCAATTGCCTTAAACTTCCACATATCCTCTGATATTGCATGTTTTTTTGCAGGATCTGGCTCGTCCTACTTGTATGGGTTTTTTGATCAAGCTTGGAAAGAGGGTATGACTAAAGAAGAAGCTGAGGTACTTCTTTTGCGGAGCCACAGTTTGTTTGCCAAATATTACAATTACTATCATAAAACCCATGCAAAATTGCACAGGCATATATAGAAGCGTTTTACAATTTTGTGCTAAAAATTATGCCCCCACCCACGGCCACCCCCGCTAATAGTAAAGCGAGAAAAATAAAGGGATGTATGATCAGTTGGTAACAATTATGATTCAAGCAATATTTTTTTTGATTGTCAAAATGTTTTCTTGTTTTGATCCTTTACAGGCACTAGTTGTCAAAGCAGTTTCGCTTGCTATTGCTCGTGATGGTGCTAGTGGCGGCGTTGTTCGAACCGTTACTGTAAGATTTCTCTTTTAAAATATCAACTGGTTGCTTTTTGTTCGTTATAAGAGACTTGCCACGGAGATTGTGCAAAACTCATGACCCAATTTTACTAAGCTTGTACTCGAATAGGATAACGTGAATTGACCTGACCCTTCACCCAAAATGACCGGATAATAACACAGTATTCTCGAACCTGAATACAAACATACATGATATGACTAGACCAGAGTACCAGACTGGCCCATTCCCGTCCTGAGAGACCCATGTTTCAGGGTAGTTTTGATACTAAATTATACTGGCTAAGCTTTTGTTATTATATGAGTGGTGACACACATGCACCTAGTCTCACTGCAAATAAAACTCTCGTGGTTTCAGATTGACAAAGATGGTCCAGAAAGGAAGTTCTACCCGGGTGACAAGCTCCAGTTGTGGCATGAAGAAATGGAGCCACAAAACTCATTGTTAGACATTTGGGGCGGTGCTGCTGCTGCCAGCCCTGAACCCATGCGCGAATAGGCTGCTGCCCTCCATCCTGGTTCCTCCCTTTTGGGGCGTGTTTTTAGTTTTGTGACCATGTGATACTCTCGGTTTCTTATGACCGAGCGGTCATTATTGTTGTTTTATGTGCACTGTGACCCCATTTGTATTTGAACAATTAGAGTTGGACATTTCAAATGTGTTTTTCTGAATCTTGAATGCTGGAGAGACTAGTTTGACGATTCAGGAATCAGAGGCATATTCGAAAAGTTAGATCAAGGCTTCCTCGTGTTGCATTTTGGTTGGCCTCACTTATATATTTAAGTGCACAATTATATTAAGCAGCTTCAAAAAGTAGTAGCAAATAAGTTCCTGTCCTATATTTATCAAACAATAACCTTGAATCAAATCAATCTGAAAATTAAAATCCTATATTTATCAATCAATAACTAGACCAACTTTATTCTGTCGAAGCTCAATCCACAATTAAAACTATCCCTTCTTTTTGGCTGTGCGCTCTTTATTATATCCAAAATAATTTAAATATAAAAATTGGAAAAAAAAGAACATGCAAATAAATGATATGATATTATGATGTATTCTCTTTTTATTAATTGAGTTTACATTTATTTTTCAGAGCTTTTAAAGTTTATATGTTATATTTTAAATTTTTACGGCAAAACTGAAAATTAACTGAATTTATTTGTATAGTTTTTAAATAATATTGTATTTTCTAAATTTAATGTTTAAGTGAACGAACTGATAATAATATGGTCGTCTTTAATTTCAACATGTTTCCTCATGAGTTTAAGCATTTTCATATATTTTTAACTCATTCGGAATTGATTTAGTAAAAGTTGAATTATGTAGAGTTTATCATCGTATCTACTTTAAGAAAACAACTAACTCCATAACTATGATTTTCATTAAAACAATCAAGACAATAAAATTTTCTGCAAAAAATTCACTTTAATTAACTATCCCAAAGAATAAGAGATTTCGCAAAAATGCTAAGGCTCTGTTTGGTAAAACTAACTGAAAAGCTAACTAAAACCTGAAAAGGTAGCTGAAAACTGAAAAGTTAACTGAAACCTGAAAAGGTAACTGATAAGGTAACTGAAAATTAGTAACTGATAAGGTAGCTGATTATATAAAAAAAATGTTTGGCAACAAACTGAAAAGGTAACTGATCTTGATGAAATGACGTAAAAGGATATGATAATTATTTAATAGTATGGATTTAAAGGGTAAAAACGGAAAATCAAACCAAATCAGGTACCTGAAATCTCAAATGCTACTCTAGGTAGCATTTCATTTCAGGTAGCTTATTTGGACAAATAAGTTACTTGCCAAACGCTTACAAAAAAATAAGGTACCTGAAATTTTAGTCAAATAAGCTACTTTGACCAAATCAGGTACCTGAAATACCTTGCCAAACGGAACCTAAAGCCTAAATAAAAAAAAAAACATAGAGAAGGTTTAGTCAACAACTCTGATATGTATTGCTACACGGGAATTTGCTCTTACATGTAAGTGTAGGGGCCACTATCTAGGCTATTTTTTCGTGGCTTAATACAATGAGCCGTGGAAATATCATTACCTAATTTCAACACCCCCAAAAAGTGGTAAATATTACTCCCTCCCAGTCGTTATAATGTTCCCCTTTGATATGGGCACGATACTTAAGGAAAAATATTAAAATATTAGTAAAAGAGTTGTGTGGGGTTGGTGGTAGGAGAGAGTGATGAATTATTAGTAGTTAAATAAAGAATTGTGGGGCCAAAACATAAAGGAAAGTAATAAAATAGGAATAAAAGAGTTGTGTGGGGTTTGGTGATAGGAGAGAGAAATGAATAAAATAAGAGTAAAAGTTTCTAAAAATAGAAAGGGGAACATTACTTGAATAATCCGTTTTGGGAAAGAGGGAACATTATAGTGACTGGGAGGGAGTATAATATTTTCAGTTGTATGATAGCATGGTAAAACTAACATTACATTTAACCGAGTTTATGTATATATTTCTGCGCTTTTTTAAAGTTCACTTTTTAATGCTAAAATGTTTGAGTTCAGAAACTTTACAGTATAACTCAAATTCTTTAAAACAGAACTCAAGTAACTTTATTATGAAGCTCCGATTATACACCACCAGTTCTAGGTGGTATAGTATATTAATTGCCTAATAGTAGCGAGTTGACCGAGTTAAATTGTTAGGAATCCTGTGATGGATCAAACCTTAGCAGTTCCAAGACTATACAACTGGATGTACAATGAGCATTGTACATCCAATGTTATTTTAGTCTTTTTTCAAATATTTTTGCAAAAAAAAAGTAACGTAATTCAATTTTCAATCTAATCCTCATTTCTCTTTGACTGTTTCCATATTTTTCTAACTTATCTTCATCTTCCTCCATTATCCAGTTAATGAATCATGGGTTATTTCATATAAATAATCCAACCTATGTCTGTTCTTCTTAAATTAATCCGACCTATATTTTAACCCATATTAATCTAACCTATGTACTCATTTTTCTCAAAATACCCTAGTGGAAGGGTTACCTGCTTAACAAGTGAACCCTTTTACCCTATGTAATCTTATCCCTTTCTTTACTCTTCACTCATTTTTCTCTTCTTTTTTTCTCTTCTTCTTCCTTTGGTTTATTGTTTTGTTCGGAAAAACTTTCCAAAATCTCTTGTTAGTTAATTGGCCATAATTAGAACTTATAAATCCTTCAAATGTCTCAAGTATTCCATTCCCTACACTATTAAATTGTTGATGCAACAAGCAGGCAAATTATACCCAATTGAAATTTTATATGTTTAATTGATTTGAAGATTTGTTGGGAGGATAAGCATAGTATATTAGTATCCCTATTGTTCATTTTTTTTCAGATTCTCAAAACTTAGCATTATTCTTGTTTGATGGTTTGAGTCCTTCAATGCTCCATTTAGGCAATGCATTGTTCTCTTCTGATTTCTTTTATTCCTCTTTTATAATTATATATACATAAATCGTTTCTCATGTATACATAAACCATTAATACCCATCAAAACACCAACCATAAACCTACCAAACGTCAACCTTACTCTATTTTTCTGAAACCCCAACTTCGTCACCTTCTCCAACCATCTCCTCACTTTTCGGTTTTAATTCCCTGACAATCGACATCTTCACTTCGAGGAATCTCTGGCGAATCTGCGGCAAAATTGATAATCTTACAAATTTGGGGAAACTTTGGGATTTGGAAACAAAACCCTAGGTTTGTTTTATTTAGGAAATCTGGGATTTTTATGATTAATGATGCAGGGAGAGTTGGGGCATTTTCGATTTCACGGAGAAAATTGGACTAATTATTTGGGCAATGAAGGGACAAAGTAAGACGACATGTCAATAGCCTCTGTATTCAAACAACAAAAATTTCCAAAACTTGAAAGAATTAATGATAATAAAAGAAAAAAAAATCGACTGCTGATGATTTAGAAAGAAGAAAAACAAGAGTACAGTGAAGAAGATAGAAGAAAGAAATGGAGGAGTTAAATAAAAGGAAGGTTACCCATTAAGGATTGACATTCACCGGTCATAACAGGTAAACATTAGGGCCGGTGTATTTTGAGAGAAATGAGTGCATAGGTTAGATTAATATGGGTTAAAACATAGGTCGGATTAATTTAAGAAGAATAGACATAGGTTGGATTATTTATATGAAATAACCCATGAATCATCTTCTCCCTTAAATTATTATAATTAATTGACTATGCGGAATTGAGCATCATCTTGAAGGAATTTTTTTATCCAAAATTTCTAATGCATGAAAATAGTTGAAGCTCGTATTATTTTTACATTAGCTCGTATTCTTATCTGAATATCTCGTATTCTTATGTGCTCGTATTTTAAAGCTCCTGATCATTTTAAGCTCGTATTCTTTTTTTTTTTTGGTGAAATGTGAGAAATTATATATATAAAAAAGGATAATTACATATGACTATATATGGCAATCAAACAAATAACAAAATATCATTCTACTAGACGCATTCTTTTTAGCCAATCTCTCTCAACAATTGTCATTGTTGCTCTATCCCGGCCTCGAACTCGTGATCTCATCTCCTCCATGATAAGCTTTGCCACACACTCAGGACGTATCAAAACATTCTCATTCTTGCTTTTGTTTCTCTGATGCCATACCTGATACAGTGTACCCAACATCATAGCAGTTTGTACTCCCCTTTGCAACACTGTTCCCGTCCTTTGCACACACCAAGTCAGCACATCCCTCATGGGAGAATCCCACCTAGTCTGCCTATTCAATTCCCTGATGACCCCTTTGCTGTATATACATTCATAGAACAAATGTTCAGTAGTTTCTGCAGCTAAACCACACAGATAACATTTATCCTCAATGTCCAACCCAAAGTTGGCTAATCTAGCAGCAGTGTTCAGAGCTTCATGAACAATAAGCCACCCCATAAATTGATGCTTTGGTAAAGCCCACCCATTCCAGATTGCTTTAAACCAGTTGACTCGGGGCCTAGTTCCTTTGAACCATTCATAACAACCAGCTGGTGTAAAGCCATCTGGTTGAACATCCCATTGACCATTGATGTAACCAACACTCATTTCCTCCTTGACCTTGCAGATTCTCCTCAAGACCCAGCTTGAATTTGTACTAAGTTTATAGCGCATCCACTCCTGACCTTTGAGATAATTATTTTGTACCCAATGCACCCAAATTGAGTCCCTTTTTGCAGCTACCCAGTCAACTAGCCTACCAACCATGGCCTTGTTCCATGCTTCCTGATCTTTGAGCCCTAGTCCTCCTTCATCTTTAGGTCTGCAGATAGTATCCCATCCCACAAGTGGTGTTCTTCTATAGTCTGCACTATTATCCCAAAGAAAATTCCTACACACTGCCTCAATTCTCTTGATAATTCCCTTGGGGATGATGAACATTGAAGCCCAGTATGAGTGCAAAGAATTGAGCACACTTCTCACTATAACCAGCCTTCCTGCATAAGAAAACTTTCTTGCTCCATAGCCATGTATACGAGAACAAATTTTATCCACCAGACATTCACAATCTTGTTTTTTAAGTCTCGTGGTCTGTATTGGCATACCAAGATATTTGAATGGAATGCTCCCTTCAGTAAATCCTGAGACCTGTAGTATTTCAATCTTAACCTACTCAGGTACATTCTGCAGTATGCATTAGACTTTGATGCACTTACTTTCAGCCCAGTAGCTTTAGAGAAGGTGGCAAAAGACTGCAACAAAAGCATCATTGAAGTGGCACCCCCTTTACTAAAAAGGAGGACATCATCAGCAAACATTAAACTTGTTAATCTTTGTTTCTTGCATAAGGGATGGTACTTGAAGTCATACTTGGAAATAGCATATTGCAGGGTACGAGTCAGATATTCCATGCATAAAGTAAAGATCAGGGGGGATAGAGGGTCCCCCTGCCTTAAGCCCCTCTTGCCATGAAAATACCCAAACATCTCACCATTTACAGATAGGGAAAAAGTCGTAGTGGTAATGCATTGCATAAGCATAGTCTTGAAGTCAGGTGGAAAATTGAGCTCATCCAATAACTGCCCTACAAATGACCACTCCACTGTGTCATATGCCTTCTGCAAATCAATCTTAAACATACACCTTGGGAAAGCATGAGGTCTTTTATAAAGTCTAATCAAGTCCTGGCAAATGAGGATGTTCTCCTGAATGCTTCTTTGTTGTATGAAAGCTCCTTGATTTTGTCCTACTATATGTGGCAACACTTCAGCAAGCCTAGCACATAAAAGCTTTGATATGACCTTATACACTACATTACAGCAAGCAATAGGTCGAAATTGGAGCACACTCTTTGGCCTGTCACACTTAGGAATAAGGGTAAGATTAGTGGAATTGAGTTGTATGAGGAGCTGCCTGTGTTGGAAAAAATCCTGAACTGCCCTTACCACATCCCCTCCTATCTCTCCCCAAGCATCTTTAAAAAACTTACTAGTATAGCCATCTGGTCCAGGAGACTTAATATCAGGAATGCTAAATAATGCCTCCTTTATTTCCTCTCCTATTACTGGTTTCATCAGGCTAGTCCAGTGTTCAACATTGCAGGTGGGACCTTGATCTATAATTCTCCTATGAATCTTCTTTGTATCCTGACTTGAACCTAGCAAAGTTTGATAATACTCAATAAAAGCTTCCTGGACTTGCTCTTGGGTATCACACATCTTGCCATTCATATCCTCTACCATAACAACCTAGTTCATATTCCTCCTCCTTTTCAGCATGCCATGAAAATAAGAACTATTAGCATCCCCGTCCTTAATCCACTGATGCTTAGATTTCTGAGATAGGAAGCTTTCCTTGGCTTTGATTAGCTCCTGTAGCTTCAGAGTAGCTTCATACTCATCAGAAATGACCTGCAGATTAGTAGGGTCTTTATTAATTACTTCTTTCATATCCTCCACCTGTTTCTGCAATATATTTGCTGCATTCTCAATGTCATTATAACCCTCCTTGCTCAAGCTCTTTAACACAGGCTTCAGATTCTTCAGGTTTTTAGCCAGTCTGAACATGGGTGTACCAGTTAAACCAATATCCCAATGCTCTCTCACAAGGGGTAAAAACTTCTTAGACCCACCCCACATATTGTAATACTTAAAACATCTCTTGCCTTGGCCTTGATTAGTACTCTTTAATATACAGGGTGTATGATCAAAAAGTCCCTCTGGCAGGAAGTGTGCATATAGATCAATGAAGCTGTCACACCAGGCTTTATTAACTAAAAACCTGTCAATCCTGCTGTATATTCTTTCTTCAGGTTTCTGCTTATTATTCCATGTGTACAAAGCCCCTACTGCAGCAATATCCACCACTCCACAGTCAGCCACACACCTTCTAAAAGGTTCCATCTCACCAGAGGGAGTATTCCCACCCACTCTCTCTGAAGCTGAAAGAACACAATTGAAGTGACCTGCAATTGCCCATGGTCCAGATACAAGACTAGCAACCCTTCTCAAATTATCCCACAGAGAACTCCTCCTATCCACCAGAGATTCAACTTTCATGTGAACATACTGAGCATTGTACTCCAACACATGTACTCTAAAAAGATTGGGTTTCCAAAGCACCCAAATGCGTCCACCAGAATGATAACCATTATTAGTTGTGATGCACCAGTTAGAAAAACTACTAGCAGCCTTGTTAAAAGCCTTATTCTTTATTTTTGTTTCTAGTAAACCAAATAAGCCTATATTATTATTCTGCAAAAAATAATTAATATCTCGTTGCTTTCTTACTCTATTCATCCCTCTAATGTTCCAAAAGCCTATCCTATCCATTAGACAAAATAGGGTTTGCAGCATTACCATTTTCACCACTACTCTTCTTAGGTGGGCAAGCAGCTACCTCCTTGTAAGAGTATGCTCCAAATGCTTCATTATTGTAGCCATCCTTTACCACCTCACGAGTATTCATCTTAACCAGCCTCTTGATTGGTGTGTGGAAGCCTACAGAAGATCTCCCATCCACCTGTGTAGGTTTGGTTTGGTTATGAGTGACTGGTCTCACTGGTACAGGTTCAATAACAGTTACAACTTTCTTAATAACTGGTCTCCGGACCTGCTTTACAGTTTGCTGGCTAGTCTTCTTATGTTCTCCCTTTCTACATTACTCCATTTCATGGCCCATACCTTGACATAACTTGCACTTTACAGGCCTCCATTCATATTCAATGTCCTCCTGAACCACTCCTCCATTTTCATCCTTAAAAGAAATATTAGATGGCAACTGTTGATCCACCAACAACTCCACCATTACCCGAGCATACCCTAGTCTGGTTCGTTCCTCCGTTGGCACATCACACTTGAAAAATTTGCCAACTATGCTTGTGATCTTAGGCAAACCCTTGCCCCAGAACTTGAGTGAAAGCTTATGAATTTTAATCCATGCTGGTACTGATTTTACATCATCCTTTTTCATTTCCAAGTCTTTCTCCCATGATTTAACTATCATAGGTTTATTATCAAATAAGTAATGACCTGAGCTTAACACCTTTTCTTTCATCTTCATGGTTTTAAACCTTACCAAAAATATCCCATTTGGCATCGAGATCTTATCAATGTTAAATTTTGTCCATATCCTCCTTATAAAACCCTCGACAATCTCCCATGGTGGATTGGCTCCTAAAATAAAACATATCACAGCCTGTTTCCAGTAATCAATTTCATCTTCAACATCTTCAAGTTGAATCTGCAACATTTCATCAGACTCTGTTTTCTTGTCATGTTTAGGGTTTTCAATCCCCTGTTCCACGCTGTCACAAACAAATTCTTCCTCCTCCTCACTTGCCTCTATTTCCTCTTCTGTTTCATCCTCCTCATCAGTCTCCACAACCAGTTCTGGGATGCCCACAATGTCATGTATCTTTTTGGTTTTCCCTTCCTCATCAACATCTGGTCCTGTGCACACTTCATTAGGGTTACTTGTTTCCATATTTTCTTCTTCCTCTACCATGGTAGCCTCGTTTTTAGACTTAGCAGGGATACTCCGTCCTCTCAAGTTCATCTCTCGCTATCGTTGCTGGCTAGTTTTCCTAGCCATCAGCTTGAAATTCAATGGCGGCACGAAATTTTTAGTCGCTCATTCTCTCTCTCTCTCTCTAGGTTTTTTTAGTAGTCTAATAATTCGTATTCTTTTTACATTAACTCGTATTCTTATCTTAATAGCTTGTATTCTTATGTGCTCGTATTTTTAAGCTCATGATCCTTTTAAGCTCGTGTTCTTTTTACTTGAGCTCGTATTCTTATCATAATAGCTCGTATTCTTATGTGCTCGTTTTTTTAAGTTCGTGATCCTCTTAAGCTCGTATTCTTTTTACATTAGCTCGTATTCTTATCTTAATAGCTCGTTGTGGACATGGCCCACCTGCGTATGCCCAGCCGATCTGTGGACAATGGCAGCGGTCTTTTTGAAAGCCACGCTCGGCGGCGTAAAAACGCTTTCGACCGGATCGTTTTAGATCGGACGGTTTCGTCTCGATAAGAGTCTCGAAACGATTAGAGATGTTTGGAGTCGCCACCAAGCATTTGTGGGATGCCTGGAACCCGTTCGAAATCCACTTTATACCTCGGTCAAATCGAAGCACAAAGCAGCGTTTGACATAGGTACTAAAGATAAGGAAATCGTCCCTTTTTAGCATCCTATCTCTAGAATGACTCTCGTACGCCCTGGATAAGGTCGTCCACTATCCAAAGTTTCTGAGTAAGAAGTGAAGGTACGTATTGGGAAGCCCTTTAATCAGACACCTAATCCCGCCCGCGGTAGCGGCCTCTACTGATCGATCTTGGTTGGTTGAATGCAAAAGTTGATAAAACGGTTTAAATGCATGAATGCACATCCAATAATTTAAACCTAATATGCGAGAGCTTTCTAAGTCGGTTGATTTAATCCAAATATCAAGTATAAGATGTCGAGTTGGATTAATGATTAATTCGCATGCAAGATGGAAATTAAACATCCATTTACCGTATTAGGTTTAGGGTGTATAACATGATCCATTTGTCTTAGTAAGGCATTTTGCAAATATGGTTTTGAATAATCAAATAGTCATCTGATCCGTCCTATATCCGGGCTAACCGGAGTCAGGATCGTCCTAGACTAATGTTGGGAAGGAACAGGCCCTGTACCAGACGGCTATATGAGGCGCGAGCCAGCCAGCGGTGTAAGGGGCCTCCCTCTGGTTTTGAAAATGAGAAATGGAGGGCCTGTTTAGGCGCGGGTTAGCCCACGGTTTATGTGCCGTGTTCTGACCTTTTCTAAAACGTTATAAAACGAGTTGAAAATGGGTATTTGAACCTGGTTTGATTTGAAGAGGTCGTTTAGACCGCATTTGTTGATTCAAAGGACTAGACTCGAATAATCACCATTATTTTGATAATATTCGGTGTCGGGTTCGTTTTGACAAATTTGACATGAATAGTTTTGAACATAATTATGGACTAATTGTTTTAAGTCCATTTGAATGTTATTAGTTGATACTCATCATCGTACCCGGGTTAAAATCCGGCATGGTATGTAGAACCAAGGATGACTTTGTGTTGGTGACTAATATGTTTGTTTGAAAATGTAAAGAAATGAAATAAAAGGTTTTAAAAATACCTTTTAAATGTTATTAACCAAATATTATCACCCAAACACTAATTTAACCGTCATGGTATGAGGAACCAAGGGTGAAAAATGTTTTATGGTTAAAACAAATGAAATAAAATAAAAAGGGTTCGAAAATATTTGGAATGGTAAGAATCGATTATAAATATGAAAACGAATTAAAGGAAAATAACGAGAACAAACACGGTTGATCTCTGGTCTGAACACCCTATTTAGGCGCGGGTTAGCTGGCGACCTAAGGGGCTTCTGCCTCAGACCAAAAATCAGTTTTGGCTCGTTTATTCCATATTTTGGTTCATGTTATGCACGTTTTAGCATGTTATAGTCATGAAACAAATGAAGACATAATGAAAGAGGATTTTTACACCCTCATACTTACATGTTTGGTTATGGCGAGTGACCGAGTAAGTGTAATAACTCGTTTGATCGGAAAAAACTCGGTTTAAAACCGTTTTGGTAAGTAAAAAGAGTGTTTTAATGTTAGTGACTGTGTAGTGGTCGAAGTGGTCGAAGTGGTCGGTCAAGTGATTTAATGCACGATGACGATACCAAACAATATGTAAGGCTTGTATTTACAATCAGTAGGTCATAAATACGCGTCGGGTTGTGACTTAAGAAGTCGAGTCGAGAATTTTAAGGGAGAAAAGAGGGGGCGGACACTCGCGTAAGTCTCAAATGGGTGGCATTTGAGGGGTATTTATAGGAGAATGAGTGGTTGTGTGAGTTTTGAGCGACGTGGCCACTTGGGCTTCTCAAAGAGGCGCGAGCCACGTCGCGGTTCTTCGAGTTGTGTTGTCACTTTCACAACAAACACAATCATGATTTATTCTATCCTAGGTTTTGTAGTCACATGTTTGGTACTTGACCAACATGAATCCGGGAAAACTTATGGTAGAAGATTTGAAATGTTTTGTTTTTGGTGGTTGACTCGGTTTGACTCGTTGTTGGAGTCGGGATTTGAATTTTTGAGTCGATTTTTGGTCTGGTGTCGGTTTTGACTCTAGTTAGTGTCATTGCGACCCCGTCGTCGTGCATTAAACACTCCAGGTATTTTTGAAATGTTTTATTTTTGAAATCGTTTTAAGTTTTCCGACGTAAAGTTGTACACAAACTGTCGATCAAACGCCGCGATTCCAAAACATGTTGTAGTCCGATAATCATCGGGTGTTTGTTGGAGTCTCAGCAGATACTAGGTATCTACAGAGCCCCCACTTTGACCGAGGCTTAGACAGGGCAAAAATCATAGTAGAGCCCTCAGGTCAATCGAAGATTACAACCTGGAGACCCAAGCGACGTCGAGGCGGCTCGAAAGGATTCGGGCCAAGGACCTGCCGTCGGGAAGGGAGACGCCAAGGCGACTCGAGGGTACGAGTCAAGGACCTATCGTCGGGAACAGTTTAGAGTCTGTCGACTATCTGTGCGGGTCGTTTAAAGTCCATTAGACTACGTACAAAGGCTCGCCAGCCGTAAGAAGGAGTCATACCTGAAGCATCTTCGGATATGTCCTCGCGCGTTTGCGGATAAAGGCTCGCCAGCTGTGATAAGGAAATGTACCCGAGGCATCTTCGGGATCTGTCCTTGAGTGTTTTGCGAACAAAGGCTCGCCAGCTGTGATAAGGAAATGTACCCGAGGCATCTTCGGGATGTGTCCTTGAATGTTTGCGGACAAAGGCTCGCCAGCCAAAGGTAAGGAAATGTACCCGAGGCATCTTCGGGATCTGTCCTTGAAAGGTTGCGGACAAAGGCTCGCCAGCCACTACAAGGAAATATACCCGAGGCATCTTCGGGATCTGTCCTTGAAAGGTTGCGGATAGGGATGGCAATGGGTGGGATATGGATGGGGTGGAGCCATATCCATATCCATATCCATTTAATTTATGGTCATCCATATCCCACCCTCATCCATTTAATATTTTTTTATCCATCCATATCCATATCCACCGGGTGAAGCGGGTGGAGCGGGTACCCGTTGGATATTTTCACAGCGTATAAAATTTAAAGATAATATATCGTAAAAAAATTGTGGCGATAAAATTAAAAGGCATACATAATTCAAGTAACAATATGTGTTAGCAAATACTCCCTCCATTCAACTCCACAAGGCCATTATCTCTTTTGCACACTATTCACAAGCGGACATTCAACTTCAATTTTCTCTCGATACATAAGTGAAAATATATTTATGTGAGATCTTATTTGATTATTCAGAGTACATTAAAAATATCTAACATTTATAATTTTTGCAAATACGTAACTAAAGATATTTGCCGAGTAAAAACCGCGTTGGCAAACGTGATAAAGCATGATGGCCTTGTGGAGTTGAAGGGAGGGAGTAGCAACCTAGTATATATCTAACAACAAAGTGTCTTTGCAAAGCAAGTGACCATACAAATACGCCACACCAACTACAAAGAAACCACCAACGCATTATATTATTGATTAAACTAACAAAAGTAAGTTACTTTGATTAGTGAAAATAACAATATCCACATAAATACAAGTTTTACTTTTCCTAAATAACAATATGATATTAAATTAAGTAAAATTTCTGATAAAAAAAATATACTTTTGAAGGGAAATCATTAATGACCTAAATAATTATTAACTTAATAAAAAATTAATTATAAATATTAATTTCGGATATCCACAGGGTGGTTAAGCGGGTGAGAGACGATAATCCATATCCCACCCTAAATTCACCCATATCCATATCCTACCCTAAATTCGAAAAAAATTCGTCATCCATATCCCACCCATTTAATTTCGGGTGGATGGATATCCACAGGGTAAGGATGAGACTGCCATCCCTAGTTGCGGACAAAGGCTCGCCAGCCACGACAAGGAAATGTACCCGAGGCCTCTTCGGGATCTGTCCTTGAAAGGTTGCGGACAAAGGCTCGCCAGCCACGACAAGGAAATGTACCCGAGGCATCTTTGGGATCTGTCCTTGAAAGGTTGCGGACAAAGGCTCGCCAGCCACGATAAGGAAATGTACCCGAGGCATCTTCGGGATCTGTCCTTGAAAGGTTGCGGACAAAGGCTCGCCAGCCACGACAAGGAAATGTACCCAAGGCATCTTCGGGATCTGTCCTTGAAAGGTTGCGTACAAAGTCTCGCCAGCCATGACAAGGAAATGTACCCGAGGCATCTTCAGGATCTGTCCTTGAAAGGTTGCGGACAAAGGCTCGCCAGCCACGAGGCGGTCTATTAATGGACCATGGGAATAGCCGCGTCAAAAGGGCTTGTTTTTGAAAGTAGCGAACTCAAGATGCCGCCGGGGAAATAGTGAATTTGGATTTTCACTATCACTGTTTTCGAAATGGGCGGGTTCCACGAGGAAGCCCCCTGCTGGTATTTGAAGGAATAGTGAATTTGGAATCTTCACCATTCGTCGTTCTTCTTTGAATTTGGGGTGGCGGTTTCGATCGCCATTCGTTTGAATTTTGAAGGAAAATAGCAAATTTTAAGTTTGCTATTACGTTTGAAGTGACGGTTTATGTGCCGCCGTTTACATTTGTAAGAAATAGTGAATTTGGAATCTTCACTATTGATTGAAGTGACGGTTTATATGCCGCCGTTGACATGTGTGGTGAGAATAGTGGAATTCAATTTCCAGCTATTATTTTGAAAATGACGGTTTTAATTGCCGCCGCTTAAAATTTGAAGAAATAGCGGTTTTTGAATTTTTGCTATTATTTTTGAAATTTTTGAAGGAAAATAGTGAATTTGATTTCACCATTATTTTTGAAATTGGCGGTTTTGATCGCCGTTTGCTTGAAATTTTTGAAAATAGCGAATTTAAATTTTCACTATTTGTTTTTCTTGTCTTTGAGGAAATTACGATTTTCAATATCGTCAATGAAAATCCGAATTTTGTTATGTGGAAATTGGGCTAAAACCCAAAATTCGCTGAAAAGGCAAGTGGACACCTGATTGAGGCGCGAGCCATCTTGCGAATCAAAGGGGCTTCCCTTTTTTCTGTAAAAGACACGAGTTCAGGCTGCATCCCATTCATCATCTCGTCTTCTTCATTTTTCGACAAAACAAACCAAAATCGTCATTGTCGGACCTTCTAGCTTGCTTGAATTCGTGCCATCATCAACAATGTCATCTCAAGGTATGTATTTCCTCTTGAATCCATTTAAATTTGTTGATCTTTAGCTTGATTGAATTAGGGCGGAATTTTACCCTAGAAAATCGAATTGGGCGTTTTTGATTGAGCCCATTTCGAGTGAAATTGATGCTTGCATTAGGTTAGAAACTTGTTTAGGAGTATAGGGGTGCTTTTAGTTTGCATTTTGGTCCCCGTTCTCGCTCCCTATGCTCGAAAAACGTGAGTGAGGTGAGATACCGTCTCATTTCGCAATGCCAAGTTTATTTGCTTGGGTAGTGGGTCCCACTAGAGTGCATTATAGTTGGGAAAACCCGTATTCGCCATTATGGACCTTCGTTGGGTATTGTGGGCAAAATTGGATTTTTGCCTTTTGTGACGGTCTTATGTCTGATAGAATAAGCGTCTGTTTGGGCTTGAATTGAGTCAGTTTGCCTTGAAATGGACCTTATTGGTAATTTAGGTCACCTTGAGGCGTGATAAAATCACGTCTGCCTTTTGCGGTCGTTCTTGAATTTTTGGCCGGTTTGGGCTTAAATTAGCGTATGGATTGCCTTTTTGAGCCGTAGAAAAAAAATACCCCATTGTGTCGGGAATGTATTTCGGTTTGTAGGCGGACCTTGTATGGGTCTTGAAATGCCGTTTTTGTGGTTTTGACTCGTCTTTTGCTTGAAAACATGGGCGAGTCGTTTTGTGTCTGTGTTCCTTTTTTGAATTGTTTTGTTTGGTTGGATTTTGGGCGGGATTGCCCCTGTTTTGTATTGCAGGTTATGTTTTTTGGATTTATCCATTTTATGCCGTCGTAATGCCGAAATTTTGGCTGACGGGCTCGGTTAGCACTCCGGCTAGCACGCCCGCCGTGGTTGTGGAGGACGTTACCGAGGAGGAGAGGCCTCCTGAGCAGGCTGTTGAGGCCGCGGGGGCCGGTGAGGAGCATGAGGTGCCCGTTGTTGGGGCCACTGCCACTGGGAGAGCTCAGAGTGGGTCTGAGGCTGGTACCTCCGGTAGGAGGATTTCTACGAGGCTGCGCCGTCCCCGGGCGACTAGACGGTCGTTGCAGAACGTCACCAGGGTCGTTGAGATGGGCCCTACCCACCACGTTGAGTCCCGCGGCCATAAGAGACGGAGATCGGAGACGGCCGAGGACGATGCCGACGCTGCGAGTTGGAGAGCCAGGCGAGCTACGGCTCCGCGGGGGTTGCTTTTACGAGCAGCGCCTTCCTGGGCCAAGGGTTTTGACGGCAGCCAGTTGTTGCTTCGACTGGACAGACACCTCTCTTACCGTGCTCACGAGGGCTTGGTGAGTCGTGTTCCCCGATTGAATTTTTTCGTTTTTGAAGTGTCGGGCCTGGATAGGCATTCTGACGTTATTTGTTTTTGATTTCAGGAGATTGGCACCATGAGGACTTTTTCGGGCTTCTCTACCTGTTTGGGTTTCTATGACGTTCTCCGAACCGGGACGAGGGCGTTGATAGAGAGGTCGGCTTTTGGGCCGTTGGTGGCCGCCTGGCGGGACATTCACAGGTTTTCGATTAGGGCGAACCTGTGTCTGATCCGCGCCATGTTGGATCGGTACTGGGATACGACGTCGTCGTTCCACATGGAGTTTGGGGAGGTCAGCGTGACTTTAGAGGACTTTGCCATGGTATCTGGCCTTCCTTGTGGCGAGTTGCCCATTGAGTTTACCGAGACGCCGGAGAGAGTGTCCTCTTCTGCGGTTACTGCTTTGCCGGAGCCTTCCGACGTCACTCCGTATTTGATCGTGAGTTCGTACGTGAAGGACCACTTCACTGGGTGGGTGGCAGGTGTTACTCCGGCGCAGTTGGAGAGCTCAGAGGCAGAGTTTGAGGCCGAAACGAAGGAGGCGCGGCTGTGGTTGTGGTACTTCTTGGGTGCCACGTACTTTGGTGACAAGGGTGAGCGCTTGTCGACCAAAGTGCTTCCTCTCCTTACTGACCTTCACACTTTGGGCCAGTTTGACTGGGTTACGCCGAATCTGGCGAGTTTCACCCGGTACTTGCACGCGGCGGTTCGTCCGGAGACAGTGGGAGAGGGTAGTGCTCCTGCTTTGGTTGGTCCCGACCTCATCTTTAAGGTACGAGTATTTTTTTGTGGTAGTTTTTTTTTAGTTTGATTTTGATTTTGATTTTGGCAATTTTTGAGAAATTGACTGATTTGTGTTTGCTGTGTTTGATTACAGGCTTGGTTGTATGCTTACTTCACTCCTCTGCGTCCGGGGACCACAAACGGTGTTCCCTCGACTTACCCTGCTGTGTGGGGTTGGACGGTGGCTCGGAAGAAGTCGATTAAGTCGACTTATGAGGACTGTAGGCGTCGCGTGAACAAGCTTCGGGTTGCTGATGTAAGTTCTTGCTCTCTTCCCCTTCTCCTTTATAGAAATAGATAGAGATAGGATGATTAGGTAGCTTATGAAGCCCCCATTTAGCAGAATAGCTTTGTTTTAAACGCAGTTTGTAGGGCGGCCTTCGGAGCACTACACGGGTGTACCTTCTGCCATCAGGGAGCGTTTGCGGCCTCGTAGCTCCCTGCGTTTGTACTTGGATACGGCGATTGAGCTGGTTTGGTACTTGGGCGAGCGCTTAGTTCGCCAGTGCTTTACCGAGACTTTCGTCGTGCCGGTTGACCCGCCTAGGGTGTTGTTCCCTGATGAGGTTGAGGAGCACCTTCACGGTCAGGGGGGTGAGGAGTTGTTGCTGCGGGACGTCGACTACGACACCTTACGGTTGTCGAGGCTTGCTTGGTACCTGATCGAGGTATGTTTTCCTCTATTCTTTTGTTTTCATTGCCTCCCTTAATAGGAGGGTTTGTCATCTTTGATGTGGATCCAAATGGTAGGGAGTCGACCTGCTGATGAGGACTCAGCCCCCAGCTTTTCCGACGGAGATCACTTTTCAGGGGCCGGGTGGTGAGGAGCTTCAGTTGCGCTTACCGGAGCCCGCGGCGGCCGAGGTGACCGATGCTGGCATGGAGTGGAGGTTGATCGTTCTAAGGGTGCGTTCCTGACTTGAACACTTTCCTCAATTACACTTTGCCTTACGTTGTATTGAAGGACATTTTGTTTTGTAGGTGATAACTATTAGTCACCAGGACTTGTGGCGGATGGCTAACCGCTGGAGGGCGCTTGCTGGTGACCTGGCTGCGAGGGAGGCTCGGCTTTCTCAGGTACGTTTTGTGTGCTGTTTTTGTGTGTTTGGTGTTGTATTTCATGTTTTTAGATCTTGAGGATCTGTTATTGTGTTTTGTAGGGCACTGCGGATCCGGCGGAGCTTGCTCGGGTCCGTGCTGAGTTGGAGGCAGCCAGGTCGACGATCGAGGGCTAGGAGCTGGGGATCATCCGTCGGGACCAGGACTTGAGGCGTCGTGAGGACGAGCTGCAGAGCCGAGACGTGGAGATTGCCTCTCTCAGGGCTCAGTTGGCTGCGGCGGAGGAGCTTCGCGTCGTGATGGAGGAGGAAACGCTGGAGAGTTCTCCGGAGAGGGAGCCTGAGCAGGTGGTGGGGTCTGCTTTGGCGGCGACTCCTAGTGAGACCAGGACTGGTCCGACGGGAGACGTTGAGTAGTTGTTGTTGTTTGTCCGTGTCTTGGACTCTTGTCTGTACATATTTACATTTTGCGTGAGGCGGTTTGTATATATGTGTTTTTGGATTGCGGTTCATTTTGTGATTTTTGGCTTTTTTGTGTTGTGTTTCAGAGGAGCGCTGTCGGCTGTTGATTCTCCTCTTGCTTTGCACCAGTTCCTGCATCGTTAGTGTAGAAAACAGGCAACAGATAGCACATATACATAAACGCAAACACGTAGAAGCATTTGATTAAAAACACGTAAAGCATTTGATCGAAAACCAAAATTAACCAAGATGACTTGAAGTTAAAATTGAAATTTTGAAATGAATTTTGAAAATTCCGTGACAAATCGTCACATTCGGAATTCAAAAGGAATTGATTTGAAAATTTGAGCAATTAACTCGTGTCGCGAGTTAAATTGCATCGAAATCATTGGAATTGACTTGAAAAATTCAAACTCAAACCGTTAGGAAAGAATTTTAGAGAAAGGATTTTTGCGAGTATATTTGATTTTTGATTTTTGAGGTCAAGAATCGAATTTGTGAGTGCTTGAATTTTGATGAAAATTGATGTCGTGTTATCAATTCTCGATTTTGACTTTTTATGGAAAATTGCGAAAAAGCGAAAAATTTTCGGAATTTCGACTGACATGGAAACGATCCATCGCGGATCGGGGCGACTAGCCCTTCCCCTCTTAAAAAAGGAAAGAAAAAACCGTATGATTTAAGCTGCGTCATGGAAACCGTGTCGGATTTCGTAAAACGCGAAAGCAAGAAAATGTGAGTGTGAGGAAACACAAAAAAAAAATGTCCTGAATCATCCCGAAGAGGCGCGAGCTTCCTGGCGGGAGGTTTGAGGTGTCAGGAGAAAACACAAGTTGAAAGAGACAAGTCAACAACGGGAATCCTGGGGAAGCCTCAAAGAGGCACGAGCAGCCTGGCGATGGAAGCCAGCTCTCCCCTTTTTCTGAAAAGCGCGCTGATCATTTTGTATAAATAGGGACGTTTGCGCTTCATTGTTTCATCATCCGAAACACAAAATCATCTCTACAAAACCTTTTATTCTTCCACAAAAATATTTCATGGATGCTTTTGAGAACGCATTGCGACAATGGTGCGGGGATTTGTCGCCTCCCGAAAAGTATCAACTCGTTTGCATGGGAGTTGGTCAATTGTTGGTGCTTCGTCAAGTCAAGGTGCAACCTTTGTTTCTTGAAGCATGTTCTCGGTTTTGGGATTCGAAACATCATGTTTTTGTTTTCCCGAAAGGTGAGCTTTGTCCTCTTGCCGGAGAAGTTGGAGCCATTGGTGGGTGGCCGGGTTGTGCTCCGGTGCTTCCTCCGACTCGGTTGTGCTACAAGGAGAAATTCCGTTCCATGTTGGGCTTGTCAACAAGCCAAATCAACTTTCTTCTTGCTCCACATGGTGTGGACATGTTGGCTCTTATCAACATCTTTTCAAACCGATTAGATGCTAATATCTCGGAGGTGGCTAGGAGAAGGGCTCCTGCATTTTGCCTTGTCCATGTGTACCTCTTTGTTGATGTCTTGAAGAAGGAGGGGCCAAGATGCCATGGTAGCATGACCCTTATTCATGTGATTGAGCAAATGGAGTATGGTAGAGATCCATCAGGGTTGGTGCTTGGAGAGATTATCCAAGCTTTGGACAAGGAAGGCTCTTGTGGAGAAGCTCCCTCTTTCGGATCCCCGAGGATCCTTTAAGTGTGGCTATTGGAGAGGCTAAGGTATGTAGAGCCTCCGGTTGATTCTTCTTCTTATTCCTTCCGTCATCTTACCATGAGGAAGAAGTTGTACCCGGATAGTTTTGCTTCTACTGAGGCGTATTGGGCCGCAAGATTGGCGGAGGATGGTGGTCCTTATATCCGTTGGGTGGTGCCGTGGTGGCACTTGAGGTCCTTCACGAGGTTGCCCGCTTCGGATGCTAGTCCTCGTTCTTTGATGGTGGTGGATTTGAAGGTTGTTTCCTTCATATATCCCGAAAGGCTCATGAGGCAAATGGGGCGTCAACAAAAGGTGCCCGCTCAAGATACTCTCGTCCAAGAGAATGTTTTCCGGAACTCCGAGCTTGTGGAGGTCTTCGAAAGATGGCGGGCCACTCGGCCGCTTTGGGAGGTACCAAACCCCGTTGCCACGACATGGGTGGCTCCTGCTTATGTCAACTGGTCACGTGCTCCGTCCTTGGAAGAGAGATCCAAATTTCGTAAGGACGAGGTTGTCAACATGAAGTATCGAGAGGTTGGCAAGGCCAACCGTGCCTTCTTTGAGGAGTATGTTGATGGAGCTACTCCCGATGTGATGAGACCACCGAAGAGGAGGAGTTCCGGCCCCAAGAATATGGTGGGCCGTGCATTGGCTCGTCTTGGGTCGAATATGGGGTCTTGTGCTAGACCGGAGGCCGTCGTCGTCTTGGATCCGTTGAGGATCCGCTCCGAGGAGGAAATCCGTGCTAGGCGGGCTAACAAGAAGAACAAGGGGAAGATGTACCCCGAGGGAAAAGGCAAGGGTAGAATGGAAGAGTGAAGACCTCCATTACCCACTTTATTATTATGTTGTATTATGTTGTGAGTTTTTATTATGTTGTACTAGCTATGTTTTGTGTGTTTTGTGCTAGTTTTATTATGTGAGGTGTTTTAGTTGACACCTTAGCTTCGACAAGTTGTAGACTCGTCGAGCTTTATTTGTTGTTGAAATTGTAATCCCCTCCATTATTAATTAAATAAGAGGATTGCTCGTGTCGAAAATTGTGAACGCATGTTTCTTCCATCCATTTTGTAAAGGCAATTCGATTTAAATCGTCCTAAACATTTGCACTCGAGAAAGTGGTATTTTGTGGAAAGCGAGAAAGGCTCATTTTGTATTTTGGTGGGAAAGGGAATGGTTTTCCCTTTCTTTTTTTTGGGATGTTTTTTTTGTATGTAGGATTTTTGTATGGGGATGGTTGTTTTTGATTGTGGGAATGGTTGTATCCTTCTTGTGTAAGAAAGGACTGCCTACGTATTCACCTGAAGAGGTGAAATCAAACCATGATCGTAGTTCGGGGTGTTCTGTGAATTTGAATTGGGTTTTGTGGTTGTATCCCTCAGGCATAAGAGGGACTGCCTACGTATTCACCTGAAGAGGTGAAATCAAACCATGCTCGTAGTTCAGGGGGTTTGTTTTAGTGCAAATGGATGTTGCCTT
This sequence comes from Silene latifolia, assembly GCF_048544455.1. Taxonomy (NCBI): domain Eukaryota; kingdom Viridiplantae; phylum Streptophyta; class Magnoliopsida; order Caryophyllales; family Caryophyllaceae; genus Silene; species Silene latifolia. Next base: position 159,471,190 of record NC_133536.1, on the reverse strand, counting down.
TGACAGATCAAAGGACATTTGAAACGGGCAAGGTACCGTAGCTTAGACTCGATAAAACATGCAATTTTAAATCAGAACACGTTGAGGAACTTGACTTGAAAAGGGTTGAGGTCGTTGCTAGTTGTAAAACTAGGTTAGGTCGTTGGTTGCTATGGTTCAAGGGTAGTATTTCTTGAGTTGGTCTAGGTTGGTCGGGTTTGCAAAGTCCTCTCCATCTAGGTCACTCAGTCTCACTGCGCCCCCCGAAAGTATTTTCTTGACCAGGTATGGCCAGGCCCAGTTGGGTTTGAATTTCCCCCTCGGATCGACGAGTAATGGTGCTCGAACTTATTTGAGGACCAAGTCGCCCTCCTGGATGTTTCTGGGTTTAATCTTCTTGTTGAATGCCCGTTGTATACGTCGTTGGTATAGCTGGACGTTGTGCAAGGCGTTGAGTCGCCGTTCGTCTAAAAGAGTGAGTTGCTCGCACTTTCGACGGGTCCATTCCGCCTCACGGACTTGACTCTCCAGTAAGATGCGTAGAGATGGGACCTCTAACTCTACCGGTTGAACCGCCTCCATACCGTATGCTAGGTAGAAGGGTGTGGCGCCTGTCGGTGTTCGGATAGAGGTTCGGTATCCCCAGAGTGCGAATGGGAGCTTGCTCGGCCAATCACGGTAGTTGTCTTGCATTTTCTTGATAATGGTGACAAGAGTTTTGTTAGCTGCCTCCACCGCTCCGTTAGTTTGGGGACGTTAGGGGGATGATCGATGTCACTTGATCTTGTATTTGTCCAGCAAAGCTTGAGTTTCCGCCCAGAAGTGAGAGCCTTGATCGCTGATGATTTCATGGGGCACCCCGTATCGGCAGATGATGTTGTTTTGAATGAATTTGGCCACTTGTTTAGCGGTCAAGACTGCATATGACTGTGCTTCCACCCATTTGGTGAAGTAGTCGATGGCGACGAGGACGAAGCAATGCCCCTTGGTGCCTATCTGGTTGACTTTCCCGATGATGTCAATGCCCCAGGTTGAGAAAGGCCAGGGTGATGTCATGGTGTATAAAAGGGATGGTGGTATGTGTTGTATGTTGGCGAAGATTTCGCAATTCTGGCAATGTTTGACGTAGTTACGGCAATCGGCCTCCATGGTGGTCCAGTAGTAACCTAGCCGCATGATTTTCCGTGTAAGCATCATTGCGCTCATGTGAGGGCCACATTCTCCGTCGTGAACCTCTCCCATGACTTTTTTGGCTTTGTGATGGTCAATGCAAAGGAGGAGAATTCCTTGGGGTGTTCTTTTGTAGAGTTGATTTTGGTTTATCACGAATTGTGATGCAAGTAAACGGATGGCTCTTCATCCTCTTTGATCAGAGTTGGGAGGGAATTCGTTTTTGGTTTTGTAATTGAGGATGGCTTGGTACCAAGGTTCACCATGGCTTTCCTCGTCGTTGATAATGGCACAAATGTGAGCTGGCTCGCTCCTTCTCTCGACACATAGGGGCATTGATGTCATGTCGTCAGGTATTTTGACGAGCGCGGCAAGTTTCGCCAGGGCATCGGCAAATTGATTTTCCTCTCGTGGCAAGTGGAAGTAGTCGATTTGATCGAAGAACTCGGCCTCTTGATTGATCTTTGCTCGGTAGGGAGCTAAGCTGTCAGATCGGATTTTCCATGATCCGGACACCTGATTGATGATGAGTGAGGAATCGCTATGGACCCTCAGTCTCTTGATGCCAAGTGTGATGGCTGCTTGTAGGCCGATGAGGCATGCTTCATATTCAGCGGCATTGTTGGTGACGGCAAAGTCCAGCTTGACCGAGATCGGAACGTGTTCTCTCTCTGGTGATATTAGAAGGATTCCTACCCCGAAGCCTCTCAGATTAGATGCACCATCGAAGTATAGGTCCCACGCGTCGGAGTCGTCACAGAGGATGTCTTTGTCAGGAAGTGACCATGTGTCGGTCGTTGGGTCTTCGTTGACGGGATTCTCTGCCAGGAAATCAGCGACTGCTCTTCCCTTGATAACCTTGAGGGGTACAAACTTGAGATCAAACTCGGACAGCATGAGTGTCCACCTAGACAGCCTTCCGTTTAGTACGGGTTTTTCGAAGATGTATATAACCGGGTCCATCTTGGAGTAGATATGGACCGTGTAGCTGAGCATGTAATGCTGCAGCTTCTTTGTTGACCATACTAGGGCAAGGCATGTCTTCTCCAGTTGGGTATACCTCGTCTCGTACTCAATGAACTTTTTGCTGATGTAGTAGATGGCTCGTTCTTTGTTGCCAACTGTTTGTGCTAACATTGCTCCCATGGCCGTGTTGGTAACAGTCAGGTATAGGGATAGAGGAATCCCCGGTTGAGATGGCATGAGGACATGAGGTTTGGATAGGATTTCCTTTATCCTGTCGAAGGCCTTCTGACAGTCGTCGTCCCAATCGGTGCGATCGGAGGCGCGTAGTTTCTTGAATATCGGTTCACAAATCATAGTGAGCTTGGCAATGAAGCGGCTGATGTATTGGACCTGACCGAGAAATCCCCGAATCTCCTTTTCGTTCCTAGGCCGAGGCATTTGCTAAAGGGCTTTGATTTTGGTGGATCAATCTCATTGCCTCTTTTGCTGACGACATGTCCTAAGAGCTTTCCGGAGGTGACCCCGAATGCACACTTCTGAGGATTTAGTGTCATATTATATTTCCGCAGACGAGCAAAGAATTTTTGGAGGGCACTAATGTAGCCGTCTTGTTCTTTTGATTTGTCGATCATGTCATCGACATATACCTCTACCTCCTTGTGCATCATATCATGTAGGAGAGTGGTAGCGGTTCTTTGATAGGTTGCCCCGGCGTTGATGAGGCCGAAAGGCATGACCGTGTAGCAATATGTACCCCACTGTGTAGTGAACGCAGTCTTGTGCATGTCTTCCTCGCCATTTTAATCTGGTTGTACTCAGCATATCCGTCCATGAATGACATGAGAGCATGCTCGGCGGTATTGTCCACCAGAATGTCAACATGTGGCAAAGGGAAGTCGTCTTTTGGACTCGCCTTGTTCAGATCCCTGAACTCGACGCAAACCCGAATTCTTCCGTCTTTCTTTGGTACTGGCACAATGTTGGCCACCCAATCCGAGTATTCAGACACTTTGATGAAACCAGCCTTGAACTGTTTATCCACTTCTTCCTTGATTTTTAGGGCCCACTCCGGACGCATCCGGCGTAGCTTCTGTTTCACAGGTTTAGCCCCGGGTTTAATGGGTATCCGGTGCTCTGCAATTTCTCTATCAATCTCAGGCATATCTCTGTAAGACCAGGCGAACACGTCCTTGTATTCGTGGAGGAGGTCAATGAACTGTTGTCTTTCCGAGGGGTCCAGGGTTGTCCCTATCCTAAGTTCTTGAGGTGTATTGTCGGTTCCTACGTTAATAGGTTCGGTCTCCTCAATGATGGGGGTTCTGGTTTCCCATTTGTCAAATTCTTTGGCTAAGTGAGGTGGGTAGTCACTCAAGTCAAATTCCTCGTAGTCATTCAGAATTGCATTGTAGTTAAATTGAGACGAGTCATAAGAAAACTTAACATTCATTAAGTTGACACGAGCGAAAAGCTCGGAAAGGACAGACATCTCGTGGTCAGTCAGAGGCGACACAATAGAGGAGGCGGCCCCTGGAACAGGCTCCAGGTTGTCACCTTTCATGGGAATGGGGGTGACCCTAGTAGACTCAGCCTCTGAATCAGCCACGACTTTGTGTTTAAATAGTGGGAAGGGGACCTTGACTGGGACATTGGGAGTTATGATAGACTCTGACTCCGACTCAGACTCGGACTCAGGTCCTTCTTCACTTCCCTCCTTGAATATATGGCCTTCTCCAGTTGTTATCTTGAGAATGCGGCCTTGGCGATCGGTCCACTTGACGGTCTTCCTCCAGCCTTGGGTAGCTTTCTCCGGGTCCGTATCGGAGATTAAGGCGGTTGGATCAAATTGATTGTCCTTCAGGGCGATGTTGATGATGTCCTCATAGTCGAGGTGTTTGACGTTATCTTCCCCAAAGAGGAGTGTAACAGCTTGTCCGTCAAGGCATGGTGACGGCTTGGACTCAGTTGATGCAGCTTCGATGTTGTCGGGGATAAAGTAGCAGTCCTGAAAGACTTCCACTCCCGGGTACCTAGCCTTCACCACAGAGTCATAGATTGGTTCCGGAAAGCAGTGGTAGAGCTCGGACTCTCCCTCGGGGACAAAGTATCCGTTGAGGGTCAGATGATAGGGACGGAGGATAACCCCGTGCTTCTTGCGTTTTCTGACTAGGAGGTTCATCTCCTGGATATCTTCGTCGGTAGGTTCGTACCCTAGCCCAAAGGTAATGTTGGGGACCTTAGCCTGTTTCAAGGGAGGCAATGGGTCTTTCAGTGGATTGAGCGGCAAACCCGAGAAGTAACCCTGGCGCATCATGATATGGTTGATCGTGAGGTTGGCGAACGGGTCACAATCAGAGGGCGCCGATTCATCAGTTATGGCGTTCACGGCTTGGAAATCCCACATTTCATTATCATCCTCCTCAATGGCTTGGGAAGCTATTCCCTTTCTCATGACTGCTTTGATCGGGGAAGCAGGAATTGTGATCGTTTTCCCGTTGAAGGGGACCCTGATCTTCTGGTGGAGAGTTAAGGTAACCGCCTTGACGGCGTGAATCCATGGACGTCCCAGGAGCATATTGAAAGAAGCGTCGATATCGACCACCTGAAAACTGGTTTGTCTTTCCAGTGGTCTGGTTGCGACAGCCAAGGTGATAAGCCCAGCGACCTTGCGACGAGTGCCGTCGTAGGCGCGTACTCCTTGATTTTTTGGGACCAAATAAACTTCCTTGATACCCAGCATGTGGGCAGTCTTGAGAGGAATGACATTCACCGCGGAACCGTCATCCACGAGGACCATGGGTATGTTTTTCTGGAGGCATTGTACGGTGATATACATGGCCAGGTTATGATTGGCTCCGAACGGAGGGATATCCTCGTCGGAGAAGACGACTGGGTTATTCAGATCAGGAGCGTCCCTTGTCATGTGCGCCACTATTTCTTCTGGGGAAGAGTTGGAGGGTACTGTTAACTTTCCCAAGGCCAGCAGCATGGCCTGTCGATGCTCAAAAGACGTTGCGATCAGTTGCCAAATTGAGATTTCGGCTTTTGCTTTCTGAAGCTGTTTCAGGATTGAATTCTCAGGAGCCCTTGGTTGAGTGTCTACCTCAGGAACGACTTGGTCATTCGTTGTTGGAACGATCGTTGGATTGTTCGGATTCTGATAGGGACGTCCGGACCGGGTGAGATGCCCGATTTCTTTCGCCCGCTTCTCCTTCCCTGGGATGATATAGACATCCTCAACGTCATCTCTCCAGATGCCGTTAATTTCGGAGTCTCGAGGGTACCTTGGAGGGGTATTCCTCGGTGGGCAGTTCTTGTGAGGGATACTTTTGTGAGGGCGATTTTTATGGGGGTAGTTATTTTGAGGGTAGTTATTTTGAGGGTGATTATTTTGAGGGTGATTTTCGTGGGGTCTATGCCAGAATGGTCGCGGGAGCAATCCATCATGGTGTGGGTAGTTTTGAATGGTTGGGGAATTCTCCCTCAGGCGCGGTGGTGGAGGATTGAAGATGAGTCGACGGTAGGCGTCGTCAAGTCGGGTGATTCTCTCGGAGAGGCTGGCTATGGCCTCCTCAACTTGTTGAAACATAGTGAGCATAATGGCAGCACTAAACACAAACACTCCGTCTGAAGGATCTTTTTCCAAAGCATTCACCTTGTCGTCAACTGGCAGGATGAGGTGAGAGCAGTCTAGGGTCGACTCATCGTCAGAGATGGCGTGGATTCCCAGGGGATTCATTTTGTTGTTCGGTTTAGTTGGTGGGGGTATAGGCAAATCCCCTTTCTCAATCATGTCTTGAATGAAGTGCTTGAGTTTGAAGCAAGTTTCAGTATCATGCCCTTTCCCTCGGTGATACTCACAGTAGGCATTAGGGTTCCAGAACCTGGACTTCTTAGCATCGGTCGGATCCGGGGTGGGTCCGATCGGTTGTAACTTCCCCTGGTCCATGAGCCTTTTCAGAGCACTTGCATAAGTTGACCCTATGTTGGTGGACACTCTCTAGGGGCGCTCAGTTCTCTTAGTAGATGGTTTAACGAGGTTAACCTCATCAATCTTGTTCGTCTGGCCGTAAGGGCGAGATCCGGTTGAGGTGGATCCCTGGTAACCTCTGTCAGTGGTCTTGGCTAAGACACCCTTTCGGAGGTCATCCTCAATGCGTGTCCCAAGAATCTGCAGATCTTGGAAGGTCTTGATATTCTGATACCTCACTAAGTTGGCATAAACTAGGCGGAGATTGTTGACAAACTTTTCCATCAAAGTTGACTCACTCGGCTTACTGACCAATTGAGTACTCACCCTCCTTATCGTTCTGGGTTAGCACTTCGAGAGTACGGGTATTGGCCTGGATCTCGACATTGTCAGCATACTGTTTGGCAAACTCAACTGCGATCTCATCCCAAGTAGTAAGGTTTTTCGGATCAAGGGAGTAGTACCATTGGCGAGGGATCGGTTCCAAAGAGGATGGGAAGATCCGGGTAAAAAGTTCTTGTTTGACCCCTTTAATGGCCATATAGTCCTTGAAAGCACGGATATGGTTGAGTGGGTCCTCCACTCCTTTGAACTTAGGCACATCAGTCAGGGTGAAGTTGTCAGGTAACTGGTCCCCAACAGGTTCAAACCTTCGGTTGTTCTCAAGATGGATATTGTTACCCCAGGCCAGGAGCTCTTCTTCCAAGAGCTTCAGCCTCTTCTCAGTTTCAGTCAGAGGTGGGGTGTTATGTTCCCCAGTTTCCTTGTTCTCCAGGGCGTCGATACGGGTCTCAACGCGATCTAGGGTGACCTTAAGAGCGGTAAGTAGGCTGGCCAGTTGATCAGTTGTGACATCTCTGTTGTTATCATCGTTGTTGTTGGACGAAGCTGAAGACGAGGCCATGGCTCTGAGGCAGAAAAACGACTCACTTTACAACTCAATCCGACACGGTTCCAAGACTGAACGCAGACAACACAAAGGACGAGACAAAGATCAGACTCAACAAGACGGGGGTGACCGTGCGTGGTCCCTCCGTGCTGACTCGATTTATGACGTGACGGCGTTGACCAAACTTTTGACACGAGTCCAACATAATGGCGTGATGTCATTGGACGGGTCTCGTGGTGAGACGACTCATAAGTAAAGACCCATAAGTACGTTTTTTTTGACTCGATAGACGCGAGGCGGAATTGGAATGGTGGACTGAAGTTTTCGAAAATAGAAATTTTCAAAAAGATTCATTTGTCGCTTTAATGGACGGCTTCCGAAGATAGAAATCTCTGCAAGTCGATCAGTTGAAAGGATCGTCTTAAGTTTATTTGAAAAAGACGGTTTAAGTTTGAGTCGGCTCGGAAAATAGTGCATCGTTTCCCAAGACGGTTTTGAAATTCAAAATTGTATGTTTTGAAAATCGAGTTTGAAATGTTTGAAGAGGTGTCGGGGACGTTGCATGGTCCTCGGGATCTCAAAAGTGTCTCGAGAAGACGGTGTGTGCTTTTCTCGGGTTTTAAAAGAGCCATTGTCGGTGCGAAACGGGTTAAAATCCGTGTCTAGACGCGGCGATTATAACGGCGTAAAAAGGTGATTTGAAATGGTTGTAGAAAACCGGGTTTGAAAATCATCTTTACGACGGCCTAGAAAGGCGGGTTGAAATGGTTAGAAAAACCGGGTTTGAAAATCGTCATTATGACGGCCTTGAAAGGCGTGTTGAAATGGTTATACAAAACCGGGTTTGAAAATCGTCATTATGACGGCCTAGAAAGGCGTGTTGAAATGGTTATAAAAACCGGGTTTGAAAATCGTCATTATGACGGCCTAGAAAGGCGTGCAACGGTCGGCGAAAGACCAAGGTTTAAAACGGCCATTATAACGGCGCAAAAGGGTAATTTTGAAAGTTTGAAAATGACACGGAAGGACTTATGATCAAGTAGCACATAAGCATTCGCAGTTCATTATATTATGCATTATGCTGACACGGGTTTTGGCTTAAAAGGGTGGGTTACACACCAAGCAATCAAACCCCGATTTGCGAGAGGGATACCAATCCAAACAAAATGTGTAAGGAGGGTGCCCTAGCCTCGTGCTCGAAAGTGATGAAAGCTCTTTGACGAAACAGAAATGTGTAACGTCAATGGTATGCTTGACTCAATCGGGATTCGAAATGCGGGGATGAAAAGAAACTCACGCCGACGAGACGAGCCAATTGATCGAAAAGGGTTAGGTTGTGGGCCCGGAAAAGGAACCCGACCGTGACCTTAATATCAATTAATGCATTCCACCCAAGACCTCGTTCGAGTCTCACCATCTAGGGATCACAAAGACGTAAGTGTCCTAGTTTTCCCCAGCGGAGTCGCCAATCTATGGACATGGCCCACCTGCGTATGCCCAGCCGATCTGTGGGCAATGGCAGCGGTCTTTTTGAAAGCCACTCTCGGCGGCGTAAAAATGCTTTCGACCGGATCGTTTTAGATCGGTCGGTTTCGTCTCGGTAAGGGTCTCGAAACGATTAGAGATGTTCGGAGTCGCCACCAAGCATTTGTGGGATGCCTGGAACCCGTTTGAAATCCACTTTATACCTCGGTCAAATCGAAGCACAAAGCAGCGTTTGACATAGGTACTAAAGATAAGGAAATCGTCCCTCTTTAGCATCCTATCCCTAGAATGACTCTCGTACGCCCTGGATAAGGTCGTCCACTATCCAAAGTTTTCTGAGTAAGAGGTGAAGGTATGTATTGGGAAACCCTTTAATCAGACACCCAATCCCGCCCGCGGTAGCGGCCTCTACTGATCGATCTTGGTTGATTGAATGCAAAAGTTGATAAAACGGTTTAAATGCATGAATGCACATCCAATAATTTAAACCTAACATGCGAGAGCTTTCTAAGTCGGTTGATTTAATCCAAATACCAAGTATAAGATGTCGAGTTGGATTAATGATTGATTCGCATGCAAGACGGAAATTAAACATCCATTTACCGTATTAGGTTTAGGGTGTATAACATGATCCATTTGTCTTAGTAAGACATTTTGCAAATATGGTTTTGAATAATCAAATAGTCACCTGATCCGTCCTATATCCGGGCTAACCGGAGTCGGGATCGTCCTAGACTAATGCTGGAAAGGAACAGGCCCTGTACCAGGCGGCTATATGAGGCGTGAGCCAGCCGGCGGTGTAAGGGGCCTCCCTCTAGTTTTGAAAATGAGAAATGGAGGGCCTGTTTAGGCGCGGGTTAGCCCACGGTTTATGTGCCGTGTTCTGACCTTTTATAAAACGTTATAAAACGAGTTGAAAATGGGTATTTGAACCCGGTTTGATTTGAAGGGGTCGTTTAGACCGCATTTGTTGATTCGAAGAACTAGACTCAAATAATCACCATTATTTTGATAATATTCGGTTGATCTCTGGTCTGAACACCCCATTTAGGTGCGGGTAAGCTGGCGACCTAAGGGGCTTCTGCCTCAGACCAAAAATCAGTTTTGGCTCGTTTATTCCATATTTTGGTTCATGTTATGCACGTTTTAGCATGTTATAGTCATGAAACAAATGAAGACATAATGAAAGAGGATTTTTACACCCTCATACTTACATGTTTGGTTATGGCGAGTGACCGACGTAAGTGTAACAACTCGTTTGACCGGAAAAAACTCGATTTAAAACCGTTTTGGTAAGTAAAAAGAGTGTTTTAATGTTAGTGACGGTGTAGTGGTCGAAGTGGTCGGTCAAGTGATTTAATGCACGATGACGGTACCAAACAATGTGTAAGGCTTGTATTTACGATCGGTAGGTCGTAAATACGCGTCGGGTTGTGACTTAAGAAGTCGAGTCGAGAATTTTAAGGGAGAAAAGAGGGGGTGGACACTCCCGTAAGTCTCAAATGGGTGGCATTTGAGGGGTATTTATAGGAGAATGAGTGGTTGTGTGAGTTTTGAGCGACGTGGCCACTTGGGCTGCTCAAAGAGGCGCGAGCCACGTCGCGGTTCTTCGAGTTGTGTTGTCACTTTCACAACAAACGCAATCATGATTTGTTCTATCCTAGGTTTTGTAGTCACATGTTTGGTACTTGACCAACATGAATCCGGGAAAACTTAAGGTAGAAGATTTGAAATGTTTTGTTTTTGGTGGTTGACTCGGTTTGACTCGTTGTTGGAGTCGGGATTTGAATTTTTGAGTCGGTTTTTGGTCCGGTGTCGGTTTTGACTCTAGTTAGTGTCATTGCGACCCCGTCGTCGTGCATTAAACACTCCAGGTATTTTTGAAATGTTTTGAAATGTTTTGTTTTTGAAATCGTTTTAAGTTTTCCGACGTAAAGTTGTACACAAACTGTCGATCAAATGCCGCGATTCCAAAACATGTTGTAGTCCGATAATCATCGGGTGTTTGTTGGAGTCTCAGCAGATACTGGGTATCTACACTCGTATTCTTAGGTGCTCGTATTTTTTATTTCGTATTCTTTTAATAATAGTTCGTATGATTGGTGTAGAAATTTACCTCAAAGTATTGTTAGATGCATTTTTCCTTCCTGATGATGATATAAATTGCTTCTCGTTCACGAAATATTGTTAGATGCGTTTTTCCTCCTTGATATGATGATGTAAATTGCTTCTCTTTCACCATTTCAGAATCAAATTTATGGAGAAGAGAGATTTGTCGACTGTCGTTTAACAGAAATTTAGAGAAGGGAAAGAAGAGGGTTTGTCAATTGAAGAGAAATTAGAATTAGCGAAAAAGAAGATGCGTAGAATTTTATTTTAATATTATTGGGCTTTATATATATATATATATATATATATATATATATATATATATATATATAATATTTGTGAAACCTTAGCCTCTAAATGAAATTTGCCCAGAAATTTTGACTCAAATTGACATATCCAAAACGAAATAATCCAAATTGATCAAAACTAATATGCATTCGCTCTTATCATTTGCTAAATTAGTAACTGACAAAAGAAATCGTCATAATATACAATCGGGTCAGTTTTTTTTTTTGGTTCTCATCGTTAGTCATGACTAGAAATGATTTTAAATCAAACCTTATTGATAAAAACCACAATTATGAATCAAACATGGATAAAAAATAGGTAACATCACAACTAAAACAAACTTGAAACCTAAAATATCTCATCCATTTATACCCGGCAAAATTCACCCCGCTCGAACGCCTTGACCCGAAATTTGAAGTGAGAACCCAAGTTTGATTCGTAACCCAAATTAACCCGACTCAAATGCTCATTATTGACTCTTGCCATTATGTCAAAATAACTTAATAATACTACGCAGATACGAAAATAATTTGAACTTAAGAAAATGGTCGGTTGGATATGCATGTTGGTGTTCATGAGCCTGTTGAACACTTCGTTGATGTGCATGTTGAAGGAGTCACTAATTTCGTTCATATGCCTACTCCTCCGCATGGGAATGGTCACAATCCTGATTTGGAGATTATAAGGGATCCTGTTGTTACATTATCTGTTGGTGATTTTCTTCCTGATGAAGCGCAAGAGGTTCAGACCACAAATTTGGTCTTGCATGGAGGATATATACACACAAATGGTGATATACAGCTACATATTCGTACTCCTAATGGTCAAGCTAATGATATTGATGCAGTCACTCACCCCAATGCTCAAACTCCTTTGGTTGCTGATGCTTTACAGAATAATGATGGTACTACTATGGAGAATGTTGTTCCTGCTGTGAAGCCAAATGAAAATCACCCTCACCATTGGGATATAAATAATTCTCCCACTTTCAATCAGGAACATCCTACTCAAAATCAGAATAACGGGAATGGGAGTGGGATTCATAACACTCAGGCTAATGGAAATGGGAATGGGATTCATGGAGATCCTTATATTATATATCACACTACGTATCAGGGTCAAGGTGAGTTTGAATCTCCTTTTGATGAAAATAGCTTTATTATGAATTCTCTTAGAGTGCGTGTTCAGGCTGAACCTCATCATGCTTTTCAAGAAAATGATGCAAGGGGTTATGAACTGAAGAAACCCAAGCTAGGAGATGAAGATGTACTAGCTGATTGATGAAGACTTGAAGATCAATCACTAGGATATGATGATGTGATGAATAACGTATGAACAAATGAATGAATGTATAGGAATATAGTTTTCTAGAGATTATAGAGATATAAATTGTATCTGTAAATTTTTATTATTGATTCAAGTAAATACAATGATCTGATGTATTGGTATTTATAGTAATTGAGCTAACTGATTTAACAACTATTTAACTATGATTAGCATCAATTAACTATGGTTATTTCTTAGTTAGCTTAACCAACTTCTAACTAACTCTATATAACCAATATACCCCCCTTAAGCTCGACTGTTCTGAAATAACATACCAAGCTTAGAAGAGAGAAACTTGTGCTGATCAGCGCCTAAGGGATTAGTCATAATGTCTGCAAGTTGAACACCTGTTCTGATATGTTTTGTCATCATAAAACTATGTTCTTGCTTATCTCTGACGAAGTGACAATCTATACTCAAATGCTTCGTTCTCCCATGAAAAACTGGATTCTCTGAGATATTGACGTGAGCGTGTCGTTGTACACCCAATCAAAACACATTTATAATACTCAACAAACAACTAGTTAGCGGTAAGTCAAGGTCGATCCATGGGACGGTGTGCTTTGGGTTCTAAGTCTATCTACCTCAATTTATGCTAGTGTCACAATTTGTTTGGGTTTGTAGTTGTGTCTAGACTAATGCAAGCAATAAAGTAAAACAAGCAATAAAAGGAAGGATGTGAATAAATGATTAAAAGTACTAGGATATCATGGGGTCATGGGGGATTCATGGTGTTGATCACACAAACATGTTTACAAAGTTGCAAGCAATTAATGTTGTAGAGGAACCGAGTTGGTTTATGTCTTACGGTCCTTAGGAAGAGTTGGGTCCCGGAGCCGAATCGATTAGATTGTACAACACCTACAAGTCGACGTACTTTCCTCCTAATCAACTTCTATGCATGGTCTAACAAGACTCGAGTTGGTTTATATCTTACAAGTCAAGTTGAATAGATAAGAGATGGTTGTAAATGCAAGGATTCATAGGCTTAGCATTTCATCAAACATAACATGTGCATAAAGTTGACATCACAACAAGCAAGCAATTCAATTGTGAAAACATATTAGATTAAGCATGAATCAATCCCATGTTGGTTTCCCCTAATTACCCACTAATCCTAGCTAAAAGACTACTCACTCATTGTCATGGGAAACATGTCATTAATGGTGTCAATCATCACAACAAGTATAAACATGATAATAGAATGAAGAAATGAACAATAAAGATTAAAGGGTAAAGGAATTATACCAAACTTGAGATGATCCAAATAATAAAGCAAAGAATAATAGAAGAAACTTGATTGATTGATGAAGGGTTGTCAATCCTCCAATAATAACCCAATAATCTTCAATTACCCAAAAGTAACAAACTTGAACAATAATTAAAGAAAGATTAATGTGTAATTTGTGGAAAGATTAAAGTGTAATCAATTCTAATCTACTCCTAATTAAATCTAAGAGGAATTTCTAATGTGGAGGCTTAATCTAATCTAAAACTCCATACCTTGATTATTTACAAGTGGGGTATATATAGTAGAGCTTCATTAGGTTAACTAAGGCTAATTTAGTAATTACATTTTTGAGTTTTAAGCAGGGAAATGTTAGTCTTTTCGGAGAGATGAGCATCTCGGCTGAAGACGCCGCAGTCCGTTCGTCCAGGAGGGGAAGACGCTCGGATTCTTGAAGGGGTGGACGAGCGTCTTTCTGCAAATCCACTCGGATTGTAGTAGAGGAATCTGAGCGTCTTCGAGGCTTGGACGCTCGGATTGTCACCTTGGACGGCCGTCTTGACATTTTGGACGCTCGGGTTCTGCGTCAGAATCCTTTTCTTTATTTTCTTCTTATTCTTGTAGGATTGGTCTTTAGTTCTCGCTTCCTCTTCATACTAAGCCATCAAATATCGTCAATAAGCTTCCAAATATGCACTAAAGACGGGAATTTCCGCCTTATTATCTCCTTTTCTACAAAACATGCACAATGCAATAGAAAAACGAAATAGGAAGGAATTGACGGATAAAATGGTCATGGAATGTTATAATAGTATGCAAAATAGGCTCAATTAGGGGACTAAATGTGCGCAAATATGAGTCACATCAAATATCCCCAAACCGAACCTTTACTCGTCCCGAGTAAAGAGGTGACAAAAACTCCCTATGGTGTTAGAAACACTGGAGGATCGCGGAATTCCCCCTCTTGCCTAGACAAGAAGAAGGGTCGTCCCCTCTCTACCATGCACAAAAATGGATACGATGGATAAAGGGATAAATAGATATTTGAGTTTCATTTTGGGAGTTTGATTTGTTGTTTTCCCCCCAATTTCTTGCGGCATATAACATTTGAGAATACTTTCTTGCCATTTCTTTTTGATTTTTGGCTTTTCAACACTTGACACTTTTTGCATTTCTTTGGAACATTTTCAAAGTCACCCCATATGTAGTGAGGGTGCCTTATATTTGAAGCTTTTGTAGTCTATTTTTGCTCCTCTTTTTCATTTAATGCATTTTTCAAACTTTCTTTCACTTTTCATTTCATTGAACTCAAATCAATTTCTTTTTGTGCCCATTCCCTTTGATGACAAAAATGTGGTAGAACATGGATGATGGATGCATGGTTTCAAGGGTCACCTTGGAATAAACGGTGGCCAAGGAGTTATCACACCACAAGGTACTCTTGACTAGGCCTTAATCCATGGGTCAAAGGATACTAGCATGACACATCCTAGGGTGTTTCATAAGTATTCTAACAAGCAAAGTCTTAAGAATAAAAAGCATCTACTAGGGCCTATATACACTTGTCAAGCTTCCCAAGTAGACGGTTTCACAAAATTTTTCTAACATGGAACTACATGCTATGATGCAACTAACAAATATACATCCTAATGCATATGATTCTACCAACTAGTATGCCAAACAATCTAAATGCAAGTCCTAAATTCACATTGTTTATATCGCATCAATCAAAATAAAGCCACATAGTCATTAACATAAAGAGGAAAAAGGAGATTGGAAAGATCATACTATGCGGTTTTCAATATCCTCATGTCTCGGATGTGGCGTAGTCAATCAGTGTGAGAAAGGATGAACAAAAACAATATATACAAACAATATATACAAGACTACACTACAAAGGAAATGAACATGTTTTTGATTTTCTTCAAATTTTTCAAATTTTTATGGGTTTTGTTTATGAAATTAAAGAACATATTTTTGTGATTTTTCGAAATTTTTCAATTTTTATGCATTTTTGGAATATAAATTCCCATCCCCCACTTTATTTTGGACATTGTCCTCAATGTACATGTAGGAGTAAGAATGAAAAAGAAATACATGTTTTTGAATTTTTAAAGTTTTATGGAAATTAAAGTGCAAATGCAATGATATGATATGAATGAATGCATGCTCTAACTAAATGCAATTCTATATGATATACTCCCTCCACTTTTTTTTGTTCACCCCATTTCTTTTTACACGGATATTAAGAAAAATTATTAAAGAATGAAAAAGTAATAAAAGAGTTGTAGGTGGGGTGAAAAGAATGATTAAATAATGAAAAAAGTAATAAAAGAGATGTAGGTGGGGTGAAAAGAATGATTAAATAATGAAAAAAGTAGTCCAAATAAGGAAAGAAGAGAAATGGGGTGAAAATAGATAATTTGCCAAAAAGGAGAAATGGGGTGAAAATAGGAAAGTGGAGGGAGTATATAACAAATGAATGCAAAAATATATTATATGATGCATGATTTCTAGTAAACTATGGTCACCTATGATCAAACCTCTCCAAATCGATTTAAACACTATTTCTAGTGTAGAAAAGAATAGGATTGGTCATTAGTGACTATGCATGAATGCAACATGTGAGATATATTACAATGCAAACTATACTATATGAACTAATTAATGTAAATGCAATATGAAATATAATACAAATGCAAGTGAAAGCTACACTAAATGCAATGTATATATAAAAGAGAGAGGGAGAGAGAGGTATCATACAAATGGAGGTGATGAGGTAGGCCTCTTTCACTCGTCATCATCCTCATCATGTTGGGGGTAGCCATACCGGTGAGAGCTTCCTCCTTGGTCATACCCTCCTCCTTGGCCCGAGTATCCTCCACCTTGTCTAGAATGCCCTCCACCACCGAGATTCCAAGCTTGGTCCCCTTGATTAGGGAACAAATGTTGTGGTTGGGCCCAAGAGGGCTTAGGGCCATTAGGGTCAATATACCCTTGTTGAGCCATTTGATAATATTGGGGATAAAGGGCCAAGTAGTTGTCGACCCTTCCTTCATGTACCCCGAGGTCAACCCTATTCATAAGGGCCATCAAGTCATTAATTCCCGAGGTATTGGGGATTTCCGGTCGGAATTCGGTATAAGGAGTAGGGTATGGTGGGATAGGCACATATGAGGGTGGGTGAGTAGGCCTTGCCGGTATCCCACGAGGTACTTGTTGTTGGCGGGGTGCCTCTTCCCTTTGAGGGGGATTGCCGATGATTTGGATATCAAGGAGGTAGCTTGGCGTAGGCGAATACGGGCTCAATCTTGGGTCGGTGCCCGGTATATTCCAACCCGAAAGAATGATGGAGGTGCACCCTTTTGTGAGCCATTCTACACTCCATTATTGAGTGTAGTTACGCCACCGGTGGTGGATGAAGAGGGCGTGTTCATCAATCAAAGTACTCCCCTCAAGAGGAGCATAAATCCCACGGAAGTTGAACCCGGGGCAAAGGAAATTGGCCAAAATAGTAACTAGACCTCCCATTACGAAGATCTTGAGTTGGGTGGTCCCTTGAGCTAAATCATAAAACCTTGTAAGTATCTCAAGGGGGGTGTTGAAGTTATAGCGCCTCGTCCCACGAACAGTTAAATAGGACTCAAGAAAAGTTAAATCAATGAGAGTACACCTATCTTGTTCATACCTCCCATTGATGGTACCGGCCACAAAGCGTTCGGTGATCCGAATCACCGGATGTTGGATGGCAAAGGTATAGCATTTCTTTAGATAGGTAAAATCCCTCCCGGAAATAGCCTTCCAAAGTAGGTCCACATCGAAATCAGCGGGTTTATCGGTATAGTCGGTTGGCACAACAAGACCGAAAATGTGAGCAAATTGATCAAGTGTAAGGCTATGGTCTAGGTTGCACAACCTAAACTCTATGCTCACATTGGTTCGAGTATTTGTGACAATACGAAGGCTACTCAAAAATTCCAGGGTGAGACTAAGGTACGTCTCCTCATGGGCATGGAAAAGTTTTCCAATCCCTAAGCCATCAAAGAACATCTCGGTGTGGTACCTTATCCCAAGGATATCCAACACCTTAGTATCTATGAATTGAGTGGGTTCATAGTTCTTACCTAGCAATTCGACAAACTTCTTGCGGTGTGCATCGGAGGTGAAAAGTACCTCTTGGAATTACTCAAGTTGCTCTATTCCTCCTCTTATAATGGGGCGGAACTTCCTTGGCGGCATTACCTCTCGTGGGGTTGAAGAGGATGAACCCTTGCGCTTCCTTCCGGCGGATTCAACAAATTTCTTAGCCTTGCCTTTGAGGTTCATCATCTTGAAGTTGAGGAAATGGGGGTTTTTGTTGGCTTTTGATGTGAGGGGAGTGTTTTTGGGGATGAGATTGACTGATTTAGGGTTAGATAAGGTGAAGAAATGAGGGAGAAAGGGGGTGATTTTATAGAAGAAAAGGGGAAGCCGAGCGGATAAGGGTGGGGCCTGGGCAGATGATTCGAGAAAAACACCCGAATCCGAGCGTCTTTCATGCGGGACGAGCGTCTTTGCTGTGGCGAATCCGAGCGTCTTCCTTAAAATCCGCTCGGATTTTGTGACAGGGTCTTAGCAATTTCTAGAGTAGGCAGAAGACGAGCGTCTTCTGTCTTGGACGAGCGTCTTACTTTGGACGAGCGGTTTCTTAAAAATCCGCTCGGATTCTGAGACAGTTTCAAAACTTTGCTTCAGGTGTCTTTCAGGACGAGCGTCCCGTGGAGAATATGAGCGTCTTCATCAAAGACGAGCGTCTTGTGCCAAATCTGCTCGGATTCTTAGACAGTGCTGAACAGTAATCTGATGAGGGCCCTGGACGAGCGTTGATGCGTGTCATTTATATGATGTTTTACATCTCTTTTTACACGCATTTCAGAGCTCATTTGTGTAATATTTGTTGCTTTTCTCCCTATTTCCGTCTACTTCCGTATTTTGTACTTTATTGCAGAAATGTGAAGAATTCGACGGGAAATCAAGCCAAATCCGCCCCCGAGTGATCTGCATTGCAAATGACGTAAAAGAATCACTTAAGGAACGAGCTTGGTGCGCGATCCAAGGCCCAAAAGACAAGTCCACGTATTTCAAGAAGTCAATTAGCAGCTTAGCCAGTCGATCGACTGGACCCATCAGTCGATCGACCAATGCTCGGGATCCAGAAGCTACTGTTGCTGAGGAGCAGTCGATCGACCAGCATGATCAGTCGATCGACCAGATTTCTTTACAAGACGAGAATTAGAAAGTCGTGAATCTCAAAGCCCGTGAAGTTTAGGTTTTAGGAATAAGTTGCTGCGTTTATTGCTATATAACGTAACACCAACATCTAGTTTTATTATCAAGTTTTGCATCTAAGTTTCGATCACAATACAGTGCTTTTAAGTTCTAGCTTATTTCGAGTTAGGGTTTCGGGTTATCGATTTTAACATTGGATTTCTGCCTTTGCTCTTAATCTTTCCTTTGAATCTTGGTAATCGTTCTGCCCTAATTTCAGTATTGATTGTTTTACTTCCATTGTTAGTATAGAATTGATAGTTAGCATTCCCAAGCCAATTATCGCTTCATCATCATTGTTATTTATTTTAAGTATGAATTCCGTAATTGTCATGAGTTTTATTGTTGTTTTTACCTTTGCCATGAGTAGCTAAATAGTTAGTGCTAGGATGTAGGCGATTTATGGCTAGGCGGCATTAGATTGATCACGGACTAAACCCGCGTGTCAGTCGATCGACTGACATTGTTGGTCGATCGACTGACCTTGTAAGGTTACCTTCGTTTTAATTGTTTTTAATCTTGTATTTAACAAATCGAATGCATGCGACCAGTTAGATACCTATTTTGTGACCAACCCATTAGATCGAAAGATAGGGAAGGTTATTTGACCGTCAATTAATTCGACTAAACTGTGCTAAGATCGAAAGATAGGTATAGTTTAGACCATTAGTCGCTTTTCAGAACGAAAGTTAGTATTAGTGACATTAGGGACCTATAGCGAGATCGAGAGATGCTATTTGTTAGGAGTGGACCGAGAGGACCTCTTATTTCCCGCCTTACTTGTGTTTGATTTAGACCGACTTAGTTTGCTGCCGCCGAAGCTATAATGACCCGACCATCCTAGTACCCTTCTTTATCTGTTTAATTCATATTTTTAGTTTATTTTCCTTTTGTTGCCATTAGCTATAGAACAACTCAAATCAACCCCCATAATTGTTACCTTAGACTTTCATTAGACAACTAAAGTTTACAACTGCCTCCTTGCGGATCGACCCTGTTACCACTGGCCTAGGTTAGTCTTAATAGGAATTATAAATTTTATCTTTGGTACTCACAACGACGGGTATCAAATTTTGGCGCCGTTGCCGGGGAGGCATTAGTCCTAATTTTAGTTGTTTAATTTTCAGTCTTTCTTAGTTTAAGGAACATCCGTTCCTTAAACTGTTCTTATATTTTGTTGTAGTTTCCTCTTATGCGCAGGTCTCACGGTGGTCCATTACTGCCATTTGATCCAGAGATTGAAAGATCTTTGCACGTAAAGAGGAGATTATTTCAAGAACGACAGCTGGAAGAGCCTAGTTCTCATTCTAGCTTCTACGAGAACGAGCTGTTCGAGGGAAATCCACCATCTTCACCCGTTTCTACATCTTCAGCCGAGACAGTTACTTCTCCAGAAATTTTGTCATGGCCGAGGAAGCAGTATAGCTAGTTTTTCCGAGCCGACAGCCGACAATTTATACAAAGGGTTCGAGTTAGGGAGATGCCGGGAAATTCGAACCAAAGCCTCGCTTACATCACTATGGTCGAGAGAAATCGGTTTGGGGAGCTGCAAATGAAGATGCGGCTAGACATATGGAGACTTTTATTGACTCTCTTTGCTCCATTCCCCACCACCGGTGGCGTGACCCAGGATCAAATCAAAGAGACCATGTTCATCTTCTCCCTTCGTGATGTTGCAAGGGAGTGGTATAGAGATACGGACCGAGCCGCTCGGGAGATCACCGATTGGAATACATTGGCATTGGCGTTCTACAAGAAGTACTTTTCTGCTTCGAGGACGATCGCTATTAGAGCCCAAATCACGGGTTTTAAACAAGGGCCAGATGAGAATTTCCACGAGGCATGGGTCCGATTCAAGAAGTTAGTGCGAACCATACCGCACCATGGATTTGAAAAGTGGAGTTTGTGCAATCATTTTTACAATGGGTTGTACGACGATCAGAGGGCCATTTTGGATCTTTGCGACCCAATGGGAGATTTCTTTGAAAATTTGGGAGCAACCAAGGGGTGGAAGATCATTGACGATCTTGCTACCCACAAGGCCGAGTATGGGAATTCGAGAGGAACCGAGAGGAGAGCTCTTTGAATCTTCCTCTGTTCTTTGCACTTGAGGTTCTCACCGCGAGATTTGACAAGTATGAGCTAGGAGGAGCCTCTAAGGGTGGGATATACCAAGTCAACGCTCGTGTCGACGGTCCCTTCCTTTGTGAAAGGTGTGGAGTTGAGGGCCATGTCTCGAAGAAGCGCCTAGTCCCTTTGAATCTTGTGCCGCCTTTCAACACTATAGGCGAACAACACCTACTACGAGCCACAAGCATCCAAACTTGAGTTGGAGAAGCCGAGAATGTTTTGAATCCAACTCAACCTCCGCCGCAGCAGCAGCCATATGTGCCTCCGCATCAAAAGCAACAGCAATACCAAAAGCCTCCTTATGTGCCGCAGCAGCAACAAACACAAAATTCTGAGTTTTCCGAGCTGAAGAATCTGCTGCTAAAGGAGTCCCAAGCAAGAGAGGCCGGGATGAAGTTACTAGAGAGCCAAATAGCTCAGTTGGCTAGTAAAAGTAACACTCGAGCTCCTGGGCATTTACCCACTCAACCCGAGCAAAAGGAGACCCTACATGCCATCACCTTGAGGAGCGGGTCCACCCTTGAGGGCCCTGCTATGGTCGAGAAAGCTGTTGAGAAGAATGAGGCGGATCCGAGTCCAAACAAAGCTGTAACGAATAAATCAAAAAAACAGCCGTCTGTCAGGTATTTCAGTCGATCGACTGACGTACCTAGTCGATCGACTGAAACACGGGTTACAGGAGGTTCTGGAACTGTGCAACCCAGTCGATCGACTGAGGGTGGTGGTCGATCGACCAATGTTACTGCTGATGTTGAAGAGTTTCGTCCTTTAATGCCAAATAATCTACGAGACCACTTGTTTCGGGGTACCACCGTCCCGAAAATTTTGGGGGCAGACCCGAGTGCTGATGGGTCAGTCTCGGCTCCGAAGTTCGACTCAATGACGGTTAATGGGTCTCATTTGAGACGGTCTGAGGAGGGGTCTAACTTCAACAAGGAAAAGGTGACGGACTTCCAGCCAAAGTCCAAGGACGCCGGCACGCGCGAATTAGAAGAGAGGGCTAAGGTGCTCCTTACAGCCCCATATCCGGAGAGACTCGTGCCAACCAAGGAACAGGTATCTTTTAGCAAATTTGAGAAAGTTATTCGTAGCTTAAATGTTCAGGTACCCTTTCTTGAGTTAGTTAACCAAGTGCCAGCATATACTAAGTTTATGAAACAGTTGTTGTCAAAGAAAAAATCACTTGAACATGTTCACACTGTAGCGTTAACTAAAGAGTCTTGCTCCTACTTGTCTCACACTGCGCCCCATAAGTTAGAAGACCCGGGCAGTTTTTCCGTCCCTTGTAGCATAGGTACCTTTTTCTATCGAAAAGGCTTTATGTGACTTAGGAGCTAGCATAAGTGTCATGCCCTTGAGTCTAGCTAGGAAGCTTAAACTGACCAGGTTCGCTATTACTGAAATGACAGTCCAGATGGCTGACCGATCTGCGGTCGAGCCCATAGGAGTCCTAGAGGACATACCCGTCCGGATAGGGAAGTTTTTCTTCCCTGTTGACTTTGTTGTCCTTGACATGCCCGAGGATGACCATATTCCCATCATTTTGGGTAGGCCATTTCGCACACCGCTTCTTTGGTGCGAGTCATCGATGTCGGCCTAGGTACCTTGACTTTCAATGTGGGAAAACACTCTATTGTTTTTGCCCAGTAGGCTAAGAAAAAGGATGCCATGTGGCTGTCACTTAATAATACGGTTTCGAAAAGAAATCGTACTTTGTGCTTCCCGAATTGCCTATCCCTATTACTCTCTTTGTGTTAACCCCTCCGCCCGGATTGGGAGCAAGAAGGAGGAAGAACTTGTTGTTTTAGATAATGCGAAGTTTGGTTTGGGAAGGAGAGCATTTGGATGCTCCAGCCGCGACAGAGCAGATTGTTTCGAGAGGAGGTCTTGGTTGCCTAAGCTATGGGACTGATGAGGAAGTGGAAGATGAGCCAGTCAAGGTGAGATGGTCTGATTTGGATTCCGACGATTCCGAGGGAGTCCTTGATTGGGGAGATGACGACGCTGATCAGCTGAATTCTCCAACTGTCGATGCTAAGAAGGGTGCAACTGATAACATGAGCACCATTGAGGCTACCTCTAGTAGCCAGAAGCCGACGAAGTGGGCCATACCTTGGTCCTTTTTGATTAACTATTAAGTTGATCAAATGCGTTATAAACTTCATTTTAATTTTGTTAAGACATTTCTTTTTGCTTTTGTGTGCGCGAGAACTTCGCTTTTATTTCGTTTGCTTAGGATTTTTAAGTACTTTAGACTTCGTTCTGGGTTTTGCGCAATTTTTGGGCGCGTATTATTGTGCTTTTGCAGGTATTTAGAGCTTGTTAGCTCAAATCATTGAGCAATTACGAAGAAATAAGACGCGCTGCGAAGATGTTTTCGATCGATCGATCGGCACCATTGGTCGATCGATCGAATTGCGGGTTTCTGAGCTCTGTTCATGCCACTCCTGGTCGATCGACTGGGTTAAGTGGTCGATCGACCACTGCTGCTGCTATGTTCATTCACGACCTCTCCCCTGCTGTGTTTGGTCGATATGCGGACCTAAGGGAGTTTTCTACTCCACTTTATTTTCCGTCGAATTGTCTATTTCTTCTATTGCCTCATTTTTGCACAATTTTACGCTTCAAAATTGCTTTCTTCGGTCTTATGTGTGGTGTTTTCTGTCTTTCAGGCACTCTTGTTGGTAGCACTGCTAGCTACTGAAACCTCCTAGCTCACGCTGGTTTGGGGAGGTTTCCTTTGCTGCGCTTAAAGTCTTGTAAGTTCCCAAAGCCTTTACTTTATGTCATTACGTTTCATTTTATATTCTCGCAAAATCCCATTTCCTTTGTTCTTCTTCATTATATGATTTTGCACAATGGGGACATTGTGCGATTTGGTTTGGGGAAGGGGTTTTGCGTCGCATTTCAATCATTTGCTTGCATTCACGTTTACATTTCAGTTTGCATTTGTTATTTAATTTCCTATATATATACAAAAATTTCAAAAAAAAAAATTGAAAAATTTCAAAAAATTCCATAAAATGCACGTTTATTTTAGCATATAGTTGAGTCGGAGCGGTAGTATTTCAAGGATGATATTGCTTTTTGCACCTGTTTTGCCTGAGCCTTGCTTGACTTACATGTTATTAGTAGAATCGTCAGTGCATATCTACGAGTTTTCGTTAAATATTTGCTGAACTTGAGACTTGACTTTAATAATTGGCAAACTACATCATATTTTCTGAGATTTAGAGCCTATAACTGGTGACATTCATGACCAGTTCATTTAGGATGAGAGTAGTTACTCCTTATGAGACATGTTTCTTTAATTTGCATAATTATGAATTTGATCTACTTAATACCTGTATGCATTCGGTTTGTGGTTTGTTGACACATGTGGTAGAGGTTTCCTTTTATTCATTATGCCCATAAGCTCCACACTGCCAAAAATATCCTTTTTGTCCTTTTTGCTACATCCTATATTTAGCCTGTCCTTTGTCAAGCTAGTAGTTTATGTTTTTGGGATTGTTACTCGTTTTTGGTGGTATATGCTCTTATTGAGATGTTGTTGGGAAATGAAAGAAAAAAGGAAAGAAAGATTGAAAAAGAAATAAAGAAAAAGAAAAAAAAAGAAAGAGAAAATGATTCGAAAAGAAAAAAAAAAGAGGAAGTTTATGTACTGTTCAAAGCAGTCGATCGACGACCCCTTTTGGTCGATCGACTGAAGTTCGAGAAAGTGAAAAAAGAAAAAATCAATTCGCATAATTTATACCTTATCTTTTGGCGATTTTTGCTCCCATGTATTATTCAAATTTTATGGGGAGTTAATTGATTACTTCTATTCTGGAGATTGTGAGATTCGTGCTTGCTACAGCACCGTTTCGTTTGTTTATGAGCAAGAAGTTGGATGTTGTTCTTTTGGTTCCGTCCTGGTACTAGCTTGATCACCTGTACCTCCACTTTTCCATAAAATGTTTTGCCTCTTCTTACCCATTACCTCACATTTCCATAATTATACCTCGGCATGTGTCATGGTCATCTGTTTGGTTGGAATGCATATGTACGGTCATAGAGGTCATTTTCATAATCTATTGCTGGCATGTTTTCATAGGTCGTAGTTAGGTGAGTGTCACTACAAAATTTATTCTTCCTATCTTACATATATATCACCTGTGCTTAATTGAGTGATTTGAGCGACCCGCGAGAGTCCAATTTGACAAGTCTCTACAGTTGACGGTTCAGCAGTTTTCGACGACTTTATAACTCGTTTGCATGATTCACATTACTAATTGATTGTTGGTTGTGCATTAAATTGGTTTAGGCTTTACAGTTGTCAATTCGCTCTGAGATTGAACTCGTTCCATTAGGTCATTAGATCGAGTCTAGTTCTTGCTTGGGGACAAGCAAGGTTTGGTTTGGGGAGATTTGATGCGTGTCATTTATATGATGTTTTACATCTCTTTTTACACGCATTTCAGAGCTCATTTGTGTAATATTTGTTGCTTTTCTCCCTATTTCCGTCTACTTCCGTATTTTGTACTTTATTGCAGAAATGTGAAGAATTCGACGGGAAATCAAGCCAAATCCGCCCCCGAGTGATCTGCATTGCAAATGACGTAAAAGAATCACTTAAGGAACGAGCTTGGTGCGCGATC
The DNA here is from genome assembly GCF_048544455.1 of Silene latifolia. Taxonomy (NCBI): domain Eukaryota; kingdom Viridiplantae; phylum Streptophyta; class Magnoliopsida; order Caryophyllales; family Caryophyllaceae; genus Silene; species Silene latifolia. Next base: position 159,445,709 of record NC_133536.1, on the reverse strand, counting down.
CAAGGCCCAAAAGACAAGTCCACGTATTTCAAGAAGTCAATTAGCAGCTTAGCCAGTCGATCGACTGGACCCGTCAGTCGATCGACCAATGCTCGGGATCCAGAAGCTACTGTTGCTGAGGAGCAGTCGATCGACCAGCATGATCAGTCGATCGACCAGATTTCTTTACAAGACGAGAATTAGAAAGTCGTGAATCTCAAAGCCCGTGAAGTTTAGGTTTTAGGAATAAGTTGCTGCGTTTATTGCTATATAACGTAACACCAACATCTAGTTTTATTATCAAGTTTTGCATCTAAGTTTCGATCACAATACAGTGCTTTTAAGTTCTAGCTTATTTCGAGTTAGGGTTTCGGGTTATCGATTTTAACATTGGATTTCTGCCTTTGCTCTTAATCTTTCCTTTGAATCTTGGTAATCGTTCTACCCTAATTTCAGTATTGATTGTTTTACTTCCATTGTTAGTATAGAATTGATAGTTAGCATTCCCAAGCCAATTATCGCTTCATCATCATTGTTATTTATTTTAAGTATGAATTCCGTAATTGTCATGAGTTTTATTGTTGTTTTTACCTTTGCCATGAGTAGCTAAATAGTTAGTGCTAGGATGTAGGCGATTTATGGCTAGGCGGCATTAGATTGATCACGGACTAAACCCGCGTGTCAGTCGATCGACTGACATTGTTGGTCGATCGACTGACCTTGTAAGGTTACCTTCGTTTTAATTGTTTTTAATCTTGTATTTAACAAATCGAATGCATGCGACCAGTTAGATACCTATTTTGTGACCAACCCATTAGATCGAAAGATAGGGAAGGTTATTTGACCGTCAATTAATTCGACTAAACTGTGCTAAGATCGAAAGATAGGTATAGTTTAGACCATTAGTCGCTTTTCAGAACGAAAGTTAGTATTAGTGACATTAGGGACCTATAGCGAGATCGAGAGATGCTATTTGTTAGGAGTGGACCGAGAGGACCTCTTATTTCCCGCCTTACTTGTGTTTGATTTAGACCGACTTAGTTTGCTGCCGCCGAAGCTATAATGACCCGACCATCCTAGTACCCTTCTTTATCTGTTTAATTCATATTTTTAGTTTATTTTCCTTTTGTTGCCATTAGCTATAGAACAACTCAAATCAACCCCCATAATTGTTACCTTAGACTTTCATTAGACAACTAAAGTTTACAACTGCCTCCTTGCGGATCGACCCTGTTACCACTGGCCTAGGTTAGTCTTAATAGGAATTATAAATTTTATCTTTGGTACTCACAACGACGGGTATCAAGCGTCCAGCCCTCGGGACGAGCGTCTTTCGCTATTTTTCTTCCTTTTCTTTCTTTTCCTTGCATAATCATACCCTTTCACCAATTTGTTGTTCCTCCTTATATTTTTCTGAAATTTTGCTCAATAAAAATGTAAGAAAACTCTCTCTCACTACTCTCATCCAAGAAATTGAATGATAACGCAAAAATGTACAATGTTATACAAAGTAAGAATTCCAAGAAATATCTTAAAAATGGTGGTTTGAGATAGGACTCCACCAAACTAGTTCAAATTGTAGAAATTCTTGTCCATAGAGCTCAAGGCTCTTAATAGAAGATCGAAAGCTTGTGAACAAGCTCCAAATAAGCACAAGTATGGGTTGCTCCATTTGAACATAAAATTTGACCAAGGAAGCTTGTCATATGTTCTTTCTTTCGCCTTGTACTCGGCACTAGAGCCGTCCTAATGCTTCCAATAAATAAGCCCATGATTCTTATCAACACTAGGTACGAAGTGTGGTTCATTTTCATACGTAGACTGATGCGTGTCTTTTATATGATGTTTTACATCCCATTTTACACGCATTTCAGAGCTCATTCTTGTAGTTTATGCTGCATTTCTCCCTATTTCCGTCTACTTCCGTATTTTGTACATTATTGCAGAAATGTGAAGAATCCAGCGGAAATCGAGCTAAATCCGTCCCCAAGTATCCTACATTGCATTTGACGTAAGTTATTCACCCGAGGAATAAGCTTGGTGCGCAATTCAAGGCCCAAAAGACAAGTCCACGAGTTTTAAGAAGTCAAGTAGCAGCTCAAGTGGTCGATCGACCATCAGCCTCAGTCGATCGACCAATGTTCGGGTTCCAGAAGCTATTGTACACTGAGGACCGGTCGATCGACCACCTACCTTAGTCGATCGACCACAATGCTGTTCCAGACGTGAATTAAAAGACCGAGGAACTTGAAGCCCGTGAAGTTTAGGTTTTGGAATAATTGTTACGTACACTTTCTATATAACGTAACTGAGAATACCTAGTTTAGCAGTCAGTTTTTCATCCAAGTTTTTACCTAAGTTTTATTCAGTAATTTTCATTAAGTTTCCGCATACGGTTCTTGATAGATAGTTAGGGTTTGGGATTGTTGAGCATTGGATTTTCGGTTCTTAATAACTAATCTTTCCTCTGCAATTCGGTATTCTTCTGCCCTAATTTTAGTTCATCTTTATTTTATCAATAGTTTAGAATTGCTAGCTAGATTCCCGCAACCAATTTCGTTGTTTATGTTAATTATTTGTTTTATCGTCTTAAGCATGAATTCCCCTGTTTACTTTATTAGGTCTTATTATTGTTTTCACCCTTAGCATGAGTAGCTAAATAGTTTGTGCTAGGATGTAGGCGAATTGTAGCATAGGCGGCATTAGATTAGACACGGCCTGAACTCGCGTGTTGGTCGATCGACCACCTTACCCGGTCGATCGACTGACCTCGTGAGGTTACCCTTCGTTTTAATTGAATTTAATCTTGTATTTGACGAATCGAATGCATGCGACCAGTTAGATACTCTTTTATGACTGACCCAATAGATCGAAAGATAGGGTAAGTCGTTAGACCATCAATTGAATCGACTAAACTGTGCTAAGATCGAAAGATAGGTATAGTTTAGACCGTTAGTCACTTTTCAGAACGAAAGTTAGTATTAGTGATATTAGGGACCTATAGCGAGATCGAAAGATGCTATTTGTTAAGAGTGGACCGAGAGGACCTCTTTATTTCCCGCCTCACTGTGTTGACTCGACCGACTTAGTTTTGCGCTTGAAGCTATAATGAACCGATCATCCTAGTACCCCTTCTTAATCTGTTTAAACCATCTTTTAGTTTATTATCTTTATCTGTTCTTAGCTTTAGACCATTTCAACTCAACCCCCACAATTGTTACCTAGACTGAATATAAATCAACTAGAATTTACATCTGCCTCCTTGTGGTTCGACCCTGTTACCACTAGCCTAGGTTAGTCTTAATAGGAATTATAAATTTTATCTTTGATACTCACAACGACGGGTATCAAATTTTGGCGCCGTTGCCGGGGAGGCAATAGTCCTAATTTTAGTTGTTTTATTTTTAAGTCTTTCTTAGTTTAAGGGACTTCTGTTCCTTAAACTTTTCTTATATTCTTTTTGTAGTTTCCTCTTATGCGCAGGTCACAGGGTGGTGAACTAGTGCCATTTGACCCTGAGATAGAGAAATCCTTGCGCGAGTTGAGACGAACACAAAGAGTACTACCGACAGAGGAAGAGCTGAGTACTCTGTCAAGCTATTACGAGAACAATCTGTTAGAAGAAGACCCACAGTCTTCACCCGTTTCCACTTCTTCAGCCGAGACAGTTACTTCTCCAGAAATTCCAGTCATGGCCGAGGAAGCAAGTATAGCTAGTCATTCTGAGGCGACAGCTGAAAACTTATATAAGGGGTTCGAACTACCAGGAGATGCCAGGAAGTTCGAACCAAAGCCTTCATACATTAGCATGGTTGAGAAGAACCAGTTCGGGGGAGCTGCAAATGAAGATGCAGCTAAGCATATGGAGACCTTTATTGACTATTGTTGTTCCATACCCCCACCAGCCGGCGTGACCCAAGATCAGATCAAGGAGACCATGTTCATCTTCTCTCTTCGTGATGCCGCAAGGGAGTGGTATAGAGATTTGGACCGGACCGTTCAGGGGATCACCGATTGGAATTCATTGGCATTGGCATTCTACAAGAAGTACTTTTCTGCTTCAAGGACGATTGCTATTAGAGCCCAAATCACGGGCTTTAAACAAGGGCCAGATGAGAATTTCCACGAAGCATGGGTCCGATTTAAGAAGTTGGTGCGAACCATACCGCACCATGGGTTCGAAAAGTGGAGCTTGTGCAATCATTTCTACAATGGGTTGTACGACGATCAGAGGGCCATTTTGGATGCTGCAGCCAATGGACGATTCGCTGAAAATTTGGGAGCAACCAAGGGGTGGAAGATCATTGACGATCTAGCTACCCACAAGGCCGAGTATGGGAATTCTAGAGGGAACAGAGGAGAGAGTCTTTGAATCTTCCTCTGTGGCGCACTTGAGGCTCTTCTTGCGAGATTTGACAAGTATGAGCTAGGAGGAGCTTCTAAAGGTGGGATGTACCAGGTAAATCTTTGTGTCGACGGTCCTTTCGTCTGCGTGAAAGGTGCGGAGGTGAGGGCCATGTCTCGAAAAACTGCCCTAGTCCCTTTGAATCTTGTGCCGCCTTTCAACACTATAGGCAGACCAACACCTACTATGAGCCGAATACCCATCCAAACTTGAGTTGGAGGAGCCAAAATGTCCTAAATCCAACTCAACCCCGCGAAGCGAAGCAACCCTATGTGCCCCCTCATCAAAAGCAACAACAATATCGAAACCTCCTTATATGCGCAGCAAAGAACAATCAGAATTCTGAATTTTTCGAGCTTAAGAACCTGTTGCTAAAGGAGTCCCAAGCAAGAGAGGCCGGGATGAAGCTACTAGAAAGCCAAATAGCTCAATTGGCTAGCAAAAGTAACACTCGAGCTCCCGGACACTTACCGACTCAACCTGAACAAAAGGAGACCCTAAATGCCATCACTTTGAGGAGCGGGTCCACCCTTGATGGTCCTGCCATGGTCGAGGACGCTGTTGGAAAAGATGAGCCTGAAACAAGTCAAAAGAAAGCTTCAACGAATAAATCAAAGAAAGCAGTAGTCTACAGGGGTATATCGATCGATCGATCGATATACCTAGTCGATCGACTGAAGCACGGGTTACAGGAGCTTCTGGAACTGTACATCTCAGTCGATCGACTGAGGACAGTGGTCGATCGACTGAGATCGCTGCTGATGCTGAGGAATTTCGTCCTTTGATGCCCAATAATCTGCGAGACCACTTGTTTCGGGGTACCACAGTTCCGAAGACTTTGGGACAAGACCCGAGTGCTGATGGGTCAGTCCCGGTCCCGAAGTTCGACCCAATGACGGTTAATGGTTCTCATTTGAGACGGTCTGAGGAGGGGTCTAGCTTCAACAAAGAGAAGGTGACGGACTTTCAGCCTAAATCCAAGGATGCCGGTGCGCGTGATTTGGAGGAGAGGGCTAAGGTACTTCTTACAGCCCATTACCCGGAGTGGCTAGTGCCGACCAAGGAACAGGTATCTTTCAGCAAATTTGAAAAAATTATCCGTAGTCTGAATGTACAAGTCCCCTTCCTTGAGTTAGTAAACCAAGTGCCCGCTTATACTAAATTTATGAAACAACTTTTGTCCAAAAAGCGGTCACTTGAAACAGTGCACACTGTCGCACTTACTAAGGAGTCTTGCTCCTATCTGTCTCACACTGCGCCCCATAAGTTAGAGGATCCGGGTAGCTTTTCCGTCCCTTGCAAAATAGGCACCTTCTTAATTGAGAAGGCATTGTGTGATTTAGGGGCTAGTATAAGCGTCATGCCCTTGAGTTTAGCTAGGAAGCTTAAGTTGACCCGGTTTTCTATCACAGACATGACAGTTCAGATGGCTGACCGATCTGCGGTCGAGCCTATAGGAGTCCTAGAGGACATACCCGTCCAAATAGGGAGGTTTTTCTTCCCTGTTGACTTTGTTGTCCTTGACATGCCTGAGGATGCCCATATACCGATCATCCTAGGTAGGCCATTTTCGCACACCGCCTTTGGTGCGATTATTGACGTAGGCTCGGAACTTTGACCTTCAAAGTTGGGAAACATTCTATCATTTTTGCCCAACTGCTAAGAAGAAGGACCCCATGTGGCTGTTACTTGTAATCTGATTTACGAAAAGAAATCGTACTTTGTGCTTCCTGAATTGCCTGTCTCTATTACTACTCCTGTGCTAACCCCTCCGCCCCAGATTGGGAGCAGAAAGGAGGACGAATCTGTTGTTTTAGACATTGCAGGAGCTGGTTTGGGGAAGGATGCGCTGCAGGTCACTCTAGCTGCGACAAAGCCTATCATTCAAAGAGGAGGTCTTGGTTGCCTGAGCTATGGAATTGATGAGATAGTCGATGACGAGCCAGTCAAAGCAAAGGAGTCCGACTTGGATTCCGATGAGCCCAAAGAGACCCTTGATTGGGGATATGACGAAGTTGATCTGTTGAGCTCTCCGACTGTTGAAGCTGAGAAGGGTGCAGCTGATAAGATGAGCACCATTGAGGCTACCTCTAGTAGCCAGAAGCCGACGAAGTGGGCCATACCGTGGTCCTTCTTGATCAACTATTAGTTGATCGAGCTCGTTATAAACTTCATTTTATTTGCTTTTGTTAAACCAATTTTTATTACTTTTTGTGTGCGCGAAAACTTCGCATTTTATTTCGCTTGTTTAGTATTCTTAAGTACTTTAGACTTTATTCTGGGTTTTGCGCAATTTTGGGCGCGTATTATTGTGTACTTGCAGGTATTTAGAGCTTGTAGCTCAAAATCATTGAGCTAATACGAAGAATTAAGATGTCGCAGCAGTGTTTTCAGTCGATCGACTGGCCTATATAGTCGATCGATGGATTTGCAGGTTTACAGGAGCTACTGTTCACGCCCACTTGATCGATCGACCGATCTTCTTGGTCGATCGACCACTGCTGCTGCTGTAATTGTTCACGACCTCTCCCCTGCTGTGTTTGGTCGATATACGGACTTAAGGGAGTCTTCTACCCCCCTTTTATCTTCCGTAAAATTTATATATTTCTTCTGTTCTCTCATTTATGCACAATTTTACCGCTTCAAAATTGTTTCCTCAGTCTTATGCGTGGTATTTTTCTGTCTTTTCAGGCACTTATGGTAGCACTGCTGGCTACTGAAACCTCCTAGCTCACGCTGGTTTGGGGAGGTTTCCTTTGCGCTTAAAGTCTTGTGAGTTCCTGATTTCTTTACTTCATGTCATATTTATTTATTTCTCGCAAATTCCCATTTCTCTTTTCTTCATTATATGATTTTGCACAATGGGGACATTGTGCGATTGGGTTTGGGGAAGGGTTTTGCGTCGCATATCATTTGCTTGCATTCACGTTTACATTTTGTCTTGCATTGTTGTTTATTTCTTCATATACATCAAAAATCAAAAAAATTGAAAAATTTCAAAAAATTCCCATAAAATGCACGTTTATTTTAGCATATAGGTCGAGTCGGAACGGTAGTATTTCCATGATGATTTTGCATTTGCACCTGTTTTGCCTGAGCCTTGCTAGATTAACATGTTATTAGTAGAATCGTTTATGCATACCTATGAGTTTTCGCTAATTATTTGCTGGACTTGAGACTTGACTTAGAATATTGGCAAGCTACATCATATTTCTGAGGTTTAGAGCCTATAACTGGTGACATTCATGACCAGTTCATCTAGGAATGTGAGTCGTTCTCCTTATGAGACATGTTTCCTTAATTTGCATAAATATGAATTTGATCTACTTAATACCTGTATGCATTCGGTTTGTGGTTTGTTGACACATGTGGTAGAGGTCTTCCTTTATTCATTTTGCCCATAAACTCCACACTACCAAAAATATCCTTTTTTGTCCCATTTACTACATCCTACATTTAGCCTGTCCTTTGTCAAGCTAGTAGTCTGTGTTCTTGGGGTTGTTACTCGTTTTTGGTGGCATATGCTCTGTTGAGATGATGATTGGAATGAAAAAGGAAAGAAAGAAAAAAGAAAAAGAAAAGAAAAGAGAAAAATGATTCGAAAAAAGAAAAAGAAAAAAAAAGTTTTATACTGTTCAAGGCAGTCGATCGACTGCCCGATTGGGTCGATCGACTGAAGATCCGAGAAAAAGTCAATTCGCATAATTTAATCCTTGTCTTTTGGCGATTTTTGCTCCCATGTTCCATTTATATTTTATGGGGAGTTTATTGATTTAATATTTTGGAGACTGTGAGTTTTGTGCTTGCTATAGCCCCGTTTCGTTTGATTATGAGCAAGAAGTTGGATGTTGCCACTTGGTTCCGTTTTGGTACTAGCTTGATCACCTGTACCTCCACTTTACCATAAAATGTTTTGCCTCTTCTTACCCATACCTCACATATCCCATATATACCTCGGCATGTGTCATTGGTCATCTGTTTGGTTGGAATGCATATGTACGGTCATAGAGATCATTTTCATATTTTATTGCTGGCATCTTCTTATAGGTCGTAGTTAAGTGAGAGTCACTACAAAATTAATTCTTTCTATCTTACATTTATTCACCTGTATTCATTGAGTGATTTGAGCGACCCGTGAGAGTCCAATTTGATAAGTCTATACAGTTGGCAGTTCAGCATATCTTTAACGACTGTATAACTCGTTTGCATGATTCACATTACTAGTTGATTGTTGGTTGTGCATTAAATTGGTTTAGGCTTAACAGTTTGCATTTCGCTCTGAGATTGAACTCGTTCCATTAGGTTATTAGATCGAGTCTAGTTCTTGCTTGGGGACAAGCAAGGGTTCGGTTTGGGGAAGTTTGATGCGTGTCTTTTATATGATGTTTTACATCCCATTTTACACGCATTTTAGAGCTCTTTCTTGTATTTTATGCTGCATTTCTCCCTATTTCCGTCTACTTCCGTATTTGTACATTATTGCAGAAATGTGACGAATCCAGCGGAAATCGAGCTAAATCCGTCCCCAAGTATCCTACATTTCATTTGACGTAAGGTATTCACCCGAGGAACAAGCTTGGTGCGCAATTCAAGGCCCAAAAGACAAGTCCACGAGTTTTAAGAAGTCAAGTAGCAGCTCAAGTGGTCGATCGACCATCACCCTCAGTCGATCGACCAATGTTCGGGTTCGAAGCTACTTCAGACATCGAGGGACCCGGTCGATCGACCACCTACCTTAGTCGATCGACCACAATGCTGTTCCAGACGTGAATTAAAAGACCGAGGAACTTGAAGCCCGTGAAGTTTAGGTTTTGGAATAATTGTTACGTACACTTTCTATATAACGTAACTGAGAATACCTAGTTTAGCAGTCAGTTTTTCATCCAAGTTTTTACCTACGTTTTATTCAGTAATTTTCATTAAGTTTCCGCATACGGTTCTTGATAGATAGTTAGGGTTTGGGATTGTTGAGCATTGGATTTTCGGTTCTTAATAACTAATATTTCCTCTGCAATTCGGTATTCTTCTGCCCTAATTTTAGTTCATCTTTATTTTATCAATAGTTTAGAATTGCTAGCTAGATTCCCGCAACCAATTTCGTTGTTTATGTTAATTATTTGTTTTATCGTCTTAAGCATGAATTCCCCTGTTTACTTTATTAGTCTTATTATTGTTTTCACCCTTAGCATGAGTAGCTAAATAGTTTGTGCTAGGATGTAGGCGAATTGTAGCATAGGCGGCATTAGATTAGACACGGCCTGAACTCGCGTGTTGGTCGATCGACCACCTTACCCGGTCGATCGACTGACCTCGTGAGGTTACCCTTCGTTTTAATTGAATTTAATCTTGTATTTGACGAATCGAATGCATGCGACCAGTTAGATACTCTTTTATGACTGACCCAATAGATCGAAAGATAGGGTAAGTCGTTAGACCATCAATTGAATCGACTAAACTGTGCTAAGATCGAAAGATAGGTATAGTTTAGACCGTTAGTCACTTTTCAGAACGAAAGTTAGTATTAGTGATATTAGGGACCTATAGCGAGATCGAAAGATGCTATTTGTTAAGAGTGGACCGAGAGGACCTCTTTATTTCCCGCCTCACCTGTGTTGACTCAGACCGACTTAGTTTGCTGCCGCCGAAGCTATAATGAACCGATCATCCTAGTACCTCTTCTTAATCTGTTTAAACCATCTTTTAGTTTATTATCTTTATCTGTTCTTAGCTTTAGACCATTTCAACTCAACCCCCATAATTGTTACCTTAGACTGAATATAAATCAACTAGAATTTACATCTGCCTCCTTGTGGTTCGACCCTGTTACCACTAGCCTAGGTTAGTCTTAATAGGAATTATAAATTTTATCTTTGGTACTCACAACGACGGGTATCATAGACTTCCACTCACCAACTTCTTCTTCAATTTTGGTGATGATGATAGCACTTTGATTATTCAATCCTTCCAAGGCGGAAGGAGAATTGTCATGGCTTTTATGATCGAGTTCCTTAGAAGTTGTCATTGTGGGTGCCAAATTCCCGCAAGTAACTTCACGAGCAAGTTTCTCTTTGAGCTTTTTCACCAAGTAGCTTTTGTACGATGCTTTGGCCTTTTGAATAAGGTCCACCATATCCTCTTCAACGATCATTGGCTCCATGGTAGGCGTCAAGTAGTCTTCATGAGAAATAGGACGTTCTTCTTCATGATAGGGCATCTCAAATGTCTCAAGGATAAGCTCCTCAAGCAAGGTGATATTACAAGTCCATCCCTTAGGCTCATCATCATTGTTGCTATCTTCATACGAATCATGAACGGGGGCTTCACTCTTCTTCATTAATTCTTCCTCCAACATATCAATGTTCGCATCAAATGACACACCCTCATACTCACAAAGGCTAAGAGTATTTGGCTTACTCAACCTCATGTCTTTCTCATCAAACACAACACTTTCATACTCATAAGAGCTCAAGGAGGTTGGCTCTTCCCATTCTTCATTTTTCATGTCAAAAGTTACTACTTCAAATTCACATTCATGATCAATGTCCAAAGAATGATGGAGGGTATTTTCTTGGGATTCTTTCATTTGGGCAATTTGAATCTCTATTTTCTCACCTTGGGCAACAATGCCTTGAAGAACATTGTCCCTCTTTTGGCTCTCCTCTAGCATTTGTTTGAAGAAGTTTTGTTGATCTCCCATCATTTGGAGAATCACGTTTTGAATGGGTTCATCTTCTTGTTGTGGGTAAGTGTGAAAGTGGTTGTATTGTGGCAATTGAATTTTATAATGAATTGGGTATTGGTTGGGTGGTTGTTGTGGATATTGGATGTGGTGATTTATGTGGGAAAAGTTGGGGTAGTGGTTAGGATTTTCATTGTACGAATAGTAAGGTAGGTTTGTGTTGACTTGCTCCTCAAACTCCCCATACCCATAGTCATACTCAAAGAATCTACCACATACTCCATGTGTCAAGTCTTGAGCCATCATAGCTAAGACAAGGAAACAACTACAAGCATGGAAACTACACAAAAACGGTAAGAACAATCCTTGAGGAACAAGTTCCTCAAGGTGAAAGCAAAATCAAAATAGACAAACAAGTAAGAACTTAATCACATAGGACCATCCCCGGCAACGGCGCCATTTTTTACGTGAGCGTATCATTGTACACCCAATCAAAACACATTTATAATACTCAACAAACAACTAGTTAGCGGTAAGTCGAGGTCGATCCATGGGATGGTGTGCTTTGGGTTCTAAGTCTATCTATCTCAATTTATGCTAGTGTCACAATTTGTTTGGGTTTGTAGTTGTGTCTAGACTAATGCAAGCAATAAAGTAAAACAAGCAATAAAAGGAAGGATGTGAATAAATGATTAAAAGTACTAGGATATCATGGGGTCATGGGGGATTCATGGTGTTGATCACACAAATATGTTTACAAAGTTGCAAGCAATTAATGTTGTAGAGGAACCGAGTTGGTTTATGTCTTACGGTCCTTAGGAAGAGTTGGGTCCCAGAGCCGAAACGATTAGATTGTACAACACCTACAAGTCGACTTACTTTCCTCCTAATCAAATTCTATACATGGTGTAACAAGACTCGAGTTGATTTATATCTTACAAGTCAAGTTGAATAGATAAGAGATGGTTATAAATGCAAGGATTCATAGGCTTAGCATTTCATCAAACATAACATGTGCATAAAGTTGACATCACAACAAGCAAGCAATTCAATTGTGAAAACATATTAGATTAAGCATGAATCAATCCCATGTTGGTTTCCCCTAATTACCCACTAATCCTAGCTAAAAGACTACTCACTCATTGTCATGGGAAACATGTCATTAAATGGTGTCAATCATCACAACAAGTATAAACATGATAATAGAATGAAGAAATGAACAATAAACATTAAAGGGTAAAGGAATTATACCAAACTTGAGATGATCCAAATAATAAAGCAAAGAATAATAGAAGAAACTTGATTGATTGATGAAGGGTTGTCAATCCTCCAATAATAACCCAATAATCTTCAATTACCCAAAAGTAACAAACTTGAACAATAATTAAGGAAAGATTAATGTGTAATTTGTGGAAAGATTAAAGAGTAATCTATTCTAATCTACTCCTAATTAAATCTAAGAGGAATTTCTAATGTGGAGGCTTAATCTAATCTAAAACTCCATACCTTGATTATTTACAAGTGGGGTATATATAGTAGAACTTCATTAGGTTAACTAAGGCTAATTTAGTAATTACATTTTTGAGTTTTAAGCAGGGAAATGCTAGTCTTTTCGGAGAGATGAGCATCTCGGCTGAAGACGCCGCAGTCCGTTCTTCCAGGAGGGGAAGACGCTCGGATTCTAGAAGGGGTGGACGAGCGTCTTTCTGCAAATCCGCTCGGATTGTAGTAGAGGAATCTGAGCGTCTTCGAGGCTTGGACGCTCGGATTGTCACCTTGGACAGCCGTCTTGACGTTTTGGACGCTCGGGTTCTGCGTCATAATCCTTTTCTTTTCTTTCTTCTTATTCTTGTAGGATTGGTCTTTATTTCTCGCTTCCTCTTCATACTAGTCCATCAAATATCGTCAATAAGCTTCCAAATGTGCACGAAAGACGGGAATTTCCGCCTTTTTATCTCTTTTTCTACAAAACATGCACAATGCAATAGGAAAACGAAATAGGAAGGAATTGACGGATAAAATGGTCATGGAATGTTATAATAGTATGAAAAATAGGCTCAATTAGGGGACTAAATGTGCGCAAATATGAGTTACATCAGATATGTAGAGCAGCTTTGTTGTCACAATATAAACTAATAGGTGAAGAAACTTGGACACCTAAATCCTTCAATAAGGCTGCCAACCAAACAAGTTCAGATGTAGTGTAAGAGAGGCTCCTATATTCAGATTCAGCAGAACTTTTGCTAACAGTGGCCTGCTTTTTAGTCTTCCATGATACTAATGACTGGCCAAGCAGTACACATTAGCCACTTAAGGATTTAAACGAGAAAGCACATTGTCCCCAGTCAGCATCACTGAATGCTATGACTTGTAAATCAGTCTGTTTCTTGTAATGTAATCCTGCATTAATAGTTCCTTTTAAATACTTAACCACATATAGGACAGCTTGCATATGAGGAACTCTTGGTTGACTAACAAACTGACTCAGATGCTGAATGTTGTAAGAGAGATCGGGTCTTGATATATTGAGATACAATAGCCTGCCAATCAGTCTTCTATACTGCTCTGGATTATCCAGAAGCTCCCCTTGATCAACAGAATTTTTAACCCTTGTTGCATTGGAAACTTGATAGTGGAACAATTTTCCATCTGAAGATCTTTTAAAATATCCATAATGTACTTCCTCTAATTTATCATTAAACCATCAGAATTTCTGGATATCTCTAATCCTAGAAAATACCTTAGAGTACCCAAATCCTTTATGGAATAGGCAGCATGTAATTCTTTCTTGACCTTCTCAATTTCAGGAATGGAAGTGCCTGTTAATAAGACATCATCTACATAAACCAGGGCAACTGTAAAAGATTTATCTGTTGAATTCTTTTTTTGTGAATAAAGAATAATCTTGTCTGGACTGCACATAGCCTAGATTCTGCAAGAACTTGGTTAACTCCTTGTTCCATTGTCTAGAAGCCTGTTTCAGTCCATATAATGACCTCTTAAGCTTGCAAACCAAACCTTGTCCCACATTAAAACTCTCAGGTGGCTTCATATAGACCTCCTCATCCAAAAAACCATGAAATAAGGCATTGTTTATGTCCAACTGAAATAATGGCCAATCTTTAGCTGTAGCCAGGGAAAGTAAAGCTCTCACTGTTGTAAACTTTGCAACCGGAGAAAAAGTATGCTTATAGTCCTTGTCCTTGACCTGATTAAAACCCTTTGCTACAAGCCTGGAGAACCTTTCAACAGAACCATAAGGCTTATATTTAATCATATAAACCCACTTGGAACTTATTGCTTTATGACCACTGGGTAATGGCACAACTTCCCATGTCTGATTCTCTTCTAAGGCACTAATATCTTTAGACATGGCCTCAATCCACCTAAGATCTTGTTAAGCCTGCTTGAAAGTATATGGTTCATGCTCTTTTATGACATTGAACATAGAACCAATAAACTCTGGATGATGATCTATCAAAGCATTTAACACCTTTTTCTAGAATGCAGATGCCTGAACAACATTTGCAGTAGACTGCTTTCCAGGTAAACCATATTGAAAACCTCTTAGTCTAGATGTCAGCTGAGTAGGTCTAGATGATCTTCTGACAATATTATCAACACTGGGTTGCTGTGAATTAGTACTTTGTTCATTTGTCTCAGTAACAAATGACTGTTCATTGGGTTCTGGTTCAATAGGCCCAGAATTTGGAACTACTTCAGCAGGTACAATAAGTGTAGTAGTGGCAGGATTGACAAGATCACTTGGAGTGATATTAAGATCTTCATAAGGCTTATCTTTGTGAAAAGGAAATAACTGCTCTTGAAAAGTAACATCTCTATTGACAAAAATTTTATGCAATTTTAAATCATACAACCTATATCCCTTCTGATTGTGGGGATAACCAATAAAAATGCACTCTATTGGCCTACTCCCAAACTTATTAGTAAAAGTAGGAGGCATAGTGGCATAACAAAGACTACCAAAAACTTTCAAATGATCATATAGTGGAACAATGTTAAATAATAACTCATATGGAGTTTTATTTTGGATCAAGGGTGTTGGCATCAAATTAATAAGGTATGTAGCTATCAGTAAACAGTCACCCCAGAACTTAATGGGGAGATTAGCATGAAACTTAAGTGCTCTAGCAGTTTCTAGCAAATGTCTATGCTTCCTCTCCACCCTCCCATTCTGTTGAGGTATCCCTACAACACTTGTCTGATGTAAAATCCCTTTCTCCTTAAACAACAATCCACAATGTAACTACAAAAACTCTGTCCTATTATTAGACCTAATGGTCTTGACATGACCATTGAAATGATTTAAAATGTATGCAAAGAAATTTTTAATCAAGCCATAAACCTGATCTTTATGTTGAAACAAGATAGTCCATGTATTCCTAGAAAAATCATCCAAAATAGTTAAGAAATACTTAGCACCAGACTGTGGACACGGGGGGCCCACGGGGGCGCTTGGGAAAATAATCGTTTGCATTTGTGGAGTCGCCACCAATTTATTGTGAAAAATTGGAAACCGTTCGAATACTTCGCGTCATGTCAAGACACAAAGTAATGACATAGACACTAATAACTCGTACCCTTAGCATTCTATGTCTAGAATGACTCTCGTGGATGTCAATGAACAGGGATGTTCACATAGATCTAGAGCAAGGGGTGAGGGTACGTATTAGGAAGCTCTTTTGATCGAACATCTAATCCCGCCCGCCTCGATAGCGTCCTCTACTAATGATTAGGGAAATTATCTATACTTGATATGCTGTTGATTATATGCAGGCAATGCAACATCTAATAAATTAATCCTAGCATGTGAGAATTGACTAAGTCGGTGAACATATAATTTAGCATACATTAGGTCGAAGTAGGGATTTAAGGTTGATTTCATATAAAAGCAAACAAATGATAATAAAGAATACAATAAACAAAATACGATAATTAAAATTACAATAATTACAATGGTTCAATGAGTTACATCGAAAATACGTTTAAAATGGATTTAGAAAAGAAAAGGAAAATAATTAGGGTTAGAAAACGGACAGACTAGTGGTGATATTACGATTAATAGTCGATTAATACGTAAAACTAATAAACTAGGTCAAAGCAAGAACGGAAGTTCAGAGACGGAAGTCACCCCGGAACAGGCGCAGCAGTGCTGCGTCCCTTGGAAGAGGCGCATTGGTCACTGCGTCTGTTCCTGAGGTGAGTTCTGGCTGTGAAGCCGGAACTACATATTGTTATTATTCGTTGGTGTTTTAATGATCGATTATTGATATTCGACTCAAGTAGAAGTGATTTAACAGATTATTTACATGCGAATTTGGTCATAAAAGCAATAAAGAAACAAGTTTAAACGAATGAGAATTAATTATAGTGAACTAAAGTGAATTATAAACTAATTACGAATTAATTAGGTTTATTTAATACAAATTAATTAGATTTATTTATGTTAAACTATCAAGAAAGATGGTGATAAACAGATGAAAATATACAAAAGGCGAATCCCAGAGACTTGATATGAACAAATCGAATCTCTAAAATCCGGGTTTGATTTTAATGACGAAAACCCGCAAATATTGATTATAACGGATTTAAGTCGGATATTTAAAGGTGATAAATTATTATGAATTATGTGTTACAATTATGATGAATGGAACATGAAGAAAATAAGAAAAGACGAAACAAAAGAGACGAATCAACAAAGAACAAAGGAAGAAGAAGAAAGGCAGAAACTGCGGCGGCCTCAGGAAGAGGCGCAACAGATGCTGCGACTCTTCGAAGGGGCGCAGCAGTTGCTGCGTTTCTTCTCGACGTCTGTCTTCTGTTAATCCGCAAAAATAGGTTTGATAAAGGGTTTTATAAATCGGTTTTAAACATGTTTTCGACGTAAACCTTACATTAATTTATACAAAAATAAAATACAATAATGAAATATGGTATTTACACCCTCAGACTTACGTGTTTGACGAAACGAGATAAACTAAGTTAACGATTAGTGATTGCTCGACTCGAATATATGATGAAAGTGCCCTCGTAAGAGGAATTAAATTAAATTGATTTGATTAATTGAAGTGGAGTTGGTCAAATTGGTCGGTCATGCAAACGAGACTGGTACTCAGAAGGATCCGAGCTTACGTGGTCGATTGATCAAGCACGTAGACGTCAATAAGCAAAGAGCATGGTCTTAAATTGCAAAGGGAGAAGAGAAGGGCGGACACTCGCGTGAGAAATATGAAGAACGAAGGTCCCTATTTATACTAATCACACAGAGGAATTAGGGTTACGGTAAAACTTTGGAAACAAATCTCGAAAAGATCTTAAAATACGCAGAAAAGAGCTAGGGAAGAGGCGCAGTAACCACTGCGGCCCTTGGAAGAGGCGCAGCAGGTGCTGCGTCCTTTCCCCAGAAGTTTCCTTCTGCGGAAGAAAGATTTTCCGCGTTTCTGTTTTGGAATTGCGGTAGATCTGAACTTCCTTATTGTTCAAAATATGATTTCGGGATATATTTTGCCAAAAGATGAAAAGATTTAAAATTATGGAATTTAAATATCCGGAATATTCTAGAACATTCCGACTCGGCATTTTAAACGGTTTATTAGAAAATGAAGACGGTTTTTGACCCGGACTCCAAATGAACTCTAATTACTGTCAAAACGACCGTAATGGCGCGTAGATGACGATCAAGGGGTAGACACAAGTTTTTGAGCTATCACTTGACGATAAACTTACGAAATGTCATAAATCGTTCCGTATACCAAACATGCAGCCCAATCATCACCGGGTGGTTGGCGGGAGGTGCAGAAATGAGGTATCTACAGAGCCCCCACTTTAACTGAGGCTTGGACAAGGCGAAAGTTAAAGTATAGCCATCAAATCAATCGAATATTACAACCTAACGACTATGGCGACGCGAGGCGGCTCAAGGGGTCTGAGCCAAGGACCTGTCGTCGGGAACATTTTAGAGTCTGTCGACTATCGGGGAGGGTCGTTTAAAGTCCATTAGACTACGTAAGGAAGCTCGCCAGCCATAAGAAGAGACCATACTTGAGACTTCTTTCACGATATGCTTCCGGAGGTGCGTAGGAGCTAAGGTTAAGCGTAGGAGCTAAGGCTAGGACCTAAAAGATATGTAAAGATTATGCTAGGGGTGTGGGACCCTAAAGGAAAACATCGGCGAGAAGGCAACCTAAGGGTAACCAGGGTTTTGGGCGTATGAACCCCGAAAAAAGGTGATTTCGAAGGAGTGCGATCCTATCGGTGAAGGCTAGGTGTGGGAACATGGGTAGTTTGGGAATCTACAAGAGAGTTGGCATGAGAACATGTGGAAGGAACAAAGTATAATATAATATTGAAGGCAGCAGAACGTCGGTAGAAACTGCTGGGGGAATGTGCTTGCGTCGGTCTCAAGCGAACTCCAAATCTCGAGAAGTACAATCGACTGTCATGAACTCTCGCTGGGAAAATAATTGAGGTGTTTTGAAACACCGTCGGAGAAAACCAGCTCGTTGCTGCAAGCGAAGTCTTGATAAAGTACTACGACAATTCACAGTCTGCTCGAAGATACGGGTCTGGACAAAGGATAAATATCAAACGGACCAAATATACGATATCTGGTGTTGGAGAAGAGGCGCACCAAAGATGGGCCCACGAATAACGAACTTGTAACGAATTTTTTTGAAAATCGAATTGGAGGGAAGTTGAGGAAAAGGCGCAGCAAGAGCTGTGACTCTTGGAAGAGGCACAACACCTGCTGCGTCCTTTCCTGGGTTCGTCCCTGTCTGAGTAAAAACTCGACAGAACCCGTGTTTATTCATTATAACAAAACACAATTTTTTCTTAAACTCTCTCAAATTCCAACGATATTACGCCAAAACTTGATCAAAATCTTGCATTTATCGTGACTAATCGAGGTATGTGTCTCATTCTTGCTTAAACATCCGTATTTGGCTTAATTTGGATCGAAAAAATTAGGGTTTTCAAACCTAAATAATTCGAAAATTTGGGGCTTTTCCCCCAAATGGATTTGCCTTGTGAAATTGATATTAGAAATGGATAATTGGTAGTGTTAGGAACATAACCATGTGTTCTTTTTGAATTTTCAATGAGTATTGAGCATTTGAGTAGAATTGAGACGGTTTCTCAGTTGTTTCGTAAATTGCTTCGAAAATGGATTTAGGATTGCCCATTTGTGACAAAATTTGGTATTTGGGATCCCTGTGCGATGGGTAAACTTCATACCATCTCGGATTTTTGATTTATGACGGATTTTTCAGGACACTTTTCTAGGGTATAATCGTCGTTATAGCGAAATGCTGCCGAAATTTCGACTCAAACCCATTACTAGGCTCGAACTTAGACTTGACTTGGCCCATTTTAACACATGAGCAGCCGGGTTTCGAAAGAAATGGCCAAGGATGGCGGGAAAAGGCCATATTCGGAGCTTGAAAGGCTTGAAAACACCTTGACCGAGGCTCGCCGTCATTTGACGCGGCCCAATTTGCTCTAATTTTGCAGGTGACATGGCTTCTACGTCGGGAAGAGCTCCCATGGACGTGGACACTGACTTTGACCCTTCTCTTGCTTTTTAGGAGGTGCTCAAGGAGGTCTTTGCTGAGGAGGCTGCTCTGGAGGAGGTCGCGAGGCAGGCCAACGTCGGACGAGGTGGTCGCCAGCTAGCGAGGGCACCTGGGTGGGCTGAGAAATGGGATGGTCGAAATCTCATTTGGGTAGCGGAGAGTCACCTGTCTTACAGGACGGTGAAGAGTATGGTAAGTCTCGAATTCTCTCATCATCTTCCTTTATTCATTTGCCGTTCCATGTCTCTTTCACTTTGAGCTAAAGATAGCTTTGCGTCGAAGCGACACAGGAGGCTGGGAACATGAGGTCTTTTTCTGGATACACGACGATGATGGAGGCCTACGGGAGACTGTCGGAGGAGGAGCAGGCCATCATCGAGCTAGGAGCTTTCAGAGCCTTGATGGGAGCGTGGAGGGAGATCAAGGAAAGGAAGCTTCGGTCTAAACTTTGCCTGATTCAAGCCTTCTTGATCGGTACTGGGACACAACCTCGACCTTTTACATGCCTTTTGGTGAGGACGGGGTCACGTTGGAGGACTATGGTATGATTGCTGGTCTGCCGTGTGGAGAGGAGGCTATGGTGTGGCCGTCGACGACCATAAGGGTGGACTCGGCCGAGGCCAGGAGGTTGATTGGTTGGAACATGGCGGCGAGCGTTGCTGCGGTTCCCGGGTTAGTGCCGAGCACTTACGTCAGGGATTACTTTGCGGATAAGATCCCGATGTTGGTGATGATGGATGGGAACAAGGTGGCTCCTCCTCCTTGTACTGCGGAGCAGAGGGCTCGTCTGTGGCTCTGGTGGTTCTTGTCTTCACTCTACCTTGGAGACTAGGAGGAGAGGCTGTCGACGAAGTTTTTTCCCTTCCTTTCTCACCTGAGTGACGTAGGTCGTTGGGACTTGGTCACTCCTGGCTTTGTGGTCCTCATGCGCTACATGAGGGCCATGGCTCGTCTCGAGCTACTGGAGAAGGGGACTTCCCCTGCTACTGTCGATTCTGGACTGCTGTTGGAGGTATGAACCTTTATTTCGTATCATGAAAATCATTGCTTCTTCTTTTAATCAAATCGTGAAAGATCATCATCGATTGTGTTGCTTTGTAGGCGTGGGTGTACTCCTACTTTCCGGGCTTCGCGTCCAAGAGGACGGAGCCGGAGCCGAGGGCTTACCCAGTTGTGAGGGACTGGGTGATGTGTCATAGGAAGATCCAGCGCTCTTCTTACGATGTCTATCGACGGAGCGTGAACGCCCTGAAGCTGAGTGTCGTAAGTATTTTTTATCACTTTTCCTTCATTATTTATTCATTACTTCTCAGAAGCGATCATAAGAATGACCACTTGTTTGCTTGTCTTAGTGGGTGCCCAGGCCTTGGGTGGACTACCCTGATGCCCCTCCTTTCGTGGCTGAGCTCCTTCGACCTAGGAGCTCTTGTCGGTTGCTGCTGAGGACGTCTATGTGTCCAATATCGTATCTGGGCGAGCGCTTGACTCGTCAGTGCTCTCGTGATGCCTTCACGGTTCCCATCGATCCTCCTCAGACGATGTTTAGGGAGCCTTATGACACTGAGAGGGAGGCCGACATGGCAGACGTTGGTGGCGACGCTCTTCTCCTCCCTAGTAAGGAGGACTCTCTGTTCATTCGCCAGAGGCTGGCATACTGGCCGGTCGTGGTAAGTGTTTCATTTTCCCTTTTCGAATTGACTTGACAAAATGATGAACGATCATCCAATAGAGACTTCTTTTGAATTTTGCAAGAGGTTGAGGAGGCGGGCGTCGAGCCCCCAGCGTTCCCCGAGACTCTTGAGTACACAGACGCGGCGGGGATGACGACGATCTCTGAGCTCCGCGACTTCGGCGAGGAGGTGACAGATGCTGGCCTGGAGGAGTGGCAGCACTTGGTTAGGAGGGTAAGCCTCGGATTCAGTTTGCTTTTGTTATCGTATAAGAATACATTTGTCAATTTCATTGAAAATCTTAGGTTTATTGAAATGCAGGTGGCGCCATCTCGATATGTGGCACTGTGGAGGGTGGCCAACCGGCTGCGGGCTACAGCCATCGAGGCGCTTGCTGGTGGCCGAGGACGATAGGTATGAACCACTCATTTACTTTACTTCGAATTCTGTTGTAAATTCTCACATTTTGTTTGAAGCGATTGAAATGAGGCATTTCTTTGTCATTTATAGAGGGAGCGCGACCTGGAGCGTGAGCTGGCATAGTCCCAGGAGGACACGGCTCACCTGTATAGGGAGCTGGAGGTCAGGGACGCCGAGATTGCTGCTCTCGAGGCGAGGGTCACCGAGCGTGGGGGCGACCAGGAGTAATTGTCTTTGTTTTTGTTGTCGTTGGCTGTACTGCATATATTTTGTACATTTAGGACTTCATTTTGGACTTTTGGAATTGTTTTGGGCAAGAGCCTCCAGTTTGATGTACATATAGCATTTTGATTGTGTATATGATGGCCTCACTGCCTTTGCTGCTGGGTTGTATGTTTGTTCCTACAGGTTAGCTTAGAACAGGTTTGGTAGATGACGGTTTATGCCGTCATGCTGCCGAAATTTACATAGAATTTGCACACAAGGCACATAATATATACATGGCTTAAATTAGCGCGAAACGAGTAAAAGACCTAAAAAATGCAAAAATTTGCCCAGAAATGACTAAAATGCCAAAAAATGACCGGGCGGTAGGGAGGGCTACCCCCTAAAAAAACGTAAAAAGAAATGTATAAGTTTGAAATGAAATGTGAAACGGAGAGTGAAATGATTCCCCCAAAAAAGAAAATAAAATGAAATGGGTAAGTGTGCTTATTTGGCGAAAATGTCGATTTCGTCTCGAAAAGCGTGCCCGGAAAATAGGGAATCATAAAACATGGTTGATACTGTCGTTTCGTACCAAAAATAAAATACCTAGGTTACTGCTAACAGAAGTCAGCGGCAAGTAGGGTCGATCTCCACAGGGAGGCGGTGTACTATCTATTTGTCTATTTATCTGTCTAATGTCACGATGGGGGTTGAATTGATTTTAACTAAACTACTAAGGCTGAAGGCAAGAGAAAAAGGATAAAGGGAATTAACAATAAGAGAAAGGAAGTATGCTAGGAGTCGGTCCACCGTGGCAGCTATCAGATCTTATACTATCGGGAATACTGAGGTGATTAAACTATTGATAAGAAGAGCTATGGTCGTCACCTTTCGGTCCTTAAACCGCCCTAGAGCGTAAACAGCTTAACTTTCGCCCTCACTGCAATACCCTATTGTAATTAAGCAAGCCTTCCCTTCCAATCTTTCGATCTAGGTCGGGGTTAACTAGATTTATGGTCTCCTGCATGCATTCATTCGACCGGATAACAATTAAATTGCCTAATACAATTCCTATCGCAAGTCTAACCTATTCAAGTCAGTTAAAACATCGCTACCACGGCTTCCCTAATCCTAACATACCAGGGGGATTTAGCTAGACATGGAGTAAATAAGAACAATAAATAAAGAGGGAGAGGGAATAATAAACATTAAATAAAAAGAGAGAAAGGAGAGAAGAAATTACTGAAATTAAGGATCCGAAAAATAAGAACAGAGTAACAGTAACAAGCAACGTAGCAGAAGTGTGAGAGTAACAGAAGGAAAGTAATTAGAGAGAGAGAGAGCTAATTATGTCGTCCTAACTCCTATTTATAAGAAAATAGGAGTATAATTAAACCTAATGACGGAATTAGAGCAAAAAGCCCAACCCGTCAACAATATCCACTCCATCGAGTAACTAAATCACTCGATCGAGCAAAAGCATAAAAGGAACTGGTCGATCGAAAGGAAAAATAGTCGATCGAGTACTTATTCATCCTAAAACCACTCGATCGAGAAGTAGTGGCTCTCGATCGAGCAAATGGGCTCTCGATTGAATAGAAATAGTTCTCGATCGAGCACTTCTCAGCGCGTAATTCCTGCTTCGCGCACTGAACTTCAAACGGCTGCCATTTCTTCGTTACTTAGGCAAATAGGGCGTGGTTGGTGGCGTTGGAAAGCTAAGAGGATAAGCTTTCACCTCCAACTGGAATCACCATAATAACTGTTGTAGAACTAGAGATATGGCTCTTACAAGCAGGAACTAGCAAATTGAAGCACTCTCTTGGCTCGCCTAACTTCCTTACTCC
Source organism: Silene latifolia (assembly GCF_048544455.1). Taxonomy (NCBI): domain Eukaryota; kingdom Viridiplantae; phylum Streptophyta; class Magnoliopsida; order Caryophyllales; family Caryophyllaceae; genus Silene; species Silene latifolia. Next base: position 159,421,908 of record NC_133536.1, on the reverse strand, counting down.
AATGCGCATCTCAAAATAGCTTCATTCCCGCTCCAAATTCACTCTTCCTCCAAATGCATGCTAAAAGGATGGTAAAAGGCTTGATTTCACTACTTTTGGGTTCATTCCTGCAAATAAGACAAAACAAACCAAAGTAGCATATTCGGGGCATTTGGTAGCATAAAACCACGATAAAAGCATAAAGATACGCGCATAAAATAGGCTAAAAAGACTATATAAAATGCACGTATCAAATCTCCCCAAACCAAACCTTTACTCGTCCCCGAGTAAACTAAAATGCAACTAAAGGAACGGAAAAAGATAACTCAGAGCTAGCTACAAATGCCCACTTAAGCCAATTTAATGCAAGCAAACTAACACTTATAGCAGACAGTCAAATGCAAACGAGTTATAGGATGTTTATAATAAAACTGAACCGTCGACCTTGCAAGACCTTTAATAATGGACTCTCAAGGGTCACTCTTTCTCTCATGAAGCAAAGGGTGAACATATATATGTAAGAGAGAAAGAAAAATAGTCGCTCACCTAAACTACGACCTACATAAACATGCATGCAACTAATATGATAGACAATTCTAGCTACCGTACATACATTCCAACCAACAAGGTCCTGTCACAGCCGAGGGCTTACAAAAATATGGTAAAGTGAGGCAATGGGTAAGAAAAGGCAAAACATTTATGAGAATGTGGAGGTATAGGTGATCAAGCTAGTACCTAAACAAAACCATATATCAACATCCATTCTTACGCAATTATAGAATAAGCACAATGCCCTTCATTTGGCATAAAACTCACCAAACCAAACTGAACATACTCCTCATATGATGTAAGATAGAACATAGGAGCAGAAACCGTCTCATCAAACATTTTTTTTCTTTTTCTTTTTCATTCTTTTTTTTCACACATCTTTTCGAATTCTTTTTCAATTTTTTTTCTTTTTCACGTCCTTTTTTTCATCAACCTCCTTTTCTTCATAAATTACCAACTCCAATTCAACAGAATATGCGCCAAAATTTGATGCAATAGACAAAATACCGCAAAAACAATCTAAACTAGCTTGACAAGGCAGGCTATATTTGGAATGTAGCTAAAGGTCAACAGGCAAATTTGGCTAATGTGGAGTTTATGGGTAAAAATGAAAGAAAGGGAATTTGTAAGCACCTCCCTGCATGTGACACCAACCACTAACCCGAATGTACGACGGCAAAAAGCAATCGAATTTCATATACGTGCAAATTGATGATACATGTTATGCAAGGAGTAACTACTCACAATCCTACATGAAACTGGTCACAAATGACACCAGTTTATATGGCTCTAAATCTTAGAAATTATAAGTAGGTTGCCAAAATTTCAGGTCAAGTCTATTCGTTCAGCTAAATTTAACATTAACTCGTAGATTATGCAAAAAGACAAAGCTAAAAGATAACAGTTTAATGCAAGGCTTAAGAAAAAAGACAGTTGCAGTGCAATTTCATCATGGAAATCTACCGTTCCGACTCAACCTATATGCTAAGTAAACGTGAGATTTTTTGAATTTTTAACAATTTTTCAATTTTTATGGAGTTTTTTTGAATTTTTATGAAATAAATAACAATGCAAACAGAAAATTAAATGTGATAACTGAAATGCAAATAAAAACAATATGCAGACACAGATATGGATGCATAACCTCCCCAAACCAAACTGTACAATGCCCCCAGTGGCGGATCTATAGGGGGTGATGGGGGTGAACCCTCACCCCCATTAATTTATAAAAAAAAAATTAAAATAGTTTAGGGGAAAAAATTGCAAACCTACAAATAAATATTTGAAGCGCCCATAACAAGCATAATACGTCATGTGGTTCAGTGGTAAGAAATATGCTCTATGTCATTGAAGGTCTCGTGTTCGATTCTTACTTAATATACAATTTGGTTAAATTTTTTTATTTAAAATTGTCAGCAAAATGTAGTTTGGAAGAATCGAACCTGGGCATTGTTGCTAATTGAATGAATAACCAACCACTATGCCACTTATTTAATGTTACATAGATGAAAATGAATTTGTACTTGTATTAGAATTCCTTAAGAAATGAGAAAAAAGTTTTTATATAAGAATTCTCTATAATTACGGAGTATATATACTAACACAAATTCTAGAATATATAAGACGAGATGATCATTTTCTATTAAATTTGACTAATTTATTAGTATCGATGAAAGAGTAATTTTTATACAAATAAACCGTCTTACGACGTGAGAGCGTCCCAAATTATAATTACTTATGTACTAAAGCCTCTCGGGTTGAAGGTCTGATAAATCGGAATTTTTAATTTCTTTATATTATGTTGAGTGATTGTGTACTTGTTTGTGTGTATTCTTTAGTAGTACTCATTCTGTCTTGGTGAATAGTTTACACTTGCTTTATTTTGTAAGGTGAAATTAAAGTAAAGGCAAACTATTAACTTAGACAGAGGGAGTAAGTCAGTATAATGGTCATATCAACGTTGAATGTAATGGTGTACTACATAGTTTTCAACGTGAGAGAACTTGTCGTATTTTATTGCCCCTACGCCCTTAGCGTAAATTGTATTGAGAGTTATTCGAGTAATGATATTTTGCTATTACTCTTTTTGGTGTAAATATTATTAAACACCCCCATTCTAGAAATCCTAGATTCGCCACTGAATGCCCCCATTGTACCAAAACATGGAAAGGAAATGCAAACTGGAAGGAGAAAGAGAGTAAATGCGGAAAGACTCACAAAATAGCGCGAATAAGGGGACCTCCCCAAACCGACCATGAAATGGGAGGTTGCTAAGGGCCCGGAAAACCGTCTCAGGAAGCTAATCCAAGTCAATAGCACTCGATCAAGAGGAATAGTAGCTGATCGAGTGAACTGGGCATTCAAAAACTGCTCGATCGAAAAGTAACTAGGTCGATCGAGTGGTTCTCCTTTTGCAGGTGGTCGATCGAGTAGAGGAAATGCTCGATCGAATGGATCCATCAGCTAAGGTGCTCGATCGAGTAGAGAAACTACTCGATCGAGTGATCTTCAGCGTGTTCCTGCAAAACGCAATGAAAAACAGCCCGCAAACTAACAAGACAAGCATACTGAGATAGTTTTATGGTATAAAAACCATTTATTACAACTGAAATTAAATAAAAAGCAAAATAAAATCTCGGGTTGCCTCCGGGTAGCGCTAGCTTGATCAGTCCCAGCTCGACCTTCTTTTTCTTCGAGCCTCGTAATCAAATACAATCAAAAACACTCAAAGCGCGCGACAACTTTGTCAAACATTGCTGCGCATGTGCTACACAACAGCATAAGTAGCACCAAAGTGGAATAGCAAAATAGGAAATAAAAATGTGTAAACATTTAAGTCTAACAAATTTCCTATGGGCGCTCCTAAATTTATCCACAAAATATAGGAGCGACAGAGCAATTGTCGATAATTTAGGACTCCAATTCAGATTAACAATTTTAAAATGACAAGGATGGTGAGAAATTGCTAATTTATGCGTCCACATATGAGGGGGTATAGCTTTGAAAAAGGAAGCATGAATAAGACGAGGCAATTTACAAATAATAATGAAATTACCGTTTACTACCTCAGGTTGATCACTCTTAATGACGGAATCATAGATAAAAGAATTCATTACCTCTTCCGTGCTAGGAGTAATCACCGACTAAATTGTCCTTTTGTCACCCTCGGTGGAATCCGTCCAGTAAATCTCGGCCTCCAGCGCATCTAACTCGGCTTTGAATAAGGGGGATTCACCATAACCGTTATCATCGTCAAAATCGTCATCAAAATCAAGCCCAAATGACGAACCAAAGCTCCCAATGGCCAGACTACTCGATCGAGTAGAATCTTCATTCGATCGAGCAGTTTCCTTCTGATTTCCACTCGATCGAGTAGAATGTTCACTCGATCGAGCACTTTCTCCTGGAAAATCACTCGATCGACCGATATTAATCACTCGATCGAGTGATTCCTCCTGTACAGCGCTGAAATCCTCGTGTGGGGCAGTGAAATATGATAGAAACTCGTCATCCGAGTCATAGAGATCATCCTCAGCATTGGGTAACACGGTTTTCTCAGGGGAGAAACCGCTCTCAGCAAGGTATACTTCTTCCTCTTGCATCTCAGCTGCTATCTGAGCAACTACAGACTCGAGCTCATGGAATCGAGCGTCCATATTTTTATTACTCTCTTGCATTTGTGATACAAGCGTCACCATTGAATATGTCAGCTCCGCGATCTCTTCTTCTTCCATCTCAGCTGCTAGCTGAGCAACCACAGACTCGAGCTTATCAACTCGCGAGACGTATTCTTGCGCTTGGAATGCAAGTGTCTCCATCAAGGATTTCAGCTCCGCAATGTCTTCTTCTTGTATATCAGGGGGATCTTGTTGCGGCGGCCATTGATAGGATGGATGTGGCGGCACAACTACTTTGCATTGTGCTCGGAGAACCACATCTCCGTAGCGAGATCACCGGTGTTCCATATAATGGGACATCGGTGATGGGTCAAAGGTACTCAAGCCTTCCCTTTGACGGTCTTTCACCTAGAACTGTCTAGGTAGTACCTGTAAGGCCTATCAAAACAACACTCAAGGAAAAAGATTAAAACGGCCTCAAGGGGAAAATCCCCTGAGGCTAAAAACAGATAAAATTAAACAAATAAATAAATAGATTGCCTCCCCGGCAACGGCGCCAAAATTTGATACTGTCGTTTCGTACCAAAAATAAAATACCTAGGTTACTGCTAACAGAAGTCAGCGGCAAGTAGGGTCGATCTCCACAGGGAGGCGGTGTACTATCTATTTGTCTATTTATCTGTCTAATGTCACGATGGGGGTTGAATTGATTTTAACTAAACTACTAAGGCTGAAGGCAAGAGAAAAAGGATAAAGGGAATTAACAATAAGAGAAAGGAAGTATGCTAGGAGTCGGTCCACCGTGGCGCTATCGAGATCTTATACTATCGGGAATACCGAGGTGATTAAACTATTGATAAGAAGAGCTATGGTCGTCACCTTTCGGTCCTTAAACCGCCCTAGAGCGTAAACGGCTTAACTTTCGCCCTCACTGCAATACCCTATTGTAACTAAGCAAGCCTTCCTTTCCAATCTTTCGATCTAGGTCGGGGTTAACTAGAATTTATGGTCTCCTGCATGCATTCATTCGACCGGATAACAATTAAATTGCCTAATACAATTCCTATCGCAAGTCTAACCTATTCAAGTCAGTTAAAACATCGCTACCACGGCTTCCCTAATCCTAACATACCAGGGGGATTTAGCTAGACATGGAGTAAATAAGAACAATAAATAAAGAGGGAGAGGGAATAATAAACATTAAATAAAAAGAGAGAAAGGAGAGAAGAAATTACTGAAATTAAGGATCCGAAAAATAAGAACAGAGTAACAGTAACAAGCAACGTAGCAGAAGTGTGAGAGTAACAGAAGGAAAGTAATTAGAGAGAGAGAGAGCTAATTATGTCGTCCTAACTCCTATTTATAAGAAAATAGGAGTATAATTAAACCTAATGACGGAATTAGAGCAAAAAGCCCAACCCGTCAACAATATCCACTCGATCGAGTAACTAAATCACTCGATCGAGCAAAAGCATAAAAGGAACTGGTCGATCGAAAGGAAAAATAGTCGATCGAGTACTTATTTATCCTAAAACCACTCGATCGAGAAGAAGTGGCTCTCGATCGAGCAAATGGGCTCTCGATTGAATAGAAATAGTTCTCGATCGAGCACTTCTCAGCGCGTAATTCCTGCTTCGCGCACTGAACTTCAAACGGCTGCCATTTCTTCGTTACTTAGGCAAATAGGGCGTGGTTGGTGGCGTTGGAAAGCTAAGAGGATAAGCTTTCACCTCCAACTGGAATCACCATAATAACTGTTGTAGAACTCGAGATATGGCTCTTACAAGCAGGAACTAGCAAATTGAAGCACTCTCTTGGCTCGCCTAACTTCCTTACTCCAATGCGCATCTCAAAATAGCTTCATTCCCGCTCCAAATTCACTCTTCCTCCAAATGCATGCTAAAAGGATGGTAAAAGGCTTGATTTCACTACTTTTGGGTTCATTCCTGCAAATAAGACAAAACAAACCAAAGTAGCATATTCGGGGCATTTCGTAGCATAAAACCACGATAAAAGCATAAAGATACGCGCATAAAATAGGCTAAAAAGACTATATAAAATGCACGTATCAATGGTAATTTGGCCGAATTACCAAAATAATAACCTATAGCAATAGGAAATTATAGGCAAAATAAATTAGGAAAGATCCAAACCTGAAAATCACGGAAATCAGCCTGGGGAAGAGGCGCAGCACGAGCTGCGATCCTTCGAAGAGACGCAGCAGGTGTTGCGCCATTTCCCTAGTTGGTCAGTTCTGACGAAATTTAGGAAACAACTTTTAGTATAAATATAGACGTCGAGGGAGCTCTTATTCATATAATTCCTCCATCCTTCTTCCGTCTATTATATAAAACTCTCCTATTTACATAGAAAAATTTACAAATCATGGATGCCTTGGAAAACCGTCTCAATGAGTGGACAAATGAATTTACAAACGTTGATAAGCATGATATGGGTGCCTTCAATTTGGGGTCAATTTTGAGTCTCAAATTGGTGAAGGTTGTGAAACCTTTCTTGGATGCTTGTCTCGAATATTGGGATCCTAATTTTCACGTGTTTGCCTTCCGCGGAGGTGACATCTGTCCTTTTCCTGTGGAAATTGCTGCAATCGAAGGATGGGATCCAGAAAATATGTCTGCCATACCCTCTAGCTCTCAAGGGTACAAAAGCAAATTTAGAGATTTTCTTGGACTGACTAAAGCTGAGGTTGACTGTCTTGTGACCTCAAAAGAAGTCCGTATGCTTGACTTTGTTGATCGATTTATAAACAGGGAAGACCCTTCTATCTCTTATGCTGGGAGGCGTAGGGCATTCGGTTTTTGCCTATTGCATGGTTATGTCCTCCGTGGGCATGTTGATAAGGAAATGAGAGGGAATCCTCGTTACTTGAGCTTGGTTGAACAGATGGAGCTGCGCAGGAGCCCAGCGTGTCTGTGCCTAGGAGAGATCATTTTGGGGCTGGATAATAGGAAATCCAACCGCGAGATTCCTTATTTGGGAAGTCCTATCATTTTGCAGGTGAGAACCTTCACGTACAATACCAATCGTTTTTTTTTTCGATTTTTTTTTTTCGATTGAACATTAATTCCCGTCTTCTTCGTAGGTTTGGCTCATGGAGCGTCTGCGGTTGATCGGGCCCCCAGTTAATGTGCCAGGATATCATGCTCGGTCGGTTGCGATGAGAACCAGGCTCTATATGGTGGACTTCACCCGCGTTTGCAACTATTGGGAGAACAAGTTGAAGAATGAAGGTGGTCCTTTGATCAGATGGGTTGTGTCATGGTGGCATCTCAAGTCGGTCACTGAAGTGTCATCCTTAGATCCTACTCGGTCAGTTCGCATTCCTGGCTTGGAAATCATGATATGCATCTTCCCGGAGAGATTGATGAGGCAGGTGGGCCTTAAACAGAAAATTCCTAAGCTTGATACCGTTCCTCAGACTGCATTGGCAGATACTACCGAGAGTCGTGGAGCGTGGGCTCTCAAGTGGGCTTAGAGAAACATGTGGTTCATACATTCTTCTGTTGGTTCATTATGGGTATCAGATTCATACTTGCAATGGAGGAAGGCTACTACTCCCGAGGAGCGCGAGAAATTGAGGAAGCGCGAGCCCGTTGACTACAAGATTCGTGAGGTATCAAAGGAGAACCATAAGTATTTGACTGGGGGGAGAGGCCGGATTCCGAGTCGTTCACCCGTCGAAGAAACCGAAGACCGCTCCTGCCGCAGAAATGGTGGTTGATCGAAATGGTAAGGCTAGACCTCGAGAGAGACCTTTTATGATCAGGTCCGAAATAGCGCAGGAGCGCCCGGCTCGTGGTCGAGACAAGAAGTACGATAAAAATGGCAAAGGTAAAGGAAAGATGGAAGAGTAGCCTAAGTCGTAGTATTATTTATTATTATTATTATTTGTAATAAATGGTGGGGTTTTTAGAATCCTAGCCTATTTGTTTTTTGGCATTTTTATATTATGTGGCGCACTATTATTATATATGGAAGAAATTAATAAAAGATTAATTAGTTATGAAACTATTGTGATTTCCTTTTATTATTCTTGTCGAATTTCAAATGCAAATGCAAATGTTCTTCTATTTACATTTAAAATAATGGGTTGTATCCTGTGAAGGATTGCCTAGGTATTCATTTAATAAAATTAAATTAAACCCTTGCACGTAGTTCGAGTAAATATAGAAGAATAATTGTTCTAAGCAAGAACTTGTAGTTAACTGGAAATTGAGCATGTGCTTTACTTACTCCTAAAATTCAATTTATTAGATGATATGAGGATGACGAGTTGTCAGAATGCATGAGCAAGGTGACATAAGTTTTATTTCAGCGGGCCAGGGGCCGTTTTTATTTCGTGTCGCATGAGCGGCACGTGGGTGTTACGCGTGGCGCGTGTTTGTCCTATGCTAGGTATAATATCGTTTCAGTTGGTCGAGGTTAGTTGGGTTAGAAAATTCATTCCCATCTAGGTCTATGATCCTAACCGCACCCCTCAGGAGTATGGACTTGACCAAGAATGGTCCGGCCCAGTTTGGTTTAAACTTTCCTCGTGGATCGACAGGTAGAAAAGCTCTAACTGATTTGAGGACAAGGTCACCTTCTTTGCTATTTCTAGGCTTAACCCTTTTGCTGAAGGCTCGTTTGATACATGCCTGATATGTTTGCACATTATACAATGCGCGCAATCTTCGTTCATCCAAGAGGATGAGTTCTTCGTACCTATCTTTCTTCCAATCGGCTTCTGGAATTTGACTTTCGAGTAGAATCCGTAAGGATGGGATCTCTAGTTCAACTGGTTGTACAACTTCCATGTCGTAGGTCAAATAGAAGGAGTATCCCCAGTGGGCGTCCTAATGGATGTGCGGTAACCCCATAAGGCGAATGGTATCTTACTGGGCCAATCGCGATAATTATCGATCATTTTCTTGAGGATTGTGACGACATTCTTATTGACTGCCTCCACCGCGCCATTAGTTTGTGGTCTGTATGGCGAGGAATGGTGATGTTTGATTTTGTACTAGGCTAGCAATTGTTCAGTCTCAGCCTGGAAATGTGATCCATTGTCATTGATGATTTCATGTGGGCAACCATATCGACAGATTATATTGGTTTGTATGAACTTTGCCACGTTTTTGGCTGTGAGACTAGTGTAAGATGTCGCTTCTACCCATTTGGTAAAATAGTCGATCGCCACCAAATTTAAATAGTGACCTCCTACTCTGGCTGGGTTGATCTTCCCGATGATGTGGATTCCCCAAGCAGAAAATGGCCAAGGAGATGTCATGGTGTAGAGTAGTGAAGGAGGGACATGTTGCACATTCTCGAAGATTTGGCAGTTAAGGCAATGTCTGACATACTTGATGCAATCGGATTCCATTGTGGTCCAGTAATATCCCAGATGCGTGATTTTCTTTGCCATCATTGGTCCACTCATGTGAGGGCCACATTCTCCATCATGAACTTCTTCCATCACTTTCTGTGCCTGTGAATGATTCGAGGCAACGTAAAACTACACCAAGAGGTGTTCTTTTGTACAATTCTCCTTGCAAGAGGATATATTGAGAAGCTAATAGGCGTATAGCACGTTGTCCTCTCTTATCCATATCTGGTGGATATGTACTATTGAGCTTGAAATTTAGAATGGCTTGAAACCAAGGCTCCCCTAGGTTTTCCTCTTCATCTGTAATTTGGTGTACATAGGCTAGTTCTGACCATCGTTCGATGCATAAAGGCATTTCTATCATGTCGTCTGGCATGTTAATCAGTGATGCAAGTTTTGCAAGAGCGTCTGCAATCTGATTTTCTTCTCGAGGTAGGTGTAGATAAGTCACTTGATCGAAGAATTTGGCAACTTGATCTATCCTAGCCTTATAGGGCGCTAGACTTTCACTTCGAATTTTCCAAGATCCCGTAATTTGGTTGATGATCAAGGATGAGTCTCAGTGAACTCGAAGATTCTTGATACCTAAACTTACTGCTGCTTGTAGCCTAGTGAGGCAAGCTTCATATTCTACTGCGTTATTTGTCACCTCGAAGTCGAGTTTGACAGAGAGTGGTGTATGCTCACCTTCAGGAGAAATGAGCAATACTCCTATTCCAAATCCTCTTAAGTTTGATGCTCCATCAAAATAAAGGTCCCAAGAGTCTACATTGGTTTGTAGCATATCCTCATCTGGAAATGACCATGTTTCTACTTCTTGGGTGTCTGTAACACCCCGTAATTTTGAAGACCTTTATTATATTTTAAAAGTAATATTTTAATCTATTTTAATTTAATATTAATTTATTTGAAATAAAATTGATTTGATAAAATATAATCTTATTTTATTTTGAAGAAATGTAATTATTTTTGATAGTTTAGAAATGTTTAAAAGTGATTTAAACTATATTTAAACCTTTTCCTTTGATAAAATAGATTTCGGATAAAAGTCGTAAAATTGGGATTTTCCCATTTCTTACGGTCGTTGGGTAAACGAGTTTGGATATTGGGCATATGAGTACTTAATCTTTTAGTAAAATCGTGTTTAAGAACTTTACTATTCTCGGAAATCGCGTTCGACGAATATTTCTAATTACCGTCGAAGTAACCCCCAAAACGTAAACAAATGATCCATCTCCCCATGCCTTTTGGCTGGCCACCTACCCTCCATTGTCCCCTCTTTCAATTCTCATTTCCTCCATAATTCACTCTCTCTCTTCCTTTCATCAAACACCAAATTCATCTCAAAAATCCTCCTTACAATCCCTAAATCTACCATAAATCCTTCATTTCTCCACCAAATCTCATAAAAATTATATATTTGAAATCCTCTCTTCAATCCTCATCTACTAGTAAGCTTTATTTTCATTTCCTCCAATTTTTGTTTAAGACACTTTTTTTAGGGTTTTCGAATTTAATCCTAATAATTGTGTTTTGTTGTTCTTATAGGTGAAGAATTTGAAGATGAGTTAGGAGACTCATATATTGTAGAAGATGATGAGTAATTTCGGTTTCTAGGGCTCTTTCTCAAGTGTTATTGTTCTTTTTTTCTAGCTTAAGGTAACTATTCCGAGTCACTCGACGAATTAATGTCACATTAGTAGTTGTATTTGTTGTTTGTTGTTGTTTGTTGTCGTTTGTTGTTGTTTGTTGTTGTTTGTTGTTGTTTGAGACGATCTTGTTGATAAATGAATGAATGGAGTAAGATGAGTATGCTTATGTTTAATTTATGTTACCCATTTGTATATTATTGTTTGGAACAAATTTGGAGGAGGAATTATGTGTTGGGACAAGTCCGTGTTTTGGCTGGAATGCGTCAGTACCGGACCGAGACGGTTTCCAATGTTTCCAAAAATATGACAGATTGAACGGAATCGAAAAATTAGGTGGTTTAGCCACTTGAATCACTCAATTCGGAGTCCGTATGAGTAAATGGCGTCGTTTTATCGATTAAAATTTATAGAAAAGTTTACCCCTGTGTGAGACGGTTATTTATGCTATTTTATTATGCGAGATTTTGTGGAATTAGTTATTTTGTAAGTTGGAATATATTTTCTTATGTTGATAGTCTTTCACATGATAGAAATTGGAAATGGCATGAGAATGATATTGTGATGAATTTTGTGATTTGGGCCAAAGTAGGCCAAGACTCTGAGCTGGGCCAAATTGACCGAACGAGTTTGGTCAAACTAGGTTTAAACCGGTTAGCCTTGATTTGACCGATGACCCGTCGCGGGACTCGGGTCGAGGGTTTGTCTTTGAGGTGAGATTGGTTGTTATTGGATGTTTTATGTTGATGCCTTGATATTTTTGATTATCATTTCACATGTTGGTTGTTGGATGCTTTGGATGCCTTATGCTTGAGTCTTGTTGCCTCTTTGCCATTTTAGCTTGTTCTCATGGATTATGGTATTGTTGGTTAGCTGGAATTTGGATTATTATTGATATTAGAGATATTGTTGGATTGTCAGCTGAATATGCTCTTGCGTAGCCTTTCATATGCTAGGGTGTGTATGATCATTTTTGTGTGCAAGTTTGGACTCTTTGCCCCTCTTATGGTTAAGTGGGTGTCCTACTTGTCTTGTGTGGTGTTGGTATCTTAGACCATCGTCATAGATAGGCCATTATAGTCTTTGACGAGTGTATGTTCACAGCTTAATAGCCTTTGTGTCTTAGCTTGGTGGGTTTATATCCAAGTTAGGGCATGACCTCCTGACGTACTCGTAGAAGTATGTGGTCAGCTTAAGTACTAGCCAACCCTTTGGTGGACTCCTTAGGGGTACTCATGTGTTGTTATCATAGGTCTTGGATGCGGTAGTGTTCCGCATGTCGCTAGGTCTGCGCAGGTTTGGGACTAGGGTGTTTACCTTACCTCGTGGTAGAGACTTGAGTGACAGAGTGACTATTGACTGTCCTAAGAACTTATGCCTGTCTCTAGATATATTGTCCTTTCTTGTTTGATGATTCTATGAATCATAGAAGGTGAGATGCAAGCCGGCTATGGTTGATAGAGTTTGGGTTCCTGGATGTTATGTGATACACATGATAGTGTAGTATGAGTCGGTCTAGTATTCACATGCTAGGACTATGTGTTGTTATATTGTTGTTCACATGATAAGCACGATTGTCTAGCATCTATATGCTAAGGCTATGTGTTATCCATACTCATATTCTTATGTTTACATGTTATATTAATTGTGACATTTCGTGGCTGGGAGAACTCGGAGTTACTCCCCACTGACTGTGGCTTTCGTATTTGTATAAAATGTGATTGATAGGTAGATGATGCATATATGGGGTACATGGACGAGCTAGCGAGCAAAGTAACCTTGGGACCTAGATTGGCTTTATTTTATTGTGACCCTTAAACACTTTTTATGTCATATACTTTTTAGGGACATATGTCTCCCTTTTTCATATTTGGGTTGTATAACTTTGTTTCGCGACTTTAGCGATGTTTTATTCATGAGATTTATTTTAGACCTTGCATGTTTGACACCTTCCCATTTGGATATTTTTATAACAGGTTTCGTTTTCGGTTTTAAAATTTACAGGTTTTTACCCAAATGAACCTTTTACAAACATATCCATGCACTTTTTATCTAGAATTATGTGTTTACTTTTCCGCAATAAATGAGGGTGTCACAGTGTCGCTGATGGGATTATCTGCGAAGAATTCGGCGACGACGTGCCCCTGTATAACCTTCAGAGGTATGTATTTGAGATCGAACTCTGAGAGCATTAAGGTCCATCTTGCCAAGCGTCCGTTGAGAACGGGTTTTTCGAAGACGTATTTGACAGGATCCATTTTGGAGTACACCTTGACGGAGTAGCTAAGCATGTAATGGCGTAGCTTCTTTGTTGCCCACACAAGAGCGAGGCATGTCTTTTCGAGAGGTGTGTACTTGCATTCGTAGTCCAAGAACTTCTTACTAAGGTAGTAGATAACTCTTTCTTCTTTTCCAACGGTTTGTGCTAGCATAGCCCCCATGGCTGTTTCGGTCATTGTGGGATATAAACCAAGAGGTTGATCTCTTTGAGGAGGCATAAGCACTGGTGGCTTGGCTAGAATCTCCTTAATTTTGTCAAACGCCTTTTGACAGTCATCGTCACATATGGTATGATCTGTTTTCTTTAGCTTTTTGAAGATGGGTTCACAGATCATGGTAAGTTTCGATATGAATCGACTTATATACTGCACCTTGCCTAAAAAACCCCTAACCTCCTTCTCCTTCTGAGGTTGTGGCATTTCGATTAGAGCTTTGATTTTGGAAGGGTCGATTTCTATTTCTCGTTGACTAACGACATATCCCAGAAGCTTGCCTGATGTTACCCCGAATGCGCATTTCTGAGGATTGAGCCTCATGTTGTACTTTCTTAGTCTTAAGAAGAATTTGCGAAGGTTGTCAATGTGCCCCTTCCTATCTTTGGACTTGACAATCATATCATCCACGTACACCTCTACTTGTTTATGCATCATGTCATGTAGAAGTGTGGTCGCAGTGCGTTGATACGTAGCTCTAGCATTGATTAACCCGAATGGCATAACAGTGTAGCAATAGGCGCCCCATTGAGTAACAAAGGCAGTCTTATGCATGTCTTCTATAGCCATCTTGATCTGATTATATCCTGCACATCCGTCCATGAAGGACAACAACGCGTGATCTGCTGTATTATCTACCAATATGTCGATATGTGGTAGAGGAAAATCGTCCTTGGGACTTGCTTTGTTTAAGTCTCTAAAATCAACACAAACTCGGATTCTCCTATCCTTTTTGGGTACGGGTACTATGTTGGCCATCCAGTCTGAATACTCGGAAACTTTGTTGAACTCGGCTTTGAATTGTTTATCGACTTCTTCTTTGATTTTAAGAGCCCATTTTGTCCTCATCCGATGAAACTTCTGCTTTACAGGTTTGAAACCTGGTTTGATTGGAATTCTGTGTTCTGCAATATCCATGTCGATCCCTGGCATATCTTTATAGGACCAAGCAAAAACGTCTTTGAACTCGTGTAGGAGGTCTATGAAACTATCCCTTTCGGTTTGGCTTAAGGTTGTCCTATCCTAAGTTCTTGGGATTCTAGTTCAGTTCCTACGTTGATGGGTTCAGTGTTCTCTATAACTGGTGCCCCTTCCCCCTCTTGTAATATTTCTTTAGCTATGTAGGGAGGTAGTTCGATTGAATCTGGGTATGGATCATCCTCATTATCATCGTAAATAGAATTGCATTCAGAATAACACAAAGAGTAAGCAGAATCTGATTTATTCATATTAAATTTTGAAAAGATTTGAAACAAAGAAACCATCTGTTCGGTAGTCAGTGGCGGTAAAGGGACAGCTGTTGGGACATTTCCCAAGCTACTGTTACTACTCGATACTATGCTAGGAGAAACAAGGGGATTGGGAGTGACGACAGGAGGAGACTCTCTAGAGACTTCTCTAGACTCCGACTCCGACTCCGACTTTGACTCGAATTCGTTATCTTCGAGTTCTTCTTTGAACATCTCTCCTTCTCCAGTGGTGAGTTTGAAGAGTCTTCCTTGGTTGTTTGTCCATTTGATCGACTATCTCCATCCTTTTTGCTGATTCGAACTGGTTTCGGTGATTAATGTTGCAGGGTTGAAATGGTCAACCTGAAGTATCATGGTAATGATCTCGTCCTGCGCAGCTCTGACAAATCGATCTTCCCCAAATAAAAGGCTAACAGCCTTTTCGTCTAAGCAAGGTGCTTGACGAGTCTTGACGGTAGGAACCGTTTCTGAAGGAATAAAGTAACAATCGTAAAAGATCTTGATTCCGGCTAGTTGCCTTCCTTCATAGTGCCAAGGTTCGGAAAACCCATGAATTATTCGTGACTACCTTCTCTAACAAAGTATTCATTTAGGGTAGGGAGGTAGGGTCACATTTGGATTCCCACGTTCTTGCGGTTCTGAAACTGTGTGAGCATCTCTAGAGCTTCTTCTTTCGTGGGTTTGTACCCAATCCTAATAATATTCTTTGAGAGTTTCCTTCTTTATAAGGTGCAAAGGTATTTCTTCGGACAGGATTCAGTGGCATTCCCGAGAAATATCTCTGAGACTTGAGTATGTGGTTGACCACTAAATTGGAATATAGATTGAAGTATAAGGGTGCCAGTTCACTTTCTACAAGGTTTATGCTATGGAAGCCCCCAAGCTTGTATACTGGATCTGTAACCACATGGTTGCTTGACATCTTTTTTATCACTGCCTTGATAGGTGACAAAGTGATCGTCACTACTTTGTCATCTAGTGGGATCTTTATTTTCTGGTGGAGGGTGGATGTTACTGCTTTGGAAGCGTGAATCCAAAGCCTTCCCAGAAGTATGTTGAATGACGCTTCGATATCCTCAATCGGCTATGTGGCTATGGTGAGGTTGACTAATCCTACTACTTTACGTCGTGTACCGTCATATGCGCGAACACCTTGGTTAGTAGGGGTCCAATCCGACTCCTTCATGCCCAACTTATATGCCGTTTTTAATGGTATGACATTGACTGTAGAGCCATCATCCACCAGAGTCATTGGCATATTCTTCTTTAAACAAATGACAGTAATGTATAGAGTCAAGTTGTGACTAGCGCCGAAAGGTGGTAAATCCTCATCTGAGAAATTAACTGGGTTACTTAGCTTAGTTGAATCTTGGAAGACCAAGTTGACTACGTCATCAGGTGTAGAGTTGTCTGCCACTTTTAACTTAGCCAAGGCTTGCAGCAAAGCTTGGCGATGAGGGAATGAACTTGCAACTAGTTGCTATACTGAAAGATCAGCCTTTATATTCTGTAGTTGCTTTAGCAAGTGGTCGGTAGATGTATCTTCGCCATCATTTGGTGTGACGACGTTGATATTAGTAATTAGGCCATTAGCTATGGGACAATTTTGAGAAATGTTTTGATATGGACGCCCTGAACAAGTAAGGAAGTCTATATCTTGGTCTTAACTATTTTTGACTATGTCCTCACTAATCTTGACTAGGTAGTGCTCAGTGAGGTATTCATCTTCATCGTCATCGGCCCATACTCCTTTGACGGTAGCAAACTCTCTCAACCTGATGATTTCAGCTTCTAAGTGGATTATTTGATCGATTAAGGCTATCAACCACGACTACCACTTCTTGCATTGTAGAATTTTCAGATAGATTAGTGGCGTACTCTCCTTAGGCATGGTGTTTGGATTGCGGAGGAATGCTACTATATCTTTCAGTTCTGAGACTTGTCTATTCACACTCTTCGGCCATGCAACAAAGTAATCTATGGTAGGAGAAATGGTGGAACAATTCCCCTCATCTTCTAATGCATGGATCTCATCTTCGATTGGAGAAATGAGATGTGAACAATCTAAGGTAGATTCTTCATTTGTAATCATCATAACTCCAAGAGGATTCTGAGTATTGTTTGGCTTACCTCCAGGAGGTATTGGTAGGCGACCGTCTGCGATCATATCTTGAAGAACATGCTTTAGCTTGTAACACTTCTCTGCATCGTGTCTCTTACCTCTATGATATTCACAGTATGAATTTTCATCCATGAACTTGGACTTCTTTTCTGGATCAGGTGTAGGCCCTATGGATTGGAGCTTACCTTGTTTCATCAATCTCTTCAAGGCATTGAAGTATGTGTCACCAATGTTTGTGAACTTCCTTTGGGGGTTATTCTTCTTTGATGATTCGAGAAGGTTAACCTCATCAGTCTTGATAGTAGAGCCATAAGAACGACTCGTTGAGCCTTGATATCCACGACCCATCGTTTGGACAAGAGTCCTTTACGGATGTCATCTTCAATTCTTGTCCCTAGCACAGTTAAATCCTTAAAGGTCTTAATGTTTTGATACCTCAAGTGATTTGCATAAATGGGTCTTAAGTTATCCACGAACTTTTTCACAAGGGTAGCTTCATCCGGACGTTCGACAAGTTGTGTGCTAGTCCTCCTCCACCTACTTAGGAAGTCGGTGAAGCCTTATTTCTCATTTTGGGTAAGAACCTCTAAAGTGCGCATATTGACTTGGATTTCAGCATTATCCACATATTGCTTAGCGAACTCGATTGCGGCGTTATCCCAGATGGCAATCTTCTTGTGCTCTAGAGAATAGAACCATTGCTTAGGAATGGTGTCGAGAGATAAAGGAAAGATCCTTAAGAACATCTCGGGTTTGATGCCTTTGATAGACATGTAGTCTTTGAAAGCACGAATGTGGTTCAAAGGGTTTTCATGTCCCTTGAACTTTGGGATATCAGTCATGTTGAAGTTGGTTGGTAATTTGGCGCTCACGGCCTCATACTTGCGATTGTTTTCCCTATAGATATCATCTCCTTTGAGGTACATTAGTTGCTCCTCCAAGTATTGGAGTCGCTTTTCAGCTTCAGTAAGACCTACTGGAGGATTGATTTCTGCTTGTCCAACATAGGTTGGAAGGTTATCATTCACAAATTCACTAGGAACTTCATCTTCTGTAGGATGTAGTCTAGTTTATACCGCAACAATTCGGCCCTCGATTGTATTGAAGCGATCATAAACTTGGTCTTGGCTTGTTTGGAGACGAGCGAGCGCAGCTAGGATTTGATCATTACCATTTTGGGGTTGACTGTTGGCGCTTGTGGTACTAGTTTCGGGAATCTTGGAAACTGGACAAGAGATCGAAGATGAATCAAAACACGATCGACCACTCTAGCACATTTACTCAAAGAAAAGACTCGAATTGTGGAGTAGGAGTGTGCCACTTGTGTCGAGTGAGGTTTGAAAATGACAAACTTTTGAAATGTTTGTCCTAATCAACTGTAGTGTAGTTGTAGGAGTGTTGACTCGAAGTGAGATTTTGAAATGGGTTTTGAGGCCCGAATTTTGACTCGATATTTGGACAGAGTTTCGACTCATTTTGCGCTAATTTGGGCCTTTTTTCGAAAATATTTACATTTTGAAAAGGTTTTTGATCTTACAAAATTCCGTCATGGTTTTGTTTAGAAAATGGTGATCACATATGATACAAGCATTAAAACAGGCATTATAACGGTATGCTGAGTGCATTTAAAGGGTTTTGGCTTAAAAGGGTGGGTTTCCATACCTAGCAATCAAACCCGAGTTTGTGGAGAGGTCCGTGCCAAACATGAGTAAGGTCGGTTTCTAGTCCATTCCCTCGAGTAGTGAAAGCCCTTGATACAAACATGAGTATGCATCATGGTATGGTTGACGTCAATCGCTATCCATCCTTAGGCCAGATAAGAATTTAGACCGTCCAGACGGGACGATTGGTCGAATAGGTTGGGTTGGGCCTAGGAAGGCGGAATAAAACGATCTAAGAAGATCGAGTAATCAAAATCGACAACTGTCTCATATTAAATATTCCCTAACATTGTTCAAGTTTCACCCTTGGCAACACATAAGTGTATTACTCCCCAGCGGAGTTGCCAAACTGCGGACACGGGGCCTACGGGGGCGCTTGGGAAAAAAAGTGTTTGCATTTGTGGAGTCGCCACCAATTTATTGTGGAAAATTGGAAACCGTTCGAATACTTCGCGTCATGTCAAGACACAAAGTAATGACATAGACACTAAGAACTCGTTACCCTTAGCATTCTATGTCTAGAATGACTCTCGTGGATGCCAATGAACACGGATGTTCACAGAGATCTGGAGTAAGGGGTGAGTGTACGTATTAGGAAGCTCTTTTGATCGAACACCTAATTCCGCCCGCCTCGATATCGGCCTCTACTAATGATTAGGGAAATTATCTATACTTGATATGCTGTCGATTATATGCATGCAATGCAACATCCAATAAATTAATCCTAGCATGTGAGAATTGACTAAGTCAGTGAACATGTAATTTAGCATACATTAGGTCGAAGTAGGGATTTAAGGTTGATTACATGTGAAAGCAAACAAATGATAATAAGGAGTACAATAAACAAAATACGATAATTAAAATTACAATAATTACAATGGTTCGATGAGTTACGTTGAAAATACGTTTAAAACTGATAATTTAGAAAAGAAAAGGAAAATAATTAGGGTTAGAAAACGGACAGATTTGTGGTGATATTACGATTAATAGTCAATTAATACGTAAAACTAATAAACTAGGTAAAAGCAAGAACGGAAGTTCAGAGACAGAAGTCACCCCGGAACAGGCGCATCAGTGTTGCGTCCCTTGGAAGAGGCGCAGTGGTCACTGCGTCTGTTCCTGAGGTGAGTTCTGGCTGTGCAGCCGGAACTGCATATTGTTAATATTCGTTGGTGTTTTAATGATCGATTATTGATATTCGACTCAAGTAGAAGTGATATAACAGATTATTTATATGCGAATTTGGTCATAAAAGCAATAAAGAAACAAGTTTAAACGAATGAGAATTAATTATAGTTAACTAAAGTGAATTATAAACTAATTACGAATTAATTAGGTTTATTTAATACAAATTAATTAGGTTTATTTATGTTAAACTATCAAGAAAGATAGTGATAAACAGATGAAAATGTACAAAAGGCGAATCCCAGAGACTTGATATGAACAAATCGAATCTCTAAAACCCGGGTTTGATTTTAATGACGAAAACCCGCAAATATTGTTTATAAGGGATTTAAGTCGGAAATTTAAAGGTGATAAATTATTATGAATTATGTGTTACGATTATGATGAATGGAACATGAAGAAAATAAGAAA
Organism: Silene latifolia; assembly: GCF_048544455.1. Taxonomy (NCBI): domain Eukaryota; kingdom Viridiplantae; phylum Streptophyta; class Magnoliopsida; order Caryophyllales; family Caryophyllaceae; genus Silene; species Silene latifolia. Next base: position 159,401,607 of record NC_133536.1, on the reverse strand, counting down.
AGACGAAACAAAAGAGACGAATCAACAAAGAACAAAGGAAGAAGAAGAAAGGCAGAAACTGTGGCAGCCTCAGGAAGAGGCGCATCAGTTGCTGCGTTTCTTTTCGACGTCTATCTTATGTTAATCCGTGAAAATAGGTTTGATAAGGGGTTTTATAAATCGGTTTTAAACATGTTTTCGACGTAAACCTTACATTAATTTATACAAAAATAAAATACAATAATGAAATATGAGATTTACACCCTCAGACTTACATGTTTCACGAAACGAGATTAACTAAGTTAACGATTAGTGATTACTGGACTCGAATGTATGATGAAAGTGCCCTCGTAAGAGGAATTAAATTAAATTGATTTGATTAATTGAAGTGGAGTTGGTCAAATTGGTCGGTCATGCAAACGAGACTGGTACTCAGAAGGATCCGAGCTTACGTGGTCGATTGATCAAGCACGTAGACGTCAATAAGCAAAGAGCGCGGTCTTAGAATGCAAAGGGAGAAGAGAAGGGCGGACACTCGCGTGAGAAATATGAGGAACGAAGGTCCCTATTTATACTAATCACACGGAGGAATTAAGGTTACGGTAAAAATTTGGTAACAAATCTCGAAAAGATCTTAAAATACGCAGAAAAGAGCTGGGGAAGAGGCGCAGCAACCACTACGGCCCTTGGAAGAGGCGCAGCAGGTGCTGCGTCCTTTCCCCAGAAGTTTCCTTCTGCGGAAGAAAGATTTTCCGCATTTGTGTTATGGAATTGCGTAGATCTCAACTTCCTTATTGTTCAAAATATGATTTCGGGATATATTTTGCCAAAAGATGAAAAGATTTAAAATTATGGAATAGAAATATCCGGAATATTCCAGAACATTTTAAATGGTTTATTAGAAAATGAAGACGGGTTTTGACCCGGACTCCAAATGAACTCTAATTATTTCAAAACGACCGTAATGGCGCGTATATGACGACCAAGGGGTAGACACAAGTATTTGACTATCACTTGACGATAAACTTACGAAATGTCATAAATCGTTCCGTGTACCAAACATGCAGCCCAATCATCACCTGGTGGTTTGCGGGAGGTGCAAAAATGAGGTGTCTACACAGACATAGAAGGAACCCTATATGGTCCCTAGACATCCATATGAAGCAATTCAAAACAAGCAGAAGCTCTATGTGTACTTAAAGGAAAAGGTAACCTATGATGTTTTGCTAAAACACAAAATTTGCAATGAAAAAGAGATCTCTGTATTATAGTATGATAACCACATACAAGTTTTAATTTTGTCAATAGACATATGTCCCAATCTGGCATGATAAAGATCTACAAGTTTAGAATCAGAAGATGAACTAGCAACAATATGTAAAATTCTAGTGTCCTTATCCTTGGACAAAAATTTATTTAGTATAAGTTGTTTAATGTTGTCAACTAGATAAATATTAGGGTTATTTGATAAGAATAATCCAAACTATTACCCCTTTTCTTAAAATAATCCCAACTACATTTTATCCCAAAATAAACCCAACTTTGGGGAGGGCTCTCCCAAAACAAACTTGGTGACCGAGAACCTGAGTAACAAGTCAATATTTTTTACTTTTGAAATAAAATAAACTTAAAAATTGGCGTATCATCTTAATCACTTCAATTAATTAGCAGAGGGAATACTCTTCACCATTATCACCACCACGACTTACCTAGTTACCTTCCTGAACTACGCCACCACCACCAACGCATGACCCCACCAAACTGCAATCTCCTCCTCCTCTTTTTTTTCCCCTGAATCCTTCCTCGTCCTATGGCCTCTGGCAGTCCTTAAACTCCACCTATCACCCCTTGTACCCATCGCCGGACTGTCCTCGCCAGCGAAAATCATTTTCCCTATAAACACCAACCTCAAAACCCCAATTCTCCGACATCGAACCCACAACAATGGATCAGAACCCCTATAAATACCAACCTCAAACCTCCCAATTCTAAATCAATTATGTCGATTAATAATCAATGCCAGTTATTTCAACCAAATTTCCACTTTCTCTCTCCTGATGTTTAAGAACACCATTAATGGCAACAACAGCAAAAAAGATAACCCAAAAGAGCTTCGCTGAAGAAGCCTTATTTAGCTATGAAATTTATTGCCAGTAATCACCACCGCCGTCATTGACGAGGACCTCACCTACATTGTCGTCAATGATGAGGCCTTCTAGGTTCGGTGGCTCAGAATGACAATATGTAAAAATAAGGGGAGGATTTGTGAAGGTTTGTCATTGAAGGGGGATGTATGGTAGGTCGTCGATTACCGGCGACTGTGCAATATTTTGGAGAAGGTTTAGGGAGGCGATGGATGTGGCAGTGAGGGAAGGTGAGTTATTTATTAATATTATTCATTGTTAGTTAAGAGGGAGAAATTGATGGAGAATTAAAATAGAGCAGAAAAAGATGAAAAATGGAGAAAGAAAAGTAATTAAGAAGCATGAAAATGATTAAGGCGTTAGGAATAGAACAAGAACTGAGAGAGATGAAAAATGGGCCCCATAAGAACTTCACCCTTTACTTTACCTCTTATCACAGGTCAAAATTTGCACAAGTGCAGTACAAGTAAAATGAGGTCAGAGTTCAGATTATTCCGAGTTAAACAATAGTTCGGATTGATACTAGAAAATGAGACATAGTTTGGATTATTCTCATCAAATAATCCTAAATATTATTGCTATCCTGAGTAATATTTCTGTGAAATCTATAGAGATCACCAATCCTCCTTCCCTTAGCCACAACATAATCATTTGTAAGGTCCTGAAACACACAATCATGAGAAGAAAAGATAACAGTCTTGTGATGATGATCAAGAAGCTTACTAACTAATAGTAAATTTTGTTTAAAATCAGGAATATAAAACACATGTACCAAATTGATTTGATCAGTCCACTTAACAGTACCCATTTTATAAACATACTTAATGCTACCATCAGATAAACCTACCCTAACAGGTTTGTTAAAAACATGAACATCAGTCAGAAGTGTTATATCATGTGTCATAACAGGTTTGTTAAAAACATGAACATCGGTCCACTTAACAGTACCTATTTTATTCGGCCCAGTCGGCCTATTGGTGATTTTGCTGAGGATGTTGAGGTTCCTCTTTCTTAGAGAGGACAGTTTGGCCAGTTTGCAGCTTCTACTTCTGAAGCAGCTGTTGGTCTATAGATGGCCGTACTAGAGGCTGTGGTCGACGTGGAGGTGCTGGCCGTGTTCCTAATCCAGAGATGGATGCTTTGTTCCAAGAGATTGATGGGTATGATGAGGCCATCCATGGTGGCAATGATGATGATGATGGAGATGCGCAGTAGTGACAGCTGGTCACTATATCCCTCACTTTGCAGCTGGTTTGGAGGAGCTTTTGCTTTACAGCTGGTACTATCTTTCCTTGTACTTTCTTTTATTGTATCTCTTATTTCCCTATTCCATTTGTTAGTAGTGTCCTTTAGGTTTTTGGGTTTGTTGCGTGATTGCTATGTTGTAGGCGTCACAATGAGGACACTGTGACATTTAGGTTTGGGGGAGTATATTATTTCCGTTGTGTTATTTCCTTTCAGTTGTGTGTTTTATTTATGTTGTGTGTTTTAAAAGTAAAAAATCCATAAAATTGAAAAATTTATAAAATACAAAAACATGTTTTTCTTTATTTTAGGTCGAGTCTTGGTGAATTGTTTAGCAATGATGATAATTTTCTTTGTCTTTGCATTTGAATCCCATTTAAGTTGTCCATGTACATTGTTTTGACATGTTATTCACGAAAACAAAGCTCAAAACTCAAGTCTTGACCGTAATAAAGGGTCTTATGCTAAGTAAATTTGATAATATTATGTTGGTAAATCACTTAAATTTCTGAGGTCAATAGAGCTTGCTAGGCCAAGAACATTAATAAACTGGTCTTATTTGTCAATTAGACTAAAGAGTGTGGTTCTCCTTCTGGAATGTGTAATATCAAACTACATAAGTGTGGCGTTAGTTTCTTAACTTTGTGCGCGTTTATATGATTAAGTACATGAAGAAAGGCGATTCTTACCGTTCAAATAAGCCATACAATATCCTTTTTGTTATCCCGTTTTAACCCTTGTAGCCATTTCATATCCTACTTTCATAGCTACAATCTTGAATTTACCTACCTTTTCAGGACAGTCGTAGTTGCTCGAGTTTCATGTTATTCTAGCTACTTTGGTTGGGAATGAGACTTTAATGTCATGTGAGTAGTAGTTTTAATTTTATAAGCAATTGTGTTAATCTCTTATGTTGGAAAAGGAGAAGGAAAATATGAAGCAAAGAAAGAAAAAGAAAAAAAAAAAAAGATACGAAAAAAAAGAAAAGGTCCGAAAAAAAAAAGAAAAAAAAAAGAGACATTGCTTCATTTGCTTTTGTTAAGAGATTACAAGTGGTGTGTACTAGAGTCTAATTCATTTTTGGAGAGTCTGTCATATTCTCTCATATGTTGTCAAAATTGAGATGATTTCTCTAGTTGGGATGGTTTATGTTTATTACCATTAGAATTGCTTTTTGGTTTGGCGTTGTGACTACCGTCTTAGCCTCACATATCTATACGTACTTTGGCACAAAACCACTTTTATACCTTTGCCCATTTGCCACACTATTATCCTTGATATGTAGTTTTATCTTTGTTGTGAATACGTACTGGTTGGAGAAATTTCTATCACATTAGATTGCATGCTTGTTTCAAAGTTGAGTGAGTGTCTTAATTCTTTCTATCTTACATATATCTTACCCCTTATGAGTGCATGAGTGAATCCGCGAGAATCCAACTAATTTGTCTTGCAAGATTGAAAGGTATTTGGCTGAGTCACGGTATCATGTCACATCTTGAGTTGAGTTGCGTTTTTCTATTACCCGTGTCTTTGAATTTGTTTTATTGGCACAATTTTGGTCATTACTTTGTTATAGATATGGATAGCTTGGGATTTGTATGTGCATCGACATTAGCTCTGAGTTATTCATTCACCATTTGTATGTTGTCTTTTGTACGGTTTAGTGCTTTGCTTAGGGACAAGCAAAGAGTTGGTTTGGGGGAGTTTGATGTATCACTTTTATATACACTTTTATGACTCCTTTCATGATGGTTTTGATACGGTTTTCGTGCTTATTATGTCATTATATGCCTTTATTTTATAGTGAAATGTCGATACTACCGCACTTTGTATTTTAATGCAGAAATGACGCATTACGAGGTGAAACAAGTGAAGATGAGCACTCCGGATATGGCATAGCGGAATACACGAGGCATGGCACGAGAAACGAGGAGAATTGAAGATGAGAAGTGAAGTTTAGTCGAAGACAAGCTGAGGAAGACCGAATCCTCGATCGAGTAGCATAAGGCTCGATCGAGTGCAGTGTCCTCGATCAGTAGCATCAGGCTCGATCGAGGATCTTCTATTTTACGCATTTTTCCGAATTTTCCTAAAACACGTCATGTTTGTATTATATATTCTAAACTCGGGAAAATTATTAGGTTACGCTTTTATTATATTCTGAACTAGAAAAATACTCTTAGTTTAGTCGGCTAGCATACATGGAGATCTACAATCTTTCCTCATTAATTGTTAAGGTACTTTAATCGTTCTTCGTTAATAATTAATCAGGTTTATGCTTTTATTCCTTTTTTCTTGTTTCATGTCTTTAATTATACTTTCATCAATCTTTATTGTTGTTAATCCTATTAGTATGAGTAGCTAAACCTTTCATCTAGGATAAAGGGGATCTAGGTTGATTAGAAGGGGGATTTTGAATTGATTGTTAGTAATATCGTATAAACTATCGTTTGATTATTGTTCTTATTCTAGTTATTTGATTTAAGGTCTGAATCTATAATTAGTGAAGCGAATTAATACTTTCACCGACTGGGTTAGAATTAATATAGGCTGCGATAATTAGATAGGTTGTGTTTAATTATAGCGATTGCATGTTAAACTTAATCTAAAGGGCATAATAGAATTAATCAATCTTGTGACCTTAGATAGTTTGATTGACCTAAAAAATTGATTAAAATATACCTCCGTATAATTGACCTAGTGAACCAGCGCCCTAGACTTATTAATATTATTGTTTATCATCTTTATTTCACTTGCATTTAGTTGTTAGAAAACAAACCAAACAAACCCCCAAGAAAATCGGTTACTTTAAGACGATCTAAATATTAGCAAACTGAATTTTACCGCTTCCCTGTGGATTCGATACTTGTCTTACCACTAGCTATTTTGTTAGTATTGAGATAAGATTTCTTTGATTAAGGTGATATGACTTTAGCCTTATCCGTAAGCTCTTAATCTTATCAATTGAGCTAGTAATCTCGCAAACGCCAGGTTGCGAGTTGACAACAAGGACACATGTGACCATCTAGTTGATGCATCAATTAATACCATAAAGTACCGAAATGGTCCACTTGGTGGATGTATAGGTCCACAAATATCACCTTGTATCATTTCCAGAAATGTAAGGGATTCATTCCCTATCTTTGTAGGTGATGGCCTAATAATCAATTTGCCTTGTGAACAAGCGGCACATGAAAACTCACAGTTTGAAGAATCTTTTGATTCTCTAATAAATGTCCACGTGAATTTTCAACGATTTTTCACATCATTAATGATCCGAGATGGCCAAAACGGCCATGCCAAACAACAAAGTTGTTTTTATCTGTAAACTTTTGGTTTACTAGTGCATGAGATTTAACTGCACAAATTTTCATATAATACAAGCCAGAAGACAACGCTTGTAGTTTTTCCAACACACTTTTCTTGTTCAAATTTGAACGTGTGATATATAGGTATTCAACCCCTTTCTCATTTGTTGTCTCAACAGGAAATCCATTTCTACGGATATCATTAAAACTTAGCAAATTTCTTTTTGACTTAGGAGAGTACAAAGCCTCCTATATTTCAATATTTGTTCCATTAGGCAACAAAATACTAGCTCTTCCGGAGCCCTCAATTAATTTTGTACTACCAGCAATTGTACAAACATTTGTTTTTTCCTCTTTAAGACAAGTCAAATATTTCTTATTTTTAAGAATTGTGTGCGTAGTCGCACTATCCGCGAGGCATACATCTACTGTATATTATTCCATTATAAGGGGGTATATATACACACACAAAACCAGGGTAAAGTTTTCATAAGATAATACACTTTAGAATATTCTATGGATATGGACATTCATATAATATTATATTATAATATTTTATAACAAAATTGCTCTTATTTGGATCACTGATAAGCTAATTTATTGTTAGATAATTCATCAGGTTAAGGTTAAGTTATTATCAAGTCACATGTCATTTCAGGTTGGCTACGGATCAATCAAGGCCGAGTCATTGGGGGAAAAGGGATTGTTATCAATTACCAGTTTAACAACCCGGAGGATCGTCTCAGGGATGTTTAACTAAATTTTTGAGTTGCGTCAGTCAGTTTGGCAATTCCTGTCCGGTTTTTCAGATCGATTAACTTTTGTCAGCTTTACCCTTCTATATTTCTAAGCTAGAGGAGTAAAAAGTTGTATAACAATTAATAAAGGTGAACTAACTGAGCCGTCTCAGCTCAAGGTCCGACAGACTTGAGATTGGGTTAGATTTGAGACGGATTTCGGACTCGACTCTTAGCTCATCAAGTCTTAAACATTAAAGCTCCAACTCTTCTTGTCATAATATTCTTTGCATTTTTTCAGTTTTTCAATATCTAACTTAAAACCTAATAGTTTTAAGACACAAGGTATAATTATAAAATTCTAAATGTAGAAAAGTTATGAATATAAAGATAACATATAATTAGAAAATATAAAAAGTATATACTCAAAAAAACGAGTTCTGCGAGCTTTCCATCCCAGCTTTGTTTGAACATGGGATCGATTCATATTTTATCAAGCTTGCATTGAGTTCGGTTTGACCGAATTAATCCTGAGAGCTTGTCGATTGGTCTTAGCTCATTTACACTCGTCGACTGGCCGTCGTGAAAGCCTCGAAGTAAAAAGAAAACTAGTTTTATTAAAAACTATCGTAAAATTTTATATGTGCTACTCATAGGTAGTAGTCATCACAAGTACTCCCTCCATTCAACTCCACATTACAAGTTTACTTTTTCACGTTTGACAACGCGTATTTTACGCGTTAAATATTTAACCCGTTACAAATCATTAGCAGTGTAGTCTAATTATTCGAATGCACAAATTCTCTTCTGATTCGCATGGGAAGAGGAAGATAGAGAGAAGATGACGTGATAGTCTCAACTCTGAACGACTGAACCAAGGAGTATTTAAGTAAGCCCCAACTAAGTCCCTTCTTATTTTGACTAACTCCTCAGCAGCAGTCCACCACCTTGAAACAAAAATGTCAAATCCTTCACAACCAGAATACCCTCCAATAGACCCAACTAACTTCGACTTAATTCTAATCGGAACAAGCCTTCCTTCCTCAATTCTCGCCGCAGCTTCCGCTTCTGTCTCCAAAACAATCCTCCATGTCGACCCCAACCCCTTCTACGGCTCCCACTTCTCCACCCTATCTCCCTCCCACCTCTCCCCATACCTCTCACCACCACCACCACTACCACCTTCTCTCTCCACCGACTACTCCGCCGTCCCTCTCTCCCATCGTCACCTCACCACCGCCATCTCCATCCCCCCGCTTCCGCCTCACCTCCCTCACAATCTCGCCCTTGACGTCTCCGGTCCTAGGGTTTTATTCTGCGCTGATGCTGCCATCCAACTCTTGCTTACATCTCAAGTCTCTCACTACCTTGAATTTAAGGCTGTTGATCAGAATTTGATTTATGATGGGGACAAATCTTGTTTCCTTAATGTTCCTGATTCCAAATTCGCCATTTTTAAGGATAAGGCTTTCACCTTGCCTGAGAAGAACAAGTTAGGGATGTTTTTTAAGCGTGTTAATGCACATTTGACTGGGGATGCTGATCTTTGTATTTCTGATGACGATTTGGATACTCCTTTTTTCGAGTTTTTGTCCAATTTTGGATTGCCCAAGAGAATCATAGGGTATGCTATTTCTTCTTTCTTTGTCATTTGGTTAATGTTCTTGTTTCGACTTCATTTTCAGTTCAGTTCAGCAATTCAATTCAATTCAATTCCGACTATTTCAGTACAAAACAACAGGGCTTTATTTACTTTGTACGTGTATATTTTTTTTTGGATGGGAAAATTCAAGTGTGATGGTGTGGAACAGTGGGTTAATTCAAGTGTTTTAGACGTGGGACGATTGTTGTTGGATGTCTAATCTTGGTAATATGAATGGATGTATGTTAGTCGTGTTTATTTCAGATATTTAGCGTACATGGTGTAGATGTAAATTAGCGATTTGTGAGAGTAGTTGCTTTAGATTCGTGTCTGGTATGTGATGTAAATGTATGCGCTACAAAGGTGGAATATAGTCACATACTATAAAACTTCCCTTGATAATGTAGAGTAATTTTCGATATTCATTTCAGTTTGAGAGCGTTAGGGATGTGGTATCGTGTGGTGTTGTGGAAGTTTGGTGATATAATTAGGTTTCCACGAACAAGTACGTGAATGATCGTTTTGGCGGTATTGCTCATGTTACTCGGATTTGGTTTAGGGTGGTCATCTTTATCAGTTTGACACTTGACACTTGACAGTAGGTCTCAGATTATAGGCTATGCTAAGTGCATCTATTGCGAAGTGAGACCATGTGTGCTTGAAGACCTAGCTAGGAATTACGGATTTAGGAAGACAGGGCAATGGAAAAAACTTAGGGAGGTTTGGTTTGTGGGACTGGGAATTTGTTGATCAAGAGGCTCGGAAGATAGGTAGGACAAAGGAGTAGGAAAGAGTGAGAGTTATTTATGAATTTTAGACTTGGCTGAAGAAGAAACAATCTCTCTCCCAATGGGGTGCTTTTCTCTTGTTCAACTCTCTTCCCATCCATTCCTTGTTTGAAAATTTTGTTTTAGCGCCTGTTGTTTTCGAGAGTGAACTAACTCTACATCGTCTCTTTTAGTTTCTACCCATTTGTTGCTATATATTCCCTTGTCATTCGTTGAGCATCTAAACCTCACCAGCTTTTTTGTTACTCTGATCTGTATTTAAAATTATTTGCATATTGCTACTTATTTTTCCGTTTTTTTAATACTCCCACTATATTAAACCTTTTAACCTTTTATCATATTGTTGGTGATCTGAATATTATATGTCTCTCGCAGCTTTGTATTATCCTTTCAATGTCTTATCACCTTAGTACTCTATCCCACTTATTGTTTCAATTTGCATTAAGAAAACCTTGGTCTCAGGAGATAGTTGGTTTGACTTTTGAGCTTTGGGGAACTTTTTACGGACAGCTGGAACATCTTAATTTTTGGTCTATAATGTTGTAGAAGTTTTTAGGAATTGTGAAGCTTTGAACGTGTGTTGTTGAGGTGGTTGCCTTTATTTTATTCATTGTTCACTGCTTCATTTGTTCTTTTCCATGTAGGATTATTCTATATGCTATAGCACTTGCAGATTATGACCAAGAAAACGTAGAAGCTAGCAACAATTTGCTCAAGACGAGAGATGGAATTAATCGTTTGGCTCTTTATCATTCGTCTGTAGGAAGGTGAAAAGATGAAAGCTTTACAGTTCATTCAATATGTCTTGCAAATTTTATTTATTTGCGTCTTTAGGCTGATGTTTTTCTCTATACTTTCATATCTTCCTCTAGATTCCCAAATGCCCATGGTGCCATGTTATATCCTATGTATGGCCAAGGGGAATTGCCACAAGCCTTCTGTCGTCGTGCTGCAGTCAAAGGATCCATATATGTAGGTGTTTCAGAAAAGTGATTAGTTTGTTTTAACTTTAGTTTTGCTTGTTCTCTGATACGGATAATTGATTCATGTTTGTATCTGTGATTGCTCTAGACAAGAAGGCTTAGACATTGTTATTAGTTTTTGAATTTTAATGGAGGCTGCTGCTTTTCCTGTCTCGGTATATAGTATCAGTGTGACCATTACTGGTTTATATCCTATCTTACACCACGTGGACCAAATAGAGTTTAAGAGTAACGCAACCTTTTGAAAAGATTTGTCCTATGTTAGAAGAAAGAATTTGGGTAGTTCATGTTTTGTATGGGGAACATTAGAGAACCGAAACGCTACATTGAAATAGGAAGAAGCTTCACTTCATTTCAGCAAGTTTGCTTAATGTGTGATTCTAGAAAAACTGAAGACGAGTTTGTATGGCAAGTTATGCATATATCAAAATCTCATCAGGTTGATCAATTTTTCATCAAAATTTTACCCATCATGAAAACAGAAGATGTGGAAGAACACAACACTTCCCGAAAAGGAAAGTGGGAAGGACTTTGTGGGATAGAGAGGGGGATTATTTTGCACTTGCACATTTTTCCTTTCACTTCCATTTCCATCAGAGCCAATACTCCCAAAATGTCGGAAAACGACATGAATCTTCCAATTAAAAGGAGAGGAAGGACTCTTTACATTTTAGGATGAGAGATTTTACTTTGTACTTCTGCATTGTTCCTTTCGTTTCCATTTCCATCCGAGCCAAATACTCGCTATTTTTTTTAATAGGATTTAATAAAGTAAAATGGCTTGCTAAACTTTTTGCGCTTCTTTATTTTATGAAGTAGCAATCAGTAGACGCAATTCACGATGCAGTATTCATTATGGGTCATCCAGGAACAGTCTTTATGTGCTTTCGAACAAAGGGGAAAGCCTGCTTGTAAAGCCTTTGAGGCAATGGGTTACTGTTGTTGCTATGCGTTCTTTGTTTTTTTAATTCGTTTAGTCATGTTACATAACATTAGGCCGTTAGCATGCACACCCTTGATTTATACTTCTAGTTTCAAAATTTTGCAATAAATGAGAAAAATAGACTTTCTCACGTTTAGGTATGAAATTGCTGTTTGTTGTGTTTTGCCTTATCAGTATCGCGATCATTCTGTATCTTCCTTAACGAATTGCTGTTAGTTTGTTTTGCTGTCCTTATAAATGATTGTATTTAATTAGCTCATTGTAATCTAATTCCCTTACAACAGGTGTTACGAATGCCAGTAGCAGCTCTTCTGACAGATAAGGTGCCTGATAGTGTTCATAAAGTATTTTTTTTATGTTTTCTTATTAGGATCATGTATTTATTTTAGGGTTAATTGATAGGAATAATCCAACCTATTAGCCGTCTTTCCGTAATAATCCGAACATTAATTTAACTCAGAATACACCATACTATTACCTATGTTCTCTTGTATCAAACTCGGTAATGGGCTACCTATTTAGCAAGTTACATTCCCTAATTCCGTTTACCTTATCACCTCAAACTCACACCCCTACCCAACTGTAATTCCTTATCACAATACAACCACCATAACCGCCCCCATCCAACCGCTGCCAACACCACGAGTCCACGACCACCAACATCCAACCGCCGTCAATACCAGCACCGTACTAACACCCCAACCAGCTACATCCACCATCACAAATCTACCTCATGTGCACTCCCACCGTTTTCGATCATTCTAAACCCTCATCTCAACTTCAAAGTCACAAGCTTTCATTTTTCAACTCCAAAGTCACAAGCTTTTTTCAAGTTATTCGATATTCTATCTGTCTGCCGAGAGAACATTTCATAGAGTTGTGTATTTTCATCTTCACCGGTCAATATTTCTGAATAGCTTTGCTGGAAGTATCTCTCTTTCATGCTTTTACCCATTCTAAGTAATATGTCATGGGTCCTACCTCCTGTAGCCATTCATGTTATTAATGTTAGCCCGATTAGAAAAAAGTCTATAGATAACATGGATACCAATTTCTAAGAGGTCAATTTCTACGGATTACATAGATCCTAATTTCTATGAGTCCGATAATACCAATTTCTATGAGGCCAATAATACCAATTCCTTTTCTCTCACGAGATTCCATCTTCCATCTTTAATTATATCATCCTCTCTTCTTCTTCTTCTCCTTCTTCAAAACCCATTTCTCCATTATTTTCATCAATCACACTTAATTTTCTGGATTTCTATTTTGTGTTCATATTATATTGTTGAGTAAATGGATGATTAATTAAGGATGAAGGTCGTAGTGCTTGTTATGGTTTGGTGGTTGGTTGGGTTGGGGTTATGGAGTGGTGGTGGATTGGTGGTTGGTGACAAGGGTGTTAATACAGGAGGAGGGTGGAGACAGAATGAAAAAAAAAAAGGAAAAAGGGATCTACCTGTTGGCTTACCGGTTTTTACAGGTAAAAAATGACCCAGGTGCAATATGAGCAAAGGAGAGCGGTAATATGGTGTATTCTGAGTTAAATTAAAGTTCGGATTATTACGAAAAGACGACTAATAGGTTGGATTATTACTATCAAATAACCCTTTATTTTATGCTCAACTGTTTCAGGATACTGGGCTTTACAAGGGTGTGAGATTGGCTTCAGGGCAGGATATCTTCAGTCAGAAATTGATTATGGACCCGGATTTGGCAGTTCCACACGGTTTAGCTTTATCTACACCTGAAAATTCGGAAAAAAATTCCAATCATTCTTGTTCAAGAGATTTGGAAAAGAAGGTGGCAAGGGCAATATGCATAACTAAAACATCTTTGAAGTCAGATTCATTAAACCTTTTAATAGTGCTTCCTCCCAGATGTAAGATTATAGGTGTTCATCTTTAAATTCATATATATATTTTGAGCAAGAAGTATGAGCTCATTGTCTTTTTGTATAGCTTTGTACAATGAGCAGGCAACATCAGTCCGAGCTCTCCAAATGAGTGGCAATTCAGCAGTATGCCCTGTCGGCATGTAAGTTTTACAGCTCATAGAAATTATTTACTCTTTATCTTTCTTTAAGTAACATGGGTTTATATGTCACTGTTCTTGATCTTGGTCTTATTTATGGCACTGACTATACTTCCAATTGCCATTTGTAGCGTCTTTCTGTTTTTTTGCTAAAGGAGACATTTTGAACACCGCCATTATTCTGTATGTGGAATAAATTGTGGATAGTTGATTTGTGGTAATACCTGTTCAAAGTGAATTTTAATCTATGTAACAGATATTTGTGTATTTTGTATCCATTTCCGATCGAGCCAAAGACTCACCTTGTATCCATTTCCGATCTTTGGTTCCGCATTACGACGAAATAAAACAAAATGGAACAATAGAGTTCTTATGCTTTTGATCGAAGTTGTATTCATTCGATATGATTCTTGAGGAAAAATTCATTATAAATCATCCGGAAGCAGCCTTTGTTTGTGTTTCAACAAGTATAAGATTACATACCTCTGACCCCCATACCCTGCTATTGATGATGCACTAGCATAATGTTGTTACAGTTGTTTTTGCATCAAATACTCTAGTACTCTGTTGTTCATTTCTAATTTTGGCTATATCTTATGTCCGTTTTTAATCGATTTCTCACTTTAGAATCTGAAATGCTATTTGCAGAAACTCTCTAGTTGCAGAGTGAAAAAAAAGAAATATATGGGTCTTTTAAAGGACTCATGCTAAGCTCCTCTGTTTTGTAGGTTTGTTGTTCATCTATCCACTTTGTGTAATGATGCCAACCAAGGGGAGAGGTTGTTAACTGCTGCAATTGATGTTTTATTCAGACAACCTACGTCTGGAAGTGCTGATGACGATCCTGCTGAAGGTCCTTCAAAGACTTCAGACGACACAAGTTCAGTACAAGAAGAGCAAAGACCAGTTTTGGAGTGGAGGGCCTTGTATATCCAAGATATCACTGAGGTTTGATTCCTGCCCTTACAATTCAAACTCAATTCCGTAATAAAAAAAATTTGTAATTAGCTATGTGGAATTGTGGATTGTGGGTGGTGGGATTTTGAATAAATGGGGTAATTATTCAATTATTTGTGGGGTAGTTTGAATATGGGTAGAGACGTAGAGTTACAGCGAATGAAAGCTTATGTTTCCTTATTCCTCCAAATTGGTTGGGTTTGTGATCTCATCCCGAACTCACCCCATCCCAAAACACATCACGACTTTGAACACATGAAAACTCCACGGGGGGTGGGATCGGGTGTAGTCGCCTTCAGCATTGGTGATTTCAGGGCTGGGTGGCGGTGATTTCCGGGTGGGGGTTTGTTGATTTTGGGAATGGTCGTTGGGTTGGGTTGGTTGTTTGCCATTCCCTTTCATGTTCAAAATCAAATAGGTAGGGAATTTAAGGATTAGCCACGTTTCTTTCTTCTTGTGTCCTTTCCTTAACCTCTGTGCGGACCAAACTCCAGCTAATTGTTTTTCAAATTCTTATAGGATTTTCATTTTGTCATTAGTTAAAGTAAATTTTCGTGGGCGTTTTCACATAAATGAGGTTGAGTCCAGAATTCTAAATAATGAAGATTCATTGTTTTTGTTATTAGACACCAAAAAATGAAATACAAAAAAAAAAAAAAAAAAAAATACAAAATAATGATGCCAGCATAACTGTGTGTTTGAACTGTGAGATTCATATTCTTTGTTTCTGAAAGCAATCTCGCTGAACAATTCTTAGTTTAAGTGCTGGTATGAGTGTTATCAGTATTTCTAGGCTGCCCCTTGATGTAATAGTTAACACACTCAGTCTCAACTCTCAAGGCTCTTATTCAAGTGTATGTTGTCTATTCCTGGGATTCTGGGTCTCCTTAAATCCCAGCGAATCGGGAGTGATTTCCATATATTCGGTATTTGTATTATGACGTATTATGATTTTTGGTACTCGGTATAAAATATCCGTATTACAATGTAAAAAAGGGCATGAGTGCCTATGGTGGTACGCGTCTTATTTGTATTGGAGCACGCTAAGAATTAAGCAACCATGGTCTATCTTATAATGTCAAACTAGTTTAGATCCCATGCAATTGCATGGATTTTTCAAGGAGGGGAAAAAATTCAGGAAAAAATTAAAGCCCTATATTACATCTTTGCGTTGAACTATAAAACATGTTATTAGTAATATATAAGATGAAAACATAAAGAGAAAAGTTGACACTTTTGCGTGCCTTTAATCAAACTCTTACGGTTTCAAGATCATAACATTATTTTAAACAGAATATTTACGAATTTTGTATGTTTCTTTATTTTCACACTTCATATTTTTAAAATTTGTAACATTTATAATTTGTTTATTATGGATTTTTTATCAACAATACTATTTGGGTCGTACTTTTTCACATACGGATTTTACTCTTTCACATACGCATTTTACAATTTTACCCTTGTCATTTTTTTTTCTACTTTCTCCATCTCCCTTCCCATCATCTCCCTCCGACAACCCACTCCATCCGACTTTACCCCGGTCGACCCATGCTCCGGCCGACCATGCTCACCGTGGAATGAGTCATCAGAAAAGGGTCATCATCTTGCCTATGTTCACCGGTACTTGGAACATTACCCATGTCATCACAGAATAAATCATCAATTAAGGTTTCATTTGGATTATCCGCACCAAGTAATCATGGTATCCAGTATATTTATTAAATTAGGCGTCTCAACCATTGTTTGCTCGACTTTTGTTGGCTTCTACATACGCTAGATGGACTGATGGAGTTAATCTCCCAGACTCCCACAGCCTCCTTTTGAATGCTTTGACTTCATTAAAATCCGTATTAATTAAATATTTAAATCTCACATTCTAATCCTCTTTGCTGCATAGACCCCTTAAAATCATTTTTGGCTAATTGACGAGCAACTAAACAAAATGGAATATTAATTTCCCTAATCCACTAATTAGACGATTGTGATCCATTGTTCAATTATTCAAAGCAATTAGATTCGAATTCAGGGAGAAGGGTAAGTTAATTTGTTAGGTTTAGAAGAAAGGGTATGATATGGAAAGTTAATGGAAAAATGTATGTGAATTGTGAAAGAGTAAAATCCGTATGTGAAAAAGTAATACCATACTTATTTTTAGTATTCGTATGTACATATCTTGATTAAGATAGTGTGTCAAGTAGCAAATTAAAAGAAAAGATAAAGGTGCGTTCGATGGCTACTAATACTATTAAGTTTCTGATATTTTTGTAAGTTATAAAATTAGTGTTAGCTCTTAGTTTATCACATGGTATAAATCCAATTCTCACCCATAAATACAATTGTTTCCTTATTAAAGCATCGATGAATTTTGGTGGGAAAATTGTGGACAACTTTATTCTCTTGGTATATAGAAGATACTCTTCTCATGAATATTGTTTGGCATAGTTACAGATTTGTAAGTATTGTTTTTTCAGATGCTCTTCTACATGGATGAATTTTTGACTCTAACCTTTTAGACTTTACTCCATTGTCTCGTCATGATTTAACCATTATTTTTTCGGAAGTATCTTGAGAATTTAACATATATTCTCATGGTTACTCTTTCTTAGATTTGGAATTCGGACATTCCTCTTGAGGAAGGGAAGGGATAGCAATAGCCCCATTAAATGGTTTATTGAAAGAATTATAGCAAGGAAGTTGGTCTAGGTGTCTGCGCCGTAAGAGGAAATTTCTTTGCCTCCTATTCATCGATTTCTTAACTCTTTTCATCTCTGTTGGCTTATTTGGATCCCCAGGAGTTCAGTTTGGGTTAAATTTTCAAGTGTGAATTGATTAGAGTGCCTTTGAAAAATAAAAATGGCAACTGGTCGAAGAGGTAATGTGGGAGGGTTGAGGACAATCTTGAAAAATGAGCTTAATTAGCAAGGATGTCAGCCATGATACTACTTGCCTTTATCTTCCCATCAAAATTTCATAAGAACTTAGAACTGGATTAATCAGTTGCCTAAATTTAGAGGTAGATTGAATTATGATGACTAGCTGCATAGTCATGCATTGCAAACATAAATTTCACTGTCCTTTTTGTTCGATAATGTTGTTAGTGTTATAATGCCTAAACTTGACAAATCGGTTCTGGTTTCTGATGTTATTTTGTTATCATGTTTCAGGAGTCAGTTCATACTATCAGCACCACCCCCTCTCCTGATGGAAATTTGGGCTATAATGATCTCTTCGATGCTACTGAGAGGGTGAGCATGCTTACCTTTGATATATGAATCACATTTATTAAGAAAAACAGGGAAAACTTCTTTACTGT
This sequence comes from Silene latifolia, assembly GCF_048544455.1. Lineage (NCBI taxonomy): Eukaryota > Viridiplantae > Streptophyta > Magnoliopsida > Caryophyllales > Caryophyllaceae > Silene > Silene latifolia. The sequence goes on along the minus strand of NC_133536.1, from coordinate 159,383,534 downwards.
GTTTTTGTCGAAGAAAATCACATGCTTCCTGTCTTTTTCAAGTATTTTTCAGCCGTAATGCCAAACTGCTAATGTTTATTTCAATTGTAGATGTTTCAACAAATGTATCCTGGCGAAGTATTTTTCCCAGAGCAAGCAGCCCCCAAGGATGAAGAACATGATGAAGATGTTGATCCCGAGTAGCAAGAACATGACAATTGTATGATTATAACAGTCATTAATCCAAATGAGTAATGTACATTAAATAGCTTGATTGGGCGTATACAACTCATATAAATTTTGGTATAACTGAGCGGACTTTCTGTTGCACCATCATTCTAAGCTTGGGAGCAATGCTGCTCCTGTATCAGAACTGCGTTTGTATGTCTGGTCATTACCCTCTAAGGTCTCTGTACGATGCTGTACGATGTCTGGTCATTACAACTCATATAAATTTTGGTATAACTGAGCGGGCTTTCTGTTGCACCATCATTCTAAGCGTGGGAGCAATGCTACTCCTGCATCAGAACTGCGTTTGTATGTCTGGTCATTACCCTCTAAGGTCTTTGTACGATGCTGTGTACGTTTGTGGTCTTGTAGTCTGTATTACTCTAATTGATAGGTATGGATATTAGGTGCGAGTTAATATCCGAGTCCGATTGTACCTGATATTTGGCCTTTGTGACAGATAATCGACTGATATGCTCGATACTACATTGATATCAGTTATGTGACATTATGACCTATATGATCCACAAACGAATGCAACCTTGTCACGATACGCGTTGGATGACATGATTTTAATACCATGATTATAGTGATGCCAACATATTTCCAACAGTAGCTCACAAGTATTACCGACTTACCACAGTCGACATCTATCACATGAGTTAAAACTATCCAATGAGTCTCCATTGTGAGTTGTGACATAGAGTTTCCGTCACAAGGGAGAGACGGGTTGATTTGATACCGTTTTATGCTATATGGATAAAGTTGATAGATTATATTTAAAAACTGATTTGGCCCCACTATACTAAACAACTAATAAAAAAAGGAGGGAAGGGGAGCATCCCCATACGTTGAGTAAAACGAAGCAAACAATAATACACACTCTCTCATCACATCCTCACCTAAATCTTTTCTCTGTCATCAACAAAATCCTCATTTTCATCATTTTTCTCTCAGCAAATCGGAATTTATCACTCCATCTTCATCTCCGGGCAAATCTCCATCTCGCGGAGCTTGAGTTAGTGTGGTAACATTTGATTAAGATCCTGAAGACAATGAGGAGGAAACAAATGGTTAGGAGGACACCCTCGAAGAAAAATATGGAAGGTATTCTTGAATATCCTCATCTTCATCATTATTGTAGTTACAATGCTTGCAATGTCAGATCAGATTAGGTTTAAAAAATGTTGTTTATTATGTTAAAATGGTTGCATGCATGAATAAATGTAAGCAATGGAGTTGTTGAACATGTTGATTTTTGTTTAGCAAAGAATGGTGACATTATTGTCATTAAAATGGTTGTAGAAACGGTTAGATTAGGTTTATAAATGTTGTTTATTGGTGGATGTTGTATATTAAGTATGCTTGCATGTAGTAATATTTGTGTGCTGAATAAAAAGTAAAAACGGTCAGATTAGGTTGCAATGTCAGGTCTGGTGAGATTAGGATAAATAATTTTTTTTGTTGATAAAATAAATTAATTATACTTTTCATTGATGACTAGATGAGAAGAAAGCAAAAGGGAAGCAGCCGATGCAAAAGGCTAAAGAGAAGGTGAAATCTCGGTTTCATTTAGAGAGCCGGTGGATACGGAGGAAAGGGAAGAAAGTGATGGGTTAGAGGACATTTCAGAGGATATAGAAGGCAGTGGTGAGGAGGACAGGGAAGCCAGTGGTGAGAAGGAAGGCAGTGGTGAGGAGGAGAGGGAAGACAGTGGTGAGGAGGAGAAACAAGTGTCGGACTCAGAAGATGATGGTTTGGCAGAGGTGCTGAATAAAGTCGTGAAAATGGCAACAGCTCTTGGTTCAAAGAAGATGAGCAAGGAAGAGACAAACACGGTAGACGGTAAGCTGTATATTTGACCATTTTATCTGCAAAATGTGACCAACTTAACTGAAAAATGTGACCGTGGCAGGGATAAGTGGTTATGTTTGGGTGGTTTGACCTAACATTAACAGGGTAACAGCTATGTTTAAAACATGGTCACATATTTGTCATCTGTAAAATGTGACCACTTTGAGAAGTAGATGCACCATATATCTTGTAATGAATAAATCTTAAGAGTCTAACATATCCTTGTGGTATGTATTTACTCTGAAATGTGACCACTTTAGTGTAGAATAAATATCTTAGGATGGTAACATAATAGACTAAACATATTGTCACATGAACTTAACATCATAACATATATAATTAACACATATGGACATATTCTAAAATGTGTGTTATGTGACCACCATAGTTTGGAAGTGTACGTATGTTTGAGTTTCTTGGACATTATAATTGTATCAGTGGCATGCATTGACTTAGTTGCATTTGTGATGAAATGTGACCACTTTAGTGTACACTCAATATCTTAACATGGTAACATAATAGACTGAAGATATTGTGACATGACTTAACATCTAACATATTTACATATCACATAGTGACATGACTTAACATCTAACATATTTACATATTTACATAACACATAATGACATTTTATAAAATCTTTATTATGTGACCAATTTTGTTGAAAATGTACTTTTGTCTGAGTTTCCATATATCTTAACATGGTGACATATATTACTTACATCTAACATATTTACATATTTACATATCACATAGTGACATTTTATAAAATCTTTATTATGTGACCAATTTTGTTGAAAATGTACTTTTGTCTGAGTTTCCATATATCTTAACATGGTGACATATATGACTTAACATGGTGACATATATTACTTAACCCTGTTTGACCTGACATTAACAAGGTAACAACTATGCTTAAAACATAGTCACATATTTGTCATCTTTAAAATGTGACCACTTTGAGAAGTAGATGCACCATATATCTTGTGATGAATATATCTTAAGAGTCCAACATATCCTTGTGGAATGTATTTAATCTGAAATGTGACCACTTTAGTGTAGAATAAATATCTTAGCATGATAACATAATAGACTAAACATATTGTCACATGAACTTAACATCATAACATATATAATTAACACATAGGGACATATTATAAAATGTGTGTTATGTGACCACCATAGTTTAGCAATGTACGTATGTTTGAGTTTCTTGAACATTATAATTGTAACATTCTGAAATGGTAACATTCTAAAATGGTAACAATCTGAAATGGTAACATTTGTGACAATCTTTGATTCTAACATGGTGACATCTGTGATTGTAAGTTGGACATTCTTTGACCATCTTAGCTTTTCATGTGCAAGCTAAGACTCTCAAAGTGGCAGTTGTTGGCCAAAGGTAGAAGGAGGCGGAGGTTGGTGAAGCCTCAAAGAGAAAGTTACCCGAGGGGGCAGTGGTTGGAAAAAAAAAACGACAGAGAAAGGAAGGAATGTATGTTAACCATCCTTTTAAACTATGTGACCATTTTATTGAGACTGATGAACTGTTCCTCTTCATGTAACCATGTTAACTATTTTCTTTAACGACTAATTAATTGTGTCCGGATATAGGAAATTGAAGGGGGTCGAGGGACATGGTTCACCAGCTTCCCTACACTATGTCATTGGGCACTTATCGACAGCTTAGAGGAAGGACAATGAAGATATTGGGTTCGGAGGGCTTCTGGAACTGAAGGCGTCTAAGTTTATTCATACGATGGTTGACTGGTTGTTGGAGCGTTATGATACGCATACAAGGCTGATGTTATTTAAGAGGTTTGTTCATTTCGCAATAAGTAAACATGATGTTTATGATGTGTTCATGTTACCGTGTGGGGAGGGGGAGGATGTGCCGCTGGTTAAAGACGATAAAGAGCTAGTGCACTCTTGAAGAGAGAGGTTCGGTGCTTTGCCGAAGAAAGATATCCAATTGGACAAGGTTAGAGGTGAGATGCTCCAATTGGTAGAAGGTGGATCAGATTTTAAGAAAATGTTTGTGTTGTTTGCAATGGGATCGTTCTTAGCCCTAACAGTTCACAATCGTGTTGACACGAGGTTGGTGGGGGCTGTGGAGGATGTAGCTGCCATTCCGAAAATGAACTGGCGCTCTTACGTTCTGGATCGTTTCGACCATTATGTGGAACCATGGAAGGAGAATGACTCAAAAAGCATTGGGGGCTGCCTAATGTTCTTTCAGTTACTCTACTTTCACCGACTGATTTGGAGGGGTGAGCCTATAAAGTGTACACTACCCTTGATAAGACATTGGTCCTATGATGCAGTGAAAAAGCGAGTTAAAAAGGAATGCAAAGCTCACACTGTCCATAGGGGCTTTGATATAGAGGTGTGGGATCTGAAGACGTATCCGGACTCCATTAATCTGGAGAAGTCATTCTACAAACTTACAGTTGAAAGGGTGGGTCCTGAAGTGGAAGCTATTGAGCAGGAAGGAGCTCGTCCGGCCGAGGATAGTGCCATTGCAGATGATAAGTGTAGATACCCAGTATCTGCTGAGACTACAACAAACACCCGATGATTATCGGACTCAACATGTTTTGGAATCACGGCGTTTGATCGACAGTTTGTGTACAACTTTACGTCGGAAAACATAAAACGATTTCGAAAATAAAACATTTCAAAAATACCTGGAGTGTGTAATGCACGACGACGGGGTCGCAATGACACTAACTAGAGTCAAAACCGACACCGGACAAAAAACCGACTCAAAAATTCAAATCCCGACTCCAACAACGAGTCAAATCGAGTCAACCACCAAAAACAAAACATTTCAAACCTTCTACCTTAAGTTTTCCCGGATTTATGTTTGGTCAAGTACCAAACATATGACTACAAAACCTAGGATAGAACAAATCATGATTGCTCTTGTGTGAAAGCGACATGACACCTCGAAGACCCGCGACATGGCTCGCGCCTCTTTGAGCAGCCCAGGTGGCCACATCGCTCAAAACTCGCACAACCACTCATTTTCCTATAAATACAGATCAAATGCCCCCCCTCATTTGAGACTTACGCGAGCTCCGCCCCCTCTTTTCTCCCTTAAAATTCTCGACTCGACTTCTTAAGTCACAATCCGACGCGTATTTATGACCTACCGATCGTAAATACAAGCCTTACACATTGTTTGATACCGTCATCGTGCATTAAATCACTTGACCGACCACTTCGACCACTACACCGTCACTAATCTTAAAACACTCTTTTTACTTACCAAAACGATTTTAAACCGAGTTTTTTCCGACCAAACGAGTTGTTACACTTACGTCGGTCACTCACCATAACCAAACATGTAAGTATGAGGGTGTAAAAATCCTCTTTTTATCATGTTTTCATTTGTTTCATGACTATAACATGCTAAAACGTGCATAACATGAACCGAAACATGGGATAAACGAGCCAAAACTGATTTTTGGCCTGAGACAGAAGCCCCTTAGGTTGCAGGCTTACCCGCGCGTAAATGGGGTGTCCAGGTCAGAGATCAATCGTGTTTGTTCTCGTCTTTCCCCCTTAATTCATTTTCATATTTGTAATTGGTTTTTACCATCTCAAATATTTTCGAACCTTCTTATTTTATTTAATTTGTTTTAACCATAAAACATTTTTCACCCTTGGTTCCATATACCAGACGGTTAAATCCGTGTTTCGGTGATAATATTTGGTTAATAACATTTAAAAGCTATTTTAAAGCCTTTTATTTTATTTTTGAGAGGTATTTTAAAGCCTTTCATCATTTCTTTACATCTTCAAAATAAACATATTAGTCCCCAACCCAAAGTCATCCTTGGTCCTACATACCATGCCGGATTTTAACCCGGGTGCGATGATGAGTACAGACTAATTATATTCAAATGAACTTAAAATAATTAGTTCATAATTATCTTCAAAACTATTCATGTCAAGCTTGTCAAGTCAAACCCGACACCAAATATTATCAAAATAATGATGATTATTCGAGTCTAGTTCTTCAAATCAACAAATGCGGTCTAAACGACCCTTTCAAACCAAATCGGGTTCAAATACCCATTTCTCAACACGTTTTATAGCGTTTTCGAAAGGTCAGAACACGGCATATAACCGTAGGCTGGCCCACGCCTCAAGTAGGCCTTTTCTTTCTCATTTTCAGAACCAGGGGAGGCCCCTTGTATCGCCGGCTGGCTCGCGCCTCATATAGCCGTCTGGTACAGGACCTGTTCCCTTTCCAGCATCAGTCTAGGACGATCCCGACTCCGGCTAGCCCGGATATAAGACGGATCAGATGACTATTTGTTTATTCAAAATCATATTTGCGAAATGCCTTACTAAGACAAATGTATCACGTTATGCACCCTAAACCTAATACGGTAAATGGATGTTTAATTTCCGTCTTGCATGCAAATCAATCATTAATCCAACTCGACATCTTATACTTGATACTTGGATTAAATCAACCGACTTAGAAAGCTCTCACATGTTAGGTTTAAATTATTGGATGCGCATTCATGCATTTAAACCGTCTTATTAACTTCTGCATTCAACCAACCAAGATCAATCAGTAGAGGCCGCTACCGCGGGCGGGATTGGGTGTCTGATTAAAGGGCTTCCCAATACGTACCTTCACCTCTTACTCAGAAACTTTGGATAGTGGACGACCTTATCCAGGGCGTACGAGAGTCATTCTAGAGATAGGATGCTAAAGAGGGACGATTTCCTTATCTTTAGTACCTATGTCAAACGCTGCTCTGTGCTTTGATTTGACCGAGGTATAAAGTGGATTTCGAACGGGTTCTAAGCATCCCACAAATGCTTGGTGGTTCCAAGGATTTCAAAGAGATTGTGAGGCAAGTATGGCATCAGCAGATAAGGGGTACTCCCATGTACAGCTTGGTTAACAAGCTAAAAGGCTTAAAACCAAAGCTGACCCAGCTGAATAGATATGGCTTCAGTGATATTGAACAAGCCACTGGTATTTGTCAGAAGAAAGTGGAGCAATTACAGAATCAGCTGGGGCAAGACCCAACAAATAATGCTATGATGCAGCAGGAATATGAGGCAGTTCAGGAGCTCAAATCCCTTACCTTGGCTAGAGATAGCTTTTTACTTCAGAAAGCTAAATGTTCATGGACTAAGGAGGGGGATGCAAATAGTGCTTTCTTCCATAATTCTATCAGGAAGAGGAGAAACATAAATAAAGTGATCATGATTGAAGACATGAATGGGATGATTTGTGACACCCCTGACCAGGTAAAGGAAGCATTTCTTGAATACTATGAATACCTGCTGGGATCTAGCCAAAAGACAAAAAAGATTCATAGAAAGATTATTGATCAAGGCCCTAAATGCAGTGATGATCAGGCTGCTGTGCTTCTAAGGCCTATCACTGGGGAAGAGGTGAAGGAGGCTTTATTTGGCATTCCAGATATTAAATCCCCAGGGCCTGATGGGTATACCAGTAAGTTCTTTAAAGATGCTTGGGGGGAAGTAGGAAAGGAAGTAATTCAAGCTGTTCAGGATTTCTTTACCCATGGAAAGCTTTTAAAACAATTGAATGCTACCAGTCTTACTTTGATTCCTAAGTGTGATAGGCCTTAGACAGTGTTGCAATTTCGCCCCATAGCTTGTTGCAATGTTATCTATAAGGTAATATCCAAACTCTTATGCTCCAGACTGGCATAAGTTCTTCCCCAGCTTGTTGATCAGAACCAGGGAGCTTTCATCCAACATAGGAGTATTCAGGAAAATATTCTGATATGTCAAGACCTCATCAGACTCTATGAAAGACCATCTCCTTCTCCAAGATGTATGTTTAAAATAGATTTACAGAAAGCTTATGACACAGTGGAATGGGAGTTTGTGGTTAGCCTTATGAAGATGTTGAAGTTCCCTGAGGGTTTCAGAAGCAAAATTATGCAGTGTATAACTACTGCTTCCTTCTCCTTATCCCTGAATGGTGAGATGTTTGGATTCTTCCAGGGGAAGAGGGGATTGAGGCAAGGGGATCCTCTTTCTCCATTAATTTTTACTCTGTGTATGGATTACTTGACAAGGACCCTCAAATATGCCACTAGTAACCATGACTTTGGTTTCCATCCTTTGTGCAAACAGCTGAGACTAACTAATTTGATGTTTGCTGATGATGTATTGATGTTCAGTAAGGGAGATGCAAATTATATGATGCTTCTTTTAAGATCATTCTCTACCTTTTCTAATGCTACTGGACTTAAGGTTAGCCCTACCAAGTCTAGTGCTTACTTTGGTGGAGTTCAGGACCAGCTGAAGCAAGAAATCATACAGGTATCTGGTTTTAAAGAAGGTAATATGCCATTCAGGTATTTGGGAATGCCCATCCAAACCACCAGACTGCAGAAGAAGGACTGTGAGTGTTTGGTAGAGAATATATGTGCCAGGATTCATGGATATGGTGCTCGTAAATTCTCTTATGCAGGCAGACTGGTGATTGTTCAATCAGTCCTGAAAACCTTGTGTGGGTATTGGGCTTCACTGTTTGTGCTTCCAAAAGGAGTTATTCACAAAACTGAGGCTTTATGTAGAAACTTTCTTTGGGAAGGATGAACTGAGTACAAAAGAGCTCCCTTAGTAGCCTGGGATAAAATATGCAGGCCAAAAGTAGAAGGTGGACTGGGGCTAAGGGACCTGGAAACTTGGAACAAGGCACTAGTTGCTAAGCTTGTTAACTGGGTGGTGGAGAAAAAGGACACAATTTGGGTGAAATGCAATTATCTTAAGGGGCAGCAATGGATGGACTATTCTCCTAGTCCTAATTCTAGCTGGGTGTGGAGGAGAATTTGCGGGGTTAAACATGAGATAGCCCATGGATATACTGATGGCATCTGGCACCAGCAGGAGGGATTCTCTTCTGCTAGATGCTATGACTGGTTGAAGGGGCAAGCTCCAAAAGTGCAGTGGGAGAAGGTAGTCTGGACGGGGGGGAGTCTTCCCAAACACAACTTCCTGGGGTGGTTGTGGGCACATGGGGCATTGCAGACAAAATGCAAATTGCTGAACTATGGAGTTATAGATGAAGATACATGTCAGCTTTGTGGAATGAGAAGTGAAAGCCAGGAACATCTCTTACAACAGACGAGTAATACAACAGGTAAAGCAGTCCAGTGGAATGGACATCCCTACAACAAATGCACTAGAATGGTGTGTGAACAGGCATGGGTCTACAGTGCAAAAGGGGGTACAATATGCTATGGTGACCAGTGCAGTGTATGGGATATGGCAGCAGCGTAATACTTGCAGACACGAGATGGTTCTGGTTCGTCCTGAATGGCTAGCAAAAAGAATTCTAAATGATATGAAAGCTAGGATAAAGGAGAGAGATAAGAGTCATTTAAGCATTTTTGATGTTGAATGGTTAGAGAGCAAGAATCTGATGTAATATGATCATATGAGCATTGTACATTGACACCGCTTTTTTTAATATACTTACCTTTTACCAAAAAAAAAAACACAAATGCTTGGTGGCGACTCCGAACATCTCTAATCGTTTCGAGACCCTTACCGAGACGAAATCGACCGATCTAAAACGATCCGGTCGAAAGCATTTTTACGCCGCCGAGCGTGGCTTTCAAAAGACCACTGTGCGTCCATAGATTGGCTTGGCGTGTAGGTGGCCTGTGACCGCAGATCGGTAGGTGGCCCAAAACCACAGACCGAGACGTGGCCCATGTCCACAGATTGGCGACTCCGCTGGGGATAACTAGGACACTTATGTCTTTGTGATCCCTAGATGGTGAGACTCAAACGAGGTCTTGGTTGGAATGCATTAATTGATATTATGGTCACGGTCGGGTTCCTTGTCCGGGCCCACAACCTAACCTTTTCGACCAATTGGCTCGTCTCGTCGGCGTGAGTTTTCTCATCCCCGTGTTTCGAATCCCGATTGAGTCAAGCATACCATTGACGTTACACATTTCTGTTTCGTCAAAGAGCTTTCATCACTTTCGAGCACGAGGCTAGGGCACTCTCCTTACACATTTTGTTTGGATTTGTATCCCTCTCGCAAATCGAGGTTTGATTGCTTGGTGTGTAACCCACCCTCTTAAGCCAAAACCCGTGTCAGCATAATGCATAATATAATGAACTGTGAGTGCTTATGTGCTACTTGATCATAAGTCCCTCCGTGTCATTTTCAAACTTTCAAAATCACCCTTTTGCGCCGTTATAATGGCCGTTTCAAACCTCGGTCTTTTGCCGACCGTTGCACGCCTTTCTAGGCCGTCGTAATGACGATTTTCAAACCCGATTTTTATAACCATTTCAACACGCCTTTCTAGGCCGTCGTAATGACGATTTTCAAACCCGGTTTTTATAACCATTTCAACACGCCTTTTTAGGCCGTCGTAATGACGATTTTCAAACCCGTTTTTTTTACAACCATTCCAAATCACCTTTTTACGCCGTTATAATCGCCGCGTCTAGACACGGATTTTAACCCGTTTCGCGCCGACAATGGCTCTTTCAAAACCCGAGAAAAGCACACACCCTTTTTTCGAGACACTTTCGAAATCCCGAGGACCACGCACCGTCCCCAAGACCTCTTCAAACATTTCAAACCCAATTTTCAAAACATACAATTTTGAATTTCAAAAAACCGTCTTGGGAAACAATACACTATTTTCCGAGCCGATTCAAACTCAAAACCATCTTTTGCAAATAAACTTAAGATAACCCTTTCAACTGATCGACTTGCAGAGATCTCTATCTTCGAAAGCCGTCCATTAAAGCGACAAATGGATCGTTTTGAAAATTTCTATTTTCGAAAACTTCAGTCCACCATTCCAATTCCGCCTCGTGTCTATTGAGTCGAAACAAACGTACTTATGGGTCTTTACTTATGAGTCGTATCACCATGAGACCCGTCCAATGGCGTCGCGCCGTTATGTTGGACTCATGTCAAAAGTTCGGTCAACACCGTCACGTCATAAATCGAGTCAGCACCGAGGGACCACACACGATCACCCTCGTCTTTTTGAGTCTGATCTTTGTCTCGTCCTTGTGTTGTCTGCGTTCAGTCTTTAAACCGTGTCGGATTCAGTTGTAATGTGAGCCATTTTTCTGCCTCAGAGCCATGGCCCCGTCTTCAACTTCGTCTGTCAACCACAACAACAATGATAACAACAGAGATGTCACGACTGATCAGCTAGCCAGCCTGCTTACCTCTCTTAAGGTCACCCTTGATTGCGTCCAGACCCGTATCGACCCCCTAGAGAACAAAGAAACTGGAGAACATAATACTCCACCTCTGACTGAAACTGAGAAGAGGCTAAAGCTATTGCAAGAACAACTCCTAGCCCGGGGTAACAATATCCATCTTGAGAACAACCGAAGGTTCGAACCTGTTGGGGATCAATTACTTGACAACTTTACCCTAACTGATGTGCCTAAGTTCAAAGGAGTGGAGGACCCGCTCAATCATATCCGTGCCTTCAAAGACTATATGGCCATTAAAGGGGTCAAACAGGAACTTTTCACCCGGATCTTTCTATCCTCTTTGGAACCGATCCCTCGCTAGTGGTACTACTCCCTTGATCCGAAAAACCTTACTACTTGGGATGAGGCCGCAGTTGAATTCGCCAAATAATACGCCGACAATGTTGAAATCGAAGCCAATACCCGCACTCTTGAGGTTCTAACTCAGAACGATAAGGAAGGGTTCACCAAGTTCTTAACCCGTTGGAGGAGGGTAAGTACTCAATTGGTCAGTAAACCGAGTGAATCAACTTTGGTGGAAAAGTTCGTCAACAATCTCCGCCCAGTGTATGCCAACTTACTGAGGGTACAAAATATTAAGACCTTCCAGGATCTGCAAATTCTGGGGACACGCATTGAAGATGACCTCCGGAAGGGTGTCTTGGCCAAGACTACTTGTAGAAGCTACCAGGGATCCACCTCAACCGGATCTCGCCCTTACGGCCAAACAAACAAAATCGATGAGGTCAACCTCGTTGAACCATCTATTAAGAGAGTTGAGCGCCCCCAGAGAGTGTTCAATAATATAGGGTTAACTTACGCAAGTGCTCTGGAAAGGCCCATGGACCAGGGAAAATTACAACCAATCGGACCCACCCCGGATCCGACCTACGCTAAGAAATCCCGCTTCTGGAACCCCAATGCCTATTGTCAGTACCATCAAGGGAAGGGGCATGATACTGAAACCTGCTTCAAACTCAAACACATCATCCAAGACATGATTGAGAAAGGAGATTTGCCTTTACCCCCACCGACTAAGCCAAACAACAAAACAAACCCTCTGGGGATCCACGCTATCTCCGACGCTGAGCCAACTCTGGACTGCTCACACCTCATCCTGCCAGTTGATGACGAGGTGAATGCCTTGGAGAAAGATCCCTCGGACGGGGTATTTGTGTTTAGTGCTGCCACTATGCTCACCATGTGTAGATACCTCATTTTCGCACCTCCCGCAAACCACCCGGTGATGATTGGGCCGCATGTTTGGTACGCGGAACGATTTGTGACAGTTCGTAAGTTTATCGTCAAGTGATCGCTCAAACATTTATGTCTACCTCTTAATTATCATCTACGTGCCGATACGGTCGCTTTGACAGTAATTAGAGTACATTTGGAGTCCGGGCCTAAAACCGTCTTCATTTTCTCACAACCATTAAAATGCCGAGTCGGAATGTTCTGGAATGTTCCGGATATTTCTATTCCATATTTTATAAATCTTTTAGTCTTTGGTAAACAATTTCCCGTAATATTCAAACAAGATATTATGGAAAACCAAATTATTCCGTTATTCCATAAACTAAACACGGAAATCTTTCTTCCGCAGGAGGAAACCACTTGGGAATAGACGCAGCAGGTGCTGCGCCTCTTCCAAGAGACGCAGTGCCTGCTGCGCCTCTTCCCAAGTCCTTTTCTGCGTATTTTTCGTATCTTTTCATATCTTTTCGAGATTCACTTCCAAAGTCTCTCCGAAAACCCTACTTCCTCCACGTTATTAGTATAAATAGAGACCTTCGGTCTCACATATTTCTCACGCGAGTGTCCGCCCTTCTCTTCTCCCTTTGCATTCTAGACCACGTTCTTACTTTTTGGCGCTACGTGTTTGAACTTTCGACCACGTAAGCTCAGATCTTTCTGAGTACCAGCCTCGTTTTGCATGACCGACCAATTTGACCAACTCCACCATAATCAACTTTAATCAATCTGTTTAATTTCCTCTTACGAGGGCACTTCATTTAAATTCGAGTCGAGCATCACTAAACGTATACTTAGTTCATCTCGTTTCGTCAAACAAGTAAGTCTGAGGGTGTAAATCTCTCTTTTATTTATTGTTATTTATTTGTTGTAATCATAATGTAAGATTTATGTCGAAAATAAAATTAAAACAGATTTCTAAAACCCTTTGTTTAAAACCCTTTTTACGGATTATCAGAGGACAACTGTCGAGAAAGGACGCAAAGAATCGCTGCGCCTCTTGAAGGGACGCAGACACCGCCGCGCCTCTTCGTGAGGCCGCGCAGATTCTCGCTTCCTTTCTTCTTCCTTCGTCTTTTGTTAGTTCGTTTGTTTCTTTTTCTTTCATTTGTTCCTTGTTTTAATGTAACAATCTGAGCATAATAATTTGACATATATATTATTCATCATCATTAGTAATTAATTCGTCATTAAATTCCCGACTTAAATCCCAAATAATTAATATTCGCGGGTTTTCGTCATTATAGTCAAATCCGGGTTATAGAAATTCGATTTGCTCATATTGGGTTTCTGGAATTCGATCTTTGATATATTCTCACCTGTTTATCATATTCATCATTAGTTCATCATGTTTAATCTAATTAATTAGTTAGTTTGTTTAATTCATTGATTAATCCTTATAAATCTTGTAATAATTCATCCTAATTCCGTTTCATCCATGTTTACCGTTTCTATGACTATTAATCATGTAAATAATCTGTTAATCACTTTCATCCGAGTCAATAATACTAATCAATCATTAAAATCACCAAAGAGCATTAACAATTCGCAATTCCGGTTTCACAGCCAGAACTGAGCCAAGGAACAGACGCAGTGACTGCTGCGCCTCTTCCAGAGGGCGCAGCTCTGCTGCGCCTGTTCCTGGTTGACTTCTGTCTCTTTCTTTTTCCAAATTATCCGTTTTAGATGTATTTTTAACATAAATCATTAAACACGATGTAATTATTGTAATTTTCTTTATTGTAATTTTCCTTTATTGTATTTTTATTGTATTTCTTTATTATCACTTGTATGCCTTCACATGTAATTGAACTTAAATCCCGAGTCGATCTAATTGTATGATTAAATTACGTGTTCACCGACTTAGTTAATTCTCACATGCTAGGATTAATTCTATGGATGTTGTTGCATTGCATGCATATAATCGACAATATATCGAGTATAAATAACTTGCCTAATCATTAGTAGAGGCCGCTATCGAGGCGGGCGGGATTAGGTGTTCGATCAAAAGAGCTTCCTAATACGTACCCTCACCCCTTACTCTAGATCTCTGTGAACATCCGTGTTCATTGGCATCCACGAGAGTCATTCTAGACATAGAATGCTAAGGGTAACGAGTTCTTGGTGTTCATGTCACTACTTTGTGTCTTGACATGACACGAGGTATTCGAACAGTTTCCAATTTCCCACAATAAATTAGTGGCGACTCCACAAATGCAAACGCTTGTTCTCCCAAGCGCCCCCGTGGGCCCATTGTCCACAGTTTGGCGACTCTGCTGGGGATAATAAACTTACGTGTAGCCAAAAGGGTGAAACTTGAACAAGGTTAGGGAATAGTTTGTACAAGACAATTGTCGGTTTTCATAACTTGGTCTTCATAGATCGTTTATTCAGCCTTCCTAGGCCCAACCCAACCCACTCGACTAATCGTCCCGTCTAAACGGTTCTAATTCTTATTTGGGCCTAAGGATGGATAGCGATTGACGTCATCCATACCATGGTGCTTACTCTTGTTTGTATCAAGGACTCTCCACAGCCTTCGGGTTTGATTGTTCGGTATGGCAACCCACCCTTTAAACCAAAACCCATTTAAAATGCACTCAACATCCCGTTATAATGCTTGTATATTGTTTGTACCATACGTGATCACCCTTTTCTAAACAAAACCATAACGATTTTTGTAAAATTCAAAATCCTTCTTTAACATGTAAAATTTCGAACTTGGGCCTAATATTAGCGCAAAACAAGCCGAAACTCTGTCCAATTATCGAGTCAAAATTCGGGCCTCAAAACCCATTTCAAAACCTCACTTCGAGTCCACTCCTACAACTACACTAAAGTTGACTGGGACCAACATTCTTCAAATTTTGTCATTTCCTCAAAGCTCACTGACACAAGTGGCACACTCCCACTTCACGAGTCAAAACATTTCTTTTCAAGTAAGTGTGCTAGAGTGGTCGATCGTGTTTTGATTCATCGTCGATCTCTTATTCAGTTTCCAAGATGCCTGGAACAAGCGACGTGAACTTCAATCAACTCCAGGATAGTAATGATCAAATCATAACCGCGTTAGCTCGTCTCCAAGTTACTCAAGACCAAGTGTATGATTGCCTTGACACCATTGAGGGACGAATATATGCCGTAGAAACGAGGATGCCTCCTCGAGAAAGTGAAATCGTTGATGACTTCGTGAATGACTTCGGGGACGAAAACCCTCCCATGGGTATGACTGCAGCTGAGAAATGACTCCAATACTTAGAGGAGCAATTGATGTATCTTAAAGGGGATGACATTTATAGGGATAATAATTGCAAGTATGAGGCCGTGAGTTCCAAGTTGCCAACCAACTTCAACATGACGGATATCCCTAAATTCAAGGGGCATAAAAACCCTTTGAACCATATCCGTGCCTTCAAGGATTACATGTCTATCAAGGGCATTAAACCCGAGATGTTTTTAAGGATCTTTCCTTCATCTCTGGACACCATCCCAAAACAATGGTTCTATTCGCTAGATTACAAGAAAATCGCTACTTGGGACGATGCCGCAATCGAGTTTGCTAAACAATATGCGGATAAGGCTGAAATCCAAGTCAACATGCGCATTTTAGAGGTTCTTACCCAAAATGACAAAGAAGGTTTCACCGATTTCCTAAGTCGGTGGAGGAAGACTAGTACTCAACTTGTTGAACGTCCGGATGAGGCTACCCTTGTGGAGAAATTCGTGGACAACCTAAAGCCCATCTATGCAAATCATTTGAGGTATCAAAACATCAAGACTTTCAAAGATTTGATCGTACTAGGGACAAGGATCGAAGATGACATTCGTAAAGGGCTCTTGTCCAAAACGATAGGTCGTGGATATCAAAGCTCAACAAGTCGTTCTTACGGCTCTACTAGCAAGACTGATGAAGTTAACCTCCTTGAGCCATCTAAAAAGAGTACCCCTCCAAGGAAATTCACAAATATAGGGGACACATATTCCAACGCTCTGAAAAGGTTGATAAAACTCGGGAAACTTCAACCCATAGGCCCTACGCATGAACCAGAAAAGAAATCCAAGTTCTGGGATGAGAATTCGTACTGCGAATACCATAGAGGTGAGGGATATGATACAGAGAAATGCTACAAATTGAAAAATGTACTTCAAGACATGATTGAAGACGGTCGCCTACCAATACCACCTGGAGGTAAGCCTAACAACACTAAGAATCCTCTTGGAGTTCTAGTGATTACAAATGAAGAATCTACCATAGATTGTTCACATCTCATTTCCCCAGTCGAAGATGAAGTTCATGCAATAGAAAATAAAGGGAACCACTCCACCATTTCCCCAACCATCATTGATTTCATCGCATGGGCAAAAAGTGTGGATAGACAAGTCTTGGAACTAGAGAGTGCAGTGGCAACCTTACGTGGCCCCAACGCCACACCTAGAGAACGTGCACCACTAATTTTCTCTCGAAACACTACAATGCAAGAAGTGGTGGCCATGGTTGATGAACTAGTCGACCGAATTATCCAATTAGAAGCTGAAATCATAAGAATGAGGGAACTTGCTACTATCAATGGAATATGGGCCGACGATGACGAAGATCTGTATCTCACCAAATACTACTTAGTCAAAATCAGCGAGGAAATAGTCCAGAATTGTAAATATCAAGATGTAGATCACCTTACTCGTTCAGGGCGCCCATACCAAAATACTTCTCAAAATGGTCCCATAGCAAACGGTCCAACCAATGTAGTCGCACCAAATGACAATGAAGAAGGCTCTACCGACCATCTACTAAAGCAACTACAAAAGACAAAGGCTGATCTTTCAGTCTGACAACTAGTGTCAAGCTCATTCCCACATTGCCAACCTTTGCTGCAAGCTTTGGCCAAACTAAATGTGGCACATAACTCCACACCCGACGACGTGGTCAACTTGGTCTTCCAAGTATCACCAAAGCTAAGTAATCCTATTACTTTCTCGGATGAGGATTTGCCACCCTTCAATGCTAGTCATAACTTGGCTCTTTATATCACTGTCATTTGCTTAAAGAAGAATGTGCCAATGACCTTAGTAGATGATGGCTCCGCGGTCAATGTCATACCCTTGAAAACGTCATATAAATTGGGCATGAAAGAATCAGATTGGACTCCTACCAATCAAGGTGTTCGCGCATATGATGGTACACGACGAAAGGTGGTGGGACTTGTTGACCTAACCATAGCCACAGGGCCAATTGAATGAAAGGTCAATTTTCAAATAGTGGACATCGAGGCATCCTTCAACATACTTCTGGGAAGACCCTGGATTCACGCTTCTAAAGCGATAACTTCCACACTCCACCAGAAAATCAAAATCCCACTAAATGGTAAGGTGGTGACAATCACTTCGTCGCCCATCAAGACAATCATCGAAAAGAAGTCAAGCAATCAAGTCCTTACAGATCCAGTACATGAACTTGGGGGCTTTCACATCATAAACGTCATAGAAAGCGAGTTGGCCCCATTATACTTCAATCCCTACTCTAACCTAGTGGTCAACCACATACTCAAAACCCAGGGATACTTCCCGGGGATGCCTTTGAATCCTATCCGAAGGAGCACCATTGCCCCCTACAAGGAGCGTAATTCACAAAGAATACCCCTTGGATTAGGATGCAAACCCACCAAAGAGAAAGTTCTCGAGATGCTCGCTCAAATTCAAAACCGTAAGAATGTGGGAATTAAAATGCGACCCTATCTCCCTACCCTAAATGGATACTTCGTTAGGGAAGGAAGTCAAGAATTCTTTCATGGATTTCCCGAACCTTGGCATTATCTCGAAAGGAAGCTAGACGGAATCGAGATCTTTCACGATTGCTACTTCATTCCTCCAGAAACGGTTCCTACCGTCAAGACTCGTCAAGCACCTTGCCTAGACGAACAAGCTGTGAGTCTACTATTTGGAGAAGATCGATTTGTTAGAGTCGCGCAGGACGAGGTCATTACTATGATACTTCAAGATGATCACTTCAACCCTACCGCATTAATCACAGAAATCAACACCAATCAGCAGAAAGGATGGAGAAAATCGATCAAGTGGACAAACAACCAAGGAAGACTCTTTAAGCTCACTACTGGAGAAGGAGAGATGTTCAAAGGAGAACCAGAAGACAATGAATTCGAGTCAGAGTCAGAGTCGGAGTCAGAGTCGGAGTCTAGAGAAGTTCTTAGAGAGTCTCCTCCTGTCGTCGTTCCCACTCCCCTCGTTTCTCCTAGCCTAGTATCGAATAGCAACAGTAGTTCGGAAAATGTCCCAACCGCTGTCCCTTTACCGCCATTGACCACAGATCAGATGGCTTCTTTGTTTCAACTTTTCTCAAATCTTAATATGAATAAATTAGGTTCTGCTTACTCTTCGTGTTATCTTGAATGCAATTCTGTTTACGATGATGATGAGAACGACCCAGACCCTGACTCAATCGAAATACCTCCCTACATAGCCAAAGAAATACTACAAGAGCGGGAGGGGGGACCCGTGATAGAAGATACTGAACCCATCAACGTAGGAACCGAACTAGAACCCCAAGAACTTAGGATAGGGACAACCCTGAGCCCCACCGAAAGGGCCAATTTCATAGACCTCCTACACGAGTTCAAAGACGTTTTTGCTTGGTCCTACAAAGATATGCCAGGGATCGACAGGGAGATTACAGAGAATAGAATTCCAATCAAACCAGGGTTCAAACCCGTGAAACAGAAGCTTCGAAAAATGAGGACAGAATGGGCTCTTAAAATCAAAGAAGAAGTTGATAAACAATTCAAAGCCGGGTTCATCAAAGTTTCCGAGTACTCAGACTAGGTGGCTAACATAGTACCCGTACCCAAAAAGGATGGGAGAATCCGTGTTTGTGTTGACTTTAGAGACTTAAACAAAGCAAGCCCTAAGGACGACTTTCCTCTACCACATATCGACATATTAGTGGATAATACAGCGGATCACGCGTTGCTATCCTTCATGGATGGATACGCGGGATATAACCAGATCAATATGGCCTTAGAGGACATGCATAATACCGCCTTCGTCACTCAATGGGGAACCTACTGTTACACGGTCATGCCGTTTGGGTTAATCAACGCCGGAGCTACATACCAACGCACCACAACGACACTCTTACATGACATGATGCATAAAGAAGTTGAGTTATACGTAGATGACATGATTGTCAAGTCCAAGGAAAGAGAGGGACATATTGTGAACCTTCGCAAATTCTTCTCGAGGCTACGAAAGTACAACATGAGGCTCAATCCTCAGAAATGCGCATTCAGAGTGACATCTGGCAAACTCCTGGGATACGTGGTTAGCCAACGAGGTATAGAAATAGACCCTTCAATGATCAAAGCTTCAATCGAAATGCCGCAACCTCAAACAGAGAAAGAAGTTAGGGGATTCCTAGGCAAGGTACAATACATCAGTCGATTCATATTGAAACTCACCATGATCTGCGAACCCATATTCAAGAAGTTAAAGAAAACAGATCACACCATGCGGAATGATGACTGTCAGAAGGCTTTCGACCGAATCAAGGAAATACTAGCCAAACCGCCAGTGCTCATGCCACCTCAACGAGATCAACCTCTTGGTTTATATCTCACGGTAACTGAAACGGCCACGGGCGCCATGCTAGCTCAAACCGTAGGAAAAGAAGAAAGAGCCATCTACTACCTTAGTAAGAAGTTCTTGGAGTACGAGTGCAAATACACACCACTCGAGAAGATATGCCTCGCTCTTGTGTGGGCAACGAAGAAGCTACGCCACTACATGCTTAGCTACTCCGTCAAAATATTCTCCAAAATGGATCCTGTCAAATACCTCTTCGAGAAACCCGTTCTCAATGGACGTCTAGCGAGATGGACTTTGATGCTCTTTGAGTTCGATCTTAAACATGTACCTTTGAAAGTCATAAAGGGGCGCGCCATTGCCGAATTCTTCGTAGAAAATCCCATCAAAGATGCACAAACGATAGACACTTGGTTATTCCCGGATGAGGATATACTCCAAACAGATGTAGACTCCTGGGACCTCTATTTTGATGGAGCATCGAACTTGAGAGGATTCAGAATAGGGGTGTTGCTCATTTCTCCTGAAGGCGAGCATACACCAATCTATGTCAAACTCGACTTCGAGGTGACAAATAACGCTGCAGAATACAAAGCCTGTCTCATTGGATTGCAAGCGGCAGTAAGTTTAGGCATTAAGAATCTTCGAGTACATGGGGATTCCTCTTTGATCATCAATCAAGTTACGGGATCTTGGAAAATCCGAAGCGAAAGCTTGGCGCCTTATCAAGCCAGAATAGACCAAGTAGCCCAATTCTTCGATCACGTAACCTACTTACATCTACCTCGAGAAGAAAATCAATTTGCGGATGCTCTTGCAAAACTCGCATCTTTGATTAACATACCGGATAGTATGGTAGAAATGCCTTTATGCATCGAACGACAATCAGAGCCAGCTTATGTGCACCAAATCACCGATGAAGAGGAAATTGCGGAGGAACCCTGGTTCCAAGCAATCCTAAACTTCAAACTCAACGGCACCCATCCACCAGAAATGGACAAAAGGGGACAACGCGCTATCCGCTTACTAGCTTCCAAATACATCCTCATGCAAGGAGAGCTATACAAAAGAACACCTCTTGGTGTAATCCTACGTTGTCTTGATCATTCACAGGCACGAAAAGTGATGGAAGAAGTCCATGACGGAGAATGTGGCCCTCACATGAGTGGACCCATGATGGAAAAGAATACTATTGGACCACGATGGAATCTGATTGCATCAAATATGTGAGACATTGCCATAGTTGCCAAATCTTCGGGAATGTGCAACATGTTCCTCCCTCATTGCTTTACACCATGACATCTCCATGGCCATTTTCTACTTGGGGAATAGACATCATCGGCAAGATCACTCCAGCTGGAACATGAGGTCACTGTTTCATCCTAGTAGCAATCGATTATTTCACCAAGTGGGTAGAAGCAGCTTCCTACACCAGTCTTATAGCCAAGAATGTGGCAAAGTTCATACAAACCAATATCATCTGTCGATATGGTTTCCCACATGAGATCATCAGTGACAATGGATCACATTTCCAAGCTGAGACTGAACAATCGCTAGCCAAGTACAAAATCAAGCACCACCACTCCTCGCCATATAGACCACAAACCAATGGCGTGGTAGAGGCAGCAAACAAAAACGTTGTCACAATTCTCAAGAAAATGATTGACAACTATAGAGATTGGCCGAGCAAGATACCCTTTGCTTTATGGGGATACCGTACATCCGTTAGGACGCCCACTGGGGCTACTCCTTTCTATTTGACCTACGACATGGAAGCCGTACAACAAGTCGAGCTAGAAATACCATCCTTGCGTATTTTACTCGAAAGTCAAATACCCGAAGCCGAATGGAAGAGGGACAGATACGAAGAACTCATCCTCCTGGATGAACGAAGGTTACGTGCATTACATAATGTGCAGACATATCAGGCGCGTATTAAACGAGCCATCCACAAAAGGGTTAAGCCAAGGAACATCAAAGAAGGAGATTTGGTCCTCAAATCCATTAAGGCTCTTTTACCTGTCGATTCACGAGGAAAATTCAAACCTAATTGGGCCGGGCCATTCCTAGTCAACTCCATACTTCCAGGTGGTGCGGTTAGGATCACAGACCTAGACGGGAACGAATTTACCAACCCAACAAACCTTGACCAATTAAAACGTTATAATGCCTAGAATAGGAGCAAAAACGCGCCTCGCGTAACCTCACGTGTCGCTCTTGTGGCACGAAATAAACGGCCCCTGGCCAAGCTGAATCAAGCTAATGTCATCTTGCTCTTGCATTTTGACAATTTGTCATTCTCATATCATCAATTGCATTTTCAGAGTAAGTAAAAGCACATGCTTATTTTCTAAAGTTCATTACAAGCTCTTGCTTAGAACAATTATTCTTTTACATTTACTCGAACTACGCGCAAGGGTTTGATTTCATTTTTTAATGAATACGTAGGCAATCCTTCACGGGATACAACCCACTTATTCGCTTTAAATGTAAATAGAAGGACATTTACAAATGCATTTGAAATTCGACAAGAATAATGAAAAGAAAACCACAACGGTTTCATAACCAATTAACCTCTTTTATTTCATTCCATAATAATAATACGTTACATAATAAAATCATAATAAAAATATATAGGCTAAGATTCTAAAAACCCCACCTTCTTATTACGATAATAATAATAATAAATAATAATAAAAGACATAGGCTACTCTTCCATTTTCCCTTTGCCTTTGCCTTTGTCATTTTTATCATACTTCTTGTCGCGACCTCGAGCCGGACGCTCCTGCGCCACTTCCGACCTAATCACCAATGGTCTCTCTTGTGGTCTCGCTTTGCCATTCTTGCCAACCACCATCTCAACGGCAGGAGAAGTCTTCGGTTTCTTCAAAGGATGAACAACTCGAAACCCGGCTTCTTCCTCTCCCTCGGTCAGATGCTTCTCCTTCTCCTTTTCCACCTCGCGAACCTTGTAGTCAACTGGTTCACGCTTCCTCAGTCTCTTGCGCTCCTCCGGAGTAGCAGCCTTCCTCCACCGCATATAAGAATCTGACACCCATAGAGCGCTGACAGAAGAATTCAAGAACCAAATGTTCCTCTGAGCCCATTTGATGGTCCACTCTCTTCGAGTCTCCGCAGTAAGCGCAACGGCAGTCCGCGGGACAGTGTCAAGCTTCGGGATCATCTGCTTCTATCCAACCTGCCTCATAAACCTCTCCGGGAAGATGCATATCATAAACTCCAAGCCGGGAATGCGAACAGCTCGGGTAGGATCCAGGGAAGATACTCCAGTAACAGATTTGAGGTGCCACCATGGTACGATCCATCTAATTAAGAGGCCATCTTCACTTTTCAACTTGTTTTCCCAGTAGTTGCACACTCGAGTGAAGTCCACCATGTAAAGCCTGGTCCTCATTGCAATTGAACGAGCATGGTAAGAAGGAACATTAACTGGGGGCTCGATCAATCGAAGACGCTCCATCAGCCAGACCTACCAAAAGCGGGTGTTAGCAAAAAAAAAAAAAAAAGAAAAAAAAAACGAACGAAAAAAAAAACGAAAAAAAAAAGAAAAAAAAAAGAAAAAAAAAAGAAAAAGAAAGAAAAGTACTCTTTTACCTGCAAAATAATGGGACTTCCCAAATACGGTAGGTCACGGTTGGCTTTCCTGTTATCCAAGCCCAATAGGATCTCTCCTAAACACAGACAAGTTGGGCTCCTGCGCAGCTCCATTTGCTCAATCAGGCTCAAAAGACGAGGGTCGCCCCTCATGTCCTCATCAACATGCCCTTGAAGGACATATACATGCAGTAGGCAAAACCTGAATGCCCTTCGCCTTGCAACATAAGAAACAGTAGGATCAGCCTTATTGATGAAGATCGATGAAATCCAACATTCGCACTCCTTTACAGGTCACAAGACGGTCAACATCAACTCTGGCCAATCCAAGCAAGTCTCTAAACTTATTCTTATACCCTTGAGAAGTGGAGGGAATAACAGGCAAATGTTCCGGATCCCAACCACCAATTGCAGCAATCTCCTCAAGAAATGGGCAAATGTCTCCTCCAGGAAAGGCAAATACGTGATGATTAGGGTCCCAATAGCCAAGACAAGCATCGAGAAACGGTTTGACTACCTTGATCAATTTCAGGCTCAAAAGTGCTCCAAAATTATAAGCACCCATGTCATACTTCTCCACACTAGAGAACTCATTTGTCCACTCTTTTAGACGAATTTCAAGAGTATTCATGATGTAGGCTTATTTTGGGAGTTTTGTGTAATAAGACGAAGAAAGATGGAAGAATTATGTGAATAAAACCTCCTTCGACGTCTCTATTTATACTAAAAGATGTTTC
The DNA here is from genome assembly GCF_048544455.1 of Silene latifolia. Taxonomy (NCBI): domain Eukaryota; kingdom Viridiplantae; phylum Streptophyta; class Magnoliopsida; order Caryophyllales; family Caryophyllaceae; genus Silene; species Silene latifolia. The sequence continues at coordinate 159,359,022 of NC_133536.1, read as the reverse complement.
CTAAAACCGTCAGAACGGACGCACTGGGGAACAGGCGCAACAGTCTTTGCGCCTCTTGAAGGGACGCGCTCTTCTTTGCGCCTCTTCCTCAACTCTTTTTCTGTGATTTTTCGCGTTGGATCTTTCCTAAATTCCTCAACGAATAATTTCCTATTCATACGGATTATTATTTTGGTAAATGCGCCAGGTTACCATATTTCGTGTTTCCTAATTTCCCGGGCACGCATCTCGGGACGATATCGACATTTTCGTCATTTTAGCACACTTGTACATTTCTTTTTTTAATTGTCTTTTTTGGGGAATCATTTCACCAATTTAATTTAATTTATTCATTTTTTTTACTTTTTTGTATTTAATTTAATTATATGATTTTTTCGAACTTTACATTTCTCTTTTGTTTTTTTTCCTTTTGGGGAGAATCATTTCACTCTGCATTTCAAACTTATATGTTTTTATTTTTTTCTTTTTTTAGGGGGTAACCCTCCCTACCGCCCGGTCATTTCCGACCAAATTTTTGCCATTTTCGACCAAATTTTTGCATTTTCATTTCTGGTCATGCTTTTGCATTTTCGAGTCATTATTTTGCGCTAATTTAGGCCATATGTACAAATATATGTTCTGTGTGATTTCTGTGTAAATTTCGGCAGCATGACGGCGTAAACCGTCATCTACCAAACCTGTTCAAAGCTAACCTGCAGGTACAAACAAAGCAACCCAGCAGCAAAGGCACTCGGGCCATCATATATACAACCAAAAAAAGGGATATGTACACCAAACTGGGGGCTCGAGCCCCGAAACAAAAGTCCAAAAATGTATAAATGTACAAAAATACAGCCAAAAACAAGAAGCAACGCGGAAGCTACTGCTGGCCGCCGTGTAGCTCAGCAACTCTCGCCTCGAGAGCAGCAACCTCGGCGTCACGAACCTCGAGCTCCCTCAGCAAGCGAGCCGTCTCCTCTCGGGACTGGACAAGCTCTCGCTCCAGCTCGCACTCCCTCTGCAAACAACAAAACTGACTTAGTCAATCATTTCAAGCATAAAGAAAAATTAGAAAACTCAAAAATAAAGTAAACGAAAGGTTCATACCTGACGTCCTCGGCCACCAGCAAGTGCCTCGACGGCAGTAGCCCGCAGGCGGTTGGCTACCCTCCACAAAGCCACGAATCGGGGTGGCGTGACCTGCATTTCAAAATAAAAAATGTTTAGCAATTGAGCAAATTTGAGCAAATGTGTTCTTACATGAAAACTATACAAGCTAGAAGACTCACCCTCCGAATCAGATGCTGCCAATCGTCCAAGCCAGCATCTCTCACCGCCACGTCAAAGTCACGTAGCTCGGAGATCATCGTCATCCCCGTCGTGTCGGTGTACTCAAGGGTCTCGGGGTACTCTGGGGGCTCGATTCCCGCCGCCTCGACCTCCTGCAAGATCAGATGACTTTCGTTAACTGATGATCCTTCATCATATGCTCAAACAATCAAAATGAAAGAGGGCAAATCACTTACCACAACCGGCCAGTACGCCAACCTCCCGTAGAGGAACGCCGAGTAGTCCTCATCAGGAAGGAGGAGGGCGTCACCACCAACGCCAGCCAAGTCAGCCTCCCTCTCAGCTTCAGAAGGCTCCCTAAACATCGTTCGAGGAGGATCGATGGGAACCGTCAAGACATCCCGGGAGCACTGTCGAGCCAAGCACTCACCCAGGTACCACACAGGACCCATCGACATCCTCAGCAGCAGCCGACTCGAGCTCCTAGGTCGAAGGACCTCAGCCACGAAAGGATGAGCGCCTGCGTACTCCTCCCAAGGCCTAGGCACCCACTAGGAAAGTGGTCGTGTCCTCTTAGGAGGTTTAGTTTTCAGTACTTGTCGTTAGGAGCACCTAGACCAAAACACAATTTATAACTTCACAAACAACTCTACAATTAGTAAAGAGGCAAGTAAAGAACGGATCCCAAGGGACGGGAATTGAGATGAGATTTTCTATTGCAACTAGTGGTGTCTAAGGGTGTCACAATTTAGGGTTTGAAATAAAAGATCACTAAACTAAATAGCAATGAAAGTAAACAAGCAAGATGATCAAAAAGGGATGTAAACAATTGATAAAAAGCACTAGGGTGTCATGGGGTCATAGGGGATTCATGGGAATTGATCATACAAACATATTCTCAAATTAAAAGCAAGCAATTATTGTTGTGATGGATCGAGTTGGTTTATATCTTACAATCCTAGGAAAGTTTGGGTCCCGGAGCCGAATCGATTAGATTGTACAACACCTACAAGTCAACTTAGTCTTTCCTACTCAACTATATGCATGGTCTAATAAGACTCGAGTTGGTTTATGTCTTACAAGTCTCATTGAAAAGATAGGTGATGGGTAAAAAATGCAAGGATTCATAGGCTCACATTTCATCAAACATAACATGTGCATAAGTTGAGATAGAATGGGCAGGTTTGGTATATTGACTGATGGCTTGTGTTTTCTTTGTGGGACTGCTGATGAGTCTAAAGCTCATCTGTTTTTTGAGTGTGGGTTTAGTAGGAGATGCCTCAGTCTGGTTCAGATGTGGCTCCCTGCTCCTTGGCAACCTAATGTGATAGAGTGGATTATTCAGTGGAGATGCAGGTCTTTGTTGAAGAAACAAGTGCTAATGGCTGCAATTGCTGGACTGGTGTATCTGATCTGGGAAAGTAGAAATGTCAGTCGTGTTGAGCATAAAGTGTCTAGACCTGAATGTATTCTTAAGAAACTTCAGAGCCTTACAACTTTGAGGGCGAGGGGCTTTGAACAATTTATGGGTAGTCATAGAGAGCATGATTGGTTTAAGAGTCATATTCTAGTTCATTAAGTGTACTAGTTTGGTTATGCATGGTTGTTGTATGGTGAATGATAATGTAACTTGCCTAATTATTAATATAATTTTCACATTTCACCAAAAAAAAAAAAGTTGAGATCACAACAAGCAAGCAAATAAACTATGAAAACATATTAAATTAAGCATGAATCATTCCCCATGTTGGTTTCCTCTAATTACCCATTAACCCTAGCTAAGGAAACTACTCACTCATTATCATATTGAACATGCTAGCAAGGTTGTCAATCATACCAACAAAGTGAAACATGATGAATAAATGAAGATAATTAACAATAATTAAAAAGGGATTAAGAGAATTATACCTACTAATGATTCCAATAATAAAACAAAGAATAAAAGAAGTACTTGATGCTTGATTGGAAGGTTGTCAATCTCCCAATAATAACCTAAATAATCTTCAATGACCCAAAATAAAGGATGAACAAGAGAGAGATTAAGGAAATAAAACTTGTATTAAAACTTGATTAAATGTTGATTACAAGATTAAAGAGAGATTTGATTGATATTAACTACACTAAAGATTGCTAAGAAGAACATGATCTTCTAATTAGACTAATGAGGTATTTATAGTGGGGATTAGGTACATAAATTAGGGTTAACTAAGGGCTTAAATGAAGATTAAATCCTTGAGGAATCGCCGGTCTCTAGGGAGACTCCGGTCTCCTTTTCGCCGGTCTTAGAAAAATATGCGCATCCGTCCATGAAGCTCGTAGAAGACGAAGTGGCTGACTCATAATCCGAGCGTCCAGGGCACGGGACGGGCGGATTCTGGTGATTCTGGACGGGCGTCCAGCTGGGGAAGATGGGCGGATTCTGGGTGTATTGGACGGGCGTCCACAGGGGGAAGACGCTCGGATTGTACCTCTTGGACGGGCGGCTTGTGGACAATCCACTCGGATTGTCTTACAGCTTCTTTCTTTCTTCTTTTCTTCCTTTTTCTTCATAGAATCCTTGAGGATTTCCTCGGGGATGCAAGGATATTTTCTCATCATTGCCCATCTACTATAGTATGTACAAAGGCCTTCTAATCTTGTCTCTCCTTGATGCTTGGTCATTGAATTCAATCAATTTAGCTTCATTTTGCCATGAAAATGCAAGGTTTGCACTCATTTCCTACCTAGGACACAAAACCTCAAAGAGTATGCAAAACAAAGGACTAAAGACAATAAATAACCCAAATATGTACTAAAAAGCATGGGAACAAGGCTAATTCGAGGACTAAATGTGCTTAAATTATGGTCACATCAAATATCCCCAAACCGAACCTTTGCTCGTCCCGAGTAAAGAGGTGACAAAGACTAGGACCGTTTTTTAAACTAACCTAATAGCATAGCCGATATGAGACAATTAGCGGGTCTCACTCCGCCCCTTCAACTCACAACAAGACAACCATGAGGTAGGTGAGGGGTAATATCTGTATAATACCCTATAAAATTAGGACTATAACGCAAATTTTATATGTGATTATTGTCATAAAACGAAAAACATGAGAAAAACGATAAAGCATTAGAAATAACCTCGGGTCCTTTGAGATGCGGCCTAAGAACAAAATCAAAGTAGATTTCCTCCTAATCGATACACCCAAGACCGTCTGAGACTATGCCCTTGTGCTAGAAATGTATTCTCTAATTGCCTTGCAATATTGAGAGAATTTGTTGTGAGTTTCTTTAGATGTGAGATCTAGGTTTTGAGAGAAAATTGTTCTCAAAACCCTAGTTTGTTTGCAAATGAATATGCTTAGGTTACAAAAGAGAGAGAGCCTCTCTTTTGTTCTTTTGGTTCGGCCAAAACCGAGTGAGAGAAGAAGAAATGGGCTTTCATTTCCTCTTTCTTTTAACTCGTGGTCCGACTCCAAATTACTAAATGTATATGACGCGGTCTTATTATAAATTGTCATCGGTTATCGGTATTTTAAAACATCGTCTAGTAACAAGGATTAGCCGATATATTAATACATGTCCGACAAAGACAATATTGTATAATTAATTCAATATACATTAATTAAATATAACCGTTTATATTTAATTTACGAATTAACTGTTTAATTCGCCTTAGCCAATTTTATTTAATCTGTATTAAATAAAATATCTCAACATCACGTTTGACTAATTATTAGTCAATTACTCGGACTAACTGCTTAGTCAATTTTGGCATCAACATGACTGTATTTTCATACCGTCACATCTCTCAAACGTATCCTATAGGTGTGACTTTTAGGGATCAGTTGATCACCGCCATCTGTATGACAATAACGTCAAACTTATCTAGCAAGCCAACCGTTATTGATAAACGTGGACCAACTGATTATAATACAAAAGTATACCCTTTGATCCTTTTAGAGATTTATAAGTCCTTGCACTAACTGTAAAGGACACCAGCCCCAACAAGCTCCCACTTGTCCGTACAAGTGTATGTGCAATGACGTTATCCGCACTAACTGGAGGACACAGCTCCAACAAACTCCCACTTGTCCGTACAAGTGTATGTGCGATAACCGATTCTCATATTCATTTAAAATTTCTCCCACTCAATGTAAAACAATTTGCAGATCCGGATCCGCAAAGGTCGTATTTTACAATCGATCTGTATCTAGAGTGGTTTCCCCGACTAGAGAGTAACTCAACTGATAAAACGAATTCGTATTCGAGCATGGCCATGCATTTCGATTCTGACTCCTCGAGTGGCCCCGAGAAATATCGAGCACGATAAAGGCTGAATATTTCCTTCAACTCGACTCCTTCCGATCTAAGCACAACATGAAATGACCCAGAAAAAATCTACTTGGCCCCCTGTTACGGATGACCGTGAGAAAGAAACCAAAGTCACCCAAAATCTGCCTTAGTCTCAAGAGACAGTCGATAGTGTGGACAGCGGGCCGCCCACGGGGGCGCTTGGCGAGGGGGGTGCTCGGAAAACAAGCGTTTGCATTTTGTAAGGAGTCGCCACCAATTTTTATGGGAAATTGGAACCGTTCGAATACCTCGTGTCATGTCAAGACACAAAGTAGTGACATGAACACTAAGCAATCGTTACCCTTAGCATTCTATGTCTAGAATGACTCTCGTGGATGCCAATGAACACGGGTGCTCACGGAGATCTGGAGTAAGGGGTGAGGGTACGTATTAGGAAGCTCTTTTGATCGAACACCTAATCCCGCCCGCCTCGATAGCGGCCTCTACTAATGATTAGGGAGTTTATTCGTACTTGATATACTGTCGGCTATATGCATGCAATGCAACATCCATTGAATTAATCCTAGCATGTGAGGAATTAGACTAAGTTGGTGAACAATTAGTTTATCATGCAATTTGGTCGAATTTGGGATTTAATATTGATTTACATGTGGAAGCACACAAATGATACAAAACAATAATTATAAGTTACAATAATGAAAATTACATTGATTACATTGGAATAGGCGATCTACGTCGAAAATACCCTTAAAACGGATGATTTGATAAAAAGGAACAAAATAAAAGAAATAAATTAACGAACAGAAGTTAGCGATAATACGAATATTAGTTGATTAATACGTATACTAATTAAACTACGTCAAGGCAGAAAAGGAGTTCAGAGACAGAAATCACCCTGGAACAGGCGCAGCAGGCACTGCGCCCTTTGGAAGAGGCGCGGCGATTTGCGTTGCGTCTTTCAAGGGTGAGTTCTCGTTTTGAAGCCGAATCGCAAACCGTTAATGTGAATTGGTGATTTTAATGATTGATTAAATTATTTGACTCGGATGAAAGTGATTAATGGATTATTTACATGCGATTAAAGTCATAAAAACAGTAAAACATGGAATTTAGACGGATTAAGCGGATTAATTATGTGAAGGGTCGATGTTAATGAATGATTAATTAGTGACATCGGTGAATAGAACAAACTAAACAATTAATTAGACTAAACATGACGAATGATGACGAACATGGATGCAAATATATCAATGACGAATCTCAGAAACCCAATATGAACAGATTGAACTTCTAAAATCCGGGTTTGAATATTAATGACGAAAACCCGCAAATATTGATTATAAGGGATTTAAGTCGGAACAATGATGAATTAAACATGTTAATGATGATAAATTATAATATACATGTGAATCATTAATGATAAACAATTATACGAACGAATTAAAGAACAAGAGAAAATAAATAAAACAAAAGACGAATTACAGAGGACGAGGAAGAAGAAAAGAAGCAGGAACTGCGGCAGCCTCACAAAGAGGCGTAGCAGGTGCTGCGCTCCTTTGAAGAGGCGCAGCGATTCTTTGCGTCTTTTCTCGACGTCTCATCTCCGGAAATCCGCAAAAAGGTTTTAAAGACGGTTTTAGAAATCAGTTTTAATGAGGTACTTTCGACGTGAATCTTACAATGATGATTACAATAAAATAAATAACAATAAATGAAGAGAATTATTACACCCTCAGACTTACATGTTGACGGAACGAGATGAACTAAGAAGATCGATTAGTGATGCTCGACGCGAACGTAAGGAAAGAATGCCCTCGAAAGAGGAAAACGATTTAACAAATTGATTAATTAGATTGATTGAGTGTAGTGGTCAAATTGGTCGGTCATGCAACGGAGAGGCTGGTACCGGAAGTATCCGAGCTTACGTGGTCGAAGGTTCAAGCACGTAGGCGCCAATTAGTAAGAACGAAGTCTAGAATGCAAAGGGAGAAGAGAAGGGCGGACACTCGCGTGAGAAATATGAGGAACGAAAGCTCCTATTTATACTAATCACGCGGAGGTTTAGGGTTTCGGAGACTCTTTGGAAGTGAATCTCGGAAAGATATAAAAAAGATACGTAAATCATGCAAAGAAGGGCCTGGGAAGAGGCGCGGCGATCCACTGCGTCTCTTGAAGAGGCGCAAAGACTCTGCGTCTATTCCCGGGGAGGTTTCCTCTGTTTAAGAAAGATTTCCGTGTTTAAGTTATGGTAGGACGGATTTGATTCGATTATCTTTTGAATATTACGGGATATTATTTGCCAAAAGATAAAATTTGAGAAATATGGAATAGAATTATCCGGAACATTCGAACATTCTGACTCGGGATTTAACAAGCTATCGAGAAAATGGAGACGGTTTTTGACCCGGACTCCGAATGCACTCTAATTACTGCCAAAACGACCGTATCCGGACGTAGATGACAACTAAGAGGTTGACATTAATATTTGAGCAATCACTTGACGATAATCTTACGAATTGTCACAAATCGTTCCGCGAACCAAACATGCGGCCCAATCATCACCGGGTGGTTTGCGAGAGGTGCGAAACGAGGTGTCTCTGAGCCCCCACTTTGACCGAGGCTTGGACAAGGCGAAAGTCAAAGTATAGCCATCAGGTCAATCGAAGATTACAACCTGACGACTATGGCGACGCGAGGCGGCTCAAGGGGTCTGAGCCAAGGACCTATCGTCGGGAACATTTTAGAGTATGTCGACTATCGAGGAGGGTCGTTTAAAGTCCATTAGACTACGTAAGGAAGCTCGCCAGCCATAAGAAGAGATCATACCTAAGATACCCCTGGGTGAAGCGGGACTGAAGACGCTTCGGCAAAATTCTTTGGTCTGAAGATAACTTGGTGTCTGAAGACGTTAGGGGGTCACAGGGAACTTTGGTCGAACTCTGCGGGGAACAAGAGATATTGAAAACAGCAGGACGTCGGTAGAAACTGCTGGGGGAGTCTGCTTGCGTTGGTCTCAAGCGAACTCTGGCGAAATTTGGAGGCTGAATTTGCTTGCGTTGGTCTCAAGCGAACTCTGGCCGGGGAATATACTGATGACTTTGAGGGAATCTGCTTGTCTCTGTCCTCAAGCAAACTCTCGTTGGGTGATTGTTTCAACGACTAGGAACATCTTGATCGTCATGGGAGAAACTTCGAGTGAGCAGTACTGCAAAATACTACTGCGCCGGATAAAATAAATTGAGCAATACTGCAAAATACCGCTGCGCGGGGTAAAATGGGTTTGGACAATACTGCAAAATACTGTCGCGCTGGGATAAATATGGGCCGGAACGAAAGAAAATCGTCGGAACGGACCAAAACGGTAAGAAAAAACTTAGAAGAGGCGCACCAAAGATGGGCCCGCAAATAACGAACTCATAACGAACTTTTGAAAGTTCGTATGGAGGGAACAAAAGGAGGAGGCGCAGCAAGAGCTGCGTCTCTTGGAAGAGGCGCAGCACCTGCTGCGTCTGTTCCCCAATTTGGCAATTCCTGCGTAAAAACGCGAAATCAGAAGGTTTATGTTCATTTATTTTCGAAACTTATTTTCTTCAATTTCTCTCTCAAATCTTCCCCATTTCCGTCAAGGTTGGATTCAAAAGCTTGCTTGAAATATGACTAATCGAGGTATGCGTCTTAATCTTGCATTAATCATCCGTATTTGTCGAATTTTGAGCCGCAATAATTAGGGTTTTCGACCCATTTGATCGAAAATTTGGGGCTTTTCCCCCAAATGGATTTGTCTTGCCAAATTGATGCTAGGAATGGATAGTAGGTAATGTTAGGAACATAACCATGTATTTGCTTTGAATTTTCATCGAGTTTTGAGCCCTTGAGCGAATTTTGAGACGGTTTCACAGCTAGACCGCTAACGGCTTCGAAAATGGCCTTAGGATTGCCCATTTGTGATGAAATTTGATATTTGGGACCCTTGGGTGATGGGTAAACTTCCTGTCGTCTTGGAATTTTGGTTTGTGACAACTTTTGCAGGACACTCTTCTAGGGCATAACCGCCATTGTAGCGAAATGCTGCCGAATTTCCGACTTGAACCCGGAACTAGGCTTTGACTCGGACCTGACTCGACCCTGTTTGTCACATGAGTGATCGGGTTTAGCGAGAACATGGCCAAGGATGGCCAGAAATGGGGAATTCCCGGGCCTTGGAGGCTCGAAAAATTCTTTAACAAAGGCTTGTCGTCACGTGACGCGGCCTGAATTCACTTTAATCTTTGCGGTGATGATGCTTCTACTTCGGGGAGGACTCCCATGGACATAGACGCTGTTACTATTGAGGAGGCTTTGGAGCAGGCCTTCACCGCTGCGGTGATGGCTGCTGCAGACGAGGTTCCCGAGGAGGAGGCTGCTGACGAGGAGGAGATTCCGAGACGGGCCCACCTCGGACGAGGGGGTCGTCAGCTGAGGGGAGCTCCCGTGTGGGCTGAGACCTGGGAGAGTAGGCACCTTGTATGGGCTGCAGAGGGTCACTTGTCCTACAGGACGGTGAAGAGTTTGGTAAATAGGAATTCCCTAACTCATTACCTACCCCTTTCTTCTTTTGTTCAATTTACTTTCAAATTTACTCAAAACTAAAGATAGCTTTATTTTGAATCATAATAGGAGGCCGGGAACATCCGGTCGTTCTCGGGGTATACGACGGCGATGGAGCACTATGAGCGGCTGTCGGCGGAGGAGAGAGCCATGATCGAGCGTGGAGCGTTTGGTCCCTGGTTCAGTCCTGGAGGGATATCGTGAAGAGGAAGTTGCGGGCCAACCTCGGCTGGTTCGCGCTTTCTTGGATCGATTTTGGGATACGACTTCCACGTTTCACTTGCCTTTTGGTGAGGTGGGAGTCACCTTGGAGGACTACGGCATGATTGTCAGTGCCGTGCGGGATCGAGGAGATGGTGTGGCCGAGAGGCGGCATGAGGGCGGATTCGGCCGAGGCGAGGAGGTTGATCGGTGGAACGTCGCCGAAAAGGTGTTGCGGTGTGCGGGTTTGGTACCCAGTACCTATGTTCGAGATTACTTTGCGGGGAAGACCCCAGATCGGTGGTGATCGATGGGAGGGAGATCGCTCCTCCTCCTTGCACTGGTGAGCGAGAGGGCTCGTCTTTGGCTTTGGTGGTTCTTGTCTTGATTTACCTCGGAGACAAGGGTGAGAGGTCTGTCGACGAAGCTTCTCCCCTTTCTTTCGACTTGAGTTCCCTAGGGCGTTGGGACTGGGTCACTGCTGGTTTTGCAGTCCTCATCCGCTTTATGAGGGCCATGGTTCGTCCGGAGTTGATGAAGAAGGGGACTTCTCCTGGCGCCGTCGGACCTGGGCTACTGTTGGAGGTATGAACCTTCCTTTGGATCAAAGTAAATTCTTTTCTTCGTTGAATCACGAAAGATCGTTATTGATTATTATGCTTTGCAGGCGTGGGTGTACTCTTACTTCCCGGGCCTCGCGCCCAAGAGGACGGAGCCCTTTGGAGAGGGCCTACCCGTGGTGAGGGACTGGGTCATATGCCGGACGAAGAGCAAGCGTTCTTCTCACAATGTCTACCGGCGAGATGTGAACGCTCTTCAGCCGAGCAGCGTGAGTATCCTATTTGTATGCACTTTATTCTTCTCATACTTTGTTTTAAATTGGTCATAGGAATGACTTTTGCCTTCATGTCATCGCAGTGGGTGCCCAGACCTTGGGCGGAGTACGCTGGAGCGCCTCCTTTTGTCGCTGAGGTCCTCCGACCTAGGAGCTCGAGTCGGCTGCTGTTGTGGACGTCGATGGGTCCTGTGTGGTATCTGGGCGAGCGGTTAGCTCGTCAGTGCTTTCGGGGCGCGTTGACGGTTCCCGTCGATCCTCCTAGGACGATGTTTAGGGAGCCTTCTGAGGCTGAGAGGGAGGCGGACTCGGCGGGTCCTAGTGGCGACGACCTTCTTCTCCCTGACGAGGATTACTCGGCGTTCCTTTACGGGAGGTTGGCGTATTGGCCGGTAGTGGTGAGTATCTTTTGTTTCTTGTCGGATTTTGATTTTCGAGAATTGCGACGGAAGATCATCGACTAACGAGAGCCATTTGTCTTTGTAGGAGGTTGAGGCGGCGGGCATCGAGCCCCCAGAGTACCCCGAGACCCTCGAGTACACTGACGCTACTGGGAGGACGACGATCTCCGAGCTACGTGACTTTGACGTGGCTGTGACGGATGCGGGCCTAGATGACTGGCAGCATCTGATTCGGAGGGTGAGCCTCTTATCTTACGCAGTTTTCGTGCAAGAACACATTTTACTGAAAATTCTTTTGAAATGCAGGTCGCGCCATCTCGGTTTGTGGCACTCTGGAGGGTGGCCAACCGGCTACGAGCTACGGCCATCGAGGCACTCGTCGGCGGTCGAGGTCGTCAGGTATGAACCTCATTTGTTTTTCATTGATCTTGGGTTTTTTTTTTTTTTTTTAGTTTTGTTTGAATTGATTGACATGAGCCAATTTCTTGTTGTTCATAGGCCGACCGTGAGCTGGAGCGAGAGTTGACCCAGTCTCGGGAGGAGACGGCTCGTTTGTCGAGGGAGCTCGAGTTTCGGGATGCCGAGATCGCCGCTCTTATGGCGAGGGTTGCCGAGCTGGAGGGTGCCCAGCAGTAGTCTGCTTGGTTTTGATTTTGAACATCTTTGTTTTGGATTTGTTTGGGGCGCAAGCCCCCAGTTTACATTTGGACTTGTTTGGGGCGAAGCCCCCAGTTTGCTTGTATATTTGCCTCTTGTTGTATATACGACGGCCTGAGTGCCTTTTGTTGCTGGGTTGCATTATTTGTACCTGCAGGTTAGTTTTTGGACAGGTTTGGTAGATAACGGTTTACACCGTCATGCTGCCGAAATTTACATAGACAAATCACGTAAAACATACATTTTTATACACATAAGGCCTTTAACTAGTGCAAAATGAGACTCGAAGGGATGTGAAAGTGCAAAAATTTTGCCGGAAATGACCGGACGGTAGGGAGGGTTACCCCCGAAAAAAAAGAAAAAGAGAAATCTATAAGTTAGAAATTAGAATTAATAAAAATAAGAAAATGAAATGACTTAAAAAAAAAAGAATTAAAATGAAAATTAAATATAAAAGTGTGAGAGAAATGGCGGAAAATGTCGACGTCGCCTCGAAATGCGCGCTTGCGGATTAAGGAAACCTCAAGCATGGTAAATTACTCGGATTTACCAAAATAAAATCCCGTAGGAATAGGAAATTATTCGCTTATAGAATTAGGAAAGATCCAAACGCGGAAATCACAGAGATAAGGATGGGGAAGAGGCGCAGCATGAGCTGCGTCCCTTTGAAGAGGCGCAGCAAGTGCCGCGCCTATTCCCAAGCAGGTCGGTTCTGACGGATTTTTGGAAACAGCAAATAGTATAAAGAGAAACGTCGACGAAGCTTTAAATCATATAATTCTTCCGTCTCTTCTTCGTCGATTCACACATAAAAACTCTCAATAAATTTTCAAGAGAAAATTATCATCATGAATACCCTAGAGATTCGCTTGAAGGAATGGACTAATGAGTTTTCGAATATTGAGAAACATGACATGGGTGCTTATAACCTTGGATCTTTGCTGAGTTTGAAACTCATTAAGGTTGTAAAACCTTTCTTGGACGCTTGCCTTGATTATTGAGACCCAAATTACCATGCTTTTGCGTTCCCAGGAGGTGATATTTGTCCTTTTCCGGAGGAGATTGCTGCTATTGGGGGGTGGGACCCCGAACATTTACCTGCCATCCCTTCTACTGCTCAGGGGTATAAGAGCAAGTTTAGAGATTTGCTTGGACTTACTAGACTTGAGGTAGATCGCCTTGTTACTCCGAAGGGCGTGAGGATGCTAGATTTTATAGACCGATTCATCAACAGGGCCGACCCTACCGTCTCTTATGTTGCTAGGAGGAGAGCATTTGGCTTCTGTTTGCTTCATGTTTATGTCTTTCAGGGACATGTTGATGAAGATTTGAGAGGTGACCCTCGTCTATTGGGTCTTATTGAGCAAATGGAGCTGCGCAGGAGCCCAGCTTGTCTATGTTTGGGGGAGATCATCTTGGGCTTGGACAATAGGAAATCCAACCGCGATCTTCCATTTTTGGGGAGTCCCGTTATCCTACAGGTAAAAGACACCCTTCGTTTTTCTTTTTTTTTTTTTTGTTTTTTTTTTTTTTTTTTTTTTTTTTTTTTTTTTTTTTTTTTTTTTTTTTTTTTTTTTTTTTTTTTTTTTTCGTTTTTTTTGTTTTTGGTGTCTGATACCTGTTTTTGGTAGGTTTGGCTCATGGAACGGCTCCGATTGCTCGAGCCCCCAGTTCATGCACTTTCCTATCATGCCCGTATGATTTCGATGAGGACACGGCTGTACATGGTGGACTTCACCCGGGTCTGCGATTATTGGAAGAACAAGCTGAAGAATGATGATGGCCCGCTGATCAGATGGATCGTTCCGTGGTGGCACCTCAAGTCTGTCACTGGAGTGTCTTCTTTGGATCCTACTAGGTCCGTCCGCATTCCTGGATTGGAGTTTATGGTGTGCATCTTTCCTGAGAGATTGATGAGGCAAGTCGGGTTGAAGCAGATGATCCCTAGGCTTGACACCGTTCCGCAGACTGCTATGGCGCTTACTACAGAGAGCCGAAGAGAGTGGGCTATGAAGTGGGCCCAAAGAAACATGTGGTTCTTGAATTTCTCCTCCAATGCCTTGTGGGTGTCGGACTCTTATCTGATGTGGAGGAAAGCCGCAACTTCGGAAGAGCGCGAAAGACTGAGGAAGCGCGAGCCCGTTGACTACAAGGTGCGCGAGGGAGAGAAAGAGAAGGAGAAGCATCTGACTGAAGGAGAAGAAGAAGCCGGATTCCAAGTCATTCATCCTTCGAAGAAATCAAAGACTACTCTCGTCGAGAGATGGTGGTTGGCAAGAATGGAAAAGTCAGGCCTCGAGAAAGACCGTTGGTGATTAGGTCTGAAGTGGTGCAAGAGCGCCCGGCTCGAGGTCGTGACAAGAAATATGACAAGAACGACAAGGGCAAGGGAAAGATGGAGGAATAGCCCGAGTCCTTATTTATTATTTGATTATTATTATTATTGTTGTAATAAAAGGGAGGGATTTTTAGAATCCTAGCCTATTCTATTTTTTATTATGTAACGTATTATTATTATTAGAAATTGAATGAAATAAAAGAGGTTAAGTGGTTACGAAACCGTTGTGATTTTCCTTAATTATTCTTGTCGAATTTCAAATGCGATGCAAATGTCCTTCTATTTACATTTTAAATATAATGGTGGGTTGAATCCCGTGAAGGATTGCCTACGTATTCACTTTAAGAAAGCGAAATCAAACCCTTGCGCGTAGTTCAAGTAAATGTAAAAGAATAATTGTTCGAAGCAAGAGCTTGTAATGAACATGGAAAATAGGCATGAGCCTTTGCTTACTCGGGAGGTGCGAATTTAGTTTGTTTGATGATATGAGGATGACAAGTTTGCCAAGATGCACGAGCATAGTGACATTCAAATGGGCCAGGGGCCGTTTATTTAGTGCCACAAGAGCGACACGTAGGTTTACGCGAGGCGCGTTTTTGTCCCTATTCTAGGCATAGTATCGTTTCAGTTGGTCGAGATTTGTGGGGTTTGAGAACTCATTCCCGTCTAGGTCTGTGATTCTAACCGCACCCCCTGGGAGTATTGATTTGACTAGATATGGTCCGGCCCAGTTAGGTTTGAATTTTCCCCTTGGGTCGACAGGTAAAAGAGCTCTGACCGATTTGAGAACTAAATCTCCTTCTTTGATGTTTCTTGGCCTAACCCTTTTGTTGAAAGCTCGTTTGATACGTGCTTGATATGTTTGGACATTATGTAAGGCACGAAGCCTACGCTCATCCAGGAGGATGAGTTCTTCGTATCTATCCCTCTTCCAATCGGCCTCTGGGATTTGACTCTCTAGTAGGATGCGCAGGGATGGTATTTCTAGCTCGACTGGTTGTACGGCTTCCATGCCGTAAGTCAAATAGAAAGGAGTAGCCCCAGTGGGCGTCCTGACGGATGTTCGATACCCCCACAAAGCGAAGGGTATTTTGCTTGGCCAATCTCTATAGTTGTCAGTCATTTTCTTGAGGATTGTGACGACATTTTTGTTAGCCGCTTCTACCGCGCCGTTAGTCTGTGGTCTATAGGGCGAGGAGTGGTGATGCTTGATCTTGTATTTGGCTAGCAATTGTTCGGTTTCGGCTTGGAAGTGGGACCCATTATCACTGATGATCTCATGTGGGCAACCATATCGACAGATGATGTTATTTTGGATGAATTTGGCCACATTTTTGGCCGTAAGAGCGGTGTAGGAAGCCGCTTCTACCCATTTGGTGAAGTAGTCAATTGCTACTAGAATGAAACAGTGACCTCCTGTTCCGGCTGGGGTTATTTTCCCAATTATGTCAATTCCCCATGCGGAGAATGGCCAAGGAGATGTCATCGTGTAGAGCAACGAAGGAGGGACATGTTGTACATTCCCGAAGATTTGGCAATTGTGGCAATGTCTCACATATTTGATGCAATCGGATTCCATTGTGGTCCAATAGTACCCTAGACGTGTGATTTTCTTTGCCATCATAGGTCCACTCATATGAGGACCGCACTCTCCGTCGTGGACTTCTTCCATCACCTTTCTTGCCTGTGAATGATCAAGGCAACGTAGGATTACACCAAGAGGTGTTCTTTTGTATAATTCCCCTTGGATGAGAACGTATTGTGAAGACAATAGGCGTATAGCTCGTTGTCCCCTCTTATCCATATCTGGAGGATAGGTGCCATTAAGCTTGAAGTTCAGGATTGCTTGGAACCAGGGCTCCTGTGCGATTTCTTCTTCATTGGTAATTTGATGGACGTAAGCCGGCTCCGACCATCGTTCGATACACAAAGGCATTTCCATCATGTAATCTGGCATGTTTATCAAAGACGCAAGTTTCGCAAGAGCGTCTGCAAATTGATTTTCCTCTCGAGGTAGGTGTAAGTAGGTTACGTGATCAAAGAATTGAGCGACTTGGTCTATCCTAGCCTGATAGGGTGCGAGGCTTTCACTTCGGATTTTCCAGGATCCCGTAACTTGGTTGATGATTAGTGACGAATCTCCATGCACTCGGAGGTTTTTTGATGCCTAAGCTATCGCCGCTTGTAGTCCAATTAGACAAGCCTCATATCTGCGGCGTTGTTTGTCACCTCGAAGTCGAGTTTGACAAAGAATCGGTGTATGCTCACCTTCAGGAGAAATGAGCAACACTCCTATTCCAAATCCTCTTAGGTTTGATGCTCCATCAAAGTATAGGTCCCAGGAGTCTACATCTGTTTGAAGTATATCCTCGTCGGGAAACGACCACGTATCTATGGTTTGTGCGTCGTCGATGGGATTTTCTGCAAAGAATTCGGCGACGGCGCGACCCTTTATTACTTTCAGTGGCACATATTTGAGGTCAAATTCCGAGAGCATCATGGTCCATCTTGCCAGGCGTCCGTTGAGGACGGGTTTCTCGAAGAGGTATTTGACTGGATCCATTTTGGAGAATATCTTAACGGAATAGCTAAGCATGTAGTGACGTAGCTTCTTTGTTGCCCACACAAGAGCGAGGCATGTCTTTTCGAGTTGTGAGTATTTGCACTCATATTCCAAGAACTTTTTACTTAGATAGTAAATAGCTCTTTCTTCACTTCCTACGGTTTGAGCTAGCATAGCGCCCATGGCGGTTTCAGTTACCGTGAGATACAAACCAAGAGGTTGATCTTGTTGTGGTGGCATGAGCACTGGTGGTTTAGCCAATATCTCCTTGATTCGGTCGAACGCCTTTTGACAATCATCGTCCCACATGGTGTGGTCTGTTTTCTTGAGTTTCTTGAAGATAGGCTCGCAAATCATTGTAAGTTTCGATATGAATCGACTTATGTATTGAACTTTTCCCAGGAATCCTCTGACTTCTTTTTCTGTTTGGGGTTGTGGCATTTCAATCAGAGCTTTGATTTTGGAAGGATCTATCTCTATACCTCGTTGGCTAACGACGTATCCTAGGAGTTTACCAGACGTTACCCCAAATGTGCATTTCTGAGGATTGAGTCTCATGTTGTACTTCCGTAGCCTTGCGAAGAACTTGCGAAGGTTTGCAATATGTCCCTCTCTCTCTTTGGACTTGACGATCATATCATCCACATATACCTCAACTTCTTTGTGCATCATGTCGTGTAAGAGTGTAGTTGCGGTGCGTTGGTATGTAGCTCCGGCGTTGATCAATCCGAACGGCATTACTGTATAGCAATAGGTTCCCCATTGGGTGACGAACGCGGTTTTATGCATATCTTCCATGGCCATCTTGATTTGGTTATAACCCGCATACCCATCCATGAAGGATAGTAATGCGTGGTCTGCAGTATTATCCACCAATATGTCGATGTGAGGTAGAGGGAAGTCATCTTTTGGACTTGCTTTGTTCAAATCCCTAAAGTCAACACAAACTCGGATTCTCCCATCCTTTTTGGGTACGGGTACTATGTTAGCTACCCAGTCAGAATACTCGGAAACTTTGATGAACCCGGCTTTGAATTGCTTATCCACTTCTTCTTTAATCTTTAGAGCCCATTCTGTTCTCATTCGTCGGAGCTTCTGTTTCACAGGCTTGAAACCTGGCTTAATCGGAATTCTATGTTCGGCAATATCCCTGTCGATCCCTGGCATGTCTTTGTAGGACCAAGCGAAGACGTCTTTGAATTAATTTAGGAGGTCTATGAGGTCGGCCCGTTCGGTAGAGCTCAAGGTAGTCCCTATCCTAAGTTCTTTGGGTTCTAGTTCAGTTCCTACATTGATGGGTTCGGTGTCCTCATTTGGTCCCCCTTCCCTTTTCGCAATATTTCTTTGGCTACGTAGGGAGGTATTTCGGTCAAGTCGGGTCTTGATCATCCTCGTATCATCATAAACAGAATTGCACTCAAGATAACGCAAAGAGTAAGAGAACCCGATTTATTCATATTAAAATTCGAGTAAAGTTGAAACAAAGAAGCCAACTGATCCATGGTCAGTGGCGGTAAAGGAACAGTAATTGGGGCATTTCCCGAACTACCGTGACTACTCGATGCTAGGCTAGGAGAAACGAAGGGAGTGGGGATGACAACAGGAGTAGACTCTCTAATGACTTCTCTAGACTCGACTCGACTCGACTCCGACTCGAACTCGTCGTCTTCTGGTTCTCCTTTGAACATCTCTCCTTCTCCAGTAGTGAGCTTGAAGAGTCTTCCTTGGTTGTTGGTCCATTTGATGGATTTCCTCCATCCTTTCTGCTGTTTTGTGTTGATTTCTGTGATCAACGCGGTGGGGTTGAAGCGATTGTCCTGAAGTATCATAGTAATGATCTCATCCTGCGCGGCCCTAATGAATCGGTCCTCTCCAAACAATAGGCTAACGGCTTGTTCGTCAAAGCAAGGTGCTTGACGGGTTTTGACGGTAGGAACCGTTTCGGGAGGAATGAAGTAGCAATCGTGAAAGATCTCGATTCCGGCTAACTTCCTCTCAAGGTAATGCCAAGGTTCGGGAAACCCGTGAAAGAGTTCTGAACTTCCTTCTTGAACGAAGTATCCATTTAAGGTGGGGAGATATGGCCTCATTTGGACTCCTACATACTTGCGATTTTGGACTTGAGCGAGCATTTCGAGAACTTCTTCAGTTGTGGGTTTGTACCCTAGTCCAAGTGGTATTCTCGATGAGTTGCCTTTCTTGTATGGCGCGAAGGTGTTCTCCCGAATCGGGTTCAAAGGCATTCCAGGGAAGTATCCCTGATTTTTGAGTATGTGGTTGACCACCAAGTTAGAGTAGGGATTATAATGTAAGGGTGCCAACTCACTTTCTATGACATTTACACTTTGGAAGCCCCCAAGTTCGTATATGGGATCCGTAAGGACTTGATTGTTCGATTGCTTCTCAATTATTGCCTTGATAGGCGACGAAGTGATCGTCACAACTTTGCCGTTGAGTGGGATCTTGATCTTTTGGTGGAGGGTGGATGTTACTGCTTTGGAAGCATGAATCCAAGGCCTTCCCAGAAGTATGTTGAATGAAGCTTCGATGTCCACTATTTGGAAGTTGACCTTTCGCTCGATTGGTCCCGTGGCTATGGTTAGGCTAGCAAGTCCAACCACTTTTCGTCTTGTACCGTCGTATGCACGTACACCTTGATTGGTGGGAGTCCAATCCGACTCTTTCATGCCCAATTTGTATGCCGTTTTGAGAGGTATGACGTTGACCGCGGAGCCATCATCTACCAAGGTCATTGGCACATTCTTCTTTAGACAAATGACGGTGATGTATAGAGCAAGGTTGTGACTAGCGCCAAAAGGTGGCAAGTCTTCATCTGAGAAAGTAATAGGATTACTTAACCTTGGTGATTCTTGGAAGACCAAGTTGACTACATCTTCGGGAGTAGAGTTATGCGCTACATTCAGTTTGGCCAAAGCTTGCAGTAAAGCTTGGCGATGTGGAAATGAGCTTGCCACTAGTTGCCAGACTGAAAGATCAGCCTTGGTTTTCTGTAATTGCTTGAGCAAATGATCAGTGGGGTCGTCTTCGTTGTCATTTGGTGTGATGACATTGGTTGGACCGTTTTGAGTGGTGTTTTGGTATGGACGACCCGAGCGAGTTAGGTGATCCACATCTTGGTCTTCGCCATTTTGGACTATTTCTTTGACTAAGGAGTTTTCAATGAGATACTCGTCCTCGTCGTCATCGGCCCAAACCCCATTGATTGCAGCTAGTTCCTTCATCCTCATGATGTCACTTTCTAGTTGTATGATTTGATTGACTAGCTTGTCGACCACGGCGACTACTTCTTGCATAGTGGCATTTTGAGAGAAAGCCAATGGTACGCATTCTTTAGGCGTTGCCTTAGGATCACGTAAGTTTGTTACCATATTTTCTAATTCCCACACTTGTCTATCTACACTCCTTGCCCATGCGATGAAGTCGGAAATGGTAGGGGAGATGGTAGAGTAGAGTCTTTCTTTTTCAATTGCATGAATTTCATCTTCGGTGGGAGAAATGAGATGTGAGCAATCTAAAGTAGATTCGTCACTTGTAATCACTAGAACTCCAAGAGGATTCTGAGTGTTGTTGGGTTTACCTCCTGGTGGAATTGGGAGTCGACCGTCTTCAATCATATCCTGAAGCACGTGTTTCAACTTGTAGCATTTTTCTGTATCGTGCCCCTTGCCTCTATGATATTCACAGTAGGAACTTTCATCCCAGAATTTGGACTTCCTTTCAGGTTCGGGAGTAGGCCCAATGGGTTGGAGTTTACCTTGCTTCATTAGTCTTTTTAGAGCATTGGAGTATGTATCTCCAAGGTTCGTGAACTTCCTTGGTGGGCTAGTTTTCTTGGATGGCTCGAGAAGGTTAACTTCGTCGGTCTTGCTAGTAGAGCCGTATGAACGACTTGTGGACCCTTGGTATCCTCGACCTACCGTTTTGGACAAGAGTCCTTTACGGATGTCGTCTTCAATTCGTGTCCCTAGTACAGTTAAGTCTTTGAAGGTTTTGATGTTTTGATATCTCAAATGGTTGGCATATATGGGCTTGAGATTGTCCACGAACTTTTCCACAAGAGTGGCCTCATCCGGGCGTTCAACTAGTTGGGTACTAGTCTTCCTCCACCTACTTAGGAAGTCGGTGAATCCTTCTTTGTCATTCTGGGTAAGAACCTCTAGAGTGCGCATGTTGACTTGGATCTCGGCATTATCCGCGTATTGTTTCGAGAACTCGATGGCGGCGTCCTCCCAAGTAGCGACCTTTTTGTGATCTAAAGTGTAGAACCATTGCTTTGGGATGGTGTCGAGAGATGAAGGAAAGATCCTTAAGAACATCTCAGGTTTGATGCCTTTGATAGACATGTAGTCCTTGAATGCGCGGATGTGGTTCAAAGGATTCTCTTGTCCTTTAAACTTAGGAATATCCGTCATGCTAAAGTTAGTGGGCAATTTGGAATTGACGGCTTCATACTTACGATTGTTCTCCCTGTAAATGTCATTCCCCTTAAGGTACATCAATTGCTCCTCTAGGTATTGGAGTCTTTTCTCAGCTGCGGTCGTCCCTTGGAAAGGGTTCTCACCTTTAGACTCGTCATCAGAAAATTGTAGTACTTCTTTTTCAGGAGAAGGTAACTTTCCCTCTACATCAAAGATGCGTCCTTCGATAAGTTCGAGGCGGTCATAGGTTTGTTCTTGAGTGATTTGCATTTGGGCTATCGCGGCTAGGATTCGATCACTATTTTCTTGAAGTTGCTGGAGGTTTGTTTCATCGCTTGACCCAGGCATCTTGGAAACTGGATAAGAGATCGACGACGAATCAAAACACGATCGACCATTCTATCACACTTGCTAAAAGAGGAAAAGTTTTGACTCGTGAAGTGGGTGTGTGAAGTTTTGACTCGTGAAGTGGGTGTGTGCCACTTGTGTTGAGTGATTTTTGAAGAAAGACAAGGTCTTTGAAAATGTGTGTCCTAGCCAACTGTAGTGTAGTTGTAGGAGTGGACTCGAGGTGAGGTTTGAAATGGGCTTGTGGCCCGAATTTTGACACGACAAACGGACAGAGTTTTGACCGGATTTTGCGCTAATTAAAGGCCCCTTTTTTTCGAAATTTTCGATTGAAATTGGGCTTTGATTTTTTTTGAAAATTCGTCATGATTTGTTTTGAAATGGTGATCACGTAATGTTTACATATTTATACAAGCATTATAACGGGATGCTGAGTGCATTTAGAAGGGTTTTGGTTTAAAGGGTGGGTTGCCATACCGAACCATCAAACCCGAAGTCTGTGGAGAGGCTCGTGCCAAACAAGAGTAAGGCCGATTCCTAGTCCATTTCCTCAAGTAGTGAAGGCCCTTGATACAAACAAGAGTAAGCATCATGGTATGGATGACGTCAATCGCTATCCATCCTTAGGCCCAAATAAGAATTAGGACCGTTTAGACGGGACGATTGGTCGAATGGGTTGGGTTGGGCCTAGGAAGGCCGAATTAAACGGTCTAGGAAGACCGAGTTATGAAAACCGACAATTGTCTTGTACAAACTTATTCCCTAACCTTGTTCGAGTTTCACCCTAGCTACACGTAAGTGTATATCCCCAGCGGAGTCGCCAAACTGTGGACAGCGGGCCGCCCACGGGGGCGCTTGGCGAGGGGGGTGCTCGGAAAACAAGCGTTTGCATTTTGTAAGGAGTCGCCACCAATTTTTATGGGAAATTGGAACCGTTCGAATACCTCGTGTCATGTCAAGACACAAAGTAGTGACATGAACACTAAGCAATCGTTACCCTTAGCATTCTATGTCTAGAATGACTCTCGTGGATGCCAATGAACACGGGTGCTCACGGAGATCTGGAGTAAGGGGTGAGGGTACGTATTAGGAAGCTCTTTTGATCGAACACCTAATCCCGCCCGCCTCGATAGCGGCCTCTACTAATGATTAGGGAGTTTATTCGTACTTGATATACTGTCGGCTATATGCATGCAATGCAACATCCATTGAATTAATCCTAGCATGTGAGGAATTAGACTAAGTCGGTGAACAATTAGTTTATCATGCAATTTGGTCGAATTTGGGATTTAATATTGATTTACATGTGGAAGCACACAAATGATACAAAACAATAATTATAAGTTACAATAATGAAAATTACATTGATTACATTGGAATAGGCGATCTACGTCGAAAATACCCTTAAAACGGATGATTTGATAAAAAGGAACAAAATAAAAGAAATAAATTAACGAACAGAAGTTAGCGATAATACGAATATTAGTTGATTAATACGTATACTAATTAAACTACGTCAAGGCGTAAAAGGAGTTCGAGAGACGAAATCACCTCGAACAGCGCAAAGAGAATCGCGCCCTTTGGAAAGAGGCGCGGCGGTTCTGTGCGTCTGCTCTTTCCAAGGGTGAGTTCTCGTGAAGCCGAATCGCAAAACCGTTAATGTGAATTGGTGATTTTAATGATTGATTAAATTATTTGACTCGGATGAAAGTGATTAATGGATTATTTACATGCGATTAAAGTCATAAAAACAGTAAAACATGGAATTTAGACGGATTAAGCGGATTAATTATGTGAAGGGTCGATGTTAATGAATGATTAATTAGTGACATCGGTGAATAGAACAAACTAAACAATTAATTAGACTAAACATGACGAATGATGACGAACATGGATGCAAATATATCAATGACGAATCTCAGAAACCCAATATGAACAGATTGAACTTCTAAAATCCGGGTTTGAATATTAATGACGAAAACCCGCAAATATTGATTATAAGGGATTTAAGTCGGAACAATGATGAATTAAACATGTTAATGATGATAAATTATAATATACATGTGAATCATTAATGATAAACAATTATACGAACGAATTAAAGAACAAGAGAAAATAAATAAAACAAAAGACGAATTACAGAGGACGAGGAAGAAGAAAAGAAGCAGGAACTGCGGCAGCCTCACAAAGAGGCAAAGGCAGTGCTGCGCTCCTTTGAAGAGGCGCAGCAGTTGCTGCGTCTTTTCTCGACGTCTGTCTACTGGAAATCCGCAAAAAAGGTTTTAAAGACGGTTTTAGAAATCAGTTTTAATGAGGTACTTTCGACGTGAATCTTACAATGATGATTACAATAAAATAAATAACAATAAATGAAGAGAATTATTACACCCTCAGACTTACATGTTGACGGAACGAGATGAACTAAGAAGATCGATTAGTGATGCTCGACGCGAACGTAAGGAAAGAATGCCCTCGAAAGAGGAAAACGATTTAACAAATTGATTAATTAGATTGATTGAGTGTAGTGGTCAAATTGGTCGGTCATGCAACGGAGAGGCTGGTACCCGGAAGGATCCGAGCTTACGTGGTCGAAGGTTCAAGCACGTAGGCGCCAATTAGTAAGAACGAAGTCTAGAATGCAAAGGGAGAAGAGAAGGGCGGACACTCGCGTGAGAAATATGAGGAACGAAAGCTCCTATTTATACTAATCACGCGGAGGTTTAGGGTTTCGGAGACTCTTTGGAAGTGAATCTCGGAAAGATATAAAAAAGATACGTAAATCATGCAAAGAAGGGCTGGGAAGAGGGCGCAGCGATCATCTGCGTCTCTTGGAAGAGGCGCAAAGACTGGGCCGCTGCTGTCGTCTATTCCCGTGGAGGTTTCCTCTGTTTAAGAAAGATTTCCGTGTTTAAGTTATGGTAGGACGGATTTGATTCGATTATCTTTTGAATATTACGGGATATTATTTGCCAAAAGATAAAATTTGAGAAATATGGAATAGAATTATCCGGAACATTCCAGAACATTCTGACTCGGGATTTAACAGCTATCAGAAAATGGAGACGGTTTTTGACCCGGACTCCGAATGCACTCTAATTACTGCCAAAACGACCGTATCCGGACGTAGATGACAACTAAGAGGTTGACATTAATATTTGAGCAATCACTTGACGATAATCTTACGAATTGTCACAAATCGTTCCGCGAACCAAACATGCGGCCCAATCATCACCGGGTGGTTTGCGAGAGGTGCAGAAACGAGGTGTCTACAGATAGTCAAAAGAATCGACTCTTAGGACCACCATGGAGGTCCTATCCACGACCGGGCACCGAATGTTGTAAAACATTTAGGACTCCACGTCGATGTCACAATTGTGTCCTACGAGATATCCGTATAAATTGCCTCTGTGATTGGTCAGTCAACCTTTTGACTTATGGCTCGTTGAACCCACCATCAACCAACGTCACAAAATAATTACCTTGAGTTATCAGCTCACGTGGGCAATTAAGGATCAACAATATAATGTTTGTTCAGTTCACTTTGTGGTGTTCAAAATTGTCGTACAAAACCACATGAAAAACAAAATATATAAATATCAAAACGATGATGTCGTATAGAGTACAAAAGAGAATGAATCTAATCCATAAAAGAGTACTACAACTTAGGAACACGTTTAATTCCCATGGAATTAACGTGCCCTTCATGCTTTTCTTGTCGTAATGGTTTAGTGAGAGGATCTGCTATGTTATCATCTGTAGCAATCTTTTCTATCACTACTTCCTTTTGCTCCACGTAATCTCGGATTAGATGAGCTTTCCGTTGTACATGTCTAGACTTGTTGCTAGACTTTGGCTCCTTAGCTTGGAAGATGGCACCTCTATTGTCGCAATAGATGGTGATCGGGTCATTCGAACTAGGCACTACAGATAGTCCTTGTAAGAATTGACGCATCCATATCGCTTCCTTTGCAGCTTCAGACGCGGCATAGTACTCGGACTCAGTCGTAGAATCTGTTGTAACACTTTGTTTGGAACTCTTCCAGCTGACCGCAGCGCCATTAAGAGTAAAAACGAATCCAGACTGAGATTTTCAGTCATCTCGATCCGTTTGGAAGCTAGCATCTGCGTAACCGGTTGTGCATAGCTTTTGATCGCCTCCATAAGTCAATGCCCAATCTTTAGTCCTTCGTAGGTACTTAAGAATGTTCTTGTGACCATCCAATGTGATTCACCTGGATCTTTGTTGGAATCGACTTGTCATACTCAATGCATATGCCACATCCGGACGTGTGCATATCATGGCATATATGATTGATCCTATAGCCGAGGCATAAGGAATCCGTGTCATGCGCTCTTTCTCTTCCGGTGTCTCTGGTGCCTGAGACTTGCGCAAATGCACCCCTGGAGCCATAGGAAGAAACCCCTTTTTGGAGTTAGTCATGCTGAATCTCTCTAGGATTTTGTCTATGTAAGACTCCTGACTGAGAGATAACATCCGTCGTGATCTATCTCGATAGATACGGATGCCCAGAATTCTTTGTGCCACACCCAGATCTTTCATCTGGAAATGGTTTTTCAACCATACTTTCACCGAAGTTAAGAGAGGTATATCATTCCCAATCAGGAGTATGTTATCGACATACAATATTAGGAAGACAATCTTGCTCCCACTCGACTTGATATAAAGACATGGTTCCTCGACCGATCGAGTAAATCCATTTTCTTTAATCACTTGGTCGAAGCGATGATTCCAACTCCGAGATGCTTGCTTAAGTCCATAAATGGAACGCTTAAGCTTGCACACTTTCTTAGGATGTTCAGGATCGATGAAACCTTCGGGTTGTACCATGTACAACTCTTCCTCCAAATAACCGTTTAAGAAGGCGGTTTTCACATCCATCTGCCAAATTTCATAGTCATGAAAAGCGGCAATCGCTAAGATAATCCGAATGGAACGCAGCATGACTATAGGTGCAAAAATTTCATCGTAGTGCAAACCTTGCACTTGGGTGAAACCTTTAGCAACTAGTCGTGCTTTATAGATATCTTGTTGACCTTCCACAGAATGCTTTATCTTGTAAAGCCATTTGCATTGAAGGGGACGAACCTTAGCAGGTAAGTCAACAAGATCCCATACGTTGTTCTCATACATAGAGTCCATCTCGGATTGCATGGCCTCAAGCCATAGCTTTGAGTCAGAACTGGTCATGGCACCTTTATAGGTTGCGGGTTCACTACTCGTTAAGAGTAGAATGTCATCTATGTCATGTTCCTCGACCATACCAATGTATCTGTCCGGAGGAATAGAGACTCTTCCCGACCTCCTAGGTTCCTCAGGAATATTCACCGCAGCCGGGATTGAAGGAATTGGTTCCTCCAATGGTTGCTCGGTATTTGGTTCTGGAATCTCCGACAGGTCGAAGGTTCTATCACTCTTTGCATTCTCGAGAAATTCCTTCTCTAAGAATGTCGCACTAGCCGCAACAAAAACACGTTGTTCGGTTGGCGAATAAAAGTAATGACCAATTATTCCTTTAGGATAACCTATAAAGTATGTCTTGACCGATCGTGGGCCGAGCTTATCCTCGTGTCTCCACTTGACATAAGCCTCGCAGCCCCAAACCCGTATAAAGGACAAGTTAGGGACCGTTCCCTTCCATAGTTCATATGAAGTCTTGTCAACAGCTTTAGACGGACTTCGGTTAAGTATTAGAGCAGCTGACAGTAGAGCATAACCCCATAATGAGTCAGGCAACACGGTGTGACTCATCATGGATCGAATCATATCAAGTAGTGTTCGATTTCTCCGTTCGGACACATCATTCAACTGAGGTGTTCCAGGTGGAGTTAACTGTAGGGCAATCCCACAGTCCTTAAGGTGTTGATCAAACTCGTGAGAAAGATACTCGCCACCACGGCCCCGAGCGTAGTGTTTTAATCTTTCTCGCCCAAAGAGGTTCTGTACCCGATTCTGGTATTCCTTGGATTTCTCAAAGGATTCACTTTTGTGCTTCATTAAGTAGACATAGCCATATCTACTTAAATCATCCGTGAAAGTGATGAAATACCTATAGCCTTCTCGTGCGGTGATTGACATAGGCCCACATACATCCGTATGTATGAGTCTTAATAGGTCAACAGCGCGCATTCCAACACCTTTGAAGGAAATTCGAGTCATCTTACCGATGAGACATGATTCACACGTGCCAAATGATTGAAAATCAAAGGCCGAGATAGCTCCATTCTTTATGAGCTGTTTTACGCGTTTCTCATTAATGTGTCCCATACGGCAGTGCCATAGATACGTTTGATCTTTGTCACCAACCTTTAACTTTTTATTCATTACGTGTAATATTTCGGTGGTCTGATCTAAAACATAAATTCCGTTCATGGAGACTGCCTTGCCATAAATCATATCGTGTAATGAGAAAATGCAAGAATTATTCTCTATTACAAATGAAAAACCAAGTTTGTCAAGTGCGTAAACCGAAATAATGTTTTTCGAAAGACTGGTACATAATAGCGATTATATAAAAATAACTCAAATCCGCTAGGAAGCTGGATCACGTATGTTCCCCTCGAGACGGCAGCCACTCGTGCTCCATTCCCGACACGCAGGTCCACCTCACCCTTTACGAGGGGTTCGATGTTTCGGAGCCCCTGCACATGATTACACAGATGAGAACCACAACCAGTATCTAGTACCCAAGTTCCGTAACTTGCGTGGTTAATCTCAATCATATGAATAAAAGTAGAAGAGAAAGAAGACATACCAACAGGTTTAACACGACCTGCTTTTATGTCCTCATGATAGACAGGACATGTACGCCTCCAATGCCCAGTCTTGTGGCAATGATGGCATTCCATGTTTTCGGTCTTGCTCTTTGTCGTGCCTGATGAGTTACTTGCCTCACCAGGCCCACTCTTACCTGACCCTGACTTCTTGAACTTCGGTTTGCCTACTGCTAGGTCTGCTTGAGCTTTGCCCTTACCCTTGTCCTTGTTTGTCACAACGAGAACATCTTATTTCATGCTCCCACTGAACTTCATGTCCTTCTCGGTCTGTACGAGAAGGGAGTGCAGTTCATGGGGACTTTTCTTCAAATCATTCATATAGTAATTGGCTCTAAAGAGCGCAAAACCATCGTGGAGTGAATGAAGCATGCGGTCAATCACAATGTTCTCGCTGATTTTACAATCAAGCGCCTCCAGTCTCTCGACATTCTCAATCATGCTGAGAATGTGTGGGCTAACCGGTTGGCCCTTCTGGAGTCTCGCATCAAAGAAGCGAGTGGTATGCTCATAGGTCACGATTCTCGGTGCTTTCGAGAATTCCTTGGTGAGCGTGGTGAAAATCTTGTTTGCACCTTGGGCTATGTGACAAAACCGCTTTAATCAACTTAATTTTAATCCGTGATAATCCGTTACTTTAAATCGTTTTAAAATAACTAAATGGTACGTGAGTGAACCGTTTCACTATCAAGCGAATGCACAAAATCCGTATTGTACACATTTTTGGCTGAAAAAAAAAATAAAACAATTTTTTTTTTTTTTTTTCACGTCTGGCCGTGAACAGTACCAATTTTTTTTTTAATTTATTTTGAAGCTAAAAGCCGAGAGCTCAAAAGGCCAAAAAAAAAAAAAAATTCAAGCGGCTCAAAAAAAAAACGAGAGCCTCATCAAGACAAACAAAATCGATTTGTTAAAAACCAATTGTAAATTGAACATAATCCGTATTAAAGCAAAATTACAATTGACATGATCTTCACATATTGTTATAATTATCGTTTAAAACAACAATACGCAAAGAACAAATCGAAAACAAAACAAAAGATCGTCTGATCTAGCAAGAACCGTGAGGCACGCAATTCAAGGCAAAAAAAAAAAAATAGAAAACAGGCCGTGAACAAGGTTAGGCCGCACGGTTTTCAAGAAAGAAAAAAAATGCCGTGACAAAAAAATTTGTGCCGCAC
Organism: Silene latifolia; assembly: GCF_048544455.1. NCBI lineage: Eukaryota > Viridiplantae > Streptophyta > Magnoliopsida > Caryophyllales > Caryophyllaceae > Silene > Silene latifolia. The sequence continues at coordinate 159,329,112 of NC_133536.1, read as the reverse complement.
GGAATTTCAAGCAAACAATTTATCGATTCAATTCCGTTTGATGAAAAACACATAGAAAAATTTACGTGGCCTCGCTCTGATACCACTTGAGGGGTAATATCCGTATAATACCCTATAAAATTAGGACTATAACGCAAATTTTATATGTGATTATTGTCATAAAACGTAAAACATGAGAAAAACGATAAAGCATTAGAAATAACCTCGGGTCCTTTGAGATGCGGCCTAAGAACAGAAATCAAAGTAGATTTCTTCCTAATCGATACACCCAAGACCGTCTGAGACTATGCCCTTGTGCTAGAAATGTATTCTCTAATTGCCTTGCAATATTGAGAGAATTTGTTGTGAGTTTCTTTAGATGTGAGATCTAGGTTTTGAGAGAAAATTGTTCTCAAAACCCTAGTTTGTTTGCAAATGAATATGCTTAGGTTACAAAAGAGAGAGAGCCTCTCTTTTGTTCTTTTGGTTCGGCCAAAACCGAGTGAGAGAAGAAGAAATGGGCTTTCATTTCCTCTTTCTTTTAACTCGTGGTCCGACTCCAAATTACTAAATGTATATGACGCGGTCTTATTATAAATTGTCATCGGTTATCGGTATTTTAAAACATCGTCTAGTAACAAGGATTAGCCGATATATTAATACATGTCCGACAAAGACAATATTGTATAATTAATTCAATATACATTAATTAAATATAACCGTTTATATTTAATTTACGAATTAACTGTTTAATTCGCCTTAGCCAATTTTATTTAATCCGTATTAAATAAAATATCTCAACATCACGTTTGACTAATTATTAGTCAATAACTCGGACTAACTGCTTAGTCAATTTTGGCATCAACATGACTGTATTTTCATACCGTCACATCTCTCAAACGTATCCTATAGGTGTGACTTTTAGGGATCAGTTGATCACCGCCATCTGTATGACAATAACGTCAAACTTATCTAGCAAGCCAACCGTTATTGATAAACGTGGACCAACTGATTATAATACAAAAGTATACCCTTTGATCCTTTTAGAGATTTATAAGTCCTTGCACTAACTGTAAAGGACACCAGCCCCAATAGTAGGATGCCTTCTTGCAAGGCAAGGTGGGTCTTGCCAAAATGGCGACACATCCAAACATTAAAGCACACAAAATCAAGTAATGGATGCATCTACAAAAGAATAGCCACTTTCCTCATCTAAGTGGCGGAAATTATCTACAAGGGAAGCAATTCAAGGGTACACACTCCTTCATAGATGCAATTTCTTCAAACTACTAAGCCTAGGAGGATACAAATAAATCACCTCCAAGTTGTGTCAAGCTAGGGTACCTTTGTCCTCAATCGTTAAATGCTTTTGTCAAGAGTAGACTCCCTATGTCGTTAGAAACACTGGAGGATCGCGGAATTCCCCTTCTTGCCTAGACAAAAAGAAGGGTCGTCCCCTCTCTACCATGCACAAAAATGGATACGATGGATAAAGGGATCAATAGATATTTGAGTTTCATTTTGGGAGTTTGCTTTGTTTTTGTTTTTCCCCCCAATTTCTTGTGGCATTTGACATTTTGAGAACACTTTCTTTGCCATTTCTTTTGATTTTTGGCTTTTTAACACTTGACAACTTTTCAACTTTTCTTTGCATTTCTTTTGAACATTTTCAAAGCTACCCCATATGTAGTGAGGGTGCTTATATTTGAAGCATTAGGAGTTCTATTTTGCTCCTCTTTTCACTTGATGCAATTTTGCAAACTTTCTTTCACTTTTCATTTTATTGAACTCAAATCAATTTCTTTTTGTGCCCATTCCCTTTGATGACAAAAATATGGTAGAACATGGATGATGGATGCATGGTTTCAAGGGTCACCTTGGAATAAACGGTAGCCAAGGAGTTATCACACCACAAGGTACTCTTGACTAGGCCTTAATCCATGGGTCAAAGGACACTAGCATGACACATCCTAGAGTGTTTTACAAGTATTCTAATAAGCAAAGTCTTAAGAAGAAAAAGCATTTACTAGGGCCTATATACACTTGTCAAGCTTCCCAAGTAGACGGTTTCGCAAAATTTTTCTACAATGCAAACTACATGCCATGATGCAACTAACATATATACATCCTAATGCATATAATTTTACCAACTAATATGACATATAAACTAAATGCAAGTCCTGGGTTCACATTGTTTATACCGCATCAATCAAAATAAAGCCACATAGTCATTAACATAAAGAGTAAAAAGGAGATTGGAAAGATCATACCATGCGGTCTTCAATATCCTCATATCTCGGATGTGGCGTAGTCGATCAATGTGAACAAGGATAGAACAAACACAATATATACAACAATATATACATGACTACACTATAAAGGAAATGAACATGTTTTTGGATTTTCAATTTTTTTCAATTTTTTTTGGATTTTCGGAATATTTTGATTTTTTTGGATTTTTTGAATAAAAGTTAAGTTAGAATTCCCCATCCCCACACTAATATGGCCATTGTCCTCAATGACCAAAATGATGGGAAATTATGCAAGTATAATGCATGAATTCTATATTAAATGCAAGTTATACTAATCTACACTACATGATGCATGGGTTTTTGTTTATGACGGAGAGCGTAATTTAGATTACCTCCCGTTGCGTATGCATGTACTTCCCCAAACCGAGATAGACATTATTTCTAATGTCCTAAAGTTGGGGGTAGTTCATGCACACAAGATGCAATGCATGAAACTAATTGTCATTTTGGATTTTCAAAAGTGGGAACAATAAAAGAACACCTCAATGGGGCCGAGGTGTTAGTCCTCTATTTTTTTTTGGTGAAATGTGAGCTTTGATATATTAATTAATCAGAAAAACATTACAACATTGTCCAAATTCCGCATCAAGAAGACCATTACATAGCATCTACACTACACACTAATGTCAATGCTAGTTAGCCACTGCATGTCTCTTGATTGCACAATCTCCTTCAGTTTCTGCTTGACTCTACCCTGGACCTGCTGCTGTATTAGTCTGATCACCTGAGCAGGGCACCTGAGCTTGAGTTCCAATCTGCACTGGTTTCTTTCCATCCAAATAGTATACCAGTAAATCGTTCGGGTAAGACTGACCACCTGAGTCTGCAATTTTGAACAATTACCTGTACTGATTAGCAGCTTCTTCTGGAGCCAAATTTCTAAGCCTGTAAGAATTTGCTGACTATAGGCACAGTCAGCAAATAAATGAGAATGAGTTTCAGGCCCCCCTTCACACAGAACACAATTATCATTAGCAACCACTCCCAACTGAGACAATTTAACTCTTGTATTTAGAGCTTGTCTGCAAATCAACCAAGCAATGAAAGCTTATTTGGGAACATTCCAATCATTCCATACATCCTTGTACCAAGGTACAGAGGGGTGTGACCCTTGCAACCATTGGTACCCAGAGCTTATAGAGTAGCCCTTAGGGTCAGCTACCCATCGATTACCATGAAAAACACCAGAGAGAAGTCCACGAACCTTGCAAATATTCCTCCAATTCCAGTTGGAATCTTGAGGAGGGTGATAATTTTCCCAATCAACGCCTTTCATATACACATGATCTATCCATAAAACCCAAAGTCTGTCTGCTTTTGTGTATATCCAATTAACTAACTTGCCAACAGTGGCCACATTCCACACCCCAGCTTCTTTGATTCCCAATCCCCCCTCTTTTTTGCTGCAACAAACATCATGCCAGGCCACAAGAGGAGATCTGTGGTACTCACTGTCCCCATTCCATAAATAATTCCGACAGATTGCCTCAATTCTCTTAATCACTCCTTTGGGGATAAAAAAAATAGAACACCAGTAGTTATGTAAAGTATTGAAAACCGAGTTAATCAAAACCAACCTCCCTGCATAACTCAATTTCCTGGCACCAATACTCGTGACCCTTGAAACAATCTTCTCAATCAGCACATTGCAGTCATCCCTAGTTAGTCTCCCAGCCTGGATAGGAACACCTAAGTATTTAAAAGGGAGCTTACCTTCAGTGAAACCAGAAATCTCAGTAATATCCTGCTTCAGCCTAATGTAACACCATTAAACACTACCTCAGACTTAGCTGCATTAACCCTAAGTCCTGAAGTAGCAGAAAAAGTAGCCAAAGCCCTTAGCAGCAGCATAATAGATTGAACCTCTCCTTTGCAAAACATCAATAAATCATCAGCAAATAGCAAGTGGGTCAGCTTGAGGCTCTTACAAAGTGGGTGGTATCTGAAAAACCACTTATTAGTTGCATACATCAGAACCCTAGAGAGATATTCCATGCAAATACAAAAAATAAGAGGAGACATAGGGTCCCCTTATCTCAACCCTCTTCTTCCTTTAAAATATCCAAAGCTTTCCCCATTAAGATTAAGAGAATAAGAAGTAGTAGTAATGCAGGTCATCACCATAGTTCTAAACCTAATCGAGAAGTTTAAGGCCTCCAACATCTGATCCACAAAAGGCCATTCAATAGTATCATAGGCGTTTTGCAAGTCTAGCTTGAACATGCACCTAGGAAAAGCCATTCCCCTAGAATAAAGTCTCATAAGGTCCTGACAGATAAGAATATTTTCAAGTATACTCCTCCCTTTAACAAAGGCACCTTGGTTTTGACTAATGATATCTGGAAAAATTAAGGCAAGTCTAGAACAAAGAATCTTAGAAATTGACTTGTAAATCACATTGCAGCAAGAAATTGGCCTGAAGTGCTTAACACTTGTTGGTCTATCCACCTTAGGAATCAATGTGATCACAGTAGAATTAATCTGGTTCAAAAGCTTTCCAGTTGAGAAGAAATCAGCAATAGCTACACAGACCTCCTCACCCACAATATCCCAAGCATCCATATAAAATTGGCTATTAAAGCCATCAGGCCCTGGTGATTTACTCTTGGGTATGCTAAAAATACTCTGTTTGATTTCCTCAACTGTAACTGGCCTATTCAAAATATTCCAATGTTCATCTGTACAACATGAACCCCTTCTAACCACAGACATACTAACAGGTTCAGTAGCAGTATTAGTACCCAGCAGATCCTGATAATAAGATAAGAAAGCACCCTGGATATCATCACCCAATACACATAACTTTCCATGCATATCCTCTATCTGCAAAACTTTGTTCATCATTATCCTCTTTCTGATAGCTTGATGGAAATAAGAATTATTCAGGTCACCTTCTACGGACCACTGAATTTTAGCTTTCTGAGTCAAGAAGCTATCCCTAGCTTAGATAAGTTCCTTTAATTCAGTGGCCAGCTCCATTTCCTGTTGTATAATCTCCAAATTTCCAGGCTCATCCACAAGCTGTTTCTGAAGGTTTTCCAACAAAGTACTTGCTATACTGGTACTATTCTCAATATCAGAGAAACATGACCTGTTCAAACCCTTGAGCACTGGTTTTAAAGCTTTCAATTTCTTAATGAGGCAGAACATTTTAGTCCCATTGTAAGACCTACCCCAAACAGTAGCTACTTCACTAATAAAAGTTTCAGCTTTACCCCACATATTAAAGTACTTAAAACTTCTCCTCCCACCAATTTCAATATTCCTATCTACTACAATACATGGACAGTGATAAAACATGGCCTCAGGGTGGAAATGGGCCACATAATCCCCATATAACTCCATCCATTCCTGGTTGCCCATGGCCCTATCAAGCCTGCTATTTACCCTATCAGCAGGAGCCTGCATGTTAGACCAAGTATATAGGGCACCTGTAGCTTGTATATCCTCCATGCCACACAATGAGACACACTCCTGAAAAAACTCCATCTCTTCTTCAGTTGTATTTCCCCCCAGCCGTTCAATAGGAGACAAAACAGCATTGAAATCTCCCATCCATAACCAGGGATCAGTACAAAACTTAGCAGTCTCCTTCAAAAAATCCCAAAGAGCATTTCTATCATATAAATCATTGAAGGCATATATCATTGTTAAATAAAATTTCTTCTGATCAACTCTAGACTGAACAAACATATGAATGTGTTGAGGGCCATAGATAAAAAAGTAATATCAAACCATTGAGGCTTCCAAAACACCCAAATTCTCCCCCCTTTATGCTTACTACAATTAGTAGAAACACTCCATCCTTCACATATAGAAGTATCTTTCTTAAGTAAAGTACTAGGCTTAAGTTTAGTTTCCAATAAACCAAACAAACCCACTCCATTATTATGCATAAACCACTTTACTACCTTCTGTTTATTCAGGTCATTGAGACCCCGGAGATTCCAAAATCCTAAACTATGCATGAGCAACAGTTGGGGGGTCCTTACCACTGTCAATTACACTTCCACCAGGCGTAGTAGATTGTATCAAAGCATCCTTGAAGGTATAAGGGCTAAATTTGCTTGATAATCTAACTCCTTCAATACCCTTCTGCCTAGTCATTCTCATAATAATCTTTGCTGGGGTAGCTTTAACAGGCGTTGCCCTAACCTGTGACAAAGGAGGAAACACAGCAGGTGTGACTATAATTGGTGAAATTACAGTCTCCCTGGTAACAGGTGGAGCCTTCTGTTTAGGTCTCCACACTTTCTTCTGTTGATGTTTAGAATCCCGTGTCTTCCTCTTCCCCTCAAATTTTCCTGGTTTTCTGCAGTGCTCAGCATCATGACCCAGCCCTTTGCAACTAGCACAAGAGACAGGTCTCCATTCATAATCCACTGAAACACTTACCACAGACCCATTCTCATCCACAAATTTCACTTTGTCAGGCAAAGTTTGATCCATTTTCAATTCGACCAGAACACGAACATAAGACAGACGAACCTTATCAAACGTATCCCTATCAGTTTGGACAAACTTTCCAACTAGACCTGCTATAGATGGCAAGAACTTCCCCCAAAATTTCAGAGGAATGCCAGACAACTTGACCCACACAGGAACAACATCTACCTTTTCTTTAACTAACTCCATATCCACAGACCAGGGTTTGATAATGACTGGCTTGTTATCAAAGAGATAATAGCCAGCCTTCAATAACGTATCCCTACCTGCAGACTTCTGAAACCGAACAATAAACATCCCATTATCCAGAAAAGACACTCTATCAATACCAAACTCCTCCCATACACGATAAACATAGCCTTCAATAATCTCCCACGGAGGGTTAGCCCCCATAATAAAGCAAACAACAGCGTTATTCCAGAATTCTACCTCAGTTTGGACATCCTCAGGTGTGAACTGAAGCATACCAGTAAGATCCTCTTCTTCCTCTATGGTAGACAAAACTGGGATGCTCTTTCCTCCTTTTCGCAACGTCCACCCTTAATCTTCAAGTTCCTCAGGCTCAGCACTCAAATCAAGTACAGGGATACCATTCATCTCCCTAAGAGATTTCGTTTTACGAGCATCCTCTGTAACAGGACCCCGAAAGGTTCCACCTTTACTACTGCTGGTTGAGGTAGAAGCATGATTAGGATTTATTAGGATAGTTTTAGGATTATTTTGTGAATTTTTTGCAGTTGACGATAATGGCGAAAACCGATTTGGTGTGAACTTCATAATGGCCATGCTGAAACCTAGGTCTATATTTTAGAGCTTTTCTCTCTCTTCATTCTCTCTCTAGTTTCTTTTTCCTTCTCTGCCGTGTTAGTCCTCTATGTTGCTAGGACTCTCCAACTATGATCAAGATACAAATAAATAAAACAAAGAAAGAAGTAGACAAACCTCAAGAGGGTAGGAGCCTCCAAAGCTTGCTAGTCTTCCACCATATCATCATTGTCATCATCTTCCTCAATAGAAGTGGACTCATCTCCACTCCCCTCTTCACTTCCTTGCTCACTTCCTTCATCACTTCTTTCAGCATCCTCTTCTTCTTCATCATCTACCTCTTCATCAAAGCCCTCATCATCAACAACCTCGTCACCGACAACCTCATCGTCACCCGGTCTTTCACCCCTAGATGCATTTGGAAATAAAACTTCCCTATCCGCCCAACTAGGCAAAGGACATGAAGGATCAAGTAGTCCTTGCCTAGCTAAATGAAGGAGGGGTGGATATTGGGCCAAGTATGCATCTTCCCGATCCTTATAAGCTTGTTTGTGCATCTCTTGCATAAGTAGAGTCATGTAGTCATTGCCCACTTCAACACCTTTGGGTTTGAACTCTTGATATTGGAATGGATAGGGTGGTGTGACAATGGAGGAGGAGGCCATTTCAATTTCACCCCTTTGTTGACGGATGATGTACTCGGCTTCCTTTGAGAGGGGAAGAAGGTAGTTTGTTCGATGGACACTTAAACGGCATATCTTGGAAGGCAAAGTAAAAGATCTAGCATTATTGGTGAGCCACCCATATTCGGTGTCAAGAGGATTATGCTTGACCCACTTGTACTTGTAAATCATGGCATCCATGTCAATGAGATGACCCCCTTTTTTCGCCACATACTTGCTATCCTTGTTGAAATTCGGATCAAAGTACTTGGCCAAGAGAGTAACTAGACCTCCATTTATGATAAAAGCGGTGCCTTCCTTTCCACAATCAACATTGAGCCATCTTTCCACCAAAAGCTTTAGAGCATTGTAAGGCTTGGTGAATTCCCTTCCAATATTTAAGGCCGACTCAAGTAGAACACAATTGAGCTTGGTAAAGTGGTTAGTGTCTTTTCTTGCAATGATAGTATTCCCGATGACCTTGTGCCACACTCTAATGCCCGGATGGTGGACTAATAGAGCGCGACAAGCATGAAAGTTCTCAAATTTCTTCCCGGAAATCGCCTCCCAAAGAGGAGCGGGGTCATATTTTTTGGGCTTCTTATAATAGCGAGGTGTATCACTAAGACCTAATGCTTTACTCAAAACATCAAAGGTGATGCGCCTATTCACATTGGCAAGGCGAAACTCGATGTATTCTCTAGTCTCTACCTTAGTCACTTTCAATGAACTCAAGAATTCCAAGGTAAGGGAGGGGTATGTCAATTCTCTTATAGTAAACAATTTTCCCAACCCCATGGCTTCAAAGAAGGCTTTCGTTTGTTCAAGGACACCCAATTTGTTCAAGGCATCTTCACATATGAATTTGGTGGGTAGAATGGATTTCTTAGTATAGCATACTTAGCAAATGTATCCCTATGGGAGTTAGAAATGAAAATTACGTCCGGATAGTTTGATAATTGAGCAATTTCCGGAGTTGTTATTGTTGTTGCTTCCAAGGGAGGATTTTGTTGTTGTTGAACTTCCAAGCTTGCACTAGCAACCACCATAGCCATTGAAGCTTTCTTTGCTTGAAGGCATTGTTGCCTTTTTGAGAGTGCCTTTGCCTTAAGTACCTTTGTTGATCCTTTTGTTCTTGCCATTGATGATTATACCAAGAAAAGATTGAAAATCTTCAATTTCCAATTATACCCAAATCGATTTTAAGATGAAAGGCTTGGCCTTTGTATTTCAAAAATCGACTCAAAGGTTGAAGATTTTGGTGCTTGGATTGATTATTGTTGGAAAAGGAGTGATTAATTGTTGTTGTAAGGAAGTTTGGATTTGATTTTGTTGAATTTGGTTGAGGAAATGTTGTTTTGGTGATGGAGAGGATGAGGGTTTTGGGGTTTTTGGTAGTGTTTTGAATGTATGAATGAAGGAATGAATGTGGGAGGGGTATTTAAAAACATCCGAAATTTTCGAACTGCAGGGGGAAGACGAGCGGATTCCCTTCGGGACGCTCGGATTCTGCTCAATCTGGGTTCAGGAATTCTCGCATAAAGACGGGCGTCTTTCAGCTGGGACGCTCGGATTCTTCAGTTGCAGGACGAGCGGATTCCTTTAAAGACGGGCGGATTCTCATTAAACGAGTTTTCTTATTTTATCTTGCGCACAAAGACGGGCGTCTTTCTGCAAAGACGAGCGGATTCTTTCAGACGAGCGTCTTCTCTGCTAGGACGCTCGGATTCTCTAACAGTCCCAAATTTTCAATTTTGCAGCTCATTTGGACGGACGGATTCCGCCAAAGACGCCCGGATTCCCATAAGACGAGCGGATTCTCCTTAAGGACGTTCGGATTTCACCTGGTCTACCCGGATTCAGTTCCATCCGTGCACTTGCATATCCCGTGTCATTTTTCATTCTTCAAATCCCGTGTTCTTCATTGTAGGGGCACTACAAAGGCATGAATAGCCTAGGCAATTGCTATCCCCACACTAAGATAAAGCACTACACATCAATTAAATCATTAGTCCCTCCCTCACTTCTCTCAAGAATGATAATTATCTTGATCAAAGCATAAAAATCCAAAAATGACAAAAATGCAATGTAAGAATTAAAATGCAAGTTAGGGAGTTAGAAATATTTATAAATGGTGGTTTAGGGAGGACTCCAACAAACTCTCATCCTTAGTGAGATGTCATGGGGGCATGTCCAAGGTGTTGTTGATGTTGCTCAACACCTTGAAGAAGTAGTCAAAAGCTTCTTCATTATCATGATAAAGATCTTCAATAGATCTTTGCACTTGTTGTGCTTCATGTTGGTCTTGATCGATAGCATTACCAATATAGGGATTGAAAATCCCTTCAAACTCATCGTCCCAAAGACCACAAACTTCATCTACTTGGTCACTAAAGATCTCTTGAGTTGATAGAGACAACTCTCCCACTTTCTTGTCTTGGCCAATGAGGCCATCCTCTTCATTGCTTGACTTTGGTGAGCTTTTCAAGCTCTCTTTGTTACAATTCACTTGCTCTTTGAATGGAGCATCATCAACTTTATTCTTCCATCGGAATTCCGACTTCTTCCTATCATCCTTCCGGCTATAATGATCAACCATAAAACATGGTTCATGCAAACGGGGAGCTCTCATGGTCTTGTCAAGATTGAAAGTTATGCTCTCATCTTCCACTTCTAGAGTGAGCTCTCCATGCTTCAGATCTATCACCGCACCCGCGATGTGCAAGAAAGGTCTACCTAGAATGATTGGAATCTTGGAGTCTTCTTCCATGTCAACAATGACAAAATCCACCGGGATGAAAAATTTCCCAACTCTTACGGGAACATCTTTCCATGTCCCTAATGGTGTCTTCGTTGATCTATCGGCCATTTGGAGTGTGATATTGGTGCATTTAAGCTCTCCCATCCCTAACCTTTTACTTACCGAGTACGGCATAACACTCACACTAGCCCCTAGATCACACAAGGCTTTGTTGATCGTGGTGTCGCCAATGGTACACGGTATTGAAAAACTTCCCGGATCTTTAAGTTTTGGAGGTGAACTCCCTTGAAGGAGTGCACTACTCACCTTAGTGAAGGCGATAGTCTCAAGCTTCCGGATCGACTTCTTCTTTGTAAGGGTGTCTTTCATGTATTTTGCATAGGCCGGCACGTGATTGATTAATTCCGTGAAAGGAATCGAGACTTCCAAATTCTTCACAATCTCCATAAATTTTCCAAGTTGGTCATCAAATTTGGGCTTGGCTTGACGACTTGGAAAAGGAAGTCTAATCACAATGGGCTCCTTCTCCTTGACCTTGTCTTCATTTTTCTTTGAAAATTCTTCTTTTGATGGTTCTCCATCCTTGGAGTTTTGCACAACTTCTTCTTTGTCACTAGCTTCCACAACTTCATCCTCAACTTTCTTCTTTGGTGCTTCATACCTCGTACCACTTCTCAAGTGAATGACACTAACCGTTTCATGTCTTGGGGGATTACTTTGAGGTGGTAATTGCCCCTTTTGTCTTTGTGAGCTTGAGGATGCTAGTTGAGTTAATTGGGTTTCCAACATTTTGGTGCGAGCTATGATGTTGTTGATGGTGATTTCCTTTGCTTGACTATCTTTTTGCATTTGAGTGAAAAATTCTTGTTGATTCTTTTGCATTTGGAGGACCGCTTTTTGAACATCAAAACCTTGGTCATTTTGTTGATTGTATGGAGTTTGATTTTGGTAACCTTGGTTTTGGTTGTAAAAGGGTCTTTGATTTTGGTTTCTCATGGGAGGTGGGGTGTATGTTGGTTGAGGGTTTTGAACATTTTGGCTTTTGTATGAGAGATTTGGGTGGAATTTGGTGTTTTCATTGTAATAATTGGAGTAAGGGGTACCACTCTTGTATGCTTGAAAAGCATTCACTTGTTCATTTGTTCCCCTACATTCACTTTGGTCATGTCCCAAAGTTCCACAATTCTCACATATCCCACTTGGGATTGGTGAAGATGCCGTCATGGCATTAACATGATGCTTTGGAGATTTTGAGGCTTCTTCAAGTCTAGCCATAGCTTTTTCAAACTTCAACTAGTTTTGTAGCCCGTGCAATGCACGGAAAATTTATATCTTGGCTGGAAAGTCGTCTCAAGGATGGATGACATGTTTTCTCTATGGACATTGTATTATTGATACCTCACTTCTCTTGTTAGACCTCATGACAGGCTTATAGGTCATGAACGATATTGTATGATAGTCTTGCTAGATTTGGCAAAACGGGTCAACGGGTTGGATTTGGGTCGGGCCAATTCGGGTAGGATCAATTCGGGTTTGTCATTGAGTTCGGGTTAATTCGGTCGGGACGGGTCTTTTCGGGTTTCGGGTCTGTTTTGGGTTTGTTGTCGGGTCTGTTTCGGGTCAAGCGGGTCGGGTTGTTTCGGGTCGGGTCATTTTCGGGTCAATGAATAATAGAGAAATAGCTATTTCAAGTCTTTTCTGTTCAATTAGAGTTGTATTTTGTCGGGTCATTTTCGGGTTTGATGGTTTCGGATCGGGTCATTTCAAGTCATTTTCGGGTCATATACGAAGTTCTTGTCACTATTCATACTTCAATAGTATGAAGTATAAATGCTAATCTGTAGATTACTTTCGTGACTTTTGATGCTCATCATTTTATAAAACTCGTGATTATATTTATTAATTTTTCAACACTTGTAATTCTCATCGTCATTTTATAAAGATTAAAAATGAAACAAATGTAGCATCTTGTTAGAGAATCTAAGGTTTAGTAGTGACAGCTATGTTACGAATACTTATGATGGCTATCTCTAGGGTCTTAGTAGTACTTAGGATTTCTTATAAGGTATTTATTATAAATACCGATCATCCGACTGATATCTTATCGATACAAAATCTCTTATGAAATCTTCTCCCTCTTAATAATTTATCAATTTCCTCTATTTCACTTTTATTGTCTCATTTTTTTGCAAATGTATTTCAAATTAATTATTTGCTTATTAAGTTTAGTATGGTTAATGGACTGAGTATCACTATTACTCCTAATCTTTTAACTATCACCCCCTCGATCACTCTATCAAAATAACATTGTCCCAATCATTTTAATTAAAGGAATATAACCGTAATTTTACCCCAATTTTTTAAATCCATCCTAGAATAGAAAGAAAAAGTAAAAGTTAATGGTTCTTTTCTCAGATCAAAAATTACTTCTTTAAACATTCAAGGGAATATATTCATTCATAACTTCATACGTAACTTAGACCAATTGCAATGGAAGAACTTCACATAAAATTTTTTCTATTTCCAAGTCATTTTTACTAATTACTAAGTTTAAGAACTTTACACCACATTTAAGAACATTTTTTACTAATTACATACATTATTATTTTAAAAAAAAAAAATACTCCTCTCATTAATAATTTTAGCGTCACAATAGATTTGAGCATGTTTGATAAAAAGCGTAATAAGGTCATGTATTAGGTACGAAACAACATAGTCAAAAACTATAATTTTTTTTTTATCAAGGTTCTCTCTTGGCAAGTAGTACTAGTAGTAATAATAATAATAATAATAATAATAATAACAATAATAATAACAATAACAATAACAATAACAATAACAATAACAATAACAATAACAACAATAACAACAACAACAAAAACAACAAAAACAATAATAATAATAATAATAATAATAATAATAATAATAATATAATAATAATAATAATAATAATAATAATAATAATAATAATATTTAAGTTAAATAAAATAAAATAAAATTAAGTTAAGTTCGGCTCCTATAAGTTCAGTTCAGAAAAGTTCAGATCTTATAAGTTCAGTTCAGTTAAGATCCTATAAGTTCAGTTCAGATCCTATAAGTTCAGTTCAGTCCAGATCCTATAAGTTTAGATCAGTTCAGATCCTATAAATTCAGTTCAGATCCTATAAGTTCGATTCGATTCGATTCGATTCGATTCGATTGATTCGATTCGATTCGATTGATTGATTCGAGATCGATCCTATAAGTTAAGTTCAGTTCAGATCAGATTCGTTTCAGTCCAAAAGAAGAGGGCCTTATAGGATCTGAACTGAACTTATAGGATCTGAGCTGAACTGAACTTATAGGATCTGAACTGAACTTATTAGATCTGAACTGAACTGAACTTATAAGATCTGAACTGAACTTATATAATTTGAAGTGAATTGAAATTAAGTGACTTTAAGTCCAAAAGAACATGGCCTTGGTTCTTAAATAAGAACCAAGTTTTAATTTTGACAAACCCAATGTCATTCACAATGGGAAGAACTTTATTTTTGAAGTTCTTATTGACAAACTCAAGAATAAGAACTCTCATTACATTTACTCATAGATACTGAAGCATCCTAAAATTGTGTGTGAGCTAAATTTAACAACTACTTTGCTTATTTCATACATTGTAGGATAGTGATAGGGCGCTATCGGGTGACGCCTAAATTGGGTGCCACCCTCTCATAACAATTGTTTATTAAAGGGGTTCCCACTCACCCCATGTGAGAGGGTGGCGCCCAAATTGAGTGTCACTCGGTGACGCCCTTTCATTTTCCATACAGTATTTAGACCCAATAGGTTTCTAGACTAATAGTGTTTTTCTCATCAAGTATACCAAATTTTTAAAAAGATAGATTTTTTTTTGGACTCGTGTCATGTTGTCAATTCTTTTGTGCACATTTGTTCGCCCATACCTTATTGTTAATCCTTTATGAGCACCACAGTTTGGTTCTACATTATAATTTAATCCTTAGCTTGTGGTAAACCACAGTTAACCCAGTTATTAGTGGAAATATAAGCTTAATGGGAAATGGGAAAAAAACATAGCGCATCAGATAAGATTGATCTATAGCTTAAAACATTAAAACCCATCAACTTAAAATGTATGATTGATATTAATATATAGCAAACGATCGCTGAAAATAAGCACTTTGACTCACCTATATGCATGGCTTAAAACTGCCATATAGAATTGCAAAATAGCAATATAAATATTTTTTTTGGTGCAAAGCAATAATACATATTACATATATACCTTATATCTAATTTGTACTTAAGAGCGTAACTACTACTCTTGAAATAATACATCCACTTAAGCACTTGATATTATAGACCATGTTCATTCAAGAACTCAAAATAAAAGATGCATTAAATTTTTAAATAGGAACTTATATTTTTATATGTTCTACAATCTATATATAGCCTAGGCGGAAACCATGATGATATCAAAGAGAACCCCATCTCAAGAGAATAATATGGAGAACTTCATACTATCAACGTGCGCTTTACACCAGCGATATGTGTCCAAGTTCGAATTCTGACAATTAAAAAGGTGAACAAATTATCGAGACGAAAGGAGTAGGAAACCAAAGATCAAATTCATTAGGATATAAATACTTAATAACACTATACTTAAGCGACCATTGAGTTTAAGTGAAGTAAACCTAACACATGAAAAAGAGGTCGTAAAAAAAACCAATATTGATAGGGGTCGTTTGGTTTGCTAAGGGAATCGAAGTTCCAAGGAATTGAGAGATCCCATGATTTTATAAATCACATGAAATGGGAAAAAGTTGTTTGGTTGGAAAGTGGGAAGTGAATTCCACAGAAATTTCCACTTACCTAGGGGGACCTAGGTAAGCAACTTCTCACATCCTATGGAACTTCAATTCATGAGATTTGGGGCAAACAAACAACTCTCCCATTTTGCAAATCCTATGAATTACAATTCATGTGTTTTAGAATGGGTAACCAAACAACCCCTTATCTCGGGTAGAATACCAAAATGGAAAAGAAAAAAAAATATTAAAAGCAACAAATAAAAGAAGAATACCGTCCGTCTTTAGAACAACAAAGGTTGTGAATAAGGTGGCGAAGAACTTTGAAGCACTTGTGTAGTACAATCCTATTTATTCTCTTTGCCCTAACCATTTAGAAAAAGTAAACAAATGAATGTAATGAGGGAATTATTATTTTTGGAAGAAAATCAAGAATATATATATATGGGATGGGATTTCAATCGCCAGGGGTTGAAGAACTTAACGAAACGGTTAATGCATAATTATGATGGCAAATGAGGAGTTTGCCGTAACGGAGGAGTTGAACAACTTAACGAAACAGTTAACAATTTTGATTTGGTACGAGTTAATTTTTTTAGTGATGGAGTAATTACCCACCTTATGATTGGCTATGCTGAAAAACGTAGTGCTAGAAGCACAATATGTTAGGAAAAGGCTTGCCACGTAAGATTTATAGGTATGTCTAGCCTTTTTATATTATTTATAGATTTATAGATTAAATACTACTCAAGTTAGTCTTTTAATGGTATTTTATAGATGATTTAGATAGTCATTTAACTATATTGTATAAATGGAAATATATTTCAACGCGGACATCGGCAATCAAAAGGCATTTTGGCAAAAAAATTAGGGAAGATGATATTTTGAAAATTACATATGTAGTTGATTCATATGTGGGTGGAGTAAAAGAACAGGTATTACTAATCCGATTTTGTTTTTTTTTTTAAAAAAAAAGGGAAAAAGAGTAGATTAAAAAATAATTTATTGTTAGGTGGATTTTAGTCGATATCTACGTGACATTTATAAAATTATGTGGCTTTTAGTCGATTTCTACGTGCCATTTAATAGGTGTTTCAAGTAGCCTTTTAATAAAATTTTATAGAATTGATTGTATCAATGTGAGCACTAAGTTGAGCACCCAATTGAGTAATGGAGTCCACTTCATGCTTTCCTCCTCTAGTAGCCTTGCGAGGTCTACTATATTGTGAGTTATGGACCGCCATTTCCTCAATCTTGTTCCAAGTTTGATTGTCATCAACTTCGGTGAACATTCCATTTGATCCCATGTTGAGAATGTTTCTTGAGTCTTCATAAAGACCGTTCCAAAATTGTTGTACCAAGAACCACTCGCTAAGTCCATGGTGAGGACAAGAGCGGCAAATTCCTTTGAATCGCTCCCAAGCTTCATACAAGGATTCTTCATCTATTTGCTTAAAGCCCGTAATTTGAGCTCTTAGCATGTTAGTCTTTTCCGGTGGATAGAGCTTTTTGTAGAAAGCTAGAGCCAACTTTTTCCAAGAATCAATTCCGAGAGCAGACTTATCAAGGCCTTTCAACCATTGTTTCGCGGTGCCAATTAGAGAAAAAGGAAATAAGACCCATCGAATTTGGTCTTGAGTTACACCGGTTTGAGAAATCGCATCACAATAGTCACAAAAAGTCTCCATGTGAGAGTGAGGGTCTTCACTAGGCATCCCCCCAAATTGGCTTCTTTCGACTAATTGGATAAATGCGGATTTGGCAATAAAATTTCCGGTTAGATGTTGTGGTGTGGAAGTACCATTGGGTAGGTTCAACTCGATGGGTACGGAATGTGATGAAAATTTAGGCATTGTGGGTTGATTTTGTGTTGGATTTTGTGTTGGGTTCTCCTCACCTTCTCTTGCAAAAGGGTTGATGAACTCAATAGTGTTTGGTTGAATATCTACAACCTCACCAATACCTCTCAAAGTTCTCCTAGCAAGTCTTCTATTGTTTGTCAAAGTCCTTTCAATTTCGTGATCAAAGGGTAACAAGTTACCTTGTGATCTTCTAGACATGCAAAATATCAAACAACTTGAAAATAATTAGAACAAACCTCGAGGAGTTTTACTTCCCCAAGGCAAAGAAAGACACAACTAATAACAATATAAGAAAATCTAAATCAAGTTAACACCGTCCCCGGCAACGGCGCCATTTTTGGGTCGTGTCCTCTTAGGAGGTTTAGTTCTCAGTACTTGTCGTTAGGAGCACCTAGACCAAAACACAATTTATAACTTCACAAACAACTCTACAATTAGTAAAGAGGCAAGTAAAGGTCGGATCCCAAGGGACGGGAATTGAGATGAGATTTTCTATTGCAACTAGTGGTGTCTAAGGGTGTCATAATTTGGGGTTTGAAGTAGAAGATCACTAAACTAAATAGCAATGAAAGTAAACAAGCAAGATGATCAAAAAGGGATGTAAACAATTGATAAAAAGCACTAGGGTGTCATGGGGTCATAGGGGATTCATGAGAATTGATCATACAAACATATTCTCAAATTATAAGTAAGCAATTATTGTTGTGATGGATCGAGTTGGTTTATATCTTACAATCCTAGGAAAGTTTGGGTCCCGGAGCCGAATCGATTAGATTGTACAACACCTACAAGTCGACTTAGTCTTTCCTACTCAACTATATGCATGGTCTAATGAGACTCGAGTTGGTTTATGTCTTACAAGTCTCATTAAAAAGATAGGTGATGAGTAAAAAATGCAAGGATTCATAGGCTCACATTTCATCAAACATAACATGTGCATAAGTTGAGATCACAACAAGCAAGCAAATAAACTATGAAAACATATTAAATTAAGCATGAATCATTCCCCATGTTGGTTTCCCCTAATTACCCATTAACCCTAGCTAAGGAAACTACTCACTCATTATCATGTTGAACATGCTAACAAGGTTGTCAATCATACCAACAAAGTGAAACATGATGAATAAATGAAGATAATTAACAATAATTAAAAAGGGATTAAGAGAATTATACCTACTAATGATTCCAATAATAAAGCAAAGAATAAAAGAAGTACTTGATGCTTGATTGGAAGGTTGCCAATCTCCCAATAATAACCGAAATAATCTTCAATTACCCAAAATAAAGGATGAACAAGAGAGAGATTAAGGAAATGAAACTTGTATTAAAACTTGATTAAATGTTGATTACAAGATTAAAGAGAGATTTGATTGATATTAACTACACTAAAGATTGCTAAGAAGAACATGCTCTTCTAATTAGACTAATGAGTTATTTATAGTGGGGATTAGGTACATAAATTAGGGTTAACTAAGGGCTTAAATGACGATTAAATCCTTGAGGAATCGCCGGTCTCTAGGGAGACTCCGGTCTCCTTTTCGCCGATCTTAGAAAAATATGCGCATCCTTCCATAAAGCTTGTAGAAGACGAAGTGGCTGACTCACAATCCGAGCGTCCAGGGCACGGAACGGGCGGATTCTAGTGATTCTGGACGGGCGTCCAGCTGGGGAAGACGGGCGGATTCTGGGTGTATTGGACGGGCGTCCACAGGGGGAAGACGCTCGGATTGTACCTCTTGAACGGGCGGCTTGTGGACAATCCGCTCGGATTGTCTTACAACTTATTTCCTTCTTCTTTTCTTCCTTTTTCTTCATAGAATCCTTGAGGATTTCCTCGGGGATGCAAGGATCTTTTCTCATCATTGCCCATCTACTATAGTATGTACAAAGGCCTTCTAATCTTGTCTCTCCTTGATGCTTGGTCATTGAATTCAATCAGTTTAGCTTCATTTTGCCATGAAAATGCAAGGTTTGCACTCCTTTCCTACCAAGGACACAAAACCTCAAAGAGTATGCAAAACAAAGGACTAAAGACAATAAATGACCCAAATATGCACTAAAAAGCATGGGAATAAGGCTAATTCGGGGACTAAATGTGCTTAAATTATGGTCACATCAGAAAGCAAACGAAGGGTCATTCTTATGATCAGTTCTAAAAAAGAAAGAGAAAGTAAAGACAGACAAATACTCACGCCGTCCAACTGAAGAGCGTTCACCTCCCGCCGACAGACGTCGTGGAAGGAACACCGACTCCTCGTGTGGCACATCACCCAATCCCTCACAACGGGATAGGCCTTCTCCACCGGCTCCTTCCTCTTGGGCGCGACGCCCGGAAAGTAGGAGTACACCCACGCCTGTAAATCAAGATAATCAGCACCGATCTTTCATGATTTGACAAGAAAAAGAGATGATCTTTCATGAGAAGAAGTGAAGGTTCATACCTCCAACAACAGCCCAGGGCCGACAGCAGCAGGAGAAGTCCCCTTCTCCATCAACTCCGGACGAACCATGGCCCTCATGAAGCGGATGAGGACCGCAAAACCAGCAGTGACCCAGTCCCAACGGCCTAGGGAGCTCAGGTCAGAAAGAAAGGGAAGAAGCTTCGTCGAAAGCCTCTCGCCCTTGTCTCCGAGGTAAATCGAAGACAGAAACCACTAGAGGCACAAGCGGACTCTCTGCTCTGCAGTGCAGGGAGGAGGAGCCGTCTCTCTCCCCTCGATCACCACCAATGCCGGGGTCTTCCCCGTGAAGTAGTCCCGCACGTAAGAACTAGGCACCAAGCCAGGTACTGCAGCCGCCTTCGGCGCCAATTTCCAGCCGATCAACTTCCTGGCCTCCGCCGAGTCAACCCTCATGGCCGTCTCTGGCCACTCCACCACCTCAGTCCCACATGGCAGACCAGAAATCATGCCGTAGTCCTCCAACATGACCCCCACCTCACCAAAAGGCATGTGAAACGTGGAGGTCGTGTCCCAAAACCGGTCCAAGAAAGCTCGGACGAGACTGAGGTTAGCCCGAAGCTTCCTCCTCACAATATCCCTCCAAGCTTGCACCAAGGCGCCGAACGCTCCCCGCTCGATCATGGCCCGCTCCTCAGCCGACAACCTCTCGTAGCACCCCATCGCCGTCGTGTAGCCCGAGAACGACCTGATGTTCCCGACCTCCTATGTTTATTTGAAACAAAAGCTATCTTTAGCTCAAATGAAGGAGAAAAGGAATGACAAACAGAAATGAAAGAAGATGAATGAAGATTTATAAATTCTATTTACCAAGCTCTTCACCGTCCTGTAGGACAGGTGACCCTCCGCAGCCCAGAGAAGATGCCTACTATCCCAAGTCTCAGCCCACGCAGGTGCTCCTCTTAGCTGGCGACCACCTCGTCCAACGTTGGCCCGTCTCGGGGCCTCCTCCTCCTGGACCTCGTCCTCAGCAGCCATCACCGCAGCGATGAAAGCCTCCTCTAACGCCTCCTTAAGCACCTGAGAAGGGTCAACAGCAGTGTCTATGTCCATGGGAGCCCTCCCAGACGTAGAAGCCTCGTCACCTTTAAAATTAAGGTAAATTTAGGTCGCGTCAAGTGACGACAAGCCTTGATTAGGGGATTTTCGAGTTTTCGGAGCTCCGAAATCGCTCTTTTCTCGCCGTCTTTGGCAATTTTCCCACTAAACCGTCCGCTCATGTGGTAATTTGGGTCAAGTCAAGCCTAAGTTGAAGCCTAGTCATGGATTCGAGTCGGAATTTCAGCAGCATTTCGTTATAACGGCGATTATGCCCTAAAAAGTGTCCTGAAAAAGCCGTCACAAACCAAAATTCGGAGATGGTAGGAAGTTTACCCATCACACAAGGATTCTAAATATCAAGTTTCGTCACAAATGGGCAATCCTAAGGCTATCTTCGAAGCAATTTACGGTTTAGCTGTGAAACCGTCTCAATTTCACTCAAATGCTCAAAACTCAACGAAAATTCGAAACAAATACATGGTTATGATCCTTATATTACCAATTAGCCATTTAAAAAGTCAATTTTTCAAGGCAAAATCATTTGGGGGAAAAGCACTAAATTTTCGACTAATTAGGGTCGAAAACCCTAATTTTGTCGATCCCATTTGAGCAAATACGGAAGATAAATGCAAGATTGATACACATACCTCGATTAGTCATGGCAAATGCAAGATTTTGGATCAAATTTGGACGGAAATGGTTGGAATTTGAGAGAGTAATTGAGATTTTATGTTTCGCATAAATGAAATGAAACCCCTGTTTCATCGGGTTTTTACGCAGAAAAGACACACCCAGGAATAGACGCAGCAGGTGCTGCGCCTCTTCCAAGGGATACAGCTCTTGCTGCGCCTTTTCCTCAGCTTCCCTTCATACGAATTTTCAAAAATTCGTTATGAGTTCGTTATTTTTGTGAGCCCATCCTTGGTGCGCCTCTTCCTTGATGCTACATCACGTATTTGGTCCGTTTGACGTATGTTCTTCGCCCGGATCCACATCCTCCAAGCCAACAACAAATTATCGCCTTATTTTTTTTACCCAAGACCTAGCTTGTCACAACGAGCATTCCTTCTTTGACAGGTGTTTCGACACGCTTTTATTCTGTTCCCCCAGCGAGAGTACACGGATAGACTTCCCCTCTCGAGACATGAAGATCAGTTTCCGATTAAGTTCCCTAGCGAGAATTCGTGACCGACAGTCACTTCCTCTCGAGACATGGAGATTAACATTGACCCCAAATTCTTCCGAAGTTTGTTTGAAACTGAACACAAGCAGATTTCTCCCAGCGGTTCCAGACTGTGTCCTGCTGTCTTTCCCAAAATCATCGTTTTATCCCCCAGGCGATCCTTCATCCCGTTAGGTAACCCTTTTCAGGATAAGCCCTTCAAATCTTTCAGGAACTTATCTTAATCTTTCAGACAACCCTTTAGATAACCTTTGGAATAACCCTCCCTTAAGATTATCCTTTATTTCTTCAGACACTTCAGGATAATCCTTTCACAATCCTTTCAGATAACCCCTTTTCAATTAAGTCCCCTTTCTGTCCTTTAGAGAGAGTTGTCCTTCAGCCTTTCCTTTGGTGAGAGATAGCCTTCAGAGTTAGCCGTCGGAAGTGTTACGAAGTTTCTTCGGAATCCTTGTGACCCCTAATGCCTTCAGACACCAAGTTATCTTCAGACCAAAGAGTTTCGCCGAAGCGTCTTCAGTCCCGTTTCACCCAGGGGTATCTCAGGTATGGTCTCTTCTTATGGCTGGCGAGCCTCCTTACGTAGTCTAATGGACTTTAAACGACCCTCCCCGATAGTCGACAGACTCTAAAATGTTCCCGACAACAGGTCCCTGGTTTAGACCCCTTAAGCCGCCTCGCGTCGCCGTAGTCGTCATGTTGTAATCTTCGATTGACCTGATGGCTATACTTTGACTTTCGCCTTGTCCAAGCCTCAGTCAAAGTGGGGGCTCTGTAGATACCTCATTTTCGCACCTCCCGCAAACCACCCGGTGATGATTGGGCCACATGTTTGGTACGCGGAACGATTTATGACAGTTCGTAAGTTTATCGTCAAGTGATCGCTCAAACATTTATGTCTACCTCTTAATTGTCATCTACGCGCCGATACGGTCATTTTGACAGTAATTAGAGTACATTTGGAGTCCGGGCCTAAAACCGTCTTCATTTTCTCACAACCATTAAAATGCCGAGTCGGAATGTTCTGGAATGTTCCGGATATTTCTATTTCATATTTTATAAATCTTTTAGTCTTTGGTAAACAATTTCCCGTAATATTCACACAAAATATTAAGGAAAACCAAATTATCCGTTATTCCATAAACTAAACACGGAAATCTTTCTTCCGCAGGAGGAAACCACTTGGGAATAGACGCAGCAGGTGCTGCGCCTCTTCCAAGAGACGCAGTGCCTGCTGCGCCTCTTCCGAAGTCCTTTTCTGCGTATTTTTCGTATCTTTTCATATCTTTTCGAGATTCACTTCCAAAGTCTCTCCGAAAACCCTACTTCCTCCACGTGATTAGTATAAATAGAGACCTTCGGTCTCACATATTTCTCACGCGAGTATCCGCCCTTCTCTTCTCCCTTTGCATTCTAGACCACGTTCTTACTTTTTGGCGTCTACGTGCTTGAACTTTCGACCACGTAAGCTCGGATCTTTCTGAGTACCAGCCTCGTTTTGCATGACCGACCAATTTGACCAACTCCACCATAATCAACTTTAATCAATCTGTTTAATTTCCTCTTACGAGGGCACTTTCGTTTACATTCGATTCGAGCATCACTAAACGTATACTTAGTTCATCTCGTTTCGTCAAACATGTAAGTCTGAGGGTGTAAATCTCTCTTTTATTTATTGTTATTTATTTGTTGTAATCATAATGTAAGATTTATGTCGAAAATACAATTAAAACCGATTTCTAAAACCCTTTGTTTAAAACCCTTTTTACGGATTATCAGAGGACAACCGCCGAGAAAGGACACAGCAACTGCTGCGCCTCTTCGAAGGGACGCAGTACCTGCTACGCCTCTTCGTGAGGCTGCCGTAGTTCCTGCTTCCTTTCTTCTTTCTTCTTCCTTCGTCTTTTGTTAGTTCGTTTGTTTCTTTTTCTTTCGTTTGTTCCTTGTTTTAATGTAACAATCTGAGCATAATAATTTGACATATATATTATTCATCATCATTAGTAATTAATTCGTCATTAAATTCCCGACTTAAATCCCAAATAATTAATATTTGCGGGTTTTCGTCATTAAAGTCAAATCCGGGTTGTAGAAATTCGATTTGTTCATATTGGGTTTCTGGAAATCGATCTTTGATATATTCTCACCTGTTTATCATATTCATCATTAGTTCATCATGTTTAATCTAATTAATTAGTTAGTTTGTTTAATTCATTGATTAATCCTTATAAATCTTGTAATAATTCATCCTAATTCCGTTTCATCCATGTTTATCGTTTCTATGACTATTAATCATGTAAATAATCTGTTAATCACTTTCATCCGAGTCAATAATACTAATCAATCATTAAAATCACCAACGAGCATTAACAATTAGCAATTCCGGCTTCCCAGCCAGAACTGGGCCAAGGAACAGACGCAGTGACTGCTGCGCCTCTTCCAGAGGGCGCAGCTCTGCTGCGCCTGTTCCTGGTTGACTTCTGTCTCTGAACTCCCGTTTTGCCTCGACCTAGTGAATTTAATTACCTAATTACTTAACTATTCGTATTATCGCCTTAATTCCTGTTCGTTAATTCATTCATTTATTCTTTCTTTTTCCAAATTATCCGTTTTAGATGTATTTTCGACATAAATCATTAAACCCGATGTAATTATTGTAATTTTCTTTATTGTAATTTTCCTTTATTGTATTTTTATTGTATTTCTTTATTATCACTTGTATGGCTTCACATGTAATTGAACTTAAATCCCGATTCGACCTAATTGTATGATTAAATTACGTGTTCACCGACTTAGTCAATTCTCACATGCTAGGATTAATTCTATGGATGTTGCATTGCATGCATATAATCGACAATATATCGAGTATAAATAACTTCCCTAATCATTAGTAGAGGCCGCTATCGAGGCGGGCGTGATTAGGTGTTCGATCAAAAGAGCTTCCTAATACGTACCCTCACCCCTTACTCCAGATCTCTGTGAACATCCGTGTTCATTGGCATCCACGAGAGTCATTCTAGACATAGAATGCTAAGGGTAACGAGTTAAATTGGTGTTCATGTCACTACTTTGTGTCTTGACATGACACGAGGTATTTGAACGGTTTCCAATTTCCCACAATACATTGGTGGCGACTCCACAAATGCAAACGCTTGTTCTCCCAAGCGCCCCCGTGGGCCCATTGTCCACACAATGTTCCAACAGGTCGAGGAAGCCATAGCCAGTCTCTCCGAGAGGATCACCCGACTTGACGATGCCTACCGTCGACTTATCTTCAATCCTCCACCGCCACGCCTGTTGGGCCCTAAATTATCCTGCCTGACCTGATATAGGCCAGGCAACAGCCAAAGACAACTTCCAGGCAAAAGACATCTAAAATCAGGCATTACTTCAACACGGATAGGCACCAAGCAGGAGTTGGTAAAAGACAGGCGAAAGATAACCAGCAGCCTAAAAAGGAGAAGCACCAGGCCACTGCAGGCGACAAAAAGGCAGTTGATATATGTTCCCTACAAAAAAGGAAGACCAATTCCAAAAAGCTATGATAAAGGAAGCAGTCAAAACAACGGCTAAGAGAGAGGCAACCACCTCCGGGTAAATAGGGCACATTCCCTATTTACCAGGAAAAACTAAACGGCATAAGAGGAAGGAAGAAATCACCTATAAATAGAAAAGAAGAGAAGATCAGAAGGATGATCATATAGACCCTCACTTTTACTTATATTCTTTGTATTCTTAAGCTATATATTCGCCTGTCACGCCTGATATAACAATACTCTGTCAGGCTATCTAAAACCATAGTAACAATCACTCCTGGCTTGGTGCCCGTGGTTTTTTCCCTTATTCCCAGGGTTTTTCCACGTATAAATATCTTTGTGTCATTGTTTATTGGTTTGTTTTACACTTAATTATACCAATCAGGCGAGTTATTCGAGTTAGATCACCCTACATATAAATCCCTGGCAGGACGCTCTAGATCAGTAAAAAACCTGTCAAAACAATTGGCGCCCACCGTGGGGCATGTAACTCAAAAATAATCAAAAGCCCACAACCAAATACCACAAAAAACTAAGAAAAAATGGCAGGAGATAGCGTTGAGCAACAATTAGCTCTTGCAAACAACAACGATTGTTGGAGATGGAACAATCGAAACAAAAAATGATCCAGTGAAGCGAAGTGGCAAAATTGAAAGAATCGAGAATCCGGCCTAAAGATACAAATTTGGGAGAAAAAGCTTCAAAGATCAAAGTTGAAAGTCCAGCCTGGCACACCATTCTCCTCCATCATAAGGAACATTGACTTCTCCAATATTGGTACTCCAACTCCATCAAAATCCAAAGCAGGAGAAGGAACGGACTCAGGAGAACTCCAAAATCAAGAAACCTCGTCAGATCAGACTAACACGGCCATTATGATGGCTATGCTCCAGGAAATCCAAAAACTTCACGAAAGATTTGAAAAGATCCCAGGAGTTCCTACCCCAATTGAAGAAGCAAATCCACATAGCTATGCTGATTCACCCTTTGTGGATAAAATAGAAAAAATAGACCTGCCAAAGAAATTTGTGATTCCCTCAATGAGAATCTATGATGGAACCACTGATCCACAAAACCACGTTGCCTATTACAAGCAAAGGATGCTGGCAGCATCAATTCCCAGTGAACTACGTCAAGTCTGCATGTGTAAGGGATTTGGAACAACTCTGAACCGACCTGCCTTGCAATGGTACATAAACCTGCCAAATGGAAGCATCAAGTCCTTTGTCGACTGGTCAATTCTTTCAATCATCAGTTTGCCAGCAGCAGGGAACTAGAAAAGAGATCCAGTGACCTGTACAGGGTTAAACAAAAGCCTGGAGAATCCATCAGATCCTACATGACAAGATTCAACAAAGAAAAAGTTTCAATCCCCAGATGTGATGTTGGAACAGCCGTTGAAGCTTTCAGGCAAGGGCTACCCCTGGACAGTGACTTCTACGATGAAATGACCATGAAGCCCTGTCATACCTTTGAAGATGTCCAAGCATTAGCCATAGGCTATATCAGGCTGGAAGAAGACAAAGGCTACAAGGCAGATAATGCTGACAACAACTCAGGATATGACAAAACCAATAGAAAAAGCTTTAACCACAAAGGAAGCAGTTCCAGGCCATCTCCTACACAAGACCCGACGGATCGAAGTCAACTATACACATGAACAACGAGGTAACTCCTATACTTATCCTCCCGACCAGGAATATAACTTCTCTCTCGACATTGCGGGATCGATCAAGAGACTTGACCATATGGGAGACATTGTCAAGTGGCCAAAGAAGTCAGACAACCCTAACTCAAGGAAGGACACCACCAGGTGGTGCGAATTTCACATGGACATAGGACACACAACAGAGGAATGCCTGGGATTACGGAGACAAGTGGCTTACCTGCTAAAGAAAGGATACCTGAAAGACTTGATGAAAACGAAGAACAGGGAAGACGATGGAACAAGAAAAAACACAGAAAGGCAACAACGTGACCTACCCCCTGCACCACCCATTTATGAAGTCAAATTCATCAATGGAGGATCAGAAATTTGTGGCCTGACCAGCTCAGCTGCTAAGAAAATTGCCAGGGAGTCAAAAATGAAATCTCCTTTTAAACCTATCAATTTACCTCAAATTACTTTTGACGACACGATACGGGGCATTCCGGACCTCCACCATGACATGACTGGTGATCACCATGCAAATAGGGACTGCACGTGTCATGAGAATCCTGATAGATGGAGGCGATTCAAAACCTGATCATGCTTGATGTCCTTAAAGCAATGAAGATTGATGAAAGCCAAATCATAAAGAAGTCTAATGTCCTAGTAGGATTCAGTGGAGAAACAAGAAACACACTGGGAGAAATACACCTGCCCACATACGTGGAAGGAGTATCTTCATATGAAAGATTCGGAGTCCTGGACTGCCTGTCATCCTATAATGCCATATTGGGAAGACCATGGATCCACAACGTAAGGGCCATACCCTCCACCTATCACCAATGCATCAAAATACCAACAGAATGGGGAGTAGCAACCATAAAAGGTGAACAAAAATCTGCCCAGGAATGTTATACTGAGTCACTGAAGCCTTCCAAGGCAGGTAAGTCCCTCGCCTAGCAATTACAAAGACCCTGTCGGGACAACTCATGTGGCGAAACCAAAATGGAAAGCGATCAAGTAATTTTAGACCCCGAGTACCCGACATGCACGTCTTTGGTAGGATCGATGTCCCCGATGATATCAGGCGAATTAGTAAATTTTCTTAAAGGTAAATCTTCATGTTTTGCCTGGTCACATTTTGATATGACCGGAATAGATGCCAATATTATTACACATAAACTAAATGTTGATGAGTCTTATAAGCCTGTCCAGCAGAAAAGAAGAAAGTTTGCCG
The DNA here is from genome assembly GCF_048544455.1 of Silene latifolia. NCBI lineage: Eukaryota > Viridiplantae > Streptophyta > Magnoliopsida > Caryophyllales > Caryophyllaceae > Silene > Silene latifolia. Next base: position 159,300,416 of record NC_133536.1, on the reverse strand, counting down.
CTGAAAGACATGCTATCATTAATGAAGAAGTAGAAAAACTATTGGACATGGGGATGATAAGAGAAGTCATGTACCCTAGCTGGCTAGCCAACGTAGTGGTGGTACAAAAGAAGAATGGCAAGTGGAGAGTTTGTGTAGATTACACATACCTCAATAAAGCCTGCCCAAAAGACCCATTTCCACTCCCACACATAGACGCAATGGTGGATGCTACAAAGAGACATGAACTCGACATTCATGGATGCCTCAAGTGGATTCAATCAAATCAAGATGCACCAATCGATCGGGAACATACTGCATTTATCACGGAAAGGGGCATATATCTACACAAAGAATGCCCTTTGGCCGAAAAATGCAGGGGCAACATACCAACGCCTGGTCAATACAATGTTTAAGGACCAAATAGGGGACACCATGGAAGTCTATATTGATGACATGGTAGTTAAATCAAAGAAAGTCAAGATCATGTCGGGGACTTGGAAACGACCTTTAAGATCCTAGAAGAATTCAATATGAAACTTAACCCATCCAAATGCCATTTTGGGGTATCCTCAGGAAAATTCCTGGGGTACATGGTGACCAAAAGAGGAATAGAAGCCAGCCCAGAACAAATAAGAGCCATACTAGAACTGGAATCTCCCAAGTCAGTCAAAGATATTCAAAGACTGACAGGACGAGTTGCAGCCCTGAATAGATTCATTTCCAGATCATCAGTAAGGTGCAAGGCATTCTATGACCTACTCAGGAAGAACAAAGCATTCAAATGGTTGCCTGAACACGAGTCAGCCTTCCAGGAGCTCAAAACATACCTGACTACACCTCCGCTACTTGCCAAACCAGACAAAGGAGAACCCCTGACGGTCTACCTATCATCACGTAAAACAAGAGTAAGTGGAGTCCTGACCAAAGAAATTGATGGCCAACAGCATCCAGTCTACTATGTAAGTAAAAGTCTCCTAGACGCAGAAACCAGGTATGGCCTACTTGAAAAATATGTACTTGCTTTAGTAATGTCCTGCACTAAACTTCGACCTTATTTTGAAAGTCACCCAATCATTGTAAGAATCAACTTGCCTATCAAATCTGTCCTGAGAAAGCCTGAGTTGTCAGGCAGAATGGCAAAATGGTCAGAACAAATCAGCACCTATGATATAACCTTTGAACCCAGGACGGCAATTAAATCTCAGGCACTAGCAGACTTCGTGGTGAATTCGGTCCTACCTAGAACCAGACCTCATAAAAGAGGTCAATCTTCTTGACACCCAAAAAACAGACCCAGAATGGACTCTCCATGTAGATGGGGCAACAAATATGAAAGGCACTGGCCTAGGATTAGTCCTAAAATCACCACAGGGAGACCGATTGCACACGGGCTATTAATTGTGAATTCAAAGCCACGAATAATGAGGCTGAATATGAAGCCCTGATTGCTGGATTAAAGGTATGTATAGAACTCGGTGTAGCAAATCTCAAGGTAAAAACTAACTCTCTCTTAATCTCCAATCAAATCAAAGGAGTATATGCTGCAAAAGATTCAAAGATGATACTCTATCTGGAATATGTCAAAAACCTTTGCAAAAAATTCAGAACCTTTGACATTGACCAAATACCAAGGGACTTAAATACCTAGGCGGATGCCCTAGCGATCTGGGATCAAACTTCAGCCCTGCTTTGTGTTTGACAAAATACCCATCGTCCACTGCTTTGGAACCAACCATAGAAAGGCCGAACAAATTTGCCCTATCCAGGAAGATACAACTTCTGGACTAAACCTTACTATGATTGGTTCCTACGGGATACTCCCTACAAATAAAAACGAAGCAAGGGCTCTGAAAATCAAAGCATCCACTTATACCATTATAAATAACACCTTGTTTAAAAAGTCTCAGGCTGGACCTTACCTACGTTGCCTGGAACCAAATGAAGCCAGCCAGGTCATAGAAGACATACATAATGGATACTGCGGAAATCATAAAGGTGGAAGGAGCCTGGCAAGCAAAATTCTCAGGACAGGCTACTTCGGCCAACCCCGAGAGCCGATCGCATAGCATATAGCTCAAAATGTGAAGCTGTCAAATCCATTCCCCTTATATCCATCAACCATCGAGCTACTACATTCCATCTCAGCCCCTGGCCATTCATGAAATGGGGCATGGACATAGTAGGAAAGCTACCTCAGGCGCCTGGACAAAAAGTCTTCATGCTAGCAATGACTGACTACTTTTCCAAATGGATAGAGGAGACTCTTACAGTGCAAGTCAAAGAAAAAGATGTCATATCATTTATCAAAAGGAATATCATATGTAGATATGGAATACCTTGAGAAATAGTCTCGTGATAATGGTACACAATTTGTGGGAAAAAGAACACTAACTTCGTGCACAATGGAATATCAATCTAGTCACATCTACACCAGGCTACCCTAAAGCCAACGGCCAAGCAGAATCAAGCAACAAAGTAGTAATCAGTTACTGAATAAAAAGTCGAAAAGAAGAAAAGGAAGATTGGCGCGAAGAACTCCCCTAGTCCTATGGGGCCGACGGGACCACACCCAAAAAACGACCCACGGGCCGGACACCATATTCCCTGGTCTATGGTGCGAAGCGATAATACCAAAGCAGAAATTCATGTGCCAACTACCGAAGCGGCTGAACACAATAGAAGAGAACAGGCCCCTATTACAGGATAACCTACTCTTAACAGAAGAACTAAGGGATGCAACCAAAGTCAGGATAGCCGCCTACCAACAGGCAGTCGCCAGAAGTTACAACAAAAATGTCAACATCAGAGTATTCAAAGAAGGAGACCTGGTACTAAGGAAAGTTTTCCCCAACACCAGAGAAAAGAACGCAGGCAAACTAGCCCCTACATGGGAAGGCCCGTACTTAATTGATTCAATAGTGGGACAAGGAGCTTACAGGCTACAAACTTTGGAAGGAGAAATGATCCCCAGATCTTGGAACATTTCCCACTTAAAACTATTTCATATCTGAGAAGCAGGTAAAACTACCCACCCTATATACATGTCAATAGAACTTCCTGCTATGTGTTAAGTTGCTTGCCCGTTATTCTTAATTCCACCTAAAACTTTATTTCAAATCCTGAAAACTTGTTTTACGCCTTCTTTTCACTTGTTATATGTTACACTTTAGGCTTAAACAAATGTTCAGGATTGAGGGCCACTCCACCCAACCTGAACAGCATTTCTAAAAATGCTCTAATTTGGCACATGCCGCTCGACCCGAAAATTAAACCGAGCTCAAGTACATAAAAAGACAAGTACAAAGGTGGAATAGACCATAGTACTTGTCAAAGAAGCCCTCCCCGACAGGTGAGGGCCATAAGCCCCTCCCGACCGCAACCACCCTCATTCTTAAAAGCCCTCCTGACAGGCAGATAGAGCCACCATTTCCCATAAACACAGGAATGAGGGCCATAAGCCCTCCTGACAGGCATTACTCTAACAAAAAATATCACATGAATGTACAGGTACAAATTCCAGTCAAACACAGCAAGAAAATCAAGAAAAGAAAGGATATATATATTAAAACCTACCCAGGAATACACCCTTCCCAGGCAGAAAGAACACACCGTTTATCCAGGCAAAGCCAACAAAAACCAAAACAAATCCTAAATTATTTGTTCAGGGAACATCCCCCCCTGAATAGGCCAAAACAACACAAAATCCCACAAACAGAAAAAATCAAACTAGCCCACCTTAGACACGGTAGTAGAGCCAATCCCCTCATCAGCAGCCTCCTCTTCTTCATCTCCATCCCCTTCAGCATCACTATTTTTCCCTTTGGATGGAGGTGAGTCCACCTCCTCGTCAGCATGCAACTTACAAAGCTCGGGATATGTGGTATTGAGATCACCAACTCCCGATCGGGATTCCAAAAAGGCGACTTCAAGCAGGCTCTTTCATAGCATCCACACGGCCCTTGCCAAAGAAATACAAAGATGCAAACATCTTTGTACCTAGCTGGACCTCATCCCTCTCTGACCAATTCTTCATTTACCTTTAATGTTCTCGCATAGCTGCTTTTCACCTTCAACTCTTCTGGGCAATATCAAACTTAGCTCTGAAGAGCTTTGAGCATCCTGAGCGATTTCACTTAGAAGACTCCACCAAAGAACCGAGCCTTCCCCGCCTCATTATCCTCCTTCAAAGAATGATTCTCAGCCTTGGACACCTCCAACTCAGCTTTAAACTTGTCAGCATCTTTTTTCAAGATTTGTACCTCCCAATCCAAGGTATTTTTTAGACCATGGACCGATTCCAGTTGACAGGCGCTCCTCAGCACATCATTAACATTCTAAAACAAAAGAAAAATGCCTATCTAAGCCACAAAAAAGAAAACACACACAAAAACCCACAACAAACAAAGACAGAGAATATGTACCTCCTGAAGCATGGTAACCAGGTTGGCAGCATAATCCCAGGAACGATACATAGCAGCCAAAGCACGAGCAGAAGCTTCCTCTGCCTGGTACTTGAAATAGGGATCATCAACCACAAAAGCCTGAGCCTGAATTTGATCCTTAGCAAACTGGACCTCATCCATACGAGCCCTGACCCCCCTGACCTCATGAACTTCTCCTAAAGACTCATCCACTCTCTTTCTCTTCTCAGGATGATCACTTTCATCCACAATCTTTTCAGGCGACACCAACTGAACCCCCTGCACAGGTTCCTGAATTCGAACAACACTATCACTTCCCGTTGCCTCACTGCTCTTTGACTTCTCCCCTGTAATTTGAGAAACCCCGCCTTCACAGAGAGACCAAAGCTAGCAATTCGGCGAGAAGCCCTAGTGGCGCACGACGAGTATCTAAAATCAGCAATATAAGCATGAATCCAATACAGGAAACAGAATGACAAAACAAGCAAAAGAACTTACTCCCTGACGAAGATGCCCCTGGAACCTTAGTGCTCTTCACAGGCTTATACGTGCTCAACTTAGCCTTCTTAAAATGAGGCATAGAAGCTTGCCCCAGACAGGCAGGCCAAGCCCTCTTCTCTTCAGGCAACGCCATAAACGCGCTATCCGGTCACCGAGCCCCTCAAAGATCGGGATCATTCACCCAGTCATTTACTAAAAGAAAGCACGGGCAAAGTAAGTAAACTCTCCAAAAAATATTATTACCAAACCAAAAATAATGCAGGAAAGAAAGATTACCTCCTTCAACAGCTGGGTAATTGAGATAGTCCAGGTAAGGGGCAATTGAATCAGCCTTGATAAACATATAAGTTTAAGCCCAGCGTTTATCATCTCCTGAATCAAAATTGGTGATCAGGTGAGCCATCTTTGACCTGACTCGAAAATTAAACCTCCCAATAGAATGACTCTTCAGGTGATAGACATTCTTAAAATCATCCAGGGTAATAACCAATTTATGCTTAGAACATAAATGCTCAATAGAATGGACAATCTTCCAAACCATTGGCATGAGTTGAAACGGAGGAACCTTAATAGCCCTAATCACCTCAGTCATAAAAGGAGAAAGGGGAAGTTGACCACCACCCCTGAACGCCCACTCAAAAATACAGAACCAACCCGGGCTACTCCAATTAGCCCTGACAGGACCATTCTCAGGAATCCAAACCTCAGCCCCATGAGAAATAAGGCCCCTGCCCTTTATATAATGCTCAAAAGCAGGTTTCAGTTGATTGGCCTCATGAAAAGAAACCGCCAAAGCCTTATTAGGAGAATATTCAACCCTCTTATAAGACATAGACAGAATCTCTGGAAGAGCAACAATCTCCACCACATCATCCTCAGGGATGATATCAGGGACCCCCTCAACCTCAGCAGAAAACATTTCAACTTCAACAGGAACTTTTTCAGCCTCAACAGGAGCTTTTGAAGCTGCTGTCCTTCTCCTGCCACCAGCCATATATTATTTTTTCTGGAAGATGAATTTTTCAAAGAAAGAATTTTTAGAAAGAGAAAGAAGAAATTTGGAGACTGAGATATGGAAACAATCACGGCAAAGGAAGGCTATTTATAACTGCAAATCCTAAACGGCTAGAAAAGCAAGTGGTAGAGACTAATCATGACTCTCCTAGGGTTTTGTGAACCTACCCTATTAATGACAAATAACCGTTACAAGAAGTTGAACCAAACACCAATTCTAAATCCGATAGAAAGTCCCTGCACAAATCACTTGCCTGGCCCAAATTTTTATCTCCTCGTTCCTGGCCAGACCCAATAAAGGAATAAGCAGATAAGGGGCAATTGTTGGGCCTTAAATTATCCTGCCTGACCTGATATAGGTCAGGAAACAGCCAAAGACAACTTCCAGGCAAAAGACATCTAAAATCAGGCATTACTTCAACACGGATAGGCACCAAGCAGGAGTTGGTAAAAGACAGGCGAAAGATAACCAGCAGCCTAAAAAGGAGAAGCACCAGGCCACTGCAGGCGACAAAAAGGCAGTTGATATATGTTCCCTACAAAAAAGGAAGACCAATTCCAAAAAGCTATGATAAAGGAAGCAGTCAAAACAACGGCTAAGAGAGAGGCAACCACCTCCGGGTAAATAGGGCACATTCCCTATTTACCAAGAAAACATAAACGGCATAAGAGGAAGGAAGAAATCACCTATAAATAGAAAAGAAGAGAAGATCAGAAGGATGATCATATAGACCCTCACTTTTACTTATATTCTTTGTATTCTTAAGCTATATATTCGCCTGTCACGCCTGATATAACAATACTCTGTCAGGCTATCTAAAACCATAGTAACAATCACTCCTGGCTTGGTGCCCGTGGTTTTTTCCCTTATTCACAGGGTTTTTCCACGTATAAATATCTTTGTGTCATTGTTTATTGGTTTGTTTTACACTTAATTATACCAATCAGGCGAGTTATTCGAGTTAGATCACCCTACATATAAATCCCTGGCAGGACGCTCTAGATCAGTAAAAAACCTGTCAAAACAACGCCCTTCGAAAATTCTTCGCTCGTCTACGGCAATATAACATGAGACTAAATCCTCAGAAGTGTGCATTCGGGGTCACCTCCGGAAAACTCTTGGAACATGTCGTCAGCAAAAGAGGCATTGAGATTGATCCAACCAAAATCAAAGCCCTTCAACAAATGCCTCGGCCTAGGAACGAGAAGGAGATTCGAGGATTTCTCGGTCAAGGCCAATACATCAGCCGCTTCATTGGCAAGCTCACCATGATTTGTGAACCAATCTTCAATAAGCTTCGCGCCTCCGATCACACCGATTGGGACGACGACTTTCAAAGGCCTTCGACAGGATAAAGGAAATCCTATCCAAGCCTCTTGTCCTCATGCCACCTCAACCAGGGATTCCTTTATCCCTATACCTGACTGTTACCGACACAGCCATGGGAGCAATGTTAGCACAAACAGTCGACGGCGAAGAACGAGCCATCTACTACATCAGGAAAAAGTTCATCGAATACGAGACAAGGTACACCCAACTGGAAAAGACACGCCTTGCCCTAGTATGGTCAACAAAGAAGCTGCGGCATTACATGCTCAGCTACATGGTCCACATCTACTCCAGGATGGACCCGGTCAAATATATCTTCAAAAAACCCGTACTAAACGGAAGGTTTTCTAGGTGGACGCTCATGTTGTCTGAGTTTGATCTCAAGTTTGTACCTCTCAAGGTTATTAAGGGAAGAGAAGTTGCCGATTTCCTAGCAGAAAATCCCGTCAACGAGGATCCAACGACCGACACGTGGTCACTTCCTGATGAAGACATCCTTTGTGCCGATTCCGACGCATGGGACCTATACTTCGACGGTGCATCTAATCTGAGAGGCTTCGGGGTGGGAATCCTTCTAATATCACCGGAGGGAGAACATGTTCCGATCTCAGTCAAGCTAAACTTTGCCGTCACCAACAATGACGCTGAATATGAAGCGTGCCTCATCCGCCTACAAGCAGCCATCACACTTGGCATCAAGAGATTGAGGGTCCACGGCGATTCCTCGCTCATCATCAATCAGGTGTCCGGATCATGGAAAATCCGATCTGACAGCTTAGCTCCCTAGCGAGCAAAGATCAATCAAGAGGCCGAGTTCTTCGACCAAGTCGACTACTTCCACTTGCCGCGAGAGGAAAATCAATTTGCTGATGCCATGGCAAAACTTGCCGCACTCGTCAACATACCTGACGACATGACATCGATGCCCCTATGTGTCGAGAGAAGGAGCGAGCCAGCTCACGTTTGTCCCATCATCGACAATGAGGAAAGCCATGATGAACATTGGTACCAAGCCATCCTCAACTACAAAACCAAAAATGAATTCCCTCCCAACTCTGATCAAAGAGGACAAAGAGCCATCCGTTTACTTGCATCACAATTCGTGATAAATCAAAATCAACTATACAAAAGAACACCCCAAGGAATTCTCCTCCTTTGAATTGACCATCACAAAGCCAAAAAGTCATGGGAGAGGTTCATGACGGAGAATGCGGCCCTCACATGAGCGCAATGATGCTTACCCGAAAAATCATGCGGCTAGGTTACTACTGGACCACCATGGAAGCCGATTGCCGTAACTACGTCAAACATTGCCACAATTGCCAAATCTTCGTCAACATACAACACATACCACCATCCCTTTTATACACCATGACGTCACCCTGACCTTTCTCAACCTAGGGCATCGACATAATCGGGAAAGTCAACCCGGTAGGCACTAAAGGGCATTGCTTTGTCCTCGTCGCTATCGACTACTTCACCAAATGGGTGGAAGCACAGTCATATGCAGTCTTGACTGCCAAGCAAGTGGCCAAGTTCATTCAAAACAACATCATCTGCCGATATGGGGTACCCCATGAAATCATCAGCGATCAAGCCTCGCACTTCCGGGCGGAAACTCAAGCTTTGCTGGACAAATATAAAATCAAACGACATTGATCATCCCCTTACCGTCCCCAAACTAACGGAGCGGTGGAGGCAGCGAACAAAACTCTTGTCACTATTATCAAGAAAATGCAAGACAACTACGGCGATTGGCCGAGCAAACTCCCATTCGCACTCTGGGGATACCGAACCTATATTCGAACACCGACAGGTGCCACACCCTTCTACCTAGCATATGGTATGGAGGCGGTTCAACCGGTGGAGTTAGAGGTCCCTTCTCTACGCATTCTACTGGAGAGTCAAGTCCCTGAGGCGGAATGGACCCGTCAAAGGTACGAGCAACTCACTCTTCTAAACGAACGGCGACTCAACGCCTTGCACAACGTCCAGCTATACCAACGACGTATACAACGGGCATTCAACAAGAAGGTTAAACCCAGGAACATCCAGGAGGGCGACTTGGTCCTCAAGTCCGTTCGAGCACCATTACACGTCGATCCAAGGGGGAAATTTAAACCCAATTGGGCCGGGCCATACCTGGTCAAGAAAATACTTTCGGGGGGGGGGGGGGGCAGTGAGACTGAGTGACCTAGATGGGGAGGATTTTACAAACCCGACCAACCTAGACCAACTCAAGAAATACTACCCTTGAACCATAGCAACCAACGACCTCCGCCTAGTTTTACAACTAGCAACCGCCTCAACCCCTTTTCAAGTCAAGTTCCTCAACGTGTTCTGATTTGAAATTGCATGTTTTATCGAGTCTAAGCTGTGGCACCTTGCTCGTTTTGAATGTCCTTTGATCTGTCAAAGGCAACATCCATTTACACTAAAACAAAACCCCCTGAACTACGAGCATGGTTTGATTTCACCTCTTCAGGTGGATACGTAGGCAACACCTCTTATGCATGAGGGATACAACCACAAAACCCAATCAAATTTACAAAACATTTCGAACTACGATCATGGTTTGATTTCACCTCTTCAGGTGGATACGTAGGAAGTCCTTTCTTACACGAGAAGGATACAACCATTCCCACAAGAAAAAAAAAACCATTCCCACAATAAAAAAAAAACCATCCCCATAATAAAAAAAAACATCACCCACATACAAGACATCCCCATCAAAAAAAAGGAAGGGAAACCATTCCCCTTCCCAACAAAATACAAAAATAAGCCTTTCTCCCTTTCCACAAAATATCACTTTCCCAAGTGCAAATGTTTAGGATAATTCAAATCGAATTGCCTTCACCAAATGGATGGAAGAAACGAGCGTTCACATTTTCGACACGGGCAATCCTCTTATTTAACTAATAATGGGAGGGATTACAATTCCAACGACAAATAAAGCTTGACGAGTCTAGAACTTATCGAAGCTAAGATGTCAACTAAAACACTTCACATAATAAAACTAGCACAAAATACACAATAACTAGCTAGTACGACATAATAAAAACTCCCAACAATAATACAACATAATAATAAAACGGGTAATGGAGGTCTTCACTCTTCTATTCTACCCTTGCCTTTTCCCTCGGGGTACATCTTCCCCTTGTTCTTCTTGTTGGCCCGCCTAGCATGGACGTCCTCCTCAGAACGGATCCTCAACGGATCTAAGACGGCGACGGCCTCCGGTCTAGCACAAGGCCCCATTTTCGACCCAAAAAGAGCCAATGCACGGCCCACCATATTCTTGGGGCCGGAACTCCTCCTCTTCGGTGGTCTCATCACATCGGGGGTAGCTCCATCAACATACTCCTCAAAGAAGGCACGGTTGGCCTTGCCAACCTCTCGATACTTCAAGTCGACAACCTCGTCCTTACGAAATTTGGATCTCTCTTCCAAGGACGGAGCACGTGACCACTTGACATAAGCGGGAGTCACCCATGTCGTAGCAACGGGGTTTGATACCTCTCAAAGCGGTCGATTGGCTCACCATCTTTCGAAGACCTCCACAAGCTCGGAGTTTCGGAAAACATTCTCTTGGACAAGAGTATCTTGAGCGGGCACCTTTTGTTGACGCCCCATTTGCCTCATGAGCCTTTCGGGATAAATGAAGGAAACAACCTTCAAATCCACCACCATCAAAGAACGAGGACTAGCACCCGAAGCGGGCAACCCCGTGAAGGACCTCAAGTGCCACCACGGCACCACCCAATAGATGTGAGGACCACCCTCCTCCGCCAATCTCGCGGCCCAATAAGCCTCGGTAGAAGCAAAACTATCCGGGTACAACTTCTTCCTCATGGTAAGGTGACGGAAGGAATAAGAAGAAGGATTAACCGGAGGCTCTACATACCTTAGCCTCTCCAATAGCCACACTTGAAGGATCCATGAGGACCCAAAAGAGGGAGTTTCTCCACAAGAGCCTTCCTTGTCCAAAGCTTGGATGATCTCTCCAAGCACCAACCATGATGGATCTCTACCATGCTCCATTTGCTCAACCACATGAATAAGGGTCATGCTACCATAGCATTTTGGCCCCTCTTTCTTCAAGACATCAACAAAGAGGTACACATGGACAAGGCAAAAGGCAAGAGCCCTTCTCCTAGCCACCTCCGAGACATTGACATCTAATCGGTTAGAAAGGATGTTGATAAGAGCTAACATATCCAAACCATGTGGATCAAGAAGAAAGTTGACTTGACTTGTCAACAAATCCAACATGGAACGGAATTTCTCCTTGTAGCACAACCGAGTCGGAGGAAGCACCGGAACACAACCCGACCACACACCAATGCCTCCAACTTCTTCGGCAAGAGGACAAATTTCACCCTTCGGGAAAACAAAAACATGGTGTTTCGAATTCCAAAACCGAGAACATGCTTCAAGAAATGAAGGTTGCATCTTGACTTGATGGAGCACCAACAATTGACCAACTCCCATGCAAATGAGTTGATAATTTTCGGGAGGCGACAAATCGCGGCACCATTGAGATGTTTTTGTGTTTCGGATGATGAAACAATGAAGCACAAACATCACTATTTATACAAAAATGATCAGCGCGTTTTTCAGAAATAGGGGAGAGTCGGCTTCCATCGCCAGGCTGCTCGCGCCTCTTTGAGGCTTCTCCAGGATTCCCGCTGTTGACTTGTCTCTTTTAACTTGTGTTTTATTCTGACACCTCAAACCTCCCGCTAGGATGCTCGCGCCTCTTCGGAATGATCCAAGACATTTTTGTGTTTCCTCACACTCACATTTCCTTGTTTTCGCATTTTACAAAATCTGACACGGTTTCCATGACGCAACTTTAAACATACGGATTTTTCTTTCTTTTTTTAAGGGGGGAAGGGCTAGTCGCCCCGATCCGCGACAGATCGTTTCCATGCCAGTCGAAATTCCGAATTTTTTTCGCTTTTTCGCAATTTTCCATCAAAAAAAAAAAAATCGAAAATTGATAACACGACGTCAATTTCCCTCAAATTTCAAGCACTCACAAATTGGAGTCTTGAACTCAAAAATCAAATACACTCATAAAAATATTTTCTAAAATTCATCCCTGGCGGTTTGAGTTTCAATTTTTCAAGTCACAAATCAATTTCGATAATTTCCGATGCAACTTAATGTAAAACACGAGTTAATTGCTCAATTTTCAAATTAATTCCTTTTATCCAAAGTGACGACTTGTCGCGGAATTTTCAAATATCATATCAATTCAAATTTCAAATTTTAACTCCAAGTCATCTTGGTTAATTTTTGTTCAAATGCTTTTACGTGTTTGCGATTATATATACGTGCTACCTGTTGCCTGTTTTTCTACACTAACGATGCAGGAACCAGTGTGAAACAAAAGGAGAATTGACAGCCGACATCGCTCCTCCGAAACACAACACAAAAAAGCCAAAAGTCACAAAATGAACCACAATCCAAAAACACATATATACAAACCACCTCACGCAAAATGTAAATATGTACAATCAAGAGTCCAAGACACGGACAAGCTACTACAACTACTCAGCACCTCCCGTCGGACCAGTCCCGGTCTCACGAGGAGTCGCCATCAACGCAGACACCACCACCTGCTCAGGCTCCCTCTCCGGAGAACTCTCCAGCGTCTCCTGCTCCATGACGACACGAAGTTCCTCCGCTGCAGCCAACTGAGCCCTGAGAGAGGCAATCTCCGCGTCTCGGCCCCGCAGCTCGTCCTCACGATGCCTCAAATCCTGGTCTCGACGGATGATCCCCAACTCCTGGGCCTCGATCGTCGACCTGGCTGCCTCCAACTCAGCACGGACCCGAGCAAGCTCCGCCGGATCCGCAGTACCCTACAAAACACAACACAGATCATCAAGATCTAAAAACGTGAAATGCAACACAAAATACACAAAAATAGCACAAAAAGTACCTGAGAAAGCCGAGCCTCCCTCGCAGCCCGGGTCACCAAAAGCGCCCTCCAGCGGTTAGCCATCCGCCACAAATCCTGATGACTAACGGTCGTCACCTGCAAATCAAAAATGTCCTTCAATACAATGTAAGGCAAAGTATAACCGAGGAAAGTGTTCAAGTCAAGAACTCACCCTCAGAATGATCAACCTCCACTCCATACCAGCCTCGGTCACCTCGGCTACCGCAGGCTCCAGTAAGCGCAGCTGAAGCTCCTCGCCACCCGGCCCCTGAAAGGCGGTCTCCGTCGGGAAAGGTGGGGGCTGAGTCCTCATCAGCAAGTCGACTCCCAACCATTTGGATTCGTATCATAGATGACAAACCCTCTTATCAAAAGGGGGAATAAAAACAAAAGAACAAAGGAAAGCATACCTCGATCGGGTACCAGGCAAGCCTCGACAACCAGAAGGTGTCTTAGTCGACGTCTCGTAACAGTAGCTCCTCACCGCCCTGGCCGTGAAGGTGCTCCTTAACCTCATCAGGGGTCGACTCCTGGAATAACACCCTAGGCGGGTCGACCGGTATGGCGAAAGTCTCGGTGAAGCACTGACGAGCCAAACGCTTGCCCAGGTACCAAACCGGCTCAATCGCCGTCTCCAAGTACAAACGCAGGGAGCTGCGAGGCCGCAAACGCTTCCTGATGGCAGCCGGTACGCCCGTGTAGTGCTCCCAAGGCCGCCCAACAAACTGCATTCAAGACAAAGCTACTCAGCTAACTGGGGGCTTCATAAGCTACCTAGTTATCCTATCTCTATCTATTTCTATAAAGGAGAGGGGGAAGAGAACAAGAGCTTACGTCAGCAATCCGAAGCTTGTTCACGCGACGCCTGCAGTCCTCGTAAGTCGACTTAATCGACTTCTTCCGAGCCACCGCCCAACCCTTCACAGCAGGGTAGGTCGAGGGAACACCGCTTGTGGTCCCCGGACGCAGAGGAGTGAAGTAAGCATACAACCAAGCCTGTAATCAAACACAGCAAACACAAATCAGCCAATTTCTCAAAAATTGCCAAAATCAAAATCAAAATCAAACTCAAACTCAAAAAAGAAACCACAAAAATACTCGTACCTCAAAGATGAGGCCGGGACCAACCAAAGCAGGGGCACTACCGTCCCTCACTGACTCCGGACGCACCGCTGCGTGCAAGTACCAGGTGAAACTCGCCAGAGCCGGCGTAACCCAGTCAAACTGACCCAAAGTGTCAAGGTCAGTAAGGAGAGGAAGCACTTTGGTCGACAAGCGCTCACCCTTGTCAACAAAGTACGTGGCACTCAAGAAGTACCACAACCATAATCACGCCTCCTTCGTGTCAACCTCAACCTCTGCCTCCGGACTCTCCAACGGCGCCGGAGTAATACCTGCCACCCTCCTAGTGAAGTGGTCCTTCACGTACGAACTCGCAATCAAGTATGGAGTGACGTCGGAAGGCTCCGGCAAAGCAGTACCGCTCAGACGGGTAACCACAGGAGAGGACACTCTCTCCGGCGTCTCGGTAAACTCAACAGGCAACTCGCCGCAGGGAAGGCCGGATACCATGGCGAAGTCCTCTTAAGTCACACCGACCTCCCCAAACTCCATGTGAAACGACGACGTCGTATCCCAATACCGATCCAACATGGCTCGGATCAGACACAGGTTCGACCTAATCGAAGACCTGTGAATATCCCGCCAAGCGGCCACCAACGGCCCAAAAGCCGACCTCTCTATCAATGCCCTCGTCCCGGTTCGGAGAACGTCGTAAAAGGCTAGGCAGGTAGTGAAGCCCGAGAAAGTCCTCATGGTGCCGATCTCCTGAAATAAAAAACAAACAACGTCAGAATTCCTATTCAGGCCTGACATTTCAAAAGTGACAAAAGTTCAATCGAGGGACACGACTCACCAAACCCTCGTGAGCACGATAGGAGATGTGTCTGTCCAGTCGAAGCAACAACTGGCTGTCGTCAAAACCCTCGGCCCAAGAAGGCGCCGCCCGCAAGTGCAACCGCCGTGGAGCCGTAGCCCGTCTAGCTCTCCAACTCGCGACGTCGGCATCATCCTCGACTGTCTCCGCCCTCCGTCTCTTATGGCCACGAGACTCAACGTGGTGGATAGGATCCATCTCAACGACCCTGGTAACGTTCTGTAACGTCCGTCTGGTCCCCCGGGGACGACTCTGCCTCGAAGAAACCCTCCTCCCGGAGGTACCAGCCTCAGACCCAGTCTGAGCTCTCCCAGTGACAGTAGCCCCAACAACGGGCACCTCACGCTCCTCAACGGCCCCTGTGGCCCCAACAGTCTGCTCAGGAGGTCCCTCCTCCTCAGTAACAACCTCCACTACCACGGCGGGTGCACTAACCGGAGTGCTAACCGGGCCCGTCCCAAACAGCTCCTCAAAGGTCGCAGGAAGGGACCCAGCTTGTCCCGAACACTTTCCTGCAAACAAAGAACGTCAGCCGAAATTTCGGCATTACGACGGCATAAAATGGACAAATCCAAAAAACACAACCTGCAAAGCAAAACAAGGGCAATACCGCCCAAATCCAACCAAACAAAACCTTTCAAAAAAAAAAAAAAACAAAAAAACACAAAAAAGGACTCGCCCCTCTTTTCAAGCGAAAGACGAGTCAAAACCACCACAGAAAAAAAACGGCATTTCAAGACCCATACAAGGTCCGCCAATAAGCCAAAAATGCATTCCCAATGCAATGGGAGATTTTTCTACGGCTCGAAAAGGCAATTCTTGCGCTAATTTGAGCACAAACCGGTCAAAAATTCAAAACGACCGCAAAAAGGCAAACGTGATTTTATCACGCCTCAAGGTGACCTAAGCTACCAATAAGGTCCATTTCAAGGCCAACTGACTCAATTCAAGCTCAAACAGACGCTTATTTTGTCAGACATAAGACCGCCACAAAAGGCAAAAATTCCACTTTTGCCCACAATACCCAACAGAGGTCCATAATGGCAAATATGGTCTTTCCCGACTACAATGCAACCTAGTGGGACCCATTATCCAAGCAAATAAACTTGGCATTACGAGATGAGATGGTTTCTCACCTCACTCACGTTTTCGAGCATAGGGAGCGGGAACGGGGACCAAAATGCAAACTAAAAGCACCCCTATACTCCTAAACAGGTTTCTAACCTAATGCAATCATCAATTTCACTCGAAATGGGCTCAATCAAAAACGCCAAATCGATTTTCTAGGGTAAAATTTCGCCCTAATTCAATTAAGCTAAAGGGTCAACAAAAACAAATGGATTCGAGAGGAAATGCATACCTTGAGATGACATTATTGTTGATGGCACGAATGGAAGCTAGCAAAAGTCCAACGATGGCGATTTTTTGCAGGTTTTTGTGTCGAAGGTTGAAGATGAATGAGGATTGAAATGCAGCCAAACCTCGCGTCTTTTTACAGAAAAAAGAGAAGCCCCTTTGGTTCGCCAGGTGGCTCGCGCCTCAATCAGGCGTCCCTTATTCTTTCAGCAAATTTTGGGCTTTGGCCCATTCTCCACATAACAAATTTTCATTGACGATATTAAAGGTCGTCATTCTCTCAAAGACAAAAACAAATAGTGAAAATTTAAATTCCCTATTTTCGAAAATTTCAAACGAACGGCGATCAAAACCGCCAACTTCAAAAATAATAGTGAAAATTCAAAATTCCCTATTTTCTTCAATTTTCAAAAATAATAGGGAAAATTCAAATTCGCTATTTCTTCCAAATTTTCAAACGACGGCAATTAAAACCGTCATTTCCAAAATAATGGTTAGAAATTAAATTCCACTATTTTCACCACACATGTCAACGGCGGCACATAAACCGTCACTTCAATTAATAGTGAAGATTCCAAATTCACTATTTCCATCAGATGTCAATGGCGGCACATAAACCGTCACTTCAAACATAACAGTGAAGATTTCAAATTCACTATTTCCTTCACATGTCAACGACGGCACATAAACCATCACCTCAGTCGTGATAGCAAAATTTAAAATTCGTTATTTCGTTCAAGGTTCAAACAGACGGCGATCAAAACCGCCACTTCAAAATTCAAAAAGAACAACAAATGGTGAAAATTACAAATTCACTATTCCTTCAAATACCAGCAGGAGGCTTCCTCGCGGAACCCGCTCATTTCAAAAGCAGTGATAGTGAAAATTCGACGCCACTATTTCCACGGCGGCATCATGAGTTTGCTACTTTCAAAATAAGCCCATTTGACACGGCTATTCTCACGGTCCATTAACCGACCGCCCTATGGCTGGCGAGCCTTATTACGACTCATGGCTAGCGAGCCTTATTACGCCTCATGGCTGGCGAGCCTTATTACGCCTCATGACTGGCGAGCCTTATTACTCCTCATGGCTTGCGAGCCTTACTACGCACCATGGCTGGCGAGCCTTATTACGCCTCATGGCTGGCGAGCCTTACTACGCACCATGGCTGGCGAGCCTTATTACGCCTCATGGCTGGCAAGCCTTATTACGCACCATGGCTAGCGAGCCTTACTACGCACCATGGCTGGAGAGCCCTCCTCATGTACGCACCACAGTTGGCGAGCCTTTGTCCGCAAACGTGCAAGGATATATCCGAAGATGCCTCAGGTATGACTCCTTCTTATGGCTGGCGAACCTTTGTACGTAGTCTAATGGACTTTAAACGACCCGCACGGATAGTCGACAGACTCTAAACTATTCCCGACGCTAGGTCCTTGACTCGTACCCTCGAGTCACCTCGGCGTCGCCCTTCCCGACGGCAGGTCCTTGGCCCGAATCCTTTCGAGCCGCCTCGACGTCGCTTGGGTCTCCAGGTTGTAATCTTCGATTGACCTGGGGGCTCTACTTTGACTTTCGCCATGTCCAAGCCTCAGTCAAAGTGGGGGCTCTGTAGATACTTAGTATCTGCTGAGACTCCAACAAACACCCGATGATTATCGGACTACAACATGTTTTGGAATCGCGGCGTTTGATCGATAGTTTGTGTACAGCTTTACGTCGGAAAAGTTAAAACGATTTCGAAAATAAAACATTTCAAAACATTTCAAAAATACCTGTAGTGTTTAATGCACGGCGACGGGGTCGCAATGACACTAACTAGAGTCAAAACCGACATCGGACCAAAAACCGACTCAAAAATTCAAATCCCGACTCCAACAACGACTCAAACCGAGTCAACCACCAAAAACAAAATATTTCAAACCTTCTACCTTAAGTTTTCCCGGATTTATGTTTGGTCAAGTACCAAACATATGACTACAAAACCCAGGATAGAACAAATCATGATTGCTCTTGTGTGAAAGCGACAAGACACCTCGAAGACCCGCGACGTGGCTCGCGCCTCTTTGAGAAGCCCAGGTGGCCACGTCGCTCGAAACTCACACAACCACTCATTTTCCTATAAATACCCCTCAAATGCCCCCCATTTGAGACTTACGCGAGCGTCCGCCCCCTCTTTTCTCCCTTAAAATTCTCGACTCGACTTCTTAAGTCACAATCCGACGCATATTTACGACCTACCGATCGTAAATACAAGCCTTACACATTGTTTGGTACCGTCATTGTGCATTAAATCACTTGACTGACCACTTCGACCACTACACCGTCACTAATCTTAAAAAACTCTTTTTACTTACCAAAACGGTTTTAAACCGAGTTTTTTCCGACCAAACGAGTTGTTACACTTACGTCGGTCACTCGCTATAACCAAACATGTAAGTATGAGGGTGTAAAAATCCTCTTTTTATCATGTTTTTATTTGTTTCATGACTATAACATGCTAAAACGTGCATAACATGAACCGAAACATGGGATAAACGAGCCAAAACTGATATTTGGCCTGAGACAGAAGACCCTTAGGTTGCAGGCTTACCCGCACGTAAATGGGGTGTCCAGGTCAGAGATCAATCATGTTTGTTCTCGTCTTTCCCCTTTAATTCATTTTTATATTTGTAATTGGTTTTTACCATTTTTATTTTATTTGTTTTAACCATAAAACATTTTTCACCCTTGGTTCCATATACCATGACGGTTAAATCCGTGTTTCGATGATAATATTTGGTTAATAACATTTAAAAGGTATTTTGAAGCCTTTTATTTTATTTTTGGGAGGTATTTCAAAGCCTTTCATCATTTCTTTACATCTTCAAAATAAACATATTAGTCCCCAACACAAAGTCATCCTTGGTCCTACATACCATGCCGGATTTTAACCCGGGTGCGTTGATGAGTACGGACTAATTATATTCAAATGAACTTAAAACAGTTAGTTCATAATTATCTTCAAAACTATTCATGTCAAGCTTGTCAAGTCGAACCCGACACCGAATATTATCAAAATAATGATGATTATTCGAGTCTAGTTCTTCAAATCAACAAATGCGGTCTAAACGACCCTTTCAAACCAAATCGGGTTCAAATACCCATTTCTCAACACGTTTTATATCGTTTTCGAAAGGTCAGAACACGACATATAACCGTAGGCTGACCCGCGCCTCAAGCAGGCATTTTGTTTCTCATTTTCAGAACCAGGGGAGGCCCCTTGTATCGCCGGCTGGCTCGCGCCTCATATAGCCGTCTGGTACAGGACCTGTTCCCTTTCCAGCATCAGTCTAGGACGATCCCGACTTCGGCTAGCCCGGATATAAGACGGATCAGATGACTATTTGTTTATTCAAAATCATATTTGCGAAATGCCTTACTAAGACAAATGGATCACGTTATACACCCTAAACCTAATACGGTAAATGGATGTTTAATTTACGTCTTGCATGCAAATCAATCATTAATCCAACTCGACATCTTATAATTGATACTTGGATTAAATAAACCGACTTAGAAAGCTCTCCCATGTTAGGTTTAAATTATTGGATGCGCATTCATGCATTTAAACCGTCTTATCAACTTCTGCATTCAACCAACCAAGATCGATCAGTAGAGGCCGCTACCGCGGGCGGGATTGGGTGTCTGATTAAAGGGCTTCCCAATACGTACCTTCACCTCTTACTCAGAAACTTTGGATAGTGGACGACCTTATCTAGGGCGTACGAGAGTCATTCTAGAGATAGGATGCTAAAGAGAGACGATTTCCTTATCTTTAGTACCTATGTCAAACGCTGCTTTGTGCTTCGATTTGACCGTGGTATAAAGTGGATTTCGAACGGGTTCCAAGCATCTCACAAATGCTGTTAGAAATCTATATCTCATTATACTCAACATATTCATATATGTTACTATTAATTTAGTCATAAAATTAATTTAGATCTTATGCATGCAAACATAAATAAATATAGAGAAGAAATCGTTTCCTTACAATAAATTTCGGATCAAAGGGCGCAAGTAAGATCTCCTTCTTACTTGTTTTTGAGCTCTCCTAATATGGATGAACAAAGATTCAAGGATAGAATCTCTCCCAAAGATGAATACCCAAAGTAACCCCTTAAAAGATTAATATTATTAATACTAGAACAATATTAATCTAAATAAAATTGACCCAAAACTAATGTTTTTATCTCTTGTGTTTCGGCCAAGAGAGGAAGATATTTGGAGTTTTATTTCTCTAGTTTTTCTTAGAGAACATTTTTATTTCTCACACTAGAAATATTGTCAATAGTATGAATGAATAATAATAGAGAAAAACTCTCTATTAGCCCCTTCAAAAAACCGGTGGGAAGGAGGGATGGGGAGCCAATGCATGGGCAAGTTTTTCTATCTAAGAAAACATAGGCTTGTATGACTATAGCTAGGTGTAATTATTTTGTTTCCACTCAAATAATTTATCATAATTTAAACACCATACTCCCTCCATATTTCGGTCCATATTAGATAAAATGGATTCCATTTTATCTTTGTCAATTTATCAATTTGTCACATGTCACAAGTCATGTGAAATTGTCATGAATTTTTAACGCATTAAAAATCAACGTATTAATAAAATACGTCATGTACAAAATCGACTTAGCAATTCACAATTACTTGTACCAAAACGCTTTACCAATTATAAATTACAATATCTTGTATTTATAATAAATTATTCATTCAGTTTCAATTGTTTCCGTAAACAATAATTTCATCTAAGCAATAAAACAATTCGATTACTTAGACCGTATCTTATTATAATCAAATTACAATGAGACACGTAAATATTACTTCCAAAATCGTCCGTCAATTTTAAGTAATTTAATTAACTCGTATTGTCATACGATCAATTAAATATTCAATTAAGAGTGTTACCCTTTAGGTATGACCTAAGGGGATCAACTGATCACCACCGTCGCACGAATGTAATGTTAAACTTTAGTCAGCCAATCATTACTGATATGTGTGGACCAGTTGACTGTAAAATATTACATCCCACATGTATTCTTAAAACAAGATTTAAACATGTGATCATCATGATCAACAGTTGTGATCGCATTATTGTCGGAGGACACATATTCCAACAATCTCCCACTTGTCCTTGACAAGTGTGCGTCACCAATTCTCTTGTCCTATTACTATCTCCCACTCAATGCAAGGTGTCTTTCAGGTCGTACTTGCAAGTGATCATATCGAGAGTGGTTTCCTCGATCTGGAGAATAACCGATTGACCGGAATTAGCTACCATAGATACCTTCCGAGCGTGGCCACGCATTTCCAGTTCATTACTCCTCGAGTGGCCCTGAGATATTATTATAACCCTGACAAGGGGTGGACAATTCCTATTGCACTTATTATCTTCGACTAACCACAGCCATCATAACCCAAAATATGCCCATTTGACCCCATTTACGAAGGTCGTAGTAAAACAAATCAAAGGTAATCTGAAACTGTGTCATCTTAGGCGAACAGTCTTTAGTCAAAAGAATCGACTCATTAGAATACTATAGTAGCTCTCGCCACGACCATGCTATATAAATTTGCCAGAACTCTATAAGCGGTCATAAGGCCCGACAAAGCGTTCCTAACAGTCTGCCTATGTGATCGACTAGTCATCTCACATGACTTCATGGCATTTGAACTTACCATCAATCGCATCACACTCTAGTCACTTCGAGACGTCACCTCATACAAGTGACTATGGGCGAATACTATGTTAATCCGTGTTCACTTTAACGGGGTTCAATTTGTCACTACAACCTGTGTGGATGTAACAATGTATAAAGAAAAGATAAAAGACAAATGCGATTATGAACATGAACAAAAACAACACTTTTATTTCATTTCAAAATCTAACACAAACTTGGTACACGTTTAAGTCCCATGGACGCAACATGTCCATCATGCTTAGCCTGCGATAAAGGCTTGGTGAACGGATCAGCTATGTTATCATCCGTCCCAACCTTACATATCGCAATTTCCTTTGTATCAATGAAATCTCTAATTACATGATATTTTCTATGTACATGTCTAGATCTATTACTAGACTTTGGCTCTTTAGCTTGGAAGATTGTCCCACTATTATCACAATAGAGAGTGATGGGATCATTGGCGGTAGGTACTACTCTTAGACCTTCCGTGAATTGCTCGATCCACACAGACTTCCTTGGCGCCTTCGATGCCGCAATGTACTCGGCCTCCGTTGTTGAATCCATGATCCACGACTTCCTTGAAGCTTCTCCAGCTAACGGCACCACCATTGAGCATGAAAATGAAACCAGCTTGTGATTTCATGTCATCTCTATCCGTTTGGAAACTTGAGTCCGTGTAACCATTAACACGGAGCTCGGTGTCTCCTCCAAACTCTAAGATAGAATCCTTAGTCCTTCTCAAGTACTTAAGGATGTTCTTGACGGCTATCCAGTGACTCTCACCTGGATTTCCTTGATATCTACTCGTCATGCTCAAGGCATACGAGACATCAGGACGTGTGCATATCATGGCGTACATGATTGATCCAACATCGGAAGCATAAGGGATCATCTTCAAGCGTTCAACATCATGGGGTTCGGAGGGAGATTGAGACTTGCTCAATATTGTCCCAGTTACCATAGGTACCAATCCCCTTTTTGATTTGTCCATGCTGAACCGTCGAAGAATCTTATTAACATAAGACTCTTGACTTAGTGCCAATATCCTCTTGGATCTATCTCTATGGATCCGGATACCTAATATGCGTCGTGCCTCTCCTAAATCCTTCATTTGGAAGTGGTTACCTAACCACTTCTTATCAGAAGATAACATCGAAATATCATTTCCAATGAGTAGTATGTCATCGACATACAAGATTAGGAACATAACATTGCTCCCACTAAATTTCATATATAAACATGGTTCCTCAACACTTCGAGTGAAACCATTCTCTTTTATAACATTATCGAATCGATGATTCCAACTTCTAGATGCTTGCTTAAGACCATAAATGGATCTCTTAAGCTTGCACACTTTGTTAGGATTCTTAGAATTAACGAAACCTTCGGGTTGTATCATGTACACCTCTTCTTCTAAATGACCATTTAGAAAAGCGGTTTTGACATCCATTCGCCATATTTCATAATCATGAAATGCGGCAATCGCTAACAAAATCCGTATGGATCTTAGCATGGCTACGGTGACGAAGGTTTCATCATAATGGAGACCTTGGACTTGGGTAAATCCTTTTGCCACTAGCCTAGCTTTGTAGATATCATCATGTCCTTCTATGCCATTCTTGATTTTGAAAATCCATTTGCATTGAAGAGGTCTTAACTCTTTAGGCAAATCCACCAAGTTCCAAACTTGGTTTTCATGCATAGAATCCATTTCGGACTTCATGGCTTCAAGCCATAAGGAGGAATTTGGACTAGAGATTGCGGCCTTGTAGGTGGCGGGCTCATCACTTTCTAAAAGCAACACATAGAGTGTTCCATCTTCTTCGATAAGTCCCACATATCGATCGGGATGGCGAATAACACGGCCCGTTCTTCTAAGTGGAGGAGAGACAACCGCGTTAGACGACGAAGGAACATCTTCTTGCGTCTCTATCTCAGTTTGTGGCTCTTGAACTTCATCAAGTTCAAAATTTCTCCCACTCTGTCCCCTAGAAATAAAGTCACTTTCTAGGAAGACAGCATCTCGATACACAAACACTTTGTTTTCTTGAGTCTTATAGAAGTAATAGCCTCGTGAGGCCATGGGATAACCTACAAAAATGCATTTTACGGATCGTGGTGCCAACTTATTGTCATTTTTAATTTTGACATAATCATCAGAACCCCAAATTTTCATATGGGATAGAACTGGAACCTTTCCTCTCCATATCTCATATGGAGTCTTTTCAGTTGCTTTGGTTGGACTTACATTCAAAGATGTTATTGCGGTTTGAACCGCAAATCCCCAAAATGAGTTCGGTAACTCGGTTTGACTCATCATGGATCGAACCATATCAAGTAGGGTTCGATTTCTCCTTTCGCCAACACCATTGAGTTGTGGTGTTCCGGGTGGAGTAAGTTGTGATATAATACCACAACCTTTCAAGTGTGAATCGAATTCAAGGCTAAGATATTCTCCACCACGATCGGATTGTAGTGCCTTTATCCTTTTGTTCAATTGGTTCTCTACTTCGTTTTGAAATTCCTGGAATTTCTCAAAAGCTTCACTTTTATGCTTCATTAAATAGATATACCCATATCTACTCAAGTCATCGGTGAAGGTTATGAAGTAGTCATAATATCCTCGAGCGGTGATACTCATTGGTCCACATACATCGGTATGTATGAGTCCCAATAGTTCACTTGCTCGAGTTCCTTTACCGCTAAAAGAATTACGAGTCATTTTGCCAAGAAGGCAATATTCGCATGTTCCATATGATTGATAATCAAATGGTGTAATCACATTAGTCGAAATTAATCTTTTGATGCGATTCTCGTTTATGTGACCTAATCGACAATGCCAAATGAACGATTCATTTGGGTCACTTGATTTGAGTTTCTTTGATTGAATGTTATAGATATCATTAGTCGGATTCAAGGTTTCTAAAATTTAAATGCCATTAATGGAAGAAGCTTGGCCTATAACCAAGTCGTTCCTTGAGATAGTACAACGATTGTTCTTAATGACAAAACAAAATCCGTCCATGTCTAACATAGCGATAGAAATAATGTTTTTAGAAAGTGTAGGCACATAAAAACAATTATGTAAATACAATTCAAATCCATTAGGCAAAGCTAATACATAAGTTCCTTTGGATTCGACCGCTACTCGAGCTCCATTTCCAAGGCGTAGATCCACATCTCCTTTGCTAAGCCTCTTCACATCTCTTAAACCCTGTAAATGATTACAAAGGTGAGAACCACAACCGGTATCCAGTACCCATGTTGTAGTGGAAGTATAATTTATATCAATAACATAAATTTCCTTAGGAATTTTACCTTTTGGTACGATGATTCCTTCCATTATATTTCGCAAATATACGGGACAATTCCTAAGCCAATGTCACATGCCATAGCAATAATGGCACTCATCTTCAACTTGCTTGAAATTTTTCCCTTTCTTTCCCTTCTTCTTAAACTTTTTGCCCTTTGAAGCAAGAACTTGATTGCTTGAGCTCCCACTGGTTTTGGCATCTTTCTCTTCCAAAGACAAAGATCCTACAGATTTTATGAGGCGGTCTTTCTGAGACCGGCTCACAAGAGATCTTGTAGGAGGTTTAGAAGAAGTGATGAAGTTTAGGTTTCCATCCGAACCAATCTCAAAATGAAGTTCTCTAGTAGTGTTGAAATCATTGTTGAAGCGAACGTCGTCAAAAACATTGTGGCAAGACTCAATAGTTATTGGTGTAGTAGCATTTGATGGATTCATTGTAATGAACTACAAGTATGGAGGAAAAGGAAATATTAACATTTGTCTTTTTAAAATCATACTTGTAAATAAATTAACAAGATATGAGCATTTATATAGTGACCTCTACCCAACTAATATAAATGATTTCAAGATCAAAATTCATATTAACTTAGGGCACGGTGTGTCGAAATACCCTTCATTAACATAATTCGGTGGATTAACCTTTTAATCGATTCTACTTTTAGAACTCTTGGTCGATAAAATTACATTAATATTTATCTCTAGCCCGAAACACATCCGGAAATCGTCGTGAATACTTTCGTTGAGTTCAACCCAAATTTCGAATAAATGTGTCCATGATCCAAATTCATATCAACTTAGGGCACGGTGTGCCGAAATACCCTTTATTAACATAAATTCGGTGGATAGACATTTATCACCCACTTCCCCTATGTAACAAGGTTTGTACCCCGGTGTGGCCGAGTGCACTCCCTCACGAAATAGGTTTTCATGGTTTCTACGTTTTAGTAAGGCTAAGTCTCAATTGTTTGTTTTAGCGAGAGGTCATGTCAATTTATTATCTATCACGTTTTAAGTGAACTAAAGCGGTGAACTACGATAATTGTAATTGACACGGTCGATAAACTCGATTAAAATGATAATGCATGTTTTAGTTATGGCGATTTAGCGATGCATGCAACATATATAAAAATGCAAAGCATAAATTAAATCCTAGTATGGCCTTCCTAGAATACTAAAACTAATAAACTATTACAAATTCGGAAACCAACTCCATTGGTCCCTTGAACTTCGGTCGAGGTAACACCGTCTTTAATGGATCGCCTTCTTGAGTGTCACCGTCTTCAAGGATCTCCGGAATAAATAAATTACATAACAAATTACATAATTTCCTATTATACATTTGTAATTAAAATAAAATAAATCTATTAAATTACAAAACGGTGATACGAGATCACAATAAATTACAACCGAAACGATATTCCCATACATTTCGAGTAATATCAATTAAAAATTAAGGCCATACTAAGTAAAATTACATAATTCAAAAATTACATAAAATAAAATTATGACAATCATAAATAAAATGCAGCATTATAAGATGTATGAACATACCCAATTTTATGCTAAATCGCCTTTAAGGAGCCAATATCGTATATTAATTGGTTTTTACGGATTTGCGTGATTCAACCTTTTAAAATCACAATAAATTACATAAAATCATATTTATGTACTAGTTAATTACCCTAACCATCTTAGGACTCAAAACTACTCTCCACTAATATATTAACAATAATTAACTTATATTTCTTAATATTGTTTATAAAAGGACTTAAAATTACAAAATAATGCCATAAACTTTAAATAAATCATAAAAATTTCAAACAAATTTGAAATTTGAAATTTTAAACTCATGAACATTCTGGAAAAATACCATGACACTCATAATTTTCAAAAACTTAGGTTAAATATTTCAAAATTTATCGAGAAAAACAATGTTGCGGTTTATCGGATATAACAATTATAAGCATAAAAAAAAGAAAAATTATTTTTATCAACTTTTCAATTTTAGATCTGAAATATAAGAAAAAATTCAATATGTGACGTTTTTTCTTAGTCATAAAGTATGTTTTAGCAATTTTTACTAATTAAAGTCACTATTTATGTGATTTTTCATTAAAAATTCATAAATCATGCATAAAGACTTCATTATAGCCAATTATTTTACACACATCTTGTAAATTACATGTTACAACATACTATATTTCTATGACCAGATTCGAAATATAACTCATATTAACCTATTTTTCCATTTAAATTCGATTTTATCTTGAAAAATCCATATTTCGAGCATAAGACCTCATAAAATTATGAACAATTACAGGTCATATATAGATTATATATGTGAAAACATATCCAAAAACCACTGGAAAAATCGAAGTTTAGCTAATTTTAGTCCAAAAATGACATTTTTATCATAAAATCACATTTTAATGCCATTATTATACAAAATGAACAATAAAAATCCATAAATTAACCAAAATATCCTAAATACATTTTAGGACCAGAAACTTTAACATGCATAATTGATTTCGTGATATATCATAATAAACACAAATTTATAAGTTTTATTTGTTAATCGTATAACTCGGAAAAACTATAACCGATTTGCATACAAACAACCTAAGGCTCATGATACCGCTTGTTAGAAATCTATATCTCATTATACTCAACATATTCATATATGTTACTATTAATTTAGTCATAAAATTAATTTAGATCGTATGCATGCAAACATAAATAAATATAGAGAAGAAATCGTTTCCTTACAATAAAATTTCGGATCAAAGGGCACAAGTATGATCCCCTTCTTACTTGTTCTTGAGCTCTCCTAATATGGATGAACAAAGATTCAAGGATAGAATCTCTCCCAAAGATGAATACCCAAAGTAACCCCTTAAAAGATTAATATTATTAATACTAGAACAATATTAATCTAAATAAAATTGACCCAAAACTAATGTTTTTATCTCTCGTGTTTCGGCCAAGAGAGGAAGATATTTGGAGTTTTATTTCTCTAGTTTTTCTTAGAGAGCATTTTTATTTCTCACACTAGAAATATTGTCAATAGTATGAATGAATAATAATAGAGAAAAACTCTCTATTAGCCCCTTCAAAAAACCGGTGGGAAGGAGGGATGGGGAGCCAATGCATGGGCAAGTTTTTCTATCCAAGAAAACATAGGCTTGCATGGCTATAGCTAGGTGTAATTATTTTGTTTCCACTCAAATAATTTATCATAATTTAAACACCATACTCCCTTCATATTTCGGTCCATATTAAATAAAATGGATTCCATTTTATCTTTGTCAATTTATCAATTTATCACATGTCACAAGTCATGTGTAATTGTCATGCATTTTTAACGCATTAAAAATCAACGTATTAATAAAATACGTCATGTACAAAATCGACTTAGCAATTCACAACTACTTGTACCAAAACGCTTTACCAATTATAAATTACAACATCTTGTATTTATAATAAATTATTCATTCAGTTTCAATTGTTTCCGTAAACAATAATTTCATCTAAGCAATAAAACAATTCGATTACTTAGACCGTATCTTATTATAATCAAATTACAATGAGACACGTAAATATTACTTCCAAAATCGTATGTCAATTTTAAGTAATTTAATTAACTCGTATCGTCATACGATCATTTAAATATTCAATTAAGAGTGTTACCCTTTAGGTATGACCTAAGGGGATCAACTGATCACCACCGTCGCACGAATGTAATGTTAAACTCTAGTCAGCCAATCATTACCGATATGTGTGGACCAGTTGACTGTAAAATATTACATCCTACATGTATTATTAAAACGAGATTTAAACATGTGATCATCATGATCAACAGTTGTGATCGCATTATTGTCGAAGGACACATATTCCAACAAATGCTTGGTGGCGACTCCGAACATCTCTAATCTTTTCGACACCCTTACCGAGACGAAACCGACCGATCTAAAACGATCCGGTCGAAAGCATTTTTACGCCACCGAGCGTGGCTTTCAAAAGACCGGTGTGCGTCCATAAATTGGCTTGGCGTGCAGGTGGCCCATGACCGCAGATCGGTAGGTGGCCCAAAACCACAGACCGAGACGTGGCCCATGTCCACAATAAGGGATGTAGGACTATGTCTTTCCCACTACCAGATGACCTCCCTACTAATGAGGATCTCAACCGTCTATATAACGACGTAAGTACCAGCACTTGTCTAGCCTTCAAAATCATGGTGACATTTAGACTAAAGTTAGTTACATTCTGATTTAATCTTCAAATGTGACCATTATAGTATGAAATGTGACAGCATGTTATGTGTGTTTAAAACTTGAAATAGTGACATTCTGACTTGAGATGGTTACATTATGATTTATTTTTAAAATGTGACCATAGTAGCTGTGATATGTAGTTGTTTTAGTATGAAATATGACACCTACTTCTGTGTGTTTAAAACTCTAAAGGGTGACATTTTGACTAAAGATGGTTACAATCTTATGGACTGTTAACATGCTGTCACATGTTGTGTGTGTGTATGACACTTAAAATGGTGACATTCTGACTTAAGATGGTTACATTGTGATTGACTGTTAAAATGTGACCATGGCTTTTCTGATATGTCAAATATTTAGTCTGAAATGTGACAGCATGTTATGTTTGTTTAAAACTCTAAAGGGTGACATTTTGATAAAAAAATGGTTACATTCTCATGGACTGTTAACAGGTGACCATCATAGCTGGGATATGTAGGGGTTGTTGTATGACAACATGTTGTGTGTGTGTAAAACTTAAAATTGTGACACTCTGAATTAAGATGGTTACATTATGATTTTATGTTAGAATGTGGCAACGGTAGTTGTGATATGTAGTTGTTTTACTATGAAATGTGACAGCATGTTCTGTGTGTTTAAAACTAAAAAAAAGCTCACATTTTGACTAAAGATGGTTACATTCTTATGGACTGTTTACATGTGAACATGTTAGCTGTGATATGTAGGTGTTTGTTGACAACTTAAAATGGTGACATTCTGACTAAAGGTTGTTACATTTTAAAATGTGAGCATCATAGCTATGATATTTAGGTCTATTAGACTGTGAAATTATATGTATGTATAATGGACATTATATTAGTGTATTCAAGTTAGTTAAATATGCTCGTAATCCATATTTGTCCATGTGTAGGCGCGTGTACTGAAATGGTACCAGTCAAAGAGGAACCAGCAGTTGGTATCACGCTTACATCGTCAAATGGCAGCAGAAATGAAGGCGGATCCTCCCCTGTCTCAGAAGGTGTGGTAATAGCAGGACGCATGTGTTGGAGAAGCGGGTGAAGTAGAAGAGACCTTGACGCAAAAATTGGATAACGACCTCGTATGCTATGCTGACTTCATTGCCATGCTTGATCAGGTGGACAAGGGTTTGGAGAACGTGGTTCTCCCACCCTCGTTTGACTTGGGGATAGATGACATTGGACAAGCACCAGCCCGCTTTTACGAGCTCAGATACACTCGTGATAGAGACTGTCCACCAGGAGGCCCCGTTTTAAACTGCGCAAAGGATGTCACCCGTGCCCTCAACCGTCCTACAGAAAAGCCTGCTAGTAAGAAAAAGTAAAGTAGGGGCACATGCAATTAACAGAACTGTCGTTTATTGATAATGATGTAGTATTTTGGGACACCACTTTTGGTCCTTCCCTGCTGTGAAGGGAATGTTAAACAGTCCTTATTTTGTTAAAAACTTATGATCTACCATTGTGTAGACTAATGTGGTATTAGTATTACCAAGACTGTAGCTACATTTTGAAGATGATTGACACTCCTCGTATTGTGACTTATGTGACAAACATGGTCACACTGTTGTAGTAAAGTAGTAACATTTTGATGCTGACCATAAATGTCAGCAAGTTATAAACCACGGTTGTTATCATGTTAAGTTCAAGTCAGAACGCTTAAACATAGGTACTTGTCTTTGATAGGGTGGTCACATTTGTAACAATGACATATATGTCACCATGATTAGTCAATGATGTTCCCATGTTAACAGTTAATTCACCATGTTAACTTTAGTATGTAAGCACATGTAAATAAAAATTTGTTAAATAATGGTAACATCCAACGCTAAATTCCCATCATATTGATCAACAGAACGACACTTTTGAAAGGTGGGAAAGGAACAAAAAAAACTTAGTTTATGACAAAAAAATGGTGACATTTAAGTATAACTAGTAATGCCACCTCCTTCTTTCACAAATGTGATCAGGTAGTAGCATCTTAATATGCAAACATGTATGAACAGCTAAGAGGAATAAAGGTAACCGATATTTTCAACAGATAGACACATTTTGAAGGTCGCAAAGTATCGAAAATAAACAGCCATAATCTGAAACATAAAGTCAAAATACTTAGTTTATGACTAAAAATGGTGACATTGATAGATAACTAATAATGTCACCACCTTGTTCACAAATGTGACCAGTTTGTAGCATCATAATATGGTAACATGTATGAACGCAAATATATCAATCTGATTTCATATATGTTACAGCTAATATGAGTACAGTTTTAACACAAAATTAACTGGTCTAACAAATAGTTCATTGTACCCAAAAAATTAAAGGAAAATGTTTGAGCTATGTCATGTGGGGCCGTGTAGATCAAATTAGACGCGGAACAGGGGTGTACAGGGTACTGCCTTGTTAAGTCGCTTTCTTAGCTTTTTCCTTCGGCACCAAATTCCATTTTTTTTACGTGCACTACGACCTTTTGTCGTACAATGTACTGGATCTAGAATTGGGGGACCAGCCAGGTCTACGTTGAGTAGATCTTCGTTACGTTGTTCTTCGTCCATACTAAGTTTGGATAGTAACGACTGCACTTCCTTATTAACCTTCACACACAGCTTCTCAAAAACAAGTCTTGCCTCAACAACATTGTGGCATTTAGTGATAAGATGCTTTGTAGCTATCAACATTGAACGATGCCAGTTGATAGCGTCATTAGCAATGCTTATGCGAATGTCACTTGGGAGGAGCCTCTCCAACACAACTTCTTTATAAAATTTAGTCCATCTGCGTAATATCTACCTTGTTGGTATCTCCCCAACGGAATGCATGTGGAGGACACGAATGATGTGACTGCAAAACGTACCCATAACCTGGAACTTTCAGCAAGTGCATTCAATTAAATGATTAGAGCAATCATACGTGACATGATGTGCCCCTTTCTGAGAACCAGCGGGTTGGACGTTGTACACCAACAGAGGAACATCAACTGGTAAGAATGTGGCCCGAGTTCCCATGGCAAGAGCGAATTCTCTCTCAAAGATGCGAAAGAGCTCCACAGTATAAACTTGAGATGCATCCAGCAACAAATCAGCAAGAGGGTACACGGAGGTTGGCGTAGACCTTATACCATTGAATTCTTTTCGCTCCTCCTCACTTCTCCATCTTCTCACCGTGGTTTTAAATATCCCAAAGAAAGCGGTCACTGACGTGGTCTTTGAAGCTTGGAAACCCATAGCATGGTTTGTGCTCTCGCTCCTCTGAGACGATAATATCCCGGCAGAAAAGTATTCATTGTTCAATGTAGTGCTCCGTATCACTCTATGTTTATATAGTCTCTTAAACCATGAATGGCCCTGATCTAACCCATAGTCTTTCAACATTTTGTGCCAAGTTTCTTCAAATTCAGACTCATTGTAACAACCGTTGAGACATTTGTTGAATATGTTCTGGAACAGACGATCACCCTTTAATTTCGCAAAGTGATATTGCGTTTTGTTGAATGTGCCACTGACATAACCTATGTCTTGATGTGGGATAGACCTGTGGACATGTCACCATTATTAGTGTAAAATGTTATCACCAAAATATACATTAAGATGGTTACATCTGGTTTCTTAATGGATTCATGCATAAGTGTAACCTTCTTTAATAGTCAGTAATGTGTCCACTTTGGAGTGTGTACAATATAACAATTGTAAAAATGGTTGCATGTTAATTATAATTATAAATGTTGATAGCTTAGAGAATAATGTAAGGAGTATACAATATTATTTATATGACGTGTCAAGATCTTATACAAACAACATTTATCAATGAACATGGTGTCATCTGATAAACGTGGTACAATGTTAGTATCAAATGTTTTAAATGTAACCACATTTCAGATTGATAGAAGGAGGGACATATATCAGCTCAGATGGCGACATGTTAATTAGAATTATAAATGTTGGTTGCTTAGAATGTAATGTAAGCAGTATAAAAAATTTTTTATTTGAAGTGCCAAAATCTTATACTGTTTACATTTATAAATGAAAATGGTGTCAACTGATATATGTGGTTCAATGTTAGTGTCATAGTGATTTATGTAACCACTTTTTAGATTAATAGGAGGAGGAACATATATCAGCTCAGATGGCGATATGTTAAATAAAATTAGGAATGTTGGAAGATTAGACAGTAATGTAAGCACTATAAAAAAATTATTTATATGAAGTGCCAAAATCTTATAGTGATAACATTTATAAATGAAGATGGTGTCATCTGATAAATGTGTTACAATGTGACTGTCACAACGGTTTAGATATAACCATTTTTCAGATTGATAGAAAAAGGTACATATATCAGCTCAGATAGCAACATGTTAATTAGAAATAGAAATGTTGGTAGCTTAGAGAGTAATGTATGCAGTACAAAAATTATTTATACCAAGTGTCAAAATCTTATACTGGTAACATTTATAATTGAAAATGGTGTAATCTGATAAAAGGAAGGACATATATCAGCTCAGATGGTGACATGGTTATTACAATTAGAAATGTTGATAGCTTAGACAATAATGTAACACAGTAATGTAAGATTAACTTGATAGCATATATATGCAAAAATGGAAACATGGTCTGTTTATGCGTAATGTGGACAACTCTAATGAGATAAAGTCAAACCTCTTTGATGGCATTTGCTATTGCTTGGTCTTGGTCAGTGAAGATAGAAACTGGTCGGATTTCATCTCCCACTGATTCATTGAAGACTTTGAATAACCACTCAAATGATTCTTGATTCTCGTTCGACAGGAAAGCACACCCAAACATAACGTTCGACCAATGATTGTTGATACCAATAAAGGCTCCACAAATAAGATTGTACCTATTCGTACGATAGGTAGTATCAAATATGATAACGTCTCTGTACAACAAATAGTCCTCTCTCATCATCACTTCTCGCCAAAATATGTTACTTAATCTTCCTTCTTCATTAAATTGAACACGGAAGAAGAATCCCGGCTCCTCCGCTTGCCTACTAGTCAACAGGTTGATCAATGTTGCTACATCACCTCCTTCAATTTTTTTCATCCGTAGTCTGTTTACGTAGTTAATATGATCTCGCTTTCTGTGCCCAACGAACTCATCATCGCCAGCAGCTGCCGCAACAACTTTGAATTGCACAGAAGGGGGGACGTGCGCTTCAGCCATTGCCTTTATTAACTCGTCCTCTGCTTTTGAAATATTACGCTCATACCTATGGTGATGCTACCACTCAGGAGTTTTAACGGGTGATTATGTTCGATCTCATGCTGCAACACCTCCCATAATCTTTCCGCATTTACTTGCGTCCTGACACAGGCTTTGCACTCGCAATGAGTAGTTGAAACATTCCTCAAATTACTGTTGAAAACTTCAATGTCACCATTTAAACCACCTTTACTCTTGTTCCCGTGTTTTCCTTGGCATGAGCATCTAAAGTATCGCTCAATGAACGGTCTATCTTTCTTGTTAGCCCTATGAGATGTAGATTTCTTGACACTAAATATGTTGTGAATGTTTAATATAGAGAGCGTAAATATGCTCCCATTTCACTGCTTTGATTCCAAGAAGAGAACCAGATAGGTCAGTACCTGTGACAAATGCATCCGATTTAGACACATCGTGTTAGAATAATAACACTGTGTAATAAACTGTAAACTTAATAGACAGAAAACCTAAAATGGTAGCCGATATGCATTAATATGGTTACATCTGAATCGGTGTTGTTCTTGAAAAAAACATTACAAAACTCATATTTAACTGACAAAGTCATGAAAATATTTTTTAGTAAGCTATAAGATTGATGTAGAAGACAACAAATTAACATCTTTACATCTTAGAGTATTATCATCATCGTCACAAATTTATCATCGTCACAAATTCATCGTTGTTAACGATTTATCAACCCCAACAAAAATTATCAAGTAGACAAAAAAATGCCCTAGATTGAGCTAAATATCATCAACAAACAGAATATAACAACAATTACCATCATAAAGAGGAAAAAAATGAACCTTTATTTATCATCATCGTCTCAAATTCATCATTAGTAAAGACAGGCGCTACACTATCATCTTTATCATTAGCACCCATATGATCATCTAAAACTGTCTCTAAAACCAAGCAAACATCTTCCTCTGACATTTTTTCTTAGTGATTAATATTTATAAAAATAATGTGGGTATTTTTGTTGAAGATTTACATGATGTTACTGGTGAAGAATTATAGATGGGAGCTTGAAGATGAAGATGATGGTAGCTCTAGTATTTTTTTTTGGAAAAAAAGTGGTGCCTAGCACGGGAGTGACTAACGTCATAAAAAAGTGTGATGGGTTGGGGTTAGAGTGGGGTTGAGCTGCTAATAAAATAATTGGATTAGCACAAAAAACGAGATAAGCTAATAATATTCTAATGACCCCAATAGCAACCCACCCGCCCAAATCATTAGAATATGCAATTATTTGACCTGTCTCTCCCTTGTGACGGATATAGTACGTCTTCAATGAGAATTTGTGAAAACTATCATTGGTTAAAAAACTATCATCCCTTGACCACAATACCCTTAGACTGTAACAATAGATTGTTAAACAAACTCTATCGAGCCAAATTGAGGTAATGTGGGGCAAAATATAGGTTGGATCGGGTTCACAACAAGGCTTTATATTTTTTTTCAACCTTTTCATTTAGCAATAAAATTGTATTTTTCCATCTTAAATTATTTGGTACTTTGTATTAGTAATGTAATAATACTTGCATTTTCTAAACCGAAATATTACTAGTATTAAATTATTTTTTTGAATGGAATAGAAGGCGTAATTATTTAAAGATAGTCAATTATAATCAAGTTTGGTGCTACTGTACTCTTATTTTGCCTTTTGATTCCTCTAACATTAAAGCCCTTTACTGAAGAGAATTAGCTTTTATGCCTATGATTTTTCTTTAGAATACTATTATGAGTGTGCTTTCAGCTTTGACCCAAATAACAAGGATGTTTCTAGTAAGTTTCTTATTGTGGTTGCTTGATTATCTTAATTAATGCTAATGTAAATCGGGAAGCTTATCAGTTCAACCCCCTTGACATGAAGGAAACTTTTGTGCAAGATGTACCTATAGATTATGGGAGTGGTAATACAACCTACGAGCCCTTGGATGATAAGTGTGATGGTAACCCCTCTTCCACAACTAGCCCAAAACCTATTGACTACATTTTTACCATCAAGAAGCGACCTCGAAATAAATCACATTTATCCTCTAAAGATTATCAGAATTTGTATCTTGGACAAACTATGCAATTCTATCACCCTAAATAATTGTCTACCTGAAGGTTCGGCCCCTCGTATCTAAAACCTTTATTCATATGGAAACTCTCCATGAAGAATCTCCAAGGGAAGCAACAATTCCCATTTATTGTCTTTTTGTCTGAGAAGTGTTGAGAGTGTTGAGTTGATTCAAGAGGAGGCTTTTTTTTTCAAGCAGATAAGAAGAAACACCTAATATTAAACTCTTCTCATGTTAGCAAGGTTTCAGTGATTCAGTTAAAATTTGCAATAGACCGAGAGTATTCGAGGAAAAAGTGGCTGCAACGTCGATAATTCCTATGTTCGAGGTCGAATGGATCGAGTTATTGCTAATTTGAAGAAAAGATCTTAGGTTTTATGTCGACCATTTATCTTTCTTTCTTTCTTTTTTTTTTACAGGTACACATCGAGACTATTGTTGCTGTAACACTCCCATAAGTCGGGACCCTTCCTCAAGGCAATCCCAACGCATGGAGGCATCACAAGGTATGGTTTCCCAAGCTTGTAGTGCCAAGAAACGAGTAACGGAGAATTTAAGACGATAAACATTAAATAGATAAGTTGTAGTTAATTAATTAGTTACATGTTAAGGGATGCAAATATCATCCCATTTAGTACAACCAAATCGAAGATGAAAGTGGAGTTTAAAGAGTCAAAAACTAGACAAGCACAAGTGATGACAACTAGTGAAAACCGCTTCCAAGCCTCCGTATCTAAGCAAGCTAACCTGTCAAATCACTGCTCCCCATATAGGCGGAAATCAACATATGGTTCACCACAAATATTTAAAAATTAAAGTGTTAGCTTAATAATACAAATGCTCAATAAATGATAGTGAGAAAGACTAAATGTTCGTGTGATAAATGCTAAGACAACAAACTATAAATCCAACAAGTGTATGAGATGCATGACAATCATTCGCCAAGTTTCTCAC
This sequence comes from Silene latifolia, assembly GCF_048544455.1. NCBI lineage: Eukaryota > Viridiplantae > Streptophyta > Magnoliopsida > Caryophyllales > Caryophyllaceae > Silene > Silene latifolia. The sequence goes on along the minus strand of NC_133536.1, from coordinate 159,262,345 downwards.
CTCCATATAACCGGTGGCCGGGACACGCCGACGAGACCACATACCAACACTAGGTACTCGGAACACGTCCGTAGTACCGGACCCAAGAGCGACTCGAGTCCCCTGCCATACATCGTGCCTCAACCGCACGAGCCCCTCCAAAACTCAAGTACTAAATGTGCACATCCCCCTAGGAGTGGGAAGCTCCAAGGGGTGACTCAAGCGGAAGACGATTTCCTAACCACCTTCCGTCTCCACAACAACAACCAAGTATACTCTGCCATCCTCTAACACCAAATAACAACCAACACAAACTATCTCCAACAAGAATAATCATGTAATTAAACCAAGCATAATATATATCAAAATGCTCAGTCCTTCATTAATTCACCTCTTTTCATGTAATTGTTTCCTAACATGTTATATGCATTCTAACCATTTATATGACAATTAACCATACTTACTCTTTCACCATATGCATAATTAGCATGAAACCATATTATGTCATAAACCCTAATTAACAACAACATGTTATAATTCAACTACCATGAGACAAGTGTAATTAAGGACAATAAATGCATAATTAAACACTCATATTATTAGAGCTAAAAGGGAAAACCCTACCTCAAGCTTATCTTCACAAAGCCTCAAGCTAGGACCTAGAAATGCTCCTCAATGAAGCTTACTACACAAATTAATTACTACATTCATTACCATAATACACTATAATAATCATATTAATTAATCCCCTTAATTACCCATCTTAATTACCCGTACCTCTAATTAAATATGGGATAATCCACTAAGATAAATTAAGGTTTATTAAGATAAGATTAAGGAAATAAAGTATAAATTGACTTACAAATAATTGTTGTTGATTGTATTTTGGAGTATTTGAGTTGTGGTGGATTGACTATGATTGTGAGGTGCGTCCTCGGCTGAGTGGAGTCACTTGCGGGAATGGCTTCACGCCCTTGATTCGCCCCTTGTGGAACCCACCACAAGAGGGGATGTGCACATTAAGGAACATGGGTTGTTGCTCGTTGCGATGAGCGGGGCTTAGGTGGGCAAGGCTGCGGTTCCCCACTGGCGCTGTAGATTATCTGTCGCGGCAGTAATATGGATGAGAGTTGGAGATTGATTGCAAAAATAGTTGCTTTTGTCATTGTTGTATTTTGGCTTATTTTAATTATACAGTGAACTGACCCCGCTGTTGTTTTGTAAACCTGTGGCGATCCATTCGGGGATGATGAGCAGATTGTGACATGTGATAGTTGTCTTTAGCTACGGGGACAAGATGGGATGTCATCACCAATCCTTCCCTTTCCCACTATTCTACTTCCATAGCTGTCAGTGCTCTCTTAGAAGGACAATCCTTCCTGAAGTGGCCATATCCTTTACATTGAAAGCACTTGATCTTTCCTTCAGTCACAGGTGGGTTGGTTTTCTGGTTCATGGGGGCTTTCCCTTTATCTAGTGTAGGTGGTGTAGCTAGTTTAGGTGTACTATCAATCCTAACACCAGTAAAAGGCCTAAATGCAGGTCTAGTGGTAACTTTAGACACTGCAGGCTTAGCCTTTCCCATTTTTTCAACTCTCAAGGACAGGTTAACCACATCCTCATAAGACCACAGGGGTTGCATCCTAACCTTTGTAGCAATATTCTTATCAAGACCCTCCAGAAACCTAGCAATCCTTTGCTCAGGCTTTTCATTAATCTCACATTGCAGGGTTAACTGCTCAAACTCCCTCAGGCAGGTCTCAACTGGTCTCTCATCTTGTGTAAGTTTGGACAGTTTAATAAAGAGATCTTGAGTGTAATCCTTGGTGTCAAATTTACTCAACATCTTTTTCTTAAGCTTAGACCATGACCTAAGTGGTTCTTTTCCTTCCCTAATCCTTTGGTGTTTCAGGTTATCATACCAAAGATAAGCATATCCCTTTAGTTTCAAGACAACAACTTTAAAGGCCTTAACATCAGCGTAACCTTTATACTTAAAAATTTTCTCAATATCCTTAATCCATTTTAATAAATCATCAGGATTTAGGCTACCAGGAAATTCAGGGATTTCTACCTTTAAATGCTTGTCTATGTGTTTAGGAATCTCCTCTTATGTTCTGATGCTCTCCTCAGATTCTGATTTATACCCAGGTGGTGGCTGTCCTCTCCCTGCTCCCACAAAGAAGCCCCTGCCTCTACCTCTTCCTCTGGAGGTGGTTGTCTTCTTGGATCCTGGTTTGGAAACCTCTCCATCACTACATGAACAACATTGAGTAGTGTGTCCACATTTCCTGCAAGAGTTTCTATTCTGGTCTCAATACCTGCAAGTCTCTCTTCACTCATGGTTGTTTTTTGTGTTTTTGTTATAGGTAGAGATAATGAACTCACAGTTTCTCTCAATCCAAGACTAACACAAAGGTGGAATTGTGTTAAATCTTGCTCTGATTACCAAATTGCAGTGTTAAACCCCAGGCCTGACACAAAGACTGAGACTTTAACTTAGCCTGACTGATCTGATGTTCTCAGGAATGCAATGAACTTTCAGAATTTGATTAAAAATACCAAATGACCTGCTAAAATCATGAAATTTGGTGACAAGCTAGTTAAATGAATAAACTAACTCTGACTAAAATTTCAAGGATTTGGAAGCATTCTAAGTAATTTTGATAAATTAATTAAGGTTGCCTGACAGAAAGGAACCAGGCAATCTGAGACAGGATTGATATTGAGATGGAACAAGGAACAAGGGATATAATTATCAACTTAAATCCCACAGAATACTCACAGGGAAGCAAGCCAACAATTTGGACAACTTAAACTGGAAATTATCACAGCCAAGCATAGATAATAACCAACTCAAGTTAACAGCAAGACTAAACAACCCACAGACTGAGCACATGATTGAATGAACCTTACTAACAGACTTTGTTCAACACCTATAGTCTAGGCACAAGATGTTAACATGCCTGACTCTTAGCTACAGACTAAGCACAAGTTATAGAGATTTAAATTTGAGAGAAAACTTAGGTTTAATATACATCAAAAGCTACATGAATGCAGTTGGAGTAGAGGTCCTTATATAGGCCTCACTCTCGGAAATCTGTTACAAGTTTAACCTAGAAATCACATCCAAGGGCCAGGATTAGTTCGTAGGACATAATTAAAGTATTGGAAATATTTTACAATGATGACAAAATGATTTAAAGGAAACTGCAATAAAACAACAGAAAGTCTACACTGATAGTGACATGCTGCTTCTTTGGCTGTTGTGTTGATTTTGCTGGGAGTATAAGGACGAAAGGAGCAGTAGAGGCCTTGACTTTGGCTCTTAGGTGATATTTGAAATATGGAGAGACAAGCAAAAGCATCCCAGCAACAGCTCCTTCCTTGTTTAGCCAGAAATAGCAATATGTTTTATGCTTTATGTCCCTTTCAGCAGCTTTGACTTTCAGTTTGATTTTCTCTTGATTGCAGTGTGAATTTGGCCTGGCTCCTTAGGACTTTTCTGAGCTTAGTTGATCAAGGTTTCAGCTGGTGGTTGAGCTTGAACTGGTACCTGTGACCTCCTAAAGCAGGCCTGGCAGTGGTTGCTAGCAGGACAGTGTGGTTGGTATTGTTGCATGCTGCCTGATCAGTGTGGCCCTGGTCCATGGCTCCTGCTGCACATTCGTAAACCCTAATTGTGCTCATGATACCCATATTTAACGCATAAACAACATATGATATATAATTAATGCATTAAAACACATACAAACATGCGAAAACATAATTAACATGATAATAAACAATCAAACATGTGCCAATCATACAAAACAATCATTAAATTATATAATTACATCAATTGGCATAAACACAATTAAAAGAGAAACACCTAGTTACCTTTTTAGCAATTAACTAGTTTTGTGACCCGTGAAATTCACGGGTTGTTCTGTTTTTAGTGTAATATTTTAGTGATTTAATACAATAACATACTACGATCAATTCAATTTACAGTTTTCATGTTTTAAGAGTTGTATAAATTCAATTAGTCTTTTATACAACAGTTTATCAGAAATTAAAATTTCATACATTAGATATACTAAGATACCCCTATCAAAACTAAAGTAACTCAATGCAAGCTAAAATGAATTAATAATATAAGTATTCATATAATCAAATTAAACAAAACTATATTATCAAACAAAGATCCCCAAAGATAGAGCATCCTCACAAATTAGATATCAAAATTTCATCAATAATTCTGAAAATAACATAAAACACACAATTAGAAATGTTATGACAAAACTAACATTTCATACCCCCATAAAATTGAAGCTAATACAGTAATAAATTGCGGAACTAAAAATTTTAAAGCAGCAACAACTTGAACAACAATCGGATCATTATTGCCGAATACTTCACCTATTAAACAATATTATACAAAAAATGCTATGTCATCCCCTCAAATTTTCCACTTTTTTGTGATATTTCAAAATATATATAATAAATGCTCAAAAAATTATTAATCATCCACGATTCCACGTTGATGTCACCAATCTTTAGTTAGTATGTAAAATATAGTTGTTTATTTAATCTTAGTATTTCAACTCTCCTTATAATCTTCTTTCTTCAATAAATCATACCTATTAAAAAAAAGTAACACAATAATAGTGGAATTTGTTTTATGCAATATTATCGTTATTAACTTAGTTTCACCTTAAGTAATGAAAAAAAGAGGGAATGATAGTCAAATTGTAGAGATGTAAGTATATTTACCTTGGAAGAGCTTAACACAATAAATAATCTTGATAGCACCTAAATGAGAACAAAACAAACACATACGCGAAATTGAAAATGTGATGAACACTTCATAACCCAATGAAACTTCCAATAAAAAAATAAAGAAAAATTAGTTAATAATATCGGTGACACATACCATTCTACTAACGATAGAGATAAGAAATTTTTTGCTTACAAATTTTGCCTTCCATAAAAAATATATAAACAATTGAGGATGCGTTTTATGGCTATTAAATATTATTTTTTCATTATTATCAAATTTAATATAGATATAAATAAATATGAAGTTCATGACTTCTGAGCATCCATTTTTCATTATTATGAAGTTTAATATAAACATAAATATGAGAAAATGAGAAATGGTATGTAAAAGGTTTGCATTATTATTATTATTATTATTATTATTATTATTATTATTATTATTATTATTATTATTATTATTATTATTATTATTATTATTATTATTATTATTATTATTATTATTATTATTATTATTATTATTATTATTATTATTATTATTATTACTACTATTACTATTACTATTATTATTATTAATATTATTATTAATATTATTGTAATTATTATTATTATTATTATTATTATTATTATTAAATTTTTTTTCTTATAAACTCCACTTTGCATGAAAGTTGTTTAAAAAGTTATCTTGTATATGTAATTAAAATATGACATATTGATGATGATAGATATTTTTGTTTTCCTTTTAATTATATTTATAAATTTGTAGATATTAGTAGCTTTATAATCCAAATTATTAGATTTTTTATTTACTACATATCAGACCTTTTAGCTACTATATTTATGGTTAAGGAGGAGTTAGATGAACAAATTGAATGATTTAAATGATGAGAGTAAATTCTTAATTTATTTTTATAATTTAAATCATGATCTTATGGTTTCCACAAAAATAAATATTAATAAACCTTATAATGAGTTTTAATAAATTTATTAAAGTAGCCTTAATATTAACAATATAAATTAATAGAATTTAATTATGATAATCCTACATGGCAACAAAATTAAATGTATTAAGTTGACTTTTAACTATATAGTTAAAATATGACATATTGATGATGATAGATATTTTGGTTTTCCTTTTAATTATATTTATAAATTTGTAGATATTTGTAGCTTTATAATCCAAATTATTAGATTTTTTATTTACTATATAAGACCTTTTAGCTACTATATTTATGGTTAAGAAGGAGTTAGATGAACAAATTGAATGATTTAAATAATGAGAGTAAATTCTTAATTTATTTTTATAATTTAAATCATGATCTTATGGTTTCCACATAAAAAAAATATGACTAAACCTTATAATGAATTTTAATAAATTTAATAAAGTAGCCTTAATATTAACAATATAAATTAATAGAATTTAATTATGATAATCCTACATGGCAAAAAAATAAATGTTTTAAGTTGCCTTTTAACTATATAGTATAGATTATATAGATTTATAGATGTGGCATTCGTAATGCACGCATGGCTTTTTCTTCGCCTATGTGGCTTTGTCTACGTGGCCTTTTAAGGTTACCCTTTTAATATAGTTTTATAGATGAAAACCTTCATAAAGAAAATGACCAACAAAGCCTGTCTCCAACACGTGTCAACGTCCCCAAAAATCAACTTTAAAGAATACCCGAATCCAAATCCATGAAAAAAGACTCTTCTTCTTTACCCATTAAAATAAGAGACCTTAAAGATAGATTTAAAGGTCCATACAAATAATGCCCAATAATATATTTGGAGAACAATATATTGTCGAAGTAAGAGAAAGGGTTATGAAGTATAATTTTCCTTTGAATTGGGAAGAAGGAAAGATGCACAACAATGGAGTTAAAGGGAGAACGTTGAACCATATAGAATATATGTTTATGTTTTGGTGATGTCAAGAGTACTTTATATTATTATACTCGTTGCGCGTAATTGTTAGTTTAGTCTTTTAGATTTGACTTACTAATCGCAAGCATTACGGAATTGTGATGGAAGTATGATGCGTTTATATCATGATCAAGCCCTCAATCAAGGATCAAGGTTTTACGACTGTTAAAGAATTATTCAAGCATTCATGAGAAGATGAAGCTCAATTAAAGATTGATCAAGCTTGAATAACGAAGTAGCGTACACTCGAAGATCTCCTAAGAAGATTAGAATAGCGTAGGTGATTATCTCGTAATGGTAACGTAAGAATGCACTTCTTATATTCGTAAAGTTATAGCCTCACAGCTATAACATTGCTTATATAAGAGCACAATGTTATAACTTTTCTATTATAACATTGAGACATGAGGTTTATATTACGCACGACAAAAAATGTTTTTAAATTGTTTTTAGAAAACTGTTTTTGTTCTTTTAAATGTTTCAGTAGAAGTATTTATTTTACAAGGACGCTTATATTCATATTGAGTGTGGTTTTATTTTAAACTTATAATTAGTAATTATATTGAATCAACTTATGAGTTGAGTCTGTAACACCCCCATACTCCAAGTGCCTTACCAGGACCACTCAGGTATGAAGATATTACCATCTCGGTTACCCGAGGCAATGATAATCAAATAAATAATGAAGAAACAACGTTTAAATATAAATACTTAGTGAAGAGTTACAATTCTCAAAACCAAACCAAAAGTGTAATACATGTTCTCAAACTGACTGTTTACTGTTCTAACTGAAATGTAAAGAAACTACTAAGCTACAGCGGAAGACTCCTATCATCATGTCGTGGCAATCCCAGCTATCCCAGTACTCATCTCATACCTGCTCAATATCTGCTCACCATCCCCGAATGGATCACCGCAGGTTTACAAAACAACAACCGGGGTCAGTACTAATCACACAACTCAATATATATATCAACAATAAGATAAAGCAGATGACTTAAGCGCCACACGCACAACCACACTAATTCCAATCATCTCAATCACTGACTGTCCACTGGACCAGCCCTACCAGTGGGGGACCGCAGCCGTACCCACCAAATCCCCGCTCCACATAGTGAGCGATAACCCTGTCCATTAATGTGCACATCCCTTCTGTGGCGGGTTCCACAGAAGGCGAAACTAGGGCGTGAAGCCACTCCCGCAAGTGACCCCACTCAGCCGAGGACACGCCTCGAGAACCATAGACAACAATCACAATCACAATCACAATCACAATCACAATCGTCACAACACAATTACTATATCAAACAATCAATCTCAACACATCAACAATCATCCCATTATGGGACTAATACCGAGTAGGAAATCCTACCTGGAAAGCACACAATCAGATGGTCTCTACTGCTGTATCAAAAAACTTCCTCTATGAAACCTCCTCCTATCATACAACATACAAATGCTACCAAATCACATACTACTAAAAAAACCCCAAATTCCTATATTAGGGTTTAACCAAATCAAAGGAAAGACAACAAAAAGGGTACATAGATCTTACCCTTGACGCAAGGATCTCAACGGTATAACCGACGATGAGAACCGACCTTCCAAACTCCGGGAATTGCTAACAATGCGATTAGGATTAAGAACGTACTTGTTTTCTCTCTTAAACAGTAAATTAGGTTTTGCAAAAGTGTTTAGAATAATGACGACGAAGGTTATATATCTTAATCGCATAATTAACAAAACCCGAGAAAACTCCCCGTAAAATCGGCTACTCGATCGACCCAAGGTACTCGATCGAGTACCCCCTTACTCGATCGAGTATCCCAGCTACTCGATCGAGTACCCAACAGGTCAGAAACTTTTCTAAAACGCAACTTACCCTTACTCGACAAAGTAAGGCCTACTCGATAGAGTACCCAAAGACTCATAAATACGGAGTATTACAGTCTTCCCTCCTTAAAAAAGAACTCCGTCCCCGAAGTTCAAACCACTGCTAAGCAAAGGTACTCCCATAACACTCCCGACTCAACAACCAAAACAAAATTCAACATAAAACATGTTACTAACCCAACTCATCCCGACAAACATGCCGACACAACATACGAAAAGGGTGTAAAACTCTTAAAAACTGTTCGCGATCATCTCCTACCCCCCTAAAAGAAACAAGGTTACGTCCCCGTAACCACACATACCTGATCAAAAAGAAAAGGGTAACGCTCTTTCATAGCTTCCTCTGGCTCCCATGTAGCTTCCCTAGTCTCGTGGTTAAACCAAAGGATCTTAAGCAAAACTGTCTCGCCACTCCTAGTCTTCCTAACCTTTCGGTCAAGAATCTGCTTAGGCACTTCAAGATATGATAAGGACTCATCTAGCTCTAAGCTCTCTGCCTCTAACACATGTGACGGGTCACTCACATACTTCCGCAGCTGCGATACATGAAACACATTATGCACTCTTTCTAACGCAGCTGGTAAAGCCAGACGATATACAACTTCCCAAACTCGCTCTAAGATCTCATAAGGCCCTATAAACTTCTGACTTAGCTTGCCTTTCTTCCCAAATCTTATAACCCCACGCATAGGAGACACTTTCAACAGAACCTTGTCCCCAACTTGAAACTCTATGTCCCTGCGATGTAGATCTGCATAACTCTTTTGCCTATCCTGAGCTGCTCTCATCCGTTCCCAGATCATCTTAATCTATTCCACCATCTCTGGTCCTAAAACCACTGCCTCAGCACTATCGTCCCAACAGATTGGACTCCTACATCTCCTCCCATACAAAGCCTCAAACGGTGCCATACCAATACTAGTGTGATAGCTGTTATTATAAGAAAATTCTATCAAGTCCAACCTCTGTTCCCAGCTACCACCAAAGTCCATCACACAAGCTCGCAACATATCCTCAAGAGTCTTGATTGTTCTCTCGATCATCCGTCTGTCGCAGGATGAAATGTTGTACTCATCTTCAAAGTTGTTCCCAACGATTCCTGCAACTCCTTCCAAAACCTTGATATAAATCTCGCATCTCTGTCAGACACTATGTCCTTAGGGACTCCATGTAACTTAAGCACGTTCTTTCGATAGGCCATAGCCAATTGTGCCTTAGTCCATGTATCTTTCATTGGAACAAAGTGAGTGACTTGGTGGTCGATCCACTATTACCCAAATCATGTTGTTACCTTGTTGACTCTTTGGCAAACCCACAATGAAATCCATGGAAATGGATTCCCACTTCCACTCAGGTACCTCTAAAGACTGAATCTTACCTTGTGGTCGTTGCTGTTCCCCTTTAACTCTTTGGCATGTCAAACAACGGGACACAAACTCAGCTGTCTCTTTCTTCATCCCAGGCCACCAAAACGTTTTCTTCAAATCCTTGTATAGCTTGTCACCACCTGGATGTACTGAATATGGTGTACAATGTGCCTCTGTCATGATAGTCTTTTTCAACTCCTCATCATTAGGGACACACCACCTACCATCGAATCTCAAACTACCATCTGTATGAATAGAAAATCGGGACACTGTCCCTTTCTCTACTCCAGCTCTCCACTCAACTATCTTAGGATCCAATGCCTGCTTACCTCGAATGTCATCATAAAACTTAAGCTGTACTGTCATATCACCCAGGGCATCTCCTTTCTGCATCATATGTATCCCAAACCTCGCTACCTCATCTCTCAGCCTCATCAAAGATAGAGCTGTACACAGAGAATGTACACTCTTCCTACTCAAAGCATCAGCAACTACATTGGCCTTCCCTTCATGGTAGATGATTTCCATGTCATAATCGCCAATCAACTCCATCCAGCTCCTCTGTCTCATGTTCAACTCCTTTTGAGTGAAGATGTACTTGAGACTCTTGTGATCAGAAAATACCTTAAAGATTGCTCCATAAAGGTAATGTCTCCAAATCTTGAGAGCAAACACAACCGCACCCAACTCAAGATCATGAGTAGGGTAGTTCTCCTCATAAGGCATCAATTGCCTAGAAGCATAGGCAATCACTTTACCATTCTGCATCAACACACATCCCAACCCATTCTTTGAGGCATTTGTATAAACTTCAAAGTTCTCGCTCCCTTCAGGCAATGCTAAGACAGGAGCTGTGGTCAAACGCTCCTTTAATGTTTGGAACGCCGTCTCACAACTCTCATCCCAACGAAACCTGTTCTCTTTCCTCATCAACGCTGTCATAGGTCTAGCTGTCTTGGAGAAATCTTTCACGAACCGTCTGTAGTACCCAGCTAAACCCAGAAAACTCCTGATCTCAGCAACATTCTTTGGTGCTTCCCACTTTGTCACTGCCTTAATCTTCGCCGGATCCACAACCACTCCCTCCTTAGAGATCACATGCCCCAGAAAAGCAACTTTCTCTAACCAGAACTCACACTTGGTCAGCTTAGCATATAACTCATGCTCCCTTAAAGTTTGCAACACGATCCTCAGATGCTCCTCATGCTCCTCCTTAGTCTTAGAATAGACTAAGATGTCATCGATAAATACCACCACAAACTGGTCTAAGAACTGTTTGAAGATTCTGTTCATCAAATCCATAAACACTGCCGGTGCATTAGACAACCCAAACGGCATCACCACATACTCATAATGGCCATACCTCGACGTGAAAGCTGTCTTTGGCATGTCCACCTCTCTAATCTTCACCTGATGGTACCCCGACCTCAAATCAATCTTAGAAAAGACTGATGCACGACTCAACTGATCAAACAGGTCATCTATCCTTGGCAAAGGATACTTGTTCTTCACCGTCAGTCGGTTCAGCTCCCTGTAATCTATGCACAACCTCAGACTCCCATCTTTCTTCTTTACAAAAAGAACTGGTGCTCCCCGCGGCGATACACTAGGTCTAATGTATCCCTTCTCTATCAAATCATCCAACTGCTTCCTAAGCTCCTCCATCTCCTTAGGACCCATACGATACGGTGCCTTAGAGATTGGCCCCGTCCCTGGTTTCAACTCAACGGTGAAATCTATCTCCCTCTTCGGTGGCAACCCCGGAATCTCCTCTGGAAAAACATCTACAAACTCTCCCACCACTGGTATCTGATCAACTGTCGGACTCTCTATCCGGTCATCTCTCACATGGCACAAGATCAAAGGACATCCCTTCCTCAGATAAGACTTCAAGGTGACAGCTGCAATCAACTTAACTTTCGGTTTCACTAGAAACCCACGATAAGACACACTAACGCCCTTAGGACCTCTTAAAGACACTTTCTTTTGATGTCAGTCTATCTTAGCTTTATACTTTCCTAACCAATCCATCCCGACTATCATCTCAAAACCGTCAAAAGGAAACTCTAGCAAGTCTACAGGTAGATCAACTTCCCCAACTATCATAGATACATCTCTAAACAACCTCCCACATGATACAGACTCACCTGAAGGTATAAAAACTTGTTCACTAACAGACTCATATACCCTCAAACCCAACCGTTTTACATGACTTGAAGATACAAACGACTGAGAAGCCCCCGAATCAAACAAAACAAAGGTATGAATACCATTAACAAGGAAAGTACCGGTGATAACGTGTGCATCCTCCTCGTTGCTTTCTTCTCCATCATGAATAACTTTCCACCTTTGGTCTTGTCCACCTCCCCGGACAAGATCTTGTTGATGTGGTCGGCTTAGCACCCGACCCTTGATTGTTGTTGTTGTTCGTTGGTGGTTTCTGATAAGAATTACCCCTGTTGCGGTTGCCGCCACTCTGTAACTCGACTTCCCGGTTTGGCCACGACCCAGCCCGGTCTATTGCTCGCATAGCTCGCGCAGTCTCCGGAAATATCCGGTGCACTTGTGCACTCATGTCTCTTGTGGCCTATACCACCACAGCTATAGCAGGTCACTCCCCAACTACCACTAACACTTCCACGGCCACGCCCAAAGGAAGCCCAAAGATCGAACCACGACCCGAGAAGAAAACCCCTTAGGCGATTATGGTTGCCTTTCTTGTGATTAGACTGGCCACCACCCTCGCTCTCAGACTTCCTTTTCTCACCACCTGACCTCTCCTGAGCCATCTCCACCGACCTCTCAGCTCTCCCAGCCCTCTCATAAGCTTCCTTAACATCAGTAAGGATTCCCACGGGTAATTTATCCATAATCTTAGGGGTCAACCCCCTCTCAAACCTCAACGTCAGATTCTCCTCACTCAAACCCATATCCTCAGCATACCTAGACATCTCATTGAACTGCCTGTAGTACTCAGCCACAGACATCTCAGCGGTCATCTTAAAACTGTCAAACTCCTCTCTCAACTTACTCCTCACATGCTCCGGTACGAACTCCTTTCTCAGAGCCCTACGAAACTCCTCCCAAGGTATAGCAGGTAAACCTTGGTTTGTATATATCTCCTTGGCACTCACCTTCACTGTATCCCACCATTTGCCAGCTGCCTCCCTCAGATAGAACGCAACTTGTTCCACTCTCATCTCATTAGGACAGTGAACCAAATCTAGTATGTTCTCCATCTCTCTAAGCTAACTATCAAGAAGGTTAGGCTCCCCAACTCCCTTATACTCTTTCGGGTTAAACCTCGCTATATAGAGGCTGATTTTAGAATGATCAACCTCCTTGTCCTTATCCTTATCCTTATCTTTCCCCACAGTCTTTAAAGCCTCAGTGAGAGCATCCTGATGCTCCAACATCTTAACGATGTCATCTATGTTCATAAGCTCAGCTCTCGCATACAAAGCAGTCTTCTTGGGCGGCATCTTGAAACTATCATAGAAAAAGGGGTGGATATAAACATACGCGCCAAAACCTCAAAACAAGAAAACACGCTGCCCAGACCCCTACTCGATCGAGTTCCCAAACATACTCGATCGAGTAACGGGCTACTCGATCGAGTGCCCACCATACTCGATCGAGTGCCCCAACATCAGACCCCTAACAGACCTTCTGATCTTTAACATAACTCGATCGAGTGCCCGAGGTACTCGATCGAGTGCCCAAAAACACGATTCTGGACTCAAAATCGACAAAAACCCACCCGATCAAGTCAGTCCCACTCGATCAAGTCATGCTAACTCAGAAACGCTACCCGCATGCTATATCATATGCTAACATGCTAAAACTTTATAAAACCAACGTTGTATCATAGCTAAGCATGTAACGCTACGCATCTTTTCATACGATTCACGAAATCATTATATCATATTATTAAACGCCACATTGTAAACATCCAACATGTTTTCACTCCAACAACAAGTCTACATATATCATTAACCTTTCTTTCACATTCTCAACTTTCTACTTCAGACATCCAACAATTACACACACTTCATCACATTCTTACACAAGCTAACCAAACAACACATACGACCTTGACATACACCCCCCATGTGACCGGTTCAAAATTGTAGGGCAAGTTCGCGACTTTAGGACGTCTCCCAAGCCTTTGCATTACCTCCTACAACTTTTACCCCAGGTTCATTTTAATTGACTCCCTATATTCATTAGGTTCATTGGTTACAGGTTTCAGGATCGTCGCTCTGATACCATTTGTAACACCCCCATACTCCAAGTGCCTTACCAGGACCACTCAGGTATGAAGATATTACCATCTCGGTTACCCGAGGCAATGATAATCAAATAAATAATGAAGAAACAATGTTTAAATATAAATACTTAGTGAAGAGTTACAATTCTCAAAACCAAACCAAAAGTGTAATACATGTTCTCGATCAAGCATTTCTTGTTCTAAGCGAAATGTAAAGAAACTACTAAGCTACGCGGAAGACTCCTATCATCATGTTGTGGCAATCCCGGCTATCCCAGTACTCATCTCATACTGCTCAATATCTGCTCACCATCCCCGAATGGATCACCGCAGTTTACAAAACAACAACCGGGTCGTTACTAATCACACAACTCAATATATATGAACAATAAGATAAACAGACAGCTTAACTGCCACACGCACAACCACACTAAATCCAATCATCTCAATCACTGACTGTCCACTGGACCAGCCCTGCCAGTGGGGGACCGCAGCCGTACCCACCAAATCCCCGCTCCACATAGTGAGCAATAACCCTGTCCATTAATGTGCACATCCCTTCTGTGGCAGGTTCCACAGAAGGCGAAACTAGGGCGTGAAGCCACTCCCGCAAGTGACCCCACTCAGCCGAGGACACGCCTCGAGAACCATAGACAACAATCACAATCACAATCACAATCGTCACAACACAATTACTATATCAAACAATCAATCTCTACACATCAACAATCATCCCATTATGGGACTAATACTGAGTAGGAAAACCTACCTGGAAAGCACACAATCAGACGGTCTCTACTGCTGTATCAAAAAGCTTTCTCTATGAAACCTCCTCCTATCATACAACATACAAATGCTACCAAATCACATACTACTAAAAAACCCCGAAATTCCCATATTAGGGTTTAACCAAATCAAAGGAAAGACAACAAAAAGGGTACATAGATCTTACCCTCGACGCAAGGATCTCAACGGTATAACCGACGATGAGAACCGACCTTCCAAACTCCGGGAATTGCTAACAATGCGATTAGGATTAAGAACGTACTTGCTTTCTCTCTTAAACAGTAAATTAGGTTTTGTAAAAGTGTTTAGAATAATGACGACGAAGGTTATATATCTTAATCGCATAATTAACAAAACCCGAGAAAACTCCCCGTAAAACCGGCTACTCGATCGAGTACCCAAGGTACTCGATCGAGTACCCCCTTACTCGATCGAGTATCCCAGCTACTCGATCGAGTACCCAACAGGTCAGAAACTTTTCTAAAACGCAACTTACCCTTTCTCGACAGAGTAAGGCCTACTCGATAGAGTACCCAAAGACTCATAAATACAGAGTATTACAGAGTCATATTACTAATTAGGGTTTATAATACTACACACTCTAAAACCCTAAATCTAACCTAATGTAACGCTAGGGTTTTCACAAAAAACGAGGCCTATGAGCCGTGTGGACTCTCGTGTAAACCTAGTAATATAAGTTAATTATTGTTAAGATTTTATTCTCTAGAATTATCTTAACATATATTTTATATTTAGCATGATATGGTTATATATGATAAGATATTTTTATTATGGAAAAATCTTATCCTATCTTAAGATTTAAGGAAAAGATAATAGGAGAATAAATGATTAAATTATCATTTAGTTATTCTCTATCTTTTCTTAAGTTTTTAAGGATAGAAATAATATGATATGATTTGTTTACATATCATATACTTCGGCCATCTTAAGATTTAAGGAAAATATATTAAGTATATATTTGATTGGATTATCTTATAATTATCCTATATCTTTTCTAAGAGATTGCTTAAATAAAATAAGGAAAGTTGTTATGTTTTTTCCTTATTTTCATTCGGCATATCTAGTATTAAAGAAAGAATATTAGGTGAATATATGATATGATAATCTATTAACAACTTATATATTTTCCTAAGATCTTATGGATAAAAATAATAAGATACGATTCTATTTCCATATCATATTATTTTCGGCCACTAGGGTTTCGATGAAACCGTGTGCCTTGCTTCTTATTCTACTATAAATACTCTACACTTTGCAACATTTAAAAGTAAGACCTTTGAGCATAACTTTGATTTATTTTAAGAAAGCAAAAACCGTGTGTTTCAAACAAAAAAAACCATTTTGCAATTTTCGAAAAAGGTCGTGTGTTTATAAACTTGTGCATTCATTCTTTTGTTATCGTTATAAGATAATAGTGCTTAATTGATTTCTTACTCGTTCATTAACGTGAACTTTTAGAAGAATCATTAGTGCTTTCTTATTAGCGTAAGTTAGTCACTCGAGTATTTAACGGTACTCACTTGAGTTACAGCTAGGGTTAGTTGTACGAGTTGGGTTAGTAAATTTGTAATCCGTAGAAAGGTACTAAATTTATTAATCAAGAATAGTGGTTGTAGGTTTCGATTTGTGAAACTGAACCACTTCAAAAATCGTGTGTCTCTCTTCTCCTTTCGTTTATTTTCTCTCTTCTATTTCGTCAATTGGTTAATTAGTTAAAGTTTAATCAATAAACTTTAAATAATTGATTATACAATTGCAATCGAAAAAGTAGGTAAAAGTTTTTAATCCTCAATTCACACACCCCCCCCCCCCTTCTTGAGTATTTTAGATCGATAGACTCTTCAGAGAAAGAAGAACAAAAGAGAGAAAGGAGAGAAGGGGAGGCATGACAAGTCTCGCGTAAAGAAAAGAGGGAGCAACCCAGTTTAGAGTTTTCTTTTATAAGAGGTTTAACAAGTGGGCTTTGGGTCCATTAGCTCATAAGTTGGATTATCTGATTACAAGATGGGTTTAACCATACTAAAACACAAGGAGAATTTATATAGGATAAGTAATTACTAAATTAAAATAGTAAAATTGTGCACGGACATTTTAACCCAATTAAAAGTAGATTAAAATGAGAAATAATAAAATAGAGAACGAAGACGATAAATATAAATATTTCCAAAATACAACCATACACTTCGAAATAATTATTTTAATAAGGAACTTTTATAATAAAATATTATTATAAAATACGGAGTGTTACAGGTATCTTTCTTGTTCATAATACACCATCTTTCGTTCTGTTTGATTCAGGGGCAACCCATTCTTTTGTGCATAGGGGTCATGCCTTAGCTATGGGCTTGGGAGAACATGAACTTGTAAAAGATAGTGTGTTTATACCTTCTAGGGAGTCGGTATCTTGTTCTAAGTTGTACAGAGATGTGTCCATGTTGGTGGGGGAGGTAGACTTACCGGTCAACTTGTTGGAGTTTCCTATGGATGGGTTTGAGGTCATCGTCGGGATTGACTAGTTGGGCAAGTATGATGCGATGATAGATTGCAGACAAAATAAAGTATCTTTAATGGGGCCTAAGAGAGTCAGGGTATCAGATAGGGGGTTCATGGTGAGACCAAAGTGTAAGTTTATCACAGTGATGACTTTAAAGTCATGTTTAAGGAAGAAGTGTCTCTTGATTCTTTGCCAAGTGAGAGATATGCGTGTGGAGGAGCCGTCAGCGTCTGATATACATGTGGTTGGGGAGTTTAGTGATGTTTGTCCAGATGAGATATCGGGGTTACCACCTAAGAGTGATATCGACTTCAATGTTGAGCTTAAACTGGGGACGTGACCTATATCTAAAGCACCGTACGTATGGGGCCTAAAGAGTTGGAAGAGTTAAAGAAGCAGCTGAATGACGTGTTAGACAAAGGGTATATCCGGCCTTGTGTGTCACCATGGGGAGCACCAGTGTTGTTTGTGAAAAAGAAAGACAGGAGCACGAGGCTATGCATCGACTACAGGGAGCTGAATCATGTCACAGTGAAGAACAGGTATCCTTTGCCAAGCATTGATGATCTTTTCGACCAGCTGAGTGGCCCAGGAGTGTTTTCTAAGATCGATTTGAGGTTGGGTTATCATCAGTTGAGGATAGCAGATGAGGACATTTCTAAGACAGCTTTTCGGTCACGATATGGTCATTATGAGTATGTAGTGATGCCTTTTGGGTTGACGAATGCACCAGCAGTTTTCATGGATCTTATGAACCGGATTTTCAGCCCGTTCTTGGATAGATTTGTGGGCGTCTTCATTGATGACATTTTGGTCTACTCTATGACTAAGGAGGAGCACGAGGAGCATCTGAGGTTAGTTTTGCAGAGTTTGCGAGATAATCAGTTATATGCCAAGCTATCTAAGTGCGAGTTTTGGTTAGAGAAAGTGGCTTTTCTTGGTCATGTGATATCTAAAGAGGGTGTGTCGGTGGATCTTAGCAAGATTGAGGCAGTGACTAAGTGGGAATCACCAAAGAATGTTGCTGAGACTCGGAGTTTCTTGGGTTTATCTGGCTACTATAGGAGGTTCGTGAAAGCCTTTTTTAAGGTTGAAAGACCTATGACAGTGTCGATACAGAAAGAGACCAGATTTTGCTGGGATGCGAGTTGTGAGACGGCGTTCCAAACCTTAAAGGAGCATTAGACCACAGTTGTAACACCCCCTCATACCAAGGTACCTTACCAGGACTACCCCAGCATGAAAGGCTGTTACCATCTCGGTTGCCCGAGGTTAGTATATATCAAAACAACAATCCAAACACATTCATTAAGGTACGCAATTATAAAAGTTACATTGTTTTAAAAAATCCAATAAAGAATTATCCAACTGCTAACAACTATAAAACAAAAGCTAAGACTCGTGATGGTGACATCTAATCCTGCGTGGTGACTCTCTCATGACTGCCCCAAGCTCAATGAGCGTATTACCTGTCACAATATGCTCACCATCCCCGAATGGATCACCGCAGGTTTTATAAAACACAACACGGGGTCAGTTACTGCATAATCAAAGCAAGACAACAAGTGCATCAAGTGACCAGCTGATCATCCTCCATCCCCGGTCTCCCAATCTCACACAGTAACTGAATACACACCGAAATGTGTAGCCCTGCCAGATTACCCACCGCAACAGGTAATCCTCGCCGCCAGTGGGGCACCGCATCCAATACTCACCTAAATCCCGCTCATCAACGAGCGATAACCCTGTCCCTTAATGTGCACATCCTCTCCCGTGACGGGTTCCACGGATGGCGAACTAGGGCGTGAAGCCACTCCCGCAAGTGACTCCACCACAATCAACACAATACCACAACATCACAACCACCACCACAACACCAAAACACCGATGATCAGCAGATAACAGTAAACACAAAACAATCACATCTTAATTCAATCAACAGAAACTGAGTAGGGAAACCCAGATTGCAAATTTTTGCTCGCTTTACTTTGAAAAACATATAGAAACCAAGGCAAAATACTTGAACATTGACAAAGAGGATGAAATTGATGCAAGTTTACCCGAGTTTTTTCAAACTCATGATGATGAAGGTTGCTCAACAATTGGGGGAACAAGATATTTGGATGACAAAGAATATAATCGTGCTCACCTTTACGTTTTATCTAATTGTGAAATCTTAGAACCATATGAAATGCAGTTTGTGACTGATTTCATTAAAGAGCATCCTAATGTGAGGACGGATGATATTTGGAATAAACACGAGGAGCAATTTCCATCATGGTTTAAGAAGCATGTTATTGAGTTGAATATCGAAGATGATTTGATAAGGAGTTTATCCTCTGGTCCTTCACGAATGGTTAGAACTTGGAATCGATACCTAGTTAATGGATTCAATTTTTATACATTCAACAATGGTAAAAATAAGGCTAGATGCAATTATGGTGTCACTATTTCTTCTCTTGATGACAATGACTATTATGGTATAGTAGAGGAAATATTTGAGATGTGCTATAATGGGTGTGACCGTGCTTATAAGACTGTCTTATTCAAGGTTGAATGAAAGGACAATTCTATGGCCGGAACAAGAGTACATGAACGTTACAAACTCGTAGAAGTGAATCATACTAGAACATATTCTAAGTATGACCCATTTATACTCGCACATCAAGCTCATCAAGTGTATTTCTCTTCTTATCCATACACGAGGAATGATAGAAATCAAAAGCAATGGTGGTCAGTCTTTAAGACAAAGGCAAGATTAAAAATAGATACCTCTTTTTTCCAAGAAGAATTAGTATCAAGTAGCACAATTTTGTCTCGAATTAAAGAAATCAGTTACGAGAATGGGAATGAAGAGGGTGAAGAGTTGGAAGATGAGGAAGAGGAGGAAGAGAATGGAGAAGATGTAGAGTTGGAGGAGTGGGAGGAGGAAATAGATAATGATAATGATGATGATGATGATGATGATGAAGTTGATGATGACGAAAAGAGGAAAGTGATATTTCCCTGGTGTCGTGTTTTGTTTACTGATAAGGATGTGTCTAGATACATTTGGTTTTGTTGTCGGTTTGGGCTACTTTTTGGGCCGCTATAGACTAGTTCAAGTAGTTTTAGGTTTGGTCTTTTGACCACTAATCTACTTGGTGTATGGTGACGATTTTTCAGTAATATACTTACATTTTACCGAAAAAAAATGATGATGATGATGATGAGGAGGAGGAGAATGAAAATGAGGATGAGGATGAAACTGATGAAGAAGATGATGAGGATTAGTGTTAGTTATATTGGTAAATTTACTAACAACATTGTTTAATTTTATTTTATATTTTATTGCAATTATGTTTTTATTTTACTAACAACATCGTTTAATAATTTTTTTTTTTCAATTGTAGATGGCAGGAGGTCGTGCAAGACGAGATAGACAGCGAGGCGGGGGTAGTCAGCGTCGTAGTACGTCTTCTTTAGAGGAAGAGGAGACGAAGATTGAGCAACATTCGGTCGAGGAATCGACCAATGATGACTCGTCAGATCAGGACCTGAGATTCAGTGGACAAATGATGGGAAGATGATACTTGATCTGGCTGGTCTTTGGTAAGATATATGTTACTCATATGTTCATTTCATATACTCCATTAAAGTTCGACAAGATGGAAGCCTTCTTCAGTTCGTGCAACTCCGGTCCCCGTCCCTATTGGCAAGATCTTAATGATCCATCCGGAGGAAGTGGTTTTGGCGCGGGTGCTTTTTTTCCTTGTACTTGACTTATGTGTCCCTTTCCCAAAACTTAAGAACATGGTAGTGTTAGTTAGACTTGTGACGGATTTGGTTTGATGAGGGTTTGTTGGTAACTTGTTAACTTGGTTTATTCTCATTTTATATATGAGATTTGGTTATTGGTGTTCCATTTGTGTTGTGTTGTGAGTTTGGTTTGCTCAAGTTGGTGTTGTAGTAATAGAAATGCAGGTACGAGCAATGAAAAGGATTGGGTAGTATGAAAAACTGAATTTTCATGCAAAATTACAGTGGAAATGGCGACTGAAATGTATTTTTACGACTACTTTCAGTCGCCAAAACAGAGTACCCAAAAAAAAGCTCCTGATATGCCAGTGCCAAAGGCGACTACCTGGCGACTGAAAGTAGTCGCCAAATTGGCGACTGAAGCAAAGGTACTCGCCAAATTGGCGACTGAATAGTCAAAAAGGGCGACAGATTTCAGTCGCCATTTTGGTGACTACTTTGCCTTTCAGTCGCCAATTTGGCGACTACTGTCAGTCGCCAATTTGGCTATTTGGCGACTACTTTGTCAGTCGCCAATTTTAGCGACTGACTTCAGTCGCCCGATTTCCATTTGGCGACTAAGTGTTGCTACTGTGCTATGGCGACCACTTTCAGTCGTCATTAACGTTTTAGCGACTGATTTCAGTCGCCAATCGTAGTCGTCCGAAACAGGATTTCTTGTAGTGTTTTAATGTCTTTTATTTGGTATTACGATGTTAGGTTTATAAATTTAGAATGGTTATGGTATTTATAAGAGCAAAATGTTTAAATTTTGATATCTTTCTTATTTTTTTATTTTTTATTTTTCATCGTAGTGTTCTTTTGTATGATTAATGTACTCCGTAAGTCATTTAAAAGGTTTCAGTTCTTTCATTTACACTTTTATTTATATCAATCATTTACACGAGCCCTTGTAATCAAATTTGTCAAATTGATAAATTAAGTTCGACGTTGCGAGAGATTACGTGCATGGATTTTTATTATATCTTAAGATCAAAGTAGTCCAATTACGCTTATGTTGTCTATTATTTTATAGGGATATTTTAACAGTTAAACCTTCGCTCAATAAAATAGAACAAAAGTCCAAATCAGACTCGTGCATTGCACGGGTAACAAAATTAGTTTGTAGAATTAAACACAATCATCAAAATTTGGCTTTTCATTTTAAAAGTAAATTAAACAATGATTAAACATCAAAACAAATATTAAATAAAGTTAGGGATTTTTTTTTGTTAGAACAAATTTTACGTACAAAATAATCATTATTTTTTCAGCGTTTATAACTCGCACCATATTCTTTGAAAACAATGTTGATCGTTCAATCTACCTTGAATTATAATTTGCAAACAAAAATATAAAAATTTCAATTTTGAAATAAAAAAATTGTTTTTGTTTGAATTAATTACATAGCACAAATGTTTTTAATAAAAAAAATAATAAAAGTGAAATAAATGACCGGAATGGAGAGAGTATAATAAGAAAGACGAAAAAAAATCAAAGAGAACAACAACAATAATAACAATAATCGTGACAAAACACTAATAAACATAACAATATTAGTGTCAAAATACAAATATATGTATTGATTAATAGAATTTTCTTACGAGACCTTTTTGTCCCCAGTACCCAGTGCAATCGCAAAGACGTGTTTGCATTATACTACCAACGTCACAACATAACTAGTCCCGCAAATTTCACGGGTTATAAAAGTAGTAAGTATTAATATCAATTGGTTAGTGTAGGGTTAGTATATATTTGTGATTGTCACAATCTATAACATCTTCATTAAAAAAAATCATTACATTTATACGAAACTACACTAGTGTAATAATGTTATATCGCTCCATCACTTGACCTTACGATATTCACGTACGTCCTACCCAACTGACCAAACTATAAAAACACCATCCACCAACAAATTTAGTATTCACCTGAATTTCAATTTTTTTCACTTTCTCATCAAATATCTCCTTCCCTCTCTCTCTTACATACCAGAATTCCCGCCATTACTACTACTCGAAAAATGTATGCACTCAATCATCTATCTACCGCATAATAATCACCGATTATAGACAATTAACTCAACAATTTTTTTTTGTGTGATTTGTAATTTCGAAGTAATCGACGCATTTTTTACGATGACTCTACTAAGAATTTAGTAGTTTACTTCACATTTCGTCATATTCATATGAATAACTTAGGTCTGATTTTTCCGGAATAGTTAATCACCGCGTTTTTTAAACGAATTTCGAAGTAATCGAGTTGTTTTATACGATTACTTCACTTTTGTTGTCTTCATATGAATATAGATGAGCTTGAAAAGGAACCGGAGTTGTTTGATACTATCAATAAGCGTATTTTTTTACTCTCATTGCAAATTTTAGTGTAGAATTTTGTATGATAATGTTTATTTTACTAATTCATCTGTAATTTGAGAAATTCTATGTTGAATGAGTGTTAGTCTCTTAATTGATCTTTATTTATTCTCTGAATTTTAGTTTGATAAATCATCTAGTGCGGTAATTTTTTTGTAGCGTAAAGTGCATGAAATTTTCGTCGCGTAACTCCGATTATGTGAAATTCTAGTGCTGAAATTCATTATTCAGTGTTTCCCGTAAATGACAAAATCGATTGATTGTGTTATCATACTTTTTTCGTTAGTTTCATTTAAGTGCATATGATATAACATCTACGATATCGAGTCATTTCACATAATAGCGTCGGAGATATGAAAACTAGTTATTCATCTGTTTGTTTGTGTATAAGTATAA
This sequence comes from Silene latifolia, assembly GCF_048544455.1. Classification (NCBI taxonomy): domain Eukaryota; kingdom Viridiplantae; phylum Streptophyta; class Magnoliopsida; order Caryophyllales; family Caryophyllaceae; genus Silene; species Silene latifolia. Next base: position 159,238,303 of record NC_133536.1, on the reverse strand, counting down.
CTTACAAGTTACATGATCGAACTCATTTGTTTTTGTGCTATAGTCTAGTAATCTTCGAGGTTTTTATTTTAGGATGACGAATGATTTGAGGTTTGGATTACTCTTTATCGTATTGCTTGAAATCTAAAATTAAAATTCTAGCTCTCCATAATTCTAGATTCTGCTCTTTCAGTACTAGTTCAACATTTATTAAGCCGTTTTGCGTCGTGCTCGTGTCTCATGTTCACCTATTTATCTTTGAAACTTGGAATTTCAGAAGTTTATACATCGTAATACTCTCTGGTCACTAAAACACAGTAGAAGCTGTAATAGTCTTGATTGAATTGTAGTTAATATAAACAATTTATCTACATATCCTATAGTTGTGTCATCTAATTTAAACTCAGCATCTGTTAATTGATGCAAGTGATCTCTCAAGGAATAAATGCGGGAGATATCAGGAAGCTTGAAGATGCTGGCATTGACACCTACAACAGCCTGTTGATGCACACTAGGAAGGTTTACTTAGCGTTGTGATTTAGTCATCTAACTAGCATTATCCTTGTGATTTTTTTCGGTCTTTCTTTCGTATGTTCCACGTTTCTAACAATATACAATCACATGTTTAGAATCTAACTGAGATTCAAGAAAATCTGAGGCTAAGGTAGATATAATCACCCAAGTTATTAAGAAAATAGTGGTTAGTAGACACTGTTCTATCTACTGTCAGTGAATGTCATAGTTTGGAACTAATTATGCTTATACTGATCTATTGCATGAGATTATTTCATTTCAGTTTGACGGTTGTTCACATATTTCCATAAGAAAATCTTGGATTTTGTTATGCATTATAATATTGTATCATCTTCGTTTCAGGCTCTCCATCTACAAAACATTCACTATCATATTAGTTCAATACGTGAGCTATCAATGGTCAGGTCTCTTGATTTTGAAACCAAAGTAGCTGACATTCACCCTAGTTTGGTTGATTCTGGGCATGGCCAATCGGAGAGCATCAGCAGTGATACTTTAGCAAAGCTGTTCGGTGTTGTTAAGTCATTAAAGCAAGAAAAGGAGCATAGTTTGCAAAAGGTAATGTAGCTGTTATCGCGCTTTTAGTTTTTTATATCCTTAATAATCTTTTTCCATGATAGAAAATTGTCAAGAATATAATATGGTTCAATATATTGATAAATTGACCACTGATTAGGCCAGGATCCTCTTGGATTATATACATGATCAGTCCAATACAGACATGTTATTTTTGCTTATAATTCAGGGCCTTTACATGAAGTGTTGCACTGCATCTTCATTTATATTTCATTTTTTCTGGATTCGGGATGAAAATAGCTTTAGTGCTTCAGGAGAGTAGAAAAGAAAAAGGACCCTAGTCAGCGAAATAATATGTAAGAAGTTATTGTTGTGCATTAGGGGGTAAATTATCTGACATTTAATTTTTTGTCATTTTTTTTTGATGAAATCTGTTGTGATGATGTTTCTGCTAGTTAGATGATTGATGGTCATTTCGCCATTCATCATTCATTTCTTTTAGTGCTATGGTAAAAATTAATATTTATTTTACGATATTTAATGGCTTGTGGCTTGAGTTACTCATTCTTGTATAGTTGAAATCTGAAATTAGAATCCTAACTCTATATTACAAAATCATCCTACTTGTATATGTGATTAGGAAGCTTCACACTGTTTGACTTAGATTCAAGAAAGCTCTCATGTACGAAATTTGTAGCTTCTGCATGTAGTAATTCAGCATTTATTGAATCGTTTCCTATACTCGTGTCATCTATTCAAATTCGCCAGATGTCAAGAAGCTTCAAGATGCTGGCATCACTACTACAAATGAGCACTTGGGCCACGGCTAAATTCGTGGCGCAAGTGCTAAGTTTCCATGGCTAAATCAATTTGCCACGGGAATACCTTCCGTGACGCAAGTGGCCGTAGCAAAGAGATTGTCACGGGAAAAAGAAGAACGTGACTATTATTGAATTTTTGGCCACGAATTCTCTCGTGGCTAATAACTTCCGTGGCCAAAAACGTTTCTCGTGGCCAAAAAATAATTCCTGTGGCAAACAATACATATGAAAATTAAATATATAAAACGTAAAATAATTTATTTATTATTCACAACGGATATTTTATCATATATGGAACCATGACAATCTTGGTACTTGTTTCGCTAGTTAACTTGATTCATTTGAACGTTATTTGGTTTCAGCAGTCATGCATTAGTGCGAATCGGAGTGGCTTTCTAGGAGATTACTCATCCCAACACTACTCTCATCTGAGCACGCTTAACTGTAAAGTTCTTTTGATGTGCTACCGAAATTGAATGTTAACTTTGTTTATATAATTAGCACTTTGAATCTTTTTAAGTTTTTTTTTTTTCTTTCAAATCTTACCGTTGGTACTACGTAATTACAAAAATGTTACAAGATTTAAAAATTTTTACGTGAAAAACATTATTTTGGCAAAAACAATTAAATTTTCGATGTTAACGTCATTTTTTAATGACGAAGTTAGCAAAACCATTTTCTCTAAAAAGTAAACTTAATTGTGTTTTCCTAACATTTTTTTTATTTCCTTAGTTTATCGACATTCTTATTTTCATTTCTCCCATACTCATTTTTTCGTATATATTTTTACGCAAATTCTATTGTATGACTGTCGTACCTGCGATATAAAAAATGTGACCATTTTGTTTGGTAACATAATGACCGCTTTTTATAACTAAAGCTCTTTTTTCTCCAAAGTGGTCACTATTAACAAAATTTTAGTCACTTTTTTACCCAAAAAACACGAAAAATATTGTCGTACAAAACAATCGCTTATTTTCCTATACTGATTTCTTTTTGTTATGATTTATCGTTTCTTTTCTCAAATTTTTCACATTATTTGCACATATGACTTTAAATTATTATAATTTCTATATTTTCCCCGTGATGCGCACATTTTCAATGAAAAAAATTCTCCATATTGAATTTTTACATTGATAATTTTTCCAATATGTTTTTTTCTTAATTGATTTGTGGGAGATCATTTTTTTTATTTTCATTTTTTATCGCACTTATTTTATTTAATCAATTTTGTAATCTAATTGTCGTTTCTTTTCCACTTCTAAATAATTTTCCCAATTTTTCTCAGCAAGTTAAATTTTACGTAAATTTCCATGGTACCCTCAAATTTTGAAAGACTACATATTGTACCCCTTATTTTAAGTGTTTTCATATGGTACCCATGTGTTTACCTTTTTCAGTCCCAGAATACGCATTGGCAAACTTCCGTTATAACGCCACTACTCATATGCCTCGTGACGTCTTTTTTTTGTTATCTAATACACTAGCAATTCATCATCTGTAACACCCCCTCATACCAAGGTACCTTACCAGGACTACCCCAGCATGAAAGGCTAAGACCATCTCGGTTGCCCGAGGTTAGTAAATATCAATAGCAATAGTCCCAAACACATTTATTAAAGTACGAGAATTATAAAAGTTACATTGTCTCAAAATCCAACAAAAGAAATATCCAAATGCTAGCAACTACAAACAACAACAAAGACTCATAACGGTGATAACTAATCTGGCGTGGTGACTCTCCCATGACCGCCCCAAGCTCACCAAATGCATCACCTATCACAATCTGCTCACCATCCCCGAATGGATCACCACAGATTTTACAAAACAACAACGGAGTCAGTTCTGCATAATTAAAATAAGATAAGTGCATAAAGTAACCAGCTGATCATCTTCCGTCCCCGGTCTCCCGATCTCACACAGTAATCGACTATACACCGAGGTGTGTAGCCCTGCCAGACTACCCATCGCAACAGGTAGCCCACACCGCCAGTGGGGGACCGCAGCCAATCCCTACCAAAATCCCGCTCATCAACGAGCGATAACCCTGTCCTTTAATGTGCACATCCCCTCCCGTGGCGGGTTCCACGGAGGGCGAACTAGGGCGTGAAGCCACTCCCGCAAGTGACTCCACCATAAACATCAAAATACCATGATACGTGCATTTTATATAGTCCTTTTAGGCCTTTTTATGGACGTATTTCTATGCTATTATCGTAGTTTTATGCTACGAAATGCCCCGAATATGCTACTTTGGTTTGTTTTCTTCTATTTGCAGGAATGGACCAGAAAGTAGTGAAATCAAGCCTTTTACCGTCCGTTTTGCATGCATTTGAAGGAAGAGTGAATTTGGAGCGAAAATGTAGCTGTCTCGGGATGCGTAAAGCCGTTTCGGGAGCTAAAAAGACAAGTCAAAGCTGAAACTAACGAAATTGTGAGATGCTGAAGTCAGATATCACTCGATCGAGTGCTTTACATGTCGATCGAGTGTTTTTAGATAGAATAAGAAGTCGATCGAGTACTTTCTATGGTCGATCGAATAATTTCATTTTAGGGTTTACTCGATCGAGTTGTAATTTTACTCGATCGATTGGTTTGAGCTTAATTCTGCTCGATCGAGCAGTTCTAAAGGGCTCGATCGAGTGATTCCTTATTGGGCTCAGGCTTTTTAGCTATTAATTCGTTATTAGGTTAAATAAAATCCTATTTTCTTATAAATAGGAAGGAGACACGTCATTTGTAACTCACTTCTCTCTCTTATCTCACACACTACTGGATACTTTATTTTACTCTTTTCTCTGTAAACATTCTTTCCTCTCTTTTCCCGGATCTACTGTAACTCTCTCTCTCTCTCTCTTCCCCATCATCATATACACCTGACTTTTCTTCTATTTTACTGTTGGATACCATTATTTCCTCTCTCTTTTCGGATCTTTTCTCTGTAATTCTCTTTTTCCCGTCTCTCTCTTTAGTTAATGTTTATTATTTGTCTTCCATTTTGTTCTTGCTCTTTTATTTATGTCTAGCTAATTCTCCCTGCTAGGACTAGGGGATTCGATGGACCGATGTTAATTGTTAATTAGTTTACGGATTTTTCGTTGTTGTTAAGTCTATGTTGTTAATCACTACCTTAAACTCTATCTTGCTAATTGAATCGATGCCTTTAGCCTTTTTAATTTTGATAAGCCTTGACCTAGACCGGAAGGTTGGAAGGGGTGAGACCTGCAGTGAACAATAGAATGCTTTAGTGAGGGCGGAAGCTAAGCTAATAGTATTTTAGGGCGAATTGAGACCGGAAGGAGATATTCATTGCCCCTTAGACCGATACATCGTCTAATCTGTGACCTTAACTTCGATTGACTGACGTTCATTGATGAACCGATATCCTAGTTTCCTTTCCCTCTTCTTAATTTCTCTTATCTCTATTTCTCTTGCCTTAATCTCGTTAGTTTAGTCAAAACAATCAAAACCCCGATTGTGACCTTAGACAGACCGAGTAGACAAGTGGATAGTGACCGACTCCCTGTGAAGATTGACTCTACTTACTGCTAGCTTCTGTTAGTGTAACTAGATATTTTATTTTTGGTACCTGACGACGGTATCAAATTTTGGCGTTGTTGTCGGGGAGGCAACTACTTTATTTACTTGTTTTATTTTGTCTGTTTTTAGCCTCAAGGGTTTATCCCTTGAGGCCGTTCTAATCTTTTTCTTTAGTGCTGTTTTGATAGGCCCTACAGGTCCTACCTAGACAGTTCTAGGTAAAAGATCCTCAAAGGGAAGGCTTGAGTACCTTTGACCCGTCACCTATGCTCCATTATATGGCGCAGCAGGTGATTTACTGCGGGAGATGTGGTGCTGCTGGGCACAATGCAGCCATTTGCATGGCAGAGAACGACGAGGTCCACGCATTCAAGCAGCGTAGACGAGCTAGTCAACCTTCTGTAGTTGTGCCGCTACATCTACCCTATCGACGAGGCTACCAACAGCCTCCATTTGTCTGGCCACTGCAACAACAAGCTTCTCCTCCTGATAATCGGAAAGAAGAGATTGCCGAATTGAAGTCTTTAGTGAAGGTGCTTGCACTCCAAGTGCAAGAACATGATAGACACACATGTGCGCAAATTGATGAGCCCGAGTCTGAGATAGCTCAATTAGCTGCTAAGTCGAATATTGGGCAACCAGAGGAAGTCTGCGTTACCTACGCAGAGAGTGGTCTTTCCCACGAAGGACCCGTGTTGCCTAGTGCTGCTGATGACTGGGATGACTCGGATTACGAAGATCTATCAGATAATGATGCCTCACGTGAAGAATTCTGCACTGATCAGCAAGAATCACTCGATCGAATGGATTATATTGGTCGATCGAGTGAAATACCTGAAGAAACTATCGATCGAGCACAATACATCACTCGATCGAACAGATGCTTAGAGGAAGTACTCGATCGAGCTGTTTCATATACTCGATCGAGTGAAAATCATGAGGAAAGCTCTCGATCGAGTACTAAATCCACTCAATCGACTGATTTGGCCAGAGAGAGCAATGCAACGTCACTTGGATTCATTCTAGATGACGATTTTGATGATGATAATGGTTATGGTAAATCTCCCCTTTTCAAAGCCGAGTTGGATGCGCTTGAGGCTGCGATTTACGAGACGGATTCCATAGAGGAGGGTGACGAGAAGGTAGTTGAGTTAGTGATTGCTCCTAGCACGGAAGAGGTAATATCTTACTTTGTCAATAATTCTATCATTGAGAGCAACCAAACTGAGGTAGTTAACGATAATTATATTATTGTTTGTTTAAGTAGTACATTGCCTCATCTGACTCATGCTTCGTATTTCAATGCTATACCCCCTCCCAGTCGGTCAAATAATTTAACAGTTTTTCACCATCCTTGTCGTCAGAAATTTGTTAAACTAAAACGATGCCCTTGATTATTATTAATTGCTTCCGAGCTCCTTTATTTTGTGGACAAATTTAGGAGCTGTCATATGAAATTTGTTAGGCCTAAACGTTTATACATTTTATTTTCCTATGTCATTGTTCTACCTTGGTGCTATTTACAGTTTTGTGTAGCACATGCGCAGCTGTTTGATCGGTTGCTGCGCGCTTTGAGCTGTTTTGACCAGGCTAAATTATAGAGTGTGGACAAGGCCCTCGGGAACTGCGTCCGCGGGATCCACACCAGGCATAATCGACTCGAGGTTCTTTCGAATCGAATTAAGACAAATTAGAGTCGCCACCAAGTTTTTTGGGAACTTGGAACCGTTCAAGTCAACTTTACACCTTTCATCGAAAAGCATAAAGCCCATCGACTACGAGTGATTAAAGATAAAGACTTGTACCCTATATCACTCGATTTGAATGACTCTCGTAATCCAATGGTATTTAGACGGATCCACAAACCATAGATCTTGAGTAAGGGGTGAGGGTACGTGTTGGGAAGCCCATAAGGACACCCAACCCCGCCCGTCGATAACGGCCTCTACTAAGTCAAGTGTCGGAGTTCAAACAAGGTCATAGCTACTACGATGTATGAAATGCAAACGTTGTTTTAACCCTATCATGTGACAACAATTTCTATGTCGTTTTAGATGCAACTAAACTAACTTTGTCAAAGTTGTAATTTAGCATGTGGGTTGATTGATCTAGCAACATTCAAAGCAAACAAGGCTTAGGGGGAATGGGGGAGCCGTTGGGATCTACCTATTACAAACCAGGCATTTCATGCCGACACAACATGATAAATTAAAGATACAACTCGATCTAAATACAATTGCTACATACAAAACAATACGCGACAATACACACGGCCGTTTGGCCTAGAAAACCGTGCACATGAGGGGTGGCCCACGGCTCACATGACCCACGGCCTTGGGTCACTCCTCGTAATGCGTGCTCGCGCTTAATCTCGTCGAATTAGACATAGGGCTACGCACCAAAGCATGCATTAGCATAAACCGGGCCATGTTGCTTTAGACAACACGCGGTTTACTACGCTCCTACAAGCATTGGGGAACAACCGTCTAACCAAACAAGACCAAGGTTTTTGAAGAGGATTTGACTCAAAAGAAGTAAAACAAACTCGAAAATTACAACCCGATAAACAAACGATAAATTACAAGCTAACAAACGACAAAGAACAAAAGGTAAGAAACAAGCGAGACAAAGAAAGACGTGGCCAACCCCACGGCCTAAAGCCACGGCCCAAACCAACGGCCAAGATAAGGTCAACCTAGTTCCTAAGTTAAATTCATTGGTTAGATTGAATGTTTGCGAAAAGGGATAGGAAACAAGTTAAAAAACGAGTTAGAAACAAAGTTGATTGATTGTCGCGCAAAGTGTGTTATTCTACACGGCCTAATGGGTCCAATTAGGTCAGATATCATAAGATTAATGCTTACTCGTCGAGTGTTAATAGGGAGGTGCTAATCACGCACTCCTATGCTAGCGAGAAATCAAGTGATAAGAAAGATGCGTTCAGTTATTTACAGAAGTGTTAGTTGATTTTTAAAGCTACGTCGATGTATCCTAATGTGTCTAATTAGGTTATTAAATTAATTTAATGTCATCTAAATACGTCATAGGTTAAAAATCAGAGGTTAAACTAACATACAACGGGTCCTAGGGTATGTCGAATTGGCCGAAATAACAAAGGGGTCAAAAGCGAAGAACGAAGTTAGAAATTCGTTTATTTATGCCCTACCTTGAACACGAGGATATGTAAATGAGACGGGGGTGTACGACCGACTGAAGTAGCGGTTTATTTTCCCATCTCAAGTCAACGCGGGTGTTCATGGTGGTACTTTAACTCATACTCGGACTAGACTAGTTTCGTAGTTAATTTAGACGATAAATAAAGAACAATAAACAAACAAAACAAACTATAAGAAAAACAAACATAAAAACGAAATAAAAAGAAGAGAAAGAAGAGGATTTGATGCACCCTCAACCTACATGTATCGTTGACACCGTCTTGGGTCGTAATCGATGGTAGATTTTATCTCGAGAGGCCGTCGTCGACGAAGAAACAAAGCAAACACGCGTTTTTATCGAATCTGGACAGCAACTTTCAAACAGCGATTTCTCCCTCGTTTCACGATGAAAATTCGATTTAAAAGATGTTTTGAAAACTAGAAAGAGAGGAGAACAGAGATCTTAAAGCAAACCCTGCTCGTTTTGAGTTATTGGGCACGAAAAACGAGCACAAACAGAACTGGACAGACAAGAACAAACCGCGAAAACAGAGTGTATAACACTCTGTTTTTCGAGGGATTTCGTGTACTCTCAAGGGCAATTTGGCTCGTAAATCTTTGTCTAATGTGTAGATGGATGTTATGTGGTTAATTAGGAACAAGAAAATCGAGTTTTGATGGAGGTTTGAGGGAGGAACGAATTATTTTTCGAGGAGGACACACAAACAGTTTCAGTTTGTATGTCGGTTTTGTGGAGGGTTTTTGAGAGGCAATTAGGGTTCGTTTCTGAGGTTTAAAGCTTGTGAGTGAAGGTAGGATGTATGGAGAACTTAGAGGAATGAATGTATGGTGAAGGGGTGGTATTTATAAGGAGTTAAAGTAGGTTAAAAGAGAGGGAGGGGCAATCGGGCTTCATCCCGTATGGCTGCTGTCCAGCCGTTTTTGTGAGGGTTTGAGGGGGGTTTTCTTGGTGATTAAGCTAGGATAATATGGGTAGGATCCTAGGGTATGGGTTAGGGTTAATGGGTACGGGTTTTGGTGGTGTTTGGAGCGGGTTTTGGGCTTGGGAATTGAGCTGCCAAAACAGGGGCTGCTCGGTTTAATGCGGGATGATTGGGGGGTGTTTGGGGATGGAATTTGGGCCGTGGATAGGGGGTTCGAACAAGGTGGATGGGTAGAGGCTTGGGTTGGTTGATGTACTCGAGATTCGTGCCAAGTCGTAAAGAAAACGGGCTCAAAAACCGAGCTAAAATCGAGCTCAAAAACATGTTTAAAAACGAGTTTTCTTCGCTTTTAAAATCGATTTTTCAAATCAAATAACCCATTAAAATAAATGACTTTTCAAATCAAATATATTCATAAAATGATTTTTCAATTCAAATATTTATTTTATTTTCAATAAAATAAACTTGGGAAAATAAATTCAAAATAAAATAAATTAAATTGAAATCACTTTAAAAAAGCTTTAATTTAAATATCATTTAAATTAATAAAATGAACTCACTAAAAAAATATTAATTTAAATATCATTTAAATTAATAAAATACTTCATCGACGACGCCCATTCTACCTCGTAAAACGAGCTCCAAATAATGACAATGACAACTAAAGAATACATGTGTCCTATCATCATCGGGTGTTTGTCGGGTTCTCTATAAATTCCAATATCGACGGATACGGGTATCTACAGAGCCCCCACTTTGACTGAGGCTTGGACAAGGCGAAAGTCAAAGTATACCCCAAGTCCCTTTCGACCTGAGGATTCTTCGGGTCGTTTATAGTCCATTAGACTTGCGTGTATAAGCTACTTGACCATAAGAAGAGATCATACCTGAAACTTCGTTGGGGATTGACTCTTGCTTCTGTTGCGTCAAATTGTCATCATTGGTCGTCGACCCATAAATTGCATAAATGGTGGGTTGAGCCTTATCCTTAGGCGCCTACGTATCCGTTTCTGACGGAATCAAACCCGCGTCGTAGTTCTAAGAATCGCCGACACATGCCCAAAGTTTATCATCTATTTGGCATTTGTCCAAAATTCATCATCTGCTGACATTTGCCCAAAATTTATCATCTGCTGGCACTTGTCCGAATGGGACAGGATTTTCCAAGGAGGTTGTCGCCGCTTTCATCATTTGCTTTCAGCTGCGGAATTCTTCCATTTCATACTCTTGTATTGAATTGAATTCTGAGTGGATATCCTCCGTTTCAACTTGATGATGGTCTCTGAAGCCAACGGCTTCAGAGCCCCCAGTTTGCAATGGCTCTAAAGTCGAAGACTTTAGAGCCCCCAGTTGAAGCATATCCTGCTATATTTGAAACATAGAAAATGTACTAGCAATAATCATCACATAAGCACATTTGGATCATCGATCCTAAAATTAGATCATTTGAAAGATTGGGTCATCGACCCGAAAATTGAATTTGAAAATTTTGAATAATTGGGCCATCGACCCGACGTTTGAATTTGACATCACTTGGAATGTTGGGCCATCGACCCGAAATTTGAGTTTGAAAGACTGGGTCATCGACCCGAAATTTGAACATGTTGAAAATTTTGAATAATTGGGCTATCGACCCAAATTTTGAATTTGAAATGAATCACTTGGATGTTGGGTCGTCGACCCAAAATTTGATTTTGAACTTTGAGATTTGAACCTTGACTTGAAATGTACCACTACTTGGATCATCTATCCCATAATTCGCAAAAAGTTTTTGAATTTTTTTTGAAATTTCGGAATTCTGAAATCTTTGGCATTTTGAAATCGAACCTTGACGGGTGAGCAAGAAATACGACTCAGACACTCTGTATGACCCGTAAAACACGTGGGCGTAGCCCGCTACCGTAAAAAAAAAAAAAAAAAAAAAACCGTAAGTATGCCCGGGTTTTAATTCAATTATTGACTTGTTGGGGGTAGAAATGTAAATTGGCCATTCTGACGCCAAAAGATGACAAACGGGAATCACAAGGTCGTCGGACTTGAGACAGAGATATCGTATGGCATGGGCATGGTCCCAAGGGCACATGGGAATCAAGATCACTTGGCATTGACAAGGAGGATTAAACTCACAGAGCAACAACGTTGGCTTCGCCTAGACACTAAACACAGACTGATTTTATGAGAACAGTTGGACATCACACATCACTCTTGTTGGGAACATTCTGCCACTCTTCTCCTCGCCTCCTTTCTTTTCAGCGAGTATTCATCATTTCTTGCCACCGCCTTCTTTCTTTTCAGCGGGCTTTTACTATTTTTTCTTCCACGCCTTCTTTCTTTTCAGCGGGTTTTTCATATTTTCTGTTCCCAACAAAAACCCACATCTATGTGACTCAGCATCTTTGCCTAAACCATTAGATAAAGCTCATTCTGAGACTCGATACTATTCATCCGAACCTATATCCTCATCCTAGCCTACATCGAGTGCTAAGACCGACTCAAACAAAGGTGGCTTCATTTGGACTTGGTTAAGACCCGTAAGAAACCGACAAGATGACAACTTGGTTGATGAGTGGATTGAATCCCTTATTCTGAAGGACTGCCTACGTATTCGCGTGGAGCGAAATCAAATCCGACGTAGTTCGATCCTGGTGCATAAACTTGGCATATTGATTGTGTGTACACACTCGAAGGTTTCACCTAAGGTATCATGTCGTATCCCATTCTAGCCTGTAAGGTATCTTTGTATCCCGTGTCTAGGGTTGGTAACAAAAGGTTGTGGTTCTTTGGGATGTGGAGCTTGGTAAACACAGGTTCGTAAGGTAAACGATCATTCTGAAGGTTCGTTTTGTGATGCTAAGGCCAAGGGCTATGGCTTATAACATGGTTGGAAATGGTGTCTCAGGCTTGATGAAACCCGAGTACAAATAGGTCGGGAAACGATGTGGGTTCAAATTTCCATGTCTGGATCCTAAAGGCTGGGTGTAACAACACAAGCGGAATAATTCTCAAAATTCCCGACTATCCCTTTTTAATTGTCTCAGGAAGGATTTAGGGGTAAAGAGGTTACTACTTAAGCTTTTGGGCTTCGCCCATTGAACCTCAACTATGGGTACTTGACTTGAATTCTGGCTTCCGTAACTTCGACATTCAACCAAAAAACATTCCGCAATAACTTCAACATCTTTTTTCGTTTTTCTTTTTCTTTCATCTTTTTCATTTTTTTTCTTTTGCTTTTTTTTTCGTCCTTTTTTTTTCATCTTTTCATTCTTTTTCATCTTTTTTCTCTCTTTGAAAATGATCTTCTATTCATTCTCTTAGTCACAAATGGATACACCTTGAAAACATGGCTTCGCCAACTAATTTGGGTAGGAACTAACAATTCCTTGTTAGAACGGGTTGATATCTTCTCTCTTCGAGAGAGGATGATTTTGTTGGGGAAAAAGGCTTGCCTTCCGTCATCGATATGGAAAACAAGGAGCTAATCCGGGTTTGTCCTAGAATCATCTAAAAGCTTGTCACAAACATTGGTTCAGATGGAGGTTTTCTACCACCAGACATGGAATAGGTAAAGGAATCAAACACGGGATCCTAGTGTACCTTACATTTTGAAACGAGACATATTTCTACCCCAGGGATGCCTTTGAGTGTGTTGTGCGTTTTATCATGTTTCGGAATGATTGAGGATTGGAAACAATACATATTTGGAAACGAAACTGGAACTTTTTATTGGAAAGACAAATGCTTAACAGACTCGAAGGAACGATTCCTAGGACACACCCTAGGTCATCGTGGAACAAACGACTCAACTTCAAGAAAAGAAAGTCCTCGACTAAGATAAGAAAACAGATCCCGACTCATAATTTTCAAATCTGGTCTTGAGCTTTCTCTTGTTCAGCTGTCAGCTTAGATGCTCGGTTCTTGTCCTTGATCCCTTTGATGGTCTGCCTCCATCCCGAGGTAGTCCTCTGAGGATCTACGCCAGTGATGAAGGTTGGTGAATCAAATTGTCTTTTATTAACTTCATTAACGAGAGGAGTACATTCTAGAGCGAGACTCCCGATTTGAATTTCATTCTTCGGGTTTGGCAATAATTCAAAGCAATCCACAAATATTTCCCCGATAAACACCTCTTTCAAGTGACATGGGCGGATAAGATGGGAATAATCGACATTGTCTTCGACAGAAACAAAGTTAGCGTGATCGGCAAATGGATTGGTGATGTTATTGGGTTTAACAGTTGGGATCGGGAGTGTTCCACTCTCAATCATGTCTTGAATTTCGTGTTTCAGTCGATAACACCTTTCAGTATCATGGCCTTTCCCTTGATGAAAGGCACGAGAGGCATTTGGTTTATACCATTTACCTTGTTGATCAGCAGGAGGGTCCGGAGTTGGACCAATAGGCTTCAGCTTTCCTTGGGCTATGAGCCTTTGGAGAGCGTATGTATAAGTGCATCCGATATCGGTGAATGCCCTCGGAGCTTGGCGCTGCGGCTTCTTCGATTGCCCTTCTAAGAGATTGATGGCTTCATCAATATGGGTCGTTGCTGGGGCCTTGGCCTTAGACGATGAGGCCCCTTGGTACCCTTTCGGCTTTTCAGCCTCTGCCCTTATGACATCATCTTCTAACTTTATCCCGATTCTTATCAATTCTTTGAAAGAGCCAAAATTCTGGTATTTCAGAGCATTGCGGTAAATAGGTCGTAGATTCTTTACGAACTTATCTACCATTTCAACTTCGCCAGGCTTCTTGGCTAACTTTACGCTTTCAGCGCGCCATCTTACGAGGAATTCAGTAAAGCCTTCTTTGTCTTTCTGTGTCATCACCTCCAATGTTCTTATGTTGGTTTGAATCTCGACATTATCAGCATAGTGCTTGCAGAACTCCACCGTAATATCTTCGAAAGTGGGGAAGTTCTTGAGGTCCAGATTATAGAACCACGCCTTTGGGTGTTCACCCAGAGATTGGGCGAAAATTTCAGAGAGCATATCAGCAGGTACTCCCTTAAGTGCTAAGTACCCTTTATAGGCCTTAACATGGTGGACTGGATCTTCAGTGCCCTTGAACTTTGGGATGTCAGTGAGTACCATGTTCGTGGGCAACTTATCCTGAACTGGGGCATAGGCCCTAGCATTCTCATAGTGAATGTTCTTCCCCTGGGAGAGCTTCAAACGGTCCTCGATGAACTTGAACCGTTTCTCCAAATCAGTCAGAGGTGGGGTAGATGAAGAGGAATCTTCAACCAGCTTAGACTCGATCACATCCATTCGGGTCATCATGAGATTCACGGCCTCCGTGAGCTTGTTGATAGCATCTTCCATTGCTTGACGTCGGGTTTTTGGCGGCCTTTCTACAAGAAAACCCCGTACTAAGTCAATATTTAAAGTAAGAGCCCCTGCACACTTAAGGACACGACCCCAACTTGACTCAAACAAAGACTCGACTTGAGATTGATTAACCGAAGGTTCGACTCACGGTTTGATTTAGACATTGGTTCATTTTAGACCCGACAAAACGACATGACTCAAACTGTCATAACTCGATTCTAAACTGGACTTGGTGTGACTAAACCCGTGATTGGGCTAACATAGCCCATGGGTTCGAGTGAAAACGTCCTAAAGGGCCTAGCTTGGACGTTTTTTGTGGACTATCCTAGACCAAAAGGTCGACCAACATGACTCAAAGCCCAAGAGGTGAGCTTGGGTGACCCAACAAGGTCGTGTTCTAGACTCTTGGAATGAAAAAAAAAAACGTCTAGCCTAACACGGCCAGGACCCGGACACGACTCGACGCATTTCATGCTTGGTTGAGGTTCGAGAAACATTTTGGATTGATTTTGAAAAAAAAGAAGGATTGATTTGAAAATGAGATTTGAAATGGGCAGCATGCCGGCTATAAAAGCTCTTTTTGGGCCGAAATTTCTAGTCCTATTTGGGCAGCGTTCCGCGTTTTTAAAACCATGCTATTTTGAAAGTAAGTTGTTCAAAAGTTTGGTTTTGAAAAGGACATGGGAATTTTCGAAAAACGAGACTCGGGAAAACACATTGCACATTGTCATTCTCATGTTATAAGGATGTATGCTCCTAGACACCTCTAAGTCTCGGCAAGTCTTCTACAAGAAGGTCTATGCCCTCCATCCTTTTGCGGTCTTATAGAGCAAGGTGTCTTAAGGTAAAGTACCTAGAAGATCGTCCCCACTCCCAAGAACCACGCGAGGCGAAGTGGAAGCGAGCAATGTGCAGCTTCCTGGCATAGTGGGACGTCGCCCCCCACGCATCACGAAGAAACGCTGGGACGGCCCGGGCAAGTCCTTAAGGGTTTATGCATGAATCGTAGCACTATGAGTAATGTTTTACTTTCCAACCCTTTCTTTTCAAGTTTCACCTCGGAGGAAAAGACCCTAGAAACACAGTGTAACTAGTCCTCTTTTCCCAAAGAGAGTCGCCAAATCGTGGACAAGGCCCTCGGGAAGGCTGCGTCCGCGGGATCCACACTGGCATAATCGACTCGAGGTTCTTTCGAATCGAATTAAGACAAATTAGAGTCGCCACCAAGTTTTTTGGGAACTTGGAACCGTTCAAGTCAACTTTACACCTTTCATCGAAAAGCATAAAGCCCATCGACTACGAGTGATTAAAGATAAAGACTTGTACCCTATATCACTCGATTTGAATGACTCTCGTAATCCAATGGTATTTAGACGGATCCACAAACCATAGATCTTGAGTAAGGGGTGAGGGTACGTGTTGGGAAGCCCATAAGGACACCCAACCCCGCCCGTCGATAACGGCCTCTACTAAGTCAAGTGTCGGAGTTCAAACAAGGTCATAGCTACTACGATGTATGAAATGCAAACGTTGTTTTAACCCTATCATGTGACAACAATTTCTATGTCGTTTTAGATGCAACTAAACTAACTTTGTCAAAGTTGTAATTTAGCATGTGGGTTGATTGATCTAGCAACATTCAAAGCAAACAAGGCTTAGGGGGAATGGGGGAGCCGTTGGGATCTACCTATTACAAACCAGGCATTTCATGCCGACACAACAGTAAATTAAAGATACAACTCGATCTAAATACAATTGCTACATACAAAACAATACGCGACAATACACACGGCCGTTTGGCCTAGAAAACCGTGCACATGAGGGGTGGCCCACGGCTCACATGACCCACGGCCTTGGGTCACTCCTCGTAATGCGTGCTCGCGCTTAATCTCGTCGAATTAGACATAGGGCTACGCACCAAAGCATGCATTAGCATAAACCGGGCCATGTTGCTTTAGACAACACGCGGTTTACTACGCTCCTACAAGCATTGGGGAACAACCGTCTAACCAAACAAGACCAAGGTTTTTGAAGAGGATTTGACTCAAAAGAAGTAAAACAAACTCGAAAATTACAACCCGATAAACAAACGATAAATTACAAGCTAACAAACGACAAAGAACAAAAGGTAAGAAACAAGCGAGACAAAGAAAGACGTGGCCAACCCCACGGCCTAAAGCCACGGCCCAAACCAACGGCCAAGATAAGGTCAACCTAGTTCCTAAGTTAAATTCATTGGTTAGATTGAATGTTTGCGAAAAGGGATAGGAAACAAGTTAAAAAACGAGTTAGAAACAAAGTTGATTGATTGTCGCGCAAAGTGTGTTATTCTACACGGCCTAATGGGTCCAATTAGGTCAGATATCATAAGATTAATGCTTACTCGTCGAGTGTTAATAGGGAGGTGCTAATCACGCACTCCTATGCTAGCGAGAAATCAAGTGATAAGAAAGATGCGTTCAGTTATTTACAGAAGTGTTAGTTGATTTTTAAAGCTACGTCGATGTATCCTAATGTGTCTAATTAGGTTATTAAATTAATTTAATGTCATCTAAATACGTCATAGGTTAAAAATCAGAGGTTAAACTAACATACAACGGGTCCTAGGGTATGTCGAATTGGCCGAAATAACAAAGGGGTCAAAAGCGAAGAACGAAGTTAGAAATTCGTTTATTTATGCCCTACCTTGAACACGAGGATATGTAAATGAGACGGGGGTGTACGACCGACTGAAGTAGCGGTTTATTTTCCCATCTCAAGTCAACGCGGGTGTTCATGGTGGTACTTTAACTCATACTCGGACTAGACTAGTTTCGTAGTTAATTTAGACGATAAATAAAGAACAATAAACAAACAAAACAAACTATAAGAAAAACAAACATAAAAACGAAATAAAAAGAAGAGAAAGAAGAGTATTTGATGCACCCTCAACCTACATGTATCGTTGACACCGTCTTGGGTCGTAATCGATGGTATATTTTATCTCGAGAGGCCGTCGTCGACGAAGAAACAAAGCAAACACGCGTTTTTATCGAATCTGGACAGCAACTTTCAAACAGCGATTTCTCCCTCGTTTCACGATGAAAATTCGATTTAAAAGATGTTTTGAAAACTAGAAAGAGAGGAGAACAGAGATCTTAAAGCAAACCCTGCTCGTTTTGAAATATTGGGCACGAAAAACGAGCACAAACAGAACTGGACAGACAAGAACAAACCGCGAAAACAGAGTGTATAACACTCTGTTTTTCGAGGGATTTCGTGTACTCTCAAGGGCAATTTGGCTCGTAAATCTTTATCTAATGTGTAGATGGATGTTATGTGGTTAATTAGGAACAAGAAAATCGAGTTTTGATGGAGGTTGGAGGGAGGAACGAATTGTTTTTCGAGGAGGACACACAAACAGTTTCAGTTTGTATGTCGGATTTGTGGAGGGTTTTTGAGAGGCAATTAGGGTTCGTTTCTGAGGTTTAAAGCTTGTGAGTGAAGGTAGGATGTATGGAGAACTTAGAGGAATGAATGTATGGTGAAGGGGTGGTATTTATAAGGAGTTAAAGTAGGTTAAAAGAGAGGGAGGGGCAATCGGGCTTCATCCCGTATGGCTGCTGTCCAGCCGTTTTTGTGAGGGTTTGAGGGGGGTTTTCTTGGTGATTAAGCTAGGATAATATGGGTAGGATACTAGGGTATGGGTTAGGGTTAATGGGTACGGGTTTTGGTGGTGTTTGGAGCGGGTTTTGGGCTTGGGAATTGAGCTGCCAAAACAGGGGCTGCTCGGTTTAATGCGGGCTGATTGGGGGGTGTTTGGGGATGGAATTTGGGCCGTGGATAGGGGGTTCGAACAAGGGTGGATGGGTAGAGGCTTGGGTTGGTTGATGTACTCGAGATTCGTGCCAAGTCGTAAAGAAAACGGGCTCAAAAACCGAGCTAAAATCGAGCTCAAAAACATGTTTAAAAACGAGTTTTCTTCGCTTTTAAAATCGATTTTTCAAATCAAATAACCCATTAAAATAAATGACTTTTCAAATCAAATATATTCATAAAATGATTTTTCAATTCAAATACTTATTTTATTTTCAATAAAATAAACTTGGGAAAATAAATTCAAAATAAAATAAATTAAATTGAAATCACTTTAAAAAAGCTTTAATTTAAATATCATTTAAATTAATAAAATACTTCATCGACGACGCCCATTCTACCTCGTAAAACGAGCTCCAAATAATGACAATGACAACTAAAGAATACATGTGTCCTATCATCACCGGGTGTTTGTCGGGTTCTCTATAAATTCCAATATCGACGGATACGGGTATCTACAGAGGCTCGAAGAAAAGAAGGTCGAGCTGGGACCTGTCTGAAACTAGCGCTACCCGGGAGGCAACCCAGAGATTTTTATCTTTAGTTGTTTTTTTTTTTCAAACATTGCATTTCATTTCAGTTTTGCGCTGTAATATTTGGTTTTCATACCATAGACTATATCAGTTATGCTTGTTTTGGTAGTTTTGCGGGCTGTTTTTGTCGCGTCTTTGCAGGAAATCCAATGGACCAGAAAGTAGTGAAATGAAGCCTTTTACCGTCCGTTTTGCATGCATTTGAAGGAAGAGTGAATTTGGAGCGAAAATGTAGCTGTCTCGGAATGCGTGAAGCCATTTCGGGAGCTAAAAAGACAAGTCAAAGCTGAAACTAACGAAATTGTGAGCTGCTGAAGTCAGATATCACTCGATCGATTGCTTTACATATCGATCGAGTGCTTTTGGATAGAATAAGAAGTTGATCGAGTACTTTCTATGGTCGATCGAATAATTTCATTTTAGGGTTTACTCGATCGAGTAGTAATTTTACTCGATCGATTGGTTTGAGCTTAATTCTGCTCGATCGAGCAGTTCTAAAGGGCTCGATCGAGTGATTCCTTATTGGGCTCGGGCTTTTTAGCTATTAATTCGTTATTAGGTTAAATAAAATCCAATTTTCTTATAAATAGGAAGGAGAGACGTCATTTGTAACACTCTTCTCTCTCTTATCTCACACACTACTGGATACTTTATTTTACTCTTTTCTTTGTAAACATTCTTTCCTCTCTTTTCCCGGATCTACTGTAACTCTCTCTCTCTCTCTCTCCCCCATCATCATATACACTGATGCGTGTCATTTATATGATGTTTTACATCTCTTTTTACACGCATTTCAGAGCTCAACTGTGCTATATATGCCCATATTCCTCTATTTTCCTCTACTTTCGTGCTTTTGTACTTTATTGCAGAAATGTGGAGAATTTAGCGGGAAATCAAGCCGAATCCATCCCCGAGTAAGCTGCATTGCAAATGACGTAAAGGAACTGCTTAAGGAACAAGCTTGGTGCGCAATTCAAGGCCCGAAAGACGAATCCACGAGTTTAAAGAAGTCAAGTAGCAGCTAATCCGGTCGATCGACTAGTATCATCAGTCGATCGACCACCTATCGGATCCCAGAAGCTACTGTTGCTGAGGAGCAGTCGATCGACCAGCATCCTTAGTCGATCGACCAGACTTCGATCCCAGACGAGATTTAGAAAGCCCGTGAAGTTTTAGGTTTTGGAATAAGTTGTTGCGTTGATATTCCTATATAACGTAACATACACATATCTAGCTATCATCAGAGATTTTACATAAAGTTTTTATTTTAAGTTTCTCATCATAATAATTTAGCTTATTTCGCAATTAGGGTTTGATATATCGACTTTTGCATCGGATCTTTCAGTTCTTAATCTTAATCTTCCTCTGAATTTTCGGTATTCATTCTGCCCTATTTCCGTTTATTGCTTTTATTAGTATAGAATTGATAGTTAGCGTTCCCCAAAGCCAATTATCGCTTCATTATTATTGTTATTTACATCAAACATGAATTCCATAATTGTCATTAGTCTTATTGTTGTTTTTACATTCACCATGAGTAGCTAAATGGCTTGTGCTAGGATGTAGGTGATTTATGGCTAGGCGGCATTAGATTAGACACGGATTTGAACCAGCGTGTCGGTCGATCGGCCCGACATAGTTGGTCGATCGCCCGACCTTGTAAGGTTACCTTCGTTTTAATTGTTTTTATCTTGTATCGACGAGTTGAATGCATGCGACCAGTTAGATGCCTCTTTTTGTGATTGACCCGTTAGGCCGAAAGGTAGGGTAGGTTATGTGACCGTCAATTAATTCGACTAAACTGTCTTTGAGATCGAAAGATAGGTATAGTTTAGACCATTAGTCGCTTTTCAGACGAGAGTCGTATTAGTGACATTAGGGACCTATAGCGAGATCGAGAGATGCTATCTGTTAGGAGTGGACCGAGAGGACCTCTTATTTCCCGCCTTACCTGTGCTTATTTCAGACCGACTTAGTTTGCTGCCGCCGAAGCTGTAATGACCCGACCATCCTAGTACCTTTCTCTTATCTGTTTAATCCACGTCTTTAGTTTATTTTCTTCTTATTGTTATTAGTTATAGACCAATTCAACCAACCCCCACAATAGTTACCTTAGACTGATCATAGAACAACTAGAATTTACAACTGCCTCCTTGTGGATCGACCCTGTTACCACTAGCCTAGGTTAGTCTTAATAGGAGTTTATAAATTTTATCTTTGGTACTCACAAATGACAATGTATCAAATTTTGGCGCCGTTGCCGGGGAGGCAATAGTCCTAATTTTAGTTGTCTTTATTTTAGTCTGTTTTTCGCCTCAAGGGAAGACTGAGTACCTTGAGGCAGTTCTCATCTCCTTCTTTAGTGTTGTTTAATTGCAGTACTTCAGGAGAGTCCACTCATGTTCCATTATTGGGAGCAGCAGGTGGAGATTTGTGGGAGATGTGGCGCTGAGGGGCATGATTCTGCTATATGCCGAGCAGATATGGACCAAGTCTATGCTTACTGGCATTATAAACAAGGTCATTATGTGCCGCCACATCCGTGCTATCAGCAAGGCTTCCAAGAGCCTTCATACTCCTTTGCACCGCCTCAGCAAGACCCTTTTCCTTCTGAAGAGAGTGCGGAATTGAAGTCTACGATGGAGATGCTTAAACTCCAAATGCAAGAAATGGCTGAACAGAGAGAAGCTTCTTTCAAAAGACTTGAGCTTCTCTTGGCTCAAGTAGCTGCCGAGCAAAATGATGATATGTATGACTCGGAGGATGATGATTTGGAGGATGATGAAGCGTCAATTGAAGACTTCAATGCTGTGCCACATGAAGAATTCGATCAAGCAGATTTGTGTGGTCGAACGAATGACATTGCAGAAGGAAGAGCGGTCGATCGATCGGAACCGATGGTCGATCGACCAGTTATGCTGGAGGAGGAAACTACTCGATCGAGTAGTGATGTTGTTCGATCAACCCCTGCAGCCTTGGGAATTGTTAAATCGTCACCAACGCCTATTCCGGATGACGATGAGAAGGTAAATAAAGACTATTCCTATCCGATTAGAGGTAATTCCACTCCTTTAGTCGATTATGTGTACCTTCTTATTCCTTCTGTTGAACCATGTGCCGCTGTAGAGTTGACGCCTCCGTCCCAGTTCGGGAACAAATTGGAGGAACATCGCTTTGTTTCTCTTTCTACAGGTCTTGGCAAGTTCAAAGACCCCGGAGGTGAGTTGGGTGTTCTTAGCTTGAAGTCGGCACTTTGCCGGATATATGATCCAGGAGGAGGTCTGATGAGGATATGCCGTCTAAGAAGAAGTTGTGCGCTAAGGTGAAAGATTGGGATCCGGATCTTTGCGATATATTGTTGTTCTTCCGTTGCCATGTTGGGGAGGCCGGGAGTAGATTTTGATTCTTTGAAGCCACGCATTCGATCGAAAAGCCGACGAAGTGGGATATTCCGTGGCCTTTCTTGATCAACTACTAGTTGATCGAATTCTTCATCAAAAACTTCATTTTATCGCTTTTGAACTATTTTTATTGCTTTTGTGTGGCGAGACTTCGCGTTTATTTATTTTGTTTAGGATTTTTTTTTTTTTACGCACTTTAGACTTTGCTTTGGGTTTTGCGCAATTTTGGGCGCGTACTATTGTGCATTTGCAGGTAATTAGAGCTTATTAGCTCAAATCATTGAGCAATTACGAAGAAATAAGATACTGCAGCAGCGTTTTCAGTCGATCGACTGACATCTTTGGTCGATCGGCGAGTTGCGGGTTACGGAGAGCTCTGTTCACGACCATCCGGTCGATCGACCGCCTCTTTAGGTCGATCGATCTGCTGCTGCTTTGCTATGTTCATTCACGACCTCTCCCCTGCTGTGTTTGGTCGATATGCGGACCTAAGGGAGTTTTCTACTCCACTTTACTTTCCGTCAGTTTATTTATTTCTTCTAATCTTCTCATTTTTGCACAATATTTACGTTCCAAAATTGTTTCTCTCAGTCTTATGCGTGGTTTTAATTGTCTTTTCAGGTCTCTTATTGGTAGCATCTGCTGCTGCTCTTTGAAACCTCCTAGCTCACTTATTTGGTTTGGGAGGTTTCCTTTGTCGCGCTTAAAGTCTTGTGAGTTCCCAAGTCTTTACTTTACGTCTTTGTTTCCCTTTTTTCTCGCAAATTCCCATTTCTCTTTTCTTCATTATATGATTTTGCACAATGGGGACATTGTGCGATTTGGTTTGGGGAAGGGTTTTGCGTCGCATATCATTGCTTTGCATTCACGTTTAAATTATGTTTTGCATTGTTTATTTCATTATTCATATATATACGAAAAATCAAAAAAAAAATTTGAAAAATTTCAAAAATTTCCATAAAATGCATGTTTATTTTAGCATATAGGTCGAGTCGGAACGGTAGTATTTCTATGATGATTTAGCATTTGCATCTGTTTTGCCTGAGCCTTGCTTGACTTACATGTTATTAGTAGAATCATAAGTGCATACCTACGAGTTTTCGTTAATTTACTCGCTGAGCCTGAGACTTGACTTTTATAATTGGCAAGCTACATCATATTTTCTGAGTTTTTAGAGCTTATAACTGGTGTCATTCATGACCAGTTCATCTAGGAATGTGAGTAGTACTCCTTATGAGACATGTTTCCTTAATTTGCATAATTATGAATTTGATCTACTTAATACCTGTATGCATTCGGTCTGTGGTTTGTTGACACATGTGGTAGAGGTTTCCTTTTCTCATTTTACCCATAAGCTTCACTATGCCAAAAATATCCTTTTTGTCCGATTTACTACATCCTACATTTAGCCTGTCCTTTGTCAAGCTAGTAGCCTGTGTCCTTGGGATTGTTACTCAATTTTTGGTGGTATATGCTCCATTGAGATGATTGTTGGGAGAATGAAATAAAGGAGGAAAGAAAGATAAAGAAAAAAAAAATGAAAAAATGATTCGAAAATGGAAAAAGAAGTCCTGTACTGTTCAAATGAGTCGATCGACTGCCAAATATGGTCGATCGACTGAGATTCGTGAAAGAAAAAATCAATTCGCATGATTTAATCCTTATCTTTTGGCGATTTTTGCTCCCATGTTTCATTTATGTCCTATGGGGAGTTTATTTGATTTATAGTTTGGAGATTGTGAGTTTTGTGCTTGCTATAGCACCGTTTCGTTCGATTATGAGCAAGAAGTTGGATGTTGTTCCTTTGGTTCCGTTTGGTACTAGCTTGATCACCTGTACCTCCACTTTACCATAATATGTTTTGCCTCTTCTTACCCATACCCCACATTTCCATAATTATACCTCGGCATGTGTCAATGGTCATCTGTTTGGTTGGAATGCGTATGTACGGTCATAGAGGTCGTCTTCATAATCTATTGCTGGCATGTTTTCATAGGTCGTAGTTAGGTGAGGGTCATTACAATATTAATTCTTTCTATCTTACAAATATATCACCTGTGCTTAATTGAGTGATTTGAGCGACCCGTGAGAGTCCAATTTGATAAGTCTCTATAGTCAACGGTTCAGCAGTTTTTGACGACTTTATAATTCGTTTGCATGATTCGCATTACTAGTTGATTGTTGGTTGTGCATTAAATTGGTTTAGGCCTTACAGTTTGCATTTCGCTCTGAGTTTGAACTCGTTCCATTAGGTCAATAGATCGAGTCTAGTTCTTGCTTGGGGACAAGCAAGGTTTGGTTTGGGGAGATTTGATGCGTGTCATTTATATGATGTTTTACATCTCTTTTTACACGCATTTTGAGCTGTTGTGCTATATATGCCCATATTCCTCTATTTTCCTCTACTTTCGTGCTTTTGTACTTTATTGCAGAAATGTGGAGAATTTAGCGGGAAATCAAGCCGAATCCATCCCCGAGTAAGCTGCATTGCAAATGACGTAAAGGAACCGCTTAAGGAACAAGCTTGGTGCGCAATTCAAGGCCCGAAAGACGAATCCACGAGTTTAAAGAAGTCAAGTAGCAGCTAATCCGGTCGATCGACTAGTATCATCAGTCGATCGACCACCTATCGGATCCCAGAAGCTACTGTTGCTGAGGAGCAGTCGATCGACCAGCATCCTTAGTCGATCGACCAGACTTCGATCCCAGACGAGATTTAGAAAGCCCGTGAAGTTTTAGGTTTTGGAATAAGTTGTTGCGTTGATATTCCTATATAACGTAACATACACATATCTAGCTATCATCAGAGATTTTACATAAAGTTTTTATTTTAAGTTTCTCATCATAATAATTTAGCTTATTTCGCAATTAGGGTTTGATATATCGACTTTTGCATCGGATCTTTCAGTTCTTAATCTTAATCTTCCTCTGAATTTTCGGTATTCATTCTGCCCTATTTCCGTTTATTGCTTTTATTAGTATAGAATTGATAGTTAGCGTTCCCCAAAGCCAATTATCGCTTCATTATTATTGTTATTTACATCAAACATGAATTCCATAATTGTCATTAGTCTTATTGTTGTTTTTACATTCACCATGAGTAGCTAAATGGCTTGTGCTAGGATGTAGGTGATTTATGGCTAGGCGGCATTAGATTAGACACGGACTGAACCCGCGTGTCAGTCGATCGACTGACATAGTTGGTCGATCGACTGACCTTGTAAGGTTACCTTCGTTTTAATTGTTTTTTATCTTGTATCTGACGAGTTGAATGCATGCGACCAGTTAGATGCCTCTTTTGTGACTGACCCGTTAGGCCGAAAGGTAGGGTAGGTTATGTGACCGTCAATTAATTCGACTAAACTGTGCTGAGATCGAAAGATAGGTATAGTTTAGACCATTAGTCGCTTTTCAGGACGAGAGTCAGTATTAGTGACATTAGGGACCTATAGCGAGATCGAGAGATGCTATCTGTTAGGAGTGGACCGAGAGGACCTCTTATTTCCCGCCTTACCTGTGCTTATTTCAGACCGACTTAGTTTGCTGCCGCCGAAGCTGTAATGACCCGACCATCCTAGTACCTTTCTCTTATCTGTTTAATCCACGTCTTTAGTTTATTTTCTTCTTATTGTTATTAGTTATAGACCAATTCAACCAACCCCCACAATAGTTACCTTAGACTGATCATAGAACAACTAGAATTTACAACTGCCTCCTTGTGGATCGACCCTGTTACCACTAGCCTAGGTTAGTCTTAATAGGAGTTTATAAATTTTATCTTTGGTACTCACAGCGACGGGTATCAAATTTTGGCGCCGTTGCCGGGGAGGCAATAGTCCTAATTTTAGTTGTCTTTATTTTAGTCTGTTTTTCGCCTCAAGGGAAGACTGAGTACCTTGAGGCAGTTCTCATCTCCTTCTTTAGTGTTGTTTAATTGCAGTACTTCAGGAGAGTCCACTCATGTTCCATTATTGGGAGCAGCAGGTGGAGATTTGTGGGAGATGTGGCGCTGAGGGGCATGATTCTGCTATATGCCGAGCAGATATGGACCAAGTCTATGCTTACTGGCATTATAAACAAGGTCATTATGTGCCGCCACATCTGTGCTATCAGCAAGGCTTCCAAGAGCCTTCATACTCCTTTGCACCGCCTCAGCAAGACCCTTTTCCTTCTGAAGAGAGTGCGGAATTGAAGTCTACGATGGAGATGCTTAAACTCCAAATGCAAGAAATGGCTGAACAGAGAGAAGCTTCTTTCAAAAGACTTGAGCTTCTCTTGGCTCAAGTAGCTGCCGAGCAAAATGATGATATGTATGACTCGGAGGATGATGATTTGGAGGATGATGAAGCGTCAATTGAAGACTTCAATGCTGTGCCACATGAAGAATTCGATCAAGCAGATTTGTGTGGTCGAACGAATGACATTGCAGAAGGAAGAGCGGTCGATCGACTGGAACCAGTGGTCGATCGACCAGTTATGCTGGAGGAGGAAACTACTCGATCGAGTAGTGATGTTGTTCGATCAACCCCTGCAGCCTTGGGAATTGTTAAATCGTCACCAACGCCTATTCCGGATGACGATGAGAAGGTAAATAAAGACTATTCCTATCCGATTAGAGGTAATTCCACTCCTTTAGTCGATTATGTGTACCTTCTTATTCCTTCTGTTGAACCATGTGCCGCTGTAGAGTTGACGCCTCCGTCCCAGTTCGGGAACAAATTGGAGGAACATCGCTTTGTTTCTCTTTCTACAGGTCTTGGCAAGTTCAAAGACCCCGGAGGTGAGTTGGGTGTTCTTAGCTTGAAGTCTGGCACTGCCCGGATATATGATCCAGGAGGAGGTCCTGATGAGGATATGCCGTCTAAGAAGAAGTTGTGCGCTAAGGTGAAAGATTGGGATCCGGATGCTGCGATATATTGTTGTTCTTCCGTTGCCATGTTGGGGAGGCCGGGAGTAGATTTGACAGTTGCTGAAGCCACTGCATTCAGTCAGAAGCCGACGAAGTGGGATATTCCGTGGCCTTTCTTGATCAACTACTAGTTGATCGAATTCTTCATCAAAAACTTCATTTTATCGCTTTTGAACTATTTTTATTGCTTTTGTGTGGCGAGACTTCGCGTTTATTTATTTTGTTTAGGATTTTTTTTTTTTTACGCACTTTAGACTTTGCTTTGGGTTTTGCGCAATTTTGGGCGCGTACTATTGTGCATTTGCAGGTAATTAGAGCTTATTAGCTCAAATCATTGAGCAATTACGAAGAAATAAGATACTGCAGCAGCGTTTTCAGTCGATCGACTGACATCTTTGGTCGATCGACTGAGTTGCGGGTTACAGGAGCTACTGTTCACGACCATCTGGTCGATCGACTGCCTCTTTAGGTCGATCGACTGCTGCTGCTGCTATGTTCATTCACGACCTCTCCCCTGCTGTGTTTGGTCGATATGCGGACCTAAGGGAGTTTTCTACTCCACTTTACTTTCCGTCAGTTTATTTATTTCTTCTAATCTTCTCATTTTTGCACAATATTTACGTTCCAAAATTGTTTCTCTCAGTCTTATGCGTGGTTTTAATTGTCTTTTCAGGTCTCTTATTGGTAGCACTGCTGGCTACTGAAACCTCCTAGCTCACGCTGGTTTGGGGAGGTTTCCTTTGCTGCGCTTAAAGTCTTGTGAGTTCCCAAGTCTTTACTTTACGTCTTTGTTTCCCTTTTTTCTCGCAAATTCCCATTTCTCTTTTCTTCATTATATGATTTTGCACAATGGGGACATTGTGCGATTTGGTTTGGGGAAGGGTTTTGCGTCGCATATCATTGTTTTGCATTCATGTTTAAATTATGTTTTGCATTGTTTATTTCATTATTCATATATATACGAAAAATCAAAAAAAAAAATTGAAAAATTTCAAAAATTTCCATAAAATGCATGTTTATTTTAGCATATAGGTCGAGTCGGAACGGTAGTATTTCTATGATGATTTAGCATTTGCATCTGTTTTGCCTGAGCCTTGCTTGACTTACATGTTATTAGTAGAATCATAAGTGCATACCTACGAGTTTTCGTTAATTTACTCGCTGAGCCTGAGACTTGACTTTTATAATTGGCAAGCTACATCATATTTTCTGAGTTTTTAGAGCTTATAACTGGTGTCATTCATGACCAGTTCATCTAGGAATGTGAGTAGTACTCCTTATGAGACATGTTTCCTTAATTTGCATAATTATGAATTTGATCTACTTAATACCTGTATGCATTCAGTCTGTGGTTTGTTGACACATGTGGTAGAGGTTTCCTTTTCTCATTTTACCCATAAGCTTCACTATGCCAAAAATATCCTTGTTGTCCGATTTACTACATCCTACATTTAGCCTGTCCTTTGTCAAGCTAGTAGCCTGTGTCCTTGGGATTGTTACTCAATTTTTGGTGGTATATGCTCCATTGAGATGATTGTTGGGAGAATGAAATAAAGGAGGAAAGAAAGATAAAGAAAAAAAAAAAATGAAAAAATGATTCGAAAATGGAAAAAGAAGTCCTGTACTGTTCAAATGAGTCGATCGACTGCCAAATATGGTCGATCGACTGAGATTCGTGAAAGAAAAAATCAATTCGCATGATTTAATCCTTATCTTTTGGCGATTTTTGCTCCCATGTTTCATTTATGTCCTATGGGGAGTTTATTTGATTTATAGTTTGGAGATTGTGAGTTTTGTGCTTGCTATAGCACCGTTTCGTTCGATTATGAGCAAGAAGTTGGATGTTGTTCCTTTGGTTCCGTTTGGTACTAGCTTGATCACCTGTACCTCCACTTTACCATAATATGTTTTGCCTCTTCTTACCCATACCCCACATTTCCATAATTATACCTCGGCATGTGTCAATGGTCATCTGTTTGGTTGGAATGCGTATGTACGGTCATAGAGGTCGTCTTCATAATCTATTGCTGGCATGTTTTCATAGGTCGTAGTTAGGTGAGGGTCATTACAATATTAATTCTTTCTATCTTACAAATATATCACCTGTGCTTAATTGAGTGATTTGAGCGACCCGTGAGAGTCCAATTTGATAAGTCTCTATAGTCAACGGTTCAAATGAGTTTTTGACGACTTTATAATTCGTTTGCATGATTCGCATTACTAGTTGATTGTTGGTTGTGCATTAAATTGGTTTAGGCCTTACAGTTTGCATTTCGCTCTGAGTTTGAACTCGTTCCATTAGGTCAATAGATCGAGTCTAGTTCTTGCTTGGGGACAAGCAAGGTTTGGTTTGGGGAGATTTGATGCGTGTCATTTATATGATGTTTTACATCTCTTTTTACACGCATTTCAGAGCTCAACTGTGCTATATATGCCCATATTCCTCTATTTTCCTCTACTTTCGTGCTTTTGTACTTTATTGCAGAAATGTGGAGAATTTAGCGGGAAATCAAGCCGAATCCATCCCCGAGTAAGCTGCATTGCAAATGACGTAAAGGAACTGCTTAAGGAACAAGCTTGGTGCGCAATTCAAGGCCCGAAAGACGAATCCACGAGTTTAAAGAAGTCAAGTAGCAGCTAATCCGGTCGATCGACTAGTATCATCAGTCGATCGACCACCTATCGGATCCCGAAGCTCGTTGTTCTTTGAGGAGCGATCGATCGACCAGCATCCTTAGTCGATCGACCAGACTTCGATCCCAGACGAGATTTAGAAAGCCCGTGAAGTTTTAGGTTTTGGAATAAGTTGTTGCGTTGATATTCCTATATAACGTAACATACACATATCTAGCTATCATCAGAGATTTTACATAAAGTTTTTATTTTAAGTTTCTCATCATAATAATTTAGCTTATTTCGCAATTAGGGTTTGAT
Organism: Silene latifolia; assembly: GCF_048544455.1. Taxonomy (NCBI): domain Eukaryota; kingdom Viridiplantae; phylum Streptophyta; class Magnoliopsida; order Caryophyllales; family Caryophyllaceae; genus Silene; species Silene latifolia. Next base: position 159,207,858 of record NC_133536.1, on the reverse strand, counting down.
ATATCGACTTTTGCATCGGATCTTTCAGTTCTTAATCTTAATCTTCCTCTGAATTTTCGGTATTCATTCTGCCCTATTTCCGTTTATTGCTTTTATTAGTATAGAATTGATAGTTAGCGTTCCCCAAAGCCAATTATCGCTTCATTATTATTGTTATTTACATCAAACATGAATTCCATAATTGTCATTAGTCTTATTGTTGTTTTTACATTCACCATGAGTAGCTAAATGGCTTGTGCTAGGATGTAGGTGATTTATGGCTAGGCGGCATTAGATTAGACACGGACTGAACCCGCGTGTCAGTCGATCGACTGACATAGTTGGTCGATCGACTGACCTTGTAAGGTTACCTTCGTTTTAATTGTTTTTTATCTTGTATCTGACGAGTTGAATGCATGCGACCAGTTAGATGCCTCTTTTGTGACTGACCCGTTAGGCCGAAAGGTAGGGTAGGTTATGTGACCGTCAATTAATTCGACTAAACTGTGCTGAGATCGAAAGATAGGTATAGTTTAGACCATTAGTCGCTTTTCAGGACGAGAGTCAGTATTAGTGACATTAGGGACCTATAGCGAGATCGAGAGATGCTATCTGTTAGGAGTGGACCGAGAGGACCTCTTATTTCCCGCCTTACCTGTGCTTATTTCAGACCGACTTAGTTTGCTGCCGCCGAAGCTGTAATGACCCGACCATCCTAGTACCTTTCTCTTATCTGTTTAATCCACGTCTTTAGTTTATTTTCTTCTTATTGTTATTAGTTATAGACCAATTCAACCAACCCCCACAATAGTTACCTTAGACTGATCATAGAACAACTAGAATTTACAACTGCCTCCTTGTGGATCGACCCTGTTACCACTAGCCTAGGTTAGTCTTAATAGGAGTTTATAAATTTTATCTTTGGTACTCACAGCGACGGGTATCATACACCTGACTTTTCTTCTTTTTTACTGCTGGATACCATTATTTCCTCTCTCTTTTCCGGATCTTTTCTCTGTAATTCTCTTTTTCCCTTTTCTCTCTTTAGTTAATGTTTATTATTTCTCTTCCATTTTGTTCTTGCTCTTTTATTCATGTCTAGCAAATTCTCCCTGCTAGGACTTGGGGATTCGATGGACCGATGTTAATTGTTAATTAGTTTACGGATTTTTCGTTGTAGTTAAGTCTATGTTGTTAATCACTGCCTTAAACTGTATCTTGCTAATTGAATCGATGCCTTTAGCCTTTTTAATTTTGGTAAGCCTTGACCTAGTGATGTGACCATAATTGGCGCATATTTAGCCCCCGAATTAGCCTTGTTTCCATGCTTTTTAGTGCTTATTTGGGTCATTTCTTATCTTTAGTTCTTTGTTTTGCATATTCTTTGAGATTTTGATCCCTTGGTAGGAAAGGAGTAAGAATCTTGCATTTTCATGGCAAAACGAGACTAAATTGATCGAATTCAATGACCAAGCATCAAGGAGAGACAAGATTAGAAGGCCTTTGTACATATTATAGTAGAAGAGCAATGTTGAGAAAAGATCCTTGAGTCCCCAAGGAAATCCCCAAGGAATTTATGAAAAAAAGGGAAGAAAAGAAGATGAACTACTGCTGAAGAACAATCCAAGCGGATTGTCTACAATCCGCCCGTCTCCCCACTACACAATCCGAGCGGATTCCCACAAAGACGCTCAGATTACCCCGACAGAATCCGCCCGGATTCCATCAAATCCGCTCGTCTTCCATTAGCAGAATCCGTCCGTCCCGACCTTAATCCGCCCGGATTCCTGCACAGCACAATTTCGTCTTCTCCAAGCTACAAAGAAAGAAGCCCTTCCTCCGAAAAATACCGGCTCCTCCTTGCTCAATCTCAAAAGTGTAATTACTAGTTTAGCCCTTAGTTAACCCTAATGCATCCACCTAATTTCCACTATAAATACCACATTTGTAATAATCAAATCATCAAGTTTTATGAGAATATAATCAAGTTTTATTAGAAATTCCTCTTAGATTAGATTAGGAGTAGATTAGAATAGATTAATCTTCAATCTTTCCACAAATTACACATTAATCTCTCCTTAATTATTGTTCAAGTTTATTATTCAAGTTTATTATTGGGTAATTGAAGATTATTGGGTTATTATTGGGAGATTGATAATCTTCCATCAATCAATCAAGTTTCTTCTATTATTCTTTGCTTTATTATTTGGATCATCTAAACTTTGGTATAATTACTTTACTCTTTAATCTTTATTGTTCATTTCTTCATTCTATTATCATGTTTATACTTGTTGTGATGATTGACACCATTAATGACATGTTTCCCATGATGATGAGTGAGTAGTTACTTAGCTAGGATTAGTGGGTAATTAAGGGAAACCAACATGGGATTGATTCATGCTTAATCTAATATGTTCACATGATTAAATTGCTTGCTTGTTGTGATGTCAACTTTATGCACATGTTATGTTTAATGAAATGCTAAGCCTATGAATCCTTGTATTTTTACCATCTCTTATCTACTCAACTTGACTTGTAAGATATAAACCAACTCGAGTCTTGTTAGACCATGCATAGAAGTTGAATAGGAGGAAAGTAAGTCGACTTGTAGGTGTTGTACAATCTAATCGATTCGGCTCCGGGACCCAACCCTTCCTATGAACCGTAAGACATAAACCAACTCGGTTCCTCCACAACATTAATTGCTTGTAACTTTGTAAACATGTTTGTATGATCAACACCATGAATCCCCTATGACCCCATGATATCCTAGCACTTTTAATCATTTGTTTACATCTTCTCTTTTATTGCTTGTTCTACTTTATTGCTTTTATTAGTCTAGAACACAACTACAAACCCAACCAATTTGTGACACTAGCATAAATTGAGATAGATAGACTTAGAACCCAAAGCACACCGTCCCATAGATCGACCTCGACTTACCGCTAACTAGTAGTTTGTTGAGTATTATAAATGTGTTTGATTGGATGAGTGACGACATCGTCCGGATCAAAATGGCGCCGTTGCCGGGGACGGTGCTATGTGATTAAGTTATTACTTGTTTGTCTATTTTAATTGTGCTTTCACCTTGAGGAACTTGTTCCTCAAGGATCGTTTTTACCGTTTTCTTGTAGTTTCCATGTTTGTAGTTGTATCTTTATCTTGACCATGATAATGCAAGACTTGACATATGGAGTATGTGGTGGATCTTTTGAGTATGACTATGGGTATGGGGAGTTTGAGGAGCAAGTCAACACAAACCTACCTTATTATTTGTACAACGAAAATCCTAACCACTACCCCAATTTTTCCCACCAAAATCACCACACCCAATATCAACAACAATCACTCCCCCAATACCCACTTCATAATGAGTTTCAATTGCCACAATACAACCACTTTCACACATACCCACAACAAAAAGATGAACCCATTCAAAACATGATTCTCCAAATGATGGGAGATCAACAAAACTTCTTCAAACAAATGCTAGAAGAGAGCCAAAAAGAAGATAATGTTCTTAAAAACATTGTTATCCAAAGAGAGGAATTGAGGATTCAAATTGCCCAATTGAAAGAATCCCAAGCAATCACTCACCACCGTTCTTTGGACATTAAGCATAAGTGCGAATTTGAAGTAGTGACCTTTGACATGGAAGATGAGAAGTGGGAGGGGCCAAGTTCCTTGAGCTCTTGTGACTATGAAAGTGTTTTGTTTGATGAAGAAGACATGAGGTTGATCAAACCAAATACTCTTAACCTTTGTGAGTATGAGGGTGTGTCTTTTGATATGAACGTTGAGGGGTTGGCAAAAGAGTTACATGGAGCCCACATTTATGATTCACGTGAAGATAGCGACAATGATTATGAACCTAGAGGAAGGACTCTCAATATCTCCTTGCTTGAGGAGCCTATTCTTGAGGCATTTGAGATACCCTATCATGAAGAAGACCGTCCTTCCTTTATCCTTCATGAAGACCACTTGGCACCTATCTTGGAGCCAATGATCATTGAAGAGGATATGATAGACCTTCTTCAAAAGGCCAAAGTTTCTTACAAGAGCTATTTGATGAAAAAGCTCAAAGAGAAAATTGCTCGTGAGGCTACTTGTGAAGATTTGGCACCCACAATCTCAACTCCTATGGTATCCAATCATCAAAGTTATGAAAATTCTCCTTCTACCTTGGAAGGATTGAAAAATCGAAATGCTATCACCATCACCAAAATTGAAGAAGAAGTTGGTAAGTGGAAGTCCATGGATGGAAATGAACCACACTTCATGCTTAGTGTTGGCAAGAATCATGGGTTTACCTATTTGAAGCGTCGGGAAAGCTCTAACGCTAAGGAGAAGGCAAGGAAAAGAACATTCTACAAGCCTCCTTGGCCAAATCTCATATTCAAATTGAGCAACCCATACGTGTGCTTATTTGGAGCTTGTTCACAAGCTTTTGATCTTTTATTAATGATGCGGGAGCAATGTCGAGCTCTAGCGCACTCTTACTTAACGCTGATCCGAGTCCTTATTTTGGCGCTAAAAGAAATGCGAGTTATGTCACAATGATAAGTTGGACATCGAGCACGAGCTGATCCGAGAAAGGCGTCCAAGGAGTGCCGCCCAAGGAGAGTGCCGCCCAAGTTAAGAGGATGATTTTAGTCTTCCTCACCTAGTTTTTACAAAAATCTAGCATATTTTTTCTATATAATTTTAAATAATGCCTTGGTGGCCAAGCATGCCTAAGAAATAGTTTTTAGCATTTAATGCTGCCTTGGAGCCCAAGTACATCCTAGGCTATATAAGGGACAAAAATCCTCATTTGTAATCATCCAATTTTCAGAAATATAAACCAAGTGTAGAGATTTTCTCTCAAACTTTGAATGCTTGCGAGTGTTCTTGTCTTCCTTGCGAGGTCGGCGCCATATTTCAACCTTGTTTACTGTGTGTTCTTGGTTGAAATATCCTTTGTTTCCCTCCTTGTTCCTGTGTGGTCTTGGTTGGAGATCTCAGTTTTAGTTGAGTTATCTTGCGAGGTTTCTTAGCTAATCCATATCCATTTTTACTTAACATTTTCCGCTGCAATTTAAACTCTAAAAACACAAAAATATCACTCAAAACACTTCACCAAATCAGCCCCCTTTTCGTGTCTAACATTCACACCGATTTGGTACCCGGTTTTACATCAAATTGGTATCAGAGCTGTGTTCAAATTTGTTTCTTAACAAGTTTGTCTTGGGAAGAGCATAATCACGTGTTATTATCTTGCAAAAAAAAAAAAAAAATCACTGTTCACGCCGGTACTATTCACAGATCTTTGTTCACCCGTGAAAAAAAAAAAAAAAAAGGGGAGATGTCTCACGATGGTTCATATCAAGAACCATGGGAGGAACGTATGGATGACTTAACAAAACGAATGGCACAAATGAATTACAAGATTGATCAGATTTGTAATCATACTCTTAGAAAGAAGGGGAAAAGGCATGTTGAAAGTTCAGATTCCGATGAGAGCCATCATTCCATTCCTGAACCAAGGAGGAATAATGATGATGATCGTGGATTAAAACTTGATATCCCGGAGTTTGAAGGGGAACTTGATCTTTGAAAAATTCCTAGATTGGGTGAGACAAGCAGAGAGAGTCTTTGAATATAAAGGCTATGATGAACACAAGCAATTCAAGGTTGCTACCTTGAAAATGACCAAGTATGCATCCTTGTGGTATGAGAACCTTAAGAAGCAAAGAAGGCGTGAAAGAAAAAGTAAAATTGAGACTTGGAATAAGTTGAAGAAGCACTTGCAAAAACGCTTCGTGCCAAGAGACTATGAACAAGAGCGTGACTTGATGCTTACATCTCTTTCTCAAGGTAATTTAAGTGTGACTGATTACATTAAGGAGTTTGAAAGACTAATTATGGTGTGTGACCTTGAGGAACGGGAGGAGATGCAAATTGCTCGATTCATTAAGGGTTTGAGTCCTTCATTGGCACAACGAGTTGAAGTTCAGAATTTCCTTGATTTTAATGATGTGTGTAAGCTTGCTCTTAAGTTTGAAAAGCAGGACAAAGGAAAGAAACCCCTGGTTGCTCGTGATGGTTCTAAGGGTGTTAATCCTTTTTATAAGTCAAGCGCTACATCATCGTTCAATAAGGAAGCCAAAAAGGAAGAACCCAAAGACAAAGGCAAAGGAGTTGCTACTGATTTTAAAAATATGGGTGCTAGGAGATGCTTTAAGTGCCAAGGTTATGGACACATCGCTAACGAATGTCCCCAAAAGAGAGCGCTTACGCTTCAAGAGTTAGGTGAGATTACTCCATGTTTCGTGGTGACAAATGAGACGGAGGTCAATTCTGTCCAGAACGATGGAGATGAAGAAGATGATGAGGTTCACACTCATATTGTCGAACCATCATATGACACTGATAAGGAGATGTTCGTGGTGAGAAACTTGCATATTCAATCCACACCGATTGAAATGGAGCAACGTGAGCAGATTTTCCATGCTCGTTGTAAGGTGCATGGTAAGACTTGCAATTTGATTGTTGATAGTGGGTCTTGCACAAATGCAGTGGCTACTGAATTGGTGGATTACTTTAAGCTTGAGACTCGTAATCACCATAAACCATATATGCTGCATTGGTTAAATGAAAACAGCGGGATTAAAGTCAAGAAACAAGCTTTACTTTCATTTGTTATGGGTCCCTATGAAGACGAAGTATGGTGTGACGTGTTACCCATGAGTGCGTGTCATATTCTATTGGGACGACCATGGCAGTTTGATAGAGAAGTTGTTCATCAAGGAAGGGATAACATTTACATTGTTAGTAAGGGTAAAAACAGATTCCACTTGAAACCCTTGTCACCTAACAAAGTAAAGAAGAAAAATGAGAATTTGTTTATGAATGCTAAAGAATTTGTTGAAGCATTAGAACAAGGGGAACAAGCTTATGTTCTTATGGTTCGAGATGTGGAAGAGGGAATTGGAGTTCATGACGAGACTGTCCAAATGTTGTTGAATGAGTTTGGTGATGTGTTCCCGGAAGAGTTGCCACTTGGATTACCTCCTAAGCGTGGCATAGAACACCAAATTGATCTTATTCCAGGAGCTACACTTCCAAACAAACCAGCCTATCGATGCAATCCAGAAGAGGCTAAAGAGTAGCAAAGACAAGTGCAAGAATTGATTGATCGAGGCTATGTGCAAGAGAGTCTTAGTCCTTGTGCCGTACCTGCTCTTTTGGTACCCAAGAAAGGTGGGACATGGCGTATGTGTATTGATAGCCGAGCAGTGAACAATATTACAATTAAGTATCGCTTTCCTATGCCGAGGCTAGATGATATGCTTGATGAGTTGAATGGAGCTCGTGTGTTCTCGAAAATTGATCTTCGAAGTGGTTATCATCAAATGAGGATCCGAGAAGGTGACGAATGGAAAACAGCCTTCAAAACAAAGCAAGGGTTGTATGAGTGGCTTGTTATGCCATTTGGGTTATGCAATGCTCCTAGTTCTTTCATGCGGCTGATGAATGAGGTCCTAAGGCCATTTATTAATAAGTTTGTCGTTGTTTATCTTGATGACATTCTTATTTGACAAAAATAAGGAGCAACACTTGGAACATTTGAGAAAGGTATTTGAGAAGTTAAGAGAACAGAAACTTTATGGAAAGCTCGAGAAATGCATGTTCATGGTGCCTAGTGTGACCTTTCTTGGTTATATCGTTGGAGAAGAAGGGGTGAGCGTTGATCCTTCAAAAGTGGAAGCAATTCAATCGTGGCCTATTCCTAAAACAACTACTGAAGTTAGAAGTTTTCATGGATTGGCTTCATTTTATCGAAGGTTCATTCAGAATTTTAGCTCTATTGTTGCACCTATCACCGAGCTAACAAAGAAAGGAGAGTTTGTGTGGAATCCAAGTGCACAAAAGGCATTTGTTGAGATCAAAGATAAGTTGTGTTCAACACCTATTCTAGCTTTGCCCAACTTTGACAAATTGTTCGAAGTTGAATGCGACGCTAGCGGAGTTGGAGTTGGAGCTGTTCTAATCCAAGAGAAACGACCTATTGCATTCTTTAGTGAGAAATTGGGTGGAGCAAGGCTAAAGTATTCCACCTATGACAAAGAGTTCTATGCGATTGTGCGAGCACTGGATCATTGGGCTCATTATCTTCGCCCAAAACCATTTGTTCTGCATTCTGATCACGAGGCTCTAAAGCACATTCATGGGCAACAAAAGTTGAATGCAAGACATGCCAGATGGGTAGAGTTCCTACAATCCTTTACCTTTTCTTCAAAGTATAAAATGGGAAACTCTAATGTTGTGGCTGATGCGCTTTCAAGGAGGCATTGTTTGCTTGTTGCACTTGATGCGAGGTTACTTGGATTTGAGCAATTGAAAGAATTATACAAAGATGATCCTGATTTTTCAAATGAACTTATTAGTCCTACTAATTTGTTCTCGGTGCAAGAAGGATATTTGTTCAAAGGAAACAAGCTTTGTATTCCTAAGAGTTCAATTTGAGAGCTATTGGTTAGAGAAGCGCATGGAGGAGCGTTGGCTGGACACTTTGGCGTTAATAAGACTTATGATATCCTTGGAGAGCACTTCTATTGGCCTAAGATGCTCAAGGATGTGCAAGATGTGATAGCAAGGTGTGCTACATGCCAAATATCAAAAAGTTCATTCACTAAGGGGCTTTACACTCCCTTACCAGTTCCTACACAACCATGGAACGAGGTAAGCATGGATTTTATTGTTGGGTTGCCGCGAACTCAAAGAGGTAAAGATTCAATTATGGTGGTGGTTGATCGATTCTCAAAAATGGCTCATTTCATACCATGTCACAAAACTGATGATGCTTCTAAAGTTGCTGAGTTGTATTACAAGGAAGTTGTTCGTCTACATGGCATTCCTAAAACTATTGTTTCCGATCGAGACACTAAGTTTTTAAGCTACTTTTGGAAGACGTTGTGGCGTTTGGTTGGTACTAAGCTGTTGTTTAGTACTTCTCACCATCCCCAAACTGATGGTCAAACGGAGGTGACAAATCGAACTCTTGGAAGTTTGTTACGAGGTTTAGTGAGTAAGAGCACAAAGGATTGGGATGTGAAGTTGGCACATCGAGTTTGCCTATAATCGTACACCGTCTATGACTACGGCCGTGCACCATTCGAGATCGTTTATGGGATAAATCCTTATCTCCCTATTGATCTTATTCCTATTCCAAAGAAGGAGACGGTAAGTTTTGAAGCTAAGGAAAGACAAGCTGCATTCTTGCGTACTTGTGAGCAAATCAAAGCTCAAATTGAGAAGGCTAATGCAAGATACAAGGAGAAAGCTAATAAGCATCGAAAACAGCCTACATTCAAGGTGGGAGATCTTATTTGGTTACATCTTCGCAAGGAGAGGTTTCCCTCTAAGCGAAAGAACAAGTTAATGCCAAGGGCCGATGGTCCATTTCGAGTGCTTGAGCGCTACGGTGAAAGTGCTTACAAAATTGAACTCCCTGATGAATATGGTGGTATAAGTGCTACTTTCAATATTGGTGATCTATCTCCATACTTGGATGATGAAAATTTGAGGACAAATTCTTTTGAAGAAGGAGAGAATGATGCGGGAGCAATGTCGAGCTCTAGCGCACTCTTACTTAACGCTGATCCGAGTCCTTATTTTGGCGCTAAAAGAAATGCGAGTTATGTCACAATGATAAGTTGGACATCGAGCACGAGCTGATCCGAGAAAGGCGTCCAAGGAGTGTCGCCCAAGGAGAGTGCCGCCCAAGTTAAGAGGATGATTTTAGTCTTCCTCACCTAGTTTTCCTCACCTAGTTTTTACAAAAATCTAGCATATTTTTTCTATATAATTTTAAATAATGCCTTGGTGCCCAAGCATGCCTAGGAAATAGTTTTTAGCATTTAATGCTGCCTTGGAGCCCAAGTACATCCTAGGCTATATAAGGGACAAAAATCCTCATTTGTAATCATCCAATTTTCAGAAATATAAACCAAGTGTAGAGATTTTCTCTCAAACTTTGAATGCTTGCGAGTGTTCTTGTCTTCCTTGCGAGGTCGGCGCCATATTTCAACCTTGTTTACTGTGTGTTCTTGGTTGAAATATCCTTTGTTTCCCTCCTTGTTCCTGTGTGGTCTTGGTTGGAGATCTCAGTTTTAGTTGAGTTATCTTGCGAGGTTTCTTAGCTAATCCATATCCATTTTTACTTAACATTTTCCGCTGCAATTTAAACTCTAAAAACACAAAAATATCACTCAAAACACTTCACCAAATCAGCCCCCTTTTCGTGTCTAACATTCACACCGATTTTGTACCCGGTTTTACATCAAATTGGTATCAGAGCTTTGAGCTCTATGGATAAGAATTTAAAAATTGAACTAGTTTGGTGGAGTCCTATCTCAAACCACCATTTGTAAGATATTTCTTGGACCCCTTTACTTTGTATAATATTGTACATTTCCATTTGCATTTAATTTCTTGCATGAGAGAAAAGAGAGAGAGAGAGTCATCTTACATGTTTCATGAGCAAATTTCAGAAAAAGAAAAGGAAAAAGAGAAAATCAGTGAAAAGGGGTGTGTCATTTCACGAAAGAAGAAAGAAGAAGAAGGAAAGAAGCGGAGACGCCCGGATTCGAACAAATCCGCCCGTCCAGGGCCCACGGGAAAGAAAAAGTTGAAGCTGAAGAAGAATCCGTGCGGATTCAAGCGAATCCGCCCGTCCTGAACAATACGTCCGTCTTCTTCACGGGACGCCCGTCCCGTGTGTCATCCAGAAGCAAGATTTTGAACTGTGTCAAAATCCGTGCGGATTGTTCACAATCCGCCCGTCCCGACCAAGCCGCGCGTCCTAGGCACAATCCGCCCGTCTTTCCCCGCTTCTCAGCCAACGAAATTCTCTGTCCTAGAATCCGAGCGGATTCTTGCAAAGACGCCCGTCTTCTTTCTCGACAATCCGCCCGTCCCGATTTAAATCCGCTCGGATTGTTCTGTTCTTGCAGATAAAACGGGCCCGACCCAACCTTATCCGTTCGGATTCCCTACTCCTTCTATATAATCACCCCCTTTCTCCCTCATTTCCTCACCTTACCAAACCCTAAAAACACTCATCTCAATCCTCAAAAACACCCCCATCACCAACATCCAAATGGCACCATTGGCAAACACCAAGGGAAAGGCCAAGAAATTGGTTGAATCACTCGGGAAGAAGCGCAAGGGATCAACCTCTTCAACACCGCGAGAGGTAGTACTACCAAGGAGCACCCAACCCTTAATGAGGGGAGGCATTGAACAACTCAACCGCTTTCAAGAGGTGCTCTTTCAATCCGACGACCACCGCCAAAAATTTGTCGAGTTACTAGGTAAGAAGTACGAACCTACTCAATTTGTAGACACTAGGGTGTTGTAAATCCTTAAAATAAGGTACCCTACCGAGATGTTCTTTAATGGCCTTGGCATTGGGAAACTTTTCCATGCCCATGAAGAGACTTACCTTAGTCTCACCCTTGAATTCTTGAGTAGCCTTCGCATTATGGCGGATACCCACAACAATGTGGGCATGGAGTTTAGGTTATGCAACCTAGACCATGTTCTTTCTCTTGAGGAATTTGCCTATATTTTCGGTCTTGAAGTACCCACCGACTACACCGAAAAGCCCGATAATTTTGGTGTGGACTTCCTTTGGAAGGCTATCTCCGGGAGGGACTTTACCCATATAAAGCGTTGCTATACCTTTGCCATCCAACATACGGTGATTCGATTCACCGAACGCTTTGTAGCCGGTTGCATCAATGGGAGGTACGAACAAGATAGGTGTACTCTCATCGACTTAACTTTTCTTGAGTCCTACTTGAATGTTCGAGCGGTGAGGCGTTATAACTTTAATACGCCACTTGAGATACTTACTAGGTTCCATGATTTTGCTCAAGGGACCACCCAACTCAAAACCTTCGTGATGGGAGGTCTAATTACCATTTTGGCTCACCACCTTTGTCCCGGGTTCAATACTCGAGGAACCTATACTCCTCTTGAGGGGAGGACTTTGATTGATGAGCACACCATCTTCCACAGTCACCGATGGTGTAACTACACTCGAGATGGGAGTGTGGAGTGGCACACCAAGGGATGCACTTCAATGATCCTTGAGGGATGGAAGATACCGGGCATTGACCCAAGATTGAGTCCATACTCTCCTCCACCAAGCTACCTCCTTGAAATACAAATTCTTGATAATCCCCCTCAAAGGGAAGAGCCACACCGTCAACCACCTCGTGGAGGGCCGGGAGTACCTATTCGCCCACCTTCCTACGTACCCATCCCGCCATACCCTACTCCTTATACCGAATTCCAACCGGAAATCCCCAACACCCCGGGTATTAATGATTTGATGGCACTCATGAATAGAGTGGACCTTGGGGTGCATAAAGGAAGGGAAGACAACTACTTGGCCCTCTACCCCCAATACTATAACATGGCTCAACAAGGGTATATTGACCCCGATGGTCCTAAACCCTCTTGGGCACAACCGGAGCTCTTGTTCCCAAATTATGGGGACCAAGCTTGGGGTCGAGGAGACGGAGGGCATTCTAGCCAAGGTGGAGGGTACTCGGGTCAAGGAGGAGGATTTGACCAAGGAGGATATTGGGGCCAAGCACCCGGATATGATCAAGCCGGAAGCTCTCATGGTTATGGCTATGATCAAAATGAGGATGACGAGTGAAGGAGGCCTACTTCACCACTTCCATTTGTATAATACCCATCTCTCCCTCTCTCTCTTTTGTATATACATTGCATTTAGTGTAGCTTTTGCATGCATTTGTATTATATTTCATATTGCATTTACATTAGTTAGTTCATATAGTATAGTTGCATTGTATATATCTCACATGATTCATGTAGATAGTTGCATATAGATTAGAATTCATGCATAGTTAAAAATGGCCAAACCTATTCATTTCTACACTAGAAATAGTGTTTAAATCGGTTTGGGGAGGTTTGATCATAGGTGACCATAATTTACTAGAAATCATGCATCATATAGTATAGATTAGTTTGCATTCATTTGTTATATAAGCCATATAGAATTGCATTTAGTTAGAGCATGCATTCATTCATACCATATCATTGCATTTGTACTTTATTTCAAAAAAAATCAAAAATCCAAAAACATGTATTTCTTTTTCATTCCTACTCCTACATGTACATTGAGGACAATGTCCAAAATAAAGTGGGGGATGGGAATTTATATTCCAAAAATACATAAAAATTGAAAATTTTCGAAAAATCACAAAAATATGTCTTTTAATTTCATAAAATCAAAAACCATAAAAATTGAAAAAATTGAAAACCCAAAAACATGTTCATTTCCTTTGTAGTATATTCTTGTATATATTGTTTTGTATATATTGTGTTTGTTCTATCCTTGTTCACATTGATTGACTACGCCACATCCGAGACATGAGGATATTGAAGACCGCATGGTATGATCTTTCCAATCTCCTTTTCCTCTTTATGTTAATGACTATGTGGCTCTATTTTGATTGATGCGGTATAACAATGTGAACTTAGGACTTGCATTTAGTTTATATGTCATATTAGTTGGTAGAATCATTTGCATTAGGATGTTTATTTGTTAGTTGCATCATGGCATGTAGTTGCATGTTAGAAAAATTTTGCGAAACCGTCTACTTGGGAAGCTTGACAAGTGTATATAGGCCCTAGTAGATGCTTTTTGTTCTTAAGACTTTGCTTGTTAGAATGCTTGTAAAACACCCTAGGATGTGTCATGCTAGTATCCTTTGACCTATGGTTTAAGGCCTAGTCAAGAGTACCTTGTGGTGTGATAACTCGTTGGCTATCGTTTATTCCAAGGTGACCCTTGAAACCATGCAACCATCATTCATCCATGTTCTACCATACATTTTGTCAACAAAAGGGAATGGGCACAAAAAGAAATCAATTTGAGTTCAATGAAATGAAAAGTGAAAGAAAGTTTGCAAAAATGCATCAAATGAAAAGAGGAGCAAAAATAGAACTCCTAAGCTTCAAATACAAGGCACCCTCGTTACTAATTGGGGTGACTTTGAAAATGTTCAAAAAGAAAAGCAAAAAAGTTGTCAAGTATTGAGATGCCAAAAATAAAAAAGAAATGGCAAAGAAAGTGTTCTCAAATGTCAAATGCCACAAGAAATTGGGGGGAAAAACAAAAACAAAAGCAAACTCCCAAAATGAAACTCAAATATTTATTGATCCCTTTATCCATCGTATCCATTTTTGTGCATGGTAGAGAGGGGACGACCCTTCTTCTTGTCTAGGCAAGAGGGGGAATTCCGCGATCCTCCAGTGTTTCTAACGCCATAGGGAGTCTACTCTTGACAAAAGCATTTAACGATTGAGGACAAAGGTACCCTAGCTTGACACAATTTGGAGGTGATTTATTGGTATCCTTCTAGGCTTAGTAGTTTGAAGAAATTGCATCTATGAAGGAGTGTGTACCCTTGAATTGCTTCCCTTGTAAATAATTTCCGCCACTTAGATGAGGAAAGTGGCTATTCTTTTTGTAGATGCATCCATTACTTGATTTTGTGTGCTTAATGTTTGGATGTGTCGCCATTTTGGCAAGACCCACCTTGCCTTGCAAGAAGGCATCCTACCTCATTGTTGTCTTGTTGTGAGTTGAAGGGGCGGAGTGAGACCCGCTAATTGTCTCATATCGGCTATATTATTAGGATAGGTTAGTATTGGTCCTAGTCTTTGTCACCTCTTTACTCGGGACGAGCAAAGGTTCGGTTTGGGGATATTTGATGTGACCATAATTGGCGCATATTTAGCCCCCGAATTAGCCTTGTTTCCATGCTTTTTAGTGCTTATTTGGGTTATTTCTTATCTTTAATTCTTTGTTTTGCATATTCTTTGAGATTTTGATCCATTGGTAGGAAAGGAGTAAGAATCTTGCATTTTCATGGCAAAACGAGACTAAATTGATCGAATTCAATGACCAAGCATCAAGGAGAGACAAGATTAGAAGGCCTTTGTACATATTATAGTAGAAGAGCAATGTTGAGAAAAGATCCTTGAGTCCCCAAGGAAATCCCCAAGGAATTTATGAAAAAAAGGGAAGAAAAGAAGATGAACTACTGCTGAAGAACAATTCGAGCGGATTGTCTACAATCCGCCCGTCTCCCTACTACACAATCCGAGCGGATTCCCACAAAGACGCTCAGATTACCCCGACAGAATCCGCCCGGATTCCATCAAATCCGCTCGTCTTCCATTAGCAGAATCCGTCCGTCCCGACCTTAATCCGCCCGGATTCTTGCACAGCACAATTTCGGCTTCTCCAAGCTACAAAGAAAGAAGCCCTTCCTCCGAAAAATACCGGCTTCTCCTTGCTCAATCTCAAAAGTGTAATTACTAGTTTAGCCCTTAGTTAACCCTAATGCATCCACCTAATTTCCACTATAAATACCCCATTTGTAATAATCAAATCATCAAGTTTTATGAGATTATAATCAAGTTTTATTAGAAATTCCTCTTAGATTAGATTAGGAGTAGATTAGAATAGATTAATCTTCAATCTTTCCACAAATTACACATTAATCTCTCCTTAATTATTGTTCAAGTTTATTATTCAAGTTTATTATTGGGTAATTGAAGATTATTGGGTTATTATTGGGAGATTGACAACCTTCCATCAATCAATCAAGTTTCTTCTATTATTCTTTGCTTTATTATTTGGATCATCTCAACTTTGGTATAATTACTTTACTCTTTAATCTTTATTGTTCATTTCTTCATTCTATTATCATGTTTATACTTGTTGTGATGATTGACACCATTAATGACATGTTTCCCATGATGATGAGTGAGTAGTTACTTAGCTAGGATTAGTGGGTAATTAAGGGAAACCAACATGGGATTGATTCATGCTTAATCTAATATGTTCACATGATTAAATTGCTTGCTTGTTGTGATGTCAACTTTATGCACATGTTATGTTTGATGAATTGCTAAGCCTGTGAATCCTTGCATTTTTACCATCTCTTATCTACTCAACTTGACTTGTAAGATATAAACCAACTCGAGTCTTGTTAGACCATGCATAGAAGTTGAATAGGAGGAAAGTAAGTCGACTTGTAGGTGTTGTACAATCTAATCGATTCGGCTCCGGGACCCAACCCTTCCTATGAACCGTAAGACATAAACCAACTCGGTTCCTCCACAACATTAATTGCTTGCAACTTTGTAAACATGTTTGTATGATCAACACCATGAATCCCCTATGACCCCATGATATCCTAGCACTTTTAAGCATTTGTTTACATCTTCTCTTTTATTGCTTGTTCTACTTTATTGCTTTTATTAGTCTAGAACACAACTACAAACCCAACCAATTTGTGACACTAGCATAAATTGAGATAGATAGACTTAGAACCCAAAGCACACCGTCCCATAGATCGACCTCGACTTACCGCTAACTAGTAGTTTGTTGAGTATTATAAATGTGTTTGATTGGATGAGTGACGACATCGTCCGGATCACCTAGACCGGAAGGTTAGAAGGGGTGAGACCTGCAGTGAACAATAGAATGCTTTAGTGAGGGCGGAAGCTCAGCTAATAGTATTTTAGGGCGAATTGAGACCGAAAAGAGATATCCATTGCCCCTTAGACCGACACATCGTCTATAATCTGTGACCTTAACTTCGATTGACTGACGTTCATTGATGAACCGATATCCTATCCCTCTGCTTAATTTATCTTCTCTCTATTTCTCTTCCCTTAATCTCGTTAGTTTAGTCAAAACAATCAAAACCCCCACTGTGACCATAGACAGACCGAGTAGACAAGTGGATAGTGACCGCCTCCCTGTGGAGATCGACCCTACTTACTGCTAGCTTCTGTTAGTGTAACTAGGTATTTTATTTTTGGTACTTGACGATGGTATCACACCATCACAACCATCACAACACCACCACACCACACTCCAGCGATGATCAGCGAACCACAGTCATACACATTACAACAAAGCATCTCAAATCAATTAAGCACAACTGAGTAGGGAAACCCTACCTTTTCGCAATCCCAGCACACACAAGCAATCAATAGCAATTCCTCATGACACCATCACCTACACACAATAATCACATAATTCCAATTATCACATGCCAAAACCCCTTCCCCCAAATCACAATTTAGGGCAAAACCCTAAAGAAAACAAATTTATAGAACTTACGAAATCAGAGGCTTACCGACATAATCGACGCAAGGAAAGGTGAACTAGACTCACAAACGATCCACACAATAGGGGGAGATTTGGAGAGAATTAGAGCGTCGTTGAGTGTTTAGATTTTGTAAAAATATAATTAGAAACTGATTACGCGTATTATATAATTCTAAGCATCTCCAAATCAAACCTCGGAAAAACACTCGTCAGACCGGATACTCGGTCGAGTATTCCACATACTCGGCCGAGTGTTCCTGGGCAGTAGCCAAACAGGATACACGACACACTTTACTCGACCGAGTAGGCCATACTCGGCCGAGTACCAGGCTTAGGAAAACCGTAGTATTACAGTCTTCCCTCCTTAAACAGAACTTCGTCCCCGAAGTTCCAACCCAACTTATAAATTATGGACACCTAACACTAACTCCACCAACCACGCTCCCTTCCACAACATGGCTCACGATATCGTCTCAATTACAGCATAGTCTCCCAATACTAACTCCGTAATAATATTGGATACCCACAACATAAGTGTTGCCAACTCTGTCCTACTTCCATAACGTTCATAAGCAAACTCAATACCAAGACAATCCACCAGCCAAGATCAACCACCAAAACGGAATGTTACATTCTACCACCCTTAAAACGAACTTCGTCCTCGAAGTTTACTCACACACATAAACATCATCACTCAAATCCGTTAACACTATTGAAGTTTACCCACACTCCAAACACCGTACTACTACAAGCACTGCCATTACCTGTAATAAAATCGACCATCACACAAATCCATCCTTATACTACACCAACACTCAAACTTCCAATTGCAACCTATATGACCATCAAACTCTCTTGTCGCATCCTACTCCTCTTAAGATAAATGTTACGTACTCGAAACTCACTAATACTAGGTCCTTTACTATACCTCCCATAA
This sequence comes from Silene latifolia, assembly GCF_048544455.1. NCBI lineage: Eukaryota > Viridiplantae > Streptophyta > Magnoliopsida > Caryophyllales > Caryophyllaceae > Silene > Silene latifolia. Next base: position 159,189,727 of record NC_133536.1, on the reverse strand, counting down.
TCCTCATTACCACCGCATGTCAACGATCACCCACTATAACCTCAAGACCTACAACCATTCCTATATCCAGCGCTCTCTTTCTCTAACAGTTCTCATGCCTCCAATTATTCTGTCCTCACATAACATATATCATAAAATCCTCAGTATTACCATTACTCCATCTCTTCCACATAGCCGCAAAACGACATACTTCTATATACATATACACTCATCTCCATGATCTTAATTCACGATCCACGATTATCACACACACTCACATTAGCTTCCCAGGTTCATCTCTTTTACTACCACAAAACTCACCCTTGACTTGACATGATACTAAGTCCCAAAACTCCATACTCACTGTCCCAACAAAAGGTGTTAAACCACATGTAGTTCCAATTCAATACCACAAATGCTCTACAATCTCTTGCCATAACTATGTGCACCAATGCCTAATCTAAAACAGGATCATATCACAAGTGTGCGTCACCAATTCTCTTGTCCTATTACAATCTCCCACTCAATGCAAGGTGTTTTGCAGGTCGTACTTACATTTGATCATATCTTGAGTGGTTTTTCTCGATCTGGAGATTAACTGTCTGACCGGAATTATCTATCATAGATACCTTCCGAGCGTGGCAACGCATTTCCAGTTAACTACTCCTCGAGTGGCCTTGAGATTTCAAACAACCCTGACAAGGGGTGGACAATTCCTATCGCCATATTCCCTTCGTTCAGCCACAGTCCATCATAACCCAAATCATACCCAGTTTGACCTCATTTACGAAATCGTAGAGTATAAATCAAAGCTAATCAGAAGTTGTGCCAACTTGGGCGAATAGTCTCTAGTCAAAAGAATTGACTCATAAGAATACTATATTAGCTCTTGCCACGACCAGGCTTTATGAATTACCAGAACTCTATAAGCGGTCACTGCCCGACAGATTGTCCCATACAGTCTACCTATGTGATCGACTAGTCATCCCATATGACTCTATGGCACTTGAACTTGCCATCAGTCGCATCACACTCTAGTCACTTTGAGACGTCACCTCATATAAGTAACTAGGGGCGAATACCATGTCAATCCAGTTCACTTTAATGGGGTTCAATTTGTCTCTACAATCCATTCGGATACGACGAGGTAGCGGGTGAGTTTAATAAAACTCAAACGATAAATGCGATTATCACATATGAATAGTCAATACACTATTACTACTTCATATTCTATAATCTATAGTGTATTATTAACACTAATTTAGATGCAATAAAAGCTTGGAAAGTAGATATACCCGATATCCATATATTCCAACTTTATTAATTGTTATTCCCTTCCATTCAATGTCATCTCTAATGACATGAATTTATCCAAGTATATGTCTAGACTTCTTACTAGACTTGGGCTCTTTAACTTGAAAGATGCTCCCACTGTTATCACATAACTTGTGACAAAATCATTTGTAGATGGAATCACCCTTAATCCCTTCATTGACGATTTTATCACAATTTACTTGGATTCCTTTTGTAAAATTTGCAATGCGCGAAACTAAAACACCTTTCTTAGTCTCTTGCTCCTTAGTCAATAGGTCATCCTAGGGTTTCAAAAAATCCCTTTTGAGTTTGGAAACTAAAGTTTGGGCAACACTTCAACACCTAACTTAGTTTGTCATCCAAACATGTGAACGAATCCTTAATTCTTCTCAAGAATCTCAAGGATGTTCTTTAAGGCTTTCACAAGCCATAATGTGGGAATTATCCCTTTAATTGACTTATTGCGCTCTCAGCATATATCACATCATGGCACGTGCGTCTGTTGGCATACATGATCATTCTAATGGCGGAAACATTAGAATTTGATTTCATGTGATCAACAACTTAATAGGTTCAGTGAATGATTATGACTCCATCATAGTAATTCTACTTCCATCAACATGAATAGCCTATTTGACTTTGTTGTTGTACAACAGATGTGAAATATCTTATCCTCATAAGACTCTCAACTCTATGCCAATATTCTTTCACATAGATTCAAAATATAGAAAACTTTGCATCTCATTCCAAGTCTCCTAGTCACTCTTGCCAGAAGACAGAATTGGTACATAATTCTCAATAAGTAATTTGTTATCAACATATAAGACATGGAGAAACAATTCTAGCTCCCACTTAACTTCATGTATAATCATGATTCTTCAATCATGTGAATGAAACCATCCACTATTATCACATGAATAAAAAACATAATCCTTTAATGCTAGCTTAAGACCATCTTGTGATCATTTAAGATAGCTACGTATAATATGTTAGGATTCTTAGATCTTCATCTAAGGTTTTGTGTTTCAAATACTTCCTTCTTTCAAACACTTCCTTCTCTAAATTCCCATTTTAGAAAAGCGAATTTTAATCTCATTTGCCATTCTTCATTAAAATGAAATGCGGCAATTCCTAACATAATTAATTTTGATCAACATCTTTATGTCAATCTATGCTTTTAAGTACTCTAAAGCTCTATTCACTTTAAGGAGACCCTTTCCTTTAAGTAAATCTACTCTTGAGTAACAATTTTCGGATTGTAATACTATGGCTCGTGTGTAACATGGTCATAATACTATCACTTTCACAAAGTAATATTTTTAAACAATAAGACATGTGCGATAAACTCCCACTGAACTATGCTCTCATTCTATCTTCATAGACTATAGTTCAATACCAACTCCCACTCTATAATTCTATTACTTTCACAAAGTAACATTTCAACTATAAGAGATGTTTGTAACGATTCAATCTACTCCCACTCTATCTCTCAGAAATACATCTATCTTCTTGAGAGATAGCTTTGTGAGTTACAAACATATATATTTAACAGAGTATTAGGAGTTTATCTAGACTATGTATATGCTTTCAAAAGGCCATCCCTATCATGTCAGCTTGATTCATGTATTTTGACAGTCTGATCCATGTCATATGGTTTAAAAGACTCTCTATTCTAGGTATCTCATGGTTGACCATCCGTTTAGAATAATGTGTCCATATGGTATCGTAAATTCCTTACTTGATGAGTTCAAAAACTCATTACAGCTTTAATTGATCTTACATAAGTAAGTTGTTACTTTTAGTAATGATGACATAAGGAGAATCAAATTCATAGCTTATGGACATATAATGATCCCATCATCATAATCGTCTATTTGATCAATTTGAGTTGTTTATCTAATGTTTCTCTACACAAGTAATTAATGATGATGATTTTAGAACAAATAACTTAATAAAACAAGTGATTTGGGTTGAAAACCAAATCACCGATATCCAAAATACAACCCGTGTTTAAAGGATATAAACCAATTTCCAAGTCACACAAGGAAATTAAAATAGTTCTAAAAACTTTAAATACATCATAAAATTAAAGACAAAGCAAATAAAAGTCAAGCTTCCATTGATCCATCACCACGGTCGGCTACTCTAGCTTCCCACATGATCCTCTAGGCTTGCTTCTCCTTACCCTTGTCCTTGGTAGGGGGCCCTATTTACAATAAAAAGGGTAATTATCACAACTTGTATCACATACTAATTGAGATTGAAACATAAAAGATAGGGATAGTCATATACCTACTGGAATAACCTTTCCAGCTTTGATGTCGCCAAGGTATTTGGAACAGTTTCTCTTCCAATGCCCAACACCACAACAATAGTGGCACTTGTCCTCGGTGGGGGCACTGTACTTGGGCTTGGAGGTACTAGCTTCACAAGCTTTAGCTGTATTCCTGTTGGGAGTTCCCTTCTTTCCCTTTTTCCCGCTCTTCTTGAAGGTTCCCTTGCTCTTATGATTGACATTGAGCACATCTTTGGTGGTGCTAACACTTAGCCCCATGTCTCTTTCGGCTTGCACAAGCATTTTGTGCAACTCATCAATGGAAACCTTCTTATCATGCATATTGAAATTCACCCGGAATTGAACATATGCTTTGATTTTGTTGAGGGAATGAAGAATTCGATTAATTACGAGTTCATTGGGAATTTCCACCTTATTCATTTTCAAGGTCTCAACATGCTCCATCAACTTGAGCACCTGAGGGCTCACCTTTTGGCCCTCTTTGATGTTAAGATCAAAGAATGCGGAAGCCGCCTCATATTGAATGACCCTAGGAGCTCGTGAAAACATGTTCAGAAGCTTCATGTAGATCTCATGAGCTGTGCTAATCTTTATAGCACTTCGTTGGAGTTCGACCTCCATAGCAAAGATCAACACATTTTTGATCGCGGCCGACTCCTTTTGGTAAACCTCATAGGTTTGCCTAGCGGCGGGGGTGGACCTAGCATTAGGTTCGGAGGGAGATGCCTCGGTAAGGTAACGAAGCTTGTCGTCACCTTGCGCGGCCAAGCGAAGTTGCGCGTCCCAATCGGCGAAATTAGACCCATTCTTTTCTAACTTACATCGATCCATGAAGGATCGGAGCCATGACACATTGGTAAGCGTGGTGGAACTAGTGGATGCGGACGTGATTGGAGTTGCCATTGCGGTTGTTAAAACAAATTTGACTACAAAATAGGAAATGAAGGAATTAATTATCATCTATCGTTTTAATAATACTCGTAAATTTAACTACAAGTATTGCATTTATATAGTGACCTCCACCCAACTAATATAAATGATTCCGAGATCCAAATTCATATTAATACGGGTACGGTAAGCCGAGTCATCCCTAATTAATATAACTCGGTGGATTAACTCTTTAATCGGTTCTACTTTTAGAACTCTCGGTCGATAAAAATTACTATAATTTTCATCTTTAGCCCGGAACACATGCGACTACGGTCACGAATACTTCCGTTGAGCTCAATCCAAATTTCGATGTAATAACATTTTACTACCCCACTTCGCCAACGTAACAAGGTTTGTATTACGGTGAAGCCGGATTAACTCCCTTATGAAATTGGTACTTCATGGGTTTCTACTTTTTGGCAAGGCTAATTCTCAATTATTATATGTGAGAGGTCTTGTCAATTTATTATCTATCACGTTTTAAGTGAACTAAAGTGGTGAACTACGATAATTATAATTGACACGGTCGATGACTCGATATAATATGCATGTGTTGTTATGGCGATTTGACAATGCATGCAACATATTAAAAGAAATGCAAAGCAATAAATAAAATTCCTAGTATGGCCTTCCTAAAATAGAAAATCAAATAATTTATTACATATTCGGAAACCAACTCCTTTGGTCCCTTGAATATTCAAGTGACACGCCTCCCAAGACACCGTCTTCGTCGGATCACCTTTCCGAATGGCACCGTCTTTGAAGATGCTCCATAATTACAAATAATAATAAAATACAAATCTATTCCTATTATACATTTGTAAAATGGAAAAACTAATAAAACTAAAAGTGATACGGGATCACATTAAATTACAACCGAATCAATATTCCCTTTCATTACGGATAATATTGATTAAAACTAAGGCCATACTAAGATAAAATTACATAATTCAAAATTATATAAATAAAAGACATTCAACAATTGAAATATGCAGCATTATAATATGTACCTATCATGCCAAATGATGTGCCAAATCGCCCTATTTAACTTATGTCGTACATATAACCCGGTTTTATGGAAATGCGTGATAATAACCTTTTAAAATCACCAACTAACACTTAAATCACATCTAAGCTAAAGTTAATTATCCTAACACTTTTTAGGACTCAAAAATTAGTCATCACTCAATTTTTGACAATAATTCAACTTGATTTAATTTTATGCTCATTTTTGACCTTAAAATCATAATATTAATGAAATAAATCCAAATTAATTTATAAAAATTTAAAAATTTGAATTTTAAATTTTTGAACATTCTGAAATAATTCCATGACACTCATAATGTCAAAAATCATGGTTAAATTTTCGAATTAATTTTGAGAAAATATAGTTGAATTTTATCGGTTTTATCTCATAAAATGTTTAAAGTATCCAAAAATTACTCCAATAATTTTTACAACCTTAGATATGATTAGTGGGATATTAATGAAACTTAAAATAATTTTCTCAACCCATGCAATACGTTTTAGCTAATTTTGCTAAAATAGTCACTATTTATACTATTTTTACTCTAAAAATCCATAAATCATGCTAAAGGAAATCTTTTAATCTAGAAATTTACATACTCTATTTAAATTTTTCATGTGACATCATATTAAAAGATCATGGCTTAATTCAAGATTTAACTATTTTTAACCATTTTACCTCTTTTAATCCATTTTTATTTCATAAAAATCATAAATCATGCAATATTAATCAAATTAACTCGACTTTTTACACACCACTTGTAAAATATGCATGTGAGGTCATATAAAATTTCCAAGGTCATAAACTTAGTTTAACTATTTTTAGCATTTTAATTCCCATTTTAGTCATAAAAATGTAATAAAATGACCAAAAATCATTAAAATGAGCAATAAATTTCCATAAATCATAAAAATAACCTAAATATATTTTAGGACCAGAATATATAACATGCATGGTGATTTCGTGGCTTATACTTATAAATCACAAATTTTTAGTTTTATATGTTAACCTTTTTAACTAGGAAAAACAATAACCGATTATGCATGCAACATCCTATGCTCTAATACCACTTGTTAGGTTCATATACCTATTATTAGACTCCTCTAATAGTGAACAAATTAACTTGTTAATTATATGTTCTTTAGATCTAGTGCATGCATAACTAAATGAAAGATTTATAAGAAAAACAATGTTCCTTACATTGTTAAATGGTTCGAAAATATGGGCACAAGTAAGGTCACCTTCCTTCACTTGTGTTTATTGAGCTAAATATGATGGATGATCCTCCTAAGACTCCAAGTATAGAAGCCACTCCAATAAATTGCACCCAAGATTAATCCCAAAAATTCCTACTAATATTAACTAGATATGTAGTAGAAATGTTCCCTTAATATTACTAATATTTCTAGTATTACTACCTCTAGTAATAGTTTGATGTGTATTAGTATTTGTGAGAGATTTTAGCAATTGCATGTGAGGAAAAAATTGAGAGAAAACAAGTAAAGAACCACTAGAAAAATTGAGCAACAAAATGCTCTATATGGAGAGCCAAAACCGGTGGCCTCTCCTTATGTGGGGAATCATTTTTCTTTTGTTTTTACTCTCTTGTTTAGTTTTAAGTTGAGTGGTGTAAGAGTAGGCATGATTAAAGCTAGTATGTAAGGTCACTTTCATGCTTTAATCATAAATCAACAAAGACAAAAGAGCATCTTTTGCTCTCTTATTTGGCCGAAAATATGGACCCATTTTGGTCCATTTTTGCCTTTTGTCATTTGTCCCACAAATGCTTATAAGTCATATGTTTAACTATCTTACATATTTAACTATTAATGTAATCATTTAACACTTAAATATTACAATTAATAATATAATATACACTCCACTTTTTGAGTAGTATACTACCATTATATCAATCATACAATGGGTCCCATAATTACTAGTTAGTTAAAATTACAACTTCTTGTAACCTTAAATAACTAATTACCTCTACCTCAAAACTTATATTAAAACCTCAACTAATTTAGTAATTTAACACTTAATTACTAAATTAAATCTTATTTAATCACATTACAATAAGACGTAAAAATTGCACTCCCATAATTAAGGAATTAATTAATCTGTATCGCATACAATTAATTAAATATCTATTTGGGCCTCATCCTATAAATGTGACCTAAAGGGATCAACTGACCACCACCGTCACACGACAGTAATGTCAAATTCTAGTTAGCCAATCATTACCGATTAACGACGGTCATTCGACTATATAAAGAATCATCCCTCACGTATTCTTAGTATGAGATTTAATAATGATATTTAAATCATGTGATCGCACTATTGTTGAGGACACATTTCCCAACATTAAGATAATCCTAGAGAATAAAATCTTAACAATAATGAACTTATATTATTAGGTTTACACGAGAGCAGCACGTCTCATAGGCCTCGTTTTTCGTGAAAACCCTAGCTTGATATTAGGTTAGATTTAGGGTTTAAGAGTGTGTAGTATTAGAAACCTAATTATTAATATGACTCAACTCATAAGTTAATTCAATCATAATTACCAATTATAAGCTTAAAATAAAACCACGCTTAATATGAATATGGGCTTCCTTGTAAAATAAATACTTTTTGCTAAAACATTTAAAAGAAGCAAAAACATTTTTCAACAACAATTTGAAAACATTTTAGTCGTGTATTATATAAACTTGACATCTCAATGTTATAATAGAAGAGCTATAACATTGAGCTCTTATATAACCAATGTTATAGCTGCGAGGCTATAACTTTACCAATCTAAGAAGTGCACTCTTGCGTTACCATTACGAGATAACCACCTACACTATTCTATTCTTCTTAGGAGATCTTCGAATGTAGGTTTCTTCATTATTCAAGTTTGATTAATCTTGAAATGAGCTTCATCTTCTCATGAATGCTTGAATAATACTTTAACTGCTTTTAATATCTTGATTATTGATTGAGGGCTTGATCATGATATAAACGCATCATACTTCCATCACAATTCCTTAATGCTTGCGATAAGTAAGTCCAATCTAAAAGGCTAAACAAACAATTACGCGCAACGAGTATATAGAATATAAAGTACTCTTGACATCATCAAAACATAAACATATATATCTATATGGTCCAACAAATTCCCCGTTTTTGATGATGGCAAGTCTCCTAAAATTGTGACTAAGTATATAGTTCCCCCTCAATATAATACAATCATCTTTATAGATAAAGATCAACGCAAGAACAAACAATTATATATAAGCTAGACCAAAACTTTAAGGACCCTAAGAGACAATTGGTTCTGACAAGGAGCAAGCTTAGGCAAATACTTACCATGGCCGTCCTTCCCCTTCTTGACATCATCGAAAAGATAAGAACAAACATAAAATGACTAGAATAATATACGGCGAAGCAAGAGATAAAGACGATTAATAAAAACAAATAAACTGTAAATACCCATAAGTACGTACGAAGATATAGTAGCATACAAACCAAAAGAACATGTTTTAAAGCCAAATGGGCCGAATGAAATAACATGTCTAGAACTACCGAGCCGAACCCCAAGTAGTATGCCAAAATGGGCCAAATAACAAGCTAGTTTATGAAGGCAAAATATACCAAATGAAAACAAAAGAAAGCAAGGCAATTAGAGGAAGGGCGAAAACAGGGGAGGGGCAGGACAGGACTAAGGGTGGCGGATTTTGTAAGGATTAACATAGTCGGGACGAGTACGGAATTCCAATGAATCAAGACGGTCAAAACAACTCCGAACAAGAGTAGCTTCGGCGTTGAGGCTCGTCTCAAAGTTGAGGACCTTCAAAGACAAAGCCTTCATTGCCTCCAAAGTTATTGCTTGATCCGCCATCATAACTTTCCCGTCTTTCACCAAATCACCTCCTTGACTAGTAAGAACAGAGAGACGATCACCATGTTGAAAGACTTCCTCACGGATAGTCACTAACCCCCTTTCTAAACCCTCAAGCTGTGTGTTGATGTCCTTCATCCAAGCACAAACATGAGAATCATTCACACCTCCAACGGAGGAACCCGGCTGCCCAACACGAAACACAACCGTAGCCAAATCCGTGGTTTGCTTATCTAATTTGGCCATAACATACCCCATAAAAGCATCTAACTTCGCTTCCATAGCCGCCATCCCAACCTCATTGACACCCTTATCAATACCCTTAGAAAATAGCAACTCGGGTCCTTCAAAACCGAGCCCCGTCAATTTCATAACACGGTCACACGTACTGTCCTTAGCCCTCACGCCATAGCTTTCCTTACTCACAACCCGCTTAATTTCCAACAATCTCGAAATCCACATACCGTAAGGAAGATCAAGAGTAGTAAAATACTTCTCTTTAGAGACGGTAATACTAGTTTGAAGAACCCGATTAAACACAAGACTAGCCAATCTCACTTTCCGACCTTCTAACCACAAATACAAGATAATAGCTTCATAGCTTGACACTTTGTCCCGTCCTTCCCTTCTCGGAACGATTGTGTTCCATAAAAAGTTCAAAAATAACTTGAGTTTGGGAGAGAGAGGACGAACCAAGATGTTGCTATTTTCGGAAGCAACCTCATCGAAATACCTCTTAATAAGCAATTGTTGATCATTACCCACATTAGACCATTCTTGACTCGGGTTAATCTCGGTTCCATCATGAGGAACCTTGAAGGCAGAGCAAAAATCGGCAATGGTGACCGTGATGTCAACACGATTAAAAAGGCATGTAACACTCCCCCTTAAACTTCACCAAAGTAAAGAACTGAACAACCTCAATCGGGTATGTAGGACCCGAGAACCGACTTACATCGTTCCACCCTTGGTAATCAAGAAAATCTACAAATAAATTTAAAGAGGGAATTTGAGACAACCAAGATTTAGGATAATACCTTCCACCATAAATAGAGTATTGTAAAACCCGTGAAACCAAGATGCTTTCGCTCTTTGTCATGCGAACACGGTTTAAATCGGCTTTAGTTGCACTCTTTGAAGGTTCTCAAAACAGAGTCTTCGAAATCTCGTCCCGAATAACCACCTCGGGTTCACTATCTTCCCCAATATCATCTGCTATATTCTTATTCTTCCCCTTATTCAACCGTCTTTGTTTTCCCTCAGAGACCGACTCATCCCGTCCATGAAACAAGGAGGAAGGTGAGGATGGATGTTGGGTTATTGGAGTGAAGGTGGAGGAAAAGGGTTGATGGGATGATGGTGGTGGTGGTGGTTGATTGCATGGTCGTGGTTAGTGTTGGTTTCGGGTTGAGAAGCGAGTGGTTACATGTGGATGGGACATGGTTTAGAGATTGAATGATGATGATGGAGATGGAGTGTAAGTTTGATGAAGTAAAAAGTAAATGCAAGTTGTGATAATTTTGACCAAGACACACGGTTTAGGGGGTAGATATAGGATATAGGTGGGAATCTAGGGTAGGGTTAGGGAGTTAGATGTTTACACAAATTAGGAAAGTGATTTGGTAAGAGATTTTGTAAAGATTTGGAACAAAGGTTGGATGTTTTATGGCAAATATATCGCATAAGGCCATTGGAAATAAATAATTTTGATTATATCTTGGTAAAATAATATGGAAAAATAATTTGGATAAGAATTGGTAAATAAAAGATTTGGTGTATCTTAATTTTTTAGAGAATAAGTTTGTATGGACCATAAAGACTTAAATACAGACAGAATATATACGATAAATAAATTTCTATAAAACGTAAATGATGCGTATATTTTATATAAGGTTTTTACCTCATTTTTTACACTCATTTCTGTATTATTTATGTGGCATCTAGTTACAAATGCCCCCGGATAGTCTACTCTGGTTTATCTTGTATAAATTGCAGGTATGAACTAGAAAGGAGCGAAATCAAGCCTGAACTTGTCCTAATCGCATGCATTCTGGAGAACAAGGAATCGGAGCTCGGAATCTGTCACTTAAAGATGCGTGAAATGGCCTCGGAAGGTGCTAAGGAGTCCACCCGTGCTTATAGAGCTCGATCGACCAGTCTTGCTACTCATTATGGTCGATCGAATGCTTTATCCATCAAGAATCACTCGATCGAGCTCTACCTTTACTCGATCGAGATAGCTGCCCTTTGAAGTGCTCGATCGAACTCCCTTCTTACTCGATAGAAAGGATTTTCAAGCATTATTCTGGACGAGTGGTTTCATTTCACTCGATCAAGAGAATATATGTTTTATGCAGGCTTTGAGCTGTTTTCGAGATTTACTTTTGTAATTAGGATAAATAAGTTATGACGACAGTCACATGTACTCTCCTCTTCTTCTCCTCTCTTCCTTCCTTCGACTCTCTCTCTTACTCTCTTAGAATTCTTGCTCTTGAACCCGAATTTCGGATTTCATTCCTCCTTGTAATCGGTACTCTTTATTCTACTCTTAATCTTTAATCAATTGCTTGTTCTTTTGCTTATTTCCCTTTAATCTATATTGTTGATTCTCCCTTTTCTCACTTTTATCATGTTGAATTTATATGGTTTATGTATTGTTGTTGCTTGTTCAATGAGTATGCATAGATGATCTCCCTTGTTAAGACAAAGGGGAGCCATAGTTTTAAGGAAATTGTGAATAGGTTACTAGAATTGATGTAAACTAGATCTATGTTGCTAATCGCTGCATATAATTGTTCTTGCCTGCTTGAGTCGATGCAGTTAGGTAATTAATCACGGTACACCTTGACCTAGATCGGAAGATTGGAAAAGGTAAGACCTGTAGCGAACATTAGGGCATTCTAGTGAGGGCGGAAGTTAAGCTAGAATTGTCTTAGGGCGAATAGTGCACCGGAAGGACCTTTTCACTACCCTGTAGATCGAATTTACACTGACCTGAGACCCTAGATTACGTTTCCTAAGAATCATGGTGAACCAACTATCTTAGTCACTTTCTCTCTGCTTGTTTGTTATCAACTCTGTTCTTTCTTTCTCTTACTCTATTTCTCTCCCTTAAACTCCTTAGGCTAGAACACTCACTTAAAAACCCCCAAGAAACTGTGACTCAGACAGACTTCGTTTAGCAGACATTTTCCCATCTCCCTGTGGAGATCGACCCTACTTACCGCTGACTTCTGTTAGTAGTATTAGGTATTTATTTTTGATACTAAAACGACGGTATCAAATTTTGGCGCCGTTGCCAGGGAGGTAGGCACGTAAATGAATTTGTAGTAGCTGAGGTGGAAAGTCCAAGTGGAAGGTTAGACAGTCCGGAGATTTTACAAACTACGGGAGTGCATGAACAAGTTTATGCCATAATTGAGCAGGAAGTGATTTGTGGTAGATGCGGTACGGAGGGGCATGACCCTATTACTTGCATGGCGGATGTTGAGCGTGTCCATGCTTATCAAAAATTCAAGCAAGGAGTGCCATTCTCTAAGCTATATGAAGATTTGACAATGACAAGTACCTCTAGTCCTTGTAAACCAATGCCACAACTTGTTGATTCACCCTCTACAATTGGAGAGCTTGCAGAGTTGAAGTCTTTAGTGCTGAACTTAACACTTCAGTTTGGAAAGAAATCTAACAAAGATGACAATGATATAGAGGAGCTGCAAGACCAAGTTGCGCGTCTTTCATTCGCGCAAAGTTAAGTAAATCACGCACCTCCATGTGACCCGATCAATGCCATAAATCTCCGAAACAGACTTACTTATGACGGATCGAAAATGCCGAAAGATGATGTTGTAACTGCTGATGAGACTCCGGATATTGATTTTGAGGAATTAAGCAACGATGTCCCTGCTGAACATCGTCCTGTAGCTCGATCGAGTGATAAATCAATTCGATCGAGTGATATCTCCTCCACAATTACTCGATCGAACACTACCTCTGTTCGATCGAGAGATGCCCAAATTGACGAATTCGATCGAGGAGATCATTCTTCTCGATCGAGTAACTTGGCCAAAAAGACTGTTCGATCGAGTGATTCAAGCCCTCGATCGAAATATGCTGAAATTGATGAACTCGGTCGAGAGATACACATTCCTCGATCGAGTACTTTGCCTGAAGAAACAGTTCGATCGAGTGGGAATAGTGCTCGATCGAACACCTATGCCAGCGGAGGTTCTATTTCAAAGCCTAATTCCGCTGCCGTGTCGTCTTCCCCTGCTGCGGAGATGTCACGTTCTGATAAAGGTAAAAAGAAGGTCGCAGGCCCGCTTATTGTTACCAGGGTTCCTTATCTGAGACGTCTGAAAGATGCTAAGGTCGAGCGACAGTACGGTAAGTTTTTGGACATGGTCAAGAATCTTCAGGTAACCGTCCCTTTTACTACACTTATTACCCAGGTACCTACTTACGCAAAATTTATGAAAGACATTTTGACGCATAAGAGAGAGCTTAAGGAATTCGAGACTGTTGCTTTTATTGAAGAGTCTAGTAATTTACTTCTTAATAAAGCACCACCAAAAATGAAAGACCCGGGTAGTGTTTAGGTATTTTTACCCAAATCGACTAATCAGGGTCAATGTAGTCTATATTCGTTGGTTGGATGTATGTCTGTTCGTTCGTCGTTAAGTAAATAAGAAAATAAAGTGCGTAATGTAAATTGACACGTAATATTTTGGTGACGCGGAAAACCCAATGTGGGAACAACCGCGGGAGGGACGGTACCCTGCCAAGTATTGCACTATATGAATAGGAGGATGATTACAATGGTAATGTTTATGCTAATCTTGCTGGCGTTAGGTGTCGGGCCTGCAAGATCTCAGACGGGTATATATTTGAGAGTGATATGCCGTGGTGCGGTTGTCTTGAATATGATGTTGAATGAATGTGTGGATGAGTGAATGCCCTTCTTGATTTGCTCCCCTTGGCTATTTATAGGGTAAGAACCCTAGATATATCCTACCTCGAATATGGAAAGGGAATATTATTTCCATAAGGACTTCTTTCCAAACCCGGACTCCCTTACCAGTTCTCCCCGATCTCCCTAACTTCTCCCTAACACTCCTTTCCTTAACGCGGGCACCTTCTATGACGGGCTCTTGATCCTTCTCAAGTCCATTTCCCTTTTTCCTGACCGCGGGCTCCCTTCCTCCTCGCCACTTCTTTCATAGTCTTTATTTTATCAAATGGGCCTTCTTTACTATGCTATTTTTAGCCCAAACAGGTAGTTTCTCTATTACCTGTACCATAGGGAACGAAGTGATAGATAAGGCTCTCTGTGATTTAGGAGTCAGCGTCAGTGTCATGCCTCTTTCTGTCTGCAAGAAACTTAATATGTGTTACCTTAAAATGACTAACATCACCTTACAGATGGCTGATAGATCTGTCAGACGACTCTTGGGTATCTTAGAGGACGTGCCTGTTAAAGTAGGCAAGTATCGAACAAGGAATTTACGTAACCAAATGCTAAAAAACCCTACGCCGTCTTTTTACTTCTTCCCATGCAACCCATCATTTCCAGCCGCCCTGCTCCTCTTTCTCCGCACCCAACTCCCTCTCTCCTCTTTATAACCCCAACGTCCTTCTTCCACTCTCATTAATCACTTCAAATCATTTCAAAAACTCTTCTCTCTTAAACCCTCAATCTTCCTTCCCCTTCACTCCTCGCCGGCTTCACTGTTCCCCTTCCCCGTCTCCATCATCAGGTAATCCACCTTTTCTTCTTCTTTTAATCTTCATTTTCTCTCTCCACCATGGGTAAAACTCGACAATCTTCGTCAACCCCTACACCCTTGGACCGTATTCTTGACCCCACTTTCCCTTCTCGGGGACTCTTCAAACACCCACATGATTGTGACTCCGCCCTAACTCCGGCCGACATTCCGATGATCAAGAATCTGCTGGGTCTTGGTGATGGGGTGGATATCGCCATCCCTGAAACGGGACAAAAAGCTGATGCCCTCCGTCCAGGGTGGGTCTGTTTCTACCTATACCCGTTTAAATATGGCCTCCGTTTTCTTTTCCCTAAACTCGTCCAAGATTTCATCTTTACCAATAATTTCGTCATGGCACAAATTTTCGATGCCATATGGACAGTTCTTCTCTATTCCCTGGCCGTTGGTCAGAGTACTGGCAAATCCGTCACTCTGGGCGATCTGGCCCACATGTACAGCATCAGATCCCTAGGCAGAGGTCAGTTCTCATTCCGGGGCCATGGAGAGGCTCCCTTTAGACACGTGTCAAAATCCCGTGATGAGAAATGGTTTGAGGACTTCTTCTACGTGAGGAAGGACTCCATCCAGCCTCCTGCTGATTATATTTTTGAGAAATGGGTTCTGACTTCGAGTAAATAGCCTCCCTGTCGCCTGATTTATTTTATCTCGCTGCTTACTATCTTACTTCATCGTCTTCGTGGAGGCCCCCGTGACCTTACCCATATCGGCGCCAAGATCCCTGCCTGCAGCAAGCTGTTCAGCATTTCCGAGTCCGAGAAAAAGTTCCCAGACCTGCTTCCCGGTTTTTCACCTGCTTCCTCCTCCAATCCTCCTCAATCAGCCCATAGTATGTCTTCTGGTAAGGTTTCTGTAACCACTTTTACTTGCATGCTGTTTCTTCTGACGTTTTAATCATCCTGTCGTCTGAGACTTATGTATGCTTGCAGGTTCAAAAGTTGATCCATTGGAACTCATCCTCCAAAGTGCTAAAAGAAATAGACCTTATGCCAGTCCTGATGTGGCCTCTGCCTCCAAGAGGAGTGCTCCGGCTGCCTCTTTTCAGACTCCTCCCACAGTTTCCAGTTCTGCTGCACGTGAGCCCCTGGAGGTTAACCCGTTATCTCGCCATCCGCCTACTCCTCCTGCCAGTCCTCGGGCTTCATCCAGCGGAGGCATTATTGCTCACTTCCCAGAGGGCTTTGGGAACGTGGACAAGGTGCCCTACTGGCCGGAGAATGATCAGCTGCTCTTTCCTCCTGTTGAGGAAACGTTTTCGGAATTCTCTCCAGAGGAGATGGCTGAGAACGATGTGCACAATGCCTTCATGGTAAATATTCTCCGTCTTCTACATGTCTGCCCATCTGCTTCTTGCTTAAATTCTGCCTCTCAACTCTTTTGCTGAATTCTGATTATTTATGCCCTAGACTCTTCAGTCTGCACTCTACAACAGGAAAATGATCAACATAGTGCAGACCACCAGCCGTGCTACCAGCGCCAAGAACCAGGAGCTGAAAGAGACTGTTGCAGATCGCACACGCAGCGGGTTGATCGAAGGAGCGTGTGGTGGAGTCAAGACCGATCTTCTTTGTCACCAAGAAGAAGTTGAAGGAGGGGGCGATCGGTGGCTCGAACCCGGACGGTGTGCAAAGACCTTTTTCGACTCTCGAAGCGGTCGAGGAGAAGATCAGTGAGCTGATCTCCCTGGCCACCAACGTTGTTGCATATTCTACCTGGTGGGGAAAGATCAGTGGGATGCGTGCTGCCCTCGAGGAGGCTCCCACCCAGCAGGCCATAGAGGAAGAGGAGAAGCAGCTGGAGATGCTCTACCCCGCTCAACCTGATCTGAGTATGCTGATGTCTGAGGTTGGTGAGGTGAATTCTCCTGCATTGGCTGAGCAGGCTGCTGGGGGTGAGGCTGGAATGTCCCAGGATGCTGCTGACGGAGCTCAGGGAGCTATGGCTGTTGAGGATATGCAAGTTGGTGCAGTACCTGAAATGAGTGGTCAGCAGGCAGAGGAGGTACCAGAGGTGGAGGTCATTAATGTGACCGATAATTAAGTTTTTATGTTTTGACGAACTTTTTTGGCAGTCTGGCCCAGAGGTGGCAGACTTTGTAAGTTTTTTTTTTTTAAACTTGTTCTGTGGTTGCTCCGCCAAGGTGGCGGTTAAACTTTGGGCCGTAATTTGGCCGTATTTTGAAATGCCCCTTGTCATAGTTTGGCAAGGTTTTAGCTTATATATCGTGTGTCCGTTTGTTTATCTTCCCTATTTTTAGGAAGTTTGTGCCGTGTCAGTCTGCTTGACTGATTTAGGCGAGTCCTGTCACCCTGAAAAGGCTAACGTTCTGACTCAGCTAGCTGCCGTGTCAGCCTGATGGCTAATTTAGGCGTATGCCGTAATGTAAGGAGGAGTGGCCGTGTCAACCTTGGAGGCTGATTTAGACCAGCCTAGTCAGCCTGAAAAGACTGACCCAGACCAAGCTAGCTGCCGTGTCAGCCGGATGGCTGATTTAGGCGTATGCCGCAGTTTTGTGGACTACTTAACCTTGTTCATGACGCAAGGTGTGTTCGTCTCGTTTTATGCCAGCAGGGGCGTCATTGAGGCAAGTTTATCGTCATTCTAGGACCAAATGGAGACGTTGCAGGACTCTGGTAGCGCAGATATCCCTACGTTCCATGTTCGTTTTTGCATGCATGCTGGGGCACTGATTAAGTGTGATTAGTGCGAGCTACGTCCAGGGGGTGGTATCAGGGGTAGCTGGATAAGCGTATTCAGCTGTCAACCAGGCTCCCTTTCGTATGTTCCACATCACTTTGGTGAGGGTGCTCCTTGTGGAGAAAATAGGTTGGGCATGTTGGAGTGTCGTGTGCCTTGTCACCCCGCGTTGGTAGTTGACAGTCCTGCTAGACATCCTTTTAAAGTACCATAGATACCAGAATTCAAAGTGATGTAGTTAGAGAAGCCTGAAAATAAGAAAATCTATTAAAATGATATGAAGTACTTGTCGCCATCTCATGGGGTACCAGAGCAATTGTGGTCCCAGGACGCTGCCAGACCACACCATCCAATAGTAGTTTAAAGTTTTAAAAATAACCAAAGATACAAGAAATAAGAGTGAAACTGGCAGTATGCCTACTACCGGATTTTTATTTTATCTTTAAAAATGATTTGGCTTCTCATAATACATTATTCTGAAAGCTAGAGTCTACTTATTATTAAAAGTAATATCTCTTAAGGTGAAGTATGTTCCATGGGCGTTGAATGATTTGACCGTCCATAGTCATCAGTCTGTATGCGCCATGGCCAACAACTCCTTCTACCTGGTATGGTCCTTCCCATTTGTACGCGAATTTGCCTGCTTTTCGATTCTTGGTGTTCTGAAACACCTCTCGGAGAACCAGGTCTCCTACCTCCAGGAGCCTGACTTTCACATTCTTGTTGTAACTCCGGCCTTTGATCGCTTGTAGCGCGCCAGGACGGATTTTTGCGCTTGCTCGCAGCGATTCGTCAGTGTGTCTAGGCTTCGGGTCATCTCTGCATTGTTCAGTTCCCTCGTCATGTTTTCATACCTGTGAGTGGGAACTAGAACTTCTGATGGAATGACTGCTTCCGCGCCAAACACCAGGCTGAAGGGTGATTGACCTGTTGCTATCTTTGGTGTCGTTCTGTCTGACCATAACACTAGTGGTAATTCATCTGCCCACTTTCCTCCTAACTCTTGTAACCTCCTTCTCAGATTGTCCATAATGATTTTATTGCTGGATTCAGCTTGTCCATTGGACTTTGGAGTCCTAGGTGCTGACTTTTTTAAGGTGATATTCCACCTGGCACAGTATCCCTCGGTATCGTTGGAGATGAATTGTGAGCCATTGTCACATATGATTTCTGATGGGATACCAAATCTGCAAAAACGATGTTTCGTTTTATGAATGAAATTACTTGTTTGTCTTTTACCTCCGTGAATGCTTCTGCCTGAAAGAAATGTAGATTCATATACATACTAACATACTCATATATGTTAAAATTAATTTGTCATAAAATTAAATACGGATTTTATGCATGCAAACAATATAATAAAAGGAAGAAATCATGTTCTTACAATGAGTATTTCGGTTTTATTGGGCACAAAAGAAATCTCCTTTTCTTTTGTTCTTGAGCTTTCCTTATGGAAGAACAAGATCCAAGTGTAGGATCTCTCCTTAGGAATAATACCCAAAGCTTAACTCTTAATCTAATTAATATTATTTGAGCTAGTATAATATTAATCTAGTGAAAAATTGAACCAAAAATTGTTTGGTTTTTGCTCCTAAAACCGGGTAGGAGAAGGTATTTTTGGAGTATATTATCTCTCTAATTTATCATTAAAATGTAGAGAGGAAATTATCTTTCTAACACTAGAAATTATGAATGTGAATGAATCAATAATTTTTAGAGGAGAAAAACTCTCTAAATCCTCTAGCAAAACCGGTGGGGAGGAGCTTTTTGGGGAGCCAATGCATGCCCATATTTGTCTTCACAAGATGAGTAGGGTTGCATGGCTACTCTAGCTATTTCATCATTATGTTTTCTATTTAAAATATAAACATAATTTTACCCTAATACTCCTCTAATATTTCGGCACTTTAAGTTAATATGGATCCCATATTATTTTTGTCAATTGTCAATATGTCACATGTCACATATATTTGTTATGTAATTTTTAACATATTAAAAATCAACGTATTAATAAAAATACGTCACACACAAAAATCGACTTAGTAATTTCATAATTACTTGTGCCAAAATATTTTACCAATTTATAAATCACAACAGATTGTATTTATAATAATTCATTCAATTCCGATTGTTTCTTTAAACAATAATTTCATCCGAGTAATGATACAATTCGATTACTCAGACCGTATCTCATTTAATCACATTTCAATTTAATACGTAAATTTTACTTCCAAAATCGTCCGTCAATTTTTCAAGTAATTTAATTAACTCGTAACACTATACGATTAATTAAATGATCAATTAAGAGTATTGCCCTATAGGTATGACCTAGGGGGTCAACTGATCACCACCGTCACACGACAGTAATGTCAAACTCTAGTCAGCCAATCATTACCGATATATGTTGACCAGTTGACAGTATAAATACTTCCCAATTGTATTCTTTAAAATGAGATTCAATAATGATATTTAAATCATGTGATCGCACTATTGTTGAGGACACATTTCCCAACAATCTCCCACTTGTCCTCGACAAGTGTGCGTCACCAATTCTCTTGTCCTATTACTATCTCCCACTCAATGCAAGGTGTCTTTCAGGTCGTACTTGCAAGTGATCATATCGAGAGTGGTTTCCTCGATCTGGAGAATAACTGATTGACCGGACTTATCTATCATAGATACTTTCCGAGCGTGGCCACGCATTTCCAGTTCATTACTCCTCGAGTGGCCCTGAGATATTGTTATAACCCTGACAAGGGGTGGACAATTCCTATCGCACTCATTCCCTTCGACTAGCCACAGCCATCATAACCCAAAATATGCCCATTTGACCCCATTTACGAAGGTCGTAGTAACACAAATCAAAGTTAATCAAATCGTGCCATCTTAGGCGAATAGTCTTTAGTCAAAAGAATCGACTCATTAGAATACTATAGTAGCTCTCGCCACGACCAGGCTATATAAATTTGCGAGAACTCTATAAGCGGTCATAAGGCCCGACAAAATGTTCCTGGGTGATGCCTATGTGATCGACTAGTCATCTCACATGACTCTATGGCACTTGAACTTGCCATCAATCGCCTCACACTCTAGTCACTTCGAGACGTCACCTCATACAAGTGACTATGGGCAAATACTATGTTAATCCGTGTTCACTTTAACGGGGTTCAATTGTCTCTACAACCCGTTTGGATGTAACAAAGTATAAATTAAAGATAAAAGACAAATGTGATTATGAACATGAACAAAAACAACACTTTTATTTCATTTCAAAATCTAACAAAAACTTGGTACACGTTTAAGTCCCATGGACGTAACATGTCCATCATGCTTAGCCTGCGATAAAGGCTTGGTGAGCGGATCGGCTATGTTGTCATCCGTCCCAACCTTACAAATCGCAATTTCCTTTCTTTCAATGAAATCTCTTATTACATGATACTTTCTAAGTACATGTCTAGATCTATTACTAGACTTTGGCTCCTTAGCTTGGAAGATCGTCCCACTATTATCACAATAGAGAGTGATGGGATCATTGGCGGTAGGTACTACTTTTAGACCTTCCGTGAATTGCTTGATCCACATAGCTTCCTTGGCAGCTTCTGATGCTGCTATGTACTCAGCCTCCGTTGTCGAATCCGCGGTTACAGCTTCCTTGAAGCTTCTCCAGCTAACGGCACCACCATTGAGCATAAACACGAAACCAGCTTGTGATTTCATGTCGTCTCTATCTGTTTGAAAACTTGAGTCCGTGTATCCATTAACACGCAACTCAGTGTCTCCTCCAAACACAAGGATAGAGTCCTTAGTTCTTCTCAAGTACTTAAGGATGTTCTTGACAGCAATCCAGTGACTCTCACCTGGATTTCCTTGATATCTACTCGTCATGCTCAAGGCATACGAGACATCAGGACGTGTGCATATCATGGCATACATGATTGATCAAACAGCGGAAGCGTAAGGGATCAACTTCATGCGTTCAACATCATGGGGTTCGGAGGGACATCGAGTCTTGCTCAATATCGTCCCGGTTACCATAGGTACCAAACCCCTTTTGGATTTGTCCATGCTGAAGCGTCGAAGAATATTATCAACATAAGACTCTTGACTTAGTGCCAATATCCTCTTGGATCTATCTCTATAGATTCGGATACCTAATATGCGTTGTGCCTCTCCTAAATCCTTCATTTGGAAGTGGTTACCTAACCACTTCTTAACAGAAGACAACATTGGAATATCATTTCCAATGAGTAGTATGTCATCGACATACAAAATTAGGAACACAACATTGCTCCCACTGAATTTCATGTATAAACATGGTTCCTCAATACTTCGAGTGAAACCATTTTCCTTTATTACATGATTGAAACGATGATTCCAACTTCTAGATGCTTGCTTAAGACCATAAATGGATCTCTTAAGCTTGCATACTTTATTAGGATTTTTAGGATCAACAAAACCTTCGGGTTGTATCATGTACACCTCCTCTTCTAAATGCCCATTTAGAAAAGCGGTTTTAACATCCATTTGCCATATTTCATAGTCATGAAATGCGGCAATCGCTAACAAAATCCGTATGGATCTTAGCATGGCTACGGGGGCGAAGGTCTCATCATAATGGAGACCGTGGACTTGGGTAAATCCTTTTGCCACTAGCCTAGCTTTGTAGACATCGTCATGTCCTTCTATGCCATTCTTGATTTTGAATATCCATTTGCATTGAAGGGGTCTTGCCCCTTTAGGCAAATCTACCAAGTCCCAAACTTGGTTTTCAAGCATAGAATCCATTTCGGACTTCATGGCTTCAAGCCATAAGGTGGAATTAGGACTAGAGATTGCGGGGTTGTAGGTGGCGGGTTCGTCACTTTCCATAAGCAACACATCGAGTGTTCCATCTTCCTCGATAAGTCCCACATATCGATCGGAATGGCGAATTGCTCGACCCGTTCTTCTTAGTGGAGGAGGTACAACCGCGTTAGACGACAAAGGAACTTCTTCTTGCGTCTCTACCTCGGTTTGTGGCTCTTGAACTTCGTCAAGTTCAAAATTTCTCCCACTCTGTCTTTTAGAAATAAAGTCTCTTTCTAAGAAGACAGCCTCGCAAGACACAAACACTTTATTATCTTGAGGTTTATAGAAGTAGTATCCTCGAGAACTCAAGGGGTAACCTACAAAGGTGCATTTTTCGGATCTTGGGGCAAGCTTGTTGTCATTCTTGGTCTTGACATAAGCATCACATCCCCAAATTTTCATGTAGGATAGATTAGGAACTCTTCCTTTCCACATCTCAAATGGAGTTTTTCCGGTGGCCTTAGTGGGACTATTATTCAAAGATATAATTGCGGTTTGAATCGCAAATCCCCAAAACGAGTTTGGTAAATCGGTTTGACTCATCATTGATCGAACCATATCAAGTAGGGTTCGATTTCTCCTTTCGGCAACACCATTGAGTTGTGGTGTTCCGGGTGGAGAAAATTGTGATATAATACCACAACCTTTCAAGTGTGAATCGAATTCAAGGCTAAGATATTCTCCACCACGATCGGAACGTAGTGCTTTTATCTTTTTGTCCAATTGGTTCTCTACTTGGTTTTGAAATTCCTTGAATTTCTCAAACGCTTCACTCTTATGTCTCATTAAATAGACATACCCATGTCTACTCAAGTCGTCGGTGAAGGTTATAAAGTAGTCATAATTTCCACGAGCGGTGATAGTCATTGGTCCACATACATCGGTGTGTATGAGTCCCAATAGCTCACTAGCTCGTGTCCCTTTACCACTAAAAGGATTACGAGTCATCTTGCCAAGTAGGCAATATTCGCATGTACCATATGATTGATAATCAAATGGTGTAATCACATTAGTCGAAATTAATCTTTTGATGTGATTCTCGTTTATGTGACCTAATCGACAATGCCAAATGAACGCTTCACTTGGGTCACTTGTTTTGAGTTTCTGATCGGAGCCATTTGGTGTTCACAATTAAGCATATGTGGTCGTTGGTCAATGGTCGATACAAAACACAATTTATACTTCACAAACAACTCTACAATTAGTAAAGAGGCAAGTAAAGGTCGGATCCCAAGGGACGGGTATTGAAATGAAGATTCTATTGTAACTAGTGGTGTCTAGGGGTGTCACAAATTGGGTTGATGTAGAAGGTCACTAAACTAAAATAGCAATGAAAATAAACTAACAAGGTAGATGAAATAAGGATGTAAACAATTGATTAAAAACACTAGGGTGTCATGGGTTCATAGGGGAATCATGGGATATGATCATACAAACATGTTCTCAAATTATAAGCAAGCAATTATTGTTGTGATGGATTGAGTTGGGTTATATCTTACAATCCTAGGAAAGTTTGGGTCCCGGAGCCGAATCTCTTGGATTGTACAACACCTACAAGTCGACTTAATCTTCCCTACTTAACACATGCATGGTCTAACAAGACTCGAGTTGGGTTATGTCTTACAAGTCAAGTTGAAAGGATAGAATATGATAGTAAATGCAAGGATTCATAGGCTTAGCATTTCATCAAATATAACATGTGCATGTATTAAGATCAAAACAAGCAAGCAAATAAGATATGAAAGCATATTAATTTAAGCATGAATCATTCCCCATGTTGGTTTCCCTAATCACCCATTAAACCCTAGCTAAGAGACTACTCACTCATTATCATATTGATCATGCTAGAAAGGTTGTCAATCATACTAACATAATGAAACATGATGAATAAATGAAAGTAATTAGCAATAATTAAAAAGGGATTAAGAGATTATACCTACTAATGATTCCAAAATAATAATGCAAAGAATAATAGAAGAACTTGATGATTGATGGAAGGTTGTCAATCTCCCAATAAACCCAATAATCTTCTAATTACCCAAAATAAAGTAAGAACAAGAGAGAGATTGAAGAACTAAAACTTGGATTAAAACTTGATTAATATTTGATTACAATATTGAAGAGAGATTAGATTGATATTAACTACTCTAATTATTGATAAGAAGAACATGCTCCTCTAATTAGACTAATGGGGTATTTATAGTGAAAATTAGGGAGGATGCATTAGGGTTAACTAAGGGCTAAACTAGTAATTACACTTTTTAAGTTGAGCAAGGAGCCTCCGGGATTATCCGAGAGAAGGGCTTCTCCATTTCGTAGCTTGAAGAACGAAAGCGTGTCTTTGTCTTTGTGATCCGTGCGGCCGGGAGTCGGGACGGCCGGATCTGGGATGGACGATCCGAGAGGATCAAGGAACAAGACGCTCGGACTGGGCATGGGGAATCCGAGCGGATTCTGGTGAGGACGCTCGGATCGGGCGAGGAGGGACGGATTCTCTACAATCCGTTCGGATTGTAGTTCAGCAGACTTTCCTTCTTCTTTTTCTTCCCTTTTCTTCATGAATTCCTTGGGGATTTCCTTGGGGACTCAAGGATCCTTTTCTCAACAATGCTCTTCTACTATGCTATGTACAAAGGCCTTCTAGTCTTGTCTCTCCTTGATGCTTGGTCATTGAATATGATCAATTTAGCCTTGTTTTGCCATGAAAATGCAAGATTCTTACTCCTTTCCTACCAAGGGATCAAAATCTCAAAGAATATGCAAAACAAAGAACTAAAGATAAGAAATGACCCAAATAGGCACTAAAAAGCATGGAAACAATGGTAATTCGGGGGCTAAATATGCGCCAATTATGGTCGCATCAAATATCCCCAAACCGAACCTTTGCTCGTCCCGAGTAAAGAGGTGACAAAGACTAGGACCAATACTAACGTAACCTAATAATAATAGCCGATATGAGACAATTAGCGGGTCTCACTCCGCCCCTTCAACTCACAACAAGACAACCATGAGGTAGGATGCCTTCTTGCAAGGCAAGGTGGGTCTTGCCAAAATGGCGACACATCCAAACATTAAGCACACAAAAACACATAATGGATGCATCTACAAAAAGAATAGCCACTCCCTCATCTAAGTGGCGGAAATTATCTACAAGGGAAGCAATTCAAGGGTACACAATCCTTCATAGATGCAATTTGTTCAAACTACTAAGCCTAGAAGGATACCAATAAATCACCTCCAAAAGGTGTCAAGCTAGGGTACCTTTGTCCTCAATCGTTAAATGCTTTTGTCAAGAGTAGACTCCCTATGGTGTTAGAAACACTGGAGGATCGCGGAATTCCCCCTCTTGCCTAGACAAGAAGAAGGGTCGTCCCCTCTCTACCATGCACAAAAATGGATACGATGGATAAAGGGATCAATAGATATTTGAGTTTCATTTGGGAGTTTGCTTTTGTTGTTGTTTTTTTTTTTTTCCCCAATTTCTTGTGGCATTTGACATTTGAGAACACTTTCTTTGCCATTCTTTTTTATTTTTGGCTTTTCAATACTTGACAATTTTTTTGCATTTCTTTTTGAACATTTTCAAAGTCACCCCAATTAGTAACGAGGGTGCCTTGTATTTGAAGCTTTTGGAGTTCTATTTTTGCTCCTCTTTTCATTTGATGCATTTTGCAAACTTTCTTTCACTTTTCATTTCATTGAACTCAAATTGATTTCTTTTTGTGCCCATTCCCTTTGATGACAAAAATGTGGTAGAACATGGATGAATGATAGAAGTATGCATGGTTTCAAGGGTCACCTTGGAATAAACGGTAGCCAAGGAGTTATCACACCACAAGGTACTCTTGACTCGGCCTTAAACCATGGGTCAAAGGATACTAGCATGACACATCCTAGGGTGTTTTACAAGTATTCTAACAAGCAAAGTCTTAAGAAGAAAAAGCATCTACTAGGGCCTATATACACTTGTCAAGCTTCCCAAATAGACGGTTTCGCAAAATTTTCTAACATGCAAACTACATGCCATGATGCAACTAACATATAAACATCCTAATGCAAATGATTCTACCAACTAACATGTCATATAAACTAAATGCAAGTCCTAAGTTCACATTGTTTTTACCGCATCAATCAAAATAAAGCCACATAGTCATTAACATAGAGAGGAAAAAGGAGATTGAAAAGATCATACCATGCGGTCTTCAATATCCTCATGTCTCGGATGTGGCGTAGTCGATCAAAGTGAACAAGGATGAACAAACGCAATATATACAAGACAATACATACAAAGGAAATGAACTTGTTTTTGGTTTTTCAATTTTTAAATTTTTATGATTTTTTGAAATTTTTCAATTTTTATGGTTTTTGAATAAAAGTTAAGTGTTAGAATTCCCATCCCCACACTAATATGGGCATTGTCCTCAATGGCCAAAATGATGGAAATTATGCAAGAATGATGCATGATTTCTATACTAAATGCAATTCTACACTAAGCTACACTACATGATGCATGGTTTTTGTTATGACGGAGAGGATAATTTAAATTACCTCCCGTTGCGTATGCATTAACTTCCCCAAACCAAGTAAGACACTATTGCTAATGTCAAAGCATGGGGGAGTTCATGCACATGCTATGCTATGCATGAAACTAGATTGTCATTTTGGATTTTACAAAAGTGGGAACAATAAAGAACACCTCAAAGGAACCGAGGTGTGAGTCCTTTGATGTTGCTAGGACTAAACCAACAATGATCAAAGTTAAATAAAATACAAATAAACAAGATGCAAAGTTCTTTTCATGAAAAATAAAGATAAAGAGGAGAGATTAGAAAACTTCACTTGAACTAAAGTGGGTGCCTCTTGCCCGCTCCACCTAGTGATGAAGTAATCTCCTAGAAATCGGCATCATCTCCTTCAATATCGGTATCCCAAATATCCCTAGAAGCATCACTTAAACTTGGATCCATGAATTCATCTTCTTCACTCTCAAGCTTCACCGTATCACCTCCACAAGAGTCGCCGCTCTCCTCCCCTTTGCGACCGTTTGCCCCTTCATTGGCCTTGTCCGAGTTAGGAAAGAGCAACTCCATTTGAGCCCATGAAGGAAAAGCTCCTTCTTCACTTATCCGTCCCTTTTGAACCATGTCGTGGTATTGAGGGTAAAGAGCATAATAGTTGTCCACCTTGGTTTCATATTGACGGTAGTGCAAGTCTTGCAAGATTCCCGCGACAAAGTCGTCACGGGGGAGGATGAAGGGATTCGGATGGTTGTAAGGTTGGTAGGGAAAGGGGAAGGGAGGCACCTTTATCTTTTCACCTTGAGTTTGTTGTTCTTGTTGTTGTGGTGGAGGAGCTTGTGGGGGTGGAGCTTGCCTTTCTTGACTTTGAATGAGGTAAGAGGGTATTGGGGACAAGCTTCCTCTCCTTGGGGAGACTCGAGGTAGGTCGGCCATCGGAAGGTAGATAGGATCACTTCCTTTTGTCAACCATTTGATCCTTTTATCAACCCCCTCAAGGGTTATCCAATGGTGTTGGACAACAAGGAGGTCTTCATTAATTCTCATTCCTCCCGAGAGTGGAGTGTACTCATTGTTCTCATTGAACCTAGGATTAAAGTGCTTTGCTAGTCTTGTTATGAGTCCACCATTCACTATATGCTTCTTCCCATCATCATCACCATTTCGGAATTTCGCCCACTTTTCTAGCAAGACTAGTGGTGCATTGAGATGATACCCGTCTCTCCCTTGAATGTTTAGATAGGATTCCATGAACATGAGGTCCATTTGATTCACAATAGCGGGTCTCGGCGGCGAAAAGGGTACCCGAAAGAAATCGGTATGTGAGCCTCAAGATTGGGTTTTGGATGTGAAAAGCAAGACACTCTTTGGTAAGAATGAAGTCCCGGCCCGTCATGGCCCTCCACAAGGGTGCGACACTATAGTTCTTGGGTCTTGATGTTCGGGTAGGCGAGACATCAAGACCGAACACTCTCGCAAATTCCACAAGGGTCATTGTTCTAGAGACATTTTCCAACCTAAACTCTATGCTAATCACCTTGTTTGAAGTTGTAATCTTTAAGCAACTCAAGAATTCGAGCACAAGAGACCGATAGGTGGGTTCAAACATGAGAAAGAGTGTTGAAAGACCAAAAACCTCAAATAAAGCCTCCACTTGGTGAAAGATGCCAAGCTTTCTCAAAGTATCATGACAAAGGAATTTAGTGGGAAGAATATTCTTACTTAAGAGTCGATGGAAGACCAATCGCTGCACATCATCAAGGAATTCCACATTCGAGAAGTCGTCGAGCCTTGTGAGGTCTACAATTTCCACATGCTCTCTTCTAATGGTGTTGAGATGTGAGGTAGAGGAACTTCCCACCATCCTAGGTCTTCTTGAATTTCTAAAGGAGGATCTTCTAGGTGCCATCCTTGAGTTCTTTTGATTTGGGTTATTTTGTTTGAAGATTTGCTAAGGTTGTTCTTTGTTGATTGAGAATTGGAAACCCTAGAAAATTTGGGGGTTTTTGATTTTGAGGGTGAAGAGAGTGATTTGGATGTGTATGGGAGTTACAAGGGGGTGAGTTTTATAGGGTGAGTGGAAGGAGTGGTGATGTGTCATTATATGGGTGGTGGGATGTAATTTAATTGAGAAAAAGTCGGGCTGCAAAACGGGCAGGGAGACGAGCGGACTCAGAGCTAAGACGCTCGGATTCGCCTCTCACGGGACGGGCGGATTCTGGGCAAGACGCCCGGATTCTGCCACAGAGTAAAATCCCAGAATTTTTCTCGCCTCAAGACGAGCGTCCCGAGCATAAGACGCTCGGATTCTTGAGGTCGAGACGGGCGTCTTCCGGAGAAGACGGGCGGATTCTTCGACAGAGATTTTTCTTTGAAATGCTCAGGGGAAAAGACGGGCGTCTTTCCACTAATCCGGCCGGATTCTCTCGGACGGGCGTCTTCTTCCTTAGGACGCTCGCATTCTTCATCAGTCCAGAAACCTTCAATTTCTCAACACAGCTGGACGCGCGGTTTTTCCCCTGGACGTCCGTATTCAGCCAGGACGTCCGGATCTCCAGAGAGACGCACGGATTCTTGCTGCGGGTGTTGATTTCTTCTCCTTTCTTTCAATGCATCCCCACACTTAGGAATTTTCTCCTTCCTTCATTCAAAAACTCATTAGTAACCCTCCCTCACTTGCGCTCATGAAAAGAATTTATGCTATTAAACAAATGCAATTAAAAAATAAATACAAGTTAGAGGGTTAGTATATTTACAAATGGTGGTTTAGGGAGGACTCCACCAAACTCTCATTCTTGATGAGATGTCAAGGAGAAGGAGGACCGAGGTAGGTAGCCTCGACCTCTCCAACAAATGCTCCTTCATAGTATGGCTTCAATCTTTGACCATTTACCTTGAACTTGCTTCCATCTTCTGCCTTGAGTTCGAAATCTCCATACTTCCCAACTTCGGTTATCACATAGGGACCCATCCATCTAGAGTTCAATTTTCCCGGAAAGAGTCGGTAGCGGGAATTGAATAGAAGGACTTTGTCTCCCTTGTGCAAGGCCTTTTGTCGAATCCTCTTATCATGAAGCAATTTTGTTCTTTCTTTGTAAATCTTTGCATTCTCATAAGATTGTAGTCGGAATTCCTCCAACTCTTGGATTTGGATCATCCTCTTTTGACCGCTCAATTTGAGATCAAGATTGAGTGCTCGGATTGCCCAATAAGCTTTGTATTCCAATTCGATTGGCAAATGACATGCTTTTCCATATACAAGCTTGTAGGGGGAGGCACCTATGGGAGTCTTATAGGCCGTCCTATAAGCCCAAAGAGCATCATCAAGCTTTGTGCTCCAATCTTTCCGAGTCTTGTTCACAACCTTTTCAAGAATTTGCTTGATCTCTCTATTTGAAATTTCCACTTGACCGCTTGTTTGAGGATGATATCCCAAGCCGGTTCGATGTTGAACACCATATTTGGTCAAAAGGGATGCAAGCTTCTTTTCATGGAAATGTGTTCCTCCATCACTAATGATAGCTCTAGGAACTCCGAATCTTGGAAAAATTATCTTCTTGAAGAGCTTGGTGACCGTTTTTGCATCATCATTTGGGGTGGCAATTGCCTCCACCCACTTTGAAACATAATCTACGGCCACAAGGATGTACTTGTTCCCGTTAGATGTCACAAAGGGTCCTTGGTAGTCAATTCCCCAAACATCGAAAATCTCTACCTCTAGGATGCCTCTTTGCGGCATTTCGTTTCTCCAAGATATATTTCCCGTTCTTTGACAAGCATCGCAATGAATGATGAATTCTCTTGTATCTTGAAACATCGTGGGCCAATAGAAACCCGATTGGAGGATTTTCGCAACGGTTCTTCTTGCTCCATGGTGCCCACCGTAGGGTGATGAATGACATCCTTCCAAGATTCCTTGGATTTCCCATTGAGGGATGCATCTCCGGTAGAGCCCATCACTACACTCCTTATAGAGGTTTGGATCATCCCAAAAGTATCTCTTCACTTCAAATAGGAATCTCTTCCTTTGGTTGTGGTTCAAATTAGGAGGGAGCACTTTTCCAACAATATAGTTAGCATAATCGGCAAACCATGGGGTGATGTGCCTTTCAAGTTGAGTTTGAATAGCCATCAAGATATCGTCGGGGAATGAGTCATTGATCGGGGTTTCTCCGTTTTCATCATGAAACCGGATCCTTGACAAGTGATCCGCCACTACGTTCTCGGCTCCTTTCTTGTCTCTTATTTCCAAGTCAAATTCTTGAAGTAGCAAAATCCATCTCAACAACCTTGGTTTTGCCTCCTTCTTTATCAAGAGATGTCGAAGAGCACGGTGATCCGAAAATACAATCACCTTGGATCCGAGTAAGTAGGATCGGAATTTATCCAAAGCATATACAATGGCAAGAAGCTCCTTTTCGGTTGTATCATAATTCACTTGAGAAGGGTCGAGGGTTTTGCTTATGTAATAGATGGCATGAAGAGCTCTCCCTACCCGTTGGCCAAGTACCGCTCCAACGGCGTAGTTTCTAGCGTCACACATAATCTCAAAAGGTAACTCCCAATTTGGGGGTTGGATGATTGGTGCCGAGATCAATGCTTCTTTGATTCTATTAAAAGCTTCAACACACTCGTCAGTAAATTGGAATTGGGCATCCTTAAGCAAAAGTTGAGTGAGGGGTTTTGCTATTTTAGAAAAATCTTTTATGAAACGACGGTAAAAACCCGCGTGACCGAGAAAACTTCTCACCCCTCTAACATTCACGGGGGGTGGGAGTTTCTCTATCACCTCAACTTTAGCTTTATCTACCTCGATGCCTTTTTCCGAAATCAAATGACCCAAAACAATTCCTTCATTAACCATGAAATGACACTTTTCCCAATTTAAAACAAGACTAACATCTTCACATTTTTGCAATACAAGAGAAAGATTATGCAAGCATGAGTCAAAGTCCTTTCCATAAACACTAAAATCATCCATAAAAACTTCCATTATGGTCTCTAGATAATCGGAGAAGACACTCATCATGCATCTTTGGAAAGTAGCGGGGGCATTACATAATCCAAAAGGCATCCGTCTATATGCAAAAGTGCCATAAGGGCACGTGAAGGTGGTCTTATGTTGGTCATCCGGGTGTATAGGGATTTGGAAGAATCCGAATACCGTCAAGGTAACAAAAGAATTTGTTAGAGGCTAACCTCTCAAGCATTTGGTCAATGAATGGTAAGGGGAAGTGATCTTTCCTTGTTGCGGAGTTTAATTTACGGTAGTCAATGCACATACGCCAACCGGTGATCATTCTTGTGGGTATTAATTCATTCTTTTCATTTGTCACTACCGTAGTACCTCCTTTCTTAGGTACCACTTGGACGGGGCTAACCCACAAGGAATCCGATATGGGATATATGATTCCCGCATCAAGTAATTTCATGACTTCTCCTTTGACAACTTCTTGCATGTGGGGGTTCAATCTTCTTTGGGGTTGAATGGTAGGTCTATGGTCGTCCTCTAGATGAATCCTATGCATGCAAAAGTTGGGACTAATCCCCTTAAGGTCATCTAGACTATAACCTATAGCCTTTTCATGTTGTTTCAACACATTAAGCAATTTACCCAATTGGTCATCATCAAGTCTATCATTAACAATCACGGGTTTGGTCCTTGAATCATCAAGGTAAGCATATTTCAAATTTGGGGGAAGGGGTTTCAAAGTAGGAGTTTGTACCTCACTTTCCTCCTTTGGAGTTTCATTGAGAATTTGCTCCATCTCCATTAAACATTCCATTCTCATGACATATTCTTCTTCACTTTCATTAACCTCATCATATTCAAATTCCATGATGGGTTCCTCTTGCTCTTGAGTTTGTAGAATATCTTCTAGGATAGATTGCTCATCCTCTATGGGTTGACATGCTTCTACTAGAATATTATGCACCAACTCGGATTGTGCATGGGTGAGTTCTTTGTTAGCTAGAGCGGCCTCAAAGAGATCCACCTCCAACTCCCAATACATGCTCTTAGCCTTACTTGCTTCTAAGGCCTCTAATGCTTGCATGGGATCCTTGAAGTAAGGGATACTCAAATGGTCCTCTACAAAACAATCTATGAAATCCATTCTTGCAAAATATCAAACAACTAGAAAACAATTAGAGCAAACCTTGAGGAGTCTTACTTCCCCAGGGTGAAAAAGACACAACTAAAAACAATAAAAGAAATCTTAAATCAATTAAACACCGTCCCCGGCAACGGCGCCATTTTTTGATCGGAGCCATTTGGTGTTCACAATTAAGCATATGTGGTCGTTGGTCAATGGTCGATACAAAACACAATTTATACTTCACAAACAACTCTACAATTAGTAAAGAGGCAAGTAAAGGTCGGATCCCAAGGGACGGGTATTGAAATGAAGATTCTATTGTAACTAGTGGTGTCTAGGGGTGTCACAAATTGGGTTGATGTAGAAGGTCACTAAACTAAAATAGCAATGAAAATAAACTAACAAGGTAGATGAAATAAGGATGTAAACAATTGATTAAAAACACTAGGGTGTCATGGGTTCATAGGGGAATCATGGGATATGATCATACAAACATGTTCTCAAATTATAAGCAAGCAATTATTGTTGTGATGGATTGAGTTGGGTTATATCTTACAATCCTAGGAAAGTTTGGGTCCCGGAGCCGAATCTCTTGGATTGTACAACACCTACAAGTCGACTTAATCTTCCCTACTTAACACATGCATGGTCTAACAAGACTCGAGTTGGGTTATGTCTTACAAGTCAAGTTGAAAGGATAGAAGATGATAGTAAATGCAAGGATTCATAGGCTTAGCATTTCATCAAATATAACATGTGCATGTATTAAGATCAAAACAAGCAAGCAAATAAGATATGAAAGCATATTAATTTAAGCATGAATCATTCCCCATGTTGGTTTCCTCTAATCACCCATTAAACCCTAGCTAAGAGACTACTCACTCATTATCATATTGATCATGCTAGAAAGGTTGTCAATCATACTAACATAATGAAACATGATGAATAAATGAAAGTAATTAGCAATAATTAAAAAGGGATTAAGAGATTATACCTACTAATGATTCCAAAATAATAATGCAAAGAATAATAGAAGAACTTGATGATTGATGGAAGGTTGTCAATCTCCCAATAAACCCAATAATCTTCTAATTACCCAAAATAAAGTAAGAACAAGAGAGAGATTGAAGAACTAAAACTTGGATTAAAACTTGATTAATATTTGATTACAATATTGAAGAGAGATTAGATTGATATTAACTACTCTAATTATTGATAAGAAGAACATGCTCCTCTAATTAGACTAATGGGGTATTTATAGTGAAAATTAGGGAGGATGCATTAGGGTTAACTAAGGGCTAAACTAGTAATTACACTTTTTAAGTTGAGCAAGGAGCCTCCGGGATTATCCGAGAGAAGGGCTTCTCCATTTCGTAGCTTGAAGAACGAAACTGTGCTGTGCTGTGATCCGTGCGGCTGGGAGTCGGGACGGCCGGATCTGGGATGGACGATCCGAGAGGATCAAGGAACAAGACGCTCGGACTGGGCATGGGGAATCCGAGCGGATTCTGGTGAGGACGCTCGGATCGGGAGGACGGACGGATTCTCTACAATCCGTTCGGATTGTAGTTCAAATGACTTTCCTTCTTCTTTTTCTTCCCTTTTCTTCATGAATTCCTTGGGGATTTCCTTGGGGACTCAAGGATCCTTTTCTCAACAATGCTCTTCTACTATGCTATGTACAAAGGCCTTCTAGTCTTGTCTCTCCTTGATGCTTGGTCATTGAATATGATCAATTTAGCCTTGTTTTGCCATGAAAATGCAAGATTCTTACTCCTTTCCTACCAAGGGATCAAAATCTCAAAGAATATGCAAAACAAAGAACTAAAGATAAGAAATGACCCAAATAGGCACTAAAAAGCATGGAAACAATGGTAATTCGGGGGCTAAATATGCGCCAATTATGGTCGCATCAGTTTCTTTGATTGAATGTTATAAATATCATTTGTCGGATTTGAGGTCTCTAAAATGTATATGCCATTGATTGAGGAAGCTTGGCCTATAATCAAGTCGTTCCTAGAAATAGAGCAACGATTGTTCTTAATGACAAAACAAAAACCGTCCATGTCTAGCATGGCGATTGAAATAATGTTTTTAGAGAGCGTAGGCACATAAAAACAATTATGTAAATACAACTCAAATCCGTTTGGCAAAGCTAGAACATAAGTTCCTTTGGATTCGGCCGCTACCCGAGCTCCATTTCCAAGGCGTAGATCCACATCTCCCTTGCTAAGCCTCTCCACATCTCTTAAACCCTGTAAATGATTACAAAGGTGAGAACCACAACCGGTATCTAGTACCCATGTGGTAGTGGAAGTATAATTTATATCAATAACATAAATTTCTTTAGGAATTTTACCTTTCGGAGTGATGATTCCTTCCCTTATATTTCGCAAATATACGAGACAATTCCTAAGCCAATGTCCCATGCCATAGCAATAATGGCACTCATCATTAACTTGCTTGAAGTTTTTGATTTTCTTTCCCTTCTTCTTGAACCTCTTGCCCTTTGAAGCAAGAACTTGATTGCTAGAGCTCCCACTAGCTTTGGCATCTTTATCTTCCAGAGACAAAGACCCTATAGCTTGCATGAGGTAGTCTTCCTGAGACGGACTCACACGAGGTCTAGTAGTAGTGGGTGGTTTAGAAGAGGTGATGAAGTTAAGGTTTCCATCCGAACCTATCCCGAAATGAAGTTCTCTAGTTGTATCGAAATCATTGTTGGAGCAAATATCGTCAAGAACGTTGTGATATGACTCAATAGTTATCGGTTCGGTAGCATTTGGTGGATTCATTGTAAAGAACTACAAATATGGAGGAAAAGGAAAAATTAACACTTGTCCTTTTTAAATCATACTTGCAAATTAACAAGATATGAACATTTAAATAGTGACCTCTACCCAACTATTATAAATGATTCCAAGACCCAAATTCATATCAACTTAGGCACGGGATAGCCGATGAAACCCTTATTAATATAACTCGGTGGATTAACGTTTAATCGATTCTACTTTTAGAACTCTTGGTCGATAAAATTACTCTAATGATTATCTATAGCCCAAAACACATCGACAAGGGCACGGTGGGGCCGATACATCCCTTATCAAATTCTTTTGTTGCGTTCAATCCAAATTTCGAATAAATGTGTCCATGATCCAAATCCATATCAATTTGGGCACGGGATGGCCGATGAAACCCTCATCAACACGAATTCGGTGGATAAACATTCATCACCCACTTCCCCTACGTAACAAGGTTTGTACCCCGGGATGGCCGAGTGCACTCCCTCGCGAAATAGGTTTTCATGGTTTCTACTATTTGGTAAGGCTATGTCTCAATTAATTGTTTTAGCGAGAGGTCATGTCAATTTATTATCTATCACGTTTTAAGTGAACTAAAGCGGTGAACTACGATAATTTTAATTGACACGGTCGAAAAACTCGATAAGACTATGCATGTTAAGTTATGGCGATTTAGCGATGCATGTGACATAAAATAAGATGCAAGCATAAAGATAAATAAATCATAGTATGGCCTTTCCTATAATAGAAAAACTATTTAACTATTACATATTCGGAAACCAACTCCATTGGTCCCTCGAACTTCGGTTGTGGCACGCATCTCGAGGTAACACCGTCTTTATGTATCGCCATTCTTGAAGAAATCCGTCTTTGGGAACTCCGGAATGAATAAAATTACATAATAAATTACATAATTTCCTATTATACATTTGTAACTAAAATAAAATAAATCTATTAAATTACAAAACGGTGATACGAGATCACAATAAAATTACAACCAAATCGATATTCCCATACATTTCGGGAAATACCAATTAAATCTAAGGCCATACTAAGTAAAATTACATAATTCAAAATTACATAAATTAAAATTATGACAATCATAAAGAAAAATGCAGCATTATAATATGTATGAACATGCTTAATTTTATGCTAAATCGCCTTTTAATTAGCCAATATCGTATATTACTCGGTTTTTACGGATTTGCGTGATTTCAACATTTTATAATCACAAAAATGCATAAACTCATATTTATGCATAAGTTAATTACCCTAAACTCTTAGGACTCAAAATATAGTCTTCACTAATAATTTGACCATAATTAACCCATATCTTATAAAATTGTTCATAAATGGACTAAAATTACAAAAATAAGCTATTAAACTTCAAATAAATCACAAAATTTCAAATAAATTTGAAATTTGAAATTTAAACTCATGAACATTCTGGAAAATTTCCATGACACTCATAATGTTCAAAATCTTAGGTTAAAAATTTCGAAAGTTTTCCGGAAAAACAATGTTGCGGTTTATCGATTTTAATAAAATAATCATAAAAACATGGAAAAATTATTTTCACTAACTTTTCAATTTTAGATCTGAAAAAGATAATAAAATGCAACATTAGACGTTTTTCCTAAGTCATAGATTATGTTTTATTAATTTTCCACTAATAATGTCACTATTTATGCTATTTTTCTTCAAAAATCCATAAATCATGCAAAAAGACTTATTTATAGCCAATTATTTTACACACATCTTGTAAAATTGCATGTGACAACATATTAATTTTCTATGACCAGATTCGAAATTTAACTCATATTAACCTATTTTTCACTTAAATCCGAATTTAATAATGAGAAATTCATTTTTCGAGCATAACAAGTCCAAAAATTATGAAAATTTACAGGTTATCTCAAAATAATATATGTGACAACATATCCAAAAACCAAGTGAAAATTCGAAGTATAGCTAATTTTAGACCAAAAATGACATTTTTACTCATAAAATCACATTTAAATGCCATTATTGAAAATTATGAACAATAAAAATCCGAAAAATTTACCAAAATATCCTAAAACATTTTAGGACCAGAAATATTAACATGCATGTAATAATTTCGTGATATATCATAATAACACTAATTTTACAAGTTTTATTTGTTATTCTTATAACTCGGAAAAACTTTTAACCAATTTGCATGCAAACAACCGTGGCTCTTGATACCGATTGAAAGAAATGTAGATTCATATACATACTAACATACTCATATATGTTAAAATTAATTTGTCATAAAATTAAATACGGATTTTATGCATGCAAACAATATAATAAAAGGAAGAAATCATGTTCTTACAATGAGTATTTCGGTTTTATTGGGCACAAAAGAAATCTCCTTTTCTTTTGTTCTTGAGCTTTCCTTATGGAAGAACAAGATCCAAGTGTAGGATCTCTCCTTAGGAATAATACCCAAAGCTTAACTCTTAATCTAATTAATATTATTTGAGCTAGTATAATATTAATCTAGTGAAAAATTGAACCAAAAATTGTTTGGTTTTTGCTCCTAAAACCGGGTAGGAGAAGGTATTTTTGGAGTATATTATCTCTCTAATTTATCATTAAAATGTAGAGAGGAAATTATCTTTCTAACACTAGAAATTATGAATGTGAATGAATCAATAATTTTTAGAGGAGAAAAACTCTCTAAATCCTCTAGCAAAACCGGTGGGGAGGAGCTTTTTGGGGAGCCAATGCATGCCCATATTTGTCTTCACAAGATGAGTAGGGTTGCATGGCTACTCTAGCTTTTTCATCATTATATTTTCTATTTAAAATATAAACATAATTTTACCCTAATACTCCTCTAATATTTCGGCACTTTAAGTTAATATGGATCCCATATTATTTTTGTCAATTGTCAATATGTCACATGTCACATATATTTGTTATGTAATTTTTAACATATTAAAAATCAACGTATTAATAAAAATACGTCACACACAAAAATCGACTTAGTAATTTCATAATTACTTGTGCCAAAATATTTTACCAATTTATAAATCACTGTGATTGTATTTATAATAATTCATTCAATTCCGATTGTTTCTTTAAACAATAACTTCATCCGAGTAATGATACAATTCGATTACTCAGACCGTATCTCATTTAATCACATTTCAATTTGATACGTAAATTTTACTTCCAAAATCGTCCGTCAATTTTTCAAGTAATTTAATTAACTCGTAACACTATACGATTAATTAAATGATCAATTAAGAGTATTGCCCTATAGGTATGACCTAGGGGGTCAACTGATCACCACCGTCACACGACAGTAATGTCAAACTCTAGTCAGCCAATCATTACCGATATATGTTGACCAGTTGACAGTATAAATACTTCCCAATTGTATTCTTTAAAATGAGATTCAATAATGATATTTAAATCATGTGATCGCACTATTGTTGAGGACACATTTCCCAACACTGCCTCTATCCACTTGGAGAAGTAGTCTGTCATTGCTAGCATCCAGGTTCTGTTTCCTGTGGCCCGTGGTAGGGGGCCTACTATGTCCATGCCCCATGCCATGAATGGCCAGGGAGAGATGACAGGGTGCAGAGGCTTTGCTGGCTGGTGGATCATGGGCGCTAAGCGCTGGCAGGCATCACATTTTCGTGCATACTCTGCTGCATCTGCTTTCATTAAGGCCAATAGTATCCCTGTCTGAGGGCTTTATTTGCCAGACTCCTGCCCCCTGCATGGTTTCCACATTCGCCACTGTGGAGAGCATGCAACACAGTCTGTGCTTCTTCCTTGTCCAGGCACCGTAGGTAGGGGCCTGCTAGCGATTTTCTGAATAATGTATCATCAATAAGTATGAATCTGGAGGCCTTTATTCTAAAAGCTCTCACTTCATTCTTATCATCTGGTAGCTTGTTATGGCGCAGCCAGTCTAGGTAAGGTGTGCGCTAGTCGTCTGCTGGATCGGTTACTTGGTCAGGCGCCTGCTTGTTTAGCCGAGAGCTCTCACCTTTCTCTGTAACTCCTTGGATTTCCTTTTCGCTTTGTGGATCCTCCAGTTCACCTCTGTCTATTTCGTCTGCCTTCTAGATAGAGGGTTCTAGCATATATGCTATTGGAATGCTGGATAGCTCTGTTGGTTTGAATGTTGCCCCCAGGGTTGCTAGGGTGTCTGCTTCCACGTTCTGATCTCTGGGGACCTGTTTAAGCTAGCAAGTTTCGAATTTTTGTTTTAATTCCTTTGCTACTTTTAGGTATGCAATCATCTTCGAATCTCTGGCTATAAACTCATCATTCACGTGGTTGACTATTAACAGAGAGTCACTGGATATAAGCAGGTGTCTGACCCCTGACTCCAGAGCTAGCTTCATTCCCAATATCAAGGCCTCGTATTCTGTTTCATTATTGGTTGCCTTGAATTCACATCTCACAGCTTGCGCTATCAGGTCTCCCTGTGGTGATCGCAGAATTAACCCTACACCTGGCCCCCTTTGGTTGGAGGCTCCGTCGATATGCATCCGCGATTTACGCTCGCTTGCTTCCTTCCAAAGTGAGGATCTCGAGATCGCAGATTCTGGATGGCCGGACAGAAGTCTGACACGAAGTCGGCCAGTGCTTGTGATTTGATTGCTGTTCTAGGGTCGTATTGGATGTCGTATCCACTGAGGTGTACAGACCATTTAGACATTCTTCCTGACAGTTCAGGCTTCCTCATGATAGCTTTTAGCGGGTAGTTTGTCACAACATGTATGATGTGTGACTCAAAATAGGGACGCAGTTTGCGAGATGCTACTACCAATGCTAGTACTAGCTTTTCAAGAGATATGTACTGGTCTCTGCCGTAGTGAGATATTTGCTTACGTAGTATACGGCTTCTCGCTCCTTTTCTTGCTCTCTTACCAGGACAAAGACTCACCGCTACTTCGTGACGGCTAGGTATAGGAATAATGGTTCTCCTGGCTTCACTTTGATAGCAAAGTATGGTCTTTGAGATAATGCTTGACTCTACGAAGGCTTGCTCGTGCTCGAGGTCCATTCAAACTTCGGCTCTTCCTTAGTACGTCGTAAAATAGTCTCGCATTTATCTAAAGATCTTGAAATGAACTGTTCGGGTCGCTACCTTTCCAGCTAGTCTTTGAACATCCTTAGGCTTCTCGGGTGATTCCAGTGTAGAAGATGACTTTGATCCGCTCGATTTGGCCTCTATTCCTCTTTGAGTTACAATATAGCCTAAGAACTTGCGGAAGATACCCCGAAGGTGCATTTAGATGGGTTTAATTTCATCTTGTATTCCTTAAGGGTCTTTGAATGTTTCGCGGATGCCGCATATGATCTTTGGCTTTTTCTGATTTCACCACCATGTCATTAATGTACACCTCCATGGTTCTTCCTATGTGCTCTTTGAACATGCGGTTAACCAGCCTTTGATATGTGGAGCCTGCGTTCTTTAGGCCGAACGACATGACGTTGTAGCAATATATTCCTCTCTCGGACATAAATGTTGTCTTCTCTTGATCTGCAGGATCCATCTTGATCTGATTGTATCCACTCCATGCGTCCAGGAATGTTAACATCTCGTGTCCAGCTGTTGCGTCTACCAGTGCATCAATATGAGGCAGCGGGAATGGATCTTTAGGACATTCTTTGTTGAGATCGGTGAAGTCCACACATACTCTCCACTTCCCATTCTTTTTAGGCACCACCACTACATTAGACAACCACTCTGGATATTTCACTTCCCTTATCTTCTTTGCTTCCAGCAGGCTATCTACTTCCTGGTTGATTACCTTATTCCTCTCTGCTGCAAACTTTCTTCTTCTTTGTTGAATGGGTTTACACTTTGGGTCCACGCTAAGCTTGTGTGTTATGATGGATGGATCTATTCCTATCATATCATTGTGTGACCATGCAAAGCAATCCATGTTATCTTGCAAGAACTTGACTAGCTGATGTCGTAAGCTTCCTGTACATCCTGCTCCAATGAGCACGGTTCTTTCGGGTGCACTGTCTGGTTGATCTGATCCAGCTCTTCTGCTGGGGGTTCAATGTATTCGTCCTGGATAGGCTGCTTCTGTAATTGCTATGCGGGAGGGCTGGCAGTGCACTTGAGCGCCTTTTTATAGTAGCCTCTAGCTTCCTCCTGATCTCCTCTTATTGTTTCTACTCCCTATGGTGTGGGGAATTTTATGCACTGGTGGTATGTTGAGGGGACTGCCTTCATTTGGTGCAACCAT
Organism: Silene latifolia; assembly: GCF_048544455.1. Taxonomy (NCBI): domain Eukaryota; kingdom Viridiplantae; phylum Streptophyta; class Magnoliopsida; order Caryophyllales; family Caryophyllaceae; genus Silene; species Silene latifolia. Next base: position 159,147,306 of record NC_133536.1, on the reverse strand, counting down.
GGTCTTTCTAAGATGACGTTGTAAGTAGAGGGGCATCTATAACCAGGTACCTGACTTGCTTGTTGACTCCTCCCACATAGGTTGGGATGACTATCTCACCTAGCGAGCTGGTTGTTTATCCGCTGAAGCCTACTAACAGAATAGTCTTCTTTTGTAAATCCTTCTCGCTGAACCCCATGTTCTCTATGGTTTTCATTATGATTAAGTTGACCGAGCTTCCTGTATCTACCAAGACCTTTCTGACTGTGCAGTGTGCCATTGACAGGGTGATAATAAGTGCATCATGATGTTCTCGTTCATCGTATGTATCCCCTTCATCAAAGCTTACTGCTGGCAGATCACTGTGAGAAATTCTGCAAGAATTGGCTGGCCTGTCTCCTTTGATCTCGGTGGCATGTCTCTTAGCTGCTGAGTATGTCAGGCCGCTTAAGTCTGAGCCGCCTGTTATCACGTTGATAATTTTAGTGCATGTGGACGGGTCTGCCGGCTTGGCGGAACCTACCTTATCCTGCTGCTTGCCCCCACGTGGTAATAGGTGGCTCAGCTTTCCTTGTTCGTACAGGCGCTTGATCTCTCTTCTTAATGTGTAGCAATCCTCAGTGTTGTGTCCGATATCACGATGGAATTCACACTTCTTCTTGCTATCCTTTCTCCAAGCTTGCTCTCCTACTGGTGGGTTGGGCCATCTGACTCCATCTCCCATCTCTCTGAGTGCCTTCAAGATTCCTCCGATACATGTAGTGAACCCATACTCTGCCAGGGTGGGGAGTAGCTGATTTTCCTCAATTCTATTGACTCCCTTCCCATATGGTCTGTATCTCTCGTCCTTCTTGCTGGTGGTTTGCTTTCTTCCTAATTTCTCCACGGCTGAAGTACTAGAAATACTTGGTGTGCTCTGTAAGCTGGCTCTGGCTAGGATGTCTTCCTCCAGTCTGATCGCGGCAGCTGTCTTTTCTTGCACTGCTTCGAAACTATGGCAGGGGTGCATAGTCAGCTGCTTGTATAGGTCGGAGTCGTGGTGGAGGCCTCTTCTGAAGGCTTCTACTGTTGTTGAGACATCACACTCTCGTACTACTACCTTCTCGTTGTTAAATCTGGTATTGTATTCTCCAATGCTCTCTCCTGCCCCCTGGACGATTCTGTACAGGTCTCCTGCGTGCTTCTGTGGCTTTCTGCTGCTTGCGAACTGTTGAGTAAATGCGTTCACCAATTCAGCAAATGTAGATATCGACCTGTTGGGCAGGCTTACAAACCATCGGAGTGCCGGTCCTGTTAGGGTGGACCCAAACCTTTTACACATGCAAGCCTCCTTGACTTGCCCTACAGCTGTTACCGTCATCATTTTCTGCTTGTATTGGCTAACATGATCAAAGGGATCTGATGTGCCGTCGAAGAGAGGCATGTTTGGATTTGTGAATCCCTTTGGCAAGGCTGTGATGGATATGGTGTCCACGAATGGTGAGTCGGCGTAATCGTCAGAGAGCTGCTTTCTCGAGTGGGGGTGGTAGCCCCGGAACCCGCTTCGAATCTCCTTTAGTTCCAATCTTGATTGATTAGTTATATTGGCGGAACTGGGGTCCGCTTTGTCATTTTGTCCGCATATTTCCTCCTGATCCGGGTTCTTGAAGATTCTGATAAGCTCCGGCAGCCAGGTGGGTTACGGTAACAATTGTCCCCTGCTACCAGTTCACTTGCTGGTTTGACTCGGATCCTGCTACAGGTGTCTGATCGATTGTTGCAGGACTGCTGACGGGGAGGCCACCTGTTTGTATCCCTACGTAGCTAATTTGGTCGCCGCCTATCTCGGTGTGAGGTATCCTAACCCTCGTGGGGTTATCCTTCCATCCGATGGTATCGTAGCCAAATCCAATCTTGTAATTATTTCAGTAGGTATCCGCTGTCGCTCGATGCTTCTTGCGTCGGATCTACCAAGGAGATCTCCCTTCACTGTTCTATTATTTGGAGTGTTGGATCTGCGCTCTAGGAGATCAATTTGTGCCCGAGCTCTCTGTCTCTCCTTCTTACCTCAGCATCTGCTCTCCTTTGGTCTTCTCTCATGTTTTCCATAGCTTTCTGAAGATTCTCCACGCCGGCGAGCAGGATTTGCGTGGGACTGGGCAGCGGAGTGACGCCTGAGCTTGATGTTCCTTTGTCCGATCTGATCTGAGTTGAGGCAGCAGGGGTCCTGGGAGGTAGAGAGGCTTTTGTTGTTGGTATGATTCTTGAGGTATGTCCGGAAGCCTGCGTGGCCACTGTCGATGTTGGACTTTGGGTAGACGGTGGTGGTGGCGATGGTTGCCTGCTCCCTGACATGGCTTCAGATACTTGTTTTTCCATTGTATATCTAGAATACCAACGATTGACGACCACAATGCCCCACGGTGGGTGCCAAACTGTTTAGGTATTTTTACCCAAATCGACTAATCAGGGTCAATGTAGTCTATATTTGTTGGTTTGATGTACGTCTGTTCGTTCGTCGTTAAGTAAATAATAAAACAAAGTGCGTAATGTAAATTGACACGTAAGATTTTGGTGACGCGGAAAACCCAATGTGGGAACAACCGCGGGAGGGACGGTACCCTGCCAAGTATTGCACTATATGAATAGGAGGATGATTACAATGGTAATGTTTATGCTAATCTTGCTGGCGTTAGGTGTCAGGCCTGCAAGATCTCAGACGGGTATATATTTGAGAGTGATATGCCGTGGTGCGGTTGTCTTGAATATGATGTTGAATGAATATGTGGATGAGTGAATGCCCTTCTTGATTTGCTCCCCTTGACTATTTATAGAGTAAGAACCCTAGATATATCCTATCTCGAATATGGAAAGGTAATATTATTTCCATAAGGACTTCTTTCCAAACCCGGACTCCCTTACCAATTCTCCCCGATCTCCCTAACTTCTCCCTAAATTCTCCCTAACACTTCTTTCCTTAACGCGGGCACCTTCTATGACGGGCTCTTCATCCTTCTCAAGCCCATTTCCCTTTTTCCTGACCGCGGGCTCCCTTCCTCCTCGCCACTTCTTTCAAAGTCTTTATTTTATCAAATGGGCCTTCTTTACTATGCTATTTTTAGCCCAAACAGGTAGTTTCTCTATTACCTGTACCATAGGGAACGAAGTGATAGATAAGGCTCTCTGTGATTTAGGAGTCAGCGTCAGTGTCATGCCTCTTTCTGTCTGCAAGAAACTTAATATGTGTTACCTTAAAATGACTAACATCACCTTACAGATGGCTGATAGATCTGTCAGACGACTCTTGGGTATCTTAGAGGACGTGCCTGTTAAAGTAGGCAAGTTCTTTATTCCAGTAGATTTTATTGTTTTAGATATAGCTGAGGATACCCGGACCCCAATTATACTAGGAAGACCATTCTTATATACAGTTGGGGCCATTATTGATGTCAAACAAGGGCCCTTGACTCTTGCAGTGGGGGATGATGCGATCACTTTTAGTTTGCCTGGTACACTAGCTCGCCCAATAATAGAGGATACTTGTTATTCAATTGGTATTGTCGACGAGTCTGTTTATGAGCTCTAATCGGATTCCTTTATGAAGGATCCACTAGAGGCTTTGATGCTTTTGGATGAGTGTGCAGATAACCCAGACCACAATGACGCTGTGTTGGATTTGATAGAAGCTGCATTAGATGAGCGTGAACTCACCGACGCTGAAGGAGAGAGAGTGGAACAAATGATAAATACTCTTTGCGCCATAGAGGTAAAGGTACCTGAGTGTAAGCCTCTTCCTTCTCATCTTAATTATGCTTTCTTAGATGATACAGAGCAATATCCAGCCATTGTTAGTGCTAAATTGGATGATGATCAGCTGACCGCTTTGTTAGCCGTTCTTAAGAAAAACAGGAAGGCCATGGGTTATTCATTGGATAACATTAAGGGCATTAGTCCTGACATTTGTATGCACAGAATTGAGCTTGAGAAAGATCACAAGCCATGCAGACAGGGTCAGCGCCGTCTGAACCAGAAGATGCAAGATGTTGTGATGGCTGAGGTAATGAAGCTGCTCGATGCAGGTATTATCTATTCTGATGGTCATTCTAAGCGGGTGAGTCCAGTTAAGGTAGTTCCTAAGAAAGGAGGGACTACTGTGGTCAAGAATGATAAGAACGAGTTGATACCTACTAGAGTAGTGACTAGTTGGCGGATGTGCATAGATTACAGACAGCCGAATGCCGCCACAAGGAAGGATCACTTTCCCCTTCCTTTCATTGATCAAATGGTAGAAAGGTTAGCTTCTCATAAGTTTTTCTGTTATGTAGATGAATACTCAGGGTTCTTTTAGATCCCTATTCATCCAGACGATCAGGAAAAGACTACTTTCACTTGCCCTCAGGGTGTTTTTGCTTATCGCAGGATGCCTTTTGGTTTATGTAATGCCCCTGCCACCTTTCAAAGGTGCATGATGGGGATATTTTCTGAGTATATAGAGTCTATTATAAAAGTCTTTATGGATGATTTTAGTCTCTATGGAAGTGACTTTTCTAATTGTCTGTCTAACCTTGATAAAGTGTTGCAGCGCTGCATTGAGGTTAATCTTGTGCTTAACTGGGAGAAGTACTACTTTATGGTCAACGAAGGAGTTGTCTTAGGGCACTTAGTTTCTGACAGGGGCATTGAAGTTGATAAAGGAAAGGTGCAAGTTATTCAACAATTGCCTCCTCCTGTTAATGTTAAAGGAGTGAGGAGCTACCTAGGTCATGCCGGCTTTTATCGCTGGTTTATCAAGGATTTTTCAAAATTGCTAAACCGCTTACACAGCTGTTGCTTAAGGATACCCCCTTTGCATTTACTGATGAGTTTCTGCTTTTAACAGGTTGAAGTAGGCCTTCATTTCAGCACCGATTATACAACCTCCCAACTGGGACTTGCCGTTTGAGATTATGTGCGATGCTAGTGATTATACACTAGGAGCGGTGCTAGGCCAGCGGAAAGACAAAGCCTTGAATGCAATTTACTATGCGAGCCAAACTCTGGATGAGGCTCAAGTGAAGTACACCACTACTGAGAAGGAGCTGTTAGCTATGGTTTATGCACTAGAAAAATTTCGTTCTTACTTGATAGGGTCAGAAGTTACTATTTTTACTGACCACGCAGCCTTGAGACACCTTCTTGCTAAGAAGGAAGCTAAACCACGATTGCTGAGGTGGATACTCCTCCTACAGAAGTTTGACTTACATATCAAAGATAAGAAAGGTGCTGAGAACGTAGTAGCTGATCATCTGTCGCGACTATCGCAGCAGGAGGGAGAAGATTCTTTACCTATTGATGACTCTTTTCCCGATGACTTCTTATTTGCCGTTATGTCTTCTCATCTTAAGCATGACCCTTGGTATGCAGATTTAGCTAATTATGTTGTTAGTGGTGAGCTGCCACCTGACCTTTCTTATTAGCAGAAGAAGCGTTTTCTCTATAACGCTAAGCAAACCAAGTGGTGTTAGTCCAGTGGTAGCCGGGTTAAACCTTGAAGTTTGCAAAAATGCAGGAGTTGAGAGGTGTCGGGTTCGAATACCAGCTGGGGCGATGATCACTTGGCCACTGCAGCCCCCGAAAGGGGTGGCTTACATGGTCCATGTAGTGGTGCGGGAATGCATGGGCCCGGGGGGATCCAACCACCTCATCATCAAAAAAAAAATTATAATGCTAAGCAGTACTTCTGGGATGACCCTTATTTATTTAAGGAGTGTGCAGACGGTCTCTACAGACGGTGTATTCCGCAGTGAGAGGCCAAGGAAATCTTAGAGGGCTGTCATTCCTCTTCTTATGGTGGTCACCACGGTCCATCACGCACCATGGCTAAGGTACTTCAGTCTGGTTTTTACTGGCCTACTTTGTTTGCTAACGCTAAAGTGTTTGTTTCAGCTTGTGATGCTTGCCAACGCTCTGGGAATATTTCTAAGAGACATGAGATGCCACAAAATGGTATCTTAGAGGTCGAGGTTTTTTATGTCTGGGGCATTGATTATCAGGGACCCTTCCAGTCTAGCAAAGGTAACAGGTATATCTTGATAGTTTTAGATTATATGTCTAAGTGGGTGGAAACGATTGCTTCGCCTAATTGTGATGCCAAGACCGTGATTAAAATGTTCAAAAAGATTATTTTTCCCCGATTTGGTGTCCCTAGGGTTGTCATTAGTGATGGGGGAATGCACTTTAAAGAAAAGAAACTTACTTCTATTTTGTCTAAAGTTGGTGTCCAACACCGGCGTGGTTTGGGATATCATCCCCAAACTAGTGGACAAGTTGAGGTCTCTAATAGAGAAATAAAAGAGATTTTAGCTAAGGTAGTTTCTAAATCATGGAAGGATTTCTAAAGCTTGAGGACACATTATGGGCTTATCGAACTACCTTTAAAACACCGATTGGTGCATCACCATATCGGCTGGTTTATGGGAAGTCCTATCATTTACCTGTTGAGTTAGAGTGTAAGGCTTAGTGGGCTATTCATGAACTAAACTTTGATCCTAAGTTGTGTGGTCAGAACCGTTTATTGCAATTAGATGAACTAGAGGAGTTTAGGCTAAATGCCTATGATAGCTCACGCATCTACAAAGATAAGACGAAGAGATGGCACGACAAACGGATCATACCTCGAGAATTTCATGTCGGGCAGAAGGTGTTGTTGTTTAATGTCCGACTGCGCTTATTTCCTGACAAGCTGAAGTCCATGTGGAGTGGCCCTTACACAGCGACTGGTGTCACTAAATTTGGGTCCGTTGAGTTATAAAGTTCTGAGGGCAACAGGTTCAAAGTCAATGGCCAATATGTGAAGCATTACCATGAAGCAAATGATGTAGATAGCAGAGTTGAAGTTCTCTACTTCGACAATCCTGATGAGTCAGCTAATTGAAGCCAGAAAGGTCGTACGGGACCTCTTAAACCTACGCTATCCGGGAGGCAACCCGGACTATTTTGTTGTACTTTTGTTTAAACTTGTTGTTTTTGTTTATGTTGTATGCCTAGACTCTAGTTTTACGAACACTCGCTGGACATTTACGCTCTATGGTTAGTTGTGTGGTCTCCTTTGTTGCGTTTTTGCAGGTTTCTCGCCCAAATGGTTCGATCGAGAGGTTCTCTTGCTCGATCGAATCCTTCTGCTGCTTCTTTCACTCGATCGAACACCTGCACCTTTCGATTGAGTCCCTTCAATTTCCACTCTTTCGATCGAGAGTCTCTTTTTCTCGATCGAGAGTTTCTGGCATCTAATCTACTCGATCGAGTTCTTTTGCCCTTTTCTATCGAGTCCTACTGCTATATCTCGCTTGCTGCGATGATATTTGACCACTTGCGACCTCCCATGTTCATGGTCGGTTTAGGGAGGTCCCTCATTCACGTCATCTTGTAAGTTTTCCGACTTTCGTTCTCCTTTTCTCTTCAGTTTGCATTCCTTTCCCTGTTTTTGGTACTATGAGGGCATTGTACGGTTTGGTTTGGGGAGGTATGCATCTATATCTGTGTCTGCATGTTGTTTTATTGCATTTCAGTTTGCACATTTATTTATTTTCGCATACATTGTTGTTTTAAATTCAAAAATCCGTAAAAATTCAGAAAATTCACGTTTATTTCTGCATTTAGGTTGAGTCAGAACGTTGAACTTTTACGCTACCTTGAGTCCTTTTATCCTTACCTTGCACATTCTTGACATTCTGTTGGCATGGTAACGTGCATAATCTACGAGTTTTTGTTTAAAACTTATCTAAACGAATAGACTTGACTCTTATATTGGCAAGATACATTTACATTCTAAGGTTTAGAGCTTGATAAAATGGTGACATTCATGACCAATTTCATGTAGGATGTGAGTAGTACTCTCTATAAGGCATGTAACATCAATTTGCATAAGCATGAGTTCAGTCTACTAGGTACCTGTATGCATTCGGTCTGTGGTTGGTGACACATATTAGGAGAGGCGGTTCCCTTTATTTCATTCTACCCATGAGCTCCACATAGCCAAGTTGCCCATTTTGTCCCGTATAGCTACAATCTATAATTTTGCCTACCCTAGCCGAGCTAGTAATAGTAGCTGTTGGGAATGTTCTATTGCAATATGGTTACATCTGTTTTGAGAAGTGGTGGAATTATCAAAGGGAATGAAAAAAAAAGGGGGGAAATTTATAAAAAAATTGAAAAAAAAAAATATGAAAAAAAGAAAATAAAGATTCCGAAAAATCATGAGCCAAAAATATATTATGTTGTGATTTCCGCTCCCATGTTATATCTGTATCTTATGGGGAGTTGACGATACTATGGTGGTTAGTGACTTGCGTGCTGCAATTAAGCACCGTTGGCATTGATATATTGAGTATGAAGTTGGGAAGTGTTTCTAATTTGGATCCGTTGTTGCTAGCCTGGCTGTTAACTCCATATCTCCCAATTCATTATAGCCCCTTCTTACCCATTACCTCACTTACCCAAATGTAAGTCCTCGGCATGTTTCTTGGTCATTAGTTGGTTGGAATGCATATGTACGGTTGTAGAGACTTTATTCATGTTAGACAACATGCATGTTCCTATAGGTCGAGTTAGGTGAGTGTCTTCACTTCTTTCTATCTCTTACTTATATACTCACCCTGTGCCTAATTTGTGTGATGAGCGACCCGTGAGAGTCCGATATTTATGAGTCTTGCAAGGTCGACGGTTCAGTAGTTTAAAGCATTGATTTAATTTGTTTACACTTGCTTACTGCCGCTTTGTTAGTTGATGCTTTAAATTGGTTTGGGTGGACAATTTATAGGTGATGAGTTGGTCACGTTCCGTTAGTTGTCTTTAGTTGCATTTAGTTTTCTTGGGGACAAGAAAAGGTTTGGTTTGGGAAGATTTGATACGTATATTTTATATAAGCTTTTTACCTCATTTTTTACACACATTTCTATATTATTTACGTGGCATCTAGTTACAAATGCCCCCGAATAGTCTACTTTGGTTTGTCTTGTATAAATTGCAGGTATGAACTAGAAAGGAGCGAAATCAAGCCTGAACTTGTCCTAATCGCATGCATTCTGAAGAACAAGGAATCGGAGCTCGGAATCTGTCACTTAGAGATGCGTGATTGGTCTCGGAAGGTGCTAAGGAGTCCACCCGTGCTTATATAGCTCGATCGACCAGTCTTGCTACTCATTATGGTCGATCTAATGCTTTATCCATCAAGAATCACTCGATCGAGCTCTACCTTTACTCGATCGAGATAGCTGCCCTTTGAAGTGCTCGATCGAACTCCCTCCTTACTCGATAGAAAGGAATTTCAAGCATTCTTCTCGATCGAGTGGTTTCATTTCACTCAATCGATAGACTATATGTTTTAAGCGGGCTTTGAGCTGTTTTCGAGATTAACTTTTGTAATTAGGATAAATAAGTTATGACGGCAGTCATATGAACTCTCCTCTTCTTCTCCTCTCTTCCTTCCTTCGACTCTCTCTCTTACTCTCTTAGAATTCTTGCTCTTGAACCCGAATTTCGGATTTCATTCCTCCTTGTAATCGGTACTCTTTATTCTACTCTTAATCTTTAATCAATTGCTTGTTCTTTTGCTTATTTCCCTTTAATCTATATTATTGATTCTCCCTTTTCTTACTTTTATCATGTTGAATTTCTATGGTTTATGTATAGTTGTTGCTTGTTCAATGAGTATGCATAGTTGATCTCCCTTGCTAAGACAAAGGGGAGTCATGGTTTTAAGGAAATTGTGAATAGGTTACTAGAATTGATGTAAACTAGATCTATGTTGTTAATCGCTGCATATAATTGTTCTTGCCTGCTTGAGTCGACGCAATTAGGTAATTAATCACGGTACACCTTGACCTAGATCAGAAGATTGGAAAAGGTAAGACCTGTAGCGAACATTAGGGCATTCTAGTGAGGGTGGAAGTTAAGCTAGAATTGTCTTAGGGAGAATAGCGGACCGGAAGGACCCTTTCACTACCCTGTAGATCGAATTTGCACTGACCTGAGACCCTAGATTACGTTTTCTAAGAATCATGGTGAACCGACTGTCTTAGCCACTTTCTCTCTGCTTGTTTGTTATCAACTCTCTTCTTTATTTCTCTTACTCTATTTCTCTCCCTTAAACTCCTTAGGCTAGAACACTCACTTAAAAACCCCCAAGAAACTGTGACTCAAACGGACTTAGTTTAGCAGACATTTTTCAATCTCCCTGTGGAGATCGACCCTGCTTACCGCTGACTTCTATTAGTAGTATTAGGTATTTATGTTTGATACTAAAATGACGGTATCAGTGAATATTCATGGAACGACTTATACGGACATAGTCATACAATCTTACCTTAAACTAATCAATCATTAATAGATTGAACATTTATAAAAGCTTAGGTGCCACCAATTAAACCAATTTTAAACCGTAAAGTCTCAAAACATCCTCTAGCTAAAGACTTTGTCAAAATATGTGCCAATTGTTTTTCAGTACAACAAAATTCGAGTTTTATATACCCTTTTTCAACATGGTCACGTAAAAAATGGTGTCTAATTTCAATGTGCTTGGTACGCGAGTGTTACGCGGGATTTTTGGATATAATAATAGCACTCGTATTATCGCATAAAATAGGAATACAACCTACGTTAACAACATAATAACATAACTGTTGCTTAAGCCATAATAATTGAGTACATACCAGTCCTGCTGCAATATATTCGGCTTCTGCTGTTGAAAGGGCAACTGAATTCTGCTTCTTTGAACCCCAAGTAATAATGAAGGGTTCAACAAATGTGGCAACACCTGACGTACTTTTCCTGTCTAAGGAGCATCCTGCGTAATCGGCATCTGAGTATCCGACAAGATCGAAATGGCATTCGATAGGATACCATAGATATAGTTTGGACATCCCAATAAGATATCGTAAGATTCTTTTTACAGTCGTCATATGCGATTCTTTGGGAGATGATTGAAATCTCGCACAAACACATACACTAAACATGATATCCGGTCTACTTGCAGTTAAATATAGCAATGACCCAATCATTCCTCGGTAAGTTATTTCATCAACAAACTTACCGTCTTCATCTAAAGTCAATTTCTTGTCTGTGACCATTGAAGTAGACATAGCATGGGAATTTTCCATTCCGAACTTTCCAATTAACTCCTCGGTTATTAGGAATAATGTCTTATCTACAGATCCTATCTTAAATCCACTGTCGAGTAGAAATTTCGATCATCTGTCATACCAAGCCCTTGGTGCTTGCTTCAATCCATGCAGGGCTTTGTCTAATTTAAAGACATGATCTTTAAATTTGTTATCCATAAATCCAGGGGGTTGTTCTACGAAGACTTCTTCTTGTAAGTACCCATTTAGAAACGTTGTCTTGATATCCATTTGGAAGAGCTTCATTCCCTTATGAGCTGCAAATGCTATCAGAAGTCTAATAGCTTCAAGACGAGCCACGGGTGCAAAGGTCTCATCATAATCTATTCCTTCTTGTTGATTATAACCTTGTACCACCAGTCTTGCCTTATTTCGAACTATGACCCCGGCATCATCTAGTTTCTTTTTAAACACCCATCTGGTTCCAATTACAGGTCGATCCTTGGGTCTAGGAACTAAGTGCCAAACTTTGTTCCGTTCAAATAGTTTAAGCTCTTCTTGCATAGCTATAATCCAATCTAATTCTGCGAGAGCTTCCTTAATATTCGTTGGCTCAATTGTTGATAAAAACGAATAGAAAGAGCAGAAATTGTGCAAGGATCGTTGCGTTTGAACACCCTTTTTAATATTACCAAGTATGCTTTCCATAGGGTGTGAACTCTTATATTTCCATTTTGTTGAAGTACTTGGTTCTTCAGCATTTGAACTTGATCCAACTTCATTTGACTAAGAGTTTAAGGATGTTCCCCCTGAATCCAATCCTGGTGTTGTAGTTAAGTCTGGTATAACTTTAGACTCATTACCTTGATTTGGATTTAATGTTATAGTAACATCATCTATAACATTAGGTTGAGGGTCCTTATCTTGAGACAAAGTTATAGTATCATCACCTATAACTTTAGTTTTCTTCTTTTTGTCATTTGAAGAATGATCAAGCTTATCATTTATTCCTTTAATTTCATTGTCCTCAATTTCCAATTCTGGAGGATCATTTCTGGAAAGACGAAAATCAGGTTCATCCATGTCTTTTTCCTCATCCTGTAAGGGCTTATCAAACACATTATCTTCATCAAAAATAACATGAATACTTTATTCAATACAAAGTGTTCTTTTATTGAATACCTTAGAAGCCTTGCTATGATCCGAATAACCTATAAAAATAGCCTCATCACTTCTAGGGTCGAACTTACTTACCCTATTTTTACCATTGTTATGAACAAAACACTTACTCCCAAAGCAACGAAGATGAGAGATATTAGGTTTACGACCTCTTAGAAGTTCATAAAGGGGTTTTCTTTAGGATAGGTCTTATCATAGCACGGTTATGAATATAACATGAAGTACTAATGGTTTCAGCCCAAAAATTACGAGGTAGACCACTACACAAGAGCATTGTACGAGCCATATCTTCTAGTGTTCTACTCCTACGTTCAACGACACCGTTTTCTTGAGGAGTTTGTGGTGCAGAAAAGTTATGTCCTACACCATTAACTCTACAATATTCTATAAAGGCTTGATTATCAAATTCGGTGCCATGATCCGTACGAATAGAGACAGGGTTAGTCTTATATTTATTTTGAACCATTTTCATAAGACAAACAAATTCATCAAAAGTCTCATCTTTTGAATGAAGAAAGATAGGCCATACATGCCTTGAGTAGTCATCAAAGAGCACAAAGACATACCTGGATCCTCCTCTACTCCTTACCTTCATGGGACCACATAAGTCCATTTGTATCAAATCCATGGCTTGATTCGTGCTTACCACTCTTTTAGGTTTGAACGATGATCTCACATGTTTGCATCGAGCACAAGTGTCACACATCTTCTCTTGATCGAACCTGATTTTAGGTAGTCCTTCAACCAAGTCGCATCTCTTGAGTTTATTCAAAATAGGTGAGCTAATGTGACCAAAACGTTTGTGCCACAAACACGGATCATCAAGTGTAACTTTCATACACGAAAAAGAGCTAGTAGGCACAGCATTTAAATCTACCGTATACACATTTCTTTTTCTATGGCCTTCAAGAATAATACTACTTGTCCCTTCAATTATAATGCGACAAACATCTGCATGAAATACTACCTTGTTACCTTTGTCGCATAGTTGAGATATGCTAAGTATATTATGCTTGAGACCATCCACTAGATAGACATCACTGATTGCGTGTGATTTAGAAATTCTAATTTTGCCCACACCAATCACTTTTCCCTTCTTGTCATCCCCAAATGTTACCTTTCCTCCATTGAAAGGTTTAAGTGAAAGAAACAACTTCTCATCTCCAATCATGTGTCTTGCGCATACACTGTCAAGATACCATTTATTGTTTTCTTTCATCATTACCTGCAAAACGAATTAGATACAGTTTTTAGGTACCCAAGCTAAGTTGGGTCCTTTAAGGTTAGTTACTCTATACACTAAATTCTTTCGTACCCAAACTTGTCTAAAAACCGTACTTCTAAACCTTAGGTAGTTTCGTTTAGGAGGAGTTCTAGGTCTAGGAGACTCCCTGGGTCTCCCATATCTAGTCTCCTTGTGATTAGGTCTACATTTTTTAGGTTGACAAGGAGTTTGTGAAGTTCTAGGCTTTTTGGTGTAATCAAAAGCCATGTCGTAGAACCAACGAAAGTTATTATTCCTCTCTTCTTTAGGTTCATCTATAGGGGATTCATCATCCTCGACTGTTGTGTCAACGGTTTTAACAAATTTGGCATTTTTTCGTATACCATGTACACGTTTGACACAATTGTCTTGGATGTGACCCGTATGACCACAATAATTGCAAATCAGATATTCAGGAAGATTAGCATATTTTCTTTTTCTGAAGTCATGATCAGAAGGTGTTGATTTGCATTTAGAGTGATCTCTATCGCTGTAGCACTCATGTCCTAAACCCATCTTCATATTATTGTCAGATTGTTCGGTTAGGAAGTTTAGGACTTTTGTGCTACCTTCCCACTTATCATGGACTTTCCTAGCATGTAAAAGTAAGTTCTTCAGGGTTGTAATCTCCTCAAGACATTTCGTATGATCTACGTCATTATCTTTCTTGATATTGTCACAAAAGTCTTGGAACCTTTTGTTAAGAATAAATACAACATCCGAATGTTGTCTCTTAACATTGATCATGTCAGTTTTAGATTCCTTCAATTGCTTTGTGCGAGAATCTATTTCTTTCTTTTGATCTAAAATCACTGCTTCATTAGATGTGGCTTTAGACTCTAAAAGTTCTTTGGCCTTTTTAAGTTCTAAAGTTATAGCTTCATTAGCTATAACTTTGGCTTGAAGGTACTTAATATTAAGCTTTATGTCTAAGGTTATAGCTTCATTAGCTATAACTTTAGACTCTAGTTCCTTCTTCTCAGCATTAGCTTTTGCCTTTAGAATATGATTCTCCTCAGCAATATCAAGAATCTTTTCTTTTAAATCCTTTAGTTTCATATCCTGTTCATGACATTTGTCGAGGGATTGCTCAAAGAATTCAATTAGGGCATTTCTAGATAGTTTCTTAACGCGCTTTTTGAATCAAGATAACTAACCTCATCATCGTCATCTTCATCTGATTCTCTTAGAAAGCAGTAATTTGAATGAGAATCTGTGCTATCATCGTTGCTGTCAAAGATTAGGTCAAGACTGATGCTGCTGAGACAAAGATTTGCTACTTCGTCATCTTCAGATCCTTCATCATCTTCTGAGTCAAGATCTCCCCAACACGAAGCCATCATTACTTGCTTGAACTCCTTTTTTGTCTTCTCACGTTTTGTCTGGTCTATACTTTTCTCCCATGTGGGACAATCTTTGATCATATGATCAGATTCTCCACACTTGAAGCAACCTTTGTTGGCAAATGATGATTTAAACTCTGTTGCTTTCTAATTGAAAGACTTGTTGTTATTAGTAGAAGATTTTGTTTGCTTGTTTCGAAGGATTCTGTTTTCAAAACGAGGAGCAAACAGTACGGTCTCATCCTCTATGTCGGAGCTGACATACTCGCTTTTCAAGGCCATATTTTTACCTCTACTCGATTCTGCTTCATCAGCATTTAGAGTGAGTTCATGGGCCATGAGGGCACCAATGAGTTCTTGATAGGATAGGCTCGCAAGATCTCTCGATTCCTCCATTGTAGTGACCTTGGCGCGCCACTTTTTAGTTAGGCTCATAAGAACCTTTCTAGCAATGTCCTCGGTATCGAATTTTCTTCCTAGGTTTTTCAATTTGTTTATGATGCTTGAAAAACGTGCGGACATACTATCCAAGGGCTCATTTGGCTCCATACTGAATAGCTCATATTTCTGTATTAACAGATCTATGCGGTGCTTCCTAACAATGGAAGTACCTTCATAAGCTAGTTCGAGGCCATCCCATATTTCCTTGGCCGTTGAGCAAGAAAAGAAGCGATCGAATTCTGCAGTAGTCATGCTATTCTGCAATAGGCTTATTGCTTTAGAATTATTTTCGGCCTTTTTGTAGTCAGCCTCAACATAATCCTCTTCCTTTTTCTCGTAGGTAGTGCCTTCAGTGGATGCAACCAAAATTTTATGTGGTCCGTTTTGGATAATCCTCCAGCACTCCCAATCATGACCCTTCACATAGTGTGTCATCATGTTCTTCCATAAACCATAATTCTTTCCATCAAAGACGGGACACTTGAGGTATTTGGAATTCATTTATCACGTGATAGGAAGCGGGATATAAAACAATAAGATAAATAAAAGATAGACAGATCAAACTCTTTGCGATTAGGCAATCAAGAGCACGAGGCTCTGACACCAATTGAAGAGTCTATCAATAATCGAAATACTCAAGAGGGGCGCTGAATTGAGGATTTAAAAACTTAGCCTACTTTTTCGATTACAAGTATATAATTAATTATTTAAACTTTATTGATTAAACTTTAACTAATCAACTAATTAACGAATTAAATCAGAGCGTAAATAAAATGAAACAGATGAAAGAGAAGGGAGAGACACACACGATTTTTGAAGTGGTTTAGTTTCACAAATCGAAACCTACGTCCACTATTCTCGATTAATAAATTTAGTACCTTTCTACGGATTACAAATTTACTAACCCAACTCGTACAACTAACCCTAGTTGTAACTCAAGTGAGTATCATTAAATACTCGAGTGACTAACTTACGCTAATAAGAAAGCACTAATGACTCTACTAAAAGTTTACGTTAATGAACGAGTAAAAAATCAATTAAGCACTATTATCTTATAAAGATAACGAAAGAACGAATGCACACATTAATAAAATACATGACCTTTTTCAAAAAATAACAAAACGGTTTTCTTGCTTTAAAACACGGTTTTTGCTTTTTGAAATAAATCAAAGTTATGCTCAAAGGTCTCACTTTTAAATGTTGCAAAGTCTAGAGTATTTATAGAACAAGAGAAAGCGAGGCTCACGGTTACACGAAACCCTAGAGGCCGAAATATAAGATACGTAAGCAAATCATATCTTGTTATTTCTTTCCTTAAAATCTTAGGAAATAATAGAGAATAACTAAAAGATAATTTTATCAATTATTCTCCTATTATCTTTTCTTAAATCTTAAGATTTTTCCATAACAAAAATATCCTTATCATATATAACCATATCATGCTAAATATAAAAGATATGTTAAGATAATCCTAGAGAATAAAATCCTAACAATAATCAACTTATATTATTAGGTTTACACAAGAGCAACACGGCTCACAGGCCTCGTTTTTCGTGAGAACCCTAGCTTGATATTAGGTTAGATTTAGGGTTTAAGAGTGTGTAGTATTAGAAACCCTAATTATTAATATGACTCAACTCATAAGTTGATTCAATCATAATTACCAATTATAAGCTTAAAATAAAACCACGCTTAATATGAATATGGGCTTCCTTGTAAAATAAATACTTTTTGCTAAAACATTTAAAAGAAACAAAAACATTTTTCAACAGCAATTTGAAAACATTTTAGTCGTGTATTATATAAACTTGACATCTCAATGTATGTTATAGTACAACAGCTATAACATTGAGCTCTTATATAACCAATGTTATAGCTGTGTGGCTATAACTTTACCAATCTAAGAAGTGCACTCTTACGTTACCATTACGAGATAACCACCTACACTATTCTATTCTTCTTAGGAGATCTTCGAATATAGGCTTCTTCATTATTCAAGTTTGATTAATCTTGAAATGAGCTTCATCTTCTCATTAATGCTTGAATAATACTTTAACAGCTTGTAATATCTTGATTCTTGATTGAGGGCTTGATCATGATATAAACGCATCATACTCCCATCACAATTCCTTAATGCTTGCGATAAATAAGTCCAATCTAAAAGACTAAACAAACCATTACGCGCAACGAGTATATAGATATAAAGTACTCTCGACATCATCAAAACATAAACATATATATCTATATGGTGATGGTCCAACATCTTGTGTGTCAAACCCTTCTCAAACCTCAATGCTAAGTTCTCCTGATTCAGCCTCATGTCCTCAGCATACCTAGACTTCTCATTGAACTTGTGATAGTACTCAACCACTGTCATATCCGGAGTCATTTTGAAATAATCAAACTCCTCTCTCAACTTACTACGCACATGTTCTGGCACAAACTCTCGTCTCATAGCTTTCTTAAACTCAAACCAAGGTATAGCAGATTGCCCCTGTTTCACATACAGGTCTAGGGCACTCTCCCTAACCTTATCCCACCAATCTCCAGCCGTATCCCTCAAGTAGAACGCCGCTTATTCCAATCTAAAGTCCTCTGGGCAATGAACCATATTAAGCTCCATCTCTCTATGCCAATTATCAAGCAAATTGGCGCATCTGTACCCATGTACTCTTTCGGGTTAAACCTTGCAATGTTTATACTCATCTTGGCGAAATCCACACCCGCCTCTTTATCTTTCCTGAATTTCTTTAGGGCCTCCGTAAACGCATCCTGATGCTCTAGCATCTTAACTATTTCATCAGCACTCATGTTCTCACCCCTGGCATACAACGCATTCCTCTTTGGCGGCATCTTGAAACTATATAAAAGGAAAGGTAAACATAAACACACATCCCACACTTAAACATGAATACGGCCTGTGCAGAACCTACTCGATCGAGCAACACCACCTACTCAATCGAGTTGAGGCCACTCGATCGAGTTGCCCACCTACTCGATCGAGTGCCTCGAGATCAGAACCTGACCAGAATGCATCCAAAAACTGACTCGACCGAGCCACATACTTACTCGATCGAGCTGACCCCATGTGATCGAGTGTCCCTACCTACTCGATCGAGTGCCCAAAACAGCCTACTATCCAGAAACGAAAAACACCCCACTCGATCGAGTCACACCCACTCGATCGAGTCACTCACCTACTCGATCGAGTGCCCCCCACTCGATCGAGTCATGCTGACTCGTATACTACCCGCATGCTCAACCCACTACTTCAACCAACTACACTTATATGCAAAACGACAAACATACATACGATATATATATATATATATATATATATATATATATATATATATATATATATATATATATATATATATACACAACAAACGACAACTTACTCCACATGTTTCTAACAAGCCACGTTATAAATCATCTATCATGCAATTACATTATTCAATCAACATACATACTCATATTATCATCATCTCTCACCCCAACATCTCCTATCCTCCACATGAATTCATCCACCGATTCACACAACACTTTTCTATATAACCATATAACATACGAGATAAACACAATATGATCCCATGACGCACCCCATAGTGACTGGTTCAAAGTTGTAGGGCGAGATCGTGACTTTAGGACGTCTCCCAAGTCTTTGTATTTGCTTCTAACAACTCCTACCCGGGTTCATTTTATTTTGACTCCCTAAGTTCATTGGGTTCATTAGTTACCGGCTCAAAAATCGTCGCTTTGATACAACTTTGTAACACCCTCATACTCCAAGTGTCTTACCAAGACCACTTAAGGCATGGGAATGCTACCATCTCGGTTACCCGAGGCAATGAATATCAAATAGACCATAAAAGAACGTACTTTAATAAAATAGTTTAAGTGAATACATCAAAACCCCAAAAACTGTAAAGAAAAAATACAACTGTTCTCAAAAATACTAATCCAAAAGAAATAAACTAAGTTCATGACACAGCAGAAGACTCTAGTGACTCATGTGATGATTTTATCCCAGCTATCCCTCGTGTAAGCCATCTCATACCTGCTCAATAACTGCTCACCATCACCGAATGGATCACCACAGTTTTTAAAACAATTAAACAGGGTCAGTACTGATTACACAAAACATCACAGCTGCAATAAAAGCAATACTATAATTCAATCCAACCAAACCAATCTCCATCACATCACCACACTCCTGACTACACACTAAAGTGTGTAGTCCTGCCAGAATACTCATCGCAGCAAGTATTCTACACCGCCAGTGGGGGACCGCAACCGTTCCCACCTAAGCCCCGCTCATCTCATCTTAGCGATAAACCCAAGTTCCTGAATGTGCACATCCCTCCTGTGGCGGGTTCCACAGAAGGCGAATCAAGGGCGTGAAGCCACTCCCGCAAGTGACTCCACTCAGCCGAGGATGCACCTCGCAAACCACAAACAATTATACAACAACCGCATTATACAACTAACAATCACCAATTCCAAATATGATAAGATATAAACCAATAACAACGATTAATCATCACAAAGCCATATAATTAGTACTGAATAAGGAAACCCTACCTGGAATAGAAATCACAGACCGTCACAGCAACTAATCAATACCGTTCCTCTACGAATCCTCCTCCTATAACAGATATTCACATAATTACCACCTAATCATCATAATACGCCCAAATCCCACAAATCTACCCAGTTAGGGTTTAAACAAACTTATCAAAATATTATAAAAATTATACAAGAAGCTTACCCTCAACACAACGATCACAACGGCATAAAGAGCGAGACAATCCGATGATCCTAGCCTTGGGGTTTGTTAACAATGCGAAGAAAATGAACTACATAACTCCTCTTTTCTTTGAAAGGTTTTATAAGATTAAAATGTGATTAAGAATAGTGACGGAAGACCTTTTATATTAATCTCGCATTATTAACAAAACCCGGCTAAACAACCCGTAATACGCACTTACTCGATCGAGTAAGTGACTTACTCGATCGAGTACTCCTTACTCGATCAAGTGTCACACTTACTCGATTGAGTACCCATCAGGTCAGCTATTGTTTTACGTAAAAAGATACTTACTCGACAGAGTAAGTTCCACTCGATAGAGTACCCATAGACATAGAAAACCGTAGTATTACCTGATCAGACTGAGAGGACTATGAAGACCTTGGAGGATATGTTGAAGGCTTGTGCCATGGACTTTGGTGGAAGTTGGGAGGACAGGCTGGATTTGATTGAGTTTTCTTACAACAACAGCTATCACACCAGTATAGGAATGGCACCGTTTGAGGCTTTGTATGGCAGAAAGTGCCAAAGTCCAGTTTTTTTGGATGACAGCGCAGAGACAGTGGTTTTAGGACCGCAGATGGTGCAAGATATGATTGAGAAAGTTCGATTGATTCGTCAAAAGATGAAAGCAACTTAGGATCGCCAAAAGAGTTATGCAGATTTGCACCGTATGGACATCGAGTTCGCAGTGGGTGACAAAGTCCTTTTAAAAGTGTCACTGATGCGAGGGGTGATGAGCTTTGGAAAGAACGGTAAGTTAAGCCAGAAATTTATCAGTCCGTATGAGATCTTGGATCGTGTAGGTGAAGTAACCTACCGGCTAGCTTTACCACCAGCATTGGATCGAGTCCACAACATGTTTCATGTTTCACAACTTCGGAAGTATGTGAGTGATCCATCACATGTGCTTGAGGTTGAGAACATAGAGTTTGATGAGTCTTTATCTTATGCGGAGGTTCCTAAAGAGATCTTAGACCGCAAAGTACGTAAGACAAGGAATGGTGAGACCATCTTACTTAAGATGCTTTGGTCTAATCATAATGTAGAAGAGGCCACATGGGAACCAGAGGAGGCTATGAGAGAGCATTTTCCCCACCTTTTTTATCAGGTATGTTTGATTACGGGGACGTAACCGTTGTCTTTTTAGGGAGTTTGGAGATGGTCGCATGCTTGTTTTGAGTTAGTGTTAGTTGGTTTAGCTATTTTTATGTCATCTTGTCAGTTTGTGTTGAGTGTTTTGTTTTATGTAGTGGGAGTTGTTTGGTTCAGGTAGTAGTTGTTGAGGAGTTGTGTTGTAGTTGTTGGGTCTTATTTTGTGTGTATAATGTGAAATTCGGGGACGAAGTTCTTTTTAAGGAGGGAAGATTGTAATACCACGGTTTTCTAAGTCTGTTACTCGGCCGAATATGGCTTACTCGGCCGAGTAAATGTGTCATGTTTTTCTGGACAGTTTACTGCCCAGGAATACTCGGCCGAGTATGGGAATACTCGACCGAAT
Organism: Silene latifolia; assembly: GCF_048544455.1. NCBI lineage: Eukaryota > Viridiplantae > Streptophyta > Magnoliopsida > Caryophyllales > Caryophyllaceae > Silene > Silene latifolia. The sequence goes on along the minus strand of NC_133536.1, from coordinate 159,125,714 downwards.
AGAGGATACTCGGCCGAGTATACTCTATACTCGACCGAGTATCCGGTCTGACGGGTATTATTTCCGCGGTTTGATTTAGAAAGGATTAGAGTTATATAAGACGCGATTTAGAGTTCTTAATCATTTTAACAAAACCTAAGCAATACAACGTAACTCGAATCCTATCCAAATCTCTCTCTCAAGTGCGTGGATCGTTCGTGTGTCTAGTTCATCTTTTCTTGCGTCAATTGTGTCGGTAAGCTTCTGATTTCTTAAGTTCTATTGATGTGTCTTTTAGGGTTTTGCCCTAATTTTTTATTTGGGGAAAAGGGGTTTTGGCATGTGGTAATTGGAATTATATGATTGTTGTTAGGTGGAGATTTCGTAGAGGAGCCATTCTAGCTTGCTTGATTGTCTCATTGCAGTTTGTGCTAAAGTAGGGTTTCCCTACTCGGTTTACTGTTTAATTGTTTTAAGATATGTGTTGTGATTGTTGTACGATTGATATTGTGATTAACTGCTATTGTTGGATTGGAGTTTGGTGTTGGTGTTGAGATGTGATGGGGCATATTCTGCACCCGCTGACCGAGTCAACATATTGAGGAAGGTCAAAGATATCCACAGCAAGTCAACGTATTAGACAGCCTAACCGACGCAGCCTGTCGGCCTGGCACTTGGGTCTCGGCTAGGCAACTAGCCAGCCGGGAGACATTACCGCGTACTCACATCCAAGTCCCCTCGGCATGGAGTCAACCAGACCAGCCGGCCTGCCATGGGTCCCTCGGCCGAGGGGTAGATCGATCTTTCCACCGCGCTCGCCACTTGGCCACTACGTGACAAAAGGTGAAAGTCTATAAATACTCCACTTCTCTCATTGAGAAAAGGATCCGAAAATAATCAAATAATCCACAATTCATCTCACACTACACTAATCTGGTATAAACTCCCTTATCTCTCTACAATATACTTTGTGCCAAGTAACACACAACTTAATCCCTTTTAAGTTTACTGACTTGAGCGTCGGAGTGAGTTCGCTCGGTACCAAGCCGAGCCCTCAGTTTGTTCATTGTTTCAGGAGAGGTAGAAAGGAAGAGTCAAGAAAAGTCATCATTCTACAAGCTTACGTGGTAACTAATCCTGCTCCGGAATTACACCCGGAACAATTGGCGCCGTCCGTGGGGACAGATACTAGAAGCTAGTCAAATCCCTTACAAAAAAACAAAACAAAACCCACCCAGCAAGCTAAGAAGATGTCAAAGCAGCAAGAAGTAATTGTGAGCGACGAAACTGCATTCTATCAGGATGACACAGTCCATAATTCTGAGATTAGGCAGTCCCCCACCGGCCGAGTAATTCAACCGGCGTACGGGATGCCAATACTACCAGAAACACCGTTGCCTGCCGGCCAAGTCACTGTCATGGGACATGTGGTCGATGCAGCCAAATTGAAGCTATTCCTGGACCTGATGGGTAACACACCGATCACCCCCGCTGCAACGACGGTGACGGCAGCACACCCGCAGGTGACCAGGGCCCATAAAGTGACCCCGAACAACCTGTCCGGGGCGATACAAGGAGCCATGCATACTAGGACGCCGGCGGAGCACGTGCTGCCAGTAGCAGACCAAAGTCCTTCCCCCACTCGCGGGAGGACAGCGTCGCCGCGGCAACAACGAGGCCCGCCCCGAAGAAATGAAGAAAGAAGTCCGACTATCCAAAGTCGGGCAACAAGAAGCCCTTCCCGCTACGAGGAGAGAAGCCGGACTAGGGTTGCGAGGAGCCGATCGCCACGCGTCATTCGACACGGGGTCAGACAGCCCCTCAGTGTCTACGTCCTCGGAGTCTCCGTGCCAACCAAACTAAAGCTGCCGTCCCTATCATACAAAGGGGATAGTGACCCAACCGACCACGCCGAGGCTTTCGAGTCTTACATGTCGACATGGGAGCAGCCTGACGAGGTATAGTGCCGAGTCTTCCCAACAACCCTGCATGGGATGGCCCAGAGTTGGTACAAGGGGCTGCCTAATGGTTCGGTATACTGCTACGCCGACCTAAGGGATAACTTCATAGCCCAGTACGCCTGCAACAAGAGAAGGGCCGTGGAGACATCGGATCTCCTCACTATCCGACAGGGGGAGGACGAGTCTCTACGAAGCTATGTGAAGAGGTTCGACGCGAAAGCTCAGCAGATCTGTGAGCTGAACACCGAACTAGCGGCCTTCGCACTGATGAAAGGCCTCCCGAAAGGCGAGCTCAAAAATGAGCTGATAAAGTGCGAGGACCTCAACCTGGACTCCGCCAGAAAGATGGCGGACCGAGCCGTAAAGGTGGAGGATTACCACAAGACCTGGGTAGGCCACAGTGAAGCTGGGCACCCAGAAAGGAGGAGCCGCCGGGACAACGCTGATGAAGGTCGCCGTGACATTAATAGGTCACGGCTGAAAGATCTAACAGAAACGAGCTCGGCGGGCGCCGGGGGGAGTTCGGGACCATACACCCAGAAGCGGTACCACGGTCTCACCCCCCTGGTCAAATCACCGGCCGAGGTCTTTGCCCTGAGCAAGAATGAAGGGCAGAAGTGGGCAAGACCCCTCAAGACGAGGGCGGAGGGCGACGCAAGCCAATTTTGCGATTACCACGGCCAGCCCGACCATAAGACCGATGACTGTCGGCATTTGAAGAACGCCATCGAGGAGCTGATCCGAAAGGGGGCCCTCAGCAAGTACGTAGCTGGGGCCCCGGAAACGAGCTCCGACGGGGCGAATAGGAAATCAGTATTCCAAAGGATGGGAGTGATCCAGGTGGTTATCGGAGGAAACGAGAACGGAGGGTCGGCTAATGGGCACAAACGACACCTAAATGAGCTTTACCAAGCCATCAACTTTGTGCCCACCACAGCGATCCCCGCTTCCACCGTCCCCGATATAACCATCGGAAAGAAAGACTACGAAGGAGTCGTAGCCCCGCACAGTGACCCGCTGGTGGTCCACCTGGACATATCCAACCACTTGGTTAAGAGGTGCCTAATTGATACAGGCGCCCACACGAACATCATGTTCAAGGAATGCTTCCTCAACCTCGGTCTGAAGATTGAGGACCGAGTCCCCGCACCAACCCACTGCATGCCTTCTCGGGGGCCGGCCTGGTACCCCGGGGTCAATCAGTTGCGGTGATGTTCGGCGAGGCGGATGCGGCCAAGAACGTTTTATCCGAGTTCGTGGTCATTGATGGTTCGTCCGCCTACAATGTTCTAATAGGCCGGGTTACTTTGAGCGAGGCCGATCTTTGTAATGTCCATCCGGGCCCCGACATTGATGTATGTCTCGGACCGGGGGGAGGCACAAAAGCTCGTCTCAAAGGACGAGAGAGACGAAATTATCAATGTCCAAATATCTGCCAGAGGGTGTAACATGCACTCCCTCAAAGTGGCGAAGAAATCAGAGAAGGGGAAGAGCCCATCCTTACGACAGGAGGGTGATCCGATGAGCACCAACAACGTCAGCATGGTCGAGGGAGCCGAGACCGAGCAAGTGGAAATTGACCCAGGACGCACCGTAATAGCGTCGGTGTCGGCCTGGAGCCAAAGTTCGAGCCGACCTCCTAAACCGCCGAGAAAGAACAAAGACGTCTTCGCGTACTCGGCCCGCCGAGATGCCAGGCGTGAGCCGAGAGGTGATCGTTCACAAGCTGAACGTACTCTCCAACGCTCGCCCTGTCAAGCAGAAGATGAGGAACTCCTCGGCCGAGAAAGATGAACCCATCAAGGCCGAGGTAGACAAACTATAAGAGGCGGGCTTTATCATGCCTTGTACTTACCCTGAGTGGCTAGCAAATGTTGTAATGGTGAAGAAGTCATCGGGGGGTGGAGGATGTGTGTTGATTTTACAAATCTTAATAAAGCATGCCCTAAAGATTGTTATCCCTTGCCTCGAATAGATAGCCTAATTGACGCAACGGCAGGCTACACTATGCTAAGCCTGCTAGACGCCTTCTCAGGGTACCATCAGGTGTTCATGGCCGAAGAAGACATGCCTAAGTGCGCATTCATCACCATACACGGCACATACATGTATAAAATGATGTCGTTCGGTTTGAAAAACGCTGGCGCAACTTACACTAGGCTGGTGGACAAAGTGTTTCAAGATTAAAAAGGGCGAAACATCGAGGCTTACGTCGACGATGCTATTGTAAAAAGCAAGTCTGACAGCGAGCACTTGGCCGACTTGAGCGAAACATTTTGTTCACTTAGGAAATACAAGATGAAACTTAACCCAATGAAATGCAACTTCGGTGTCCGGGCAGGTAAGTTCCTCGGCGTGCTTGTCGGCGCCAGGGGAATTGATGTCAATCCGAGAAAGTCCAAGCAATCTTTGGACCTACCGGAGCCGAGGAATCGAAAAGAGGTTATGATGTTGACCGGGAGGATGGCGGCTCTCGCCCGTTTCATTTCCCGGTCAGCCGACAAGAGCACCCCATTCTTCAAAGTGTTGAAGGGGAATAAAGACTTCAGCTGGGGGGAGGAACAGAGCACAGCTTTCAGGCAACTGAAAGCTCATCGTCTAACTCTCCCAATCTTGTCCAGGCCGATGCTGGGAGAGACGCTATATCTATACATAGCAGTTACCTCGGCCACGGTCAGTGCCGTAATCGTCAGAGAAGAAGACAAGCAGCAACACCCAATCTACTTTATCAGCCATACACTGTTGCCCGCCGAAAGAAATTACCCACTGATTGAAAAAGCAGCCTTTGCTGTCGTCGTTGCCGCAAGGAAACTGAAACCTTACTTTGACGCGCATCCCGTGACGGTCTTAACCGACCAACCATTGGAGAAAACATTGGAAAAATTTGAACAATCCGGCAGGCTCATCAAATGGGCAAAGAGAGCTATCCGGCCGGCATTCAACAGGCCGAGGCCCTCGATAAAGGGGCAGGCACTTGCGAGACTTCGGCCGAGTGCACATACCAAGAAGAATCGCAGCCCGGCGTATGGGAAGTATATACCGACGGGTCCTCTACGGCAAAACGACTCAGAGCCGGCATCCTTATCATCAGCCCAAACGGGACGAGTTTGAGTATGCCTTGAAGTTTACCTTCTCGGCCTCAAACAACGAATCCGAATACGAGGCGGTGATAATCGGAGTCGAGCTAGCTAAAGTCTGCCGGGCGGAACACATTGTGTTGAAGACGGACTCACTATTGGTGACTAACCAAATCAGAGGAGAGTATGAGGCTCGAGACGATGGGATGGTAAGATACCTAGAAAGAGTAAAAGGCGACACCGCAAAATTGAAATCTTTCCAAATCCAATGCATCCCTGTGTCCGAGAACAACCGAGCCGACGCTCTCTCAAAACTTGCCGGTTCAACCATCAAGAATGTCGGTCGAACCGTGCTTTGGTGGATATCGGGAATGCTAAAAGCATCACCGAGACCGTCGGCATGGTGGGCGACATAGAAGCCGAGACGACGTTGATGACTCCGATAATGAAATACAAACTAACAAAAGAGTTACCGGAGGACCGCAGTCTCTCTCGGAAGATAAAGAGGATCGCCGCAAGATACTTGGTGTTCGAAGGAGAACTATACAGAAGGTCCGTGATAAGACCACTTTTGAAATGTGTCGGCCCAAGCCGACGCGGAACTCATCTTGACAGAGATTCACGAAGGCATCTGTGGACATCACATGGGGGCAAGAACGCTAGCCCACAAAGCTCTCGGAGCCGGCTACTTCGGCCTACCATGCTTGAGGATTCAGAACTAAGACCAAGAAGTGCAAGAATTGTCGATGCATGCTCCGGTGATACATGCACCTTCCCGAGACTTGCGGCCAAGATTTAGCCCCCTACCATTTGCACAGTGGGGGATGGATTTATTAGGGCCATTTCCGACGGCCTCCGGAGGAAGGAAGTACTTGATCGTCGCTGTTGACTACTTCACCAAATGGGTCGAAGGCCGTCGCAGCACTCGCCAAGACCACGGCGGCCGTAAGAAAGGTGATTTGGGAGAACGTCATAACTCGTTTTGGGTTACCCCAAGTCATGGTATTTGACCACGGCCGAGAGTTTTGGAGTGACACGGTGATGAACTGGCTAGAAGAACTCGGTATCAAGTTTGCATACTCCTCCGTCTGCCACCCTCAGAGCAACAGGCAGGCGGAAGCGGCTAATAAAACAATCCTAAACGGGCTAAAAAAGAAGGTTGAAGATCTAAAGGGAAGGTGGGCTGATGAACTATCCGGCGTCCTGTGGTCCCTTAGAACCACGGAGAAAGAAGCAACGGGGTACAGTCCATTCCACCTAGTCTATGGGTCTGAAGCCGTCATGCCAATTGAAGCAGCGGTGCTGACATTCAGAAAGCAAACCTTTGACCCGGTCGAAAATGAGGAAGGCCTGAGAGTCTCCCTAGACCTGGTCGAAGAATGCCGAGACACGGCACGGCTTAACTTGGCAGTATATCAAAACCGAATGAGAAGAGCATACAACCGTAGGGTCCACAAAAGGAACTTAAGAGTAGGAGATCTAGTCCTAAGAAAGTCGGCCGCCACCAACAAAGGAAACATCCATGGCAAAATGACGGCCAACTGGGAAGGACCCTACAAAGTGGTTGAAGAAATGAGGTCGGGTACATACCGGCTGACATACATGGAGGGTATGCCTCTAATGAGCCACTGGAACACCGACAACCTTAGAAAGTACTTCATATAGCGGCGGAGGTGTCCGAGACCGTTGTGGGCACCCCAACGCATGATTATATCTAATGAAAAGTGTTCCAAGTTTTCCATCAAAATGAAGAATCCCCCTCTATAGTTCTACCAAAAGTAGACGCCACGGCAGTCACGAAAGACGCAGTCGAGCCATAACCCCGATTACCTCGGCCAAAGCCCGGAGTGACGGGGGAACGAGCCGATATGCCAAGATATTTAAAAAGCGTATAAGCACTGTTGAGACGCAAGTCTGACTGCCCCGGCCAATCCGGGAGTGGCAGAGGAAGCAATCAATATGTCTATAGATACGGAAAGCAGTCGAAACGTAAACTCAGTTGCCTCGGCCAAAGCCGGGAAGAGACGAGGGAAACGCGATCTGCCAACAGCAGTTGATACTCGAGAAAGCGACCAACATGCTTAAGAACGTATAAGTACAGTTGAGACGCAAATCTGCCGCCTCGGCCAGACCGAGAGTGAACGAGGAAGCGATCAATATAGTCTATAGATACGAACGCTGTCGCGCCGTAACCCCGATTGCCTCGGCCAAAGCCGGGAGCGGCGGGGACACAACGACCGATACGCTAACATGTTCACAACGACCGTTGGGAAGCGCAAATCTGACGCCTCGGCTAAGACCGAGAGTGAAGGAGGAAGCGACCAACAGGCCAACATGTTTAAAGACGTTTAAGTACAATTGAGATGCGCATCCTAACTTCCTCGGCCAGGCCGAAGGTAAAAACGAAAAAGCACTCAATATGTTAAAAACGCAAGAAGACAACTCAGACGAAAATGAGATAAAGACCTCGGCCAAGCCAGAGGCAAAATAAACAAACTCTTATTAAAAATGTTCACAGGTAATACAAGAAAGAAGTCGACGGCCGTCCCCATAGGGATAGCCTAAACACTACCTACCAAAGTTTACAAAAAGAGAAGGAACAGCAAAAGGTTACAGACATAAGATATGAAGTGCCAAAAGATGGCAGGGAGGAAAGGCTCAATAGTTGGCCCCCGAACAGCTGAAGCTGTCCGAGATGCCGGGTGAATCTGGTGACGACCGCCCGTCTCCCTATGCCTGTTTGTGCTCGCCGCTGGCAGCAGTAGCAGCATCACCATCAGTGGGCGACCCAGAAGCCGACTTGGTAGCTTCACCTGCCTTTGCCCTCTCAGCTTCCTCCCTGGCCGCCTTCACCTTTTCAGCATGGGCCGCCTTCTCCGCAGCCTCTTTAGCGGCCTTCGCACCCCTTGCCTCCTCCGCAGCCTTAGCCTCCGCAGCGGTCGCCTTCCCATCAAGGAGCCGTTCAAAATTTTTCCACGGGAAGGAGCCGTCAGGAAAGAGCTCTTTAATCACCTCCCTGGTGGCATCTTCGGCCTGGTCCCGGTACCGGGCACACATCTCAGGGATAAGGGAAGTTTGGAGCGTCTCAATGTCCTTCTCCCTCTGAGCAAGGATGGCCCTCGTGTTCCGGTGCGCCTTCGCCTGAGCCGTATACAGAGACTTCCATTCTTCCCTCTTATCAACCGCATGATCGAAAGCGCCCTGAAGCTTCTCTCGCTCCTCCCGCGGCTTAGAGGCGTCAGCCTCCGCAGCCTCAACCTTGGCCCTCTCGGCTAGGACCGCCTTATCACCATCCTCCCTAAGCTTTCGCTCTGCAAGGAGGTCTTTCTTAGCAGCCTGGAAGTCCTTCGCCGACTTCTCGGCCTCCTTCTTAGAGACAGCAAGCTCGAGCCTAAGCTGTTCAAGCACAGGGGCAGCTTCAGCCATGACCTTTTCTTGCTCCATAATATGAGCACCGGCCACGTCAGCCCACTTCGCCAGCATCTTGGACAACCTTATGCCTTCCGCCCTAATCTGGGCGGGGGAAGGCTTCGGGGAGGAGGAGACGACGGTGGCATTTTTATCGCCCGTCTGCACAGGCCGCTTCTCTAATTGCCGTTCAGAAGGACCGGTAGCCGGCAGCGGTTGATCTACAAAAAATTCAAACAAAGCATCCATGTCAACGTTCATTGACATATCAGAGAGCCTGTCATCAGGAATGCCTAAAGAGCCCGCTAAATCCGAGCCCTGGGTTAGATCCGTACCAGCCTTGGCCTTCTTGGTTGGAGTCCCCTTTTCTTTACCGGCCTCGGTAACAGCAGCGGCGGCAGATTCGGTCTCTTTTCTCTTATTCAAAGAAGGAGGAGCCTCCGTAACAGTGACCTCCTCCTCAACATCGATGACCACCTACTGCTTTTGGACCGCAGGGATTGAAGACTGAGCCGGAGTTGACGCCGTCACCGCCATAGACGTTACCTTTGGTTTACGGCACGGCACGTTACTGGCAACCTTCGCCTGAGCCGCCGTCACATCCAGTGCCTTCAACTGCTGGTCCATGAGTTCGTTAGGAGCCGGTCGGCGATCACGTGTCTGGGCCTTAGGATGCGGGTCAACAACTCTCTCGTTCTGGTCAAGTCCCAACCTATGGAGAGCAGAGACAGACAGTCCTGGGCCAAATCGGTCTGCAAAAGAAACGAAGCAGAAGTTAAGCAAAAGAAATAAAACAAGTTCAAAAACAGAAACATAAAAAGCAAAGATGGGCCTCACACCGACCCCACTCACCCCGTTCGAGGGCCGGTATGAGGCCGACGTGGCAGAGTAGCTCATCTTGAAGAACTATCTGCGTCGGGGGCATCCATCCCTTCGGCGTCCCATCCTTCTCGGCCTCAAACAGCTCATTGCCCGTTTTTTGTCGTCATTAAGAGGGACCCTCTTGGCGTCCATCTTAAGCTTATTCCGGGAGACGTATCTATCATGCTCCCCTTTACTCTCGCACCGCAAATTGACGCGGTGCTGGAAGGACCGGGGCAGCGGATAGTCCTCCGGAACCTCAACGTATACCCACCGCCCCCTCCAGTCCTTGCAAGACGTCAGCTTGGAGACGGTGACGAAGCCCGGCTCGGTTTGTATGCTGTACCACCCCTAGCCGCCTAGGGTAGTCTGCTTAAGATGGTGGAGCCGGCGGAAGAGGTTCACCGGATGCAAAACCAACAATCGTCCTGATGGCCAACGGATGCAGCTGGGCCACGGCGACATTCATCGCTTTGATAATAGCAGCAACGTATTCATTCAGAGGAAACCGGAGCCCATACTCTAGGTGTCTGATGTATACGCCGATACAGCCCGAGGGAGGGCAACAGACGGCCTGACCCTCCTTAGGGATAACAATTCTATACTCCCTACCGAAGGAGTAATGGTGTTCAAAAAGTTCAGAACCGGAACAGCTGGCGAACTTGTTCGTCCAGGCACGGTCAGGACTAATCGAGCAGGCATCACCGTGCCCGGAAATAGGCGGCCTCCTTATGACAGAAGGGGTCGCCTCATCATCATCATCATCATCATCCTCATCATCATCATCATCCTCGAAACCCTCCAAAAATTTTGGATCAACCTCAGGAGAAGGAGACCTGGGACCCCCGAACCTTATCGGGGTGACGGCAAGTGGCTCCTGCTCATCAGGATGCGATGGCTCGCCCCCGGCGTTGAAATCGGGTCCAAGATCGGCGAGAAGACATGACAACAAATACTTAACAAATAAAAGTTGAAAAAATTTGTTTGTTTACCTTGGAAAAGTGTTACGCCGAGTAACGCTTTGAAGACTAGAGAGAAGTTTTCGTCGAAGAAAGCTAGAGAGAAGAATTTTTTTTGAGAAAGTGAATTTTTGGTGGCCAAAATCAGGGGCTAACTGCTCTATTTATAGAGCAAAGCCCATGAAACGGACCAATCAGGGCAAAGCCCATGAAGCGTCAACCAATCAACACCGAGCCACGTGTCAAGCATGCAGCCACGGAATGTCAATCGACAAACAGTTACAAATTTTCCTCAACACGCTCCTTGACAGAATGCCAATCGACGTATCTTCTTCAAACACGATCCTTGGTATCTACTTGCCAAACGGCCCGCTGTTCAACCGAGCTTGGCAGCACCGGCCGGGGCAATCAAAAGCACACGGCACTCACAACCTCGGTCTCAGCCAGCGCCATTTTCTTTTCCACATCTGATGTCCATTACACATCCATGTGGAGGGGGGATACAGTACGGCCCGAGCAGTACCAAGCCGAGGAAGAAGAAGTCGGTGAAGAAATTCAACTTGCGCAGAATACACTCAACACTCATCGAAGGTCCATACCACGGCATAGACTACGCTGGGGGCAAATTGATGGGGCATATTCTGCACCCGCTGACCGAGTCAACATATTGAGGAAGGTCAAAGATATCCACAGCAAGTCAACGTATTAGACAGCCTGGCACTTGGGTCTCGGCTAGGCAACTAGCCAGCCGGGAGACATTACCGCGTACTCACATCCAAGTCCCCTCGGCATGGAGTCAACCAGGCCAGCCGGCCTGCCATGGGTCCCTCGGCCGAGGGTAGATCAGTCTTTCCACCTGCTCTGCCACTTGGCCACTTGGCCACTACGTGACAAAAGGTGAAAGTCTATAAATATTCCACTTCTCTCATTGAGAAAAGGATCCGAAAATAATCAAATAATCCACAATTCATCTCACAATACACTAATCTGGTATAAACTCCCTTATCTCTCTACAATATACTTTGTGCCAAGTAACACACAACTTAATCCCTTTTAAGTTTACTGACTTGAGCGTCGGAGTGAGTTCGCTCGGTACCAAGCCGAGCCCTCAGTTTGTTCATTGTTTCAGGAGAGGTAGAAAGGAAGAGTCAAGCAAAGTCATCATTCTACAAGCTTACGTGGTAACTAATCCTGCTCTGGAATTACACCCGGAACATGATGGTTGATGATGATTCGCGAGGTGTGTCCTCGGCTGAGTGGAGTCACTTGCAGAAGTGGCTTCACGCCCTAGTTTCGCCCTTTGTGGAACCCGCCACATGAGGGGATGTTCACATTAATAAACAGGGTTATCGCTCGTTGATGAGCCGGGCTTAGGTGGGTAATGTTGCGGTCCCCCAGTGGCAGAGCTACACACTTTAGTGTGTAGTCAGTTACATGTTGTGATTAGGAGTAGAGGTGGATGATGATAAGCTATTTATCTTATCATACTTGTCTTATGTTGATTATGCGATAAACTGACCCCGTTGTTGTTTTGTAAATCTGTGGTGATCCATTCGGGGATGGTGAGCAGATTGTGACAGGTGATGATGGTCATTAGCTTTGGGATGAGATGGGGAGTCATCACTCGAGTCTAGCTTTCTCTGTCATGAGATTTATCTTTCAGTTTCAGTTGTTGAACATTAGTAATCTTTATTTTGGTTTTGGTATTGGAACATGTAATCATTAACTATTTATACTTTAATAAATGTTGTTTTGGATTAGTAACTTTGATATACAAATCTCGGGAAACCGAGATGGTGACGGTCTCTCATGCTAGGGTGGTCCTGGTAAGGCACCTTGGTATGTGGGGGTCTCACATGAAGATCATGAGGAGGATGAAGATGAAGATGAAGATGATAATGAAGAAGAAAATCATGAAGAGGAGAATGAAGATGATCATGAGAATGAAGCCATTATTGAGGTGTTTGTAAGGGTGACGGATGCGGATGACCCTGCAGAGGTGCGGTCTGGTGCCTTAAGTCGTAAAATGTGTGAAGAACTTGATACGTTTGGACAGTTGCAGCATGTTGTCGGTCTCTCGCTTGAGGAAAACAGAGACTTAGTACCAATCTCATATCAAATTTTTTGTCAGAGGTTGGTACGTCACGAGAACTATGTGGATTTTCCAGATACGTACAAGGGTGTCATTCAGAATACAGACGGAATTGTTTTATTAGAGCTAGATGAGCTTGTGGATGAGCCAGAGCTTCCCAACTGAGCTGAAACAAGCTTATAATCTTGGACGTGGGTTCAAAAGTAGAGCTCTCTTTTAAAAACGCATAAAAGCCACATGTAAATGCTAAGATTTTTGTATATCATTCCAGGTACGGAATTCCGAAAACCAGAACAGTCTTTTTACTTCATAGCTTCATTGCTCCTCTAAATACAGAATAGTTATGGTAATGCGATCTTTATGCTTGATTAACTATTCTACTTGTTTTTCTTTTCTTATTCTTATTATCACCCTTACATATATAGCAGCGTGTCACCTATCTGTCCAACATCGTAACAATCTAGCAATGTATTAGAGAATATACCGAGTATTATCATACGTACTAAGATTAAAAATTAAGAAATAACTAAAAAAGAATAATTATTATTGTGATAGAACGTGATAGAAAAGCTTATATCTGACTCTTAATTCTTCATTTAATCTAACCTTAACTAATTTTCCTTGGAAATAGGCATCGGCCAATATGAAAGATGAAGTTCCTTAAAACCGAAAAACTTATAAGCATGAGCTTGTTTTAAAAGCACAAAAGTTTTTAATCTAGTATTGCATACGACCAACTGGTACTCTTCGCATTCGCCTTTGGGTAAGCGTGCCATGAAGTATACGACGTTCATTTCATTTGGATCCACATTTAGCAGAGTATAGTGATGAGGCGCTACTATTGATTCTGGCACTTTGATGTCTTTAGGGAGCTTCACCACACGTTTCCATGTATCATGTTGTTCGTCATTCTCATAATTTACATCAAGTTTAAAACTATATTTAGAGCTCGGTGTATCGTAATTCGTAAGCCCAACATTTTTCATTTGAAAGGAACCTTCTCTTAAGAGAAGGTTCTACCGCAATCAATTTTCCATAGCTTTCTAGTAATTTTCCCCCTATATATAGGTAATGGCAGTCCGATAGCTCTCAAAGTCCCACAGAATCCAGGAGTGCCATCAAAAGTATTGAACGCGCCGAAATAAGGATCATAGTGCATGCAAACCATTCCCTTACAAGTTACGGCCGAAAACCATCCGGATGATAAGTGCTTGTACGGTCGGATGGGGATTTCAACATCCTAGTTTTTCCATTGACTCGTCTCCGATAAGTAAATATCCAAGTTGAAATTTCTAAATGGTACTCCTTGGAATGACAAATAATCAGGTAGGGACGAAAGCACTATGACTCTAAAATCACGCCCCTCTGGCCACACTAAACCAGCCCATAAAAACGGATATATGTGGGTTTGCGAACGTGTTAGAGCAATCCATTGTTTGGTTAGCGGATTGCAAATGATGAAAACACCCACTTCAATCAAACGATCGTAACTGAAACACAAAATCAAATCCTCGAAATTATTGACCACTATGAATGGATTATTAGGAAGAAAATTTAGGGATAGGATATAACTCTCCAGGGGCGGATCCAGGATTTGAGTAAAGGGGGGCACACTAAGAAAACAAATTGCGGACAACATTTATATATTAAATTCAAATATTGTTAATACATAGTAAATTCTAAGCTACACTAACACTTATACATTAAATTACGGACAACATTTATACATTAAATTCAAAAAAAAATTGAGGTTTTAATGACAATGGAGAAGAGGTCGATGTGGTTTTTTGTGACTTCCGACTCCACAAGTATTGTAAGCTATTCGTTTCAATCATCTACAAACAAACAACAAATTCTAAGCTACCCTAACACGGGCCAATATAATAATTACACAAATAGATAAATAAATTTACAAAATAATAAGAACAAATTTGGGATCTAGGTTTTGGGGAACAAATTAATCAAACTAATAAGAACAAATTAATTGAATTTGGGGAACAAATTAATCGAATTAATCAAAAATAATAACTAATAAGAACAAATTTGGGATTTAGGGTTTGGGGAACAAATTAATCAAACTAGTAAGAACAAATTAATTGAATTTGGGGAACAAATTAATCGAATTAATCAAAACTAATAACTAATAAGAATAAATTAATCGAATTAATCAACAATCAACAAAAAATTAATCGAATTAATAATATTATAAGAAATTAAGAGAAGTAAGAACGGAGATTCTGAGAACACAAACCGAGTAGCAGGCGAGTAGTAGTACCGTGAGTGATGGAGTGTCAGGCACTCATACGCCAGGCAGACGGTGACGGCCGGCGGCACTGCGGCAGTGCGGCAGGTGGTGGTTGTCTTTATCGTTCTATTGTGTTTGTGTTTATGTCTTTCTGAGTTTATGTTTATCGTTGTTTGACTGTTTCTGTTTGTGTGGTTCACTGGTTTGTGTTTATCGTTTTTTCGTTGTTTTTTTACTCAACCATAAGCTTGTAGGTTAAAAACAATATCCATGGTCCTTTCTGTTTCCTGATTCCACGCCGCACCGAAAAGCCTTTGGCCACGAAAAAAGGGTCGGAGATTATCGAACACCAATGCTTTGATACGGTTTTGTACCCCACTACAGTGCGATAACTAGGCAACCGGCATAAGATCTCAACCAAAAGCTCATCGTTCACATGTTCTATTGATGTTTTTAGGTAGCTTCTCTTAACGTTTCTCAATGCATTCATCCTTGCTGATACAAACAAAGAATAAGTAAAGCAAATCCCTGTTGAAGAGTTTCTTTGTTTTTGGCAAATTATTACTTAATTTATTTGATAACTCACGTTTGTGTTGTATTATATATATACTCCTATATTATATGGAGTAAATAAACGTATAATAGCAGATCTCTTAATGTCCTCAAGATTTCCTTTTTTTTTGGCTAGTAATCTCCTCAAGATTCTAATAAGGAAATATATTCCATAAATTTAGTTAAGAATTAAAACTACCAACAAAAAAATTCCTAATATTATCTCATAATTAATATAAAATAATAATAATAATAATAGTAATAGTAATAATAATAATAATAATAATAATAATAATAATAATAATAATAATATTATTAATAATAATAATAATAATAATAATAATAATAATAATAATAATAATAATAATAATAATAATAATAATAATAATAATAATAATAATAATAATAATAATAATAATAATAATAATAATAATAATAATAATAATAATAATAATAATAATAATAATAATAATAATAATAATAATAATAATAATAATAATAATAATAATAACAATAATAATAATAATAAGGGTAAATTGATCATTTATACCTTACATAATACTGTTTTTCAAATCTTATACCTCAGATAATTTTTTTTCAAAATTTATACCACAAATGTCCAAATGTTATAAACTTAATACCAACTAACAAATCCGGTGAGAAAAACTAAAAAGTGACCGTTTTGCCCTTCTAATAATTGATCACCCTCTATTTCTTTGATTCCCGAACCTTCATTTTACTTTCCTGACTTAAGAAACCCCCAAATTCCCAAAATAAAAACCCTAAATCAATCTTCCACAATCATCAATCTTGTACGATACAACTAATACAACTTCTTCAATCCAATCAATACTAACCAATCTTCCCTCCTTATATTGCGCACCTCTGATCAATACTAATCAAATTTGTACCGTTTTAATTTTTTTTTGTCTACTTTGGTTGATTATGACCCAAATTAGTGTTCTTTATTCGCATCAATAGAGCTTTTAGTTTTGTGTTATGTTGTTGATGAATTACGAATTAATAGAACTCTTATTGAGTTTTGCATTAATAGACCCCTTATTTTTCTTTGCAATCATAGAAACCTTGGTCATGGAAATGTTTTTGTTATGCTGCTGATGTAATTCTGGAGTAGTGAGCCAAGAATAGATCGTTTCTTTCATCTTTTTCCTAATTTTATGATTTTCTTTGTGTGTGTAGGAGGGAGTTTGAGCCTTGAGGTGCTGCCATTGTTGAACATTTTTTCAAATGACAACAAACAATCTGTTAAAATATATGTTTTTTATTTAGTATCAATCAAATATATTTAGTGTATATGTTTGTTATTATATTCCTAAATTAGTGGTAGCTAATTATGTAAATTGTAAATATTGTTTCCTAGTTATTAGGTAGGCATATCTTCTCCTCATTGTACATATACTCAGTTTGTGATTGAATGAGGGCAAGCACAATAATCTTTCATGGTATCATTTGCCTAGGTCAATGATCGATCTCTGCTTCCGCTCATTTTATTTTCCCCTTCTTCTTTCTTTTTTTTTCCTTGCATTGAAAACATCCTATCTTCACCATGACTATTACAGAAACCCCAAAACCGAATTCTTCTCCTTTACTGTAATACTACGGTTTTATGAGTCTCTGGGTACTCTATCGAGTGGGCCTTATTCTGTCGAGTAAGGGTGTTTTGATTTACGAAACAGTATTCTGCCTATTGGGTACTCGATCGAGTAGCCTTGGCACTCGATCGAGTAAGGGGCACTCGATCGAGTACGTTACTTACTCGATCGAGTAGCTCGGTTGACGGGTTATATTTTGACGGGTTTTGTTGATAATGTGGATTAGTATATATATTATGTCGTCATCTTTATTAAACACTTTTATAAACCTAATACACTCATAAAGGAGATTGAAACTACGTTGTTCTCTTCATCCGCATTATTGGCAAATCCCGGAGCTTGAGAGGTCGGATTTCATTTTTCTTTGTGTCTTTGTGATCCTTGCGTCAAGGGTAAGCCCTACATACCAATTTTATAGCATTTGGTTAAGATTGTTTAAACCCTAATTTATGGGATTGGGGGTTTTATGATTAGTTGTGTATGTAGTAATTGTATGATTATGTGATAGGAGGAGGATTCATAGAGGAAAGGTTTTGAGACAGCTGCTAAGATCGTCTGTTGTGTGTGTTTGCATTCCAGGTAGGGTTTTCCCTACTCAGTATTAGTCACATGATATGGTTGGTGATTTGATTGTGATTGTTGTTAAAGTACAATGTTAGTATTGTGACGGTTGTTGAATATTATCGTTGTTGATTGTTGTTGATTGTATCTGTCTGTGATCTTCGGGGTGCATCCCTGGCTGAGTGGAGTCACTTGCGGGAGTGACTTCAAGTCCATGTTTTGCCTTCTGTGGAACCCGCCACAGAAGGGATGTGCACATTAATGGACTTGGGTTTATCGCTCGATGGAGATGAGCGGGGCTTAGGTGGGAACGGCTGCGGTCCCCCACTGGCGGTGTGGAGTACCTGTTGCGATGGGTTCTCTGGCAGGGCTACACACTTTAGTGTGTAGTCAGTGATAAGGAGTTGATTATGGAGTTTGGGTTGATGTGACGATCGAGCTGTTTTGTTACTTGTCTTATTGTAATTGTATTGTGTGATTAGTACTGACCCCATCTTTGTTTTGTAAATTGTGGTGATCCATTCGGGGATGGTGAGCAGTTGTTGAGCAGGTTTGATTAGAGGCATATGGGCTAGCTGGGATGTGTCACTACGAGCTGATTAGAGTCTTCCGCTATCATTCTTTAGTCGTTTTGAGACATTTGGTTTAAGAGAACATGTATCGTATTTTTATCAGTTTGGATTTGGATATGTAATCACTTAAACTTTATTACTATTTATATTATGTTTCGTTATTGTCTTTTGATTATCATTGCCTCGGAAAACCGAGATTGTGACGTTCTTATACCTGAGTGGTCCTGGTAAGGCACTTGGAGTATGGGGGTGTCACAAAGTTGTATCAGAGGGACGATCCTGAAACCTGTAACTAATGAATCTAATGAACATAGGGAGTCAACTAAAATAAACCCGGGGTAGAAGTTGTAGGAGCTAATGCAAAGGCTTGGGAGACGTCCTAAAGCCGCGAACTCGCCCTGCAATTTTGAACCGGTCACATGGGATATGTGCCAGGGTCGTATATGTTGTCCTTTGGTTTGTATGTGTACATAGTGGCATGTATAATGAATCGTTGGATGTTGAATGTGGAAAATTGGAAATATGAAGTAGAAGATGAAAGATGTGTGATTCGTATGTTGAAATGGATGTTATAATATGGCATTTTGATAATATGAAGTAAATTGATTTGTTGATTTTATAAGGAGTTGTGTAGAAATGGATGTTATTTTGTTGAAATTATAAAACTTGTATATTATGTTAGGAGAGTGAGATAAACATGCGGGTAGTGTATGCGAGTCTGCATGACTCGATCGAGTGGGGGGCACTCGATCGAGTAGGTGAGGTGCTCGATCGAGTGGGTGTAACTCGGTCGAGTAGGTAGTTTGATGTTTTTCTGGTCAGAATCGTGTTTTTGGGTACTTGATCGAGTACACAGGGAAATCGATCGAGTAGGGGACGCTCGATCGAGTGGCTGGTCAGCTCGGTCGAGTATGTTTGTGATCAGAGGTCTGATTAGGTTCTGGAGTCGAGGCACTCGATCGAGTAGGTTGGGCACTCGATCGAGTAGCCTCAACTCGATCGAGTGGGTTCTGGTACTCGATCGAGTGGGGTCTGTGCAGGTTATATACGTGTTTTGGGTTATAGTATGCGTGTTTATATCCACCTTTTCTTATATAGTTACAAGATGCCGCCAAAGAGAAATGCCCTTTATGCTAGAGCTGAGAGTATGTCAGTCGATGACATAGTAAAGATGTTGGAGCACCAAGATTCTCTCACAGATGCGTTGAAGAGAGTGGGAAGGATAAGGAGGTTGATCATTCAAATATTAGTCTCTACATAGCGAGGTTTAACCCGAAAGAGTACAAGGGGACCGGGGAGCCAATTCTTCTAGATAATTGGCACAGAGAGATGGAGAACATCCTGGATTTGGTGCACTGCCCGGATGAGATGAAAGTGGAACAAGATGCGTTCTACTTGAGGGAGGCGGCAGGAGAGTGGTGGGATAAGGTAAAGGTGAATGCTAGAGATATGTATGCGAAGCAGAGGTTACCTGCTATTCCTTGGGAAGAGTTTAGAAAGGCTATGAGGCGAGAGTTTGTACCGTAGCATGTGAGGATTTAGCTGAGAGAGGAATTTGATGGGTTTAAGATGGCATCTGATATGACGGTGACTGAGTACTACCGACAGTTTAATGAGAAGGCTAGGTACGTTGAGGATATGGGGTTGAGTGAGGAGAACCTGGCGTTGAGGTTTGAGAAGGGGTTGACCCCCAAGATAATGAAGAAGCTACCTGTGGGAGTCCTTATAGATGTTAAGGAAGCTTATGAGAGAGCTGGGAGGGCTGAGAGGTTGGTGGAGATGACCCGGGAGAGAGGTGCTGAGAAAAGAAAGGCTGAGAGCAATGGTGGAGGCCAATCTAACTACAAGAAGGGCAACCACACTCAGGCTATAGTATATTCATCTGGCTCGGGGTTTAGTGATGGGGCTTCCTGTGGGCGTGGCCGTGGGAATAGTAGTAGTAGCTGGGGGATGACCTGTTTTAACTGTGGCAGTGTAGGCCACAAGAGACATGAGTGCACCAGTGCGGTGAGTGGGGGTTTCCAGAGGCCAGGACAGGGAAGTTTTTCACAGGGGTCGGCAAAGAGTTATGCGAGCAATAAACCGACTGGGTCATGGAACAATAGGGGAGGCCAGAGCAACAACGGTGGGGGTAACCGCAATGGCGGTAATTCTTATCAAAAGCCAGCTACGAACACCAACAACAACCAGGGGTCGAGTGCTAAGCCGACTACCTCAGCCAGTACTGTCCAAGGAAGTGGGCAGAAGACCAGTGAAAAGCTATTTATGATGGACAAGAAAGCAGCTGAGGACGACGCTCATGTTATCACTGGTACTTTTCTTGTTAATGGTGTTTATACCTTTGTTTTGTTTGATTCGGGGGCATCTCACTCATTTGTATCTTCGAGTCATGTTAAACAGTTGAGTTTGAGAGAGTATGAGTCTGTAAGAGAGGAAGTCTTTATACCTTCGGGTGAGTCTGTATCGTGTGGGAGGTTGTATAGAGATGTATCCATGATAGTTGGGTAAGTCGATCTACCTGTAGACTTGCTAGAGTTTCCTTTAGACGGTTTTGAGATGATAGTCGAGATGGATTGGTTAGGAAAGTACAAAGCTAAGATAGACTGTCATCAAAATAAAGTGTCTCTAAGAGGTCCTAAGGGCATTAGTGTGTCTTATCGTGGGTTTGTTGTCAAACCCAAAGTTAAGTTGATTGCAGCTGTGACCTTGAAGTCTTATCTGAGGAATGGGTGCCCGATGATCTTGTGTCATGTGAGAGATGACAGGATGGAGAGTCCGACAGTTGAGAAGATACCAGTTGTAGGGGAGTTTCCAGATGTCTTTCCAGAGGAGATTCCGGGGTTGCCACCGAAGAGGGAGATAGATTTCAGTGTTGAGCTGAAACCGGGGACGGGGTCAATCTCTAAGGCACCGTACCGTATGGGTCCTAAGGAGTTGGAGGAGCTCAGGAAGCAGTTAGATGATCTGATTGAGAAAGGATACATTAGACCTAGTGTATCACCGTGGGGAGCGCCAGTTCTGTTTGTGAAAAAGAAAGATGGGAGCCTGAGGTTGTGCATAGATTACAGGGAGCTGAACAGAGTGACGGTGAAGAACAAGTATCCTTTGCCAAGGATAGATGACCTGTTTGATCAGTTGAGTGGTGCAGCAGTCTTTTCTAAGATTGATTTGAGGTCGGGGTACCATCAGGTGAAGATTAGGGAGGAGGACATACCAAAGACAGCTTTCACGTTGAGGTATGGCCATTATGAGTATGTAGTGATGCCGTTTGGGTTATCTAATGCACCAGCTGTGTTTATGGATTTGATGAATAGAGTCTTCAGTCAGTTTTTGGACAAGTTTGTGGTGGTTTTCATAGATGACATCTTAGTCTTTTCTAAGACTAAGGAGGAGCATGAGGAGCATCTCAGGATTGTGTTGCAGACCTTGAGGGAGCATGAGTTGTATGCCAAGTTGTCCAAGTGTGAGTTCTGGTTGGAGAAAGTTGCCTTTCTGGGGCATGTGATTTCTAAGGAAGGGGGGGTAGCTGTGGATCCTGCCAAAATTAAGGCAGTTACCAAGTGGGAAGCACTAAAGAATGTAGCTGAGATCAAGAGTTTCTTGGGTTTAGTTGGGTATTACAGACGGTTCGTGAAAGGTTTCTCCAAGATTGCTAGACCTATGACAGCCTTGATGAGGAAAGAAAACAGGTTTTATTGGGATGGGAGTTATGAGACGGTGTTCCAAACATTAAAGGAGCGTTTGACCACAGCTTCAATCTTAGCATTGCCTGAAGAGAGTGAGAACTTTGAAGTGTATACAGATGCTTCAAAGAATGGGTTGGGATGTGTGTTGATGCAGAACGGTAAAATCATTGCCTATGCTTCTAGGCAATTGAAGCCTTATGAGGAGAATTATCCTACACACGATCTGGAGTTGGGTGCAGTTGTGTTTGCTCTCAAGATTTAGAGACATTACCTATATGGGGAGACCTTTAAGGTATTTCAGATCACAAGAGTCTCAAGTACATCTTCACTCAAAAGGAGATGAACATGAGACAGAGGAGGTGGATGGAGTTGATTGGCGATTATGACATGGATATTATCTACCATGAAGGGAAGGCCAATGTATTTGCGGATGCTTTGAGCAGGAAGAGTGTACATTCTTTGTGTACAGCTTTACTGTTGATGAGATTGAGAGATGAGGTTGGGAGGTTTGGGATACATATGATCCATAAAGGGGATGTCATGGGAGATTTAACAGTGCAGCCTGATCTTTATGATGATATTCGCGGTAAACAGGAGTTGGATCCCAAGATGGTGGAGTGGAGAGCTGGAGTAGAGAAAGGGACAGTGTCTAGATTTTCTATTCATACAGATGGTAGTTTGAGGTTTGATGGGAGGTGGTGTGTCCCTAATGATGAGGAGCTGAAAAAGACAATCATGATAGAGGCACATTGTACACCATATTCGGTACATCCAGGTGGTGACAAGCTATACAAGGATTTAAAGAAGACTTTCTGGTGGCCTGGTATGAAGAAAGAAACAACTGAGTTTGTGGCCCGTTGTTTGATATGTCAGAGAGTTAAAGGGGAGCAGCAATGACCACAAGGTAAGATTCAGTCTTTAGAGGTACCTAAGTGGAAGTGGGAGTCCATTTCTATGGATTTTATTGTGGGTTTACCGAAGAGTCACAGGGTAACAACATGATATGGGTTACAGTGGATCGACTGACCAAGTCAGCTCATTTTGTGCCAATGAAAGATACATGGACTAAGGCACAATTGGCTATGGCTTATCGGAAGAATGTGCTGAGATTACATGGGGTGCCTAAAGACATAGTATCTGATAGAGATTCGAGGTTTATCTCAAGGTTTTGGAAAGAGTTGCAGGAGTCTTTGGGAACGACATTGAAGATGAGTACAGCATTTCATCCTGCGACAGATGGTCAGATAGAGAGGACAATCAAGACTCTTGAGGATATGTTACGAACTTGTGTGATGGATTTTGGTGGTAGCTGGGAACAGAGGTTAGATTCAATTGAGTTTTCTTACAACAACAGCAATCACACCAGTATTGGCTTGGCGCCATTTGAGGCTTTATATGGGAGGAGATGTAGGAGTCCGGTCTGTTGGGACGACAGTGCTGAGGCAGTGGTTTTAGGACCAGAGATGGTACATGAGATGGTTGAGCAGATCAAACTGATCAGAGAGAGGATGAGAGTGGCTCAGGATAGACAAAAGAGTTATGCAGATCTACATCGCCGGGATATAGAGTTTCAGGTTGGGGACAAGGTTCTTCTGAAAGTGGCTCCTATGCATGGGGTCATGAGATTTGGGAAGAAAGGCAAGCTGAGTCAGAAGTTCATAGAACCATATGAGATCTTAGACCGGGTTGGAGAAGTTGCATATCGTTTGGCCTTACCGTCTGCTTTGGATAGAGTACACAATGTGTTTCATGTATCTCAGCTGCGGAAGTATGTGAGTGATCCGTCACATGTGTTAGAGGTGGAGAACATAGAGCTAGATGAGTTCTTGTCTTACCTTGAGGTGCCTAAACAGATTCTTGACCGGAAGGTTAGGAAGACTAGACATGGTGAGACAGTCTTGGTTAAGATTCTTTGGTCTAATCATGAGGTTGAGGAAGCTACATGGGAGGCAGAGAAGGCCATGAGAGAGCGCTATCCGTTCCTTTTTTATCAGGTATGTATGGTTACGGGGACGTAACCTTGTTTATTTTAGGGGGTAGGAGATGATCGCGAAGAGTTTTTGCATCTTTTTATGTTGTCTTTAGTATAGTTATTAGTGGTTTGAGTCGGGTTGAGAGTGGGTTGGTAGTATGTGTTGGAGTTTTTATATTGAGTTTTGTTTTTGTTGTTGCGTCGAGATTATGTTAGCATGTTTTTATTTTGTTGTGGTTTGAACTTCGGCGAAGTTCTTTTTTAAGGAGGGAAGACTGTAATACTACGGCTTTATGAGTCTCTGGGTACTCTATCGAGTGGGCCTTACTCTGTCGAGTTAGGGTGTTTTGATTTACGAAACAGTATTCTGCCTGTAGGGTACTCGATCGAGTAGCATTGGCACTCGATCGAGTAAGGGGCACTCGATCGAATACGTTACTTACTCGATCGAGTAGCTCGGTTGACGGGTTTTGTTTTGATGGGTTTTGTTGATAATGCAGATTAGTATATATATTATGTTGTCATCTTTATTAAACACTTTTATAAACCTAATACACTCATAAAGGAGATTGAAACTACGTTGTTCTCTTCATCCGCATTATTGGCAAATCCCGGAGCTTGAGAGGTCGGATTTCATTGTTCTTTGTGTCTTTGTGATCCTTGCGTCAAGGGTAAGTCCTACATACCAATTTTATAGCATTTGGTTAAGATTGTTTAAACCCTAATTTATGGGATTGGGGGTTTTATGATTAGTTGTGTATGTAGTAATTGTATGATTATGTGATAGGAGGAGGATTCGTAGAGGAAAGGTTTTGAGACAGCTGCTAAGATCATCTGCTGTGTGTGTTTGCATTCCAGGTAGGGTTTTCCCTACTCAGTATTAGTCACATGATGTGGTTGGTGATTTGATTGTGATTGTTGTTAAAGTATAATGTTGGTATTGTGACGGTTGTTGAATATTATCGTTGTTGATTGTTGTTGATTGTATCTGTCTGTGATCTTCGGGGTGCGTCCCTGGCTGAGTGGAGTCACTTGCGGGAGTGGCTTCACGCCCATGTTTTGCCTTCTTTGGAACCCGCCACAAAAAGGATGTGCACATTAATGGACTTGGGTTTATCGCTCGATGGAGATGAGCGGGGCTTAGGTGGGAACGGCTGCGGTCCCCCACTGGCGGTGTGGAGTACCTGTTGCGATGGGTTCTCTGGCAGGGCTACACACTTTAGTGTGTAGTCAGTGATGAGGAGTTGATTATGGAGTTTGGGTTGATGTGACGGTCGAGCTGTTTTGTTACTTGTCTTATTGTGATTGTATTATGTGATTAGTACTGACCCCGTCTTTATTTTGTAAAACTGTGGTGATCCATTCGGGGATGGTGAGCAGTTGTTGAGCAGGTTTGATTAGAGGCATATGGGCTAGCTAGGATGTGTCACCACGAGCTGATTAGAGTCTTCCGCTGTCATTCTTTAGTAGTTTTGAGACATTTGGTTTAAGAGAACATGTATCGTATTTTTATCAGTTTGGATTTGGAATTGTAATCACTTAAACTTTATTACTATTTAAATTATGTTTCGTTATTGTCTTTTGATTATCATTGCCTCGGGAAACCGAGATAGTGACGTTCTTATACCTGAGTGGTCCTGGTAAGGCACTTGGAGTATGGGGGTGTCACATTTACCCCCGGTTTTGGCCGTTCATAACGTCAAAAATCGTGTCTCCGTCGTCCTCGGTATGGACGGTGATAAATACCGTCTTTGGGTGGCCCTTTTCACCAATTTTGCAAAAGCAAATCGGGTCTTGGATCATATCATCGATCCAAAGGGAAAGGCTAAAAAGCCGATCTCTGATGACGACATGGAGGCATGGGAAACCATAGATGTAACGGTTCTACAATGAATTTATGCGACAATCTTCGATGATTTGTCGCAAACAGTGGTTGAAGACGACTTCACTGCCATGGCGTGTTGGAATCACATCCGCGATATCTTTCAAGATAATCAACATTCGAGAGCCATCACTCTCGAACAGGAATTTTCGCACACAATGATGGCGGATTTCTCCTCTGCCTCGGATTATTGTCAACGTCTCAAGTGTCTCGCTGATCAACTTAAAAATGTTGGCTCACCTGTCTCTGATACCCGTTTAGTGCTTCAAATGGTATCGGGACTTACCGAGGCATATCATGGTGTCAGAACCATTATTCGATAAGCCAAGCCTCTCCCTCCCTTCTATCAAGCTCGGTCCATGTTGACCTTGGAGGAAGCCGGTTTTGCAATGCATGCCGCCACAAATGGCCAATCTGCTATGTATGCAAAAGTAGATGACTCTACTGCCTCCTCCTCCATTCTTGGCCGTCCTCCTCAGCAACAAGGGAAGAACACCAAGCATAAAAAGAAGGGTGGTGGGCATAAATGTGGCAAAGGGAAGCAAGGTGGCTCGTCTGAACAGGGTGTTGCTCCTGCTGGCCCCGTCGTTCAAGCCAATACGACACCTTCGCCACCGTGGCACGCTGGTGGGTATGGTGGCTGGCCGTGGGGACCTTATCTATGGGCTTACCCCCCCTGTCCTTACCCGACATCTCCTTGGACGCGTCCTCCTGTTATGCGTCCTCCAGTTCCTCGTCCTCAAGCTTACACGGCACAGACTCCTCCTTCTCAGACTGATATTGAGGCTGCCATGTACACACTTGGGCTCACACCTCCTGGCCCATGGTATATGGATACCGGAGCAACCTCCCACATGACATCGAGTACAGGTAATCTCTCGTCTTATTCTAATTTAAGCAATTCCAACTCTATTATTATCGGAAATGGTCAATCTATTCCCATTTATGGTACCGGTTCCACCACGTTATCCAAACCACATCCACCCCTTTCCCTTCGTCAAGTCCTGTATGCACCCAAACTCGTCAAAAACCTTGTCTCAGTTAGGAAGTTTACTACTGACAATTCGGTAACTGTTGAGTTTGACCCCCTTGGTTTTTGTGTGAAGGATTACAAGACAGGGATACCGCTAATGAGATGTGAGAGTAAGGGGGCGCTGTATCCAATTACTCCCACCAATAATATCCAACCTCAAGCCAGTTTTGCTGCTGTCGAGTCCTCCTTGTGGCATGACCGTCTTGGGCATTCCGGCGATGTTATTTTTAATTCCCTTAGACTCAAAAATTTGATTAATTGTAATTCTTTTAATAAAATAACGATTTGTCATTTCTGCTCCATTGGAAAACATATTAAGCAACCCTTTATAGCCTCTATGTCTTATACAACAATGCCTTTTGATATCGTCCATACCGATTTATGGTCATCCCCCGTCGCCAGTTCAGCAGGTCATCGATATTATTTGCTTTTCCTTGATGATTATACAAATTATTTGTGGACCTTCCCCTTAGCAAAGAAATCTCAAGTTTTTCCTACTTTTGTCACATTTCGAAATTTTATTAGGACGGACTCAATTCGAAAGAGAAATTAAAAATATTCAATGCGACAACGGAAAGGAATTTGATAACAGGTCATTTACGGATTTGTGTGCTTCACATGGAATAGCGTTCCGATTTTATTGTCCATATACTTCACCACAAAACGTTAAGGCCGAGAGAAAAATCCATTCCATAAATAATATCGTCCGTACATTACTTCTTCATGCCTCTCTTTCTGCGACATTTTGGCATCATTCCTTAAGTATGGCTACCTATTTGCTCAATGTTTTACCAAATAAGCAACTGAGTCTCCTCTCACCATTTCACATCCTTTATCAAAGAAACCCGTCTCTTACTCACATATACGAGTTTTCGGGTGTCTATGCTATCCGTTAATCCCCTCGACCCAAATACACAAGCTCCAAGCTAGGTCCTCTCCTTGCGTTTTCCTCGGTTTTCCTAACCAACATCGGGGTTATAAATGCTTAGATCTTCAAACAAATAAAATCCTATTGAGTCGACATGTTCGTTTTGACGAAACGCAATTCCCTTTTGCCAAACACGCTAACCCCGACTCCCATATTTATGATTTTCTTGATGACGATCTTCCCCCTTCTTCAATACCCACTACCATTTGGTCTCCTGCATCAACCACAACGCCATCCCCTCCATCTACACCACCATCTGCTACTCGGCAGCCCACCATACCTACACCGTCTATTTCTCCTATGCCTTCGTCCCCGGTTACACACATCGAGTCCCCTACTTCCACGCCCTCTTCGACCCAAACTCCACTCGTGTCCCCTGTTCCTTTACCTCCCATTACCAATGCTGTCACTCGAGGTGATCATGGCATCTATAAACCTAAGAAAATATTTGACCTTAACACTATGGTTGTCATATCCCCCTTACCTCGTAATCCCGTGTCACCACTTCGGGATCATAATTGGAAATTGGCTATGGATGATGAGTTTAATGCCTTAATTAGTAATAAGACTTAGGAACTTGTCCCTCGTCCGTCTAATGTAAATGTCATTCGGTCTATGTGGATTTTTCGGCATAAAATTAAATCTGACGGTTCTTTTAAAAGGCACAAAGCTCGTCTTGTAGGTGACGGTAAAACTCAGCATGCGGGAATTGATTGTGGTGAAACGTTCAGTCCAGTTGTAAAACCTGCAACAATTCGTACGGTATTATCTATTGCTCTGTTTTATGGTTGGTCTATTCGTCAGTTGGATGTTAAGAATGCATTTTTGCACGGTGATCTGCATGAAACCGTCTATATGCATCAGCCTCTTGGGTACCGGGACAAGCGGTATCCTGACCATGTTTGTTTGCTACGCAAATCTCTTTACGGGCTAAAGCAAGCCCCTCGGACATGGTATACTCGTTTTGCGAATTTTTTTTATACAATCGGTTTTGTACACAGTAAGTGTGATCATTCACTCTTCATTTATCGAGATACAGGTGGTAATTCGGCATATATTTTACTTTATGTTGATGACATTATTTTAGCTACTTCCTCCGAGACACTCCGCTCTTCTATAATGGAAAAGCTTGGAACCGAGTTTGCTATGAAGGACCTCGGTCCCCTTAGCTATTTCCTTGGTATTGCCGTGACTCGGACTAAATCCGGCCTTCATTTGTCTCAGCATAAGTACGCCGCCGAAATTGTAGAACGGGCAGGTATGGTTAATTGCAAAGCCGTTGCAACACCAGTGGACACGAAACAGAAGTTGAGCTCCACAGTTAGTTCTCCTTTTCATGATCCCACTCTATATCGTAGTTTGGCAGGAGCTTTGCAATACCTCACGTTCACTCGTACCGATATTGCCTATGCCGTTCAACAATGTTGTTTGTTTATGCACAATCCGATGGTTAGTCATATGAATGCGTTAAAACGCATCATTCGTTACATTCAAGGTACTCTTCGTCATGGGTTATGGTTAACTCCCTCCTCACCCACGGTTCTCACAACCTACACCGACGCTGATTGGGCCGGTTGCCCAGACACTAGGCGGTCCACTAGTGGTTATTGCGTGTTCTTGGGAGAGAATTTAGTGTCTTGGGCTTCTAAAAGACAACCTACCGTCTCTCGGTCTAGTGCCGAGGCTGAGTACCGCGGTGTTGCTAATGTGGTTTCAGAATCTTGTTGGTTGCGAAATTTATTGGTTGAACTTCATCATCCGCTTCATAAGGCGACCATTGTCTATTGTGATAACATCTCCGCCATTTATCTTGCCAAGAATCCCGTCCAACATCAACGTACCAAGCATATTGAAATTGACATTCATTTTGTTCGGGAAAAAGTTTCTAAAGGTGACGTCCGCGTTCATCATGTGCCCACTCGCTCTCAGTTGGCCGATATTTTCACCAAAGGACTTCCGTCTGTTCTATTTACGGATTTCCGAGATAGTCTCAGCATTCGTCTTCCTCCAGCTTCGACTATGGGGGAGTGTTAGAATATATGTTTTATATTTAGTATCAATCAAATATATTTAGTGTATATGTTTGTTATTATATTCCTTAATTAGTGGTAGCTAATTATGTAAATTGTAGATATTGTTTCCTAGTTATTAGCTAGGCATATCTTCTCCTCATTGTACATATACTCAGTTTGTGATTGAATGAAGGCAAGCACAACAATCTTTCACAATCATATTTAATTAATGATACTCTAGTTTTAATTTGGGGTTTTTCGCTACACTTAACCCCAAATTCAAAGGACTAAGGCTCCGTTTGGCAAGACATTTCAGGTATCTGATTTGGTCAAAGTAGCTTATTTGACCAAAGTTTCAGTTACCTTATTTTTTTGTAAGCGTTTGGCAAGTAGCTTATTTAATCAAATAAGCTACCTGAAATGAAATGCTAATACACTAATGGAAAAAACCCCTATTGCGTCAGTTGTAGAGGGCCTTTTGCGTCAGTTTTGGCCTGACGTATATCGAGGGGTCGTATTTGGTATGCGTCAGTTGTAAAACTGACACAAAAAGTTCACCATTTACGTCAGTTGTATTTTAAAAACTGACGCAAAAAAGAACCATTTGCATCAGTTATGCTTTAAAAAACTGACGCAAATGCTTCAACATTTGCATCAGTTTTTTATAGAACCGATGCATTTTCTTTATTTTGTGCGTCATTTGTTATCATAACTGACGCAATTGATATTTTGTTTTACGGCCAATTCATTTTTCTCATTTTCTCATTTGCATCATTTCTTTCAAGAACCGACGCAATTTATTAATGCTTTTTTTATATAAAAATTTGCTGCCGAAATTATATGAAACTCACAATGTGAATACCACAAATGCGAGATGATTTGATAATCAACAACAAATATCTTTATACAACCGATTATTCCAAGTCAATTACCAAAAGATCTTTAACCAACTAAGCTATCAAGAAAAATATAAAACAATGCTTCATCAACGACTCCAATTTCAAATCCATACATAGCCATAAGAGTATCCTTGCTATATTGGTAATTGAGTCCAAAGGCAGCCAGTGCTACCTAGAGTAGCATTAGAAATTTCAGGTACCTGATTTGGTTTGATTTTCCGTTTTTACCCTTTAAATCTATACTATTAATTAATTATCATATCCTTTTACGTCATTTCATCAAAATCAGTTACCTTTTCAGTTAGTTTGCCAAACATTTTTTTTATATAATCAGCTACCTTATCAGTTCCTAATTTTCAGCTACTTTATCAGTTACCTTTTCAGATTTCAGTTAGCTTTTCAGTTTTTAGCTACCTTTTCAGGTTTCAGCTACCTTTTCAGGTAGTTTTACCAAACAGAGCCTAACAAAACAATAAAATATGAGAGAAATAGAGAGCAAAAAATTTGGAAACAAAGGTTAACTCAATAAATGAAATCAAAGATAAAGAATTCCAAATTTCATTTGATGTAATCTGGGAAGAAAAAAGAATAATATGATGATGATATGAACATAAACATAAGAACTTGTGTGTTATACAAAATTACAAACTACAAGAAGGGTAAAGTTGGAAACAAATATTATATTTAATAGGTAAAATTTGAATTTGGACGGAATCCGTTCATTTTTATCACCAAAGTTGCTAGTTGGTATTACGTTTATAAGTTTTAGGCATTTGTGGTATAAGTTTTGAAAAACAATTATGTTAGGTATAAAATTTGAAAAGTGGTGTTAGATAAGGTATAAGTTATCAATTTACCCTAATAATAATAATAATAATAATAATAATAATAATAATAATAATAATAATAATAATATCCCATAATTTGTGTTTTTGATGATACGCTACCGGCTGGTTTGCTTTTGTTTTGTCCAATTCAGGTAAAGCGGTAAAGCGACACAGAGACATGCAGTAAAAAAAAAATATGGCGCAATTAGGTGTTGTCACTGTTATTTTATGAAAGACCTATGGTCATTCAGAGACTGCCAATACAAATTGCAGTCATGGAGGAAACGAAAATGTGAACGCAGCAGATACACCCGTCTTCCACATTCTTACCCAAATTGGAGAATGCAGTAAATACACCCTTATATAGAAGACCGATGCAAACAACAATACATGTACAAAATCTCGGAAACCCCGTCTAAAAATCCATCTGTTATTTCTCATTAATAATAAAGGAAACAAAAACGTGAGCTTATCAAACCTAATCAAACACTTAGGCAAGTATCGGATAACAGTATCTGCCAAAATAGCAAAAACAATCTCAGGAATCATATATCAATCAAAGAAAAAGGAGGGAGACTAGCAGTTTAATTAGATAGGTGGCCATAGTAACGCCAAAACCGCCTCATGGATAAGCTCGCCTGCATTCGGAGACATGATGTGTACTTCCAATATCTTGTCACTCTCCTTCTCTGCCAA
Source organism: Silene latifolia (assembly GCF_048544455.1). Lineage (NCBI taxonomy): Eukaryota > Viridiplantae > Streptophyta > Magnoliopsida > Caryophyllales > Caryophyllaceae > Silene > Silene latifolia. The sequence continues at coordinate 159,093,899 of NC_133536.1, read as the reverse complement.
TATTTTCACCAGGCCTTTTGCGTTATCAATTGCCTTGGCTCTGCTGTTTGCCATGAATGGGAACTTGCGAACCATGTACTCCACACCAAGGCTCTTAACCTGCCTGCTCCTCCATCTTCCTGACAGACGCCACCTCAGGGTGTGTGTATACAACTCCCAGAACCAAGTTGTAGTCCACTGTCCACGTGTCCTACCTCCAGCTGAAGGGTCGAATGTCAGCTTGAATGTATCCCCAGAATCTTCAGCTTGAACTTCATGCCTTGCTTCTCAAGGGAACGTTGGAACTGCTTGCGCACTTCACCATCCATGGTATGAACAAATATCAGGACCAAACTCAACCACAGTAACCTCGGAACCCAACCTTTCCCATACAGAGCCGATTTCAAGCCCGATGTAGCCAGCACCAATCACTACTAATCTCTTTGGGATTTCTGTTAGGGCCAAAAGCTCCAGTTGATGAAACGATTCTCTTTTCATCAATTTCAACACCGAGAAGAGACTTGACATCAGAGCCAGTAACAACAATTATATGTTTGCCTTTGACAAGAGTGCTTCCCCCTTCAATAGCGTCCACATAGACTTCAGAAGGAGAGGTAACTTTTCATATCCCTTGACATAGGTTACTTTGTTCTTATTGAACAAACCCTCAATACCTGGGGTCAGGTTTGACACCGCATTGTCTTTTTGGGCCATAATGGCTGCTACATCAATCTCAACTGACGAGCACTTGACACCATGATTAGCAAAAGAATGCTTTGCTTGATACATGTGAGAAGAATGAAGAAGTGCCTGAGAAATATAGCGAATGTTAATAAAAAAAAGGTTGGCAAAATATATACGGGTTTACTAAAGATCGCCCCTAACTTTACTCATATCGCCCCTAAAAATTATTTTTTTGCCCTTAAACAATAAATAAGCAAAAACTTGTTTGTATATTATTTCTTCTCGAGTTTCGAATTTTTATTAAAAACCGTTTCAAAACCGCTTCAAACCCGCTTCAAAAATAGAATTAAATTTTGAAAAAAAAAAAAAAAAAAACACACACACACACCACTCACTCCTCACGTTGAACAACACAGCAACACCCAACAACAACAACAACTTCCCCCTTTTTTTTCAAATTCAAAATTTAAAAATCGTTTCAACAACTTTGTTCAACAAATCGCTTCAAAATTCAAACGGATTTGTCCTCCATTCCTCCCAAAGTAGAAGAAGGTATGTTTTTTAATTTTGTTTTGTAACCCAATTAAATTTGTTTGGTTAGTATAGATTTATGTATAGGTTGATTTAGGTATAGATTTGTGATGATTAGAGCCAAAATTAGGTTATTTGTTTGTGATTTGTTGTTTTTGATTGAATGCGGAAACTTTAAAAAAAAAAAAAAAAAAAAAAAGGGACGAACTGAACCTGGAAACGCAAAAATTTCTGGGAACGACGCACCATTCGTGTGAAATACACGAATCAACCTGGCCAATTTCGTGTGAAATACACGAAAAAACTTGGGATTTTTCGTGTGATTTACACGAATGGACCTGGGTATTTTCGTGTATTTCACATGAATGGACCAGGCCATTTTCGTGTATTTCACACGAAAGGACCTACGCCTGTGACCTTCTAGAAACTTTCCAAACTTGTGATTGTGAACCCCGCACTTCGGAACAACAACCCATCACACACCTTCACCTTTTTTAATCATTCTTAATGAAAATGGACACATAAATTTTTTGGTCTTCGATTTTCTTTGTGGTTTCAAGGGATCCTTAGCCTTGCTATTATACGGTCCGTATCGCTCACATTTCACTATTTTATACGGAGGACTCTTTTCCATGTGATACTTAGCCTTTACCAAATGAAAGCCTAACCCATATGCAACTTCATCACAACGATCAAATGCTTCTTCAAATGTGTTAAACGGATGCTCAAATACAAACATATCACCGTAATCAACATTCTCTTCACCGGGATCTTCATAATTTTCCTAATTAAATCCATTAACCGTTTTTTTAAAATTAAAAAAAAAAAAAGTCCATTCTTGTGAAACACAAAAACGTATAATAAAAAAAAGGGTAATGCTAAATACAACCCACTGGGTTGTATTTAAGCATTAAATACCTTCTAATTTGGGTATTAACTTAGAAATTAAAAACTAAATTACACATTAACCAATACATTTAATGCCTATATCAAGAATTTATTTCCTCTTTTGGTTTCTTAAATACAACCCAGTGGGTTGTATTTATCATTACCCTAAAAAAAGCGTATAAAAAGAAACATAAAAACGTCTTAAAAAAATAAAAAAAAAAAAAAAAAAAAAAAAGGTCCATTCGTGTGAAATACACGAAACAGTCTGGGACCATTCGTGTGAAATACACGAAATAACCTGGGCCATTTCGTGTAAATCAAACGAAAAAAACCTGGGCCATTTTGTGTAGATTACACGAATGAGCCTGGGTCATTTCGTGTTTTTTACACGAATTGGTCTGGGCAATTTCGTGTTTTTTGGACGACTTTTCCTGGGCCATTTCGTGAATCTCACACGAAATCATTTTTTCTGGAAAATGTTCTACCCGTGTAAAAAATAAAAGTACAAAAATGCGTCAAATTTACCTCATTCTCTTGCGTGTTTTCATTGTCTTGCGTATTTTCAGCTTCCTCGTAATTTCCCGTGTTACTACCGTCTCCATAACCACTACCTTCACCGTTACCGTAACCAGGGGCGGATCTAGGTAAAGGGCTACGTGGGCTGGAGCCCAACCAATTTATAAGAATAAAATTAATTTATGTTACTAAATGTTCATTGATTCAATGTGCCTCAGTTGGTTTGAGTACTAACATGAAATATTTGCTTCTATTTAGACAGCGGGGGTTCAAACCCCATAAAAAACATTTTGTTTTCGTCATAAAATATTCCACAAGTTGGTTGACATTTCATCATAAATCTTAATAATGTTTTTTTTTGGTGCAAAAATCTCAATAATGTTTATGATAAATTGTTAATACAATGCACATAATAATGTGATTGCTGTTAAAATTAATTTTAAAAAAATTTGTACACACCCGTCTATTCGAGAATACAATAGTATCATATTTCAAAAAGACGGAGATAATAGGACGTCTTCGTTTTTTTTCATAATAGTTGATAAAATTTAACGGAACTTTGAAAATAATTTGTAAACAAAGTATAAAATTTGCATTATTTAATCATATATTTTTATAAGATAATATTTATTCTGTATATTGTAATTCTGCCCAAAAACATATAGCTTTGCCTAGTTATGCAATACACTATGTGCGACTCCGATTATACGGTTTGCCGGTTTCACAAGTTTAATCACCGCGGATGTTAACCTAGTTAACCCAACCTACTTCTAAATCCTGGATCCGCCCCTGACCGTAACTATATTGTTGATCATTGTAGCGATAATGTTGTTCGGCATTCCAATCGTTTTGAAATCGATATCCATCATTGTTGTACGAATTATCATTATTGTACGAATTAAAGAGATAATTAAAAAAAGGATTTCCATCACTCATTTAAATTTTTCCGGAAAAAAACAAATTTTAGAGAGTTAAAGTAGAGAGAAGGGCAAACTTGGAAAAAGAAATGAATTTTAGGGGCGAGATGAGTATTTTAGGGGCGATCTTTAGTAATTTTGAATATATATCTACTTCCTTGGTATTCACAATCACAAAAAGGGCAGAACAGCGCTCTTAATGTGAAATTAAAGAAATACTATGTACATGTCTTTGTGTTCTTTCTGTTTCTCAAAAGTCCCCACACAATTTGAAAAGGATGGAACAAAATAAAGTGGAGATAAATACTGTAACCCCAGTCAGATTTGTAGCTTACACAAAAGTCTCAACACTCACTCATGCAAGGGTGACGGAGGGTCTCAACGTTGTACATTCATCTCATATAAACCACCAATATTATCTAAGTTCCACACATTAAGTAAAAGCATATGGGCAGTTTGTCATCATTTTTGTTTAGAATGTGGACAACAAAATCGTCCGTATTAAATAAATAAACAATGCAACCTCAATATCTACTACAAACCAAAGTAGAACATTTAGACACTAATTATCTAGTTTCTTACAGCTAGTTGTTGATGTCAAGTGACCTAATGTAAAATGTAATCCAATTCACTTTGGAACAATAGCGAATATGTAGACTTAGAAAATAGACAGCCAGGAAAAACCTAAGACTGCAGAAATCATATATAATCGGCACCTATTATTATAAATCACGGTTAGTAATTTAGAGCATCTTTGCGTTATCTGTAACTGTATTTACTCATTCATCCACATTTTTTTTTTTTTTTTTTTTTTTTTTTTTTGATTAGGTAAGAAAACTAGGTTGATCCTCTAGGGTAGGACCAACCTATCTCATCCTTTCGAATGAGGGAGGTAAGTTGAAGCCACCGGCTATCAAACCACCTCGAAAGAGTTGGACATGAATGTCCAACTGAAGCCATAAAGTCAGCAACCTTGTTGGCTTCACGAAAGCAATGTTTAATTATCACTTCATCGAAAAAATGAAGGTCTAATTTCACATCCTTGATAATACTAGAAATTTCCCACGGAATTTGCCAAGTACCTCGAATCGAGTTAATAACACATAAGTTATCACCCTCCACAATTAACTTTGAGATTCCTAAGTATTTAGCTGCTAAAATACCTTCTTTTAAAGCAAGTGCTTCCGCAACAAGGATACTATTGGATCCGCACTTTTTTGCTCCCAACAAAACGACTTTACCATTGTGATCTCTTAAAGAATATCCTAAAGCAGCTTTATTACCTTCTATTCTCGATCCGTCAAAATTTAGCTTTAGGAAACCGTTTGTAGGTTTTTCCCACCAAATCTCTTCCTTACTAGAATTGTTTCTAGTTGATTCTTCTACCTCGGGATTGTTGAGATCCTTAAATCTAGTCACATTCCATGTCTTAGTGCTATTATTACATAAAGTAATAAGTTTGCTGATACTTAAATTAACATTATTAAAGATAATATCATTTCTATGGAACCATGCATTCCACCAAATAAAGATAATCTTTATAAAGTCATCTTTTGAAATTAAATCCTTGAGATAATTAAGTTTCGTTAGAAAACTTTGACTTATAATAGTATCATAATTTGACAAAAACTCGTTGAAACTAAAAATGTTCAGGTCTTGGATGACAGACCCAATCAAGGGACATTCGTAAAAGAAATGATCTTTGTTTTCAATAGGGTTGTTGCACAGAACACAATGAGGTGGGACATCAATATGGCTCTTGAGAAGTCTACTTTTCGTTGGAAGGCCGTCAACACAGGCTTTCCAAAGAAAAAATTTCAATTTAGGAGGAATATTCAATTTCCAAATCCACTGAAATTCACATTTGTCAAGAGCTTGATCTAACAAACCTTGCGCTAACCAAGTTGCTGTTTTGGTAGAGAAATTTCCATCTACGGACAACCCCCAAATTAGGGTATCTGGAATATTATTATGTGGCACTGGAATGTTAGTAATCTGATTAACAATATCGTTATTCACTAAACTGGATAATTTACAAACATCCCATTGTTTGTCTGAGTTTATGAAATCTTTAACCAAAAGATTAAGATCACGGTTACTATCATCATCAACCGTACTGGTTGTAAGTGGGTGTGAAAAAACCCAATTATCAGACCAAAACTTAATGTTGCTACCATTACCTACCTGCCATCTCAGTCCTTTTCTAAATAGAGTCCGAAGACTCATTAGTTTACGCCATTGCCAAGAAGAGGTTGAATTAGGCTTATGATCAAATAGTGAACAATTTCTCAAGTATTTTTTAGATACCACTTTGACCCATATACTTTCCTTATCCATAAGAATTTTCCATAAGAGTTTCATTTGAAGAGCTTTATTAGCTGCTTCAGAAGATTTAATTCCTAAACCACCAACCGACTTTGGTAAACAAACTTTATGCCAACCAACCAAATTAGGAGAACGCTGGGAAGGATTCTTATTCCAAAGAAAATCTCTATTAATCTTATCTAATCTATTATGGATCGATGAAGGGAGGAGGAAGCTTTGCATCTGAAAAGTTCCCTTCGCGGCTAAATTAGCATTGACAAGAACTAGTCTACCTGCTTGAGATAGAGAATTCGCTTTCCATTTTGATAATTGAGTGCAAGAAGATTGAATAATGTTCTCGAAAGTATTTTTAGTCACTCTGCTATCAATTATAGGACATCCTAAATACTTACCCAAATGAGCTTCCTCGTTCATATGAAGAATGCCTCTAAAGGATTCACGGAGAGAACGCTCAACATTTCTAGTGCATTGAAAAGTGGATTTGTCAAAATTAACAAATTGTCCGGAAATCGTGCAAAATTTATCTAAAATAGACTTAATAGTTCTACACCTCTGGTTAGAGGCTTTAGCGAAAATGATAGTGTCATCCGCAAAAGTGAGAAAAGGAATTTTCTCCACCCCTGACCCAATTCTAATACCAATGTCACTAGAGCTAACATCACTATTTTTTTGTAGAGATCTTGCTAAAATCTCAGCGCACATAATAAATATATATGGCGAAAGTGGGTCTCCTTGTCGAATACCTCGAGTGGGTTTAAAAACGTCTCCCGGTGTTCCATTTACTAACACCGAGTAAGAAACTTGGTGTTTATACATGCCATAATCCATGAAATCCACTTAGCATTAAAACCCATTTGCTTAAAAGTTTCCTCGATAAAATTCCATTCTAGTCTGTCATATGCTTTCTCCATATCAAGTTTGATTGCAATCCAACCTCCTTTGCCCTTTTTACGTTTAAACGAGTTAAAAATCTCGTGTGCTAAAAGAATATTATCTTGAATAAAGCGATTAGGTGTAAAAGCACCTTGAAACGGGTGTATAATTTTATGTAAGACACTTCGAAGACGATTAGTCAAGATTTTTGCAATAATTTTATAAATTGTTGAACAAAGACTAATCGGGCGAAAATGGTTTGCTGTTTGAGGATTTTCAATTTTAGGAATCAATGCTATGAAAGTATGATTCACTTCTTTTAGTAATTTCTCAGAATGGAAAAATGCTAAAAATGACCTTAGTGTGAGAATTTCCTACAATATCCCAAAGTATTTTTGAAAAAACTCTGCAGAAACCCATCGGGACAGGCATTTATCTGCGGCTAAACTAAACACAGTTTGTTTAACCTCTTCCATACTGATATTACCTGTAAGAAATCTGTTATCTTCATCTGTAATTAAGCCACTAATAGACTTAAAATCCTCATTCTTGTCGAAATTACAAAGTTGATTTTTTGTAAACCTAAGTGTAAACTCGTTAGAAATTTCTTTTTTAATAAGTTCTTGATCAGTAATACAAGCACCATTCAATTTGTGCACCATGCTTTCACTAGCTCTGACCATTGTCCTATCTCCGTAAAATTTCATGAGCAAGCTCATAAAAAAGCGCCTCCGTTTCGTTTTGAACTCATGTGGACTCTTCGAAATGACTTCACTAAGATGGTTAAAAGTAGTTGGCAGTACCAGTTTCGCGGATCTTATATGTTTTGTCTCTCTCAAAAATGCAAATTACTAAAGCAAAAAGCTAAGAAGTGGAATCAATCTACCTTTGGAAATATTTTTAGACAACTTTCAATTGCTGAAAAAAAGCTAGAGATTATTCAAAACCAACTTGGTTCTTCTCATATTGCCCATTTAGAAAACGCACAATTGAGATGGCTGAAAAAGCGTGATGCACTTCTTGACTATAAACGTGTCTATTGGCAACAAAAATCTCGTATAACCAAAGCAAATTTTGGAGATAATAATACCAAGTTTTTTCAAAATTATGCCACGATTAGACGTATTCATCCACATTACTTGCCACTAACTTTTTCATCTCACCAAGAAAAACAGAAACTGCCTTAGCTGATTTGACCAGCTAACAAACACGAATCAACATCATTCGAAAGCTAACTACTTGTTGCATCAGCCAGTAAAAGCCCGCATAAAAACACAAATACTAACTAATATCTAGAGATCGCCTTAAGGGGGTGTTTGGTTCACCCAATATAGATATGAGGTATGAGTTTGGAATGAACCAAACCCATACCATATGTTTGGTTGACAAAATTGAAGGTTTGATACCCATACCTCAAACCCATGTGGTATGGGTTTCTCATACCCAAGGAGGGGGTGGGTATGAGATTGATACCCATGGTATCAAATTACAAATATTAAAAAGTGATAAAAACAATTGTAAAACAATCATTTTATATATTTATTTGATTAAATTTTCCCTACATGATTTAATAGTATAAAAATTATTATTAAAAATATTGTATTTTGAAGAGTTTTTAGCTTTGATTAATTTCTAACCCCATACCCCCAAAATTGAACCAAACACAAGGTATGAGGTATCAAGTTCCAACCCGATATCACCCAGGTATGATTCCCAATTCCAAACCCATACCTACGCGTGAACCAAACACCCCCTAATTGTTTTGACCAGCTAACAAACAACACAGTCCACCATTCAATAATTTCCAATCAAAACATCAACAACTAGAGTCACGCAAACAACAATTAAAATGAAAAAAATAATCGAAATTGTTCAACAACAAACAATTAAAATGAAACTAAAAAATTTCGATAAACAACCTTGGAAGGGATGCATCCGACATAGAGGCAAGTCCCGCAGAGAGCATCGTACTTTTCGATGCAGATTGTTTTGAGATCGAGTTAAGCTGCTAATCGCTTTAACAAGAACCACTTTTTTTGCGGTCAAATTTCGGTATCTTGTCCAACTTTATCACTATGCGGTAGGTGGCAATTAGGTCGGGTTGAGTCGGGTCGGGTTATATCGGGTTCGGATCAGATTTGGTCAGTCTACCATTTCAGGTCGACTCGAGTTCGGCCTAAGTCATTTTGGGTCAAATGATGTATCGTGTCGGGTCGGGTTTGGCTCATGTCGTTATCGACTCCTGTTGCTTTATCGCATTATTTCAATTTTTAAAATTTAGTTTGAACCACTATTTGGTTAGTTACCTCATTATTAAGTCAAATTTATTAATCTAAGCACTAAATCATTTTCATTTTGATCAATATTAAAGCTTAATAATTGTGGGGTCATCAATATAATTGGGTCAATATCAGGTCAAGTTGTCATCGGGTTGCGTCTCGTTCGGGTTCGGATCACTGATTATCAGGTCGTGTTGGGTTACGAGTTGAAATAAAATGGAATGTTACCTGCTTTGTGCGGTTGTGTCTGCTTTAGTAGTTTAGTTATAGACTTATAGTCAAGTATATACGTACATACGCAAAGTAATGAGACCAGAAATCAGTTTATTACGACGTACTCCGTACAAGAGAAGTGTGAAGCTCTTGAAACGAAACGTAGTAAACATTATTACGATTACAAAAGCAGAGAAGTCATAGTGAGATGATTCAATATAATGATCCGACTTCCTAGTCAATACATAATTTCTTCTCCGTGGCTTCCTACTTCAACATACTAATCTACTTCTCCCTTTGTGTTAAAGGTAACAATACGTCCGTCATAAGAAGTTAAATTACGTGTTTTTCAAGAGTCTGTTGCAACAGCTTCTTGTAGAGGCCGAAGTTGAAGGGACGGAATATGGTCCTTGAAGCTAACCATGATATGCGGTCCGGTAACAAGCATCTTCTCCTCGGCTATCTCCTTAGCCACCTCAAGTACTTTCCTCACCTCATTGGCTAGCTCGATCACATAATCATCTTCATGATCTGTCGAAAACACTTGTTAAAACCAGGCCTTGGTCATAGAATACATGCATACCAATTACCAAAGCAGCGGGTGTGAAAACAACAAAGATACAAACTCTGGCAGACATTAAATACTTCAAATATGTTCCTATATAGCTGATATATTCACTCCCATTATTCCTCTAGGAATATTGGCACTTCCATTTTATCCAAGGGCGACAATGACAAATATTTTTTTTGTCTCTCTTTATATACTAAATACTGTTCTACAACTTATATATGTTCTCTCTATTCTGTTGGGACTTTTTGCACTTCCTTTTTGGATTGTTCCACTGGGTTCTTTACCCTTACTATTCTAGGCAAACAATCTCTGTGAAAGTAGTAGGTTATAAGCACTAAAAAAAACTACCTAGATGAAATGAAATCATCACGATACACTTACTTATATCACGTATAGCTTTCTCAAGTAAGAAAAGATAGTCTCTGTTGTTCCCACAAGGCCCGAAAGCAGTTGCAATTTGACAGGCCATTTCATCTATTGGGGCAGGACCCAGATAATATTTGTTCGATACTATATCGGGTGTAGACATGAAACTGCATAATGTAAGATATTTGTATCAGAGTCGATCTTGTTTGTCTAAATTAAGATGGAGGTTAATCAATTAGAAGATGTCGATAACTTACACTATGACACCTGTGATTAAGGGCTCGAGTTCTTCCCCTTCCTGAATTCTCACAAAGAAAATAACATTCAGGATCTGAGTACGAGCATATTGCAAGCCGATAATTCAAAATGGCATTCTTATTTTCCTCACCTTGTAGAAATCAACAGTTATCTTGTGGTCATACTCACACTCCCGACGCTCCAAATACTGCATGGCTGCTGCTTCTACTTCAGGACCTCCGCTTACACAATATGCCGCACCCCACTGTGGTACCAAGAAATGTTTAAAAATTAAAAATAATGGGCAGAAACACTAGATTAACCCTGTTCTAGCAAATATTTTTTTCAATAACAAAGTGAATTTGTAACTATTGCCTTTGCTATTGATTGGGCAAAGCACTAAATGTTTGTGAATTGTGATTAGGCTGATAGCATACAAACCACATACGTCAAGTTAGCCACCATTTTCTCAAGGGTGACTGACTCGAGAATGCGTAATCTCAAAACCCATGCATTTTTATTTTGTGTTTTAGCTGCCTGAATCAAGCCATAGAGTGTGTCAGAAATGATGAAACACAATAGCCCCAGACTGAACTTACACATATAGATCCTTCAGTATATTCCAAAGTACAAGTTCTGGCCGGGTGTTCAGGTGTACCCCTGTGGTCAATGCAAGCTGACAAACACATGTAGATCGTGTAAGTATGTTCAGAAAAATATGTGATACTGCAAATGAATAAATTCAAGATAAGAAGGGGCAACAATCTTACCAAGATCAAAGACCCTTCGATAGTCCTTGACATATCCGATTACTTTCTCATCATATTGAAACCCAGGGTTCCACACCAAAGAACCATAGCCGAAAACCCAAAACACCATGATTGAAGGTCTGGCAAATAACAAGAGATGAAATGCAATAAGATTAGTAAAACTACTTGGGCAGGATAAATGTACGTTTCTAACTTCCTATTCCATTTCTTAAGGGGATGGACGAATGGAGGTGAATTTGATCGTGAATGAGGATTTTCAGAACAATGTAAGCTCCAAACATGTGCAGTTGGCACATATATACAGAACCACAGATGAACGTGAAAAGGATGTTTTTTGTTATGTCAAAAAGACATTTTCAAAATGACCAAACGTGGAACTGAAGGGTCAAATGGGACACAAAGTGTGTAACCAAACAACTCAATTGTACGGAAGCCATACTATTAAATTAATTCAGTAATGACAGTATTATCCGGGGACATGCTACATTGCCATAATATTCTTTGTAATGACAGATCAAGTACCGGAGACTAAAGAAGCAGTCACCTGAACTTTTGCCAGTTTAGAATTCACAGGGTCAAGAAATTTGTATGGCTTGCATGTCAGTTGATCCCAAAATTATTTTGTATCTCAATGCCACCACCTTAAGGGATGACTCATGAGTCATGACATAAAGTCTCGACTCTCGAGTTCAAATTCATATCAAAGACTACCAAAGTTAGTGGCCTGCATTCAGCTACACATACAGCCATTAATGGACCCTACTTATTCCCTTTTCTAGTCCCTAGTGTGTTAGAAAAATGAAAATTTGGCATATTCCTTATTGTAATTCAGCAAATTGCAGAACAACGTGAGTCCACATTTCCATTCAATCCGTTACTTGTCAACCCCTACATCCCACCATTTGTTTAAACCTTGAACACATCTTTGCCAACAAATTAATGGAATCAGTACTCAGAAGCTTATCACATTCACAATGCCACCACATATTCTTATCACCGAACAATTTTACGATGCATAAATAAGGAAATTTAATTATATTAATATATCCCCTACGTTAATATAATAATATGACAATGACAAAAGCATACGAGCAGACGACAGTTCATACTAGTTGATCCCAAATCCATATCGAACCCAAAAAAAAAGGTTCTGAGTCTGATAGAGACTAAAGTAATCGACATAAGTGACACTGAATTGGGACAAACCCGAACAATGATTTGGTGTCAATGAGCCTCTAAATAGTCTCTACTCCCTATTTCTATCCCTTAACTCTCGACTCAACATAATACAAATACTCCTTCCGTCTCAATCATTTGTTTACCTTTTTTTATTAATTTGTAAAGGGGTATTTTAATTAAAGGTAAACAAATGATTGAGACGGAGGGAGTATCTCAACTAACAGATATAACTACATTTGGTAACGCGACCCCAAAGTCCAAAGCAAAAAGCAAACTACTGACCTGAACCACACCTTTAACCAATTCTCTTGTAAGGCGGTTTTATACAACTATTATCTAAAACAGACCTCACTAACATGAAAATGAGCCTATAAAAGCCAAAAGGTAGTTGTTACTAGGATCCTTTTTACAATATTTTTGTATAAGACCGCCTCACACTGAGTATAATATGTTATACAATAAGTTGTCATTAAGATGAAAAATCAAATTGATGATGATACGAATATAAATAAAAAGACGATGAACAAAATGCATATTAAAACTGTCGATAAAACAATGAAACAATTAGTACCTGATTAAATGAAATGGGGTGTGGGTGAGGATGCGGCAGTAGCGTCAAAGGCGAGATTAAAGGAGAGAGAAAGTATATTAGTTTTCTCTATTTATCTCTCTCTCCTTGTTCGAGCTTCTCGTCAATGGCGGAAGCGGAAGCCCTGTTTGAGTATTACCCCTCTTTCTTCCTCTTTTATACAATATGTGAAATGACACGATGTTTTGATGGAAGATGCAATATGTGGGAGCAATGGTGGTGTGTATTTATAATGTTGCCAAATCTTTACCAAACCAAATCAAAGGGTAATTTCGACTTTTTCACATGTTAAAAAAATTTCGAGCAATAATAATTAAGAACGTTCAAAGATATGGTGGAATATGGTAAAGAGGAGGTTTTATTTGGATGTAATAAAATCTAGTCTAGGTAAATAATTCTAAGTTGTATGTTTCTTTATTTTTATCATGGGTTATGGATGAAGAAATTAGACAATGGGGTGTCTATGTACATTCTCAATTTCTCTTAATTGTATAGGGTGTTAATAGTTTCAATTATGGGGTGTTTTTTTCTTAAAATAAATTAATGAATGTAGTTAAGATTTTACCTGAGTGGGGGATTTCGTGTACTTAGACATAAATTTGACTGAATTCACTCACAATATTATTATTCTTGCCATTTATTATATCTTTTTATTTTGCGTGATATTTCTTTTTTATTTTTACTAATTTGTGTGATGTTTCTATAAAGTGTTTCGTAACATTTTTACGGAATATGGTGATGTGTAGTTGAGCTTCTTACCATTTCTTAGCAATTTTGTTCACATTTAAAAGGGTTGTATTTTTTCACATATGCATTTAAGGATAAATAAATCCGATAAAAAAAGCATTCCAGAATCACAAAGACAAATAACAAGTAGATTTGGCTAAAATTCTGAAAACGTGGATATTGCATTAGAATATAGAAGCACGGCATCGTATGCTTGTTCCTTCATTATCTATTGGAATCACAAGGCATTAAAGAAAATGTGAGTGTGACTAATCACTAAAGAAATGCAGTATGTCTTGTAGATCATAATGAAAATCATTAAAAGTTCGAATATTCTGGTCACACATTATATCCCCGCAAGTAATAAGCACGTTAATATGCTAGCGAGTAAGGATCTTTTTCATTTTTTAAAAGAAAATGGAGGTCCATTACCTATTTAATTGTCTAGATCTAATTTTCGAGCATACTTTCTCATTTTCAATCAATCCTATGTATGGGTATTTTTCATTTTGTCTTTTTCATTCAATTTCATTCTTGTTAAAGGACCAACATACCTCACTTATTTGAATGATAAAGGGACTTTTAGGTTGGGCATGCAAGAGGGGTTTATGAAAAAGTTCAATGCTTAAAAGACATCATATCTTGATTAACTCACTAATTTACTCTATCCAAAATTTCGTGCACAAAGTAAATGTATACACGTACAGTTGGAGTGAGGAAAAGAGTATGAATTTAAACATGTTGGAAAAAGTTTGGTTTATACTGTAAGTCTGTAACGCCCCGTAATTTCAGACCGTTAATATATTTCGAAAATAATTTATTAATCAAATAAAATTTGATATTTAAAGTAATTAAAGTAAAAATAATTCAAAGAAATATAATTTTATTATATTTTGAAGAAAAGTATTTATTTTGATAGTTTCGAAATGTTTAAAAATAGTTTGAACCGTGTAAAACTTTTTATTTCGAAATAAGGGCGTATCGGGGGGGGGGGGGGGGGAAATGACAATTCTTTTGAACGTTGGGTAAACGAAATTGGAAATGGGTCGTATGACTACTCAATTTTCTTGTAATCTTGTGTTTAAAAACTTTGGTCTTGATTTTGAATTTGCGTTTGACTCACTGGATTTAATTATTATTGAAACGAGTCAAAACCGACTCGTAAAAATCCCGACTAAAAATCCCGCACCTCCTTTCCTTCTTTCCTTTCTCCCTTACACGGCACCCCCCTTCCCCTTACCTTTCTTTTTTTTTTTTCTGATTTCTTGTTCATCATCATCTTCAACATCCTAACATTTCCCAAAACACATTTCATATACATTTCAAGCTGTTTTGGCCATAATTCCTTCGTTTCTTATCGGATTTTCACGAAATTTACCTTTAGGAATCCCTCGCCGAGATCTACAACTTAGTATGTTCTAATTTCAGTTTTCATTAAGTTGTTTTAAGACCAATTTTCGGAAATTTCGGTTTATATACTTATCTTTGTGTTTTAATTGTTTATTTAGGTGAAGAATTGGAGGACGAGTTCGGGGACTCGTATATTGTAGAGGATAGCGGCTAGTTGTTGTTAGGGTTTCGATTTTGAGGTGCTAATTGCTCTTTTTTTAGCTTAAGGTAACATATTTCGAGTTACTCGATGAATTATCGTCACAAGTTGTGTTGTTTTTGTATGTTTTATGATTTTTGTTTGTGTTGAAATTTTCACATGTTTAACATGGTTGCATGCATGTCAATTGTTAAATTAAATTATCATAATAGTATGGAAATGATATGGGAACGGTTAGATAATGCTTAAAACGAGTTAAAATGAAGAAAAACGGTAAAAAAAAAAAAAGAGGGTGTTAGGGGGACAGGTAGCAAGAGGCCAGCGAAGAGCCGCAAGCGAGCCCACGGCTAGCCCACCACGGCTGGCCGGTCGGCCCGTTGCTTGTTTCGCGGTTTTCCATGTTTTGTCCGTCATTTTAGGTTCATTAAGGATGTAATTAGAATAAGTACACATGGTTAAACTTGTGAAGTGAATCATAATAGTAACTAAAAGTTATGTTAATGGTAGAAAAATTATGTTATATTGATAACTATCACATGTTAGGATAGTTTACAAAATGAATTTTATAGCGATAAATGTAATGTTTTGTTGATTGTCTTTAAAACCGAGTCTTAGTCCCTTTGATCGATGCGATGTCGATTAATTGAGTGATTGGTCACCGCAATTTGACCGCACTGTCGCAGGTGGGGTTGCGGGTAAAAATTCGGTTGAATGAATTAGATAATCGGCCTTTTTCTTGCTTTAGGCCATTTATTATATCTCTATTTCACATGTGTAGTTAGTTGAATTTATATAGCTTCTTATTTAGTTAGTTGAATTTAAATAGCTTCTTATTTTGTAGTAATGGCCCTAGATTTCCCCTAAAGCCTTTAATATTGTTAATCTTTTGTTAGAATTGGTAATCAAGCATTCGGATACTTATTGAGGAACTGTTGGTTTATCTTTGAATAGACATTTATATAGCCTTTCACATGATAGAAGGTTAGAATTTATGTTGGTAGTTGGTCTTTTTGCCCTCTTAAGGTTAAGTGGGTGTCTTACTTGACTTGTGTGGTGAGTCTTGGGTGGTGTGGGCTAAAGTATTCAAGCGGGACTAGCTGGGACTAGGTCCTAGGTGAGTATTTCGGCCTTCATCAGAGATAGGTCTTTATAGTCTTTGACGAGTATATGTTCACCGCTTGATAGCCTTTGTGTTCCTGACTAGTGGATGTTTATCCAAGTTGGGGCATGACCTCGTTACTTATTTTGATAGTAAGTGGTCACCTTAAGTACTAGCCAACCCTTTGGTGGACTCCTTAGGGTACTCACTTCACTTTGTTTTAAAAAAAGTTGTGGGTCTTGGGTGCGGTGGTGTGTATCCGCATGTCTAGGGTCTGCTTGCAGATTTTAGGCTAGGGTTGTGTTGTCTCTTGGCCATGTTTTATTAATATTAACCGCTGAGCCAAGATACCGGTTCGATTACCTTCCCTACCTCGTGGTATAGACTCGAGTTACAAAGTGACTATTGACGGTGCTAAGAACTTATGCCTGTCTTTGATATATTGCCCTTTCTTGTATGGTGATTTTATGAACTGTAATAGGTGAGATGTAAGCCGGTTCTGATTGATAAAGTTTGGATTACTATTTGAATTATATGATTCACATGATAGTTTAGTTTGGTCAGTTTAGGGGTCATAGGTTAGATTATATGAAAATTACATTGTTTATAGTATTGTTTACATGTTACATTACATGTTACATTAATTTTGACGATTCGTGGCTGGGAGGACTCGAAGTTACTCCCCACTGAATTGTGGCTTTCGTGTTTGTATAAAATGCGATTGACAGGTCGTTGATGCTTAGTTGGGGTCACAGACGAGCTAGTGAGCAAGGAACCTTGGACCTAGTTTTGGCTATTCTATTAGTAAACCTTTTATACTTTTGGTTTGTATATAATTTGAAGGGACATATGTCTCCCTTTTCCATTTTGGTTTGTATCCTTATATTTCCGCGTCTTAAGTTATGTATGTAAATTAGTTTATCAGCTTTGCAGGGTTGTTGACACTCTTCTTAAGTTGGATTGGTTGTGAATGGTTTAGGAAGAAATTTTTTTGAAATTGCAGGTTTTTGACTAGTTGAACCATTTACAAACATATCCTACCAGTTTTTCCGTAGAATTTACGCATTTAAGTAATTAGATAACGCTAAATTTTTAAGGGTGTCACAGTTGGTATCAGAGCCTATTGCTCCCGACGCACGTTTGTGCACCCCACTTAAAAATCACTTGACCTTTAAATAATAAACTTGAGAGAAGGGTAGGATGGGTAGAATTAGGATTTATGTGGTAGTCTGTTTGTAATTGCTAATTGTTAGGTACTAATTAATTTTCTTCTTTTTAAGATGGCTCCGCCAAGAAGAGACATTGATGATGCTATCTTATTAGTTCTTACTCAAATTCTCCAAAATCAACAAAATCAACAAGCTCCTCCTCCTCCTCCGCCTGCTTAGGGTACTCCTGGCACCTATACTTGGGTGGCTAATCAGTTGACCCGAATCAACACTCCCACTTATGGTGGAGAGATTGATCCAGCTGCTCTTACAGGGTGGTTTCGGGAGTTGGAGAAAAGCTTCACGTTGTATGATGTCAAGGAGGAACATAAAGTGAAGCTAGCCTCTCATTTCCTAGTACGAGAAGCAGACCGGTGGTGGTCCATGACTGGGCCTACCGTTTAATTTGAACCAGGATTTGACTGGGTACGTTTCAAGGAGTTAGTGGAGGCCCGTTTCTATCCGCAAGAGCTGAAACAGCAGAAGTTGAAGGGATTCATGGAGTTGAAGCAAGGAAGCCTTCCAGTTCAGGCCTTCACCGATAAATTCAATGAGTTGGCTCATTATGCAACTCGATTGGTGAAGGATGACAACGAAAAAGCCTTCTTTTATCTTGAAAAGCTCTCTCCTAAGATTAAAAGTATGGTCCGACGGGATTCCACTAGCTTTGTTTCAATTTATAATGATGCTTTATGGGCCGAGAATTCATTGAAAGACATTGAAAATGAAGCTCGTGCAACTAGTTCTAGTCTTGGCAAGAGGCCTTTATATCCCTCTTCTAGGCCCTTTACTCCTTCACCTAGGTTCATCTCTTCTCCCTCTGACTCAAACAAGAGGAGATTTGTTTCTAATGTGCAAGCTAACCGGGGTGGTCAATCTTCAGCTGTTAATGATAATAAAGGTACTAGAGACCGACTGTGCTATAACTGCAAGAAACCAGCACACCCTGGTAAATGCTTCATTGACCCTATCATATGCTTTTCTTGTAACAAACCGGGTCACAAGGCTAATGTTTGCCCGGAGAGGAATGTGACGGCTCCTGCTACTCTTGTTGCCCCAGTGAGGCCAGTGAGACCAGTGAGGCCGAAGGGCCGTATCTTTGTTATGAGCCGAGCTGAAGCTGAGGCACATCCTGATATCATTACCGGTACATTTTCTGTTTTTGATGCTCCTTGTTTGGTACTATTTGATACGGGTGCCTCTTTATCTTTTATTTCAATAAAACTCTCCAATAAATTATCACTTGAATCATCACAAGAAGAGAGTACATTTATATCTTTACCCTCTGGGGATATCTTTTCCTGTTCTAAAATTTATCCGGAAGTTCCTATTTCTATTATGGGATCTATATTTCCAGCAAATCTTTTCCAATTTCCACTTGAAGAATTTGATGTCATTTTGGGCATGGATTCGTTACATACTTATCATGCTCGATTTGAATGTCGAGACCAGAAAATAATTCTTACAAGCCCTTCAGGTCACCGTGTGTCTTATCAAATGGTTAAAAGACAAACCGGTACTAAACTAATTTCTGCTATGAAGTTTATCAATGCAATGAAAAAGGGTCATCAAGCTTTCTTGTGTATGGTGACTTCTTTCGATTCTTCCTCTCGCCTCTTAAAGAGAACATTCCAAAGAGTATGTGAATTTCCGATGTTTTTCCCGATGAGCTACCGGGAATTCCTCTGAAAGGGAAGTTGAATTTGCTATTGATCTTATTCCTGGTACCGACCCTATTGCTAAAGCTCCTTATAGGTCGGCACCGTCTCGAAATGAAAGAGTCAAGACTCATTTGGATGATTTGATTGCCAAAGGTTTTATTCAACCTAGCTTTTCACCTTGGGGTGCTCCTGTCCTCTTTGTAAGAAAGAAGGATGGATCTATGCGATTATGCATAGATTATCGTGAGCTTAACCGAGTTACTATCAAGAATAAATATCCTCTTCCTAGAATTGATGATCTTTTTGATCAACTCCGTGGTGCTTCTACTTTTTCTAAAATTGATCTTCGTTCGGGCTATCATCAAATTCGGTCAGAAGTTGACATTCCTAAAAAGCGCTTTCGAGACGAGATATGGTCATTTCGAGTTTACGGTGATGCCATTCGGTTTGACCAATGCTCATTTGTATTCATGGATCGGATGAACCGTACTTTGAGAGAACACCTTGACAAGTGCGTTGTGGTGTTCATTGATGACATCTTGATCTATTCTAAATCTGAAAAAGAACATGTCCAACACCTTCGTGTTATTTTAGAGATTTTGCGCCGTGAAAAATGGTATGCTAAATTCTCTAAATGTGAGTTCTGGTTACCTAAAGTGACCTTCCTTGGGCATGTCATTTCAAAAGAGGGCGTTATGGTAGATCCTGCCAAAATTGAAGCCGTTGTTGATTGGAAAAGTCCAACCAATGTTTCTGAAATCCGTAGTTTTCTTGGCTTGGCGGGTTACTATCGACGATTTGTGAAGGATTTTTCAAAGATTGCTAGGCCGATGACTCAGCTGTTGAAGAAAGAGTCTAAATTTGTGTGGTCTGAAGAATGTGAAAATGCCTTCCAGGAATTGAAAAAGAGGTTGACTACCGCTCCGGTGTTGACCTTACGAAGAAGAGTGGACTTTGATGTATCTTTGTGATGCTTCTAAGCATGGTATAGGTTGTGTCTTGATGCAAAAGAGGAAAGTCATTGCTTATGCCTCTCGATGACTTAGAGTTCATGAAGTTAACTACCCGACTCATGATCTTGAATTAGCTGCGGTAGTACATGCTTTGAAGATTTGGAGACACTACCTCATTGGAGTCCGTTGCAACATCTACACCGATCACAAGAGCCTGAAATATCTCTTTACCCAAAAAGAGCTGAACATGAGACAAAGAAGATGGTTAGAATTGGTGAATGACTATGATGCCGATCTAATTTATCATGAAGGAAAAGCTAATGTGGTGGCTGATGCTCTTAGCAGAAAATCCTGTCATTCTTTGAACTCTTTTCGGGACTTACCTCCTGAACTTGCTTTAGAACTTCAAAAATTGGGAGTAAGCCTTGTAAAAAGGGGCTCTCATCATCTTGATGCCATGTCGGTGAACTCGACTTCCACCGTGAGATCCGTACTTGCCTTCCTAATGATCCTACTTTCATATCCATTCGAGCTAAAATTCAACTTGGACAAGCTAAGGATTGTAAGATTGATGATGATGGGTATCTCCGTTATCACGGTAGAATCTATGTTCTGAGTGCAGCTGATTTGAGAAAAAGAGTTCTTGATGAAGCACACCTTTCTCCTTACTCCATTCATCCGGGAGGTACCAAGATGTATAAAGATTTGAGATTGCAATTCTGGTGGCCTAGGATGAAAATTGAAGTTATGGAGTATGTCAGTAAATGCCTCACCTGCCAGAAAGTAAAGATAGAACATCAAAAGCCCGGGGGTTTACTTCAACCCTTGGATGTTCCTCTTTGGAAATGGGAGTCTATATCCATGGATTTTGTAATGGCTTTACCCAGGACTTCCACTGGGAAGAATGCTATTTGGGTGGTTGTGGACCGATTGACTAAATGTGCTCGGTTTATTCCCATCAAAGAGACCTGGAGTTTAGAAGTTCTAGCTCGTGTCTATGTGGATGAAGTAGTACGCTATCATGGGGTTCCTAAAGATATAGTTTCAGATCGAGATCCTCGATTTTGTTCTCGTTTCTGGACTGCATTACAGGAGGCCTTGGGTAGTAAACTATTGATGAGCACTTTGCTTTTCACGCGCCACCGATGGTCAAACCGAGAGAACAATTCAAACCTTAGAGGATCTTCTTCGTGCCCGTGCTTTAGATTTCCAAACTTCTTGGGAGAAATGTTTACCCTCGGTTGAATTCTCTTACAACAACAAGCTATCAAGCCTCCATTAAAATGGCACCATATGAAGCTCGTATGGTAGAAAATGCCGTACTCCTGTCTGTTGGGATCAAACCCAAAATGTTCCAATGTTAGGACCTGATTTGGTGACCGAGTCCATTGAACAAGTTAAAATCATTCGGGAGCGGATGAAAGCCGCTCAGGACCGTCAAAAGTCTTATGCTGATGTCCGTCGTCGACCACTTTCCTTTGAGGTTGATGATCAAGTATTCCTTAAAGTGTCACCTATGAAAGGGGTGAAACGGTTTGGTGTTAAAGGGAAGCTGAGCCCTAAATATATTGGACCTTTTCAGGTGATTGAAAAGATTGGTCCAGCTGCTTACCGTTTAGAATTGCCCCCAAATCTGGGCAAGGTTCACAATGTCTTCCATGTTCCTTAGTTGAGGAAGTACATTAGTGACCCTAGCCATATCATCCAAGAAGAGATTCTTGAATTGGAGCCTAACTTGGTGGTGGAAGAAAGGCCAATTCGGATTCTTGAAAAAGCCGATAAGCAACTTAGAAGCAAAGTTGTACCTCTAGTCCGAGTTCTTTGGCGTTGTGGAAATGTCGAAGAAGAGACTTGGGAGACTGAAACTTCTATGTTAGCTAGATATCCTGAATTATTTTCGTAAGGTATTCCTTTTCTTACTCTTTTTCCGAGTTACTAAGCCTTGTATAATCATAATTAGTAAAGATAGTATTCTTACTATAGAATTTTAAACTAAAAGTTTGAAAATGCTTTTATGATTTTCAATGGTTTAACATTAGTGAATGTTAAATCTCGTTGTTGGTGACGTCCCAATAATGGGTTTTCTCATTTATTGGTGTAGAAATATTTTTATATCTTGATATGAATATGGATGTTCTTGTCTGATCAACAAGAGTATCATCGTTTCATTGAAAAGATACCTATATTTTCTTATTGCTATAATTTCTCCTTCTAAGTTTCGAGGGCGAAACTTTTTAAAAGGAGGGGTGATTGTAACGCCCCGTAATTTCGGACCGTTAATATATTTCGAAAATAATTTATTAATCAAATAAAATTTGATATTTAAAGTAATTAAAGTAAAAATAATTCAAAGAAATATAATTTTATTATATTTTGAAGAAAAGTATTTATTTTGATAGTTTCGAAATGTTTAAAAATAGTTTGAACCGTGTAAAACTTTTTATTTGAAATAAGGGCGTATCGGGGGGGGAATGACAATTCTTTTGAACGTTGGGTAAACGAAATTGGAAATGGGTCGTATGACTACTCAATTTTCTTGTAATCTTGTGTTTAAAAACTTTGGTCTTGACGGAATTTGCGTTTGACTCACGGATTTAATTATTATTGAAACGAGTCAAAACCGACTCGTAAAAATCCCGACTAAAAATCCCGCACCTCCTTTCCTTCTTTCCTTTCTCCCTTACACGGCACCCCCCTTCCCCTTACCTTTCTTTTTTTTTTTTTCTGATTTCTTGTTCATCATCATCTTCAACATCCTAACATTTCCCAAAACACATTTCATATACATTTCAAGCTGTTTTGGCCATAATTCCTTCGTTTCTTATCGGATTTTCACGAAATTTACCTTTCCGGAATCCCCTCGCCGAGATCTACAACTTAGAATGTTCTAATTTCAGTTTTCATTAAGTTGTTTTAAGACCAATTTTCGGAAATTTCGGTTTATATACTTATCTTTGTGTTTTAATTGTTTATTTAGGTGAAGAATTGGAGGACGAGTTCGGGGACTCGTATATTGTAGAGGATAGCGGCTAGTTGTTGTTAAGGTTTCGATTTTGAGGTGCTAATTGCTCTTTTTTTTTAGCTTAAGGTAACATATTTCGAGTTACTCGACGAATTATCGTCACAAGTTGTGTTGTTTTTGTATGTTTTATGATTTTTGTTTGTGTTGAAATTTTCACATGTTTAACATGGTTGCATGCATGTCAATTGTTAGATTAAATTATCATAATAGTATGGAAATGATATGGGAACGGTTAGATAATGCTTAAAACGAGTTAAAATGAAGAAAAACGGTAAAAAAAGAGGGTGTTAGGGGGACGGGCAGCAGGCCGCGGCAGCCCGTGGGCGAGGCCCACGGCTAGCCCACGGCTGGCCCGGGTCGGCCCGTTGCTTGTTTCGCGGTTTTCCATGTTTTGTCCGTCATTTTAGGTTCATTAAGGATGTAATTAGAATAAGTACACATGGTTAAACTTGTGAAGTGAATCATAATAGTAACTAAAAGTTATGTTAATGGTAGAAAAATTATGTTATATTGATAACTATCACATGTTAGGATAGTTTACAAAATGAATTTTATAGCGATAAATGTAATGTTTTGTTGATTGTGCCGAAAACTGAGCCTTAGTCCCTTTGACTGATGCGATGTCAGTTAATTGAGTGATTGGTCAGCCGCAATTTGACCGCACTGCCGCAGGGCTGGGGTTGCGGGTAAAAATTCGGTTGAATGAATTAGATAATCGGCCTTTTTCTTGCTTTAGGCCATTTATTATATCTCTATTTCACATGTGTAGTTAGTTGAATTTATATAGCTTCTTATTTAGTTAGTTGAATTTAAATAGCTTCTTATTTTGTAGTAATGGCCCTAGATTTCCCCTAAAGCCTTTAATATTGTTAATCTTTTGTTAGAATTGGTAATCAGCATCGGATACTTATTGAGGAAATGTTGGTTTATCTGCTGAATAGACATTTATATAGCCTTTCACATGATAGAAGGTTAGAATTTATGTTGGTAGTTGGTCTTTTTGCCCTCTTAAGGTTAAGTGGGTGTCTTACTTGACTTGTGTGGTGAGTCTTGGGTGGTGTGGGCTAAAGTATTCAAGCTGGGACTAGCTGGGACTAGGTCCTAGGTGAGTATTTCGGCCTTCATCACAGATAGGTCTTTATAGTCTTTGACGAGTATATGTTCACTGCTTGATAGCCTTTGTGTTCCTGACTAGTGGATGTTTATCCAAGTTGGGGCATGACCTCAGTTACTTATTTTGATAGTAAGTGGTCAGCTTAAGTACTAGCCAACCCTTTGGTGGACTCCTTAGGGTACTCACTTCACTTTGTTTTAAAAAAAGTTGTGGGTCTTGGGTGCGGTGGTGTGTATCCGCATGTCTAGGTCTGCGCAGATTTTAGGCTATGGTTGTGTTGTCTCTTGGCCATGTTTTATTAATATTAACCGCTGAGCCAAGATACCGGTTCGATTACCTTCCCTACCTCGTGGTATAGACTCGAGTTACAAAGTGACTATTGACGGTGCTAAGAACTTATGCCTGTCTTTGATATATTGCCCTTTCTTGTATGGTGATTTTATGAATTGTAATAGGTGAGATGTAAGCGGTTCTGATTGATAAAGTTTGGATTACTATTTGAATTATATGATTCACATGATAGTTTAGTTTGGTCAGTTTAGGGGTCATAGGTTAGATTATATGAAAATTACATTGTTTATAGTATTAATGTAACATGTAACACGCTTTGAACAATTGATTTTCTATTTTTTTTTTTTTTTTTTTGGACAACCGGGTTAATGGGTTCTACAATTTAATAGCACGCTTAGCTAACCTATGAGCGGCCTTATTACAAATTTTAGGAACATAAGCAAAAGAAACACAATGAAAGTTTGCCGCTAATTCAGTGATGTCTTCAACCGTATTCCTAGTCCAATGTTTGAGTTGAGAATACTTCAGGATATGAGCAAGAACTTGTAGACAATCAGAGAAAATGGTAACATGAAGGATATTGCGAGAGAGCGCCCAGTTCAAGGCCTCCCTAATTGCCAAAGCTTCCGCTTGCTCAGCATTCTCAGCACTTCCTTTGGTACATAATTCAGACACAACCTCATTATCACACATGATACACCCACCCAAACCAGCAGCAACCTCTTTGGACCACGCAGCATCCACATAAATAAGAGACTAAGAGTAGTTCAGAGAACCCTGAATCAAAGGAAAGAGAACTCCATTCCTAAGGTTAGTCAAGTCTTCCTCCAAAGGTGTTTGGAAAGTTATGGACCCTGATTTCCTATCCTCGGCCAAAAGAGCCAAATTAAGATAATCCCAGTATAGTAAGAAAGCCCCAATAGGGGAACATTCAGAATTATCAAATACCTTTCTGCACCTTACCACCCAGATAGTCCAAATAGTACACAAAAAGGAAAGATAAGCCTCTTGTTTATTATCAGCCTTAATTAGAACAGAAAGCCAATTGCAAACCCAAGACTGGAGATTCAAATTATTCCCTGATTGAGCCCGAATTCCCAGCACACTTCCAGCCCAAACTCTACTAGCAAATAAGCAATCACGGAAAAGATGAGTCGGCGTTTCAGTTTCTGGTGAATCACAAAGCACGCAAGTAAAGGGGCCATCAAAACCTCTCTTTAAGAAACCTTCCCTACAGAGCAACGATTCAGTGAGAAGTTTCCAAATAAGAATGATCCAGCTTTTGGGCCCAGGTAGGTTCCAAAGGATTTTCTGAAAGACACCCATACACGCAGTAGGAACTCTTGAACGGTCCTTCGGGGTAGCTGAAGTATTCCATGAATTTTTTAGTGCAATGTGATAACCAATATTAACTGAGTAATTTCCGGACGACGAAGCCGGCCAAAAGAATTTATCACTACCTTCAGAGCATCGAATCGGAATAGCAAGAATGTCTCTCACAGAGGTTTCATCAAAAAACATAGACACGAATCTACGGTCCCAAGAGCTATTGTTGCTAATAAGATTTTTGATCTTCAAATTACTCAAATTAGGGGGATTGATAAGAAGCTCTAAACATAGTGGTTTTGGCACCCTTCCATTGACCCATTTAGTATTCCAAACACTAAGGTCACAAAGTGGAGAGATGTTCCAAGCTAAAAGAGGTTTAATGAGTAGAAGACCCCAAACAATACCTTTCCATCCTCACGAAGAATTACTCTTGCCATCATTAAAAAGCAGCTCGCCATCTTGCCACCTTAGGCCATATTTAGCACCAATTGACTTACTAAGAATAGAATCTAGATGGGTGATCATTCTCCAACCAATCTTTGCTAAGAGAGCTTGGTTGAACTCTTTCATACGTCTAATACCCAGACCACCATTCCCTTTAGGTTGGCTTAGGAAAAGCCTACCACACCAACTAATAGAAGGAGATTTTTTGTGACCTACCCACCAGAAATGTGACAAGATAACATCTAATCTTTTTGTCACACTTATCGGTATTTTAAATACCAATAGAAAGTGAACAGAAAGGGAACACAAGACATAAGAAATCAAAGCCAATCTACCAGCTGACAATAGGAGAACACAATTCCATGAGGATAACCGCTTCCTAACCTTGTCAATGGTAAACTCAAAAATTTCTCTTTTACTTTTATTACACCCTGAGAGACCTACATCAGTAGGAATACCCAAGTAGGAAACTAGGAACCCCTATTGGTGCCACACGGTATATTGAAGGTTTCCAAACATTTTCGAGCAAAGGAAAGACTAGAGCACGAGCTAAGAGTCATAGAGGATTTATTATCATTAATAACCTGACCCGATGCATGACAGTAATCCTTAATAACTTTGTCCAGGTTAACGCAACTCTTAGAATTACCTTCAATAAAAAAACATAGAATCATCAGCAAAGAGCATATGAGAGATAAGGATACTCTTCATGCTAATCTTAATTCCTTGTATAAGCCCATCCTTCTCCATACGCGGAATGTTTAAAGAGAGAATTTCAGTGCACAGAAAAAAGATATATGGAGAAAGTGGATCACCCTGACGAAGACCGCAACTTGGGTGGATATGCCTTGAGAAAACACCATTAACCAATATTTCATAAGACACCGTCGTGATACACTTCATAATCAGCTGAATGAAGTTGCAGAGGAATCCCATCAAAACCAGCGTACCTTTAATAAAATTCCAGTCTAACCGGTCCTACGCTTTGCTCATGTCCGCCTTAAATGCTATTCTACCCATCATACCATTTTTGGATGATGAATTTTTTTGTAAAATTTCATTACTCATTAATATATTATTACCAATATTCCTCCCGGGAACAAAAACATTTTGGAAATCGCCCACTAGTTTTCCCATGAACTTTTTCAATCGATTAGTGATACACCTTGTAATACTTTTCATTATAACATTACACAAGCTAATAGGACGGAATTGATCAACCGTTTCAGGGGCACTAGATTTAGGAATAAGAACTAAGAAAGTCTTATTCAGGAATTCTGGTGAACTATTACCATTCAGGATAGCCAAGGCAATTCCAATAACATCATGCTTGATGAAGTGCCAACATTTATGGAATAAAATAGCAGGAATACCATCAGGTCCTGGAGATTTTAAAGGGCCGAGATGACAAACTGCCGTGCGAACCTCCTTAGGAGTGAAATGGATGCCAAGAACGTCACTGTCATCCGGAGAAAGAAACCCTTTATTGACAGTGAATAAATTCTTAATAGTAGGGAAGTACTCATCAAATGAGACTTCATTCACTCCTTCCTTAAAAAGACCAGAGTAGTAATGGACAAATAATCTCATAATGTCCTCGGAGTCAAAATTCCACTCCCCATTATCCATTTTAATCCCAACAATATAATTCCTACCGGCTCTACCCTTAACACAATTAAAGAAGTATTTGGAGCATGTATCTCCCTCTATATTCCATTTAATCTTGGCACGCTGTTTCCAATATTTAGCTGAAACCTTAGCATACTCCACTTGACTAGCATACGCAGTAGTGTAAGTCCGAGTAACAGCCATTATCTCGATTTCATGCAAACCTTTTTCCAAAGTGTCATCAAAATCACTCCAATTCTTATTCCATTCTTTTCTTTTAGAAATAGACGAAATACGCATAAAATTTCTAGCCCTAGATAATTTCCGTATCATTCTGACCGTAATAGAGCCTGGGACAGAGACAGGCCATTCGTTATGTACCAAACAAATACACTCCTCCTAATCCAGGTTCCAGGCCTCAATTCTATAAGGTCTTCTACCATTACAAGTAAATCTGTTTCAAAGATAATATGCGCATGATCCGAAACTTGAATAGAAAGGTGAGTAATACCAGAATTCGGAAAAATATCATTCCAATCCCACGATCTGTAGCCCTTATCAAGCCGTTCCAACACTATACTGTGATCTTCCCTCTTGTTACACCATGTAAATCTTGGCCCCTTATACGGAATATCCATCAAAAAATGTTCAGCCTTCCATTTATTAAAACATGAATCTCCTGGGATCCTACCTTTACTACCTCCCCATTTATCCTCTTGACAGTCAACTTGGTTAAAATCCCCTATAAGAAGGAAAGGGTATTCAAAAGAGCGGATCCATTGACTGAGATTATTCCAGACAATTTCTCGTTTATGAGTTACTGGTTCACCATAAATAAGACACATACAAGAACCAAAAGCTATCTTTGCATTGCATGACTTTGATGATAATGAAGTTTTGACAAGTAAAAATACACTCAAACTGAGCATCAGATCTAAAACCAAACTAGAGGCCTCCTTTGGTTTCATGAGCATCTACACCAAAACTCCGAGAGAACCCAAAAGAACGAAAAATAGGATCAACTAATTCTACATTACACTTTGTTTCAGCTAAAAACAAAAAATCAAAATAAGTACTGGAAAGAATCGCTCTAGTCTTCGCAATCGTAGGAGCAATAAGGTTATTTAAACCTCTTGCATTCCAACAAAGTCCTTTCATAATGAAGAAAACTACCACTGCAAGACCACCAACTCCACACCAGGCTCATATCGATACAACCCAATGATTCACCCTAAGCAAGAATCCAAGCCATCAAAGACTAACCACGGACAGAAGGAAACTACAATACTCATCCATTCATCTCACACAACTGACCATTGTTGTCAGAATCACGATTCGATCCAACGATTCTACGATTTTACGATCCAAAAATGCTTGACCGATCCTGGATCCTACGATTCTATCATAGCTGTAGAATCTTACGATCCTATTAATTTGAAAATATTTAGAGATGGGATCATAATACGATCCTACGATTTTACGATCCTACGATCCGATTCTATAATAAAAAAATTAATATATATTTTTATATAATGACACTGTAAAACCCAAATTTTATGTAACTTGTTCATACAATGATACTAAAATCATTAATTACCAATATTTTATGAATAAATATTAATAAATAAGTGTTCTGATTTTCAATTATATGTTTTTACCAAATAAAAAATTATATATAGTGAGTTTGTAGAATCTTGCGATTCTACGATCCGATTCTACCGATTCGATCCTACCCTCCCCATCGATCCAAAGTAGAATCCCGATCCTGACAACATTGCAACTGACACACAGGAAACGGGTCCAATAGGTGGGGGAAAGGGGGTAATAACCATATCAAACCCAAAGACACACACAGCCTTGTACACCCACACACACCTGACCATAAAACATTTTTTTAAAAAAACAAATACAAACTAAGGAGATTGGAACCAAAACCTCTGGTACAACAAAGCACACAAAGTGTGACAGCAACCCCAGCAACAAGGACCAACGTGGTCCCTTCCCAATTTAAGGCAATAAACCAAGATAAATGGAAAGATCATGAAACCCAATTTCGCCAAACGATGCCTCCCAGGACCATCGCCATACATGCAACAAGGCAAAAAAAAAATGACACGGACACTAGTGACATAGGAAATGGGTCCGATAGGTGGGGGAAATGGGGGAAACACCATATCCGACCCAATTCAAAACCACAAAAACCAGCTTCAAAACAACCGTAAAACTGTATAGTCGTAAACTCCATAAACAACGGATGAGCTCGGCTCATCAACACTGACCAAATATCACAACAACGCGGCCATACCAGGGGTGGGGGGAGTGGGGGGATCGCCCCTAGGTTGCACACATGGATTTCGGTGACAGGGCGAGGGAACGGAGGGACGGGAGTCCGACACAGGTGGTGCTTCAATCAAGGTGCTTCAAACAAGGCAGCAATTAAAAAACGACCTGAGCAAAACAAGCCAGCCAAAGACAACAGGGTGAGACGAGAATGGAATTACAGTCCTCAACCTCCATAAATGTAAACACGGAGACAGTTGTCCACGGAGAAGGGAATAAACATGATTGCGGGGGAATTATTCCGCCAGAGATGAGCTAAGAACCGCCTCATCTCCGACGGATGGCCAATCGATAGAGGAGCGCAAGTGTCAGGAGGTGGCGGCTGGAAGTGATGAAACAAATTAGGTTATATTTGGGGGTTTTCTGGGGAGCTTTGGAGAGAGACGGGAGCTTTTGTGTTCCTTACTTAGAAAACTAAACTGATTTTCTATTTAGAATTGAAGTAAACTTAAAAGAAATTGAAAGAAACTCATCCGTTTAACACAACTACTACTATTCAGAGTACCTCATTTAAACTTTTCTTATTCCAAAATAGTAGACTCTTTATTAAAATATCATCCCCTATATACTAAAATATTAATACATATCTAAATGTTTCCGTTTAGTTTTCTCGCCTAAGTGACACTCTACAATAAAATATTTGTCTTCTATTTAATTGATCTCACTATATATATTTACTTATTACAAAATTTACCTCCTAATTAATTATATACCATAAATATTAACGGTAATTATGGTCATAACTCATAATACCCCTATATACTAAGAGAATAAAATTTCTCTAAAGTTTTCTCTTCAAAGTGCTCAAGCTTAAATATGAAAATAAATTAGATTTTCATTCATTAAACTAATTTTTCATTAAAAATAATCTTTTCATTAAGAAATTTAATAATATAATCTTTTAACTAAAATAAAAGAAAATTGGTATAAAATTATAAACGACTACTATACATAAATATAAACTATTACAGTATTACCCTTATTTTTAACTTCGTGACGAAAAAATAATTTATTAAAAGAATTTGAGATAATTAAAATATTTTCATAAAAAATACACTTCAAGGATTTACTCAATTCTCATGATTAATTTTAAGAACATTCATGAGATATAAATTTAAAATATATAAATAATACAGTAAAAGTTAAAAGCTCTATATATATACCGCGCATTTGCGCAGGATCTATACTAGTGATAGAGCAAACCAATTACTCTTTTAAATTAGACTTACCCTTGTAAACTTAAGAACTAGTTTTGTCATCCCTCCAATGCATGGGATAGTTCTATGTTTTCTTAGAATTTTGATGTTTATTTTTATCCATAAAATTGAACGCCAATGTTTTAATATAAATGTATAACAAATTTTTACACAAATTATGATATATAGTACAAGATAATTATGTATTTTTTAAAAAATATAAATAGTTTAAATTACGAAGACAGATATTTTTTGTGCCAATTACGAAAACAAATATATATGAACAAAATAGTTATCTAAAATTTGCACCTACAACTTTCTAACCCATTGACATAAAATATGTGCTCTTTTATTTGAGTCTATCCTTTAATAAAACAATACATCCATAACTTATCAGTTTCTACTTTACGTTTTTTTACCTTTAATTTTACCTCAGTTTCATGCCTTTTGTATTTCTTCCCTCTTCAGATTACCCATATGATGTTTTGCCTTATCTGCATTCACATAAGTTTCATGATGCTTTAAAGTTTATATAAATAATATATTGACCAAAAGATAAAACATCAACATGACAAAAACTTGACAAACGAATCAAATTTTGTCATATATAAATCATTTAAATTAAATCAAATGGAAAACATAAATTCAAATATAAAGCAAACGATTCATAAACCAACAACATAACAACAACAACAACAACAACAACAACAACAACAACAACAACAATACTCAATATACTCACTATAATCAAATAAATTGTAATACCTCAGGTATTCTGATCTTTGAGTACTCTATCGAGTTGGGGGTACTCTGTCGAGTAAGTTGTATTCAAATTCTGGAGTAAATTCTCCTCAAGGTGTACTCGATCGAGTAGTGGCAACTCGATCGAGTAGGCAATACTCGATCGAGTACGTTAGTTACTCGATCGAGTGCTAATGTTTTACGGGCTTTCGTTACGGTTTGATGGTAAAAGTGGAAGAGGTATTTAAAGGATAAGTCGTCAGTTACTTTTATTTTTACTCTTTATTCTCAAAAGGTTTTCATAAAAACTTCAACGACGTTCAATCATCTCCATTCCTTACCATCAAATCAAGGCTAGGGTTCTTAGTTTCGGAGATCTTTACATCGTTGCGATCACCGGTGACATGTGGCACTCTTGTACATGGTATGATTGGCTGCAATTATGGCGGATTGCGAAAAGGTAAGGTTTTCCATACTCGATTATTGTATAATTGATTTAAGTGCTATGATGGTTGAATCATATGATTATTTCTATGGTTTATAGGTTTTATAGCCATTACACAACCATAAATTCCGATATTTTAATTTTAATTTTAATTTTAATTTATTTTGTGGTATTATTAAATTAGATAATTGATTGACGAGGAACTCAAGAGGTAAATTAAATAGGAAAAAAATGTTAATGAAAACTATAGGTGTTAAGTAATATAAAGAGTTTTAATCAATTTATTAACATATTATATTAAAAAATTAATTAAATAGGAAAAATTTTTAATTAATTTGGTGGGTGTTAAGTATTATGAAAAGTTTTAATTAATTTATTAGCATGTTTAATTAAAAAATGAATTAAATAGGGAAAAATGGTAATAAAAATGGTGAGTGTTTAGTAATATGAAGAGCTTTAAATAATTTATTAACATGTTTTATTACAAAAATTTCAATTAAAATGTCAATTTTAATTATAAATTATGGAATTTATTACATGTTTTATTACAAAAATTTCAATTAAAATGTCACTATTAATTACTATAAATTAAGAAAGTTTGATCTAAATTTGTAAGGGTTACATAAATTTTGGAAAATAATATATTTAATAAACAAATTAATTTAAGAATATTGATAATATCTACATAATATAAAAGCCAAGTCTTTTCTTGGCTTCTGATTGGCTGCAGAATTTTAGGGAATGAATTGGATGTAGGGCCCTCATGATCATTAAGTCAATTAATTAGTCTCTCTCCTCATTTCTCATCCTAATTATTAGTTAATTTTGCTTTTGTCTTTCACAAATAATTTACAAATATTAAGCTAATAAAAATTCATTCAATGTTAAAAAATTGCAAATAATTTTTACAAATTATATTAATGATAAGACACATCAATTATGTGCTCATAAAAATTAAATTGAATAAAATCTAAATTTACCATGATATAATCCCATTTAAGAATTTATGGCAGTACAATAAGTAATAATTAAAATTACTGTAAAAATTATTGTGTTTGTTGTGAAAAAAATTATTGTGTTTGTTGTGAAAAAAACCAATTTAATTGACAGGATAATTAATGTAGAAATCTTTAAATATAACATTAGATTAGTGAGAAAATCTTATCAATTAATCGTGAATCATAAAAAAAATATAAAGTTCCAATTTTTTTTTTAAAATGACTAAACAAATATTGATCAAAAGATTGCATCTAGCAATTATTTAGCAAGATTTAACAACCTTTTTTTGAAAAAAAAGGAATTCTTGAATAAAAAAAAAAATACGAATCAAACAATGCATAAATATAATGATAAAAATGATAGATCTAGCTAAAATTAATGTAAACAATATTTTAATCCGACAAAACTAAAAAGAATCATGCTTAAAACATACTTACAAAGTAAAGCTCTATTACTTACAAGAGAATCACTAGATTGACATGCTTGGACACATTTTTTTCGTTACAAAAACAACAATTTTGATACTTGAAAACTGAGTTTGAAGCCAAATATGTAAAGACACTGAGACGGTAGACGAGTTAGAGAGAAGACGGAGTGGTAAGGATGGAATGAAGGTTGAGGAAATTTAATGAGAGATGTGTGGAATGACACGATTTTTTTGGGTTCACTTTCCACGGTGCAAATGAAAGATTTCAGTGTGTTAATTAGACTTATTGGAGGCTTTAGAGTTTTAATAAGGAGAGTAATAAATTGGAGAGGGTAAATTAGCTTCATGCAGTTATGCAACAAGCTGAGTGTATGGGCTTAGGTTTATGCAATGAGTTGGTGCAAATGAGGATTTTTTTCTTTTTTCTTTTTTTGTCATTTTAAAATTTGAAAACAAATATTTTGAAAATTAATTTATATATAACATTCATATTCAATATTCATTTTTTTGTGTTTATACAGAAACACTCATAAAATTTAATTTATCGTTAAATGATAGTATAAACGTCACACAAATTCTCATTTAAGACGACACTATCCGTCTTACGGGTCAAGTATCATATCACTTGAGTATATATATATAAGAAAAATACGTTTTTTTATCCTATGAATTCTTATATACACAAGTAATATGTATTAAACCTGTCTTAAGTTTAAGACGTATAGTGCCGTCTTAAGGAAGATTTATTGTAAAAGTCATATACTCTTTTCATATTACTTAAAACGTTAATTAAATTACATGTATGTTGAATCTCTAATTAAAGACTTATTTACATTGTCACGACATTCATATTTAATAACACACATGTATATACTCCTATATCCAATGATAGCGCATGTTATTACGCCGTGCATTTTTTGCACGGGTTTAAAACTAGTACATAGTATAAAAGCCAAGTTTTTTGGAGAATTGTGATTGACTACTGATTTTTAGGGGTAAAAAAGTAATATCTAATGTGGGACCTACCCATGCTCTTAACAACAATTAATTAAAATTTCCAACAAATTTTCTACAAGTGTTTCGGTAATTTATTTAATTCATTACTAGTGTAGTTCAGGTAAAATGCACGGTTTTTTTAGGTTAAGAAGTTATAGTTTGTGACAATTAAATTACGATAATTTAATTCTATTTTAAATTTAATGATAGATATACTATTGGTAGTATTTTATATTAAAAATTGGAAAATACACTGAACAAGATGGTATATTTTGCTGAAATTATTTCGTCAACATTGCATATAGGGGACCACTATTAGAAGATAATTTTATTTATTTATGACATGTAAATAAAAAGCAGATAATGAGATCAATTAATAAGAGTGAGATCACTCTTAGAAGATAAATATCTAGAGGGGAAACTTGAGCGGGAAAATCTATACTTTTGTTAATCTTTTAGTATATAGAGGATTTTATTTATTTATGACATGTAAATAAAAAGAAGATAACGAGATCAATTAATAAGAGTGGATTACTATTAGAAGATAAATATCTAGGGGAGAAACTTGAGCGGGAAAATCTATAATTTTGTTAATCTTTTAGTATATAGGGGATGTTTTATTACAAAAATCTCAATTAAAATGTCACTATTAATTACTATAAATTATAAAATTTTGATGTAAATTTGTAAAGGTTACAAAAATTTTAGAAAAATAATATATTTAATTTGTAAGGGTTACATAAATTTTGAAAAAATAATATATTTAATATACAAATTAATTTAAGAATAATGATAGTATACATATTATAAAAGCCAAGTTTTTTGGAGAATTGTGATTGGCTACTGATTTTAGAGGTAAAAAAGTAATTTTCTAATATGGGACCTACCCATGATCTTAACAACAATTAGTTAAAATTTTCAACAAATTTTCTACAAGTGTTTGGGTAACTTATTTAATTCATTACTAGTGTAGTTCAGGTAAAATGCACGGTTTTTTTAGGTTAAAATGTTATAGTTTGTGACAATTAAATTACGTAATTTAGTTCTATTTTAAATTTAATGATAGATACACTATTGGTAGTGTTTTACATTAAATATTGGAAAACACACCGAATAAGATGGTATGTTTTGCTGAAATTATTTCGTCAATTCAACATTACATATAGGGGACCACTATTAGAAGATAATTTTATTTATTTATGACATGTAAATAAAAAGAAGATAATGAGATCAATTAATAAGAGTGAGGTCACTATTAGAAGATAAATATTTAGGGGGGGAAACTTGAGCGGGAAAATCTATAATTTTATTAATCTTTTAGTATATAGGGGATTACTACATTTCAATTTAATTCAATGTCAATTCTCTAATTTAACTTCAATTCATATAATTGTTGATATTATAAAAATTTAATTGTTGATATTATAAAAATTATATATAATTATATTCATACAAGGTCAGCATATGATAATTTAAAACCGACCCGTGCATTGTTTTTGCACGGGAGTAAAACCAGTATCCTTTAATATTTTAATTAAGTGAATTAAATTAATTTATAGATAAATGAACTAAAGTAATTTCATGTAATAATAAATTGATTCGTCATGTCACATTAATTCGCCACGTCACATTTAAATATGCTACGTCACATTAAAATTTATCGTGTTATATTATTTTAGGTTTCTTTTTAATTAGATTTTATATATTTAACATTTTAACCATTTAACCATATAAACCAAAACCAAGAACCATATCAACTCGGGCAACAAGTCTCCCTTGTGACGGGTATATTCGTCACAAGTTTGCGACGGGTAAAATACTACCCACATGGGTAGATAAGACAAAAAAGAATGCTAATCTCTAGACAATTTACTTTTGTCTTATCTTCCCATATGGATTATATTTGGCCCGTCGCAAGCTTGCAACGGATATGCCCATCACAAATGAAAATCTATGCAACTAGGGATATAGGATTGGTTGTAGTGAATAAAACTAGTCATGGACCATCATGGTACGAAATGCTCCCAAGTCACGTGACATTGCGATAGAAAGCATGGACCATTGAATATGGACGTATTATCGGTACATGACGAATAACATGAGCATATATGGAAATTGACGCAATTAGTATCGTCGTACAACTCTACCACCAATATTATTGAGGCAAAAAAGTTGGATTTGGTCGGTGAATACTGAATAGTAAATAACCCGAAATATGAGTTGTCGGGTTCAGGTTCATTGAATATGGACGTTATACGAGTAATAGGCTAATAGTAATACTCCCTCCATTCAACTCCACTTTGCAACATTGCTTTTTGCGCGGGTATTAAGAAACGGATTAAAAAAACTATTAAAAGTACATAGGGAAAGAGAATGGTGGGGTTAAAGATATTAAAAAAATATAAATGTGAGTTTTATGGTGGATTTGTGTGGGGTATGAATGACATTTTTTGTAAATATAGATTTTCAATAAGGATAGAAAGGTCTTTTACATGTCCAAATAAGGAAACCTGTAAAGTGGAGTTGAATGGACGGAAATAGAATACTTGTAAAGTGGAGTTGAATGGAGGGAGTAGCTAGTATACCACCGTCCACCACACTTGCTCATAGATCATTTCCACACGTTGAAATCATCTCTATAATTACCATTTTACCAAGTTGTATCCTACCACCATTTTCAAGTCAAGATTAAATGTTTATTTAAGGTCCGAAATTTCCATTTTCCTCTAAGTCATTAT
This sequence comes from Silene latifolia, assembly GCF_048544455.1. Taxonomy (NCBI): domain Eukaryota; kingdom Viridiplantae; phylum Streptophyta; class Magnoliopsida; order Caryophyllales; family Caryophyllaceae; genus Silene; species Silene latifolia. Next base: position 159,056,096 of record NC_133536.1, on the reverse strand, counting down.
ATTGGACTTGTTCACATATATCTGTTTCAAACATCTTTTTTAAAGTTGAACGTATTTTCTTTGAATTTGTCGTTTTAAATTTATATTTATTATTAGGGTGTATAATCAAATAAAATGTTAAAATAGTGGATTGATCTAATGTTATAAAATACTCCATATTTATTTTATCTATTTTTGGATTTTTGATTTTGGAAGATGGAGTTAGAAATGAAGGAGGACACGGGGTATGTCTAGCTTCGCATTCTCTTTTCCCCTTGCCTTTGGAGGATAAATGGACAAGGCTACTTATTTGGGGTATAAAACAAAGATGCTTTATAACAAATTTTTTGATACTCCGCTAATTCGTTCTATGTGATATTATTCACTTAAAAAAATTACGTAGTTGCTCTTTCATGGACGCATTTTACTCATTCACGAACTTTTTACTATTTATTTTCCACACCTTACCCTTCCCAAAAAAAAAACACTCTAATTCTCTTCCTCACAAAATTAATCAAATCCGTCAAATTAATCATCTATAGACGCTAGTTCTCATGTCGATCAAGTAATAATTCTAATTTATTTAATTTATTAACGATGTTATATCAAATTATGGAGATTAATTAATTTAGATTAATAAAGTTAGGGTTTGTAAGGTAAGAAACATGCTACCCCGTAGATGATGAACCCGGACAAGTTGATCATCAAATTTCCTCGACTACTAGGTTTAGGAGAACAGAGGTTGGTGAGTTTAGAACATTGGCATATCCATTGAATTACGGAGGCATTTTGGAATGAGTTAGAGATTCCCGAAAGTCTTGCAAGGTCAATACATTTTCCCGTTGAAATCTTTATCGGGAAAAACAAACTTCAATCCGGTGAGAGGAGTGGTCGGGTGCTGTGCATGCGGTTCAAGGGTCCCATAATATGGTCGGTCCGGGGAGGGGGGTGGCGGTGGGGGAACCTCGTGGTTTGATGGGGTTGGTTTGTCATTTGGGAGGATTAGGAAAAAAATGGGTGTAAAAATAACAAGGGTATAATAGTAATTTATGTTCATGATTGAGTAAATCATGTCCATGAATGAGCATGACCCAAAAAATATATACACAATGTTGGAATGTACTATGTATTCGATAAATATCTTGCCTTGCAATATATTCTGTATTTGATAAATATTTTGTCTTGCAATGTCACCACTCACTAGTACTATTTCTTGTTTTTCAATCTAAAATGATAGTGTTGTCAACGTTGCTTGATCGTACCATCTTCTCAAGGCACCAAAAATCAAACAAGTTTAGACCCCGTGCAATAAATTTACGGTATATATAGTCCTTTTTTTTAAATAAATTACTAATATAATAATGGTATGTCATTATTAGTTGTTCATATTTCTCGTCATTATATTTTGTTTTGAGAAAAAAAAAGTTGTAACTGACAGTTAATCAAGAGAATTGAGTAATGTGTTGAAATATATTTTTAAAAAAATATTTTTTATACCACAAATTTAATGATTTCAATTTTTAAATGCTCTTAACTTTTTTTTTTGTCACGAAAGAATAATACTCCCTCCATTCAACTCCACTTTGCAACATTGCTTTTTGCGCGGGTATTAAGAAACAGATTAAAAAAACTATTAAAAGTACATAGGGAAAGAGAATGGTGGGGTTAAAGATATTAAAAAAATATAAATGTGAGTTTTATGGTGGATTTGTGTGGGGTATGAATGACATTTTTTGTAAATATAGATTTTCAATAAGGATAGAAAGGTCTTTTACATGTCCAAATAAGGAAACCTGTAAAGTGGAGTTGAATGGACGGAAATAGAATACTTGTAAAGTGGAGTTGAATGGAGGGAGTAGTGATTTACAGTTTTGTTTTATACGTAATATGAGCCAAACTCTTCTCAAATAAATATCATCAAAAAAAGATTTAGCAATTTATAATTTTATATAAATTTTGTCTGCAATTTTCCTCTAAGAGGACGCCCTTTAGAGTACGGTTGCGGACGGAACCGTCTTATATTAAGTCAATTGATTTGGCGCCAGTAGTGATTTCATACCTAGGATGGTTGATAGGGACACCCATCCTTATTGTAAAAGTAAGGAGGACGGTTGGTCAACAAAACCGTCTTCTTATTAATATACATGATGGTTACTTTACTGGACTGTCGTCTGTTGTTTTAATAGTGATGTTCCAAATTCTAACTGCGATACTCCATCAATTGTCATCATCATATTCAAACACAATACACAAAACCCTTATACCCTAAATCATAAACCACCCTCATCGTCATCTCTGACGCGACCACCAGCGGCCCGCAAACCACCGCCACGACATTCTCCTTCATCACCGCCCTAACGCAACACCGTACCACCGATCACCGCCAGTCGTTCATTGCCTTACCGAGGTCTGTGTCAATTTTCATATTCTTTATTTAGTACCTTATAAACCATATGATTTAGTACAAATTGATTTCGTAAATAACTAAATACCATAATTGAACAATGAAATCAATTCTGCATATCATATTCTTCATTTAATTTCTAATAATTTGTCAATCTTCTTATGCTTATCTGAGTAATTGTTGATTTCGTAAAAGTATCTACTTATTTTGTTGCTCCATTATTTCGTTAATCTGCTTGTACTTTTCCCCAATCCCCTGAATCCCTTAATCTGCTTGTGCTTATCTGTGTAGTAGTTAATTTTGTTGTTCTATTATTTCGTTAATCTGCTTGTGCTTATCCAGTGATGTAGTGAGGTTCGATGAAGAATCGATAAATCTAGTTGGGGATGTATAATGCAGAGTAATCCTGCAAAGAGAAAAACACATATAAAAATATCTACATTGTATATTTCCTCCATTTGAAGAGAAACAATTTTGCAGAGGTCCATTCCTAATTTACTAGTCACATAGTGTGTTCTAGAACCAAGAGATGTTATATGAGGCATAAAAATATTATGAAAGATGAAACAAGTTGTTTTCAGATAATCAAGTACTTCAATCCATTAAATTCTTACAAGCAGGATTAAAGAATGTTTTTAAAAATTTAAGGGCTTTAAAATTTTAATTTTCTACCATATACGGATATACCCTTCCTTTATATAAATCATCTACAATACCCTCAACTTATTTAAGTTTCTAAACCATAAACTAAGCTTATCTTTCCGTCTATTTCTCTGTTAAACTCGTGACATGGACTAATGAGCTGGATGTCTAGCTTAATTAAGTGCAGCATTTTTCTACTGCCACTCTAAAAAATACCACTTCATTTGTTTATTATTAGCCTGTGCATTCCTTCTTCTCTTAACCTCCCTTTAATTCTAGTTAGTTCTTATTTTTTGTTCTCCTCTTTTTGATCTCCATATCTCCCTCATAATTATTCTTTTTTGTGCCATGTTCGTATCATCTTTCAGTAGGTTTTATTTAAGACCGTTTTAAGTTAAGACCTCTCACAAGCCTCCTCTTATTATTGCTTATTTAATTCGGAAATGAGAATCATCTAAACTTAGGACGGTCTTAACTAAGAATTTGTGATCTTCTTGTGTTAAGTTTCTGGAATTGAATTAGATGATGTGAGATGTTTCTTTACTGCAAAAATCTGAATTGATTCAGATTATTGATAGCAGTGTAAGGTATAACAGAATCTGCTAACAAGTGGTTCTTTACGAGATTTTTGGCCTGATTTTGGTAAGACTTGATAGCTATGACAGTCTGCTTAGAAATTGCCATTTCATTTCAGTTACAAAACTCCCTCATACTTGAAATCATATGCTTTTAGGCATCATAAACAAAACGGAGAGTAGGGAGTTCAGTGTTACAAGGAGAATGTAAGATTATATGGTAACTGACAACACTTAACTATGGTATATTGAAGAGAAAATATAATTGACGACTCATAATGAAGTCAAATATATACATTAAGATACGATTTAAATTGCATACAACAAATGATAAAGTAAGATGAAATTACCTGCTGGATGAGCCATTGGCAGGGGAATAAAGTACCTCATGTAATGGCTCATGTAAGCTCCATTGCGTATTTTGCTGGAGTATGGGTATGGGTTGAAAGTTGTCCGGATGAGGTAGCTGACATTGTGTATCACCCTTCATGTCCTCCTATTTATAATATGGTTACCTACCCTTCTATAAAAAGAAGCAGTATTAGTTTTACAGTTACTACTGACTAGCAACATCTGAGTATCATGTTTTTGAGTTTTTTGCTTAATTTGTTGGCGTTCATTTAACAGCTTCTGGTTTAGTTATTCACTAGGGGTAGCTTTGTTGCCTTTCCTTTTGCGTTAGTCTCATGAAAAGCGGTGTTATGCTAAAAAATGTGTGAGATACCAGTGTACTTATCGATTAAACCTAACTTAACTAATTAACAGTTAATTTTGGGAGATAATCTCAATACCAAAAAAAATATTGAAGAATTTATCATTCATTTTATTATAGCTATGAAATCATCTTATTTAAAAGTGAGTCTTATGTTTTATTGTTTCTGAGTTATTCCCCGTGTATACGACTAACATGTTTTACTATGAAGTATGATTAATAGATTTTCATATGATTACTTTTAGATATGATGGTTGAGTTTTTACATGCATATTTTTTTTTACAAGTCCTTGTTTGTATTGGTATTTTAATATTCTTATATAACATTGATATGGATGACACTTTGAAATTATAATTAATTTGAATTGTGTAGGCTTGGAAAAATTGTATATTATCATTGCCAGGAAAACCGATAACTATGATGGCTTCAGGGTTGGTATACATTTCACGTAACGAGGAGTTGTTCACAGCTCCTCTCTACTTGGTGGTTTTAAAAAAGTCACAATCAAAAAAGTCTACGTAATAAGTATGATTAGTCTTTTCATCTGCCTTGCAGGAAAATACACGAGAAGAAAAAGAAAAGGCACTAGAATCAACCAATTCTACACAACCAAAGACTAAGCCTTTAGACCCACACATCAACAAGTTTTCTTGACGTAAAAGTTAGTCTTGAGTTTAGACAAAAGTGGAGAACTGTGTCGTTGAATAAGTTGATAAATGAGGCTCGTGTGTTAAAGACAAGTGCAACGATGATTAATGTGGATATAGAAGAACATGTACTACATCGTGAACAGAAATGCATGCTTAGCTATGAAGACCTTATTCATTTGTGTGATGAAGAAAAGATAAGTGCCTCTCACATTGCTTTGTTCATGAGGTTTGATTTCTAATCTTCGAATTCGTTTTATACAATTTTGTTTTACATTTAGTTAGTACGCTTTAATAGCAATAATCGATCTCCGAGGCCTGCCTTTGCTCTTGTGTGGTTCTGTTATGCGTATCCTATCATACTAGGCGTTAGGGTAGGTCTTACTTCTAGATTCAGTCTTAAGAAGAAAAGAGAGATGCTCTATCAAAGCACACGAATAGGGTATATCAAATAAATCAATTACGATATTGCATATTTTATATTTTATTTATTTCATATTCAATTACTATAAACATAGTTTTCTTGCATATCACTTAAGTGCTGCATTTTCAAACCATATGAGCCTTTAATATATTCTGAGCCAATTGATTCAAAAGAGATGGTGCCTTTACTTAGTACGCTTTGATATTTATACACAAGTTAGCAATTATCATTTTTTTTGTGGTAGGTATTTGACTGAACTGGTAATGAGTATTCAATGTACAACTTCATATGGATTCTTGTGCCCCACATCATTGTCCAAGTTCGCTAGTTTTGAAAATGAACATGATCGGTCAGACTATATTGTTAAGACTATGACATGTACGGGTTGTGAAAGGGGTCGAAAGCCTGTTTTTGCTCCATATTTTGAAGGGTATGTGCCTTTTTTTTCCTACTAGCTGTAGCTAATATTAATTAATTATACTATTCGATGCTACTTTTTAATATGCGATGCTGATTGTTTAATTCTATAAATGGTAGTAAACATTGGATGTTGGCCGCCATTAATCCAAAGGACAGTGTAGTATATTAGTGTGATCCAGCTGGTACTCTAGAGCCTCGGAATTTTTTGAAGGATACAATTAATATGTAAGTTCAGCATGTATTCAATTTAAAAAATTGCAATTATCTCGTAGATTTACATTTGTTTTCATAAAATAAATATAATTAAACTAAGTCTATAACATATATTTAACATAGGGCAATTACGAAGATAAACTCTATGGATCCCGAGAAATGTCAGCTAAAACAGCTTGAATGGAAAATAATAAAGGTACCTCTTCAACTGATAATATTATTATCTCCTGAATTATATAGTCTATGTTTTATTGTCATGGTTTGTTGTTTATAATATGTAGTTGACATGATTTCGATTTTAGTGTCCTACGCTGCCCATTGGAAGTGTCTTATGTGGATATTATGTCTGTCTATATATGTTGGAGATCATCAGAGGACGATATATTAATATTATTCCAAGTGTATGTACGTCCTTTGATTTGTTTCTTTTGGTTTCAATATTTACTTCATTTTATATAAATTAAACGTAGTGATATGTAAATAATTGTAATTGTGTTTTTTTGGTTGTATGTAGTTCATGTTTAAAGCCCCAAATACATATTCAGTTGAGCAAATTGACGAGGTGCGGGACATTTGGGCAACATATGCATTGTAGTTTAAGGCGCAAATATTTGATGGCAACGTTTAAAGTATGCTAACACTTGGATGTTATCTAGATAGCTTAAAAGTATTGTGTGGATGGAAAAACTCTTGTAAGTGCTCGTGTTAAACTTATTGTCGATAGTTCGTATTTTGGAGGTTCAAACTTATTCCGTTTTGTTTGGTTGGATTTAGAGTGTAAATGTAAGATTTGTTGGATTTTCTGAAATGTTGGGCGGATATATTTAAGCTATACGACTATTGTCATACAAGGTATGAATGAAATATTTTTTTATTTCAAAAATCTAGTTGTCAATAAGCATGGATTTGATTTTATAAATTGCGCCAAAAAATAGGCGGGCTATATTCATAAAATGGCGCCAAAAATTGGGCGGGCTATATTCATAATTGGCGCTAAATTGATTTGAAAAAAAAAATGTATAGAAGACGGTTGCTTGACAAAGCGTCATGAAGTTGGTGCAAAAGTTACGCGCGCAATGGGTTCAAAACAAGACGGTTGAGATACAGAACTGTCCTCCTTAAAAATACAAAGAAGACGGTTCCAAACCCCAACCGTCCTCGTGTGAAAATAAAAAGAGGACGGTTTGACTTTATATCAACCGTCATCTTAGGCAAAGAGGACGGGTGAATTAAGGACGGTTGTTTTAAGGTTTTAGGACGGTTTTCAACCATCCTCTTTGTCTGTTTTTGTAGTAGTGTACTCCCTCTCATCCAAACCAACTATAACACTTCAATATAATATTCATCACATATATTGGAGAAGTGTTACCTTTGGGTTGGATGAGACGGAGTATTAATTAAGAGATTATAATTTAGAGTTTAGTGAAAATAAAATAAATTTGATGAAAAGATTAATTTTAACCTCCTTATTTAAAAAGATGCTTTTTGGAGGGAAAAATTGAGAATTCATCTATTCTTTTAGTAGATAGGGGATTTTTCGATACTCCGCTAATTCGTTCTCTGTGATATTATTCACTTAGAAAAAATATATATCTTGTCTTGGAATGTACTATGTATTCGATAAATATATTGCCTTGCAATATATTTTGTATTCGATAAATATTTTGCAATGTTTGTAACACCGCTATTTTGTTGCTGTATTTTGTGGAGGAAAAGACCTTGTGCTCCGGCCTTATTTGGTTGTGTGGTGAACTTTGGGGACGAAGTTCTTGTAAGGGGGGAGACTGTAATACCCTTTATTCTGAGACTTGGTCAAAGATTAGTGTAATACCCCGTAATTTATATGAATAAGTTACGTATTTCGAATAATTAAATTAACGGCATTTATAATAGTAATTGCAAATAAGACGGGATTAAATAATAAAATAATAAAGCAAGACGAGAATTGGATTGGATCATATGTAACACATGGACCATGTTCATAGAGCTTTGGGCCGGCCATACTACCTTGGTTTGTGTGATGATCGGGAAAGTTATCGAGATTGAATAATAATAGAAATACTTGCCAAAAAGACGGATTTCCTAAATTGAAAAGGTATTAGCTTAAATTGTCTTATAAAAGGGAAAATAATACATCTAAATTGTCATAATAAATCTGGATTTGAGGAGAGAATTGGCTAAATCGATAATTGACGAACGAGGTAAGAACTAAACCTAATTTAATCACTTCCTTTACTATTCATATACACCGAGTATGTAGACCACCGTGTACCACCCGAAAGACCACCATAGGACTCATGATTTTGACCTAGGACGGCCTTGGGCCACCGTGACTCTGACTTGACCTTTTATTAACCACCGTTGACCGTTCTGGGGTGGTTTTTGGGGGCGGTTAAAGGTGGCGGTCTGGGTTGTAGCGGGAATTGAAACAGGGGATTTTACCCCAATTTGAACCCTTATTTGGACTGGACTGGACCTAGGTATGGTGGAGTTGTGACCTGGTGGTTAGGTCGACCTCGGAGGAGGTGTTGTGGTGGTTGCATGTGGCGGTTTGTGGTGGTTGGTGGCTGGAAAAACGAGAAACAGGGGAAGGTATTGGCGTTGTTACAGTCGGGTTTAAGGAGGATGTCGTGGCTGATGTAGTTGGTCAAGAAGATGAGGGAACCACCCTGGAACCATTGTGGGTCAGTGGCAATGACGGTGGTGGCCAGAGGTGGTGGGGTATTGTGATTGGGTGGTGGCGGGTGTAATACTACGGTTTTATGAGTCTCTGGGTACTCTATCGAGTGGGCCTTACTCTGTCAAGTAAGGGTGTTTTGATTTACGAAACAGTATTCTGCCTGTAGGGTGCTCGATCGAGTAGCCTTGGCACTCGATCGAGTAAGGGGCACTCGATCGAGTACGTTACTTACTCGATCGAGTAGCTCGGTTGACGGGTTATATTTTGACGGGTTTTGTTAATAATGCGGATTAGTATATATATTGATACCGTCGTTTTGTATCAAAATTAAATTTATAATTCCAAACTAAAACTATAGCTAGTGATAGTAAGGGCCGAACCACAGAAAGACAAGATCAATTCTATTTGCTTATTTCAGTCCATAAAAGTAACAATTAATGGGGGGTTTTGAAATTGGTTTACTAATTTGACTAAATGCTAAAATAAGAATTTCTCAACAAGATAAAAAGAAGATCGGGAACTTCGGTTCACCATGGCTAAGATCAGGTCAGTAAAGTAGCAGAGGTCCTATAATACGGTCTCAGGGAGTATGAGCAAGCCTTTCGATCAATGCTCAAAATTACCTTACGGTCTTCTAATTCCCAAGAATTTCTCAAAGCTTTCGCTCAAAGGAAATTCCAATCTAATGATAATTTTAATTACTAATCTTTCAATCTAGTAAAAAGGTTTATCAAAAGACAACAAGATCGATACGGAGGAATTCATACTAAAAAAGCAATCCTAATTTACGCCATGGCTCCTAGCTATGCATAATCAAAACTAAAACAATTGCAAAATTGATAACAAGGAACAAGTTTGACATGATTGAATTGAATTTAAGACAAAAGGTAAGAACTTTATTGCTGAAATTAAATTGGTAAAACAAGAATTGAAATAACAAGAAATTAAAGAAGGAAGAATTTGTATAAAACTTACTAATTAAAATGATGAACAAAGTAATTGAATTCGGGATTCGTCGTCCCTCTTTCTTGCCTCTAGACTAGATCTAAACTGAGTTCTTGAATAATGAAAAACATAACCTAAAAGTGTAGCTGCGTTCTACTGATAAGCGATGCCAAAAGTTAATTACAAATTGGGCTTTTAAAAGTCTAACACGAAGAAATAATCTCAGCTCGCAGACTGGTCGATCGACTGAAGAGCATGGTCGATCGACTGGTCAATTCTAAACAGTAGCTCCTGCTGAACTTCAACGGTCGATCGACTGTATAGCATGGTCGATCGACTGGACTGAGCTGTGTAGTGGCTTCTTTCTCTCTTCAAATCAGCTCTTCACTCCAATGCACACATCCCAAGGTGAGTGAATCCGAACTCCCTTCTTCCAAGTTTCCCTGAAGTTGCCTCCGGAGGACGGTTTAGGCTTGATTTATCTCACTTCCACTCATTCCTACAATAAATCATAGAAAATGCAAAGTAAACCGTTTCGGGAGAAATAGTAGCTTTAAGCTAGCTAATATGCATGGAAATACGTGCCAAAACCGCAAATAAAGTGTATAGAATATGCACGTATCAAATCTCCCCAAACCAAACCTTGCTTGTCCCCAAGCAAGCACTATGACCCATATAAAAACCTAATGGAAAGGAGTATATCTCAGAGCTAACTACAAGTAAATGCCAAACCGGTTAATACACATAGTCAACTACCGCAAAGCTCAAATCAAGTGAACAAACTTATGCATATCATGGAATTAAATCGAGCGTTCGACCTTGCAAGACTCATAAATTCGGACTCTCCCGGGTCACTCTTCCCTCAGCAAGGCAAATGGTGAGAATATATGTAGAAGAGAGGGAAGAAAATTACAGACTCTCACCTAGACTGCGACCGACAAAACATGTATGCTTGACTAGTATGAATAATGATTCTAGCTACCGTACACACGTATAACCACCGTCAAGGACTATTACATGCCGAACTATTGCAAAATTTGGATATGTGAGGCTAAGTGGGAAGGAAAGGGCAAAACAAGTATGGAAATGTGAAGGTAAGAGCCAAGCTAGTACCTAACAAACCATCAAAAACCGTATCCCGTTCCTCCAACTCGAAATATAAACCATGCCTTTAAAAGACTAAGCAACACAATATCCCAAAACAAACACCTCCAATTCACGAAATAAGCACATGAGGCGTGTTCTCAATTCAACCAAATTATTAGTTTTTCAAATTTCTTATTATTCTTTTTTCTTTCTTTCTTTTCATTCTTTTTTTTTTCAACTTCTGAGCCGTGGTCGATCGACCATTGATGGCAGTCGATCGACCACCCTGTGCATTCCAGTGCTCTCTGCCCAGGTGAACATCCTCCTTTTTTTTTTTTTTTTTTTTTTTTTTTTTTTTTTTTTTTTTTTTTCATTTTTCTGATTTTCTCCTTTGTTTTTCTTCAGGCTGACACTCCTGCAATTCCTCCACTTCTCATAAATACTCACTCCAACATTACAAAAACGAACCAAAACTGCTTATAATTCGACAAATTCCTCTACTACTTCCTAGCTTGGCACAATGGTAGGCTAAGTATGGGATGTAGTTAAGGGCAACTGGCAGATATGGCTTATAGTGGAGTTAATGGGGTAAAATGAGAAATGGGAAGATGCAATAGTTCTCAAAACATGCAATACCGACCACAAACCAATGCGTATAGGCAATAAGCAATCAAAACTCATACACGTGCAAAACATGAAATGAAGGGAGTACTACTCTCAATCCTAAATTAACCGGTCATGAATGTCACCAGTTATATGCTCTATATCTCAGAAAGTATAAGTAGTTTGCCAAAAGTAATGAGTCAAGTCTAATTACCCAAAATGAGTTCCATAACAAAATTTGAGAAATCAATTTTAATTCTCGCTAAGCAGCTGTGAAAAGGAAAGGAATGACATATTTGACTAATAGTGCAACATCATCATTAATAAACTCCAATCCGACTCAACTATATGCAAAAGTAAACGTGATATTTTTGATTTTTTTATGAATTTTTTCATTTTTTTTTTTTAACTGAAAAACAAATGCAAACAGAAATGCACTAAACATGTGACTGAAATGCAATAGAAAACAAATGCAGATGCAAAAGACATATGCAAATACCCTCCTCAAACCAAAACGCACAATGCCCTCATTGTGCTCAGCAGCAAATCACCAGCAGAAATAGGGAAGAATAAAAGCATAATAAAATAAAAAGGAAACTAATAAAGAAGGTTCGGAAATTCACAAAAGACGACCTCCCCAAACCAGCCAAAACGGGGAGGTCACCAGCATCTAACTGCGACCGTCGTACTCTTCACCACTAGACTCTCCGGACCTCGAGTCTCTCTCCTCCTCCTCCTTCGCAGCGGCAGTAGTAGTAGTAGGAGGTCTCCTGGCAGGCCGAGGGTAACTGCCCACCGGAGGGACAAAGAAGGACGGGTGAGTCCAGGCACCCTGTGGAAGCATCCCTCCCCGGGCGTACTCCTCGTAAACTGGGTACAGGGCCAAGGCCGTGTCAAGTCGGTGCTGGTCAAAGCTCCTGCACAAGTCACTCAACACACGTGACATCCCTCTTTGGTCCATGACCGGAGGGATAACAGTAGGTGGAGGGGGACGGAAAGTGACCGAGAAGCCGGTGGGAGCAGGAGTGGAGGAAGAGGGTGCCTGTGAAGAGGAGGCACGAGCTCTCCTCGAAGTGCTAGCACTAGCAGTACCCGCCCCAATAGGGAGCCTGTAACTAGGCAAGGGGGGTGAGCTGCCCCCGAAACAGTGGTGAGGGGCAGGATAGGAGGGTAGCCTAGGATAGGGATGGGGTCGCAGATGAAAGAATCAATCTTCCATCGACTTCTACTATCGATCCACTTCACGGACTGTGCGTAGGCAAGATCCATGAAGCGTAGGTCAGGGTCCAAAGGGGCCTCCTCTCGAGGGAAAAGTAGAACAAGACGGTTGGCGATACGCGTCACCAACCCGCCACAAGCAATAGTGGCTAAAGTGCCCTCACTTACAGTCAGAAAGTGAGCGGCTGTCAAATAAGCTATATTATAAATACGGGCTACCCGACCTTCAATGTTCAGATAGCCCGCTAAGATTGACAATTCAATAGTATTCACATTATTCGACTCCTTACGGCCGAAAATGGTATTACCCATTAGCCGTAGAAAATAACGAAGAGGGGGCAAGTGGACGGAAGTGCCCGTCCTCTTAGGCCCGTAGAAGTCACTGATACATGACCACATGACTCGGTGAATATCAGAAGTTTCCGAGGTTTTACCCTCGAAACAAAGACCCAAAAATCCAGCAAAGTCGGCTAATGTCAGAGAGTAGTTGACATTGAATAACCGAAAAGAAATGCAAGCATTATTCTTATTTTCCTCAAAAGAGGCCGAATTAAAAGCATAAGACGAAAAAAACTCGAGGGTCAAAATGTAATACGTGAACTCAGCCATGTCCACTAGACCCGTCATTCCTGTCCCATTTAGCATGGACACAACAGACTCAAAACAGCCTAATTTTTCTAAAGTAGGTTTGTGTAAAAAAACGGGTGGCAGTAACTTTCATTTTTGCAGCAAAAAGAGCAAACTTAGCACGCTGAGTAGAAGTGGAAAAGATAACCTGCGGATAGTCAGGTAGACTATCCGTGGTGTCCTCAATCATCAGCGGCGGACCCCGAGGTCGTTTGGCAGCTCCTTGACTCGACTGCCCTTCGTACATATGCTGCTTTCCTTTTGTCCTCTTCGCTTCCTACAAAATGAACGAAATTAACAACTAGATTCCCATAACCATTAACAATGTCGATTTATGAAACCCTAACCAACAATCAGAAGTTGGAAACCGAATTAGGGTTTCGAAAAATTGGGGAAAATTGCATTAAACACCTCCTAGTTGCTAATTTGTTTCGAAAATCAAGGGGAAAAGGGTAGAAAAAGCGATTAAAGCATAAAAATCGACAAGAAACGAGCCCTAAATCAATTTCCCCCAATTCGATTTTTCCGTCTCAATGTAGCAATGTTCGAAATTTGGGCATGAAACTTCAGTAAAAATCGAATAAAAAGGATGGGAATAAGATTAGAGACATACCTTTGACGCTAACTTGATGATTAAAGCAAGAAAATTCGAGAACAAGAGGAGATTGGCAGGGAAAACGCGAGAAAGGGGAAGGGAAATAAGGTTTTCTTTGATTTTCTGATTTTAGGAATATGAATGAATGAATGAGATAAGAAAGAAAACTCCCCTTATTAGAATGCATTTTGAACCCGCGCTGTGGTCGATCGACCACCTGACACGGTCGATCGACCAGTCTTCGTTTAAGACAGCTTCTGGACTTTTCCCTTCAGTCGATCGACTATATTGCCCAGTCGATCGACCAAGCTCCGTACACAGTAGCCTCTGACCTGTTCCTTTTTAGTCGATCGACTGAGTAACTTAGTCGATCGACTGCCAACGCTGGCAATTAAACTTAATATCGTCGGAAATTCATTTTGCCATCATAATTTCCCGTCTTTCTCTCACAAACATCCAGTAAACCACCTATGCACTTTGCATAAAATAAATTCCTGCAAAAATTATCAAAGGCGCAGATATTTTCCAAACCAAGAAATTGCAAATTAAAAGAAAATAAATAATACAAAAAAACTCAAAATGCAAATTAAATGAAATAACAAAATAAAATTCCTAATTACAATTAATTACAACCCGGGTCGCCTCCCGGTTAGCACTGGTTTAAGAGGTCCCGCACGACCTTTTTACCTCACTTTGCATCATCCGATAACGGGTCGAAGTACAATACCTCGACTTTCCCAACAAATTCATCTGATCCGTGATAATGCTTCACATATTGGCCATTAACTTTGAACTTTTCTCCAACAGAGGTCTCCAATTTAACTGATCCGAACTTTGTAACTGCTGTGACCGTATAGGGGCCGGTCCACCTGGATTTCAGCTTACCAGGAAATAAACGGATACGAGCGTTAAAAAGAAGTACCTTATCGCCAATATGGAACTCGCGCTTGATGATTCTCTTATCGTGCCAGCGCTTTGTTTTCTCTTTGTAGATCCTAGCATTATCGTAGGCCAGCAGCCTAAATTCCTCCAACTCATTTAGCTGTGTCATGCGTTTCTCACGAGAGAGGTTGGGATCCAAATTCAAATCACAAATAGCCCACCAAGACTTACGCTCTAACTCAACAGGTAAATGACATGTCTTACCATAAATCAATCGGTATGGTGACATCCCGATTGGCGTCTTAAACGCGGTTCTATAAGCCCATAAGACATCATCTAACTTAAGACTCCAATCTTTCCGTGATTTAGAAACAACTTTAGCTAAAACTTCTATCAGTTCCCTGTTAGAAATCTCAACCTGACCACTAGTTTGGGGATGATACCCCAAACCTCTACGATGTTGGACACCGAATTTAGTCAATAAAGCACCAAGTTGTTTCTCTTTAAAATGCATTCCACCATCGCTAATGACAACCCGAGGGACACCAAAACGAGGGAAAATAATCTTTTTAAACAGTTTAATCACGGCTTTTGCATCACAGTGGGGAGTAGCAATACCTTCTACCCATTTGGACACATAATCTACAGCTACGAGGATATATTTATTACCTTGACTGCTCGGAAAAGGTCCTTGATAATCGATGCCCCAGACATCGAAAATCTCAACCTCTAAAATGACTACCTGTGGCATCTCATGTCTCTTGGAAATATTCCCCGATCTTTGACAAGCGTCGCACTCAGCAACAAAATTGCGACTATCTACATGCAAAGTTGGCCAATAGAAACTAGATTGGAGTACCTTAGCTACAGTCCGGGACGGACCGTGGTGACCACCATAAGCAGAAGAGTGGCAAGCTTCTAGGATATCCTTCACCTCCCATTGAGGAACGCATCTCCGGATGAGACCGTCTGCGCATTCCTTGAAAACACAGGGATCATCCCAAAAGTATTGTCTAGCATCATAAGCAAACCGCTTCTTCTGCTGCCGTGAAAGCTCGGGTGGTATCTTACCTGTCACAGCAAAATTAGCAAAATCAGCAAACCACGGAGGTGGATAAGACCCTGAAGTAGTAATAGCTAACAAACTCTCATCAGGAAAAGAATCATTAATAGGTAACGAATCCTCCCTTTCTGTCAGCTGCAGACGAGATAAATGGTCAGCTACCACATTCTCTGCTCCCTTCTTATCTTTGATCTCCAAATCAAACTCCTGCAAAAGGTGTATCCACCTTAAAAGCCTCGGCTTTGCATCCTTCTTAAGAAAAAGAGTCTTCAGCGCTGCATGGTCAGTATAAACAATAACCTTAGAACCTAACAAATAAGACCGAAATTTGTCTAAGGCAAAAACTACAGCTAGAAACTCTTTCTCAGTGGTATAGTAATTAATTTGAGCCTCATCCAGAGTTCGGCTCGCATAATATATGGCATTCAAAGCTTTGTTCTTCCGCTGTCCCAAAACTGCACCGATCGCATAATCGCTGGCATCACACATAATCTCAAATGGGAGGTCCCAATCAAAGTAATTTGAATGATTGGCGCAGAAACTAGGGCCTCCTTTAACCTGTTAAAAGCGGAAAGGCATTCATCATTAAATTCAAAGACAGCATCCTTAAGGAGCAAATGTGTAAGTGGTTTAGCAATTTTTGAAAAATCCTTAATGAAACGCCGATAAAAACCAGCGTGACCAAGGAAACTCCTCACTCCTTTAACATTCACGGGAGGAGGTAATTGCTCAATCACCTGCACCTTTGCCTTATCAACATGTATACCTTTATCAGAAATCAGATGCTCTAACACAACTCCCTCATTGACCATGAACTGACATTTTTCCCAGTTTAAAACAAGATTAACATCTATACAACGCTGCATGACTTTATCAAGGTTAGCTAAACAACGATCAAAGTCATTACCATAAACTGAGAAATCATCCATGAATACCTCCATAATGTTCTCTATATAATCAGAAAAAATCCCCATCATGCACCTCTGAAAGGTAGCAGGGGCGTTACACAATCCGAAAGGCATTCTACGATATGCAAAAACACCCTGTGGACAGGTAAAAGTGGTCTTACCCCGATCATCCGGATGAATAGTGATCTGAAAGAACCCTGAATATCCGTCTAGAAAATAGAAACATTTGTTAGAAGCAAGTCTTTCAGTCATTTGGTCAACAAAAGGGAGGGGGAAGTGGTCCTTCTTAGTGGCAGCATTCAACTGTCTATAATCAATGCACATCCGCCACCCTGTCACAACTCGTGTTGGTATTAATTCATTTTTCTCATTTTTAACCACAGTAGTCTCTCCTTTCTTGAACTACCGAATCGGGCTAACCCACTTGGAGTTGCCAATCGTATAAATAATACTGCGTCGAGTAGTTTCATCACCTCGGCCCATAACAACTTCCCGCATCTTCGGGTTTAACTTGCGTTGACCACGTCGTAAGGCTTGTGGCCTTCCTCCAGCTCTATTCTGTGCATACAAACATCGGTGATGCCCTTAATGTCATCCAAAGAGTAACCTAGAGCCTTCCTGTTTTTCTTAAGCACACACATCAAAGCAGGCATTTGGTCATCATTAAGCTTAGCACTAACAATAGTGGTCTTTGCTCCGTATCATCTAGAAAAACATACTTAAGATTAAGAGGAAGTGGCTTACGCTCTGGCACTTTTACCTCTACAGCATAGACAGAATCAGCTTCAATGGTGTAACAAGTATTTACCAAATTCTCGTTGGCCAGGCTTAAAAGCATCTCATCTTCTTCCTCATCGAGCTCGTAGCTCTCCATTGAGGCTACCAAAGCATCTGGCTCCTCAGCATTCTCCACTGTATTACCTACATACTCATCTAAACGGGTTAGATCAGCTAAGGGATCCTTGGCTAAGGATTCCCTCCAATTACAAGTAACAGCCATGTCAACAATATCAATGGAATAACACGTATCATCATCAGCAGGTTCAGCCGCCTTGCGAGCAAGACTGAACTCAATGGTGTCATCCCCTACCTCTAAGGTTATGATTTCACGTTTGACATCTATTACAGCCCCGGCTGTATGTAAAAATGGTCTACCTAGAATAATAGGTATCTGACTATCCTCAACAGTGTCCAAAACAACGAAATCGACAGGAATAAAAAACTTACCCACTCGAACGGGTACATCCTCTAGAACTCCTATAGGTCTCTGAGTCGATCTATTTGCCATCTGAACGGTAATATCGGTCACCTTAAGTCTACCAATATTTAACCTTTCACAAACAGAATACGACATGACACTGACACTGGCCCTTAAATCACAAAGGGCCTTCCCAATTTCGTGGTTACCTATAGTGCAAGGAATTGAAAAGCTACCCGGGTCCTTTAATTTGGGTGGTATATTAATTTGCGAAAGAGCATTGCATTCTTCCACAAAAACAACATTACCATCATCACGAAAATTTCTCTTACGATTTAAAATGTCTTTCATAAATTTAGCGTAAGAGGGTACCTGGGTAATTAGATCAGTGAAAGGAATCGTTACCTCGAGATTCTGGACCATCTCTAAAAACTTACCAAACTTGCGCTCCAGCTTAGTATTCTTTAAACGCTCCGGATACGGGACTGCAACACTGGCCGTAGGATCAGCAACCTTCGGCTTCCGTAAGTTTAAAACTTCCTTCAAATCATTAATGAGTGTAGAATCATGCAAATTAGTTGACGGAATTGCGTCCTGTACTGGAGACCCAGTCGATCGACTGATAGGAGTGGTCGATCGACCAAGTTGGCTGGGCGTGAACAGTTCCTGGACAGAGACTTCTTCGTCAAGAACTTCAGTCGATCGATTGATGGTCTTGGTCGATCGACCAACTGTGCTGGGTATGAATAGTTTCTGATCAGAAACTTTTTCATCTGACAATCCAGTCGATCGACTGGGTGCGTAGGTCGATCGACCGCTGGTACTGGCAATTGAGCTCGTTTTTGCACCAGAAATTAAACTAGCTTTTTCATCATTTCCCGAGTCTCCTCTTGGCTTGTCGGGACCTTCATAAGAGAGGCCACTTCTGAGATTAATGGCATTAATCGTTTCAATTGGCCCTTCACATTTGCTCGAAGAATTGGCGACTTGCTTAGCCTCTATATTCTCCAACTGCTTCACAAAATTCTTTGAGGACTCAATCCCGGCTGCTTCTATATTCGCCACTTGAACTAAAAGAGTTTGGACCATTCCTCTCAACTCCGTGGTCTCATCTGGATTATGGACATGAATTTTAACTCTTTTCCTTGGAAGCTTCAAAGGCCTCGAGCTTTTTGAGACGAGTAGTAATAGAAGTAATGAGTGTCACAACGGCACTCATTTCATCACTTTGCTTTCGTGATTTTCCGCGTGAACTCCCAAACTCAGCTCTATGGACTGCCATCTCCTCAATAGTATTCCAACCTTTATTCTGACCGGTATTGTTTTGGAACCTACCATTCGCAGCTGCGTCCAGGATGACCTTGTAATCGTCATATAAAGCATTGTAGAATAAGTTGCAAAGATACCACTGCTGGAAACCATGGTGAGGGACAGCTCGGACCAAACTTTTGAAACGTCCCCATGCTTCACAAAAGCCCTCATCAGCTCCTTGCTGGAAATTTGTAATTTTACTTCTCAAGGCATCAGTCTTTGAAAGTGGGAAGTACTTATTGTAGAAGGCTAATGCTAGAGATGTCCAATCTGTGACTCCAACTGCTACCCTATCAAGGTAGCGGTACCAATCTCGCGCCGAATCCTTCAAAGAGTATAAAAAAATTACCCCCTTTACTTCATCCTGAGTCACCCCAAAGCCCAAGATAGGTATGGAACAATGAGTGAGTCGTGAAAATTTCCATATGCTTCAAGGGGTCCTCATCTGGTAGACCAACAAACTGATTTCGCTCCACTAAATCGATATAAGAGGAACGAAACTCGAACTGACCAGTAGTAGGGGTAGGTAACACGTGCCCCTTTGGAAGGTGGTTCGAATTTTTGATGCGTGTCATTTATATGATGTTTTACACCCTATTTTACACGCATTTCAGAGCTCATTTTAGTAGTTTATGCTATTATTCTCCCTATTTCCGTCTACTTTCGTGTTTTTGTACATTATTGCAAAATCGCAGAAGAATTGTAGCGGAATGATTGAAAGTACGAGCAAAAATCCAATGCGAAATAATATTCCGAACCCTAATTATTTGATAAACTAAAACTGAATGTAAAACTTGATAAAAGCTCGATGTCTACTCTGATGTTCTAGGTTATGTTATATAGCCAACTAACGTAACTTTTATTTCAAAACCTAAACACAATGGGCTTGCTTTCCCAATCTTTTAATTCTCGTCTGAAGTAGCGTCTTGGTCGATCGACTGCTGGGACTGGTCGATCGACTGGGATGCAGTGTACAGTAGCTTCTGGATCCCGTGGGTCGGTCGATCGACTAAGGGTACTGGTCGATCGACTGCTTTAGCTGGTACTTGACTTCCATAGTCTCGTGGATTTGTCTTTTGGGCCTTGAAACGCGCACCAAGCTCGTTCCTTGAGTAAGTACTTCACGTCAAATGCTATGCAGGATACTCGGGGACGGATTTAGCTCGATTTCCGCTAGATTCTTCACATTTCTGCAATAATGTACAAAAACACGAAAGTAGACGGAAATAGGGAGAATAGTAGCATAAACTACTAAAATGAGCTCTGAAATGCGTGTAAAATAGGGTGTAAAACATCATATAAATGACACGCATCAAACTTCCCCAAACCAAACCCTTGCTTGCCCCCAAGCAAGAACTAGACTCAATCTAATGACCTAATGGAACGAGTTCAATCTCAGAGCGAATTGCAACATGTAAAGCCTAAACCATTTTAATGCAATAACCAATAATCAATTAGCAACTATGAATCATGCAACCGAGTTATGAAGTCGTTAAAGACTGCTGAACTGTTAACTATAGAGACTTATCAAATTGGACTCTCACGGGTCGCTCATATCACACATAAGCACGGGTGAATATATAAGAGGATAGAAAGAATTTATTTTGTAAAGACTCTCCCCTAACTACGACCTATAAGAACATGCCTGCAATCTAATATGAAAACAATCTCTATAACCGTACATATGCATTCCAACCAACAAAAGACTATGACACATACCGAGGTATATGTGGATATGTGAGGTATGGGTAAGAAGAGGCAAAACATTTATGGAAAAGTGGAGGTACAGGTGATCAAGCTAGTACCAAAACGGAACCATATGGCAACATCCAACTTCTTGCTCATAAACAATCGAAACGGTGCTATAGCAAGCACAAAACTCACAATCTCCAGTATAAAAGTAATCAAACCAACTCCCCATAAGATACTAATGCAACATGGGAGCAAAAATCGCCATAAGATAAGGATTTTGAATTATGCGAATTGATTTCCTTCGGAACTCAGTCGATCGACTTGATGTAGTGGTCGATCGACCGCTTTGAACAGTACATAACTCTTTTTTTTTTCTTTTTCGAATCATTTTTCCTTTCTCTTTTCTTTGAACTTCTTTCCTCCTTCATTCTTTTTATCCAACAAAATCTCAATAAGAGCAAATGCTACCAAAAACTAAGTAACAATCCCAAGAACCTAGACTACTAGCTTGACAAAGGACAGGCTAAAGTAGGATGTAGTAATGGGACAAAAAGGCCGTTTTTGGCAGTGTGGAGCTTATGGGAAAAATGAATAAAGGGAAACCTCTACCACATGTGTCAACAAACCACAAACCGAATGCATACAGGTATTAAGCAGATCGAGTTCATATTTATGCACGTTTATGTGACATGTCTCATAAGGAGTACTACTCACATCCTAGATAAACTGGTCATAGATGTCACCAGTTATAAGCTCTAAACCTCAGAAATATGATGTAGCTTGCCAAAATTCTAAGTCAAGTCTCAAGTTCAGCAAATAATTAACGAAAACTCGGGGATATGCACTTATACGATTCTACTAATAACATGTCAATTAGCACGGCTTAGGCAAAACAGATGCGAATGCAATGTCATCATGGAAATACTACCGTTCCGACTCAACCTATATGCTAAAATAAACGTGCATTTGTTTGAATTTTTATCGAATTTGTCAATTTTTTGGAATTTTTGTATATATATGAAATGAAATAAACAATGCAAGGCAATAATGTAAACGTGAATGCAAGCAAATAACATGCGACGCAAAACCCTTCCCCAAACCAAATCGCACAATGTCCCCATTGTGCAAAATCATGTAATGAAGAAAAGAGAAACGGGAATTTGCGAGAAAATAAAGAAAATAAGACATGAAGTGAAAATCGGGAACTCACAAGACTTAGGCGTAGCAAAAGGAAACCTCCCCAAACCAGCGTGAGCTAGGAGGTTTCAGTAGCCAGCAGTGCTACCAATAAGTACCTGAAAGACAGAAAATACCACACATAAGACTGAGAAAACAATTTTGAAGCGGTATAATGTGCATAATTAAGAAAAATAGAAGAAATAAATAATTTGACGGAAGATAAAGTGGAGTAGAAAATGCCCTCAATTCCGCAAATCGACCAAACACAGCAGGGGAGAGGTCGTGAACAGGTACAGCAGTGCAGGGCTGTCGATCGACCGCATCACTCAGTCGATCGACCAAGGTGAAAGGAACAGTAGCTCCTGGAAACTGCAGACCAGTCGATCGACTATACAGACCAGTCGATCGACTGGAAATACTGTTGTAACTTCTGATTTCTTCGTATTTGCTAAATTACTTGAGCTAATGAGGTCTAAAAACCTGCAAGTGCACAATAATACGCGCCCAAAAATTGCGCAAAACCCAAAGTAAAGTCTAAAGCACTTAAAAATCATAAGCAACAAAAATAAATGCGAAGTCTCGCGCACACAAAAGCAATAAAAAGAGTTTAAAAAGCAATAAAATGTTTGTAAGGCATGTGATCAACTAATAGTTGATCAAGAACGGCCACGGTATGGCCCACTTGGTCGGCTTCTGGCTACAAGAGGTAGCCTCGACGGTGCTCATCTTCTCAGCTGCACCTTCCTCAACTTCAGCATCCGTAGCGCTTGATGGATCACCAGCTTCGTCATCTCCCCAATCAATGACCTCTTCCGGCTCATCAAAATCCAAGTCGGACTGTCTCACTTTGGCTGGCTCATCTTCAAGCTCCTCATCAGTGCCATAGCTCAGGCATCCAAGACCGCCTCTTGAAACAATTTGCTCCTTCACAGCTGGAGCAATAGGCATCTCTCCTTTCCCCAAACCAGCTCCTGCAATATCTAAAACAACAGATTCTTCCTCCTTTTTGCTCCCAGTCTGGGGCGGAGACAATAGAATGCTTCCCCACTTTGAAGGTTAGGGTCCCAGAACCAACATCAATAACTGCACCAGCAGTGTGCAGAAATGGCCTACCTACAATGATAGGTATGTGGGCATCCTCAGGCATATCTAGGACCACAAAGTCTACAGGGAAGAAAAACTTCCCTATTTGCACAGGGATGTCTTCTAGGACTCCTATAGGTTGGACCGCAGATCGGTCAGCCATCTGAATGGTCATGTTCGTAACTGCAAACCTATTCAATTTTAACTTTCTAGCTAGACTCAAGGGCATGACGCTAATACTAGCTCCTAGGTCACATAATGCCTTCTCGATAGAGAAGGTACCTATATTACAAGGAACGGAAAAGCTACCTAGGTCCTCTAGCTTATGGGGTGCAGTATGAGACAGATAAGAACATGACTCCTCAGTCATTGCGACAGTATGCACAGTTTCAAGTGACCTCTTTTTAGACAGTAATTGCTTCATAAACTTCATATAAGCGGGCACTTGATTCACTAATTCAAGGAAAGGTACTTGTACGTTAAGACTACGAACAATATTTTCAAATTTATTGAAAGATACCTGTTCCTTTGTCGGCACTAGTCTCTCTGGATAAGGGGCTGAAAGAAGTAACTTAGCCCTCTCTTCTAAATCTCGCATGCCGGCATCAGTGGACTTAGGCTGAAAGTCCACCACCTTCTCCTTATTGAAGCTTGACCCCTCTTTAGACCGTCTCAAATATGAACCATTGATCGACATTAGGTCGTACTTCGAAACCGGGACTGACCCGTCAGCACTCGGGTATTGCCCCAATACTTTTGGAGTTGTCGTACCCCGAAATAAGTGGTCTCTCAAATTATTGGGCATTGGAGGACGAAATTGCTCAATATCAGCAGCGGCCTCAGTCGATCGACCACCTTGCTCAGTCGATCGACTGAGGTCTATAGTTCCAGAAGCTCCTGTAACTCGCACTTCAGTCGATTGACCGGGTACATCAGTCGATCGACTGATATACCTGGTAGACGCCTTTTTCTTTCCTTTGTTCGTTCCAGCTTTGTTTTGACTCAGTTCCGGCTTCTCTTTTTCAGGGGCATCCTCAGTCATAGCAGGCCCCTCCAGGGTAGACCCACTCATCAAAGTAATGGCATTTAGGGTCTCTTTTTGGTCCGTCTGAGTCGGTAAGTGCCCCGGAGCTCTAATGGTATTCTTGCTAGCCAATTGAGCAATTTGGCTTTCTAAAAGTTTCATTCTGGCCTCTCTAGCTTGGGACTCCTTTTGCAACATATTCTTCAGCTCAGCAAAGTCAGAATCCTGAGATTGAAAAATCCTTGCGGGTTGACAAATCGAGTGCACACGACTAGTTGAATGTTTAGGAAGTGACTGACCCATTAGATCGAGAGATAGGGAAAGTTGTTAGATCACCAATTAAAATGACTAAATTATGCTGACATCGAAAGATTGGAAAAGTTTAGCAAAGCGAATCATGAAAACGAGTTATAAGGTCGTTAAGAACTGCTGAACCGTCAACTATAGAGACTTATCAAATTGGACTCTCACGGGTCGCTCATATCACATAGAAGCACAGGTGAATATATGTAAGAGGATAGAAAGAATTCATTTTGTAAAGACTCTCACCTAACTACGACCTATAAGAACATGCCTGCAATATAATATGAAAGTAATCTCTATGACCGTACATATGCATTCCAACCAACAAAAGACCATGACACATGCCGAGGTATATATGGATATGTGAGGTATGGTTAAGAAGAGGCAAAATATTTATGGAAAAGTGGAGGTACAGGTGATCAAGCTAGTACCAAAACGGAACCATATGTCAACATCTAACTTCTTGCTCATAAACAATCGAAACGGTGCTATAGCAAGCACAAATCTCACAGTCTCCAGTATAACAGTAATCAACCAACTCCCCATAAGATACTAATGCAACATGGGAGCAAAAATCGCCATAAGATAAGGATTTGAATTATGCGAAATGATTCTTCTTCGGAACTCAGTCGATCGACTTGATGTAGTGGTCGAGCGACCGCTTTGAACAGTACAAAACTCTTTTTTTTTTCTTTCTTTTTCGAATCATTTTTCCTTTTTCTTTTCTTTGAACTTCTTTCGTCCTTCATTCTTTTTATCCAACAAAATCTCAATAAGAGCAAATGCTACCAAAAACTAAGTAACAATCCCAAGAACATAGACTACTAGCTTGATAAAGGACAGGCTAAATGTAGGATGTAGTAATGGGACAAAAAGGCTATTTTTGGCAGAGTGAAGCTTATGGGCAATACGAATAAAGGGAAACATCTACCACATGTGTCAACAAACCACAAACCGAATGCATACAGGTATTAAGCAGATCAAGTTCATATTTATGCACATTTATGTAACATGCTTCATAAGGAGTAACTACTCACAATCCTAGATGAACTGGCCATGAATGACACCAGTTATAGGCTCTAAACCTTAGAAAATATGATGTAGCTTGCCAAAAATCTAAGTCAAGTCTCAAGTTCAGCAAGAAATTTAACGAAAACTCGTAGACTATGCAGATGATTCTACTAATAACATGTCAATTAGCACGGCTTAGGAAAAACAGATGCGAATGCAATGCCATCATTGAAATACTACCGTTCCGACTCGACCTATATGCTAAAATAAACATGCATTTGTTTTGAATTTTTATCGAATTTGTCAATTTTTTGGAATTTTTGTATATATATGAAATGAAATAAACAATGCAAGGTAATAATGTAAACGTGAATGCAAGCAAATAACATGCGACGCAAAACCCTTCCCTAAACCAAATCGCACAATGTCCCCATTGTGCAAATTCATGTAATGAAGAAAAGAGAAACGGGAATTTGCGAGAAAATAAAGAAAATAAGACATGAAGTGAAAATCGAGAACTCACAAGACTTAGGCGCAGCAAAAGAAAACCTCCCCAAACCAGCGTGAGCTAGGAGATTTTATTAGCCAGCAGTGCTACCAATAAGTACTTGAAAGACAGAAAATACCACGCGTAAGACTAAGAAAACAATTTTGAAGCGGTATAATGTGCATAATTAAGAAAAATATAAGAAATAAATAATTTGACGGAAGATAAAGTGGAGTAGAAAACGCCCTCAATTCCGCAAATCGACCAAACACAGCAGGGGAGAGGTCATGAACAGGTACAGCAGTGCAGGGCGGTCGATCGACCACATCACTCAGTCGATCGACCAAGGTGAAAGGAACAGTAGCTCCTGGAAACTGCAGACCAGTCGATCGACTATACAGACCAGTCGATCGACTGGAAATACTGTTCTAACTTCTGATTTCTTCGTATTTGCTAAATTACTTGAGCTAATGAGGTCTAAAAACCTGCAAGTGCAGAATAATACGCGCCCAAAAATTGCGCAAAACCCAAAGTAAAGTCTAAAGCACTTAAAAATCCTAAGCAACAAAAATAAATGCGAAGTCTCGCGCACACAAAAGCAATAAAAAGAGTTTAAAAAGCAATAAAATGTTTGTAAGGCATGTGATCAACTAATAGTTGATCAAGAACGGCCACGGTATGGCCCACTTGGTCGGCTTCTGGCTACAAGAGGTAGCCTCGACGGTGCTCATCTTCTCAGCTGCACCTTCCTCAACTTCAGCATCCGTAGCGCTTGATGGATCAACAGCTTCGTCATCTCCCCAATCAATGACCTCTTCCGGCTCATCAAAATCCAAGTCGGACTGTCTCACTTTGGCCTGGCTCATCTTCAAGCTCCTCATCAGTGCCATAGCTCAGGCATCCAAGACCGCCTCTTGAAACGATTTGCTCCTTCACAGCTGGAGCAACCCGCGACTCTTCCTTCCCCAAACCAGCTCCTGCAATGTCCAAAACAACAGAATCTTTCTCCTTCTTGCTCCCAGTCTGGGGCGGAGGTGTTATAACAGGAATAGGAATAGAGACAGGCATATCAGGAAGCACAAACTATGATTTCTTTTCAGAAACCGTATTACAGGTGACAAGCCACATGGGGTCTTTCTTCCTAGCTGTCTCGGCGAAGACAATAGAATTCTTCCCCACTTTGAAGGTCAGGGTCCCAGAACCAACATCAATAACTGCACCAGCAGTGTGTAGAAATGGCCTACCTAGAATGATTGGTATGTGGGTATCCTCAGGCATATCTAGGACTACAAAGTCTACATGGAAGAAAAACTTTCCTATTTGCACAAGGATGTCTTCTAGGACTCCTATAGGCTGGACCGCAGATCGGTCAGCCATCTGAACGGTCATGTTTGTAACTGCAAACCTATTCAATTGTAACTTTCTAGCTAGACTCAAGAGCATGACGCCAATACTAGCTCCTAATAAAATTTATAATGAAGAAAAGGAAAACGGGAATTTGCGAGAAAATTAAGTAAACAAGACATGAAGTGAAGACAAGGAGACTCACAAGACTTTAAGCGCAGCAAAAGGAAACCACCCCAAACCAGCGTGAGCTAGGAGGTTTCAGTAGCCAGCAGTGCTACCAATAGGTACCTGAAAAGACAACAATACCACGCATAAACCTGAGAAAGCAATGTTGAATCGGTAATTATGTGCAAAATTAAGAAAATGGAAGAAATCAGATATATGACGGAAAATAAAGTGGAGTAGAAAACTTCCTTAATTCCGCAAATCGACCAAACATAGCAGGGGAGTGATCGTAAACAGTTACAGCATCGAAAGTGGTCGATCGACCACATCACCCAGTCGATCGACCAAGATGAACAGGAACAGTAGCTGCTGGAATCTGCAGCTCAGTCGATCGACCACTCAGGCCAGTCGATCGACTGAAATACCTGCTGAAAGTTCTGATTTTCTTCGAATTAGCTCAATAGCTCGAGCTAATATGGTCTATAAACCTATAAAAGCACATAATGACACGCCCAAAATTGCGCAAAACCCAAATGTAAAGTCTAAAGTCTAGCTAATTATTAGAGCACACAAAAACAAATAAAGCTAAATGTTCCAAAACCAAATTAAACGAAATGTTTCAAACTCCGGGTTGCCTCCCGGTAGCGCTAGATTAGACTATCCCGGCTCGACCCACTTTTCGATCATCAAAAAGCATAAATCACTGGCCCACTACTAGGCTTCTGACTGAACGCAGTGGCTTCAGCAACTGTCAAATCTACTCCCGGCCTCCACAACAAGGCAACGGAAGAACAACAACGTCTCGCTGCATCCGAATCCCAATCTTTCACCTCAGCGCACAGCTTTTTCTTAGACGGCATATCCTCATCAAGACCTCCTCCTGGATCATATATCCGAGCAGTTCCAGACTTCGAGCTAGGAATACCCAACTCACCTCCAGGGTCTTTGAACTTGTCAAGACCTGTAGAAAGAGAAACAAAGCGTTGTTCCTCCAAGTTGTTCCCAAACTGGGGCGGAGGCGTCAATTCTACAGCAGCAAATGGTTCAACAGAAGGAGTAAGAAGGTGTACAAAATCGACTAAAGGAGTGGAATTACCTCTAATCGGGTAGGAATGGTCTTCACTCACCTTCTCATCGTCATCCGGAATAGGCGTTGGTGACGATTTAACAATTCCCAAGGCTGCAGGGGTCGATCGAACAACATCACTACTCGATCGAGTAGTTTCCTCCTCCAGCATAACTGGTCGATCGACCACTGGTTCCAGTCGATCGACCGTTCTCCCTTCTGCAATGTCAATCGTTCGACCACACAAATCTGCTTGATCGAATTCTTGATGCGGCACAGCATTGAAGTCTTCAATTGACACTTCATCTTCCTCCAAGTCATCATCCTCTGAGTCATACATATCATCATTTTGCTCGGCAGCTACTTGAGCCAAGAGAAGCTCAAGTCTTTTGAAGGAAGCTTCTCTCTGTTCAGCCTCTTCTTGCATTTGGAGTTTAAACATCTCCACCATAGACTTCAATTCCCCACTTTCTTCAGAAGGAAGAGGGTCTTGCTGAAGCGGTGCAAAGGAATATGAAGGCTCTTAAAAGCGTTGTTGATAGTACGGATGTGGTGGCATATAATGACCTTGTTTATATTGCCAGTAAGCATAGACTTGGTCCATATCTGCTCGGCATATAACAGAATCATGCCCCTCAGCGCCACATCTCCCACAAATCTCCACTTGCTGCTCCCAAGAATGGAACATGAGTGGACTCTCCTGAAGTACTGCAAATAAATAACACTAAAGAAGAAGATAAGAACTGCCTCAAGGTACTCAATCTTCCCTTGAGGCGAAAAACAGACTAAAAATAAAACAACTAAAAATTAGAACAATTACCTCCCCGGCAACGGCGCCAAAACTTGATACCCGTCGTTGTGAGTACCAAAAATAATATTTATAATTCCTATTAAAACTAACCTAGGCTAGTGGTAACAGGGTCGAACCACAAGGAGGCGAATGTAATTAAAAGTTGTCTAAATTTAGTCTAAAGTAACAAGTGTGGGGGTTGATTTGATTTGGTCTATAACTAATAACAATAAAAATAAATCTAAATAAATATATTAAATCAAAAATAAAGAAGGGTACTAGGATGGTCGGTTCACTATAGTTTCAGCGGCATCAAACTAAGTCGGTCTAAATCAAACACATGAGGCGGGAAAACAAGAGGTCCTCTCGGTCCACTTTTTACAGATAGCATCTTTCAATCTCGCTATAAGTCCCTAATATCAATAATACTGACTCTCGTCCTGAAAAGTGACTAATAACCTAAACTTTACCTATCTTTCGATCTCAGCATAATTTAGTCATTTTAATTGGTGATCTAACAACTTTCCCTATCTCTCGATCTAATGGGTCAGTCATATATTAAGCATTCAACTAGTCGCATGCATTCGATTCGTTAAATACAACATTTAAATCAATTAAAATGAAGGTAAACCTCACGTGGTCAGTCGATCGACCAGGTATGGCAGTCGATGGACTAACACGCGATTTCAGTCCAAATTAATTCTATTGCCGCCTACACTATAATTTCCCTACATCCTAGCACGAATAAATTAGCTACTCATACTAAGAATGATAACAACAATAAGATTGACTATTAAATCTACTGAATTCATGATTAATACGGAAAGATAAATAAATAACATAAGACGGCAAAATTGGCTTGGAATCTAACTAGCAATTTCTATACTATCAACGCGATGAAGATGAACTGAAATAGAACAAAAGGAATACCGAAATTGCAGAAGAATTGTAACGGAATGATTAGAAGTACGAACGAAAATGCGATGCAAACTAATATTCCGAACCCTAATTATTGATATTCTAAAACGGATAAAACTGAATGTAAACTTAGATAATAATTCGATGTCTACTGTGATGTTCTACGTTACGTTATATAGCTAAACTCACGTAACTTTTATTTCCAAAACCTAAATACCATGGGCTTCAAGTTTCCAAATCTTTTAATTCTCGTCTAAAGAAGCGTCTTGGTCGATCGACTGCTGGGACCGGTCGATCGACTGGGATGCAATGTACAGTAGCATCTGGATCCCATGGGTTGGTCAATCGACTAAGGGTACTGGTCGATCGACTGCTTTAGCTGGTACTTGACTTCTATAGTCTTGTGGATTTGTCTTTTGGGCCTTGAAATACGCACCAAGCTCGTTCCTTAAGTGAATACTTCACGTCAAATGCAATGCAGGATACTCGGGGACGGATTTAGCTTAATTTCCGTTGAATTCTTCACATTTCTGCAATAATGTACAAAAACACGAAAGTAGACGGAAATGGGGGAAATGGTAGCTTAAACTACACAAATGAGCTCTGAATTTGCGTGTAAAATGAGGTATAAAACATCATATAAATGACACGCATCAAACTAAAACAATTGCAAAATTGATAACAAGGAACAAGTTTGACATGATTGAATTGAATTTAAGACAAAAGGTAAGAACTTTATTGCTGAAATTAAATTGGTAAAACAAGAATTGAAATAACAAGAAATTAAAGAAGGAAGAATTTGCATAAAACTTACTAATTAAAATGATGAACAAAGTAATTGAATTCGGGATTCATCGTCCCTCTTTCTTCCCTCTAGACTAGATCTAAACTGAGTTCTTGAATAATGAAAAACATAACCTAAAAGTGTAGCTGCGTTCTACTGATAAGTGATGCCAAAGTTAATTACAAATTGGGCTTTTAAAGTCTAACACGAAGAAATAATCTCAGCTCGCAGACTGGTCGATCGACTGGTCAATTCAGAACAGTAGCTCCTGCTGAACTTCAACGGTCGATCGACTGTATAGCATGGTCGATCGACTGGACTGAGTTGTGTATTGGCTTCTTTCTCTCTTCATATCAGCTCTTCACTCCAATGCACACATCCCAAGGTGAGTGAATCCGAACTCCCTTCTTCCAAGTTTCCCTGAAGTTGCCTCCGGAGGACGGTTTAGGCTTGATTTAGCTCACTTCCACTCATTCCTACAATAAATCATAGAAAATGCAAAGTAAACCGTTTCGGGAGAAATAGTAGCTTTAAGCTAGCTAATATGCATGGAAATACATGCCAAAACCGCAAATAAAGTGCATAGAATATGCACGTATCATATATTATGTCGTCATCTTTATTAAACACTTTTATAAACCTAATACACTCATAAAGGAGATTGAAACTACGTTGTTCTCTTCATCCGCATTATTGGCTAATTCCGGAGCTTGAGAGATCGGATTTCATTGTTCTTTGTGTCTTTGTGATCCTTGCGTCAAGGGTAAGTCCTACATACCAATTCTATAGCTTTTGGTTAAGATTGTTTAAACCCTAATTTATGAGATTGGGGGTTTTATGATTAGTTGTCTATGTAGTAATTGTATGATTATGTGATAGGAGGAGGATTCGTAGAGGAAAGGTTTTGAGACAGCTGTTAAGATCGTCTGTTGTGTGTGTTTGCATTCCAGGTAGGGTTTTCCCTACTTAGTATTAGTCACATGATGTGGTTGGTGATTTTATTGTGATTGTTGTTAAAGTATAATGTTGGTATTGTGACGGTTGTTGAATATTATAATTGTTGATTGTATCTGTCTGTGATCTTCGGGGTGCGTCCCTGGCTGAATGGAGTCACTTGTGGGAGTGGCTTCACGCCCATGATTCGCCTTCTGTGGAACCCGCCTCAGAAGGGATGTGCACATTAATGGACTTGGGTTTATCGCTCGATGGAGATGAGCGGGGCTTAGGTGGAAACGGTTGCGGTCCCCCACTGGCGGTGTGGAGTACCTGTTGCGATGGGTACTTTGGCAGGACTACACACTTTAGTGTGTAGTCAGTGATGAGGAGTTGATTATGGAGTTTGGGTTGATGTGACGATCGAGTTGTTTTGTTACTTGTCTTATTGTGATTGTATTGTGTGATTAGTACTGACCCCGTCTTTGTTTTGTAAAACTGTGGTGATCCATTCGGGGATGGTGAGCAGTTGTTGAGCAGGTTTGATTAGAGGCATATGGGCTAGCTAGGATGTGTCACCACGAGCTGATTAGAGTCTTCCGCTGTCATTCTTTAGTAGTTTTGAGACATTTGGTTTAAGAGAACATGTATCGTATTTTTTATCAGTTTGGATTTGGAATTGTAATCACTTAAACTTTATTACTATTTAAATTATATTTCGTTATTGTCATTTGATTATCACTGCCTCGGAAAACCGAGATGGTGACGTTCTTATACCTGAGTGGTCCTAGGAAGGCACTTGGAGTATGGGGGTGTCACAAAGTGGTATCAGAGCGATGATCCTGAAACCTGTAACTAATGAATCTAATGAACATAGGGAGTCAACTAAAATGAACCTGGGGTAGAAGTTGTAGGAGCTAATGCAAAGGCTTGGGAGACGTCCTAAAGCCGCGAACTTGCCCTGCAATTTTGAATCGGTCACATGGGGTATGTGTCAGGGTCGTATGTGTTGTCCTTTGGTTTGTATGTGTACATAGTGGCATGTGTAATGAATCATTGGATGTTGAATGTGGAAAATTGGAAATATGGAGTAGAAGATGAAAGATGTGTGATTTGTATGTTGAAATGGATGAAAAGCATGATGTATGTTATAATATGGCATTTTGATAATATGAAGTAAATTGATTTGTTGATTTTATAAGGAGTTGTGTAGAAATACATGCTTAGTTATGGTTATTTTGTTGAAAGTATAAAACTTGTATATTATGTTGGGAAAGTGAGATAAACATGCGGGTAGTGTATGCGAGTCTGCATGACTCAATCGAGTGGGGGGCACTCGATCGAGTAGGTGAGGTGCTCGATCGAGTGGGTGTAACTCGGTAGAGTAGGTAGTTTGATGTTTTTCTGATCAGAATCGTGTTTTTGGGTACTCGATCGAGTACATAGGGGCACTCGATCGAGTATGGGACGCTCGATCGAGTGGCTGGTCAGCTCGGTCGAGTATGTTTGTGATCAGAGGTCTGATTAGGTTCTGGAGTCGAGTCACTCGATCGAGTAGGTTGGGCACTCGATCGAGTAGTCTCAACTCGATCGAGTGGGTTCTGGTACTCGATCGAGTGGGCTCTGTGCAGGCTATATACGTGTTTTGGGTTATAGTATGCGTGTTTATATCTACCTTTTATTATATAGTTACAAGATACCGCCAAAGAGAAACGCCCTTTATGCTAGAGTTGAGAGTATGTCAGGTGATGACAGAGGAAAGATGTTGGAGCACCAAGATGCTCTCACAGATGCGTTGAAGAGAGTGGGGAAGGATAAGGAGGTTGATCATTCAAAGATTAGTCTCTACATAGCGAGGTTTAACCCGAAAGAGTACAAGGGGACCGGGGAGCCAATTCTTCTAGATAATTGGCACAGAGAGATGAAGAACATCCTGGATTTGGTGCACTGCCCGGGTGAAATGAAAGTGGAACAAGCTGCGTTCTACTTGAGGGAGGCGGCCGGAGAGTGGTGGGATAAGGTAAAGGTGAATGCTAGAGATATGTATGCGAAGTAGGGGTTACCTGCTATTCCTTGGGAAGAGTTTAGAAAGGCTATGAGGCGAGAGTTTGTACCGGAGCATGTGAGGAGTACGCTGAGAGAGGAGGTTGATGGGTTTAAGATGGGATCTGATATGACGATGACTGAGTACTACCGACAGTTTAGTGAGAAGGCTAGGTACGCTGAGGATATGGGGTTGAGTGAGGAGAACCTGGCATTGAGGTTTGAGAAGGGTTGACCCCCAAGATAATGGAGAAGCTACCTGTGGGAGTCCTTACCGATGTTAAGGAAGCTTATGAGAGAGCTGGGAGGGCTGAGAGGTTGGTGGAGATGACCCGAGAGAGAGGTGCTGAGAAAAGAAAGGCTGAGAGCGAGGGTGAAGGCCAATCTAACTACAAGAAGGGCAACCACACTCAGGCTAGAGTATATTCATCTGGCTCGGGGTTTAGTGCTGGGGCTTCCTATGGGCGTGGCCGTGGGAATAGTAGTAGTAGCTGGGGGATGACCTATTTTAACTGTGGTGGTGTAGGCCACAAGAGACATGAGTACACCAGTGCGGTGAGTAGGGGTTTCCAGAGGCCGGGACAGGGATGTTTTTCACAGGGGCAAGCACAGAGTTATGCGAGCAACAAACCGGCTGGGTCATGGAATAATAGGGGAGGTCAGAGCAACAACGGTTGGGGTAACCGCAATGGCGGTAATTCTTATCAGAAGCCAGCTACGAACACCAACAACAACCAGGGGTCGGGTGCTAAGCCGACTACCTCAGCCAGTACTGTCCAAGGAGGTGGGCAAAAGACCAGTGGAAAGCTGTTTATGATGGAGAAGAAAGCAGCTGAGGACGACGCTCATATTATCACTGGTACTTTTCTTGTTAATGGTGTTTATACCTTTGTTTTGTTTGATTTGGGGGCATCTCAGTCGTTTGTATCTTCGAGTTATGTTAAACAGTTGGGTTTGAGAGAGTATGAGTCTGTAAGGGATGAAGTCTTTATACCTTCGGGTGAGTCTGTATCGTGTGGGAGGTTCTATAGAGATGTATCCATGATAGTTGGGCAAGTTGATCTACCTGTAGACTTGCTAGAGTTTCCTTTAAGACGGTTTTGAGATGATAGTCGGGATAAATTGGTTAGGAAAGTACAAAGCTAAGATAGACTGTCATCAAAATAAAGTGTCCCTGAGAGGTCCTAAGGGCATTGGTGTGTCTTATCGTGGGTTTGTTGTCAAACCCAAAGTTAAGTTGATTGCATCTGTGACCTTGAAGTCTTATCTGAGGAAGGGGTGCCCGATGATCTTGTGCCATGTGAGAGATGACAGGATGGAGAGTCCGACAGTTGAGCAGATACCAGTTGTAGGGGAGTTTCCAGATGTCTTTCCAGAGGAAAATCCGGGGTTGCTACCGAAGAGGGAGATAGATTTCAGTGTTGAGCTGAAACCGGGGACGGGGCCAATCTCTAAGGCACCGTACCGGATGGGTCCTAAGGAGTTGGGGGAGCTCAGGAAGCTGTTAGATGATCTGATTGAGAGGGGATACATTAGACCTGGTGTATCACCGTGGGGAGCGCCAGTTCTGTTTGTGAAAAAGAAAGATGGGAGCCTGAGGTTGTGCATAGATTCCAGGGAGCTCAGCAGAGTGACGGTGAAGAACAAGTATCCTTTGCCAAGGATAGATGACCTGTTTGATCAGTTGAGTGGTGCAGCAGTCTTTTCTAAGATTGATTTGAGGTCGGGGTACCATCAGGTGAAGATTAGGGAGGAGGACATACGAAAGACAGCTTTCACGTCGAGGTATGGCCATTATGAGTATGTAGTGATGCCGTTTGGGTTATCTAATGCACCAGCTGTGTTTATGGATTTGATGAACAGAGTCTTCAGTCAGTTTTTGGACAAGTTTGTGGTGGTTTTCATAAATGACATCTTAGTCTTTTCTAAGACTAAGGAGGAGCATGAGGAGCATCTCAGGATTGTGTTGCAGACCTTGAGGGAGCATAAGTTGTACGCCAAGTTGTCCAAGTGTGAGTCCTGGTTGGAGAAAGTTGCCTTTCTGAGGCATGTGATTTCTAAGGAAGGGGTAGCTGTGGATCCTGCCAAGATTGAGGCAGTTACCAAGTGGGAAGCACCAAATAATGTAGCTGAGATAAGGAGTTTCTTGGGTTTAGCTGGGTATTACAGACGGTTCGTGAAAGATTTCTCCAAGATTTCTAGACCTATGACGGCTTTGATGAGGAAAGAGAACAGGTTTCGTTGGGATGAGAGTTGTGAGACGGCGTTCCAAACATTAAAGGATCGTTTGACCACAGCTCCAATCTTAGCATTGCCTGAAGGGAGTGAGAACTTTGAAGTGTATACAGATGCTTCAAAGAATGGGTTGGGATGTGTGTTGATGCAGAACGGTAAAGTCATTGCCTATACTTCTAGGTAATTAAAGCCTTATGAGGAGAATTATCCTACACACGATTTGGAGTTGGGTGCAGTTGTGTTTGCTCTCAATATTTGGAGACATTACCTATATGGGGCGACCTTTAAGGTATTTTCAGATCACAAGAGTCTCAAGTACATCTTCACTCAAAAGGAGTTGAACATGAGACAAAGGAGGTGGATGAAGTTGATTGGCGATTATGACATGGATATTATCTACCATGCAGGGAAGGCCAATGTAGTTGTAGATGCTTTGAGCAGGAAGAGTGTACATTCTTTGTGTACAACTTTATCGTTGATAAGATTGAGCGATGAGGTTGGGAGGTTTGGGATACATATGATCCAGAAAGGGGATACTATGGGAGATTTGACAGTGCAGCCTGATCTTTATGATGATATTCGCGGTAAAAAGGAGTTGGATCCCAAGATGGTGGAGTGAAGAGCTGTAGTAGACAAGGGACAGTGTCTAGATTCTCTATTCATACAGATGGTAGTTTGAGGTTTGATGGGAGGTGGTGTATCTCTAATGATGAGGAGCTGAAAAAGACAATCATGACAGAGGCGCATTGTACACCATATTCGGTACATCCAGGTGGTGACAAGCTATACAAGGATTTAAAGAAGACTTTCTGGTGGCATGGGATGAAGAAAGAAACAGCTAAGTTTGTGGCCCGTTGTTTGACATGTCAGAGAGTTAAAGGGGAGCAGCGACGACCACAAGGTAAGATTCTGTCTTTAGAGGTACCTGAGTGGAAGTGGGAGTCCATTTCTATGGATTTTATCGTGGGTTTACCAAAGAGTCAGCAGGGTAACAACATGATATGGGTTATAGTGGATCGACTGACCAAGTCAGCTCATTTTGTGCCAATGAAAGATACATGGACTAAGGCACAATTGGCTATGGCTTATTGGAAGAATGTGCTGAGATTACATGGGGTGCCTAAAGACATAGTATCTGACAGAGATTTGAGGTTTATCTCAAGTTTTTGGAAAGAGTTGTAGGAAACTCTGGGAACGACATTGAAGATGAGTATAACATTTCATCCTGCGACATAGGGTCAGACAGAGAGGACAATCAAGACTCTTGAGGATATGTTACGAGCTTGTGTGATGGATTTTGGTGGTAGCTGGGAACAGAGGTTAGATTTGATTGAGATTGTTTACAACAACAGCTATCACACCATTGGCATGGCGCCATTTGGGGCTTTATATGGGAGGAAATGTAGGAGTAGTCCGATCTGTTGGGACGACAATGCCGAAGCAGTGGTTTTAGGACCAGAGATGGTACATGAGATGGTTGAGCAGATCAAGCTGATCAGAGAGAATGAGAGCAGCTCAGGATAGACAAAAGAGTTATACAGATCTACATCGCCGGGATATAGAGTTTCAGGTTGGGGACAAGGTTCTTCTGAAAGTGTCTCATATGCGTGGGGTCATAAGATTTGGGAAGAAAGGCAAGCTGAGTCAGAAGTTCATAGGACCATATAAGATCTTAGACCGGGTTGGAGAGGTTGCGTACCGTTTGCCCTTACCGTCTGCTTTGGATAGAGTACACAATGTGTTTCTTGTATCTCAGTTGCGAAAGTATGTGAGTGATCCGTCACATGTGTTAGAGGTAGAGAACATAGAGCTAGATGAGTCCTTGTCTTACCTTGAGGTGCCTAAACAGATTCTTGACCGCAAGGTTAGGAAGACTAGACATGGTGAGACAGTCTTGCTTAAGATTCTTTGGTCTAATCATGAGGTTGAGGAAGCTACATGGGAGGCAGAGGAGGCCATGAGAGAGTGCTATCCATTCCTTTCTGATCAGGTATGTATGGTTATGGGGACGTAACCTTGTTTCTTTTAGGGGGGTAGGAGATGATCGCGAAGAATTTTTGCATCTTTTTATGTTGTCTTTAGTATAGTTAGTAGTGGTTTGAGTCGGGTTGAGAGTGGGTTGGTAGTATGTGTTGGAGTTTTTATATTGAGTTTTGTTTTTGTTGTTGCGTCGGGATTATGTTAGCATGTTTTTATTTTGTTGTGGTTTGAACTTCGGGGACGAAGTTCTTTTTAAGGAGGGAAGACTGTAATACTACGGTTTTATGAGTCTCTGGGTACTCTATCGAGTGGGCCTTACTCTGTCGAGTAAGGGTGTTTTGATTTACAAAACAGTATTCTGCCTGTAGGGTACTCGATCGAGTAGCCTTGGCACTCGATCGAGTAAGGGACACTCGATCGAGTACGTTACTTAATCGATCGAGTAGCTCGGTTGACGGGTTATGTTTTGACGGATTTTGTTAATAATGCGGATTAGTATATATATTATGTTGTCATCTTTATTAAACACTTTTATAAACCTAATACACTCATAAAAGAGATTGAAACTACGTTGTTCTCTTCATCCGCATTATTGGCAAATCTCGGAGTTTGAGAGATCGGATTTCATTGTTCTTTGTGTCTTTGTGATCCTTGCGTCAAGGGTAAGTCCTACATACCAATTCTATAGCTTTTGGTTAAGATTGTTTAAACCCTAATTTATGGGATTGGGGGTTTTATGATTAGTTGTGTATGTAGTAATTGTATGATTATGTGATAGGAGGAGGATTAGTAGAGGAAAGGTTTTAAGACAGCTGCTAAGATCATCTGCTGTGTGTATTTGCATTCCAGGTAGGGTTTTCCCTACTAAGTATTAGTCACATGATGTGGTTGGTGATTTGATTGTGATTGTTGTTAAAGTATAATGTTGGTATTGTGACTGTTGTTGAATATTATCGTTGTTGATTGTATCTGTCTGTGATCTTCGGGGTGCATCCCTAGCTGAGTGGAGTCACTTGCGGGAGTGGCTTCACGCCCATGATTCGCCTTCTGTGGAACCCGCCACAGAAGGGATGTGCACATTAATGGACTTGGGTTTATCGCTCGATGGAGATGAGCGAGGCTTAGGTGGCAACGGCTGTGGTCCCCCACTGGCGGTGTGGAGTACCTGTTGCGATGGGTACTCTAGCAGGACTACACACTTTAGTGTGTAGTCAGTGATGAGGAGTTGATTATGGAGTTTGGGTTGATGTGACGGTCGAGCTGTTGTGTTACTTGTCTTATTGTGATTGTATTGTGTGATTAGTACTGACCCCGTCTTTGTTTTGTAAAACTGTGGTGATCCATTCGGGGATGGTGAGCAGTTGTTGAGCATGTTTGATTAGAGGCATATGGCCTAGCTGGGATGTGTCACCACGAGCTGATTAGAGTCTTCCGCTGTCATTCTTTAGTAGTTTTGAGACATTTGGTTTAAGAGAACATGTATCGTATTTTTTATCAGTTTGGATTTAGAATTGTAATCACTTAAACTTTATTACTATTTAAATTATGTTTCGTTATTGTCATTTGATTATCATTGCCTCGGGAAACCGAGATGGTGACGTTCTTATACCTGAGTGGTCCTAGTAAGGCACTTGGAGTATGGGGGTGTCACAGCGGGTTGGTGTTTATTAGCGGGCGAAAAAGGTTATTTGCAGGTCCTGGTTACATGGTGGGGCTAAGGCCGTGGCTGTTGGTCGTAGTGGCTGGAGTTGGGGGCAAGGCATGTGACAGGTGGGGCCACCGTGGTGTAGGGTGGCTGGCCACGGTGGAGCTGGGGGTGATGGTGTATGTATGGGGGTGTTTGGCGGGGTATTTTGGGACAAGTGAGGGCTCGGGTTTAGGAGTTTGGGTGACCCGGGTTTCGTAAATTGAATCGGGATTACTTTAGTTTGAGCCTGGTTTTCAAGATGGTTTTGTTTGGGTTTGTTTAATTCTTGAAGCGGGTTTTGAATATCCTAATAATTAATAATAATAATAATAAGTAATTAACATAAATATTGAATTATAAATAAAGTATAAATAATTAATGTTGAATAAATAATTTGTTATTGTTTAAGTGATGGTTTTGAAGTGAAATATTTCTAATTATCTTATTGGATTTCTATTTGGGAGTATTTGCTGAAAAGGTAGGATAACGATTCTACTGGACCTATTAATTGTGTATCTTCTCATTTAATTGGATGTTGTGTTAATTGAATTGAACTATTTTTGATAATTGGATTATACATATCTTGTGTATAGTGATTGGAAGGGGTTGTATTGGATATTCTTGAGACGGTGTGGTAGGTAGCCATTATTGTGTCTACTGTTGGTTTGATAATGGGTTGGATATCAGGTTTAGCCTGGCAGACATCATGGTAAGTGCCTTCGGATGATGTGATATAAACTTACTGGCCAAGGTAGACATTATGGTAGGAGCTTTTGGGTGATGTATTATAAACTTACTGGCAGACACCGTTTAGTACCTTCGTGGTGGTGTATTGGTAGATTAGTTGATTTGGTATTTGTGTTTGAATCTTTGTACTATTTATATTATCTGTCTTGAGATTGTTATCCTACTAAATCTCGTGGTTAACAGTACATTCATGAACACCTGTGATGAACCATAAATGGGGAGCAGACTTGCAGGTGCTTAAGATTAGCTGACTTGGGAGCATTGGGACGTGATCTCGACTTGGACCATAGTTGTTATCTAGATCACTTAGTTTACCTATACAACTTTATTTATGTAATTTCCGCTGCGTAGTAAATTGTAATGTTAAGGTTTAAATTTAATCGGTTGACAATGTAATAAAACCGTTACTTCAGTTAAAGTTATTAAAGTACTTTGGTTTGTTTTAATTTGTATCATGTACCTCAGGCAACCGAGATGGTAACAGTCTTATTTATTGGGAATGCCTTGGTAAAGGCTCTTAAATAAATGGGGGTGTTACAAAGTGGTATCAGAGCAAAACGATCCTCAGGCCTAACCAATGAATATAATAATTAATTTAGGATGTGTCTAATAAAATGAACCCGGGTAGAAATTGTTAGAAGCCCTTTTGGCTTAGGATGAGAAGGTACACTCACTCCGAACCCAGCCCTTCCAGTTTTGAACCGGTTACGGTAATTTAAAATGAATGTTGTTTATCTTCTTAGCTAGGAGTCATTGTTGCATTGGATGTGTATTGTTTTCATTGATGACCGAGGTTACGGGACGTAACCTTAATTTTAAGGAGAGTGGAATTGATGAAATAAGGATTTGATGTTGAATTGTTTTGATCATGAGCATAAAAAGTAATTGTCGAATTGCTATTGATTATGTGATTGGATGATTATAGTAGTATCATGTCTAGCGATATGCGGTTATGTGAACCCCGAAACCATGCTATATACAATATTATGAAATGATTAAACTTGTGCTAGGAATGCTTTAGGGTAGATGTTAGTCGTGAGTGAAGTATGATGACCAAGTTGTGTTACTACAAGTATAGAAGGATGTTAATAAGGGTTTATGATCTAGTAAAAAGGAATGTAGAAGCTGAACCTTATTTGTCAGATTTTACCCCTATTTGATTTAGTTGCCGTTTGACCTCTGTTAATCGTCTAAGGTTGAAATTTTTATGAGTGATAATCAATTAAGTTAGCTTTCCAATGTCATTGGTCTCATATTTAAAAGTTTTACGGTTTTGGAGAAATAAATATTTTAGTGGACAATGGTCAGAATGTTCATGTACAGTTAAGTTTTCAACAAACGATTTTGTAAAATTTCTCCTTTAATTTGTACTTAAGATTTTTGCTTAATTACAAATCCACTGTTTAAAATATTTAAATATATTTTCAAATTGATAAGCCACATTGCAAGATAAATTTTTGCCATTTAATAGTGATTTTTACAAGTTGACCCAAGTTTCTGACAAATTGCTGATCAGTTTCTATTTGGACCCACTGAATTGTAAAAATCTTTATAAAATGGGTATTCGAGATTTGGACTTGATTTTTTTTCTCACGTTTCGGAAACTCCCTATGTTTTGTGGAAAGTATAAAAACTCAAATATGAATGTAACGGTTATTTAATGGTGATTTTTGAAAGTTACAGCTTGATTTTGATTTCTGAAAACACGAGTTTTACAAAAGTTCAATATAAATGTTGTAACAATTATTAACCTATGATAAGTTGAGATGTAAGAGTGGCGATAGGGGGACCAAAGGAGAGGTAGGATAGGATACAATTGACTATACCTTGTTTTGATTGTAGGTATAGAATGTTTAAAAAAAAATAAGTTAGGCTATCTTTACTCGGGTAGAAGCTTATGTTGTCTTGTTTTACTTTTATAGAACCATGCCTCCAAAGAGATATACACCTACACCTTCTAACATGTCCCAAGAGGAGATTGATCGTTTGATATCTATGAATAAGGCTTTGACTACGGCATTAAAAGCTAAAGGGTCAGTTCAGGATCCAACAAAGATGAGTGCTAATATCGCAAGGCACAACCCGACGAAATATGACGAATTAGGTTAACCATCTTTACTTGGGGATTGACATAGGGAGTTTGATAATCTTTTTGAGTTGCTGGGTTGTCCTGCAGAGCTGCAAGTAGATCAAGTTGCCTATTATTGAGGGGGAAAGCTGGTTTGTGGTGGAATCGTAATAAGGAGGTCGTGAGGGAAACTTGGAGAGAGAGTGATTAATCTTTTCTCACTTGGAAGGGTTTCAAGGAGACTATGAGGGATGTATTTGTACCAGAACATATTAGGAGTAAGATGAGAGCTGAATTTGATTCTTTCAAGATAACTGAGAAGATGACAGTAGAGACTTATTATAACCGGTTTATGGAATTGTCAGAATATGTAGCTAATTTGAATTTTAGTGATGAGATGTTGGCACTCAGATTTAAAAAGGGATTAATAACCACAATCAAGAAGAGGTTGGTAGCTGGTCAGCCAGGTAATATGGATAAATTATACCAAAGAGCAGGACATGCTGAGAGGATTGCAGATATGTTAAAGGAAGAGAAGAGGGAGAAGGAGGAAAAGGGGGAAAGGGCGAGAAGAGGAAGGTAGAAATTACAACTGTGAGTGCAGGAGGCAGTAACAAGCAGAATGTGGGTCAATCTCAATCATACTTTTCGAGTGGTGGGTGGTCTTATGGAGCTAGTAATGTGAATTGTTTTAGGTGTGGGAAGCCGGGACATAAGAGGTTTGTGTGTAGGGTAGATTTGGGCAAGCAAGGGAGTGGCAGTGGAAATGGAGGTTATGGGAATGAAAATAAAAGGAACTACCAAACTCCAGTACAGAGC
Source organism: Silene latifolia (assembly GCF_048544455.1). Lineage (NCBI taxonomy): Eukaryota > Viridiplantae > Streptophyta > Magnoliopsida > Caryophyllales > Caryophyllaceae > Silene > Silene latifolia. The sequence continues at coordinate 159,012,602 of NC_133536.1, read as the reverse complement.
ATAGGGAGCAATAGAAATGCAGGGCAATAGAGTAGCCAGATGAGCTACAATAATGGGCAAGGCAAAGGAGTTGATCAGAGTAATGGTGGAAAGACATTTGGAACAGCTAGTACCGTACAAGGGAATGGGGATAAGAGTAATAACTAGTATTTATTAGGAGTAGTGGAGTCTTATCCTTTATATAAGTATTTAAGTTGTTAGTAGTTTTAATAAAGTAGTATTAGTTCCGAAACTTCGGCACGAAGTTTATTTCTAAGGGGGTGGAATGTGACACCTCATGTTTTGAGTTAATTTTGTGATACATTTTGATAAGTTTGATATAGTTTGATAATGGTAAAATGGTTAAATTGTGTTCAAGTGGTAATGAGTAAAATGGTACTCAATTGTGTCGATGGTTTATTAAGGCTTTTTGTAGCACTTCTGGCTTCTGGGTGAACTTCGGGATGAAGTTCATTTTAAGGGAGGAAGACTGTAATACCCCGTAATTTATATTAATAAGTTACGTAATTCGAATAATTAAATTAACGATATTTATAATAGTAATTGCAAATAAGAAGGAATAAAATAATAAAATAATAAAGCAAGACGAGAATTGGATTGGATCATATGTATCACATGGACCGTGTTCATAGAGCTTTGGGCTGGCTGATACGTGCATTTTATATAGTCCTTTTTTGTCTTTTATGCACGCATTTCCATGTCATTCTCGTAGTTTTGTATTGCAAAATGCCCCGAATAGGCTACTTTGGTTTGGTTTGCCTTATTTGCAGGAACGGACCCGAAAGTAGTGGAATCGTGCCTTTTTCAGTCCTTTTAGCATGCATTTATGGAGATGGAAGGTTTTGAGCAGAAGTACTATGCCTCAGGAAGCGTGAAGGAGTCTCGGAAGCTAACCAATGAAGAAAACGAGCTGTTTCAGTGGCTGAGTGCTCGATCGAAGGTTTCTATGCTCGATCGAGTGGAATGGCGGTCACGAGTGTTCGATCGAGTCCCTGCTGAACTCGATCGAAGGGTGTTGATTTGAAGGTTCTCGATCGAAGGCTTTAATTGTTCGATAGAGAGGTTTGGCCGAAGGTTTGCTCGATCGAGTAGATTTAATCGGTTTGATCGAGTGGATTTCTATCTTACACGGGATTTTATTTCGTGTAATCTTAATTAGTATCTTAGTTTTGTTAATAAATATCTTCCCTATATAAGGTGAAGACATTATTAGGTCAGAACACTTCTCCTTAATCAGATACTTTTGCTCTTAATTACTCTCTTAAGCAGACACTTTATTTCCTCTCCTTTGTTCGTTCGTTGCTTTGATCATTTGCCGGATTCTAAACTTTGTAATCTCTCTTATTCCTTTAATTCAATTTAATTCGTCTTTGCACCTTTAATCTTTTTTCCTTAATTACTGTGTTAATTATTGTTATTGTTTAGTTTATGTTAATTCTTTTCTATAATCCTTATATCATGTCTCTTGTTATTTCATCCATGAGTATTGTTATTGCTTATTTCATTATAACTATGAGTAGCTAATTCTCTCTATGTTAGGATTAGGGGAGCCATGGTAGTGAATAAATGATGTTGTAAATAGATTGGTTTGTATGGTTGTGAGAACTGTTCTATAACAATATAATTGTAATCGTTTAGTTGAGTGCACGCTTCTAAACCAGTTAATTCGGTTAAATTCAGACCTAGATCGAGAGATTGGAATGAATAGACCTGTTATGAACAGTAGACTACACTAATGAGGGCGAGAGCTAAGTTAGTTGTATTTTAGGGCAGAAAGTGGACCGAGAGGACCTTTCCTTTACCCTTCTCACATTAGACCGACTGAGCTATTTATGACTGAATTGACTAATTACCATGGTGAACCGACATCCTAGCATTTGTTCTCTTTATTTGATCACAGCTTATTTATCTTTATTATTATTTCCCTTTTTATCTTGCCTTAATCTCAATTAGTTGATTAGAAAACAAATCAAAACATCCAATTGTTACAGTGACAGACTTAGATAGCAGGTAAATATAATAGCCTCCCTGTGGAGTACGATACCCAACTTACCTCTATTATATTTATTAGTTGAGCCGGTTGGTTTATTTTTTATAGGGTTGCGACAGCCGTGTCACCAGCCATACTACCTTGGTTTCTATGATGATTAGGAAAGTTATCGGGATTGAATAATAATAGAAATACTTGCCTTAAAGACGGATTTCCTAAATTGAAAAGGTATTAGCTTAAATTGTCTTATAAAAGGGAAAATAATACATCTAAATTGTCATAATAAATTTGGAATTTGAGGAGAGAATTGGATAAATCAATAATTGACGGACGAGGTAAGAACTAAACCTAATTTACTCACTTCCTTTACGATTCATATACACCGAGTATGTAGACCACTGTGTACCACCCGAAAGACCACCACATGACTCGTGATTTTGACCTCGGACGACCTTGGGCCACCGTGACTCTGACCTGGGCTTTTATTGACCACCGTTGACCGTTTTGGATGGTTTTGGGGGCGGTTAAAGGTGGCGGTCTGGGTTGTAGCGGGAATTGAAACAGGGGATTTGACCCCAATTCAAACCCTTATTTGGACTGAACTTGACCTGGGTATGGTGGGGTTGTGACCTGGTGGTTGGGTCGACCTCGGGGGAGGTGTTGTGGTGGTTACAGGTGGCGGTTTGTGGTGGTTGGTGGCTGGAAGAACGAGAAACGGTGGAAGGTATTGGTGTTGTTGCAGTTGGGTTTAAGGAGGAAGTCGTGGCTGATGTAGTTTGGTCGAGGAGATGAGGGAACGACCTTGGAACCACCATGGGTCAGTGGTGATAATGGTGGTGGCCAGAGGTGGTAGGGGTATTGTGATTGATTGGTGGCCGTTTGGTGTTTATTAGCGGGTAAAGGGGTTATTTGCAGGTCGTGGTTACATGGTGGGGCTATGGCCGTGGCTGTTGGTCATAGTGGCTGGAGTTGGGGGCAAGGCAGGTGGCAGGTGGGGCCACCGTGGTATAGGGTGGCTGACCACGGTGGAGTTGGAGGTGATAGTGTATGTATGAGGGTGTTTGTCGGGGTATTTTGGGACAAGTAAGGGCTCGGGTTTAGGAGTTTGGATGATCGGGTTGCTTAGGTCGGGGACATCCCTTATCATGTGTGCTACCACTTCATCTGGAGAGGAGATAGAGGGAACTGTCAACTTTCCCAAGGCTTGTAGAAAAGTCTGCCGATGTTCGAAGGATGTCCGGGACAATTTGGTCATTCGTTGTTGGAATGACTGTTGAATTGCTCGGGTTTTTGTAGGGGCGTCCGGACCGGGTAAGATGATCGATCTCTTTTGCTTGTTTCTCCTTTCCAAGAACCATGTAGACATCCTCTGCGTCGTCTCTCTAGATACCGTTGATTTCGGGATTGCGAGGGTACCTTGGAGGGGTATTCCTCGATGGATAGTTTTTGTAGGGGAAGTTTTTGTGGGGATAATTTTTGTGGGGTTGATTATTATGGAGTTGATTATTGTAGGGTGCATGCCAGAATGGTCGCGGGAGCAATTCTTTCTGGTGAAGGTAGTTTTGGGTGCTAAGAGGACCCTCCCTTGGAAGTGGTGTCATTGTTGGTGGGTTGAAAATAAACCGGTGGTAGGCGTCCTCAAGTCGGGTAATCCTTTCTGAGAGACTGGCTATGGCTTCTTCAACCTGTTGAAACATGGTGAGCATGGTTGCGTCGATGAATACGAATATACCATCCGGGGTATCCTTTTCCAAGGCATTCACCTCGTCATCAATTGGCAGGATGAGGTGTGAGCAATCCAAGGTTGGCTCGTCATCAGAGATGGCATGGATTCCCAAGGGGTTCGTTTTGTTATTTGGTTTGGTGGGTGGAGGTAAAATTAGTTCTTCTTTCTCGATCATATGTTGGATGGCGTGCTTTAATTTAAGGCAAGCCTCTGTGTCATGAGCCTTGCCTTGGTGATACTGGCAATAGGCATTGGGATTCCAGAAACGGGTTTTCTTAGACTCGGACGGGTCCAAAGTGGGCCCAATTGGCTGTAGTTTCCCTTGGTCCATGAGTCTTTTTAGGGCACTGGCATAGGTCAACCCCAAGTTTGTGAATACCCTTTGAGGACGTTCAGTTTTTTTTGTGGTTGGTTCGAGGAGGTTGACCTCATCGATTTTGTTTGGCTGACCATATGGGCAAGATCCGGTTGATGTATATCCCTGGTAGCCTCTACCGGTGGTTTTGGCTAGGACACCCTTGCGGAGGTCGTCTTCGATGCGGGTTCCAAGGATTTGTAGATCCTGGAACGTTTTGATGTTTTGATATCTTAGCAGGTTGGCATAAACCGGACGGAGGTTGTTGACAAACGTCTCCACCAGATTTGATTCACTAGGCTTACTGATCAATTGAGTGATTACCCTCCTCCAACGGGTTAGGAATTCTGTGAACCCTTCCGTATCATTATGAGTCAGGACCTCAAGAGTGCGGGTGTTGGCTTGGATTTCGACGTTGTTGTCATACTGTTTAGCAAATTCGACGGCGACTTCGTCCAAAGTAGTAAGGTTCTTGGGGTCGAGGGAGTAGTACCATTGGCGGGGAATTAGTTCTAGGGATGATGGAAAGATACGGGTGAAGAGTTCTTGTTTGACTCCCTTGATATACATGTAATCCTTGAAGGCTCAAATGTGGTTGAGTGGGTCCTCCACTCCCTTGAACTTGGGTACATCTGCCAAGGTAAACTTTTCGGGTAGTTGATTCTCAACGGGTTCGAATCTCCTATTGTTCTCAAAGTGGATATTGTTACTACGGGCTAGGAGTTGTTCTTTCAAGAGCTTGAGCCTCTTCTCGGTTTCAGTCAAAGGCAGAGTGTTGTGTTTTCCGGTTTCCTTGTTTTCCAGGGTGTCGATACGGGTCTCGACACGGTCCAGGGTGACCTTAAGAGCGCTGAGTAAGTTGGCTAGCTGAGCAGTCGTGGGGTCTCTGTTATCATCGTCGTTGTTGGACGAAGCTGAAGATGTGGCCATGGCTCTGAGGCAGAAAATGGCTCACATTACATCCCAATATGACACGGTTTAATGACTAAACGCAGACAACACGAGAGACGAAAAAACAAATCAGACTTAACAAGACGAGGGCGACCGTGTGTGGTGGCTCGGTGCTGACTCGATTTAAGATGTGACGGTGTTGACCGGACTTTCACTCGAGTCCAACGTAATAGCGTGACACCGTCGAACGAGTCTCGAGGTGAGACGACCTATAAGTAAAGATCCATAAGTACGGTTGCTTTGACTCGATAGACACGAGGCGGAATTGGAATGGTAGACTGAAATTTTTGAAAATAGAGATTTTCAAAAAGAATCATTGTTCGCTTTATGGACGGCTTCCGAAGAATAGGGATCTTCGAAAATCGGTTAGTTGAAAAGTTGTTTTGAGTTTGTTTTCAAAAGGCGGTTCGAGTTCGAGTTGAGGCGGCTCTGAAAACAATGTGATGTTTCTAAAGACGGTTTTTGAAATTCAAAATTGTATGTTTTGTAAATTGAGTTTTGAAAGGTTTGAAAAGGTCCCGGGGATGGTGTATGGTCCTAGGTATTTGAAAAAGTCTCGAAAAAGGGGTGTGTGCCATTTTCGGGTTTTGAAAGAGCCATTGTATCGGCGCGAGACGGGTTAAAATCCGTGTCTTGACGCGGCAATTATAACGGCGTAAAAAGGTGTTTTTGATGTGGTTGTAGGAAATCAGGTTTGAAAATCATCATTACGACGGCCTAAAAAGGCGTGCTTTTTAAAGTGGTTGTAGAAAATTGGGTTTGAAAATCGTCATTACGATGGCCTAGGAAGGCGTGCTTTTTGAAATGGTTGTAGAAAACCAGGTTTGAAAATCGTCATTGCGACGGCCTAAAAAGGCGTGATTTTGGAAATGCGGCGGTCGGCGAAAGACCGAGTTTTATAACGGCGCAAAAGGGGTTTTTGAAAGTTTGAAATGACACGGAAGGACTTATGATCACATAACACATAAGCACTCGCAGTTTCATTATATTATGCATAATGCTGACACGGGTTTTGGCTTAAAAGGGTGGGTTACACACCAAGCGATCAAACCCCAATTTTCGAGAAGGATACCAATCCAAACAAAATGTGTAAGGAGGGTGCCCTAGCCTCGTACTCGAAGGAAATGAAAGCCCTTTGATGAAACAGAAATGTCTAACGTCAACGGTATGCTTGACTCAATCGGGATTCAAAACGCGGGGATGAGAAAACTCACACCGACGGGACGAGCCAATTGGTCGGAAAAGGTTAGGTTGTGGGCCCGGCCAAGGAACCCGACTTATGACCGTAATATCAATTAATGCATTTCAATTAAGACCTCGTTCGAGTCTCACCATCTAGGGATCACAAAGACACAAGTGTCCTAGTTTTCCCCAGCGGAGTCGCCAATCTGTGGACATGGCCACCTGCGACGCCCAGCCAATCTGTGGGACGCACAGCAGTCTCTTGAAAGCCACACTCGACGACGTAAAAAGATGCTTTTGACCGGATCATTTTAGATCGGTCGGTTTCATCTCGGCAAAGGTCTCGAAACGATGGAAGAGATGTTCGAAGTCGCAACCAAGTATTTGTGGGATGCTTGGAACCCGTTGGAATCCACTTTATACCTACGTGATAGTGACAAGATATCTCAAAGACCCGCGAAATGGCTCGCGCCTCTTCGAGTAGCCCATGCGGCCACGTCGTTCAAAACACCCACAACCACTCATTTTTCTATAAATACCCCTCAAATGCCACTATTTGAAGGTACGTGAGTGTCCGCCCCCTAATTTCTCCCTTAAAATTCTCGAATAGACTTCTTAAGTCACAAACCGACACATATTTTCGACCTATTGATCGAAAATACAAGCCATACACATTGTTTGGTACCGTCATCGTGCATTAAATCACTTGGCCGACCATCTTGACCAACTACACCATCACCAAATTAAACAAAACACTCTTTTACATTGCTAAAACGGTTTTCAACCGAGTTTTCTGACCAAACAAGCTAATACACTTTCGTTGATTTCTCGTCTCAAGCCTAGCATGTAAGTATGAGGGTGTAAAAATCCTCTTCTTTCATGTTTTTCATCTGTTTTATGACTATAACATGCTAAAAAATGCATAACATGATTCAAATATAGGTTAGATGAGCCAAAACCGGATTTTGGCCGGAGACATGGGTTGCTTGTATAGCAGAGAGGCTCGCTCCTCAATGCCCTCTCAGGCCTTAATCCAACTGTGTTTGCTCTCATCTTTCCTCTTTATTTCATTTCTTATTTGCAATCGGTTTTTACCATTTAAAATATTTTAAATCATTTTCATGATAAACTTTTAACCATAAAACATTTTCACCCTTGGTTCTTCATACCATGACGGTTTAATCCGTGTTTCAGTGATAATATTTGGTTAATTACATTTTAAAAGGTAATCTAAAACCTTTTATTTCATTTCTTTACATTTCAAAACAAACATGTTAGTCATAAATAAAAAAATCATCTTTGGTTCCACATACCATGTCGGTTTTTAACCTGAGTATGATGATAAACATTGACTAATTACAAACAAATGAACTTAAAACAATTAGTTCATAATCATTTTCAAAACTATTCATGTCAAGCTTCCAAAACCGAACCCGACATCTTTTTGTTTTTGACTCGGTTTGACTCGTTGTTGGAGCCGGGATTTGAATTTTTGAGTCGGTTTTTGGTCCGGTGTCGTTTTTGACTCTAGTTAGTGTCATTGCGACCCCGTCGTCGTGCATTAAACACTCCAGGTACTTTTGAAAAGTTTTGAAATATTTTGTTTTCAAAATCGTTTTAAGTTTTCCGATGTATAGTTATACAAAACTGTCGATTAAACGCTGCGATTCCTAAGCATGTTCTAGTCCGATAATCATGGGGTGTTTGTTGGAGACTCGACATATACTGGGTATCTACAGGTAGACTCCCCCGTACGGGGAGCTTCACATACCAATCCCCATCCACTTTCAACCTATAGACATCCTTCTCATTCGTGTCCACAAGCCAATTAAAGTGCTTGAAATAGTCAATATCAAAGTATGGCACCTCAACGGTCAATGGTCTATCCCCCTCCCTTGGCTCATAGTTTAATAAGTTTCTTGCCAACCTAGTTACCAAGGCACCGCAATCAAGGGAGCATTTCTCTGGCTTGGTCATTCTTTCAAAGGCTAGGCTCACCATGGACATGACACTAAAGTAAAAGTGCTCCTCACGGTAAGGGTTTAGGTAAGAGCTCAGAAGCAAGACGTTGGTCGAGTTTAGCTTTCTAGGGTCATCGCTCCCATAGAGAATTATGGTCACAAGGCAAAGAAAGATCCTCAAGACGGGGTGCTCCATATCATTTACTTTCATGGCACTCACTAGAGTACGATGATAACTAGTATAAAGGTCAAAGTAATTGGTGGCCTTCATTTTCTTACCCACCTTATCAAGGGTAAAAGCAGTCCTTCTTCCCACCCCCAAACGGTCCGCAAACACGTCACTTGTCAAGTGAAAGGGTGTGTTCTTGGGCCTAAATCTCAGGGAGTGGTCCTCCTTGTTGTAAATAAATAAGCTCAAGAACTCTAGGGTAAGATTGCGATAGCTCTTCTTCCTCAAAGTATACAACCCCTCTATACCTAGCACTCGGAAGATGTCATGCACCTCTTCCTCAATTCCCAATGTTGTCAACGCATTCTCCGACACGCACCTCGTGGCGGCCATGCGCCTCCCGGCCAAGACAAGAAAGGTGTTTAGGTGAGCCTCACTTTCAAACTCCACACCAGGAAATCCTTGAGCCGTGATGGCGGGTGGAGCCTCCGGTTGTTGGCGGGCGTTCCTTCCACGGTTGGCACGAGTGTTCCTTGACATGCTCAAAACCGGTTCACACAACAAGATATAGGAAGAAAAATATGAGAATCAAGACAACTTTGCGAGTGAGTGAAATCTTCCCCAACACTTTTAGTTGATAAGTAAATAATTGCAAGAAATTTGACATGACTTCCTTTGTATTTAATCAAACCAAAGAACTTGTTTAAATCACAAATTTTCTCAAAATTGAAATTCTTGTGAAATAATGCAACATCAAATCCTAATTAAATAATATGTAATGTTTTTAATCTCACCATGTTTGACTCAAAAATGAAACCTAATATCAAAACTTTTAGTATAAGGCCATTTGTCTCGAGAAACCATGGAAATTTTAAGACGAAATATCCGACATAAGATGGTTCATAGTATTACTGACCAAGTTTGGAGTATTAAAAGACAATCAAGACAACATTTAGCTTGAAAGAATCAAAATTTTGGGCATGTATATTACTTATTTTCAAAATTTTGAGAACCTTTAAAACGAAAATTTTCAAGGTAAGGCTTTACAATGTATCATTATCAAAGATTAGGATGACATGGGACAATTAAACCTTGTTGTAAGCATAAAAATCAAAATTTTGGCATATCTTCTACAAAATTTCGAGAGTTTGGTCGAATTTTTAAGCTGGAATTTTTCGATTTAAATCATGTTATAATAATACCCACAAAGGTTATAGCCTTATAATACCATTAAACCATGTTTGAGATGAAAAAATCAAAATTTGTTCACATAAACCATATCTTTCGAAAAATTTAGTTGACCTTTAAGGTGAAATCTTCATTTTTAATTAAGACAGTGTACAATATTACTAGCAAAGATAGTAGCCTTATGAGACAAATAAACCAAGTTTTACACATGAAAAATCAAAAATTGGGCATAAACTCCCTAAAATTCGAAAATTTAAGACGGATTTTAAGACAATATTTTCACATGTAAGACAAGATTCGTCACTAACAACAAAAGCTAAGTCTTTGTTATTCAATTAAACCAAGCAACAAACACAAAAATCAATTTATTAACTCAAGAACCCTAAATTTTCAAGTTCAACAAATTTGGGGCAAAATTCATCATGAAAATTTGATATTTGACAACAAGAATGATGTATAAAGCTAACTATTACCACGAATTAAGAAAAACATGCAAACATTTGACAAAACTTGAACAAATAAGTGTATATCTAAACAAAAATCAATTTGGGGAAAATTAAGAGAAAGGATGAAATACATACATTGTTGAAATGGTAAGAATTAATTGAGTAAAATGAAATAAGAATCTTAATTCTAAGCGCCAAAGGATGAAAATGGAGTTGCTGAAATGATTTTAGGGAAATTTTGAAGTTGAAAATATGTGGTGAAATGAAGGAATGAAGAATATAAGGTGGAGTAAAAAGGAGGATTTACTCGAAAATACTAGTCCGTATAAAGCACTCGGTCGAGTGCCCCTTTTCCAGAAACTTTCCAGATTCAAGAAATTGGTCCACTCGGTCGAGTGCACTGTACTCGGTCTAGTGTTGACTCGCACTCGTTGGAGTGATTACCTATATCCTGATATTCCCGATCAAATTCGAATGATGGTATGCCTGCAACATAAAGAGGGTTCGGGAGACCACCGGCTATCGGTGACTCATCCCGAGTTAGTTCATACGTCATCCTACGTACCGCCTTTAGCGTACTACTTTCATACTCGCGACTATTCTACTAACAATAAACATTAGTCACACTCTAATGATAACACTAGCAAACGTCAAGTAAGTACATGATATAAATCCAAAGAACGGGACTATTATCCTTCATACCAACACACATTAATCACTTTCAAAACATGCCACAATACGTAAACCTAATCATCCAACTTCTACATTTCATCATACATCACATGAAGGGTTATAGTATGCAAGACACAAATGAATGTAGTACGTAGGGGTCGAATCCACAGAGAGACGGTAGTTGTTAATTAGTTGTTATGGAGTGAATTTTATCAAGGTCGGTTATCGTATGATTGGTTGGTTTGATAATGGAAGAAAACAATAATGATAAAGAAATAGTCTAGAGAGGTCGGGTCACACATGCAAATTATGTAAATGCTCAAACTAAACATAGAAGTTGATAAATTGTTAATTGTTTAGGCTTAGAGACACTCACCTCTCGATATTAGTGTCAACCATAGACCGGGTCCTAGAGAAACTCTCGTTTATGACTAGGTAGTCCTACTACACATGCTTAGTCTAATCCGATTCCGTGCCTCTCGACTTATAGAACGAATTAACAAATTTAATCTAAGATAATGATCAATTATCAAAGACTAACAAAACAATGCAAACATGTAAAAGAAACAATGAAACAATATTATAACGTCCTAGTTCAACAATTGTAAGAACTACTTAGGCATGGTTTCCCTTATTCCTCAGACAATTGAATTACTTATGCATAATGAAAACTAATCTAATGACATATGAAATGATAGAGAGAAACATACTAACTAGTAATGTAAATGACTAAGGAATAACAAAATAATACTAGAAATGAAATTACCTTGACAATAGAAATAGAACTTGAATATAGAAGAACAAATACTTGAAATGAAAATTGTAAATGAACTTGTAATATAAATTGAAATGCTTTTAGAAATTGTTTATAACATAAAGGAAATGATAAAGGAAAATCTAATCTAACCTAAACTAAGAACTAAAATGAGAGTATAAAAGTAGTGTAGAAGGTGTGTAAGAAGTGTAAGAGATATCCCTTAGGACCCGGATCAACACCCTTTATATAGGGGTGAATGATGAAACGTAAGCAATTAAGAGGGAGGTAACCCCGATCAGGGCCGCCAACCCCGACCGGGGTCGTGGTGATTTGGCTCCGTCTTCTTAATTCTTCTAGTTAATCCACATAGTATCCGATGTTGATGTTTAATGCCTTGTTTAATCATCCGATAATGATCTTAAAACATGGCATCCAATGTATTCTAGCATCTTAAGCTCCCACCTAGTTAGACTTGAATTCTTGGACTTGACTTTGCATAAGACTTTATTTTGCATTTTCATTTTAATCCATATCTTTATGCATGCAAATCCATGTAACACTTCAATGTTGGTCCAACTCATGCTCCACATTAAGCCTTGTTTCTAGTTTCTTGCACAAGTGATGAAATAAGCTTCTAAAAGCTCAACTTCCTACAAAATGTGACTAAACATGCAAAGACAACTAGAATACAATATTAGCTCATAAAAACACTAAGGTTAGTGCAAATGACACACACGCGCGCGCACACACACACACACACACACACACACACACATATATATATATATATATATTAGAGCTAAAGTAGAGGGTCAAAATGTATATAAAATGGACTTATCAAACTCCCCCAAGCTAAACCCTTGCTTGTCCTTAAGCAAGCACACAATACAATGTATGATAAGGATAAGGGTACGAGCAACAATCATCACATCCAAATCTAATTCCCGTTAAGTAACTTTAGAGCACAATGAATCAAATCCCAAAACAACATGCGCATAGGGAAAATGCAACAACATGGATGAGATTTATATAACGGCGTAGCATGAATGACTTCAAATGAACTTTTCGGCCCTTGCATGATGTTTTGACTTTGGACTCTCACGGTACACTCAAGCTCTTTTTTATGTGAAAGAAAATTTATATGAATAGCACTCACCTATCCTCAACTCATGAGAGTGTGCCCGCAATCTAATATGGTAGTCATTTCAAATCACAAGTCAAAACCAATCAAAATACAAGCATATAAAAGAAGCCAATGGGTAGAATAAGGCAATATGTAATAGGTAAGAAAGGGAAACATATGAATTATGGTATGTGGAGCCAAGTCAAGCTAGCAACAACCAAGTGAAAGGATGCTCAATCCAAAAACTAAACCCAATATTTCAATACAAATCATAAGAACATTCTCCAAAAGATGATAATAAAACATGAGATTTTCCTTAATTTCCATTTCTTCTCTTTTATCTCAATATAATTCATGCTTTATTTTTCTTCTTTTTTCATTCATGTGATTTTTCATTTTTCTCTTCTTTTCTTTCATTAACCAATTCCGAAAAATAGCACATCCGGCATAACCAAGCTCACAAAGACCAAAAATTAAGCAAATCCCAAATGAGCACCCTAACACCAATGACATAGCTACTAGCTTAACAAGGTAGGCAAGTATGATGTAGCTAGATAAGATGTAAAACATGTGTAAGAAGGGGCTAGAAATGGGCAACAAAATCTAGGTGAATGGCTTTAAATGCAAGCATATAATGAGAGTAATGCTTAAAGAGATGAAATTAAAACCATACTTATGCGTCATTGATATAACACACACCATAAGAAGACCTATACTCACTTAAGTGAGACCGAAAATGGATGAACTGGTCCAAGGAGGCTCTACCTTACCATCTCGTGGCTTGTCAAGATCAAGCCTATTTGATTCAAATTTCATCTTCCACCTACTATGTCAAGACATCCCCATGTATGCACAAAAAAAAACCGTCAAAAGCACGACACATTAGCTTTAAAAAGCTACAAATTGGGAAACGCAAAGAGGAAAGACACTATGCATAAGACAAAAGGGTAGACACAACACACACTTTTTATGAAAATTTTCAATTTTTTTAAAGTTTTAGTTTAGTGGATTTCCCAAAACTAGACTCACTAAATCTCTCCCCAAGCTAAAACAACACATTGTCCTCAATATGTAAAACAAAGAAGGACACCCAACAAGGGAAGATAGGATGACACATGCGAAAAATAAATAAGGACAATAAAGCATACAACTGTGTAGAAGCTCCCCCAAGCTTGTGACACCCTCATTTTTAACAAAAGATAAAGACGTAAATTCTACAGAAAAACTGACAGAATATGTTTGTAATTGGTTCAACTAGACGAAAACCTGTAATTTTTAAAACTTTTCTAAACCATTCACAAACATTTCCAAGAGGAGGATGCCAAAACCTGCAAATGCTAAGAACTAATTTACATAACTATGCTAAAGATAAGAAAATATAATGATACAAACCAAAATAAAAGAGGGAGACATATGTCCCTTCACAATATATACACAACCAACTATTTAAAGGTTTACTGCAAAAATAGCCAAACTAGGTCCAAAGTTCTTTTGCTCACTAGCTCGTCCGTGTACCCCATCTAAGCATCAACAACCTGTCAATCGCATTTTATACAAATACGAAAGCCACAATTCAGTGGGGAGTAACTTCGAGTCCTCCCAGCCACGAAATGTCATTTTTAATGTAACATGTAGTGTGACATGTAAACAACATGATAAACCATTTAATTATCAAGTATTCTAACATATGAGCCCTAAACTGACCAAACTAAACTATCATGTGAAACATATAACAAGATAAACCAAACTTTATCAATTGTAACCGCTTACATCTCACCTATTACAATTCATAAAATCACCATACAAGAAAGGGCAATATATCAAAGACAGGCATAAGTTCTTAGCACCGTCAATAGTCACTCTGTAACTCGAGTCTATACCACGAGGTAGGGAAGGTAATCGAACCGATATCTTGGCTCAGAGGTTAATATGAATAAAACATGGCCAAGACACAACACAACCCTAGCCTAAAATCTGCGTAGACCTAGACATGCGGATACACACCACCGCACCCAAGACCCACAATTTTTCTAAAACAAAGTGAGTACCCTAAGGAGTCCACCAAAGGGTTGGCTAGTACTTAAGCTGACCACTTACTATCAAAAAAAGTAACGAGGTCATGCCCCAACTTGGATATAATCCCACCAAGTCAGGAACACAAAGGCTATTAAGCAGTGAACATATACTCGTCAAAGACTATAAAGACCTATCTATGACAAACACAACAACCTGCAAGAAGTATTTAATACCAATACCATTTCTAGCAATATTAACAATATTAAAGGTTTCAGGGAATCTAAGGCCGTTTCTACAATATAAGAAGCTACTCAAATCAACTAACTACACATGTGAAATAAAAATATAATAAATGACCTAAAACAAGAAAAAGGCCGATTATCCAATTCATATAAAATTTCATCCAACCGAATTTTTACCCGCAACCCCAGTCCTGCGACAGGTACGGGTTAAATTATGGTGACCAATCACACAATTGATCGACATCGAATCGATCAAAGGGACTAAGGCTCAGTTTTCGGCACAATCATCCAAACATTACAATTATCGCTAAAAAATTCATTTTGAGCCTATTCATAACAATTTCATTTTATAATCTATCCTAACATGTGCAACTACCAATATAAACATAATTTTTACCATTAACATAATTTTTACTACTAATATGGTTCAATTCAAAAGTGTACTCATATGTGACTTATACTAACTATAACATTAATGAACCCGAAATGACAAATAATGCATGAAAATCCGCGAAACAAGCAACGGACCAACCCGGGCCAACCCCAAGGCAGCCGTGGGCCTGCCGTGGCCTGCCGGGCCTGCTGGCCGCCACCCCCACGCCTCCATTTCTCCATTTTTGTTCAGTTTAACACCGTCTGAAACATCAATTAATCATTCCTATACTAATATGTTAACTTAAACTAACAAAAGACAAACATTAGACATGCATGCAACCCATTTTATCATATGAAAATTAACTACTCAAACAAAAATCACAAAAACATACAAAAAGCAAAGAATGTGACGATTATTCGTCGAGTAACTCGAAATATGTTACCTTAAGCTAGAAAAAGGCAATTAGCACCTTGAATACAAAACTCTAACATGCAACTAGCCACTATCTTCGACTATATACGAGTCCCCAAACTCGTCTTCCAAATCTTCACCTAAATAAACAATAAAAACACAATAATAAGCATAAAAACCGAAATTATACCGAAAATCGTCTTAAAACGACATCAAGAAAACTGAAATTAAAATATACCAGGATGTAGATCTTGAAGAGAGGATTCCGAAAATATAAATTATGTGAAAATCCGACAAGAAACGAAGAAATTATGATGAATTTAGCTTGGATTTTGTGTGTTTTTGATTTGGGAATTATTTAGAACATAAAGGAAGGTAAAGTTGGACAAGAAAATCAGAAAAAAGGAAGGGGGAAGGGGTGCCGCGGGAAAAGGAAAGGAAAGGAGGAAGGGAGCGGGTTTTTAGTCGGGATTTTACGAGTCGGGTTTGGCTCGTTTCGATAATAATTAAAACCGTTTGTCAAACGCAAATTCCGACAAGACCAAAGTTCTTAAACACGAGATTACAAGAAAATTGAATACTCATACGACCCATTTCCAAAATCGTTTGCCCAATTTTCAAAAGGGTTGTCATTTTTTCCCGATATGCCCTTATTTCGAATTAAAAGATTTTTACACGGTTTAAACTATTTTTAAACGTTTCGAAACTATCAAAATAAATACTTTACCTCAAAATATAATAAAATTATATTTCTTTGAATTATTTTTACTTCAAATACATTAATATTAAATTCAACTTGATTAATAAATTACTTTCGCAAAATAATAACGGTCCGAAATTACGGGGTGTTACAAAGCTAGCCTGAAAACGGGGTAAAAACCAATCCAAGTAGCAAAGTACCTGTGAAAGAAAAGGTACTACATACGAAAGCAAGCTAAATTTCTTATTGTCCTAACTATTACATCAAAACCAAATTGAAATTGCAATTGTCCAAAAACTATAAATTGTCTAAAAAAACAAAAATAAAACAAATTTTCCGAAATAATATCCATTGTCCCCTAAAAAGCATGTCAACGCCCTTAGAAGTTGATCATATTCCTGCGCATGAGTAATACACAAGCATATGTAAGCAATTGATAAGATATAAGCATGAAAGATCAAAGGCAATAAAGGTTTAATCTTATCAAATTGCCCATGAGAGATTTCAAAGAGAACCACCGTACTCCACTCGTCAGCAAGAGATGAAGCATCATGCTTAAGACAATAAAAATAACCGTTAGTGCACAAATTATCATCATATATGGTCTCAAATTGGTGGCATGAAGAATCCGGGAGGTGGGTCTCATTGGAAATGGTTAGTTCTTCCCACTTATCCTTGATGGGCTCATCACGAAGTCCCGCATCAACCATAATTGGGTCAACTACAACCTCCGTGAAAAGATTCTCAAAGGTCTCCAAAGGCTCGGGTGAAACCTCATCCGTGTCATTAAAATCGGGCCCAATAATATCCATGTCATGGGTGTCATCTACTACAAGGTCAATGTCATAACATTAGTCTCTAAGTGGTCAATTGGAGTGATGTTAAAGGGAATTTCAAAAGTAAAATTATGTCCATCATCATCGTCTTCCAATAATTCTAAATTATTAGGGGCAAAAGACTCACATTGGGAAGGTAGAGGAGTAGAAGCTTCGATAACTCGCTCATTTTCTCCTCGTATTTCTGTGAGCATGTCTTCGAGCCTTTTTTAAGGAACGGGCTTTAGACGCTTGTTGCTCCAAATAAACTTGAGTAAGCATTGTGAGCTCCTCTGCGATACACCTTAAATTTTGTTGGCGAGCTACTTTCCGACATTGGTCGGCCATGAACCTTAGGAAAACCCAAAGCTCCCCGGCACTCTTGTAGTAAGGAATCTCACAACTCATGTAAAGAGCCAAATCACGGGACTCGGAATCCATTCCATCAAGCATAACCTGACCCAACTCATATTCATTGTAAATGAATCCAAAAGAAGAAGTATGATTAAAGTATTCGTCAAATTGTGACAAATAGTCATGAAAGGGTTGGTTTTGTTGTTTCAGGAAAGGAAATACACCCATTAGACGGATATGAGGATCCCTATGAGATAGTTTTATCACCTGAAAAGGCACTAAAACTACAAGAAAACCGTGAGAAAGATCCCAATGAACAAGTGTTCCCCGAGACAAAATAAAACAAGATAAAATTCAACAACTAATTAGCAAACAAAACCGTGCACCCCGGCAACGACACCAAAATTTGATAGGCTATCGCACACCTATGCAAAAATAAATACCCTAGACACAAATGAATGTAGTACGTAGGGGTCGAATCCACAAAGAGCCGATAGTTGTTAATTAGTTGTTATGAAGTGAATTTTATCAAGGTCGGTTATCGTATGATTGGTTAGTTGGATAATGGAAGAAAACAATAATGATAAAGAAATGGTCTAGGGAGGTCGGGTCACACATGCAAATTATGTAAATGCTCAAATTAAACATAGGAGTTGATAAATAGTTAATTTTTTAGGCTTAGAGACACCCACCTCTCGATATTAGTGTCAACCATAGACCGGGTCCTAGAGAAACTCTTGTTTATGACTAGGTCGTCCTACTACACATGCTTAGTCTAATCCTATTCTGTGCCTCTCGACTTATAGAACGAATTAACAAATTTAATCTAAGATAGTGATCAATTATCACAGACTAACAAAACAATGGAAACATGTAAAAGAAACAATGATACGTTATTATAACATCCTAGTTCAAGAATTGCAAGAACTACTTATGCATGGTTTCCCTTATTCCCTAGACAATTGAATTACTTATGCATAATGAAAACTTATCTAATAAAATATGAAATGATAGAGATAAACAAACTAACTAGTAATGTAAATGACTAAGAAATAACAAAATAATACTGGAAATGAAATTACCTTGACAATGGAAATAGAACTTGAGTATAGAAGAACAAATACTTGAAATGGAAATTGTAAATAAACTTGTAATATAAATTGAAATGTTTAAAGAAATTGTTTATAACATAAAGGAAATGATAAAGGGAAATCTAATCTAACCTAAACTAAGAACTAAAATGAGAGTATAAAAGTAGTGTAGAAGGTGTGTAAGAAGTGTAAGAGATGTCCCTTAGGTCCCGGATCAACACCCTTTATATAGGGGTGAATTAAGAAACGTAAGCAATTAAGAGGGAGGTAACCCCGATCGGGGTCGTGGTGATTTGGCTCCGTCTTCTTAATTCTTCTAGTTAATGCACATAGTATCCAATGTTGATGTTTAATGCCTCATTTAACCATCCGATAATGATCTTAAAACATGACATCCAATGTATTCTAGCATCCTAAGCTCCCACCTGGTTGGACTTGATTTCTTGGGCTTGACTTTGCATAAGACTTTATTTTGCATTTTTATTTTAATCCATATCTTTATGTATGCAAATCCATGTAACACTTCAATGTTGGTCCAACTCATGCTCTACATTTAGCATTGCTTCTAGTTTCTTGCACAAGTGATGGAATAAGCTTCTAAAAGCTCAACTTCCTACAAAATGTGACAAAACATGCAAAGACAACTAGAATACAATATTAGCTCATAAAAACACTAAGGTTAGTGCAAATGACATATATATTAGAGCTAAATTAGGGGGTCAAAAAGTATATAAAATGGACTTATCACGCATTGTAACACATACGTAAGCATATAACACTTCTCATATCGTTCACCCATACTTGTAACCACCCAAGAAGTGCCAACAGAGATGATAAGATCTATTTTTTAGATGACGGCGCATACCCATCCAAACCCAACCTCCCTATGTACTCATGTCGGGTTCATTTTATTAGACTCTCCTAAATTCATTTTGGTTCATTGGTTTAGGTTCCAAAATCATCGCTTTGATACGACTTTGTAACACTCCTTTCTTACCCGGCCAAGGTAATGGGGGATGTTACCATCTCGGTTTCCCAAGGCGGTGAAATCGAAATTACAATTAAGAAACTCTTATATAAATAATATGTTTAGTGATTTATAAATGACTGAATAAATGATACAAGTGATCTCTATACTTAACTACTACCACTTTTATGTGAACTATCATAGTATCATACAAATAAGAAACTCGACTCTAACTCCGCGTCTCGGCCCATGATCCCTTGCTACCAAATGCAAACCTGTAAACAACTGCTCCCTATATGATCAGAAATATCATATGGAGCAACACATGCCACCCCGAAAATAGGTGACAATTTACACACAACCCCAAACACGCAGTTTCGATAATCAGGCATAAAACATAATACAATATGTAAACATGCAACATGCCAATGATATGAACAAGACACTAATACAAGATCATCATACCGGTATCGAGACACACTTAAACGTACCCAAAACCCGGTGACGGCACCGCAGCACCGCCCACCATTCAGCCGGACCGTTGTCCGTAATAAGGTACACAGGACACACCCGTGGTACCTAGTCGGGAAGCCAGACGTCGTGCCTCTACCACACGCATTCCTCTATACTCAAATCATCAATGTGCACATCCCTCTTAGAGTGGCAAGTTCCTAGAGGCGACCCAAGCGTAAGACGGTCTCCTAACCGCCTTACGTCTCCTCAACAACCAAGTACTACTACCAACTCCATCATACACAAATATCACCACAATGTAATATGCAACTCAATATATCGAAACATGACTCATTATGCAATACACTTCCCAAAAATGCTATGAACATCAAATTCTCCAATATCCCGACTCATAGAGTTACCATAACTCAATATCATGTTATAATGCATTTTCGACAACATATAAGGCTCACCAACACCCTCAAATACCACCATGTGAGACAACACAACTCATACTATGCAAATGATGTAAAAGACACTCATGTAATAACTATCACAAAGTACCCTACAATTTTATACAATGCAAAACCTCTTATTATTACCCATTAATTACTCATATTACATACACTAATTACTAACTAATTAACCCAATAAAAATCCCCAAAACTTAGGGTTCATACTAATTGAAAAATGGTAGATCTCAACTTACCAAGTGAAAGGAAGGAGAAAGGAAGTTGAACAATCACTACAACAAATCATCACTTGCGCCACGAATTATGCCACGGGAACTCATAATTTGTGGCTAAATTTTGCTTAGCCACGGGAAAAACTTATTCATTATTTTGGAAGAAAATTTATGCCACGGGATAACTTTTCCCGTGGCAAAAAGTCACTTCCGCCACGAATTAGGCTACACCCGTGGCAAATAATCATTTTAGCCACGGCCTATGTCACACCCGTGGCGAAATTTTATTTAGTCACGAATTATTCCGTGGCAAATATTTTTTTAGCCACGAACAAACAAACACCCGTGGCGAGTATCTTTTCCGACTTAAATCTGAATGAAATTTAATCAAATATAATAACATGAAAATACATTTGAATATAAAAATTTAGAAACATTTTGATTAATATAATTAATATTTTTTATTGTTTTATTTACTTTAATAAGAAATTTTTAAATTTTATAAACTTATATGCAAGCAAAGAAAAGTTTATCGTCTAATTTTTTGATTTTTTACAGATCACATTTATGTTTTGTAGGTTTTTCAAAATATTGATAATTTTAAAAAATTGTTTTAATATATACTCTGTTTATTAAAGTCGTGAATTTCTTTTACTTTTTTAAATTAAACTTTATAATCTTGAAAAACAATCTTAAATGATCGTATCACATTTAAAGATATAGCATATCAAATTGAATAAAAAATGTTATTTACCATCTATCTTTGAAAATCCAAAATTAATATATTGTTAAACTATTTCATTCAAAATTTTATTTCCAACTTTATTTGTAGGATATTTATAGAAAAATTTGAATTTGATATAAAATTTACGGAAATTTCCCATGGTACCCTCGAACTTTGCTAGATTACGCATGGTACCCCTTATTTTAAGTTTCTACATATGTTGCCCTTGTGTTTACCTTTTTCATTCCCAGAATACTCTTTGGGGAAATTTCGTTATAACGTCGTTACTCCTATAAGTAATTTGATGAGTAATTGTGTATGTTATTTTGTTATTGTTATATTATTTAGGTACTAAATGTTAGTTTATTAGACAAAATAAGGATTTAGGTATTATTAGTTGATGAATTGATAGTGTATTAGATAACAAAAAAAGGCGTCACAAGGCATATGAGTAGCGGCGTTATGACGGAAGTTTGTCAAAGGGTATTCTGAGACTGAAAAACGTAAATACATGGGTACCATATGTAAAAAATTTAAAAAAAGGGTACCATATGTAATCTGTCAAAATTCGAGGGTACCGTGAAACATTTACGTAAAATTTAACTTGCTGAGAAAAAAATTGGAAAATTTTTTTTCTTTGAAAATGAGCGCATCACACGGAAAAATATATAAATTATAATAATTTAAAGTCACATGTGCAAATAATGTGAAAATTTTAAGAAAAGAAACGATAAATCATAACAACGAGAAATCAGTTTAGGAAAATAAGCGATTCTTTTGTACAATAATCTTTTTCGTGGTTTTTGGGTAAAAAAGTGACTATTTTTTGGTTAATAGTGATCACTTTGGGGAAAAACGACCTTTAATTATAAAAAGCGGTCATTATTTTACCAAACAATGGTCTCATTTTTTATATCGCAGGTACAACGGTTATACAAGAGCCAATTTGCGAAGAAATATATACGAAAAAATGAGTACATGAGAAATGAAAATAAGTATGTCGATAAACAAAAGAAATAAAAAAATGTTAGGAAAACACAATTAATTTTACTTTTTGGAGAAAATGGTTTTTCGACATGGGCAAAAAAAAAAAAATGATGTCAAAATCATTAATCGGGAGGTTGATGTCGAAAATTTAATTGTTTCGGCCAAAATAATGTTTTTCCCGCAAAATTGTAAAACATGAAACATTTATGTAATTAAATAGTACTAAAGGTAAGATTTGAAAGAAAAAAAATAAACTTAAAAGGATTCAAAGTGCTAATCATATCAACAAAGGTAACATTCAATTTCGGTGGCACATCAAAATAACTCTACGGTTAAGCGTGCTCATGTGAGAGTAGTGTTGGGATGGGTGACCTCCTGGGAAGCCTCTCCGATGCTCACAAATGCATGACTCTTGAAACGAAATAACGTTCAAATGAATCAAGTTAACTAGCAAAACAATTACCTAGATTGTCACGGTTCCGTATATGATAAAATACCCATTGTGAAAAATAAATAAACTATTTTACGTTTTATTTATTTAATTTTCATATATATTATTTGCCACGGGAATTATTTTTTCGCCACGGGAAATTTCTTTGGCCACGGGAGTTATTAGCCACGAGAGAATCCGTGGCCAAAAATTCAATAATAGCCACGTTCTTGTTTTTCCCGTGGCTATCCCTTTGCCACGGCCACTTGCGCCACGGAAGGTATTCCCGTGGCAAAATGATTTAGCCACGGAAATTTAGTACTTGCGCCACGAATTTGGTCGTGGCCCAAGTGCTCATTTGTAGTAGTGAATCCACTAAACCAAGCTTGAATCCCAGAAGAATGTGTTTGTGAGGGTTTTAGAGGGACGGAAGAGAGTTTAGAGTGATAAGGAAAAAAATAATAAATGATTTAGGGTTAAGGAGATAAGATCCCGAAATAAGGCTTTATCGCGTGCTGAACAGCCACATTCGGTCAAGTGCTGATTCCACTTGGCCGAGTGCCACTCACTCGATCGAGTAATTGTCGTACCTGGCTGAGTGGAACCTACTCGATCCACTGGAAGCTCTACTCGGTTTATTGGAAGCTCTACCCATTCCACTCTAGCCTTACTAGGTCTAGTCTAAGTCCCGCTTGGTTTAGTGTACACTCACTAGGTCCATCAAACATTTCACACAACCCACTGTAGAGTCACTCCTCACACCCCGAGTGGCCTCTCAGGCATTCCAAGGCCCCTTATATGGGTCCCATAATATCCGAGTATTACAAATAGGCGAAGGCGTGAGTTCGACTCTGAGGAAATAGGACAAAAGACCCAAATCCTTGAGGGAGAAGCGGTTAGACAAAGCCTTAATAAATGAGGCAATGTCAAACGGGTTTGGGCCAGTGACGACGATATCATCAACATAAACCAAAGTGTAGATATAAACATTATTACAATTATAAATAAACAAAGAAGAGTCGGAGAGGGAGTTACAGAAACAAAATTGCAGGAGATAGTTACGGAGCTCGGTATACCAGGCACGAGGTGCCTGTTTAAGGCCGTAAATAGCTTTACGCAACTTGTACACAAAGGACGGATTTGTAATAGCCCCATAAGTTGGGATCCTTCCTCAAGGCAACTCCAACCCATGAGAGTACCACAAGACTTGGTTTCCCAAGTTTGTAGTGCGAACAAACGAGAAAAGAGTAATTTAAGTCAACAATTTAAATTGATAAGTTGTAGTTAGATAATTAAGTTACAATTTTAGGGATTCAACTACAATCCCAATTAATACAACCAAATTGAAATGGATGTTGGAGTCTAATAAAGAGTCAAAAACTAGACAACAATAGTGATGACAACAAAGGTGAAGACCGCTCCCAAGCCTCCGTGTATATGCAAAGCTAACCTGTCAAACTACTGCTCCCCATATGAACGGAAATCATCATATGATTCACCACAGACATTTTGAAAATACTTTGGTTATATCCAATAATACAAATGTTCATCTATTGTCATGCTACTAAGATAACTTACATGGTTCTGCAAATGAATGTCAATAACAACAACACACACAGTAGTGGAGTGAGAGGGGGGCTAGTAGGGGCAGTCGCCCTCGCTGGCGTTCCAAAATTTTGAAATTTTTAGTTAAAATTTTGAAAAAATTTCAAGGTTGCTTTATATTATAACTAATCAGCCCCCACTGAAAATTTTCGCCTTCGTTATCTTTAAATCCTGGCTCCGCCACTGAACACACAATACCTCATGGCTCCGCCTCCAACACACTGATGTCAGGGACACGCCCATGACACCACATCTCAGAACTAGAAACTTGGAACACGTCAGTGGTAGCGGGCCCAAGAGCGACTCAGATCCTCTGCCAAACGTCGTGTCTCAACCACACGAGTCCCTGCAAACTCAAGTCCTTAATGTGCACATTCCTCTTGGAGTGGGAAGCTCCAAGAGGTGACTCAAGCGTAAGACGATCTCCCAACCGTCGTACGTCTTCTCAACAACATCATAACTAATGCCAAACACCAACATGTTCTCCAACAAACAACACCAGATAGATTGACAATCACAAACAAGTAACATGTTTCTCAAACAACACAATTTATGACATGATAATAATGCTCAATTCATCATTAACTCGCCCTTTTGTACCAATGCCTCATGTATATGTTATAATGCAATCTATCTAACAATGTGAGACTAACCACACTTACCCAAATTTCTACATGTATGAATATTGTCAAACAATAACATACCATCAAACCTTAATTACCACTACTCATGTTATAATGCATCTATTATGTTACTAATGCCAAATAATGCACAAATAAACAATCATATTACCAAAGCTAAGTAAGGATATTCTACCTCTTGCTAGTCTTCCACAAACTTCAAGCTAAGGGGCTGGAAGTGCTCCTCAATGAAGTCTCCTCCTATATAACCCATAGCTAACTATTACTACAACATACTACAACAATAACAATACTAATTAACCTCTTATTACCCCATTTAATTAGTTATAACCTTAATTAATTCCTTAAAACTACATACTAATCAAATTAGAGTTTACTAATTAAAGGTAAAGAGTGAATATGATCTTACCACAATATGAATAAATGGCAAGAACAAGGATTTGGGAATTAAATCTTCAAAGATGTGTGCTGAATCTTGTGGATTAGGTGAGTAATGTTTATGAGAGGTTTTTGGAGAGTAAAAGATAAGGTAGAGAGTGATATGGGTCAAGGAAAATATGAAAATATGGTGTTTAAAGGTGATAAGGCCACCTACCACTTTTCGTATAAAACAATGGAAAGCGACAGGGCACTCGGCCGAGTGCTCGGTCTACTCGGTCGAGTGCTCGGCCCACTCGGTCGAGTGAACTGCCACTTGGTCGAGTGACTCTATTTCAGAAACTTTCATAAACTTACCAGATGTCATTCAGTCCCTCACTCAGTCGAGTGAACTGCCTACTCGGTCAAGTAAAACCTTAGAAACTACGAGGTATTACAGGATTAGTCGAATCAGTAAAACCAGGGGGTTGCATCATGTAAACATTATCGGTGAGCGTACCTTGCAGAAATGCATTATTGATATCGAGTTGACGGAGGGACAAACCATGTGTCACAGCTAGGGAAAGGATAAGGAGAATGGTGGTTGGTTTAATAACGGGGCTGAAAGTTTCACAGTAGTCAATGCCATGACGTTGATGAAACCCTTTAGCAACCTTTCGTGCCTTATGTTGCTTTAGATAACCATCCGGGTTATATTTGAGACGAAATATCCACTTACAGCCAATAATGTTATGAGACGGGTTAGGTGAAGTAAGGACCATGTGTCATTACGAATAAGAGCATCGCACTCGGACTGCATTTCAGTGCACCAGAGGGGGTCGAGAAGCACCCGTTTGACAGTGTTAGGCATGTTGTAAACAAGGGTGGTAGATGAGTAGGAGAATTTGGCGTACTTGGGATTTGGTTTACGGATATTGTTGGACAAGCGAGTAACGTGAGGAGGTGGAACAGGAGGTGGAGGAGGGGGAGTCGGTATGGTAGAGGATGCAGACAAATTAGGGGAAATGACGGGTGAGTGTGGGGAAGTGACGGGTGTGGCAGGGGAAGTGGGTAAGGTGAGAGATGTAATACTACGGTTTTATGAGTCTCTGGGTACTCTATCGAGTAGGCCTTACTCTGTCGAGTAAGGGCGAGTTGCAGATTAAAATAGATTCTGACCTGTTGGGTACTCGATCGAGTAACGTGGATACTCGATCGAGTAAGGGGGCACTCGATCGAGTAGCCGGTTTACGGGGGATGATTTCTCGGGTTTTGTTAATAATGCGATTAAGTATATATTACTTCCATCACTATTCTTTAAACACTTTTTAAAACCTAATTACTGTGAAAAGAGAAATCAAACTACGTCATTCGCTTTAATCGCATTGTTGGCAAATCCCGGAGCTTGGAAGGTCGGATTTTACCTTTCTTGATACCTTTGTGATCCTTGCATTGAGGGTAAGACCTACGTACCGTTTTTATAATGTTTCCTTAAGTTTTGTTAAACCCTAATTTTGGGAATTGGGGATTTGTGTTAGTTTTGTGATTGTTAGTAATTATGTGATTATATGTTAGGAGGAGGATTCGTAGAAGAAGAATTTTGATACAGCTGTTGAGACCGTCTGATTGTGTTGCTGTTCCAGGTAGGGTTTCCCTACTCAGTATTAATTATATAATGTGTGGTGATTGTGCTGTAGTTAGTGATTGTTGAATGATTCAGACGGTTGTTGATGTTGTATTGTGATTGCTGATTGTTTGCCTCTGGTTCTCGAGATGCGTTCTCGGCTAAGTGGAGTCACTTGTGGGAGTGGCTTCACGCCCTAGTTTCGCCCTTCGTGGAACCCGCCACGGAAGGGGATGTGCACATTAATGGGACAGGGTTATCGCTCGGTATGATGAGCGGGGATTTGGTGGGTACGGTGCGGTCCCCCCAGCGGTGGCTGGTCCAGTGGACGATCGGTGACGGAGATTGATTGGAGAGGGTGATTGTGTGTGATTGTTTGAATTTGTGTTGTTTTCTTATCTTGTTGGTTATATAAATTGTGTGATTAGTACCGACCCGTTTAATTTTTAAACTTGTGGTGATCCATTCGGGGGTGGTGAGCGGTTATTGAGCGGAGTTTGATATGACGCGTATGGGATAGCCGGGATGAGTCATCACATGGCGTTAGAAGTCTCCATTGTGTCAGACGATGTTTTATAGCTTTGATAGTTTTAGCAGTAGACCGTCTGAGAATCTGTATTTCTTTTATCAGTTTTGGAGTTGGTTTGTAATCACTTTAAACATTATATACTTTTAAGTATGTTTCGTTATTGTCTTATGATTATCATTGCCTCGGGGAACCGAGATGGTAGCACTTTCTTGCCTTAAGTGGTCCTGGTAAGGCACTTGGAGTATGGGGGTGTTACAAGAGAGGCAGGTGAGTGTGGGGTGGTGTCGATGTCATTTAAATTAGAAGGGGCAGTGGGGGGAGAGGAGACAAGGATGGGTACGGTGAAGGAGCACCATTCCTCATATGTGGTTGATGATGGTGGTGTGATGAGTTGAAGAAGTCAGATGTAGGGAAATCCGTTGTCTAGGAAACGGACGTGTCGTAAGGTATAAATACGTGAAGTGACAGGTTCGAGACAAAGATAAGCACTTTATGTCGGTGAGTAACCGATGAAGACACATTGAGTGGAGCGAGAGTTAATTTTATGAGCGGTATACAGTTGTAGCCACGGAAAACAGAGCCAACAAAAATTGTATAATTTCCAAAGGTTAGGCTCTTGTTTAAAGAGAAGAAAATACGAGGATTGATTTGATAAAGTGGCAGTAGGAAGACGATTAATGAGGTGCACAGTGGTGGTGAAGGCGTAGGGCCAGAAATCAAGTAGGAGTTGTGCGTGCATGAGTAAGGATAAGCCAGTCTCGATAATGTCTCGGTGTCGACGTTCAACGAACCCATTGTGTTTGGGTGTATGAGGCGATGACGTCAACTGAGTGATATCTATGTCGTGTAAGTGTGGAGTGATTTTAATGTATTCACCTCCATTGTTGGAGTAAAATTGACAAATTTTGCGTTGAAAATAATTTTCTACAATAGCTCGAAATTGATTAAAGGTAGTTTGATAGTCGGATTTGGCCTTTGAGAGGATAAAACCAGATATAATGAGTAAAATGATTGACGAAAATTATGTAACATTTAAATGATTTAAGCGATAAAATGGGCGAAGTCCAAACGTTAGAGAAAACAATATAAAGAGGGGCAGACAATTTAAGCGAAGATTGACCAAAAACGAGTTTATGACTTTTATTAATATGGCGCAAAGAGTTAAGCAAACCTTACAACGTTACAAAGAACTTTAGGACATTATATACACTCGTTGAAATTAGAAATACGTAAATTAAACTTTGAATTTAAAAAATTTAACGTGTTGATAGATGGATGACCAAGGCGATGATGCCAAGAGTCTTTAGCGGGTACAATAGCTGCATGTGCGTAAGGTGTTGACGGATCCCAAACGTACATGTCATTAGTGCGACGGCCTTGAATGAGAACTTTGTCCGTCAGAGTTTCCTTAATGAGAAAAGAATCGGGTAAGAAAATAGCAGTGGTGTTACTGTCAAAATAGAATTGAGACACAGAAGATAATTTATGCGAGATTTGCGGAACTACCAAAATGTTAATAAAAATAAGATTTGAGATGGAGAACCTGTGTGAGTGATAATGAGAGAAGTATCGTTGCCAATTGTGAGGTCACCGGGTCCATCATAGACCGAGGGGAGAGGCAGAGTATTCAAGTCATCGGTGATATGATGCGAGGCACCACTATCGACAGTCCACGCGTGAGATGGTGGGGCAGGTGCGTGAAAGGCAGGGTGAGCTTGTGGATGGGGTTGGCGTGGTTGTCAAGTGGAAAATACAACCATAGGATAGCGCTCTTGGAGCAAGCAGTAGTCAGATGCAACGTGGCTGACAGTGTCACAGAAGTGGCAATTGCCTTTGTATGGATTTTTGTAGGAGGGATTCGGGGTGGCAGTGGTGGCGGTTGGCTCGAGGCAGGGGATTAATGAGGGGTATAATTATGGCGTTTATTGGGACGATAATTAGCTGCGTGAGCAGCAGGGTGAAATTCCGGGGTTGGTGACAAGACTTCAGATGCAATTCATGTTGAATGAGTTTCTCATGAAGCGCCTCAAAAGAGATAGAGGTGTCACGGTATCAAATTGCTTCGATAACGGATCGATAAGTATTTTGGTTAAGGCCATTTAGGACTTTGGATGTGATATCATCCTCATGCATGGGTCATTCCAATTGGGCAAGATC
The DNA here is from genome assembly GCF_048544455.1 of Silene latifolia. Lineage (NCBI taxonomy): Eukaryota > Viridiplantae > Streptophyta > Magnoliopsida > Caryophyllales > Caryophyllaceae > Silene > Silene latifolia. The sequence continues at coordinate 158,982,918 of NC_133536.1, read as the reverse complement.
GTCATTGCAGGCTTTGATGGCAGTCATATATTAGGTGATGGTCATGTCTTTATGAGAGATATTTTCTAGTCGGTCCTTAATTTGGAGGCGGTGTCCACGGGAGGAGTTGGCAAACGTTTTGGTGAGTGTTGTCCAGGCGGCATGAGAGGTAGGGTCATTTATAATTAAGGTGGCAACGGGCGGGGCTAGAGTTCCAGCGAGGGCGCCAAGGATAAGTTGATCCTGACGATACCAAGTGAAGTAGGCCGGATTCAGGGTCGTGGCGATTTTGGTATCAGGGGTGGGTTCGTTGGTGAGGGTTGCGGCAGGGGTTAAGGTTGTACAATTAAGGAAGCCAAAGAGTTCAAGTCTGTTCATGATAGCATGACCTTGAAAACTATTGGCGGAAGGTGATGGTATCCTTGAGTTAGGTGCAGTTGGTGAAGGTGACGGGGGTAAGAGGATTTTGGGGTCGGCAGCGTTTGGGATGTGGAACGTGGTTGAAGACATGGTTGGTGTCCCATCGGTTTTGTGACGTGGGGTCGGAAAATTTAGAGAGGATCGTTAAGGCTCGTTACCATGTAAAAAATGAATTGCTTGATTATTTGCGATTCATGACTACAACTTATATACTAGAGTAACAGCCTATGATTCTAGGGTTATATAATTACATAATAAGGAAAGCGAAATAGACACAAGATACAGAAAAGATATGATGATAGAACTAGGAAATATATACCATAAACTACCTAGCTAAATATATTACAATAACAAGAATTAGGAAGGCGATATATTCTGTATATAGATATGGTGGTGTAATGCATTTGACCTTTAATTAATTGTTGTTTACTAAAGGAAAATCAAATTCACTATTGAAACTTCAAACGGGTTACACAAATTATGCTATTTTGAGATTTTTCGGGTGAGTTGATAGTGGATTTGAAATTTGGGGGGGGGGGGGGATAGTTTTTTGTCGGCGGCGGGGGAAGAGAGTCATGTAGTAGAGATGGGGGTCGAAGTTGGCAGTACAATGATGATCGTTGAGGGTTGTGGTAGGATGGGCGATATAGATGGAAAATGACTAGGTTGATTGACAAATAAGGGTATTTTAAGTAACCATTCTGCTTTCATTTGCTTAGTTTAATAAAAAAGGTTTAGATTTGTTGAAAAATCTATCACTTTTGATCTAAAGTTTTCGAACCCTTTTCATATAAATGTTGAGCTTAAGAAATTAGAATGTAACTCATAAATAATACATATATGTCGTTATATTCTCACATAAATTTATCTTCGAGGTGATACTAGGTTGTGACGGTTGACTATACTGAATCATTGCGACTTTGGGTTGTTATATGGGTTGCGGCCTGCGGGTCAAGATCTATGAGCTTATACCTTGAAAAACGAGTCGAACTGGCGAAGTAAAGTTTTAACTGTTAGAGTATGTGGGTTTAAGGAATTAGAAGAGGTGTAATGGTCACTCGACCCCTGTTTTTTTATACTTATTTTCAGTTCTTAGAAGTTCAGTTCAATTCAGATCGATTCAGTTCAGTTAAAAAAAAAATATTAGGTAGTATCTCGCGTTTCGCGCGGCCTGTCTGAATATTCTATTATTATAATTGAATAAAATTAATATAAGGATATTTATTTATTTTTGTTATAAATAGAAATAAATTTAAAAAATTCAAATCTTAGTTTGTAGGTTTAATTTCCAAGTTTTAAAATAAAACACATACAGTTTTAATTATAAGTTAGTTATGCATCAATGTTTTATAAATAAGTATACAAAAATTATTTGCGAATAATAATTAAAAAAAGAATTATCGTATCTTTTTTTTGCATGTATTTTATTACGCAAATGTCTAATATCATTATTTCTTTTAGTGAATATTCATACGGATGTCAGGCCACAAGGCAGATACATTCTCATTATTATATTGTCTTACCCACCTAACTCATGATATGTATTTCGAATTAGTACGTACATAAACTTCTGCAACATAATTTCTTATTCTTTAAAACATACATGTCATAGAAAGTTTTTTCAACATTTTTCGTTATGTCAAATTTCTTATACTCTTTGTCATATACATATTATATATTTTAGTAATATTTTCGTGAATAATCAAAATATTATATTTATTAAAATAAATGTGTTCGAGTAATGCAATAATTAACATTAAGTACTTAAATTAGATCATTTCGCGATACGTTATTTTCCAAATCGATTAATATTTGTTCAAAAAGATGTGAATATAACTTTATGCATTTTTGTTTGTCATTTTTATATGAATAATATATGACGCTTATGTATCAAATATATAGGGTCCAAACTCAACTTGTTCGAATATTTTAGTTGTCTTATGTGTGCCATGAGCTAAACATATTTATAAATAAAATAGGTTGAACTTTCTCAAATATAATTTTTTGAGTTTAACATCAAAGTATTTTAAAATAATACAATTAAAATATTAATTAAAATGCACTCCTTATCATAGTGTACATACATGCTCGTTATCACACTATTTAAACCCTCTTAAAATATTGTATGTATTTAATATGTCGTACCATAATTTGCTCACTCACACATAATAAAAAAATTATCTCTTAGTAGATATATCTAATTTATTTTAATAAATACAATAACTCTTACGAATAATTTTTGATTGATGGATCTTATGATCTAAGTTTTACGGTATTTCAAAAAAAAAAAATCTTACTTGAACATAAAACATTTTGAGACACTCACCTAAACCTATACATATCAAAATATATCAATTAATTGTAACACCCCTATTTATTTAGGAGCCTTTAGCAAGACATTCCCAATAAATAGGACTGTTACCATCTCGGTTTACCGAGGTAAATGATACAAATTAAAACAAACCAAAGTACTTTAATAACTTTAACTGAAATAATGGTTTTATTACATTGCCAATCGATTAGATTTAAAATTTAACATTACAATATACTACGCAGCGGAAATTACATAAATAAAGTATAAGTCAACTAAGTGATCTAGACAGCAAATATGGTCCAGAGCTCACGTCACAATGCTCCCAAGTCAGCTAATCTTTGGTACCTGTCAAATCTGCTCCCCATTATGGTTCATCACAGGTGTTCACGAATACACTGTCAACCACGAGGTTGAGTAGAAAACTAAACAATGAATAAAGATACAACAACCTGCAAATAGATTCCACAATCACATTTTGTCCACTTCCCACCACGGCACACACCCACTTCTAGACACACAGTCATACTCCAGGACACACAGTCCCGCCTCAGACACACAGTCTGGATATAATGGACACACAGTCCCGCCTCAGACACACAGTCTGGATACACACAACTCATCCCCCAACTCCAACAACAATCAATAATAATGATAGTCTCAGTAATATAACCAAACCAGCGTGATATAGAATAATGGCATAAGACAGAACATCCAGCTAGGGAATAAAAGATCATTGTAACCAGTTAAACTCCTCCTTCACCAATCCTCCACAATATACAATTAATTCATCTTTTAGTAGCATAAATAAAACGAGATTGAGTAGTTTCCTATCTGGCAAGCAAATCCAATTAAGCAGCTCAAAGTGCTCCAATTAATTAAAGAACACGAACCCGATTATAAATCCTTCACAAATCGTCACCTAACATAAATATTATAATTTAATTATTTAATCATTATTCAATTCATTACATTAATTTATTCGATTATAATCATATTAATTATAATATTTATATTACTACGTCAATTACTAATTAAAAACTCGTCCCAAACCCAATTAACAAATCCGGCAATATGTTTTACAAAACTCATAATCCCGTGTCAACCCGTCACATAACACACCCAAACACCCAACTGCTTAAACCCGTCACACTACACCCACAAAGCCCGTGTGTTATGCCCACACCCTACACAACCACATCCGCCACCTTGCCCCACCGTGAGACCCTTCTGCCAACAACCCAACCGCTCCCTCATACACCAGCAATAACCACCGTACTAGCCTCACCACCATGCCCTAACACCCACGACCTTCAACAAACTCAAACACACATACCATGACCGGTCCACAACTACCCATAAACACGGCCACCATAGCGCACGACACCACCTCTGGCCACCACCATTATCACCTCTGACCCACGATGGTTCCAAGGGTGGGTGTCTCTTCCCTTCATCGTCACCCTGCCAGCCAAGGCAGCCGTCTAAAAATGGTCACAGCAACACCCCTATCCTCCTCTGTTTCGCGTTTTCCGGCCACCGCCATCACCAACCACCACCTGTAGCTGCCAAAGCACCCCCACTATGGCCGACCCAACCACCCAGTTCCATCCCCACCATACCCAGGTCAAGGCAAAGAGTATAACGTGTTTAAACAGTAATTTAGCCCTACTCGAATTTTCCGGCAAACACCGTACAAAACACCCGAAAAAACCACCCACGACAGCTCCTATATAGTCGACCCTCACCCCTGATCTCAACCCAAGCCCCGTCAAGTTCTGGGTCACACGAAATAAGGGTTAAAACCGATTCGTATGTATAATTTACCATAACAAACACCGCCACCAAAGGTCGGTCAAACACCCCTTTCCTGACGGTCAACGGCGGTCCACGGGGGTCAAATAAAGTCTCTGGTTGTCCACGATCACAATGATAGTCACGGCTTATGCTATGATGGTCTGGTTTACGAGTTATAGCCTAGCTAGCCAATTGAAAGGATCTTCTGATCAATCTAGAGATCGTTGGGATTCCATTAGTAATGCGGATTCGGAATATCACACATTAATCAATAAAAGAGAGATTCAACAACTAAAAGAAAGATCGATTCTTCGGGATCCTTCCTTTCTTCAAACGGAAGAAATCGAAGAACTTCTTGAGAATCCTACAAGATCCATTCGTTCTTTTTCTCTGCGGATGTTCGAACTTCATCCGGGTTCAAATCCTACCGAGAAGCCCACTAGAGATCCGAAATTGTTGAAGAAACATCTTGTTGTTTCTTTTGCCCCTTCCAGGCGATCGGAAAATAAAGAAATGATTAATATATTCAAGATAATTACGTATTTACAAAATAGCGTCTCAATTCATCCTATTTCACCAGATCCGGGATGTGATGGTTCCGAAGGATGAACCGGATATGGACAGTTCCGATAAGATTTCATTCTTGAACAAAAATTCATTTTTTTACTTATTTAATCTATTCCATGATCGAAACAGTGGGGGATACACATTACACCACGATTTTGAATCAAGAGAGATTTCAAGAAATGGCGAGATCTATTCACTCTATCAATAACCAAGCCGGATCTGGTGTATCATAAGGGATTTGCCTTTTCTATTGATTCCTGCGGATTGGATCAAAAACAATTCTTGAATGAGGTATTCAACTCCAGGGATGAATCGAAAAAGTTTATTACGGTATTTTTGAACAAGTTCTTGGATAACAAGCTTAAAGGTTTTCTTATTGATGCTAGTGACGATATTGATATTGATGTTAGTGACGATATTGATGTTAGTGACGATATCGATCGTGACCTTGATACGGAGCTGGGAGCCGCTAACTATGATGAATGCGCTAACTATGGATATGATGCTTGGGAAATCGGCCAATTTTATATCACCCTTCAATTCGAATTAGCAAAAGCAATGTCTCCTTGCATAATATGGATTCCAAACATTCATGATCTGGATGTGAATGAGTCGAATTACTTATCCCTCGGCCTATTAGTGAACTATCTCTCCAGGGATTGTGAAAGATGGTCCACTAGAAATATTCTTGTTATTGCTTCGACTCATATTCCTCAAAAAGTGGATCCCGCTCTAATAGCCCCGAATAAATTAAATACATGTATTAAGATACGAAGGCTTCTTATTCCACAACAACGAAAGCACTTTTTCACTCTTTCATATACTAGGGGATTTCACTTGGAAAAGAAAATGTTCCATACTAATGGATTCGGGTCCATAACCATGGGTTCCAATGTCCGAGATCTTGTAGCACTTAATAATGAGGTCCTATCGATTAGTATTACACAGAAGAAATCAATTATAGACACTAATACAATTAGATCCGCTCTTCATAGACAAACTTGGGATTTTCGATCCCAGGTAAGATCGGTTCAGGATCATGGGATCTTTTTCTATCAGATAGGAAGGGCTGTTGCACAAAATGTACTTCTAAGTAATTGCCCTATAGATCCTATATCTATCTATATGAAGAAGAAATCATGTAACGAAGGGGATTCTTCTTTGTATCATTAGAACCATCATACTTGCCGACCACCTATGAACTGATCGTATTAACCAACCAAAATTAGCTTCCGTCATTATATATTGAACAGAAGCGAAAGCCTCCGTAACAGTTGGGCGATAGTAAAAAGTCATAGCAAACCCCGTAGCTACTTGTACTAAAAAACAAGTAAGCGTAATTCCTCCTAGACAATAAAAAATGTTTACATGCGGAGGAACATATTTACTAGTTATATCATCCGCAATCGCCTGAATCTCGAGGCGTTCTTCGAACCAATCATAGACTTTATTGAGATAGGTAAAGCGCTAAAAGCCCCCCTCTAAGAACCGTATATGAGAATTTTATCTCGTACGGCTCAAGCAAACACACCCAAATAAAGGTTAAAGCTTCTTAATCTCTTTATTTTTTCTTTTCGGAAGATATGAAGGAATAAAAATCCGAAAGTAAAGTTTTTGTTTTTGGGGCGATAATGCCAATATATCAAGTCGGCTCATCCATCTTTCTGTTAATTGTTACTACCAGCCTCTTGAATATTCTCTTTTCCTATTTTTTATCTTTGTTTTTTATTTTTATGTGGCTTTTTTATCAGTGATAGGCATTTTTCTTGTTAAGACCCTATGAATGGATTGAAACCCCAGATTCATACTATAACCACGATGACTCCGAAAAAGCTAAAAGCTAATCCCAAAGATTCCTTGAGTAAGAACCATTGGATCATCACTTATTCAATCAATAGAAGAGGTATAAGACGGTCTTACCTTGAGTTAATTAGCGATGTAGATTCCGTCTTAATTCCTTCTACGTGTCTCCTCTTCTTTTCTCAAATTTTCAGTTTGCATATGATAAACTAGGTCAAGGTATTTATCACTATTTATAGGGTAAGTTTAGATCTATAAGAGAACAATTAGGAAACTACGTAATTACCTTATTACTATTATTATTATGAAATAAGATTACTATTATTATTAGTATTACTAGTATTATTATTATGACATAACTATCAAGTATTATTATTATTTTATGAATTATCGTATATTCTTATTACCCAATTTTCCATCTCGACTCATTATTATTTTATTAATTATTTCCGTCTAACCACTTAACCGCGATTATTATAATTAATAAATATACTAATCACTATTAATTTTAAAGTATGATTTATGAAATATAATTAAAATACGGGGTATTACATTAATATACCGGAAATTATACTTATTTAAAAACAATTTTTGAAATAAAAGTTATGATTTACACTTTAGATTTTTTATTAAAATAAATATTTTAATAAATTTAGAATTAAATAACTGTACTATTTTAATGTAATTTAATAGATACCATAACATTTATTAATCTAAATTAATAAGTTTTTGAGATTTATGTAGTATTTATTAGGTTCATATTTAATTATTAACTGCAATTTCGCATCATATGTCATATGATGCGAAATTGCGGAAGCGGAATAACAGAAAAATAAAACAAAAGGGATATTTGCCTTGAATTCATGGGTAGAATTCAAGTCAATGGGATATTTACTCGGTGCTAGACCTATAACACGAGTAATGGTGAGAATACTCAAGACCTATTGAATAATTCTCGGGCTAAAGCATGATCGCGTCAAACTCTAACATTTTTTTATCGAACGCATCAATCCTTTTTTTTATCTCAATTCTCTCTTCCATATCTATTACAAATGATGACCTCTATTTATAGTAAAAGAAATAACAACTAATAATGAATCTAGTCCCTACTACTTGTAGTCTAAATACAAAGGCTTGAAGGAAAGACATTGAACATAGTCCAACATCAAAAACAATGAACAAAATAAATTGAACATAGTCTAAGATGAAATGGTAGCCATATTCGTATCAGAATGCCTACATGTAACCAAACAACATTTTCTAATTCACATGAATTCTAAAATCATGTGATATGACACTTCCTAGGCATTGTAAGTTCCCGTATGTAATGAATTCTAAAATCATGTGATATGACACTTCCTAGGCATTGTAAGTTCCCGTATGTAACCAAACAACTCCTAAGTTGGATATGATAGCTATTATACACTCACTTTAGCCTAGATATTGTGTTTCATGTATTTTGCTGTTTGTTCGTCAATTTAATTAGTTACATTGCATTTGTTTTGATCTGAAAATGATGGACTATAGTGGTTGAATGTACTTGATATTGATTACGTCACACTTGGAATGATGAAATGCCACTCTCTATTGTTAACATTTTTGGTGTTACATTGACGAGTAATCTATGTTATATATAGTAGTAATCCTTGTTACAAAGTACAACATTATCATTTATATGCTGAGTACTGTATATGTTATACAAACATACTATCTCTAAATCTGCTACTTTTGTTGTCTACAAGCATCAGCTCCTTCATTTTATGCATTTTAACCACTCGCATCTACATTAGCAATGGTGAATGTCAGGTAATTTACCATTTTCGTCTGAATGTTACTGATGAATCTTCTTACTCTAATCTCATGTTGTAAGGTAGGGCTCCATTATTACCTTGAATATTTTATATGCAAATAAATTTCTATAAGGTTATTAGCTCAACGGTAGAGCGTTGTACGTTTTTGTGCAAAGACGTGGGTTCGACTCCTACATTGCCTACTAATTAAGAAGAATGAATATGAGTATAAAATTGTCAATTATCTCAGTAAGTAGTAAATAGTGTAGTACTAGTATGCAAAAAAAATGCGAGGAGTAATTAGTGTTACTTTATAATGTGACTAGTGTTATTTTTATTTGTGTTACTTTAAAGAGTAGTCAGTGTTACTTCTTATACTCCCTCCATTCAACTCCACTTTGCAACATTGCTTTTTGCGCGGGTATTAAGAAACGGATTTAAAAAACTATTAAAAGTACATAGGGAAAGGGAATGGTGGGGTTAAAGATATTAAAAAAATATAAATGTGAGTTTTATGGTGGATTTGTGTGGGGTATGAATGACATTTTTTGTAAATATAGATTTTCAATAAGGATAGAAAGGTCTTTTACATGTCCAAATAAGGAAACCTGTAAAGTGGAGTTGAATGGACGGAAATAGAATACTTGTAAAGTGGAGTTGAATGGAGGGAGTAGTAACGACTAGTGTTATTTTGTAAAATTAAAGAGTAAGGATATTACTTTGTAAAATATGAATGTTAACTACATTGAGTAATTAGTGTTACTTGATAAAATAGTAGTGTTACTCATAGCTAGGGTGAATCTATCTAAAAGCTAATGTTATTACATAAAAGAACTAGTGTTCCTCATTAGTGTGACTATTTTCATTTCGAGTGTACTAAAATAGAAAGCTAATGTTACTCTATAAAGTAATCAATGTTATTTTCTAAAATAACTTCTATGAACTAATGTTACTACATAGAAAATGTAGTGTTATTATATGAAGAAAGTAGTGTTACTATATGAAGGAACTAATGTTACTTTCACCATGTATATCTTCATCTCTTATGGCACTATCAGTGTCAGACTCAGAAACTGATGACAGTGCCCAAACTAAATGATCCTATGCATGTCTTTATATATGTTCGTATATGTGGGGCTCAAACCCACACCACGTGCACTAGCACATTGCTCTACCTTTTAAGCTAATAGACGAGAAAATGCCAATAGACAAGAATCAACATATACCCATAGGTACACAAATTTTCAACCAAAATTAGCATCAACAAGGCTCACTATTGACCTTTTCAACTCTACTAGCAAAATTCCAGAGTACTGCAGTCAAGTTAGTTCCTATATCCATTTTATTCTCCAAGTATTGACAGCATGTTGAGAATTGAGATGTAACACTTATTCATAATTACATTGCAATACTTTTCCTTTGTTTTGTTTTTGGCCGCCATTTCTGATGGAGAAAGAAATGCAATAAGGTCATTCTTTCCTTCCCTTTTGACTACAGGAGGCTGAACTTTTTCCCACTACAGGGAGACACCTCTACCAACATATAGCAAAGATCAGTAAAAGATTAGTAAGATGTTGCATTACCATCAAATGAGAGAGGTACAATAACTTAAATAAGAGACAATCTCAATTGGACCTCAGATTTAACAATATACACCAAAGAATCAAAGATGAGTCCATCCTACCAATATATAGCAAAGATCCGGTGACATACATCATTAAACTTTTTCCCACTACACGCTATTATGTCTGACGATTCTAACCAAACCTTGTATAATATCACATAAGAGAAATATATGGAGTAGTACATTAGGAAAAAGTCTGAAAATATGATAATTATCGAAAATCGATTGACATACACTCACATAACTTGAAATTCAAACTAAAATTTGGATAATAAAATATCTATGATATCTAGCTTATCTCAAATATTTGTTACTACTTCTCTATAAAATTAGCAAATTTCATATGGATCAGACTTGGGATGATATGTCGATCGTCAGGGACCTTTTAACAAAAATCGAATTATTGACATACTACTGCCGTACTTAGTTTATAATTCAGCGAATGATTGTTTAAAATCGACTACAAGATGCAGGACTATGAGTATGAAGGCCATCAGAGAAATCCATTTACAAAAATCTACATAGTATAAAAGTCAAGTTCTTTCTTGGCTTTCTATTGGTTGATGAGATTCACAAAATTGGAAGCATGCGGGTTCCCCCACGTTTTATACACTAATTAATTACCTTCTCTCCTCTCCTCTCCTTAATTCTTTAAATGTCTCCTTAATTCTTCAAATGTCAATTCTTAATTTTAGATGTTCTTTTAATTGAACTTTATATTATATGATGTATTATATGATATGATATGGTGATATTATATGATATGTGATTATAATATATGATATCTAACATCTTAACTCTTGCTCCTATTTAATTAGTGATTTACACAAAATCTTACATTTTAGTGTTCTTCCCATTTCTCCATTATATGCGAGTAGTATGTATTATAATAAAATGGGAAGAATATAGAAATGCGGAGGGAATAATACAATATGGACATCCAAAAAATTACAAATTCTTAATACATTATGCACATACAGAAATTACAAAACGCTACAAAATAATCAATTCAAATCTTCAAATTACAAATTACTCAAAATTCTATATTTCAGTATTAAGCTTCTTCCTCACCTTCTTCCTGTAAGATATCCCTTTCAAAAGGGATGACACGAAAATACACATCTTAAAATACAAATATTTAGTTTTATACAAATATTGATAACAAAAATCATGCATTTACAATATTTTAATACAATAATATTTAGTAATTACTAAAAATCCACAAAACTCATCAGATTAATGAACGTCCTTAATCATTTTTGTATAAAAAAGCAACAATTTCCACAATATTTTCGATTACATATATTAAAAAAATCACCAAATTTTAAATCAGGAAATAATTTTATAGAAATTTAAAAATCATCAGATCTATGAAATTACAATTAGAAACATAATAAAAAAAAATATAATAATTTAAAATTAAGTAGATCTATGATACTCCGTATTAAATAATAACTCACTAATAATTTTTTAAAAAGATCAACTTAAAAAAAAAACAATAATTATCAGGTAAATGATATTTACTTAAAAGTTTATAGAAAATTAAAAATAATCTAACTAAACAAATAAAAACGAGAATAGTAATTTAAGAAATGTAAAAATAATTTAACAAGTTAAAAATAATTAAACACGAATGGTGATAATTATGATGCATGCGAGTAAAAAATGAAAGAAATCGGACCTCTAAAAAGCTATCAATCAACTGTGTCATCTTTGATGGGGATCTAACTAAGAAACCAATCTAGAATTGTGAGAGGCAGAAATCTTGATTGGGTTGGTGATGAAGATTGAAGATTTAGGGTGAGTTAAACGATGATAAGAGGATGAGATGAGAAAGGGCGAGGTTAGACGAGATTATAAAAGAAAGGAGATGATGATTTGAGTTCATTAATCGAGGAAATGCGGCGGCGGTGTTGTTGTCAACTGGAAAACTAAGATATAAATAAAAAAGAGTGATGAGAAGGGAGGGAGAGTGGTCATACGAGAGGTGTTATAAAATGGAGGGGTAGAGTTTGTTGATGGCTTATTTATATGGGAAAATGGGTAATGTTGTTAATTGTGTTATCTTATGGGTGGGTGCTTGCATATTTTGTCTTTTCTAATTAGGAAACTAATTTTTGCTCGGCCCAATGGCCCATATATTGATTATTTATGAAAATTCGATAATGTAAGTTATGTAACCTAATTCATATTACGACGATATATTTTGATTATATAATCTCATATCTGTTTGTTATTTCGTTCGTCTAATATATATTAGTACTAAAATTTCACCACACATGACATTGACGCTTAAATGTGTGTATTATATTTTGAAATATATGCTTTAAATTATTAAAATTAGACGTTTATAATACGGTATACTTTAACTATATGTACAGACAATTGTCCTCCATTATTCGATCTCAATAATCGTACACCTTCTAACATAATTTGTATGGAATAAGTGGTAGTGATTAGTAACTTATATTATATGTCGATTTTTCAATTGTAGTCTTTTTATATTGTAACAACATTGAACATTTAATCACGTTGATTTATATACTCCTATATCAAATGATAGCGCATGTTATTATAACCCGTGCATTTTTTTGCATGAGTTTAAAACTATTTAAGATTAATGGACTCTTTTTATTGTTACCGCATTGCAAATTTAATCACACTCATTTATATGCTTCTTTATATAATGATAGCAATTTGTATTACAACCCGTGCAGTTTTTGCACGGGTTTTAAACTAGTTAACACAAGTAAAAGATAGACCGTCATCGAAACACAATTATTATATTATTGTAACACAGCTACATGAAACAAAGCTAAACCTCTATTTTTGAACCGTGGGTATACCGTTACTATTATATACTATTATCCGTAACACAATTTCACTAATGTCGTAACACATACTCACCATATTTGAAACACAGGTATACCGTTAATATAACATTGTTACACTATTTTTGTACCACATATATACTAATATCCATAACACAAATTCACTAAAGTTGGAAGACATGGTCACCATATATGACCCACATGTACTCTATAACGTCACTATAACATTGTTAGACCATTATTAAAACACATATTGGCTATACACTAATGTCGTAGCACAAATTCACTAATGTCGTAACACAAGCACAATATATAGAACCACATGTATACAGTTACGGTAATCTAAGCCACAGTAATGCACTGATCAACAAATCCATTAAAATAATGAATTCAATCATCAAGTTGCTAAAATGCAAACCCAAGCTTATACTTAGCCAGCAAATCACATTATACCTCAATTTCACCATTAACAAATTCATAAAATTTAATTGTCAACAACAACTCTTTATACTTAGCCATCAAATCACATTATACCTCAATTTCACCATTAACAAATTCATAAAATTTAATTGTCAACATCAACTCTCTCTCCTCTCCCGAAAAAATCCCCAAATTAAAATCCCTCATTTTAAAACCTAACCTTATCGTCCGTTTTCGGCTCGCCGGCCGCTTCCCCCACTCTCTCACCTTATCCGTCGCCGGCGAGCCGAAGTTTTCCTTTTTTTGTTCGCTGGGGTTTCTTGTTGTTGCAATAAGAAGGGTTTTATGGTCATCCGGTCAGTTTTTGCTTGCTTTTTCAAGGTTGCTTGGTTCTCAATCGAGTGTCGTGTGGTCCCTTTCCGGGTGCGATTTCCTTGGGCATCTGTTCTCCAGTGATCAGCGCTTTGTGCAGCTCTGCCGGTGATTTCATCCTCCCTTCCTTGTGGTTTTTGGTTGTTAATAGTTGTGTCTAGTTCAATAATTTTAAGCTGCTGCGTTTTTTTTTAATTTCTTGGCTGGTGTGGTTTTTTATTATCGTGATTCTTGTTCTGGTTGGGGTTTCTTTTGTCTGGTCTTGCTTCAATAATTTCACCCTGCCGTTAGTTGCTTAAGAGTTGTTCTGATTGGAGTTGCTTAAGAGTTGTTTTGGAGTTGCTTAATTTTAAAGTGCCGTTAGCTGTTGGTATTTAGTTGTTGGTAAAGTCTGTTGGCTTTTATGGCTTCCAATCGGGTATGTGTAAAGTTTCTCGAATCGTTTGCTTGTTCCCATTTAGACGATGACTTTTTTGAGGATGAGGGATGGGATATGATGAACTCTATTATGCAAACAAAGGGATCTCCTATTCCTAAAATTAAGGATTTGAAGGATAAGGGTAATAATTTTTACAAACAAAATTGTTTCGGAGCTGCTGCTTCTTGCTATGATGAAGCTTGTAAGCTCCTAAGTCTTGTTGTTGGCATGGAGGATAGCTATGACACTAACACTTTGTCTGAACTTGCGGTCTCTTTAAACTTAAATTTGGCTGCTTGTGCTTTAAAGTTATTTGAACATGAGGCATCAAAAGACCATTGTTCTATTGTCTTGTCTTTTTTCCCCAAAAATGTAAAGGCTCTCTTCCGAAGAGGATTGGCTTTTATGAAGTTGAATAAATTCTTAGAAGGTAAATCGGATTTGGAAGCGGCTTTATTGGTTGAACCTAGGAATAAGGACATTCTTAGGGAGTTGTGTGTAGTCAAGGATTGCCTTGCTATTAATTTGAATGGCAATAGGAGTATTGATGAACATCCTTTGCAAGATTCAACTGGAAATGGTAAAGTTAAGGTTCATGATGATGAGCCCCCTTTGAAAACTCCAAGGGACTCCGGTAGTGGTTCTGCTAGTGATTATAGAGTTGGACGTACTAGTTATAAGGATATTAAAACCAGCCTAGATGGAGGAAGTCTTTCCCAATTGTATGTGACTGAGAGGTGTGGTATGGAGCTTGATTCTGAGATGCTTGTTGCGGATCAACAGTCTTGTATTACTGTTATGTCGCCCTCTACAAGTGAGGCTTCTTGTAACTTTGATGGCTGCTCTATGGTTAATTCTCTGGATGAGAATGGCTCTAACAAAGATTTGAACGAGGATTCCCATGGTGCGGAAAAGAAAATGTTTTAGTTTAGTAAAAAGGGAAGAGGACATTCCGTGCTAAAGATTGATGCGGGTACTTATAAAAAACTCCTTGATGGTAAGGAAGTCAGCTTCTTCCAGAAATCACACTTATCAACTTTGAAAATTCGAGTCCTTAAACCGTGCATCAAGGAGCCTGATAAAGGTTCAGTCACTCCTCATAAGAAGAATAGAAAACGACAAAAAAGGAAAAAGAGTTTGCGGGCTGGTACTCTAATTACTGTGGCAGACACGACCAAAAATGATGTTTCACATTTACCTCCTGTGGCCTGTAACAAGCCTATTGATCGTGATCTGCCTCTTGCGGAAGCTACTTCAAGCTTATCTTGGGAGCTCGTCAATAATGAGGTTTTATGCGATCCTTGTAGTTCTAATTCAAATCAACCTCCATGTTTTATCTTCACATCATCGAAGTCGAAGGTTGCTAAAGTGTTTCATGCTAGAAGACAATTAACAAGAATTCAAAGCCGAAGAAAAGAATCTCCAAGACGCAATGTTTATATCTACCCAGGTAAATTTCCACGTTCACGTGACGTGAGTGTGTCTTGTTGCAGGTACTTTCCTAAAGCTCAATTATCGAAGAAAAGGAAAGGAATGACATCCTCAATGTGCTTCTCCAACAACTCTTTGAAGAAACCTCGTGCTTTATTTTCCCCCACCCCTAGTTTAAGTTTAAGTTCTTGTATCAATAATGTAGGATTGGCACCGGACCTATCGAGTCCTAGGTGCTCTATGTAAACACTTTCTTTACGGCTGTCAAAAAAAAAAAAAAATTGTCAACATCTACTTATAAAAACATACAATTAAAAACAAAAAGGCATCTATGAGCAAACTACGATCCAGTGCAGATTCTCGAATCAAATAGTATGACAAAAAAATAATAACCAGGACAAAAACTTATTATAAATTTCAATACGATTCGAATAGAATAGTGTGACAAATGGTTAGGTTTTATTTTAAATCATGATTGACACAAATTAGCACAAACAAATATGTGAACGGTTTTAATTCCTTTTTAATCTTCATCAAAGAAACGATCTGATTCTTCATCAAATATGTGAACGGTTTTAATTTCTTCATCAAAATGATCTGATTCTTCATCAAATACGTGAACTGTTTTAATTTCTTCATCAAATTTGCATGTCCTCTTTTAATCTTCATCAAAAAAATGATCTGATTCACAAAATTTTTTCTTCGCCTTTGATTAATTTAAAAAAAAATGGAAAAATCTAAACCTTTTTCTGGTGATTTTGATCTTCGTCGTATGGAAAAGATCTATGAAGATTTCTATCTAAATGAGGGTGACATGGAGATGGAAGATGAAGAAGCTGATGAAAGATCGTCTGATGTTGCTGCATGTCGCTCAATCGTGCCTGTAACAATCGTGGATGAAGGGATTGAGCAGTGCTTGGAAAAGCATGAATATCTAAAGAATAGAATGCGGTTTATGGAAGAACTATGTAGAATCTGGCCTCAGTTTGGGGTTTTATTGTAATATGAGTATGAGGAGAAGGCGAAGGAGCAATCATTTGATGTTGCATGTAAAATTGATGATCCTTCTAATTAAGACCTTGAATTAGATCCGGAGGTTGTACGAAAAAATGCAGTTAATACTGGTTGGTTTATAAAGGAGCTTTCTAATTATTGGCCTGGTTTTTATCTTACACAGGAAGACGAACCGTTAGGAGGTTGATTTCTTATTCCCTGTATTTAATTTTTAAACTGTTTTTTTTTTTTGAATGGACTAGTGATGATACCTTTTTCGGCCGTATATACTCTGTTTCATCTTATTTTATCTACCCAATGATCTAATGTTGAGGGTAGTTGGTTGGTTATCAATTTTGATGTTCATATACAATGCCACCACCTTTTGTAGTGATGAGGCTGTGTATGTACATCAAAATTGAAGAGTTTTGTTTACAAAAGCTTATTGTACTCATTTGATCATTTCTGAAGTTAATATCCATATTAGTGTCAATGACTGAATATTACAAAAGAGTTGCAAAGTTCTACATTAAAACTGAATACAGTCACAACATCTTCTTCAGTGTGACCTTCTTGATTGTTTGATTTGCTTGCTTCTTGCTTGATCTGCGCAAAAAATTGACTTTGATAACATATCCAGGCTTTGATAACTTCTAACAGTCTAAAATGGTGCTTATTGATGCTGTTAAATTCTGCTTGTTCATTCCCCTGCACATAAATCTACGAACCAACTACTAATGCTACCAACAGGGGGATTTTCCAATGTTGGGTCATTACTACCTTCACCTGCTTCAGTAATGGTGCCAACAGGTTCAATGTCCCATGTTGGTTCATTACTGGTGCCACTGGTACTTGCTTGATTTTCAGCATTCTCTGTCAAATTGTTTAGTGAATTAACTAATTCACTTATAGTGCTTGGATCACCAACATTCTGTACATATTGTATGCATTCTTTCACTAAATCGATGTTAGCATCAAGATATTCAGGCAATAAACCTTGTGCTGCTAGTTTTGTCTTATGCATATGTTGAATTGGGTAGTCTATGCCACCTTTTTTTTTTCATTACTTCTACCATACATGCTTGCAATGTTATCCAGACGTACTTGAGCTTTAGTGCATCTTGTTCTTCATATGCCTTGATTGTGTTGCTGATTAGCTCATCCAATTTGATTGCCTTTTTTTTTGTTGGAGAGATTGTATTGACCTAAAAAACCCCAAATCCAAGACATTCAAATCTAGTGAATTGGGTGTTTGATAGGCCAATTCAATCTCCCATCCATCTGATGTTGCTACCCTTTTAAAATCAAGATCATCATTCCTAAAATGGGGACGGGCATTATCTTGTTGAATGATTATGCGTTTACTAACATTAGAAGGCCATTTAGCCTTTATAGCTGGCAACACACGATTTATTATCATGTCTTTTGTTACTTGCTTGTTTATAGACTCAATACACTTGGTTTCCATTGTTCCTGCTACTCTATTTTTTGAGTTTCGTTGTGCTGGTATTTCAATAACAAATGGCCATATTCCTATTTTGCCATCAAAAATTAATTTACCATTTGACCCATATAATGGTCTACCTACTGCACCCATGAACATCACCTTTTCTATGAAACTCTTTGATTGTACACATCTATGTGGGTTGGTTTCACCTTTAGCCAAATAAAACCTTGTAGTAGGTTTAGTTTTAGAAAACCATTTCTCATCCATGTGAATAATATTGCTTTGATCTTTGAAAACAATTCTTTTAGTGTGTTCATAATATACTAAATGTTGTAGACTGAAAATTAATCTAGCAAGTTTGCTTTTATCATTCAAACCTGGTTTGAGTGCATTTGTGTGTGACCTGATTTGTTTTGACATCACCCATCTTGAAACGGTTGATTGGCTTACACCTAAGTGCGTGGCCAATGAGTGTTGTGTTGACCTATCCAGTAGGTCAATTGATTTGAGCTTCTCCTCATCTAAAATTGCTCTTCCCACCTTTTTGTTGCCTTTCTTTTTGCTGCTCACATTGACTGGTAAGGATGAAGCTCTCTGTTTTTGTGCTTCCATCCATAACCTTGTTATTGTTTTCCTGTCGACTGAAAACCTTGCCGCCACTTCATTGATAATACCATGTCTTGGTTTTCCATTTATGTTGTTATTCAATAGTGTTTCATTTATTTTTGATCTTTCTAAGTTGGTCAGATTCTTCATTGAATGTTGGTGAATTTTTTGTTTGATAGCTCTATGTTTGAAAGATGTTTTTTGGACTGAAGTTAGTAAATGAATTTTTTGTTTCACACCAGTTATTTATAGACAAAAGAACTTTGCACTCTTTTGAATTTTTGGTTTTGGCGCAAATATTTCCCTCTTTGTATTTTGGCTCCATATTTCAATTTTGGTGCCAATTTTCAATGTTGGTGAGTTGGATATTTACATTTGGACTGACAACTTGAGTTTACTTGGCTTATGGAACAACTAAGACACGCCAATCAAGATTAGTTGAAGTTAATCTGAAGTCCAATTTTCTCTTTCGATCTTTCAAGTTAGAGCTGTAATTTTTTCCCGAGTTAATGTAATTTTATTTTAAGTCTGCTGTAATTTTTTCCCGAGTTAATGTAATTTTATTTTAAGTGTGCTGTAATTTTATTTCAAGGTAATGTAATTTTATTATGTAATTTTATTTCAAGGTAATGTAATTTTATTTTAAGCGAAACTGTCTGTATATCGCAACCGTGTAGTGAAAAAACAAAGTTTCAGCCAAGTTTGGTTCGTTTTGGTGGGAAATGAGTTGCTGTATAAAAAAAAGGAGGGAATCATTAACATCTTCATTATCAAATTACCCCTTTTAATTATAACACCCTCTCTCCTATAATCTTACCCCTACCTTTAACATTTCATTGTTTATCAATATTCCTTAATATTTGTGCCCTCCTCCAAATGGGACATTTATTGAGAATAGGAGGGAGTATTTTTTTATGCAAATGACGCATAAACCCTTACGAACACGCATTCCATCTTGGCCGTTGATTGACATAGATCCAACGGTCCAAATTTGGACGCAGGAGCTCTTGATCCAATTTATATATATATATATATATATATATATATATATATATATATATAGAGAGAGAGAGAGAGAGAGAGAGAGAGAGAGAGAGAGAGATAAGATCTAATGAGTCCAACATGGGCCATTGAGTCCATAAGTCCTTCTAAGGGCCATTGGATGGACTCAATGGATGGTTGAGATGAATTTGATTAAAGGCCATTAAAAAGAAAAGGAAAAAAATGTGGATGGTTGGATTGAGATGGGTGGTTGAGATTCAAAATTACCAAAAAAAATTACCACTAATCAAATTTCTATACACTAATTAATTTTTCTTTCTCTCTCTAGCCCTAATTAATCAGTTTTGAGTTTTAGATTTCAGAAGTGTAAATGTCATGTTGTATGAGTTTTACAAGTGTAAATGTGACGGAAATTTTGAATTTATATAATTTTAACATTTTACAAGTGTAAATGTGATGTTTTACGAGTGTAAATGTAACATTTTCAGAGTGTAAATTTGTTTTTTTGTGACGGAAATTTTGAATTTATATAATTTTAACATTCTACAAGTGTAAATGTGATGTTTTACGAGTGTAAATGTAACATTTTAAGAGTGTAAATTTGATTTTTTGTGACGGAAATTTTGAATTTATATAATTTTAACATTTTACAAGTGTAAATGTGATGTTTTACGAGTGTAAATGTAACATTTTCAGAGTGTAAATTTGTTTTTTTGTGACGGAAATTTTGAATTTATATAATTTTAACATTCTACAAGTGTAAATGTGATGTTTTACGAGTGTAAATGTAACATTTTAAGAGTGTAAATTTGATTTTTTGTGACGGAAATTTTGAATTTATATAATTTTAACATTTTACAAGTGTAAATGTGATGTTTTACGAGTGTAAATGTAACATTTTAAGAGTGTACATTTGATTATTTGTGACGGAAATTTTTAATTTATATAATTTTAACATTTTACAAGTGTAAATGTGAAGTTTTACGAGTGTAAATGTGACATTTTAAGAGTGTAAATTTGATTTTTTGTGACGGAAATTTTGAATTTATATAATTTTAACATTTTACAAGTGTAAATGTGAAGTTTTACGAGTGTAAATGTAACATTTTTAAGAGTGTAAATTTGATTTTTTTGTGACGGAAATTTTGAATTTATATAATTTTAACATTTTACAAGTGTAAATGTGATGTTTTACGAGTGTAAATGTAACATTTTTAAGAGTGTAAATTTGATTTTTTGTGACGGAAATTTTGAATTTATATAATTTTAACGTTTTACAACTGTAAATGTGATGTTTTATGAGTGTAAATGTAACATTTTTAAGAGTGTAAATTTAATTTTTTGTGACGGAAATTTTGAATTTATATAATTTTAACATTTTACAAGTGTAAATGTGATGTTTTACGAGTGTAAATATAACATTTTAAGAGTGTAAATTTGATTTTTTGTGACGGCAATTTTGAATTTACATAATTTTAACATTTTACAAGTGTAAATGTGATGTTTTACGAGTGTAAATGTAATGTTTTAGGAGTGTAAATGTAGTATTTTAAGAGTAAATTGGTCCTTTGAGTGTAACTTTGGTCCTTTATAAGTGTCACTTTTGTCCTTTACGAGTAAAACTTTAGTCCGACTACCAAAAAACACCACCACCGTCGTCCTCCACCACCAACTCATATCCACAAAAAATATGAGTGCAAATCTATATAATTTTAACGAGTGTAAATGTAATGATATACGAGTGTAAATGTAAAAAATATGAGTGTAAATGTAAAGAAGTACGAGTGTAAATGTAAAGAAATAAGGGTGTAAATCTGAAAAATGCGTATAAATGTAAAGAAATATGAGTGTAAATGTAAAGAAATACGAGTGTAAATGTAAAGAAATACGAGTGTAAATCTGAGAAATGCGTGTAAATGTAAAGTAATATAAGTGTAAATGTAAAGAAATACAAGTGTAAATGTAAAGAAATACGAGTGTAAATCTGAAAAATGAGTGTAAATGTAAAGAAATACGAGTGTAAATGTAATGAAATACGAGTGTAAATCTGAAAAATGAGCGTAAATGTAAAGAAATATGAGTGTAAATGTAAAGGAATACGAGTGTAAATGTAAAGAAATATGAGTGTAAATCTGAAAATGGAGTATAAATGTAAAGAAATATGAGTGTAAATGTGAAGAAATATGAGTGTAAATGTAAAGAATTGTAAGTATAAATCTGAAAAATGCATGTAAATGTTAAAAAATATGAGTATAAATATAAAGAAATAAGTGTAAATTTAAAGAAAAACTAGTGTAACTGTAAAATAACTCAAAAAAATAAATAGATGTGAAATCACCCACAATAACAAATGAAAAAAAAAAAAAATAGTAAGAACAACAACAACGAAACAACAAGACCAAACTATTTTGGAAAAGAAAAAAAAAAAGAAATAGAAAAGAATAAAAACCAAACAAACGACATATGAACACAAACAAACACATATGAACACAAACGCACAAACTGAGAACAAAGAAAATACGAGAACAAAAACGCACTCCAACATCAACTAGAAAGAAAATATGAGAACAAATCTGGAAATAAAACAAAAACACCGCAAAAACAACGACACAACCACTCCAACACTACTGTAGCCGTCTCAGATCTCCTTTTTTTTTTTGGTTTCTTTCCAGATCTCGTTTATTGGTATTTGTGGTGTTAGTGGTTGTTGTTGTTGGTGGTGCGTGAGCGTGGCGGTGGGAGAAAGGGTGGAAGGTGGTTGGGCTGGTGGAGGTGTGGGGCTCGGATCTGGCCAAAAAGGGAGAAAGGGAGGGAGATGGTCGGGCTAATGGTGGATATGAGGGTGTTGTTGGCGTGTGGTGGTGCGTGGTTTGGTGGAGCTGGCGTCGTGGTGGTGGTAGATCTGACTTTTGGGGGTTTTTTTGTTTATGGTGGTAGGTGGTGGTGGCAGAGGTGGTGGATTTGTGGGTAGGCGGTGGTTGTGACTGGTGGAGCCGCGGCGGTCAAGAGGGTCGAGGCAGGGGAGGGAGCTCAAGGTGGGGGTAGAAGATGGCTCGTGGTGGTCGTGGGTTGTTGGGCGTGGGTGGGTGGGGTGGTCGGTGGTAAGGCTGAGATGAGGGATTTATTTTTTGATTTTTTGAATTTTTTGAATTTTGGATTTTTTTGGTTTTCTGAATTTTTTGGTTTTTAGAGAGATGTGAATGATGATATTTGTGTGATAGGAGAGAGAAGTGGGTGGAAAAAGAATGGTTATATAGTGAAATTAAGGGTTGATTAGTGAGGTAGTGAGAGAGAGTGTCTTACATTAGCATTAATCCCTTCTTTTTGCACTAATCCCTTCCTTTTTTCCCTTCAATCTCAACCCCTCATCCCATCTTTTCAATGGTCCTAAAGAGGACTTATGGACTCAATGGATTTTGGTGGACTCACTTGATCCTTTCTCTCTCTCTCTCTCTCTCTATAGAGAGAGAGAGAGAGTGAGAGAGAGAGAGAGAGAGAGAGAGTGAAGTTCTCCTAAGTCCTTTACATCTATTGAGTCCTTAAGTCCTTATAAGGGCTCTTGGATGAAGGGAATGAAGGGATGAGATTACATCTCAATGGATGGCCACAAATCAATCTAGTCTAATTAGCTCCTCATTGCAATTAAGTTAATCACTAATCCATTCATCCCTCATTATCACAAACTCCTTCCCTCTCTCTAAATCTCACAATCTCTCCTTTTCCTCTCATCTAACAAAACCAAACAATTACTAAAAAAAAAAACCCAAAATAATTACTCAAAAAAAAAACCCCAAAATAACAATAAAAAAAAAAAAACAAAAAAAACAACCAGTCCAAAGCCCCACCATGACCACCCGACCCCCACCACCAGCCCACTCACTCTACGACCACGACTCTCCTCTCCACAGCCACAGCCCGACTCACCTCCACAGCCCACGACCCCGACTCACCTCCACAGCCCCACCACAACCACCTACATGCGGCCCCACCAATACCCTTTTATTACCTTTTAGATCTGGCCCGCCTCCCCAAAAACAACCTCCCTCCTTCTGCCGCCAACAATCCGCCGTGAACCACCCCAACAACAACCCCTTTCTCTTTCCTCTTTCCTCTGGCCTCCCCACCATCGCACCGCCACAAGACCCGACAACACCAACACCGCACCACTATACCACCACCTTCACCGCCTCCTCACCTCTAACCACTTGATCTGACGCCTCCTCCCTCCTTCACGGCCACCAGGATGGCTCCTCCCTCCTTCACGGCCCACTGTCGTCTTCTACTCGTTTTTTTTTCATATTTTTGTTTTTTTTCTTTCTTTCTTTCACATTTTCTTTTTTTGTTCTTTCGTATTTTTTTTTTTTGCAGTTTCCATTGTTTATATAATTTGAATTCGGTGTTTGGTTGTCGGATTTCGTTTTTTAGTATAAATTCCGTTTTGTGAACGATTGTATTTAAGATTTCGGTTGGTTTTTTCATTTATTTTCATCTACTTTTTATTTCGTTTTTTTTTTATTTTAGATCTAGTATTCTTGGTTTTCATTTTGGTTTTTTATTATTTTAATGTTGTGGGTGTTATACTATATTTTAGATTTGGTATTTTGGTTTTTATTTCGATGTTTTGGGTTTTTATATTCACATTAGTTACACTTGTTTTTTGTTAAAATTACACTTATCGTCATTAAAGTTATACTTTTTTCTGTTACAATTACACTTTTTCCTATTAAAGTTTCAATTACACTTTTTTCTGTTACAATTACACTTTTTTGGGTTAAAATTACACTTTTTTGGTTAAAATTACACTTATTTCTGTTATAATTACACTTATTCCTGTTAAAATTACACTTTTTTCTACTACAATTACACTTATTTCTGTTACAATTACACTTTTTTTTGTTACAATTACACTTTTTCCTGTTAAAATTACAATTTTTTCTATTACAATTACACTTAATTCTGTTACAATTACACTTTTTTTTTTGTTACAATTACACTTTTTCTGTTAAAATTACACTTAATTCTGTTACAATTACACTTTTTCCTGTTAAAATTACACTTTTTTGGTTACAATTACATTTTTTTTCTATTAAAATTACACTTATCTCTACTAAGGTTACCTTCTCGATGACTAAAGTTACACTCTCAGAGCATCCGCAAAGGTGAGGCTCCCCATATTTTCTCTTTCCTTTTCTTATTCGTCCACCTCATCTTCCACTAACTTTTTCCTTTACCCTTCCCATTTCATAATTACATCTACGCAACAATGGGGTTCCCCAATTCACACACAAAAATTTGGGAACCTTCCCAAAAGTAACACAAATTGCCTTAGTTTTTTTTGGGGAGCTCCTCTAAAAACAGTGGAACCCCAAATGTTGGGGAGCTTTGTGCAACAATGAGGGGCCCCATATGAGGAGAGAGAGGACATATGGGAAGGCACCTCCCCACCTTTGCGGATGCTCTCAATGACTAAAGTTAGACAAATTTAGACGGTCGTTACACAAATTTGGACAAATTGGACTAATTAATGGGTTATTTGTAATTTACATAATTTGGACTAAAGTTACACAATTTGGACTAAAAGTACACAAATTTGCACTAAAGTTAGACAATTTGGACTAAAGTTACACAATTTGGACTAAAAGTACACAAATTTGGACTAAAGTTATACAATTTGGACTAAAATTACACAATTTGGACTAAAATTACACAAGTTTGGACTAAAATTACACAAATTTGGACTGAAATTACATAATTTGGACTAAAAATACACTATTTACGACTAAATTTGGACTAAAAATACACTATTTCCGACTAAAGTTACACAATTCATTTATTTTGAGTCATTGATATTGTGCAATTTCAATCATTGTCCACTAAAGTGAAACTTTAATACATTGATAGTGTATATATTTTATCATTTTATGAGTGTAATTTTAGTCCATAAAAATATAATTTTAGTCCAAAAAAGTGTAATTTTAGTCCATAAATGTGTAACTTTAATCCACAAATGTGTAACTTTAGTCTACAAAAGTGTAATTTCAATCCAAATTGGTGTAATTTTAGTCCAAATTATGTAATTTCTGTCCATTAGTAAGTCCAAATAGTCCAAATTAGTCGAAATTAGTTAGTCCAAATTAGTCTAACTTTAGTCCAAGAGTGTAACTTTAGTCATTGAGAGGATAACCTTTAACTGAAAAAAGTGTAATTTTAACAGAAAAAAGTGTAATTTTAACGGAAAAAGGTGTAATTTTAACAAAAAAGTGTATTTTTACCGGAAAAAAGTGTAATTTTAACAGAAAAAAGTGTAATTTTAACGGATATTAACAAAGCGATATCAACAACAAAAAAGTAAAAAATGAGATTTGAAAAATCAAATCTGAAAAATGGTAAAACAAATCAAAGATCTAGTGAAAAAAAAGTAAACAATGAGATTTCATAATTAATAGATTTGGTACTAAATCAAACTATAATTTGTAAGAATGCCAATAACCGGAAAAAAAAGACCAAAACATCAAAATTGAAAAAAAAAACGGAAATGAAAAAAAAAAACGGTCAATGAAAATTGATCTATTTTAATAGATCTAAGATTAAAATAAAACTCACAAATTTGAAACAAAATTATATAGGAAGACGATATTTGAGAAAAAAACAACAAAAAAATAAAAACAACACCAAGATTAAAATTAAAACATCAAGTTTTTTTTAAAAAAAAAAAAAATTGACGTCGTGGCGGCGGCGGTGGTGGCGGCGGCGGCGGTTTGCGGCTGTGGTGGTTTCCGTTGGGTGGTGGTAGGTGGATGGTGAATGAGGAATAGATGAGTAAATGATTTATTTGGATTTTTTAGGGTTTTTATTTGTTTGGTTTTTGAGTTTTTTTTTCTTGGTTTTTTTTTAGAGAATATGGAAAAGTGAGATATAGAGAGAGAATGAGGAGATGTGATAATGAGATGATGAATGAAGGTGAGGAGGATTAATGTAGTTAATGAGAAAATTAGAGGAAGATGGCAAAATTAAAGCATTAACCTTAATTTTTTTTGTTCTCATCTTAGCCATTCATTTCCAAGATCTAATGGCTCATAATGGGACTTATAGACTCACATTTAAAAGGAGGACTCATTTGATCCTATTACTATATATATATATATATAGAGAGAGAGAGAGAGAGAGAGTTAAGATCAAGAGAGTCCTCCTTGAAGGTGTGAGTTCATAAGTCCTCCTATAGACCATTGGATGAAGAAAATGGGTGGCTGAGATTGGAAAAAAAAATGTTTTAGCTCTCTCTCTCTCTCTCTCTCTCTACTATTTCTAATTAATCACTAATTCCTCACTAATTTAATATATATACCTCATTTTCTCACTCTCTACCTCACTGTCCCTTCATTTCACAATACAATCTCTGAAAACCTAAAAAAATCACCTCCCAAAAATCCCAAATAAACCCATAAAACTCCCACTCTCCCACCCCGACATCACCACCACCTCTCACCCAACCACCACACGCACACCATGACCAACCAAAAAAATAGCACCACCCGACACCACCCACCACCGACACCACTACCCAACGGCTACCTCACCAACCCACAACCCACAAAACGCACACCAGATCTGCCGACACCACCTCCGCACCACCCACCCACCCACCCAATTACCGCCACCCTCACGCCTCCCTCACCACCATCACCAACGACCAACCACGACCTCCTTTCCACCATACCCTTACCCCGACACCCTCACACTCACCCCGACAACAACCACCAACCACTCACTACCCTCTCCTCTGACCCACGCCACCACCTCCCCACGCCACCACATCCTCCCACCTCTGACCCAAAAACCACGCCTGCCGCCACCCTATTCTTCCGCCTGTCGCCTCCCTCTTATTCTTCTCCTTTTTTTTTCAGATCTGGGAAAAAGGTGGGTGCTATGGTTGGTGTTGGTGCTTCGTCTCGAACGACCCTTTTGTTTCAGCCTTTTTTTTTTTCGAAAACCAGATCTGAAATTTACATCTTATTTTTTTTGTTTTTTTTCCCAAAATACGTCTTGAATCACCCACTGTTATTATTTGGCGGTGGTTAGTAATTTCGAAATTTTATTTATTTCATATTTCGCTTTCGCTTTTGCCTTTGCTTTTTTTTTTTTTTTTTTTTTTTTTTTTTTTTTTTTAAAATTTTAGTTTTCGGTTTTTTTCTTGTCAAATTTAGTCTCGCGATTTGATGTTTCGGATCTGGTATTTTTTTTTTGAGTTTGTTGCATGTGTAGGCCGTAGGGTGGTGGTGGGTGTAGACGGTTTTTTTTACCTTCCTCTTTTGAGTTATTAAAGTTAAAATTTTCACTATTAAAGTTCAAATTTTCTTTACAAATTTCGTTTTTTTAAAAGGTACTTTTATTTTAATGTTAGATCTATAAATATTGGTGGAGTCCGGGTGTTGTGTTTTTTTTTCATTATTTTTTAAATTTTAGATTTAAGTTAAACCTAGTGATCTAAAGTTACACTTTTCTTCCTTAAAATTACACTTTTTTCTATTAAAATTACATTTTTCTCTATTATTAAAGTTACATTTTTCTCCATTAAAATTACACTTTTATCTATTAAAATTACACTTTTTCCTATTAAAATTACACTTTTTTATGTTAGTTATATTTTTCTCTATTGTTAAAGTTACACTTTTCTCTATTAAAATTACACTTTTTTCTATTAAAATTACACTTTTTTCTGCTAAAATTACATTTTTGTTTTCTTAAAATTACACATTTTTCTCCATTAAAATTACACTTTTATCTAATAAAATCACTTTTTTCTATTAAAATCACACTTTTTTTTGTTAAAATTATACTTTTTTCTGCTAGAATAACTCTTTTTTCTGCTAGAATAACTCTTTTTTCTGCTAGAATAACTCTTTTTCCTGCTAAAATTACACTTTTTCTGCTAGAATTACACTTGCTTCTATTGGACTAATGTTACACTCTCAATAGACTTGGTCATATTCTCATTAGACTAATGTTACACTCTCAATGGACTAAAATTACATTCTCAGTGGACTGAAATTATACTTTCCTGGACTAAAATTATACTTTCCTGGACTAAAATTACATTCTCCTGGACTAAAATAACAATCTCATTGGACTGAAATTACACTTATCAGGACTAAAATAACACTTTTTGTCGTTAAAATAACACTCGTAAAATGCTAAAATTACAATAACTTGTGATAAAATTACAAAAATTCAAAATAGTATTCGTCAAAATCACTCGAAAAAGACTGAAGTTAAACTTGTAAAACGCAAAAATCTCGTAAACATTCCTTAAAATTACACTTTTTGTTGTTAGAATTACACTCGTAAAATCCTAAAATGTCGAAAACTTGTCTCGAAAAAAAACGAAAAAATCCGAAACAGGAAAAATGCTAACAAAATTTTCATAAACTTTAAAGTATAAGACAAAAGGTGGTGTTAATTGTGTATAATAATGAATTAGTGAATGTATTACTAAAACTAGAGAGAGAAGTGAATTAATTAGTGTTAAGTGTGTTTCTTGCTTTAAATCTCAACCTTCCACCATGCATGATCCAAGGGTTGTGGAAAGGACTCATGGACTCAAAGCATATGAAGGACTCATTTGAACTTCACTCTCTCTCTCTCTCTCTCTCTCTCTATATATATATATATATATATATATATATATATATATATATATATATATATATATATATATATATATATAGTAGTGCTCATTCATGTACGGATTTTACTCATTCATGGACGTTAATGACCATAATATCCCATTTCATTTTAATACCCTTATTTCATCTCTCCCCCTCTTCTTCATTTACTCTTTTCTCACTCTAACTATCACCACCCATCAACCACTATTCACCACCCTCACCGCCGCCTCCCTTGCGCCACCGGCCGGTCTTGACGACCTCCTGAGTCCGAGTCCTAAAATAAATAAATAAAAATAGTAAAAATTACTAAAATAGCAACAAAAAAAAAGGAAAATCGGAAAACGGAAAAGTGAAATGCAGAGAAGCACTAACATGTTCATGTACTACGGCCACTACTACCATTAACACCCAATACCAGCAACATTTCTGGCGGGGCACACACCATCTCTCAATCCAACGTCGGCTGACCTCCCTTCACCCCTATGCCGGCGACGGTTTAAATAAACCTTGATTTAATTAGTGTAAATC
Organism: Silene latifolia; assembly: GCF_048544455.1. NCBI lineage: Eukaryota > Viridiplantae > Streptophyta > Magnoliopsida > Caryophyllales > Caryophyllaceae > Silene > Silene latifolia. Next base: position 158,952,917 of record NC_133536.1, on the reverse strand, counting down.
AATCCTTAATTTGATACAATATAATTAATTTAATTAAAAATTACAATTATTACTTGATCGTAATTAATTAAATTTTAGTGGGTATAAATTTATCCTAATATAATTTAATTAAATTTATTAAATTACACGCATATGTATAGAGTTTAGTGGGTATAAATTTATAAGTAATGGTAACTTTAGCTTCTCAGTCTATCTTAAGTTGAAAGTGAACTAAAATGTAATAAGATATTTCATAACAGATGGGAGACAGTTTACTACTTTATATTCCATGAGTATTTGTGATATTGACATAGTATTTTCCGAGTGAATTTTTTTGTAGAAGACGATAATATCTGGGGAGGATTTTTATGATTAATAATATTGAAAACATGTTTAAAGTTTGAGTTTCTAAAACGTTTGTTTGACTAATTCTATCACTTCACCAAATTTATGTAAGCTAATGGTTGATTCAAGACAATTATCTAGGTATGACAATCAGATTAAGATTTTTATGATCCACATCAAACCATGCTAGAAGCATACATATTAAATGTACGAAGTTGAATTTCCTGGTGTTTAAGGCATAGGTCGATACAACAGTCTATGCCAATCATCAATACCAATAAGCAAATATTAATATTACTATTATAGAATATACTATTAAGATCAACTCAAATACAATAACAACAATATTTTTAAGATAACGTCTACTTATATCCACCCACCATTTATAAAACATAGAACAATACCAGAATTCATGCTACTTTATTTATGAGTGAATTTTATCCCACCATTTTTTAAACATTATGCTTTAGTTGAATAATATTTCCTTCATTCCACTTTTGGTGTCCTACTTTCTACTTTGGGAAAGTTTAAGAAATAAATATAAAACTACTACTCTACTTTTATTTGGGAAGAAGGGGTACAATGTCATTTTGATGGAGGGACTTATAGTTTATGGGTAATAGTGGTAATCCACCATTTTAGCATACCAAATTTACAAAGGAATTTAATTTGGAATAAATGTTACAAAAAAGAGTACAATAAAAGGAGAATAGAGGAAGTAGCAAGAAAGACACACTGAGCTGATAATGAAACAACCCATACGATTGCACAAGAAAGAGGACCAACCTGAATGGCAAGTAGTTTGCTCCAAAGAGGTATATGGAGTACACTTAAAACTCATCTTTCTAACCATTGCCCTAAATGATCATAAGCAACCTAACCAATACCCACCAAAAGAGAAGTACCGCAAAAGAAGGCGGCTACAATGATCTTGTGCCATGGAGAATTACGAGTAGGGCCTTAATAAATTCGATTGACTGTTGTGTAAGGGCGGTTTCAAGAGTGTTGGGAAGACACCATGAAGAGCAATAAAAATGAGTAATAAAGCCACAGCGGGTCAAAGAGGTCTAACACTAAGTTAGCAAAGTGTAACACCCCCTTCTTACTCGGCCAAGGTAATTGGGAGATGTTACCATCTCGGTTTCCCGAGACGGTAAATCAGAGATACAATCAAGAAACATTTATTATAAATAACAAGTTTAGTTATTGCAAACATAAACTAATGAATAAATGTAAACTATACAAATTACAAGTCGGCTACCATCTATGTCATCTATGTTATGCTACTCGACTATGAGTCTAAGGCGCGGCCCAAGTCCCGATCACGTCAACAAGCAAAATTGTACTAAACATTCTCCTCATATGATCAGAAATATCATATGGATCGACACACGCCACCCCAGAAATAGGTGATAATTACACAGACACACAAACGCCAGTTTCAATAAATAAATTAAGTATGACACAACTCAAAGTGTGTGAGTATGCAACATGACTAAAATATGAATGAAGACTATCAAACAACCACTACTCCGGTACCGGAATACGCCCAGATGTACCCACAACCACCACGATACCGGGAAACGCCCAGACATACCCACAACCACAAATAGATAACGGGACACGCCCAGACGTACCGGGTCCGGAAGCCAACCGGATCCCCAGCCAGATGTCGTGTCTCTACTACACGAGTCCCTCCAAACTCAAGTCACTAATGTGCACACCCCTCTTAGAGTGGGAAGCTCCAATAAGCGACTCAAGCAGAAGACGGTCTCCCAACCGCCTTCTGTCTCCATAACAATCACAATATCATCACCAACCTCCAACATATACAACCATCACAATATGCACTACATAACATACAACATGGTATGCCAAACATGTCATAATTGCCAATCCCGACACATGAGATTCACCAAATCCTCAAATACCAATATGAGGTGCAATACGACTCATCCAATGCAAGTAATAACGAATGACTCATTGACAAATATACACAATATTGAAACTGAGTAGGATAAACCTACCTTTTAGCAAATCTCCATAAGCAATCCGGCTAATAATAATCTTCCACAAAAACCGTCACCTAAATATAATAATTAATTATATTTAATTACTAGCTAATCTAATTAAATTAAATACGTAATTAAATAAACAAAACCCATCTTAAAGCTAACCAAAACCCGCAACAACAACCCAACACCTACGGCCAACCACCACCAACCATGGTGTCCATGGCCAACAACGACAGCCATCACGACTCCACACTAACAACAAACAACAACACCGACACCAACATGAACAACAACACCAACAACTCAACCACGGCCACCACTGGCCACGGCCAGCCGCCGCCAACCACCTTATGGTGCCCCTGACCCTGCCACCACCAGCAACCACCATGGTAGCCGACATCAACAACAACAACAACAACAAACACAACACAAATGCTATAACCCGTATATCCACCTTTAATACCCATTTTCGACCACCTAACACCACCCAATACCACCACTATAACCCCCACTCAACCCTCGACACAACCCACCCAAGGTCAGCCCTAGACAACCATGAAAGATGGGGTAAAAATTCGTCTTAAGACGGTTAAACAACAACAACAAATAACCCTATCATAACTCGGTCAAACTCGGTATTGGTGGCCAACGTTGGTCAAAGGGGTGGTCAATGATGGTCCTAGGGCGAGTTAAGGTCGAGGCGGGTCAACGGTATTAATTAAATAATATATAAATAAGTTTAAAATGGTTCTACCTTACGATCTCGAGGCGGGGGACAAAATCTCTCTTTTCTTCTAATCTCCCTTTCTCTCTTTTCCCTCTAAAATTTGGTGGGTGAGGATTGTGTTGAGATATTGAATGGATAAGATGGTGGATAAGGTGGGGAGTATATATAATGTTAATTAGTATGGTATAAGTATATGTATACATGTATAGTATATCGTATTGCATATTATTATTATCATTACAACTTATTATTATTATTATCATTACCATCTTATAATTATTATTATTATTTTATTATTCCGTCTCACACATGACTCGTAGAAATGCAATATAACATTATTTTATAAAATATATTTACCCATTTACCATTGACTAGCCTTTGACCAAGGTAATAAAATACGGGGTATTACAGTTTTCCCCCCTTAAAATGAACTTCGTCCCCGAAATTCACCCCACTCTCTCATTTCCTCAAGTATCCTCAAGTCTCATCACCGATTCTCAAGTACTCTCTCGAGGTTCTTACTATCATCATCACTCTCATTGTGCCAATATAATTCTCACCTCTCTAACCAGGCTCACACCAGCTCACATGTTTCCCTTTATCGTATATCCTATCTTTACTCATACGTTGCTCATGTGCATATTACGCTTGTTTTCTTGCTTTAAATTCCCAATTGTTACATTCACTGCTCCTAAAAGAGAACTTTGTCCTGAAGTTCAACTATCAATCCTCATAGTGTGCTCTAATACGGTCATTAGTAAATTCCACAAATGACTATGATCCAAGTTCAATATTCTCTCTATCTCTCTCTCTCTCACTCATTGCAAATCCGTAATCAAATCTCAAGTAGTTATAATTCTATTGATATAATCCTCCATCTACAACCCTCCCAAAGGTCAAGTGTCAGGTCAAACGCACGGTTCCAATTACTACGCCAAATAATAGGTGCAACAACGGTTTGACAAGGTGATATACCGTTGTAATACAAAACACAAAACCGTTATTACATCGACCGTTGTTATTTTGTGACCACGGTTGTTAAAAAGGCGGAGCCGTTATGAAATGTAAATAACGGGTTCAAATAACTGTAATACAATATTAAGAACGGTTCAAAAACCATTGTCTATAATATTGAAACCGTGGTAGTATTAGTTGGAATGCTCTACGGAAACCTATGACAACGGTTTTACTGAAACACAACCGTTGTAAAATAGTAAATATGACAATGGGTTATGCATATTAAACCGTTTTAAATGTCATGAATTCGACAACAGTTTATGCTTATTAAACCGTTATATTATGGATGAATATATCAATGAGTTTCTATTTAAATGAGACCGTTGTCAATATATTTATTGACCAAGGTTTTATTTTTAACCGTAATCGAATTTATAATTATTTTAGCAGGTTCCAGCAGCTGCTGAAATGTTAATTTTTGTAGTAGCAGGTTCCGCTGAAATGCTACTGCAAAATAGCATTTCAGCGGCTGCGCATTGCAAAATTTCAATCCTGCAACATCAAAATATTACACAGATTGATCTATTCAACTCAGCATCAAAATATTATAAACAGGGTGACCAAAACTAATTACACATGGCTCTATATATACACACACACACACACACACATAATGAGCAGACTATCTACCATCCTCTAATGAAAGAAAATAAGTGGCCCACTTATTTCTCATGTCGGCGATGTCTTCCTTCGAATAGGTTGGGTCTTTGTTGTTGATTGAAGGTGGGAACTACAAATCAAAATATACTTAATCAAAATAGACGGAATAAGTGGAATATTACACAAAATTAAACCCAAGTTATGTTTGAAATAGTTATTAAAACACACTAACCGGTGACTCTATACTGGTATATTTTCGGGTGATAATCTTCCACATGGACCGACAACAGTAAAAGGCGCATTGTCTGTCATCTGGTTGTAGAGAAAACTATTATATAAATCACATATAAATAAGCTTAATTAGATCAACCTCTCACATAAACATAAATTAAATGATAGGAGTAATTATTAAAAATACACTTACTTTTATCGTGACAAAAGTTGGACTTGATTCTCCAATTGCTTGAAACACACTAATTCATAAATATATACGGGAAATTATAATTATCATTTGGCTCAGTAATATTGATGGGACATTAAAAGGAGCCTAGTCTTCAAAGGTCATACAATAACAACTGACATTATAATGCAAGGTTATAAACTTACTCAATTATCATCTTTACATATTTCTCAGTGTGACTATGTCTGCAAGAGTCAATCCAGTACACTATGCTTTTTGTCACATTGATTGCCGTTACCTGCCAATGCTTGCTATGAAATATTGAAAATTAAACTGTTAGTTCATATACATGCATGTAAGCGTGTTAATAAATGAATAGAATCGTGATTCATTATAATAAAGTACTACACATACTGATTCTCATTGTATGGGGCAAACCATAGGCTCGGTATGTGTGTACACATTTTATCGATGTGGTCTCTGTATGTGTATTCAATCACCTTTTGAGAGAACAATTAAGGTGACACGAATTCGTAGTCATGAAAAACATAGTTCCCCTCAGCGATGTGTGTACACAGGTACCTATTACGTCAAATGGAACGAAGAATGTTATTTTCATTGATGATTTAAATAAACATCACTATTCGTAAAACCAAATGCCAAGTTTTTTAAATGAACTTACTTCATCCAAATTACAATGTGCATATTATCGAACTCGTCAAGGTCGAGAAACTGACACAGTGATTCCCCATCCATAAGAACAATTGTACCTTTGCCCATAACATCCGCACCGATCTTAATAATGAGTACAGACTCGGTAGCTGCCTTCCTTTCAGCCAGCTAGGGAAAAGCTACGAACGTTGGAATATTCAATTTTTGCTTATAATCATCAGTGTGTTATCTAGGTTTAAGAGGAACAACAACGCTGTGTGCAGCAAAAGTAGACGGCTTATATTGTAAGTCGTCTGATTTAACCTCGGTCTACAATTTAGAAAAAAAAAAAATATATACATTACACGAGACGTCATATATAATTTAAATAACCAAAAAAAGGGAAAAACTCACAATCTATTTTTCAAATTATTACTACCTCTTGAATTTTGGGTGGAGAGGCAGTCGAATCACGGACTTTGGGTGTTGACGTAGTAGTCCTAATTTCAGCCACAATGGCTTCGTGTAATTCCTGCAAATGTAAAAAATTGAAATTATTACTATATGTTAGATAAGGTTACCCTAATAAATTTAAAGGCGTTAATTATATAAAATGCGTTCGCTTTAGCATAACTACCCCGGAGATGTCAACACTAATGAATGCTTCAGGCCATTGCACAATAGAACCCACGGAATCTTGCAAACGCCAATTATCACTAAGTGGTACTATTAGAGTACCATACTCCTCCAGATATAAGTCGGTCACTTTCACTTCCCTCCATTCCTCACGGAGGGCAATGCCTTGATTGCCTTCAACCTTAACTTCTTGATTCTGGTCGTAATAGAACGTTACTCCCCTAGCAACAGCAATTTTGCCTGATGCTACTACAGGGGCTTTGTAGTAAAGAATACAAGGCTTCTTGCAAACGACCTTCACATTTTTAATTAATTAGTATATATACATGCACTACTTTAATTAATAAATTTAATTAATTAGTATATATACAGCAATTATAAACTAGTCGTAGTAGCTAATACCTCGTCAAAAGCCGGATTTGGAGATGATAATAACGTGTCTTCGGCTCCCACCTCCACCTCCTCTCTCACGGCCTTCATGGCTTCCTCTTCAACTACCCGATCTTGATCCTTTGCCATGTCTTCCTCACTTCGCATTCCCGCTTTTTTCTTCTTCTCCCCTGCTTCCTTTATGACTTGTCGAACCATAACCAACTCTTCTTTAGATGGCTTATCCCCCGTTTCCACCATTCTGAGTATCAACCTGGCCATTGTTTGTAGTTGTGTAGTAGAAATGAATATGATTAAAATAAGTAGTATAATTTCAGCATATATATATATATATATATATATATATATATATATATATATATATATATATATATATATATATATATATATATATATAGTGTAAAGATCAAGTAAGTCCATGTCTTACATGTGAGTCCATGAGTCCTCATCCAAGCCATTGGATGAGGAAGATGGGTGGTGGAGATGAAAAGCTAAAAAGATGATTAATTAGCTAATTTATGGCGTCTCTCTCTCTCTACCCACACTAATTAACCACCCATCATAATTAACCACCCTTTCTCTGGTTTCTCTCATTTTTCACAACCACAATCTCTCTCTATTCCACTTCTCTCTCATTCCTCTCATTTCATAAACCCAAAAAAAAACCTAATAAATCACCTCCCCACTATTCAAATAAATCACCCACCACCATGGCACCACCCACCACGACCCAACACTGCCATCACCGCCAACACGACCCCACAGCCGACTCACCACCACCATTTCCCCACTACCGCCAGACAACCCCTTGTCCGCCGCCTCTCCTTGTCGACAACCAGCATCTCCTCGTCGACAACTAACCTATCCTCGTCGACAACAATGACGACCAATACTCACAACCCCCATTACCGCCTTCAACAGCCCCCAACCACCACCCTAGATCTCCAGACCACGTACCACACGACCACAGCCCCACCGCAACCGCGCCCATCACCACATTCATTCACGTCGATCTAACCCCCACCATACACACTCACCGGCTGCCTCCCAAGAAGCCACTACCATCAGATCCGTGCTACGCCCTGACACCGCCACTAAATCTCTTTTTTTTTCTTCTCAAATCTGTTTTTTTAATGGACAATGGTGGTTGTTATCGTGGACCGATTGTCGATGTAGGTGGGGTTGTGACGGTGGTTTCAGATTTTTGGTTTTTTTTTTTTTTTTTTTTTTTTTTTTTTGTCTTTTCGATGTCTCAAGGTGAGGTGGTTGTCGTTTTTTGATAAGTTCCGTTTTTTTTTTCAGATCGGTTTTTTTTCTTCTTTTGTTTTTGGTGTTCTTATAAATTATATTTTGATTTTAATATTAAATCTATTAGTTATGAAATAGTTTTTGTGAGATCTCATTTTTATTTTGTAAGATCTCGTTTTTATTATTAGATATAAAATTATATGATTTAAATTGTTGTCTTGTTTTTTTTTTTTTTTTAGATCTAGGTTTTTGAAAATAAATTGTGATTTTGGTGGTTGTTAAAGTGATTGTTGGCTTCTCATCCGGAATCCATATTTGAGGATCCAAAGTCTCACAATGAGACTGAGCTTGTCTCCATTAAAATTACCCTTTTTTTCTGCTAAAATTATACTTTTTTCTGCTAGAATAACACTTTTTCGGCTAAAATTACACTTTTTGTTGTTAGAATTACAATTTTTTCTGTTAAAATTACACTTTTCTCCATTAAAATTACACTTTTTTCTGTTATAATTATACTTTTTTCTGCTAGAATAACACTTTTTTCGGCTAAAATTACACTTTTTGTTGTTAGAATTACACTTTTTTTTGTTAGAATTACGCTTTTTTCTGTTAAAATTACACTTTTCTTTATTAAAATTACACTTTTTTCTGTTATAATGATACTTTTTTCTGCTAGAATAACACTTTTTTCGGCTAAAATTACACTTTTTGTTGTTAGAATTACACTTTTTTTGTTAGAATTACGCTTTTTTCTGTTAAAATTACACTTTTTCTTCATTAAAATTACACTTTTTTTCTGTTAAAATTATACTTTTTTCTGCTAGAATAACACTTTTTCTGCTAAAATTACACTTTTTGTTGTTGTTAGAATTACACCTTTTTCTGTTAAAATTACACTTTTCTCCGCTAAAATTACACTTTTCTCTGTTAAAATTATACTTTTTTCTGCTAGAATAACACTTTTTTCGGCTAAAATTACACTTTTTCTGCTAGAATTACACTTACTACTATTGGACTAATGTTACACTATCCATGGACTTGGTCATATTCTCATATTCTCATTGGACTAATGTTACACTCTCAATGGACTAAACTTACATTCTCAGTGGACTGAAATTATACTTTTCTGGACTAAAATTACACTTTTCTGGACTAAAATTACATTCTCCTTGACTAAAAATAACAATCTCATTGAACTAAAATTACACTTACCTGGACTAAAATAACACTTTTTGTCATTAAAATAACACTCGTAAAATGCTAAATTACAATAACTTGTGATAAAATTACAAAAATTCTAAATATTATTCGTTAAAATCACTCGGAAAATATTGAAGTTAAACATGTAAAACGCTAAATTCTCGAAAATATTCCTTAAAATTACACTTTTTGCTGTTAGAATTACACTCGTAAAATCCTAAAATGTCGAAAACTTATCTGGAAAAAAAAAATGAAAAAACCGAAGCAGGAAAAATGTTAACAAAATTTTCACAAACTTTGAAGTATAAGACAAAAGGTGGTGTTAATTGTGTATGATAATGAATTAGTGAAAGTATTACTAAAACTAGAGAGAGAAGTAAATTAATTAGTGTTAAGTGTGTTTCTTGCTTTCAATCTCAACCTTCCACCATTCATGATTCAAGGGTTGTGGGAGGGACTTATGGACTCAAAATATATAAGGGACTTAGGAGAACTTTGCTCTAATATATATATATATATATATATATATATATATATATATATATATATATATATATATAAATTATGTTGAATAAAATACAGTATTTATATACCCTATCATTACCACTCATTGTCCTTCGAGTAGTTTTCCCAAAATACTTAGTGATACCACCAAGCGTCGATACCCCTGTCACACGACCTGGATGTTCTGCTTTGCCGATTGCCCTAGCAAGAATGTCATCATGTCCTTCAAGCTTCCATTTTCCTTCCTCTACCTCCTTCTCACAGATCCTCTACATACACAAAACCATTATGCAACTAAATTTTATTTAAACTCACAATTATATAACCGACCACAAGTGGTAGAAATGACATATTTATTCAAAACTTACAATTTTCTCTTTGATGGCCTTATCATATGGAGATTCTAACTTTCCATTCTTAGTAGTGTCACCGGCCACCCAAGCATCGTGACGATTGACAGTTCCAAGCTTTGGCTTCTATTCATTCATCACATTGATATCCTCTCAAAATATATATATATATATATATATATATATATATATATATATATATATATATATATATATATATATATATATATATATATATATATAGAGAGAGAGAGAGAGAGAGAGAGTCCGGATCCGGTGAGGCCGTTAATTATGGCGAGGCGGCCGGACTCACCAAAATGATACATGTTGAGTGGACTGTGATATATTGCGCGCTACTGGGCTTAGATCAAAATTGACCCAATTACATTATTACAAACAACGTTCTTTCTTCATCATCAAAACTCCTCTCAGCCATCTTTCCCAAATCAATCTCCATAACCTAATCAATTGAAGCAATTGTTCGTAGATTGCAGCGATTTTCCGATCAATTGTAGCGATTTTCCAATCAGTTTGATCTATTCCAGAGTTTTTTCGATCAATTTGATCAATTCCGGCGTTTTTTTCAATCAATTTGATCAATTGAGCGATTTTCAGATCAATTGTAGCGATTTTCCAATTGCATCAATTCAACAACCACCAAATCGCCATCGCCTCTCGCCGCCGTTGTTACACAATACACACCAGGGTTTACTCTGCCTTTGTTCCCTCCTCTTTGCTCACGACGCCTCTGCGGCCCTGCCCCCGTTTCTCTGCTCTCGACGCATTCATCGAGTAATAGCTAGAACATCAAAGGTGCGCCTTACTACTTATCGACATATAGCATCTATAAGTTTTGTCTATTGCTTTTCTATACTATCAATTTCAGTAATATGTTGTCCATTTGGATATTCATCTCATACCGACTTCACTAATTTTAAGATACTATAGTAGAATAATTGAATTTTCGTGAACCATTTTGTTGCTATTTGAGTAGTTAAGCCGATTTTTTTGACCATTTTGGGTCTTACGCTGCTGTTGTTGTTATTGTATTCTACCTACATAATCAATAATAAAGCAAAACTGAAAAAGCTGCTAATTTGGTCATATTCGGACAAACAAAGTGGTTGTTGATTATCGATTTAATTATGAATCCGATTGGTTTTAATTTATCAAATTTTCAGGTTTACTTCTATTTGTTTATTTTCCTTACGAAGGGTTTTTGAGGAGATCATCAGCTTGTGAAGTTGGCTTCTTATGTCTAATTTGTGGAACAAAATCTTGGGTTGAGGGAAGTATGGATATGGTATAGTTAATTTTAACCTGAATTGAGCAACTAAGAGCTTATTCGCTACTAGCGTGTACATCAGGACATCTTAGAAGTAGAATTAATTGGCGCTGTGGATGATATTGCTCTTGGATGGGAATTGGGAACTTATGTTTTTTATCCTCCTGCTAACCAAAAGAGCAATTTATGCTGTTACTCTTCTTACATATACTCCGTATGATGTTACATGTTGGTTTCTTTCGTTGGAGTTGGAAAATTACTACTGCATAGAGTAATTTTATTTTAGGTATATTTCTAATATTGATAGCAACCCCATTTTATATGGAAGGTAGTTTCATTGTTGGGTCTAGTTCAGGATACAGATTTTCCAGTTAGTCTCCATTACAACATATGTACGACATCAAATTCAAAACAGTTTTGTGAAACTTGGTCATCATAAGTGGTTAAAGTCGCCTATTTTGTCCTTTTCCTTATTTGGTGAATCTCAGGCCTCGTTTTATGAATCTCAGACCTTATTCTGTTAATCTCAAACTTTATTATGTGAATGTCGGACCTTATTCTGTTAATCTTAGAGCTTAATTTGTGAACTTAGAAGCTAATATTCTTAAATTTTGTTATAAGTGATAAGAGATAACCTGTTTTGCTCTTCTCCTGATTCTGTAAATCTCGGTCCTTATGTTGTGAATCCTATAGCTTGTTTTGTGAACCTGTAAGATAATTTTCTAAAACTTGGTCATTATAGGTGTTGGGAATCACCTATTTTGTTCTTTGCCTTATTTTGTGAATCTCAGTCCTTGTGTTGTGAATCCTAGAGCTTGTTTTGTGAACTTGTAAGATAATTTTCTAGAACTTGGTCACCATAAGTGTTATGAATCACCTATTTTGCTCTTTGCCTTATTTTTGTGAATCTCAGTCCTTGTGTTGTGAATCCTAGAGCTTGTTTTGTGAACCTGTAAGATCATTTTCTAAAACTTGGTCACCATAAGTGTTAGGAATCACCTATTTTGCTCTTTGCCTTATTTTGTGAATCTCAGTTTTTATTTTGTGAATCTCAGACCTTGTTCATTGAATCGTAAGGCTTGTTTTGTGAAATTTGCTCATCATAAGTGGTTAAAGTCGCCTATTTTGCCCTTTTCCTTATTTGGTGAATCTCAGACCTCGTTTTGTGAATCTCAGACCTTATTCTGTTAATCTCAAACCTTATTATGTGAATGTCAGACCTTACTCTGTTAATCTTAGAGCTTAATTTGTGAACTTAGAAGCTAATATTCTTAAATTTTGTTATAAGTGATAAGAGATAATCTGTTTTGCTCTTCTCCTGATTTTGTGAATCTCGGTCCTTATGTTGTGAATCCTATAGCTTGTTTTGTGAACCTGTAAGATAATTTTCTAAAACTTGGTCATTATAGGTGTTAGGAATCACCTATTTTGTTCTTTGCCTTATTTTGTGAATCTCATACCTTATTCAGTGAATCTTAAGGCTTGTTTTGTGAAACTTGATCATCATAAGTGGTTAAAATCACTTATTTTTCTCTTTTCTTTATTAGGTGAATCTCAGACTTTGTTTTGTGAATCTCAGACCTTATTTAGTGAATCTTAGAGGTTGTTTTGTGAAACTTGGTCATCATAAGTGGTTAAAATCACGTTTTTTGCTCTTTTCCTTATTTGGTGAATCTCACACCATATTTTGTGAATCTCATACCTTATTCAGTGAATCTTAAGGCTTGTTTTGTGAAACTTGATCATCATAAGTGGTTAAAATAACATATTTTGCTCTTTTCTTTATTAGGTGAATCTCACACTTTGTTTTGTGAATCTCAGACCTTGTTCAGTGAATCTTAGAGCTTATTTTGTGAAATTTGGTCATCATAAGTGGTTAAAATCACGTTTTTTTTGCTCTTTTCCTTATTTGGTGAATCTCAAACCTTATTTTGTGAATCTCATACCTTATTCAGTGAATCTTTAAGGCTTGTTTTTTTAAACTTGATCATCATAAGTGGTTAAAATAACCTATTTTGCTCTTTTCTTTATTAGGTGAATGTCAAACCTTATTTTCTGAATCTCATACCTTACTAAGTGAATCTTAAAGCTTGTTTTGTGAAACTTGGTCATCATAAGTGGTTAAAATCACGTTTTTTGCGCTTTTCCTTATTTGGTGAATCTCAAACCTTATTTTGTAAATCTTATACCTTATTCAGTGAATCTTAAGGCTTGTTTTGTGAAACTTGATCATTATAAGTGGTTAAAATAACCTATTTTGCTCTTTTCTTTATTAGGTGAATCTCAGACTTTGTTTTGTGAATCTCATACCTTGTTCAGTGAATCTTAGAGCTTGTTTTGGGAAACTTGGTCATCATAAGTTGTTAAAATTACGTTTTTTGCCCTTTTCCTTATTTGGTGAATCTCAAACCTTATTTTGTAAATCTCATACCTTATTCAGTGAATCTTAAGGCCTGTTTTGTGAAACTTGATCATCATAAGTGGTTAAAATGACCTATTTTGCTCTTTTCTTTACTAGGTGAATCTTAGACCTTGTTTTGTGAATCTCACACTACTACAGATACAGGCTATAACAACGGTCAAAAACCGTTGTTATATAAAAAAGCGGACGTTGTTAAAGCGTCCGTTGTAAAAGGTTATAACAACGGTTGGTTTTCTTAACGAAACCGTTGTTAAAACTATTAACAACGGTTTTATGTATAAAAACCCGTTGTGGAAAGTGTGACTCAATTTTGGGGGGAAAGTTATAACAACGGGTTGTAATATACAAAACCGTTGTTATAACTAAAGACAACGGGTTATTTCTCAATAACCGTTGTTGGTTGTTCTTAAAAAATAAAAAAAAATTAAATTAAATATTACTAGATGCATGCATAATTACGGCCTGTTAGAATTCCGATGCATGCATTATTACTGACATCCTTTGTACATATGAACGGATAATATGGAATGAGAAGGGTTAGTAATAGGATTTGAAGCAGCATTATTGAGAGATATGATGATGATTATGGCACAACTTCCTAACATATTTATTAATTAAAAAGCAATTAACTCAACCCACACATTGCTTAGTATAAATACATTGCATATCTCAACTAACATTTCCATTATCTCATATATTCATCTCCAAACTCTAACTGTTAAAACAAACTCTACTTAATCTTTCAAATCAAACTCAAAAAACTCTAACAAAATGAATGATTTCATCCTAAAGACTCTTACCATGATCGAGAACAACAACAACTTCATCCGCCGGTTCCTCCATATTGAGGAAAGTTTCAGGAACTACCTTGCGGAAGCTCGATCCGCACTGAAGCACGCCAAAGAAGATGGCTTGACGTAAACCTGGCAAACGGGTCAACCGGGTCGGGTTCGGGTCGGGCCAGTTAGGGTCGGGTCATTTCGGGTTTCTCAAATTTTCGGGTTAGTTCGGATCGGGTCAGTTCATTTCGGGTTACGGGTCTATTTCGGGTTTGTTGATCGGGTGTATTTCGGGTCAAGCGGGTCGGGTTAATTCGGGTCAGGCCATTTTCGGGTCAAAGATTAAGAGAAGAGAGACATTTCAAGTAGACCTGGCAAACGGGTCAACCGGGTCGGGTTCGGGTCAGGCCAGCTTCGGTCGGGTCATTTCGGGTTTCTCAAATTTTCGGGTTAGTTCGGATCGGGTCAGTTCATTCCGGGTTACGGGTCTATTACGGGTTTGTTGGTCGGGTGTGTTTCGGGTCAAGCGGGTCGGGTTAATTCGAGTCAGACCATTTTCGGGTCAAATATTTAGAGAAGAGAGGCATTTCAAGTCTATTAGGGTCAATTAAAGTTATATTTGGTCGGGTCATTTTCGGGTTGAGTGGTTTCGGATTGGTCATTTCGGGTCGGGTCTGTTACGGGTCCATGAAAGCTCAGGTCATTTTCGGGTCGGGTCGGGTCACTTCGGGCTTCGGGTGTCATTCGGGTTCAGCCATTCGGGTCGATTTCGGGTCTCGGGTCATCCTTTTCGGGTCGGGTCAACCGGGTCGGGTTGATTTTGCCAGGTCTAGCTTGACGGAGCAGCAGCAGTTGCAGCTATATGACGATATAGCAACTGCTGAACGGAACCTCCAAATAGCCAAGGAGGAGAGGATGGATACGATAGAGCACAATAAGATCCTCCATGAAAATATAAGAATTGCATTTTTACATATGTAATTTTTTTTTTTAATTTATGTATTTATAAATATATATATATATATATATATTAATTATGTTTATCTTACTTCTTCATCTTGCTTCTTCATTGTTTTAGTAAATAATTATGCGAACAATACTTAAACAAATAACATAATGGTCGATAAAAACACATATATGCAAAAGAAATAAATAGAAAAAGAAAATAATGACGATGAAACTAAGGATTTGGCGAGATTTACCCGATAAATACAGAACGTAATAGACGATGAAATCACAGTGACGGCGAGAAGATAAAGCGACGATGAGAAAGAGAGAAATAGAGAAAGAGAGAAAGAGAGTGTGTATGTGTTTTGTGTTTGTTTGTCTCTTTGTGTTTGTGTTTGTGTATTAAGGGTTGTGTTTTTGTGGCGCAATGCAGGACTTGTTTGTGTGGTTTATAGTATGGAAGGTATTGACAACGGTTATTAAACAACAACCGTTGTGAAATATGTTTTAACAACGGTTGTAAAAAACACCCGTTGTTAAATAAGTTTTAACAACGGGTTTCAAAAATAACCGTTGTGATTACTTTTCACTAACTTTGCGCCAATTTTGCGCCAAATTATTAACAACGGTTGTGCATGTGTGACCCGTTGTTAAAACTAATAACAACGGTTTTTAGAACCATACCCGTTGTAATTGATTTTAGTAAAATTCGCGCCATACATTCTACAACGTCTATTGTGATTTTCGTGAATAATCGTTGTTAAAGGGGCGTTGTAGTTGCCTAAATTTGTAGTAGTGTCAGACCTTGTTCAGTGAATCTTAGAACTTGTTTTGTGAAACTTGGTCATCATAAGTGGTTAAAATCACGTTTTTTGCTCTTTTCCTTCTTTGGTGAATCTCAAACCTTATTTTGTGAATCCAATACCTTATTCAGTGAATCTTAAGGCTTGTTTTGTGAAACTTGATCATCATAAATGGTTAAAATAACCTATTTTGCTCTTTTCTTTATTAGGTGAATCTCAGACTTTATTTTGTGAATCTCAGACCTTGTTCAGTGAATCTTAGAGCTTATTTTGTGAAACTTGGTCATCATAAGTGGTTAAAATCACGTTTTTTGCTCTTTTCCTTATTTGGTGAATCTCAAACCTTATTTTCTGAATCTCATACCTTATTAAGTGAATCTTAAGGCTTGTTTTGTGAAACTTGATCATCATAAGTGGTTAAAATAACCTATTTTGCTCTTTTCTTTATTAGGTGAATCTCAGACTTTATTTTGTGAATCTCAGACCTTGTTCAGTGAATCTTAGAGCTTGTTTTGTGAAACTTGGTCATCATAAGTGGTTAAAATCACGTTTTTTGCTCTTTTCCTTATTTGGTGAATCTCAAACCTTATTTTCTGAATCTCATACCTTTCTAAGTGAATCTTAAGGCTTGTTTTGTGAAAGTTGATCATCATAAGTGGTTAAAATAACCTATTTTGCTCTTTTCTTTATTAGGTGAATCTCAGACTTTGTTTTGTGAATCTCAGACCTTGTTCAGTGAATCTTAGAGCTTGTTTTGTGAAACTTGGTCATCATAAGTGGTTAAAATCACGTTTTTTGCTCTTTTCCTTATTTGGTGAATCTCAGACCTTATTTTGTGAATCCCATACCTTGTTCAGTTAATCTTAGAGCTTGTTTTGTGAAACTTGGTCATCATAAGTGATTAAAGTCACGTTTTTTGCTCTTTTCCTTAATTGGTGAATCTCAAACCTTATTTTGTGAATCTCATACCTTATTCAGTGAATCTTAAGGCTTGTTTTGTGAAACTTGATCATCATAAGTGGTTAAAATCACCTATTTTGCTCTTTTCTTTATTAGGTAAATCTTAGACTTTGTTTTGTGAATCTAAGACCTTGTTCAGTGAATCTTAGAGCTTGTTTTTTGAAACTTGGTCATCATAAGTGGTTAAAATCACGTTTTTTGCTCTTTTCCTTATTTGGTGAATCTCAAACCTTATTTTGTGAATCCAATACCTTATTCAGTGAATCTTAAAGCTTGTTTTGTGAAACTTGATCATCATAAGTGGTTAAAATAACCTATTTTGCTCTTTTCTTTATTAGGTGAATCTCAGACTTTATTTTGTGAATCTCAGACCTTGTTCAGTGAATCTTAGAGCTTGTTTTGTGAAACTTGGTCATCATAAGTGGTTAAAATCACGTTTTTTGCTCTTTTCCTTATTTGGTGAATCTCAAACCTTATTTTGTGAATCTCATACCTTATTAAGTGAATCTTATGGCTTGTTTTGTGAAACTTGATCATCATAAGTGGTTAAAATAACCTATTTTGCTCTTTTCTTTATTAGGTGAATCTCAGACTTTATTTTGTGAATCTCAGACCTTGTTCAGTGAATCTTAGAGCTTGTTTTGTGAAACTTGGTCATCATAAGTGGTTAAAATCACGTTTTTTGCTCTTTTCCTTATTTGGTGAATCTCAAACCTTATTTTGTAAATCTTATACCTTATTCAGTGAATCTTAAGGCTTGTTTTGTGAAAGTTGATCATTATAAGTGGTTAAAATCACGTTTTTTTTGCTCTTTTCCTTATTTGGTGAATCTCAAACCTTATTTTGTAAATCTTATACCTTATTCAGTGAATCTTAAGGCTTGTTTTGTGAAATTTGATCATTATAAGTGGTTAAAATAACCTATTTTGCTCTTTTCTTTATTAGGTGAATCTCAGACTTTGTTTTGTGAATCTCAGACCTTGTTCAGTGAATCTTAGAGCTTGTTTTGGGAAACTTGGTCATCATAAGTTGTTAAAATTACGTTTTTTGCCCTTTTCCTTATTTGGTGAATCTCAAACCTTATTTTGTGAATCTCATACCTTATTCAGTGAATCTTAAGGCCTATTTTGTGAAACTTGATCATCATAAGTGGTTAAAATGACCTATTTTGCTCTTTTCTTTACTAGGTGAATCTTAAACCTTGTTTTGTGAATCTCAGACCTTATTCAGTGAATATTAGAGCTTGTTTTGTGAAACTTGGTCATCATAAGTGGTTAAAATCACGTTTTTTGCTCTTTTCCTTATTTGGTGAATCTCAAACCTTATTTTCTGAATCTCATACCTTACTAAGTGAATCTTAAGGCTTGTTTTGTGAAAGTTGATCATCATAAGTGGTTAAAATAACCTATTTTGCTCTTTTCTTTATTAGGTGAATCTCAGACTTTGTTTTGTAAATCTCAGACCTTGTTCAGTGAATCTTAGAGCTTGTTTTGTGAAACTTGGTCATCATAAGTGGTTAAAATCACGTTTTTTGCTCTTTTCCTTATTTGGTGAATCTCAGACCTTATTTTGTGAATCTCATACCTTGTTCAGTGAATCTTAGAGCTTGTTTTGTGAAACTTGGTCATCATAAGTGGTTAAAGTCACGTTTTTTGCTCTTTTCCTTATTTGGTGAATCTCAGACCTTATTTTGTGAATCTCATACCTTGTTCAGTGAATCTTAGAGCTTGTTTTGTGAAACTTGGTCATCATAAGTGGTTAAAGTCACGTTTTTTGCTCTTTTCCTTAATTGGTGAATCTCAAACCTTATTTTGTGAATCTCATACCTTGTTCAGTGAATCTTAGAGCTTGTTTTGTGAAACTTGGTCATCATAAGTGGTTAAAGTCACGCTTTTTGCTCTTTTCCTTAATTGGTGAATCTCAAACCTTATTTTGTAAATCTCATACCTTATTCAGTGAATCTTAAGGCTTGTTTTGTTAAACTTGATCATCATAAGTGGTTAAAATCACCTATTTTGCTCTTTTCTTTATTAGGTAAATCTTAGACTTTGTTTTGTGAATCTCAGACCTTGTTCAGTGAATCTTAGAGCTTGTTTTATGAAACTTGGTCATCATAAGTGGTTAAAATCACGTTTTTTGCTCTTTTCCTTATTTGGTGAATCTCAAACCTTATTTTGTGAATCCAATACCTTATTCAGTGAATCTTAAGGCTTGTTTTGTGAAACTTGATCATCATAAGTGGTTAAAATAACCTATTTTGCTCTTTTCTTTATTAGGTAAATCTCAGACTTTATTTTGTGAATCTCAGACCTTGTTCAGTGAATCTTAGAGCTTGTTTTGTGAAACTTGGTCATCATAAGTGGTTAAAATCACGTTTTTTGCTCTTTTCCTTATTTGGTGAATCTCAAACCTTATTTTCTGAATCTCATACCTTACTAAGTGAATCATAAGGCTTGTTTTGTGAAAGTTGATCATCATAAGTGGTTAAAATAACCTATTTTGCTCTTTTCTTTATTAGGTGAATCTCAGACTTTGTTTTGTAAATCTCAGACCTTGTTCAGTGAATCTTAGAGCTTGTTTTGTGAAACTTGGTCATCATAAGTGGTTAAAATCACGTTTTTTGCTCTTTTCCTTATTTGGTGAATCTCAGACCTTATTTTGTGAATCTCATACCTTGTTCAGTGAATCTTAAAGCTTGTTTTGTGAAACTTGGTCATCATAAGTGGTTAAAGTCACGTTTTTTGCTCTTTTCCTTAATTGGTGAATCTCAAACCTTATTTTGTGAATCTCAGACCTTGTTTAGTGAATCTTAGAGCTTGTTTTGTGAAACTTGGTCATCATAAGTGGTTAAAATCACGTTTTTTGCTCTTTTCCTTATTTGGTGAATCTCAGACCTAATTTTGTGAATCACATACCTTGTTCAGTGAATCTTAGAGCTTGTTTTGTGAAACTTGGTCATAATAAGTGGTTAAAGTCACGTTTTTTGCTCTTTTCCTTAATTGGTGAGTCTCAAACCTTATTTTGTGAATCTCATACCTTATTCAGTGAATCTTAAGGCTTGTTTTGTGAAACTTGATCATCATAAGTGGTTAAAATCACCTATTTTGCTCTTTTCTTTATTAGGTAAATCTTAGACTTTGTTTTGTGAATCTCAGACCTTGTTCAGTGAATCTTAGAGCTTGTTTTTTGAAACTTGGTCATCATAAGTGGTTAAAATCACGTTTTTTGCTCTTTTCCTTATTTGGTGAATCTCAAACCTTATTTTGTGAATCCAATACCTTATTCAGTGAATCTTAAGGCTTGTTTTGTGAAACTTGATCATCATAAGTGGTTAAAATAACCTATTTTGCTCTTTTCTTTATTAGGTGAATCTCAGACTTTATTTTGTGAATCTCAGACCTTGTTCAGTGAATCTTAGAGCTTGTTTTGTGAAACTTGGTCATCATAAGTGGTTAAAATCACGTTTTTTGCTCTTTTCCTTATTTGGTGAATCTCAAACCTTATTTTGTAAATCTTATACCTTATTTAGTGAATCTTAAGGCTTGTTTTGTGAAAGTTGATCATTATAAGTGGTTAAAATCACGTTTTTTGCTCTTTTCCTTATTTGGTGAATCTCAAACCTTATTTTGTAAATCTTATACCTTATTCAGTGAATCTTAAGGCTTGTTTTGTGAAACTTGATCATTATAAGTGGTTAAAATAACCTATTTTGCTCTTTTCTTTATTAGGTGAATCTCAGACTTTGTTTTGTGAATCTCAGACCTTGTTCAGTGAATCTTAGAGCTTGTTTTGGGAAACTTGGTCATCATAAGTTGTTAAAATTACGTTTTTTGCCCTTTTCCTTATTTGGTGAATCTCAAACCTTATTTTGTGAATCTCATACCTTATTCAGTGAATCTTAAGGCCTATTTTGTGAAACTTGATCATCATAAGTGGTTAAAATGACCTATTTTGCTCTTTTCTTTACTAGGTGAATCTTAGACCTTGTTTTGTGAATCTCAGACCTTGTTCAGTGAATCTTAGAGCTTGTTTTGTGAAACTTGGTCATCATAAGTTGTTACAATCACGTTTTTTGCTCTTTTCCTTATTTGGTGAATCTCAAACCTTATTTTGTGAATCCAATACCTTATTCAGTGAATCTTAAGGCTTGTTTTGTGAAACTTGATCATCATAAGTGGTTAAAATAACCTATTTTGCTCTTTTCTTTAGTAGGTGAATCTCAGACTTTATTTTGTGAATCTCAGACCTTGTTCAGTGAATCTTAGAGCTTGTTTTGTGAAACTTGGTCATCATAAGTGGTTAAAATCACGTTTTTTGCTCTTTTCCTTATTTGGTGAATCTCAAACCTTATTTTCTGAATCTCATACCTTACTAAGTGAATCTTAAGGCTTGTTTTGTGAAAGTTGATCATCATAAGTGGTTAAAATAACCTATTTTGCTCTTTTCTTTATTAGGTAAATCTCAGACTTTGTTTTGTGAATCTCAGACCTTGTTCAGTGAATCTTAGAGCTTGTTTTGTGAAACTTGGTCATCATAAGTGGTTAAAATCACGTTTTTTGCTCTTTTCCTTATTTGGTGAATCTCAGACCTTATTTTGTGAATCCCATACCTTGTTCAGTGAATCTTAAAGCTTGTTTTGTGAAACTTGGTCATCATAAGTGGTTAAAGTCACGTTTTTTGCTCTTTTCCTTAATTGGTGAATCTCAAACCTTATTTTGTGAATCTCATACCTTATTCAGTGAATCTTAAGGCTTGTTTTGTGAAACTTGATCATCATAAGTGGTTAAAATCACCTATTTTGCTCTTTTCTTTATTAGGTAAATCTTAGACTTTGTTTTGTGAATCTCAGACCTTGTTCAGTGAATCTTAGAGCTTGTTTTTTGAAACTTGGTCATCATAAGTGGTTAAAATCTCGTTTTTTGCTCTTTTCCTTATTTGGTGAATCTCAAACCTTATTTTGTGAATCCAATACCTTATTCAGTGAATCTTAAGGCTTGTTTTGTGAAACTTGATCATCATAAGTGGTTAAAATAACCTATTTTGCTCTTTTCTTTATTAGGTGAATCTCAGACTTTATTTTGTGAATCTCAGACCTTGTTCAGTGAATCTTAGAGCTTGTTTTGTGAAACTTGGTCATCATAAGTGGTTAAAATCACGTTTTTTGCTCTTTTCCTTATTTGGTGAATCTCAAACCTTATTTTCTGAATCTCATACCTTACTAAGTGAATCTTAAGGCTTGTTTTGTGAAAGTTGATCATCATAAGTGTTTAAAATAACCTATTTTGCTCTTTTCTTTATTAGGTGAATCTCAGACTTTGTTTTGTAAATCTCAGACCTTGTTCAGTGAATCTTAGAGCTTGTTTTGTGAAACTTGGTCATCATAAGTGGTTAAAATCACGTTTTTTGCTCTTTTCCTTATTTGGTGAATCTCAAACCTTATTTTTTGAATCCCATACCTTGTTCAGTGAATATTAGAGCTTGTTTTGTGAAACTTGGTCATCATAAGTGGTTAAAGTCACGTTTTTTGCTCTTTTCCTTAATTGGTGAATCTCAAACCTTATTTTGTGAATCTCATACCTTGTTCAGTGAATCTTAAGGCTTGTTTTGTGAAACTTGATCATCATAAGTGGTTAAAATCACCTATTTTGCTCTTTTCTTTATTAGGTGAATCTTAGACTTTGTTTTGTGAATCTCAGACCTTGTTCAGTGAATCTTAGAGCTTGTTTTGTGAAACTTGGTCATCATAAGTGGTTAAAATCACGTTTTTTGCTCTTTTCCTTATTTGGTGAATCTCAAACCTTATTTTGTGAATCCAATACCTTATTTAGTGAATCTTAAGGCTTGTTTTGTGAAACTTGATCATCATAAGTGGTTAAAATAACCTATTTTGCTCTTTTCTTTATTAGGTGAATCTCAGACTTTATTTTGTGAATCTCAGACCTTGTTCAGTGAATCTTAGAGCTTGTTTTGTGAAACTTGGTCATCATAAGTGTTTAAAATCACGTTTTTTGCTCTTTTCCTTATTTGGTGAATCTCAAATCTTATTTTGTGAATCTCATACCTTATTAAGTGAATATTAAGGCTTGTTTTGTGCAACTTGATCATCATAAGTGGTTAAAATAACCTATTTTGCTCTTTTCTTTATTAGGTGAATCTCAGACTTTATTTTGTGAATCTCAGACCTTGTTCAGTGAATCTTAGAGCTTGTTTTGTGAAACTTGGTCATCATAAGTGGTTAAAATCACGTTTTTTGCTCTTTTCCTTATTTGGTGAATCTCAAACCTTATTTTCTGAATCTCATACCTTACTAAGTGAATCTTAAGGCTTGTTTTGTGAAAGGTGATCATCATTTTTTTTTTTTTGGTACGAAAGAGGGGCAGAGCCCCGAAGAAAAAACTAATTAGTAGCTATTACATGAGGAGTGGTAACTCCAAATATGTCCTCCCTAAGGATTGGACGAAGCTCGTTAAAGGGAATATCTAAATGCGTAATTAAAGTACTTGAATTAACTCCTTTGTTGGCCAGAAAATCAGCTGCTTTGTTCGCTTCCCTATAAGAGTGCTCTAGCTTGACCCTCCATTGAGAACCCTTTATTAGATCTTTGCATCTTTTGACGAGAAATTTCAAGCTGTTGCTCACTAACTGGTCTTCATTTATGAGATCGACACAAGGAGAGTTGTCCATATGTATAATGAGCTTTGGAATGTTGAGCTCCCTTGCTCTTTCTAGTCCCGCTAACAAAGCAAGGATTTCGGCCTTCATGGAGGTACACGACCCGCACGAAAAGAAATAAGCTGTAATAAAATTACCTGTCTCATCTCGAAAAATTCCTCGTGTTTTGCTCTTTTCTTTATTAGGTGAATCTCAGACTTTGTTTTGTGAAACTTGATCATCATAAGTGGTTAAAATAAATGGGGGTATGATTTTCTTTCACATTCTTTCAAGATGGAATGAACTTAAGCAGCACATATTAAAAAAAACGCAATTAATTTTGTTCCTCAACATGAACGTGGAAAAAAATCAGAAGCTATATACACAACTATACTAGTACAGAGTAAAATACCAAAGTGACAACTATTTCTTTTCAGTGTAGCAGTTAACCAAAAAATGGAAAGTTCCAAGGTAAGGACTAGAGCACACCTCGAGAATCAATTTCTTCAGTCGTTCCTCTAATGGCAGGGGGAGCAGAGATAAGGGAACAACTCACATGATGAAAACTAGTGGAATGATTTAATTATTTTAAAACCAATTATCTCAAATGGCAGAGCGTTGTGCAATGCATAAGGTTTGGGTTCGATTCCCATGTTGGTTATTGACTGCTACTGTTACTTCAAAGCTTAATTGGTATTTCTCTAGTGGACTTTTGGGTTTTGGCATTTTCTGTCATGTCCAATTGCACCCAATTTTGATAATTTCTAACATTGACTTTACAAAGGACTCAAAATTGTAATCCTTTGCTCCTTTAGTGGCTATGCATGACGTTTTGGCTTATGCACGCCGTTTGTGCGCATCTAAGTTTGAGCTTCTTCTACTCATCCTCAATTTTGCACATCTGAGTACGGATTTGGCTAACTCATCCTCAATGTTATTGTATTTTAGTTTAATACACTAAATTCTTAAATTAACTAGGCTATATGAGATTCGAACTCATACCTTTGTGCAAGATTTGCACATTGCTCTCCCATTTGAGCTAATAGCCGTTAAGATATACGAGTACATAACAAAGATTAAATAAGGGGAACCTTAAGCTAATAGCCTTTAGATATGCAACAATGAAAAGCCTAACATGCGATTGATTGTCAATGTGATGAACAGCCCTAGATTCATTACCATATGACTCCGTGATTGTAGAACGGGCAACAGGAACGAACTTCTGAAAGTCTCACATAAATAGCCCTAGATTCACATAATCTAGTCTAAGCTTCACAAAATCAAGTCCAAGTTTCACAAATCAGGTCTATGTTTGCCAAAATCAGATTTCACATAATTAGGTCTAGGGTTCACATAATATACTCCAAGCTTCACAAAATCAAGTCCAGGTTTCACAAAATCAGGTCTATGTTTGAACCTTATTTTGTGAATCTTGGAGCTAATATTGTGAATCTTGGAGCTAATCTAGTGAATCCTGTACCTAATTTTGTGAACCCTGGACCTAATACTGTGAATCTTGGACTTGATTTTGTGACTTGGGGCTAATCTTGTGAATGCTGAACTTGATTTTGTGAATCTAAGACCTAATTTTATGAAACTGGGTCTTTATTTTGTGAATTTAGGATATGATTTTGAGAATCTTATTCAAAATCAGTGTTAAAGAATAGCCACATCAACCACACTCATTTTTCACCATCATCGAAATGTAAAGACTAGGTGAAGATCAAACCAAGGATTACCTCTTGTGCCTCCATAGTGAGGTTGAGTGTCCCAAAATTTGTCACCACTCTTTCTCGAATATGAATCAAAATTTATCAACTAATGCAAAATTGCAAAGTACCAAACCCACCACCTATATTGCTCAAACAAATATATCAAAAGCCACTTAACGACCATTAATGTAATCCTTGTTGCGATAATTCCCATACCTAAAGACACCACGTTGAACCAACAAAAACAAATTAGGAAGTTCTAACCATCATTAATGTTATGTTCTCGGAGCTGGACTGTTAGTCTGTTACAGCTCAGACATATATTCAACACCTAAAAATAAAATAAAACCAACTCCAGATCTCATCAAATTCCACTACACCTCTCTATAACCAGTTCATGCAATCACAATCCAATATAAGTTACGCTTAACGACCGTTGGTATAATTCTTGGCACGATGATCCCTGATACTTAAGAACGCCAATATCAATCCAATACCAGTAAACACAAACTGCGCAACTCTCGCCATCTTGAGCAGTACGAGTATTCTTCAAGCTTAACCGTCTCACAGCTCAAAAATACACTCATTTCCTAAAATATAAACTCAAGATCTCATCAAATTCCACTACAACTCTCTATAACCAGCTCATGCAATCACAGCTCACAGTCATTACTGCCATAACTTGCTTAATTCCCCTGGATCACTACCTTCAAATCCACTAGTCCACTAAACCACACAACAATCATTCGCATAATCACTCGCATTACACACGAAACCGAATTCCAAACCTAGGTCATTCCGATATTACACAACAACTCAAATAAACACACAATTCACAAAGATAACACAATAATTAACAGTAACTACAGCTTAAAATATCAATCTAATGCCAGAATCATATCCTAAATTAAACTAATAAGCTGCTCTGGGCAGCAGAATTCAAAAAGTAAAACATAATCCTAGAATTGGATGTAAATAACGCTAGTCATTGTAAGTACAACAAGAAGCAATAAAATAAGAATTAACATGAAGAAAATACAAGAGCATCATGATCGCATTAGACAGGTGTAAGGTAAGCTTTATAGCTAGCTGGACAAAGAATGCTTACATCTGAACATTAGTGGATCGAAATTACCTAACTTTCGGATGATAATGGAGATCGAAAAGCTCAGTGATAATGGTGGACGGAAGCTCGGTGAGAAATGGCGGCGAAATCTGGGCTGAAGAGAGGGAAATTGAACGGAGTTAACGCGATTGATTAAATGAACGGAGTAAACGCGATTGAGTAAACGCTATGAGATAAAATCAGTAGATTCTTGTCCTTGCCTGATTTGTGTTAATGTTGCATGAGTTACCGCTTACAGCTTACCATACAGTATACTTTTCGTAAAATCCTTTTCAAAATGGAAAATAGACGGCAGACAAACAACATTATGCACAGATAAATACAACTGTCATGGAATGATATTTAATTTGAACATGATTTGTACTAATTAAGGGGTTTATTCTATCAAATAGAACAGACAAACCTCGCTATGTATTGCGTTGGCTCCCACATGAGTACCATTGCCACCCAGTATGAAAATCATGTCAATCTCCTTAGCCTGGAAGATTGAAAATTTTTTATATACCATTAAAAATCTGGACATAACTACCAAGGAACTTCCACTAGATGCACCAGCAATAGAACTGATGTAGTAATTTTTTACCCATTGTTCCATAATCCAATCCTGGTAAATCATAAAGTTACAGCCAAGAACATATAATGAGTGAAGGCAATAGAGGAAGAGTGTTGACTGTTGAACACAATACTCATTTCAATAACTTCACACGTGTGAAATAGGTCAAGGTCGGAAAATTGACTTATTTCATCGGTGATTTGGTTTCGGTAGTTTTAGACAAAAATAAAAAAAATATTAGGTAGTTTCTAGCAAAATTATAAATGTAAGGTAGTATTTTTATAAATGAGATAAATGTTAGGTAGTGTATGAAGATAAAATGGATCTACTAGTTTATACAACGGAACAGTCATGTAAAATGTATCGTCATGCTACTCATAGTAGGTCGCCTACACTGCACTTTACTCCTACCTGCTTAGGAAACTTACCCAATTACCCCTATAACAACTTGAAAATGAGATTCCATTGTTATTAGATCTTTATAATAAGAAAAATCTAAAAGACTAACATAATGCAGGAATAAAGTAAAAATTGTGTCGCTATAATACTCTGAACGCACAAAAATCCTTCATTGTTTATGTAATTAAGCACACATCCACTTGCAGCATAACATTGTTCTCCAATTGGCACGTAAAGACAATTAATGTTTCAGGAGATATGTGGCATTGGAGTTTTAATTTAATACCAAAGCTGGATTTGCTTGAATGTCCTAAAGTAGATTCAGTAGCATGTACTTGTTAATGATGGAGGATGGATGGGAAATGGGAAGTACCTGACAACCAGCAGCTCTGAATGAACTGAAATCATGGTGTCCGGAAAGAATCTTGCACGCGTCCTACATGAATGCACACATATAAGATGAAAACAATCAGATTCAATAGACCAAGTTTGACGAATAGCAAAGTACTTGGCATAAGCTGCTAGCTTTATCAAAAGTTTAAAACTACCTACATATAAATGCGACCTTCAATTTCTCGCTTCAAACTATAACCAGTTAACTCCTAATTGCTATCAAGCGGAAACCATTCCTAGGTCTTGCACGTGACAAAACAAACCCATGGACATTACAATCACAAGAAGTGGTTCTAGAAAATAATGTTTGTAATTGTGTAGAACTACAAAGTTAGTAGACAATTGAAATCAATTCAATGAAACCTTCAATTGAAATACAAGATCAGATTACTAGATCATTATTGCCAATAACCTCTAGGCCATTATTTAGGTGTGCATTCTGAACTCTGACGAGTAAAGCATGGCACATTATGAATTTATATGATTATAATAAAGTGTTCTGAAATAAAAGCTACACAAGCCACAAAATTAAACCTCCATAAACAATAAAACCTCCATAAAAACAAAATAATAAGGAATGTAAGCACAGTGATAGTGGTGAAGACGAGATTAATCGGAGAAGACAGAAGGAAAAGTACGGATAAATTGAAACCACAAACTATTCAATTGAAAGTACCTGAGTTAATGGCGGGCGGCGATTGACTAAGTGAAACTCATTATTAATGGCGATCGAAAGCTCAATAAACAATTAAACCTGCATAAAAACAAAATAATAAGGAATGTAAGCACAATGATAGTGGTGAAGACGAGATTAATCGGAGAAGACAGAAGGAAAAGTACGGATAACTTTGAAACGAGATTAATCGGAGAAGACATGAGGAAAAGTACGGATAAATTGAAACCACAAACTATTGAATCGAAAGTACCCGAGTTAATGGCGGATGGCGATTGACGAAGTGAACCTCACTATTAATGGCGATCGAAAGCTCACCTTTAATGGCGATTAATCAAAGTGAAGATGAGTTAATTAAGGACGAGTTGAAGACAGGATGAGGAAGAAATAATTGGCGGATGGGAAGCTCACTAGTAATGGCGATCGATCGAAAGCTCATCTTTAATGGCGAAACTCGAGCTTAAGCAAGATGAATATGGTTTGAAGAGAGAGAAAACAAAAAAGACTAAATGAAGGTGATGTATAGAATGTGTCGTTAGTTAGGAATAATAAAGGAGACAGGTGTCATAATCTGATGAATCTATAATAGTTAGATCCAATGGTTTAGAAAGGGTTCAGCTGCCTCATCCTAAGAAGGGTGCCTCACGAGATTCAATTTCTATATATATATATATATATATATATATATATATATATAACATCGGTATAAAACGCCTAATAATATAAGAATTAAGTACTTACAAGCTTCTTCTTAATCAATCTATAACCACCTCTTGAGCCATGAAAGACGCTCTCTTTCTTTGAAATGTTCTCTAGGTTCTGCTTACTCACAGTCTTCATAAAATGAATTGTATCGAGTAACGTAAGCATACGTCATTACTTATTAAGTGATTACTAATAAAGTGATCCCAATGAGTCGCAGATAAATTACCTTAAACTTGTCAGACTGCCTATAAGCAATAAAGTTATACCAATCTTGCTGGCTGATATACCGATACTTCTTCGTTGATGGTTTCTTGTTTATCTCCCCGGTCTTCTTGTTGAACAAGTGGTTCCGAGCAACCTTTAACTTCCATGCTCTAAAGGATTCCCCTATTTTTTTTAGGTAACCATTATGTTCTTGGGGGACAGTGTAAGTTGCCTGCATATATGGTGAGCATATTTGGTTAGTTCGGCTAATAACACATATCGAATACTAAGATAATTTCATCTTACTGCATTTATTATTGTATATACATACCTTTATTCTCCCCCATAGCTTTTTCTTCTGGTCTTTACTCAACTGATCGATACGCGGCAAACCGAGAGGCACATACTCTCTTACACGTACAACAACCAATCCAACTCGCAAATTTTGCAGCAAAGATACCATCTGGCAGCCCCGTTAATTTATCTCATTCAAGTTTATTAGGTATCCCTCTCTCTATTGCTTCTAGGGAAACCCTATGGCTCCTTCGCTCAGTATCCGATTCCAAATTATTCTCATCACCTGAATCTTCTTCGTTTGACCTTTTCCCATCTTTTCTTTTCTGCTTTCCACCCATATCTAAACCAGAAATTAATAAACTACTAACTTTAAGCATTAAGTCGACATAGCAGGAGCACCGTCTCAAATAAATGATCACACAATATACCTAAAAATATAGGTGTTGTTTAACACACAATATACTTAAAATAATAGGTGTTGTTTAACACACAATAAACCTAAGATAATTAGGGAATAATATCACAACTAAAAAATAAATAAATAAAGACATTAAGTTAATGAGACGAAGGAGTAGGGTTTATTATTACTTCTTCAAAGAGGATAAGCCGGTCCCGGTATGGCGATGACGGAGGGGACGACAGACGCAATGGGGATGGCGACGACGACAATGATGGAGACGGCGGCGGAGAATACTAGTGGTTCTAGAGAAACTCAGTGTACGAGGGTTTTAAGTGAGTGAGGAGAAGGTTTCCATGTGTGTTGGTTGAAGAATTATTTAATTGAAACTAATAAAAACGGGTTAAGTGAAACCATCTTCTGTATTTTTCAATATGACCACGGCTGACTATAAACCCGTAATTGTTTTCATTATAATACATCGGATGGTGTGTAACCATTGTCATTTATCTTTCATTGTGTCATGTTTTTACCACAAAAAAAAAAGCATCTTCCATATTTGGTACTCCGTATTTTGTGATCCGCAAAGCGTCTTGATTGTGACGGACATTATCCATCACAAGCTTATGACGGGTCAAGTATCTCCCACTTGTGTAGATAAGACAAGTCTAGGGAATCACAAAGTCTTTGTCTTTACCTACTCAAGTGGATAATATTTGACCCGTCACAAGCTTGTGACGGATATGTCCGTCACAAATGAGAATTTGTGATCCGCCACAAGCTTGTGACGGATATTGCTCCTCTCACAATAAGGCAATTGGTATAGCAAGTGGGGGAAAATGTAAATTCAAGACTAAATTATACAGAACCCAATGTAATTAATGCATATATTAAAAAGTTCTTTCCTCAATTAGTTTCCTAAATACAACCCAATGAGCAATTAATAAACATACATTAATCAAAAGACCCAAAATACACTACGTCATGGACAATATTTCATCCCATTAATGATGGGGTAGGAGTCTATTTCAACTCTGGTTTTTTCCTCCAAATACAACATCACTTTCTATTGCCTATACCACCATTGACGCCAAGCTTTTGTTGCTTCACTCACGGTAGATACATAACAATCGCATCTGGGTAATATATACCCCACCATCAAATCCTCAGAAGAACCAACTTCGAAAGCCGGTGAATTCTCATCTGCACCTTCAAGAATTATATGTTTAGGGGGGAACTTAATGAAATGCAAAGGACATTGTTCCTTTAACCTTTCTCGTAACGCATCCATTTTCTTCTCGCTTTTACTATAGCTCGATTGACGACGCAATTCCCTTAATCTTTTATTTTCTGCTTCTTTTGACAACTTACGATCCCTCTGCACCCATGGACTCACTATATTTGTACCTTGGTTAACGACCATAATTTTGGAACAAAATTTAAATTATAGAATCACCCACCAATAATGCAATGTTGATTCAAACCCACCAATAATGCAACAATGATTTTTTTTTAATATATTGAGTCGTATGGTCATATCTTACATGTATTTATATTTTTAATATATTGAGTCGTATGGTCAAACAATTAATAAACGTTCCACGTTGAAGTTAGAACGTCACGATTGACAACCGTTGTAGGTGAGACATTGTTAATGAACAAATTTACAACGGTTGTAGGTGAACCGTTGTTGTTGAACCAATTGACAACGGTTGTAGGTGAACCGTTGTTGATGATTATTATGTAGCAGCAATCTCGATCTTGATTACTGACTGATCTATGGAGTTCAAAAAATGGAAGCAAATCAAACAAGCATAACTCAACACTTTTAAAATAATCATTTCATTTAATTTAAACCAAATACATTACAGCATTTATCAGAAATCAAAAGATGTATAATAAGCCGGAACAACTTCGGTTAAGAGTAAAACGCGCTTCTCAAGCTGCCACCAATTACGCCACTCTGGTATACCGCTAACTTCCGGGTCATTGGCTTCATATTTTGCAGTAACAAATTGAATATATATAAGGACACGACTTGCATGTGGAGATAAGGTTGGAAGAGTACAACTCAACATATCTCTGGCTGCAGCCAAGTTGCGAGTAATAGGCCGACGAGGGTATGAAGATGATGAGGATGATAAGGCTTGGTTGACAAGCCGGACTGCTTCACGCCTCTTAATCCAATAATTCCGTTGATGTTCAAGGGATGCATTGATTAATGGGTGTTGATCGGCGGGAAGCCCGACGAGAACCTTCCCATCATCTGCAATCGTTTGTGTAAGCCATTCTTCGTTGTTGATAAAATTAGGGTTCATTGCCATGTTGTTTCAATTTTGTGTAATGGAGATGAAATATTGTGATTTGATTAATGGATGTTAGTAAAGGATGCTTTAACATTTATAGTCACATTTATAATTTTTTTTCAAAATCGTTGGTAATTAATTCCTAAACATTAATTAGCTAATTAATTTAATGTAAAAGTTGACTTATTAACAAATATTTTAAACCTATATAACTTGCAATAAATAATTAGAAAATAAAATACACTACCACACATATATTCAAGAAAAACACATACATAACAAGAAATTAAAATACGCGCGGTTTTAACAACATTAATTAGAATAATAATAATAATAATTAATCATTATAATCATCTTATAATTTCCCTGCGATTGAGATAAATATTGGGAATTCAATATGTGGATTATTAGGAGGCACTTGTTCCGCCTCCCATGAACGAGGCACAATGTCAATATAGTGCCGATATGTTCCTAATATATTAATGTCACAATCGGTTGCAATCCATAAATATTGCGCTTGTAACACATCATCCGTATAATAATTTTTCTTCCCAGCATCATGATCCTCGTATCTTGCCTGGAGTTTTCTCGCTTGACAAAAAGATTCCCGCTTCTTCCCAAAACCTTCAAACTCGATCATTGCGTAACCAAAAATACCATGAACTTTAGTCCAAGCTGGGTGGACCTTTTTAACGTTCGTATAACCACCTTGACGAAGCATATCTCTCATCCAAGTAAAACTTCTCGAAAAAGCCTTACCATTATCATCATATTTGATTGGAAGGTTGTGTATAATACAGGTAATAGGATTGACATAGCGGGTATTTGATTGTGATTCGGCGGGTGTAGAAGACGACGACGGCATGGTGATCGAAGTGTAATATTTTTAATTAAATTATAGGCTATGATTAATTGAACTTTGAATTGGTGAATGTAGTTAATTTATCACATTATAAGTGATATTTATTGGAAAATATGTAGCATGTGTGAATATAATAATGGACGGATAGTAATAATGGTCAAACAAAACAATGCATGCAACGGTTCATTTTTTATCATACATGCATCGGTTGAATATTAAACATTGAAAAAAGTATATAACGGTTATTTTTAACCCGTAAACGATAAATAACAACGGGTACAGAGGAACCGTTCTTTCATAATAGAAAATGATAATGGTTATAAGAAACCCATAACTATAACATAACAACGGGCACCAAAAATCGTTGCTGGTGTTAATTTAGTAACGGTTTTTGAAACGCCGTTTTCTTAAACTGGTAACGATTGTCTAACAACCATTGATAAGGGTGATTCTATAACGAGTTTTTGGAAACCGTTAAATGTTTTTTATAACGGTTTATTAAACAACCGTTGTCACATTATAATAAGAACGGTTTTCGATGGAAACCGTTATTCTTATTAGCGCGGTCTAGGTTTCCGCCAATATTTTGAAAACGGTAATCTAAGTGTCGTTACTAAATGTATTAAAGCGTTGTGATACGCTCCTTATTGATGGTCAGATTTGGCGTAGTGAATCTACAATCCCATAACTAACTCCCATTCATGTTGGTTATGTATACATATCTATCACGGGGTATAAGTCGATTATTATTATGTATCTATATCACGTCAAATATCATGCATTCACATGTATGCACGTCAATCACAAATATGCAGACTCCATGAAACAATCAAATAATGCAAAATTACTCGTAATGTGACAACCATGATCAACATTTCCATTTCCACACACCATGCCACACATGTACCGCGTCAAATCCACCACATGATCACACATGTGTTTCCATATCTGTTCCCATATATCATCAACACTACTTTTTACATGGAAGACCACAATCACAATTATGCAAACGATCACTATGCAACACAAAATTTGCATTTTTCATCTTACTTTTATACAACGAAGTAAACTCACGTCGATTAACACACATCAAACAAGATTAAACTCGGTTTCAAACTTTCCTATTTCATCACACAAATGCTAATAGACTCTGATGGTGACTAATACATCATCAAATAACCATATTAAAACAAATTCACGGCCTTATGGCAAAAACATGATACAACATGGTATTTCAAAATTCGTTTCATAAGCATTGCATTCTCCCCAAACCCGGTGGTTAGACTTACACTATGCCACGGACACAGCCTTAACCACCCAATATTCTCAAGGAATAATAACAACATTATCATTCAAATGGACGCTACATCAAGATCATGATGTCTACCATAGACGCTTTACTTGACGATTGAGAGGCAAATTTAGAACAACTTCTATGCTACCGCTCATAGGGTCGGATTCCCACACACCACTTTCACACATATACATACCTACACAAATTAAACGGTTACACTCTTTAACACGAATGATCAAATACCTCAACCACATGATTGAATCCTGAAGCATTACATGCCACACCTTTACTCTCATGACCGTGAAAACCAAACTTGGTAATATTAAATCTACCATCATATATCTCAATTATCTATCGACCAAAGCTTCCAAGTCATGCTCAATAACAATATCCCCGAACATGCAACCCAAACCTCATTCACTATCCATAAGTTCAAATGTTCGACCTAGATCACACATCACCCATTATCCACAATTTACCCCATGCAATCATTTTTCTCAATTCAAGACACGTTACGCAAGCTAAAGTCACTTTCTTCCATTCCTGGTTTCCAAATATGATTCATACACCTACCTACTTACACGGTTTAAATCCACATCAAACGGACAACTTACATCAATCCCAATAAAACACATGTTTCACATTCATAACTCTTAAGATGCAACACCATTCATAACACATTATTAGCACTTGCCCATTAATCCTAATAAGCTCGCCGAATCACTTTTGTTTCACATCCTCTCAACCATAACCACGCGTGTCTACACGTCTTTACTCTCATCAAAACCATACTACTCACACGGTAAATGAACATCGAGACCCATACATACACTACGCCAAATCTGGCCATCAATAACGAGCGTATCACAATGGTTTAATGCCTATATGTGACACCCCCATATTCCAAGTGCCTTACCAGGACCAGTTAAGGTATGAGCACGTCACCATCTCGGTTATCCGAGGCAATGATAATCAAATGACAATAACGAAACGTACTTAATAAGAATAAAGTTTAAGTGATACAAGTCAAACTCCAAAACTGATAAAAGGAAATACAAGGTTCTCAAAACTGCCAACTACTAAACAACTACAAAATGTTCGACACAGCGGAAGACTTCTAAAACTGCAACGTGAAGACTCATCCCAGCTATCCCATGCGCATCGTCTCATACCTGCTTAATAACTGCTCACCACCCCCAAATGGAACACCACAGTTTTTAAAACATTTAAACGGGGTCAGTACTAATTACATAAAAACAACAGCTGATATGAAACCACAATGTAAACAACTCAAGCACACAATCTCAATCTCCACAACTCCACCCTATCTCCACATATCTGACAACAAGTGTGCAGCCCTACCAGAGTACCCATCGCAACAAGTACTCCTCGCCACCAGTGGGGGACCACATCCGTTCCCACCTAAGCCCCGCTCATCTCCATCGAGCGATAATCCCAAGTTCATTAATGTGCACATCCCTTCTGTGGCGGGTTCCACAGAAGGAGAATCAAGGGCATGAAGCCACTCCCGCAAGTGACTCCACTCAGCCAGGGACGCACCCCGAAGATCACAGATAGATACAAACCAATCAACGATACACAAACAACAACCGTCAAAATCAAACCAACAACATAATTAACCAATAATCACAACAACAGTCACCACACATTATGTAGCCAATACTGAGTCGGGAAACCCTACCTGGAATAGCAATCGCCAAGATCGTCATAATCAGCTAATCAAAATCGTTCTTCAATGAAATCACTTCCTGTCAAACATACAATCATACAATCACAATCTAACATTAACAATACTCCTAAAACCCCCAAATTACCCAATTAGGGTTTAAACCAAAATTAACGGATCAACATAAAAACGGTACAAGGATCTTACCCACAACGCTACGGACTCAACGACGCAAAGAACACTGAATTCCGACGACTCAAGCCTTGGGATTTGATAACAATGCGAAGAAGGAGAAGTAACGTAACTTTTTTTTGTCTTTTATGAAACTTAGAATAGGGCAAAATGAAAAGGAACTGACGAAAGATGCTTTTAAATCCTTCTCGTGATACTATCAAAACCCGGAAAAATAACCTGTAAGACTCACTTACTCGATCGAGTAAGTGACTTACTTAATCGAGTGACCCTTACTCGATCGAGTCCCCAACTTACTCGATCGAGTACCTGTATATACCTCATTTCTGCAACTCCCGCAAACCACCCGGTGATGATTGGGCCGCATGTTTGGTACGCGGAACGATTTGTGACAGTTCGTAAGTTTATCGTCAAGTGATTGCTCAAACATTTATGTCTACCTCTTAATTGTCATCTACGTGCCGATACGGTCGTTTTGGCAGTAATTAGAGTACATTTGGAGTCCGGACCTAAAACCGTCTTCATTAAGGAAAACCAAATTATTATTTTAATCTTTGGTAAACAATTTCCCGTAATATTCACACAAAATATTAAGAAAAACCCAATTATTCCGTTATTCCATAAACTAAACACGGAAATCTTTCTTCCGCAGGAGGAAACCACTTGGGAAAGGACGCAGCAGGTGTTGCGTCCAAGAGACGCAGTGCCTGCTGCGCCTCTTCCCAAGTCCTTTTCTGCGTATTTTTCGTATCTTTTTCATATCTTTTCGAGATTCACTTCCAAAGTTTCTCCGAAAACCCTATTCCTCCGTGTGATTAGTATAAATAGAGACCTTCAGTCTCAAATATTTCTCACGCGAGTGTCCGCCCTTCTCTTCTCCCTTTGCATTCTAGACCACGATCTTACTTTTTGGCGTCTACGTGCTTGAACATTCGACCACGTAAGCTCGGATCTTTCTGAGTACCAGCCTCGTTTTGCATGACCGACCAATTTGACCAACTCCACCATAATCAACTTTAATCAATCATTAATCGTTTTCCTCTTACGAGGGCACTTTCGTTACATTCGAGTCGAGCATCACTAATCGTAAACTTAGTTCATCTCATTTCGTCAACCATGTAAGTCTGAGGGTGTAAATCTCTCTTTTATTTATTGTTCTTTATTATTGTAATCATAATGTAAGGTTTATGTCGAAAATATAATTAAAACCGATTTCTAAAACCATGCTTTAAATCCTTTTTTACGAATTACCATAAGATGACCGTCGAGAAAGGACGCAGCAACTGCTGCGCCTCTTCGAAGGGACGCAGCATCTGCTGCGCCTCTTCGTGAGGCTGCCGCAGTTCCTACTTCCTTTCTTCTTCTTTCGTCTTTTGTCAATTCGTTTCTTTTAATTCGATTGTTCTTCGGTTCTTTGGTATAATAGCATAATAATTCTAACATGTAATATATTATTCATAATCCATTGTTAATTAATTCGACTTAAATCCTTTATAACCAATATTTGCGGGTTTTCGTCATTAAAGTCAATCCGGGTTTTAGAGATTCGATTCATTAATATTGGGTCTCTGGAATTTGATCTTTGACATAGTTGCATCTGTTATTCATTGTCACCATCGTTCATTCGTCGCTAATAATCTGTTTAACCTAATTAATTAGTTAGTTTCTTAATTTGTTAACAATCCATTAATCTTGTATATATATAGTCCTAATCAGTTTCATCCATGTTTATCGCTTTTATGACCATTAATCATATGTAAATAATCTGTTAATCACTTCCATCCGAGTAAATAATATAATCAAGCCTTAAATTAACCAACAAACATTAACGACTTGCAATTCCGGCTTCACAGCCAGAACTGAGCCAAGGAACAGACGCAGCGACTGATGCGCCTCTTCCAGAGGGCACAGCTCTGCTGCTCCTCTTCCTGCCTGTTTTCTGTCTCTGAACTCCCATTTTGCCTTGACCTAGTTTTAGCTTACGTATTAATCTAGTATTACTCGTATTATCACTCTTAATTCCTGTTCGTTAATTTGTTTATTTATTCTTTTTCTCAAATTATCCGTTTTAAAGGTATTTTCGACATAACTCATTAACTCGATTGTAATTATTGTAATTTTTCTTCATTGTATTATTATTGTATTCCTTGTATTGTATCACTTGTATGCCTTCACATGTAATCGATCTTAAATCCTACTTTGACCCAATTGTATGTTAAATTAATTGTTCACCGACTTAGTCTAATTCTTCACATGTTAGGATTAATCTAATGGATGTTGCATTGCATACATATAATCGACAATATATCGAGTATAAATAATTTCCCTAATCATTAGTAGAGGCCACTATCGAGGCGGGCGAGATTAGGTGTTCGATCAAAAGAGATTCCTAATACGTACCCTCACCCCTTACTCCAGATCTCTGTGAACATCCGTGTTCATTGGCATCCACGAGAGTCATTCTAGACATAAAATGTTAAGGGTAACGAGTTCTTGGTGTTCATGTCACTACTTTGTGTCTTGACATGGCACGAGGTATTCGAACGGTTTCCAATTTTCCACAATAAATTGGTGGCGACTCCACAAATGCGAACGCTTGTTTCCCAAGCTCCCCCGTGGCCCATGTCCACAGTACCCTACAGGCAGTCTACTGTTTTGCGTAAAAAGCTACTTACTCGACAGAGTAAGCCCCACTCGATAGAGTACCCTAAAACACATAAAACCCTAGTATTACAGTCTTCCCTCCTTAAAAGGAACTTCGTCCCCGAAGTTCAACCCATACATACAAACAAACATACTAACTCGATCAAGACACAACAACGCAACTCAGAACTCAAAACAAAACCCCAACCTATAACATGAACTCTTAACACCAACTTCACCAACTATTCCTACCTCCACAACATGACTCATGATATCGTATCAACTACATCATAGTCTCTCTCGACACTAACTCCATACACTACCAACTACCATCCAGAAACGCTGCTAGCTCCGTTTCACTAACATATTATCCACTAGAAAATCCAATATCAAGACACTCATAAACATCAAATGAAATGTTACATTCTACCACCCTTAAAAGGAACTTTGTCCTCGAAGTTTACTCACACCCATAAACATCATCATCCCACTGTCAACACTCTCGAACTCCTAAACATCATCGTCCAACTGTCAACACAATCGAAGTATTCTCCCATTCCTAAACGTCGAACTACTACAAGCATGGCCATGACCTTTTAACAAAATCAATCACAACAAAGATCCATCGTTTATGCCACACCAACACTCTACTTCCCAATATACTACAACATCCACAACCATAAAACTCTCTTTTATCGCATCCTACTCCTCTTAAGATAAATGTTACATCCTCGTAACTCACTAATACTAAATTCTTAGCCATATTTTCTCATTATCCTCATCACCACCGCATGTCAAAGATAACCGCCTATAATCTAAACACTCACCATTCCTATATCCAAGGCTCTCTTACTTAAACAGTTCTCATACCTCACTTCACTCGGCACACCACCTAACCTATACCACAAAATCTTTAGCTTAACCAAAACTTCAACTGTTCCCTATTACCGCCAAAACGAAAGTGTCCTCTATACATGCACCTATCTCTATACTCTTAACTCACGATCCACAATTATTACACACACTCACACTAGATCCTCAAGTTCTTTTCTTTCATTACCGCAAAACTCATCCATAACTTAACATGATACTAATTCCAACACCCTATACGCAATGTCCCAATAAAATATTATGAACCACTTGCAGCTTTCAGGTTAGTACAACACATGTTCCACCATTCACTTTCCATTACTATGGCTACCAATGCCTCATCTTAAAACAAGACCAAAATTACTGTAACAACCTCTCACAACTGTGTCCCATCAATAGAATATCGCTATACCATGCCGGCAACAGAAATATACACAACTCTCTTCCATATCATACTCTACCCTCACGCCCAAGCTAAAACTGGTAAGAAACATCAATAAACAAAACAACCGTCTATCTGTCCAAACTGAAACTCACAGGAAACAGCAGCAAACAAAACAACAATCTATGTGTAACTGGTATGTACTTTCGAAACTCTAATCGTAATCATCCCGCCTACTCCACACAACGGTGAAAGTGAAAGCATCGCAACACCGCCACCAACAGCCGCACCGCAGCGCGAAAATACCCGCATCATAACACGAAGTACCGTGCCCGGATCACCACCCGAGGCACAACAACCACATCAATAGACATCACAACCACATACAATTCCCATAAACACTAACTCACTATAACCTTCCAAACAAGAAAACTTACTCAAAACTGCTTTACTGGATCACAACACAACATATTATACAGAATAATTAGACAAGAATCTCATGAATATCATCCATACCTTTTTACGGAATAAACATATATCATGAATACACATACAAGTATAACTAGCCATGCCAGATCACCCAAACTATCACTTTTGAACATCATTCCATTAGTTTACCATACCCAACAAATATCACAAAACATTCATACAACAACTTTATAACTATCACGTAATACCATTTCTCGTGAGGTCAGAACCTCACACAAATATTTATACACATCATAGACCCGTAATCACATCCAACTAGTCAATCCTGAACACATAAGTTACCACTTGATAAAGGTTACCTCTCGCCCGAGCTTAACTCGTATGCCCCTCATAACATACTCTCCCATTCGCATAACCATCACCCCCTGCCAAATATAACCATACAGCTAACACTCAACTAATAGCAACCGCCTCCTAAGACCACGTCTTATACATCCTCACAACCGTACATATCAATCCGACCTATACAAGATCAACCTCTTTAGAATTGTTATCTTTCTTATTTATCATCACCCTTAACCACTAGTGATAACACCACAATACCACCACTGCTCGTACAACAAATATCTTCCACTCACCTCTAAATATAACAGTTCATTTCCTATCTTTGGTTAGCATTCCAAATAACGACATCAAATCCATAAACAAAATTTACCTCAACCTTCTTCCCAATACTACCCTTAATTGTATCGTCACCCAACTCACCACCAAGATCTCCTATCGTGCAAATTCTTCACCAAGCTTTTGACTTTCCTTAATTCCTCGAAACTCATGATTAACATGTCGTCCTGGAAACCCTACATAACCGTTAACTCAAATCCTCATGATAGTATCATACTCTCGATGATTCATTACTTCTATATCACATAACTCCGGTCAACATTTTTCTCATCTTATTTTTTTTATCCCTCTTTTCTCTTTACACTCAACAATACCACTTAATAGTTCAACTCCTTATTACTTCTATCTAACTCATTAGTGGTGCAGTTACCTTCTCATTGCTCCAAAACTCAAATCCCATTATTTCATATTAATATCATTTCCCTCTTTCTTACCATGGATCTTTTTTTATCATGCTATCACTCACATTTTTTTTTGGAATCCCCAAAACTCATTTCATAACGTTACTTGCCCAAGGAAATCACACATTAGTTTCACCTCTTGATGATACAAATTCCCAAACTCACTCACTATCTGCAAATCCACGTCGCGATATGTCTATATTAAGTTCACTATATACCTCTCTTCTCAATCCCCTTAAAACGAACTTTCACTACATATATTCTTAACCCACGACTCCTAACCATCTCCCTCCATAATTCTTTACACATCTCAAGTTGCCACTATCCACATCCTTCCTTTCAACCTTTTCATTCTCACGTTCCTTAGACTCACATCATCCTTTGCCCACAATCACTTACTTTTACATTACTCAACACACAATCTTATCACTCATCTCATCTCACAAAACATATTCCATGCCTTAATAAGCCTTACCAATATTCCTTTTCTTTTCCACTACCTATCACAACCACATATAACTCATGTCCTCCCCCACCGAACTCATACTCACCACAGGTGCCACTCCTTACATCACAAGATTAGGTAACTTACGCATCAGGACCAACACATACGTAAAACAATGCATAAGGAAGCAAAAGAACACCTTTGAATTAAACATAATAGGCAACGAAGTCAAAAGATAAGCATATGACCCAAAACAGGGGTCACTAGATCGAGTACAGGTCACTCGATCGAGTCAAACTTACTCGATCGAGTAGGTGAAGGTCAGAGACACGTATAACAAATTACCAGGGCTATTCGATCGAGTAAGGGTTACTCGATTGAGTAACAAGAGGTGCACTCGATCGAGCAAGGGCCACTCGATCGAGTACCCTACGCATTTCTCAGCACTGTCCAATTTTCGTAAAACGGTCATATCTCACTCGTTTCTTGGTCATTTGGGGCATGTGACCTATCGTTAGAATCATAACAGAACCAGCTATCACCTACAATTGGAATCACATCAAAATCATATATAAATATCAAGTTACATCGGTTTAAAGACAACCTCTCTATAATCGAAAAACATAACTACTTGATTTTACTTCCAAACAACTTAAACGACAACAAGGTAAACAAAAACAACTAAATACTCATAAAACCAGTCGTCCTAATCACATGTTACTATTTTTGAAAGCCAAGCAACAACATTCATCATGCACATAGTTTATTTAACTTGCCAATCATGATTTACCCACATGCTTTTATTCTATCACTTTACGTAAACAAAATCGCAAATATATGACATCAAGTTCCCTATTCACGTGTTACTAGCATAACAACATTATAAAATCACTTCCATCATACAACATGTTTAATCATAAATCATATTATCATGCAACGATTATTCATCTTTTTCCACAAATTCATCCATCATACCACATATTCATCCACCACATTCGTTCAACATATTCATCCAATATATCCATCCAACTTATTCACCCAACATATGCATAAGAACAAAACAAACACATAGCGATCCCCATGACACCCCATAATGACAGGTTTAAAATTGTAGGGCGAGTTCGCGACTTTAGGACGTCTCCCAAGTCTTTGTATTAGCTCCTACAAATCCTACCCGGGTTCATTTTAGTTTGACTCCCTATGTTCATTAGGTTCATTGGTTACAGGTTTCAGGATCGTCGCTCTGATACCACTTTGTGACACCCCTATACTCCAAGTGCCTTACCAGGACCACTTAAGGTATGAGCACGTCACCATCTCGGTTATCCGAGGCAATGATAATCAAATGACAATAACGAAACGTACTTAATAAGAATAAAGTTTAAGTGATACAAGTTAAACTCCAAAACTGATAAAAGGAAATACAAGGTTCTCAAAACTGCCAACTAC
This sequence comes from Silene latifolia, assembly GCF_048544455.1. Taxonomy (NCBI): domain Eukaryota; kingdom Viridiplantae; phylum Streptophyta; class Magnoliopsida; order Caryophyllales; family Caryophyllaceae; genus Silene; species Silene latifolia. Next base: position 158,908,907 of record NC_133536.1, on the reverse strand, counting down.
TAAACAACTACAAAATGTTCGACACAGCGGAAGACTTCTAAAACTGCAACGTGAAGACTCATCCCAGCTATCCCATGTGCATCGTCTCATACCTGCTTAATAACTGCTCACCACCCCCGAATGGATCACCACAGGTTTTAAAACATTTAAACGGGGTCAGTACTAATTACATAAAAACAACAGCTGATATGAAACCACAATGTAAACAACTTAAACACGCAATCTCAATCTCCATGACTCCACCTTATCTTCACATATCTGACTACAAGTGTGTAGCCCTACCAGAGTACCCATCGCAACAAGTACTCCTCGCCGCCAGTGGGGGACCGCAGCCATTCCCACCTAAGCCCCGCTCATATCCATCGAGCGATAATCCCAAGTTCATTAATGTGCACATCCCTTATGTGGCGGGTTCCACAGAAGGCAAATCAAGGGCGTGAAGCCACTCCCACAAGTGACTTCACTCAGCCAGGGACGCACCCCGAAGATCACAGATAGATACAAACCAATCAACGATACACAACCAACAACCGTCAAAATCAAATCAACAACATAATTAACCAATAATCACAACAACAATCACCACACATTATGTAGCCAATACTGAGTAGGGAAACCCTACCTGGAATAGCAATCGCCAAGATCGTCTTAATCAGCTAATCAAAATCGTTCTTCAATGAAATCACTTCGTATCAAACATACAATCATACAATCACAATCTAACATTAACAATACTCCTAAAACCCCCAAATTAACCAATTAGGGTTTAAACCAAAGTTAACGGATCAACATAAAAACGGTACAAGGATCTTACCCACAACGCTACGGACTCAACAATGCAAAGAACACTGAATTCCGACGACTCAATCCTTGGGATTTGATAACAATGCGAAGAAGGAGAAGTAACATAACTTGTTTTTGTCTATTATGAAACTTAGAATAGGGTAAAATGAAAAGGAACTGACGAAATATGCTTTTATATCCTTCTCGCGATACTATCAAAACCCGGCAAAATAACCCGTAAGACTCACTTACTCGATCGAGTAAGTGACTTACTCGATCGAGTGACCCTTACTCGATCGAGTCCCCAACTTACTCGATCGAGTACCCTACAGGCAGTCTACTGTTTTGCGTAAAAAGCTACTTACTCGACAGAGTAAGCCCCACTCGATAGAGTACCCTTTGACACATAACACCGTAGTATTACAATATAATAACGACACTTAGATTACCGTTTTCCAAATATTGGCGGAAACCTAGATCGCGCTGATAAGAACAACGGTTTCCCTCGAAAACCGTTGTTATTATAATGTGACAACGGTTGTTTAACAAACCGTTGTCAAAAACGTTTAACAGTTTCCAAAAACTCGTTATAGAGTCACTCTTATCAACGGTTGTTAGACAACCGTTACCAGTTTAAAAACGGCATTTCGAAAACCGTTACTAAATTAACATCAGCAACTGTTTGTGTTACCCGTTGTTATGTTTTAGCTACGGGTTTTTTGTAACTGTTATTATTTTCTATTATGAAATAACAGTTTTTCAATTCAACCGTTGTCAGTATTTGATTAGATTTTTCAGTTTGACTACTACATCCAAAACTCTATCAAAACTTTAATAAATATTCAATTTTACCAATAATATTCAATTTGACCAAAATAATTCCATAAATATGTCTTCATAATATTTTAGGTCAAAATCTAAATTATTAAACATTTACTCTTTAATTTCTCTCTAAATTTCTCTCTAAAAAAATATGGTTGGTGTATCGGAGCTTCAATCACATTCTCGTTATGCATAGCCTTTTACTTTCATTCTCCATAATCTCCCGGTTTATTATGATGTGAAGGGAGTTGACGCGAATTCTTCATTACTCCGGTTTCACCGCGGTTAAAAAAGTATACCCTGTGTCTACAAACAAGAAATGTTTCGTAGGCTTCGCTTTTATCGTGTTTGACGAAGCCAACTGCCATGATAATTTTCGTCAGACAAGAAAATTAGGGGATAGATTTGTGGGGAATCTATTCGGATGATAGAAAACAAGGCTTTTATCTATGGGTTGCGACCCATCTTGATCATCATCTGCTGAGACTCCACAGGAGGCATCACATTTTTGCCACTGTGCCTATGTCATGGGACAAAGAGACCATTCTACCTGCGCTCTATACCAAAATTCATGATGAGTATTCTAATACTTCATTAAATTCTAATAATTAAGTCTTTAATTATTATATGGCATTATAAATTATATTTGAATTATGCTGATGGTTTGAATTAAAGTTTAATTATTTATGTTTTTTGTTACGTTTTTTGTTACCCCATCCTCTGGAATTCAGAGACAATATCACAAGAAAAATATCTAACTTTTATTATAATGACTTAGGTCTTAGGAGTACATTAAAAATATCTAGCTAAAGATATTTATCGCGTAAAACAAGCAATGAAAAACGTGAAAAGACAAATGTGTAGTGTGGAGTTGAATAAAGGGAGTATGTTTTTTGTTACCCCATCCTCTGGAATTCAGAGACAATATCACCATATATGTCTCTTTCAAATTCGGCTTAATCCACAGAGTTATTTTCCCATTCCAACGGCACACTGTCCCCTGCTCGGCACTGCGACCTTGGCGGTGCAGAATCAGAAGTAGTAGGAGACGGTCAGATTCATTCGCAACCCATAAATATGGGGCAAACCGCCGATGATTGTGATCAAACCAGAGTCTCGAAGAGTCATTGTTATAGAATGCCCACTCAAGTTTGCGAGTCTGACAAAAGCATTCCCGCTCCTCAACCCCGCCAAACTCAATGAGGGCGAACCGCCCGAAGCCATCATGCGCATCATTGTCCGGGTAGATAGTTTGAATGTAACAATTCGGAAATTAAGGAAAGAGAAAATACGGAATGTGAGGAAGTATGAGAGTTGAACAAAGAACTTTGGGATGAGTGTGACATTTATAAAAGGAACGTATACGGTAAACGAGCATGCGAGACGAGAGAGATTGCATGAGAATCAGTGTGAGATTTGAGGAAAAGAGAGAGTGGGGTGAACTTCGGGGACGAAGTTCCTTAAGAGGGGAAGATGGTAATATCCTATAGTTATAAGACCTGTACTCGGTCGAGTAAACCGAGTACTCGACCTAGTTGAACCCGCTCGACCGAGTAAGGGATAGAGTGAGCCTCCAAAGTTGTTAATAACCCCTGATTCGTAGGCCACTCGATCGAGTGGAGGTTCACTCGATCGAGTGGAGCCGTCACTCGACCGAGTGAACCGAGCACTCGACCGAGTGCTGCGAGAACCACTGAGTTTTCACGCGTGGGCTTTTCTTTTAATGGACCTTGACATATATATACCCTATTTTTCAGATTTCCCCCATTTCCAAACCCTATTTCCTTCTCTCTAAAATCCTCCTACCTCTCTCTACAATCCCTACTTCTCAATATCCTAGATCTACAACTATGGGTGAAGATTTTGGAAGATTCATTCACATATCCTTGTTCCTTGTCACTTGGTGAGTCTCATCTACCTTTTCCCTTTTAATTTGGATAATTCGTTTTAAGACTAAACCCTAGAATTTGGGGATTTTTAATGGGTGTTGTTAATTAGTGTTTTAATTAGTACTAGGAGTAATTAGTGGGTAATAATGAAGGGTTAATTAGTAGTATTAGTTGTTGTAGGATATTTTATGATAGTTATTATGGTATTATGTAGGATGAGACGGTCTTATGATATGGATGCTTGGTGGTTTCGGATTTGCTTGTGAAGAATGCTAAAAGGTAGGTTAATCCTACTCAGTTTCAATATGCATTTGGATGGTTATTTGAGACGTATTGTAATAGTCATTTGCATTATAACATAATATTGGTTAAGAGGATTGGATGAGTCGGTAATTGACATGTTGTGTGGTATCTTGTGGTTATTTTACTTGTCGTGTATGTTGGATAACATGACGGTTGTGACTGTTGTTTGTTGTTGAGGAGACGAAAGGCGGTTGGGAGACCGTCTTCCGCTTGGGTCGCCTCTTGGAGCTTTCCCACTCCAAGAGGGATGTGCACATTAATGACTTGAGTTTGGAGGGACTCGTGTGGTTGAGACACGACGTCTTGCAAGGGATCCGGTTGGCTTCCGGACCCGGTACGTCTGGGCGTGTCCCAGTACCTGTTTGTGGTTATCGGTATGTCTGGGCGTGTCTCGGTACCAGTGTGATTGACGGTATATCTGGGCGTGTCCCGGTACCAGTGAGGTGGTCGGTAACGGTACCGTGGTGACGGTTGTTGGATATCATGTCATTCTTATCGTAGTCATGTTGTATGTTCACACACTCAACTCGTGTCACACTTTATTTATCTGTTGAAACTCACGTATGTGTGTCTGTGCATTATCACCTGTCTCTTTTGGGGTGGCCCTTATCGATCCATATGATATCCTTGAAAGATCATAGATCCATATTAGACTCTCTAATAAAAATTAAATTATCTCATAATTTATTATTTTAGTGATATATGTAACATGCATGCAAATATAAAAGCATAAAAATGAAAGTTAAGGAAAAACAATTTCCTTACATATATTTTTATGGTAATACGGGCACAAACTAGATCACCTATCTAGTTTGTTCTTGAGCTAAAAAGAAATGGATGATCCTCCTTGAAACCTTCAAAAAGAAAGTCTCCTTCAAGTTGCACCCAAGAACAACACCCAAAATAATCTTAAAAGTATTAACTAGATACTTGTAAAATTAACCCTTGATATTATTTGTAATATTACTAACACTCTTAGTAATAATATTTTGATTACTAACTTCTTAGTAAATGATGTATAATAATTTTAGAGAGATAAGCAATTTTTGTTCACATGCAAAATGAAGTAGTGAAGTTGTGTACAAAAATGAACAACAAATTGGAGTATAAAGGAGGAAGTGGCGGGTGGAGTAGTGAGTAGTGGAGTGTTGAACTTGTCTTATATTTGTCAATCTTACATCACATATAAAATATAATTATAAAATAACTTGTGGAAGTATCACAAGTAAAGTGAAATTATAGTGTTTATAATCATCCACTATACTCCATTTACACGGTCCAATGTCCCATTTACGGGTCCATTGTGGTTCTTATATTTGTCGCACAAATCGTGTAATTTTTTTTTTTTTTTTTTTTGCAAGAAAGGCAAGCCACTTTTATTCATCCATAGAGGGAATAAATAGGCCAGATCTTACAAAGTATAACCAACTATTGGAGACATTCAAACACTAAAAGCTACAAGAAGCATTACATGCCTAGATGTAGACATTACATGTAGAAGCCTAGCACTTACAATATATTGTATTCTCTTTACCACATAATCTATATCATGCTCAATATCTTGAAAAATACGAATGTTGCGCTCTTCCCAAATGCTGTAAACCAAAGCAGTAACATAACCTGTGAACCGCATAGCTTTCCAATGTTTTTTTGCTTGCCTACTTGCAATCCAGTTAAGCTCTTTTTTTCAGATTTGTGGTCCTTCCTGATATTCTCATCCAGTGGAGAAGGATAGACCATATAGACGAAGAAAAAGGACATCTGAAAAACAGATGGTCATGAGACTCAGTTGTTTGCTTACACAGAACACACCTATTCACCAAGCAAATACCCCTGATGTTTAGCTGATCAATAGTAGCCAATTTAGTTTGCATTGCTAAAACTGTAATGAGACTGTGCTTTGGAAGAACAGCTCTACTCCAAGCTGCTTTAGGCCACCTAATCTTCTAATACTTGACTCTGAAATGCTCATAGATCAATTCCATCCTCAGTTTCCCTTTCTTAACACAGGAGTGCAGAGCCTGCTGAGCAGCAGCAGGGGTACCAAACTGTTGCAGCAGCTGATCTCGTACCTGCAAAATATTTCTCCAACTTTCTGAATGGAAAGATTTGATCTCCTGTCTCCAAAAATCCCCTGATTTAATGTTGTATTCATAATTCCAAGTTACCCACAAGTTATCAGAATGCTTCTCTATTTCCTAAATCCATTTACAGATGACACTCCTATTCCAAGCCAAGACTTCCTTAATCTGGAAGCCACCTTCCTGATGAGGTGCACAGCAAGAAATCCAGCTCTTCCATATAAGTTTTCTATGTCCTTCCTCAGAATTCCATAGGAAATTTCTACATAACTTTGTGATCAATTTGATGACCCTTTTTTGGTATGAGCAAGGTAGAACACCAAAATTGTTCAAGACCAAAAATGACAGTGTTTATAAGACTAATCTTACCAGCATAGGAAAGTTTGTATGCTGACCAGTGATGCAGAGACTGTTGTATCTTTACAAGGAGATCAGCAAACATCTCTTTATTTAATTTACCTGCATTCAAGGGTACTCCAAGATAACGGAAAGGAAAAGACCCCTAAATGTATCTAGTAGCATCCAAGATCAGCTTTTTTACATCATCCCTAACTACACCCAAGTAGATATTGGTTTTGTCAGGGTTAGCCTGTAACCACGATAATTTGGCAAACTTACTCGAGTTTGAGTTACAGCGATCCAGAAGGTAAATCACCCCTACTGAATATCATTAAGTCATGTGCAAATATTAGATGGTTAAGGCCCAATCTTCCGCATTTTGGATGGTAAGATACCTTATTCTCTTTATGAATTCCTCTTAGTAGCCGTGATAAAATCTTCATGCTCATAACAAAGATGAAAGGGGAGAGAGGGTCCTCTTGTCTCAACCCACTACCTCCTTGGAAAAACCCTGTAACATCTCCATTAATCTTGATACTGAACCAAGTGGAGGTGAGACAACCTAGTATCCATTTCTGAAACTGAGGAGGAAAGTTAAACATCTTAAGCATTTGGCCATTAAACGCCCACTGCAGAGAGTCAAAAGCTTTCTTAATATCAACTTTGATCATACATCTTGGAGAAACCCCTTGTTGACTGTAACCCTTGACCAAAGCTTGTGTAAGCATAATGTTTTCATATAAAATGCGTCCCTTCACAAAAGCATCCTGTTCTTTCCCCACTATTGCAGGCAACAAAGGCTTGAGTCTTTCACATAAAATTTTACTGATGGTTTTGTATATGACTGAGCAGCAAGCTATTGGCCTATAGTCCATGACTGTTTAGACCACTGCCTTTTTGGGAATCAATGCCAAGAGAGTTGTGTTAGCTTGTTTATGCATAGATCCTTTCTTAAAGAAGTCCTGTATAGCAGAGCAGAAATCCCTCTTAATAATCTCCCAAGAATGTTTAAAGAAATGAGAGGAAAACTCATCCTGACCAGGACTCTTATTAGAGTCAATAGAAAAGAGAGCCTTCCTTATTTCACCTTCCTCCACAGGTCTACATAAAGCAGGCCAATCAGTTTCATCAACCTTAGGGCCTTCCAAAGAGGCAGGATCAAATTATGTAGTTGCCACTTTTTCCCCCAACAGCCATTTGTAATACTCCACAAAAGCTTCATTTACATTCGAACCCCTTCCGAACTGTCCATGTCTATCTGTATTTTTCCAATTAGACTTTGGTGCTTCCTAGCTGCTATTCTAGAGAAAAAATATCTCGTAGGTGCATCATTATAATGAATAGCCTGAAGCTTAGCCCTCTGTAATAAAGAACTCCTTTCAATCCCCTTCAACTTTAGATAGTGCTCTAGAAGAGTTTTCTCCTTAGTCAAAACATGAGAGTCCAAAGGGTTCAGCCGAATCTGAACCTGACAGTCTTTCAGAGCTTGCTGAGCCATTTAAACCTGCTGAGAAATCCCAGTTAAATGATTTTTATGATGCTTTATCAAAGCAATCCTGGTAATCTTAAGTTTAGAAAATAGCCTGAATATTGCATTCCCTTTAACAGGTGAGTCCCAAGCTGTTTGGATGATGCTATCATACTCCTCCTGCTCCACCCAACAATTTAAGTAACTAAACCTCCTTTTCATCTTATAAGTCTCCTGAGCTTCCAGCAACAAAGGGGAGTGGTCTGAAATACCAGAAGGAAGAACTGTCACCTGAGTGGTGGGGGTGATTAACTAACCAGAGAGGATTGATTGACACCCTGTCCAGTTTAGACCAAATACGAGCATTAACTTCCCTCTTGTTCGTCCAAGTGTGTTCACAACCAAAGCTTTGTATATCCTCCAAAGAACAATCCAATAGACACTGATTAAAAGACAAGAACTCATATAATGAAGGAGGGTTTGGCCCCAATCTCTCCTCCATATCTCTGATAATATTGAAGTCTCCCATGATAGCCCAAGTGGTAACTGTAGGTGCTATTACCCTGAGCTTATCCCATAACCTCTCTCGTTGGTCTCCATCATTACTACCATATATGAAAGAAATGTGAACAAGTTTATTTGATACATGATGCAACAATTCAACATGAATCAATTACTCATGAATCCTAGATGAAATAAGAGTAACCATCCTAGTATTTAAGAAAACCTAGATACGACCATTATAATGGTGGGAGTAATTATTGAGAATGCAGTAAGAAGAAAAAATCCTATAGATAGCAGAAAATTTATTTGATTTAACCCTAGTTTCAAGAAGTCCTAACACCTTTATCTTATTGGAAAGCAAATAACCTCTAACTTCCTGCTGCTTTATTGGGTCATTGAACCCCCTAATGTTCCAAGATGACACTATCATGTGGTCCTGGATCTGGTGGATCCTCTATCCCATTAACTTCCACTAGTCCTGTGTCCTTAAGATCCCCAGGTTCCGGCAGAACAGCATAAGTATTGACTAAGGGAATATTGTTGCTTTCTTGCTCAGGCATCTCAATTACCCTAGTCTCAGCAGAGACCAATCTGATGTCCCCCACAGTCTCAGTATTATGACCTGGCACATAACATTCTGAGCCTGCCCCCCTGCCATTGAGAGAAGGATCCTTTACTGAGATTAGGTATGCAGAGCCTAGCCCTTGGCCTTCTGAGCTCGCACCAACCATCTCAGTCAAAGTTTCAGTCCCTAATGGAGGAGGAGAGTGTCCTAGCTTATGGCTTCCTGAGTCTAGTGAGGTCTGTTGGGTTGTATCAGATGGTTTCTGGACTTTCCTATACACCTGTGTCACCTTTGCATCAGCTCTTTGTTCATCCAGTTTGTTGTTTATCTTTGTGAATTTGCAGCGTTCTTTGGTGTGCCCCAATTTCCTACAGCAGTGACAGTAGTATGGAAGCCACTCATAGATTATACGCTGTGTTGTTTCACCATGATAAGGGGATTTTCAGATAACCGATGTAGGTAACTCTTCTGCAACATCAACCTCTACCAGTACTCGTGCAAAAGTTAGTTTGGATTTAAAAGTTGTGGGCAGATCTGCAAACAATGGCTTTCCCACAGTACTGGCCAGCTTTCTCAAAACCTTCTCAGACCACATGAATGGGCCTAAGTCAGGGAAGAGGATCCAAGCAGAAACAACTGAAACTGAATCCATTTCTTTAGAGAACAATGGAGACCATTTCTTCATAATAAGAGAACTTGAACCCATCGTCCATGGCCCCCCTTTTAAGATTTCATTCATATCCCCCTCAGAAAAGAAGCGAAAACTATACCACCCCTTTTTATAATACTGGACAATTGGCCTGGTAACATGCTTCCAATGTTTGAGCACAAATTCATCCACCTGTTGTAATTTTGGTTTTGAACCCAGAAATTACCCATAAGAGTATTCTGCCAAAATTTAATTTCCTCTAAGACATCCTCCTCATCAATTTCTACAATCTTAGCATCATCACTTTTGTCACAATAGCGTAATTCCATCCCCGGTTTAGGTTTGCCCACATCTCTCCAGGTCTTTGAAATTCTAATTCCTAACTCAGTGGTAGGCTGTTGTGTATCAGAAATAGGTACATCACTTTCCAATTCCTCTTCCACTGGTTCTTTCCCCGTAGGTTTGTCCAACAAATCAGTTAAATTAAGCAATTGACCAACCGTATTTTCCTAGGAATTACCTGAGTGATCAGCGTGTTGAGGTGTTCCATGAATCTCCACAATGAGGTCCGTTGTCTTCAAAATCGAAGTATTTATCTCTTCCGTAACAACTACACTAGAAGTATCATCATCTGCAACTACCTGTTTATTACGAGCGCGAGTTTTAGCCATGATCAAGCGAAGAAAGCTGGAAAAAAAAAGGAAATTAACGTGTTTTTTGAGTTTTCGGGTGTTGCTTGGAGGAGAAGCTTTCTCTTTCCATGACTAGAATTTTTTAAGACTACGTGTAAATTTTATTTAAACATCGTTTCATGTTTAAATGCTTCCAATTAATTTCGTCCAAATCACTCCGTAAATATACGTGTACCGCTACACATATTATTTTATGTACTAATATTAATCACATTAATCAATTAGTACTATTTTAGTGAATTAACAATTAATTGACTAAAACCCGTCTCATAAAATTTATTATTTAATTATCACGTAATTAAATAATAACTGCCGCTCCTCGAGTTCGCAACTCGAAATCTCTCTAAAAATAATCGACTAACCTTTTAGTCTATAAAGCAAGGGACTAAATAAATTGTATCTCATACAATTAATTAGTTGTCAATTGGGGTTCGTTCCTTTAGGTGTGACCGAAAGGGGTCTGTTGGTCACCGCCCTCTCACGACAATAACGTCAAACTCTAGTAAGCCAACCGTTATCTATTTACGTTAATCAACTGACGAGGATCAAATAATTAAATATCCTGATGATATTCTTTTAATGAGATTTATTATGTAAACGCACAATTGTAGAGGACACTAGCTCCAACAATCTCCCACTTGTCCGACACAAGGTGTGCGCTACCAATTCTCTTGTCCATTTTAATCTCCCACTCAATGCAAAGTGACTTTCAAGTCACACTTGCACGTGAACATATTGCGAGTGGTTTTCTCGATCGGGAGTGTGACTACCTGACCAGAAAAATCTCCCACAGATTACTTCCGAGCATGGCTATGCATTTGTAGTCATTAACTCCTCGAGTGGCCTTGAGATATAGTTACCCAACGTGGGTGGACAATTCCTGTATGCCCTATTTATCTTTGCCCAATACAGCTCATCATGACTCAGAAGATGTCCTTTTGGCCTCCTTTCACGGCACGACCTAGGACAAAAACCAAAGTCACTCAGAAACTGCATTGACTTGGATAATAGTCTCCAGTTAAAATAATCGACTCATAGGAACATCTTAGAGATCCCTGCCACGACCAGGCATCTATAATAGAACTTAAGGACTCTCTAAATGGTCAATGTCCGGCAAAGTGTCACACACTCTGCCTATGTAATCGACTAGTCATCACGTATGTAACACCCCCATACTCCAAGTGCCTTACCAGGACCACTTAAGGCATGGAAATGCTACCATCTCGGTTACCCGAGGCAATGATTATCATAAGACAATAAAGAAACATATTTAAATAATAATTAACGTTTAAAGTGATTACATGCCAAAAACCAAAACTGATAAAGAGATACAAGTTCTCCAAAACTATCTACTATCAAAAGACTATAAAACTATCAAACACAGCGGAAGACTTCTAAACTGCATCGTGGTGACTCCTCCCAGTTACCCCATACGCATCAGCTCATACCTGCTCAATAACTGCTCACCACCCCCGAATGGATCACCACAGTTTTTAAAACATTTAAACGGGGTCAGTACTAATCACACAATCAATATAGATAACAACAATAAGATAAACAGACAGCTGAACTGTCACACACACACACACACACACACACACCACCACCAACTCCCATCATCTCAATCATCGATCGTCCTTTGGACCCATTACGCGATGGGGGACGCAGCCGTTCCCACCTAAGCCCCGCTCATCGTACGAGCGATAACCCTGTCCATTAATGTGCACATCCCCTTTCGTGGCGGGTTCCACGAAGGGCGAAACTAGGGCGTGAGGTCACTCCCGCAAGTGACCCCACTCAGCCGAGAACGCATCTCGAGAACCACAGACAACCAATCACAATCACAATCACAATCACAATCACAATCACAATCATCATATCAAACAACTAACTACAAAGACATCACCAATATCCCATTATGGGACTAATGCGAGTAGGAAATCCTACCTGGAAAACACAACACGCAGACGGTATCTACAGCTGTATCAAAACGGCTCCTCTACGAACACTCCTCCCTCGACGCAAGGAATCCAACGACACGAAAAACAGCAAGAACCGACCGTCTGAACTCCGGGAATTGTTAAGGATGCGATTAGGAAGATGACTGACTGCTTTCTCTCTTAAACAGGTTTTAGGTTTTGGTAAAAAGTGTTTTAAAACAACGACGATTATGTTTAAATACCCTAATCGCATAATTAACAAAACCCGAGAAAAACTCCCCGTAAACCGGACACTCGATCGAGTACCCAAGGTACTCGATCGAGTACCCCCTTACTCGATCGAGTACCCCAGCTACTCGATCGAGTACCCAACAGTCGAAACTATTTTATTTCGCAACTTGCCCTTACTCGACAGAGTAAGGGCTACTCGATAGAGTACCCCAAGACATATAAATACGGAGTATTACAGTCTTCCCTCCTTAAAAAGAACTTCGTCCCCGAAGTTCAACCCATACTCTAAAAACAACCATACTAACTCGACCAAGACACAACAACATAACTAAGAACTCAAAAACTCAACCAAACATAAAACATGAACTCTTAACACCCACTCCACCAACTATGTTTACTTCCTTAACATGACTCACGATATCGCATCCACCACATATATATCTCTCACGACACCAACTTCATACATAACCAACCACCATCCACTAACACTGCTAGCTCCATAATATCATCCACTATCAAATCCAAAATCAAGACACTCCTAGACATCAAACGAAATGTTACATTCTACCACCCTAAAAAGGAACTTCGTCCTCGAAGTTTACTCAGACTCATAACATCATCCTCCAACTGTCAACATTATATAAAATATTCTCATACTCCGAAGCATCACAGTACTACAAGCACGGCCATGGCCTTTTATAAGTATTATCGACAAAACAAATCCCTCCTTTACACTACGCTAACACTCTACTTCCAATTATATTACAACATGCACCACCATGAAACTCTCTTTTATCGCCTCCTACTCCTCTTAAGATAAATGTTACGTCCTCGTAACTCACTTATACTAAATCCTAGATATATCTTTTCATAATCCTCATCACCATCGCATGTCAAAGATAACCACCTATAATCTAAACACTCGCCATGCACCTACCCAAGGCTCACTTACTTAAACAACTCTCATACTTCACTTCTCTCGTCACACCACCTAACCTATACCGCAAAATCCTTAATTTAACCCAAAACTTCACTTGTTCCCTATTAACGCAACATGACACACCTCTCTATATAAACTACATAAAACTCTTACCACCAAAAGCATAACTCACGATCCACACTTGTTACGTACACTCACACTAGATCCTCAAGTTACTTTCTTTTATTACCGCAAGCCTCATACATAACTTAACACGACACTAATTACTCAACGCCCTACACTCACTGTCTCAACAAAGGATTATGAACCACCTGCATATATCAGATCATTACTACACATGTTCTACGAATCACTTGCCATTACCATGTCCACTAAAGCCTTATCTAGAACAAGATCAAAATTACTGTAACAACCTCTCACAACCGTGTCCCATCAACAGAATATCACTATACCATGACAACAACGAAAAGATAGACAACTCTCTTTCATATCATACTCTACCCTCATACCAAAACTTAACTGCTAAGAAACATCAATAAACAAAACAATGTCTATCTCGTACAAACCGAAACTCACAGGAAGCAACATCAAACAAAATAACAATCTATATATGGCTGGTATGTACTTTTGAAAACTCGTATCATAATCATCCCGCCTACTCCACCACAACCGGTGACGTCATCGCGACACCGCCACCAACAGCCACACCACAATGCGAAAATACCCGCATCACAATACTAAATACCGTGCCCGGATCACCACCGGAGGCACCACAACCACATCGATAGACATCACAGCTACATACAATTCCCACAAAAACACGACTCAAAATAACTTCTCGAGACAAGAAAAACTTATTCAAATCCACTTTACTAAATCACATCGCAAGATATTATATGAATTAAACAGATAACCTCATGAATATCATCCCCTCACCATATTACAGATTAACATGTATCATGAATACATACAAGCATAACTTGATCACGCCGGATCAGTCAAATTATTACCTTTTTGAATACCATTCAATTAGATTAGCGTACCCAACATGCATTACAGAACATTCAAATATGACTTTGTAATAATCACACTATACCACTTCTTGTGAGGTCAAAACCTCACACAAACATTTATACACATCCTAGACCCGTAATCACATCCAACAGGTCAGTCCTGATCACGTAAGTTACCACTCGATAAGGTTACCTGTCGCCCGAGCTTAACTCATATGCCCCTCATAATATATTTTCCCGCTCGCATAACCATCACCTCATGCCAAGTATAACCATACCATTATTATTCAACTATTAGCATCCGCCTCATCTAACCACATCTTATACCCTCTCACAATTATACACAACAATCAGGTCCCTACCAAATCAACCTCTTTTGAATTGCTACCTTTCTAATATACCATCACTCTTAACCATTAGTCACAAACCATAACACCACCACTGTTCGGACATCAAACCTCTTTCACTCATCTCTAAACATCACGATTTCTTTCCTATCTTTGGTTAACATTCCAAATAACTATCCTCAAATTCACCAATCAAAATTACATCAACATCATTCCCAATACTATCTTACTCGTATTTTCATCTAACCCTCCACCAATTATCGATTATCGTGCAAATTCTCCACCAACTTCTTACCCCCTTAATTCCTCGAAACTCATGATTAATCATGTTGTCCTGAAATTTCTGTATAATCACTAACTTACTTACTCTTGATAGTATTATACATCTCGACGATTCCTTACTTTTATATCACATAACTCCGGTGAATATTTTTTCTCAGCTTACTTTTATCCTTCTTTTCTCTTCATACTCAACAATTCCATTTAATATCTTAACTCCTATTACTTCCACCTAACCCCTTTAGTGCTCCAATTACCTTCTCATCGCTCCAAAACTCAAATCTCACTATTTCATGTCTATATCATCTCATTCTTTCTTACCTTGGATCCTTTCTCATCACTCCACTCACTCACACTTGTCACTAATTTGTCCATAAAAATCAACGTTTAATGTTCAAACAATTACATCTCCCTTTTTACATTTCTAGAAATCAAAATTCTTTTTACATTGTTAATCGTCCAATGAAATCACACTTTAGTTTCGTCTCTCGATAACACAAATTTCCAATCTCAGTCACTATCTGCAAATCCACCTCGCGACATGTCTCCATTAAGTTCACCATATACCACTTTTCTCAATTCCTCTAAAATGACCTTTCCTTACATATATTCTTACTCAACACTATTCCTAACCATCTCCCTCCATAATTCGTTATACATCTCAGATGCCATCATTTGCGTCCCTCATTTCAATTTTTTCATTCTCACGTTCCATAAACTCACATCATCCCTTGCCCACATTCATTTACTTTTACATTACTCAACATACAAACATATCGCTCATCTCATCTCACAAAACATGCTCTATGTCTCAATTAAGCCATAACGATCTTTCTTTTCTTTTTCCACTATCTATCACAACCACATATAGCTCATCTCCTCCCACCAAACTCATGCTCACCAAAAGGTGCCACTCACCACCCCATAGGATGGGGTAACTTACGTATCAAGACCAACATACATGTAAAACAATGCATAAAGAAGCAAAATAACCACTTTGAATTAAACATAATATGCAACGAAGTCAAAAGATAAACATGTGACCCAAAACAGGGGTCACTAGATCGAGTACAGGCCACTCGATCGAGTAAGGGACTTACTCGATCGAGTAGGTCAAGATCAGAAGCACGTAAAACAAATCACCAGGGCTACTCGATCGAGTAACTAACGTACTCGATCGAGTGCCCCCTTACTCGATCGAGTACCGAGGATACTCGATCGAGTACCCCAATTCTCAGCACTGTCCAGTTTTCGTAAAATAGTCATAACTCACTCATTTCTTGGTCGTTTTGGGCGTGTGACCTATCGTTAGAATCGTAAAAGGACAAGCTATCACCTCCAATTGGAATCACATCAAAATCATTTATGAATCTCAAGTTATAACAGTTTAAAGACAACTTTACTGTAATCAGACGACACAACTATTTGATTTTTACTTCCAAACAGCTTAAACAACAACCAAGCAAACAAAACCAGTCCAAAACTCATAAAACCAGTATTCATAATCATATGTTACTATTTTCAAAAGCCAAGCAACAACATTCATCATGCACATAGCTTATCTAACTTGCCAATTATGACTTACCCACATGTTTTTATTCTATCACTTTTCGTAAACAAAATCACAAATACATGACATCAAGTCCCCTATTCACATGTTACTACCACGATGATTCATCTTTTCCACTAATTCATCCATCATACCACATATATATCCACCATATTCGTTCAACATATTCACTCAGCACATGTTCAATTCACACTCCCAACCTTCTGTACTTTTACTCAACACGACAACAACAACATGTATACTTACACATCGCTTTATATATATATAGACAAAACACTTTTCCTTACATAATGATAACATACCAAATTACATGTATCAATCCTTATACTTTCATGCTTTACAATCACCCAACATACAATTCACGTCATCATCATCTTTCAATTCAGTTTCCCCATCCTCCACATGCATGCATCCATCAATTCATACAACATACTACTACGTAGATACACACAACACACAATAAGCACATAACGATCCCGACACATATCCCATGGTGACCGGTTCAAAATTGTAGGGCGAGTTCGCGACTTTAGGACGTCTCCCAAGTCTTTGCATTAGCTCCTACAACTTTTACCCCGGGTTCATTTTAATTGACTCCCTATGTTCATTAAGTTCATTGGTTACGAGGTTTCGGGATCGTCGCTCGATACCATTTGTAACACCCCCATACTCCAAGTGCCTTACCGGGACCACTTAAGGCATGGAAGTGCTACCATCTCGGTTACCCGAGGCAATGATTATCATAAGACAATAAAGAAACATATTTAAATAATAATTAACGTTTAAAGTGATTACATGCCAAAAACCAAAACTGATAAAGAGATACAAGTTCTCCAAAACTATCTACTATCAAAAGACTATAAAACTATCAAACACAGCGGAAGACTTCTAAACTGCATCGTGGTGACTCCTCCCGATTACCCCATACGCATCGGCTCATACCGCTCAATAAGCGCTCACCACCCCGAATGGATCACCACGAGTTTTAAAACATTTAAACGGGTCGATACTAATCACACAATCAATATAGATAACAACAATAAGATAAACAGACAGCTGAACTGTCACACACACACACACACACACACACACACACACCACCACCAACTCCCATCATCTCAATATTGACGTCCCTTTGGACCACCCACGCGATGGGGGACCGGCCGTTCCCACCTCGGCCCGCTCAAAATCGTACGAGCGATAACCCCGTCCATTAATGTGCACATCCCCTTTCGTGGCGGGTTCCACGAAGGGCGAAACTAGGGCGTGAGGTCACTCCCGCAAGTGACCCCACTCAGCCGAGAACGCATCTCGAGAACCACTGACAACCAATCACAATCACAATTACAATCATCATATCAAACAACTAACTACAAAGACATCACCAATATCCCATTATGGGACTAATACCGAGTAGGAAATCCTACCTGGAAAGCACAACACGCAGACGGTATCTACTGTTTGTATCAAAACGGCTCCTCTACGAACACTCCTCCCTCGACGCAAGGAATCCAACGACACTAAAAAAAAGAAGAACCGACCGTCGAACTCCGGAATTGTTAAGGATGCGATTAGGAAGATGATCGATCGCTTTCTCTCTTAAACGAGGTTTTAGGTTTTGGTAAAAAGTGTTTTAAAACAACGACGATTATGTTTAAATACCCTAATCGCATAATTAACAAAACCCGAGAAAAACTCCCGTATGGGACACTCGATCGAGTACCCAAGGTACTCGATCGAGTACCCCTTACTCGATCAGTACCCCTGACTACTCGATCGAGTACCCAACAGTCGAAACTATTTTATTTCGCAACTTGCCCTTACTCGACAGAGTAAGGGCTACTCGATAGAGTACCCCAAGACATATAAATACGGAGTATTACAGTCTTCCCTCCTTAAAAAGAACTTCGTCCCCGAAGTTCAACCCATACTCTAAAAACAACCATACTAACTCGACCAAGACACAACAACATAACTAAGAACTCAAAAACTCAACCAAACATAAAACATGAACTCTTAACACCCACTCCACCAACTATGTTTACTTCCTTAACATGACTCACGATATCGCATCCACCACATATATATCTCTCACGACACCAACTTCATACATAACCAACCACCATCCACTAACACTGCTAGCTCCATAATATCATCCACTATCAAATCCAAAATCAAGACACTCCTAGACATCAAACGAAATGTTACATTCTACCACCCTAAAAAGGAACTTCGTCCTCGAAGTTTACTCAGACTCATAACATCATCCTCCAATCATCAACATTATATAAAATATTCTCATACTCCGAAGCATCACAATACTACAAGCACGGCCGTGGCCTTTTATAAGTATTATCGACAAAACAAATCCCTCCTTTACACTACGCTAACACTCTACTTCCAATTATATTACAACATGCACCACCATGAAACTCTCTTTTATCGCCTCCTACTCCTCTTAAGATAAATGTTACGTCCTCGTAACTCACTTATACTAAATCCTAGATATATCTTTTCATAATCCTCATCACCATCGCATGTCAAAGATAACCACCTATAATCTAAACACTCGCCATGCACCTACCCAAGGCTCACTTACTTAAACAACTCTCATACTTCACTTCTCTCGTCACACCACCTAACCTATACCGCAAAATCCTTAATTTAACCCAAAACTTCACTTGTTCCCTATTAACGCAACATGACACACCTCTCTATATAAACTACATAAAACTCTTACCACCAAAAGCATAACTCACGATCCACACTTGTTACGTACACTCACACTAGATCCTCAAGTTACTTTCTTTTATTACCGCAAGCCTCATACATAACTTAACACGACACTAATTACTCAACGCCCTACACTCACTGTCTCAACAAAGGATTATGAACCACCTGCATATATCAGATCATTACTACACATGTTCTACGAATCACTTGCCATTACCATGTCCACTAAAGCCTTATCTAGAACAAGATCAAAATTATCAGTAACAACCTCTCACAACCGTGTCCCATCAAGAATATCACTATACCATGACAACAACGAAAAGATAGACAACTCTCTTTCATATCATACTCTACCCTCATACCAAAACTTAATCGCTAAGAAACATCAATAAACAAAACAACTGTCTATCTCGTACAAACCGAAACTCACAGGAAGCAACATCAAACAAAATAACAATCTATATATGGCTGGTATGTACTTTTGAAAACTCGTATCATAATCATCCCGCCTACTCCACCACAACCGGTGACGTCATCGCGACACCGCCACCAACAGCCACACCACAATGCGAAAATACCCGCATCACAATACTAAATACCGTGCCCGGATCACCACCGGAGGCACCACAACCACATCGATAGACATCACAGCTACATACAATTCCCACAAACACTGACTCAAAATAACTTCTCAGACAAGAAAAACTTATTCAAATCCACTTTACTAAATCACATCGCAAGATATTATATGAATTAAACAGATAACCTCATGAATATCATCCCCTCACCATATTACAGATTAACATGTATCATGAATACATACAAGCATAACCAGTCACGCCAGATCAGTCAAATTATTACCTTTTTGAATACCATTCAATTAGATTAGCGTACCCAACATGCATTACAGAACATTCAAATATGACTTTGTAATAATCACACTATACCACTTCTTGTGAGGTCAAAACCTCACACAAACATTTATACACATCCTAGACCCGTAATCACATCCAACAGGTCAGTCCTGATCACGTAAGTTACCACTCGATAAGGTTACCTGTCGCCCGAGCTTAACTCATATGCCCCTCATAATATATTTTCCCGCTCGCATAACCATCACCTCATGCCAAGTATAACCATACCATTATTATTCAACTATTAGCATCCGCCTCATCTAACCACATCTTATACCCTCTCACAATTATACACAACAATCAGGTCCCTACCAAATCAACCTCTTTTGAATTGCTACCTTTCTAATATACCATCACTCTTAACCATTAGTCACAAACCATAACACCACCTTTGTTCGGACATCAAACCTTTTTCACTCATCTCTAAACATCACGATTTCTTTCCTATCTTTGGTTAACATTCCAAATAACTATCCTCAAATTCACCAATCAAAATTACATCAACATCATTCCCAATACTATCTTACTCGTATTTTCATCTAACCCTCCACCAATTATCGATTATCGTGCAAATTCTCCACCAACTTCTTACCCCCTTAATTCCTCGAAACTCATGATTAATCATGTTGTCCTGAAATTTCTGTATAATCACTAACTTACTTACTCTTGATAGTATCATACATCTCGACGATTCCTTACTTTTATATCACATAACTCCGGTGAATATTTTTCTCAGCTTACTTTTATCCTTCTTTTCTCTTCATACTCAACAATTCCATTTAATATCTTAACTCCTATTACTTCCACCTAACCCCTTTAGTGCTCCAATTACCTTCTCATCGCTCCAAAACTCAAATCTCACTATTTCATGTCTATATCATCTCATTCTTTCTTACCTTGGATCCTTTCTCATCACTCCACTCACTCACACTTGTCACTAATTTGTCCATAAAAATCAACGTTTAATGTTCAAACAATTACATCTCCCTTTTTACATTTCTAGAAATCAAAATTCTTTTTACATTGTTAATCGTCCAATGAAATCACACTTTAGTTTCGTCTCTCGATAACACAAATTTCCAATCTCGGTCACTATCTCGCAAATCCACCTCGCGACATGTCTCCATTAAGTTCACCATATACCACTTTTCTCAATTCCTCTAAAATGACCTTTCCTTACATATATTCTTACTCAACACTATTCCTAACCATCTCCCTCCATAATTCGTTATACATCTCAGATGCCATCATTTGCGTCCCTCATTTCAATTTTTTCATTCTCACGTTCCATAAACTCACATCATCCCTTGCCCACATTCATTTACTTTTACATTACTCAACATACAAACATATCGCTCATCTCATCTCACAAAACATGCTCTATGTCTCAATTAAGCCATAACGATCTTTCTTTTCTTTTTCCACTATCTATCACAACCACATATAGCTCATCTCCTCCCACCAAACTCATGCTCACCAAAAGGTGCCACTCACCACCCCATAGGATGGGGTAACTTACGTATCAAGACCAACATACATGTAAAACAATGCATAAAGAAGCAAAATAACCACTTTGAATTAAACATAATATGCAACGAAGTCAAAAGATAAACATGTGACCCAAAACAGGGGTCACTAGATCGAAATCGAGGCCACTCGATCGAGTAAGGGACTTACTCGATCGAGTAGGTCAAGATCAAAAGCACGTAAAACAAATCACCAGGGCTACTCGATCGAGTAACTAACGTACTCGATCGAGTGCCCCCTTACTCGATCGAGTACCGAGGATACTCGATCGAGTACCCCAATTCTCAGCACTGTCCAGTTTTCGTAAAATAGTCATAACTCACTCATTTCTTGGTCGTTTTGGGCGTGTGACCTATCGTTAGAATCGTAAAAGGACAAGCTATCACCTCCAATTGGAATCACATCAAAATCATTTATGAATCTCAAGTTATAACAGTTTAAAGACAACTTTGTTGTAATCAGACGACACAACTATTTGATTTTTACTTCCAAACAGCTTAAACAACAACCAAGCAAACAAAACCAGTCCAAAACTCATAAAACCAGTATTCATAATCATATGTTACTATTTTCAAAAGCCAAGCAACAACATTCATCATGCACATAGCTTATCTAACTTGCCAATTATGACTTACCCACATGTTTTTATTCTATCACTTTTCGTAAACAAAATCACAAATACATGACATCAAGTCCCCTATTCACATGTTACTACCACGATGATTCATCTTTTCCACTAATTCATCCATCATACCACATATATATCCACCATATTCGTTCAACATATTCACTCAGCACATGTTCAATTCACACTCCCAACCTTCTGTACTTTTACTCAACACGACAACAACAACATGTATACTTACACATCGCTTTATATATATATAGACAAAACACTTTTCCTTACATAATGATAACATACCAAATTACATGTATCAATCCTTATACTTTCATGCTTTACAATCACCCAACATACAATTCACGTCATCATCATCTTTCAATTCAGTTTCCCCATCCTCCACATGCATGCATCCATCAATTCATACAACATACTACTACGTAGATACACACAACACACAATAAGCACATAACGATCCCGACACATATCCCATGGTGACCGGTTCAAAATTGTAGGGCGAGTTCGCGACTTTAGGACGTCTCCCAAGTCTTTGCATTAGCTCCTATAACTTTTACCCCGGGTTCATTTTAATTGACTCCCTATGTTCATTAAGTTCATTGGTTACAGGTTTCAGGATCGTCGCTCTGATACCATTTGTAACACCCCCATACTCCAAGTGCCTTACCAGGACCACTTAAGGCATGGAAATGCTACCATCTCGGTTACCCGAGGCAATGATTATCATAAGACAATAAAGAAACATATTTAAATAATAATTAACGTTTAAAGTGATTACATGCCAAAAACCAAAACTGATAAAGAGATACAAGTTCTCCAAAACTATCTACTATCAAAAGACTATAAAACTATCAAACACAAATGGAAGACTTCTAAAGCGCATCGTGGTGACTCCTCCCGATTACCCCATACGCATCGGCTCATACCGCTCAATAATGCTCACCACCCCGAATAGATCACCACAGTTTTTAAAACATTTAAACGGGGTCAGTACTAATCACACAATCAATATAGATAACAACAATAAGATAAACAGACAATTTGAACCGTCACACACACACACACACACACACACACACACACACACACCACCAACTCCCATCATCTCAATCGACGTCCCCTTTGGACCAGCCCGCCGATGGGGGACGCAGCCGTTCCCACCTAAGCCCCGCTCATCGTACGAGCGATAACCCTGTCCATTAATGTGCACATCCCCTTTCGTGGCGGGTTCCACGAAGAGCAAAACTAGGGCGTGAGGTCACTCCCGCAAGTGACCCCACTCAGCCGAGAACGCATCTCGAGAACCACAGACAACCAATCACAATCACAATCACAATCACAATCACAATCACAATCATCATATCAAACAACTAACTACAGCACATCACCAATATCCCATTATGGGACTAATACTGAGTAGGAAATCCTACCTGGAAAACACAACACGCAGACGGTATCTACAGCTGTATCAAAACGGCTCCTCTACGAACACTCCTCCCTCGACGCAAGGAATCCAACGACACGAAAAACAGCAAGAACCGACCGTCTGAACTCCGGGAATTGTTAAGGATGCGATTAGGAAGATGACTGACTGCTTTCTCTCTTAAACAGGTTTTAGGTTTTGGTAAAAAGTGTTTTAAAAAAACGACGATTATGTTTAAATACCCTAATCGCATAATTAACAAAACCCGAGAAAAACTCCCCGTAAACCGGACACTCGATCGAGTACCCAAGGTACTCGATCGAGTACCCCCTTACTCGATCGAGTACCCAACAGGTCAGAAACTATTTTATTTCGCAACTTGCCCTTACTCGACAGAGTAAGGGCTACTCGATAGAGTACCCCAAGACATATAAATACGGAGTATTACAACGTATGACCTTATGGTGTTGAACAACCATCAATCGACTTACGATCTAGTCACTCTGAGACGTCACCTCATTAAGTGACTAGGGACAAAATACAATGTTCATCTTATTCACTTGAATAGTGTTCAACATTGTCTCCACAACTTATTCAGATAAACAAGGTATTAAAAATTTAGTCATACTAAATAAAAGATTCAAAAATGAATACAAAAACAATGAATGGGATTATCATATATATAATAAGAGATACACTATCCAATTATTACATATCCACAATCTAAAGAAAATCTTGTACTCGTCTCAATCGCATTGCGACGACATGACCATCATGCTTAGCCTTTGATAAAGGTTTGGTTAAAGGATCAGCAATATTATCGTCTGTCCCAACCTTACAAATGTCAATTTCCTTCCTTTCCACATAATCTCTAATTACATGGTATTTCCTTTCAATGTGTCTAGATTTGTTACTAGACTTCGGCTCTTTGGCTTGAAAAATAGCTCCAATGTTATCACAATATAGAGTGATAGGATCTTCGGCGGAATGGACTACTCCTAGTCCCTCCATGAATTGCCTAATCCAAACAACTTCCTTTGCAGCCTCAGACGCTGCAAGGTACTCAGCCTCTGTTATAGAATCCGCAGTAACGCTTTGCTTGAAGCTCTTCCAGCAAACAACTCCTCCATTTAGCATAAACACATAGCCGGATTGGGATTTCATATCATCCCGATCGGTTTGGAAACTTGTGTCCGTGTAACCTCTTACACGCAACTCAGTATCTCCTCCAAACACTAAGAACGAATCCTTAGTTCTTCTTAAGTACTTAAGGATGTTCTTTACGACTTTCCAGTGACTCTCACCAGGTTTGGCTTGATAACGACTTGTCATGCTCAAGGTATATGCAACGGCGGGACGAGTACAAATCATAGCATACATGATAGACCCAACAGCGGAAGCATAAGGGACGGTCTTCATGTGTTCAATCTCCTTAGGGGTAAAGGGAGACTGTGACTTGCTCAAAGTAATCCCATGGCCCATAGGTAGAAATCCTCTCTTGGAGTCTTTCATATTGAACCGGTCAAGAACTTTGTCTATATAAGCTTCTTGACTCAATGCTAGTATCCTTTTGGACCTATCCCTATAGATCCGGATACCTAAGATTCGTTGTGCCTCTCCCAAGTCCTTCATCTGGAAGTGTTTCCTTAGCCACTCCTTAACGGAAGTGAGCGATGGAATATCATTCCCGATGAGCAATATGTCATCCACATATAGGACAAGGAATGCAACCTTACTCCCACTAAACTTCATGTATAAACACGGTTCTTCCACACTTCTAGTGAAACCGTATTGTTTAATAACATGATCAAAGCGATGATTCCAACTCCTAGATGCTTGCTTAAGACCATAGATGGACTTCTTAAGCTTACACACCTTCTTAGAGTTAGATGTATCCACAAAATCTTCAGGTTGTATTATGTACACCTCTTCTTCTACAATCTCATTCAAGAAGGCGGTTTTGACATCCATTTGCCAAATCTCATAATCATGAAATGCGACAACCGCTAAGATTATCCTAATGGACTGAAGCATAGCGACTGGAGCGAAGGTTTCGTCATAGTGTAAACCATGAACTTGGGTGAAATCTTTTACCACCAATCTAGCTTTGTAAACATCTACATGTTTATCCACACCGAGTTTAATTTTATATATCCATTTAAACTGAAGGGGTCGCACTCCCTCAGGTAAATCCACCAAGTTCCATACTTGGTTCTCGTACATGGAATCCATTTCGGACCGCATGGCTTCTAGCCAAAGCGAGGAGTCGGGACTAGACATGGCCAATTTGTAGGTAGTGGGTTCATCACTTTCCAAAAGTAACAAAACACCATCCTCTTCGATGTTACCAAGGTAACGGTCAGGTAGATTAGAAATCCTACTTGACTTTCTAGGAACAATTGCCATTTCTGAGGAAAAGGGAATGTTATCCTCCATGATGCGTGTCCTAAATATGATGTTTTACACCCTATTTTACACGCATTTCACAGCTCATTTGTGTAGTTTAAACTATTATTTCCCCTATTTCCGTCTACTTTTGTGTTTTTGTGTAATATTGCAGAAATGTGAAGAATCCGGCGGGAAATGAGCCAAATCCGTCCCTAAGTACTTGGCATATTATTTGACATGACGTATTTACTCGGGAAGCAAATTTGGTGCGCGTATCGAGGCCTGAAAGGCAAATTTACGAGGCTTTTGGAGCAACTACCTGATAAAGCAGTCGATAGACTGACCGTTATGGTCGATCGACCAGAGCGCGATTCCTAAAATAGATCAGGAGCTACTGTTCAGCGAGGTTTGGTCGATCAACTGGTCCTTGTGGTCGATCGACCAAACCGTGATTCTGGCGTGAATTAAAAGAACGAGAATTCCGAAGCCCAATGTAATTAGGTTTTAGGAATAAGCTACGTAAGACTATCTATATAACGTAACCTGAATTTTCAGAGGATCATCAGGGAATTTTAGGTAAATAATTAGGGTTCAATATCAAGTTTAGCATTAGATCTCATAATCATTCAATACAATCGGTTTTATTTGCTTTACTTTCGTTCGTGCTTTCAGATTCTTCCTGCTTTCATTCGGTAAATTACGTTCCTTAATTTCAGTTTGTTGTTATTCATTATTAGATTAGAATTGATTAGTTAGAATCCTTAAAGCCTTAATTCCTTGTTTTACGCGGTTTTCGTATTCATTTAATTTAGTTATGAATCCTAGTGTTTTCATCTCTAGTTTCGTTATTATTGTTAATTCCAATATGAGTAGCTAAACCCTTTGTGCTAAGATGTAGGGGATCTATAGTGTAGACGACGTAAAATAGGTTGACCTGAGTCGCGTCATGCTCGATCGATTGCCTTGGATGGTCGATCGACCGGCTCACGTGAGAATTGCTTCGACTTAATTAATTTAATTGCTATATTTGACGAATCGAGTGCACGCGACTAGTTGAATGCTTAGGAATTGACCGACCCGATAGATCGAAAGGTAGGGGAGGGAAATAGACTACTTAATTAAGACGATTAAATTAATAAGATCGAGAGATAAGTTAATTTAGGCTTTTAAATCACTTTTCAGGGCGAGAGTCAGCACTAGTGATATTAGGGACCCGTAGCTAGATCAAAAGATGCTACCTGTTAAGAATGGACCGAGAGGACTTCTTATTCTTCCCATCTTACGTGATTTTCTCAGACTTACTTAGGATACTACCGTCGAAACTACATGGAACCGACCATCTTAGCATCCCTTTTATATTTGATTTCATCTTATTTCCTTGATTACTCATCTATTTGTTTTAATTTAATTTTAAATTTGATTGCCTTTAGTTATAGAACTATTCAAATCAAACCCCCTCACAATTGTTACCTTGGACTAAAATTAGACAACTATTTATTGCATCGCCTCTCTGTGGTTCGACCCTGACTGCCACTATCTATAGTAGTAGTTTGGATTATAAATTTATCTTTGGTACTCTACAACGGTATCAAATTTTGGCGCCGTTGCCGGGGAGGCAATTGTTTAATTTTAGTTGTTTTTATTTTAGTCTTTTTCTTTGTTTAAGGGACCTCTGTTCCTTAAACTCTTCTCATATTCTACTAGTAGTTTCCTCTTATGCGCAGGTCACAGGGTGGTGAATTGAGACCATTAGATCCTGAGATCGAAAAAACTTTGCGTGAGTTGAGACGATCATCTAGAGTATTGCCGACAGAGGAAGAGCTGAGTACTCTGTCCAGTTACTACGAAAATGAGCTATTTGAGGAGGACCCACCTTCGTCCCCTGTTTCTACTTCCTCAGCTGAGACCGTTACATCTCCAGATATGGCTGAAGAAGCAAGTGTTGGGGCTGGTGTCCTTTACAGTTAGTGCAAGGACTCATAAATCTCTAAAAGGATCAAAGGGCATACTTTTGGTATTATTATCAGTTGATTCACGTTTATCAATAACGGTTGGCTTGCTAGATAAGTTTGACGTTATTGTCATACAGATGGCGGTGATCAACTGGTCCCTAAAAGTCACACCTATAGGATACGTTTGAGAGATGTGACGGTATGAAAATACAGTCATGTTGATGCCAAAATTGACTAACCAGTTAGTCCGAGTTATTTGACTAATAATAAGTCAAAATGTGATGTTGAGATATTTTATTTAATACGGATTAAATAAAAATGGCTAAGACGAATTAAGCGGTTAATTCGTAAATTAAATGTAAACGATTATATTTAATTAATGTATATTTAGTTAATTATACAATATTGTCTTTGTCGGACATGTATTAATAATTCAACTAATCCGTGTCATTAGTTGATGTTTTAATAACCGATAACCGATGACGATTTATAATAAAGACCGCGTTGTATACATTTTAGCCTCGGACCACGAGTTAAAAATAAGGAGAAAATGGAAGCCCATTTCCTCCTAATCCACTCGGTTTGGCCGAATGAGAGGAAACAAAAGGGAGCCCTCTCCTCACTTCTAACCTAATTGTCATTTGCAAAAGAAATTAGGGTTTTGAGAAACATTTCTCTCAAAACTTTAGATCTCACATCTAAACAAAATTCACATATCAATCCTCTCGATATTGCAAAGCAATTAGAGGATACATTCTAGCACAAGGGCATTTCTCGGACGATCTTGGGTGCATCATTTAGGAGGAGATCTACTTTGATCTCTCATCGCCAATTTGCACTAGGACCGAAGGTTAATTCTTGTGCTTCATCTTTGTTCATTGTTTTTCGTTTATGACTATATATCACGTATTAAATTTGCGTTATAATCCTATAATTTAAGGGTATTTTACGGATATTACCCCACAGCAAGTTGCCAGCCGGGACGGAAAGGAAATTCGAACCGAAACCGTCTTACATTAACTTGGTTGAGAGAAACCAATTTGGGGGAGCTGCAAATGAAGATGCAGCTAAACATATGGAGACATTCATTGACTACGGTTGTTCCATACCCCCACCAGCAGGTGTGACCCAGGACCAGGTAAAGGAAACGATGTTCATATTCTCGCTTCGTGATGCTGCAAGGGAATGGTACCGAGATCTGGATCGAGCTGCTAACGGGATTACTGATTGGAATTCCCTGGCCCTGGCATTCTATAAGAAATATTTCTCTGCATCGAAGACCATTGCGATTAGAGCTCAGATCACAAGCTTTAAACAGGGTCCTGATGAAGATTTTCATGAGGCATGGGTCCGTTTCAAAAGACTGGTGCGAACTATTCCGCACCATGGGTTTGAGAAATGGTTTCTGTGCAACCAATTCTATAATGGTCTTTATGATGATCAGAGAGCTATCCTAGATGCTGCAGCTAATGGGAGATTTCAATAAAATAGCGGTGAGACAAAGGGGTGGAAAATCATCGATGATCTGGCCACCCATAAAGCCGAGCATGGGAATTCTAGAGGAAATCGGAGAAGATCAGCTGAATCTCCTGCTGTAGCTGCAATAGAAGTCCTTACTGCGAGATTCGACAAGATAGATTTTGGGGGATCCCAAAAAGGAGGTATATATAAAGTTAATGCAGTTTCAGACGGTCCCTTTACATGCAAAAGATGTGGAGGAGAGGGACATGTTTCGGAGTTTTGTACTAGTTCGAATGAAACATGTGCTGCCTTTCAACACTTTAGGCAGACGGGTACCTATCCTGATCCTTCTAATGTCCACCTCAATTTGAGGTGGACTAACCAAAATGTCCTTAATCCGGGTCCACAGCAACAACAGCAGCAGCAGAGTTATGTGCCCTCTCATAAGCAGCAACAGTATCAAAAGCCTCTCTATGTGCCTCAGCAGCAGCAATTTCAAGGGTCTGATATTTATGAATTGATCATCTATTAGTTGATTAAGACTTTTTTAAAACATTTTATTGCTTTTGTTAGACTTTTTATTGCTTTGGGGTGCGCGAGACTTCGCTTTAATAAGTTTGCTTAGGATTTAAAGACTTTAGACTGTTACTTTGGGTTTTGCGCAATTTAGGGCGCATTATTATGTGTATTTGCAGGTTCATATACCATATTAGCTCAATTCATTGAGCTAATTCGGAGAAATCAGAAACTTACAGCAGGTTTCTCAGTCGATCGACTGACTTGTATGGTCGATCGACTGAGCCGCGATATCAGGGGCTTCTGTTCCTGTCAGCCTGGTCGATCGACTGGTCTGTATGGTCGATCGATCGCGCCCCGCTGCTGTATCTATTCACGACCATTCCCCTGCTGTGTTTGGTCGATTTGCGGAGCTGAGGGAGTCTTTCCTCCACTTTGTTCTCCGTTTCATTTTTGTTTTCTTCCGTTTTCTTATTTTGCACATAAATTTTGCGTTTCGTAAATTGTTTTCTCGGAATTACGCGCGGTACTTTTGTTTTTTTTCAGGTACCTATGGTAGCACTGCTGGCTAGTGAAACCTCCTAGCTCACGCTGGTTTGGGGAGGTTTCCTTCTGCTGCGCTGAAAGTCTTGTTTGTTTCCGAGTTTAATTTCATGTCTTGTTTAGTTATAATAACGCAAATTCCCGTTTCCCTTTTATTTCATTACATGATTTTGAACAATGGGGACATTGTGTGATTTGGTTTGGAGAAGGGTTTTGCATTGCATTCATATGTTTTATTGCATTTCTGTTTCACGTTTATTGCACTTCAGTTTGCATTTGTTTTTTCATTTCTCTTATTTATACAGAAAATTCAAAAAAATTGAAAACTTTCAAAAATTCAAAAAATTGCATGTTTACTTTTGCATATAGGTCGAGTCGGAATGGTAGTATTTCAATGATGACATTGCATTTGCAGCTGTTTATGCCTAAGCCGTGCTAAATTGACGTGTTATTAGTAGAATCTTATAGGCATAATCTACGAGTTTTCATTATATATCTTGCTGAACTTTAAACTTGACTTAGATTTATGGCAAACTACTTTATACTTATGAGGCTTAGAGCTTATAACTGGTGTCATTCATGACCAGTTTATTTAAGATGTGAGTAGTTACTCCTTATAAGACATGTTACATCAATTTGCATAAATATGAACTTAATCTGCTTAATACCTGTATGCATTCGGTTTGTGGTTTGTTGACACATGTGGTAGAGGTCCCCTTTTCTCATTTTACCCATAAACCTCACATAGCCAAATTGCCTTCTGTCACATAAGCTACATACTATATTTAACCTACCTTATCTGAGCTAGTATTGGTAGTTGTGGGAATGTATTTATTACATTTTGGTTATATTGCTCTTTATGAGAAGTTTGGTGGAATGTTGGAAAGAAGGAAAGAAAGAAAAAGAAAAATAGAATTGAAAAAAAAAGAAAGAAAAAATGAAAAGCAAGTTCGGCCTTTGGTCGGTCGACTGAACTCATGGTCGATCAACCATGCACTGCGAGGAAAAAAAATCATCAAAATCGCATAATTCAAAGTCTTTATTAAATGGCGATTTTTGCTCCTATGTTGTATTTGTATCTTATGGGGAGTTGACTAATTGTGGAAATTGTGAGATTTGTGCTTCTAATTAGCACCGGTTGTATTGTTGAATCTTGAGTAAGAAAGTGGATGTTGTTATAATTTGGATCTGTAGTTACTAGCTTGGATTTAACTCCTCATATCCAGATTAATCTTAGCCCCTTCTTACCCATTACCTCACATATCCATATTTACCTCGGCATGTGTCATGGTCTTTAATGGTTGGAATGCATATGTACGGTTGTAGAGATTATTTTCATATTAGATTGCAGGCATGTTCTTATAAGTCGTAGTTAGGTGAGAGTCATTACAAAATTACTTCTTTCTATATTTTACATATATTCACATGTGCTTATGTGTGATATAAGCGACCCGTGAGAGTCCATAAGGATAAGTCTCTATAGTTGACGGTTCAGCAGTTTTTGACGACTACATAACTCGTTTGCATGATTCATATTGCTAATTGATTATTAGTTGTTGCATTGAACTGGTTTAGGCTTTATAGTTGCATTTCGCTCTGAGAATGAACGCGTTCCATAAGGTTTTAGGATCGAGTCTAGTTCTTGCTTGGGGACAAGCAAGGGTTTGGTTTGGGGAAGTTTGATGCGTGTCCTAAATATGATATTTTACACCCTATTTTACACGCATTTCAGAGCTCATTTGTGTAGTTTAAGCTACTATTTCCCGTATTTCCGTCTACTTTTGTATTTTTGTGTAATATTGAAGAAATGTGAAGAATCCGGCGGGAAATGAGCCAAATCCGTCCCCGAGTACTTGGCATATTATTTGACATGAAGTATTTACTCGGGAAGAAAACTTGGTGCGCGTATCGAGGCCTGAAAGACAAATTTACGAGGCTTTTGGAGCAACTACCTGATGAAGCAGTCGATAGACTGACCGTTATGGTCGATCGACCAGAGCGCGATTCCTAAAATAGATCAGGAGCTACTGATCAGCAAGGTTTGGTCGATCGACTGGTCCTTGTGGTCGATCGACCAAACCGTGATTCTGGCGTGAATTAAAAGAACGAGAATTCCGAAGCCCAATGTAATTAGGTTTTAGGAATAAGCTACGTAAGACTATCTATATAACGTAACCTGAGGTTTTCAGAGGATCATCAGGGAATTTTAGGGAAATAATTAGGGTTCAATATCAAGTTTAGCATTAGATGTCATAATCATTCAATACAATCGGTTTTATTTGCTTTACTTTCGTTCATGCTTTCAGATTCTTCCTGCTTTCATTCGGTAAATTACGTTCCTTGATTTCAGTTTGTTGTTATTCATTATTAGATTAGAATTGATTATTTAGAATCCTTAAAGCCTTAATTCCTTGTTTTACGCGGTTTTCGTATTCATTTAATTTAGTTATGAATCCTACTATTTTCATCTCTAGTTTCGTTATTATTGTTAATTCCAGTATGAGTAGCTAAACCCTTTGTGCTAAGATGTAGGGGATCTATAGTGTAGACGGCGTAGAATAGGTTGACCCGAGTCGCGTCATGGTCGATCGACTGCCTTGCATGGTCGATCAACCGACTCACGTGAGAATTGCTTCGACTTAATTAATTTAATTGCTATATTTGACGAATCGAGTGCACGCGACTAGTTTAATTCTTAGGAATTGACCGACCCGATAGATCGAAAGGCGGGGGAGGGAAATAGACTACTTAATTAAGACGACTAAATTAATAAGATCGAGAGATAAGTTAATTTAGGCTTTTAAATCACTTTTCAGGGCGAGAGTCAGCACTAGTGATATTAGGGACCCGTAGCTAGATCGAAAGATGCTACCTGTTAAGAATGGACCGAGAGGACTTCTTATTCTTCCCGTCTTACGTGATTTTCTCAGACTTACTTAGGATACTGCCGTCGAAACTACAGGGAACCGACAATCTTAGCATCCCTTTTATATTTGATTTCATCTTATTTCCTTAATTACTCATCTATTTGTTTTAGTTTAATTTTAAATTTGATTGCCTTTAGTTATAGAACTATTCAAATCAAACCCCCTCACAATTGTTACTTTGGACTAAAATTAGACAACTATTTATTGCATCGCCTCTCTGTGGTTCGACCCTGACTGTCACTATCTATAGTAGTAGTTTGAATTATAAATTTATCTTTGGTACTCTACGACGGTATCACTCCACGTTCTCCTCTACCTCATTCTCGGTTTGTGGCTCTCGAACTTCGTCAAGTTCAAATTTTTTCCCACTCTGTCTCCTAGAAATAAACTCTTTTTCTAGGAAGACAGCATTACGACCCACAAACACTTTGTTCTCATGTTTGTTGTAGAAGTAATAGCCACGTGTTTCCCTTGGATATCCTATAAAAAGACATTTGTCAGGCCTGTGTGCAAGCTTATTGTCAGACTTGATCTTGACGTACGCTTCGCAACCCCAAATACGCATGAATGACAAATGAGGGACTTTCCCTGTCCATATCTTATATGGAGTCTTATCGGCTGCTTTAGTCGGGCTTCGATTTAGTGAAAATATTGCAGACAAGAGGGCAAAACCCCAAAACGAAACAGGAAGCTCAGTTAGACTCATTATAGACCGAACCATGTCTAATAAAGTTCGGTTTCTCCTTTCGGCCACACCATTTAGTTGCGTTGTGCCAGGAGGAGTCCATTGTGATACTCTACCACAATCTTTCAGGTGTGAATCAAATTCATAATTTAGATATTCACCACCACAATCGGATCGTAGGGTCTTAATCTTTTTATCCAATTGGTTCTGTACTTCATTTTGAAACTCTTTGAACTTGTCAAAAGCTTCACTCTTTTTCTTCATTAAGTAGACATACCCATATCTAGTTAAGTCATCAGTAAAAGTAATGAAGTAGTGAAAACCTCCTCTAGCGGTGATGGTTAATGGTCCACACACATCCGTATGTATGAGAGCCAAAACCTCACTAGCTCGTGTCCCTTTTCCCGCAAAAGGTGCACGAGTCATCTTGCCTAAAAGGCAAGACTCACATATACCATAATATTTGAAACCAAATGGTTTGAGCACTTTTGATGAAGCAAGTCTCTTAATGCGTCTTTCGTTTATGTGGCCTAAACGACAATGCCAAAGGTAGGATTCGTTTGGATCACCCGTTTTGAGCTTTTTAGTTTCCACATGATAAGCGTCATTAATATCCTCTAAAACATAAATGCCTCCAATTGAAATGGCCTTGCCATAAACCACATCATTTAATGAAAAAGTACAACTATTGTCCTTAATCATAAAACAAAAGCCTTCCGCGTCTAACGCGGAAATGGAGATGATGTTCTTGGTTAAAGTTGATACAAAATAACACTTATTTAAATACAACTCTAGACCACTAGCTAAAGTGACCACATAGGTCCCCACGGAAACGGCCGCTACTCTAGCTTCATTGCCCATGCGGAGATCCACATCACCTTTTGCTAGTGTCTGCATGTCCTTTAAACCCTGAAAATGATTACAAAGGTGAGAGCCACATCCGGTATCAAGTACCCAAGTGGAAGTGCAAGCATAATTAACGTCTATCACATAGAGAGAGGAAATCATACCAATAGGCGTCACACACCCTTCCTTGAGATCCTCCAAGTAATGCCCCTTCCCATTACAATGGAAACATTCAGCCTCGGAGAGTTTGACACCTTTTGCCTTGGGATTGCCATTCTCAACGGCCTTCCCCTTTCCCTTGTCATGTTTCTTTGACGATTTCTTGAATTGAGACTTTTCTTTCCCTTTTCCTTTCTTAACTCCAAGGGACATGTTCTTTACGTTCATGGTTAGAACATCCCCTTTTTCACTTCCGCTAGCTTCCATATCCCTCTCCGCTTGGGTGAGGAGTTCATGAATTTCATGATAACTCTTATCCATGTCATTCATGTTGTAGTTTACCCTAAAGTGGGCAAACTTGGTGGGAAGTGAGTGGAGGATTTGATCCACCACAAGAGTCTTAGGAATCTTACACCCTAGACTCTCTAGGATGTCAACATATTCGACCATTTTGAGTACATGGGGACCAACCTTTTGGCCCCTCTCAAGCTTAGCTTCAAAGAAGCATGCCGCCGCATCGTATTGATGGACTTTAGGTGTTTGTGAAAACATGGTAATCATACGAGTGAATATCTCGTACGCATTTAAAGAAATGCATGAAAGCTTGAGCTTTGGGGACATCGACCATATCAACACATTCTTGATATCATTCGACATCCTCACATGTTCATCATAGGCGGTCCGCACCACCGATGAAGCCCTTGGACCGGGCTCGATGGGAGGAGCATCGGTCAAGTAAGTGAGCACGTTGTCGGACAACGCGGCGCTTTTGATGTTAGATTCCCATTCAAGAAAGTTACTACCGTCATCTTTTAAGATACATTTGTCCATTACGGACCTTAGCCATGAATCTTTGCCTAGTGAAGTAGTCGATGGAGTTGAAGAAGTTGCCATTGTGAATTAAAATGCTACAACAAATAAGGAAAAATTAACATCCATTGTTTTAAAAATTACTTGTGAAAACATGTTTAACAAGTTTTAGCATTTATATAATGATCTCCCACTAAATTATATAAATGATTCCAAGACCCAAATATTAAACAAAAATGAGCATCGCTTGGGCGAAACATCCCATAATCGTGTAAATTCGGTAAGTCACATTGACTAATTCTACCTCTAGAACTCTTGGTTGACGAATTTCCTTAAATTCATCTACTAGCCCCGGAATACAAGACCGTCTTATACCCCGTTGAGTCCAACCAATTTTGGTACGTGATAACCGTTTACCACCCTACTTACCCAAAGTAAAAAAGAAAACACCCCGCTTAGGCGAGCGTGACTCTAATGAACAAGGGATTCATAGGTGTTACTAATTGGTAAGGCTAATCTCAATTTTAGTTATGTGAGAGATCTTGTCAATTTAGTCATAAATTCCCTATAAGTGAACTAAGTCGGTGAATGTAAATGACGTGAATTGACAAACGCGAAAATAATGCATGTGAATGGCGATTTTGGCATGCGCGAAAAATAAAACAAGCAAGCAAGTAAGCATATGGAAAAATCCTAGTATGGCCACCTAGTTAATAAAAACTAGTCTATTACATTTCGGAAACCAACTCCTTGGTCTCTTGCCTCTTCATTCCAAAAGTGGCCTCTCCTTGTGGGATTTGGAACACCTTCCAAAAAATAGACTCCGTCTCGATGTAATCCGTCTTTTGGAAACGTCGGTAAGAATAACTATTACAATTGAATTACATAGCTATTCCTATTATACATTAATTAATAAATTAAATAAAACTATTAATTAATTAGAAACCGACGATATGAGATCGTATTTAATTACAAACAAATTGTTATTCCCATTCATTTCGGGTAATAACAACTAAAATAAACTAGGCCATACTAGGTACAATAAAATAAATACTTTAAATAAATGACAATAATTCATTCAACCTAAATAAATATGCTTAAAATGATGTAAAATGATGCCAAAATCGCCCTATCTTAACAATCGTTGGTATCCATCTCGATTTTGTGGATTTAATCGATTTTTAACTTGTAAAAATAAATAATCAACTCTTAAATCTCATTTAAGTCCAAACTAATTACCCAAACTGTTTTGGATCTCAAAATTAGTCCTCACTAATTTTATGATGAATAATTAGTTTGATTTGGTGATATTTTGCTAATTTAATCGGTAAAATCATAACTTTTAAGTAATAATTCCAAAAAATTGAAAAATTACCCCAAAAATTGAAACAAGAGTATTCTGGAACACTTCTAAGAATACTAAAATGTCAGAAAAATTTCCCAAAAATTCCGGATAAATTTTATGAGAAAAAGATCAATATTTATCGGTTTTTAACCACTAAAACCAATAAACATCAAAAAAAGGTGAAATCACATTTTAAATTTCACTTTTAACTTTCAAATAATGTTTTTAAATGTACATAAATTTATCATGGGTAGGAACAAATTTTTTTGAGTATATGATTAGTATATTTGACTTTTATCGACTTTTATCTCATAAAATCAATAAAAATGCAAAACTTCAAGCCAACCTTCAAAATTTTGCATACAATTTGTAGAAAACATGCATGAAACACCATAAAAATTTCATGACCCGATTCAACAGTTAACTATTTTTAGTCAATTCTTAACTAAAATACGGCATTTTGACTCGGTTTTCTACCAAAAATCATTAAAAATAGCAAAATTACTTCATAACTCACCAAAATTTACCAAAACTCTTTTTAGATCAGTAGGTATGCATACCCCAAAAATTTCGTCCTAAAACCTCTTCTAACACAATTTTTGAGTTTTTATAAATTATCTCATAATTTATTAATATGCTTAAAATCAACATGCAAATTACAAGTCTAAGCTCTGATACCACTTGAAAGATAATAGATCCATATTAGACTCTCTAATAAAAATTAAATTATCTCATAATTTATTATTTTAGTGATCTATGTAACATGCATGTAAATATAAAGGCATAAAAATGAAAGTTAAGGAAAAACAATTTCCTTACATAAATTTTTATGGTAATATAAGCACAAACTAGATCACTTATCTAGTTTATTCTTGTGCTAAAAATAAATGGATGATCCTCCTTGAAAACCCTTCAAAAAGAAAGTCTCCTTCAAGTTGCACCCAAGAACAACACCCAAAATAATCTTACAAGTATTAACTAGATACTTGTAAAATTAACCCTTGATATTATTTATAACATTACTAACACTCTTAGTAATAATATTTTGATTACTAACTTCTTAGTAAATGATGTATAATAATTTTAGAGAGATAAGCAATTTTTGTTCACATGCAAAATGAAGTAGTGAAGTTGTGTACAAAAATGAACAACAAATTGGAGTATAAAGGAGGAAGTGGCGGATGGAGTAGTGAGTAGTGGAGTGTTGAAAATGTCTTATATTTGTTAATCTTACATCACATGTAAAATATAATTATAAGATAACTTGTGGAAGTATCACAAGTAAAGTGAAATGATGGTTTTTATAATCATCCACTATACTCCATTTACACGGTCCAATGTCCCATTTACGGGTCCATTTTGGTTCTTATATTTGTCGCACAAATACGTGTAAATTTTATTTAAAAATCGTTTCATGTTTAAATGATTCCAATTAATTTCGTCCAAATCACTCCGTAAATATATGTGTACCGCTACACATATTATTTTACGTACTAATATTAATCACATTAAGCAATTAGTACTATTTTAGTGAATTAACAATTACTTGACTAAAACCCGTCTCATAAAATTTATTATTTAATTATCGCGTAATTAAATAATAACTGCCGCTCCTCGAGTTCGCAACTCGAAATCTCTCTAAAAATAATCGACTAACCTTTTAGTCTATAAATCAAGGGACTAAATAAATTGTATCTCATTCAATTAATTAGTTAGTTGTCAATTGGGGTTCGTTCCTTTAGGTGTGACCGAAAGGGGTCAGTTGATCACCGCCGTCTCACTACAATAACGTCAAACTCTAGTTAGCCAACCGTTATCGATTTTCGTTAATCAACTGACGAGGATCAAATAATTAAATATTCTGATGATATTCCTTTAATGAGATTTATTATGTAAACGCACTATTGTAGAAGACACTAGCTCCAACAATCCTTTGGTCATATAGGGAGCAGGTTATGTTCAGGTTGATTGGATAGTACGCGGGAGACGGGACGAGCATGATGATATCACGAGACGAGTCTAGTTGTCTAGAAGAGTATCGATGTCACGAGTTGTATTTTATTTATTCATTTGTTTATGTTTATTTAATTCACTAAACATTACATTTATTTATAAAATGTTCTTTTATTGAAGTTTTGAAACGCTACCTCGGGAAATCGAGATGGTAACGCTCCAATTATCTTGGCCGGATAGTTGGGGTGTTACAAAGTGGTATCAGAATGACGATTTTGGAACCTAAACTGATACATGCATTTTATATAGTTCTTTTTGGCCTCTTATGCACGCATTTCTATGTCATTCTCGTAGTTTTGTATTGCAAAATGCCCCAAATCGGCTACTTTGGTTTGGTTTGCCTTAATTGCAGGAACGGACCCGAAAGTAGCGGGATCGTACCCTTTTTCAGTCCTTTTAGCATGCATTTATGGAGATAGAAGGTTTTGAGCAGAAGTATTGTCCCTCGGGAAGCGTGAAGGAGTCTCGGAAGCTAACCAATGAAGAACATGAGCTATTTCAGTAGATGGATCCTCGATCGAATCCTTTTCTATTCGATCGAGTGAAGATGGTGGTCAAGGAAGCTCGATCGAGTCCCTGCTGAACTCGATCGAAATGTGGCATTTGGAGTTTACTCGATCGAAGACCCTACTTGTTCGATCCAGAGTTTTTGCTGGAATAGTGCTCGATCGAGGAGTCTCAAGTCACTCGATCGATTACTTTGCTATATAACACGGGATTTTTGTTTCGTGTTAACTTATTTAATATCTGAGTTACATTAATAAATATCTTCCATATATAAGGGAAGACGTCATTAGGTTAAAACACTGCTCCTAATCAGATACTTGGCTCTTAATTACTCTCTAAAGCAGACTTTATTTCTTCTCTTTTCCTTCGTACGTTGCTCTTGTTCATTTGCCGGATCTCGAACTTTGTAATCTTTCTTTACTCTTTATACTTAATCAATTTCATCTTTTGCATTCTTAATTACTAGTTCCTTAATTACTATTTTAATTATTGTTATAGTTTAGTTTATGCAATTTCATTCTCCTAATCTTTATATTATGTCTCTTGCTTTCACATCTATTGTTGTTTGTTTCATCAATAACATGAGTTGCTAATTCTCTCTATGTTAGGATTAGTGGAGCCATGGTAGTGAATAAATGATGTTGTAAATAGATTAGTTGGTATGATTGTGAGAACTGTTTTATTACAATATAATTGTAATCGTTTAGTTGAGTGCACGCTTCTAAATCAGTTAATTTGGTTAAGTTCAGACCTAGATCGAGAGATTGGAATGATTGTTATGAACAGTAAGACTACACTAATGAGGGCGAGAGCTAAGTTAGTTGTATTTTAGGGCAGAAAGTGGACCGAGAGGACCTTTCCTTTACCCTTCTCATATTTAGACCGACTAAGCTATTTATGACTGAATTGACTAATTGCCATGGTGAACCGACATCCTAGCATTCTTCTCCTTATTTGATCACAACTTAATTTTCTTTACTCTGATTGCTCTTTTTCTCTTGCCTTAATCTTATTTAGTTGATTAGAAAACAATTCAAACACCCAATTGTTACCGTGACAGACTTAGATAGTAGGTAGATATAATAGCCTCCCTGTGGAGTACGATACCCGACTTGCCTCTACTATATTTATTAGTTGAGCCGGTTGGTTTATATTTTATAGGGTTGCGACAGCCGTGTCAAATTTTGGCGCCGTTGCCAGGTAGGCAATTAGCCTATTTATCTACTTATTTTCGTTTGTCTCCGTCTTAGGGAATTTTTAATTCCTTAAGACAGTTCTTATTTATTTCCTCTAGTTTTGTTTATGCCCAGGTCTAACAGGTCAGAATTAGTACCAGCTGATCCTGAGCCGGAGCTGACCTTTCGCTATAGACAAAGCTTGTTGAGAAATAATCGTCAAAAGGAAGCCTTGAGTACTTTTGACCCTGATCTTGAACATTTTCTATTTGTAGAAGACCAGCCTTTTGAAGAAGATACTTCTATTTCTGCAGCCAAATATGTAAAGATGCCTAATATCACGAGCCATTCCGAGCCAACAGCTGCTTTTATTCCTAAAGGTTTTAACCTTGCAACTGAAGATGGGAGTACATTTGATATCCGGCCATCTTACATTAATTTGGTCGAGAGGAATTTGTATCGTGGAGTAGCTGGTGAGGATCCACGAAAGCACATGGAGGTCTTTACAGACTACTGTTCTACCATTCCCGCTACTAAGGGAGTGACGCAAGATAAGATAAAGGAGGTTTTATATCCTTTTTTTCTGACCGATGGAGCCCGAGAGTGACTCACTGATCTTGATGCAACTGGGATTACCAACTGGGAGACCCTGGCCCTGGCTTTTTACAAAAGGTACTTTCCTCTACATAGAACTAATTAGTTGAGAGGAAAGATTACAAGTTTCAAGCAAACTCCAGACGAGAACTTGTATGAGACGTGGTGTCGGTTTAAGAAACTGGTGCGGTCCGTCCCTTATCACGGTTTCGATCAGTGGTTTTTGTGCAACCAATTCTACAATGGGTTGTATGACGACCACCATGCTATTTTGGATGCTGCATCCAATGGTCGGTTCTAAAAGAATATTGATAATGACAAAGGTTGGGGAATCATTGAGGAGATGGCCACCCATTGTGCTGAATATGGGAATCCTAGAGGGGGAATTAGAATAGTTTCTTCTGTTGATAGTGCACTTGTTGCTCAGCTGGAAGCCATGAATGCCAGGTTTGATAAACTTGAGTTGCAGGCTGCTGGAGATCAATAGACGGTCCATTTGTTGACTAGACAAGAGACCGTCTCATGTGAAAGATGTGGTGGTAATGACGGTCACACTGCTGTGGATTGTCTAGCTGAGAAGGAGAAGGTTTTTGCCTTTCAACAATTCAGGCAATGTGGCTCCTATTACAACAATCAAAGTGGCATCCATCCTAACTTGAGATGGACAAGTCAAAATGTGCTATATCCTACAGCTCCACCGCACCAACAACCATATGTCCCGCCTCACAAAGCTCAACAAGACTTTCAAAAGCCTCCATATTTCCCACCGCCGCAACAAGGTGCTTCCTCTAGTGGTATAAGTGATGTAGCTGAGTTGAAGTCGATGATACAGTCATTGACCATTCAATTACAGAAAAGTGACCAACAGAAAGATGCTTCCATTAAGTCACTTGAATCACAAATAGCTCAATTGGCTATCAACCAAGCTTCGAGGCAACCAGGTCATCTACCGTCCCAACCTAATAAGAAACATCATGAGATGGTAAATCTGATAAATTTGAGGAGCAGTCTGTCTTATGAGGGACCTAAAATGCCGACTGAAAGTGAAATCAAACCCGAAAATTAAAGTTGCTGATCATGAACAGTCGTCCTTTGACGAAGATATGCTGAATCCGAGGAAAGCCCTCGATCGACTAATCTCAGGAGGTCGATCGAGGGAAATTACTGCAAATTCACTCGATCAAGGAGGTGAATGCTCTCGATCGAGCACTGCTGAAAATGGAGCTCTCGATCGAGTACAGGAAGGTGCTCGATCGAGCAAAATTGTTGATGAAAGTACTCGATCAAGGGGAACTGAAGCTCAGTCGAGTAAAAATGATGCTGACTGCGAGAATTATTTGGTAAAAAGAAATGAATGACTAGCTATTCCCATCATGGTCCCATTCCCGAGGCGATTGCAAAACAAGAAGGCTGAGCAACAGTTCGGTAAATTTTCTGAAATATTGAAGAGCCTTCACGACAATGTTCCCTTCGTCGAGTTGCTAACCCAGGTACCTCTTATATGAAATTTATGAAAGAAATTTTAACTCGTAAGAGGCACATTAATGATTATGAGATGATGGCTTTAACCGAAGCGGGCACTGCCCTAATTCAAAATAAGACTCCACCTAAATTATCTGACCCGGGTAGCTTCTCTATTCCATGCCATATAGGGACCCATTTAATCGAAAATGCATTATGTGATTTGGGAGCTAGTGTGAGTGTCTTACCGTTATCTCTCTCGCTAAGAGGCTTGGTTTGACCAAATTTCATTGTACTAACATAACTGTGCAGATGGCCGACCATACTTTATCATGGCCCTTAGGTGTCTTAGAGGACATACCTGTAAGGATCGAGAAATTCTATATTTCCGTTGATTTTGTAGTCTTGGACATCCCCGAAGACTCTTACACTCCTATCATTTTAGGAAGACCATTTCTATTTACCGCTCGCACAGTAATAGATGTAAGGGGAAGACTCTAACCTTTCAGGTAGGAGATGAGGAGTTGATTTTCTATCAGTCCAATATTCGTAGGGCTCCCATGCAGGCCCAGCCCTGCAATGCACTATCCTCTATAGACCCTCCCACGGAATCTCCAATGGGTAATGTTGAATCATGTGTTGCGATTCTAACACCTTCGCCCCAGATTAGGAGCAAAATGGAGGACAAGTCTGCCATTTCTATTGTTACAGGTACATATGGATTGGACATTGGAGATCCTGGTGTAAAAGGTACAATGAAACTTGAGCTCACGGTCAAAGAAGATGCCAAGGATAAGAGCCATGAAAAGAAAAAGCGGGATAAAGGAAAGAAGAAGGTGAAAGCGTATGTGGACGCAAATTACTCTTCTTCAACAAGTTCAAGCTCATGGAGATAAAAAAGGACGGTCCATGATGCTGAAGGGATC
The DNA here is from genome assembly GCF_048544455.1 of Silene latifolia. Classification (NCBI taxonomy): domain Eukaryota; kingdom Viridiplantae; phylum Streptophyta; class Magnoliopsida; order Caryophyllales; family Caryophyllaceae; genus Silene; species Silene latifolia. Next base: position 158,864,950 of record NC_133536.1, on the reverse strand, counting down.
TCCTCCAGTCAGAAGCCCTCCTGTGGGCTGTTGAAGTGTTTTGGAAGGTGAAACGGGGAGCAGTCCCGTTGTAAAAACAATTTGTAATTTAAATTTTTGTTAGACATTTTAAACTGCTTTTAGACAATAGCGTAGTTTAGTTTTAAATAGCGTAAGCCCGAATATAGACTGCTGTTGTGAATTTGGTATTTTTGGGAAGTATGTTCTGCGTTTTTATGCAGGTTTGGGGAAGATATGCTACCATTGGGATGCGTGCCAAAGGAAAAGGTCTCGATCGAATAATTTTTGTACTCGATCGAAATGTCCAATTTTAGGGGTTCTCGATCGAGTTTTCCTGTACTCGATCGAGAAGAATTGAGGAGCTAAAGTCCTCGATCGAACAACTTATTGTTCTCGATCGAGTAGAATCCAAGGAAAAGGAAGGAGGATTCGATCGAGCAGCTTTAAAGGTCTCGATCGAGCAAAATGTTGAGGAAAGCTCTCGATCGAGTGGTTTCAAATCACTCGATCGAGTAACAAGCACTAATAATACACGAGGGAGTTCCTAATTCATTACTCTACTTTCATTTAATCTTCTTTCCTCTTCCCCTTTTTGCGATAATCCCCAATAATCAACCCCAAATCCCCCATTTTCTTCCCTAATTTATCAAATCAATTACCCAAATTCACTCCTTGTTATCAATTTAATCAATCCCCCTTAATTTACCTTTAAAATTTCGTGCTATCTGCTGAGTTTCGGGGGTTTTAGGGTTCAAAAAATCGGATTTTTTTCGATTGATTTATGCTTTTTCGATTGATTTTAATTGCTTTCTTTGTTTTTTAATTCATCAAGTAAGTTCTTTCTCCTAATCTTTAATGTTTAATTGCATTTTTTTATGCTTGTTTTCCGAATTTAGGGTTTCGGATTTTCGATTTTGGGGGACAAATTCGAGTTTGATTGCTTGTTTTTGATTAAGAACCTTACTTTGATTATTAGGATGGATAGTATTACTGTTTCCGCCATCTCTAGTGCTACTGTTTCGTCCATTTCTGAGACGATTGTCCCTGCTGTCACCACCGTCACCACTGCGGCTACTGCTGCCGTTACTATTACCACCCATGTTATTGTTACTACTGCTGATGTTACTGCTACCACTGTTGCTGTCCCTACCCCGGTGTCAACCCCTGCTGTGTCGACACCATCTGTCATAGTCATGACATTTGCTCTCGTACAAAGACCACCTTATGTCCGTGCTCCCGGGCTCGCCGCTGCTGCGCTTGCTGCTGCTTCTGCTTCAAGTTCATGAGGGGGAGAGGAGTGGGTCCTGCTGCACGTACCACCACTAGGTTCACTGCCAACACTTCACTGGATCCTCTTCCTGAGTTTCCACAGTAGAGTGGATCGTATAGAGCGGGATCAGACACTTGCCTTGTTCCCTCTATATGAGTACCACATGCGGAGAGGGCGTCCTGTTCCTGACGGCTGATCACACCCTTCTTTCTACCGGTACCCGGCGGAGGGGTACCCACAGCCGGAGAGCGAGGAGGACACAACTAAGGTAGAGGAGAGGGTCAGAGCTGACCTCGCTGCTGGTGGTCGCCAGAGGAGGAGAGGAGAGGAGGAGAGTGACCCCACCTACACGGTGGTTGACGAGGAGGAGGAGGCTGATGAGTAGCTGCTGGTCTACTCACTTCCCCAGTTTTCTGGCTGGTTTGGGGAAGTTCGTATATATTGTAAGTATTTTTTGCTTTTATTTCTTTTTCATCTCTATTTATTTCATTCATTTATTGGTTGTGATTTTCCCATTTCCCCATTTATACTGCTGGTGTACGCTGGAGGACAACGAGGGCGTTGTCCGTTTTGGTTTGGGGAGGATATTGCATCCTTTGAGTCTGCATTTGCATTTGTTTTGCATTCATGTTTATTACATTTTTGCTTGCATTGTATTTTAATTTCAAAAAAATGAAAAAAAAAAAAAAAATTCGAATATTTCAAAAATACTTCACGTTTGTTTTTGCACTTAGGTCGAGTCGGAACGGTAGATTTCAATGATGATATTGCTCTATAATTTGTCATTTCACTTAAGCCTTGCAGCAAACTGTCATTTTATTAGCTTTGTCATTTGCATAATCTACAAGTTAATGTTAAAAATACAGCTGGTCAAATAGACTTGACCTGATAAATTTGGCAACCTACTTAAAATTTCTAAGTTTTAGAGCCGTATAACTGGTGTCATTTATGACCAGTTCATGTAGGAATTGAGAGTAGTATACTCCTTGCATAGCATGTCTGACTATTTTGCACATGTATGAAATTCAATTACTTTTTGTCGTCATACATTCGGGTTTGTGGTTGGTGTCACATGCAGGGAGGCGCTTACAATTTCCCTTTCTTTCATTTTTACCAATTTAACTCCACTATTAGCCAAATTAGCCTTTTTGACCCTTAACTAAAACCAAATTTAGCCTGCCCGTCAAGCTAGTGTAGTATACATTTTACGGTATTTTGTCCATTGCTGCGAGTTTGGTTTGTTTTGTATTTTTTGGAGTGGTAATTTATGGAAGAAGAAAGGAGGTTGGTTGAAACAAAAATGAAAAAAAAAAAGAAAGAAAAAAACCTGAAAACAGAAAGCAAAAAAAAGAGAAAAAGACGTGAGCAGGAAAATGAGAAAAGAAAAACCGTGTGAAAAAGAAGAGAAAAAATGTTGTTTGATGAGACGGTTTCACTCCTACGCTTTATTTGTATCTTATGAGGAGTTTTTGTTTGGTTAGTGAGTTTTGTGCCAAAACAAGAGGCATGTGTGCTTTATTTTGAGATGGTTTAGAATCGGATATGGTTTAGTATGGTTTCGTTAGGTAGCTAGCTTGACTATTGCCTCACAATCCCATAAATATTATGCCTTTTCTTGCCCATCGCCTCACTTTACCATAACTTTTGTAAGCCCTCGGCTGTGACGGACCTCGTATGGCTGGGATGTATGTTTGGTAGTTAGAATTGTCTATCATATTAGCTGCATGCATGTCTATGTGGGTCATATTTTAGGCGAGTGTCTATTTCTCTTCTTCTCTTAAAATTATATACTTACCCTTTGCTTCATGAGAGAAGAGTGACCTGTGAGAGTCCATTTTTAAAGGTCTTGCAAGGTCGACAGTCTAGCTTATTTATAAACATCATACAACTCGTTTGCACTTGACTGTTGTGGCTATAAGTGTCAGTTTTGTTTGCATTAAATCGGTTTAAGTGGATAATTTATAGCTAGCTCTGAGTTTTCATTCTCGTTCCATTAGTTGCATTTGGTTTACACGAGGATGAGTAAAGGTTCGGTTTGGGGAGATTTGATACGTGCATTTTATATAGTCCTTTTTTGCCTCTTATGCACGCATTTCTATGTCATTCTCGTAGTTTTGTATTGCAAAATGCCCCAAATCGGCTACTTTGGTTTGGTTTGCCTTAATTGCAGGAACGGACCCGAAAGTAGCGGAATCGTACCCATTTCAGTCCTTTTAGCATGCATTTATGGAGATAGAAGGTTTTGAGCAGAAGTATTGTCCCTCGGGAAGCGTGAACGAGTCTCGGAAGCTAACCAATGAAGAACACGAGCTATTTCAGTAGATGGATCCTCGATCGAATCCTTTTCTATTCGATCGAGTCCTTTTCTATTCGATCGAGTGAAGATGGTGGTCAAGGAAGCTCGATCGAGTCCCTGCTGAACTCGATCGAAATGTGGCATTTGGAGTTTACTCGATCGAAGACCCTACTTGTTCGATCAAGAGTTTTTGCTGGAATAGTGCTCGATCGAGGAGTCTCAAATCACTCGATCGAGTACTTTGCTATATAACACGGGATTTTTGTTTCGTGTTAACTTATTTAATATCTTAGTTATGTTAATAAATATATTCCCTATATAAGGGAAGACGTCATTAGGTTAAAACACTGCCTCCTAATCAGATACTTGGCTCTTAATTACTCTCTAAAGCAGACTTTATTTCTTCTCTTTTCCTTCGTACGTTGCTCTTGTTCATTTGTCGGATCTTGAACTTTGTAATCTTTCTCTACTCTTTATACTTAATCAATTTCATCTTTTGCATTCTTAATTACTAGTTCCTTAATTACTGTTTTAATTATTGTTATAATTTAGTTTATGCAATTTCATTCTCTAAATCTTTATATTATGTCTCTTGCTTTCACATCTATTGTTGTTTGTTTCATCAATAACATGCGTAGCTAATTCTCTCTATGTTAGGATTAGGGGAGCCATGGTAGTGAATAAATGATGTTGTAAATAGATTAGTTGGTATGATTGTGAGAACTGTTTTATAACAATATAATTGTAATCGTTTAGTTGAGTGCACGCTTCTAAATTAGTTAATTTGGTTAAGTTCAGACCTAGATCGAGAGATTGGAATGAATAGACCTGTTATGAACAGTAAGACTACACTAATGAGGGCGAGAGCTAAGTTAGTTGTATTTTAGGGCAGAAAGTGGACCGAGAGGACCTTTCCTTTACCCTTCTCACATTTAAACCGACTAAGCTATTTATGACTTAATTGACTAATTATTGTGGTGAACCGACATCCTAGCATTCTTCTTCTTATTTGATCACAACTTAATTTTCTTTACTATTATTGCTCTTTTTCTCTTGCCTTAATCTTATTTAGTTGATTAGAAAACAATTCAAACACCCAATTGTTACCGTGACAGACTTAGATAGTAGGTAGATATAATAGCCTCTCTGTAGAGTACGATACCCGACTTACCTCTACTATATTTATTAGTTGAGCCGGTTGGTTTGTTTTTTATAGGGTTGCGGCAGCCGTGTCATAAACCAATGAACCAAAATGAATATAGGTGTGTCTAATAAAATGAACCCAACATGAGTACAATAGGAGGTCAGTTTTGGGTGAGAAGGATCCCTCATTTCAAAACTTGATCCTATTGTTTCGGTTGGTCACTACGTGGGTGGTTATGAGTCGGGAAACGCAAAGTAAAATGTTGCATGATATACTTGTGTATAATTTTGTTGAGCATCTTGCATGATATAGTGGTTGTGTGGTGAATGATAACATATGATAGTTAAAAGGATGAAACGGAAATGTCTACTTGAATAGGGTATATGTGATATGAGTAAAGAATTGTTTCATATGAAACGCATTTATTTGTATGAGTGTTGCATGTTTGGATATGATGAGTTTTGAAGCCGTAATTTGCATATTTGATAGGATCCTTGCATGATATAATTGTTCATATGGTATGTGATAACATGTAAGAGTCGGATGAAAGTAACGATACTTGTGACATGTTTTGGGAAAGCTTGTTACGTGTTAGTGTGTGAAGAGTCTTAGCCCCGTCGTTTAGCATTTCAATATCGTATAAATATGTTTGAATTTTATTAATGTTATAGTTAGAGTGTGATTAGTAATGGTTGTTAGTAAAATAGTTGCTAGTATAAGAAAAGTAATCCTTATTCGGAAATTGCAAACCATAGAGAAGCACCCAGCCGAGTGCGAGCTAGTACCCGACCGAGTACCAGTCACTCGACCGAGGGAACCTACCACTCGACCGAGTGGACCAATTTCCTGAGACTTAAAAGTTTCTGGAAAGCAAGTCACTCGACCGAGTGGAGAAGACACTCGGCCGAGTGGACTGTCACTCGACCGAGTAGACTCAGCACTCGACCGAGTGCCATTTTCTGGGTTGTGAAATTCGCAAGATTTGTATTATTACCTTGTTTCTTGCATTTCTTCATCATTTCTCATGGCAAAAATACCAAAATCTCTTTAAATATTTTTCTAAAACTCCATTGTGGATGTTTGTTGCTTGGACTTAAGTTTTCTACTCCATTTTATCCTCTTATTTCTTGCTAATTAAACCATGTGAATGGTTTTCCCATCACTCTTAATTTGTTCCAATTTGGTTTCGTTTAAATCCACGTGATTCCTCCAAATTTCGCCGATTAAGTGCATGCCTTGCTTGATTAATTCATTATATTAATCATCTTTTACACCATTTATGATGTCAAGTGCAAAATTTCCATGTTGAATTTTGCCCAAAAAAAAAATCTTATGAACTCGAAAATATGTGCTTTCTTGAGTAAATAATTTAACTTGGTGTTTGTTGCATGATCAATCGTTTGACAAGGACTAAAATTAGGTTGTTATCGCCAACTCTTATCATACATTTAAAATTATATTTTTGAAAATTTTGTCACGAAATTTTGAATCTTGGATGTTCATGTTTAAGTTTCGATTTATTCTAATGCTTAAAACTTAGTTTAGTTGACCAGTGAGGCCTAAAAATCTTGTCATGCTTAAGTTTTGACTTTCCTTTGTCAATATCGACATGTATTATTTCGAATCGGAATTTAACCTTAAAATTGTTATCCGAAATCTTTTGAAATTTCATCTTATAACGAATGATTGTGATCCTTGCAATCAAAACATGATCCAATTTTTCTCGATATTTAATGCTCGTTGATGTTGCATTGTGTTTTATTAAGCTAGCCATTTTACCTTACAGATTGCCTCAAGTTTTGACATGTACGTTAGTTATATCGAAAGTGACCTAATTTTGATTTTCATGCTCCATTCTTTGTCTAATTATGTCGTAAAGTTTCAAGTGTTGTTTGTTGATGTTGGGCATAGCCTTAAAATTCGAAAATTTTGTTTTAAAGTTTTCTTGAATTTACTGAGTGATAAGACTTCTATTAGTAATGCTATGTATTGTCTTAAGTTTAGAATTCCGCCTTAAAATCTTGAATGAATTTTGATTTCTTCTTTTTTCTTAAACTTGGTTTAACGACATTATTAAGGCAATAATCTTTATGAGTATCACTATAATAACGTGGTTTAAATCAAAAATTTCCATTTTAAAAGTGGACTAAGTTTTTTTTTTGAAGATTTGTACACCACTAAATTTTGATCTTTTTCATGAGTGATGGCTAAATTGTACCATAGTGTCCCCAACCTCTGTTAACGGTGATATGGATGAAAAATTATAGTGTTAATGCTCAATTTTGGATTTTGTGCTTAATAGTTGGTTTTGTTTTGCCGCAAAGCTTACGACATTTGTTAATAAATGTGTTATTTTGCTTAGATATGAGTCTCAATTCTTTTGTTTACCTTTTGGGTCGTATAGTTTTGATGAGGGTAGTTGGCCAAATGCTAATAATTTGTGAAGAGTCGCGTGGTATTTGAGAGTTATGAGTGTGAAACATGTGTTTTATTGGGATTAATATAAGTTTCGTCTGAGGTGGATTTGAACCATGTAAGTAGATAGGTATATGATGTCGTGAAAGAGATAAAGTCATTTGATGAATGAGGGTGCTCTTGGTCTAAATTTTGATTCGATAAATTGGATTCGATAAGTGGTGATGTAGGTATTCCGAATGAGGGAAATTGACTTTGGAGAAAGGACTTTTTTATGCGGAGTAGCGATACAATTTATAGGTATGGTTAGCAGATGAACTGTGATTTTGGTATACGGTTCTTGTTTGGAAATTAAGAGTAGAAGAGAGTGGCTTTAGCTTGCGTAAGGTGTCATGAATTGAGTAAGATGATTATATGACGTAATTTGTGGATAATGAGTGATGTGCGATCTAAGTTGAATATCTGTTGAGCGTTTGAAACCATGGATAGTGAATGGAGTTGAGTTGCATATTAAGGAATATTATTATTAAGCATAACTTGGAAACTTTGGTTGATAGACGATTGAGATACATGATGGTAAAACTAATAGGTAAATTGATAACTTATACCTAATATAACACCACTTTTCAAAATTTATACCTAAAATAACTTTTTTTTTAAAACTTATACCTAAATTCTCATTTTCTTCCAAATTTAATACCTAAACTCAAAAAAGGACATAAATTGACCATTTTACCCTTGCTAATTAACTCACCTACACTCTCTCCACCACATTATCTCACTCCACCGCATTATCTCATTAAACCCCATGTCCACCTTATACACCCCACTACAATCACCATAAACCACCTTCTCTTCACCCACCATTACTGGCACCGCCGCTGCCACACAACGGTCATAATAGCAAAAATAAAGAATAGCTAATCTGATTGAAAACTCGATTAAATGTCCTCCCCAACTTCTTAACATGGCCTCCCCCGTCGCCGCTGCCACCACTACTACGCCGCCGAAATCAACGAAGAACTCGAATTTGATTGAATAAAATGACGTGATTTCGACTGCGATTACGCAATCAAAGTCGGAGTCGGAGGCGATGTTGATGAGGATTATGATTGGGAAGGTGAAATTGGGGTTTTGTTGAGTTGAGCACGATTAGGGTCCTAATTTTTGTGGGATGTTGATTTTGAAATTGTGCTTCATATTTTTGTTGGTTGTGGGCGAAGGGGAATGTTCATCATCCTTAATTATTCATCTTTTGGAGTAATATATATATACATGGTATGTTGGTAGACATGATAGTCTGATTGGGGGAGTATAAGGCGTATAACACTTGACATATATGCATGGTATATTGGTAGTCTGATTGTGTTTCCGTTGTCGGGATCTGTGCATCTGGGCGTGTTTGACGGGGTTTAAAGTAAAGCTGAAACGGGTCGTCGGCGGAAGGACAACCATGAATTGCCGGCGATGGCACTGGTATGGAAGGAGGAGGTTACATACATGGTGATTGTTATGGCAGGGGTGGTTAATGGAATATGTGGTGAATGAAGGGTGGATGGGTTAACTTAAGTAAGGGCAAAATAGTCTTTTTATATCTTTTTTTGAGATTTGGTATTGAGTTTATAAGAAAATAAGATTTTAGGTTTAAGTTTTTAAAAAAAAATTATCTTAGGTATAAGTTTTGAAAAATGGTGTTATATTAGGTATAAGTTATCAAATAACCCAAATTAATATTACAAGTTTGGTTTTTGCGGTTATGAGAGTAAGAGTGTGGCGTGTAATACTTGAGAATTTGATCATATTGTTGAGGTATTCGATCATTGGTGTTATAGAGTATAATCATTTAATTGAGTAGGTACGCGTGAAGTGTGAAAATGGTTATGTGGGAATCTGACCCTATGAGTGGTAGTGTAGATGTTGTATGGTTGCCTCCCAATGGTCAGATAGAGCGTCTATGGTATACATCGTGATCATTTTGTAGTGTCCATTTGGGTGATGATGTTGTTATTCCTTGAGAGTAATGAGTGGTTAGGGCCGTGTCCATGAGATTGTATAAGTGTTGTGGCTACCGACGTGACTATTGTGGTTGTTGATGACGGTACGGTGATACCGTCGCCGGGTTATGGGGAGAAAATAGAATGGTTGCGAAAAGAACTATGAAATAGTATGTTTGTGTCGATAGTATGTCACGGATGTTTTATCTTAATTGTACAATGATGATGGCCATATGGCCAAGGTTATGCTTAAAATTCGGTTATTTAATGGTGTGTTAGGCACCATCGGAGCCTATTAACATTTATGTGATGAATTAAGGAAGTTTGGAATCGAGTTGAGAATAAAAAACATTCTGCCCCAGGTGACACTCGACCGAGTGCACCATGCACTCGACCGAGTACACCATGCCCTCGACCAAGTGGTCGCCTACCCGGCTGAGTGGCTTCCTACACTCGACCGAGTGGACTGCTTTGACCCTTGTTTTGTTGATATTTGACCAAATATTGAACATCTACACTTATTTAGCGATTTCTATTAGTTGACTGGTGTTAGATGACCATGATTAACCTTACATGGGTGATATGTGTGAATTGTTTACGTTTGATCACATGGTGTGGCATTTTGCAAGTAAATAGAAATCGTTGATTCGACATGAATGGATTGATGATGGAAATGATGTGACAACCTTGTTTGATGTAGGTTAATCGTCGTGATTTTTATTTGGTTATGTAAAAGTAAGAGGAAATATGCAAATTTTGTTTTGCATAATAGTCGTTTACATGATTGTGATTATGGTCTTCCGTATAAGAGGAAGTGTTAATAATGGATGGGAACGGATATGGAAGCACGTGTGTGATCACGTGGTGGATTTGACGCGGTATATGCGTGGCATGATGTCAGGAAATGGGAATGTTGAACATGGTTGAGTCACATTACAAGTAATTTTGCATTGTTTAATTGTTTCATTGAGTCCGGATATTCATGATTGTTGTGCACGCATGTGAAAGTTTGAGATGTGACGTTGTATAGATACGTAATAATAATCGAGTTATACACGTGATAGATGCATATACATATAGCCAACATGAAATGGGAGTTAAGTATGGGATTATAGATTGGAATCGTGGGTTTGACCTTGCGCTTGACCTTTGGGAGGCTTGTAGATGGGGGATTATATCAAGGAAATTAGAACTATATGAGATATGAGATTTGACAATAGATTTGCAATATCAAAGAGAGAGTTGGTCATTTGTGGAATTTAGTAAGAATCGTGTGAGAGCACACCCTGAGGTTTGACAGTTGAACTTCGGGACGAAGTTCTCTTTTAGGGGGAGTGAATGTAACAATTCGGAAATTAAGGAAAGAGAAAGTACGTAATGTGAGGAAGTATGAGAGTTGAACAAAGAACTTTGGGATGAGTGTGATATTTATAAAGGAACGCATACGGTAAACGAGCATGTGAGACGAGAGAGAGTGCATGAGAATCAATGTGAGATTTGAGGAAAAGAGAGAGTGAGGTGAACTTCGGGGACGAATTTCCTTTAAGGGGGGAAGATTGTAATACCCCATAGTTATAAGACCTGTACTCAGTCGAGTAAACCGAGTACTCGACCGAGTTGAACCCACTCGACCGAGTAAGAGACCGAGTGAGCCTGCAAAGTTATTAATAACCCCTGATTCGTAGGCCAGTCGATCGAGTGGAGGTTCACTCGACCGAGTGGAGCCGCCACTCGACCGAGTGAACGCAGCACTCGACCGAGTGCTGCGGGAACCGCTGAGTTTTCACGCATGGGCTTTTCTTTTAATGGACCTTGACATATATATACCCTATTTTTCAGATTTCTCCCATTTCCAAACCCTATTTCCTTCTCTCTAAAACCCTCCTACCTCTCTCTACAATCCCTACTTCTCAATATCCTAGATCTACAACAATGGGTGAAGATTTTGGAAGATTCATTCACATATCCTTGTTCCTTGTCACTTGGTGAGTCTCATACTACCTTTTTCCCTTTAATTTGGATAATTCGTTTTAAGACTAACCCTAGAATTAAGGGGTTTTTAATGGGTGTTGTTAATTAGTATTTTAATTAGTACTAGGAGTAATTAGTGGGTAATAATGAAGGGTTAATTAGTCGTGTTAAATATTGTAGGATATTTTGTGATAGTTGTTATGGTATTATGTAGGATGAGGTGGTCTTATGACTTGGATGGTTGGTGGTTTCGGATTTGCTTGTGAAGAATGCTAAAAGATAGGTTAATCCTACTTAGTTTCAATATGCATTTGGATGGTTATTTGAGTCGTATTTTAATAGTCATTTGCATTATAACATGATATTGGTTAAGTGGATTGGATGAGTCGGTAATTGACATGTTGTGTGGTATCTTGTGTTTATTTTACTTGTCGTGTATGTTGGATAACATGACGGTTGTGACTGTTGTTTGTTGTTGAGGAGACAGAAGGCGGTTAAGAGACCATCTTCCGCTTGGGTCGCCTCTTGGAGCTTTCCCACTCCAAGAGGGATGTGCACATTAATGACTTGGAGTTTGGAGGGGACTCGTGTGGTTGAGACACGACGTCTGGCAGGGGATCCAGTTGGCTTTCGGACCCGGTACGTCTGGGCATGTCTCGGTACCTGTTTGTAGTTATCAGTATGTCTTGGCGTGTCCCGGTACCAGTATGATTAACGGTATGTCTGGGCGTGTCCCGGTACCAGTGAGGTGGTCGGTATGTCTGGGTGTGTCCCAGTACTGTGGTGGCGGTTGTTGGATATCATGTCATTCATATCGTAGTCATGTTGTATGTTCACACACTCGAGTCGTGTCACACTTTATTTATCTGTTGAAACTGACGTTTGTGTGTTTGTGCATTGTCACCTGTCTTTTTTGGGGTGGCCTGTGTCGATCATATGATATCCTTTGGTCATATGGGGAGCAGGTTATGTTCAGGTTGTTTTGGATACTATATGGGAGACGGGACGAGCTTGATGATATCACGAGACGAGTCTAGTTGGCTAGAAGAGTATAGATGTCACGAGTTGTATTTTATTTATTCATTTGTTTATGTTTATGTAATTTACTAAACAATAAATTTATTTATAAAATGTTCTTTTATTGAAGTTTTGAAACACTATCTCGGGAAACCGAGATGGTAATGCATGTATGAAACAATAATAATGATTTAGGTTACATTAATTACAATAACATATAATATAATGACAACGGTAGTGCATAAGAACCGTGTTAGAATATAAACACCTCTAAAAATAAATGGAAATTGGAAGATATTAATAATATAATTACAACGGTTCTTATAAGAACCGTGTTAGATTATGCAATTGCTGAATAACGTAGATTTTAAATAACCTTCTTTCTTTATTTCTTTCTCTCTCGTATTACTCAAATTATGTCAAGTGGTAGCTCTTCTTCTTCCTCTATTTCAATAGGGACATGTAATTGCTCAGTTCCGGCAGCATTGTGGACTTCTTGGACTTTGCAAAATCCGGGAAGAAAGTTTCTTACTTGCAAATTCTATAATCTCGACACTAAAATGCGTGGATGCAATTACTTCAAGTGGGTTGATGAACCAATGACTGAGTGGCAGAGGATGTTTATAATCAGGTTAGTGAATGAGAAAAAGAGCATGGATATCGAGATTACTCAAGTGAGAAGTATACTACATCAACTTGAAGAATCGAAGCAGGGAAATGACAGTGAAATATTGAAGGCAAAAGAACAATGCAAGAAGTTAACCATGGATATCGTAGAACTCAAAAATAATGAGACATGGCTTAAGTTAACTGTCAAATTTCTTCTTCTAATTGTTATTTACCTAGTTTATTATGTATGGTGGTAGTTTGTACTCTTTATGTGTAAACTTGTAATCCTTTAAATTAATGGAAATAAGCAAGATTTTCTAAGAAATATATTGTAATTAGCTGGCATATACCAAATGATACTTTATTTCTTGGCGGTAAAATCAAACAAAATGAAATATAAAATATAACGGTTATACGTAAATCGTTGTTCAGGACGTATACAGTTATAACGGTTCAGGCCGTTGTTATCTATATAAAAATGATGCTTTATTTCTTGGCAGAAAAATCAAACAAAATGAAAATCTTTAAGACAACGGTTATTTCTAAACCGTTGTTGATGATACTAATCAATTACGGTTTCAAACAAAACCGTTGTCTGTTTGGAAACAAAATACAACGGTTTTTCTAATACCGTGTTTATTTCATCGCCATTGCCGCCGCCAGATCAACCCAAATTCTCCTCTTTAAAGAAGTAATAAATCCTCCTCTCTAGATATTTGTTTGTTATTATAAGTATGCATTGTTATTATTTGTTTATTAATTTCTGCTTTAGATATGGTCGAAAAGCAAAAAAGAAACGATGGAAATGCGTCAGGCGATGACTCAGGTGATGAGAATAATTTGCAACACACTGCGGATCGAATGCGCCACATGGTTTCCCTATAAGCAATAAATTCAAAAATACCTAATCTTTTATAATGGGATAAAGATACGGGGCTGCCATATGTTAAGAATGCCGGGTATTTTGCGAGTTAGATTAGTTGTTGTGTAAGACAATATGTGCCTCTCGGCACGCCGCGTATCAGTGAATTGAGTAAAGTACGAAACACCATGCTAATAAACAGAATAAAGGTATGTATATACAATAATAAATGTTTTAGCTGAAATTAAGTTACTACTTGATATGTGTATTAGCCGAAACACTTGTACCAACTATGCTGATCATATATGCTGTTAGCTTACGTTGTCCCCGAAAAGTATGATAAGTACCTTAAAAAAAAGACGGGGGAAGCCCTTAGTTCTTGGAAGTTAAAGATTGCAGAGAACCACTTGTTCAACAAGGAAATCGAGGAGATGAACAAGAAACCACCAACAGAGAAGTATCCGTATGTCAGTCAAGACCATTGGGATAACTATATCACTTATAGGCAGTCTGACAAGTTTAAGGTAACTTAATAATAATAATAAGTAAAGAAGTATACTTGGTTTAGTGTTTGGTCATGATTACGTTTCTTGATACGATTTATTTGATGAAGGCTATGAGTGAGAGGAACAAAGCGAACATTTCAAAAAAAAAAAAAAAAGACCGCCTTTTACGGCTCCCGAGGGGGTTATAGATTGATTAAGACGAAACTTGTAAGTACATAATTCTTATAGTATTAGACTATTAGGTGTTTTAGTCGGATGTTTTATATTTTCATAGTAATCATACATATTTTGAGAGAATATCAATGTGATGAATGAATTGTAGGCAAAGCTTAGAAAATTCAGTCGTCACAACGCTTGGGTGGAAGGTCACACTCCTAAGAATGGAAAGACGAAAACTGAATATGATAAGGATATCAAAGAGAAAATTGTAAGTTTGACTTAATATGTCACTCCTACCACTGGTGGTCGGAGTTATACAATTGTGAGTTTAAATAAAATTTAGTTGCGTAATGGTTTTTTGTGTATGTAGAGGATCTCTGAGAAGGAGGTACAAGAAGGAAAATTGAAGTCTCTAGGACGCGATGACATTCTTATGGAAGTCTCTAGGGCAATTGGCAAAGCAGAGCATCTAGGTCGCGTGAGAGGGGTATCAACGCATGTTGGTATCACTAAGTATTTTGGGAAAACTACTCGAAGGATGATGAGTGGTGATGATTCCAAGAAGGTAATCGTATAAATACTATATTTGAACCAACGTAATTTATAACTATATATGCTGACATTAATTTCTACTACACAGCTACGAGAAAATGGTCAAGGTTGATCTTGAGAATGTTGGAAAGCGAGGAAAAGCCATCAGAAGAAGAGTTTGATATGGTTCAAGAAGTCATAAAGGAAGCAGGGAAGGAGGAGGAGAAGAAGGAGCAGGAGGACGAGGACGAGGACGAGGAGGAGGAGGAGGAAAAAGAGGTAATAATATGTATGTCTTATATACAATGTGTTAAATGATTTGGAAAATCGGTACGTGTTATACGGACAAGTGTTAATGTATAGAAGGAAGCCGAGGAGGACATGGCAAGGGAGAAGGAAATGGCAAAGGAGACTGAGGTGGGAGCCGAGGATCGATATCAGGCGATTGAAGAGGAAGAGGAAGCGGGAAGGCCATGACACAGGATGAGATTGAGGCGAGTTGATGATCGGGACGTTCTTCTCAACACCGAAAAAGGTAATAGCTGCTAGTTTATAATTATTCATATCATACACGTTTTTTACTTATGAAATTTATTAAAGGTAGTGAATGTATATGTATTAATTGATTAAAGCTTTCGTGAAGGGCGATTGTAAGGTGGCTTGTCGTATGTTCTATTTCCAGGGAAAACAGAAAGTTGTTGTTGCCAAGCGATACGTGTTCGCTTACGACCGGCTTCAACAAGTTAAGGTTCATGGTATACCCCTTCGTGACAAATGCAGGATAGTAGAAGTGTCTCAATTATATAAAGACAAGTACGGGGAAGTAAAAGTACCATTTTCTAATGAAGAGGTCACTTATTTGAAAGAAGCCCTAAGTTCTTATGTGCAATGGTCTGACAACCTCATCAATGTTGTCATCCCTGAGGTACCTATATGCGGACGTTAATTATTACTTGTTTTTTAAATATATTAGGGTACTAATATTAATATATCGTAAGTACTTTAATCTTTACATTTGTAGAAGTTAAGCAAAGCCATGGCGGCAGCTAAAGCAATTACTACTACGTCTACGGACAAAGTCACCGAAAGGACTACGTCTTCCCCAAAAACAAAACCACATGACATACAATATAAGCCAGCTACTTTTGTTGTTGCAATCAAGCCTGCTTATGATTCATATTATGAATCTTGTGAATATAAGAAAAAAATGAAAACTACTTTGCTAAAGACTTTGCATAACCTGACTATAAAGAAGACACCTAGAAGAGATGTAGCCATGATTAACATTGAAGAGGAAATTATGGGCGCAGCTGATATAGCCGTACTGGACCCGAATCAACTGATGGAATTTGTCGACCTTGACAATTTAGATGTTGTTCACATTTTGATTTGGATGAAGTAAGTTTTATTAATAAAACTATTTAGTCATTTCCATTTACGAATAATGATGTTTGTTTAAATTATCAATTACAATAACATTCTTCGTTCCATGTGGCGTAATAGGTACCTCAATAATCAGATCGCTGAGTGGAAACTCCCAATTCACGCCTACGGATTCTCGAGTCCTACGGCGTTCTCTGTGCATAGAATTTCATACGAAGAACAAATCAATAGTATCGTTGATGTCGACCAAAAAACTATTGCTTGCCCCCTACAATGAGAATATGTATGTATAGTACGTGATTATTATAATGAATCACGATTCTATAAATTTATTATTAACATGTTTACATGTGTGTAAATGAACTAACAGTTCAATGTCCCAAATTGAATAGGAAGCGTTGGGTGCTACTGGCAATCCAAGTGGAAACAAAAACAGTGTACTGGATTGACTCTCGCGAAGTCAAACGCTCTGACAGTTCTGTAAAGATGATAACTGAGTAAGTTTACAGCCTTCAATAATGTCATTTGTTATTGTATTACTTGAGCCATATATATGCAAATAATAATGGCATGTGTGTATATTTATGAATTAGTGTTTATGAAGCAAAAAGAAGATTATGTCCACTTGGGAAATATGAAAGCAACACTGTTCCCAAATTTATCACGCCTTCAGTAAGTGTATTTTTAATAACTACTCGTATCATTTAATTTATGTTTATGCGAGAGGTTGATTATCTAATTCAGCTGATTTGTGTGTGATTCATATAATAGTCTTCTAAAGCACCAGACAACAAATAATGCGTCTTTTACGTTTGTCAGTCCATGTGGGAGGTTATCAACGGAAATTATTCTACCATTCCTATACGGGTTAGTGTGATTTAAAAACTATTTCAGATGTAAACTGAGTTCAATTCTGTATACTTCCATGTATTATATCTATTTTGATTATGTACATTTTGAATAGCAGTTTCTACTAATACTCAACAAAGCCCCAAAATATTCGCTAGAGGACATCATCCAGTTGAGAAATATGTGGGCCAGTTATTTTGTTTTATTAGCGGAGTCTCAATAGTTTGCTCATGCTCTATGTACGTATGTATATATAGAGTCATTGTGTATTGGCTTCTTTAGTGTTTTTTGAGGAAGTTGTGTATTGGCTTTTGATCATCCTGTTTGTACTATTTTTAAATTGGGTTAATTGATCATGGGGTGTAATATTTTGATGCAGGACTGAATTTTTCCAGTGCACAGCTGCTGGAATGCTATTTTTCAGCAACTGCTGAAAAAATAGCATTTCAGCAGCTGCTAGAACAAGCTAAAATCATATCTTTTTAAAAAAAAAAACAATAATTAAAAACAATAACGGTTAAAAACAACCCGTTGCAAACAATTATTTGACAATGGTTTTATTTAGATAAATTATCGTTTACATATTTTCCCTCTCATTCAAATCGCCAAAATATAAGATAACGAACGATAACCGTTGTCGAATACAAAACTTTTACAACGGTTTATTTAAGCAGAACTGCTGCCAGTTTCATCAATAAAAATAGATAATGGTTACTGATTCAGCCTAAACTTTGTCGTCTAAGCTAACCAGTCAAAACAATATTTATAATCTAAACTAACTACTCTTAGTAGAGTGGTGAGTAAAGATCGGATCCCAAAGTGACAACTATTTCTTTTCAGTGTAGCAGTTAACCAAAAAATGGAAAGTTCCAAGGTAAGGACTAGAGCACACCTCGAGAATCAATTTCTTCAGTCGTTCCTCTAATGGCAGGGGGAGCAGAGATAAGGGAACAACTCACATGATGAAAACTAGTGGAATGATTTAATTATTTTAAAACCAATTATCTCAAATGGCAGAGCGTTGTGCAATGCATAAGGTTTGGGTTCGATTCCCATGTTGGTTATTGACTGCTACTGTTACTTCAAAGCTTAATTGGTATTTCTCTAGTGGACTTTTGGGTTTTGGCATTTTCTGTCATGTCCAATTGCACCCAATTTTGATAATTTCTAACATTGACTTTACAAAGGACTCAAAATTGTAATCCTTTGCTCCTTTCGTGGCTATGCACGACGTTTTGGCTTATGCACGCCGTTTGTGCGCATCTAAGTTTGAGCTTCTTCTACTCATCCTCAATTTTGCACATCTGAGTACGGATTTGGCTAACTCATCCTCAATGTTATTGTATTTTAGTTTAAAACACTAAATTCTTAAATTAACTAGGCTATATGAGATTCGAACTCATACCTTTGTGCAAGATTTGCACATTGCTCTCCCATTTGAGCTAATAGCCGTTAAGATATACGAGTACATAACAAAGATTAAATAAGGGGAACCTTAAGCTAATAGCCTTTAGATATGCAACAATGAAAAGCCTAACATGCGATTGATTGTCAATGTGATGAACAGCCCTAGATTCATTACCATATGACTCCGTGATTGTAGAACGGGCAACAGGAACGAACTTCTGAAAGTCTCACATAAATAGCCCTAGATTCACATAATCTAGTCTAAGCTTCACAAAATCAAGTCCAGGTTTCACAAATCAGGTCTATGTTTGCCAAAATCAGATTTCACATAATTAGGTCTAGGGTTCACATAATATACTCCAAGCTTCACAAAATCAAGTCCAGGTTTCACAAAATCAGGTCTATGTTTGAACCTTATTTTGTGAATCTTGGAGCTAATATTGTGAATCTTGGAGCTAATCTAGTGAATCCTGTACCTAATTTTGTGAACCCTGGACCTAATACTGTGAATCTTGGACTTGATTTTGTGACTTGGGGCTAATCTTGTGAATGCTGAACTTGATTTTGTGAATCTAAGACCTAATTTTATGAAATCAGTGTTAAAGAATAGCCACATCAACCACACTCATTTTTCACCATCATCGAAATGTAAAGACTAGGTGAAGATCAAACCAAGGATTACCTCTTGTGCCTCCATAGTGAGGTTGAGTGTCCCAAAATTTCTCACCACTCTTTCTCGAATATGAATCAAAATTTATCAACTAATGCAAAATTGCAAAGTACCAAACCCACCACCTATATTGCTCAAACAAATATATCAAAAGCCACTTAACGACCATTAATGTAATCCTTGTTGCGATAATTCCCATACCTAAAGACACCACGCTGAACCAACAAAAACAAATTAGGAAGTTCTAACCATCATTAATGTTATGTTCTCGGAGCTGGACTGTTAGTCTGTTACAGCTCAGACATATATTCAACACCTAAAAATAAAATAAAACCAACTCCAGATCTCATCAAATTCCACTACACCTCTCTATAACCAGTTCATGCAATCACAATCCAATATAAGTTACGCTTAACGACCGTTGGTATAATTCTTGGCACGATGATCCCTGATACTTAAGAACGCCAATATCAATCCAATACCAGTAAACACAAACTGCGCAAATCTCGCCATCTTGAGCAGTACGAGTATTCTTCAAGCTTAACCGTCTCACAGCTCAAACATACACTCATTTCCTAAAATATAAACTCAAGATCTCATCAAATTCCACTACAACTCTCTATAACATGACTCATGCAATAAATGACTCCACAAATCATTCTCGCCATAACTTGCTTAATTCCCCTGGATCACTACCTTCAAATCCACTAGTCCACTAAACCACACAACAATCATTCGCATAATCACTCGCATTACACACGAAACCGAATTCCAAACCTAGATCATTCCGATATTACACAACAACTCAAATAAACACACAATTCACAAAGATAACACAATAATTAATAAGAACTACGACTTAAAATATCAATCTAATGCCGAGAATCATATCCTAAATTAAACTAATAAGTGCTCAGGCGTGAGAATTCAAAAAGTAAAACATAATCCTAGAATTGGATGTAAATAACGCTAGTCATTGTAAGTACAACAAGAAGCAATAAAATAAGAATTAACATGAAGAAAATACAAGAGCATCATGATCGCATTAGACAGGTGTAAGGTAAGCTTTATAGCTAGCTGGACAAAGAATGCTTACATCTGAACATTAGTGGATCGAAATTACCTAACTTTCGGATGATAATGGAGATCGAAAAGCTCGATGATAATGGTGGACGGAAGCTCGGTGAGAAATGTCGGCGAAAACGGGGTCAAGAGAGGGAAATTGAACGGAGTTAACGCGATTGATTAAATGAACGGAGTAAACGCGATTGAGTAAACGCTATGAGATAAAATCAGTAGATTCTTGTCCTTGCACGATTTGTGTTAATGTTGCATGAGTTACCGCTTACTTACCATACAGTATACTTTTCGTAAAATCCTTTTCAAAATAGAAAATAGACGGCAGACAAACAACATTATGCACAGATAAATACAACTGTCATGGAATGATATTTAATTTGAACATGATTTGTACTAATTAAGGGGTTTATTCTATCAAATAGAACAGACAAACCTCGCTATGTATTGCGTTGGCTCCCACATGAGTACCATTGCCACCCAGTATGAAAATCATGTCAATCTCCTTAGCCTGGAAGATTGAAAAATTTTTATATACCATTAAAAATCTGGACATAACTACCAAGGAACTTCCACTAGATGCACCAGCAATAGAACTGATGTAGTAATTTTTTACCCATTGTTCCATAATCCAATCCTGGTAAATCATAAAGTTACAGCCAAGAACATATAATGAGTGAAGGCAATAGAAGAAGAGTGTTGACTGTTGAACACAATACTCATTTCAATAACTTCACACGTGTGAAATAGGTCAAGGTCGGAAAATTGACTTATTTCATCGGTGATTTGGTTTCGGTAGTTTTAGACAAAAATAAAAAAAATATTAGGTAGTTTCTAGCAAAATTATAAATGTAAGGTAGTATTTTTATAAATGAGATAAATGTTAGGTAGTGTATGAAGATAAAATGGATCTACTAGTTTATACAACAGAACAGTCATGTAAAATGTATCGTCATGCTACTCATAGTAGGTCGCCTACACTGCACTTTACTCCTACCTGCTTTAGGAAACTTACCCAATTACCCCTATAACAACTTGAAAATGAGATTCCATTGTTATTAGATCTTTATAATAAGAAAAATCTAAAAGACTAACATAATGCAAGAATAAAGTAAAAATTGTGTCGCTATAATACTCCGAACGCACAAAAATCCTTCATTGTTTATGTAATTAAGCACACATCCACTTGCAGCATAACATTGTTCTCCAATTGGCACGTAAAGACAATTAATGTTTCAGGAGATATGTGGCATTGGAGTTTTAATTTAATATCAAAGCTGGATTTGCTTGAATGTCCTAAAGTAGATTCAGTAGCATGTACTTGTTAATGATGGAGGATGGATGGGAACGGGAAGTACGACAACCAGCAGCTCGAATGAACTGAAATCATGGTGTCCCGCAAGAATCTTGCACGCGTCCTACATGAATGCACACATATAAGATGAAAACAATCAGATTCAATAGACCAAGTTTGACGAATAGCAAAGTACTTGGCATAAGCTGCTAGCTTTATCAAAAGGTTAAAACTACCTACATATAAATGCGACCTTCAATTTCTCGCTTCAAACTATAACCAGTTAACTCCTAATTGTTATCAAGCGGAAACCATTCCTAGGTCTTGCACGTGACAAAACAAACCCATGGACATTACAATCACAAGAAGTGGTTCCAGAAAATAATGTTTGTAACTGTGTAGAACTACAAAGTTAGCAGACAATTGAAATCAATTCAATGAAACCTTCAATTGAAATACAAGATCAGATTACTAGATCATTATTGCCAATAACCTCTAGGCCATTATTTAGGTGTGCATTCTGAACTCTGACGAGTAAAGCATGGCACATTATGAATTTATATGATTATAATAAAGTGTTCTGAAATAAAAGCTACACAAGCCACAAAATTAAACCTCCATAAACAATAAAACCTCCATAAAAAACAAAATAATAAGGAATGTAAGCACAGTGATAGTGGTGAAGACGAGATTAATCGGAGAAGACAGAAGGAAAAGTACGGATAAATTGAAACCACAAACTATTCAATTGAAAGTACCTGAGTTAATGGCGGGTGGCGATTGACGAAGTGAAACTCATTATTAATGGCGATCGAAAGCTCAATAAACAATTAAACCTGCATAAAAACAAAATAATAAGGAATGTAAGCACAATGATAGTGGTGAAGACGAGATTAATCGGAGAAGACAGAAGGAAAAGTACGGATAACTTTGAAACGAGATTAATCGGAGAAGACAGGAGGAAAAGTACGGATAAATTGAAACCTCAAACTATTGAATCGAAAGTACCCGAGTTAATGGCGGATGGCGATTGACGAAGTGAACCTCACTATTAATGGCGATCGAAAGCTCACCTTTAATGGCGATTAATCAAAGTGAAGATGAGTTAATTAAGGACGAGTTGAAGACAGGATGAGGAAGAAATAATTGGCGGATGGGAAGCTCACTAGTAATGGCGATCGATCGAAAGCTCATCTTTAATGGCGAAACTCGAGCTTAAGCAAGATGAATATGGTTTGAAGAGAGAGAAAACGAAAAAGACTAAATGAAGGTGATGTATAGAATGTGTCGTTAGTTAGGAATAATAAAGGAGACATGTGTCATAATCTGATGAATCTATAATAGTTAGATCCAATGGTTTAGAAAGGGTTCAGCTGCCTCACCCTAAGAAGGGTGCCTCACGAGATTCAATTTCTATATATATATATATATATATATATATATATATATATATATATATATATATATATACATAACATCGGTATAAAACGCCTAATAATATAAGAATTAAGTACTTACAAGTTTCTTCTTAATCAATCTATAACCACCTCTGGAGCCATGAAAGACGCTCTCTTTCTTTGAAATGTTCTCTAGGTTCTGCTTACTCACAGTCTTCATAAAATGAATTGTATCGAGTAACGTAAGCATACTTCATTACTTATTAAGTGGTTACTAATAAAGTGATCCCAATGAGTCGCAGATAAATTACCTTAAACTTGTCAGACTGCCTATAAGCAATAAAGTTATACCAATCTTGCTGGCTGATATACCGATACTTCTTCGTTGATGGTTTCTTGTTTATTTCCCCGGTCTTCTTGTTGAACAAGTGGTTCCGAGCAACCTTTAACTTCCATGCTCTGAAGGATTCCCCTATTTTTTTTAGGTAACCATTATGTTCTTGGGGGACAGTGTAAGTTGCCTGCATATATGGTGAGCATATTTGGTTAGTTCGGCTAATAACACATATCGAATACTAAGATAATTTCATCTTACTGCATTTATTATTGTATATACATACCTTTATTCTCCCCCATAGCTTTTTCTTCTGGTCTTTACTCAACTGATCGATACGCGGCAAACCGAGAGGCACATACTCTCTTACACGTACAACAACCAATCCAACTCGCAAATTTTGCAGCAAAGATACCATCTGGAATCCCCGTTAATTTATCTCATTCAAGTTTATTAGGTGTCCCTCTCTCTATTGCTTCTAGGGAAACCTTATGGCTCCTTCGCTCAGTATCTGATTCCAAATTATTCTCATCACCTGAATCTTCTTCGTTTGACCTTTTCCCATCTTTTCTTTTCCGCTTTCCACCCATATCTAAATCAGAAATTAATAAACTACTAACTTTAAGCATTAAGTCGACATAGCAGGAGCACCGTCTCAAATAAATGATCACACAGTATACCTAAAAATATAGGTGTTGTTTAACACACAATATACTTAAAATAATAGGTGTTGTTTAACACACAATAAACCTAAGATAATTAGGGGATAATATCACAACTAAAAAATAAATAAATAAAGACATTAAATTAATGAGACGAAGGAGTAGGGTTTATTATTACTTCTTCAAAGAGGATAAGCCGGTCCCGGTATGGCGATGACGGAGGGGACGACAGACGCAATGGGGATGGCGACGACGACGATGATGGAGACGGCGGCGGAGAATACTAGTGGTTCTAGAGAAACTCAGTGTACGAGGGTTTTAAGTGAGTGAGGAGAATATTTCCATGTGTGTTGGTTGAAGAATTATTTAATTGAAACGAATAAAAACGGGTTAAGTGAAACCATCTTCTGTATTTTTCAATATGACCACGGCTGACTATAAACCCGTAATTGTTTTCATTATAATACATCGGATGGTGTGTAACCATTGTCATTTATCTTTCATTGTGTCATGTTTTTCCCGCAAAAAAAAAAGCATCTTCCATATTTGGTACTCCGTATTTTGTGATCCGCAAAGCGTCTTGATTGTGACGGACATTATCCATCACAAGCTTATGACGGGTCAAGTATCTCCCACTTGTGTAGATAAGACAAGTCTAGGGAATCACAAAGTCTTTGTCTTTACCTACTCAAGTGGATAATATTTGACCCGTCACAAGCTTGTGACGGATATGTCCGTCACAAATGAGAATTTGTGATCCGCCACAAGCTTGTGACGGATATTGCTCCTCTCACAATAAGGCAATTGGTATAGCAAGTGGGGGAAAATGTAAATTCAAGACTAAATTATACAGAACCCAATGTAATTAATGCATATATTAAAAAGTTCTTTCCTCAATTAGTTTCCTAAATACAACCCAATGAGCAATTAATAAACATACATTAATCAAAAGACCCAAAATACACTACGTCATGGACAATATTTCATCCCATTAATGATGGGGTAGGAGTCTATTTCAACTCTGGTTTTTTCCTCCAAATCCGACATCACTTTCTATTGCCTATACCACCATTGACGCCAAGCTTTTATTGCTTCACTCACGGTAGATACATAACAATCGCATCTGGGTAATATATACCCCACCATCAAATCCTCAGAAGAACCAACTTCGAAAGCCGGTGAATTCTCATCTGCACCTTCAAGAATTATATGTTTAGGGGGGAACTTAATGAAATGCAAAGGACATTGTTCCTTTAACCTTTCTCGTAACGCATCCATTTTCTTCTCGCTTTTACTATAGCTCGGTTGACGACGCAATTCCCTTAATCTTTTATTTTCTGCTTCTTTTGACAACTTACGATCCCTCTGCACCCATGGACTCACTATATTTGTACCTTGGTTAACGACCATAATTTTGGAACAAAATTTAAATTATAGAATCACCCACCAATAATGCAATGTTGATTCAAACCCACCAATAATGCAACAATGATTTTTTTTTAATATATTGAGTCGTATGGTCATATCTTACATGTATTTATATTTTTAATATATTGAGTCGTATGGTCAAACAATTAATAAACGGTCCACGTTGAAGTTAGAACGTCACGATTGACAACCGTTGTAGGTGAGACGTTGTTAATGAACAAATTTACAACGGTTGTAGGTGAACCGTTGTTGTTGAACCAATTGACAACGGTTGTAGGTGAACCGTTGTTGATGATTATTATGTAGCAGCAATCTCGATCTTGATTACTGACTGATCTATGGAGTTCAAAAAATGGAAGCAAATCAAACAAGCATAACTCAACACTTTTAAAATAATCATTTCATTTAATTTAAACCAAATACATTACAGCATTTATCAGAAATCAAAAGATGTATAATAAGCCGGAACAACTTCGGTTAAGAGTAAAACGCGCTTCTCAAGCTGCCACCAATTACGCCACTCTGGTATACCGCTAACTTCCGGGTCATTGGCTTCATATTTTGCAGTAACAAATTGAATATATATAAGGACACGACTTGCATGTGGAGATAAGGTTGGAAGAGTACAACTCAACATATCTCTCGGGTCGCGCACCAAGTTGCGAGTAATAGGCCGACGAGGGTATGAAGATGATGAGGATGATAAGGCTTGGTTGACAAGCCGGACTGCTTCACGCCTCTTAATCCAATAATTCCGTTGATGTTCAAGGGATGCATTGATTAATGGGTGTTGATCGGCGGGAAGCCCGACGAGAACCTTCCCATCATCTGCAATCGTTTGTGTAAGCCATTCTTCGTTGTTGATAAAATTAGGGTTCATTGCCATGTTGTTTCAAATTTGTGTAATGGAGATGAAATATTGTGATTTGATTAATGGATGTTAGTAAAGGATGCTTTAACATTTATAGTCACATTTATAATTTTTTTTCAAAATCGTTGGTAATTAATTCCTAAACATTAATTAGCTAATTAATTTAATGTAAAAGTTGATTTATTAACAAATATTTTAAACCTATATAACTTGCAATAAATAATTAGAAAATAAAATACACTACCACACATATATTCAAGAAAAACACATACATAACAAGAAATTAAAATACGCGCGGTTTTAACAACATTAATTAGAATAATAATAATAATAATTAATCAACATAATCATCTTATAATTTCCCTGCGATTGAGATAAATATTGGGAATTCAATATGTGGATTATTAGGAGGCACTTGTTCCGCCTCCCATGAACGAGGCACAATGTCAATATAGTGCCGATATGTTCCTAATATATTAATGTCACAATCGGTTGCAATCCATAAATATTGCGCTTGTAACACATCATCCGTATAATAATTTTTCTTCCCAGCATCATGATCCTCGTATCTTGCCTGGAGTTTTCTCGCTTGACAAAAATATTCCAGCTTCTTCCCAAAACCTTCAAACTCGATCATTGCGTAACCAAAAATACCATGAACTTTAGTCCAAGCTGGGTGGACCTTTTTAACGTTCGTATAACCACCTTGACGAAGCATATCTCTCATCCAAGTAAAACTTCTCGAAAAAGCCTTACCATTATCATCATATTTGTTTGGAAGGTTGTGTATAATACAGGTAATAGGATTGACATAGCGGGTATTTGATTGTGATTCGGCGGGTGTAGAAGACGACGACGGCATGGTGATCGAAGTGTAATATTTTTAATTAAATTATAGGCTATGATTAATTGAACTTTGAATTGGTGAATGTAGTTAATTTATCACATTATAAGTGATATTTATTGGAAAATATGTAGCATGTGTGAATATAATAATGGACGGATAGTAATAATGGTCAAACAAAACAATGCATGCAACGGTTCATTTTTTATCATACATGCATCGGTTGAATATTAAACATTGAAAAAAGTATATAACGGTTATTTTTAACCCGTAAACGATAAATAACAACGGGTACAGAGGAACCGTTCTTTCATAATAGAAAATGATAATGGTTATAAGAAACCCATAACTATAACATAACAACGGGCACCAAAAATCGTTGCTGGTGTTAATTTAGTAACGGTTTTTAAAACGCCGTTTTCTTAAACTGGTAACGATTGTCTAACAACCATTGATAAGGGTGATTCTATAACGAGTTTTTGGAAACCGTTAAATGTTTTTTATAACGGTTTATTAAACAACCGTTGTCACATTATAATAAGAACGGTTTTCGATGAAAACCGTTATTCTTATTAGCGCGGTCTAGGTTTCCGCCAATATTTTGAAAACGGTAATCTAAGTGTCGTTACTAAATGTATTAAAGCGTTGTGATACGCTCCTTATTGATGGTCAGATTTGGCGTAGTGAATCTACAATCCCATAACTAACTCCCATTCATGTTGGTTATGTATACATATCTATCACGGGGTATAAGTCGATTATTATATGTATCTATATCACGTCAAATATCATGCATTCACATGTATGCACGTCAATCACAAATATGCAGACTCCATGAAACAATCAAATAATGCAAAATTACTCGTAATGTGACTCAACCATGATCAACATTTCCATTTCCACACACCATGCCACGCATATACCGCGTCAAATCCACCACATGATCACACATGTGTTTCTATATCTGTTCCCATATATCATCAACACTACTTTTTACATGGAAGACCACAATCACAATTATGCAAACGATCACTATGCAACACAAAATTTGCATTTTTCATCTTACTTTTATACAACGAAGTAAACTCACGTTGATTAACACACATCAAACAAGATTAAACTCGGTTTCAAACTTTCCTATTTCATCACACAAATGCTAATAGACTCTGATGGTGACTAATACATCATCAAATAACCATATTAAAACAAATTCACGGCCTTATGGCCAAAACATGATACAAGATGGTATTTCAAAATTCGTTTCATAAGCATTGCATTCTCCCCAAACCCGGTGGTTAGACTTACACTATGCCACGGACACAGCCTTAACCACCCAATATTCTCAAGGAATAATAACAACATTATCATTCAAATGGACGCTACATCAAGATCATGATGTCTACCATAGACGCTTTACTTGACGATTGAGAGGCAAATTTAGAACAACTTCTATGCTACCGCTCATAGGGTCGGATTCCCACACACCACTTTCACACATATACATACCTACACAAATTAAACGGTTACACTCTTTAACACGAATGATCAAATACCTCAACCACATGATTGAATCCTGAAGCATTACATGCCACACCTTTACTCTCATGACCGTGAAAACCAAACTTGGTAATATTAAATCTACCATCATATATCTCAATTATCTATCGACCAAAGCTTCCAAGTCATGCTCAATAACAATATCCCCGAACATGCAACCCAAACCTCATTCACTATCCATAAGTTCAAATGTTCGACCTAGATCACACATCACTCATTATCCACAATTTACCCCATGCAATCATTTTTCTCAATTCTGGCCATCAATAACGAGCGTATCACAATGGTTTAATGCATATATGTGACACCCCCATACTCCAAGTGCCTTACCAGGACCAGTTAAGGTATGAGCACGTCACCATCTCGGTTACCCGAGATAATGATAATCAAATGACAATAACGAAACATACTTAATAAGAATAAAGTTTAAGTGATACAAGTCAAACTCCAAAACTGATAAAAGGAAATACAAGGTTCTCAAAACTGCCAACTACTAAACAACTACAAAATGTTCGACACAGCGGAAGACTTCTAAAACTGCAACGTGAAGACTCATCCCAGCTATCCCATGCGCATCGTCTCATACCTGCTTAATAACTGCTCACCACCCCCAAATGGAACACCACAGTTTTTAAAACATTTAAACGGGGTCAGTACTAATTACATAAAAACAACAGCTGATATGAAACCACAATGTAAACAACTCAAGCACACAATCTCAATCTCCACAACTCCACCCTATCTCCACATATCTGACAACAAGTGTGCAGCCCTACCAGAGTACCCATCGCAACAAGTACTCCTCGCCACCAGTGGGGGACCACATCCGTTCCCACCTAAGCCCCGCTCATCTCCATCGAGCGATAATCCCAAGTTCATTAATGTGCACATCCCTTCTGTGGCGGGTTCCACAGAAGGCGAATCATGGGCATGAAGCCACTCCCGCAAGTGACTCCACTCAGCCAGGGACGCACCCCGAAGATCACAGATAGATACAAACCAATCAACGATACACAACCAACAACCGTCAAAATCAAACCAACAACATAATTAACCAATAATCACAACAACAATCACCACACATTATGTAGCCAATACTGAGTCGGGAAACCCTACCTGGAATAGCAATCGCCAAGATCGTCATAATCAGCTAATCAAAATCGTTCTTCAATGAAATCACTTCCTATCAAACATACAATCATACAATCATAATCTAACATTAACAATACTCCTAAAACCCCCAAATTACCCAATTAGGGTTTAAACCAAAGTTAACGGATCAACATAAAAACGGTACAAGGATCTTACCCACAACGCTACGGACTCAACGACGCAAAGAACACTGAATTCCGATGACTCAAGCCTTGGGATTTGATAACAATGCGAAGAAGGAGAAGTAACGTAACTTGTTTTTGTCTTTTATGAAACTTAGAATAGGGCAAAATGAAAAGGAACTGACGAAAGATGCTTTTAAATCCTTCTCGCGATACTATCAAAACCCGGAAAAATAACCTGTAAGACTCACTTACTCGATCGAGTAAGTGACTTACTTAATCGAGTGACCCTTACTCGATTGAGTCCCCAACTTACTTGATCGAGTACCTATATATACCTCATTTCTGCAACTCCCGCAAACCACCCGGTGATGATTGGGCCGCATGTTTGGTACGCGGAACGATTTGTGACAGTTCGTAAGTTTATCGCCAAGTGATCGCTCAAACATTTATGTCTACCTCTTAATTGTCATCTACGTGCCGATACGGTCGTTTTGGCAGTAATTAGAGTACATTTGGAGTCCGGACCTAAAACCGTCTTCATTAAGGAAAACCAAATTATTCTTTTAATCTTTGGTAAACAATTTCCCGTAATATTCACACAAAATATTAAGGAAAACCCAATTATTCCGTTATTCCATAAACTAAACACGGAAATCTTTCTTCCGCAGGAGGAAACCACTTGGGAAAGGACGCAGCAGATGTTGCGTCCAAGAGACGCAGTGCCTGCTGCGCCTCTTCCCAAGTCCTTTTCTGCGTATTTTTCGTATCTTTTTCATATCTTTTCGAGATTCACTTCCAAAGTTTCTCCAAAAACCCTATTCCTCCGTGTTATTAGTATAAATAGAGATCTTCAGTCTCAAATATTTCTCACGCGAGTGTCCGCCCTTCTCTTCTCCCTTTGCATTCTAGACCACGATCTTACTTTTTGGCGTCTACGTGCTTGAACATTCGACCACGTAAGCTCGGATCTTTCTGAGTACCAGCCTCGTTTTGCATGACCGACCAATTTGACCAACTCCACCATAATCAACTTTAATCAATCATTAATCGTTTTCCTCTTACGAGGGCACTTTCGTTACATTCGAGTCGAGCATCACTAATCGTAAACTTAGTTCATCTCATTTCGTCAACCATGTAAGTCTGAGGGTGTAAATCTCTCTTTTATTTATTGTTCTTTATTATTGTAATCATAATGTAAGGTTTATGTCGAAAATATAATTAAAACCGATTTCTAAAACCATGCTTTAAATCCTTTTTTACGAATTACCATAAGATGACCGTCGAGAAAGGACGCAGCAACTGCTGCGCCTCTTCGAAGGGACGCAGCATCTGCTGCGCCTCTTCGTGAGGCTGCCGCAGTTCCTACTTCCTTTCTTCTTCTTTCGTCTTTTGTCAATTCGTTTCTTTTAATTCGATTGTTCTTCGGTTCTTTGATATAATAGCATAATAATTCTAACATGTAATATATTATTCATAATCCATTGTTAATTAATTCGACTTAAATCCTTTATAACCAATATTTGCGGGTTTTCGTCATTAAAGTCAATCCGGATTTTAGAGATTCGATTCATTAATATTGGGTCTCTGGAATTTGATCTTTGACATAGTTGCATCTGTTATTCATTGTCACCATCGTTCATTCGTCGCTAATAATCTGTTTAACCTAATTAATTAGTTAGTTTCTTAATTTGTTAACAATCCATTAATCTTGTATATATATAGTCCTAATCAGTTTCATCCATGTTTATCGCTTTTATGACCATTAATCATATGTAAATAATCTGTTAATCACTTCCATCCGAGTAAATAATATAATCAAGCCTTAAATTAACCAACAAACATTAACGACTTGCAATTCCGGCTTCACAGCCAGAACTGAGCCAAGGAACAGACGCAGCGACTGATGCGCCTCTTCCAGAGGGCACAGCTCTGCTGCTCCTCTTCCTGCCTGTTTTCTGTCTCTGAACTCCCATTTTGCCTTGACCTAGTTTTAGCTTACGTATTAATCTACTATTACTCGTATTATCACTCTTAATTCTTGTTCGTTAATTTGTTTATTTATTCTTTTTCTCAAATTGTCCGTTTTAAAGGTATTTTCGACATAACTCATTAACTCGATTGTAATTATTGTAATTTTTCTTCATTGTATTATTATTGTATTCCTTGTATTGTATCACTTGTATGCCTTCACATGTAATCGATCTTAAATCCTACTTTGACCCAATTGTATGTTAAATTAATTGTTCACCGACTTAGTCTAATTCTTCACATGTTAGGATTAATCTAATGGATGTTGCATTGCATGCATATAATCGACAATATATCGAGTATAAATAATTTCCCTAATCATTAGTAGAGGCCACTAACGAGGCGGGTGGGATTAGGTGTTCGATCAAAAGAGATTCCTAATACGTACCCTCACCCCTTACTCCAGATCTCTGTGAACATCCGTGTTCATTGGCATCCACGAGAGTCATTCTAGACATAAAATGTTAAGGGTAACGAGTTCTTGGTGTTCATGTCACTACTTTGTGTCTTGACATGGCACGAGGTATTCGAACGGTTTCCAATTTTCCACAATAAATTGGTGGCGACTCCACAAATGCGAACGCTTGTTTCCCAAGCTCCCCCGTGGCCCATGTCCACAGTACCCTACAGGCAGTCTACTGTTTTGCGTAAAAAGCTACTTACTCGACAGAGTAAGCCCCACTCGATAGAGTACCCTAAAACACATAAAACCCTAGTATTACAGTCTTCCCTCCTTAAAAGGAACTTCGTCCCCGAATTTCAACCCATACATACAAACAAACATACTAACTCGATCAAGACACAACAACGCAACTCAGAACTCAAAACAAAACCCCAACCTATAACATGAACTCTTAACACCAACTTCACCAACTATTCCTACCTCCACAACATGACTCATGATATCGTATCAACTACGTCATAGTCTCTCTCGACACTAACTCCATACACTACCAACTACCATCCAGAAACGCTGCTAGCTCCGTTTCACTAACATATTATCCACTAGAAAATCCAATATCAAGACACTCATAAACATCAAATGAAATGTTACATTCTACCACCCTTAAAAGGAACTTCGTCCTCGAAGTTTACTCACACCCATAAACATCATCATCCCACTGTCAACACTCTCGAACTCCTAAACATCATCGTCCAACTGTCAACACAATCGAAGTATTCTCCCATTTCTAAACGTCGAACTAATACAAGCATGGCCATGACCTTTTAACAAAATCAATCACAACAAAGATCCATCGTTTATGCCACACCAACACTCTACTTCCCAATATACTACAACATGCACAACCATGAAACTCTCTTTTATCGCATCCTACTCCTCTTAAGATAAATGTTACATCCTCGTAACTCACTAATACTAAATTCTTAGCCATATTTTCTCATTATCCTCATCACCACCGCATGTCAAAGATAACCGCCTATAATCTAAACACTCACCATTCCTATATCCAAGGCTCTCTTACTTAAACAGTTCTCATACCTCACTTCACTCGGCACACCACCTAACCTATACCACAAAATCTTTAGCTTAACCAAAACTTCAACTGTTCCCTATTACCGCCAAAACGAAAGTGTCCTCTATACATGCACCTATCTCTATACTCATAACTCACGATCCACAATTATTACACACACTCACACTAGATCCTCAAGTTCTTTTCTTTCATTACCGCAAAACTCATCCATAACTTAACATGATACTAATTCCAACACCCTATACGCACTGTCCCAATAAAATATTATGAACCACTTGCAGCTTTCAGGTTAGTACAACACATGTTCCACCATTAACTTTCCATTACTATGGCTACCAATACCTCATCTTAAAACAAGACCAAAATTACTGTAACAACCTCTCACAACTGTGTCCCATCAATAGAATATCGCTATACCATGCCGGCAACAGAAATATACACAACTCTTTTCCATATCATACTCTACCCTCACGCCCAAGCTAAAACTGGTAAGAAACATCAATAAACAAAACAACCGTCTATCTGTCCAACCTGAAACTCACAGGAAACAGCAGCAAACAAAACAACAATCTATGTGTAACTGGTATGTACTTTCGAAACTCTAATCGTAATCATCCCGCCTACTCCACCACAACCAGTGACAGCATCGCAACACCGCCACCAACAGCCGCACCGCAGCGCGAAAATACCCGCATCATAACACGAAGTACCGTGCCCGGATCACCACCCGAGGCACAACAACCACATCAATAGACATCACAACCACATACAATTCCCATAAACACTAACTCACTATAACCTTCCAAACAAGAAAACTTACTCAAAACTGCTTTACTAGATCACAACACAACATATTATACAGAATAATTAGACAAGAATCTCATGAATATCATCCATACCTTTTTACGGAATAAACATATATCATGAATACACATACAAGTATAACTAGCCATGCCAGATCACCCAAACTATCACTTTTGAACATCATTCCATTAGTTTACCGTACCCAACAAATATCACAAAACATTCATACAACAACTTTATAACTATCACGTAATACCATTTCTCGTGAGGTCAGAACCTCACACAAACATTTATACACATCATAGACCCGTAATCACATCCAACTAGTCAATCCTGAACACATAAGTTACCACTTGATAAAGGTTACCTCTCGCCCGAGCTTAACTCGTATGCCCCTCATAACATACTCTCCCATTCGCATAACCATCACCCTCTGCCAAATATAACCATACAGCTAACACTCAACTAATAGCAACCGCCTCCTAAGACCACGTCTTATACATCCTCACAACCGTACATATCAATCCGACCTATACAAGATCAACCTCTTTAGAATTGTTATCTTTCTTATTTATCATCACCCTTAACCACTAGTGATAACACCACAATACCACCACTGCTCGTACAACAAATATCTTCCACTCACCTCTAAATATAACAGTTCATTTCCTATCTTTGGTTAGCATTCCAAATAACGACATCAAATCCATAAACAAAATTTACCTCAACCTTCTTCCCAATACTATCCTTAATTGTATCGTCACCCAACTCACCACCAAGATCTCCTATCGTGCAAATTCTTCACCAAGCTTTTGACTTTCCTTAATTCCTCGAAACTCATGATTAACATGTCGTCCTGGAAACCCTACATAACCGTTAACTCAAATCCTCATGATAGTATCATACATCTCGACGATTCATTACTTCTATATCACATAACTCCGGTCAACATTTTTCTCATCTTATTTTTTTTATCCCTCTTTTCTCTTTACACTCAACAATACCACTTAATAGTTCAACTCCTTATTACTTCTATCTAACTCATTAGTGGTCTGGTTACCTTCTCATTGCTCCAAAACTCAAATCCCATTATTTCATATTAATATCATTTCCCTCTTTCTTACCATGGATCTTTTTTTATCATGCTATCACTCACATTTTTTTTTGGAATCCCCAAAACTCATTTCATAACGTTACTTGCCCAAGGAAATCACACATTAGTTTCACCTCTTGATGATACAAATTCCCAAACTCACTCACTATCTGCAAATCCACGTCGCGATATGTCTATATTAAGTTCACTATATACATCTCTTCTCAATCCCCTTAAAACGAACTTTCACTACATATATTCTTAACCCACGACTCCTAACCATCTCCCTCCATAATTCTTTACACATCTCAAGTTGCCACTATCCACATCCTTCCTTTCAACCTTTTCATTCTCACGTTCCTTAGACTCACATCATCCTTTGCCCACATTCACTTACTTTTACATTACTCAACACACAATCTTATCACTCATCTCATCTCACAAAACATGTTCCATGCCTTAATAAGCCTTACCAATATTCCTTTTCTTTTCCACTACCTATCACAACCACATATAACTCATGTCCTCCCCCACCGAACTCATACTCACCACAGGTGCCACTCCTTACATCACAAGATTAGGTAACTTACGCATCAGGACCAACACATACGTAAAACAATGCATAAGGAAGCAAAAGAACACCTTTGAATTAAACATAATAGGCAACGAAGTCAAAAGATAAGCATATGACCCAAAACAGGGGTCACTAGATCGAGTACAGGTCACTCGATCGAGTCAAACTTACTCGATCGAGTAGGTGACTCGATCGAGTAGGTGAAGGTCAGAGACACGTATAACAAATTACCAGGGCTATTCGATCGAGTAAGGGTTACTCGATCGAGTAACAAGAGGTGCACTCGATCGAGCGAGGGCCACTCGATCGAGTACCCTACGCATTTCTCAGCACTGTCCAATTTTCGTAAAACGGTCATATCTCACTCGTTTCTTGGTCATTTGGGGCGTGTGACCTATCGTTAGAATCATAACAGAACCAGCTATCACATACAATTGGAATTACATCAAAATCATATATAAATATCAAGTTACAACGGTTTAAAGACAACCTCTCTATAATCGAAAAACACAACTACTTGATTTTACTTCCAAACAACTTAAACGACAACAAGGTAAACAAAAACAACTAAATACTCATAAAACCAGTCGTCCTAATCACATGTTACTATTTTCGAAAGCCAAGCAACAACATTCATCATGCACATAGTTTATTTAACTTGCCAATCATGATTTACCCACATGCTTTTATTCTATCACTTTACGTAAACAAAATCGCAAATATATGACATCAAGTTCCCTATTCACGTGTTACTAGCATAACAACATTATAAAATCACTTCCATCATACAACATGTTTAATCATAAATCATATTATCATGCAACGATTATTCATCTTTTTCCACAAATTCATCCATCATACCACATATTCATCCACCACATTCGTTCAACATATTCATCCAATATATCCATCCAACTTATTCACCCAACATATGCATAAGAACAAAACAAACACATAGCGATCCCCATGACACCCCATAATGACAGGTTTAAAATTGTAGGGCGAGTTCGCGACTTTAGGACGTCTCCCAAGTCTTTGTATTAGCTCCTACAAATCCTACCCGGGTTCATTTTAGTTTGACTCCCTATGTTCATTAGGTTCATTGGTTACAGGTTTCAGGATCGTCGCTCTGATACCACTTTGTGACACCCCTATACTCCAAGTGCCTTACCAGGACCACTTAAGGTATGAGCACGTCACCATCTCGGTTACCCGAGGCAATGATAATCAAATGACAATAACGAAACGTACTTAATAAGAATAAAGTTTAAGTGATACAAGTTAAACTCCAAAACTGATAAAAGGAAATACAAGGTTCTCAAAACTGCCAACTACTAAACAACTACAAAATGTTCGACACAGCGGAAGACTTCTAAAACTGCAACGCGAAGACTCATCCCAGCTATCCCATGTGCATCGTCTCATACCTGCTTCATAACTGCTCACCACCCCCGAATGGATCACCACAGTTTTTAAAACATTTAAACGGGGTCAGTACTAATTACATAAAAACAACAGCTGATATGAAACCACAATGTAAACAACTTAAACACACAATCTCAATCTCCATGACTCCACCTTATCTCCACATATCTGACTACAAGTGTGTAGCCCTACCAGAGTACCCATCGCAACAAGTACTCCTCGCCGCCAGTGGGGGACCGCAGCCATTCCCACCTAAGCCCCGCTCATATCCATTGAGCGATAATCCCAAGTTCATTAATGTGCACATCCCTTATGTGGCGGGTTCCACAGAAGGCGAATCAAGGGCGTGAAGCCACTCCCACAAGTGACTCCACTCAGCCAGGGACGCACCCCGAAGATCACAGATAGATACAAACCAATCAACGATACACAACCAACAAGCGTCAAAATCAAACCAACAACATAATTAACCAATAATCACAACAACAATCACCACACATTATGTAGCCAATACTGAGTAGGGAAACCCTACCTGGAATAGCAATCGCCAAGATCGTCTTAATCAGCTAATCAAAATCGTTCTTCAATGAAATCACTTCCTATCAAACATACAATCATACAATCACAATCTAACATTAACAATACTCCTAAAACCCCCAAATTAACCAATTAGGGTTTAAACCAAAGTTAACGGATCAACATAAAAACGGTACAAGGATCTTACCCACAACGCTACGGACTCAACGGTGCAAAGAACACTGAATTCCGACGACTCAATCCTTGGGATTTGATAACAATGCGAAGAAGAAGAAGTAACGTAACTTGTTTTTGTCTATTATGAAACTTAGAATAGGGTAAAATGAAAAGGAACTGACGAAATATGCTTTTATATCCTTCTCGCGATACTATCAAAACCCGGCAAAATAACCCGTAAGACTCACTTACTCGATCGAGTAAGTGACTTACTTGATCGAGTGACCCTTACTCGATCGAGTCCCCAACTTACTCGATCGAGTACCCTACAGGCAGTCTACTATTTTGCGTAAAAAGCTACTTACTCGACAGAGTAAGCCCCACTCGATAGAGTACCCTTTGACACATAACACCGTAGTATTACAATATAATAACGACACTTAGATTACCGTTTTCCAAATATTGGCGGAAACCTAGATCGCGCTGATAAGAACAACGGTTTCCCTCGAAAACCGTTGTTATTATAATGTGACAACGGTTGTTTAACAAACCGTTGTCAAAAACGTTTAACAGTTTCCAAAAACTCGTTATAGAGTCACTCTTATCAACGGTTGTTAGACAACCGTTACCAGTTTAAAAAACGGCATTTCGAAAACCGTTACTAAATTAACACCAGTAACTGTTTGTGTTACCCGTTGTTATGTTTTAGCTACGGGTTTTTTGTAACTGTTATTATTTTCTATTATGAAATAACAGTTTTTCAATTCAACCGTTGTCAGTATTTGATTAGATTTTTCAGTTTGACTACTACATCCAAAACTCTATCAAAACTTTAATAAATATTCAATTTTACCAATAATATTCAATTTGACCAAAATAATTCCATAAATATGTCTTCATAATATTTTAGGTCAAAATCTAAATTATTAAACATTTACTCTTAAATTTCTCTCTAAATTTCTCTCTAAAAAAATATGGTTGGTGTATCGGAGCTTCAATCACATTCTCGTTATGCATAGCCTTTTACTTTCATTCTCCATAATCTCCCGGTTTATTATGATGTGAATGGAAAGGGTTTAAACCCTAATTTTGGGTGGTTGACGCGAATTCTTCATGACTCCGGTTTCACCGCGGTTAAAAAAGTATACCATGTGTCTACAAACAAGAAATGTTTCGTAGGCTTCGCTTTTATCGTGTTTGACGAAGCCAACTGCCATGATAATTTTCGTCAGACAAGAAAATTAGGGGATAGATTTGTGGGGAATCTATTCGGATGATAAAAAACAAGGCTTTTATCTATGGGTTGCGACCCATCTTGATCATCATCTGCTGAGACTCCACAGGAGGCATCACATTTTTGTCACTGTGCCTATGTCATGGGACAAAGAGACCATTCTACCTGCGCTCTATACCAAAATTCATGATGAGTATTCTAATACTTCATTAAATTCTAATAATTAAGTCTTTAATTATTATATGGCATTATAAATTATATTTGAATTATGCTGATGGTTTGAATTAAAGTTTAATTATTTATGTTTTTTGTTACGTTTTTTGTTACCCCATCCTCTGGAATTCAGAGAAAATATCACAAGAAAAATATCTAACTTTTATTATAATGACTTAGGTCTTAGGAGTACATTAAAAATATCTAGCTAAAGATATTTATCGCGTAAAACAAGCATTGACAAACGTGAAAAGACAAATGTGTAGTGTGGAGTTGAATAAAGGGAGTATGTTTTTTGTTACCCCATCCTCTGGAATTCAGAGACAATATCACCATATATGTCTCTTTCAAATTCGGCTTAATCCACAGAGTTATTTTCCCATTCCAACGGCACACTGTCCCCTGCTCGGCACTGCGACCTTGGCGGTGCAGAATCAGAAGTAGTAGGAGACTGTCAGATTCATTCGCAACCCATAAATATGGGTGTAATACTACGGTTTTATGAGTCTCTGGGTACTCTATCGAGTAGGCCTTACTCTGTCGAGTAAGGGTGTGTTGCGTTATAAAATAGTTTCTGACCTGTTGGGTACTCGATCGAGTTCTTTGGGGTACTCGATCGAGTAAGGGGTACTCGATCGAGTACCTTGGGTACTCGATCGAGTGTCCGGTTTTACGGGGAGTTTTCTCGGGTTTTGTTAATTATGCGATTAAGGTATTTAAACATAGTCGTCATTGTTTTAAATCACTTTTACAAAACCTAAAACCCTGTTTAAAAGAGAAAGCAACCAGTTCATCTTCCTAATCGCATTCTTAGCAATTCCCGGAGTTCAGACGGTCGGTTCTTGTCGTTATTCGTGTCGTTGAGTTCCTTGCGTCGAGGGTAAGCTTTTAATATAATTTTTATAGTATTTCGTTAAGTTTCGTTAAACCCTAATTTTGGAATTTGGGGGTTTTTGTTATGTTTCTTGATTGGTAGCAATTGCATGATTATATGTTAGGAGGAGGATTCGTAGGAGTGGAATTTTGATACAGCTGTTGAGACCGTCTGATTGTGTCGCTGTTCCAGGTAGGATTTCCTACTCAGTATTAGTCCCATAATGGGATGATTGTTGATGTGTTGAGATTGATTGTTTGATATAGTAATTGTATTGTGACTATTGTGATTGTGATTGTACACTGTTGATAGATTCAGACGGTTGTTGATATTGTGATTGTGATTGGTTGCCTATGGTTCTCGAGATGCGTTCTCGGCTGAGTGGAGTCACTTGCGGGAGTGGCTTCACGCCCTAGTTTCGCCCTTCGTGGAACCCGCCACGGAAGGGGATGTGCACATTAATGGGACAGGGTTATCGCTCGGTATGATGAGCGGGGCTTAGGTGGGAACGGCTGCGGTCCCCCATGGCAGGGTGGTCCAGTGGACGATGTCGGTGACGGAGATTGATTGGAGTGGGTGTGATTGTGTTTGTGTGACCGTTTGTCTTTGTGTTGTTTGTTGTGTTGTTGGATTATATAAATTGTGTGATTAGTACTGACCCCGTTTAAATGTTTTAAAAACTGTGGTGATCCATTCGGGGGTGGTGAGCAGTTTCTTGACAGGTATATCTTGGATACGTATGGGATAGCTGGGATGAGTCACCACGTTGCAATTTAGAAGTCTTCCGCTGTGTCTGACGCTTGATAGTATTTTGATAGTAGATAGTTTTGAGAACTTGTAGTTCCTTTTATCAGTTTTGGTTTTGAACATGTAATCACTTAAACTGTAATTACTTTTAAAGTACGTTTCTTTATTGTCTTATGATATTCATTGCCTCGGGCAACCGAGATGGTGGCATCCTTATACCTGATGTGTAGGATGAATGATTTATAATGAGGCAATCCTAATAACATGTGGATAGGGGGTGTGATAAGATTTGTTTTCATAGTTTTGTTTGCGTAAAGCTATATATTAAGTTCGTATAATTGTCTACTATCGTATCATATGCGCTTGTTAGCTGAAGTATGTGATTGAACTAGATGAATTGATTGGAAAAGATGAAGTGCCAATTTCGTAAGGATATGAATTTCTTGATTACGGAAGTGTTTATGTGATGAAGTGGATTTGTAATGTTGTTGTACTAGCAGCATGGAAATAGGATTTGTAGTGTAAGGGTGTGGTTTGTGTCATGAAAAGTTATGAAAATTAAAAGCATGCGGGTAATACATGATTGAAAGTTGAATGTTATATGAGCATGATAGATGGTAATGTTTGGCTTTTGGTAAGTAGTAACATGAAGAATAGAGGTTCAATGATATGTGTTTTGTATAACAAATTGGATAAAAAGCATGATGGTTGTTTATAACGTGGCACTTGATAACACGAAGTAGATTATTATGTTGATTGTATGAGGAGTCGCGCAGATTTGAATGCATAGTTGTAATCATAATGTTGAAATAATAATGAATGCATAGTACGTTGGGGGTATGTGAGATAACATGCGGGTAGTATTCACGAGTCTACATGATTCGATCGAGTGGGTATTTGTCGTTATTTTGACCAGAATCGTGTTTTTGGGCACTCGATCGAGTATGGGGTCACTCGATCGAGTAGCCTGGCTACTCGGTCGAGTAAGTCAGAGATCAGAAGGTCTGTTTGGGTTCTGGAGTCGGGGCACTCGATCGAGCATGTTGGGCACTCGATCGAGTAGCCTCAACTCGATCGAGTAGGTTCTAGTACTCGATCGAGTGGGGTCTGTGCAGGTCATATGCGTGTTTCGGGTCATATGTCTATTTTTGACATTCGTTGCATATTACGTTTAATCCAAAGGTGTTGTATTACTTCTTTATGCATTGTTTTACGTATGTGTTGGTCCTGAAGCGTAAGTTACCCAATCTTAAGATGTAAAGAGTGGCACTTATGATGAATATGAGTTCGGTGGGGAGGACATGAGTTATATGTGATTATGATAGATGGTGGAAAAAGAAAAGGAAGATTGGTATAGTTTATTGAGGCATAGAGCACGTTTTGCGAGACGGGATGAGTGATATGTTTGTATGTTGGGTAATGTAAAAGTAAATGAATGTGGGCAAGGGATGATGTGAGTTTATGGAACGTGAGAATGAAAAGATTGAAATGAGGGACGCAAATGGTGGCAGCTTGAGATGTGTAAAGAATCATGGAGGGGGATGGTTAGGAGTCGTGTGGGTTAAGAATATACATAGTGAAAGTTCGTTTTAAAGGGGTTGAGGAGAGGGGTATATAGTGATTTTTGTGGAGACATGTCGCGAGGTGGATTTGTAGACAGTGAGGGAGTTTGGGGAGATTTGGTTTATTAAGAGATGAAACTACTGTGTGATTTCCTTGGGCAATTAATGGTACAAAAGGAATTCTGATTTCTAGAGAGGTACAAAGGAGATGCAATTGTTAGAACAGTGAACGTTGATTTTATGGATAAACTAGAGGCAAGGGTGATTAATGGCATAATAAGATAATATTTATGGTAAGAAAGAGTGAGATGATATCGATATGAAATAATGGGATTTGAGTTTTGGAGCAATGAAAAGACAATCGGAGCACTAAAGAGTTAGATAGAAGTAATAAGGAGCTGAGCTATTAATGGTATTTTTGAGTATAACGAAAAAAGAAGGATAAAAGTAAGTTGAGAAAAAGCTCACCGGAGTTATGTGACATAAAGTAAGAAATCGTCGAGATGTATGATACTATCAAGGGTAAGTAAGTTAATAGTTATACAGAAGTTTCAGGACAACATGATTAATCATGAGCTTCGAGGAATTAAGGGAGTATGAAGTTGGTGGAGTATTTGCACGATACGAGATTTTTGGTGGAGAGTTAGATGATGATACAATTAAGGATAGTATTGGGAAGAATGTTGAGGTAATTTTGTTAATGGATTGGATGTTCGTTATTTGGGATGTCAACCAAAGATAGGAAACAAATCATGATGCTTAGAGATGAGTGTAAGAGGTTTGATGCCCGGACAGCGGTAGTGTTATGGTTTGTGACTAGTGGTTAAGGGTAATGATATATTAGAAAGGTAACAATTCTAAAGAGGTTGATTTTGCAGAGACCAGATTGATAAGTACAGTTATGAAAGAGTATAAGATGTGGTTATATGAGGCGGTTGTTAGTAGTTGAGTATTAATGGTGTGGCTACATTTGGCAGAGGGTGATGGATATGCGAAA
Organism: Silene latifolia; assembly: GCF_048544455.1. Taxonomy (NCBI): domain Eukaryota; kingdom Viridiplantae; phylum Streptophyta; class Magnoliopsida; order Caryophyllales; family Caryophyllaceae; genus Silene; species Silene latifolia. The sequence goes on along the minus strand of NC_133536.1, from coordinate 158,821,386 downwards.
GGGAAAATATGTTATGAGGTGTATACGAGTTAAGCTCGGGCGACTAGTAACCTATGTTGAGTGGTAACTTACGTGATCAGGATTGACTAGTTGGTTGTGATTACGGGTCTATGATATGTGTAAATGTTTGTGTGAGGTTCTGACCTCACAAGAAGTGGTATGGTGTGATAATTATAAAGTTGTTTTATGAATGTTCTGTAATATATATGTTGGACACGGTAAATTAATTGAATAATATCCAAAAAGGTAATAACTTGATTAATTTGACATGGCTAGTTATAATTTTATGTGTATTAATAACACATGTGTATTCCGTGAAATGGTAGAGATGATGTTCATGAGATGCTTATCTGTTTATCCATATAATATGTCGCGTGGTGATTTAATAAAGTGGATTTGAGTAAGTTTTCTTGTCTGAGAAGTTATGCTCAGTCAGTGTTTATGAGAATCGTATGCAGTTGTGATGTCTATCGGTGTGGTTGTGGTGCCTCGGGTGGTGATCCGGGCACGGTACATAATGTTGTGATGCGGGTATTTTCGCACTACGGTGTGGCTGTTGGTGGCGGTGTTGTGATGCCGTCACCGGTTGTGGTGGAGTAGGCGGGATGATTATGATTCGGGTTTCGAAAGTGCATACCAGTTATTCATAGTTTGTTGTTTTGTTTGATGTTGCTCCCTGCGAGTTTCAGTTTCTGCAGATAGACGGTTGTCTTGTTTATTGATGTTTCATACCAGTTAAGTTTTGGTATGAGGGTAGAGTATGATATGAAAGAGAGTTGTATATGTTTTCGTTGTTGTCATGGTATAGTGATGTTCTATTGACGGTACACGGTTGTGAGAGGTTGTTACAGTAATTTTGATCTTGTTCTAGATAAGGCTTTAGTAGACATGGTAATGACAGGTGGTCCGTAGAACATGTGTGGTAATGATCTGAAAGCTGCAGGTGGTTCATAATCTTTTGTTGGGACAGTGAGTGTAGGGTGTTGGGGGAATTAGTGTCATATTAGGTTATGTATGAGTCTTGCGGTAATGAAGGAAAGAACTGGAGGATCTAGTGTGAGTGTACGTAACGAGTGTGGATCATGAGTTATGCGTTTGGGAGATAGGTGCTTTATATAGAGAGGTATGTCATGTTGCGGTAGTGTGGAAAAGTTGAAGTTTTGGGTTAAGATAAAGATTTTGAGGTATAGGTTAGGTGGTGTGACGAATGAGTTGAGGTATGAGGAATGTTTAAGTAAGAAAGCCTTGGATATGTGCATGGCGAGTGTTTAGGTTATAGGTGGTTATCTTTGACATGCGGTGGTGATGAGGATAATGAAAAGATATATCTAGGATTTAGTATTAGTGAGTTACGAGGACGTAACATTTATCTTAAGAGGAGTAGGATGCGATAACAGAGATTTTGATGGTTGTTCATATGGTAGTATATTTGGAAGTAGAGTGTTGGTGTAGCATAAGATATGGATTTGTATATGTTGTGGTTGATAGTGTTAAAAGGTCATGGACGTGCTTGTAGTAGTTCGATGTTAGGAATGCGAGAATACTTCGATAGTGTTGACAGTTGGGTGATGAGGTTATGAGTGTGAGTAAACTTCGAGGACGAAGTTCCTTTTAAGGGTGGTAGAATGTAACATTCCGTTTGATGTTTATGTAGTTGGTTATGTACGGAGTTAGTGTCGGGAGAGTTTATGATGTAGTTGATACGACATCGTGAGCGAGGTGTGAAGGTAGGAATAGTTGGTAGAGTTGGTGTTAAGAGTTCATGGTTTCATGTTTTGTAAGTTGGGGTTTTTTTTTTGAGTTCTTAGCAGCTTTGTTGCGTCTTGACCGAGTTAGTATGTTGTTTTTATGTATGGGTTGAACTTCGGGGACGAAGTTCTTTTTAAGGAGGGAAGACTGTAATACTACGGTTTTATGAGTCTCTGGGTACTCTATCGAGTAGGCCTTACTCTGTCGAGTAAGGGTGTGTTGCGTTATAAAATAGTTTCTGACTTGTTGGGTACTCGATCGAGTAGCTGGGGTACTCGATCGAGTAAGGGGGTACTCGATCGAGTACCTTGGGTACTCGATCGAGTGTCCGGTTTTACGGGGAGTTTTCTCGGGTTTTGTTAATTATGCGATTAAGGTATTTAAACATAGTCGTCATTGTTTTAAATCACTTTTACAAAACCTAAAACCTTGTTTAAGAGAGAAAGCAACCAGTTCATCTTCCTAATCGCATTCTTAGCAATTCCCGGAGTTCAGACGGTCGGTTCTTGTCGTTATTCGTGTCGTTGAGTTCCTTGCGTCGAGGGTAAGCTTTTAATATAATTTTTATAGTATTTCGTTAAGTTTCGTTAAACCCTAATTTTGGAATTTGGGGGTTTTTGTTATGTTTCTTGATTGGTAGCAATTGCATGATTATATGTTAGGAGGAGGATTCGTAGGAGAGGAATTTTGATACAGCTGTTGAGACCGTCTGATTGTGTCGCTGTTCCAGGTAGGATTTCCTACTCAGTATTAGTCCCATAATGGGATGATTGTTGATGTGTTGAGATTGATTGTTTGATATAGTAATTGTATTGTGACGGCTGTGATTGTGATTGTACACTGTTGATAGATTCAGACGGTTGTTGATATTGTGATTGTGATTGGTTGCCTATGGTTCTCGAGATGCGTTCTCGGCTGAGTGGAGTCACTTGCGGGAGTGGCTTCACGCCCTAGTTTCGCCCTTCGTGGAACCCGCCACGGAAGGGGATGTGCACATTAATGGGACAGGGTTATCGCTCGGTATGATGAGCGGGGCTTAGGTGGGAACGGCTGCGGTCCCCCATGGGGTGGCTGGTCCAGTGGACGGTCGGTGACGGAGATTGATTGGAGTGGGTGTGATTGTGTTTGTGTGACCGTTTGTGCTGTGTTGTTTGTTGTGTTGTTGGATTATATAAATTGTGTGATTAGTACTGACCCCGTTTAAATGTTTTAAAAACTGTGGTGATCCATTCGGGGGTGGTGAGCAGTTTCTTGACAGGTATATCTTGGATACGTATGGGATAGCTGGGATGAGTCACCACGTTGCAGTTTAGAAGTCTTCCGCTGTGTCTGACGCTTGATAGTATTTTGATAGTAGATAGTTTTGAGAACTTGTAGTTCCTTTTATCAGTTTTGGTTTTGAACATGTAATCACTTAAACTGTAATTACTTTTAAAGTACGTTTCTTTATTGTCTTATGATATTCATTGACTCGGGCAACCGAGATGGTGGCATCCTTATACCTGAGTGGTCCTGGTAAGGCACTTGGAGTATGGGGGTGTTACAATGGGGCAAACCGCTGATGATTGTGATCAAACCAGAGTCTCGAAGAGTCATTGTTATAGAATGCCCACTCAAGTTTGCGAGTCTGACGAAAGCATTCCCGCTCTTCAACCCCGCCAAACTCAATGAGGGCGAACCGCCCGAAGCCATCATGCGCATCATTGTCCGGGTAGATAGTTTGAATGTAACAATTCGGAAATTAAGGAAAGAGAAAATACGGAATGTGAGGAAGTATGAGAGTTGAACAAAGAACTTTGGGATGAGTGTGACATTTATAAAAGGAACGTATACGGTAAACGAGCATGCGAGACGAGAGAGATTGCATGAGAATCAGTGTGAGATTTGAGGAAAAGAGAGAGTGGGGTGAACTTCGGGGACGAAGTTCCTTAAGGGGGGAAGATTGTAATATCCTATAGTTATAAGACCTGTACTCGGTCGAGTAAACCGAGTACTCGACCTAGTTGAACCCGCTCGACCGAGTAAGGGATAGAGTGAGCCTCCAAAGTTGTTAATAACCCCCGATTCGTAGGCCACTCGATCGAGTGGAGCCGTCACTCGACCGAGTGAACCGAGCACTCGACCGAGTGCTGCGGGAACCACTGAGTTTTCACGCGTGGGCTTTTCTTTTAATGGACCTTGACATATATATACCCTATTTTTCAGATTTCCCCCATTTCCAAACCCTATTTCCTTCTCTCTAAAATCCTCCTACCTCTCTCTATAATCCCTACTTCTCAATATCCTAGATCTACAACTATGGGTGAAGATTTTGGAAGATTCATTCACATATCCTTGTTCCTTGTCACTTGGTGAGTCTCATCTACCTTTTCCCCTTTAATTTGGATAATTCGTTTTAAGACTAAACCCTAGAATTTGGGGATTTTTAATGGGTGTTGTTAATTAGTGTTTTAATTAGTACTAGGAGTAATTAGTGGGTAATAATGAAGGGTTAATTAGTAGTATTAGTTGTTGTAGGATATTTTATGATAGTTGTTATGGTATTATGTAGGATGAGACGATCTTATGATATGGATGCTTGGTGGTTTCGGATTTGCTTGTGAAGAATGCTAAAAGGTAGGTTAATCCTACTCAGTTTCAATATGCATTTGGATGGTTATTTGAGACGTAATGTAATAGTCATTTGCATTATAACATAATATTGGTTAAGAGGATTGGATGAGTCGGTAATTGACATGTTGTGTGGTATCTTGTGGTTATTTTACTTGTCGTGTATGTTGGATAACATGACGGTTGTGACTGTTGTTTGTTGTTGAGGAGACGAAAGGCGGTTGGGAGACCGTCTTCCGCTTGGGTCGCCTCTTGGAGCTTTCCCACTCCAAGAGGGATGTGCACATTAATGACTTGAGTTTGGAGGGACTCGTGTGGTTGAGACACGACGTCTTGCAAGGGATCCGGTTGGCTTCCGGACCCGGTACGTCTGGGCGTGTCCCAGTACCTGTTTGTGGTTATCGGTATGTCTGGGCGTGTCTCGGTACCAGTATGATTGACGGTATATCTGGGCGTGTCCCGGTACCAGTGAGGTGGTCGGTAACGGTACCGTGGTGACGGTTGTTGGATATCATGTCATTCTTATCGTAGTCATGTTGTATGTTCACACACTCGACTCGTGTCACACTTTATTTATCTGTTGAAACTCACGTATGTGTGTCTGTGCATTATCACCTGTCTCTTTTGGGGTGGCCCTTATCGATCCATATGATATCCTTGAAAGATCATAGATCCATATTAGACTCTCTAATAAAAATTAAATTATCTCATAATTTATTATTTTAGTGATATATGTAACATGCATGCAAATATAAAAGCATAAAAATGAAAGTTAAGGAAAAAAAATTTCCTTACATATATTTTTATGGTAATACGGGCACAAACTAGATCACCTATCTAGTTTGTTCTTGAGCTAAAAAGAAATGGATTATCCTCCTTGAAACCTTCAAAAATAAAGTCTCCTTCAAGTTGCACCCAAGAACAACACCCAAAATAATCTTAAAAGTATTAACTAGATACTTGTAAAATTAACCCTTGATATTATTTGTAATATTACTAACACTCTTAGTAATAATATTTTGATTACTAACTTCTTAGTAAATGATGTATAATAATTTTAGAGAGATAAGCAATTTTTGTTCACATGCAAAATGAAGTAGTGAAGTTGTGTACAAAAATGAACAACAAATTGGAGTATAAAGGAGGAAGTGGCGGGTGGAGTAGTGAGTAGTGGAGTGTTGAAATTGTCTTATATTTGTCAATCTTACATCACATATAAAATATAATTATAAAATAACTTGTGGAAGTATCACAAGTAAAGTGAAATTATAGTGTTTATAATCATCCACTATACTCCATTTACACGGTCCAATGTCCCATTTACGGGTCCATTGTGGTTCTTATATTTGTCGCACAAATCGTGTAAATTTTTTTTTTTTTTTTTGCAAGAAAGGCAAGCCACTTTTATTCATCCATAGAGGGAATAAATAGGCCAGATCTTACAAAGTATAACCAACTATTGGAGACATTCAAACACTAAAAGCTACAAGAAGCATTACATGTCTAGATGTAGACATTACATGTAGAAGCCTAGCACTTACAATATATTGTATTCTCTTTACCACATAATCTATATCATGCTCAATATCTTGAAAAATACGAATGTTGCGCTCTTCCCAAATGCTGTAAACCAAAGCAGTAACATAACCTGTGAACCGCATAGCTTTCCAATGTTTTTTTGCTCGCCTACTTGCAATCCAGTTAAGCTCTTTTTTCAGATTTGTGGTCCTTCCTGATATTCTCATCCAGTGGAGAAGGATAGACCATATAGACGAAGAAAAAGGACATCTGAAAAACAGATGGTCATGAGACTCAGTTGTTTGCTTACACAGAACACACCTATTCACCAAGCAAATACCCCTGATGTTTAGCTGATCAATAGTAGCCAATTTAGTTTGCATTGCTAAAACTGTAATGAGACTGTGCTTTGGAAGAACAGCTCTACTCCAAGCTGCTTTAGGCCACCTAAGCTTCTAATACTTGACTCTGAAATGCTCATAGATCAATTCCATCCTCAGTTTCCCTTTCTTAACACAGGAGTGCAGAGCCTGCTGAGCAGCAGCAGGGGTACCAAACTGTTGCAGCAGCTGATCTCGTACCTGCAAAATATTCCTCCAACTTTCTGAATGGAAAGATTTGATCTCCTGTCTCCAAAAATCCCCTGATTTAATGTTGTATTCATAATTCCAAGTTACCCACAAGTTATCAGAATGCTTCTCTATTTCCCAAATCCATTTACAGATGACACTCTTATTCCAAGCCAAGACTTCCTTAATCTAGAAGCCACCTTCCTGATGAGGTGCACAGCAAGAAATCCAGCTCTTCCATATAAGTTTTCTATGTCCTTCCTCAGAATTCCATAGGAAATTTCTACATAACTTTGTGATCAATTTGATGACCCTTTTTTGGTATGAGCAAGGTAGAACACCAAAATTGTTCAAGACCAAAAATGACAGTGTTTATAAGACTAATCTTACCAGCATAGGAAAGTTTGTATGCTGACCAGTGATGCAGAGACTGTTGTATCTTTACAAGGAGATCAGCAAACATCTCTTTATTTAATTTACCTGCATTCAAGGTTACTCCAAGATAACGGAAAGGAAAAGACCCCTAAATGTATCTAGTAGCATCCAAGATCAGCTTTTTTATATCATCCCTAACTACACCCAAGTAGATATTGGTTTTGTCAGGGTTAGCCTGTAACCCTGATAATTTGGCAAACTTACTCAGAGTTTGAGTTACAGCAGTCACAGAAGGTAAATCACCCCTACTGAATATCATTAAGTCATGTGCAAATATTAGATGGTTAAGGCCCAATCTTCCGCATTTTGGATGGTAAGATACCTTATTCTCTTTATGAATTCCTCTTAGTAGCCGTGATAAAATCTTCATGCTCATAACAAAGATGAAAGGGGAGAGAGGGTCCTCTTGTCTCAACCCACTACCTCCTTGGAAAAACCCTGTAACATCTCCATTAATCTTGATACTGAACCAAGTGGAGGTGAGACAACCTAGTATCCATTTCTGAAACTGAGGAGGAAAGTTAAACATCTTAAGCATTTGGCCATTAAACGCCCACTGCAGAGAGTCAAAAGCTTTCTTAATATCAACTTTGATCATACATCTTGGAGAAACCCCTTGTTGACTGTAACCCTTGACCAAAGCTTGTGTAAGCATAATGTTTTCATATAAAATGCGTCCCTTCACAAAAGCATCCTGTTCTTTCCCCACTATTGCAGGCAACAAAGGCTTGAGTCTTTCACATAAAATTTTACTGATGGTTTTGTATATGACTTAGCAGCAAGCTATTGGCCTATAGTCCATGACTATTGAGACCACTGCCTTTTTGGGAATCGATGCCAAGAGAGTTGTGTTAGCTTGTTTATGCATAGATCCTTTCTTAAAGAAGTCCTGTATAGCAGAGCAAAAATCCCTCTTAATAATCTCCCAAGAATGTTTAAAGAAATGAGAGGAAAACTCATCCTGACCAGGACTCTTATTAGAGTCAATAGAAAAGAGAGCCTTCCTTATTTCACCTTCCTCCACAGGTCTACATAAAGCAGGCCAATCAGTTTCATCAACCTTAGGGCCTTCCAAAGAGGCAGGATCAAATTATGTAGTTGCCACTTTTTCCCCCAACAACCATTGTAATACTCCACAAAAGCTTCATTTACATTCTGAACCCCTTCCTGAACCTGTCCATGTCTATCCTGTATTTTTCCAATTAGACTTTGGTGCTTCCTAGCTGCTATTCTAGAGAAAAAATATCTCGTAGGTGCATCATTATAATGAATAGCCTGAAGCTTAGCCCTCTGTAATAAAGAACTCCTTTCAATCCCCTTCAACTTTAGATAGTGCTCTAGAAGAGTTTTCTCCTTAGTCAAAACATGAGAGTCCAAAGGGTTCAATGAATCGAACCTCGACGAGTCTTTCGAGCTTTGCCGAGCCATTTAAAACCTTTGAGAAATCCCAGTTAAATGATTTTTATGATGCTTTATCAAAGCAATCCTGGTAATCTTAAGTTTAGAAAATAGCCTGAATATTGCATTCCCTTTAACAGGTGAGTCCCAAGCTATTTGGATGATGCTATCATACTCCTCCTGCTCCACCCAACAATTTAAGTAACTAAACCTCTTTTTCATCTTATAAGTCTCCTGAGTTTCCAGCAACAAAGGGGAGTGGTCTGAAATACCAGAAGGAAGAACTGTCACCTGAGTGGTGGGGTGATTAACTAACCAGAGAGGATTGATTGACACCCTGTCCAGTTTAGACCAAATACGAGCATTAACTTCCCTCTTGTTCGTCCAAGTGTGTTCACAACCAAAGCTTTGTATATCCTCCAAAGAACAATCCAATAGACATTGATTAAAAGACAAGAACTCATATAATGAAGAAGGGTTTGGCCCCAATCTCTCCTCCATATCTCTGATAATATTGAAGTCTCCCATATGATAGCCCAAGTGGTAACTGTAGGTGCTATTACCCTGAGCTTATCCCATAACCTCTCTCGTTGGTCTCCATCATTACTACCATATATGAAAGAAATGTGAACAAGTTTATTTGATACATGATGCAACAATTCAACATGAATCAATTACTCATGAATCCTAGATGAAATAAGAGTAACCATCCTAGTATTTAAGAAAACCTAGATACGACCATTATAATGGTGGGAGTAATTATTGAGAATGCAGTAAGAAGAAAAAATCCTAGAGATAGCAGAAAATTTATTTGATTTAACCCTAGTTTCAAGAAGTCCTAACACCTTTATCTTATTGGAAAGCAAATAACTTCTAACTACCTGCTGCTTTATTGGGTCATTGAACCCCCTAATGTTCCAAGATGACACTATCATGTGGTCCTGGATCTGGTGGATCCTCTGTCCCATTAACTTCCACTAGTCCTGTGTCCTTAAGACCCCCAGGTTCCTGCAGAACAGCATAAGTATTGACTAAGGGAATATTGTTGCTTTCTTGCTCAGGCATCTCAATTACCCTAGTCTCAGCAGAGACCAATCTGATGTCCCCCACAGTCTCAGTATTATGACCTGGCACATAGCATTCTGAGCCTGCCCCCTGCCATTGAGAGAAGGATCCTTTACTGAGATTGGGTATGCAGAGCCTAGCCCTTGGCCTTCTGAGCTCGCACCAACCATCTCAGTCAAAGTTTGAGTCCCTAATGGAGGAGGAGAGTGTCCTAGCTTATGGCTTCCTGAGTCTAGTGAGGTCTGTTGGGTTGTATCAGATGGTTTCTGGACTTTCCTATACACCTGTGTCACCTTTGCATCAGCTCTTTGTTCATCCAGTTTGTTGTTTATCTTTGTGAATTTGCAGCGTTCTTTGGTGTGCCCCAATTTCCTACAGCAGTGACAGTAGTATGGAAGCCACTCATAGATTATACACTGTGTTGTTTCACCATGATAAGGGGATTTTCAGATAACCGATGTAGGTAACTCTTCTGCAACATCAACCTCTACCAGTACTCGTGCAAAAGTTAGTTTGGATTTAAAAGTTGTGGGCAGATCTGCAAACAATGGCTTTCCCATAGTACTGGCCAGCTTTCTCAAAACCTTCTCAGACCACATGAATGGGCCTAAGTCAGGGAAGAGGATCCAAGCAGGAACAACTGAAACTGAATCCATTTCTTTAGAGAACAATGGAGACCATTTCTTCAGAATAAGAGAACTTGAACCCATCGTCCATGGCCCCCCTTTTAAGATTTCATTCATATCCCCCTCAAAAAAGAAGCGAAAACTATACCACCCCTTTTTATAATACTGGACAATTGGCCTGGTACCATGCTTCCAATGTTTGAGCACAAATTCATCCACCTGTTGTAATTTTGGTTTTGAACCCAGAAATTACCCATAAGAGTATTCTGCCAAAATTTAATTTCCTCTAAGACATCCTCCTCATCAATTTCTACAATCTTAGCATCATCACTTTTGTCACAATAGCGTAATTCCATCCCCGGTTTAGGTTTGCCCACATCTCTCCAGGTCTTTGAAATTCCAATTCCTAACTCAGTGGTAGGCTGTTGTGTATCAGAAATAGGTACATCACTTTCCAATTCCTCTTCCACTGGTTCTTTCCCCGTAGGTTTGTCCAACAAATCAGTTAAATTAAGCAATTGACCAACCGTATTTTCCTAGGAATTACCTGAGTGATCAGCGTGTTGAGGTGTTCCATGAATCTCCACAATGAGGTCCGCTGTCTTCAAAATCGAAGTATTTATCTCTTCCGTAACAACTACACTAGAAGTATCATCATCTGCAACTACCTGTTTATTACGAGCGCGAGTTTTAGCCATGATCAAGCGAAGAAAGCTGGAAAAAAAAGGAAATTAACGTGTTTTTTGAGTTTTCTGGTGTTGCTTGGAGGAGAAGCTTTCTCTTTCCATGACTAGAATTTTTTAAGACTACGTGTAAATTTTATTTAAACATCGTTTCATGTTTAAATGCTTCCAATTAATTTCGTCCAAATCACTCCGTAAATATACGTGTACCGCTACACATATTATTTTATGTACTAATATTAATCACATTAATCAATTAGTACTATTTTAGTGAATTAACAATTAATTGACTAAAACCCGTCTCATAAACTTTATTATTTAATTATCACGTAATTAAATAATAACTGCCGCTCCTCGAGTTCGCAACTCGAAATCTCTCTAAAAATAATCGACTAACCTTTTAGTCTATAAATCAAGGGACTAAATAAATTGTATCTCATACAATTAATTAGTTGTCAATTGGGATTCGTTCCTTTAGGTGTGACCGAAAGGGGTCTGTTGGTCACCGCCCTCTCACGACAATAACGTCAAACTCTAGTAAGCCAACCGTTATCGATTTACGTTAATCAACTGACGAGGATCAAATAATTAAATATCCTGATGATATTCTTTTAATGAGATTTATTATGTAAATGCACAATTGTAGAGGACACTAGCTCCAACAATCTCCCACTTGTCCGACACAAGGTGTGCGCTACCAATTCTCTTATCCATTTTAATCTCCCACTCAATGCAAAGTGACTTTCAAGTCACACTTGCACGTGAACATATTGCGAGTGGTTTTCTCGATCGGGAGTGTGACTACCTGACCAGAAAAATCTCCCACAGATTACTTCCGAGCGTGGCTATGCATTTGTAGTCATTAACTCCTCGAGTGGCCTTGAGATATAGTTACCCAACGTGGGTGGACAATTCATGTATGCCCTATTTATCTTTGCCCAATACAGCTCATCATGACTCAGAAGATGTCCTTTTGGCCTCCTTTCACGGCACGACCTAGGACAAAAACCAAAGTCACTCAGACACTGCATTGACTTGGATAATAGTCTCCAGTTAAAATAATCGACTCATAGGAACATCTTAGAGATCCCTGCCACGACCAGGCATCTATAATAGAACTTAAGGACTCTCTAAATGGTCAATGTCCGGCAAAGTGTCACACACTCTGCCTATGTAATCGACTAGTCATCACGTATGACCTTATGGTGTTGAACAACCATCAATCGACTTACAATCTAGTCACTCTGAGACGTCACCTCATTAAGTGACTAGGGACAAAATACAATGTTCATCTTATTCACTTGAATAGTGTTCAACATTGTCTCCACAACTTATTCAGATAAACAAGGTATTAAAAATTTAGTCATACTAAATAAAAGATTCAAAAATGAATACAAAAACAATGAATGGGATTATCATATATATAATAAGAGATACACTATCCAATTATTACATATCCACAATCTAAAGAAAATCTTGTACTCGTCTCAATCGCATTGCGACGACATGACCATCATGCTTAGCCTTTGATAAAGGTTTGGTTAAAGGATCAGCAATATTATCGTTTGTCCCAACCTTACAAATGTCAATTTCCTTCCTTTCCACATAATCTCTAATTACATGGTATTTCCTTTCAATGTGTCTAGATTTGTTACTAGACTTCGACTCTTTGGCTTGAAAAATAGCTCCACTGTTATCACAATATAGAGTGATAGGATCTTCGGCGGAATGGACTACTCCTAGTCCCTCCATGAATTGCCTAATCCAAACAACTTCCTTTGCAGCCTCAGACGCTGCAAGGTACTCAGCCTCTGTTATAGAATCCGCGGTAACGCTTTGCTTGAAGCTCTTCCAGCAAACAGCTCCTCCATTTAGCATAAACACATGGGTTTGAGAAATGGTTTCTGTGCAACCAATTCTATAATGGTCTTTATGATGATCAGAGAGCTATCCTAGATGCTGCAGCTAATGGGAGATTTCAAGAAAATAGCGGTGAGACAAAGGGGTGGAAAATCATCGATGATCTGGCCACCCATAAAGCCGAGCATGGGAATTCTAGAGGAAATCAGAGAAGATCAGCTGAATCTCCTGCTGTAGCTGCAATAGAAGTCCTTACTGCGAGATTCGACAAGATAGATTTTGGGGGATCCCAAAAAGGAGGTATATATAAAGTTAATGCAGTTTCAGACGGTCCCTTTACATGCAAAAGATGTGGAGGAGAGGGACATGTTTCGGAGTTTTGTACTAGTTCGAATGAAACATGTGCTGCCTTTCAACACTTTAGGCAGACGGGTACCTATCCTGATCCTTCTAATGTCCACGTCAATTTGAGGTGGACTAACCAAAATGTCCTTAATCCGGGTCCACAGCAACAACAGCAGCAGCAGAGTTATGTGCCCCCTCATAAGCAGCAGCAGTATCAAAAGCCTCTCTATGTGCCTCAGCAGCAGCAATTTCAAGGTTCTGATATTTCTGAATTGATCATCTATTAGTTGATTAAGACTTTTTTAAAACATTTTATTGCTTTTGTTAGACTTTTTATTGCTTTGGGGTGCGCGAGACTTCGCTTTAATAAGTTTGCTTAGGATTTAAAGACTTTAGACTGTTACTTTGGGTTTTGCGCAATTTTGGGCGCATTATTATGTGTATTTGCAGGTTCATATACCATATTAGCTCAATTCATTGAGCTAATTCGGAGAAATCAGAAACTTACAGCAGGTTTCTCAGTCGATCGACTGACTTGTATGGTCGATCGACTGAGCCGCGATATCAGGGGCTTCTGTTCCTGTCAGCCTGGTCGATCGACTGGCCTGTATGGTCGATCGATCACGCCCCGCTGCTGTATCTGTTCACGACCATTCCCCTGCTGTGTTTGGTCGATTTGCGGAGCTGAGGGAGTCTTTCCTCCACTTTGTTCTCCGTTTCATTTTTGTTTTCTTCCGTTTTCTTATTTTGCACATAAATTTTGCGTTTCGTAAATTGTTTTCTCGGAATTACGCGCGGTACTTTTGTTTTTTTTCAGGTACCTATGGTAGCACTGCTGGCTAGTGAAACCTCCTAGCTCACGCTGGTTTGGGGAGGTTTCCTTCTGCTGCGCTGAAAGTCTTGTTTGTTTCCGTGTTTAATTTCATGTCTTGTTTAGTTATAATAACGCAAATTCCCATTTCCCTTTTATTTCATTACATGATTTTGAACAATGGGGACATTGTGTGATTTGGTTTGGAGAAGGGTTTTGCATTGCATTCATATGTTTTATTGCATTTCTGTTTCACGTTTATTGCACTTCAGTTTGCATTTGTTTTTTCATTTCTCTTATTTATACATAAAATTCAAAAAAATTGAAAACTTTCAAAAATTCAAAAAATTGCATGTTTACTTTTGCATATAGGTCGAGTCGGAATGGTAGTATTTCAATGATGACATTGCATTTGCAGCTGTTTATGCCTAAGCCGTGCTAAATTGACGTGTTATTAGTAGAATCTTATATGCATAATCTACGAGTTTTCGTTATATATCTTGCTGAACTTTAAACTTGACTTAGATTTATGGCAAACTACTTTATACTTATGAGGCTTAGAGCTTATAACTGGTGTCATTCATGACCAGTTTATTTAAGATGTGAGTAGTTACTCCTTATAAGACATGTTACACAATTTTCATAAATATGAACTTAATCTGCTTAATACCTGTATGCATTCGGTTTGTGGTTTGTTGACACATGCGGTAGAGGTCCCCTTTTCTCATTTTACCCATAAACCTCACATAGCCAAATTGCCTTCTGTCCCATAAGCTACATACTATATTTAACCTACCTTATCTGAGCTAGTATTGGTAGTTATGGGAATGTATTTATTACATTTTGGTTATATTGCTCTTTATGAGAAGTTTGGTGGAATGTTGGAAAGAAGGAAAGAAAGAAAAAGAAAAATAGAATTGAAAAAAAAAGAAAGAAAAAAATGAAAAGCAAGTTCGGCCTTTGGTCGGTCGACTGAACTCATGGTCGATCAACCATGCACTGCGAGGAAAAAAAATCATCAAAATCGCATAATTCAAAGTCTTTATTAAATGGCGATTTTTGCTCCTATGTTGTATTTGTATCTTATGGGGAGTTGACTAATTGTGGAAATTGTGAGATTTGTGCTTCTAATTAGCACCGGTTGTATTGTTGAATCTTGAGTAAGAAAGTGGATGTTGTTATAATTTGGATCTGTAGTTACTAGCTTGGATTTAACTCCTCATATCCAGATTAATCTTAGCCCCTTCTTACCCATTACCTCACATATCCATATTTACCTCGGCATGTGTCATGGTCTTTAATGGTTGGAATGCATATGTACGGTTGTAGAGATTATTTTCATATTAGATTGCAGGCATGTTCTTATAAGTCGTAGTTAGGTGAGAGTCATTACAAAGTTACTTCTTTCTATCTTTTACATATATTCACATGTGCTTATGTGTGATATAAGCGACCCGTGAGAGTCCATAAGGATAAGTCTCTATAGTTGACGGTTCAGCAGTTTTTGACGACTACATAACTCGTTTGCATGATTCATATTGCTAATTGATTGTTAGTTGTTGCATTGAACTGGTTTAGGCTTTATAGTTGCATTTCGCTCTGAGAATGAACGCGTTCCATAAGGTTTTAGGATCGAGTCTAGTTCTTGCTTGGGGACAAGCAAGGGTTTGGTTTGGGAAGTTTGATGCGTGTCCTAAATATAATATTTTACACCCTATTTACACGCATTTCAGAGCTCATTTGTGTAGTTTAAGCTACTATTTCCCGTATTTCCGTCTACTTTTGTATTTTTGTGTAATATTGCAGAAATGTGAAGAATCCGGCGGGAAATGAGCCAAATCCGTCCCCGAGTACTTGGCATATTATTTGACATGAAGTATTTACTCGGGAAGCAAACTTGGTGCGCGTATCAAGGCCTGAAAGACAAATTTACGACGCTTTTGGAGCAACTACCTGATGAAGCAGTCGATAGACTGACCGTTATGGTCGATCGACCAGAGCGCGATTCCTAAAATAGATCAGGAACTACTGATCAGCAAGGTTTGGTCGATCGACTGGTCCTTGTGGTCGATCGACCAAACCGTGATTCTGGCATGAATTAAAAGAACGAGAATTCCGAAGCCCAATGTAATTAGGTTTTAGGAATAAGCTACGTAAGACTATCTATATAACGTAACCTGAGGTTTTCAGAGGATCATCAGGGAATTTTAGGGAAATAATTAGGGTTCAATATCAAGTTTAGCATTAGATGTCATAATCATTCAATACAATCGGTTTTATTTGCTTTACTTTCGTTCATGCTTTCAGATTCTTCCTGCTTTCATTCGGTAAATTACGTTCCTTGATTTCAGTTTGTTGTTATTCATTATTAGATTAGAATTGATTATTTAGAATCCTTAAAGCCTTAATTCCTTGTTTTACGCGGTTTTCGTATTCATTTAATTTAGTTATGAATCCTACTATTTTCATCTCTAGTTTCGTTATTATTGTTAATTCCAGTATGAGTAGCTAAACCCTTTGTGCTAAGATGTAGGGGATCTATAGTGTAGACGGCGTAGAATAGGTTGACCCGAGTCGCGTCATGGTCGATCGACTGCCTTGCATGGTCGATCGACCGACTCACGTGAGAATTGCTTCGACTTAATTAATTTAATTGCTATATTTGACGAATCGAGTGCACGCGACTAGTTTAATTCTTAGGAATTGACCGACCCGATAGATCGAAAGGTGGGGGAGGGAAATAGACTACTTAATTAAGACGACTAAATTAATAAGATCGAGAGATAAGTTAATTTAGGCTTTTAAATCAGCACTAGTGATATTAGGGACCCGTAGCTAGATCGAAAGATGCTACCTGTTAAGAATGGACCGAGAGGACTTCTTATTCTTCCCGTCTTACGTGATTTTCTCAGACTTACTTAGGATACTGCCGTCGAAACTACAGGGAACCTACAATCTTAGCATCCCTTTTATATTTGATTTCATCTTATTTCCTTAATTACTCATCTATTTGTTTTAGTTTAATTTTAAATTTGATTGCCTTTAGTTATAGAACTATTCAAATCAAACCCCCTCACAATTGTTACTTTGGACTAAAATTAGACAACTATTTATTGCATCGCCTCTCTGTGGTTCGACCCTGACTGTCACTATCTATAGTAGTAGTTTGAATTATAAATTTATCTTTGGTACTCTACGACGGTATCACTCCACGTTCTCCTCTACCTCATTCTCGGTTTGTGGCTCTCGAACTTCGTCAAGTTCAAATTTTTTCCCACTCTGTCTCCTAGAAATAAACTCTTTTTCTAGGAAGACAGCATTATGAGCCACAAACACTTTGTTCTCATGTTTGTTGTAGAAGTAATAGCCACGTGTTTCCCTTGGATATCCTATAAAAAGACATTTGTCAGGCCTGTGTGCAAGCTTATTGTCAGACTTGATCTTGACGTACGCTTCGCAACCCCAAATACGCATGAATGACAAATGAGGGACTTTCCCTGTCCATATCTCATATGGAGTCTTATCGGCTGCTTTAGTCGGGCTTCGATTTAGTGAAAATATTGCAGACAAGAGGGCAAAACCCCAAAACGAAACAGGAAGCTCAGTTAGACTCATCATAGACCGAACCATGTCTAATAAAGTTCGGTTTCTCCTTTCGGCCACACCATTTAGTTGCGGTGTGCCAGGAGGAGTCCATTGTGATACTATACCACAATCTTTTAGGTGTGAATCAAATTCATAATTTAGATATTCACCACCACGATCGGATCGTAGGGTCTTAATCTTTTTATCCAATTGGTTCTGTACTTCATTTTGAAACTCTTTGAACTTGTCAAAAGCTTCACTCTTTTTCTTCATTAAGTAGACATACCCATATCTAGTTAAGTCATCAGTAAAAGTAATGAAGTAGTGAAAACCTCCTCTAGCGGTGATGGTTAATGGTCCACACACATCCGTATGTATGAGAGCCAAAACCTCACTAGCTCGTGTCCCTTTTCCCGCAAAAGGTGCACGAGTCATCTTGCCTAAAAGGCAAGACTCGCATATACCATAAGATTTGAAACCAAATGGTTTGAGCACTTTTGATGAAGCAAGTCTCTTAATGCGTCTTTCGTTTATGTGGCCTAAACGACAATGCCAAAGGTAGGATTCGTTTGGATCACCCGTTTTGAGCTTTTTAGTTTCCACATGATAAGCGTCATTAATATCCTCTAAAACATAAATGCCTCCAATTGAAATGGCCTTGCCATAAACCACATCATTTAATGAAAAAGTACAACTATTGTCCTTAATCATAAAACAAAAGCCTTCCGCGTCTAACGCGGAAATGGAGATGATGTTCTTGGTTAAATTTGATACAAAATAACACTTATTTAAATACAACTCTAGACCACTAGCTAAAGTGAGCACATAGGTCCCCACGGAAACGGCCGCTACTCTAGCTTCATTGCCCATACGGAGATCCACATCACCTTTTGCTAGTGTCTGCATGTCCTTTAAACCCTGCAAATGATTACAAAGGTGAGAGCCACATCCGGTATCAAGTACCCAAGTGGAAGTGCAAGCATAATTAACGTCTATCACATAGAGAGAGGAAATCATACCAATAGGCGTCACACACCCTTCTTTGAGATCCTCCAAGTAATGCCCCTTCCCATTACAATGGAAACATTCAGCCTCGGAGAGTTTGACACCTTTTGCCTTGGGATTTCCATTCTCAACGGCCTTCCCCTTTCCCTTATCATGTTTCTTTGACGATTTCTTGAATTGGGACTTTTCTTTCCCTTTTCCTTTCTTAACTCCAAGGGACATGTTCTTTACGTTCATGGTTAGAACATCCCCTTTTTCACTTCCGCTAGCTTCCATATCCCTCTCCGCTTGGGTGAGGAGTTCATGAATTTCATGATAACTCTTATCCATGTCATTCATGTTGTAGTTTACCCTAAAGTGGGCAAACTTGGTGGGAAGTGAGTGGAGGATTTGATCCACCACAAGAGTCTTAGGAATCTTACACCCTAGACTCTCTAGGATGTCAACATATTCGACCATTTTGAGTACATTGGGACCAACCTTTTGGCCCCTCTCAAGCATAGCTTCAAAGAAGCATGCCGCCGCATCGTATTGATGGACTTTAGGTGTTTGTGAAAACATGGTAATCATACGAGTGAATATCTCGTACGCATTTAAAGAAATGCATGAAAGCTTGAGCTTTGGGGACATCGACCATATCAACACATTCTTGATATCATTCGACATCCTCACATGGTCATCATAGGCGGTCCGCACCACCGATGAAGCCCTTGGACCGGGCTCGATGGGAGGAGCATCGGTCAAGTAAGTGAGCACGTTGTCGGACAACGCGGCGCTTTTGATGTTAGATTCCCATTCAAGAAAGTTACTACCGTCATCTTTTAAGATACATTTGTCCATTACGGACCTTAGCCATAAATCTTTGCCTAGTGAAGTAGTCGATGGAGTTGAAGAAGTTGCCATTGTGAATTAAAATGCTACAACAAATAAGGAAAAATTAACATCCATTGTTTTAAAAATTACTTGTGAAAACATGTTTAACAAGTTTTAGCATTTATATAATGATCTCCCACTAAATTATATAAATGATTCCAAGACCCAAATATTAAACAAAAATGAGCATCGCTTGGGCGAAACATCCCATAATCGTGTAAATTCGGTAAGTCACATTGACTAATTCTACCTCTAGAACTCTTGGTTGACGAATTTCCTTAAATTCATCTACTAGCCCCGGAATACAAGACCGTCTTATACCCCGTTGAGTCCAACCAATTTTGGCACGTGATAACCGTTTACCACCCTACTTACCCAAAGTAAAAAAGAAAACACCCCGCTTGGGCGAGCGTGACTCTAATGAACAAGGGATTCATAGGTGTTACTAATTGGTAAGGCTAATCTCAATTTTAGTTATGTGAGAGATCTTGTCAATTTAGTCATAAATTCCCTATAAGTGAACTAAGTCGGTGAATGTAAATGACGTGAATTGACAAACGCGAAAATAATGCATGTGAATGGCGATTTTGGCATGCGCGAAAAATAAAACAAGCAAGCAAGTAAGCATATGGAAAAATCCTAGTATGGCCACCTAGTTAATAAAAACTAGTCTATTACATTTCGGAAACCAACTCCTTGGTCCCTTGCCTCTTCATTCCAAAAGTGGCCTCTCCTTGTGGGATTTGGAACACCTTCCAAAAAATAGACTAAAATCTCGATGTAATCCGTCTTTTGGAAACGTCGGTAAGAATAACTATTACAATTGAATTACATAGCTATTCCTATTATACATTAATTAATAAATTAAATAAAACTATTAATTAATTAGAAACCGACGATACGAGATCGTATTTAATTACAAACAAATTGTTATTCCCATTCATTTCGGGTAATAACAACTAAAATAAACTAGGCCATACTAGGTACAATAAAATAAATACTTTAAATAAATGACAATAATTCATTCAACCTAAATAAATATGCTTAAAATGATGTAAAATGATGCCAAAATCGCCCTATCTTAACAATCGTTGGTATCCATCTCGATTTTGTGGATTTAATCGATTTTTAACTTGTAAAAATAAATAATCAACTCTTAAATCTCATTTAAGTCCAAACTAATTACCAAAACTGTTTTGGATCTCAAAATTAGTCCTCACTAATTTTATGATGAATAATTAGTTTGATTTGGTGATATTTTGCTAATTTAATCGGTAAAATCATAACTTTTAAGTAATAATTCCAAAAAATTGAAAAATTACCCCAAAAATTGAAACAAGAGTATTCTGGAACACTCCTAAGATACTAAAATGTCAGAAAAATTGCCCAAAAATTCCGGATAAATTTTATGAGAAAAAGATCAATATTTATCGGTTTTTAACCACTAAAACCAATAAACATCAAAAAAAGGTGAAATCACATTTTAAATTTCACTTTTAACTTTTAAATAATGTTTTTAAATGTACATAAATTTATCATGGGTAGGAACAAATTTTTTCGAGTATATGATTAGTATATTTGACTTTTATCGACTTTTATCTCATAAAATCAATAAAAATGCAAAACTTCAAGCCAACCTTCAAAATTTTGCATACAATTTGTAGAAAACATGCATGAAACACCATAAAACTTTCATGACCCGATTCAACAGTTAACTATTTTTAGTCAATTCTTAACTAAAATACGGCATTTTGACGCGGTTTTCTACCAAAAATCATTAAAAATAGCAAAATTACTTCATAAATCACCAAAATTTACCAAAACTCTTTTTAGATCAGTAGGTATGCATACCCCAAAAATTTCGTCCTAAAACCTCTTCTAACACAATTTTTGAGTTTTTATAAATTATCTCATAATTTATTAATATGCTTAAAATCAACATGCAAATTACAAGTCTAAGCTCTGATACCACTTGAAAGATAATAGATCCATATTAGACTCTCTAATAAAAATTAAATTATCTCATAATTTATTATTTTAGTGATCTATGTAACATGCATGTAAATATAAAGGCATAAAAATGAAAGTTAAGGAAAAACAATTTCCTTACATAGATTTTTATGGTAATATAAGCACAAAATAGATCACTTATCTAGTTTATTCTTGTGCTAAAAATAAATGGATGATCCTCCTTGAAAACTCTTCAAAAAGAAAGTCTCCTTCAAGTTGCACCCAAGAACAACACCCAAAATAATCTTACAAGTATTAACTAAATACTTGTAAAATTAACCCTTGATATTATTTGTAACATTACTAACACTCTTAGTAATAATATTTTGATTACTAACTTCTTAGTAAATGATGTATAATAATTTTAGAGAGATAAGCAATTTTTGTTCACATGCAAAATGAAGTAGTGAAGTTGTGTACAAAAATGAACAACAAATTGGAGTATAAAGGAGGAAGTGGCGGATGGAGTAGTGAGTAGTAGAGTGTTGAAAATGTCTTATATTTGTCAATCTTACATCACATGTAAAATATAATTATAAGATAACTTGTGGAAGTATCACAAGTAAAGTGAAATGATGGTTTTTATAATCATCCACTATACTCCATTTACACGGTCCAATGTCCCATTTACGGGTCCATTTTGGTTCTTATATTTGTCGCACAAATACGTGTAAATTTTATTTAAAAATCGTTTCATGTTTAAATGCTTCCAATTAATTTCGTCCAAATCACTCCGTAAATATATGTGTACCGCTACACATATTATTTTACGTACTAATATTAATCACATTAACCAATTAGTACTATTTTAGTGAATTAACAATTACTTGACTAAAACCCGTCTCATAAAATTTATTATTTAATTATCGCGTAATTAAATAATAACTGCCGCTCCTCGAGTTCGCAACTCGAAATCTCTCTAAAAATAATCGACTAACCTTTTAGTCTATAAATCAAGGGACTAAATAAATTGTATCTCATTCAATTAATTAGTTAGTTGTCAATTGGGGTTCGTTCCTTTAGGTGTGACCGAAAGGGGTCAGTTGATCACCGCCGTCTCACTACAATAACGTCAAACTCTAGTTAGCCAACCGTTATCGATTTTCGTTAATCAACTGACGAGGATCAAATAATTAAATATTCTGATGATATTCCTTTAATGAGATTTATTATGTAAACGCACTATTGTAGAAGACACTAGCTCCAACAATCCTTTGGTCATATAGGGAGCAGGTTATGTTCAGGTTGATTGGATAGTACGCGGGAGACGGGACGAGCATGATGATATCACGAGACGAGTCTAGTTGTCTAGAAGAGTATAGATGTCACGAGTTGTATTTTATTTATTCATTTGTTTATGTTTATTTAATTCACTAAACATTACATTTATTTATAAAATGTTCTTTTATTGAAGTTTTGAAACACTAACTCGGGAAATCGAGATGGTAACACTCCAATTATCTTGGCCGGATAGTTGGGGTGTTACAAAGTGGTATCAGAGTGACGATTTTGGAACCTAAACTGATACATGCATTTTATATAGTCCTTTTTGGCCTCTTATGCACGCATTTCTATGTCATTCTCGTAGTTTTGTATTGCAAAATGCCCCAAATCGGCTACTTTGGTTTGGTTTGCCTTAATTGCAGGAACGGACCCGAAAGTAGCGGGATCGTACCCTTTTTCAGTCCTTTTAGCATGCATTTATGGAGATAGAAGGTTTTAAGCAGAAGTATTGTCCCTCGGGAAGCGTGAAGGAGTCTCGGAAGCTAACCAATGAAGAACATGAGCTATTTCAGTAGATGGATCCTCGATCGAATCCTTTTCTATTCGATCGAGTGAAGATGGTGGTCAAGGAAGCTCGATCGAGTCCCTGCTGAACTCGATCGAAATGTGGCATTTGGAGTTTACTCGATCGAAGACCCTACTTGTTCGATCCAGAGTTTTTGCTGGAATAGTGCTCGATCGAGGAGTCTCAAGTCACTCGGTCGATTACTTTGCTATATAACACGGGATTTTTGTTTCGTGTTAACTTATTTAATATCTGAGTTACATTAATAAATATCTTCCCTATATAAGGGAAGACGTCATTAGGTTAAAACACTGCTCTTAATCAGATACTTGGCTCTTAATTACTCTCTAAAGCAGACTTTATTTCTTCTCTTTTCCTTCGTACGTTGCTCTTGTTCATTTGCCGGATCTCGAACTTTGTAATCTTTCTTTACTCTTTATACTTAATCAATTTCATCTTTTGCATTCTTAATTACTAGTTCCTTAATTACTATTTTAATTATTGTTATAGTTTAGTTTATGCAATTTCATTCTCCTAATCTTTATATTATGTCTCTTGCTTTCACATCTATTGTTGTTTGTTTCATCAATAACATGAGTTGCTAATTCTCTCTATGTTAGGATTAGTGGAGCCATGGTAGTGAATAAATGATGTTGTAAATAGATTAGTTGGTATGATTGTGAGAACTGTTTTATAACAATATAATTGTAATCGTTTAGTTGAGTGCACGCTTCTAAATCAGTTAATTTGGTTAAGTTCAGACCTAGATCGAGAGATTGGAATGATTGTTATGAACAGTAAGACTACACTAATGAGGGCGAGAGCTAAGTTAGTTGTATTTTAGGGCAGAAAGTGGACCGAGAGGACCTTTCCTTTACCCTTCTCATATTTAGACCGACTAAGCTATTTATGACTGAATTGACTAATTGCCATGGTGAACCGACATCCTAGCATTCTTCTCCTTATTTGATCACAACTTAATTTTCTTTACTCTGATTGCTCTTTTTCTCTTGCCTTAATCTTATTTAGTTGATTAGAAAAAAATTCAAACACCCAATTGTTACCGTGACAGACTTAGATAGTAGGTAGATATAATAGCCTCCCTGTGGAGTACGATACCCGACTTGCCTCTACTATATTTATTAGTTGAGCCGGTTGGTTTATATTTTATAGGGTTGCGACAGCCGTGTCAAATTTTGGCGCCGTTGCCAGGTAGGCAATTAGCCTATTTATCCTTTTATTTTCGTTTGTCTCCGTCTCAGGGAATTTTTAATTCCTTAAGACAGTTCTTATTTATTTCCTCTATTTTTGTTTATGCCCAGGTCTAACAGGTCAGAATTAGTACCAGCTGATCCTGAGCCGGAGCTGACCTTTCGCTATAGACAAAGCTTGTTGAGAAAGAATCGTCAAAAGGAAGCCTTGAGTACTTTTGACCCTGATCTTGAACATTTTCTATTTGTAGAAGACCAGCCTTTTGAAGAAGATACTTCTATTTCTGCAGCCAAATATGTAAAGATGCCTAATATCACGAGCCATTCCGAGCCAACAGCTGCTTTTATTCCTAAAGGTTTTAACCTTGCAACTGAAGATGGGAGTACATTTGATATCCGGCCATCTTACATTAATTTGGTCGAGAGGAATTTGTATCGTGGAGTAGCTGGTGAGGATCCACGAAAGCACATGGAGGTCTTTACGGACTACTGTTCTACCATTCCCGCTACTAAGGGAGTGACGCAAGATAAGATAAAGGAGGTTTTATATCCTTTTTTCTAACCGATGGAGCCCGAGAGTGACTCACTGATCTTGATGCAACTGGGATTACCAACTGGGAGACCCTGGCCCTGGCTTTTTACAAAAGGTACTTTCCTCTACATAGAACTAATTAGTTGAGAGGAAAGATTACAAGTTTCAAGCAAACTCCAGACGAGAACTTGTATGAGACGTGGTGTCGGTTTAAGAAACTGGTGCGGTCCGTCCCTTATCACGGTTTCGATCAGTGGTTTTTGTGCAACCAATTCTACAATGGGTTGTATGACGACCACCATGCTATTTTGGATGCTGCATCCAATGGTCGGTTCTAAAAGAATATTGATAATGACAAAGGTTGGGGAATCATTGAGGAGATGGCCACCCATTGTGCTGAATATGGGAATCCTAGAGGGGGAATTAGAATAGTTTCTTCTGTTGATAGTGCACTTGTTGCTCAGCTGGAAGCCATGAATGCCAGGTTTGATAAACTTGAGTTGCAGGCTGCTGGAGATCAATAGACGGTCCATTTGTTGACTAGACAAGAGACCGTCTCATGTGAAAGATGTGGTGGTAATGACGGTCACACTGCTGTGGATTGTCTAGCTGAGAAGGAGAAGGTTTTTGCCTTTCAACAATTCAGGCAATGTGGCTCCTATTACAACAATCAAAGTGGCGTCCATCCTAACTTGAGATGGACAAGTCAAAATGTGCTATATCCTACAGCTCCACCGCACCAACAACCATATGTCCCGCCTCACAAAGCTCAACAAGACTTTCAAAAGCCTCCATATTTCCCACCGCCGCAACAAGGTGCTTCCTCTAGTGGTATAAGTGATGTAGCTGAGTTGAAGTCGATGATACAGTCATTGACCATTCAATTACAGAAAAGTGACCAACAGAAAGATGCTTCCATTAAGTCACTTGAATCACAAATAGCTCAACTGGCTATCAACCAAGCTTCGAGGCAACCGGGTCATCTACCGTCCCAACCTAATAAGAAATATCATGAGATGGTAAATCTGATAAATTTGAGGAGCAGTCTGTATTATGAGGGACCTAAAATGCCGACTGAAAGTGAAATCAAACCCGGAAATTAAAGTTGATGATCATGAACAGTCGTCCTTTGACGAAGATATGCTGAATCCGAGGAAAGCCCTCGATCGACTAATCTCAGGAGGTCGATCGAGGGAAATTACTGCAAATTCACTCGATCAAGGAGGTGAATGCTCTCGATCGAGCACTGCTGAAAAGGGAGCTCTCGATCGAGTACAGGAAGGTGCTCGATCGAGCAAAATTGTTGATGAAAGTACTCGATCAAGGGGACCTGAAGCTCAGTCGAGTAAAAATGATGCTGACTGCGAGAATTATTTGGTAAAAAGAAATGAATGACTAGCTATTCCCATCACGGTCCCATTCCCGAGGCGATTGCAAAGCAAGAAGGCTGAGCAACAGTTCGGTAAATTTTCTGAAATATTGAAGAGCCTTCACGACCATGTTCCCTTCGTCGAGTTGCTAACCCAGGTACCTCTTATATGAAATTTATGAAAGAAATTTTAACTCGTAAGAGGCACATTAATGATTATGAGATGATGGCTTTAACCGAAGCGGGCACTGCCCTAATTCAAAATAAGACTCCACCTAAATTATCTGACCCGGGTAGCTTCTCTATTCCATGCCATATAGGGACCCATTTAATCGATAATGCATTATGTGATTTGGGAGCTAGTGTGAGTGTCTTACTGTTATCTCTCTCGCTAAGAGGCTTGGTTTGACCAAATTTCATTGTACTAACATAACTGTGCAGATGGCCGACCATACTTTATCATGGCCCTTAGGTGTCTTAGAGGACATACCTGTAAGGATCGAGAAATTCTATATTCCCGTTGATTTTGTAGTCTTGGACATCCCCGAAGACTCTTACACTCCTATCATTTTAGGAAGACCATTTCTATTTACCGCTCGCACAGTAATAGATGTAAGGGGAAGACTCTAACCTTTCAGGTAGGAGATGAGGAGTTGATTTTCTATCAGTCCAATATTCGTAGGGCTCCCATGCAGGCCCAGCCCTGCAATGCACTATCCTCTATAGACCCTCCCACGGAATCTCCAATGGGTAATGTTGAATCATGTGTTGCGATTCTAACACCTTCGCCCCAGATTGGGAGCAAAATGGAGGACAAGTCTGCCATTTCTATTGTTACAGGTACATATGGATTGGACATTGGAGATCCTGGTGTGAAAGGTACAATGAAACTTGAGCTCACGGCCAAAGAAGATGCCAAGGATACGAGCCATGAAAAGAAAAAGCGGGATAAAGGAAAGAAGAAGGTGAAAGCGTATGTGGACGCAAATTACTCTTCTTCAACAAGTTCAAGCTCATGGAGATAAAAAAGGACGGTCCATGATGCTGAAGGGATCTCCTCCAGTCAGAAGCCCTCCTGTGGGCTGTTGAAGTGTTTTGGAAGGTGAAACGGGGAGCTGTCCCATTGTAAAAACAATTTGTAATTTAAATTTTTGTTAGACATTTTAAACTGCTTTTAGACAATAGCGTAGTTTAGTTTTAAATAGCGTAAGCCCGAATATAGACTGCTGTAGTGAATTTGGTATTTTTGGGAAGTATGTTCTGCGTTTTTATGCAGGTTTGGGGAAGATATGCTACTATTGGGATGTGTGCCAAAGGAAAAGGTCTCGATCGAATAATTTTTGTACTCGATCAAAATGTCCAATTTTAGGGGTTCTCGATCGAGTTTTCCTGTACTCGATCGAGAAGAATTGAGGAGCTAAAGTCCTCGATCGAACAACTTATTGTTCTCGATCGAGTAGAATCCAAGGAAAAGGAAGGAGGATTCGATCGAGCAGCTTTAAAGGTCTCGATCGAGCAAAATGTTGAGGAAAGCTCTCGATCGAGTGGTTTCAAATCACTCGATCGAGTAACAAGCACTAATAATACACGAGGGAGTTCCTAATTCATTACTCTACTTTCATTTAATCTTCTTTCCTCTTCCCCTTTTTGCGATAATCCCCAATAATCAACCCCAAATCCCCCATTTTCTTCCCTAATTTATCAAATCAATTACCCAAATTCATTCCTTGTTATCAATTTAATCAATCCCCCTTAATTTACCCTTAAAATTTTGTGCTATCTGCTGAGTTTCGGGGGTTTTAGGGTTCAAAAAATCGGATTTTTTTTCGATTAATTTCTGCTTTTTCGATTGATTTTAATTGCTTTCTTTGTTTTTTAATTCATCAAGTAAGTTCTTTCTCCTAATCTTTAATGTTTAATTGCATTTTTTTATGCTTGTTTTCCGAATTTAGGGTTTCGGATTTTCGATTTTGGGGGACAAATTCGAGTTTGATTGCTTGTTTTTGATTAAGAACCTTACTTTGATTATTAGGATGGATAGTATTACTTTTTCCGCCATCTCTAGTGCTACTGTTTCGTCCATTTCTGAGACGATGGTCCCAGCTGTCACCACCGTCACCATTGCGGCTACTGCTGCAGTTACTATTACCACCCCTGTTATTGTTACTACTGCTGATGTTACTGCTACCACTGTTGCTGTCCCTACCCCGGTGTCAACCCCTGCTGTGTCGACACCATCTGTCACAGTCATGTCCTTTGCTCTCGTACAAAGACCACCTTATGTTCGTGCTCCCGGGCTCGCCGCTGCTGCGCTTGCTGCTGCTTCTGCTTCAAGTTCATGAGGGGGAGGGGAGTGGGTCCTGCTGCACGTACCACCACTAGGTTCGCTGCCAACACTTCACTGGATCCTCTTCCTGAGTTTCCACAGTAGAGTGGATCGTATAGAGCGGGATCAGACACTTGCCTTGTTCCCTCTATATGAGTACCACATGCGGAGAGGGCGTCCTGTTCCTGACGGCTGATCACACCCTTCTTTCTACCGGTACCCGGCGGAGGGGTACCCACAGCCGGAGAGCGAGGAGGACACAACTAAGGCAGAGGAGAGGGTCAGAGCTGACCTCGCTGCTGGTGGTCGCCAGAGGAGGAGAGGAGAGGAGGAGAGTGACCCCACCTACACGGTGGTTGACGAGGAGGAGGAGGCTGATGAGTAGCTGCTGGTCTACTCACTTCCCCAGTTTTCTGGCTGGTTTGGGGAAGTTCGTATATATTGTAAGTATTTTTTGCTTTTATTTCTTTTTCATCTCTATTTATTTCATTCATTTATTGGTTGTGATTTTCCCATTTCCCCATTTATACTGCTGGTGTATGCTGGAGGACAACGAGGGCGTTGTCCGTTTTGGTTTGGGGAGGATATTGCATCCTTTGAGTCTGCATTTGCATTTGTTTTGCATTCATGTTTATTGCATTTTTGCTTGCATTGTATTTTAATTTCAAAAAAATGAAAAAAAAAAAATTCGAATATTTCAAAAATACTTCACGTTTATTTTTGCACTTAGGTCGAGTCGGAACGGTAGATTTCAATGATGATATTGCTCTATAATTTGTCATTTCACTTAAGCCTTGCAGCAAACTGTCATTTTATTAGCTTTGTCATTTGCATAATCTACAAGTTAATATTAAAAATACAGCTGGTCAAATAGACTTGACCTGATAAATTTGGCAACCTACTTAAAATTTCTAAGTTTTAGAGCCGTATAACTGGTGTCATTTATGACCAGTTCATGTAGGAATTGAGAGTAGTATACTCCTTGCATAGCATGTCTGACTATTTTGCACATGTATGAAATTCAATTACTTTTTGCCGTCATACATTCGGGTTTGTGGTTGGTGTCATATGCAGGGAGGCGCTTACAATTTCCCTTTCTTTCATTTTTACCAATTTAACTCCACTATTAGCCAAATTAGCCTTTTTGACCCTTAACTAAAACCAAATTTAGCCTGCCCGTCAAGCTAGTTTAGTATACATTTTACGGTATTTTGTCCATTGCTGCGAGTTTGGTTTGTTTTGTATTTTTTGGAGTGGTAATTTATGGAAGAAGAAAGGAGGTTGGTTGAAACAAAAATGAAAAAAAAAAAATAAAAAAAAATAAAAAACCTGAAAACAGAAAGCAAAAAAAAAGAGAAAAAGACGTGAGCAGGAAAATGAGAAAAGAAAAACCGTGTGAAAAAGAAGAGAAAAAATGTTGTTTGATGAGACGGTTTCACTCCTACGCTTTATTTGTATCTTATGCGGAGTTTTTGTTTGGTTAGTGAGTTTTGTGCCAAAACAAGAGGCACGTGTGCTTTATTTTGAGATGGTTTAGAATCGGATATGATTTAGTATGGTTTCGTTAGGTAGCTAGCTTGACTATTGCCTCACAATCCCATAAATATTATGCTTTTTCTTGCCCATCGCCTCACTTTACCATAACTTTTGTAAGCCCTCGGCTGTGACGGACCTCGTATGGCTGGGATGTATGTTTGGTAGTTAGAATTGTCTATCATATTAGCTACATGCATGTCTATGTGGGTCATATTTTAGGCGAGTGTCTATTTCTCTTCTTCTCTTAAAATTATATACTTACCCTTTGCTTCATGAGAGAAGAGTGACCTGTGAGAGTCCATTTTTAAAGGTCTTGCAAGGTCGACAGTCTAGCTTATTTATAAACATTATACAACTCGTTTGCACTTGACTGTTGTGGCTATAAGTGTCAGTTTTGTTTGCATTAAATCGGTTTAAGTGGATAATTTATAGCTAGCTCTGAGTTTTCATTCCCGTTCCATTAGTTTGCATTTGGTTTACACGAGGACGAGTAAAGGTTCGGTTTGGGGAGATTTGATACGTGCATTTTATATAGTCCTTTTTTGCCTCTTATGCACGTATTTCTATGTCATTCTCGTAGTTTTGTATTGCAAAATGCCCCAAATCGGCTACTTTGGTTTGGTTTGCCTTAATTGCAGGAACGGACCCGAAAGTAGCGGAATCGTACCCATTTCAGTCCTTTTAGCATGCATTTATGGAGATAGAAGGTTTTGAGCAGAAGTATTGTCCCTCGGGAAGCGTGAACGAGTCTCGAAAGCTAACCAATGAAGAACACGAGCTATTTCAGTAGATGGATCCTCGATCGAATCCTTTTCTATTCGATCGAGTCCTTTTCTATTCGATCGAGTGAAGATGGTGGTCAAGGAAGCTCGATCGAGTCCCTGCTGAACTCGATCGAAATGTGGCATTTGGAGTTTACTCGATCGAAGACCCTACTTGTTCGATCAAGAGTTTTTGCTGGAATAGTGCTCGATCGAGGAGTCTCAAATCACTCGATCGAGTACTTTGCTATATAACACGGGATTTTTGTTTCGTATTAACTTATTTAATATCTTAGTTATGTTAATAAATATCTTCCCTATATAAGGGAAGACGTCATTAGGTTAAAACAATGCCTCCTAATCAGATACTTGGCTCTTAATTACTCTCTAAAGCAGACTTTATTTCTTCTCTTTTCCTTCGTACGTTGCTCTTGTTCATTTGTCGGATCTTGAACTTTGTAATCTTTCTCTACTCTTTATACTTAATCAATTTCATCTTTTGCATTCTTAATTACTAGTTCCTTAATTACTGTTTTAATTATTGTTATAATTTAGTTTATGCAATTTCATTCTCTTAATCTTTATATTATGTCTCTTGCTTTCACATCTATTGTTGTTTGTTTCATCAATAACATGAGTAGCTAATTCTCTCTATGTTAGGATTAGGGGAGCCATGGTAGTGAATAAATGATGTTGTAAATAGATTAGTTGGTATGATTGTGAGAACTGTTTTATAACAATATAATTGTAATTGTTTAGTTGAGTGCACGCTTCTAAATTAGTTAACTTGGTTAAGTTCAGACCTAGATCGAGAGATTGGAATGAATAGACCTGTTATGAACAGTAAGACTACACTAATGAGGGCGAGAGCTAAGTTAGTTGTATTTTAGGGCAGAAAGTGGACCGAGAGGACCTTTCCTTTACCCTTCTCACATTTAAACCGACTAAGCTATTTATGACTTAATTGACTAATTATTGTGGTGAACCGACATCCTAGCATTCTTCTTCTTATTTGATCACAACTTAATTTTCTTTACTCTTATTGCTCTTTTTCTCTTGCCTTAATCTTATTTAGTTGATTAGAAAACAATTCAAACACCCAATTGTTACCGTGACAGACTTAGATAGTAGGTAGATATAATAGCCTCTCTCAGAGAGTACGATACCCGACTTACCTCTACTATATTTATTAGTTGAGCCGGTTGGTTTGTTTTTTATAGGGTTGCGGCAGCCGTGTCATAAACCAATGAACCAAAATGAATATAGGTGTGTCTAATAAAATGAACCCGACATGAGTACAATAGGAGGTCAGTTTTGGGTGAGAAGGATCCCTCATTTCAAAACTTGATCCTATTGTTTCGGTTGGTCACTACGTGGGTGGTTATGAGTCAGGAAACGCGAAGTAAAATGTTGCATGATATACTTGTGTATAATTTTGTTGAGCATCTTGCATGATATAGTGGTTGTGTGGTGAATGATAACATATGATAGTTAAAAGGATGAAACGGAAATGTCTACTTGAATAGGGTATATGTGATATGAGTAAAGAATTGTTTCATATGAAACGCATTTATTTGTATGAGTGTTGCATGTTTGGATATGATGAGTTTTGAAGCCGTAATTTGCATATTTGATAGGATCCTTGCATGATATAATTGTTCATATGGTATGTGATAACATGTAAGAGTCGGATGAAAGTAACGATACTTGTGACATGTTTTGGGAAAGCTTGTTACGTGTTAGTGTGTGAAGAGTCTTAGCCCCGTCCTTTAGCATTTCAATATCATATAAATATGTTTGAATTTCATTAATGTTATAGTTAGAGTGTGATTAGTAATGGTTGTTAGTAAAATAGTTGCTAGTATAAGAAAAGTAATCCTTATTCGGAAATTGCAAACCATAGAGAAGCACCCAGCCGAGTGCGAGCTAGTACCCGACCGAGTATCAGTCACTCGACCGAGTGAACCTACCACTCGACCGAGTGGACCAATTTCCTGAGACTTAAAAGTTTCTGGAAAGCAAGTCACTCGACCGAGTGGAGAAGACACTCGGCCGAGTGAACTGTCACTCGACCGAGTAGACTCAGCACTCGACCGAGTGCCATTTTCTGGGTTGTGAAATTCGCAAAATTTGTATTATTACCTTGTTTCTTGCATTTCTTCATCATTTCTCATGGCAAAAATACCAAAATCTCTTTAAATATTTTTCTAAAACTCCATTGTGGATGTTTGTTGCTTGGACTTAAGTTTTCTACTCCATTTTATCCTCTTATTTCTTGCTAATTAAACCATGTGAATGGTTTTCCCATCACTCTTAATTTGTTCGAATTTGGTTTCGTTTAAATCCACGCGATTCCTCCAAATTTCGCCGATTAAGTGCATGCCTTGCTTGATTAATTCATTATATTAATCATCTTTTACACCATTTATGATGTCAAGTGCAAAATTTCCATGTTGAATTTTGCCCAAAAAAAAATCTTATGAACTCGAAAATATGTGCTTTCTTGAGTAAATAATTTAACTTGGTGTTTGTTGCATGATCAATCGTTTGACAAGGACTAAAATTAGGTTGTTATCGCCAACTCTTATCATACATTTAAAATTATATTTTTGAAAATTTTGTCACGAAATTTTGAATCTTAGATGTTCATGTTTAAGTTTCGATTTATTCTAATGCTTAAAACTTAGTTTAGTTGACCAGTGAGGCCTAAAAATCTTGTCATGCTTAAGTTTTGACTTTCCTTTGTCAATATAGACATGTATTATTTTGAATCGGAATTTAACCTTAAAATTGTTATCCGAAATCTTTTGAAATTTCATCTTATAACGAATGATTGTGATCCTTGCAATCAAAACATGATCCAATTTTTCTCGATAATTAATGCTCGTTGATGTTGCATTGTGTTTTATTAAGCTAGCCATTTTACCTTACAGATTGCCTCAAGTTTTGACATGTACGTTAGTTATATCGAAAGTGACCTAATTTTGATTTTCATGCTCCATTCTTTGTCTAATTATGTCGTAAAGTTTCAAGTGTTGTTTGTTGATGTTGGGCATAGCCTTAAAATTCGAAAATTTTGTTTTAAAGTTTTCTTGAATTTACTGAGTGATAAGACTTCTATTAGTAATGCTATGTATTGTCTTAAGTTTAGAATTCCGCCTTAAAATCTTGATTTCTTCTTTTATCTTAAACTTGGTTTAACGACATTATTAAGGCAATAATCTTTATGAGTATCACTATAATAACGTGGTTTAAATCAAAAATTTCCATTTTAAAAGTGGACTAAGTTTTTTTTTTTTGAAGATTTGTACACCACTAAATTTTGATCTTTTTCATGAGTGATGGCTAAATTGTCCCATAGTGTCCCCAACCTCTGTTAACGGTGATATGGATGAAAAATTATAGTGTTAATGCTCAATTTTGGATTTTGTGCTTAATAGTTGGTTTTGTTTTGTCGCAAAGCTTACGACATTTGTTAATAAATGTGTTATTTTGCTTAGATATGAGTCTCAATTCTTTTGTTACCTTTTGGGTCGTATAGTTTTGATGAGGGTAGTTGGCCAAATGCTAATAATTTGTGAAGAGTCGCGTGGTATTTGAGAGTTATGAGTGTGAAACATGTGTTTTATTGGGATTAATATAAGTTTCGTCTGAGGTGGATTTGAACCATGTAAGTAGATAGGTATATGATGTCGTGGAAGAGATAAAGTCATTTGATGAATGAGGGTGCTCTTGGTCTAAGTTTTGATTCGATAAATTGGATTCGATAAGTGGTGATGTAGGTATTCCGAATGAGGGAAATTGACTTTGGAGAAAGGACTTTTTTATGCGGAGTAGCGATACAAATTTATGGGTATGGTTAGCAGATGAACTGTGATTTTGGTATACGGTTCTTGTTTGGAAATTAAGAGTAGAAGAGAGTGGCTTTAGCTTGCGTAAGGTGTCATGAATTGAGTAAGATGATTATATGACGTAATTTGTGGATAATGAGTGATGTGCGATCTAAGTTGAATATCTGTTGAGCGTTTGAAACCATGGATAGTGAATGGAGTTGAGTTGCATATTAAGGAATATTATTATTAAGCATAACTTGGAAACTTTGGTTGATAGACGATTGAGATACATGATGGTAAAACTAATAGGTAAATTGATAACTTATACCTAATATAACACCACTTTTCAAAATTTATACCTAAAATAACTTTTTTTTAAAACTTATACCTAAATTCTCATTTTCTTCCAAATTTAATACCTAAACTCAAAAAAGGACATAAATTGACCATTTTACCCTTGCTAATTAACTCACCTACACTCTCTCCACCACATTATCTCACTCCACCGCATTATCTCATTAAACCCCATGTCCACCTTATACACCCCACTACAATCACCATAAACCACCTTCTCTTCACCCACCATTATGGCACCGCCCGCCACACAACGGTCATAATAGCAAAAATAAAGAATAGCTAATCAGTTTGAAAACTCGATTAAATGTCCTCCCAACTTCTTAACATGGCCTCCCCGTCGCCGCGCCACCACTACTACGCCGCCGAAATCAACGAAGAACTCGAATTTGATTGAATAAAATGACGTGATTTCGACTGCGATTACGCAATCAAAGTCGGAGTCGGAGGCGATGTTGATGAGGATTATGATTGGGAAGGTGAAATTGGGGTTTTGTTGAGTTGAGCACGATTAGGGTCCTAATTTTTGTGGGATGTTGATTTTGAAATTGTGCTTCATATTTTTGTTGGTTGTGGGCGAAGGGGAATGTTCATCATCCTTAATTATTCATCTTTTGGAGTAATATATATATACATGGTATGTTGGTAGACATGATAGTCGATTGGGGAGTATAAGGCGTATAACACTTGACATATATGCATGGTATATTGGTAGTCTGATTGTGTTTCCGTTCTTAGGGATCCGTGCATCCGGGCGTGTTTGTGGGTTTAAAGTAAAGCTGAAACGGGTCGTCGGCGGAAGGACAACCATGAATTGCCGGCGATGGCACTGGTATGGAAGGAGGAGGTTACATACATGGTGATTGTTATGGCAGGGGTGGTTAATGGAATATGTGGTGAATGAAGGGTGGATGGGTTAACTTAAGTAAGGGCAAAATAGTCTTTTTATATCTTTTTTTGAGATTTGGTATTGAGTTTATAAGAAAATAAGATTTTAGGTTTAAGTTTTTAAAAAAAAAAATTATCTTAGGTATAAGTTTTGAAAAATGGTGTTATATTAGGTATAAGTTATCAAATAACCCAAATTAATATTACAAGTTTGGTTTTTGCGGTTATGAGAGTAAGAGTGTGGCGTGTAATACTTGAGAATTCGATCATATTGTTGAGGTATTCGATCATTGGTGTTATAGAGTATAATCATTTAATTGAGTAGGTACGCGTGAAGTGTGAAAATGGTTATGTGGGAATCTGACCCTATGAGTGGTAGTGTAGATGTTGTATGGTTGCCTCCCAATGGTCAGATAGAGCGTCTATGGTATACATCGTGATCATTTTGTAGTGTCCATTTGGGTGATGATGTTGTTATTCCTTGAGAGTAATGAGTGGTTAGGGCCGTGTCCATGAGATAGTATAAGTGTTGTGGCTACCGACGTGACTATTGTGGTTGTTGATGACGGTACGGTGATACCGTCGCCGGGTTGTGGGGAGAAAATAGAATGGTTGCGAAAAGAACTATGAAATAGTATGTTTGTGTCGATAGTATGTCACGGATGTTTTATCTTAATTGTACAATGATGATGGCCATATGGCCAAGGTTATGCTTAAAATTCGGTTATTTAATGGTGTGTTAGGCACCATCGGAGCCAATTAACATTTATGTGATGAATTAAGGAAGTTTGGAATCGAGTTGAGAATAAAAACATTCTGCCCCAGGTGACACTCGATCGAGTGCACCATGCACTCGACCGAGTACACCATGCCCTCGACCAAGTGGTCGCCTACCCGGCTGAGTAGCTTCCTACACTCGACCGAGTGGACTGCTTTGACCCTTGTTTTGTTGATATTTGACCAAATATTGAACATGTACACTTATTTAGCGGTTTCTATTAGTTGACTGGTGTTAGATGACCATGATTAACCTTACATGGGTGATATGTGTGAATTGTTTACGTTTGATCACATGGTGTGGCATTTTGCAAGTAAATAGAAATCGTTGATTCGACATGAATGGATTGATGATGGAAATGATGTGACAACCTTGTTTGATGTAGGTTAATCGGCGTGATTTTTATTTGGTTCTGTAAAAGTAAAAGGAAATATGCAAATTTTGTTTTGCATAATAGTCGTTTACATGATTGTGATTATGGTCTTCCGTATAAGCGGAAGTGTTAATAATGGATGGGAACGGATATGGAAGCACGTGTGTGATCACGTGGTGGATTTGACGCGGTATATGCGTGGCATGATGTCAGGAAATGGGAATGTTGAACATGGTTGAGTCACATTACAAGTAATTTTGCATTGTTTAATTGTTTCATTGAGTCCGGATATTCATGATTGTTGTGCACGCATGTGAAAGTTTGAGATGTGACGTTGTATAGATACGTAATAATAATCGAATTATACACGTGATAGATGCATATACATATAGCCAACATGAAATGGGAGTTAAGTATGGGATTATAGATTGGAATCGTGGGTTTAACCTTGCGCTTGACCTTTGGGAGGCTTGTAGATGGGGGATTATATCAAGGAAATTAGAACTATATGAGATATGAGATTTGACAATGGATTTGCAATATCCAAGAGAGAGTTGGTCATTTGTGGAATTTAGTAAGAATCGTGTGAGAGCACACCCTGAGGTTTGACAGTTGAACTTCGGGACGAAGTTCTCTTTTAGGGGGAGTGAATGTAACAATTCGGAAATTAAGGAAAGAGAAAGTACGTAATGTGAGGAAGTATGAGAGTTGAACAAAGAACTTTGGGATGAGTGTGATATTTATAAAGGAACGCATACGGTAAACGAGCATGTGAGACGAGAGAGAGTGCATGAGAATCAATGTGAGATTTGAGGAAAAGAGAGAGTGAGGTGAACTTCGGGGACGAAGTTCCTTTAAGAGGGGAAGATTGTAATACCCCATAGTTATAAGACCTGTACTCAGTCGAGTAAACCGAGTACTCGACCGAGTTGAACCCACTCGACCGAGTAAGGGACCGAGTGAGCCTGCAAAGTTATTAATAACCCCTGATTCGTAGGCCAGTCGATCGAGTGGAGGTTCACTCGACCGAGTGGAGCCGCCACTCGACCGAGTGAACCGAGCACTCGACCGAGTGCTGCGGGAACCGCTGAGTTTTCACGCATGGGCTTTTCTTTTAATGGACCTTGACATATATATACCCTATTTTTCAGATTTCTCCCATTTCCAAACCCTATTTCCTTCTCTCTAAAACCCTCCTACCTCTCTCTACAATCCCTACTTCTCAATATCCTAGATCTACAACAATGGGTGAAGATTTTGGAAGATTCATTCACATATCCTTGTTCCTTGTCACTTGGTGAGTCTCATACTACCTTTTTCCCTTTAATTTGGATAATTCGTTTTAAGACTAACCCTAGAATTAAGGGGTTTTTAATGGGTGTTTTAATTAGTGTTTTAATTAGTACTAGGAGTAATTAGTGGGTAATAATGAAGGGTTAATTAGTAGTGTTAAATATTGTAGGATATTTTGTGATAGTTGTTATGGTATTATGTAGGATGAGGTGGTCTTATGACTTGGATGCTTGGTGGTTTCGGATTTGCTTGTGAAGAATGCTAAAAGATAGGTTAATCCTACTTAGTTTCAATATGCATTTGGATGGTTATTTGAGTCATATTTTAATAGTCATTTGCATTATAACATGATATTGGTTAAGTGGATTGGATGAGTCGGTAATTGACATGTTGTGTGGTATCTTGTGTTTATTTTACTTGTCATGTATGTTGGATAACATGACGGTTGTGACTGTTGTTTGTTGTTAAGGAGACAGAAGGCGGTTGGGAGACCATCTTCCGCTTGGGTCGCCTCTTGGAGCTTTCCCACTCCAAGAGGGATGTGCACATTAATGACTTGAGTTTGGAGGGGACTCGTGTGGTTGAGACACGACGTCTGGAAGGGGATCCAGTTGGCTTTCGGACCCGGTACGTCTGGGCATGTCTCGGTACCTGTTTGTGGTTATCAGTATGTCTTGGCGTGTCCCGGTACCAGTATGATTAACGGTATGTCTGGGCGTGTCCCGGTACCAGTGAGGTGGTCGGTATGTCTGGGTGTGTCCCAGTACTGTGGTGGCGGTTGTTGGATATCATGTCATTCATATCGTAGTCATGTTGTATGTTCACACACTCGAGTCGTGTCACACTTTATTTATCTGTTGAAACTGACGTTTGTGTGTTTGTGCATTGTCACCTGTCTTTTTTGGGGTGGCCTGTGTCGATCATATGATATCCTTTGGTCATATGGGGAGCAGGTTATGTTCAGGTTGTTTTGGATACTATATGGGAGACGGGACGAGCTTGATGATATCACGAGACGAGTCTAGTTGGCTAGAAGAGTATAGATGTCACGAGTTGTATTTTATTTATTCATTTGTTTATGTTTATGTAATTTACTAAACAATAAATTTATTTATAAAATGTTCTTTTATTGAAGTTTTGAAACACTATCTCGGGAAACCGAGATGGTAATGCATGTATGAAACAATAATAATGATTTAGGTTACATTAATTACAATAACATATAATATAATGACAACGGTAGTGCATAAGAACCGTGTTAGAATATAAACACCTCTAAAAATAATTGGAAATTGGAAGATATTAATAATATAATTACAACGGTTCTTATAAGAACCGTGTTAGATTATGCAATTGCTGAATAACGTAGATTTTAAATAACCTTCTTTCTTTATTTCTTTGTCTCTCGTATTACTCAAATTATGTCAAGTGGTAGCTCTTCTTCTTCCTCTATTTCAATAGGGACATGTAATTGCTCAGTTCCGGCAGCATTGTGGACTTCTTGGACTTTGCAAAATCCGGGGAGAAAGTTTCTTACTTGCAAATTCTATAATCTCGAGACTAAAATGCGTGGATGCAATTACTTCAAGTGGGTTGATGAACCAATGACTGAGTGGCAGAGGATGTTTATAATCAGGTTAGTGAATGAGAAAAAGAGCATGGATATCGAGATTACTCAAGTGAGAAGTATACTACATCAACTTGAAGAATCGAAGCAGGGAAATGACAGTGAAATATTGAAGGCAAAAGAACAATGCAAGAAGTTAACCATGGATATCGTAGAACTCAAAAATAATGAGACATGGCTTAAGTTAACTGTCAAATTTCTTCTTCTAATTGTTATTTACCTAGTTTATTATGTATGGTGGTAGTTTGTACTCTTTATGTGTAAACTTGTAATCCTTTAAATTAATGGAAATAAGCAAGATTTTCTAAGAAATATATTGTAATTAGCTGGCATATACCAAATGATACTTTATTTCTTGGCGGTAAAATCAAACAAAATGAAATATAAAATACAACGGTTATACGTAAATCGTTGTTCAGGACGTATACAGTTATAACGGTTCAGGCCGTTGTTATCTATATAAAAATGATGCTTTATTTCTTGGCGGAAAAATCAAACAAAATGAAAATCTTTAAGACAACGGTTATTTCTAAACCGTTGTTGATGATACTAATCAATTACGGTTTCAAACAAAACCGTTGTCTGTTTGGAAACAAAATACAACGGTTTTTCTAATACCGTGTTTATTTCATCGCCATTGCCGCCGCCAGATCAACCCAAATTCTCCTCTTTAAAGAAGTAATAAATCCTCCTCTCTAGATATTTGTTTGTTATTATAAGTATGCATTGTTATTATTTGTTTATTAATTTCTGCTTTAGATATGGTCGAAAAGCAAAAAAGAAACGATGGAAATGCGTCAGGCGATGACTCAGGTGATGAGAATAATTTGCAACACACTGCGGATCGAATGCGCCACATGGTTTCCCTATAAGCAATAAATTCAAAAATACCTAATCTTTTATAATGGGATAAAGATACGGGGCTGCCATATGTTAAGAATGCCGGGTATTTTGCGAGTTAGATTAGTTGTTGTGTAAGACAATATGTGCCTCTCGGCACGCCGCGTATCAGTGAATTGAGTAAAGTACGAAACACCATGCTAATAAACAGAATAAAGGTATGTATATACAATAATAAATGTTTTAGCTGAAATTAAGTTACTACTTGATATGTGTATTAGCCGAAACACTTGTACCAACTATGCTGATCATATATGCAGTTAGCTTACGTTGTCCCCGAAAAGTATGATAAGTACCTTAAAAAAAAGACGGGGGAAGCCCTTAGTTCTTGGAAGTTAAAGATTGCTGAGAACCACTTGTTCAACAAGGAAATCGAGGAGATGAACAAGAAACCACCAACAGAGAAGTATCCGTATGTCAGTCAAGACCATTGGGATAACTATATCACTTATAGGCAGTCTGACAAGTTTAAGGTAACTTAATAATAATAATAATAAGTAAAGAAGTATACTTGGTTTAGTGTTTGGTCATGATTACGTTTCTTGATACGATTTATTTGATGATGGCTATGAGTGAGAGGAACAAGGCGAACATTTCAAAAAAAAAAAAAAAGACCGCCTTTTACGGCTCCCGAGGTGGTTATAGATTGATTAAGACGAAACTTGTAAGTACATAATTCTTATAGTATTAGACTATTAGGTGTTTTAGTCGGATGTTTTATATTTTCATAGTAATCATACATATTTTGAGAGAATATCAATGTGATGAATGAATTGTAGGCAAAGCTTGGAAAATTCAGTCGTCACAACGCTTGGGTGGAAGGTCACACTCCTAAGAATGGAAAGACGAAAACTGAATATGATAAGGATATCAAAGAGAAAATTGTAAGTTTGACTTAATATGTCACTCCTACCACTGGTGGTCGGAGTTATACAATTGTGAGTTTAAATAAAATTTAGTTGCGTAATGGTTTTTTGTGTATGTAGAGGATCTCTGAGAAGGAGGTACAAGAAGGAAAATTGAAGTCTATAGGACGCGATGACATTCTTATGGAAGTCTCTAGGGCAATTGGCAAAGCAGAGCATCCAGGTCGCGTGAGAGGGGTATCAACGCATGTTGGTATCACTAAGTATTTTGGGAAAACTACTCGAAGGATGATGAGTGGTGATGATTCCAAGAAGGTAATCGTATAAATACTATATTTGAACCAACGTAATTTATAACTATATATGCTGACATTAATTTCTACTACACAGCTACAGAAAATGGCCAGGTTGATGCTGAGAATGTTGGAAACTGAGGAAAAGCCATCAGAAGAAGAGTTTGATATGGTTCAAGAAGTCATAAAGGAAGCAGGGAAGGAGGAGGAGAAGAAGGAGCAGGAGGACGAGGACGAGGAGGAGGAGGAGGAGGAAAAAGAGGTAATAATATGTATGTCTTATATACAATGTGTTAAATGATTTGGAAAATCGGTACGTGTTATACGGACAAGTGTTAATGTATAGAAGGAAGCCGAGGAGGACATGGCAAGGGAGAAGGAAATGTCAAAGGAGACTGAGGTGGGAGCCGAGGATCAATATCAGGCAGTTGAAGAGGAAGAGGAAGCCAGGAAGGCCATGACACAGGATGAGATTGAGGCAGTTGATGATCAGACGTTCTTCTCAACACCGAAAAAGGTAATAGCTGCTAGTTTATAATTATTCATATCATACACGTTTTTTACTTATGAAATTTATTAAAGGTAGTGAATGTATATGTATTAATTGATTAAAGCTTTCGTGAAGGGCGATTGTAAGGTGGCTTGTCGTATGTTCTATTTCCAGGGGAAACAGAAAGTTGTTGTTGCCAAGCGATACGTGTTCGCTTACGACCGGCTTCAACAAGTTAAGGTTCATGGTATACCCCTTCGTGACAAATGCAGGATAGTAGAAGTGTCTTAATTATATAAAGACTAGTACGGGGAAGTAAAAGTACCATTTTCTAATGAAGAGGTCACTTATTTGAAAGAAGCCCTAAGTTCTTATGTGCAATGGCCTGACAACCTCATCAATGTTGTCATCCCTGAGGTACCTATATGCGGACGTTAATTATTACTTGTTTTTTAAATATATTAGGGTACTAATATTAATATATCGTAAGTACTTTAATCTTTACATTTGCAGAAGTTAAGCAAAGCCATGGCGGAAGCTAAAGCAATTACTACTACGTCTACGGACAAAGTCACTGAAAGGACTACGTCTTCCCCAAAAACAAAACCACATGACATACAATATAAGCCAGCTACTTTTGTTGTTGCAATCAAGCCTGCTTATGATTCATATTATGAATCTTGTGAATATAAGAAAAAAATGAAAACTACTTCGCTAAAGACTTTGCATAACCTGGCTATAAAGAAGACACCTAGAAGAGATGTAGCCATGATTAACATTGAAGAGTAAATTATGGGCGCAGCGGATATAGCCGTACTGGACCCGAAGCAACTGATGGAATTTGTCGACCTTGACAATTTAGATGTTGTTCACATTTTGATTTGGATGAAGTAAGTTTTATTAATAAAACTATTTAGTCATTTCCATTTACGAATAATGATGTTTGTTTAAATTATCAATTACAATAACATTCTTCGTTCCATGTGGCGTAATAGGTACCTCAATAATCAGATCGCTGAGTGGAAACTCCCAATTCACGCCTACGGATTCTCGAGTCCTAAGGCGTTCTCTGTGCATAGAATTTCATACGAAGAACAAATCAATAGTATCGTTGATGTCGACCAAAAAACTATTGCTTGCCCCCTACAATGAGAATATGTATGTATAGTACGTGATTATTATAATGAATCACGATTCTATAAATTTATTATTAACGTGTTTACATGCGTGTAAATGAACTAACAGTTCAATGTCCCAAATTGAATAGGAAGCGTTGGGTGCTACTGGCAATCCAAGTGGAAACAAAAACAGTGTACTGGATTGACTCTCGCGAAGTCAAACTCTCTGACAAATCTGTAAAGATGATAACTGAGTTAGTTTACAACCTTCAATAATGTCATTTGTTATTATATTACTTGAGCCATATATATGCAAATAATAATGGCATGTGTGTATATTTATGAATTAGTGTTTATGAAGCAAAAAGAAGATTATGTCCACTTGGGAAATATGAAAGCAACACTGTTCCCAAATTTATCACGCCTTCAGTAAGTGTATTTTTAATAACTACTCGTATCATTTAATTTATGTTTATGCGAGAGGTTGATTATCTAATTCAGCTGATTTGTGTGTGATTCATATAATAGTCTCCTAAAGCACCAGACAACAAATAATGCGCCTTTTACGTTTGTCAGTCCATGTGGGAGGTTATCAACGGAAATTATTCTACCATTCCTATACGGGTTAGTGTGATTTAAAAACTATTTCAGATGTAAACTGAGTTTAATTCTGTATACTTCCATGTATTATATCTATTTTGATTATGTACATTTTGAATAGCAGTTTCTACTAATACTCAACAAAGCCCCAAAATATTCGCCAGAGGACATCATCCAGTTGAGAAATATGTGGGCCAGTTATTTTGTTTTATTAGCGGAGTCTCAATAGTTTGCTCATGCTTTATGTACGTATGTATATATAGAGTCGTTGTGTATTGGCTTCTTTAGTGTTTTTTGAGGAAGTTGTGTATTGGCTTTTGATCATCCTGTTTGTACTATTTTTAAATTGGGTTTAATTGATCATGGGGTGTAATATTTTGATGCAGGACTGAATTTTTCCAGTGCACAGCTGCTGGAATGCTATTTTTCAGCAACTGCTGAAAAAATAGCATTTCAGCAG
This sequence comes from Silene latifolia, assembly GCF_048544455.1. Lineage (NCBI taxonomy): Eukaryota > Viridiplantae > Streptophyta > Magnoliopsida > Caryophyllales > Caryophyllaceae > Silene > Silene latifolia. The sequence continues at coordinate 158,776,847 of NC_133536.1, read as the reverse complement.
CTGCTAGAACAAGCTAAAATCATATCTTTTTTAAAAAAAAACAATAATTAAAAACAATAACGGTTAAAAACAACCCGTTGCAAACAATTATTTGACAATGGTTTTATTTAGATAAATTACCGTTTACATATTTTCCCTCTCATTCAAATCGCCAAAATATAAGATAACGAACGATAACCGTTGTCGAATTCAAAACTTTTACAACGGTTTATTTAAGCAGAACTGTTGCCAGTTTCATCAATAAAAATAGATAATGGTTACTGATTCGGCCTAAACTTTGTCGTCTAAGCTAACCAGTCAAAACAATATTTATAATCTAAACTAACTACTCTTAGTAGAGTGGTGAGTAAAGATCGGATCCCAAGGGACGGGTATTGGATTAAGTTATCGGTTGTAAAAAGCTATGGGGTGTCACAATTTTGGGTTGAGTTTGAGGTTTGCAATCTAAACTACTTAACAATGAAATGTAAAAAAAATGAAAGCAAAATAAAGCAAGTAAATGAATAGGGATTGTAAACAATTGATTAAGGCACTAGGGTGACATGGGTTTATAGGGAAATCATGGTGGAGATCATACAAACATGTTTACATAGATGCAAGCAAATTATTGTTGTAGTGGAATCGAGTTAGTTTATGTCTTACAATTCCTAGGAAGATTTGGGTCCCGGAGCCGAGTCGGTCAAGACTGTACAACACCTACAAGTCGACTTAGTTTCTTCCTATTCAACTATATGCATGGTCTAACAAGGCTCGAGTTAGTTTATATCTTATAAGTCTTGTTGAATGGATAGGAGATTCATGCTAGGTTGTCAATCAAGCAATTCATCAAGCATAACATGTGCATAAGTTGAAACTACAACAAGCAAGCATTCATATGAAAACATATTAGATTAAGTATGGATCTACCCCCATGTTTAATTCCCCTAATCCCCCATTAACCCTAGCTAGAAGACTACTCACTCGTGATCATGGTAAATATGCTAATAAGGGTGTCAATCATATTAACAGGGTTAAACATTGTGAACGAGTAAAGCAATAAACAATAATTAAGCAAAATGGTAAAAGAGATTATACCAAATTAAGGATGATCCAAATAATAAGCAAAGAATAATAGAAGAACACTTGATGAATGATGAAGAGTTGTCAATTCTTCAATAAACTCAAATAGTCTTCAAATTACCCAACTAAATCTAAGAACACTTGAATGATTAAAGAAATATTGAGACTTGATTAAGATTGAATTAAGGACTACAATGTAATTAACTTACTAAAACTTGATTAAAAAAATGGTAAATTAACTTGATGATTAATCCCCTAAAACAATGGGGTATTTATACTAAGTACACGTATTAGGATAACTAAGAGCTTAAATGACGATTAAGTCCCTAAGAGGATTAACGCCTTGCAAGTCCTTAAGGAGCCTCACGACCTCACTATGTTGGACATTCATACTGGATAGGGAACCGCCCAGCTCGAGTGTGAGACGCTCGATCTGAGCTTCGAGACGCCTGGGTTGTTCTTGGGACGCTCGGTCTGAGCCTCGGGCCGCTCGTGCTGCTCCTAGGATGCCCGAATCATAGATCAGCATAGTTTCTTCTTCTTTGACTGCCTCAAGATCCGTGGGGATCATTGAGGGGTCGTGGGAGTCTTCATCATTTCCCATTCTACTTGTTCGATCTACTTAGGCCTTTAGTATTGGTCTCTTCCTTGTTGTTTGGTCGTTAAACAATCAAACATGCAACAAACACCAATTTAATTATTGACTCGAGAATATATATTTTCGGATTCATAAAATTTTCGGGCAAAATTCAATATAAAATTTTATACTTGACATCATAAATGGTATAAAAAGGTGATTAATATCATGAATCAAACAAAACATGCAATTAATTGACAAAAATTGAAGGAATTAGCGTAGATTTAAACAAAAATCAAATTGGAACAAATTAAGAGCAATGAAAAAACCACTCACATTTTTTAATTAGCAATAATTAAGAGAATAAGATGAAGTAGAAAGTTTAAGTCTAAGCGACAAACGTCAACAATGGAGTTTGGAAAATTTTTAAAGATATTTTGGTATTTTTGTTATGAGAAACGATGAAGAAATGCAAAAATTAAAATAAAAATGCAAATCTCGCAAATTTCACAACCTAGAAAATGGCACTTGGCCGCGTGCTGAGTCCACTCGGTCGAGCACCCTCTCCACTCGGTCGAGTGACTCACTTCCAGAAATTTTCAAGTTTCTGGAAATTGGTCCACTCGGTCGAGTGACTGGTACTCGGTCGAGTACTAGCTCGCACTCGGTTGGATGCCTCTCTATGGTTTGCAATTTTCGACTAAGAAAAACTTTTCTTATACTAACGACTATTTTTCTAACAATTATTACTAATCACACCCTACTATTGCACTAGTAAAATTCAAACATATATGCGTCATTAACATGCCAAAGGACGGGGCTAGTGCCCCTCACACACCGATATGTAATAACTACTTTCAAAACATGTTATACACATTAGCCTTTTTCACCCAATTTTCACATATTAACATGTACCAAATGAATAACTACATATAAGAATTTTATCAACTTGTATAGAATACATGTAAGCACACCACATTTCACATAGCCTTCACACATCGACTTATAACAACCGCTCCAAAACATATTACGCTCATTGATTATTTCATCCAACTTCCATACATGGTCACATTTCATTTGAGTGAGTACGTAAATCATGCAAGATGTTCAACAAAACCATAATATAAGTATAGTCATGCAACATTTCACTTCATGTTTCCCGACTCGTAACCACCCACGTAGTGACCAATCGAAACAATAGGATCTAGTTTTAAAATGAGGGATCTACTCACCCAAAACCGACCTCCTATTGTACTCATGTCGGATTCATTTTATTAGACACTTCTAAATTCATTTTGGTTCATTGGTTTAGGTTCTAAAATCATCGCTCTGATACCACTTTGTAACACCCCCTTTTTACCCGGCCAAGGTAATTGAGAGATGTTACCATCTCGGTTTCCGAGGCGGTAAATCGGAGATACAATCAAGAAACATTTATTATAAATAATAAGTTTAGGTATTGCAAACATAAACTAATGAATAAATGTAGACTATACAAATTACAAGTCGACTACCATCTATGTTATCTATGCTATGCTACTCGACTCCGAGTCCAAGGTGATGCGTGTGTTTTATATAAAATTTTTACCTTATTTTTACACGTATTTCTGTACTATTTTACGTGGCATCTAGCTACAAATACCCCCGAATAGTCTACTTTGGTTTGTCTTGTGTAAATTGCAGGTATAGACCGAAGAGAAGATAAATCGAGCCTAAACTCGTCCCATTTGCATGCATTTATGGAGAGCAAGGAGTCGGAGCTTGGAATCTATCACTTTGAAGACGAACGAGCTGAATTCGGAAGGTGTCATAGTGCCTAACGTGCCAAAATAGCTCGATCGACCACTTATCTAGACGATCGAATGCTTTATACCATGAAGATTACTCGATCGAGTTGTTTAACTACTCGATCGAAGGGAATTTTGCTTAGTTTACTCGATCGAGCGGTTTTATTCCACTCGATCGAGTGGTTTGCCTTGTATTTGTATTTTTCCGCCTATTTTCGTATGGCCTTTTGTAATTAGGCTTTGGATTAGGTTTAAAGGGGAGATTTTCGTGTGCTACTAAAAGGGGTAGACTGCGTAACTCTTTCACACTTACCTCTCCTTGATCTTACTCACTGCTTCCCTCTTCTTTACTCTTTTCTACTCGGATTCGGAATTGTAATCGGTATTATTACTCCTTTTTAATTTGTTAATCATAATTGTTATTTGAACTCTTTCCTTTCTATTATTACTTTAATTATTGCTTATTTCATCTCTTCATTTTCATTATTATCATGTTTATCTCCAATTGTCTATGCATTATTGTTGTTGAATCGATAATGATGTGTAGCTAATTCTCTTTTGCTAAGACTAGGGAATCCATGATTATGAAGGAAGAGTAATTGAATTATTAGGTTAATGCTTGTGTAGTCCTTATTGTTAATCGATTCTGTTAATTGTTTCTGTCTAATTGAGTCGACGCAATTAGGCATTTAATCGTGGTAAACCTTGACCTAGACCGGAAGGCTGGAAAGGGTGAGACTTATAGCGAACATTAGGGCACCGTAGTGAGGGCGGAAGTGAAACTATTTGTGCTTTAGGGCGAATTGAGACCGGAAGGAGATATTCACTGCCCCTTTGACCAAACTTGCGTTGACCTGGGACCTAGATTGCTTAACTAAATGATCATGGTGAACCGACTGTCTTAGCTGCTTTTCCTTTATCTGCTTAATCTTTATTCTCTGCCTTTTTCTTTTTCTCATTCTCATTAGTTTAGAACAACCCAATTAAAACCCCCCCAAATTGGTTACCGTGACGAACTTAGACAAAGTTGACATTTTCCCATCTCCTTGTGGAGATCGACCCGACTTCCCTAGCTATATTAGTTAGAGTTAGTTGGTTATTTTTGATAGGTATACGACTGCCCTGTCAAATTGTGGCGTCGTTTCCGGGGAGGTGGCGCAATTTTGTTGCTTTATTTAAGTTTGTATTTCATCTCAAGGGATTTATTCCTTGAGACTGATCTCATTTTTTTGCAAAGTTTTTGATCAGTTGCAGGATATCTGTTCTAGAAAGAGAACATTGTCATACTTGTTCCAGTCTGTAAATTCTATCTGCCAGAATGCCGAATATAGCCAGCTATTCAGAGCTTAATGTGGATTCGCTTCCAAAAGGTTTCCTACTACCCACTACTGAGTCGGGAACTTTTGGAATCCACTCATCTTACATACAGCTGGTCGAGAGAAATCTCTTCAGGGGGATACCTGAAGAAGATCCGTGCAGGCATATAGAGCTATTTACAGAGTATTGCTCTACCATTCCTCTTGTTGCTGGGATGACACAGGACAAAGTGAAGGGAGTTCTTTTTCCCTTTTCTTCAGTTGATGATGCCCGGAAATGGTTGAGGGATTTAGATAGGGAAGCAGCCGATGTAACCGACTGGAGTTCTCTTGCTTTAGCCTTTTACAGGCGATATTTTCCACCACAGCGCACCAATGCTTTGAGAGCTCGGATTACTTCTTTTGAGCAACTGCCCACCAAAGACTTGGATGGGGCTTGGACTAGGTTCAAGAAGCTCGTCCTTTCTGTGCCTCATCACGGTTTCAAGCGTTGGTTCCTATGTACCCAGTTTTACAACGGGTTATATCGAAACCAGAGAGTTATCCTTAATAGTGTAGCTAAGGGGAGATTCACTAAAAACGTGGAAGATGATCAAGGGTGGCATCTTATTGAGGAGATGGCCATCCATGTTGCCGAATATGGAAATCCCCGAGGAAGAGGGCAAGTTAACGAATTGGTAGCAGCTGAAGTGGAGAATCCTAGCAAAAGTCTAGGTAATGTGGAGATTACGGAGGTTATGGGTGAGAGTGCACAAGTTTGTGCAATTACTGAGCATGTGGAGATATGCGGTATGGAGGGGCACAATCCCGTTGATTGTATGGCGAGAATAGAGCGCGTCCTTGCTTATCAGAAATACAAGCAAGGAGTTCCTTTTTCTCAATTATATGAAGAAATGACAAATGTTTCTACTCCTTCTACGCCAGTGCCGCAGCCAGATCCCCCTTCTACAAACGAGGAAATTGCCGAACTGAAGTCCTTGATGTTGAACTTAACACGACAGTTTGGGGAGAAATTCAACAAGAATGAAACTGTCACTGTGGAGTTAAGAGAACAAGTCACGCAGTTAACACTCGCGAAAGACTAAGCTAATCATCCACCGACATGCGACCCAGTTAACGCCATCAATCTCCGAAGTGGCCTTGCCTATGAAGGGCCAAAAATGCCAAAAGACGGGGTTATGACAGCTGATAATGCACCGGAAGAAGAGCTAGACGAGTTTGTGGACGATATCCCTGCTGTATATTGTCCTGTCACTCGATCGAGTGAAAATACTACTCGATCGAGTGAAATTACCCATCAAGATAGTTGATCGAGTATAAACACCACTCGATAGAGTAGTGCTCAATTTGAAGAACTCGATCGATCAATGCATTCTTCTCGATCGAGCAGTTTAGCAGATGAAGTCACTCGATCGAGTGAAAATTGTACTCGATCGAGTGAGCCAGAAATCCAAGAGCTCGATCGAGTGGTTCAAACAGCTCGATCGAGTAATTTCCAAGATAAAACCACTCGATCGAGTGAAGAAAGTGGTCGATCGAGTGCCAGAGCTAGCGGAGATCCTATTTTGACATCCAATTCCGCTACCGTGTCATCTTCCCCTGCTGTGAAGACGTCACGAGTCGATAAAGGTAAATAGAAAGTGACGGGTCCACTCATTGCTACCAGGGTACCCTTCCCAAGTTGTCTGAAGGACGCGAAGGTCGAGCGACTGTACGGTAAGTTTGTGGACGTTGTGAAGAACCTCCAGGTAACTGTCCCTTTTATCGAACTTATTACTCAGGTACCCACTTACGCTAAATTCATGAAAGATATTGTGATGCGTAAGAGAGAGGTAAGTGAATTTGAGATCGTTTCATTTTTGGAATAGTCTAGTAATTTACTTTTAAATAAGGCTCCACCTAAAATGAAAGACTCGGGTAGCTTCTCTATTATTTGTGTTATAGGCAATGTAGTTATTGATAAGGCTCTTTGTGATTTAGGAGCCAGCGTCAGTGTCATGCCCCTATCTATCTGCAAGAAATTGAATATGGGTCACCTTAAATTGACTAACATTACCCTACAGATGGCTGATAGATTTGTTAGGAGACCTTTAGGTGTCTTAGAGGACGTGCCTGTGAAAATAGGCAAGTTCTTTATACCAGTAGATTTCATTATTTTAGACATAGCTGAGGACACCCGGACCCCAATTATATTAGGAAGACCGTTCCTTTGTACAGCTGGGGCCATTATTGATGTCAAACAAGGGCGTTTGACTCTTGCAGTAGGGGATGACGCGATTACTTTCAGTCTGCCTAGTACTTTAGCTCGGCCAATGATAGAGGACACATGTTATTCTGTTGATATTATTGACGAGTCTATTTATGACTTCTGGTCGGGTTCTTTTCGAAAGGACCCACTAGAGGCTCTTATGCTTTTGGATGAGTGTGCAGATAACCCAGATGACGATGATGCTTTGTTGGGTTTGCTTAAGGATGATTTATATGAGCGTGAACTCACCGACGCTGAGGGAGAGCAAGTGGAACGGATGATCAGTACCCTTTGCTCCATTGAGGTAAAGGTGCCTGAGCGTAAGCCTCTTCCCTCTCATCTAAAATATGTTTTCTTAGATGATACTGAGCAATATCCAGTCATTGTTAGTGCTAAGCTTGATAATGATCAGCTGACTTCCTTGTTAGCTGTGCTTAATAAAAACAGGAAAGCTTTGGGTTATTCCTTGGACGATATCAAGGGGATCAGTCCCGATATTTGTATGCACAGGATAGAGCTGGAGGAAGATCACAAAGCTTGTAGACAGGGTCAGCGCCGGCTAAACCAGAAGATACAAGATGCTGTGATGGCTGAGGTTATGAAGCTGCTTGATGCAGGTATTATCTATTTTGTTGGTCATTATAAGTGGGTGAGTCCAGTGCAGGTAGTCCCTAAGAAAGGAGGGGCCACCGTGGTTAAGAATGACAAAAATGAATTAATACCTACTAGCGTAGTGACTAGTTGGTGGATGTGTATAGATTACAGACAGCTGAATGCCGCCACCAAGAAAGATCACTTTCCCCTTCCTTTTATTGATAAAATGGTAGAAAGGTTAGTTTCTCATAAGTTTTTCTGCTATTTAGACGGGTATTCAAGGTTCTTTCAGATCCCTATTCACCCGGACGATCAAGCTAAGACTACTTTTACTTGTCCTCAAGGCGTGTTTGCTTATCGCAGGATGCCTTTTGGTTTATTTAATGCCCCTGCCACCTTTCAAAGGTGCATGATGGGGATATTTTCAGAGTATATCGAGTCTATTATGGAAGTTTTCATGGACGATTTCAGTGTTTATGGAAGTGATTTTTCTAACTGTCTGTCTAACCTTGATAAAGTGTTGCAGCGCTGCATCGAGGTTAATCTCGTGCTTAACTGGGAGAAGCGCCATTTCATGGTCAACGAGGGAGTTGTTTTAGGGCACTTAGTCTCTGATAGGGGAATAGAAGTTGATAAAGCAAAAGTGGAAGTGATTCAGCAATTACCCCCTCATGTTAATGTTAAGGGAGTGAGGAGTTTCCTTGGTCACGCCGGCTTTTATCGCCGGTTTATCAAGGATTTCTCAAAAATTGTTAAACCACTTACACTGCTGCTACTTAAGGATGCCCCTTTTGTATTTACTGACGAGTGTCTTTCTGCTTTTAACAGGTTAAAGCAGGCTTTGGTATCTGCGCCGATCATACAGCCTCCCGACTGGGACTTGCCGTTTGAGATAATGTGTGATGCCAGTGATTATGCACTAGGAGCGGTGCTAGGTCAATGGAAAGACAAAGCTTTAAATGCAATCTACTATGCAAGCCGAACTCTGGATGAGGCTCAAGTGAAGTACACCACCACTGAAAAAGAGCTGCTAGCTGTAGTTTATGCCTTAGAGAAATTTCGTTCTTATTTGATTGGGTCAGAAGTTACCGTTTTTACTGACCATGAAGCTTTGAGGCATATCCTTGCCAATAAGGAGGCTAAACCACGGCTATTGAGATGGATACTCCTTCTCCAGGAGTTTGACTTGCAGATTAAAGATAAGAAAGGAGCTGAGAACGTTGTAGCTGATCATCTGTCGCGACAAGAGGGGGAAGATTCTTTACCTATTGATGAGTCTTTTCCTGATGATTCTTTATTTATAGTACTGTCTTCTATTGTTAACCAAGAGCCTTGGTATGAAGATATAGCTAACTACGTTATCAGTGGCAAGCTGCCGCCTGACCTTTCTCATCAGCAGAGGAAGCGTTTTCTGTATAACGCTAAGCAGTATTTTTGGGACGATCGCTATTTATTTAAGGAATGTGCAGACGATCTCTACAGACGGTGTATTCCGCAGTGGGAGACCAAATTAGTCTTGGAAGGTTGTCACTCCTCTTCTTATGGTGGTCACAACGGTCCATCGCGCACCGTGGCTAAGGTACTTCAGTCTGGTTTTTACTGGCTTTCTTTGTTTGCTGATGCTAAGTCTTTTGTTTCAGCTTGTGATGCCTGGCAACAATCAGGGAATATTTCAAAGAGACATGGGATGCCACAAAATGGTATCTTAGAGGTCGAGGTTTTAGATGTCTGGGGCATTGATTTCCAAGGACCGTTCCCATCTAGTAAAGGTAATAGGTACATTTTAGTAGCTGTAGATTATGTGTCGAAATGGGTTGAGGAAATCGCCTCACCTCATTGTGATGCCAAGACCGTGATAAAAATGTTTAAAAAGGTCATATTTCCCCGATTTGGTGTCCCTAGGGTCGTCATTAGTGATGAGGGAATGCACTTTAAAGAAAAGAAACTAACTTCCATTCTGTCTAAGGTTGGTGTTCAACACCGGCGTGGTTTGGGGTATCATCCCCAAACTAGCGGTCAGGTTGAGGTCTCTAATCGCGAGATTAAAGAGATCTTATCTAAGGTAGTTTCTAAATCACAGAAAGACTAGAGTCTTAAATTGGAAGACACATTATGGGCCTACAGAACTGCCTTTAAGACACTTATTGGTGCATCACCTTATCGGTTGGTTTATGGGAAATCATGTCATTTACATGTTGAGTTGGAATGTAAGGCTTGGTGTGTAATTCGTGAGCTTAACTTTGATCCTAAGTTGTGTGGTCAGAATCGTCTTTTGCAGCTAGATGAATTGGTAGAGTTTAGGCTTAATACCTGTGACAGCTCGCGCATTTACAAGGAAAAGACGAAGAGATGGCATGACAAGAGAATTCTACCGCGGGAATTTCATGTCGGGCAGAAGGTGCTGATGTTTAATGCCCGATTGCGATTATTTCCTGGCAAGCTGAAGTCTAAGTGGAGTGGTCCTTATACAATGACAGCTGTCACCAAATTTGGATCCGTTGAGCTAGAGGGTCCCGAGGGAAATCAGTTCAAGGTGAATGGGCAGTATGTGAAGCATTATCACGAGGCAAATGAAGCGGACAATCGTGTTGAAGTCATGTACTTCGACGAGCTTGACGCGCCAGTTCATTGATGCCAGAAAGGTCGTGCGGGACCTCTTAAACCTGCTCTCTCCGGGAGGCAACCCGGACTGTTTTGTTGTATTTTTGTTGAACTTTTTCCTTCGCATTTAGTTTTTGTTGAACTTTAAACGCTGAACTATGCGTCCTTTGTTTTCCCTTGCTCTTTACTCGTATTTTGCGGGTGCAACAACTCGATCGAGTAGTTTTTCTGCTCGATCGAGCATATTTGAGTTGATAACCACTCGATCGAGTGACATCTATACTCGATCGACAAGCTGCAAATCCACGATCACTCGATCGAGTAATAATTTCACTCGATCGAGCATTTCTGACACCATTTCACTCGATCGAGCTATTCCAAGCCACTCAATCGAGCTGTTTCGTCTTCAAGATGCTACTTTTCGTCTGTTGAGCTACTGCTTGACTTCTTATGACCTCCCATGTTCATGGTCGGTTTGGGGAAGTCCCTCTTCATGACGTTTTGTAAGTTTTCCGACTCCACTTATCATTTTCTCCTTAGTTTGCATTTCTTTCCCTATTTTTGGTACAATGAGGGCATTGTACGGTTTGGTTTAGGGAGGTATGCATCCATATCTGTGTCTGCATGTTTTCTTGCATTTCTGTTTGCACGTTTATTTACTTCTGCATGCATTGTCGTTCTTAAATTCAAAAAATCACAAAATCTTCAAAAAAATTCACGTTTAATTTGAGTCGGAACGTTTGAACTTTGACGCTACATTGAATCCTTACCTCTGCCTTGCATATTCTTGACATGTAGTTGGCATGATAATGTGCATAATCTACGAGTTTTTGTTTCTCTCTTATCTGAACGAATAAATTTGACTCACATATTGGCAAGCTACATTACATTCAGTGGTTAGGGCTTTATAAACTGGTGACATTCATGACCGGTTTCATTTAGGATGTGAGTAGTACTCTCTGTAAGGCATGTAACATCAATTTGCATAAGCATGAGTCTAGTCTTCTTAATACCTGTATGCATTCGGTCTGTGGATGGTGACACATGTAGGAGAGGCAGTTCCCTTTATTTCATTCTACCCATGAGCCTCACATAGCCAAATTGCTCTTTTTGTCCTATTAGCTACATTCTATAATTTTGCCCACCCTAGCCGAGCTAGTGATGTGTAGCTATTTGGAATGTTTCACTGCAGTCTGGTTATATATCTGATTTCAGAAGTTGGTGGGAGAATCGAAGGGAATGAAAAGAAAGAAAATGCTGGAAAAAAAAAGAGAAAAGAAAAAAAAATGAATGAAAATGAAAAAAAAAAAAAGGAGTTGAAAGAAAGAAAAATCATATGCGAAAAATGAGAAATTGTGTAGATGATTTTCACTCCCATGTTTTATTTATATTTTTAATGGGGAGTTGACAAGTTTATGGTGTATTGTGAGTTGAGTGCATTGAATTTGCACTGTTCTGTGTTATTATATTGAGTACGAAGTTGGGATGCAGTTTCATAATTTGGATTCGTGCTGCTAGTCTGGCTACTAACTCCACATTTCCAAATTTATCTTAGCCCTTCTTACCCATTACCTCACCTACCCAAATGTAAGTCATCGGCATGTGTCTTGGTCATTAGTTTGGTTGGAATGCATATGTACGGTTGTAGAGACTTTATTCATGTTAATTGCATGCATGTTCTTATAGGTCGAGTTAGGTGAGTGTCCTTACCTCTTTCTATCTCTCACATATATACTTACCATGTGCCTGAATATGAGTGATGAGCGACCCGTGAGAGTCCGATTTCTTTGAGTCTGCAAGGTCGACGGTTCAGTAAGTTTGAAACATTGATTTAACTCGTTTGCATTTATCACTTGCCACTTTGTTAGTTGTTACATTAAACTGGTTTTGGCGGATGATTTGTAGCTGATGCGTTGGTCCCGTTCCACTGTTTATTCTTTGGTGCATTCATAGTTTGCTTGAGGACAAGCAAAGGTTTGGTTTGGGGAGATTTGATGCGTGTGTTTTATATAAGGTTTTTACCTTATTTTTACACGCATTTCTGTACTATTTTACGTGGCATCTAGCTACAAATATCCCTGAATAGTCTACTTTGGTTTGTCTTGTGTAAATTACAGGTATAGAATAAAGAGAAGATAAATCGAGCCTAAACTCGTCCCATTTGCATGCATTTATGGAGAACAAGGAGCCGGAGCTTGGAATCTATCACTTTGAAGACGAACGAGCTGAATTCGGAAGGTGTCATAGTGCCTAACGTGCCAAAATAGCTCGATCGACCACTTATCTAGACGATCGAATGCTTTATACCATGAAGATTACTCGATCGAGTTATTTAACTACTCGATCGAAGGGAATTTTGCTTAGTTTACTCGATCGAGCGGTTTTATTCCACTCGATCGAGTGGTTTGCCTTGTATTTGTATTTTTCCGCCTATTTTCGTATAGGCTTTTGTAATTAGGCTTTGGATTAGATTTAAGGGGGAGATTTTCGTGTGCTACTAAAAAGGGTAGACTGCGTAACTCTTTCACACTTACCTCTCCTTGATCTTACTCACTGCTTCCCTCTTCTTTACTCTTTTCTACTCGGATTTGGAATTGTAATCGGTATTATTACTCCTTTTTAATTTGTTAATCATAATTGTTATTTGAATTCTTTCCTTTCTATTATTACTTTAATTATTTCTTATTTCATCTCTTCATTTTCATTATTATCATGTTTATCTCTGATTGTCTATGCATTATTGTTGTTGAATCGATAATGATGTGTAGCTAATTCCCTTTTGTTAAGACTAGGGAATCCATGATTATGAAGGAAGAGTAATTGAATTATTAGGTTAATGCTTGTGTAGTCCTTGTTGTTAATCGCTGCTGTTAATTGTTTCTGTCTAATTGAGTCGACGCAATTAGGCATTTAATCGTGATAAACCTTGACCTAGACCGAAAGGTTGGAAAGGGTGAGACTCGTAGCGAACATTAAGGCACCGTAGTGAGGGCGGAAGTTAAACTATTTGTGCTTTAGGGCGAATTGAGACCGGAAGGAGATATTCACTGCCCCTTTGACCATACTTGCATTGACCTGAGACCTAGATTGCTTGATTGAATGATCATGGTGAACCGACTGTCTTAGCTGCTTTTCCTTTATCTGTTTAATCTTTATTCTCTGCCTTTTTCTCTTTCTCATTCTCATTCGTTTAGAATAACCCAATTAAAACCCTCCAAATTGGTTACCGTGACGAACTTAGACAAAGTTGACATTATCCCATCTCCCTGTGGAGATCGACCCAACTTCCCTGGCTATATTAGTTAGAGCCAGTTGGTTATTTTTGATAGGTATACGACTGCCCTGTCACAAGGCGCGGCCCAAATCCCGATCACGTCTACAAGCAAAGCTGTACTAAACCTTCTCCTAATATGATCAGAAATATCATATGGATCGACACATGCCACCCCGGAAATAGGTGACAATTACACAGACACACAAACGCCAGTTTCAATAAATAAATAAAGTGTGACACAACCCAAAGTGTGTGATTATGCAACATGACTATAATATGAATGAAACGCTATCAAACAACCACTACTCCAATACTGGGATACGCCCAGACGTACCCACAACCACCACGATATCGGAACACGGCCAGACATACCCACAACCACAAATAGGTACCGGGACACGCCCTGACGTACCGGGTCCAGAAGCCAACCGAATCCCTCGCCAAACGTCGTATCTCAACTACATGAGTCCCTCCAAACTCAAGTCATTAGTGTGCACATCCCTCTTGGTGTGGGAAGCTCCAAGAGGAGACCCAAGCGGAAGACGGTCTCCCAACCGCCTTCCGTCTCCATAACAATCACAATATCATCACCAACCTCCAACATATACAACCATCACAATATGCACTACACAACATACAACATGATATGCCAAACATGCCATAAATGCCAATCCCGACACATATGAGATTCACCAAATCCTCAAATACCAATATGAGGTGCAATACAACTCATCCAATGCAAGTAATGATGAATGACCCACTGACAAATATACACAATATTGAAACTGAGTAGGATAAACCTACCTTTTAGCAAATCTCCAAAAGCAATCCGGCTAATAATAATCTTCCACAAAAATGGTCACCTAAATATAATAATTAAATATATTTAATTACTAACTAATCTAATTAAATTAAATACGTAATTAAATAAACAAAACTCGTCTTAAAGCTACCCAAAACCCGTAACAACGACCCAACACCTACGGCTAACCACCACCAACCATGGTGGCCACGGCCAACAACAACAGCCACCACGACTCCACACTAACAACAAACAACAACACCGACACCAACATGAACAACAACACCAATGACTCAACCACGGCCACCACTGGCCACGATCGGCCACCACCAACCACCTTATAGTGCCCCTGACCCCTGTTGCCACCAGCAGCCACCACGGCTACCACCATGGTAGCCGATATCATCATCATCATCATCAACAACAACAACAACAACAACAACAACAACAACAACAACAACAACAACAACAACAACAACAACAACAACAACAACAACAACAACAACAACAACAACAACAACAACAATAACAATAACAACACAAATGCTACAACTCGTATACCCACCTTTAACACCCATTTTCGACCACCTAACACCACCCATTCCACCACCCAATAAAACCACTACAACCCCCCCCCCCCCCCTCCACTCAACCCTCGACACAACCCACCCAAGGTCAGCCCAAGACAACCATGAAAGGTGGGGTAAAAATCCGTCTTAAGACGGTCACACAACAACAACAAATAACCCTATTATAACTCGGTCAAACTCGTTATTGGTGGTCAACGGTGGTCAAAGGAGTGGTCAATGACGGTCCTAGGATGGGTTAAGGTCAAGGCGGGTCAACGGAATTAATTAAATAATATATAAACAAGTTTAAAATGGTTTTACCTTACGATCTCGAGGCGGGGGGACAAAATCTCCCTTTTTCTTCTAATCTCTCTTTCTATCTTTTCCCTCTAAAATTTGGTGGGTGAGGATTGTGTTGAGATATTGAATGGATAAGGTGGTGGATAAGGTGGGGAGTATATATAATGTTAGTTAGTATGGTATAAGTATATGTATACATGTATAGTATATCGTATTGCGTATTATTATTATCATTACAACTTATTATTATTATTATTATCATTATCTGTTGGAGTTAGTATCCTCCACAATAGTGCGTTTACATAATAAATCTCATTAATGGAATATCATCAGATATTTAATTATTTGATCCTCGTCAGTTGATTAACGTAAATCGATAACGGTTGGCTGAATAGAGTTTGACGTTATTGTCGTGAGACGGCGGCGATCAACTGACCCCTTTCGGTCACACCTAAAGGAACGAACCCCAATAGACAACTAATTAATTGTATGAGATACAATTTATTTAGTCCCTTGATTTGTAGACTAAAAGGTTAGTCAATTATTTTAAGAGAGAATTCGAGTTGCGAACTCGAGGAACGGCAGTTATTATTTAATTATGTGATAATTGAATAATAAATTTTGGGAGACGCGTTTTAGTTAATTAATTGTTAATTCACTAAAGTTGTACTAATTGATTAATGTGATTAATATTAGTACGTAAATAATATGTGTAGTGGTACACGAATATTTACAGAGTGATTTGGACGCATTAATTATGGAAGTATTTAAACATGAAACGATGTTTAAAATAAAATTACACGTATTTGTGCGACAAATATGAGAACCAACATGGACCCATAAATGGGCAAGTGGACCGTGTAAAATAGAGTAGTGGATGATTACACACATAATCATTTCACCTTACCTTATATACTACCATAAGTTATCTTATATAGATTTTGCATGTGATGTAAGATTAAATAATATAAGACAATTTGTCCACTACCACACTCCACATCCACCCGCCACTTTTCCCTTCCTTATACTCCATCCTTCGTTCATTTTTCTACACAACATCATTTGTATGTTTTGCATGTGAACATAAAATCTATCATCTCTCTAAAAATCATTATTCATCTTTACTAAGAAGTTAGTAATCCTTTTTATTACTAAGAAATGTTAGTAATATTACAAATAATATCAAGGGTATTATTTTGACAAGTTTCTAGTTAAATACTTGTTATTATTTTTGGGTAAGTTCTTGGGTGCATCTTGAAAGAGATCTTCTCTTTGAAGATTTGTAAGGAGGATCATCCATTTGTTATAATCTCAAGAACAAACTAGTAAGGTGAACTAGTTTGTGCCCTTTTTACCATAAAATCAATGTAAGGAAATTGTTTTTCCTTAAACTTTCATTTTCATGCTTTTATATTTGCATGCATGTTACATAGATCACCTAAATGATAAATTATGAGATAATTTAATTTTTATTAGAGAGTCTAATATGGATCTATGATCTTTCAAGTGGTATCATAGCTTAGGCTTGTAATTTGCATGTTGATTTTAAGCATTTCAATGAATTATGAGATAATTTATAAAAACTCAAAAATTGTGTTAGAAGAGGTTTTAGCACGAAAGTTTTGGGACATGCATACCTACTGATCTTAAAAGGTTTGTGATTAAGTTTGGTGATTTATGAAGTTATTTTGCTATTTTTAATGTTTTTTGGTAGAAAACCGAGTCAAAATGCTGTATTTTAGTTAAAAATTGACTAAAAATAGTTCTATGTTGATTCGGTGCATAGAGTTTTTATGGTATTTCATGCATGTTTTCTACTGATTGTATGCAAAAGCTTGAAGGTTGGTTCGAATTTTTTTGCATGTTTATTGATTTTATGAGATAAAAGTCGATAAAAGTGAATTAATTAATCATAATTTCGAAACTTTTGATTCTGCCCATGATAAATTTATGTACATTTAAAAATATTATTTAAATGTTAATGTTAAAAGTTAATATGTGTTTTCACCTTGTTTTGATGTTTATTGGTTTTAGTGGTTAAAAACCAATAAATATGGATCTTTTTCTTCATAAAGTCTATCCGGAAATTTTGGGAAATTTTTCTGACATTTTGGTGTTCTTGGGAGTGTTTCAGAATACTCAAAATTTTTGTTTTAATTTTTTGGGTAATTTTTCAATTATTTTGGATTTTTACTTAAATATTATGATTTTACTGATTAAATTAGCAAAATATCACCAAATCAAACTAATTATTCATCATAAAATTAGTGAGGACTAATTTTGAGGTTCAAAGTAGTTTGGACAATTAGTTTGGACTTAAATGAGATTTAAGAGTTAATTATTGATTTTTACATGTTAAAAATCGATTAAATCCACAAAAACCGAGATGGATACCAACGATTGATAGATAGGGCGATTTTGGCATCATTTTACAGCATTTTTAAGCATATTTATTTAAGTTGAATGAATGATTGTCATTTATTTAAAGTATTTATCTTGTTTTACCTAGTATGGCCTAGTTTAATTTTAATCGTTATTACCCGAAATGAATGGGAATATCCATTTGTTTGTAATTAAATACGATCTCGTATCATCGGTTTGTAATTAATTAATAGTTTTATTTATTTTATTAATTAATGTATAATAGGAATAGCTATGTAATTCAATTGTAATAGTTATTTTTACCGGCGTTACCAAGAGACGGATTACATCGAGACGGCATCTATTTTTGGAAGGTGTTCCAAATCCCACAAAAAGAAGCCACTTTTGGAATGAAGAGGCAAGGGACCAAGGAGTTGGTTTCCGAAATGTAATAGACTAGATTTTATTAACTAGGTGGCCATACTAGGATTTATTCATATGCTTACTTGTTTGCTTGTTTTTTATTTTTCGCGCATGCCAAAATCGCCATTCACATGCATTTTATTTTCGCGGTTGTCAATTCACGTCATTTATATTCACCGAATTAATTCACTTATAAGGAATTTATGACTAAATTGACAAGATCTCTCACATAACTAAAATTGAGATTAGGCTTACCAATTAGTAACACCTATGAATCTCTTGTTCATTAGAGCCACGCTCGCCCAAGCGGGGTGTTCTCTTTTTACCTTGAGTAAGTAGGGTGGTAAGCGGTTATCACACGCCAAAATTGGTTGGACTCAACGGGATATAAGACGGTCTTGTGTTCCGGGGCTAGTAGATGGATTTAAGGAAATTCGTCGACCAAGAGTTCTAGAGGTAGAATTAGTCAACGTGACTTACCGAATTTACACAATTATGGGATGTTTCGCCCAAGCGATGCTCATTTTTTTTAAATATTTGGGTCTTGGAATCATTTATATAATTTAGTGGGAGATCATTATATAAATGTCAAAACTTGTTGAACATGTTTTTCACAAGTATTTTTAAAACATTGAATGTTAATTTTTCCTATTTTTCGTTCATTCTCATAAATGTATGACATCGCGACTTCATCCTCCTTTCTCTATTTATTGTTATACTTGTTTCATTTTTCCATAGAAAGCGATTTCTTTGAAGGAATTAATGATTGGTAACATGATTTACCAATTCACCTACATAAGCTTACAACGATTTTTGCGATTATTATACAACTTAACATCCATACATATTTAAAAAGGGGTTTTTATGTTGTAAACTCATATTATGAGTTTAAAAAGAAGTCACATTTTATCAAGAGAGTCTTGATTTCGGAAGTGACACCTCCGTCATGAAGATGACATATTAGTTTTTAGTTACTCAAGAGTAATTCAAAAGTTTGCGAAAAGAGTTTTCAAAAACATAAATAATACTCCAATATAATACCGTCAAATGGCTCAGTTCAATAAAAGCCAAATCGATTGTTTATGCGCAAATAATTTAGGCATATGATAACAATTGAACGATTAGGTAGTCCAATTTCGCAAGAAGTTGAGATTTTGCCACATGTTTCACTCACTTTATAGTAATTCACTCTAAGTGTATAAAATATCACAATTGACATGAAGAGAGGTCTTCATGAGATTCATTTTGCTTGATTGAAGCAAAGAGGAATGTGAAAGTGAGTGGGAGTTAAGAAGTATCAACCCTAGATGTATGCGATAGAACAAAAGTTGAAAGAGACATCTACTCAATGGATAGGCTAGTTCCACTATCTTGGTATGAGATACCAAGTACGGGTCATTTCTTTGTAAATAAGTTTACATGAATTGATACAACGTAAGACGTCTAGCATAGGACATTTTTGTATCGAAATGGTGCTAGAGTAGCAATGATTTCGATAGGGACAAATGTACCTAAATTTGGTTTTAAAAGAATGTAATCATCTATGTTTATACATAGAAGGCATCACTCATGTGATTTAAAACAAAATGTTGTACCTACTCCTATGATAACTTGGTGGTTGGTTTAGACCACTTAAGTTAGAGGAATTTTACATTCTTCACGAAAACTAAATATTATACTATCTTATAGATTTTAATGTCTCTAAATCGGTGAACCCAAATTGATCAAACCTCAAGTAAATTCGTTTAAACGAATAAACGATAAGCACATCGAACAACCATTTGATTGAAAATCTTATGGTGTGTGTGCATAAATTATGTTTTCTTTTGCTGAAAAGAAACATAATAGTGAGGTGATTGACCATATACATACACATGTGTAAGGCCGATAGTTGGTTATAAATATACTTCGTTACTTTTACAGTAATGTTAAGTAGATATGAAAACCTCGTATCTATTTAATAAGACATAAAAGTGATTTTTGAAACGTGGAATATTTTCAAAATGAAGTAGTAAACCAAAAGCACGACAAGATCATAATGTTGATCGGAAATTTCAAAGTAATGACTTTGAAGATCAAATGGGTAATATCAAGTAATGACCTTGATAATCACTAAGAAGATTGTGAACCATAGAGTATGGTGTAGTCAAGAAGATAAACCAAACTTTATGTGATATAGTTTGATATTTTTCGCAATTTTGTAAGCTATTTTCTCACTAAAAGTTTAAAACCCGACTATAATGGCCTAAATGACTCCATATGAGATATGGATAGGGAGAGTTCTTAACTTGTCATTTTTATACATTTGGGACCATAAATATTTATGTTTAGAACCAATTTGTGTATTTGTGAGGGTTATTCAAAATTGAATCACTTGGTTTTTACTCCTCCAAAACGAGAACAAAGAGTTTGTGTCTCATAATATTGTCTTTCCAGAAAGATTTTCATTTTCTGGAAGACGGAGTGGGAGAAATTTTGAACTTACGGAAGTCCAAGACCCACAAACTGAGTACAATTCAAGAAGATGTTCTTTATTGAGGCTCAGTGGTGAGTACAATGCAAGAAGACGTTCTTTATTGTGGCTCAGTGGTTATAAGGAGATAATTTTGCGATAATATTGCGTTACTTTTCAAAAGTGACGAATCTTAAACCCTCATCAAAAGCTTTTCTATAGTATGAACTCTATGTGATGGCGTGTCGTCATGCAATTCGAATTGATCTCCTTGCACATGATGCGATAAGGAAGGAAACACGAGATGTTTTCGAGACTTGATTTAAGGTGAATACTTTGGTTGGTTACCTTGATCTTGTCGTAAAGGTTACATAAGATGTTTAAAATTTTGGGCTTGTTATAGAGAGTTTTGTGACAACCCAAATGCCTTTATCAATTCGTATGTTCTTAGCAATATAACTTCTCATGAGGATGAGATTCGGCAAATGAATAATGAAACTTTCTCCTTGGGAGAATTTTTGTTGATGTTGTCAATGCTAAGAAGCCTAGCATGCTTGAAAGATCCCTTTTGTGATCTATATACGTCAAAGAGTTGGAACTTTGGGTTCAATCATGTAGTCTATCAGAACGGTATTACTCGAGTGTCGAGATAACAAGACGATACATGGAGTTTAGTGGGAGCTAAAGTGAGTTTCTTAATTTAAATATGTGCTTGACATATTAGTGCCAGAAATGTAGCTAAGGTGATGTTTCTTAGTCTAAATATGTGTTTGACATATTAGTGACTAGAAATATTCTCGGGTGAATACTTGAGAGTAGCATGGCGCATATTAAATATCCGGATCTAATGAGATAGATCTCTTTGGATATTAGCATTTTAGTCAAGAGACTTATGTGATAAGATTCTTGACTCGTTCAAGTTGTTGAACAATTAATATGATCTCTTGTGCTTCCGCTGCAGGATCTATTAAATATGCTAAATGCTTCTCTCGGCGGTACTTATCATGTTGAGAATATGAGAAGTCATTACCAATCATTTTCTAGTGAGTGTCACTAGATTATTATCAAGAGCATCCTTGAGTACTTGAGAAGCACTGAGGATTTACTCTTGTTGAATGGAGGAATTAATGAATTTCGTGTAAAAGGTTATACGGTTACATTCATATGCTTATAAGATGTTATGAGTCTCGTTAAGGAATGGTTAGCATGTAAGAGTGTTATGTGCATAAAGAATAATATGTATAAGAAGTTATACATGTATAAAGCAAATATGTATGAGAAGTCATACATAAAAGATGTCATATGAAGGATGTGTATGTATAAGTGTTATATGTACAAATCATGAACGGAAAGCTAAGTACATTACAGCATCCGATGTTGTAAAAGAGATAATTCATATCCGGATTTTAATGGAACTAGAGTAATTCTGTTAGCCGAATATCATTCCTGAGAGACGTGGAAAACAAAGTGGGAGTGTTTGACTGGCTTTAGAACCAGAGTCTAAAAACTTGTTTAGACGTGTACTTAGAAATGCTCTATGTGATGAAAAGATTACATAGAACAAAGGAAAATAGCAATGGAAATTAGAGTGATGCAATTGTTGCTTATCCTCTAACCAAAGCCGTAGGCATAAGGTAGACATGATGGTTATGTCATCTCAATGTGAATTGAGGAGTATACCTTAATTACTAAAGATCGTTATGTAATATTGGATAGAGTATTGATATTTATATAAGTGATGATCGCATTCATTGTTAGAGTTTCTTTAAGAACTCAATTATTCAGTTTGACTGAAAACATTGAATACCTTGTTTATCTGAATAAGTTGTGGAGACAATGTTGAACACTATTCAAGTGAATAAGATGAACATTGTATTTTGTCCCTAGTCACTTAATGAGGTGACGTCTCGGAGTGACTAGATTGTAAGTCGATTGATGGTTGTTCAACACCATAAGGTCATATGTGATGACTGGTCGATTACATAGGCAGAGTGTGTGACACTTTGCCGGACAGTGACCATTTAGAGAGGCCCTAAGTTCTATTATAGACGCCTGGTCGTGGCGGGGATCTCTAAGATGTTCTAAGGAGTCGATTCTTTTGACTGGAAACTATTATCTTAGCAAGTACAGTTTTCGACTGACTTTGATTTTTGTCCTAGGTCATGCCGTGAAAGGAGGCTAAAAGGGCATTTACTAGGTCATGGTGAGCTGTATTGTGCAATAGGATAGATAGGGCATACAGGAATTGTCCACCCACGTTGGGTAACTATATCTCAAGGACACTCGAGGAGTTAATGACTACAAATGCGTGGCCACGCTCGGAAGTAATCTGTGAGAGATTTTTCCGGTCAGGTAGTCACACTCCCGATCGAGAAAACCACTCGCGATATGTTCGTGTGCAAGTGCGACCTGAAAGACACCTTGCATTGAGTAGGAGATTAAAACGGACAAGAGAATTGGTAGCGCACACCTTGTGTCGGACAAGTGGGAGATTGTTGGAGTTAGTGTCCTCCACAATAGTGCGTTTACATAATAAATCTCATTAATGGAATATCATCAGATATTTAATTATTTGATCCTCGTAAGTTGATTAACGTAAATCGATAACGGTTGGCTGACTAGAGTTTGACGTTATTGTCGTGAGACGGCGGTGATCAACTGATCCCTTTCGGTCACACCTAAAGGAACGAACCCCAATAGACAACTAATTAATTGTATGAGATACAATTTATTTAGTCCCTTGATTTGTAGACTAAAAGGTTAGTCAATTATTTTAAGAGAGAATTCGAGTTGCGAACTCGAGGAACGGCGGTTATTATTTAATTATGAGATAATTGAATAATAAATTTTGGGAGACGGGTTTTAGTTAATTAATTGTTAATTCACTAAAATTATACTAATTGATTAATGTGATTAATATTAGTACGTAAATAATATGTGTAGTGGTACACGTATATTTACGGAGTGATTTGGACGAATTAATTATGGAAGTATTTAAACATGAAACGATGTTTAAAATAAAATTACACGTATTTGTGCGACAAATATGAGAACCAACATGGACCCGTAAATGGGCAAGTGGACCGTGTAAAATAGAGTAGTGGATGATTACACACATAATCATTTCACCTTACCTTATATACTACCATAAGTTATCTTATATAGATTTTGCATGTGATGTAAGATTAAATAATATAAGACAATTTGTCCACTACCACACTCCACATCCACCCGCCACTTTTCCCTTCCTTATACTCCATCCTTTGTTCATTTTTCTACACAACATCATTTGTATGTTTTGCATGTGAACATAAAATCTATCATCTCTCTAAAAATCATTATTCATCTTTACTAAGAAGTTAGTAATCCTTTTTATTACTAAGAAATGTTAGTAATATTACAAATAATATCAAGGGTATTATTTTGACAAGTTTCTAGTTGAATACTTGTTATTATTTTTGGGTAAGTTCTTAGGTGCATCTTGAAGGAGATCTTCTCTTTGAAGATTTGTAAGGAGGATCATCCTTTTGTTATAAGCTCAAGAACAAACTAGTAAGGTGAGCTAGTTTGTGCCCTTTTTACCATAAAATCAATGTAAGGAAATTGTTTTTCCTTAAACTTTCATTTTCATGCTTTTATATTTGCATGCATATTACATAGATCACCTAAATGATAAATTATGAGATAACTTAATTTTTATTAGAGAGTCTAATATGGATCTATGATCTTTCATTACCATCTTATAATAATTATCATTATTTTATTATTCCGTCTCACACATGACTCGTTAAAATGTAACATATAATATTATTTTATAAAATATATTTACCCATTTACTCTTGACTAGCCTTTGACCAAGGTAATAAAATACGGGGTATTACACAAAGCCACCAAATGAATAAAGAAAAAATATGAAAGTAAATTAAGACAACTTGGAGTGATTGAGGTTTTGAAAGAGTCTAAGCTAAAAGTCAAATTAAAGAAGTAGAAGATAAACGAGAGCTGACAAGGATCCTACATATTGTAAAGCGAAGTAAAATCTCACATTATGTGGACGGTGCTCTTAAAGTGATGGTGACACATACCGCAAAAGAACACGAATTAGGCAAACCCCCGGAGGAGAGGGTAAGATTATGTAGGAGTACAACCCACCAACAAAGTCACGAGAAAAGAGAAATATGGTGCTAATACGAGTAGACCACAACCATTTAAGGTTGCCAAAAAAAGAAGCGTAAGGTGAGTAGACCTGAAAAACGGGCCAGGTTCGAGTTGTTCTGGTTTGGCAGAATTCAGGCTGGACTAGGTCGAGTCGGGTCATTTTACGTTCAAGTTATTTTCGGGTATGTTGTTTTTAAGTTAATTATTTGGAGAGAATAGTCAGTTTGCGATAATAAACATATATTCGGGTCGGGTTAAATAGGACGAGTCAATTTAGGTTTTGGTCATATTTGGGTCCTAAATTCGGGTTCATGGCGAGTTTTTTTAGACCGGGCCATTCTAGTCGGTTTAGTTTTGCTAGGTCTAATAGTGAGGGTAAAAGCACTCTTTAGAATAAAAGAGGCCTAATGATAAACTTTTGAAGGGGCCCAAGTTAAACTCATTGTCATAAACGTTCTAAGGGTCATTGACTATAATGGAGGACATCAAACACGTGTTTAAGGTGGGGAGGAGAGATCCAAAAAGAAAGGATCTAAGAAGTCCAAGGGTGTACAATGTACCACATATATATTAGTCATTATCATACTTTGGTTACAAAGATACAAAGAGAGAACATGTGTACTGTGTACATATTGTATGTAAAACATGCAATGTTAAATTAATTAAAATACAAATGAATTGTTGATCGTTAATCAAATTATAAAGCAATAAAATTATTCTACATTCCCCTTTACACAAAAAAGACTAAAACGTCCATACATATTATACATTTAGCCAATTATTTAGAATCTGTGCAACGCACGGGCAATACTAGACACTAAAATATTTATTTAGCTATACTTTGAAAAGTACTAATTGCAAATATATCAATGAGTTGCACAATCTTAGGTACCAATTAATTAATCCTATGATCAATTTTTTTGGATTAATTGATAAAAATACTCTAAACTATAGTTGTATCGCTTAAAATACTCTAAACTATTGTTTAACTACGAATATACCGAACAATAACACACCTTCATTTATAATACACTAGAGTAACTGGTGACCTGATAAACAAGTCACCTTTATTTTTAAAACCCTTTTCCTCTTTTTCTCTGTCATTTTTCAACCATTCCCCTTTCAACTTCCCTTTTCAACACTTCCCCCCTTTTTTCATTCATTTATGCTTGAAGCTTCCTCCATTAATTCATCACCTAATTGATGAACTTGCTTATCTTTGTCATCTTTTCTTATATTCTTCTTCTATTATTGGGCAAGACTATTGTTGAATCAATTCGTCGCACAAGCTTCCTCCCACTAAATGCAAATATTATCCAAGAAATTAGCAATCCAAACATTACACTTTTCTCCTCTTTCACATGTTTATCTACTTCACCCTTCAACCCAATCAGTTCCAATCTCAATTTCTCATTCTTCAATTTTTCGTCATAATTCTTCAACAAAATCTCCAGTTCATCTAGCAGTGTATTTGGACCAATTTCCACATGTTTTTTCTCTACCAGTTGGAAAAATCCACAACTCTTTTGCTTTACCAAATAACATCAACAAAAATCATCAAAATCATCCTTTTACAGATCCGAGCATTTGACTATATATATATATATATATATATATATATATATATATATATATATATATATATATATATATATATATATATATATATATATAAATAAAAAGAAGATAGATTAAATGACTGAACCTATCAGCCATAGAGTTCACCCATAGAAGTTCTTTCCAACATGCATGTTCTCCCTTCTTCGCCATCTTTATAATTGCACCGAGGTTATGCCCGCTTCATTTGTGTTACAATTTGAAGGGAAAGTTGGGTTATAATGGAGGAGAGAGAGAGAGAGAGACAGAGAAACTTCAAATTTTTTTTTTTTACAGTGAAGCGTTGGAGGAAGAAAGAGATGAAATATAAGGGTGATAGAAGTGGGCTCTACCATAGAACCCGCTACAAGAGGTTAAAAAAAGGCAATTCTATTTAAAAAGAAGGTGTATCATTCTTGGGTATATTCGTAGTTAAACAATAGTTTAGAGTATTTTAAGCGGTACAACCATAGTTCAGAGTATTTTTATCAATTAATCCTTTTTTTTAATAAAACTAGTCTAGACCTAATCGAACTGAGGAGTAGTACCTATTAGCTATCCTAATCTCTAAGAAATAAAATATTTATTTAGTTATTCTTTCAGATATAAACATATATTTATATCCTAGACCTGAAACTTAATGATTCATATCTCTATACATGCGCACGAGGATGGTGATGACTTCTTCGGATACAAAAATGTCTTTCATGCTTAAGCGGAGACAATATCAATTGTGATCCTGCTACGCCATGATGATAAATAAGAGTCAGGGGCACTCACTTAATCATGTTGAAGTTTATCTTCCAAAACCAGATTGACTAGCTTTATGTAACAACGTCAAGAATAATATCACCGACAGATTAAAATTCTACATTGATAATAGGGAACAACTTTACCCGGGCCACAATTGATTAAAGTTTTGTTAATCCAATTTTCAACATAACTGAACCTTTTTTTTAATCAATTTAGCTAACTTCTACATACTACCAAACTATTGCCATGTAAACCAATGTATACGTACAACATCTAATGTTCAAAAAATTATTAGGATGTTCAACATACATATTGTTAAAAATGATCCTAATGGGAGTCTCGTGCATCGCACGGGCTTTCCAACTAGTAAGGCATGATTTTTGGAGTTTCCTTTGATTATGTAAAAAGATTCCATTATTTTGTTGTTGTTAGACAGATAGAGGATTATTAATGTGCGTCCTTAGGAGACGCGTTAGAAAAATATAGATATATACTCCCTCCTAGTTGTTCATTTCTTCCTTCTTTACTTATTCATGCTAGTCGGATTTTTTTCCCTCTTTCCTCTTTTGGAATGTTTTATGTGGTCCAAATTTAATTGCATGTGGGGTAGAGGTTTTGTGTGGTCCAAAATCAATTCCTTATTGCTTGTGCAAAGTGGTAGGGGGAAGAAATGAACGACTAGTAGGGAGTATAAGATTATTTATTATGTGATGTTGAATATAAGTTATTTGTTTATACTCGAGTAAAGGCACAACAATTATAATTATGATATAAATATTATTTATAATGCAATTTCGAAAATGTTCGTGTGCCGGTGTAAGGAGCCGCAGTTGTAGTGCACAATTCTAAAAATTGTGCGCGCGGTCCTTCCACTTCGAACCCTTAGATTTCTTATTTGTACTCATGTATTTTCATTTTTGTTTTTAGTTTCATTTAGTACTCCAAGACTACTTCCTGCATGTCGAATCTTGAAGTCTCGTTTTTAGTTTAAGATATGTTTTTAGGCGTTTAGAAAACATATCGTTATTCTGCACAATCAATGTATCCTGCTACCAGGACCAAACTATCAAATTTGCCTCTATGAGAGGTGCTAGTCAATAAAAAACCGCTTCTCATCCAAAAGCTTGTTGTTGCTTATTGCTTGCTTTCAATAATCGTATTGCTTACTTTTATTGCTTTCGTGTGCCGGACTTGATAATCGTGACTAGGATTCCCGACACACGCCGACCGAGACCGATTACGAAAGCACTAGTGATCTTTCACTAGTGCTTGACGCTCTCGCTTGCATTCTTGTCGTGTGTTAGATAAGGGTGCGCGCCACGATCCGGCTCGAAGTCCCGGACCGTGACATTTGGTATCAGAGCTCGGTCTTCACGACGAGCTGTTGCTTACGATAGCAAGAAAGAACGCAAAACCGAGTGGGAACAAATGAGAAATTAGGGCCCGGGTGACGGCCTTAGAGAAACTACTTGAGGAGAAACTTCCTTATCTGGAAGGACTCGTGGTGAGTCTCGGGGGCACTCACCAAGCCGTAGATAAGACGGTAAGGGGGCATGAGGCTCGCCTAGAAGCCGTAAACGAGACGATAAAGGGGCATGAGGCTCACTTTGACGCCGTAGATGCATTGATCCCGCGTGAATACGCGGAAGAGATGGGCTATGTCCACGAGAGACTCGGACAGCTCGAGAACATGTGTAATACACTGATGAAAATGGCCGCAGACGGGAATTTTGGTGGGGCTCCCAAGGTGAAGCCGCCTACACCCCACAAGTATAGTGGAGCGAGAGACTCGAAAGAAGTCGATAACTTCCTCTTCGACATGGAGCAATTCTTCCGAGCGAGTGCGCTCGACGAGACACTGAAGGTCACTACCGCAAGCATGTATCTAATCGATGACGCCAAACAATGGTGGCGCTCTAAATACGCCAGATTGAGGCAGGGAGCATAGTACTGGAGTCATGGGACGATTTCAAACGACTCTTCAAGGAACAATTCTATCCGGAGAATACCGACTTCCTAGCTCGAAGAAAACTCAAGAGCTTGAAGCATACGAGTTCTATCCGGAAGTACGTGAAAGCCTACTCAACGTGTATGCTAGAGATATCTGATATGACCGAGAAGGATCGCGTGTTCCAGTTCGTCGATGGTTTGAAAGAGTGGGCTCAACGAGAGATCATGCGATAGAGACCCGAGTCCCTCTCCGCTGCAATGACCGCAGCCGAGAGGCTAGTCGATTACTACACTGAGCGTGAAGCGGCGTAGAAAAAGGTATTCCCAGCAGCAAGTAGGGGTAACCCCAGATTTGGAGGAAACACGTCGCAAGCCAAAACTCCTTCTACGGGAAACAGTCGGTTCCGTTCAGGAGGAGATTATAGAAAGTGAGGGCAAGCTAATTCCACCCCAACTTCCTCAAAGGGGAGCACGTCAGAAGCGTCTACCGCTAGGAAACCGTTTGCCTGTTTCTTATGCAAATGACTACACCGAATGTCCGAGTGTCCGCACCAGGGGGAGTTCAACACCCTCAACAAGAATTTATCTAAGATGTCGGTTGAACCAAACCCCGAAGGGACGGACCATGAAGTCGACCCGGGGGATGATGACGAGTTCAACGAACAGGGAGAAGTGGCACGGATGGGCGCGGTGCACATGATGTGTTCAATGGGAAAAGGCATCAACCTTTCCGAGGCCAAATCCACTGAGCTCATGTACGTTGAAGTAAAAATTAACGGAATTTGCACTCGTGCCATGATAGACACGGGGGGCCTCCCACAATTTTGTTACCCCAGATGAGGCGAAGCGGCTCAGGATGGAGATAAACCGAGAAGGAGGAAGGATGAAAGTTGTTAACTCTAGTGCTAAGCCGATTCAGGGCGTGGCCAAAGATGTAGTGATCAAGATGGGTGAATGGAACGGGAAGCTTGACTTCACCAGTGTTCCGATGGATGACTTCAAGATTGTCCTCGGAATGGATTTTCTAAAGCGAACACCGACCTTCCTGGCACCCCATAATGGTTCCCTTATGATGGTCGGGTCAAACCCTAGCTTGGTGAAGGCCGTGGGAGGAGATCGTAAGATGAAGGGACCCCTCCTTTCGGCGATGCAATTGAATAAAGGACTTCAAAAGGGCGAGCCAATTTATTTGTGTACCGTGTCCATGAAAGAGGATACTTCTGCCGAATTAGAGGAACCCTCGATGATGCGGGTGTTGGAGGACAATAAGGACTTGATGCCATATTCTTTACCTATGAGTCTTCCACCTCGACGCTCGCTAGACCATCAAATTGAGTTACTCTTAGGGACAAGACCTCCTGCTCGAGGACCATACCGCATGGCACCTCCAGAATTAGCTGAACTTCGAAAGCAGCTAGATGATTTGATTCGCTCGGGGTCGATTTGGCCTTCTAAAGCTCTTTACGAAGCCTCTGTGCTCTTTCAGAAGAAACGGGACGGTAGTCTGAGATTGTGTATTGACTATCGGGCCTTAAACAAGTTGACAGTGAGAAATCGCTACCCCATTCCTCTGGTAGCGGACTTGTTCGATCAGTTACAGGGCACTGTGTACTTCACCAAGTTAGATCTGAGATCGGGTTATCATCAAGTTCGAATTGCCGAAGGAGATGAGCCAAAGACAGCTTGCGTGATGAGGTATGGGTCTTTCGAATGGTTGGTCATTCCTTTCGGGTTGACGAACGCACCAGCCACGTTTTGCACGCTGATGAACCATGTATTCCATGAGTACTTGGACAAATTCGTGATGGTGTACCTGGATGATATCGTTGTGTATAGCCGATCTTTGGCTGAACACGCAGAACACTTGACGCTTGTGTTCGCAAAACTGCGAGACAATCACTTATTTGTCAAAAAGGAGAAGTGCGAGTTTGCCCAACCTGAAGTCAATTTTCTCGGCCACATCGTGGGAAAAGAGATACTTAGAATGGATCCGAAGAAGATTACAGCCATCAAGGAGTGGGGTACCCCAAGAAACGTGTATGAGCTTCGCTCTTTCTTGGGGCTAGCAAACTACTATCGGAGATTCATTCGAGAGTATTCAAAAATAGCCGCCCCACTTACCGATTTGTTGAAGAAGGATATCAAATGGGAGTGGTCTATCGACAAGAGAAGGGCCTTTGAGAAGCTCAAGGAAGCGGTGATGCAAGAGCCCGTATTGGCGCTGCCGGATATCACAAAACCCTTTGAAGTGGAGACGGATGCGTCTGATTATGCCCTTGGGGGAGTACTCCTTCAAGAGGGTCACCCAGTGGCCTTTGAGAGTAGAAAGTTGAATGGGGTCGAGACTCGGTATGCTGTTCAAGAGAAAGAACTTCTCGCTATTGTTCATTGCCCGCGAGAATGGAGACACTATCTCTTAGGGTCGAAGTTCGTCGTCAAGACTGATAACACCGCGGCATCCCACTTCCTGACTCAACCTAAGCTCAACAGCTGACAAGCTAGATGGCAAGAGTTGTTAGCGGAGTTCGATGTGGAGTTCATTTATCGATCGGGAGCAGCGAATAGGGTCGTTGATGCCTTAAGTCGTAGGTGTGACTTGTTGGCACTACATATGATTGCTCACTTGTCTACTACTACAGTGGTCACGGATATTTGGTTTATAGTGAAGGAACACCTCGACCAAGACCCAATGGCGAAGACTCTGAAACAGTTGGTTTTATAGGGGAAAACTCGTAAGTTTTGGATGGAAGATGGACTTCTATTCACGAAGGGACATCGCATTTTCATTCCGAAGGCGGCAGGATTGAGGAAGATCCTCCTACAAGAGTGCCATGATACCTTGTGGGCGGGTCATCCGGGATGGCAGAGAACTTTATGTCTATTGAAGAGGAACTACTATTGGCCGCAAATGAAGGATGGTGTAATGGAGTATACGAAGACATGCCTCATTTACCAGCAAGATAAGGGAGAGAAACAGAAGCCGGGAGGGCTGCTAAATCCTTTGCCGGTGCCAACACGGCCATGGGAGAGTATCTCAATGGACTTTATCTCTGGGTTACCAAAGGTAGGGGCGTTAAGTGTGATCCTTGTCATTGTGGATCGATTCTCGAAATATGCGACTTTCATTCCACTTCCTAAGGCGTGTAGCGCTGAAGAAACTGCCACAATGTTCTTCAGGCATGTTGTGAAATACTGGGGATTGCCTCAAAGTATAGTCAGTGATCGCGATTCTCGCTTCACGGGATTATTTTGGGGAGAGTTGTTCAATCTCCTGGGTTCCAAGCTGCGGATGTCCTCAAGTTACCATCCTCAAACGGATGGCCAGACTGAACGATTCAGTAGCATGTTGGAAGAGCACTTGAGACACTTTGTGGGGGCAACTCAAATGGAGTGGGCGAGACTCCTTGATGTTGCCCAGTTCTGTTTTAATGTTTAGACGAGCTCCTCATCCAACAAGAGCCCGTTTGAGCTTGTTACAGGTCAACAGCCGTTATTGCCTCCCACAGTTGCAGATACCTATAGAGGCCGGACAAAGAAAGCTCATGAGTATGTTAAAGAATGGAACGTGAACGCCGATATTGTTTGAGCCTACTTGGAGAAAGCATATCGCCGCATGAAGAAGTGGGCAGATCAGAATCGGAGACCAAGGAAGTTCAAAGTAGGCGACTGTTGGGGCTGGTGTCCTTAACAGTTAGTGCAAGGACTTATAAATCTATAAAAGGATCAAAGGGCATACTTTTGGTATTATTATCAGTTGATCCACGTTTATCAATAACGGTTGGCTTGCTAGATAAGTTTGACGTTATTGTCATACAGATGGCGGTGATCAACTGGTCCCTAAAAGTCACACCTATAGGATATGTTTGAGAGATATGACAGTATGAAAATACAGTCATGTTGATGCCAATTATGACTAACCAGTTAGTCGGAGTTATTGACTAGTAATTAGTCAAACGCGATGTTGAGACAATTATTTAATACGGATTAAATAATATGGGCTAAGGCGAATTAAACAGTTAATTCGTAAATTAAATATAAACGATTATATTTAATCAATGTATATTGAATTAATTATACAATATTGTCTTTGTCGGACATGTATTAATATTTAGACTAATCCGTGTTACTAGTCGATGTATTAATAACCGATAACCGATGACAGTTTATAATAAAACCCGTCATATACATTTTTAGCGGAATTGATCGGACCACGAGTTAATAATGAGGAGAAAGTGGAAAGCCCACTCCCTCCTCCATGAGACCCGCGGACCGAGGCAACAAAAGGAGAGGCTCCCTCTCCTTTTGACCTAATCATTCATTTTTGACAAAAACATTAGGGTTTCAGGGTGTTTTTCTCTGAAATTTCTAGATCTCACATCGAATAACCTCACAATAGCTCTCTCAATATTGCAAGTCAATTAGAGAGCATTTCTAGCACAAGGGCATAGTCTCAGACGGTCTTGGGTGCAACGATTAGGAGGAAATCTCTGTTGATTTCTGTTCTTTGCGCCGCATTACAAAGGACCCGAGGTTGATTCTTAATCTTTATCGTTTTCTATTGTATTTCGTTTATGACCATATTTCACATGTTATATTTACATTATAATCCTTAAATTTAAAGG
Organism: Silene latifolia; assembly: GCF_048544455.1. NCBI lineage: Eukaryota > Viridiplantae > Streptophyta > Magnoliopsida > Caryophyllales > Caryophyllaceae > Silene > Silene latifolia. The sequence continues at coordinate 158,743,405 of NC_133536.1, read as the reverse complement.
GTCTTATACGGATATTACCCCACAAGTGGTATCAGAGCGAGGCCACGTAAATTTTCATTGTGATTTTTCATAAAAACGATCTTGAAACGATTTTTCTGTCTTGAAAACCGTGCGGCCAAACGTGTCTTGCGGCTGTTTTTGTTTTCGTTTTCAATTTGTTCTTTTGCATATTGTTATTTTATACGGAGATTATAGCAATATGTCAAGTTTTGTCAATTATAGAATTGATTTTATGCGTATTAGATCAATTTGAAATTGGTTTTGTTTCGTCAAAACTGTTTTCACGAGGGTTTTGATTTTTCAGAAATTTTGGTTCTCGATCGAGCTTGTTTTTAATCGATCGAGAGGTTTTTCTGTCTTGTTTTTACTCGATCGAGTCCTTGCTGTACTCGATCGACCACTTTCAAAACCCCACTGCTCGATCGAGAAGTCCTCGTACTCGATCGAGCAGATTTCGATAAAAGCCCTCGATCGACCTCCGGTATTGTCGATCGAGTACTTTCGATTAGCATACCTCTCGATCGACTAGCGATTCGATCGATCGAGCCCTTTGTTCCTCGATCGAGCACTTTTGTCCCTGGATCGAGGGATTTTTGTTCTGGCAGCTTTGAAAATTTATTCTTTTGTTTTAAATTTTCTTTTGGCCTTAATATGTACTTTATACGGATATTGTACACTCGTTATGATTGTGAAACGGTTCACACACGTACCGTTGAGTTATTTTAAAGCGTATTTAAAGTAACGGATTGTAATAGATTAAAATTAAACTGATAGAAGCAGTTTTATCACATAAATTTTAATCGTTAAAAGGTGGTTTGGATAAATTTAACATAATTACAGAATTATGTCACGAATAAATTTGTTTTAGTTGATGCTTTTTTTTTATCGTTAATTTTGAATGTTTTTGAATGCTTTTATTACGTATTTATTTATTTTACAATCGGTTGTAACTTAGTGTGGCCTTAGTAGAACATGTTACCGTAATGATGGAACACGGTCTTGGTTGTATTTTGAGATCTCGTATCTCCGTTTTGGATTTTTCACTTGTAATTACAGTTTTTTTATTTAGAATGTAAATAGGTTTATATTTGTAATTTTAAATTGTAATTTTTGAGAAGACCAAAGATGGAGAACCGGATGCTCACTCCCGCTGCATGGACAAAGATGGAACATCAAGACAAGCTTTTCGGGTCCAACGGCGGATTCCAAAGTTGTATTATGTTCTTTTTACTAGGATAGGCCACACTAGGAATTTTATTTACGTATTGCATTCTTTTATTTATTTTTCGTAACGATAATATGCATCATATTCCGCCTAAAACCAAACCACCTAATTATTGCATGAAAACTGACACATATAGAGGTCACGAGTTAGTTTTCTTTGACATTCTCATGTCACACGATCTATGCTAAGCCATCACCTAAATTAATTCATTCACGCAGTTGCTAGTTATTCGTTCACTTAAAATGAATTAAAACTTAGCTGATGGGATCTTCCTCGTATAAACCAAAATTGAGAATGGTCTTTATAGGTCAAACTCCAATGAGTCTCTTCTTCGTCGGTAGGCATAATATGACCCCTTCTACGTCGGGTAAGTTGGAATCGATTGACCTATTTTATCTCAACACTATGGTCACTAAATGCGATCCTGTGATCATGGTGGACTATAGATAGGATTTGAGTAAATCTATCGACCAAGAGTTCTTACGGAAGAATTAGCTAAACAGTTGGCTTATCAATTTACGGAAATTGAGTCTTGGTATCACTTGTATCATTCTTGAGGAAGATCAATTATGCAAGTGCTTGAGTCTACACGTTAAAACACATTTTAAATAGACTTAAATCACCTCGATGAGTTGCTTATTTCGTTTTTGTTTTTCTTTCTTTTTCAGTGTAGAACACGAATTTTTAAACTGCTATAACGAAATGGCTAGTCCAACTAACGACCCAATGCCAAGTGCCACATTGGACCGTGAGTCCTGGCTTCGGATCTTCATGAATCAGATGAATCAGTCTACTCGACTGAAGAATGATGGATCAAACTTCGCGGACCGGGAGGCGGCATTACGGAATGCCGCCACTGGCGACGGAAGCTCAAATATCTAATAGAGCCCATCCCGCCAAACCCAGGTCCCACGGCTAGAGCTAATGAAATCGCCAAGTTTAACGATTTCTGTATGGAAGCGGGTGCGATTAAAAACGTACTCATTTTTGCAATGGAACCCAATTTGCAGAAACGCTTCATAGCCCATGGTGCAAACAAGATTTTCACCACGCTCACTAAGGAATTCTCGAAAGCACCGAGAATCGTGACCTATGAGCATACCACTCGCTTCTTTGATGCGAGACTCCAGAAGGGCCAACCAGTTAGCCCACACATTCTCAGCATGATTGAGAATGTCGAGAAGCTGGAGACGCTTGATTGTAAGATCAGCGAGAACATTGTTATTGACCGTATGCTTCATTCACTCCACGATGGTTTTGCGCTCTTTAGAGCGAATTACTATATGAATGATTTGAAGAAAAGTCCCCATGAACTGCACTCTCTCCTCGTACAGACCGAGAAGGACATGAAGTTCAGTGGGAGCATGAAACAGGATGTTCTCGTTGTGTCAAACAAGGGCAAGGGTAAGGGCAAAGCTAAAGCAGACCTAGCAGTAGGTAAGGCGAAGTTTAAGAAGTCAGGTTTAGGCAAGAGTGGGCCTGGTGAGTCGAGCACCTCATCAGGCGCGACAAAGAGCAAGAATGAAAACATGGAATGCCATCATTGCCACAAGACTGGGAATTGGAGGCGTACATGTCCTGTCTATCATGAGGACATAAAAGCAGGTCGCGTTAAACCTGTTGGTATGTCTTCTTCTTCTACTTTTATTCATATGATTGAGATTAACCACGCAAGTTACGGAACTTGGGTACTAGATCTTGGTTGTGGTTCTCATCTCGTGTAATCATGTGCGGGGGCTCAAACATCGAACCCCTCGTAAAGGGTGAGGTGGACCTGCGTGTCGGGAATGGAGCACGAGTGGTTGCCGTCTCGAGGGGAACATATGTGATCCAGCTTCCTAGCGGATTTGAGTTATCTTTATATAACTGCTATTATGTACCCAGTCTTTCTAAAAACATTATTTCAGTTTCTGCACTTGATAAACTTGGATTTTCATTTGTAATAGAGAATAATTCTTGCATTTTCTCATTACACAATATGATTTATGGCAAGGCAGTCTCCATGAATGGAATTTATGTTTTAGATCAGACCAGCGAAATATTACACGTAATGAATAAAAAGTTAAAGGTTGGTGACAAAGATCAAACGTATCTATTGTAACACCCCCTCATACCAAGGTACCTTACCAAGGACTACCCTAGCATGAAAGGCTGTTACCATCTCGGTTTCCCGAGGTTAGTATATCAAAGTTACAATTTCCAAACAACATTTATCAAAGTATATAAGTTAAAGATTACATGATCTCAGACCAACTCACAATGAACGTACAAGGTCTCAATACAAATGAAATCCAAAACACCTAAACTCATAACAACGGAAGCTAGACTTGACGTGGTGACTCCCCATGACTGTCCCATAGCTACACATCTGCATTACCTGTCACAATCTGCTCACCATCCCCGAATGGATCACCGCAGGTTTTACAAAACAACAACACGGGGTCAGTACTACTCAATCAATATAAGACAACAACAATACAACCAGCTGATCATCAATCTCACACAGTAACCGACTACACACCGAAGTGTGTAGCCCTGCCAGATTACCCATCGCAACAGGTAATCCTCGCCGCCAGTGGGTGACCGCAGCCCATCCCCACCTAGTCCAGCTCATCAACGAGCGACTAACAATCCCTGTCCCTTAATGTGCACATCCCCTCCCATGGCGGGTTCCACGGAGGGCGAACTAGGGTGTGAAGCCACTCCCGCAAGTGACTCCACCACAATCACACAAACCACAGCATCACAGCTGTCACAACACAATCACCTCACCACCGTCACCACAACACCCATACTCCGATGATCAGCAGATAACAACAATTACAATACAATAGTAATCTCAATCAATTAACAGTACTGAGTAGGGGAAAACCCTACCTTTTCGCAATCCGCTACGCTGCAATCAATCATACAAATGCACAACTAGTAACACATCATCACCTACAACAGCGATAATTAACAATCAACGACATATGATGACCAAAACCCTAAATCCCCAAATTAACCAAATTAGGGTTTGTTAACTTATAAGAATGACAATAGATGAACAAGTATAAGACACTTACTACGGCGATTGACACGGAATGAGATGCTAGAACCCACAATCGACAACCTTTGACTTGGAATTGATGAAGATGATTAGAGGAGAATGAACGTAGTTTATGTTTTTGGGGAGAAATGATTTTAGAAACTGACGAACGATTATGTATAACCTCTAATCATTTTAACCAAAACCGCAGAAACATTACTTCGCGGGCCAGGGTACTCGGTCGAGTAAGTGTATACTCGGCCGAGTGTCCCATACTCGGTCGAGTGTTCACTTTACTCGGCCGAGTGTTCCTCGGCAGAACCAAAACAATACACAACCTCAAAGACTACTCGGCCGAGTAGGTTCTACTCGGTCGAGTAGTCACCAAGGGAAATCCGTAGTGTTACAATCTTCCCCCCTTAAAAAGAACTTCGTCCCGAAGTTCACACTCTACTATAAAACAAAGCCCAACACTACGCCACAAGACTATACCAACCACATATAACAACACTAAAGAACTATACAAGTCACCACAAAAATCATTATCCCGAGTCAAAGCAAAACAACAAACAAAACGAAACACGACCGCGAAGTTCCAACCCAACCTATAAAACATGGACACTTAACACCAACTCCACAAACTACTCTTCCTTCCACAACATGGCTCACGATATCGTCTCAACTATAGCATAGGTTCTCAATACAGACTCCATAACATTACCCAATAACCACAATATAATGTTGTCAACCTTGTATTACTTCCATAACACTCGATAGCACTCAATCCACAAAAGGAGATCAATCATCAAAACGGAATGTTACATTCTATCATCCTTAAAGCGAACTTCGTCCTCGAAGTTTACTCAAACACATAAACATCATCTTCCAACTGTCAAAACTATTGGACTCATAATCATTGTCATTCAACTGTCAACACTGTTGAAATATTCTCTCATTGCTAAACATCGAACTACTACAAGCACGATCATGACCTTAATAAAATCAACACAAATATCCGTCCTTTAAGCTACACCAACACTCTACTTCCAATTATACTACTATATGCACAACCATCAAAACGCTCTTTGCCGCATCCTACTCCTCTTAGGACACATGTTACGTCCTCGTAACTCACTAATACTAGATCCTTAGCTATACTTCTCATTATCTTCATCACCACCACATGAGAAAAATACCTGCCTACAATCTAAACACTTACTATTCCTATATCCAAGGCTCTCTTACTTAAACAGTTCTCATACCTCAACTCATTCTGCACTCCATTTAACCAATACCACACAATCCTGATCATGACAAACGCTCTAACTCTTCCACATTACCGCAACACAACATACCTCTCTATATAAACTCTATAAAACTCTTATCGCCAAAAGAATAACTCACGATCCACAGTTGTTACGTACACTCACACTAGATCCTCAAGTTCCTTTCTGTCATTACCGCAAGACTCATACATAACTTAACACGACACTAATTACCCCACACTCTACACTCACTTTCGCAACAAAGGATTGTGAACCACCTGCATATATCAGATCATTACCATGTCTACCAAAGCCTTATCTAGAACAAGATCAAAATTACTGTAACAACCTATCACAACTGTGTCCCATCAACAGAATATCACTATACCATGATAACAATGAAAACATATACAACTCTCTTTCATATCGTACTCTACCCCCATTCCCAAACTTAACCTGGTAAGAAACATCAACAAACAAAACAACAGTCTACATGTCTAACCGAAACTCACAAGAAACAACAGTGACACAAAACAACAATCTGTGCATAACTGGTCTGTACTTTCGAAACTCAAATCGTAACCACCCCGTATATTCCACCACAACCGGTGACGGCATCGCAACACCGCCACCAACAGCCACACCACAGTGCGAAAATACTCGCATCACAACAGTAAGTACCGTGCCCGGATCACCACCCGAGGCACCACAACCACACCGATAGACATCACAACATACACAATCCCATAAACACGACTCATTATAACATCTTGGACAACAAACTTACTCAAAACTGCTTTACCAGATCACAACACCATACATAATACGGAATAAATAGACAAGAATCTCATGCATACCATCCATACTTTTCATGGAATAAACCTATATCATGAATACACATGCAAGTATAACCAGCCTTGTCAGACCACCCAAACTATCATTTTTTTTTTTTTGATCATCATTCCATTAAGTTACCGTATCCAACATATATTACAAACATTCATATAACAACTTTATGACTATCACACCATACCGCATCTCGTGAGGTCACAACCTCACACCAACATTTACATACTCCTAAGACCCATAATCACATCCAAATAGCCAATCCTGATTACGTAAGTTACCACCTGTTAAAAGTTACCTCTCACCCGAGCTTAACTCGTACACCCCTCATATCATATTCTCCCATCCGCATAACCATCACCCCCTGCCAAATGTAACCATACCATTAATACTCAACTACTAACAACCGCCTCATATAACCACATCTTATACTCTCTCACAACCCTACATATCTATCTGGTCTCTACAAAATCAACCTCATTAGATCAACTAGCTTCCCTAAAGTAACATCATCCTCAACCGCTAGTGACAATACTATGGCACCAACATCCTTCATGTGACTACTCTCTTACTATCACTTCTTAATATCACAATCCGTTTTCTCTCTTTGGTTATCATCCCAAATAACGATCATCCAATCCATCAACAAGATTTACCTCAACACTATTCCCAATTCTATCCTTTATCATATCGTTACCTAACTCTCCACCAAAATCTCAGATCGTGCAAACACTCTACAAGCTCCTTATTCCCTTAATACCTCGAAACTCACAGCTAACATGTCGTCCTACTCTCTTATATAATCATTAACTCACACCCTCTAGTGAGACTATCGTACATTTCCATAATTTCTTACCTTCATGCTCCTTAACTCCGGTCAACATTCTCTCAACTTACTTCCATCCTTATTTCCCCCTTTTTACTCAATAATACCAATTAATAATTCCTCTCCTTTCTCTTCCTACCTAACTCCATAGCTCCACAACTCTAATTCCCTTAATTCATATCAATATCTTATCATTCTTCTTATCATTTATCCTCTCTTATCTTGCTTCACACTCACCCATGTCACCATTAAGTCCACGCACTAACAGTCACTCTTCAATTAGTCGTATCTCCCTTTCTCATCTCTAGAAACCAAAATTCACTTCATACCGTTTGTCCAAAGAATTACACACCATGCTCACCCCTTGATATTCCAACTTCCCAAACTTAGCCACTATCTACAAATCCACATCGCGATATAACTTCCTTTAAGTTCATTACATACCCCTCTTCTCTATCCCTCTACAACATCCTTTCATTTCATATATCCTTACGCAACACAATACTAACCGTCTCCCTCCATAAGTCCTTACACATCCCAATATGCCACTAATCGTATCCTTAATATCAATCTTTCATTCTCACGTTTCTTTAAACTTACATCACTTTTGCCCATATATACTTACTTTTATATTACACAACACACAACTATATCACTCGCCATATCTCACAAAACATGCTATTTACCTCGACTAGGTCATCATCCTTCCCTTTTCTTTTTCCACTATTTCTCACAACCACATTAACACATGTCTTCCTTATCCAACACTTATCTCTCATAACCCGGCTTTCTCCCTATCATAACATTTGGTAACTTACGTATCATGACCGTCGCATATAAAAGAATACTTTAAGACCCAAAACATACATGTATACATACCTTACGACTCAAAACAATGTAAAAACATAGCCACCGGCTCAAAACAAAGGTAAGAACATAGCCACCGACTCAAAATGGCCGCCCAGTGAGGTACTCGGTCGAGTACATAACATACTAGGTCGAGTACAAGGTACTCGGTCGAGTAACTATATTACTCGGTCGAGTTTTCGACTCCAGAAGCAACTCAATTGCCGCAGAAGGATTACTCGGTCGAGTATTGGGAACACTCGGCCGAGTAGACCTTACTCGGTCGAGTATAAGACTACTCGGCCGAGTTCACGACTCCAGACGCTAAACAGTATTATCACAGAAAGATTACTCGGCCGAATATGGAACACTCGGTCGAGTATAAAAGACACTCGGCCGAGTAGGGACTACTCGGTCGAGTATAGGCGCAGTTCTCAGCACCGTCCAGTTTTCGTAAAACAGTCATATCTCACTCGTTACTTGGTCAATCTGGGTGTGTGACCTATCGTTAGAATCGTAAGAGGACAAGCTATCACCTCAACTTGGAATCACAGCAATATCTTTTCTAGAACTCGACTTATGACAGTTTTAAGACAACCCTTCCAAAATCGGTTTGTATACAAATCAAAATTTCTTTTCAAAACAACTTTAACATGCATAAAACAAACATTAACGACCCAATGCTTCTAAAAACCAGTACATAGTTGAACATTTATCATATTCACATTAAAGTTAAACGCCACATTTACATATACAGACGCATGACCTTAATCACATGCTTCTACCAACAATCAAGCATTAAAATCATCATATTCATATGCACATGTATTAAACACGTAACATGATCACATTCTTCATGCTCAATATCAACCAGATACAATTTCACAATTCACTTTTCATCTTTTACCATGTTTCAACACTTAACATGCCAACACATTCCATGCTCAAAGTTTAGCATCAACAAATCATCGATACATTTTTTTCGACAACCATCACATTCCACTTCTTTCATCATTTCATCCAACCATGGACAAGATTCCAACTATAGGCATCAAACACACATGACTCAACATACAGCAATTTCCCCCCCATGTGACCGGCTTGAGATCGTAAGGGCCTTAATGCGACTTCGGGACGTCTCCCAAGTCTTTGCGGCAGCTCCAAACAACTCTCCCCGGGTTCATTTTATTTAGACTCCCTAAGTTCATTGGGTTCATTTGTTTTAGGTGCCGGAATCGTCGGCTCTGATACCACTTTGTAACACCCCCTCATACCAAGGTACCTTACCAAGGACTACCCTAGCATGAAAGGCTGTTACCATCTCGGTTTCCCGAGGTTAGTATATCAAAGTTACAATTTCCAAACAACATTTATCAAAGTATATAAGTTAAAGATTACATGATCTCAGACCAACTCACAATGAACGTACAAGGTCTCAATACAAATGAAATCCAAAACACCTAAACTCATAACAACGGAAGCTAGACTTGACGTGGTGACTCCCCATGTTGTCCCATAGCTACACATCGCATTACTGTCAATCGCTCACCATCCCGAATGGATCACCGCAGTTTTACAAAACAACAACACGGGGTCAAGACTACTCAATCAATATAAGACAACAACAATACAACCCGGTGATCATCAATCTCACACAAGAACTACTACACACCGAAGTGTGTAGCCCGCCAGATTACCCATCGCAACAGGTAATCCTCGCCGCCGATGGGTGACCATGACCCATCCCCACCTAGTCGGCTCATCAACGAGCGACTAACAATCCCCTGTCCCTTAATGTGCACATCCCTCCCATGGCGGGTTCCACGGAGGGCGAACTAGGGTGTGAAGCCACTCCCGCAAGTGACTCCACCACAATCACACAAACCACAAGACATCACATTTGTCACAACACAATCACCTCACCACCGTCACCACAACACCCATACTCCGATGATCAGCAGATAACAACAATTACAATACAATAGTAATCTCAATCAATTAACAGTACTGAGTAGGGGAAAACCCTACCTTTTCGCAATCCGCTACGCTGCAATCAATCATACAAATGCACAACTAGTAACACATCATCACCTACAACAGCGATAATTAACAATCAACGACATATGATGACCAAAACCCTAAATCCCCAAATTAACCAAATTAGGGTTTGTTAACTTATAAGAATGACAATAGATGAACAAGTATAAGACACTTACTACGGCGATTGACACGGAATGAGATGCTAGAACCCACAATCGACAACCTTTGACTTGGAATTGATGAAGATGATTAGAGGAGAATGAACGTAGTTTATGTTTTTGGGGAGAAATGATTTTAGAAACTGACGAACGATTATGTATAACCTCTAATCATTTTAACCAAAACCGCAGAAACATTACTTCGCCAGGAGGGTACTCGGTCGAGTAAGTGTATACTCGGCCGAGTGTCCCATACTCGGTCGAGTGTTCACTTTACTCGGCCGAGTGTTCCTCGGCAGAACCAAAACAATACACAACCTCAGCACTACTCGGCCGAGTAGGTTCTACTCGGTCGAGTAGTCACCAAGGGAAATCCGTAGTGTTACATCTATGGCACTGCCGCATGGGACACATTAATGAGAAACGCGTAAAACAGCTCATAAAGAATGGAGCTATCTCGACCTTTGATTTTCAATCATTTGGCACGTGTGAATCATGTCTCATCGGTAAGATGACTCGTATTTCCTTCAAAGGTGTTGGAATGCGCGCTGCTGACCTATTAGGACTCATACATACGGATGTGTGTGGGCCTATGTCAATCACCGCACGAGAAGGCTATAGGTATTTCATCACTTTCACGGACGATTTAAGTAAATATGGCTATGTCTACTTAATGAAGCACAAAAGTGAATCCTTTGAGAAATTCAAAGAATACCGAACAGGGTACTGAGAACCTCTTTGGGTAGAAAGATTAAAACACTGCGTTCGGATCGTGGTGGCGAGTATCTTTCTCACGAGTTTGATCAACACCTTAAGGATTGTGGGATTGCCTTACGATTAACTCCACCGGAACACCTCGGTTGAATGGTGTGTCCGAACGGAGAAATCGAACTCTACTTTATATGGTTCGATCCATGATGAGTCACACGGTATTACCTGATTCATTATGGGGTTATGCTCTTCATCATTTGCTCTAATACTTAACCGAAGTTCGTCTAAAGCTGTTGACAAGACTCCATATGAACTATGGAAGGGAACGGTCCCTAACTTGTCCTTTATACGGGTTTGGGGCTGCGAGGCTTATGTCAAGTGGAGACACGAGGATAAGCTCGGCCCGCGATCGGTCAAGACATACTTTATAGGTTATCCTAAAGGAACACTTGGTCATTACTTCTATTCGCCAACCGAACAACGCGTTTTTGTTGCGGCTAGTGCGACATTCTTAGAGAAGGAATTTCTCGAGAATGCAAAGAGTGATAGAACCTTCCACCTGTCGGAGATTCCAGAACCAAATACCGACCAACCATTGGAGGAACCAATTCCTTCAATCCCGGCTGCGGTTAATATTCTTGAGGAACCTAGGAGGTCGGGAAGAGTCTCTATTCCTCCGGACAGATACATTGGTATGGTCGAGGAACATGACATAGATGACATTCTACTCTTAACGAGTAGTGAACCCGCAACCTATAAAGGTGCCATGACTAGTTCTGACTCAAAGCTATGGCTTGAGGCCATGCAATCCGAGATGGACTCCATGTATGAGAACAACGTGTGGGATCTTGTTGACTTACCTGCTAAGGTTCGTCCCCTTCAATGCAAATGGCTTTACAAGATAAAGCATTCTGTGGAAGGTCAACAAGATATCTACAAAGCACGACTAGTTGCTAAAGGTTTCACCCAAGTGCCAGGTTTGCACTACGATGAGATTTTTGCACCCGTAGTCATGCTGCGTTCCATTCGGATTATCTTAGCGATTGCCGCTTTTCATGACTATGAAATTTGGCAAATGGACGTGAAAACCGCCTTCTTAAACGGCTTTTTGGAGGAAGAGTTGTACATGGTACAACCCGAAGGTTTTATCGATCCAGAACATCCTAAGAAAGTATGCAAACTTAAGCGTTCCATTTATGGACTTAAGCAAGCATCTCGGAGTTGGAATCATCGCTTCGACCAAGTGATAAAATAAAATGGATTCATTCGATCGGTCGAGGAACCATGTCTGTATATCAAGTCGAGTGGGAGCAAGATTGTCTTTCTAATATTGTATGTTGACGACATACTCCTGATTGGGAATGACATACCTCTCTTAACTTCGGTGAAAGTATGGTTGAAAAACCATTTCCAGATGAAAGATCTGGGTGAGGCACAAAGAATTTTGGGCATCCGTATCTATCGAGATAGATCACGTCGGATGTTATCTCTCGGCCAGAGTCTTACATAGACAAAGTCCTAGAGAGATTCAAAGCATGACTAACTTCAAAAGGGGTTTCTTCCTATGGCTCCAGGGGTGCATTTGAGCAAGTCTCAGGCACCAGAGACACCGGAAGAGAAAGAGCGCATGACACGGATTCCTTATGCCTCGGCTATAGGATCAATCATGTATGCCATGATATGCACACGTCCGGACGTGGCATATGCATTGAGTATGACAAGTCGATTCCAACAAACATCCGGTGATTCACATTGGATGGTGTCAAGAACATTCTTAAGTACCTACGGAGGACTAAAGATTGGGCATTGACTTATGGAGGCCCTCAAAAGCTATGCGCAACCTAAGTTCTGCAGATGCTAGCTTCCAAACGGATCGAGATGACTCGAAATCTCGGTCTGGATTCGTTTTTACTCTTAATGGCGCTAGATCAGTGGAAGAGTTTCAAACAAATCATTACAAAGAGATTCTACGATCGAGTCCGAGTACTATGCCGCGTACGAAGCTACAAAGGAAGCGATATGGATGCGTCAATTCTTACATGGACTATTTGTAGTGCCTAGTTCGAATGACCCGATCAATATCTATTGCGACAATAGTGGTGCCATCTTCCAAGCTAAGGAGCCAAAGTCTAGCAACAAGTCTAGACATGTACAACGGAAAGCTCATCTAATCCGAGATTACGTGGAGCAAAAGGAAGTAGTGATAGAAAAGATTGCTACTGAGATGATAACATAGCGAGATCCTCTCACTAAACCATTACGACAAGATAAGCATGAAGGGCACGTTAATTCCATGGGAATTAAACGTGTTCCTAAGTTGTAGTACTCTTTTATGGATTAGATTCATTCCCTTATGTACTCTATACGACATCATCGTTTTGATATTTATATATTTTGTTTTTCATGTGGAATTGTACGACAATTTTGAACACCACAAAGTGAACTGAACAAACATTATATTTTTAGTCCTTAATTGCCCATATGAGCTGATAACTCTGGCAATTATTTTGTGACGTTGGTTGATGGTGGGTTCAACGAGCCATAAGTCAACCGGTTGGTGACCAATCACGAGGCGATTTATACGGATATTTCGTAGGACACAATTGTGACATCGACGTGGAGTCCTAAATGTTTTATAACATTCGGTGCCAGGTCGTGGATAGGACCTCCATGGTGATCCTAAGAGTCGATTCTTTTGACTATCGACTGTCTCTTGAGACTAAGGCAGATTTTGGGTGACTTTGGTTTCTTTCTCACGGTCATCCGTAACAGGGGGCCAAGTAGATTTTTTTCTGGGTCATTTCATGCTTGCTTAGATCGGAAGGAGTCGAGTTGAAGGAAATATTCACCTTTATCGGTACTCGATATTTCTCGGGGCCACTCGAGGAGTCAGAATCGAAATGCATGGCCATGCTCGGATACGGATTCGTTTTATCGGTTAAGTTACTCTCTAGTCGGGAAACCACTCAAGATACTGGATCGATTGTAAAATACGACCTTTGCGGATCCGGATCGCAAATTGTTTTACATTGAGTGGGAGAAATTTTTAAATGAATATGAGAATCGGTTATCGCACATACACTTGTACGGACAAGTGGGAGTTTGTTGAGTTTGTGTCCTCCGAGTTAGTGCGGATAACGTCATTGCACATACACTTGTACGGACAAGTGGGAGCTTGTTGGGGCTGGTGTCCTTAACAATTAGTGCAAGGACTTATAAATCTCTAAAAGGATCAAAGGGCATACTTTTGGTATTATTATCGGTTGATCCACGTTTATCAATAACGGTTGGCTTGCTAGATAAGTTTGACGTTATTGTCATACGGATGGCGGTGATCAACTGGTCCCTAAAAGTCACACCTATAGGATACGTTTGAGAGATATGACAAGTATGAAAATACGGTCATGTTGATGCCAATTATGACTAACCGAGTTAGTCGGAGTTATTGACTAGTAATTAGTCAAACGCGATGTTGAGACAATTATTTAATACGGATTAAATAATATGGGCTAAGGCGAATTAAGCGATTAATTCGTAAATTAAATATAAACGATTATATTTAATCAATGTATATTGAATTAATTATACATTATTGTCTTTGTCGGACATGTATTAATATTTAGACTAATCCGTGTTACTAGTCGATGTATTAATAACCGATAACCGATGACAGTTTATAATAAAACCCGTCATATACATTTTTAGCGGAATTGATCGGACCACGAGTTAATAATGAGGAGAAAGTGGAAAGCCCACTCCCTCCTCCATGAGACCCGCGGACCGAGGCAACAAAAGGAGAGGCTCCCTCTCCTTTTGACCTAATCATTCATTTTTGACAAAAACATTAGGGTTTCAGGGTGTTTTTCTCTGAAATTTCTAGATCTCACATCGAATAACCTCACAATAGCTCTCTCAATATTGCAAGTCAATTAGAGAGCATTTCTAGCACAAGGGCATAGTCTCAGACGGTCTTGGGTGCAACGATTAGGAGGAAATCTCTGTTGATTTCTGTTCTTTGCGCCGCATTACAAAGGACCCGAGGTTGATTCTTAATCTTTATCGTTTTCTATTGTATTTCGTTTATGACCATATTTCACATGTTATATTTACGTTATAATCCTTAAATTTAAAGGGTCTTATACGGATATACACCAGCCCCAACAGCGACATGGTCATGGTGAAGCTGAACAAAGAGCAGATGAGATTCCTTCGAGGACGAGACAAGCGACTAGTGCGGAAGTACGAAGGCCCCATCCAAGTGATCAAGCGGATTGGGGAAGTAGTATACAAGCTTGACCACCCTGCCTGGATGAAGTGTCACCCTGTCTTTCATGTGAGCTGTCTGAAACCTTACCATCCAGATCCTGAAGATCCCACCCGCAACAAGAGTAAGCGTGCTAACATCCGTTCCAATCAACTTCCAAAGAACATCACCGACCGAACCAAACCATGCGAGTTTCAAGCGTTGCCGAGGACGACAACAAATTAGGTGGGGGAGAGTGTAAGGAGCCGTAGTTGTAGTGCACAATCCTAAAAATTGCGCGCGCGGTCCTTCCACTTCGAACCCTTAGATTTCTTATTTGCACTTATGTATTTTCATTTCTGTTTTTAGTTTCATTTAGTACTCCAAGATTACTTCCTGCGTGTCGAATCTTGGAGTCTCGTTTTTAGTTTAAGATATGTTTTTAGGCGTTTAGAAAACATATCGCTATTCTGCACAATCAATGTATCCTGCTACCAGGACCAAACTATCAAATTTGCCTCTATGAGAGGTGCTAGTCAATCAAAAACCGCTTCTCATCCAAAAGCTTGTTGTTGCGTGTTAGATAAGGGTGCGCGCCACGATCCGGCTCGAAGTCCCCGACCGTGACAGCAAGCATGGGTTCAAAAGCCACTATTGGCCTAAACATGATAAATCATTAATGAATGATGTTTCGATAATCTTTCGTTTAAATTGCGAAATTATGTATATAATTTAAATTAGTGGAATTTATGGGTGGATGCCCAAGAATCGAGCTACAACTCCACTCCACTGAGACTGTCTGTCGAAGAATGCTTTTCCAATTTAATGGCAGAAACCTGATTTCTCACCCACCATTTTCAAGGTATTCTTCTCTGCTATTTATATGAAAAAATGAAATTAATTTATTAATCTATAATTTCCCTAATCTCTAATGTTTATAGTTCGTCTTTCCTTCAAAAGTTTTGGTGAATTGCTCAATTCGATTGCGAATTATATTTCTCATATTTCGGAAAAATAGGTCTTATTTTAAAGGGTTTATTTATGGATTGTTAATGCAGCATTAGAGATTGCGGTTAATATTATTTTGTGAATTAATTGGGTGGGTGTTCAAGTTTCCCGATTTAGAATGAATGTTGGAATTGGTTAAAGTTTTGTTTTTTGTCTTTGTCCTCGTACCCCAATTTGGAATGGAAGCTAAAGATTTAATCTTAAGCCGGCCCTCAATTTCTTAATTTTAAGTAGCTGTGTTATTATACCCTTGGTTACCGGATTCGCTTGACTCCAGCCAACTTTGATTTTGGTGGAGTGTATACTATCATGCCGCTTACTTTTTTCGACCTAATAGACATTCTACAATAGTGTATCTCATATTCGATGTGATGTTGACGTAATTATTTATTACACAATTTTGGTAACAATAGAATTTGGAAATGCTGTTTACTTCTTTTAGTGAGGACTGAGGATCATATATGTGTGAGGTGTATCTGAGTATTTAGTGTAGTTTATGCCATTTGTGGCATTGATCGACATAAACTCTACGCCATTCTACTCCTAAACTCGTACATGTTTTATTGGCGATTCTATAGCCAGGAATGTGAAGTGTTGTATCTCCTTGGGAGTTTTTCATTCAATCTTAGTAAGCTTAGTTAGTTATCTGCGTTTCCTTCTCCTTATTGTCTTAGGAGTTAAACGCAATGTTAGTCTAATCTGTGATCCCCGTAACCCCATTAACTTCAGCTATCGAGTTAAATTATAGCCATAAACACCAATGACCAATCTATAAGTGAAGCAAAAAACACAATACTGAAAGTCTGGAATCATCTAGGGAAACAGATGATGCTTTTTCCTTGAGGAAGAGTTTAGACAGGAAAGGACAAGTATGGTAGTGAATCAAGAGACTAGTGATGAGTTTAATACATGGTATCTAAGACTCTTCATTTGTTGGCGAGTTGTGAATATAATTGTTTGTCGGTCTGTCTTGTACTGTTGGTGCTTGGATGGGACATGCCTGCAACGCCGCTTGTACATCTCTATCTGCCCAAAAATCTGTTTAAATCCCCTTAAATTTGTCACATCTGACTTCTGAGTGTCAGCTACTTATGCCTTACTAGGTCTCTCTTGTTGGAGTTGGAGCTGAAACTCTTAATCATTAGGGAAAATACAAATCAAATTCCCATTTGTAATTTGGCTCTTGCACATTTAAATGTGATATTATAATTGGGCATTTAAATAAAGATGACCATGCTGTCAGCGACATTTCCTTCTGGTTGGATGGTGTTTTTCGTTGGTTCTTTTGGTCTTTTATTGTGTTTGCGACTTTTTGAGTATATGACTTTCTATCAAAATAAGATGCTCTTTATGGAGTCAAAGTGATATGTCTTTGCTGATGTATTTTAATATACGGAGGGACCATGAAAAAGAAATAGAGCAGCCTATGAGTTCATAAAGTATAAATTCAAGGTTCTTTTACAAGTGTCCTTCCGAAAGACCATATTATGACTCATAATCCATTTGTCAATCACTCACATTGAAACGTAGCTTCTTAAAGAACAATTGAGGTTTTGGCTTGGTGGGTGTACTGAACATCTCAACTGTAGAAGTTACTAGTGTTGACCAAAGGATTTGACCACGCTCACCCAATGGCTAATGCCTTGTAGTATTGTTAGCATTTTTTTTTGCATCGCGTAAATTTTTATGCTCCATTCGGTGTGTGTAGAGCTAAGCTGGCAAACTTTTCTTTGTTGTCCTCATGTGTGCATGATCATCTGTGTTCTTTGGAACACATTTCAATTCAGATGCCTTTTCTGTATCCTTTGTTTCTTTCTTCTCTATTTTTTGCATCCTTTCAGTGAGTCTCATGTAAAGAAGTTAAAACTTCTACGGAGTATGATTTAGCTTCTAAAGACACTTTGTGAGCTGGTAAAACTATGTATTTTGACTTCTCATGGCACTTCAGAGTTTGTTAGCATTATCGGTTTTTCCATTGTTGTAATCATTGATAAATCGTGCTAGGTGCTTCATATAAATCAAAAAACGAAAAACGGGAAGAAAAGCCCATTATACTAGTCTCGAGATCTCTTAACAATACAAAATCGAGCTGATGGGGCGAGGTGATGTGAGTCAAACCGGTGAATCAAGTTCAGGCTCTCGGCTCACAAGATCTCATCTTCAAGCAGGTCCCGTGTGGACTGTACAAGATATGCTTATTCTTGTGAATGAAGTTGCTGCCGTGGAAGGAGACTGCCAAGATGCCCTATCATCTTATCAGAAGTGGACTATAATAGCAGAAAACTGTACTGCACTTGAAGTGGTGAGAAATGCCAACCAGTGTCGCCGAAAGTGGGAGTCTTTGATAGCTGATTACAATGCTGTCATGGAATGGGAATCAAGCTCACAGGCAAATTCTTACTGGTCTCTTGATTTTATAATGAGGCAAGAAACTGGGCTTCCTGTGGATTTTGACAAAGATTTGTATAATGCAATTGATGATTTCACGAAGGTGACTGAGCATGCTGATACCGACACAGAGTGTGATTCAGAGGAAGAGGCTGCAGAGGTGGATGTGCTTGATGCTTGGACATATGGTAATATTTTATTTCTTTAAGGCATAATTGTAACCTACTCCCGCTGTTTCTCTGATATCTTTAAAACTTCCTTTATATGATATTTCTTTGGTGTCTTCAAATTGCCATTTGGGAAACTATTTTTTTTTTAATGTAAATGACCATCCTACCCAAGTATGATTAAAGAGGGAGAAAAGTAAAAGTAGGTATAATTGTACATCACGACCTCTATGTTGTGTTTTTAAAATCTTACACGAGTTTTCTTATTGGTTTTGTCTTTTTCCATATGGCTTGATAGTTATACTGAGCTGAGCAATGGGTTAAATCGAATAGTCTGCTGCCCTAAGTTGATATTTACTCAAATGATGAGTATTGATGAAGGTTCAAAGTCGTATCAGCATAAATGTTAATTGAGCTAATTTTTCCCTTCCAAAGAAGAGGGTTGGATGGCTTTTGTCAATGACATTTTCATGCATTTAATCGTTTTTGAAGCGATGTACAATTAGGCACCTGCTTGGTCTCTCACCTGGTGTTCCCATCTGTTGCTGCAAGCTGCATGACAATAACAATATCAAGAAAGCCTTAGTGTCAAAATGTTTTGGAATCTGATAACAAATCATCATATGAACCGTCAATCCTGCTAGCTTCATAACTTGATTTATTTCGCTTATGGCAAGTGTGTGTTTCCCTGGACTGCACTCTGGATCAAGATTCAGTGCTTGGTTATTTAATATTTGAGTGCATAAACATTTACTCTGTATTATCTTTGGTAGGATGAGATCACAATTGCAAAAGAAGCAAAAATTATACTCTCTCCATTCAAATCCAAACACACCATTTACCTTTTTTTCGCACTTGCCAATGCACAAGTTGCATCGAAATTTTCTTTAATTTTACAATATAAGAAAGTATAAGTTTGATATTCTTATTGTACTCTTAAAGGTGAATCAATCAAGATCCCGCATGACCATATTTTTCCGTATATATTGCAAGGAATGTTGAAGATTCTCTTCGATCATGAATAGTGTCAAAAAAGCAAATGGTGTGTTTGGATATGAATGGAAGGAGTATTTATTAGGAATCAGGTGACTTGTAAGGGAATGTAATTGAATACGATATGTTTAGTTATGTAGCAGTGTTTGTGTATGTTGTACCTATACATAGCTAATTAGCTTTACTTCCCTACTTTGTTTCTGTTTGTCCTCTCCATTTCACTTTTAAATATCTACTGAATAGGATCCATTAGAATGTAATGTGATTATATCCTACAAAATATAATCCTGAAGTGTCTTTCTCCATTCCGGCACTATTGTAGATCTTTTGTTGTGGTGGCTATTTTTGGTCTGAGAGCGAATTTTCCACACCAGTTTCACTTAAATATATAACCTGCTCAAACATGGATTTCACATTAGTTTTTCACCTTTTTACCAAATCCTTCACATTTTTATCTATTGCTGATTTTTTAGTTCACATTTAATTTCCTTTTGTCTTATCTTTTCATAATACTACCTCTCATTGTCAGTATCAAATGACGATTCGTGTTATCTGACCGACTCCAAATCATTTTGGGACTAAGGCTTTGTTATTTTAAGACCCATCATCTTCTAATCAACGTGCTTTATAAAACATAAGAAGGATAGCCTGAAGACCCCCTCAATTT
Organism: Silene latifolia; assembly: GCF_048544455.1. Taxonomy (NCBI): domain Eukaryota; kingdom Viridiplantae; phylum Streptophyta; class Magnoliopsida; order Caryophyllales; family Caryophyllaceae; genus Silene; species Silene latifolia. The sequence continues at coordinate 158,722,994 of NC_133536.1, read as the reverse complement.
ATTAATGAGACCTTTCTTACTGTCAGATGCACTGTCTCTATAGACTGATTGCACCACTTAATAAGCATACCAGTTTTTAAACAAAGTCCTATGAATGTCCATGAATTATACTTTTCAATAATTATTGGTATCTTGTGTAGTCAAGCTGTACTGGGAACACGTTCGTCGATAACAAAATACAAATACCTGAATCTTGTCATAGATTCTTCAACAGATTAGGATTCAGCTTATTCTTCTTGTATCTTTCAGGATCCAAGCCCAAGAGGGTAATAAATCATCCGACTCCTCCAAAAAATAGTATTGGAAGAAAACAGCTTGCATTAAAAGAAGAGCATGAGGAACCAGTGCATATTGTCAAGGACATGGAGCAGATCATGGCCACAAATCTTAGCGAAAACATCAATACTGGTATTTCCTTCTCTCTATTTTTAAGTTCATATTATTCCTTTTGCTTCAAATTTTTAAGTTCTGACTTAATTCTGATTGCTAAATGGCAATAGTCTCCACCCACAACTTGCATTTGGGCTATAGCCTATATGTAATTGTGGTCATGGTAGGTAATCTCCAAAACCTGAATATCTATAACTCGGCCGCAGTGTGTAGTGGGCCATATATAATCCCATGGTGTAGGCACAATACTATTTTTTGCCAGATGTGTCGGCACAATACTTCGTTTCCATATTTCCAATGGAGCCAAAGACTCATTACTCTTTGGTTATGGATTATATTGGAATAACTCAAAATGGCTCACTAAAGTGGTTGCGCTTCTTTCTTTTGTGAAGTGGCGGTCCTTCGATGCAGTTCTCGACGCAATTTTCATCTTGGGTCATTCGGAAACAGCCTCTTTGTGTTGCTAACACAAGGGTAAGGCTGCGTACATCCGACCCCCCCTTACCCCGCAATTTGCGAGAGCCATTGAGGCAGTGGGGTAATGTTGTTGTTGTTGTTGTTGTTGTTGTGTAGGCACAATACTTGTATGAGCATTTCTCGTCTTCACATTAATAACGACTTCACGCACATCTCAGAAGTTACCCCATACTTGCCTGTAGAGGCTAAAAGAAGTTGAGGCACATCTTGTGAAGCTCTGGTGTATAAAGAAACATCAATATATATGATGGAATGTAGTTAATTGGAATGGAAAGAAAATAACAAACTTCGGCTCTTGGAACATGATGGAATAAATCAAAATGGTTCACTAAAGTCTATGCTTCTTGTTATCTGAAGTCACTATTCAGTTTGCACTGTGACTTATTTGAAACCTTTGAAACCACATCTGTGTACATCCGATTTTCTGACCCCACCACAACCTAGAGCCATCGAGCTTATTTGAAACCTTTTGAACAAAGTCCTGTGGATGTCCATGAATTATACTTTTCAGTAATTATTGTTATCTTGTGTAGTCAAGTTGTACTGGGAACACTTTCGTTGATAACAAAAATACAAATACCTGAATCTTGTCATAGATTCTTCAACAGATTAGGATTCAGCTTATTCTTCTTGTATCTATCAGGATCCAAGCCCAAGAGGGTAATAAATCATCCGACTCCTCCAAAAAATAGAACTATTGGAAGAAAACAGCTTGAATTAAAAGAAGAGCATGAGAAACCAGTGTGTATTTTCAAGGACATGGAGCAGATCATGGCTACGAATCTTAGCGAAAACATCAACACTGGTATTTCCTTCACTCTATTTTTAAGTTCATATTATTCCTTTTGCTTTAAATTTTTAAGTTCTGACTTAATTCTTATTGCTAAATGGTAATAGTCTCCACCTGCAACTTGCATTTGTGCTATATGTATGTCCTTACAGCAACATTTAGTGATATTCTAACTTCTGAAAGGAGTGTAAGGGGTTGAAGGTGCTTTTACCCAATTCTAGGGCTTCTTGACGCTCCTAGTCATCTTCTAGTCAAATTATTACATTGAAAAGTTTGCAGTTATCTTCTTTTCTTACGGGAAATTTGGAGTTTTATGTATTCAGAGAAAAAAAATATCGTACATCATACAATCTCACCAAGAAGCAAGCTTAGATGCTTAGTAATGTTTTTTGAATAAGTGATCAAGCTCAACTCCCCTGCTAATACCTGTGCACATATTAATTCATTAAAGCATCATGCATTACATATCTGAAATTCTGATCTTTTTATGCGGATAATGTGAATTACAGTAATGTGCGCTGCTATCCTTTGTTCTCCCAGGAGGTGTCTAAAGATTATTTCTGTCAGAGATCATAAACTCTGTGAATTATTGCATATTTTAAGGGTTCTGCTATGTTTCATTGTCTTTTTTAACAAACAAACAAAAGAAATTCAATTCTACTGCTTAGTTCCGTACTTCGAGGAAATCTTTTTAAAGTCTACTCTTGGGTCAAAATTGTGAAAAAAAATAGAAATTTTGTTAGTTACTCCCTCCATCCCGGTCAATTATTGTCCTTTGGTTTTGACACAAAGACCAAGGAAAAAGGAGAGGGCCAATTACTAAATGACAAGTGGACCAAATTGTGTGTGAATGATCAAATTGCTCATCAAGTTCTTCTTAAAATAGAAAGGACAACAATTGACTGAGACACCCCAAAATAGAATAGGACAACAAATGACCGGGACGGAGGGAGTATTTTGATTTTCTTTTTTACGTGTATTACATGTTATGTATCTGTAGTTCATTACAAAGAAATCTTGTTAAACATCACATCAGCAATGTAGGTGGTTGTACGAAATCTTGTTTTGCACCTTAATGAATCTATTATTGCAGCCTACTCTCAGAGTCTCAGTCTTCATGCTGTTAACATGTTTGATACTGAAATTGTGGTCATGGTAAGTAATCTCCAAAACCTGAATATCTATAACTCGGCCGCAGTGTGATGTAGTGGCCCATATATAATACCATGGTGTTATTGGTGTAGGCACAATACTTGTATGGTCCATTTCTCGTCTTCACGTTAATAACGACTTCGCGCGCATCTCAGAAGTTAGCCCATACTTGCCTGAAGAGGCTAAAAGAAGTTGAGACACATCTTGTGAAGCTCTGGTGAATAAAGAAACATCAATATATATGATGGAATGTAGTTAATTGGAATGGAAAGAAAATAACAAACTTCGGCTTTTGGATCATGTTGGGGTAAATCAAAATGGTTCACTAAAGTCTATGCTTCTTGTTATCTGAAGTCACTATTGAGTATTCACTATGAGTTATTTGAAACCACCTCTCTGTGTACTTCCGATTTTCTGAGCCCACCACAAGCTAGAACCATCGAGGCATTGGGTTAATATTGTTGTTGTTGATATCACCCTGGGGCCTGGTCAATGATGTGCAAACGATTTGTGATGAATTTCTCTTGCCCTGTCGCAGGTCCAAAACCTAAAAGGGTAAAGCTTCAGTCGACTTTTCAGAGATCAGTAACTGATGAAAGAGAGCAACTTATAGTAGAGCAAGAACCCGAGAAGCCTGCACCAAAACCCAAAACGGTAAAGCCTCAGTCGACTTTTCAGAGAACAGTACCTGATGAGAGAGAACAACTCCTGTTAGAGCAAGAACCCGAAGTGCCTGCGCCTGCGCCTGCGCTAGCGCCAGCACCTGCGCCATTAGATATGGAGCAAATCCTTGCGACAAAAGTTAAGGAGAAAACCGCACTTATCCATGCCATAATCTCGGGAGCCGATAACACCATCGTAGATGACGAGACGTGTGATATGAGAGACGATGAGATGGTAAAAACCGAAAGGGTGAAATGTAAAGCTGAGAAGCTTATTGCATGCCTTGCTGATTTGGCTAAAAATCTAGAACAGCTGTGTGATGTAGTTAAGGAATCCTGAGCCCTGTACATATCAGTAATTCAGTTTTTACTTGCTAGTTAGTTGGGTGCATGATATTAGAGCCCATGTAAGTTTTGACGACTTGAATACATTTGGGTGTTCGATGTCTTTGGTTGTCGATTCCTGAAGGTCGATGACATGATTTTGCTTAATCCCGCACACTTTGTCACCTTATTCCGTCATTACCCCTCTCACTTTCCCCACAGAATTAGAGGAGACAATAATCAAAAAGCAAAAAAATCCCAAAAAATAAAAATCATGAATGCTCAGCCACCCCACCACCACTCGCCCCACCACCAGACACACCACCAGCAGCCGCTCACAACTAGAACGCACCAGCAGCAGCCACCATAAACCGACCCACCATCAGCCTCCATAAACCGACGCACCACCGACTACAAAAAACCGACCCACCACCCTTGAAACAGCCACCAAATGACCAAAGAACTCTAAAACAGCCACGACCTGCCCACCGCACCCTCCTCAGAGCGCTGACCAATTCTCCGACCATCCTACCCGGCCAATAAGACGACCACCAGCCACCACCCCTTCAACAATCCAAAATCCCTAATTCCTAAATTTTAAACCCTAATTGTAAACATCCTTCTTTCTAAAAAAAAAACATTCATTCAATCAATTTAAAGGCGTGTATTAATAAATTTGTTGATAGAACGGCGAAATTGTGCAAATTGAAATTCATAATTCATTAAATTATTAGCAATTTGGTTTGGTTGAGTGGAAGACGGGAGAAATTTTTTTTAAGTTGATTTTTTTAATAAAGGGCAGATTCGGAATAAGTTGACAAAGTGTGCGGAATTAAGTAAAATCATGTGCGGGATTTAGCAAATACGAAAAAAAATTGAAACACTTGTGATGCTTGAACAGTGTGAATAAGAGTGAAGGCGTATGACTGTATGAAGGTATGGGGTATGTTTTAAAGACAAAATAGTGAATATTGAGCGTGGAGAATAGAAGACCGACTATACATTTTCTTAAACAAGTGAAAATTGAAATATAAAAAGGTGGAGAGGAAAAAAAACGACTTCACTGGGGATCGAACCCAGAATCTCTGGTTTCGTAGACCAGCGCCTTATCCATTGGGCCATGAAGTCTTGCTGTAAAGAAGGTTAGAAATGTATTAAACATTGGATAGTTTATTCTGAAAGAGAAAAGTAAATACTAGGCGACAAAAGCGTTGCATAATATTCTTGAAAGAAATTTTCTCTTCATTTTAAAGGGTTATCAATAGTTAATCGTCAGCCAATTTTTGGGATTGTGAACCTCAAAATTTATTTTAAACCTTCTTAACTTTTTCACTTTTTAGATGAGTTCTCGTGTGTTGGGTTTTTTTTTTTCTAAAGAACTAGGCAGAGAAGTTTTCGCTTTATGGAGCGTTACTTGCTTGTTATTTCTTTTGGCCTTTATCAACGTTCGTTTACATTTTTGCAAATTTAGCTTTAAATTGGTCGTGGGACTAGGTCACATGATTTTTTTTTTTTTTTTGGTGAAATGTAAAAATTCCATTAAGCACAAACAGCTATTACAAGCTACAATTTCAGACAACCAATTACAATACCCAAACTAAGGTATTACATACACATTTAAAGACCATTAAACCATAATCTATCACGACTATCTATATACGAAACAGTTTTAGCCTTCAACCATAATTGTACATCCGCTTGAACACAATTTCAGGTCTAATAAGACAACCCTCAACTCTTGCCTTGTTCCTTTGCATCCATACATGGTAGTAAATGGCATGTAGGAAACACAACAGCACACCCTTCTTTACCTTCGAAGCTGGACTCTGTCCAATCCATATGACCAGATTGTCATTTGACAGCACAAGCCCACACCTCTGAGCAAACATCTCCAGGAATTTCTTGTTGTACTCACAGTGATGGAATAGGTGATCAGATGTTTCAGATTCATTGGAGCACAACAAGCACAGATCATCAGTAATAATGCCCAAACAATTTTTCTTTTAGTTGTAAGACATTCCTTTGTATCAACCAGCCTACGAATTGGTGCTTGGGAATACACCAATTATTCCTGATATGACTTGACCATATCACATTCTGAAATTTGGACCTCAGCATCACATATCCCTCACTGACTGTATAACCCTTACTGGCTACTGCCTAACAACCACTGACCATTAGAGAGCCTAGGAGCTAACATGTCTTTGACTCTACAAATATTCTTCCATCCCCAGCTAATGTCCCCACTGGGGTTATAATCAGACCAGTTTTCTCCTTTTAAGTAGACTTGATTGACCCATCTCACCCAGAGTCTATTTGGGCAATAATAAATCCACCAAACCAACTTCCCAGTTATAGCATAATTCCATGATAGATTATCCCTGATACCTAACCCACCTTCTTGTTTTGGAGAGCACACCTTTTCCCAGCTCACCAAAGGGGGTCTGATGTAATCAGCATTACCACCCCGCAAATAGTTTCTGGAGATGGCATTAACTTTATTCAACACACCCTTTCGCATAACAAAAATATTAACCCAGTAGTTGTACAGAGCAGTAAGTACTAAGTTAACCAGTATCAACCTGCCAGCATATGAAAGTTTTTTTGAGCCAAAACTTCTAATTCTGGTTACCAACTTCTCCACCCAAATATTACAGCCTTGCTTCTTCATCCTCCCACAAGTAATAGGGAGTTAGGGACTCCTAAATACCTGAAAGGTAACTGCCCTTCAGTAAAACCTGTAACTTGAAGGATACCAGTTCTTACCCAATTTTGGACCCCATTAAAATAGGTGATGGGGCATATTCTGCACCCGCTGACCAGTCAACATATTGAGCAAGGTCAAAGATATCCACAGCAAGTCAACGGCTTAGATAGCCTAACCGACGAGGCCTGTCGGCCTGTCAGATGGGTCCCGCCGGGGCAACCAGCCAGCCGGGGCACACATCCGCGAACTCATATCCAAGACCCCTCGGCGGTGAGTCAACAGGGCCCGCCGGCCTGCCATAGGTCCCTCGGCCGAGGGGTAGATCAGTCTTTCCACCTGCTAGCCACTTGGCCACTTGGCCATTACGTGACAAAAGGTGAAAGTCTATAAATACTCCTCTACTCTCATTGAGTAGAGGATCCACAATTTAACCTAAGAATCACTATTCACCTGGTAATATCTTCCTTATCTCTCTACAATACGTACTTTGCCAAGTAACAACAACTTACCTCTCTAAGTTACTGACTTGAGCGTCGGAGTGAGTTCGCTCGGCCCAAAGCCGAGCCCTCAGTTTGTTCATCGTTTCAGGAGACCGCAAGGAGGATTCAACCAAATACGTCATTCTACAAGCACGGGTGGTAACTTATAACTGCTCTGGAATTACACCCGGAACAATTGGCGCCGTCTGTGGGAAGACATACTAGAAGCTAGTCACATTCATTCCCAAACAAAAAAAAAAAAAACAAAACAAAAACCCACCCAAAAAGCTAAGAAGATGTCAAAACAACAAGAGGTATTCGTAACTGACGAAACCGAGTTCTGCCAAGATAATACCGTCCACGTTTCGGAGTTGCGAGCCCTCCACCAGCCGGGTAATTCAACCGAGTACGGGATGCCAATAATACCAGATACGCACGCCCGCCAACCAGGTCACCATCATGGGGCATGTGGTCGATGCAAAAACCGAAGCTACTCCTGGACCTAATTGGTAGTACGTCGGCTCACACTGTCACACCGACAAGAGCGGCGGAACCCGTCCGGGAGACCGGGGCCAGAATGTGACTCCAAGAGACTTGAATGGAGCACTGGAAGAAGCTGGCCCCGTCAAGACGCCGGAGGAGCCCAGAGTGCCAGTGGTAGACCTAAGTCCTTCCCGCACCCGCGGGAGGACAGCGTCGCCGCGACACCGACGAGGCCTGCCTCAGAGGAGTGAAAGAAGTCTGACTCGTCAGAGTCGGAGAAGAAGCCCGACTTACCATAGTCGGAGGAGAAGCCCCACCCATTACGAAGAGAGGAGTCGGACTAGGAATGCGAGGAGCCGATCGCCGCGTATCATTCGACACGTGGTCAGACAGCCCCTCAGTGCCTATGTCCTTGACACCGCCGTGTCAACCAAACTAAAATTGCCGGCGTTCACATACAAAGGGGATAGCGACCCCACCGACCATGCCGAGGCCTTTGATTCGTACATGTCGGTGTGGGAACAACCCGATGAAGTCTGGTGCCGAGTCTTCCCAACGACCTTGCATGGGATGGCTCAGAGTTGGTACAAAGGGCTGCCCGACGGCTCGGTATACTGTTACGCCGACCTAAGGGACGCCTTCCTAGCCCAGTACTCTTGCAATAAGAGGAGGGCCGTGGAGACAACGGACCTCCTAACCATCAGGCAGGAGGGGGGCGAGTCTCTACGAAGCTATGTGAAGAGGTTCGATGCCAAGGTTCAGCAGATTCGAGAGATTAATCCCGAGCTGGCGGCCTTCGCGCTGATGAAAGGCCTCCCAAGGGGAGACTTGAAAAACGAGCTCATCAAGTCCGGAGGCCTGGGCTTAGACGCCGCCAGGAGGATGGCCGACCAAGCCATCAAGGTAGAGGACTATCACAAGACCTGGGTGGGCCACAGTGAGGCTGGGCACTCAGAGAAGAAGAGCCACCGGGAGGACAACCCGGATGAAAGACGTCGTGACAATAATAGGTCACGGTCTGATAGATCGCCAGAAATGAGCTCGGCGGGCGCGGGGAGTTCGGGAACGTACCACCAGAGGCGGTACAGTGATCACACCCCCCTGGTTGTATCTGCCGCCGAGGTCTTCGCCCTGAGCAAGGGCGAGGGCCAGAAATGGGAAAGGCCCCCCAAGCCGAAGGGAGACGGTGACACGAGTCAGTACTGTGAATACCACGGCCACACCGGTCACCTTACTGACAACTGCCGGCATCTGAAGAATGCCATTGAAGAGCTAATCCGGAAGGGGAGCCTCGGCAAGTATGTTGCCAAAGGCCAAAAGACTGAGGCCGGCGGTTCAAATAAGAAATCCGTTAGGGCACTGACAATCTCGTGAAAAATTTTGTATAGCGGCGGAGGTGCCCAAGACAGCTGTGGGCACCCCAACGCATGTTTATATCCAATGAAGAATCATCCAAGTTTTCCATGAATGTGTTCATTTCCCTCCAAGTAGTAGACGCTACGGTGCTGTGTAGGCCCCATAGTCACTATCAGAAACAGACACCGGCTCACACTGTCACACCGACAAGAGCGGCAGTCATCATCAAGAAGCAGGTACCGTCGCAGTCACCCCAAGTAGTAGACGCTACTGCAGTCACCCCAAGAGGTAGACGTCGCAGCAGTCACTCCAAGTGGTAGACGCCACGGCAGTCATCATCAAGAAGCAGGTACCGTCGCAGTCACCCCAAGTAGTAGACGCTACGGCAGTCACCCCAAGAGGTAGACGTCGCAAATCACTCCAAGTGGTAGACGCCACGGCGATCATCATCAAGAAGCAGTGTACCGTCGCGGTCACCCCAAGTAGTAGACGCTATAGATCACCCCAAGAGGTAGACGTCGCAACAATCACTCCAAGTGGTAGACGCCACGGCAGATCATCATCAAGAAGGTGTACCGTCGCAGTCACCCCAAGTAGTAGACGCTACGGCGATCACCCCAAGAGGTAGACGTCGCGTTAGCGGTCACTCCAAGAGGTAGACGCCACTTTAGTCATTACAAAGACGGTGATACTCGCAAAAACGGTCAACGTATCTTGGGAACGTTAAACACAGTTGAGATACGCACTCTAGACTGCCTCGGCCAGGCCGAGGCGAAAACAAAAGAGGCACTCAATTAATAACGTAAAAAGACAACTCAGACGAAGACGAGAAAAGACCTCGGCCAAGCCAGAGGCAAAGTGAAAACGTTTACAGTTAAGATGCTCAACTACTAGCGCAAGAAAACTCAGAAAAAAGGGTAAAAACCTCGGCCAAGCCGGAGGCAAAAGAAACGAGCTCTTATTAAAAATGTTCAACAGATTACAAGAAATGCAGACGACGGCCGTCCCCATAAGGATAAGCCCAAAACACAACCTACCAAAGTTGTACAAAATACAAGGGAAAGAAAGGCAAAAGGTTACAGACACATCATTTAAGCGCCAAAAGACGGCAGGGAGGAAAGGCTTAATAGTTGGCCCCCGAACAGCTCAAGCTGTCCAAGACGCCGGGTGAGCCTGGTGACGACCGTCCGCCTCCCTATGCCTGTTGCTGCTTACCATCAGCAGCGTTAGCAGTATCATCCTTAATGGGCGACCCAGAAGCTGTCTCAGCAGTCTCAGCTTCCTCGGCAGCCTCAGCTGCCCTCATCCTCTCGGCTTCCTCCTTGGCCGCCTTAGCCTCCTCAGCAAGGGCCGCCTTCTCCGCGGCAGCCTCTTCCTCCTTCTTCACCCTTGCCTCCTCCTTGGCCCTTTCCTTCGCGGCTTCCTCCTTAGCTTCGAGCTTGTCGTCAAACAGCTCGTCGAATTTGTCCTATGGAAAGGAGCCATCGAGAGGGAAGAGCTCCTCAATCACTTCCCTGGCAGCTTCTTCAGCCAGGTCCCAGTATTGGGCGCACATGTTAGGGAGAAGAACGGTTTGGAGTCTCTCAATGTCCTCCTCCCTTTGGGCGATGATAGCATCCTTGTTCCGGACCACCTTCCCCTGGCACTGAAACAGGTCCCTAAATTCGTTCCTCTGCGTAAGGTAAAGGTCGGCGTGCTTCTGAACGAGGTAACGCATCTCCGCGACTTAGCGGCCTTGATCGCCGCAGCCTCGGCCTTGGCTCTCTCAAAGAAGGACTTCCTTTTCAGCGTCCTCCCGTTTTTTTCTCTCGCACGGACTACCTCTTGACCTCGGCCTTGGCCCTCTTAGCCTCCTTGTTCGCCGCGTCGAGTTCCAGCCTTAGCCGCTCGAGCCGTGGGGCGACCTCGGACCATTTTCCTCTCTTGCTCCATAATGTGGGAGCCGGCTAGCTGAGTCCATTTCGCCGACCTCTTGCCTATTCTCCTCCCCCCCGCCACGAGCTCGGTGGGGAAACCTTCGAGGTGTGGGAACGACGGTGACGTTTCTATCACCCGCCTTCTCAGCCGCTTCTCCAAGTGCCGCACAAGTGAGAACGGCGGCCGCCGACGGTTGATCTACAAAAATCAATTAAAACATCCGTGTCAGTATACATGGACGTATCGGAAAGCTTTGTCATCGAACGCCAATTAACCGGCTAAGCCGACCCACAGGATGTATCCGTACCATGCCTGGCCTTCTTGCTCGGAGGACGCATCTCTTCGCAGCGGCGATTTGCGAGCGGTGGCAGAAGTATCGCAGCAGGGGTGGGCTCTTTCCTTTTACGGATAAGGGGAGATCCCTCCGCATCGGAGTCCCCCATCGCAATGTCAACGATCTCCACCGTCTCCTTTCGGGGTGGAGGGATGGAAGGTGGAGCGGATGTCGATGCCGTCATCGCCGAAGATTTTGTTTTCCGCGTTCGGCGCGCATGTTACTAGCAACCCTCGCCGGGCCGCCTCCACATTCGGGCCTTTGTTCCGCCGATCCATCAGATCGTTCGGTGACGTCCTGCGATCACGAGCCAGAGCCTTGGGGTGCAAGTTAGCAACGGTCTTGTCCTTGTGCAGCCTCATCCTCTTAAGAATATCCTCGGACAGGTCCGCGCCAAAATGATCTGCAAAAGAAGCAAAGCGAGAGTTAAGCAAGGAATGAACCAAAATTCAAAACGGTCAAAAACATTGAGAGCAGTGATGGGCCTCACACCGACCCCACTCACCCTGTGCTAGGGCCGGTATGAGGCCGACATGGCAGAGCAGCTCATCCTGAAGAATGATCTGCGTTGGGGGAATCCATCTTTTCGACACTCCACTCTTGTCCGCCTCGAAAAGCCTCATCGCGACTTCTCATCCTCGCAAGAGGGACCTTCTTTGGCGTCCATCTTAAGCTTTTTCCGGTGACCCATCCGTCGTGCTCGCTTTAGTCTCGCACCGCAAATTAACTTGGTGCTGGAAGGACCGGGGCAGCGGATAGTCATCCGGCACCTCAATATACATCCACCGATCTTTCCAGTCTTTGCAAGAAGACAGCTTGTCAACGGAGACGTAACCCGGCTCCATTTGCACGCTGTACCATCCGACGCAACCAGAAAATGACGGCCGAAGGTGGTGAAGCCGACGGAATAGGTTAACTGTTGGGACTTCCCCCTTAAAGAGACAGAGCCAGACAAAGCCGACTATGGTCCTGATAGCCAAAGGGTGCGGTGGCCCATTGGGCCGACGTTCATGGCCCTAATGATGGCCATAACGTAATCATTCAATGAAACCGGAGCCCGTACTCTGTGTGCCGGATATATACGCCGGTGCAACCCGGTGGAGGGCAACAGATGGCTTTGACCCCCTCGGGGATAACAATTTTGTATCCCCGCCAAAGTAGAAATGGCCCTCGAAAAATGTCTCACGGAACAACGGGCAAACTTATGGGTCCAAGTACGGTCGGGCCGACCTTACGGGGTCGCCGTGATCCATGACGTCTCGCCTCCCCTCATTAGGATGAGCCCTTTCGGCATCATCACCGAAATCGTCTCCGTCATCATCAGCATCATCATCATCCTCCCATTCCTCCAAAATTTGAGGATCAACTTCAGGAGAAGGAGACCTAGGGCCCCCAGACCTTAGCGGGATGGCGTCTAGCATCTCCCCCTCATCAAGACGCGACGGAGAACCCCCCGGCGTCGGTTTGCTAGCTCCGGCATCAGCAGAAGACATGTTTACAGCAAAACTCACAAGTTAAAAAGAGAAAAATTTGTTGGTTTACCTTGAAGAAAAGTACCAACCGGAATAGTTACACTGAAAAGTAGAAGAGAAAAGCCCTTGAAAGTCTAGAGAAGAAAATTTTTGAGGAAATGAAATTGGTGCCCAATTTCAGGGATTAACTGCCCTATTTATAGAGGAAAGCCCATGAAGAGGGACCAATCAGGGCACAGCCCATGAAACGTCAGCCAATCAACAAACAGACACGTGTCGAACATGCAACCACGAAATGTCAATCGTTGCAACAGTTGAATGTCAATCAATGCAACAGTAACCAAGCGTCTTCAACACGCCCCTTCATATCTCTCTGCCTGTTCATCTTCCTCAACAAAATTCCTAAGTACCCATTTCTCCGCCGGCAACATGATCAACCAAGCCAGAAAGCACCGGCCAGGGGCAATCGAAACAACCGCACTCTCCACCTGGTCTCGGCCAACGTCATTGCCTTTTCCACATCGGATGTCCATTACACAACCATGTGGAGGGGGATATGGTACGGCCTCGCAGAGCCACGCCGAGGAAGAAGAAGCGGGGCAGAAATTTTGTCTTGCGCAGAATATACGCTCAACATACATCGGAGCCCATACCACGGCATAAACTACGCTGGGGGCAAATTGATGGGGCATATTCTGCACCCGCTGACCAGTCAACATATTGAGCAAGGTCAAAGATATCCACAGCAAGTCAACGGCTTAGACAGCCTAACCGACGAGGCCTGTCGGCCTGTCAGATGGGTCCCGCCGGGGCAACCAGCCAGCCGGGGCACACATCCGCGAACTCATATCCAAGACCCCTCGGCGGTGAGTCAACAGGGCCCGCCGGCCTGCCATAGGTCCCTCGGCCGAGGGGTAGATCAGTCTTTCCACCTGCTAGCCACTTGGCCACTTGGCCACTACGTGACAAAAGGTGAAAGTCTATAAATACTCCTCTACTCTCATTGAGTAGAGGATCCACAATTTAACCTAAGAATCACTATTCACCTGGTAATATCTTCCTTATCTCTCTACAATACGTACTTTGCCAAGTAACAACAACTTACCTCTCTAAGTTACTGACTTGAGCGTCGGAGTGAGTTCGCTCGGCCCAAAGCCGAGCCCTCAGTTTGTTCATCGTTTCAGGAGACCGCAAGGAGGATTCAACCAAAGACGTCATTCTACAAGCACGGGTGGTAACTTATAACTGCTCTGGAATTACACCCGGAACAATAGGCATTGGTCTTAGCAGGGCTCATCTGCAGACCAGATGCACTAGAAAAAGTAGCAAATGAACGAAGACGAATCATAATAGAATCAATATCCCCCTTACTGAACAGGATTAGGTCATCTGCAAACATGAGGTGAGACATGTTCATCTTGCTACACAGGGGGTGATACTTAAAGGGCATACTAGTAGTGGTATGGTGCAATACCCTACTTAAGTATTTCATAGCAATAGTAAACAGTAAAGGGGACAAAGGGTCACCTTGCCTCAAACCTTTTCCCTCCTTGAAATGTCCAAACACTTCTCCATTTAACACCAAAAAGTAGGAAGTTGTCTCAACACACTCCATTATCATATTTATAAACTTTTGAGGAAGATTCAGAGCAATCATCATCTATTTTAGAAATTTCCAACTAACTGAATCATAAGCCTTTTCAAGATCTACCTTAAGCATAAACCTTGGAGACGCAGCTTTCCTTTTATAGCATCTTATAATGTCTTGACATATTAAAATATTCTCTACAATACTTCTTCCCTGAATAAATCCCCCCTGATTATCACTGATAATAGAAGGTAAAACTTTAGCCAGTCTGTTACACATCAGTTTAGAGATACACTTATATACCACATTACAGCAAGAAATGGGTCTAAACTGAGTGACATTCTGAGAGAGATCAATTTTTGAGGTCAAAGTGATGGGGGTATGATTAATTTGTTTAAGGAATTTGCCATTAAGAAAGAAGTCTTGGATAGACTTACAGAATAGCTCCCCCACCACATCCCAAGCATCTTTGAAAAAAGCACTTGAATAGGCCAGTTGCCTTTTGAGTAGGAATTGAAAACAACACTTGCTTAATTTCTGCATTAGTTACTGGCATCAGGAGAAGAGCCTGATGTTCAATAGTTCATACCCTTCCCATCTGAACAGTAGACAATGACACATCACTAGTACTAACATCAGCCCCCAACAATTCCATATAGAAATCAAGGAAAGCATTTTCAATATGAGTAGCATCCTCACACAAATTCCCCTTCACATCTTCAATTTTCATAATTTTATTCTGCACTTGCCTATTTTTGATCAGACTATGAAAGTACTTGGTATTGTGATCCTCTTTTTCCATCCACACAGCTTTAGATTTTTGGATTAGATACTCATGAGAAGCCTGATCAAGGAACCTGAATGCACTAGCAGCCTCTATTTCCTGTTGTACAAGACCAGCATTAAGAGGATCACGCCAAAGCTTTTCCTGAATGTGTTCCAGAATCATTCTAGCTCTAGTAGCATTATTCTCCACATCAGCAAAATCAGTTTTGTTCAAATTCTTCAGAGGCATCTTAAGAGACTTCAACTTTTTAGTTAATCTGAACATGTTGCTACCATACCAATCTTTATCCCACACCCGCTGCACACACTTCTTAAAATCCTCTAACTTACTCCACATATTATAGTATTTAAAATGTCTTCTCTTCTTGGTGTCATCATTCATACTCTAAACCACACACAAGGGGAGTGATTAAAGTTACCCTCACAATAGAAATAAGCATGCACAGTAGGGTTCTAATTGAACCACCCATGATTGACCAAGACTCTGTCTAATCGACTATATACTCTGGTAGCAACTTCTTGTTTATTGTTCCATGTACATAGTGACCCACTAACAGGACAATCAGACACTTCACAGTCATCCACATAATTCTTAAAGTCTTCCATTTCTTCAGTTATACAATTGCCCCATAACCTTTCCATAGGTACCAACACAGTATTAAAGTCCCCGCAGATTACCCAAGAGCCATGAATATACCTTTTAAATCCACACAGCTTCTCCCACAAAGCTTCCTCTCATTTACATCATTAAAGGCATAAACCATGGTCATATGAAATTGAGCTCCAATACCCATATCAGTAACCTCCATGTGGATAAATTAAGCATCATACTCCAAAAATTGAACTTGGAACATGGACGGATTCTACAAAATCCAAACTCTACCCTCTTTATGATATTGTGTATTAGTAAACACACACTAGGTATTACACAGATTCTTACTGAATTTAGAGACAAGGGTTTGATCTTTGTCTCAAGGAAGCCAAACAACCCAATCTGATGACGATGAAGGAACCATTTGATAGTATTTTGTTTAGATTGGCTGTTTAACCACCTAATATTCCAGAATCCCCAATTATACATTACCCCCAGTTAAAGGTGATGCACTACCATTTATCTCAATTCCTACTCTTGGGGTCACATTATTAATAGAATCCATAAAAGTGTGAGTTCTAAATTCCATAGAACTTAAGCCTGCTTCTACCACTTCTTGTCTATTGAGCCTAATAATATTACGAGCAGGGATTGTCACCATGTGATACTTCCCATTTCTACTCCAAGAGACCTCAAATTGATTACGTTTTTCAGTAGAGGTGACAGACACATCAGGAGAAGGAGTATTAGGACTATCAACTGGAGCCACAATGGTGTAGATACCTCATTTCTGCACCTTCTGCAAACCACCCGGTGATGATTGGGCCGCATGTTTGGTATACGGAACGATTTGTGACAGTTCGTAAGTTTATCGTCGAGTGGTCGCTCAAACACTTGTGTCTACCTCTTAATTGTCATCTACGTGCCGATACGGTCGTTTTGGCAGTAATTAGAGTACATTTGGAGTCCGGGTCAGAAAACCGTCTTTATTTTCTAAAACCGAGTCAGAATGTTCTGGAATGTTCCAGATATTTCTATTCCATATTTTCCAATCTTTTTATCTTTGGTAAAATATCTCCCGTAATATTCACACAAAATATTAAAGAAACGAGATTGATCCGCTATTCCATAATAGAAACGCGGAAATCTTTCTTCCGCAGGAGGAAACCACTGAGGAAAGGACGCAGCAGGTGCTGCGCCTCTTCCAAGGGACGCAGTGCCTGCTGCGCCTCTTCCTCAGTCCTTTTATGCGTATTTTCCGTATCTTTTCGAGATTCACTTCCAAAGTTTCTCCGAAAACCCTACTTCCTCCATGTGATTAGTATAAATAGAGACCTTCGGTCCTCATATTTCTCACGCGAGTGTCCGCCCTTCTCTTCTCCCTTTGCATTCTAGACCACATTCTTACTTTTTGGCGTCTACGTGCTTGAACTTTCGACCACGTAAGCTCGGATCCTTCTGAGTACCAGCCTCGTTTTGCATGACCGACCAATTTGACCAACTCCACATCAATCAACATTAATCAATCTTATTCGTCTTCCTCCTAGAGGGCACTTTCGTCTACATTCGAGTCGAGCATCACTAAACGTTAACTTAGTTCATCTCGTTTCGTCAAACATGTAAGTCTGAGGGTGTATAATCCTTCTTTTGTTTATTGTTCTTAATTTTTGTATCATTATTGTAAGATTTATGTCGAAAATACGCTTAAAACCGATTTATAAAACCTTGTTTTAAAACCCTTTTTACGGATTATCAGAAAACAACTGTCGATAAAGGACGCAGCAATTGCTGCGCCTCTTCGAAGGGACGCAGTACCTGCTGCACCTCTTCGTGAGGCTGCCGCAGTTCCTGCTTCCTTTCTTCTTCCTTCGTCTTTTGTTCGTCCCTTTGTTTTCGTTTTGTTATCAATTGTTCATCGTTTTATTAACATAATCATTCGAGTATAGTAATTTTAACGCGTTAATAATTCATTGTTGATTAATTCATCTTTTAAATCCCGACTTAAATCCCTTATAATTCATATTTGCGGGTTTTCGACATTGAAATCAATTCGGGTTTTAGAGGTTCGATTTACCCATATTGAATCTCTAGAATTCATCTTTGATAAATTTGTATCTGTTATTTACCGTCACCATCATTAGTTCGTCATTAGTAATCTGTTTAGTCTAATTAATTTGATTAGTTTGTTAATTTGTAATTAATAACCTTATAAATCTTGTAATATTTCGTTCTAATCAGTTTCATTCATGTTTTATTGTTTTTATGACCTTAATCACATGTAAATAATATGTTAATCACTTTCATCCGAGTCAAATATCATTAATCAACCATTAAGTTCACCAATGAATATTAACGAGTTGCGGTTCCGGCTTCACAGCCAGAACTCAACCCAGGAACAGATGCAGCGACTGATGCGCCTCTTCCAAGGGACGCAGCTCTGCTGCGCCTGTTCCCGGTTGATTTCTGTCTCTGAACTTCTGTTTCTGCTTTGACCTAGTTTAGCTTACGTATTTAATTAACTATTAATCGTATTATCGCCTAATATCTGTTCGTTTATTTATTTATTCTTTCTTTTCTAAAATTATCCGTTTTAAAAGTATTTTCGACATGAATTAATCCAATGTAATTATTGTAATTTTTCTTTATTATATTTTCATTGTATTTCTTTTATTGTATTGCTTGTATGCTCTCATATGTAATTAACCTAAATTTCTACCTCGACCTAATTGTATGTTAAATTACGTGTTAACCGACTTAGTTAATTCTCACATGCTAGGATTAATTTATTGGATGTTGCATTGCATGCATATAATCGACAATATATCGGGTATAGACAATTTTCCCTAATCATTAGTAGAGGCCGCTATTGAGGCTGGCGGGATTAGGTGTTCGATCAAAAGAGCTTCCTAATACGTACCCTCACCCCTTACTCCAGATCTCTGTGAACATCCGTGTTCATTGGCATTCACGAGAGTCATTCTAGACATAGAATGCTAAGGGTAACGAGTGCTTAGTGTTCATGTCATTACTTTGTGTCTTGACATGACACGAGGTATTCGAACGGTTTCCAATTTTCCACAATAAATTGGTGGCGACTCCACAAATGCAAACAAACCAAGAGTGAAAAGCTTGCTTCGCTTTTCGCCCCCGTGGACCCGTGTCCACAAATGGTATGGACTACAACAGGAGCAACAGAAATAGAAATAGGAACTTTACCAGTTTGTTGTTTTGTCCTCCATTATTTTCTCTCCATCTGCTTCGTGACCACTTTCTTCACTCCAAGCTTTTCTTTCCTACAATTAGAAGAGTCATGTCCAATACCCTTACAATTAGTATATGCTATGGGTTTCCATTCAAATTCCACTTTCAATTGCACTACTTGCCCATCTACATCCAGAAATTTAACATACTCAGAAATAGGTTTTCCAAAAGGAACATCAAGCATAACCCTAGCAAACCCCAACTTAGTTTTCTCAGTAGTAGCGTCATCACTGCGTACAAATTTACCCATTAAACCAGCAATTTTGGGAAGACATTTACCCCAAAACTTGACGTGTAAGTCATGAATTCGTACTCAAACCGGAACATCCTCAACAGCCTCCTTCACGAGTTCAACCTCTTCACTCCATGGCCGCACAATAAGCGGTTTTTTGTCAAAGAGGAAGTGACCTTGCTGAAGAACTTAAGACTTAGCTGCAGCCGATCGGAAACGAACGATAAACACACCGTTGGGGCGGAAAGATATTTTGTCCATTGGGAATTACGACCAGAGACGTTTAATGAACCCTTCCAGCAGATCCACTGGTGGATTCGCACCCAAGACAAAACCATATACTGCGTTCTTCCAATACTCCAGTTCTTCATTCACATCCTCAACCGTTACCTGCATCAAATCTTCAGGCTCTTCAGGAATGCTAACCATGGGGCCAGCTTTTCCCTTTCCTTCGCCGCCCTTGAACCAGCCATTCAGAAGAATTGTCTGGTTCAATTGAATCCAAATCATAGGGAGTTATCCCAACAATTTGATTACCATTCGCTATTTTCTGCACCTGAGTAGTCTCCGGGCCACCAATAACCACCAATGAGGACGCTTCACTATCATTCCGAGCATTATTATTGTTTGAATTAGAGACCAGAGGAGGAAATTGACTTTGATCGTTACAATTGATTGCCATTTTTAGGGTTTTTCAATGTTGTATTTCTTTTTCTTTTTTCTCTCTCTATCTCTACATCTCACTTAATAAACAGCTACCCATCTGGTGACATGAATTTAAGTCGGTTGTATCTCACTAACTACTACTCGTACATAACTTGAACATTTAGAACACCCAATCTACTATATAACTCGTGTTATGATTGTAAGATAATCTTGGTTATATTTCTTAAACAAATTAACGTATGTATTTGTTTTGGCAAGGTTAGAACATAATAATCATAGATAAATAAAGAGTCTTACAAACTAGGGGAGGTGGGTCAGGGACTAAGGGGAAAAGAACATTAGTGGTAGCTAGGGTATCAAATTATCAACCAAACATAAATGAGTTATAAATGAGGGAAAATACAAAATAGTATCCCAAATAAAGTTGTCACTAAAGTTACTTTGATCTTTAAAATAAAATTTGGCAAGCGCAATCTCCAACTGCGTTTGTACACCTCTTCTCGAATATAACCTGCATCGATAGGGAGTCTTTTGATTATTTCCTACACTCCACAATAATGTTAACAAAGGGATCATAAGGGGGTACACATCGTTCATTTATGAAATTACCCTCTTTGTCTTAATTACAGTATTTATTTGTCTTTCATTAAAATACCCCTGACAAAGAGGAAGTAACAGTTAGAGGAAATCAGAGTGAATAATAAAGCTGCCCGAATAATGAATTAGAGGAAAAATAACCAATTCATGGACTATACAACCAGTTGTATATGTTGTACGGTGTAGAATCTGAGCTTTGTGATAAAGTATCCGAACTTTATGTTAAAGAATATGAACTTTATTAGAAAGTATTGGGTTTATCTATTTACACATTAAAAACATGAACTTTGAATTACCTCAGAAAGAATACATATAAGTTCGGATTCTTATACCTTAGTTGTACAATGCTTATGGTACAACTGGATATATAATCCTATTTGTGAAAAACAACTTATCTAACTCAAACCACATCAATTTGGTTGCTCGACGTACAAAAAAAAGAAGTCCATGTATCCAAAGTTGATGGAGAAAGAATAAAAGCACAAGAATTGAAATAGTGCATCATGGACAAGTAATGGTTAGTCCGAAGTCTAAGACCTTTGTCATACATAATCACTACTAACGGAGAATAAAATCCTAAATAATAATAATAATAATAATAATAATTAAATAATAATAATAATAAAAAAAATAATGAATTGAAATAATGCATCATAGACAACTAATAATAGGTTCTTCTAACTTAATCAAGGTCTCGTGTTCGAGCTTGCGAATGTATTAGTGTTAGAACTCGTGAGCGGAGCATTAATGCCCCTTGTAATCCTACACGGCTCGAATCAGGATTAAACCAGATAATCTACACCCAAAAAAAATTAGTTAATGAAATCAAGTTTTTAGACTGCACCTAATAATATTTAAGAGAATGAATCATCACAAAATGAAAGGCCGGCCTTGAACAACAGCTAATAATGTTAGTGACATTATCCCACGACCATGTCCTAAACTCTTAAGCTAATTAAGGTCAATCTATCATTCTCACCCTTTGCTACTATTTCATCATTTCTTCATCAATTTCTTAGCCCTATTTCATCTTTTCATCTTATTCCATTTTCGGGTTTTTATTTATTCCTCCCAATAATCAATGATCATAATCTCTTAACCCATAAATTGAGCAAGAAACAATGTTAGCTAACCCTAGTAGAAAAACCCAAGATTTTAGGGTAAAAAATAATAATGTTGTTTTTATAGTTATAGTTTTCTTAGCCATTATAATTTTGGTACAAGTTGACATTGTTTCTTGTGATGATGCACAAACCCTTCTGAAATTCAAAGAATCCCTTACAAATGCTACTGCCCTAAACAGTTGGAACATATCCATTCCACCTTGTACAAATGGTACAAGGAATTGGGTAGGTGTCCTATGTGGTAGGGATAATGTGACAGGATTACAACTAGAAATGATGGGGTTACAAGGCGATATAGACATGGATTCACTAGCTGAAATATCAAGTTTAAGGTCTATAAGCTTGATGAACAATAGCTTCAATGGTCCAATGCCACCCATCAAAAAACTAGAGAGGTTAAGGGCATTGTTTTTGTCAGGAAACAACTTCTCCGGCGACATTAAGGATGATGCATTTAAGGGTATGGATATGTTAAGGAAGGTGTATTTAGCAAACAATTCATTTAGTGGTGTAATTCCAACATCTTTGGCTGAATTGCCATTACTTTTGGAATTGTCAATTGCAAATAATGAGTTTAGTGGTAATATTCCAAATTTTGTGTCTGAAACTTGGAGGTTGGTTGATCTTACAAATAATGCCTTTGTTGGTGATATTCCTTCTAGCTTCACCAACTTGAATTCCTCTTCATTTCTTGGTGAGTTTCATACTCTTGTACTTCGTTTTTTTTTTCTTTTGGAAAGAAAAGAGCAGTTCATTAATAGAACGCTTTTTTTTTTTTTTTGTTCCTTTTCCATATGTTGCCTTTTAGATAATGTATCTTATCATATTTTTGTTCCATTGATTAATTAACATAATAATAAATGAACATGAAATTCATTTTATCAAGTATCAATTGCCATTTTAGCTAGTTTTATCAAATACTTAAGAAATAATCAGTACTTTTTATGTTTTAGCTGCCTTTCAGCTACTTTACTAACAATATTATTAAATTGAAATACTAAGTATGACACGTAAACTAGATAAGGGAGTTTCAAGTGATAGACTAAAGAATGGAACAACCAGAAAAGAGTGTTTGAAACAATCGAGTAGGACTACATGCATGGATAATTTCTTGTGGAGTGTCTTGTTCCGATCACAATGTGGAGTAACGGATATTAAAAGGTTCAAAACCTTTTAATAATATGTTTTGGGCTAATTATACTTTGAAGAGTTTCTAAGTTTAGTCACTCTTAGACAATTCTTGGTGTTACGGGAAATAAGACTGTTGGCTCTACTTATGTCTCTTACTCATTAATCATGTTTAAGAAATTATGTATGTATTCCCTTCCATTCTTTGAATATGCAACATTTTTTTTTTGGCACATTCATAAAATTGAAACATTTCTACCTTGGTCATGTTTTTTGGAGATAAAATGATAGTATAATACCTTGCATGCACCATATAGTTACTTCTTACTTCATAGTAGTTCATATGGTCACTTCATAGCTAGTACCAAAGTAGTTCATATTGTCAAAATGTCATCTTGTTAACCATGAAAAATATAAATGGTTTAGAATGGATGGGACGAAGTATTTAATGATAATGGCGGTTCTAGGATTTAATAGATCGGTGGCAGACTAGCAGTACATGAAATTTTTGGCTATGAAAATCAAATTAATAAATAACAAAAAATTCTTATTTGATCGAGCTAAATATGGAGCATAAAACAAGTGTAAAATAGCATTTTAAATATAAATTGCTCACTATAAAAACTGAATCCATGACCTTCAACAAATAAATAATACTCCGTAAATAAAGCCACAAACATCAAACCACTAGACCAATGAAGCTAATTATTTTGCTTCTTTTTAAAAAAGTTTAATTATTTATTGGAAATGAAGGGGTTCAGATGCATTCATTAAACCCCAATAAAAACGTCAATATAATGTTTAAATGGATTATCACAAAATTCTCTGATAATAAAAATATTATTCGGAGTTGATATGAGTTTATATTGGAAAAAAATAATGAAATACAAATGATATAAGCCTAAATACAGAGAAAAAGGATTACGCATATAAAGTAGTACCTCAGACTAGCAACAAGACCGTGCATGGAACTAACACTCAATAAGACCGTGCATGGAACTAACACTCAATAAGACCATCATTAGACGTGGTATCACGTTTTGGCATAATATAATTGACCAACCAACCCCTATAATTAAAGACTAGCAATGATTAAGACATATTATTAAGGACGTGTAGTTCTTGCAATTATAAATTCACAAAATCTCATTAGAGACGGCACGTATCCGTCATTTTGAGTGACGGATATCATTTCCTCTCACAAATGACCCAAATAGAGGAGAGAGAGAAGCACATGGGGGTGCCCCGCCTTATCCCCCTATCCGTTTTGTGAGTGATATTACCTGTCACTTACTCCGACCCGTCTTCAGTAAGACTAATTGTTATAAATTAAAGGGTGGCACGTAACATTTTTGTAAGACCACCTAATATATTCACTTTCATTATAATTTTTGTGACGTAATTTGTATGTCGATCTATAATATAGCCGTCTGAATATTTTTTTTGGTACGAATGTAGCCGTCTGAATATTGAGAGGGACAAAAAAAAAAAGATCCGCCAACATTATGAACTACGGAGTAGTATGAAGTATCAATAATTTTTTTTAAGACTGATATATCAGTCTTAAGCTTAAAATAGATCAAGTATCATTCCATATGTGCATATAAGACAAATATATTGCTTATTCTCATGCATTCTGCTTGTTCTTTTTTTTTTATTATTATTCTAATTATTTGACGGATATATCCGTCTTAAATGGGAATTTGTGATGAAGTATATAGTGCATATGTGAGGTCAATACCTTAGCAAGCTAGACAATATAGCATACTAATTAATCCAAAAGTGAAAAATATATACATGTCTTCAAGTTTGGGTGAAACTACTTTAAAACATTAATATTATGTGAAATTTAGAAATGTTTTGTAAAAAAAAAAAACATAAAAATACTCTTTGAAATTTTTCCCAAGTTTTAACCGTTAAATTTCTGTGTGTTATCTAAACAGGAAATCCAGGTTTATGTGGGAAACCATTAGCACCATGCATACTTCCTCCGGAAATTAATTCAGGTTCGTTATAATGATGATAGTAGTTTAGTAGTATCAATAACAAGAGTAAACACTAAATTTGACATATATGTACATCTTAATAATTACAAATAGCGTGAAACGGAGTTAAAACAAGTCATATATCTGGTTAGTAATGAACATCAACGAGTGCAAAAGATATAGTTTGAATTCATTAGTTTCATGCCTAAGACGGTCTGACAAGAGACTATCTAAAAACTTAATAATAATATAGTGTTAATTGGTATGTGATTCTATAAACAGGAAATTCAAGTTTATGTGGGCAACCATCAACACCACCGTGCAAGCCGAAAGCAGCACCCTCGAACTCACACGCAAAACTAATAATCATAATCATAACATTTGGACTACTATTCATCATAAGCATAATATTTATGTTTACAAGAAACAAAAACAACAAAATGATCCATCAAAACTCAATAACAATGAGAGACATTGAGAGGTTACCAAATGAGAAGCATAACAAGAAGCAATCCAACGGCTCCGAATTATACCAAAATAATCAATCAAGGGGATTAGAGAGGCCAACAAGCTACAAAAAGAGTGATAATGGTAAACTAATCTTTTTAAGAAATGATAGGCAAAAGTTTGAGATGCAAGACTTGCTCAAGGCCTCAGCTGAAGTGCTTGGAAGTGGGAGTTTCGGATCGTCTTATAAGGCTGCCATTGTTGGTGGACATACCTTTGTAGTGAAGAGGTTTAGGCAAATGAATAATGTAGGTAAAGAAGAGTTTCAAGAACATATGAAGAGACTTGGTAAATTAAGACATACCAATATACTTCCTCTTGTTGCCTTCTTTCATAAGAGAGATGAGAAGCTTATTATCTCTGATTTTGTTGACAATGGTAGCTTGGCCAGTCATCTTCATGGTATGTTTTTCGAATTCATCTTTGCAATTTTCGACCTAATTTTCATTAGTCCGTCGTCATTTACTCGAATACCCTTTGGGCTTGAAGAGTAGTTAGTGCACAGGCTCCTCCATACCATGTGCTAAACTCACTTGTGAGATATCGGAGGCTCTCAGGACTTGAACCTGTGACCTCTTGGTCACGCTGGTTCTGATACCATGTTGAGAAGACCGTCCCATTTATACGTACTGTCCAAATGATTTTCATTTTATTTACTAGGTTGAATGAATGTATATTGGTTAACAAAAATGTAGGAAGACGCACCGAAGATCAACCAGGGCTTGAATGGTCAACTAGGTTAAAGATCATAAAGGGGGTAGCTAGAGGGTTAGCTTACCTCTATAGGGAGCTTCCTCAACTAGCTCTACCACATGGACACCTTAAGTCATCCAATGTTCTCTTAGACGACAGTTTCGAGCCCTTACTCTCCGACTATGCACTGGCCCCACTGATCAACAAAGACCACGCGGAGCAAGTCATGGTCGGGTACAAGTCTCCTGAGTTCATCCAAACCAACGAATCAACCAAAAAGACGGATGTTTGGTGTCTTGGCATACTTATACTGGAAATACTAACAGGTAAGTTCCCGGCTAACTATTTGAAGCCGGGGAAAGGTGGGAATGATGACTTATCAGCATGGGTAAACTCGGTAGTTAAGGAAGAGTCAACAAGTGAGATGTTCGATATGGAGATGAAAGCGTCTAGGAGTAGTAAAGGGGAGATGTTGAAATTGTTGAAGGTAGGAGTGTCGTGTTGCGAATGGAATGTAGACAAGAGATGGAGTTTAAGGGAAGCAGTGCAGAAAATTGAAGAGTTGAAAGAGAGGGATAATGATGATGAAGTAGATTTCCCTTCATATGGAAGTGGAAGGGAATTGTATTCTACAATTTCATCAATTTCTGAAGAAAATGTTTCTTTTAGGAATTGATCCAAAATCAAAAGGGTTTTTCTTAAACTTCATTTCAGGGAGCAGTTTGTCACAAATAGGTCTGCAGTACAAACGTAAAGAAATTGTAATGTATTTTTAAGAATATATACTCCCTCCTATTCTCTATTTTCTTCCCTATTTCCTAAAACGGATTATTCAGGTTTTCTTCCCCTTTCCTTTTTTGGAAACTTTTAATCTTATTTTATTCATTCCTCTCTCCTATCACCAAACCCCACCCAACTCACAATTTCTTATTTAATTCATAATTATTCATTTCTCTCTCCTATCACCAAACCCCACCCAACTCACAATTCCTTATTTTATTCATTTCTCTCTCCTATCACCAAACCCCACCCAATTCACAACTCATATTTTATTCACTTCCTTAAATATTGTGCCCCATCCAAAGGGGAAGAAAAAGAAGAATAGGAGGGAGTATATAATTTGCTTCAACTCTAAGTTGTTCAGTTTTCGGTTTATCTTATTCTTATATTTTTCTCTAGGGTAAAAAGTTCAAAAGTGAGGAAAATCCTTCAAAATAATACCAGTAAGAAAAATTAAGTGCAAGTCTCCTAAACACAATCGAACAATAATTTCACGTTATATGAGCAACAAGTTTTGTTTAATTAAGACGGTCTAACAATAAGTACCGGGTGAAATTATAGAAGAAACGATGGAGAACGTCGCAAATACTTTGATATCCTGCACATAGTTATTGATTATTAAGCTTTATGAATCTCCAAATTAGAATGTCATGGTGAGGAAATAATGAAGAAAAGAGCTAATTGCACCCAAAGATTGTTTAGGTTGATATACGAGAACATCAACGTGCAATCGAAACTACCACAAGCACAAATTATCTATTGAACCTAATATGAAGAAGGAAAATTCCCGATTTCTACAGGCAAAATGTCTAACAATGAAGAGCTGCTTGACAAGGGGTAACAGTTAAACAAACTATAATAGCCTTGTGTCAATCGTAAAAGCTACAAAATTGGGAGCACAACTTCAAAACATAGAATGACCTTCCTTCGCATTACAGGCAATAACTGACCTTTAGGCCTGGAGAGGGCACGTGGAGCAGGGGAGTGGTGAGGTTTGCCCCTTCCTGCCAGGATGGCTTGATAAGCAAGCAATCAGGTGCCAACGTTTACGACTTCATATTTACCTGCCTCTTGAGTTTTTACCACTTAGCTTTCGCCTCTTTCCACCCTGCTTTTTATCCTCTTGTTTATTATGCGGATCAACTTCTTTAAACGAAATCGGAGGAATTATAACACCTGATTTCTTCAGAACCTGGGTGGAACAAGCGCAATGTTAGCCATCAAAATGCGCACTACTACTTTTTCAGGGTCACATTAGAGGGAGCAGAGAGATGAACATACGGCTGGCCGAATAAGAGCCCCAGCAACTGTTGCTGGGTTAAATTCAGGGCCAATGGGCATTCGGGTGCTGCTTTCAAAGACACCGTTCGAAATGAAATTGTAAGGTAATGAAGTTGTATACAGTTTCTCCTCCTGAAATGTTCCAAAGTAACCATGAGATCATATTAAACAGTTAGATGACCCACTAAACTAGATCTTGCAAAAATTGACCCAATACGGGTGAAGAATTTGACCAGAACATAATTAAACCCAAGATGACGAGATTTGAAATTATCTAACCCAAAAACAAACTGATTCAATGACTCAAATGAACCACTTTGAAATTATGCCTAAGTTTATTTACATAACAAACGACATAACCTAAATGACAAAACTCGTAGTCACCGTGACCTGTATAAGTGGACAATTACACGCCCAAAACAGACACAAATAGAAATGACCTAATCCATACCAGAGTGCATAAAATACCCGAAAAACCTGAATTAAACTGACCAGACTCGTGCCAGACCCAAATAACCCGTTTATGAGGTCTACACTTTAGTCACGAAAAGAGAGGAATTAATGATCACGTGAGTCCAGTTCTAAAAACAGCAGATCAGAAATGTGCAATAGTAACACTGACCTTATCTAATTTCTCATATTTAATAACATGAAGAGATGAATTAATGATCACATGAGTCTAGTTCTGAAAAAAGAAGATCAGATATGTGTAGTAGTAACACTGACCTGCTTATCAATTTTCTCATATTTAATAACATGTTTAAGAGATGCATCTTCCCTTTTCTTCAAAGCTGCTTCTCTACTCCGCTTGGCAGCTTCGTATTCTTTTGAGATCCAAGAAGGTAACCCTCTCTTTTTCTGGACATCAGTCCACTGACCCCATCCACGAAGCAATCTGGGTTTCTCTGGCTCGGGAATTTCCTCATTGTGAGCACTCTCTTTCGTCTTTTGAAATTCTTCCTCCACGTCATCTCCAGCAAATGCACGTCTTATGAGCTCATCATTAGACGGCAGTTCATATGTTTGCTTTGCACCAGCAGACAACATTCCGTCTACCATATGACCGTCACTGTCTGAATCACTGTCCTCGTCAACTTCCTACCGAATTCCGCAAACAGAAACAATACAATGACATGAGATTAATAAATACAATGACAGATCCAAACATCAACCATCAGTATCTCCATATACGACCATGTAAAACCTCCTTGTTAGTGAAAACAGCTAATTTAATATCAAGAATTAACAACGTTCCATCCATGGTATACTGTGAGAAAATATAGGTCAAATTCGGTATTATTTGCTCACCAAAGTCAACTAGCAAGTTGACAAGAATATAATATGACTTCCGCCAGAATCATCTTATTACCTCTCTGACTTCATCAGGTACAGAAGGCTCTGCAACCTCTAAGGTCTGCTTTGCACTTCCCTTCGGAGTAGGTTCTTTTTGGCCCTTGATACTTTTCATCTGTATGCATAGTTACAGCATAGTTACAAAGCTTTTCACAGCTCATTTGAAAGAAATATAATGAAGAAAAGAGCAAAGCTGTGATGTCTATCACGTGTCAATAAATTTCCCAAACCCAACCAATTCCATATTCCCTCGCCAAATCACCAAGTAACTTACTCCAAGGTATGATGAATGTAGAAGTTTTTTTAGCAAGAATTAATGGAACCGAACAAGTTTAACCACCCCTCCTCTTGTATTGGAAGTAATGCTCTTGTGGTTCATTTGACACCAAAAAAATATAGTAATTTCAACACAGAAATTGTCGTAGAAGCATTTCCATGGAATAGACCACATTAGGAATATATGGTAATTCCAATGAAAAGGACGGCATCGCCAAGAATGATCCACATACATAAGAAACACTAACCTTTTTCCAAGAACCAGATGCATAAACAGACACATCATAACTTTTTCTTGGCTGTGGGTCTTCAACAATTATGCCATTCACACACTGGAAAAAAAATGCTAGAGGTAACCAGGCTGAAGAATAAACATAGTATATAAATAGAAGGAGAAACTAGAGTAGAGTTAAATTACTTTCAGAGCGGACTCCTCGCCAGTCTCCAAGTCTTCACGAAGTACATCCAGATTAATATCGACATCCTTGAGCGAGTGACTACCTTCCACGTGTCCTAAATCAACATCTTCGTCATCTTCGATCATATCTTCATTCTCGCTTCCATAGTTATCAACTTCTGGTCTATGTTTTATCTTTGGATCTTCCGCTTTCTTTTCAGTTGCACCAAAGACCCTTCTCCCACTTGAAGTCCCAGGTTTTGCTGCATTTTCATCTTGCTGATTCAAAGATAAATCATACTCCTCAAGAGCACGCTTGGCTTCTTCACTGGCCGCTTCCTTTCTTTTTTCCAACCCCCGAAGCTATCATCATGTGAAGTCAATCAGAACAATTCAAAACATAAATCAACAATAATGATCTGGGGCTCCCAACATCTGAGTAAGTAACTAGTACTAGTGACTACCAATAATCGTCACATATAGTGATCGGCTGTTTGGGTGGGGGTTGCCTTCTCCCTCAAGTTTTCCATACAATTCTAGAGTGAATGAAACAAGAATTAATATGCATGGGGTTCTAAATCCATTACCCCATGGTATCTCCATTCCAATCCATTCCGACCTTTTGAACCAAACATCCCCTGAGTTCTAAGTTTATGAATAACACGCCTATGCCTCCACAAAAAAAACATATAACTGGAATTGCTTAAAGAACCGAACATTGTTGTAAAGTCGCAATTATAACTACTTCACAAGATCTCACAAATAAAAGTATAACAGCGAAAACCCAAAGGGATCCAGGAAAAATTGTGTTAGAACTTTGTTAGACTAAGAGATTCCGTCTGTGTACTAAATCAAAATAACTGTACGGATATGTACTAAAATAACATGTCAAGCCTTACCACCACCTCCCTATAGATCACAGGGCAAGTGAAGCATGTTGAAAAGATGCGAATATAAGGAGTTGCCTTGTATGAACAAGTCTTCACCTCAAATAATTTAGTATCAGCTAGCAATCTAGCATGACACCGTTGCTAAAAGGATCTAAATGCAAACACTCCCTATATTCCACTATGTTCTTCCCACTTGCTTTTTGAAGGTCAAAGTTTACAAATTTTAACCATCAATATAGTACTCTACAAAATAAAAAATTTGAACATGATTGTCTTATAGTTACGTTTGTAATTCTAGAAATTCTTTCACAAAAGTATATTTTCAATAAAAAAAATAGTTACAATAGAACATGAGAAAAGTGTTGTCTAGGAGACCGTGTTAAAGCAAATGAGAACATAGTGGAATGGAAGGAATAAAAGGTAGAACGGCCATAAGAAAAGGGAGGAACACAAGAAAAATAAAGAGGCCTAGGGCAGACACAAAGAAGTAGTTTCCGAATTACCCAAAATGAAAGTTGCATCGAGAACTGCATCAAAGGACTGCTGCTTTACAATAGAAGAACAGCAACCGCTTTAGTTAGTCATTTTGCTTTATTTCATTATAAATATTCCTTCAATATGACCATAAAATCTGTTGAAGCTCTATGTTAAGTTGGATGCAATTTACAAGAAGTGAAATCATTTATGATTAATATGGCACCAAAGAAAGGTCAAGAATTTCTGCAATTTGACGCATGCAAGCATTCATATAAAAAAGAAGCACCAATAGTACACTGCTTATCTTTTACAAGGTATAGTCAGGATTGAGATCCATAGTAGGGGTAATACTGAAGAAAATGAATCCATAAGGGGAAACTCAAACGAATACATCAAAATAGTTCACCAAAGAGAAAATAAGGGGGGAAAAGGCGAAAAGCAATCCAATCCATTCCAAACGCTCCAACCAAACACCCCCCTAAGAAATATTGGAGAAGAAGCTTATCGAAGAGATTGAACAATTACGAACATTTTGCAAGCTAACTGATTTCTTTAAACTGCACGCAACAAGCAAGTTTGGAGTGCATACCATAAAAGGCAACGAAAATACACCAGAATCCGGAACCTCATCCTCCTCTTCCATTAATTTGAGAGTTTTTTTCTTGGCCTTGGCCACTAATATTGAAGCACCTTCCTCATCTGAGCTATCCAAATCTTCATCATCCTCATAAGCAATATCATCGCTGCTACTATCATCCTTGAAAGAATTCATCTTTCTGGTCAAAAGATTATGTTGATGCAGCTGTTCAGCGATAGCTGCTCGGGTGACATCATCCTGCTTATCCAAACCACGCTCAAGAATACGCTTTGCCCATTTCCCTTGGTTTTTGTGTCTCAATGTCATGCGAGCCTGCGCCAAATTTAAGTAATACCAATATAACACAGCTAGTTGAGAGTTAATAGCATAAACACTTGAGTATGTTTACATAAAACCATAGCACATCCTAGTACTTCACCTCAGCTCTTTTCCGTTCTTCTTTTTCTGCAAGCTCTCTCTCGGCTTCAGGGTCATTTTCTGAACACGCTGCCTTCATTTTATCTTTCTTCTTTATTTTATGATAGGTCTTGGATTTGATCTTGCTAATGCGCTTTGCCTTCAGTTCATGATGAAAAAGAAGGCTCCGCATTTTAGCTAGTCTTTCCTGGCGCTCTTTTACATCTTCCACTGATATCTACAATTGCAGGCAAAATAATTAGTTGCAAGCTAAGCTTACAATCATAGAGAAAAAACAGTAGCAAACACATGAATATATTCCCAACTATCACTCTTCCCAGCCAAATTACGAGTTCGAGAGCTATGCCCTGAACTACATACTAGTAAAATAATAAATATCCCGGAACATTAACTGAATGAAGCCAGGTAATAAAAAAACAATGAGTTCTTTAATAAAAAGAACTTTTTCTTCATTGCAACTAAGCAAACATTTACCCTTTGTTTGGACACAAAAACAAAGGTCAAGCGGGGATGGAACAATGTCATTCGACCTTCCAAACCTTTCCTGTTGAAAGGGGGTATAATTTGCCTCGGAAGGAGACCTTTCCCTTTCTCTCAAAATCCCCCGTCCAAACAAGGGGTGAACTTGCCTCATGGCAATATATAGCAACACAAAGTTTATATGGATACTAACATGACGACTCGACATATTAGCTCGATCTCTTAAACAACCACAACAAAACCATTACCCCAGAACCTCAAGGGCTCCTACAAATTGTTTTAGCCCAACCATTAGCATTCGGAAAAAAAAAAAAAAAAAAAAAAAAAAAATCATTTTTTTAGCATGAAGAGCTGCATACACCCAATAGCCATTTTTGAACAAACTGAAAAAGACAGAATTGCAATTCTAACAAGTCATCACCTTTTTCATTTGACTTTTATCTATACTCTTCAACCATCAAACTGCTTTTTCAAAAACACTACCTAAATAATTGCATTTACATTACAGAATATGATTACATGAAAAACTACTTCCTCTACAAAAATGTTGACTGCCTTTATAATGTGGTGCAAATTTTGAAACATCAACTCTATGGATAAAAAACTCAAATCTGAGGCGAAAGGTTTTTACCTTGTTCATTTCAAGAAGCTTAGTGCCATCATTCTGGTAAGCAGCCACTATTTCACCATCATGCATTAATGATGTAAGCGTCTTCTCATACTGGGTGCGCGGTTTGAACCCAGAAGCTATTGCTCCTACTGTTGGAACTTTGTTTACATTTCTTTGGTCAAAAATCAATGTGGGTGCTTCCCTGTTTCTCTTTACTTGACCCTCCCATTTTGTTAAATCCTCTTTTGTTTTTTCATATGCAGTCCCCCTCTCCACCCTCTCCCTATCTGGTTTGGGAAGAGGAGCGTGAATCTTTATTCCTTTTTCTTCCGTACGTTTAATGTTGTTTCTTACTTTGCTGTAACCAGATTTGCCGCGGAGCGGACCGAGAAGGTCATCAATGGTAATCTGGCCATCACCACTCAGCACGCCATGACTGGGGTTGAATTCAGACTCCGGATATGCCTCTGAAACAACTGACTTTCGTTTTCTCTTCTTGCCTGAAAACGGAAACAGAAGATTATTTGTGCAGTAAACTTTGGTAATTTTAACAAACAAAACGAAGACACAGACATAGATTCCCATTCTGACGCAGACACAAATGAAAACAGAGAAAGAGAATCATTTATTGACGACAACAATAAGAGAGATTTGATTATTCCAACACATAGCTTGATTAATGGATATGTTAAGCAATATTATAAGTTTATCCAGATCCTCCTAGAAACAATTCCAAAGCTGCGTAACATTTGTGAACATTAGAGGGCATATAAAACTCAGCAAACAATCACTACCTATAACCAAAATTCATCGAGGGAAACAAAAGTGTTGACCAAGCCTAGTGAATGTACCTGCAAAACCCTCGGCGGGAATTCCGGTAATATTGTGTAACATTCTAGCATGCCTTTCATCATCATCAGAATCATCATCAGTGTTGCCACCAATATCTTCATCCTCAGACAGTATATCTTCATCCTACATAAGATAAATTATCAAAAGTTACTTTTTTTTTTTTTTTTTTTTTCTGGGGAGGTCCATTAAAGACAAATCACTTCATATATATCAAAAAGTTACTTCATTTTCATGAACCAACTCCTACCTCTACTAGCAAGTCTATCTAATCCATAACGCATTTCCCTGTGATAGATAGACTTCCTCTTACATTCTATGGATAATGAGCTCAATCCTCATCACTTTCCCATTACAAAAAGCATTATTTCTCATACTGTCCCATACTTTCCTACTCAGACTACAATGAAGGAACAGATGTGTACTAGTTTCACCATAACAATCATGAAAAACAAAACTGTATGAATCATTAAATTGCTCAAAAATCACAAGTAAACGCATAACATATAATGAAACCAAAACCTTGAATTTATCAGGGAGCTGATACTCGAAATTATCAACAGGATCATAACGACGATTTTTGGAAGATTCTTCTTCAGCAACCTCTTCTTCATACTCATATATATCATTTTTAACCTCACCTTCATCAGAATCAATTTCTTCATCATTAACAAATACATTATCTTCTAAATCACTCTCATTATCGCCAGCTTTTTTAATGTTGTCCAGCTCCTTTCTCAGCGCCGCCGGCAACCGTGGCCCGCTGGATTTCTTACTTTCTCCTCCTTTTCCATTCTTGTTCTTGTGTTTCTTTGATTTGGTAGAGGTGTTTGATTTAGGTTTTCGCTTTTTGTCCGCCATTGTTGTGAGCAAGGATAGTTTTGGTTGGTTTGCGGCTGCAGTATAAGAAAATCACAAAAACGAGGGCACTGG
Source organism: Silene latifolia (assembly GCF_048544455.1). Classification (NCBI taxonomy): domain Eukaryota; kingdom Viridiplantae; phylum Streptophyta; class Magnoliopsida; order Caryophyllales; family Caryophyllaceae; genus Silene; species Silene latifolia. The sequence goes on along the minus strand of NC_133536.1, from coordinate 158,687,951 downwards.
TATATCTCTAACCGATGGCACTTAAACCCTCTTGCATACTAGGTTGTACCAAAACGGACACGAACATGGACACAAACACGTGACACGGCATTCCATAAAATTTAGGACACGGGAGATGTTATTTAAATTTAATAAAAAATACTCCCCTCATCCCGGTCAATTGTTGTTTTGTTGTTCTTTGGTTTTGACACAAAGACCAGGGAAAAAGGAGAGGACCAATAACTAAATGACAAGTGGAACAAATTGAATGAGAATGATCAAATTACTCATTAAGTTCATTCTTAAAATAGAAAGGACAACAAATGACCGAGACACCCAAAAATGGAAAAGGACAACAAATGACTGGGACGGAGGGAGTATATTTTATAATTATAAACGTTCGATTTTATTTTTATAAAACTAATTGATACTAAATTTAAATAAGTGAAGGTAAAACTTTCCCTTGATTATAACTCATTTTCATTTACCATCCAAACGCATCTTCTAATCAATCTCTTTCGATAGCTCATTTCTCGTTTAAAGAATATCATTCACCCTAAATGATGTCCAAATGTAATGGACACGCGTCGGACACGGCCCAAATACCATGGACACGCGTCAGACACGTGCCCGAATAAATGTAGAAAGTTAGACACGACTTTATAGGTGTCCGACACGTTTCGGCGTGTGTCCGAGGAGTGTCGGTGTCCGACACGGTGTCGGGCACGGGACGGCTAATTAGGAGAAGTGTCTGTGCTATCTAGCTTGCATATAAGGAGGTCAACAAATAAGAAACCCGTAGGGCCGTATACATTATTGCCACTAGTAGACTTGTCAAATGGGTCGATCGACCAGTTACGACTTACGAGTTTGGTTATTTTGTGTTCGTGCAAAATAAAGGTTGGTTCAATTTTGAGTTTATAAAATACGGATCTATACAGATTGGGTTTATAAAAGTTTCGGGTCATAAATAGGTTTGATAACGCCTTTTTACAAATATTTATTTTCTATCGGTCCGGATCCGGTGAGGCCGTTAATTATGGCGAGGCGGCCGGCCTCACCAAATTCCTTCATTAAGCAAATTTATGGACTAACTTCCTATTATTCATTGGGCTGAAAATTGAGGGGTCCTTTCAAATCTTTTCATTTAGCCCAAAATACTTTCTCTCTCTAAAATAATAAAACATACAAAAGCCCAAATACACTATATCTCTCTAAAATATAGCAAACCACATCGTTTTATGAAAATTCTTCAGTATAAAGCTTGTGCGATCATTCAACGCAAGTCTGGACCATAAACTCATCAATTTGCAGCGATTGTTCGTAGATTTCATCAAAAAAACATACAACAACGTTGATTCAAGTAATTTCGGAAGAAGATTTCGATTAATTTTCAGGTAATTTCATAATTTTGATCAAAATTGAGTATATTCATACAATTCTGTCAATTCACTCATAAATTTATGATATAAGGTTCGAATTTGATCAAATTGAGCGATTTCATAAATATAACGTTCGAATTTGATCAATATTTTGAGCGATTTCCTTTTTCTCGCGATTTCGTACTACTTATTACATTGTTTTTGACGATTTTGCAGCTTTAATTGCTATGGAGATTGTAGATATCACAATGATTGATGATAATAGTGCTATTGAATCAAGTATATTGTTTTTTTGTGTAATTATTGTAAAATCTCATGTTTAAATTAGTGTTTACTTATTCAATTTGCATTTGTCAAAATTTCTGCTCGATTTTATAGAATATATGGCTCGATTTTGTATTTCAGTTTTTTTGCAAGGTTTAGTTTATGAATTTAGTCGATTTTGTGACCTAATGTGTGACTGTAAGAGTTGGTTGATTGACTCTTGAAGATGATATTGTGATGATGATGATAATTTCACTTCGAACGCCTTGGTAATACTCCGTATGTGCTAGCGAATGAGGGCATTCTATGTTTGATTTTTTTTACAGCTTAGTTTCTATTTCAGGAACTTTATAGTAGAATTTCTGCTGTTACTTTTTTGCTCTTTTACTTATTTGGTGAATCTCAGACCTTATTTTGTGAATCTCAGACCTTGCTCAGTGAATCTTAAGGCTTGTTTTGTGAAACTTCGTCATCATAAGTGGTTAAAGTCACCTATGGCTATTTTGCCCTTTTCGTTATTTGGTGAATCTCAGACCTTGTTCTGTGAATCTCAGACCTTGTTCAGTGAATCTTAGCGAATGATGATATTGTGATAATTAAAACATAAGTAATATTCAGCAAACATAAGTAACATTCGAAAATAAAATAAATAAAGCTGATAATTAAATAAAAAGCTGAAAAATTAAGCAAGATATGATATTTGTTTAGTTTATCAAGCACCCCTATTTGTTCGAGGCAATGCACATAGAGCAATATTGATATAGCTATAGGTGCAACATTCATCTGCATCAGCGAGTGATCTTCCTGCGTGTTTAGATGAATACGGGACTCTTCTACATACTGGAGTGTAGTTGAAATATTTTGAATCAAGCTTAGATGTTACCCATAGAAAGGGCCCCTGAACTCGGGAATAGGTAGCCAGCCATTCAGATCTGGTACGCCCAAATTGCTCGAACTTCTCCTGCAACTTAAAAGCCTGTTTGCAGCTAGTGTCATTTGTGCCAAATTGAATTAGTACTAATACCATAAAATGAGAAGTCTGCCTGCACATAACAGGCACCAAAGACTCTAGCTCATAACCTTGGCTCGTTAAACAATCTGCCAATTTAGAGAGGTCGCGACAAATATACTACCCTTGATCCATATAACCTGGAACACTCGCCAAAACACAGGTATAAGGGAATACAAATAAATGAGACATTGTGTGCAATAGGGATTTTTGAAATGTTTTACAGAAGAGAGAAGAGAAGTTATTGGGATATACTATTATGTTTCAGAAATTAGAAATTTATAGGCCTGGTATTTGGCACAACTGTCAACATTGCCTGTTCGCATTAACCATATATTAAAATTTTTGATTGAATGCTTGATTGTTCAATGTCCTTTTCTTGGGAACGGAAGTGTTATTAACAAATCATCAAAATATCCTGATACATACAACCTAGCCTTTTCTTAAAAGTGAACTCATAATGTTCACCAAAAATCATTATTAAAAGTGAACTAATAATCTCAGACCTTATTTTGTGAATCTCAGACCTTATTTTACTTATTTGGTGAATCTCAGACCTTGTTTTGTGAATCTCGGATCTTGTTCAGTGAATCTGAGGGGTTTGTTTTGTGAAACTTGGTCATCATAAGTGGTTAAAGTCACCTATTTTACCCTTTTCCTTATTTGGTGAATCTCAGACCTTGTTTTGTGAATCTCAGACCTTGTTCAGTGATTCTTAGGGCTTGTTTTGTGAAACTTGGTCATCATAAGTGGTTAAAGTCACCTATTTTGCCCTTTTCCTTATTTGGTGAATGTCAGACCTTATTTTGTGAATCTCAGATCTTATTCAGTGAATCTTATGGCTTGTTTTGTGAAACTTGGTCATCATAAGTGGTTAAAATCAACTTTTTTGCTCTTTTTCTTATTTGGTGAATCTCAGACCTTATTTTGTGAATCTCAGATCTTGTTCAGTGAATCTTAAGGCTTGTTTTGTGAAACTTGGTCATCATAAGTGGTTAAAGTCACCTATTTTACAATTTGACTTTGTGAACCTTTTATCTTCTTAGGTGTTGATTCAAATGTCAATAACAACTCAGAGTGTAGTGTGACGCCTCGTGTCAGTTGTGGTGAGATTCCTTGCTCTAATGTTGGTTCTGGTCAGGATGGTGAGGGTTCTACTGCTGTCTTAACAACCCCTACAATGCCAACTATTTCCACACCTACTACTTTGGTAACTTACACACCGGGTGGCACTGAGCAATGGATAAGTAGGATTGAAGAGAAGTTTACACCCGTGGTTGGCAAAACATTTCTGAACTTAGAGTCAGCGATGTTGTTCTATAAAATTTATGTTATTGCTTGTGGATTTGAAGCAAGGAAGTTTTCAACTAAGAGGTTTAAAGATGGTATTATTCGAACAAAATGCATGGTTTGCCATCGTGAAGGTTTCAATAAGAGGAAAAGACGTCCTCCCCAAGCTGATGCAAAAACAACAACTGTTGAAACTGGTGACAAAACAAAAGCTGGTGCAATAAGTGGAAATAAAAAAACAGCTGCTAAAACCGGTACGAAAAAGGGTAGAGGTGCAGATGATGAGGAGGCTGCTGAGAGTTCCAATAAGCAAAGAGGTACAAGAATAACCAAAATTAAAAGGTGGGGTTGTGAAGCAATGATAAAATTCATGTTCCATGAAAACATGTACAAGATTGAACAATTTCGTGAGAGTCACAATCACCCAGTGACGCCGGTCAAAAATAGGGAATTTGAGAAACTTGCGGACAATATAAATCATCTGAACGAATATCATAAGCAATTTATTATCCAAAATTCGAGATTGAATGTCGGGGCTAGTTTAACATACAACTTATGCAAGGAACAAGTAGAGGGTTTCGAAAATGTGGGAGCTTCCCTTATGCAGTTCAAGAATTTCCAAAGGAATGTAAAGTGTCTACTTAATGGTAAAGATGGACATATGTTCATCTCTCAAATTAAATGTGGGAAATCGTATAACAACAGTACTCCAAGCCAAGCTCAAATTACTCAACTCAATGTCAAATTAGCCACATAAGTGACCCAGGAAATTTATTTCCAAAGAACAAGTATCAAATATCTTTACAAGAGTTGATGAAGGCAACAATCTTGTCAAAATCCTCCTTAAAAAACTTGTTTCTATATGATCTATCAAATCTACCTATGGTGCAAGTTTTTGAGGAGCTTCGGCCCACTTTTGCATATTATGACTTCACATCATCCCATCAACACGGACAATCGTCTTATTAATGAAACACCTATACAACCAAAAACAAGTACAATCGACTTATTTACGAAATATTCGCCAAAGTTATGAAGAAATGGACTTTACATCATTTTTAAGACAATGAAGTGTACCTTTTTAGTATTTTTATCCCATCTAAGAAGTTCCAACATGATCGACTTTCGATATACTGCCAATTTCTGCAAAAAGTGACGTATATTAATGAAATATATACACAACCTAATTTTGTGGAATATAAGGCTTTATTTTCGTATACTAATGTACTTACCTCAAAATATTCACTTTTGGTCCATAAACTATCATCGTCCAAGGCACTCAACCACTTCAACACAAAAACTCCACAATCAAAACTAGACAAAAAAACATTTATGAGCGCAACTTCAAAAAGAAATAGCATATGAGAAAGTCCAACTTTCATTCGTAAAACTCCTCAAAATAATAACTAATAACTATTGATCTGTTAACAAAAGGAAAAAGATACATGCTTACATACCATTTTGTTTGTTGAGGGACTTGGAGATTGACAATTTCGTTCATGTGCATTAACTCCAAAGATTGATATGACGGTCCCAAAACAGATGAAACATGGTACAACTGAAAAGAAAAGGCAATAACAGATCAAAATATATTTTGGAGTATACTTTTAAAAGACTACAAACAAATACTATACAATATTTTGGAAAAAAAATCATACAATCTCTTTGACATGCTTGTTTAGGATCCACATCTATATCCACGCTTGAGTCAAGGATGAAATTTTTTTCCTGCTTTAAATCACAGACACAAGCCCACCATGCAAAGGGATAAAAACCCGAGATAGTAAATGTACAAGACAAACCAAGAGATTAATCCTATAATAAGGAAATGCAAACTAAGGAAAAGTATACAACAATTCAGTTACAAGTTTCACAATGTTATGATCAAGATTCACAAAATAAGTTTCAGGGTTCACAAAATAAGTTCCAGGGTTCACAAACTAAGTTTCAGGATTCATAAAATAAGTTCCAGAGTTCACAAAATAAGTTCCAGGAGTATCACAAAATAAGTTTACAAAACAAGTTCCAGGATTCACTAAAATAAGTTCCAGGATCCACTAAATAAGTTCCAGGAATCACAAAATAAGTTCACAAAATAAGTTCCAGGATTCACTAAGGGGTCGTTTGGTTCACTACTTAGGAATGGAATGGATTGGAATGAGAAACCATAGGAGTATGGGGTTCCAATTCCATACCTTCCAAAACATGTTTGGTTCATTTGAAAAATAAACATGAAGGAATGGAAATTGAATCCATGGGAAGGAGGTGGGTATGGGATTCCAAGGGGTTGGGGTGGAATGAGAATCCATCAGGATTCTAACTCCATTCCAAAATACCCCAACCAAACACTAGAATGATTAGAATCCATTCCATTCCATTCCAAACCCCCCAACCAAACACCCCCTAAAATAAGTTCCAGGGTTCAGAAAATAAGTTCCAGGGTTCAGAAAATAAGTTACAGGATTCACTAAAATAAGGTCCAGGATTCACTAAATAAGTTCTAGGAATCACAAAATAAGTTCACAAAATAAGTTCCAGGATTCACAAAATAAGTTCCAGGATTCATAAAATAAATAGCAGATTGAGGGATCTGACCTTGTCGATATGGCTACCATCAACTGGAGTGTAATGAAACTTTATGTATTGACCCCAAATAATGGGGTTGTGCTCTCGATAAAGAGTCTACATGTCACAAAAAAGCAATTTGTACAATTTTAGAAACAACTTTAAGAATGCAAAATACTTGAATATCAACATTTAAAGGATTTGAAACTGACATACATTGTCGTTGGCAAGTAGAGTACATGTGTTCTACCGAGTGTGCACTTAATTCCAAACATATCAATGACCTACAAAATTAAATTTGTTAGGAAACATAGACATCGAGTGACCTGATTTTATGAAACGTGAACAAAATGAAACAGGTTGAGTGACGTGAACAAAATGAAACATGGGAAGGAAAAGGAAAATAATACTTAGGTTACTTACCTGATCCATAATAAGGCCACGCGCTCCAAGGGTCTGCAAGGCATCTCTTGTGACTTCCATCCACTCGGTGGACACCATAACCTCATTTCATTATTGATAAAATGCAATTAGTAGATATATCTATCACAATAACAAAAAAAAAATCAAAAAATCAAAGCAAAAATATGACATTACTATTTATCTTTCTCTGATCTCCTTCGAACACAATTCACCAATTCCATGTCAGTGTATCGAGGCCATTCTGGTGCATCTTTTTTTACTCTTTCTTAGGATAGGTTCTCAGAACATGTAATTTGATGGCACACCCTCAACTCCTTACTGGCAGATGGTTTATTGCTCCCGGAAACAATTGGAGTATCTGGTATATCAATGTCCATATGATGATCACTGTTCCCTACCACAGGAGGAGTAGAAGTAGCAGGAGTAGCAAGAACAATAACGGTGGGGTGAGTGGGTTCAATGACAGTGGACTCATTAATAAGATTATGATGATCATCCGCTACCACTGTGGGCTGATTGACGGGAGGGACATCATCAATAGCAGTATGAGAGGGAGATAAACCATGCAACATAGGACTTCGCTCAAAATGGTCAGGTTCATCAGGTTGAATACAAGATGTTGAAGGTTCAGGTTGAGATAAAAAATGGTCATCAATGGCCATATGATGATCACTGTTCCCTACCACAGGAGGAGTAGAAGTAGCAGGAGTATCTAGAACAATAACGTTGAGGTGAGTGGGCCCAATAATGAGTAATGACAGTGGACTCAATAATAAGATTATAATGATCATCCGCTACCACTGTGGTCTGATTGACGGGAGGGACATCATCAATAGCAGTATGAGAGGGAGATAAACCATGCAACATAGGACTTCGCTCAGAATGGTCAGGTTCATCAGGTTGAATACAGGACGATGAAGGTTCAGGTTGAGATAAAGAATGGTCATCAAGTGGTATGAGCCTAAAGGATGGGCATTCTGGTTTTGGTGGTGAACGACGTGACTGTATTGGTTGCAAAGCTTCACCCATCACATCCAATGCCTCCAACAATTCAGCGTCAGACCACCCACACATTCTTCCAGATTATCCCCACTATTCTCCACATTACCCTCCACAATCTCCTGGACATGGACATTCTCCTCATTTTTCAAATCCTCCGCATTCTCCTCAATCTTCACATTCTCCCCATTCTCCTCGTTATTGTCTTGTTGAGATAACCTAAAACCATCTGCAATACCATCTACAGCTGCAACTAGTTTAGAAACTATTGCTGAGGAAGGTAGTTTGCTGAGAGCTTGACTAGCAAGACATTTGTACTCCACGAAAGCTTGAGTCATGACCTTTGCGAAAAGCGCAAGTTTATTAATAAACTCAGTAGTACTACCTGAATTGTTAGGTAGAGGAGGATCGACCTTTGTGGAAAGCGCAAGTTTATTAATAAACTCAGTAGTACTACCTGAATTGTTAGGTAGAGGAGGATCAATAGTTTCTTCATGTTCAGATTGTTGTTGTTCACTTGTTGGCTTGGACGACTGCCTAAACTCAATAGCAGAAATAACCAAAGGTGCATGTGGCTTATGTTGAGTGATGACCATTGGAGGCTCAACAGAACCGTTATCGAAAGTTTTCTTGTTAGAATTTTTGGCATTCACTTCCTCCTTAACTCTCTTGGATATAGCTTCTTTTATCCAAGTTGAGAGTGTTGGAAACTGCCGATTAACAAGGCATGATTTGAAGACACATCGGTCTAGATAAATGAAAACCAAGACCATAATAGGTCCACCAAACCAATTTTCTTTCAGCTTTTTGGTCTTGGACTCCTCCTTTTGCCAAGACTCAACTTGGGCAGCCAATTTCTGTTTGATGACATTGCACCAGTTGAATTTAGAGATCAAGTCAGTGTTTACCAAACTTTTAAGAAGTTTCAAACTTGCTCGATTCCCTACAACACCGCCTAAAAGAGCAAAGAAGATATAAATGATGAAATTGCGCTTGAAATCATCTCCACCATCTCTTTGTGTAGAGAGCTTGCGCATAATGTCTTTGACCTCAATTGAACTACCTTCGTATTGACTATTGAACTTCTCCAAAACAGACAAATAAAAAGGGTACTTATCTCCATTTTTTGCTTCAACGACGATGTTTGAACCCATTGGCAATCCCAGGCACAGATGTATATCTTCCTCTAAAACAGGAAGTTTCTCATCAAACAACGATCCTTTAAAGGGGTCGTAATTCGAAACTAGCCAATACGCTATGTTTTCCGGAACAACATCTGTTTTAAGAAGCAAGAGAGTGTGGACAATGGGCCACGGGGGCGCTTGGAAAACAAGCGTTTGCATTTGTGGAGTCGCCACCAATTTATCGTGGAAAATTGGAAACCGTTCGAATACCTCGTGCCATGTCAAGACACAAAGTAGTGACATGAACACCAAGAACTCGTTACCCTTAGCATTCTATGTCTAGAATGACTCTCGTGGATGCCAATGAACACGGATGTTCACAGAGATCTGGAGTAAGGGGTGAGGTTACGTATTAGGAAGCTCTTTTGATCGAACACCTAATCCCGCCCGCCTCGATAGAGGCCTCTACTAATGATTAGGGAAGATTGTCTATACTCGATATATTGTCGATTATATGCATGCAATGCAACATCCAACGTTTTAATCCTAACATGTGAGGATTAATACTAAGTCGGTAAATAATTAATTTAGCATACAATTAGGTCGAATCGGGATTTAAGTTCAATTACATGTGAAAGCATACAAGCAATAAAAAGTACAATGATAAATACAATAAAGGAAATTACAATAATGAAAATTACAATAATTACATCGGGTTAAATGATTTATGTCGAAAATACATCTAAAACGGATAATTTGGAAAAGAATAAATAAATAAATAAACGAACAGGAATTAGGTGATAATACTATTAATAGTAGATTAATTACGTAATTAATAAACTAAGTCAAGGCAACACGGGAATTCAGAGACAGAAGTCGCTGCGTCTGTTCCTTGGCTCAGTTCTGGCTGTGAAGCCGGAATTGCAAGTCGTTGATGTTCGTTGGTGATTTTAATGATTGATTAATAATATTTACTCGGATGAAAGTTATTAACAAGTTATTTACATATGATTAAGGTTCATGAAAGTGATCAACATGGAACAAACGAAATAGGACGAATTATTTACAAGATTAAAGAGGATTAATTAGCAAATTAAGGATTAAACAAATTAATTAGGTTAAATACGATGAATTAATGACGGACTAATGATGAACATGATAGTAAACAGGTGAGAATATATAAAAGATCGAATTCCAAAAACCCAATATGAATGAATCGAAATTCTACAACCCGGTTTGACTTTAATGACGAAAACCCGCAAATATTAATTACTTGGGATTTAAGTCGGGAATTAGTGAGATGAACTATATGTTAATGATGATGAACAATTTATATGTCAAATTATTATGTTCAGATTGTTGTATTAAAACAAGGAACGAATGAAAACAAAAGAAAAGAACGAACGAATTATCGAAAGACGAAGGAAGGAGAAAGGAAGCAGGAACTGTGGCAGCCTCACGAAGAGACGCAGCAGTATCTGCGTCCCCTTCAAGAGGCGCAGCGATTCTTTGCGTCCTTTCTCGACGGTTGTCCTCTGATAATCCATAAAAAGGGTTTTAAACAAAGGGTTTTAGAAATCAGTTTTAATTGTATTTTCGACATAAATCTTACAATATGATTACAAAAAATGAATAACACTAAATAAAAGAGAGATTTACACCCTCAGACTTACATGTTTGACGAAACGAGATGAACTAAGTTTACGATTAGTGATGCTCGACTCGAATGTAACGAAAGTGCCCTCGTAAGAGGAAAACGATTAAGATTAATTAAGGTTGATTATGGTGGAGTTGGTCAAATTGGTCGGTCATGCAAAACGAGGCTGGTAATCAGAAGGATCCGAGCTTACGTGGTCGAAAGTTCAAGCACGTAGACGCCAAAAAGTAAGAACATGGTCTAGAATGCAAAGGGAGAAGAGAAGGGCGGACACTCGCGTGAGAAATATAAGAGACCGAAGGTCTCTATTTATACTAATCAGGTGGAGGAAGTAGTGTTTTTCGGAGAAACTTTGGAAGTGAATCTCGAAAAGATATGAAAAGATACGAAAAATACGCAGAAAAGGACTTGGGAAGAGGCGCAGCAGGCACTGCATCTCGTGGAAGAGGCGCAACACTTGCTGCGTCTATTCCCAAGTGGTGTCCTCCTGCGGAAGAAAGATTTCCGTGTTTAGTTATGGAATAACGGAATAATTTGGTTTTCCTTAATATTTTGTGTGAATATTACGGGAAATTGTTTACCAAAGATTAAAAGATTGTAAAAGATTTATAAAATATGGAATAGAAATATCCAGAACATTCCAGAACATTCCGACTTGGCATTTTAATGGTTGTCAGAAAATGAAGACGGTTTTAGACCCGGACTCCAAATGTACTCTAATTACTGCCAAAACGACCATATCGGCACGTAGATGACATTTAAGAGGTAGACATAAATGTTTGAGCGATCACTTGACGATAAACTTACGAACTGTCACAAATCGTTCCGCGTACCAAACATGCGGCCCAATCATCACCGGGTGGTTTGCGGGAGGTGCAGAAATGAGGTATCTACAGAGCCCCCACTTTGACTGAGGCTTGGACAAGGGAAAAGTCAAAGATAGCCATCAGGTCAATTGAAGATTAAAACCTGACGACTATGGCGACGCGAGGCGGCTCAAGGGGTCTGAACCAAGGACCTGTCGTCGGGAACATTTAGAGTCTGTCGACTATCGGGGAGGGTCGTTTAAAGTACATTAGACTACGTAAGGAGGCTCGCCAGCCATAAGAAGAGACCATGCCTGAAATTCTTTGGGACTTCAGGGAAAACAAAACGCGATATTGGGAGAAGACAACAGGACACAGTCTGGAACTACTGGGAGAAATCTGCTTGTGTTCAGCTTCAAACAAACTTCGGAAGAATTTGGGGTCGATGTTGATCTCCATGTCTCGAGAGGAAGTGACTGTCGGTCGTGAACTCTCGCTGGGGGAACATAATCGGGAACTGATCTCCATGTCTCGAGAGGGAAAGTCTATCCGTGTACTCTCGCTGGGGGAACATAATCGGGAACTGATCTTCATGTCACGAGAGGGAAAGTCTATCCGTGTACTCTCGCTGAGGGAACATAATAAAGGTGTGTCGAAACACCTGTCAAAGAGGGAGTGCTCGTTGTGACAAGCTAGGTCTTGGGTAAAAAATAAGGCGATAATTTGCTGTTGGCTTGGAAGAGGTGGATCCGGGCGAAGAACATACGTCAAACGGACCAAATATGTGATGTAGCATCAAGGAAGAGGCGCACCAAAGATGGGCCCACAAAAATAACGAACTCATAACGAATTTTTGAAAACTCGTATGAAGGAAAGCTGAGGAAGAGGCGCAGCAAGAGCTGCGTCCCTTGGAAGAGGCGCAGCACCTGCTGCGTCTATTCCTGGGCGTGTCTTTCCTGCGTAAAAACCCGATGAAATAGAGGTTTCATTTCATTCTTTCGAAACATAAAATCTCAATTACTCTCTCAAACTACAACCATTTCCATCAAAATTTGATCTAAGAGCTTGCATTTTCCATGACTAATCGAGGTATGTGTATCAATCTTGCATTTATCTTCCGTATTTCCTCAAATGGGATCGACAAAATTAGAGTTTTCGACCCTAATTAGTCGAAAATTTGGGGCTTTTCCCCCAAACGACTTTGCCTTGCCAAATTGACTTTGTAATCGGCCAATTGGTAGTATAAGGATCATAACCATGTATTTGTTTCGAATGTTCATTGAGTTTTGAGCATTTGAGTTAAATTGAGACGGTTTCACAGCTAAACCGTAAATCGCTTCGAAAATAGCCTTAGGATTGTCCATTTGTGACGAAACTTGATATTTGGAATCCTTGTGTGATGGGTAAATTTCCTACCATCTCGGAATTTTGGTTTGTGATGGCTTTTTCAGGACACTTTTCTAGGGCATAATCGTCGTTATAACGAAATGCTGTCGAAATTCCGACTCGAACCCATGACTAGGCTTCAACTTAGGCTTGAATTGACCCAAATTACCACATGTGCGGACGGGTTTGTGGGAAAATTGCCAAAGATGGCGAGAAAAGATCGATTTTGGAGCTCCGAAAACTCGAAGATCCCCTAATCAAGGCTTGTCGTCACTTGACGCGGCCTAAATTTACTTTAATTTTGCAGGTGACGAGGCTTCTACGTCTGGGAGGGCTACCATGGACGTGGACACTGCTGTTGACCCTTCTCAGGTGCTTGAGGAGGCGTTGGAGGAGGCTTTCACCGCTGCGGTGATGACTGCTGAGGACGAGGTCCTAGAGGAGGAGGCTGCTGAGGAGGAGGAGGCCCCGAGATGGACCAACGTTGGACGAGGTGGTCGCCAGCTGAGGGGAGCACCTACGTGGGCTGAGACCTGGGACAGTAGGCACCTACTCTGGGCTGCGGAGGGCCACCTGTCCTACAGGACGGTGAAGAGCTTGGTAAATAGGATTCATCACTCTTCATTCATCTTCTTTCATTCCTGTTTGTCATTCCTTTTCTTCTTCATTTGAGCTAAAGATAGCTTTTGTTTCAAATCAACATAGGAGGCTGGGAACATTAGGTCGTTCTCGGGCTACACGACAACGATGGGGTGCTACGAGAGGCTGTCGGCTGAGGAGCGGGCCATGATCGAGCGGGGAGCGTTCGGGGCCTTGGTGCAGGCTTGGAGGGATATTGCGAGGAGGAAGCTTCGGGCTAACCTCAATCTCGTCCGAGCTTTCTTGGACCGGTTTTGGGACACGACCTCCACGTTTCACATGCCTTTTTGGTGAGGTGGGGGTCACTTTGGAGGACTACGGCATGATTTCTGGTCTGCCATGTGGGACTGAGGTGGTGGAGTGGCCAGAGACGGCCATTAGGGTTGACTCGACGGAGGCCAGGAGGTTGATCGGCTGGAACTTGGCGCCGAAGGTGGCTGCGGTACCTGGCTTGGTACCTAGTTCTTACGTGCGGGACTACTTCGCGGGGAAGACCCCGGCGTTGATGGTGATCGAGGGGAGGGAGACGACTCGTCCTCCCTGCACTGCAGAGCAGAGAGTCCGCTTGTGGCTCTGGTGGTTCTTGTCTTTGATTTACCTGGGAGACAAGGGAGAGAGGCTTTCGACGAAGCTTCTTCCCTTTCTTTTTGACCTGAGCTCCCTAGGCCGTTGGGACTGGGTTAGTGCTGGTTTTGCGGTCCTCATCCGCTTCATGAGGGCCATGGTTCGTCCCTTCGAAGAGGCGCAACAGTTGTTGCGTCCTTTCTCGACGGTTGTCCTCTGATAATCCATAAAAAGGGTTTTAAACAAAGGGTTTTAGAAATCAGTTTTAATTATATTTTCGACATAAATCTTACAATATGATTACAAAAAATGAATAACAATAAATAAAAGAGAGATTTACACCCTCAGACTTACATGTTTGACGAAACGAGATGAACTAAGTTTACGATTAGTGATGCTCGACTCGAATGTAACGAAAGTGCCCTCTTAAGAGGAAAACGATTAAGATTAATTAAGGTTGATTATGGTGGAGTTGGTCAAATTGGTCGGTCATGCAAAACGAGGCTGGTACTTAGAAGGATCCGAGCTTACGTGGTCAAAAGTTCAAGCACGTAGACGCCAAAAAGTAAGAACGTGGTCTAGAATGCAAAGGGAGAAGAGAAGGGCGGACACTCGCGTGAGAAATACGAGAGACCGAAGGTCTCTATTTATACTAATCACGTGGAGGAAGTAGTGTTTTTCGGAGAAACTTTGGAAGTGAATCTCGAAAAGATATGAAAAGATACGAAAAATACGCAGAAAAGGACTTGGGAAGAGGCGCAGCAGGCACTGCGTCTCTTGGAAGAGGCGCAACACTTGCTGCGTCTATTCCCAAGTGGTTTCCTCCTGCGGAAGAAAGATTTCCGTGTTTAGTTTATGGAATAACGGAATAATTTGGTTTTCCTTAATATTTTGTGTGAATATTACGGGAAATTGTTTACCAAAGATTGTAAAAGATTTATAAAATATGGAATAGAAATATCCAGAACATTCCAGAACATTCTGGCTCGGCATTTTAATGGTTGTCAGAAAATGAAGACGGTTTTAGGCCCGGACTCCAAATGTACTCTAATTACTGCCAAAATGACCGTATCGGCACGTAGATGACATTTAAGAGGTAGACATAAATGTTTGAGCGATCACTTAACGATAAACTTACGAACTGTCACAAATCATTCCGCGTACCAAACATTCGGCCCAATCATCACCGGGTGGTTTGCGGAAGGTGCAGAAATGAGGTATCTACAGAGAGAACCAAATCCCATTTGTTGTATAGCTTGAATCTGGTTATCTAATGGTGGATTATCCTCATTGTTGAGAAAGTTGTAAAGCCTAGTCTGAGACATCCGAGTCCTCAACACCGGCAATCGCTCTTTATAGGTTCTTTTCTTTTTTTTCAGCGGGTTCACATACTTCACTAGTAGTGGTAGCTGGTTCCGATCGCTTCATATTAGCTTGCTTCCTATTATGTACCAAGTAAGGCAAAAAAAACATCAGAACTAAAATCCAAAATGTAAACATTTTAAGTAAGTTTGACAACAGAGAAGGTGATTTCATCCACTTATTAACAAGTTTAACAATATTATCTTCTAGTTTCACAAAACAAGGTATGAGATTCAAATAATAAGGAAAAGAACAAATCAGTAGCATCATCACAAAATTGTCTTTAAGAGTTAATCAACCAACTCTTACATTCACACAATTAGGTCCTAGATTCATGAAATGCAGATGAGATAATCACAAAATTGAACGAAATAAGCAAGATAATCTAAATCTACTAAAAAATGGAAAGGAACATACGAAAAAAAAGAGAAATCGACTTCAATTGATTTTATACGCTCCTATTGTGTTCAATTATGCTCGCAAAACCCTAAACCCTCACTAAAATTGAATAAAATAAGCAAGATAATCGAAATCTCCTAAAAAATGGAAAGGAACATATGAAAAAGAGGAGAAATCGACTTCAATTGATTTTATACGCTCCTATTGTGTACAATTATGCTCGCAAAACCCTAAACCCTCAATACCAAAAACCTGCATAATAACAACAATAATTTGACGAATTAAAGAAGTTGATTGAAAATTATGGTGATAAATACGAAACAAAAGGAGAATGAATCGAAACTTGAGAAAGTAGATCGAAAATACCTAATTTGCGGATGATAACGACAGTAGAAACGCTAATGCTAATGGCGGACGAAAAGCTCAATGATAATGGCGGGCGAAAAACTCAGTGAAGACTGGATAATGGCGAATACGGAAGTGAAATTGGAGCCCTGAATATGGAGTTGAAGAGAGAGAAAGAGTTAGTGAATATGAGTCGGACTGATATAAAATGGGCGGACTCACCAAATTAATTTGTGAATCCTGGAACTTATTATGTGAAATTGGAACATGAAATTGTGAAACTTTGTCATGATAGTTGATCTTCACTTAAGAAGTTTGTATTTCTAATTTTGTGAATCCTGAAACTTATCTTGTGAAACTGAAACATGAAATTGTGAGACTTTGTCATGACTGGTTGATCTTTACTTAAGAAGTTTGTATTTCTAATTTTGTGAATCCTGGAACTTATTATGTGAAACTGGAGCATGAAATTGTGAAACTTGCTCATGAATAGTTGATCTTCACTTAAGATGTTTCTTTTACTCAATGTTGTGAATCCTGGAACTTAAGTATTTTTATCGTTTCCCAATGAAGTAAAGCCTTTAGTCGATGTCATTGTGCCAAATGTATATCCAGACTTGAATCCATTAATCATGTAATGTACATAATACAGAAAACGATGCGAATAAAATGAGAAGGCTTGCATTAAACATCTTTGTCTCTCAATAAAAGACCGTCATACGAAGTACAGCCGTCTCATCTTATGTTCAGGTCCAAGTTTCACAATTTCTTTTAGCATTACATTCTCGGCTACTCATTACATTCTTGGCTACTCATATACAAGACTAAAGACTAATCAATTCATGGTACCATTACAAACAAACAAGGTCATATGGCCGAATTTCACCATTTGGAATACTGAATACATTGACACAAGATAGGTATAGCAGGCATGCTGAAGCAACGGATGTCTGCCATTGAACACATATCCATCGGAGAAAGATCATTTGCTTGCAAAAAGACTTTCACGTCATCAATGAAACACCTATACCATCAAAAACAAGTAACAATAAAGAGATTTTCACCCAACTTATTTACAAAATGTTCACCCAAGTTATGACCAAATGGAATTTGCATCAATTTTAACTCAAGGAAGTGTACCGTTTTTGTATTTTTATCTCATTTAAGAAGTTCCAATATTATCTTCTTTAGATAGTCCGACAATTTATGCAAGTAAAGAGATTTTCATACAGTCCAAGTAAGTATATTAATGAAACTAAACTATTTGAGATTTGATGAACGCATGAGATAAAAAAGAATTATGAGATTGCTTTCATAGAGGTGTGCTTGATATATTTAATATGTAGCAAAGGCAAGCCAGGAGGCAAAAGCCGTAAATTTATACCAGCAAAAACAGAAAAAATCACTAACTTACCTCAAAATATACACTGTTGGTCCATAAACTTTCATTGTCCAACGCATCCAACCATTTCAGCACATACACTCCACAATCAAAACTACAAAAAAAAAACATTTATGAGTAAAAGAAGCATCTCAAGTGAAGATCAACTATTCATGACCAAGTTTCACAATTTGATGTTCCAGTTTCACATAATAAGTTCCAGGATTCACAAATTAAGATAAAGAAATTTATTAAATTCAAATATCAACCATTCATGTACATCTGTGCTTGGGATTGCCAATGGGTCCAAACATCGTCGTTGAAGCAAAAAAATACAAACCCAACTGACCAAGTAAAAGAATACCCCTTTGCTAAACAAACCCAACTGACCAACGTAAAAACCAAACGTCTAACCAAATGAAACTAAACCATTTGAGATTTGATGAACGCATGAGACACAAAAGCATTATGGGATTGGGTACTTGGTTTTGGTCAGAGAGGGACTATTCAGGTCCAAGTTTCAACCATTTAGGTCCAGTTTCAACCATTCAACCTTGTATGATAAAAACACAAATATAGTCTAAAAAACGAAGATACATGGTTACTTACCATGTTGTTTGTTGAGGGACTTTAAGGTTGACAATTTCGTTCATGTGCATCAACCACAAAGATTCAAATGCAGATGAACCACTACCCAGAACAGATGAAACATGGTACAACTGGAATATGAAAAAGCCAATAAAACATAAAAATATGACAGGGTTATATTTTTAAGAGACTAAAGATAAATACTCTAAAATATTTTGGGAAAAAATCATACAATCTCTATGGCTGTGTGGTTGTCAGGATCCGCATGTAAATCGGTGCTCGAGTCGAGGATGAAATTTAGTTTTTGCTTTAAATCGCAAACGCAAGCCCACCAATGATGACACTTATCGGTACGCATAGGGATAAAAACCTGCAATAGACAAACCAGTCAACAATACACATGAACGAAAATAAATAAAGAAGAAAATAAATAGCAGAAGAGGGATCTTTCACCTTTTGGATATTGCTACCATCAAATGGAATGTAATCAGACTTCAGGTATTGACCCCAAATAGCTGGGTTGCGCTCAAGATGAACAGTGTGCATGTGACAAAAGTATGACTAATTTAATAAACCAGAGCAACATTAAGAAAGCAAATACTTGAATATCAACATCTAAATGATTTGAAGCTGACATATACTGTCGTTGGCAAGTAGAGGATATCTGATCTACCCAGTGTGGACTTAACTCCGAACATATCAATCACCTACAAAATCAAATTTTTTAAGAAAAAGAGACATTAAGTGAACAAAATGAAAATGAGAAGAAAAAGGAAAGGAAAATGATACTTACCTGATCCATAACAAAGCCACGCGGTCCAAGGGTCTGCAAAGCATGTCTTGTGACTTCCATCCACGGAGTGGACACCATAGTGTCACTTAAATATTGAGGAAATGCAATTAGTCAATATATCTCTCACAATATAACTTTTATATTGTAAAAACAATTTAAAAAATCAAAGCAAAATCATTACAATTTAGTTTTCGCCGATTTGGATCTGCAAAAATAATCCAACAATTGCTGGTTACTGTAAGGTAGTAGTCGAGAGCCACTGCCACAATATGAAAATATAAGATTATTTAATCAACTAAAGTACTGAAGAATGTAAAGGTTTTACAAGAAAAACTTGATAATATTAAAAGAAGAAGGTTCTTAGAGCGGTACACGACTCCATTCTAGTGCATCTTTTTTCACTCTATCTCTTAATAGGTTCTTATCACATGTAATAATGTGATGGCACACCCTCAATGCAAAACGCTTGAGCTGAGTTTCCTATAAATGGAAAAAGAGGAATAATAATGTGTTGCAAACTTATAAAAATTTCTATTTATCAATGTATAAATAGAGAGTAAAAGTTGAAAAAGTAATCTTACAGTTAATATGGTTATTGGACAATCACTTTTGTTTCCTTTGCAATTCTCCAATATATTTAATAAATAGAGGCCACTATCAACTTCATCAGAATTTAGGTTTGATTTTGGGATAAACACTTCAGGCATTGTCCACAAAATACTTGTCACTGCTGGCAACTTTGGTTTAAGAAGCCGGATGAGCCTTTCTTTCCGTATGAACGAAAGAGAAATTAGTCTTTCTTAGCACAGGTATGAACAAAACTTATTTTGTAAGGTACAAGACTCTCAACACAGACACTAGCTAGGAATCATGTGAACCATACATCTTAGTTTGTAAAACTTGAAGTGAAATGGTAAAGGACAATAAGCTACAAGAGCAAGAATTCACACCACAGGTTCACAAAATAAGATCTAGGATTCACAAAATAAAGGTCTACTTTCACAAAGTGATAAGAGTGCTTTCTTGTAACTTAAGATTCACAAACCTTAAGTGTAG
The DNA here is from genome assembly GCF_048544455.1 of Silene latifolia. Classification (NCBI taxonomy): domain Eukaryota; kingdom Viridiplantae; phylum Streptophyta; class Magnoliopsida; order Caryophyllales; family Caryophyllaceae; genus Silene; species Silene latifolia. Next base: position 158,667,940 of record NC_133536.1, on the reverse strand, counting down.
GATTCACAAAATAAAGTCCTACATTCACAAAGTCAATTCCTAGTAGAATCATAATAACACACATTTTCCTAAGCAAAATGGAAACAATAGACGTACCACAGGTTGTATAAAACAAGAATAATCAACAGATGTGCCTTTCATAGGATGGATGATTTGCATTTTGCTACTTTTAGTTCTTATATCGATACAAATAAAGAACGGTGGGCATGAGGTGGAGACTATTGGAGCGCAAACCTGAAAAAAGGACAAAAAGTCACTGAATTAAAAAGACAAAAATGCAGTGAATAAAAAAGACAAAAATTAACTTAAGTTGAAATATAAGCAAACCAAAATCAAAGACTTACTAGTTGCACTCCAGAAACATCAACATTGTTGAGACACTGGGAAAAAAAAAGAAAAGATCAGTGTGAGTAACGATTATAAGTCAACAGCATGTAAAATAAACTTGGAGAATTGGATAAAGTAGAGAGTAATAAGACTAACACTTTCATTTCTATACGGCACAAATAAACGAGAAGGGGAAGTCCGGGATCTGAATATCTCATTACTATTTAAGATCTCACAATAAACATCTACGACATGAGAAGATATCCGATCGCCTTCAGCCACACTCTTCAACTGGCTCCTTGTCAAAGTCTGACATTGAGTTTGGAAAAGAATCTCCGTTTCATCATATGCTTCACCAAGTATAAAATCTAATACTTGTTTCTCAGCTTTATTCAAATCCCTAATAATATTAAGATTTCTTTGCAGATAGGGTGATCGGAAAACTTCCGCTGGAACTACAAACCTCCTCTTACAATGAACTGGAACATCGTCTTCAATTGGTAATGGAGATAAGGGAAATGGGATTGCAGCAGTAGTTGGGGTTTTGCAAGGAACACTAGCAATCGACTTTGCCAAATGACGTGGCGATCGACAAATGTAGACATTACTGACAGATCGTTTGACAGATGGTTTATCGACGTCCTTGACAGGAGGAACATCATCCATAGCAGCGTGAGAGGATGTGTTCCCTACCACAGGAGTGGGCTCAGTGAAAGGAGGGATGACATCCACAACAGCATGTGTCTGTGATAAATCAGGTTATTGAGAAGATGTGGCAGGTTCAGGTTGAGAAGATGTTGCAGGTTCAGGTTGAGACAAAAAATGGTCATCAACTGATAGGAGCCTAAATGATGGGTATTCTGCATTTGGTGGTGAATGATGTGGGGCTATTGGTTGCAAAGCTTCACACATCGCATCCAATGCGTCCAATAAATCAGCCCCAGACCACCCCCAAAAATTATCCACATTCTCCCCACCTTTCTCCACATTCTCATGAATATTTTCAACCACTTTCTAAACGATATTCTCCTCCATAATGTCTGAGACCTTTTCCTTATTCTTCACATCCTTCACATTTTCCGCATCATCCTCTTGTTGAGATGACTTAAAACCTTCTGCCATATCGTCTACAGCTGCAACTAGTTTCTTCACTGTTGTTGTGGAAGGTAGTTTTCAGGGAGCTTGACTAGCAAGTGATTTGTAGTCCACAAAAGCTTGAGCCATTGCCTTTGCAGAATGCACAAGTTTATGGATAAACTCACTAGTGCTTGCATTTTCATTCCCAGGTAGAGGTAAAATGACAGCTTCAGCTTCAGATACTTTATCTTGAACAGTATCTTGAATTGTTGACTCGGAAGACTGGCCAAGCTCAATATTTAGAGGACACAACTGTGAATGATGTGGAATATGGTGGTTGATCACCATTGGAGGCTCAATAGAACCCCGACCGGAAGATTTTTCATCACCATGTTTGACATGCAATTCCTCCTTTATGCGCATGGATATTGCTTCTTTTGTCCAAGTCGGCAATGTTGGAAACTGTCGACTCACTAGCCGTGATTTAAATACACAGCGATCTAGATAAATGAAAACCAAGACGATAATTGGTCCACCAAACAAATTTTCGTTCAGCTTCTTGGTCTTGAACTCCTCCTTCTGCCAAGACTGAACACTGTCAGCCAATTTCCTTTTGATGAAAGTGCACCAGTTAAATTCAGAGATACAATCAGGGTTTGGCAAACTTTTAAGAAGTCTTAGGCTTGCCCTATTGCCTACAACACCACCTAGAAGAGCAGAGAATATATAGATGATGAAGTTTAGCTTGAAATCATCACCATCATCTCTTTGTGATTGCAGCTTGGTCAGGATGTCTTTCACCTCAATTGCATCTTTTGCATATTGACTTTTGAATTTTTCCAAAAGCGACAGATATTCAGGGCACTTATCTCCCACTTTTGCTTCAACAACAACTTGTGGACCCACTGGTATTCCTGTGCAAAGATGTATATCTTCCTCTAAAACAGGAAGTTTCCCATCAAACAACGATCCTTTTAAGGGGTCATAATTTGAAACTAGCCAATAAGCTAAGTTTCCAGGAACAAGATCGGTTTTAAGGTGTAAGAAGCCGCAAAAGCCCGTTTGTTTGATGGCTTCTATCTGGTTTTCAGAAGGTGGACTCGTCTCATGGTTGATAAAATTGTAAAAACCAGAAGGAGACATCCTAGTCCTCAACACAAGCAGTCTGTCTTTGTAAATCCTCTTCTTTTTTGTAGCTGGCTCAGAGAGTGGTTCAGTAACTTCAGTAGGTGCTTCAGTAGAATCAGTAGGTGGTTCAACACGTAGCTTCATCCTGGCTTGGCTTGCTTCCTACTGCTAAGTAAAGACTATTATTCACAAACCAAGGGAAATAAGTTTACAAAATAAAGAAAAATAAACTTCATTAATAAGACACTTCAAGAGATTAATGGTATAATAAGGAAATGCAAACTAAGGAAAAGTATACAACAATTCAGTTACAAGTTTCACAATATTATGGTCAAGATTCACAAAATAAGTTCCAGGATTCACAAAATAAGTTCACAAAATAAGTTGCAGGATTCACAAAATAAGACACCCTAAACCCATCCCTAAACCCTTTCCCTTGCTACTCATTCGAGCGGCAGGAAGACCAAAAGACACCCTAAAGACATATAGGCGAAGCCTTTTGGTCTTCCTGCCGCTCAAATGAGTAGTAAGGGAAAGGGTTTAGACTGCAGATCCGCCTAATCTAATCCTAAACCCTTTCCCGTCCCCTCTAGGGTGTCTTTTGGTCTTCCTGCCGCTCGAAAAGAGATTGATGATAATATTGAAAACAAAGTTGAAGGTTACATGATAAATGTTGTTAGCTAAAATGGTAAATAAAGAACTACATTATTAATATAGAAAAGGTTCCCAGAAGAGTTACATGATAATACAATAATTAATTATACAAAAGGTTGACTAAAGAAGTACATAATTATACATAATAACTACTAAAAGGCTAAGAAAAGGGCAACTGTAAAACCTTAACGTTATGAAGCCCTACTTACACAGAGAATACATTGGCTAAAAGTGTGGCAGACTTCGCCTATATGTCGTCCTCAAAAGGGAAATCCAAATTAGAGCAATTTTCATGAGTTAGTAGCAAGTCTGTAGCAATGGAAATTGCTCTGTCTCGTGCCTCATATGGCGTAGCCAAAGCACGCAACAACTCTTTAACTTGGCCCATTGCAATATCATCAAGATCGTTAAGATTGGGGCTCAGATTTTGATTTTTTGCTTGGTGATTATGGAGGATTAATTTGGCTGACTGATCCACCGTCATAAAACATTTGCATCTTTTATAAACTATTCTAGGACCCCTACGAATAGTCCTTACACCAATGAAATCATTTATGACTAGAGAATACAAGAATGCCATGTCAACATGAATAGCAGTTGGGTGGACAAGAAAGAGTTGAGACCAATTTCTACAAACGATGGCCATATTTGCCTTATCTTCGTAAAAATCAAGGCGTGTGAAGATTTCATTCATTAGATTTTGATTATTGAAAACAACATGTTGTGCTTGATAGCGTCTCCCATTAACTTTGACTTCCTTTAAGGGAGAAAATAAAAAACCCATAGCCGTTTGCTTTTCAGTTACATAATTTTCAACAAAGTCTGCTTTATCTTCTGTTACAATATTCAGAACCCACCCCTTGCACCAATTTTCCATACATGTTGTTTAGAGAAACGTAATTGACACTTAAATGGAATGGACCTACATTTTAGCAAGTTAGTAAAAGACGGTTAGTTAGACACAATTAAACTCAAAAAACCTAAGCAAAAAATTCTAATTTTAGACTCAAAATATTAATTTTAGACTCAAAATATGAAAGTTGTTTATTTTTTTTTGTGTGAATCAGAGACCTTAGTTAGTGAAACTAGAAGGTAATTTTGTGAAACTTGGAGTGAAATGGTCACGGACAATATAAGAAGAGAACACAAACAGGGCTATAAGAAGAGAAGACAACCAAGGACACACAAACCCAAATACGCAAGCAGCCGAAAGCAAAGAACAACTAAAAGCTAGCAAGCGCATTGAAAGTATATACAGCAGCAGTAAAATGCTAGGCGGAAGAATGCAAGCGCATTCGAAGTATAAACATAAGCAATGGAACAATCAAACAACAACACATTTTAAAAGACAGAGTAGCTACTGAAGTTGATTAAAACCTTCATAAACAAAACAAGTAGCAAAAGAGTGACAAGTGTGACACCCCGCGATAAAGCAGAAAATATAACTAATAAATTAAAACGAAAATTTGTGATATTTTAAAAACTTTTAAAAAGTAATAGTTAAAGGATAGCACGTGGGTGCCACTAACGAAAATAAACAAATACAACAATAGACAAATTTAGGTTATTACAACCCAAGTCTAGAAAACGGGGAAAAGATATCCCACGAATAAACATATAAGGGGTTTCTAAACTAGCAAGTAAGGCCCAAGGGTTTAGTTCTCGCTAGCCCACACGTCTTCCCCACATAAACATCTTCACCACCTGTCATTCATGTAAACATGAACGCCACAGTCAGTGGGGAGTAACTCAAGGTTCTCCCAGCCACAATACGTCGAAACGAACATAATAAAGAACATAAACAAACATTCATATTAGATAAGACATGAGTGAATCGAATCATAACTAAACATGGGATCATACGTGTTTAAACCAACAGGAGTAAAAGAAATGATGGAATAAATAAGTAAGGCATAAACAACAATAAATAAATGGAAAAGAAGGACAAGGAAACAGACGCGACCACTTAACCACGAGCACGTATTTCAAGGAGATATGACCAAAGTAACCATCCAAATAATGCAAGACATTTATTACTCTTAGACTATAATTTCCCCGGGTAGGACTACGATAATAATACGGTCCTAGTCTAAATCTGCAGATTCTCGGGTGTACATCCCGATTCGACGTGCGCCAGCACAACACGCACCCAAGACTCGAGTTCTAAGGAGACCGAGTACCCCAATCGCTTAACAAAGACACGAAAGTGGCGGAAAGACTAAGGTAAGACTCACTTGCCGTAACAAAGACAAGTGGCCAAAAGCCGTACTTGCTGCGAACAAAGACAAGCGAGGCCAAAACCTTACTTGCGTAACAAAGACAAGTAGGTCAAACCCGTACTTGCGTAACAAAGACAAGCGGGCGAAAATGCTTGTCAAGCACATACGATGGTAATATGGCATTTCTACAAGAATACGACTCTTACAAGTAATTATTTATAATAATATTTTCATACTTGTAACAAATAAATAAACATTTCATTTCATAATTAAGCATGCCGGTTAAATAAAATATAACAAGTGGTAATGAATAATTTACGTTATGTGAAAATTTACGGAATAAAATGGAACCGACACAAGTAAATCATTTTTAAACATTCTCATGATAATGGGTCGGCCCAGCCAAGGAAAAACATGGAAATCCAATACATGAGATATGGTGAGCCCAACCATTAAATTGTGGTGAGCCCAACAATTTAATGGTGGTGAGCCCAAACATAAAAAGGTGGTGAGTCCAAAGATTAAGCAAGCATGGTCTATAATATACTAATCACCAAAGAATTACCAAGGCAAAACAAAAGAAAGAATAAGAGAGGGACACGGCTCTCTCACCGTGACCAACAACAGGGTCACCAACCATGGTTGTGGCTGTGCAACAGCCAGCCACTGCCACCCATGGTCGGCTCCCTAGCTGCGGCCACATAGCCCTTCACCTCCCCTTTCTTTCGATCAAAACAGTCCCTAAAACAGGGAACCAAAGCATTCTTGGACATGCATAGAAACAGGGCTCCAATCAGTCCAAAAACTGAGTTTTCCAAGCGGCAAATATCGAGTATACATGTGACGACATTAGCATGAAGACACAAGCAAGAAAACAGATCCGAGGGACCGTTTAATCTGTCCCAAAATAGAGCTCAAAACATCATAGCCGCGGTTTGAAAACTGTCTTTAATAGCTCTATTTTGGTTCCATTTTTAGACGGAACTAAATCGGGGTTGGGGACGGGTAAGAGCATGCTTGAAACAAGGATAAACACCATCAATTTTCTGCATAAACAGCCCAGAAAATCTAGCAAGGAGGTACGCATTTATTCGAAGGGACAACCAGTAAATAAGCTACACATAAACCTTTAACCGGCTATACATGAAAACCCAGCCATGAAAGCAACCAAGCGACCATGTAAACTAACCACAAACATTACAAAATCAACTTCATACATGAGGAACACAGTTAAAGACTTAAACTTCACGATAAACAAAGACAAAGCCGAGTAAGAAGGGCGAGTTTCCCGACGTTTTGTCGAGTAACCTATCACCGTTACCTTATCCTCGCGAATTTCAGAGTAAGAACGTCCAAAACACGAGCCTATCTTCAGTCTTCAACTAGAAGGGAGGAAAAACGAGTTGTTTGAGTCATAAAACTGAGTTTGTCATAAGATGCCCTTTTCGAAAATTCCACAAAATCGAAGCTTTCTTACCTTAAAAGAATGAGGAAGGAACGAGGAAGATAATGGTGTAAAAATTATGAAGTTTGGTCGAGAAATGGAGGAGGGATCGGGGTTTGAATGACGCGCAAAACTGGAGGTTGAAGGTCTGTTGTTGCTGCTGTGTGTTTTTGTTTTTCGCAGGAAAGAGGAAGAGGAAAGGGGGGTGGGGACGGGTTGTAAGAAACAAAAACAATAATAAATATATATAATCATAATAATATCTAATAATATATAATAATAATAATAATTATATAATAATATGAAATAATAATATAAAAGTAGAGTGTAAGGGGGTAGGTGAGCATGTTGTCGATTTCTGGTTGGTCCGGATTAAAGTAGGTACAAAGTGAAATGTGACGGTCTTATGCTAGACGGGAATTAAGACGGAAATTATTATTATTACGGTCATTATTATTGTCGGACCAAAAATATATAAATACATTTATTCTTATACAAATTTTGCCTCAAGAATATATTTTAATAATACGTATTTTTATAAAAATGAGCTTTTATATATTACTTTTATAAAAATTGTGTTTGACATAAAATTAATTAAATTGAATAGTTCAAAAATATATAATAAAGTAATCAAACGGTTTAATATATTTTTAAATGTCAAAATGGAAAATTCGCGGGTGTTACAACAAGCTTATGACAAAATACACGCAAGCGGAAGAATGCAAGGATCCTAAAACTCGCAAAATAGAAGCGAAACTTCTAAAATTAACTATGAAGCAACAACAACAAAAGGCAGACTAGAAGGTGTATCCACAGAAATAAAGGTATAATGAGCAACAATTGGTACACATGAGGTTCGTTACAAACCTAGGTTACATGAAATCAGTCATAAGACTCATAACTAATAATGAACAATAACAATGAAACTTCAATTAAAAGCATAATAGAGCAGAAAACGGAAAGGGACATACAAAAAATTTAGAAATACATGCAGAATTCGGTCCAAGTTTCACAATGTGAGATTTTTGTTTCACAAATTGACCTCCTAGTTTCACGAACTTAGATATAAAATTCATAAAAGCATGGAAAACAGGAACGTAACGGATTAACCAACAAAAATTGAAATCGTGGTAGTACCTGACGAAAAAGCGAGGAATAGTCTGCAATTGATTTTATGCGCTCCTATTATGGTCGTTGATGCTCAATAAAGGATTAAAACCTGCAGAATTCGGTCCAAGTTTCACAATGTGAGATTTTTGTTTCACAAATTGACCTACTAGTTTCACGAACTTAGATATAAAATTCATAAAAGTATGAAAAACAGGAACGTAACAGATTAACCAACAAAAATTGAAATCGTGGTAGTACCTGACGAAAAGCGGGCAATCGTCTGCTATGCGCTCCTATTATGGTCGTTGATGCTCAATAAACGATTAAAACCTGCAGAAAAACAAATTAATAAGTAGTGGAAATAGTTGAGCTTGAAATTAGCGAAGTAAATAAGTAGATTGAACATAAGTATGCAAAATACGGAATGAAAGTACACTGATAATGGCAAAAGAAGATGAATCACAGAAACGGAATGAAAATTAGGGATGAATTGAAATGAATACTATTAAATCGAAAGTACCTAAGCTGAGGAGGATAATGGCGGTCGAAAGTGCGGTAGTAATGGCGGTCGAAAGTGCGGTAGTAATGGCGGTTGAAAGCTCGTTGGAAGCTCGGTAGTAATGGCGGAAAAGTGGAAATAGTTGAGCTGAAGAAATGTTAGAATAGAGAGAAAGAGTGAGCGTAAAAGTGAACACAAATTCTCATTGAAGACGCACTATATCCGTCACAAGGTGAAGACGGGCCAAATAGTAGCATATCCGTGTGATTTGGGCGGGTGGGTTTGCTAGTGGGTTGATTATAATATTATTACCAAGGCCCGTTTTTTGTGCTGAGAAATTATTTTATTTTGCCCCCAACCTCACTCTTACCCCAACCTATCATACGTTTTGGGACGTCTTACCCTCCCTATTAGTCACCATCTCCTTTCAAAAAAAAATCTCATACATCTTCATCTTCAAGCTCCATCAACCTATAATTTCTCACAAAAACATCATGTAAATCTTCAACTAATATAACCATCCTATTTTTACAAATCTTAATCACTAAGAAAAAATGTCAGAGGAAGATGTTTTGTTGGCTTTAGAGACGGTTGTAGAAGATCCTATGGGTGTTGTTGATAGCGATGATAGTCTAGTGCCTGTCGTTACTGACGACGAATTTGTGACCATGATGATAAATAAAGGTTCGTTTTTTTCCCTTTTTATGATTGTAAGTTTTGTTATGTTCTGTTTTTTGATGATATTTAGGAGAATATAGCTCAAGCTAGTGTCATATTTGTTGTGGAGCTGTTAAATTTTATTGTGGTTATTAAACCTTTAACAACAATGAATTTGTAACGATGATGAAGCTGTGACGATGCTGATAAAACTCTTAACATTTAAAGATTTTGATTTGTTGTGTTCTACATAAATCTTGTAGCTTACTATAAAATATTCATATTTTCATGTGTTTGTCACTGAAGAAATATTAGTTTCGTAATTATTTTGTTGAATGTGCCACACGGATTCAGAAGTTATCATGTTAATGTATATTTGCTTCCATTTTAGGTTTTCTGTGTATGAAGTTTAAATTATCTTTGCATAGTGTTATTATTCTAACACAATCGGATGCATTTGTCATAGGTACTGATCTATCTAGTTCTCTTCTTGGAATCAAAGCAGCGAAATGGGAGCATATTTACGCTTTATATATTAAACATTCGCAACACATTGGATTTAGTGTCAAGAAATCGACATCTCGTAGAGCTAACAAGAAAGACAGACCGTTCATTGAGCGATACTTTAGATGTTCTTGCGAAGGAAATCACGGGAACAAGAGTAAAGGCAGTTTAAATGGTGACGTTGAAGTTTTAAACAACAATTTGAGGAATGTTTCAATTACTCGTTGTGAGTGCAAAGCCTGTGTCAGGACATAAGTAAATGAGGAAGGAGTATGGGAGGTGCTGCAGCATGAGATCGAACACAATCACCCGTTAACCCCCCCCCCCCCCCTGAGTGGCAGCATCACCATAGGTCTGAGCGCAAAATATCAGAAGCGGAGGGCGAGTTAATAAAGACAATGACTGAAGCTCGTGTGCCCCATTCTGTTCAATTCAGAGTTGCTGCGGCAGCTGCTAGCGGTGATGAGTTTGTTGGGCACACAAAGCGAGATCATATCAACTACGTAAACAGACTGCGGATGAAAAAAATTGAAGGAGGTGATGCAACAACATTGATCAACCTTCTGACTAGTAGGCAAGCGGAGGAGCCGGGTTTCTTCTTCCGTCTTCAATTTAACGAAGAAGGAAGATTAAGTAACATATTTTGGCGGGACGCAATGATGAGAGAGGACTATTTGTTGTACCGAGACGTAATCATATTCGACACTACTTATCGTACGAATAGGTACAATCGTATTTGTGGAGCCTTTGTTGGTATCAACAATCATTGGTCGAATGTTATGTTCGGGTGTGCATTCCTGTCGAACGAGAATCAAGAATCATTTAAGTGGTTATTCAAAGTTTTCAATGAATACATGGGAGATGAAATCCGACCAGTATCTATCTTTACTGACCAAGACCAAGCAATAGAAAATGCCATCAAATAAAGAGGTTTGACATTATCTCATTAGAGTTGTCCTCATTATGCATAAATAGACCATGTCTCCATTTTTGCATATATATGTTATCAAGTTAACCCTACATTACTGAGTTACATTATTGTGTAAGCTATCAACATTTGTAATTATAATAAATTTGTCACCACCTGAACTGATAAATGTCCCTCCTTTTACCAGATTTCACCATTTTCAATTGTCAATGTCACCAGTTTTAGATTTTGATACTTTGTATAAATCATCCTTGTACTGCTTACATTATTATTTAAGCTATCAACATTTCTATTTCTAATTAACATGTTGCTATCTGAGCTCATATATGTCCCTCCTTCAGTCAATCTGAAAAATGGTTACATCTAAACCACTGTGACAGTCACATTGTTACACATTTATCTGACGACACCATTTTCATTTATAATTGTTATCACTATAAGATTTTGTCACTTCATATAAATAATCTTTTAATAGTGCTTACATTACTGTCTAATCTTCCAACATTCCTAATGATGCGTGTCTAAAATATGATGTTTCACACTGTATTCTACACGCATTTCAGAGCTCAATTGTGCTATATATGCCCATATTTCTCTATTTTCCTCTACTTTCGTGCTTTTGTACTTTATTGCAGAAATGTGGAGGATTTAACGGGAAATCGAGCCACATCCGTCCCCGAGTAAGCTGCATTGCAAATGACGTAAAGGAACTGCTTAAGGAACGAGCTTGGTGCGCAATCCAAGGCCCAAAGGACGAATCCACGAGTTTAAAGAAGTCAAGTAGCAGCTCACCCAGTCGATCGACCATCCACATCAGTCGATCGACCAACTATCGGGTTCCAGAAGCTACGTTCTTTGAGGAGCGATCGATCGACCAGCCTGAGTAGTCGATCGACCAGATTTCGATTCCAGACGGGAATTAAAAGATTGAGAAACTCAAGGCCCGTGAGGTTTAGGTTTTAGAAATAAGTTGTTACGTTGATTTCTATATAACGTAACCTAAGAACATCAGAAGGGAATCAAGTTTTCATCTAAGTTTTTATCACAATACAGTACTTTCAGTTCTAGTTTATTTCGAGTATTTAGGGTTTGGGATATCGATTGTAGCATTGGAAACTCTGCCATTGTTCTTAATCTTTCCTCTTGAATCTCGGTATTTCTTCTGCCCTAGCATTCAGTTTATCGTTTTGCTTTTATTGTTAGTATAGGTTTGATATTTAAGTGCCCCAAAGCCAATTATCGCTTTATCATCGCTGTTATTTATTTCAAGCATGAATTCAGTAGTTGTTATTAGTTTCATTGTTGTTTTCATCTTTAGCATGAGTAGCTAAACCTTTAGTGCTAGGATGTAGGCAATTTATGGCTAGGCGGCATTAGATTGAACACGGATCGAACAGCGTGTCGATCGATCGATCGACCTTGTTGGTCGATCGCCCGACCTTGTAAGGATATCCTCGTTTTAATTGTCTTTAATCTTGTATTTAACGAATCGAATGCATGCGACCAGTTAGATACCTATTTTGTGACTGACCCATTAGATCGAAAGATAGGGAAAGTTACTTGACCATCAATTAATTCGACTAAACTGTGCTAAGATCGAAAGATAGGTATAGTTTAGACCATTAGTTACTTTTCAGGGCGAAAGTTAGCATTAGTGACATTAGGGACCTATAGCGAGATCGAGAGATGCTATATGTTAGGAGTGGACCGAGAGGACCTTTTATTTCCCGCCTTACCTGTGTTTAATTCAGACCGACTTAGTTTGCTGCCGCCAAAGCTATAATGAAACGATCATCCTAGTACCCTTCTTTTATCTGTTTAAACTCGTATTTTAGTTTATTATTTTAGTTGACTTTTAGCTATAGACCAATTCAAACCAACCCCCATAATTGTTACCTCGGACTGATCATAAAACAACTAGAATTTACAACTGCCTCCTTGTGGTTCGACCCTGTTACCACTAGCCTAGGTTAGTCTTAATAGGAGATTATAAATTTTATCTTTGGTACTCACAACGACGGGTATCACCTAACTCTAATTAACATGTCGCCATCTCAGCTGATATATGTCCCTCCTCTTATTGTTCTGAAAAGTGGTTACATTTTAATCACTATGACACTAACATTGAACCAAACATATCATGTCAGCATTTTCATTTTTAAATGTTAATGGTATCAAATTTGCCACTTCATATTAATATTTTTTTATACTGCTTACATTACTTTCTAAGCAACCAACTTTTTGTTATTCTAATTAACATGTCGCCATCTGAACTGATATATGTTCCTCCTTGTATGCATCTGAAATGTGGTTACATTTATAGCATTTTATACTAACATTGTACGACATTTACCAAATGACACCATGTTCACGATAAATGTTATCTGTATACGATATTGACACATCATATAAATTATAAATGTAACCATTTTTACGATTGTTTTCTTGTAGACACTCCAAAGTCTCCACATTACTGACTATTTAACATGGTTACATTTATGAATGAACCCATTAACAAACCAGATGTGACCATCTTAATTTTTATTTTGATGATAACATTTTGCACTAATAATGGTGACATGTTCACAGGTTTATCCCACAGCAAGACATAGGTTATGTCAGTGGCACATTCAGCAAAACACAATATCTCACTTTGGAAAATTAAAGGGTGATCGACCGTTCCAGAACTTATTCAACAAATGTCTCAATGGTTGTTTCAATGAATCATAATTTAAAGAAACTTGGTGCAAAATGATGAAAGACTATGGGTTAGAGGGTTATTCTTGGTTTAAGAGACTATATAAACATAGAGTTAAATGGAGCACTGCATTGAACAATGAATACTTTTCTGCCGGGATATTATCGTCTCAGAGGAGCGAGAGCACAAACCATGCTATAGGTTTTCAAACTTCGAAGACCACGTCAGTGACGGATTTCTTTGGGATATTTGAAACCACGGTGAGAAGATGGAGAAGTGAGGAGGAGCGGAAAGAATTCAACGGTATAAGATCCACGGCTACCTCCGTTTACCCTCTTGTTGACCTGTTGCTTCATGCATCTCAAGTTTATACTGTGAAGCTGTTTCGCATCTTTGAGAGACAATTCGCTCTTGCAATGGGAACTCGTGCCACATACTTGCCAGTTGATGACCCTCTGTTGGTGTACCGTGTCCATCCCGCTGCTTCTGAGGATGGGGCACATCATGTCACGTATGATTGCTCTAATCAGTTAATTGAATGCACTTGCCGAAAGTTCCAGGTTATGGGTATGTTTTGCAGTCACATAATTCGTGTCCTCCACATGCATTCTGTTGGGGAGATACTCAACATGTACATATTACGGAGATGGATAAAATTCTCCAAGAAAGCTGTGTGGGAGAGGCTTCTTCCTAGCGACATTCGCAGAAGCGAGCGCTGCCAATGACGCCATAAATTGGCGTCGTTCAATGTTGATTGCTACAAACCATCTTATCACTAAATGCCACAATGTTGTTGAGGCTAGACTTATTTTTGAGAAGTTGTGTGTGAAGGCTAATGAGGAAGTGCAGTCGTTACTGTCAAAACTCAGTATGGACGAAGAGCAACGTAGCGAAGATCTACCCAACGTAGACCCGACTGGGCCTCCAATTCTAGATCCAGTACGTTGTACAATAAAGGGTTTTAGTGCACGTAAAAAAAGGAATCTGGGGCCAAAGAAGAAGGCTAAGAAAGCGATTGAACAAGGCAGTACCATGTACACACCTGTTCCGCGTCTGATTTGATCTACTTTGCCCCACATGACATAACTCAAACATTTTCGGGAAATTTTTTGGGTATTATGAACTGTTTGTTAGACCAGTTTATTTTGTGTGAAGAGTGTACTCATATAAGCTGTAACATATATGAAATCAGATTGATATATCTGCGGTTATACATGTTACCATAATATGATGCTAGAAACTGGTCACATTTAGGGAACAAGATGATGACATTATTAGTTATCTATCAATGTCACCATTTTTAGTCATAAACTAAGTAGTTTGACTTTAAGTTTCAGTGTAATGTTGTTTGTTTTCGAATGTTTTTCGACCTGTGGACATGTGTCTTTCTGTTGAAAATATGGGTTATTCCGCTTACCTGTTCATATATGTTTCCATATTAAGATGCTACTACGTGGTCACATTTGTAAAAGAGAAGGTGACATTTTACTAACCTGAAAACTCTAATGTAATGCCCATTACACATAAATATAATTTCATATTTTAACAGACCTACAAATCACCGCTATGATGCTCACTTTAAAAAATGTTGCTACCTTAAGTATGAATGTCACCATTTTTAAGTTGTCAACATACACTGATCGGTCCGTTACGTGTTCACAATTGAATAGATGTGGTCGTTGGGTCACGTCCGAATAAAAACACAATTTATAGCTTCACAAACAACTCTACAATTAGTAAAGAGGCAAGTAAAGGTCGGATCCCAAGGGACGGGAATTGAGATGAGATTTCTATTGAAACTAGTGGTGTCTTAGGGGTGTCACAATTTGGGTTGATGTAGAAGGTCACTAACTAAAATAGCAATGGAAATAAACAAGCAAGATGAATTAAAAGGGTTGTAAACAATTGATAAAAAGCACTAGGGTGTCATGGGGTCATAGGGGAATCATGGGAATTGATCATACAAACATGTTCTCAAATTATAAGCAAGCAATTATTGTTGTGATGGATTGAGTTGGGTTATATCTTACAATCCTAGGAAAGTTTGGGTCCCGGAGCCGAATCGATTAGATTGTACAACACCTACAAGTCGACTTAATCTTCCCTACTCAACAACATGCATGGTCTAATGAGACTCGAGTTGGTTTATGTCTTACAAGTCTCATTGAAAATATAGGTGATGGGTAAAAAATGCAAGGATTCATAGGCTCGCATTTCATCAAACATAACATGTGCATGAGTTGAGATAAAAACAAGCAAGCAAATGAACCATGAAAGCATATTAATTTAAGCATAAATCATTCCCCATGTTGGTTTCCCCTAATCACCCATTAACCCTAGCTAAGAGACTACTCACTCATTATCATGTTGATCATGCTAGCAAGGTTGTCAATCATACCAACAAAATGAAACATGATGAATAAATGAAGGTAATTAACAATAATTAAAAAGGGATTAAGAGGATTATACCTACTAATGATTCCAATAATAAAACGAAGATAAAAGAAGTACTTGATGCTTGATTGAGAGGTTGTCAATCTCCCAATAATAACCCAAATAATCTTCAATTACCCAAAATAAAGGATGAACAAAAGAGAGATTAAGGAAATAAAACTTGTATTAAAACTTGATTAATTGTTGATTACAAAACTAAAGAGAGATTTGATTGGTATTAACTACTCTAAGAATTGATAAGAAGAACATCCTCTTCTAATTAGACTAATGGGGTATTTATAGTGGAAATTAGGGGGATGCATTAGGGTTAACTAAGGGCTAAACTAGTAATTACACTTTATAGATTGAGCAGGGAGGAGCCGGTATTTTTTGAAGGAAGGGCTTCTTTCTTTGTAGCTTGGAGAAGACGAAATTGCGCTGTACAGGAATCCGTGCGTTTTGGAGTCGGGACGGGCGGATTCAGGCGGTGGAAAACGGGCGTATTTAGAGGAATCCGGGCGGATTCTGGTGGCTGCTAACCCGAGCGTCTTTGGAGGAAAATGCACGGATTGTGCTTGCGGAGGACGGGCGGATTGTGGAGAAACCGCACGGATTGTACCTCAACAATCTTTCTTCTTCTTTTCTTCCCTTTTCTTCATAAAATCCTTGGGGATTTCCTTGGGGACTCAAGGATCCTTTCTCAACATTGCTCATCTACTATAATATGTACATAGGCCTTCTAATCTTGTCTCTCCTTGATACGATCAATTTAGTCTCGTTTTGTCATGAAAATGCAAGATTCTTACTCCTTTCCTACCAAGGGATCAAAATCTCAAAGAATATGCAAAACAAAGAACTAAAGATAATTGTTCCGGGTGTAATTCCAGAGCAGATATTCGTTACCACTCGTAGCTTGTAGAATGTCGTCTTTGGTTGAATCCTTCTTTCCTTAATTGTTCCTCTCGGCCTCTCCTGCAACAATGAACGAACTGAGGGCTTGGCTTTGTGCCAAGCGTACTCACTCCGACGCTCAAGTCAGTAAACTTAAGGGATAAGTTGTTGCTTGGCTGAATGTATATTGTAGAGAGATAAGGAAGATAATACCAGATGAATAGTGTTTCTTAGGTTAAGTTGTGGATCCTTTCCTCAATGAAGGTTGAGGAGTATTTATAGACTTTCACCTTTTGTCACGTAGTGGCCAAGTGGCCAAGTGGCTAGCGGTGGAAAGATCGATCTACCCCTCTACCGAGGGACCTATGGCAGGCCGGCGGGCCCCGTTGACTCACCGCCGAGGGGTCTTGGATATGAGTACGCGGGTATGTGCCCCGGCCGGCAAGTTGTCATGCCGAGACCCAGGTTGACAGCCGATGGGTTGCATCGGCCAGCTGTCTAAGCCGTTGACTTCTTTGTGGATATCTTTGACCTTGCTCAATATGTTGACTTGGTCACGGTGCGAATATGCCCCATCAATTTGCCCCCAGCGTAGTCTATGCCGTGGTATGGGCTCCGATGTACGTTTGAGCGTATATTCTGCACAAGTAATTTGTAAAAAATTTTCTGCATCGGCTTCTTCTGCGGCGGCTTCTTTTACCTCGGCCTGGTCTTTCTTAGGCCGTACCATATCCCCCCTCCACATGGATGTGTAAAGGGCATCCGATGTGGAAAAGAAAGTGACGCTGGCCGAGACCAGGGTTGAGTGTGCCGGTTGTTTTTGATTGCCCCCGGCCGGCGCTACCTAGCTTGGTTGATCATGTGGCCGGCGGAGAACAGATGCTTGGGAATTTGTTGAGGAAGGTGAATAGGCGGAGAGATATGAAGGGGCGTGTTGAAGACGCTTGGTCACTGTTGCATTGATTGACGTCCAACTGTTGCAACGATTGACATCCCGTGGCTGCATGTCCGACACGTGTCTGCACGCTGATTGGTTGACGCTTCATGGGCTGTTCGCTGATTGGTCCTTCTTTATGGGCTTTTCCCTATAAATAGGGCAGTTATTCCGTGAAATTGGCCACCAATTTCATTCTCCAAAATTTTTCTTCTCTCTAAACTTTCAAGGGCTTCTTTGTCTTCTAATTTTCAGAGTTGTTACTCCGGCGAGTGTTTTTCTTCAAGGTAAACAAACAAATTTCTTCACTTTTTATTTTGTTAAATAATTATTGCTATTATGTCTTCTGCTGACGCCGGGACTAGCACTTCTGCGCCGGAGGGTTCCCCGTTGCGTGTTGATGGGGAGGGGATATTAGACGCCATCCCGATAAGGTTTGGGGGCCCTAGGTCTCCTTCTCCCGTAGTCGATCCACCAATTTTGGAGGAACGGGAGGATGAGGATGACGATGCTGATGAGGATGAGAGGACTCCTTCTGATGGTGGGAGGCTGTCTATCCCGGATCATGGCGAGGCCTGCACGACCGGTCTTGACCGGGCTTGGTCCCATAAGTTCGCCAGTTGTTCCGGCGAGACATTTTTCGGAGGCCATTTCTCCTTCGGTGAGGGGTACAAGATCGTTATCCCTAAGAAGGGTCAGGCGGTCTGTTGCCCTCCCACCGGTCACACCGGCGTGTACATCGGCACCTGGAGTATGGGTGCGGTTTCCTCTGAATAAATACGTCATGGCCATCATCAAAGCTATGAACGTCGCTGTGGCCCAACTACATCCGCTGGCCATGAGGACGATAATTGGCTTTGTGTGGCTCTGTCTTTTTAGGGGGGAGATCCCGACAGTCAACTTATTCCGCCGCCTTCATCATCTACGGCCGTCAATCGCCGGTAAAGTGGGTTGGTACAGCGTGCAGGCGGAGCCAGGCTTCGTCTCCGTGTCCAAACTTACTTCTTGCAAGGACTGGCAACGGCGATGGGTGTACGTTCAAGTGCCGGAGGACTACCCACTGCCTCGGTCTTTCCAGAGCCCCGTTTACTTGCGGTGTGAGAACCGGGAAGAGTATGAGGAGTGTACTTCCCGGAGTAAAGTTAAAATGGACGCTTCGATGGTCCCTCTTACTGAGGATGAGAAGCGGGCGGGCGTCTGCTTGTTTGATCCGAGAAGGGATGGCTGCCCCCGACTCAGATTATTCTTCAGGATGAGCTGCTCTGCCACGTCGGCCTCATACCGGCCCTCAGCCAGGGTGAGTGGCGTCGGTGTGAGGCCCATCTTTGCCTGTTATGCTCTTGTTTCAGAGCTTTGTTTTACTTCTTTTATGTAACCTTTGTTTGATTTCTTGCAGACCGGTTTGGCCAGGATCTGTCTGAGAGGACCTTGCAGAGGTTAGGGCTTGACAAGGACAGGAAGGTCGTTAAACAGCATCCTACGGCTGACTTGCGTGATCGTAGACCGTCTCCCAACGAACTCATGGATAAGCAGCTGAAGTCACTGGATCCGGCGGCGGCCCAGGCAAGGGTTCTCGGGGGCGTGCCAAAGAGAACAAAGAAGGCAGCGTCCAGGTTGGCGGCGACGTCTGTGCCAGTTCCCTCTTCGACCCCAGCGGTTCAGGAGCCTGTGGAGGTCATCGAAATCACTGATGGGGTGGTGACCGTTGCTAAGGCCCTTTCTCCTCCGAAGAAGAGAAAAGAGCCTCCGTCTGCTTCCATCGTTGCCGGGGAGAAGACTGACTCAGCCGGCCCTCGAACGAAGAGGGTCCAGACTGGTACGGATCTAACTTGTGGTTCGGATTTAGCTGGTTCGTTGGACATCCCAGATGACCGGCTTTCTGATGTGTCAATGCATGGTGACATGGATGCTCTGTGTAAATTTTTTGTAGATCCTCCTTCGGCAGCCGCCGTTCTCACTGAACGGTAATTAGGGAAGCAGCCTGAGAAGGCTATTGAGAAGGCGGGTGACAGAAATGTCGTCGTTGACTCCTCGGCTCAGAAGATTCCTCCCTCCGAGCTTGTGGCAGAGGGTGTGAAATTATATAAGAGGCTGGCCAGGTGGACCCAACAAGCCGGCTCCTACATCTTGGAGCAGGAGAAGACCATGGGCCAAGCTGCGCCACTGATCGCAAAGCTTAAACTTGTTCTCTCTGCCGCAAAGGGGGAAGCCGGGAAGGCTAAACTGGATCTCTTTGCTGCCAAGAAGCGCGTGGAGGAAACTGAGAAGCTGCTAGGGGCCGAGAGGGCCAAAGTTGAGGAAGCTGATGTCGCCACTGCCAAGATGATGGAGGAGCGGGACAGGTACAAGGGTGCTTATGACGCCGTGGTTGCCAAGGGGGAAAAGTGGAAGGATCTGTTCCACAACCAGGCGGAGGCGCTCAGGGATGCGCAGACTGCCCTTGCTCAAAAGGAGAAGGATATTGAAATGCTTCAAGATGATCTTCTCCCTAAAATGTGCGCCCAATTCCGGGACCAGGCCGAGGAGGCGACCAGGGAGGCAATAAAAAGACTCGTCCCCGAGGGCTCTTTCCCGTGGGATAAATTTGACCAGCTTCACGGACGAGATGGCGATCTTTGCGGAGGCGCGGCGCAGAGAAGACGAAGGCGGTGAAGGCGGCTCAGATAGCTGAGGCCAAGGCGGCCTATGATGCAAAGGTGAAGGAGGCTGAGGGGCTAAAGGCACTTGAAAACGTCGAGCCCTCTTCTGAGCCGGCCACCGAAGATGCTGCTGCTACTGACGGAGGGCAGCAACAGGCATAGGGAGACGGGCGGTCGTCACCAGACTCACCCGGCGTCTCGGATAGCTTTAGCTGTTCGGGGGCCAATTATTGAGCCTTCTCTCTCTGCCATCTTTTGGCGCTTCAAATCCTAAGTCTATAACCTTTTGTTTTTTTGTTTCCTCGCTTTTTGTAAAGCTTTGGTAGGTAGAGTTTAGGCTATCCTTATGGGGACGGCCGTCGTCTGTACTCTCCTTGCAATCATTTTCAATAAAGTTTTATCTTTTTGGTCCTCGGCTTGGCCGGGACTTTGATCACGATCCTTTACTTATCTTCTTGCGTTATTAATTGAGTGCCTTCGTTTTTACCGTCGGCATGGCCGAGTCAGCTAGAATGCATATCTCAACTGCGTAACGTCTTTAGCATTTCTTCTAGCGTATCGGTCATTGTGTCCCCGTCGCTCTCGGCTAAGGCCGAGGTAATCGGGGTTATGGCTCGATAGCAGTTCTTCTAGCGTATCGGTCATTGTGTCCCCGTCGCTCTCGGCTACGGCCGAGGTAATCGGGGTTATGGCTCGATAGCAATTCTTCTAGCGTATCGGTCATTGTGTCCCCGTCGCTCTCGGCTACGGCCGAGGTAATCGGGGTTATGGCTCAATAGCAATTCTTCTAGCGCATCGGTCATTGTGTCCCCGTCGCTCTCGGCTAAGGCCGAGGTGATCGGGGTTATGGCTCGATAGCAATTCTTCCAGCGTATCGGTCATTGTGTCCCCGTCGCTCTCGGCTAAGGCCGAGGTAATCGGGGTTATGGCTCGATAGCAATTCTTCTAGCGTATCGGTCATTGTATCCCCGTCGCTCTCGGCTAAGGCCGAGGTAATCGGGGTTATGGCTCGATAGCAATTCTTCTTTCTGAGTGCCCGCCTGGTGGCAATTTGTGGAGGGGACAAACACTTCGATGGAAAACTTGGGTGATTCATTTGTTTGTTATGATCGTGCGTTGGGGTGTCCACAATGGGTTTGGACACCTCCGCCGCTATACAAAGTATTTCCTTAAGTTATCGGTGTTCCAATGGCTCATCAAAGGCACACCTCCCGTGTCTGTCAGCCGGTATGTACCCGGCCTCATCTCTTCGACCACTTTGTAGGGACCCTCCCAGTTGGCCGTCAGTTTACCATGAATATTTCCTTTGTTGGTGGCAGCCGACTTCCTTAGGACTAGGTCTCCCACTTTTAAGTCCCTTTTGTGGACTCTTCGGTTGTAGGCTCTTTTCATCCGGTTTTGATATACGGCCAAGTTGAGGCGTCTTTCGTATCTCGGCTTTCTTCGACCAGGTCTAGGGAGGCTTTCAGGCCTTCCTCGTTTTCAACCGGGTTAAAGGTAGCCGTTCTGAATGTTGGCACCGTTGCTTCAATTGGTAGGACGCCGGGAACCGTAGACTAGGTGGAAGGGGTGTACCCGTTGCTTCTTTCTCCGTGGTCCGAAGGGACCACAGGACGCCGGGTAGTTCATCGGCCCACCTTCCCTTAAGGTCTTCAATTGTCTTCTTCAAACCGTTGAGGATTGTTTTTTGTTGGCCGCCTCGCTTTGCCGTTGCTCTGTGGGTGGCGAGATGGAGGAGTACGCAAACTTGATGCCAAGCTCTTCTAACCGAGTTCATTATCGTCGCTCCAAAACTCTCGGCCGTGGTCAAATACCATAACTTGGGGTAACCCGAAGCGAGTTATAACATTTTCCCAGATTACCTTTCGACGGCCATTTGTGGTCTTGGCATCAATGCTACGGCTTCAACCCATTTGGTGAAGTAATCAACGGCGACGATTAAGAACTTCCTTCCTCCGGAGGCCGTTGGGAACGGCCCTAGCATGTCCATCCCCCAGCGTGCGAAAGGAAGGGGACTAAGCACGGTTGTAGGTCCCTGGAGGGAGCGTGTATCACGGGGGCATGCATCCGACGGTTCGTGCACTTCTTGGTCTTTGTTCTAGAATCTTGAAGCATGGTGGGCCAGAAGTAGCCGGCTCGGAGAGCTTTGTGGGCTAGTGTTCTTGCCCCATGTGATGTCCACAGATGCCTTCGTGAATCTCTGTCGATGATCGATTCTGCGTACTGGACCGACACACTTCAAGAGTGGTCTTATTACGGATCTTCTGTACAGTTCCCCTTCGAACACCAAGTACCTGGCGGCGATCCTTTTTATTTTGGCCGAGGGATTGCGGTCCTCCGTCAATTCACCTGTAAGTTTGTATTTCATTATCGGAGTCATCCACGTTGTCTCGGTCTCTATGTTGCCCACCATGCCGACGGTCTCGGTGATGCTCTTCGCATTTCGATATCTACCAGCACGGTTGGTGACATTCTTGATGGTTGAGTGGCAAGTTTGGAGAGAGCGTCGGCCCGGTTGTTCTCGGATGTGGGAACGCATTGGATTTGGAAAGATTTCAATTTCGCTATGTCGGCCTTTACCCTCTCTAGGTACCTTACCATTCCGTCGTCCCGACCTCAAACTCCCCTCGATTTGGTTAGTAACCAACGGTGAGTCTGTCTTCAACACAATGTGTTTCGCTCCGTGACCCTAGCTAGCTCGACTCGGTTATCACCGCCTCGTATTCGGATTCGTTGTTCGAGGCCGAGAAGGTGAATTTCAAGGCGTACTCAAACTCGTCCCCGTTTGGGCTGATGATAAGGATGCCGGCTCCCGAGCTGTTCGTCGTGGAGGAGCCGTCGGTGTAAACCTCCCATATGCCACGGGTTTGGCTCTTCTTGATATGTGCATTCGGCCGGGAAATCTGCAAGTGCTTGCCCCTTTATCGAAGGCCTTGGTTTGTACTGAATGCCGAAACCAGAGAGTTCCACTGCCCATTTGATGAGCCTGCCGGATTGTTCGAATTTTTCCAAAGCTTTCTCCAATGGCTGATCGGTTAGGACCGTCACGGGGTGTGCGTCGAAGTAGGGTTTTAACTTCCTCGTGGCAACGACGACGCGAAGGTCGCTTTTTCAATTAGTGGGTAATTTCTCTCGGCGGGCAACATTGGTGTATGGTCGACAAAGTAGATTGGGTGTTCTTTGTTTGTCTTCTTCCCGATGATCACGGCGCGACCGTGGCCGAGGTAATCGCTTGCTATGTATAGGTATAGCGTCTCCCCATGAT
The DNA here is from genome assembly GCF_048544455.1 of Silene latifolia. Lineage (NCBI taxonomy): Eukaryota > Viridiplantae > Streptophyta > Magnoliopsida > Caryophyllales > Caryophyllaceae > Silene > Silene latifolia. The sequence goes on along the minus strand of NC_133536.1, from coordinate 158,644,533 downwards.
CGGCCTGGACGAGTTGGGAGAGTCCGAAGATGAGCTTTCGGTTGCTTGAAAGCCGTGCTCTGTTCCTCCCCCAGTGAAGTCTTTATTCCCTTTCAACACTTTGAAGAATGGGGTGCTCTTGTCGGCTGACCGAGAGATGAAACGGGCGAGAGCCGCCATTCTCCCGGTCAGCATCATAACCTCTTTTCGATTCCTTGGTTCCGGCAGGTCTAGGATTGCTTGGATTTTGTCTGGATTTGCATCGATGCCTCGGCATCGACAAGTACACCGAGGAATTTACCTGCCCGGACACCGAAGTTGCATTTCATTGGGTTGAGCTTCATCTTGTATTTCCTTAGTGAAAAAAATGTTTCGTGTAAATCGGCCGGTGCTCATTTGTCGGACTTGCTTTTCACAATAGCATCGTCGACGTAGGCCTCAATGTTTCGCCCTTTTTTATTTTGGAACACTTTGTCCACCAGCCTTGTATACGTTGCGCCGGCGTTTTTCAAACCAAATGGCATCATTTTGTACATGTATGTGCCGTTAGCGGTGATGAATGCGCATTTAGGCATGTCTTCCTCAGCCATGAATACCTGGTGGTACCCCGAGAAGGCGTCTAGCAGGCTCAGCATGGTGTAGCCTGCCGTGGCGTCGATTAAGCTATCTATCCGAGGCAAAGGGTAACAATCTTTGGGGCATGCTTTATTAAGGTTGGTAAAGTCTACGCACATTCTCCATGCCCCCGATGATTTCCTCACCATCACAACATTGGCTAACCACTCAGGATAAGTGCAAGGCGTAATAAAGCCCGCCGTAAGTAGTTTATCTACCTCGGCCTTGATGGCCTCATCTTTCTCGACTGAGGAGTTCCTCATCCTCTGCTTGATAGGGCGAGCGGTGGGGAGTACGTTTAGTTTGTGGATAATTACTTCCCGGCTCACACCTGGCATCTCGGCCGCCGAATAGGCGAAGACGTCCTTATTTTTCTTTAGCACGTCCAGGAGTTCGGCCCTGAATTTTGGTTCCAGGTTGACACCGACGGTTACGGTGCGGCCTGGATCAATCTCCACCTCCTCTGTCTCTGCTCCTTCAACCATGCTGATGGTTCGGTCGTTCTCGGACACGGGAGTGTCTTCAGATCGGAAGGATTTTAATTTTGAAGCGCCGGCTCTCACCCTCTCTAGATACCTTGTCGTCCTATAGTCCCGAGCCTCGTACTCTCCTTTGATCTGGTTGGTCAATAAGAGCGAATCTGTTTTCACCACGACATGCTCGCCCCGGCGTGATTCGGCTAGCTTGACTCGGTTATCACCGCCTCGTACTTGGATTCGTTGTTTGAGGTCAAGGAGGTAAGCTTCAAGGCGTGCTCAAACACGTCTCCGTTCGGGCTAAAAATAACGATGCTGGCTTTCGAGCTATCCGTCATGGAAGGGCCGTTAGTGTGTATCTCCCATACGCCGGGATCCTTCTCGTTCTTCGAGACGAGTTTATGTGCTTCCCCCCGGTCCGAGATGTATATCAATGTCAGGGCCCGGATGGATATCACAGCGTCGATTTCGCTCAAAGTGACCCGACCTATGAGAACGTTGTAGGAAGACGTGCCGTCGATGACTACGAATTCAGACATAACATTCTTGGTTGCGCCTCCCCCGCCGAACCTCACCGCAACTGACCGACCCGGGGGTACAGACCGGCCTTAAAAGCGTACAACGGGTTGGTGCGGGGCTCAAATCTTCAACCCTCGACCGAGGCCGAGAAAGCATTCTCTCGTACATAATGTTCGTGTAGGCGCCGTGTCAATCGGCACCTCTTCACCAAGTGGTTGGCTATGTCCAGGTGGATTGTAAGTGGGTATTTGTGAAGAGCGATGACTCCTCGTAGTCCTCATGCCCGATGGTCATATCGGGGATGTTGGGAGCGGGGTGGCGTGTTGGGCACAAAGTTGATGGCCCGATATGGTTCATTCAGGTGCCGTTTGTGCCCATTAGCGGACCCATCGTTCCCGTTGCCCCTGATGACAACATGGATTACTCCTATCCGTTCAAAGACGGACTTGCTATTTGACCCGTCGGCATCTAGTTTTTGGCCTCCGGCAACATATTTGCCGAGGCTCCCCTTCCGGATCAGTTCTTCAATGGCATTCTTCAGATGTCGGCAGTCGTTGGTTAAGTGTCCGGTGTGGCCGTGGTACTCACAGTACTGGCTCGTGTCACCGTCACTCCTCGGCCTAGGGGGTCTTTCCCACTTCTGACCCTCGTTCTTGCTCAAAGCGAAGACCTCGGCGACCGATACGACTAGGGGGGTGTGATCATCGTACCGTTTTCTGTAGTACGTTCCCGAGCTCCCCCCGGCATCCGCCGAGTTCTGTTTCCTGGCAGACTTGTCCGACCGTGACCTATTATTCTCACGGCGTCTTTCATCGGACCGTGACCCGTTGTTGTCACGGCGTCTTTCATCCGGGTTGTCCTCCTGGCGGTTCTTCTTTTCTGAGTGCTCGGCCTCGCTGGGGCCTACCCAGGTCTTGTGATAGTCCACTACCTTGATGGCCTGGTCGGCCATCTTCCTGGCGGCATCCAAGCCCAGGCCTCCGCACTTGATGAGCTCATTTTTTAAGTCTCCCCTTGGGAGGCCCTTCATCAGCGCGAAGGCCGCCAGTTCGGGATTAATTTCTCGAATCTGCTGGACCTTTCCGTCGAACCTCTTCACATAGCTTCGTAGAGACTCGCCCCCCTCCTGTTTGATAGTTAGGAGGTCCGACGTCTCCACGGCCCTTCTCTTGTTGCAAGAGTACTGAGCTAGAAAGGCGTCCCTTAGGTCGGCGTAATAGTATACCGAGCCGTCGGGAAGCCCCTTGTACCAACTTTGAGCCATCCCATACAAAGTTGTTGGGAAAACTCGGCACCAGACCTCATCGGGCTGCTCCCATACCGACATGTAAGACTCGAAAGCCTCGGCGTGGTCGGTTGGATCACTATCTCCTTTGTATGATATGGGTGGCAACTTGAGCTTAGTTGGCACCTGGACTTCTAGGACGTAGGCGTTGAGGGGCTGTCTGACCACGTTTCGAACGACACGTGGCGATCGGCTCCTCGCGTTCCTAATCCGGCTCCTCCCCTCGTAGCGGGAAGGACTCCTTCTTCGACTCGGACTTCTTCTCCAACTCTACTGAGTCGGACTCCTCTGGCTTCTTTGGGGTAAGCCTCGTTCGTGCTGCGGGGACGCTGTCCTCCCATGAGTATGGGAAGGACTTAGGTCTACCACGCCCACTTTGGGCTCCCCCGGCGACTTGGCTTGGTCAGCTTCTCCTAGCGCTCCGTTCAGATTTCTCGGAGTCACATTTCGGGCCCTGGTCTCCTGGACGGTTTCCGCCGCTCTTGTCGGCGTGACAGTGTGAGCAGGCGTATTACCAATTAGGTCCAGGAGCATTTTCAGTTTTGCTACGTCAACCGCATGTCCCATGATGGTGACTGGTTTGGTGGCGGCGGCGTGTCGGTATTATCGGCATCCCGAACTCGGTTGGATTACTCCGCCGGTGGGAGGGCTGCACGACTCCAGAATTGTTGAAGGCATCATCTTGGTAGAATGCGGTTTCGTCGGTCACGACTGCGTCTTGTTGTTTCGACATCTTCTTAGCTTTTTGGGTGGGTTTTTGTGTTGTTTTTTTTTTGTTTGGGAATGAATGTGACTAGCTTCTAGAAACGTTCTCCCCACAGACGGCGCCAATTGTTCCGGGTGTAATTCCAGAGCAGATATTCGTTACCACTCGTAGCTTGTAGAATGTCGTCTTTGGTTGAATCCTTCTTTCCTTAATTGTTCCTCTCGGCCTCTCCTGCAACAATGAACGGCGAGGGCTTGGCTTTGTGCCAAGCGTACTCACTCCGACGCTCAAGTCAGTAAACTTAAGGGATAAGTTGTTGCTTGGCTGAATGTATATTGTAGAGAGATAAGGAAGATAATACCAGATGAATAGTGTTTCTTAGGTTAAGTTGTGGATCCTTTCCTCAATGAAGGTTGAGGAGTATTTATAGACTTTCACCTTTTGTCACGTAGTGGCCAAGTGGCCAAGTGGCTAGCAGGTGGAAAGACTGATCTACCCCTCGGCTGAGGGACCTATGGCAGGCCGGCGGGCCCTGTTGACTCACCGCCGAGGGATCTTGGATATGAGTACGCGGGTATGTTCCCCGGCTGGCAAGTTGCCATGCCGAGACCCAGGCTGACAGGCCGATGGGTTGCATCGGCTAGGCTGTCTAAGCCGTTGACTTGCTGTGGATATCTTTGACCTTGCTCAATATGTTGACTTGGTCAGCGGTGCAGAATATGCCCCATCAATAATAAATGACCCAAATATGCACTAAAAAGCATGGGAACAAGGCTAATTCGGGGGCTAAATATGCGCTAATTATGGTCACATCATACACCTACATATCATAGCTAACATGGTCACATGTGTACAAACCATAAGAATGTAACCATCTTTAGGCAAATTGTGACCTTTCTTTTAGTTTTAAATACACATCACACAACATGCTCACATTTGAGACTAAATATTTGAGATATCTCATTTTCACTATATATTTTTCATACTCAAATATTTATAGTCATTTTTTTTTTGTTTCCTTTCCCACCTTTCAAAAGTGGCTTTTTGTTGATCTATATGATGGCTATTTAGCTTTGGATGTTACCATTATTTAACATGGTCACTGAACTGTTAACATGAGAACATCAATGACTATAATTGCTGACATATGTCATTGTTGGAAATGTGACCATCCTATGTTAGACATGTACCTATGTTTAACCGTTGAGAGTTGAACTTAACATGATAACAACCGTTGTTTATAACTTGCTGACTTTTATGGTCAGCATGAAAATGTTACTACTTTACTCAACATTGTGACCATGTTTGTTCACATATGTCACAATGCGAAGGGTAACTACAGTACTGGTAATACATACCCCAATAGTCTACACATAAGTGTTTAACAAAAGGACTATTTAACATTTCCTTCACTGCAGGGAAGGACCAAAAGTGTTGTCCCAAAATACTACAACATTATCAGTTAATGTCAGTTCTTTTTTAACGACCGCTGCAACTACTTCACTTCTTCTTACCGCCAGGCTTTTGATTAGGACGGTTCGGGGGACGGAGGATATCCTTAGGGCAATTTGAAACGGGGTCTCCTGGTTGACGGTCTCTAACCCGAGTGTATCTGAGCTCGTATGAGCGGGCTGGTGTTCGTCCAATGTCATCTATCCCCAAGTCAAATGAGGGTGGTAGAACCACGTTCTCCAAAGCCGCGTCCACCTGGTCAAGCATGACGATGAAGTCGGCATAGAAGACGGGGTCACTATCCAATTTCTGCATCAAAGTCTCTTCTTCTACTTCACCCGCTTCTCCAACCATTGCGTCCTGCTGTTGCCGACTCTGCTGAGACAGGGGAGGATCCGCCCTCATTTCTTCTGCTATTTGACGATGTAAGCGTGAAACCAAATGCTGGTTCCTCTTTGACTGGTACCATTTCAGTACACACGCCTACACATGGACAACTTTGGATTAGAAGGATATTGCACTAACCTGAAAACACTAATTTAATGCCCATTACATATACATATAAATTCACAAATTAACAGACCTACATATCACTTCTATGATGGTCACTTTCAAAAATGTTACTACCTTAAGTCAGAATGTCACTATTTTTAGTTTTCAACAGACACTTATATATTGCAGCTTAAATAGTTACATGTGAACAGACCATAAAAATGTAATCATCTTTAGTGAATTTGTGACCCTTGTTTTAGTTTTAAATACACATCACAAAATATGCTCTCACATTTCGATTAACTAGTTAACTTATCAGAAAAGCCATGGTCACATTATAACATTCAATGACAATGTAACCATCTTAAGGCAGTTTGTCACCTTTTTAAGTGTCAAACGTAGACAACAGTTAAGTCATATTTCATTCTACAACACCTACCTATCACACCAAAGATGGTCACATTTTAACAGTCCATAAGATTGTTACCATTTTAAATGTCATACAGACAAAATAGTTAAGTCATATTTCAAACTACAACACCTACATACATATATTTCACATTTTAACAGACCTATATATCATACCTAGGATGCTTACATCTACAAATGTTACAACGTTAAGCCAGAATGTCACCAGTTAAAGTTTGTCAACAAACACCAACATTTCACAGCTTTCATGGTCACATGTGAACAGACAATAAGAATGTACCTAACTTTAGTCTAAATGTGACTAGAATTTTGAAGGATAGACAAGTGCTGGTAAACATTACTGACTATTAAATATACATATAATTTCACAAATTAACAGGCCTACATATCACTACTATGATGGTCACTTCCAAAGATGTTACAACCTTAAGTCAGAATGTCACCATTTTTAGTTGTCAACAGTCACCTACATATTGCAGCTTACATGGTTACATGTGAACACACCATAAGAATATAATCATCTTTAGTGAATTTGTGACCCTTGTTTTAGTTTTAAATACACATCACAAAACATCCTCTCACATTTCAGACTAACTAGTTCACATATTATAAAAGTCATGGTCACATTATAACATTCAATGACAATGTAACCATCTTAAGGCAATTTGTCACCTTTTTAAGTGTCAAACATAGACAACAGTTAAGTCATATTTCATTCTACAACACCTACATATCACACCAAAGATGGTCACATTTTAACAGTCCATAAGATTGTTACCATTTTAAAGGTCATACAGACAAAATAGTTAAGTCATATTTCAAACTACAACACCTACATACATATTATTTCACATTTTTACAGACCTACATATCACACCTAGGATGCTTATATCTACAAATGTTACTACGTTAAGCCAGAATGTCACCAGTTAAAGTTGTCAACAAACACCAACATTTCACAGCTTACATGGTCACATGTGAACAAACAATAAGAATGTACCTAACTTTAGTCTAAATGTGACTATAATTTTGAAGGATAGACAAGTGCTGGTACTTACGTCGTTATATAGGCGCCTGAGATCCTCATCTGTAGGCAGGTCATTTGGTAGTGGCAAAGTCACAGTCCTACATCCCTTATCAATTTCAATAGCACTGTCCTCGGCCGGACGACTTCCTTCCTCCACTATTGCTCCCACTTCAGGATCATCCCTTCCCACTTCAGGGTCATCTTTTTCAACCGTAACTTTGTAGAATGACTTCTCCAGATTAAGGGACACCGGATACGTCCTCAGATCCCACACCCCTATACCAAAGCCCCTATGGACAGTGTAAGCTTTGCATTCCTCTTTCACTCGCTGCTTTAGATCCTCATGTGTCCAATGTCTTATCAATGGTAGTGTACTCTTTGCAGGCTCACCCCTCCAAATCAGTCGATGAAAGTAGACTAATTGGAAGAACATTAGGCAGCCCCCAATGCTTTTTGAGTCATTCTCCTTCCATGATTCCACAGAATGGTCGAAACGATCCAGGACGTAAGAGCACTAGTCCATTTTTGGAATGGACTCAACATCCTCCACAACCCCCCAACAACCTCGTGTCAACACGATTGTGAACAGTTGGGGCCAAGAACGACCCCAGTGTAAACAACACAAACATGTTCTTGAAATTTGATCCACCGTCTACCATCTGCAGCATCTCACCTCTAACCTTGTCCAATGGGATATCTTTCTTCGGCAAAGCATTGAATCTCTCTCTCCAAGAGTGCACTAGCTCTTTATCGTCTTTAACTAGTGGCACATCCTCCCCCCCCCCCTCCCCACATGGTAACATAAAGACATCGTAAACATCATGTTTACTGATTGAGAAATGGACCAACCTATAAAATAACATTAGCCTGGTATGCATATCATAACGCACCAACAACCAGTCAACCATCGTATGAATAAACTTAGAGGCCTTCAGTTCTAGAAGCCCCCCGAACCCTATATCTTCAACGGCCTTCCTCTGTTCTGTCGATAAATGCTCGATGACATAGTGTAGGGCAGCTGGTGATCCATGTCCCTCGATCCCCTTCAATTTCCTATAACATGACACAATTAATTAGTCGTTAAAGAAAACAGTCGTTAAAGAGTTCACCAGTCTTAATAAAATGGTCACATAGTTTAAAAAGATGGTTAACATACGTTCCTTCCTTTCTCTGTCTTTTTTTTTACAACCACTGCCCCTTCCGATAACTTTCTCTTTGAGCTTTGTCCATCCTCTATGTTCTTCGACTTTTTAGCAACACCTTTCATTTTCCGAGTCACTGTTTGCACATGAAAATCTATAGTTGGTCAAACATTGTCTAACATAAAAGGATTTCATAATAACTGGTAATCAGACTGAGTCTATTATGTTCCCATTCTAAAATATTTATTCTACTCTAAAGTGGTCACATTTTACATATAAAAAATATGTCACCATAGTTAAAACATAGTTGTTACCCTGTAAATGTTAGTTAAATTGGTCACATTATCCAAACAGGGTCACATATCTCAGTTAAAGTGGTCACATTATGTTCATAAAATTTTCACATCTTATTTGGCCATCTTAAGATATTGAGTTTACAGTAAAGTGTTCACATATGATCTCAAATGCAACTAAGTGTACATGTTACCATAACAAAGGGAACTAAGTGACCATTTTAAGAAACTAAATGTACACTAAATTGGTCACATATCATCACAAATGCAACCAATTCTATTATGTTACCAAGTCTATTATGTTAGCTTGGTCACATGTCACCATGTTAACAAATTGAGTGTTCACTAAATTGGTGACAATATCATTGGTCTATTATGTTCCCGTCCTAAGATATTATTCTACAGTAAAGTGGTCACATTTCAGAGTAAATACATACCACAATGATATGTCAGACACTTAACCTTTATTCATCACATGATATATGGTGCATCTACTACCTAAAGTGGTCACATTTTACATATTACAAATATATCACCATAGTTAAAACATAGATGTTACCCTGTAAATGATAGTTCAAATCACCCAAACAGCACAACTTATCCATTAACAGGGTCACAATTCTTAGTTACATTGGTCACATGTTGCTCATAAAGCTGTCACATATACATTAACAGGATCTTCAGTTTATTATGTGGTCATCTTAAGATATTGAGTTTACATTAAAGTCTTCACATATCATCTCAAATTCAACTACGTCTACAAGTTACCATAACCAAGGCAGCTAAGTGACCATTTTAAGAAACTAAATGTACACTAAAGTGGTGACAATATCTTTATTCTATTATGTTACCATCCTAAATAGAAGATCATTCACTAAACTGGTCACATTTCATAGTAAATACATAACACAAGGGTATGTTAGACTCTTAAGCTTTATTCATCACATAATATATGGCCACATTTTAAAGATATGAAAGATATGAAACATGTTATGGCCACATTTATAAGTTAAATTGATCACATTTTGCAGATAACAATTTCACATATACATTAACAGGGTCACATTTTAGAGATAACTAAAATGTCACCATGTGATAATTATAGCTGTTACCCTGTTAATGTTAGTTCAAATCACCCAAATTGGTCACTTTTTGCAGATAACAATTTCACATATATATTAACAGGGTCACATTTCTCCATAAATTGGTAACAATTTCCAAATGTCACTATGTCATTGATAGATATGTTATGATGTTATCATAAATGCAAGCAAGGTTTACTAATTTACCATCTAATAGACTAATACCCACATTGGTCACATTTTACAACTAACAAACATGCCAGGGTCACATTTATCAGTTAAAGTGGTCACTTTTTGCGATAAAATGGTCACATATATAGCTTACCATCTGTCGTGCTCCTCTCTTCCTTGCTCATCTTCTTTGCACCAAGAGCTACGACCATTTTCACCACTTTATTCAGCACCTCTGCCAAACCACCACCACCATTGCCTTCCTCCTCAGCACTGCCTTCCCTCTCCTCCTCACCACTGCGTCCCTCCTCATCAGTGCCTTCTGTATCCTCTGAGATGTCGTTTGACCCGTCACTTTCTTCCCTTTCATCTGTTTCCATCGGCTCTCTAGATGAAACCCCTGATTTCACCTTCTCTTTTCCCTTATGCATCGCCTGCTTTCCTCTGCCTTTCTTCTCATCTAATCAATGACACGTCTAATTAATTCATTTTACCAACAAAAACAAATTCAATAACCCTAATCTCAACAAATATGACAAAACTGCCTACCATGACAATTTCTAAACAAAACCCGACTTCACATGACATTATTGCATACTAAACAACACTAACAAAACCAAATCTGACCTTTCTTTTCCCATTACATTAATGATACCATCCTTAATAACAAAACCAGATATGATTTTAAATACATTAACGATACCATCCTTTAGTAAATTAAAATCACCATGTTCAACAACTGCATTCATTAAATCTACTCATGCATGCACGGTTCATCAACAATATTTAACAATAAACACCATTTTTTTACCTTATCTTATCTGAAAACATTCAACAACAAACAACATTCAACAAATGCAATAATATCATACCTTCCATATTTTTCTTGGGGGGTGTCTGTAATACTCCGTATTTATAGTCTTGGGGGGTACTCTATCGACTAGGCCTTACTCTGTCGAGTAAGGGTAAGTGGCGAAGCAAAATAGTTTCTGACCTGTTGGGCACTCGATCGAGTAGCTTGGGCACTCGATCGAGTAGGGGGGTACTCGATCGAGTACCTTGGGTACTCGATCGAGTGTCCGGTTTTACGGGGGAGTTTTCTCGGGTTTTGTTAATTACGCGATTAAGGTATTTAAACATATTCGTAATTGTTCTAAATCACTTTTTACAAAACCTAAAACCTGTTTAAGAGAAAAAGCAACTAGTCTTCTTCCTAATCGCGTTCTTGACAATTCCCGGAGTTCAGACGGTCAGTTCGTATCGTAGTTCGTGTCGTTGGATTCCTTGCGTCGAGGGTAAGCTTTTAATATAATTTCTATAATGTTTTGATAAGATTGATGAAACCCTAATTTAGGAATTTGGGGGTTTTTATGAGTAGTATTTGAATGGTAGCATCTATGTGTTGTATGATAGGAGGAGAATTCGTAGAGGAGCCGTTTTGATACAGCTGTAGATACCGTCTGCGTGTTGTGCTTTCCAGGTAGGATTTCCTACTCAGTATTAGTCCCATAATGGGATATTGGTGATGTGCTGTAGTTAGTTGTTTGATATGATGGTTGTGATTGTGATTGTGATTGTGGTTGTGTTTGTTGATGGTTCTCGAGATGCGTTCTCGGCTGAGTGGGGTCACTTGCGGGAGTGATCTCACGCCCTAGTTTCGCCCTTCGTGGAACCCGCCACGAAAGGGGATGTGCACATTAATGGACAGGGTTATCGCTCGTACGATGAGCGGGGCTTAGGTGGGAACGGTTGCGGTCCCCCCTGGCGGGTGGGTCGGTGGACAGTCAAGTATTGAGATGATGGGAGTTGGTGGTGTGTGTGTGTGTGTGACGGTCAATTTGTCTGTTTGTCTTATTATTGTTATTTATATTGATTGTGTGATTAGTACGACCCGGTGTTGTTTTGTAAAACTGCGGTGATCCATTCGGGGATGGTGAGCAGATATTGAACAGGTATAGAGATGAGTATTGGGATAGCTGGGATGGCCACGACATGACGATAGAGTCTTCATTTGTAGTTTAGCTTTTATTCACATTTCGATTGAGAACAGATAGTTTGGAATAATGTATTGCACTTTCAGTTTGGTTTCGAGGATTGTATTTATTCATTAAACTATTTACAATAAATGTTGTTTCTGTTTTGTCTATTTGATTATCATACCTCGGGCGACCGAGATGGTGATGTCTTCATACCTGAGTGGTCCTGGTAAGGCACTCGGAGTATGGGGGTGTTACAAATGGTATCAGAGCGACGATCCTGAAACCTGTAACCAATGAACTTAATGAACATAGGGAGTCAATTAAAATGAACCCGGGGTAAAAGTTGTAGGAGCTAGTGCAAAGGCTTGGGAGACGTCCTAAAGTCGCGGGGATCGCCCTACAACTTTGAACCGGTCACATGGGGGAAATGTGTGTTGAGTCATGTGTGTGCTTAGTAACTTGCGTAACAATGTGATGGAATGTGTTGATGGTTGGATGTTCGAATTAGAAGTTGATGAGATGAAAGAAAAGTGATGTTATATATATAGACATTGTTGATGAAATGATAGCATGATGGAATGTTTTACAACGTGGCAATTAATAGCATGAATGTTATGATATAATGTGATTTATAAAGTTAGCAATGTTAGTATGTGACGTAATATGCGGGTAGCTCTTACGTATTGGTGGTACTTGATCGAGTGAGGCTGACTCGATCGGGTAGGTTTATGGCGATTTTGAGTCCAGAATCGCGTTTTGGGGCACTCGATCGAGTAACAAGGGGTACTCGATCGAGTAGGGGGTCACTCGATCGAGTAGCCTAGATACTCGATCGAGTGGGTTAGAGATCAGAAGGTCTGTTTGGTTCTGGAGTTTGGGTACTCGATCGAGTACATGGGGGCACTCGATCGAGTAGCCCGTTACTCGATCGAGTGGGTTTGGATACTCGATCGAGTAGGTTCTGGGCAGCGTGTTTTCGTGTTTTGAAGTTTAGTATGTATGTTCATATCTACCCTTTTCTTATATATGTATAGTATCAAGATGCTGCCAAAGAGAAATGCTTTGTACGCGAGAGCAGAGCTTATGACCACGGATGACATCGTTAAAATGTTGGAACACCAGGACGCTCTTACTGAGACCCTGAAGAGAGTGAATGAGGACAAGGATAAGAGTAAGGAGAAGGAGGTTGACCATGCTAAAGTCAGCCTCTATATTGCGAGGTTTAACCCGAAAGAGTACAAGGGAGTTGAGGAGCCTAACCATCTTGATAGTTGGCTGAGGGAGATGGAGAACATACTAGATTTAGTTCGCTGTCCTGATGAGATGAGAGTGGATCAGGCTGCATTCTATCTGAGGGAGGCAGATGGCAAGTGGTGGGATTCCGTGAAAGTGAGTGCCAAGGAGATATATACCAACCAAGGGTTACCTGCTATACCTTGGGAGGAATTTCGTAGGGCTGTGAGGAAGGAGTTCGTACGTGCGAACATGTGAGGAGTAAGTTGAGAGAGGAGTTCGATAAGTTTAAGATGACGGTACCGAGATGTCCGTGGTGAGTACTACAGCGCAGTTTAATGAGAAATCTAGATATCCGAGGATATGGGTTTGAGTGAGGAGAATCGGCTTTGAGGTTTGAGAGAGGGCTAACCACGAAAATTATGGATAAGTTACCCGTGGGAGTCCCTTGCGATGTAAAGGAAGCGTATGAGAGGGCTGGGAGAGCCGAGAGACTAGTGGAGATGGCTCAGGAGAGGTCAGGTGGAGAAAAGAGGAAGTCTGAGAGCGAGGGTGGTGGCCAATCTATTTTCAAGAAAGGCAACCACAATCAATCTAAGGGATTTTCTTCGGGTCCGGGTTTAGTCTTTGGAACTTCCTTTGGGCGAGGCCGTGGGAGTGTGAGCAATAGTTGGGGAGTGACTGCTTTGGTTGTGGTGGCGTAGGCCACAAGAGACATGAGTGCACGAGTGCACCGGGATCTTTCGAGAGACCGCATGAGCTTTGCGAGCAATGCAGACCACCGGTGGATCATGGCCAAACCGGGAGGTCGAGCTACCAGAGTGGAGGCAACCGCAACGGCGGTAATTCTTATCGGAAGACACCGACGAACAACAACAACAACAATCAAGGGTCGGGTGCTAAGCCGACCGCATCACCAAGATCTTGTCCGGGAGGTGGGCGAGAAGACCGATGGCAAGTTGTTTATAATGGACAAGAAGGCGGTGAGGAAGATGCGCACGTTATCACCGGTACATTCCTTGTTAATGGTATTCCTACGTTTGTTTTGTTTGATTCGGGGCTTCTCGGTCGTTTGTGTCTCGAGTCATGTAAAACATTGGGTTTGAGAGTATATGAGCCTGTTAGGGAGCAAGTTTTCATACCTTCGGGTGAGTCCGTATCGTGTGGGAGGTTGTTTAGAGATGTATCTTTGATAGTTGGGCAAGTCGATTTCCCGGTAGACTTGCTAGAGTTTCCTTTTAATGGTTTTGAGATGATAGTTGGGATGGATTGGTTAGGAAAGTATAAAGCTAAGATAGATTGTCATCAAAAGAAAGTGTCCCTAAGAGGTCCTAAGGGTGTTAGTGTGTCTTACCGTGGGTTTCTAGTCAAACCCAAAGTTAAGTTGATTGCATCTGTCACCTTGAAGTCGTATCCGAGGAAGGGATGTCCCTCGATTTTGTGCCATGTGAGAGATGACCGGATAGAGAGCCCGGCGGTTGACGAGATACCAGTGGTGGGAGAGTTTGCAGATGTTTTTCCAGAGGAGATTCCGGGTTGCCACCGAAGAGGGAGATAGATTTCACCGTTGAGTTGAAGCCAGGGACGGGGCCAATCTCTAAGGCACCGCACCGTATGGGTCCTAAGGAGATGGAGGAGCTTAGGAAGCAGTTGGATGATTTGATAGAGAAGGGATACATTAGACCAAGTGTATCGCCTTGGGGAGCACCGGTTCTTTTCGTGAAGAAGAAAGATGTTAGTTTGAGGTGTGCATAGATTACCGGAAAGTCGAACCATGTGACGATAAAGAACAAGTATCCTTTGCCAAGGATAGATGACCTGTTTGATCGTTGAGCGGTGCAACGATCTTTTCTAAGATTGATTTGAGGTCGGGGTACCATCGGTGAAGATTAGAGATGTGGACATACCGAAGACGACTTTCACGTCGAGGTATGGCCATTATGAGTATGTGGTGATGCCATTTGGGTTGTCTAATGCGCGGCAAAGGTGTTTATGGATTTGATGAATAGGATCTTGAGACAGTTCTTGGACCAGTTCGTGGTGGTGTTTATCGATGACATCTTAGTCTACTCTAAGACTAAGGAGGAGCATGAGGAGCATCCGAGGATCGTGTTACGAGACTTTGAGAGATCATGAGTTGTATGCTAAGTTTGTCCAAGTGTGAGTTGGTTGGAGAAAGTTGCTTTTCCGGGGCATGTAATCTCTAAAGATGGGGTAGCTGTGGATCCGGCGAAGATTGAGGCAATGACAAAGTGGGAAGCAGAAGAATGTTCTTGAGGTTAGGAGTTTCTTGGGTTTAGCTGGATACTACAGCGGTTCGTGAAAGATTTCTCCAAGATAGCTAGACCGATGACAGCGTTGATGAGGAAAGAGAACAGGTTTCGTTGGGATGAGAGTTGTGAGACGGCGTTCCAAACCTTAAAGGAGCGTTTGACCACAGCTCTGTCCTCGCATCGCCTGAAGGGAGCGAGAATTTTGAGGTTTATACGATGCTTCAAGAATGGGCTAGGTTGTGTGTTGATGCGAGAATGGTAAAGTGATTGCCTATGCTTCTAGGCGTTGAAGCTTTATGAGGAGAATTACCCTACTCATGATCTGGAGTTGGGTGCAGTGGTGTTTGCTCTCAAGATTTGGAGACATTACCTTTATGGAGCAATCTTTAAGGTATTTTCTGATCATAAGAGTCTCAAGTACATCTTCACGCAGAAGGAGTTGAACATGAGACAGAGGAGGTGGATGGAGTTGATTGGCGATTATGACATGGAAATCATCTACCATGAAGGGAAAGCCAATGTTGTAGCTGATGCTTTGAGTAGGAAGAGTGTACATTCTTTGTGTACAGCTCTATCTTTGATGAGGCTGAGAGATGAAGTAGCGAGGTTCGGGATACATATGATGCAGAAAGGAGATGCCATGGGTGATATGACAGTACAGCTTGAGTTTTATGATGATATTCGGGATAAGCAGGCTTTGGATCCTAAGATAGTGGAGTGGAGAGCTGGGGTAGAAAAAGGGACAGTGTCCCGGTTTTCCATAGAACAATCAAGACTCTTGAGGATATGTTGCGAGCTTGTGTGATGGATTTTGGTGGTAGCTGGGAGCAGAGGTTGGACTTGATAGAGTTTTCTTACAACAACAGCTATCACACCAGTATTGGTATGGCACCGTTTGAGGCTTTGTATGGGAGGAGATGTAGGAGTCCGATCTGTTGGGACGATAGTGCTGAGGCAGTGGTTTTAGGACCAGAGATGGTACATGAGATGGTGGAACAGATTAAGATGATCAGGGAACGGATGAGAGCAGCCCAGGATCGACAGAAGAGTTATGCAGATCTACACCGTCGGGACATAGAGTTTCAGGTTGGGGACAAGGTTCTTCTGAAAGTGTCTCCTATGCGTGGGGTTATGAGGTTTGGGAAGAAAGGCAAGCTAAGCCAGAAGTTTATAGGGCCTTATGAGATCTTAGAGCGAGTTGGGGAAGTTGCTTATCGTCTGGCTTTACCAGCTGCGTTAGAGAGAGTACATAATGTGTTTCATGTATCGCAGCTGCGGAAGTATGTGAGTGACCCGTCACATGTGTTGGAGGCAGAGAGCTTAGAGATGGATGAGTCTTTATCATACCTTGAGGTGCCTAAGCAGATCCTAGACCGAAAGGTTAGGAAGACCGGGGAGTGGTGAGACAGTTTTGCTCAAGATCCTTTGGTCTAACCACGAGACCGAGGAAGCTACATGGGAGGCAGAGGATATCATGAAAGAGCGTTACCCCTTCCTTTTTGATCAGGTATGTATGGTTACGGGGACGTAACCTTGTTTCTTTTAGGGGGGTAGGAGATGATCGCGAGCAGTTTCTAAGAGTTTTATACACCTTTTTATATGTTGCGTCGGTAGGTTGTCGGGATGAGTTGGGTAAGTAGCGTGTTTTATATTGAGTTTTGTTTTGGTTGTTGAGTCGGGAATGTTTTGGAGTACCTTTGTTTTAGTAGTGGTTTGAACTTCGGGGACGAAGTTCCTTTTAAGGAGGGAAGACTGTAATACTCCGTATTTATAGTCTTGGGGGGTACTCTATCGAGTAGGCCTTACTCTGTCGAGTAAGGGTAAGTGGCGAAGCAAAATAGTTTCTGACCCTGTTGGGCACTCGATCGAGTAGCTTGGGCACTCGATCGAGTAGGGGGGGTACTCGATCGAGTACCTTGGGTACTCGATCGAGTGTCCGGTTTTACGGGGGAGTTTTCTCGGGTTTTGTTAATTACGCGATTAAGGTATTTAAACATATTCGTAATTGTTCTAAATCACTTTTTACAAAACCTAAAACCTGTTTAAGAGAGAAAGCAACTAGTCTTCTTCCTAATCGCGTTCTTGACAATTCCTGAGTTCGACGGTCGGTTCGTATCGTAGTTCGTGTCGTTGGATTCCTTGCGTCGAGGGTAAGCTTTTAATATAATTTCTATAATGTTTTGATAAGATTGATGAAACCCTAATTTAGGAATTTGGGGTTTTTATGAGTAGTATTTGAATGGTAGCATCTATGTGTTGTATGATAGGAGGAGAATTCGTAGAGGAGCCGTTTTGATACATTTTGTAGATACCGTCTGCGTGTTGTGCTTTCCGGGTAGGATTTCTACTCGTATTAGTCCCATAATGGGATATTGGTGATGTCTTTGTAGTTAGTTGTTTGATATGATGGTTGTGATTGTGATTGTGATTGTGGTTGTGTTTGTTGATGGTTCTCGAGATGCGTTCTCGGTTGAGTGGGGTCACTTGCGGGAGTGATCTCACGTCCTAGTTTCGCCCTTCGTGGAACCCGCCACGAAAGGGGATGTGCACATTAATGGGACAGGGTTATCGCTCGTACGATGAGCGGGGCTTAGGTGGGAACGGCTGCGGTCCCCCATCTGGTGGTCGGGTCCGGTGGACGGTCGGTATTGAGATGATGGGAGTTGGTGGTGTGTGTGTGTGTGATTCGATTCATGTCTGTTTGTCTTATTATTGTTATTTATATTGATTGTGTGATTAGTACCGACCCGGTGTTGTTTTGTAAAACCTGCGGTGATCCATTCGGGGATGGTGAGCAGATATTGAACAAGTATAGAGATGAGTCGGGATAGTTTGGGATGGCCACGACATGACGATAGAGTCTTCCATTTGTAGTTTAGCTTTTATTCACATTTCAGTTGAGAACAGATAGTTTGGAATAATGTATTGCACTTTCAGTTTGGTTTCGAGGATTGTATTTATTCATTAAACTATTTACAATAAATGTTGTTTCTGTTTTGTCTATTTGATTATCATACCTCGGGCGACCGAGATGGTGATGTCTTCATACCTGAGTGGTCCTGGTAAGGCACTCGGAGTATGGGGGTGTTACAGTGTCCTCCTCGCCATTTGTTTCTTGCCCATCGAATATTCAACTATTGAAGAGATGAAGCTGATGACGGAGCTTTCGAAGCTGAAAGACTGAGAAAATGGCGATTTTAATGGCAAAATGACTATTATTGTAGATGATACAGTGAGAGTGATGAGAGAGAGTGAAAAAAAAAATGGTGTTTACTGATGTGAGTGGAGAGATGAGAGAAGGTGAGGTTGAATTATTATTCTGACATTAGACGAAATATGGGGAGCTCCCCATTTCTTTATTATTTTTTGCTTTTGCTTTCCCAACATTCAATATATTAAATAATAATTACACATGCCCCACTAGTATCCACATTACTCAATATGGTATCGATTTAGCCCGTCTTCACCTTGTGACGGATATACTCCGTCACAAGAGAGACTAATTGGTGAAATTGAAAAGTGAAAGAGTAAATGAGGGTGAGGGGTTAGGTGGGATGTATATAGGGGACACGTGTCAACATCTGGTGCATCTGTAATAATTAGATCTAATGGTTTAGAAAGGGTTCAGCCGCCTCATCCTAAGGAGGGTGCCTCATATGATTCAATTTCTATTTTCTATATTACTTTAGTTATACATATATTCTTATTTTTAATTTTTATAATTATCTATTTTAACATTAGTATAGTAATCATTTTTTAATAATATGTTCAATATCGCAATGCTTTACAAAGTATTGCATCGATCAATTGTTACACGTATGTGACAAGGAATGACTATTTTTATATGTTAATCATGTTGTTTTTATCTCAAAATTATATAGACGGATACCACTTTCCCTCACAAAATATCCATTTGCCATAAAGTGGGAAGCACATGGAGGTGCCCCACCTTGTCCCCCCTACCCATTTTATTAGAGGTCTTTACCCGTTTGTTCGTCCCACCCGTCTATACCAAGACCTATTATAAAAAAGGAATGACAAACT
This sequence comes from Silene latifolia, assembly GCF_048544455.1. Taxonomy (NCBI): domain Eukaryota; kingdom Viridiplantae; phylum Streptophyta; class Magnoliopsida; order Caryophyllales; family Caryophyllaceae; genus Silene; species Silene latifolia. Next base: position 158,625,336 of record NC_133536.1, on the reverse strand, counting down.
TTTGTTGCATTTATATGGGCATATTATTTGACCGGTTTATACTTCAAACAGATATGGTGGTGTTGAGGTCTTGAGGAGACCAACTGATTCGTTATAATATATCTCGTGTGTGGTGGGTGTATGAAGCGAAAGAGCGGGAGTTGGTAAAGAAAGATGGGTCAATCTCAGAGTGATACGGCAGCCATTGACGATACTACCTCTAATCACATCCCACCTCCTTCTTCCATGGATTCTCTTATTGCAGGTCTTTCTCTTCTTTTCTGCTCTCTGGGTTTCCTTTATTTCTTCTACTTGTTTCTTCCATGGACTCCTACCATTCTTTTTTGTTGAAAATACTACACTATTTCTGATTAACCGTGTCTTACAAAAGAAATCACGGGTTTTGCAATTACCCAATAATACTTTGTTGATTAATTCTTGTGTATGTTTAATTGTTGCTATACTTCTACTGTTCCATTTGATTGTATACGTTTTTCAAAATCCTCTTCACATATACTCCGTACTACATTAGGAAACATATATGGAGTATAATCAGATAGAATGGGCGAATATTCGTTAGAAAGAACTAGCAATTATATTGCTTTTGGTAGGATCAGATAGAAGATTGATTATATTGGGTTTGCAAGGTTTGTTGGTTAAATGGTTTCATAGTTGAGTTTGAGATGCATCTCATGAGATTGATGGTGCTGTCATAAATAACTTTATTTGTCGTCGTCAATTCCTTAAGTATTCTATTTCTGGGTGTCTTGATCGATTCTTAATCTCTAAGTGTCTTTGTTGAACCTGTTGTTGGTCCTTGTTAGCTTAGTAAACAGTAAAAATGCCAAAAACAAATGTAACAGTTCACTCGGGTGGAGAAAAATATTCCTTTATTTGTTTATTATAGTAGTGCCTTAGATGGTAACTGTTGTGTACGCATAAATTCAATTTTCTCGTTGGTGAAGAAGGTGGCCATTGGGACTTTAGTGAGGTTGGATGTGTGACTTGTGATTCAAACATAAAGAGTGAATTGTGATTCTTGATTGTTAGCTAATAAGTATGTAATTTATAACGAGACCACGAGAGTGGTGTGGTTATGGAAATGAAACATCTTTGACATATATTACTACTGTCGCTACTCGTAAATGTAGGTCCATGATTTGCCATTGCGTTATTACTAACAAGGTGCCACTTATAACTTCATAGCTCTATGTTACCAGCCTGGTAATGGTATCTGCCAGGCAGGCTGTCCATCTCCGAATAATTCGTATACCGGGATTAGCTTGTTAGGTTATTGTACTAGGGGAGGTGCATTCGGTGTGTGGTTCATGAGTTAAATAATGATATAGAATAATGTTCACTGTGTAACCCCAGATATGATTTGTGTATATTGTGATTCACTTGGTGTTTGATTCATCAGTTAAATAGTGATACATAGAGCAACGTTGACTCTGTAACCCCAGCTATGATCTGTGTATGCTATCTTTTTCAGTGAATCAATTATCGTTATTGCACTGCAAAATGTTACAAGTGATGAACCAAGAAGTTATCTGAAGTGTAGGCTTTAATCTTAGGGTTATACGCCTTATTTCCTGTCTTTCCATTTGGCGTTTTCTGAATGTAGACTTGAACCTCTTGACATGAACATACCATTTGTCCCGACACCTAGTATTTTGTAATGAATGTAAGTAGAGACTTCCATTTCTTCGCTTAATGTTGGCTAAATGGTTGTAACTTGTTAGTTATGACTGGTATCATTCTCTATTTTCCTGTTATTGTTGGCTATCTAGCTGATTTTTCCCACTTTGATCATCGTCATTTATCTTTTAGTTAATTCATAGTAAGCTTAAAAAGCTTGATATTTCCAATTTCCATGTGATTTTGGGTTTTTCTCATGGATGCAGACATGCAGTTATTTCGTATTATTTGTTATCAAACTCGTAGAATAATACTTATCAAGTTTGAACTTTGGACAGTATCACATGCCATATATAATTGGCATAGATAGGAAGACAACAAAACTTTTTGATGTAATTTCTTATGATGTTTGTCTCCTTTGGTGTTGCAGAGGCAGTAGCATATGCTGATGACGAGAATGCGGTATCTACGTTGTTTTACCCTTGTTAAATATTATGTCAAATATTCATTTATCTTTTTTCCTGAACAAGTTATTTATGCATGTTTTCCAGTCTGTTGATGTTAAAGCTGCAAAAGCGTTGGAATGCCCACGCATTGCTGACTTGCGGAAAGGCCCATGTGGAAACCAGTTTTCAGAGGCATTCCTCTGTTTTCTCAAAAGCTCTGCTGAAGAAAAGGTGAGCGCAGACTATAGCGTACAAATGAAAATATTTTAACAGGAGTTTCTTTCATATCCTCTTTTCTCTTTCCACTTGTAAACTTAGCGCTTCTTGGGAAATTTATGGGTAATTACCGATATGATACGGCGAAAGTCCTTAGTACTGTGGTAGTTATATAAATGTGTTTGAACAAAGGTTTATGTCTCTCTCTGGAAAATTTATTAATGCTTCTTTTGAAAACAAAACATTTCATGTTCACCCTTTCACATAATGGATTTTGATAAAATGTTGCCTGTGTTTGCGTCCATTTTCAGGGGTCAGACTGTGTTAATCCATTCGTGGCATTACAGAACTGTGTAAAAGCCAATCCCAATGCATTTCCTAAGGACGTAGATGAAGACGAGGAAGTCTCGGAGAAAAAAGGGCCTCAAAAAATAATCCCACCTACTTGGTCTTTGGAATCACAAATTCCTAAACCCAAACTTTAAAGCACTACAATTTTCCCCGTTTAGGCAGTTCGTTGCAGATTTGGAGTTCATGTCTCAAGACTTCCAACGAGGAATTACCAAAGGAGTTTTGATAGTCGGGCAGAATTACTATTCTGGCATTTGGAAACTTATTAATTCATGTGTCCAGTCTTTTAGACATTTTTTCTTGTCAAAAAGCAAGGCATTTACAATTAGAAGCTTCTCAGTTATCCATTTTATTGTTTTGAAAGGATTCAATTGAGAGGCTAGAGTCCTAGCTCTGTACATGATGTGGTAATCATGGAACTATTTTGGCAGCGGATATTGTAGACAAGGCCCTGGAGGTATTTGCTCTTGTGGTAATCATGAAACTATTTGCTCTTGTAGATGATTCCTGATTATGACTTGGATTACTTATCTGATATGACTATGTCTGATGCTATGTTTTATTAGGAATTGTTTTATTTTCAGTTTCTATCATGATAAAGTTTACCCTGGATTTGTTTGTGACTTCTTTTGTGGCTTCTTCTGAATTTCGTTAGGTTTTAAAGCATTCCGTCTATGATGGAGATGTGGTTGATGTTTCGGATAGCTCTGTCGGTTAAACAGGCTAGCTATGTTAAGGGCAATGCCAAATCCATTTTCTCTCGAAGTGTGACATATTTGACTCGATATGAGCAAAAACCATATTCAAGTTTCCCATGTGACTAATCTAGTAGTATCTCTAATTCTCGATGATTTAATGATTACACGTGATGAATTTAGTAGGAAAAGTAATTAATACAACACGGATTGAATGGTACGTCTGTATAATGTATATACATTACAGGAGATACTTTACGATTTCAGAGCATTCTCTGCATTTTGAGGCACGATGACAAAGACCATGCTGCGAGGGCAGATTCCAATAGTAGTCTCAAACCGAAATTTAATATGGAAACTAATAAATACATTATGGATTGAATGGTACATGTCACTTCACTCGTATATACATTACTGAAGATATTGACTTCAAAAAAATTTGCTAGTTTGCAGTTCTGCAGCTATGATCATATTCAGGAATTTGGGGTCGATAATACCATTACCCTAAATATTCTGAAGACGACAAAATCTCATATAAGACGATTATATGCATACGTCTTATACACCTCATTTTATGAATGAGTTAAATGGCTTGGTGGTTTGCATATAACGCTCTCATACAAGATTAATTGTCTGAAGAATTCAGAGGGTTGCATGAATGTGACATTAGTTCAACAAGGCCACATTTCCTTGTAGCTTAGACGTCCCCTATCTCCACGGTTTGGAGTTCCTTCTCATCATTCACCTGTTCTATAAGTTTCTGAACCTTGTACTGATGTTTTCTAGCAAAGACGAGGAAGACAAAGAAGTTTAAGACTCCTAACACCGCGAGAACCCAGTAGAAGTTATCCAGCCTCCCTGTATTCAGATTGCTCTTCAGCCAATGATTATGTGATGTCACGTCTACGATTGAGACGAGTAAGCTGCTTACAAAGAATCCCATTGCAAGTGTGCTCAGAAAGAACCCTGCATCATAATATAGGACACAAATTAGACTTGTTAAGTCGTTTCAAATTATCTTTTATCTTAGTTCACTAATTGATGCAATCCTAGGATCAATGCTGCATCTTATAGGGTTTTATCAGGTCTAAAAATAATTCAGACATAACTTACCGGTGCTCATGGATTTCATCTTTTCAGGAGCCTCCCTTATGAAGAACTCGAGCTGTCCAACATATGCAAACCCTTCGCCTGCACCAACAAAGAAGTACTGTGGTACAAGCCAGAATGCGCTTAATTGTGCGTTATGGCTAACCGCTCTAACTCTTCTTTGCTTCTCAACAATGGCAGCAGAAATCATGGCAAAGACCGCAAAAACCAGACCAATCCCAACTCTCTGAAGGCTTGTGATTCCCTGAACATTGTGTGTCAGTCTCCTAGCTATCGGCACAAAGACCCGCTCGTTCAAGGAGGTAAACAGCAAGATGGAGATGAATAAGAAGACTGAAAAAGATCCGGCAGGGATTACAAATGATCCGACTTTGCGATCCATGAATGTGGCTTGCTCAATGGTGAAGGTAGTCATTTGTGAGTAGACCGTCCAGAATAGTATGCAGGTTGACCAGATGGGAATAAGTTTTAGGACCATTTTGACCTCTTCCACTTCAGTAACCGTGGATACTATCCATGGGTTGTTTCTGTTCTCTCCCTTGGCAGCAAAATCATCCATGATTGCAGCTTTGTCAAGGCATCTAGGAAATCATAGATTTAAAGTAAGTTCTTTAATCCTTACAAGTTCAATAGGTAGCCATGGTACCAATATGTGAGAGATTCAAACAGAATCTACAACCTATATTTGGCTAATATAGCCAACACATGGTTGATACAACTGAGATTAGACTGTTACAGCTAGACTCGTCAAGAACTTGCCTAACTCGAATACTTGTCATCACTGCGGAAATGTTCAGTTGTGACACGAATCAGCACGACAGACCGATCAAAAGAAAAATAATTATTAGGACAAATAAATTAAATCCCATTGGGTCATTCATACACGGTAATTGTCATCATAACACAAGTGAAATTGATATAATACCGTGTATGCAACGATGTAAGCTACTTTCAAATCTTAATTACATCGGAGAAGGCAGATAATTACCTTAAAACTGGTGCATATGAGAGCTTGGAAGAATGAAATCCATTCAACAAGGTTGGTTCGGAAGCCTCAGGAAGTTTTCTTTTCTTAAAGGCCAGAAAAAACACCCTCCAAATGATGGTCAAGGGGCTTCCCTGAGGACGTCTATACCGATAAAAACGCGTCCCAGCCAACAAAACCATGACTGCAATCAGCATTGTGGCAGCTGATATCCCATAACCCCACCCTCTTCCGACATGATCTTGAACATACACAAGTACAGTCACGGCAAACAAGGAGCCCATACTAATGCTGAAGTAGAACCTGTTGAAAAAGAAAATCATGTTTTTCTGTTCTTTAGGGTCTGATGAGTCGAATTGATCTGACCCGAACCCAGAGACATTTGACTTGATCCCACCTCCACCAAGGGCAATTATGTAAAGTGCGCAGTAAAGCATGGCTAATTGGCCACCCGTGGCTTCTGTACACTCGCTTTGTTGGGTCCGGAAATTGCTGCAGGGAGGCGGTATCATGCTTGGAAGTGAAGTTGCCAGTGTTAATAGAACTACACCCTGGTTTAGACGGTAGAAATTTATATTAGCCTTGTTCTTAGTCTCTATTAAAACGGCTGTGCATCGAGTAGCTAAAATATTGTAAGAACATGCCTTCAACAAAGTTAGAAATTAAAATGGTAGAAAAAGTAAAAACTTACAAGAGCTGCTATGGAGGCAAAGATGGCAACAGTCAAGTAACGGCCCAACTTAGCATCGGCCAAGAATCCTCCCAACAAACCCAAGAGATTCAGAGTTCCCATGAAGTTGGTCACTATATTCGCTGATTTTGCTGATGAAAGATGCATATATCCAACCAGGTATGTCACTAAGTTCATTGATATCCCCATCACACATACTCTTTCCGCCAATTCAGTTCCTGCAATTATAATCTATGTTACTACGACAATTGAAAATTGACTTAAGACTCGACAATAACACCATAAATAAGTACTCCGTAGGTTATGAAACTATAAGAAGATTGTTTTCATAGGAGTCTCTTAAACGGAAAATTGAGTCAAGAATAACATCACAATAACATTCACTAGGCTACTGTACCAACCTAAGATGAGGCCTGCAGCAAGCCATCCTCCAGTACGGGACTTGTCGACTTCATTTCCGCGGTAATCTACTACTCTATCATCATATTCATACTCATCCAGTTTATCACCATGTCCACCCGCCATGACCTACAAAATTTAAGCATTACTTCAAATTAGCTCTTAAAAAAAAATGAAAAATTTAGTAAAATGTCATTGACAACATTGTACAACTCATTTTGAAACTAGGACTCCATCAGTACAGGGGAACAGTTGTGTGCACATTTGCTTTTAACCTAACACCTCTTAGAGCAGGAGCCTCTATATATATATAGAAGCATTCAGTGACGGAACTAAGATTCAAAGTTATTCGGGACTAACTAGAATTTGAAGGTAATAAATGTGTCGGACGGGTGTCTGTGGGGTGACACATTGCCATATATGTAAGGTAATAATAAGAATAAGAAAAGCAAGTAGAAAAGTTAAGCATGCATGAAGGTCGCATTACCATGATTATTCAGTATTTAGAGGAGCAGTGAAGCTATGAAGTGAAAAGATAGTTCCTAGTTTTCGGAATCTGAATAAAAAGGAGGAGGAGCGTATTACAGAGGAAACAAAAATAAGTTAGAAGTGTCCTGGAGTAGTGGTGCATTAAAGAGAGTGATATATAAGGGAATAATTGAGGGAGGGTATGGGAACGTGGAAAGTTGGAAGAAAGAAACAAATAGGAGAATGAAATATGTGGTCTAACTGTTATAGGCCACCCTTGTTACCTTTGTCCTGATTGATTTGATGAGGGGCTTTAATTGATTTACTAAAATCTTAGCATTTACATGTGGCTTTTATGCGTTTTTAAGACCTCTACTGTTGAACCCCACATTTTTAGATTATGACATACTGTCTGCTGCACATTTAGATACCATGTATATCATCTCATCGGTCATCAGTCATCACTATCCTGCATTATAGGCTGCACATTCCACTCCGCCTGCCTTTAGATCCCTGCACTACTTTAACATATTGATTTTGTATACCTTTCTGTTACTTCCACATGGCGTCACACCATTGCTGACACGTGTTTTGATGAGATAAGCCGAGGGGTCCTCCAACTTGGGCTGGCTTCTCTCCGTGTATGACTCATTTATTTAGAGATGATCCTAGGTAATTTAATCGTTTTAACACATACGGAGTATGATTGCGTACCTCACATTCTCTTGTTATTAAAACTCTATGATAGTAATGTTATCCTTATTCCAAAGGAACAAAACAACGGTATATCTATCTAGCAAAAGATAGGCAATGACATTTGGATACGGCAATGTCGTCGACTGGAATTTCAGTTAAACAAAATATCAAAATTCTGAATGATTAAAGGAACAGGGAGATTCCAATGATGTTCGGCTCAATATCTCATGGGATGTTGTTGGAAAGTAGGTAATATTATTGTAAGATACGTTTACACTTTTGAGGTAAACTAATTTTAGTGACAATGATTAGATTACAATCATTGAGTTGAATACCGAATGTTAGGCCCACATTACCATAATCTTCATCTAACTGTTGAAACCTTCCAACATCTAAATCATCTTCATGTTCAATTCTTCATCACCCACCACCTTCTCCCACATTGTGTTAGGTTTTCTTAAATTTCACGGAGAATCCGATTCTTCACTCTATTTGGGCCAATTTAAAGCACTTTTACCCAATCTATCCGTTTCTCGTAAAAATAAAAAGTGAATATTATTAAATTTGCGTTTTAAATTAATTTCTTATTATAATAGAATTGAAAATTAATAACATTGATTTCGATAAATTACCCATTTAAAATGAATTAAATGATTGGCCAAAACGATTTTACTCAGTTAAATAAGATCCGAGGTGTTGTATCATCATTGAGTCAGGTTAAATAAGGTCGGTTTCTTTTTTTTTTTTTTTTTTGAAAATAAACCAATGCGGTTTATCATATATTAATTAAATCCTGTTCCGCAACATTCGCAAAAGACAACGACAAAACATCCAACCAAAATCTCCTACCTATGATCCATGGCGAAGCATGAGCTACTAAGTGAGCTAGCTTATTACAATCCCTACGAGTATAATTAAAAATAACAGAATCAAAAGACGGAACTAAACTTAATATTTCTTTGTAAATGAGAAAAATATCGCTACGCCCCTTCTTTCCTCCCTGTAGATCAGCAACCACGTTAAGACAATCGCTTTCGACGATAACATTCCGCATCCCAACACGCCGAGCCTCCTTCAAACCAAGTAGAACGACCTCGCCTCGGCCATTTGCACGGACAAACACCCTACCGAACCGACACCGCCAAGCCACCCTGCCATCACCGTCCCTGCAAACTGCTCCCAAACCTACACCCATTCCCTCCTTAACGCATGCGTCAACATTAATCTTCCACACACCACCACTCGGCCTACTCCTGCGACCCTCCTCCAACGAAATCCCCCGCCTCCTTTGCTCCTCAGACATATCCTCCGTTAAGCATTTCATCACCCAAACCACATCCGTCACCCTCCTTACAACTCTCTCACCCGTCCACATTCCATTGTCAAATAACAATTTATTTCTCTGTTCCCAAATCACCCAACACGAAGTCATAAAAAGAATCCGTTCCTCCACCCCCATAGCACGTAGCTCGACCTCCACCCACTCCCTTATGCGCAAATTTCTATGACTCCTAAAAACCTCCAGCCCCACCATTTCCCAGACCTCCTCATTCCAGCGGCAATCTCGAACCATATGGATACAAGACTCCTCGCCATCGTGACACTTAGGACAAGAACAATCGAAGTCCCGAACCCGGGTCGCAATATTACTTTTAACAGGTAGCGCATCACTACACAGCTGCCACATGAATACTTTAATTCTTGGTAATACCGGCGTGCTCCAAATCGCCTTCCAAAGCCAGCTCCCCATCGAAGTATCGGACTGCTCCCCTTCATCACTTTCATCCGCAGCTAACAACCGGTATCCCTCCCGAACCGAGTACTCCCCGTCACGCGCTCCATCCCAGCACCAACTGTCCTCCTGGGCTAATTCACTCAGCCTTATACTCATAATCCTCTCCGCTTCAAAAGGTAGAAACATAGCCCCAACCTTCTCCCTATCCCACCTTACCTCCCCTGCCACCATCAGCTCATCAACCTTCATCTCCAGATCGAAACCACCTCGCTGCGAGATCACACACCTGGAAGACGTACCAGGTATCCACGGGTCCAGCCACACCCTCGTTCCCTTCCCGTCTCCCACCCGCCTCCGGACACCCAACCCCATCACCTGCTTTGCATCACAGATACTCCTCCAAGTATAACTTGAATTATTCCCTACCACAGCATCCATAAAAGAACAATTCGGAAAATACTTACCCTTCAGTACTCGGACCATTCAGGTCAAACTTGTCGGCTTCTACCTGTGACATTAGTTTGGGAAGATTGGTTGTAATTCTTTGTATATTGGCTCTCTAATAATAGCTTAAGATTTGAAGAAGAGACGCGGAGAAAGGGAAGAGAGAGAAGTGAAATAAATAAACTGGGAGTGGTGAAGACACCAGTGACAGGAGCCGGGGAAATACGGCTAACGGAAAGGTGAAGTAGGTTAATGAAACTTGTGATGGGCGAAAAGGAGAAATGAGGATGACTAATGGTGAGGGAGGTTACAACCTTTTAGGGATATTTGGTTCCCGCAAATTGGAATCAGTTGGGGAAAGGTCATACATTTTTTTTCGAATTTTGGTACTCATACATCAAAAACGGAAGGTACAAGTTTTCCATACTCGAGGCGAGAACGGTGAGGTGGGTTGGGTATAGATGAACTTACTCTATTTACTGTGACTGAAAATTTAACGTTCTTTGGGATTTGTAGAGTTGTAGACCCCTCATTCTATTGGGAGAATCGGAATATGTCTTCGTAACAGAAATGTCGTCAGGCTTAAGGAGCTCCTAACATGACTAACAAGAAATACATATAAACAACCCTATTACATCATCAATATACCAAATTCATCTAGAATGTGTGCCTACAAAACTTGACCAATTCTAAAATTGGCCACTAATGCATAATATTCACTTGCTAAGAAGAACAGGACATCCTACCGATTTTATGTGGGGAACCTCACAAGCAGGTTGGGTCGTACTCATTTCACCAACAATCTTAGAGCAGATTCGGCATCTTCCAGTGGCTGACCTGCATAAAGCTTTAGTTCACCCTTCCTTGCTACCACCACCTTCTTGTTTACTGAATTTAAGATCTCTTTGAGCTCCTGAAACATATAACGCAGTCTTTCCTTACTACAACAGGAGACACGTTTTGCAACTTATCTACTCAACAACTAATTATTTATCAGCTACTCTCTTATGAATCCGTCCTATAAATATGCAACCGGCTTAAAGGAGTGCAACCCAAATGGAAAAGACAAGTATCTATATATACAACCACATTTACTCTGACAGCCTAATAATTTGAGTGGCGGACATATTTGTTACTCAAATATATATTGTTGTCAAAATAAACATACATATGTACTCGATGACTTCTTTAGTAGAGCTTATTCTTACGGGTCTTACTTATGAGACCATTCAACATAACAATCATTGATTATTGATTATAGGTGATAAAGAGCACTAGTAATGATTGCTGAATCATAAACATATACTGAGGTTACCTGTGTTGACATCATAACAACATCAACAGCCGCATCTGGCAGATCCCCAAAAACAGAATCCAAAATATAGCACAAGTTCCTAGCATCATTTTGGTCCTCAAAAGCAACAGTGTAAGATGACTCGTAATCCGCATCAGAGTTGATGTGTAGAGTATAGAATCCTTGTTGCGCCTTACTGCCATGTCCTTTTTGCATCAAAATGGCCTACAAGAGGAATTGCTTATTAGGATAAACACTAAAATATTATGAACTACCAGTTCTACAGAGATTAATTGAACAACTACCAGCAAAAGGAACCAGGAAGGAATAATTTGATCTGGCATTCATCGAATAATAAGTATCAGTCATAACTTGACAGCCACATTCATAAGAGACATAACTCATATACTAGAACAGGAATGACAAACATGCTAACATAGAAAGCTGTTGTCATGACTGCCATGGAATTATCCATATCAGCCCAATTCTGTGCATGGCGAAAATTTACTCCCTCTGCTTCAATGAATAAGCCCCATTTGAATTTTTTAGCAAGAACACAGAAACCAAATGGGGCTGAATCATCAATATGGAGGAAGTATAAGATTTAAAAAATAAAAGACTATAAATATCTGAGCTCTTGCCAGCTCTACGTATCCAAGATAGAAGCAACTGGGCAGGGATTAACAACAGACAGAGATAGCTTAGAAGAAATGCCTAATAATCAGAGTATCCAGATATCATGCACACCCATTCACAAGCTTCAGACACAGAAGAGCGTAATATTCACACACACACAAAAAAAAGCGACGACAATGTGCTGGACTGCTTAATTCATCTACTTACAAAAACACACGGAAGAGTTGACCACCAAAGTTCCTGAGCATCAGTTTTCTTTTTGTCCTTGTTTGTCCTCCTTGATAACTTGCTCTTGAGTTTTCTAGAACCAGACTGCTCATTTCTCCTTGGCATTGCATGCATTGCAGAAGTTGATGACTTTAGATCATTCTTCTTTTTCTGAGATTCTTGAATTTCAATGACACTCAATTCCTTCGGTTTAGCACCGTCATCAAAAGTAATTCTAGTACTAGAGTCCTGGAGAATACCTAAAGATTTAACAAATACTCTGTAACTAAAAGACGGAGACGAACAAGTTACAAGTACATACAGTTGTTTAACAACAGAATCAAGTCCTAGTAGTGTTTCTGCATAAATTCAAAAAAAAAAAAAGGAAACTGTGAAGTGTGAACACCAATACTCTCTATTTTCCCACTTATTGTTTTGTTGCGTGATGTTTACCTTTCATATCAACCAAAGGTTCACTATGTTTTGGGTTTTCGGTTATAGTGGAATAAACCAAAATGGCTCGCTAAAGTGGTTGTTTTACTGTGAGCTACCAGTCACTTGATGCACTTTTCGTTATGGGCCATTGGAAACAAACTATCTGTGTTGTTAACAAAGGGGTAAGGCTGCGAAGTTCCGACCATCTCTTATTCATTATCTCTCAAGCTACCCAGAGCAATGAGGCAATTGTATTGTTTGTTGCATGCTTGCATCCATAACACATGTTCTTAATGTTTGACTTCCAAATCAGTTTGCATAGAAATTCTTTGAATATAAATGGAACTATGGGAAAAGAAACAGCGGCATCAAAGTGTAACAGGTTGAATTATTCTCTCTTGTAAGTTAATAAGATATTAAAGGATAAAGCTTTATCCATAAAATTTCCAAAGGAGTCTAGTACTTAGTTTAGCCACCTCCACAAAACTGACCGTTGTTTATCACTACTTGATCAGTCAACCATGATTTATAGAGAAATATCACGTCCTAGTCAAGGCCCTCAAGGGAAGTTATTAGAGTGTGGAAGCTTTCTTATGAACTCATTGAGCACAGATTTCAAACTTCCAACTAACAATATTTCCATAACAAATTTCTACTATCAACTTTACTTTTACAACCTCGTAGTTACAACAACCGACAATGTTCCTTAATATAAAGAGTATAAGCATCGCAAAGATCAAGGTTCCAGCCTATGTAACAAGAAGTTCCAAGAACGACTGACAATCTAGGTCATCAGTCAACGAAATTGCAATTGCAGTAAAATCCATAATGCAAGGTTTTGTGGACTTTTGCCAAAGCTTTTACCAATGCATCTTAAGCATATTACACATCTTACATAAAAACAACATCATCATCATACCAATGGCGCACAGGCGCGCACCGATGACGTAATAAGAGGGGTGGGATGTTCCCAGCCTTACCAAGAGGTTACATCTAAGATTATCCAATAAAAGCTGCATTGCCACTTCCCAATATAAGAAGTGTGGATCATGTGATGGAGTCATCTCGGTTTATTCTATCAGTAAACTTGCACATGACAAAAAAATCCCACATTTCTAAACACATATTTGAAAGAGGGATGCAATATAAATAACCTGGCATATATGGGTTGATATAAGTTAACAAACATCAAATTTAATCTGACAATTATGTTCCATTTACTCTTAAGTTGGAGAATAGGATTACCATTTTCTGGTTTGGCACTCTTATTCATTCCCACACTCAAATTGTTGATCAAACTATCACTCCTCAAGCTGGATGAACCGTTAATTCCTTTGCCCGGGTTCTCTTCTTCAGTCACAGCCGCTTTCTTAAAACTTTGCAATGGTTCTGAACTTTGAGATACAGACTTCTCCTCAGCTTTTCCCATACCAAGATTGCTCCTTTCAGATTCTGTACCATTACTGTCTTTCTCTCTTACATCATTGATTCCTTCAAATCCTTTAGGCTTGTTACCTACCTCAGTCACCTGACTTCTAAATTTACGCTTTGCCTCAAACATCAACCTATTATATTCCTCTTTACCAAACACACTCTCGTTTCGTACATCCTTCCCCGAACTCCCAGCTTTCTTTAAGAAATTAACATTTTGCACAGGCATTGGCGATCTTTTCCTCAACATAGTCAACCGTCCATCAACTTCCTTAGCAATCCCATTCCTCAAAGAATTATCAGTCTTTTTCTCCTCCTCCTCTTCCTCCTCCTCGTCATCATCATCATCACTCTCGTTCTCCAACTCTCCTTCACCCTTCTCCAAGTTCTTCTTCCTCTTCTCATCCTCTTTTACCATCCTCACCATCTTTCTAATCTCAGCAATCTTCAATTCATCAATGCTAGTTAAACCAGAATCTCCCACAATAACGCTACCATCAGTGCTATCCTTGTCAGCAGAAGCAGCAGAACCCATAATCCAAACAGAAACAATGGTCTGCAGAAGAAACAACCCGACAAACGAAACAACGACCTTAAACACTGTCTGACCAGGAAACCCCTTAAACCCCATAACATTCGTTCCCCTCACATCCCTAACAACTTGTACCTCCCCCAAACCATCCTCATTGACCCCAACTGACGCTTCCAACTCTTCAACCACTCCATAATCATTCGGCTCAATGCGGGTTCCTAAATCCTCGGGTATCGGATCAGGATAGGGTTTAGTAAGGGTTTTAAGAATCTTAGGGCGCAAAGAATTCTTCCTTCTAATTCTAATTCGCCTTGAAGGCAACGACGAAGAAACCTGAATGGAACATCGAGTTACAGGGATTCCAGGTCTAGTTTGAAGCTTGTTAAGTGTAAAGAAGGTGGCAATGGGGTAAGGTGAGCTCACCAACGCCACCATTTTTTTTTCGCCACAATCCTAACACAATTTTATGTATCTATCTATCACAATAATTCTTCCATAATTACAATCAATGAATAAGGAATAATTTCCCAGAGGGGCAAAATGATTGAATTATACCTGGATTTTAACGGAGTCAATTGGAATTAAATTGAAGAATGGTAACCCTAACCCTGAGTTAAAACCTGAATAAGATGAATTAGATTTCAAGCCCTTGCCTGGTAATATCAGAAGTTCAGAACATTGGTAGAGGCTTTAAAAACAACCCACTTTTTTGCATGAATAATGTTTGAGGTTAGATATGGTGAAAATGGGTTTATCCGATGCGCAATAAAAAGTAGCTGTTGGTGGACCTTGTCACCAAAAAAAAAAATGGGGTTTTAGTGTTTCATGTAATAGGTGTATTCCGAAACTCAAAGTTAATCTCAAATGAGAACCTTTTTAATCACCAAAGTTTGAAGTTTGATTTGATATGAAATTAGTTTAGATCTCGTGCGCAGTATTTATAAAGTATTTATTTTTGTATTACTTACTCATGCTAAATTAACACCTTATTAGTTTTTTATATTTCACGTCATTATATTTTGATATGAGAAAAAAAAAAAATTAAACTCTAAAATTATTAAAGAAAACTGAGTAAAATTGAACTGTAAAATAATAGTGGACTGTCATTAATTGTTTCGAGCAAAAAAAAAAAAAATTAAAACTGAAAATTAATTCAAGAGAATTGGGTAGTGTGCTAAAATGTAATTTATGTAATTTTTTTTTAAAAAAAAAGCATTTTTTATATGACAAAGCTAATGACTCCAATTTATAAATTCTCTCATTTTTTTTTTTGTTATGAAAGTAATCAATACGACTTATAGTTTTGTTTATACACGGTATGAATAGTATGAGTCAAGTCATTCTCAAATAATAGCATTAATAAAAGATTAAATTATTTGTAGTTTTATATTATTTATACTTTAATTAAAATATTATAGTTTAGTGTATAGTGAAAATTATATAATTTGATGAAAAGATTAATTTTAATGGAAATAATTATATAATGAAAGCACATATAATTATTAATTTTCTTATTTAGTGAATACAATTAAATTATCAAAAGCTTCCTTATTTAAAAAGATGTTTTTTAGAGAAAAATTTTATAAGTTCACGTATTCTTTTAGTAGATAGAGAATTAGTTTGATCTATCATAACTTTGTTAAATTCTCACATTTTGTAAGTCCACGTTCTAACACTTGACTAAAAATGACCTATAACATGTTATGACAAATAATTTTAAGGGTTTTCTCCGATGTACCTTTGTGTTTTTTCGAATTTTACGATATTTCCTCGATTTTTAAAAATCACACATGATACCCTTTATCTCAATAAATTATTCTACTAATACCCTAAATGCTAAGATAGATTTTATGATTTTAAATACGGAGTATTATATTTGGGTAGTTTTGATTAATTACTATCCAAAATTCGTAAAATCATAAATATAATCCTTAATTTCTCATCAACATACAATTTTTTTATGACAATATGTAAACCATTACAAAACTTCAATTTTGATATTTAGGGTCTTTTAGGTGACAATCTTTGAATTTGGGGTATATTAGATGTTTCTTACAAATTGAGGGTATATGTTAGAATTAAAGAAAACACAGGGGTACACCGTAGAAAATTATTAACTTTAAATATTATATGTACCCTCGTAATTAATAATAATTATTGATACGTGCATTTTATACAGTCTTTTTAAATCTCTTTTGCACGTATTTTTATGCGGTTCTCGTAGTTCCATGCTACGAAATGTCCCGAATATTTTACTTTGGTTCGTTTGGCTTAATTGCAGGAATGAACCTGAAAGTAGCGGAATTGAGCCTGAAACTGTCCCTTTTGCTTGCATTTAGAAGATGAGTGGAATTGGAGCAGAAATGCTGATGCCTTGGGATGCGTGAAGCGGTCTCGGAATCTAAAATCACCGAAGCAATGAGCTGGTGCAGTGGCAGTTGGTCGATCGAGACCTTTTGCTGGCCAAATTACTCGATCGGAGCCTTTTAGATGGTGCACAGTACTCGATCAAGTGGTTCCCTTGTTCGATCGAGAGATGGTGATTTAAAGGTTCTCGATCGAGTAACCTTTGCACTCGATCGAGAGGAATTGCAGAGTATCTGTTCGATCGAGTAGTTCTAAAACACTCGATCGAGCACTTATCAATTTGATACGAGATTTTATCTTTTACTCGATATTTTAATTACGTTTTTAGGTTAATAAATATCTCTCCTATAAATACGAGAGACTTAATTAGGTTTAGTGAGTTCTCTTTTGGACCCCTTCAGACGGAAAAACATTGCTTTGTTCTGCTATTTTTCCGGATCTCATTCTTTGTAATTCTCCCTCTCTTTTATGCTATTTCTCTCTTGCTCATCTCTTTATTACGTTTGTTTCTACTTTATCTTCTATTCTCACTTTATCTATGCGTAGCTAATTCTCTAATGCTAGGATTAAGGGAGCCATGGTAGTATAACAATGATGCGATAATTGGTTAGAAGGTTTCGTTGTGAGAATTGTTTTATGGTAATATAACTATAATCGTTAGGTTGAATGCATGCAACTGAATCAATTAATTCGGTTAAATTCAGACCTAGATCGAGAGATTGGAATGAATAGACCTGTTATGAACAATAGACTACTCTAATGAGGGCGAGAGCTAAGTTAGTTGTATTTTAGGGCGGATAACGGACCGAGAGGACTTTTCCTTTACCCTTCTCACATCAGACCGATTGACCTATCTTTAGCTGATTTGTGTAATACTGTGGTGAACCGACATCCTGGCATATTTCTCTTTATCTGCTTAATCTCCTTTTTCATCCCTTGCTTTTATTAGTTTAGTTTATTCAACTCAAACCCCCATTTGTGACCTTAGACAGACCAAGTAACGAGTAGATAGTGACCGCCTCCCTGTGGACACGATACCTGACTTACCTCTACTATATTTATTAGTTGAGCCGGTTGGTTGATTTTTGATAGGGTTGCGACAACCGTGTCAAATTTTGGCGCCGTTGCCAGAGAGGCAACTATTTTATTTGCTTGTTTTATTTTTGGCTGTCTTTAGCCTCAAGAAATTTATTCGTTGAGGCAGTTCTTATCTTTTTCCTTTAGTGTTGTTTTGATAGGTCCTACATGTCCTACCTAGACAGGATTCTAGGAGAAAGATCGTCAAAGGGAAGGCTTGAGTACCTTTGATTCTTCTGCCAAGATGTCTAGCGTCTCTAGAATTATAGCACAATTTGAAGCTCAGACTGCAAGATCTGACAAGCTGGAGAGTAGACAGTCTTGGGGTAGTTCACCTTATTTCCATACTATAGAGCAACAGGTAGTCTACTGTGAGAAATGTAGTGCTGCGGGGCACGATGCTGTCATTTGTCTAGCGGATGACGATGTAGTCTATGCGTTTAGGCGGCAAAGACAATCTAATCATTCCTTTGCATATGTGCCGCCACATCCGTTTCCGTAACAAGGCTATCAAAAGCCTCCATTTGTTTGGCCGCCGCCACAACAAACTGTGGGAAATAATTTGTATACTTCCCTTAATATTAAGGATTATAACGAATTTATAAAGATGATTACTAGTCATAAATGAAAATTACATAAACAAAATAGAGAGATTATAGAAACAACCTTCGGTCCTAGCAAAATCGGCATAAGAACAATATCGCAATGATATTCACCTATCAGTTGCACCCAAGATGATATGAGATATGCCCTTTGCTTCTTGCTAGAATCGATCCCCAAATTTTCTGTAAAATTTTTAGGTTTTGTGTTTTTCTTTGATGAGAAGAGGCTAGGTCAAAAAATTAGGTTAGAAAAATTCTCCTCTTAATCTCCTTTTAACCGTGTATGTGGGAATGATTAGGGTAGGTTTTTCTTTTTAATTTTTCGGCCCATATATCCGAAAATAAGAGGATATTTCTTCTTATTTTCGGTTTTAGCAACAACCACAAAACAGGATAAAATCCTCTTATTTTTGGTTATTCTAAAATTATATATAATGTGTACATTTTATTAATTGTCATAAATGTTGTCCCGTTTTAATAAGTCCATACATAACTGATTGTTGTCGATTTATTAAGTCCGGCCTGACAACATATATTATAACAATCACGTGTAAAATATACTTTAACTATAAATATCGCATATTTATAATTAGCTAATTAAATATAACCGATTACATTACGAATTAACATATTAATTCGTCCAAGCTAACATTATATACAATAATTAAATATAACATATTATATTCAATTTACGAATTGACAGTTAATTCGTCTCAGCTAATATTATTTAATCGGCATTAAATAATCGTCTCATCAACACATTGACTAACTGTTTAGTCATATAAGGCATCAATGTGATTACATTTCCATAATCACATTTCTCAAACACATCCTTTAGGTGTGACTTTTAGGGACCAGTTGATCACCGCCATCAGTATGATAATAACGTCAAACTTTCTAGCAAGCCAACCGTTATTAGGTAATCGTTAATCAACTGATAAAATACGAAGTATACCCTTGTGAACCTATAAGAGATTTATAAATGTTATCACACTAATTTGTGGAGGACACAAGCTCCAACAAACTCCCACTTGTCCTCACAAGTGTATGTGCGATAACCGATTCTCATATCCTAAAATTTCTCCCACTCAATGTAAAACAATTTGCAAAATTTGTATTCACAAAGGTCGTATTTTACAAGTGATCTGTATCAAGAGTGGTTTCCCCGACTAGAGAGTAACTTAACTGATAAACGAATCATCATTCGAGCATGGCCATGCATTTCAGTTACAACTCCTCGAGTGGCCCTGAGAAATAACTATACCTGATAAGGGTTGGATATTTTCCTCAACTCGAATCCTGCAGATGTAAGCATAGTATGAAATGACCCAGAAAAAATCTACTTAGTCTCCGATTCACTTGAGACCATGAGAAAGAAACCAAAGTCACCCAAAAACTGCCTTAATCTCAAGAGACAGTCGATATTCAAAAGAATCGACTCTAGGAACACAATGGATGTCCTATCCACGACCTGGCATCGAATGTTTTTAAACATTTAGGACTCCATTACGTTGTCACAAAAATAATTGTCCTACGAGGTATCGTTAAAACCCGTATTTGTGATCGATTAGTCAACTGTTTGACTTATGGCTCGTTATGAACCCACCATCAATCGACTGCACAATATAATAGCCAGAGTTATCAGCTCATTAAGGCGATTACGGACCAAAACAAATATAATGTAATTCAGTTCACTTTGTGGCGTTCAATGTTGTCGGTACAATCCACATGAAAAACAAAATATTATAAAAAACGATGAAGTTATAAATAGTATATGAAAAAGATAATGTATCAAATCCATAATCAACTACTACAACTTAGGAACACGTTTAATTCCCATGGAAATAACGTGCCCTTCATGCTTATCAAAATTCAACGGTTTAGTGAGAGGGTCCGCGATGTTATCATCCGAAGCTATCTTGTCAATCACTATCTCTTCTTGCTCCACGTAATCACGGATCAGGTGAGCTTTCCGATGTACATGTCAAGATTTGTTGCTAGACTTAGGCTCCTTAGCCTGGAAGATGGCACCTCTATTGTCACAATAGATGGTGATCGGGTCATTCGAACTAGGAACTATCGTAAGTCCTTGTAAGAATTGACGCATCCATATAGCTTCCTTAGCTGCTTCCGAAGCGGCATAGTACTCGGATTCAGTGGTAGAATCTGCTACAACACTCTGTTTGGAACTCTTCCGGTGACCGCAAACACCATTAAGAGTGAAGACGAACCCAGACTGAGATTTTAAATCATCTCGATCCGTTTGGAAGCTAGCATCTGCGTAACCGATTGCGCATAGCTTAGTATCGCCTCCATAAGTCAATACCCTATCCTTAAGCCTCCGTAGGTACTGAGGATGTTTTTAACAGCTATCCAGTGTGTTTCACCTGGATTCTTTTGGTACGGACTCATCATACTCAATGCATATGCCACGTCTGGACGTGTGTATATCATGGCATACATGATTGATCCTATTGCAGATGCATAAGGAACACGACTCATGCGCTCAATCCCTTCAGGCGTCGTGGGTGACTGAGACTTGGTCAACTGCATCCCAAACGTCATTGGAAGGTTCCCCTTCTTAGAGTTGGTCATGCTGAACCTTTCAAGAATCTTATCCAAGTAAGACTCCTGACTAAGTGATAACGTCCGTCGTGATCTATCTCGGTTGATACGGATTCCCAAAATACGTTGTGCCTCACCCAGATCTTTCATCTGGAAATGGTTCTTTAACCATCCTTTAACCAAAGATAAGAGAGGAATGTCATTCTCAATCAAGAGTATGTCATCGACATACAATATCAAGAAAACAATCTTGCTCCCACTTAACTTGATATATAAGTATGGTTCCTCGACCGATCGAGTGAAACCATACTCTTTTATCACCTGGTCGAAACGATGATTCCAACTCCGAGAAGCTTGCTTAAGTCCATAAATGGAGCGCTTAAGCTTGCATACTTTCTTAGGATGTTCAGGATCTATGAAACCTTCGGGTTGCACCATGTACAACTCTTCCTCCAAATAACCGTTTAAGAAGGCGGTTTTCACATCCATTTGCCAAATTTCATAGTCATGAAATGCGGCAATCGCTAAGATTATCCGAATGGAACGTAGCATGACTACAGGTGCAAAAATCTCATCATAATGCAATCCGTGCACTTGAGTGAAACCTTTTACCACTAGTCGTGCCTTATAGGTATCTGGTTGCGCGTCTACAGAATGCTTTATTTTGTAAAGCCATTTGCACTGTAGAGGTTTTACCTTATTAGGTAAATCAACAAGATCCCATACATCATTCTCATACATGGAGTCCATCTCGGATTGCATGGCTTCGAGCCATAGCTTTGAGTCGGAACAGGCCATAGCACCTTTATAGGTAGTGGGTTCATTACTCTCTAGGAGCAAAACGTCATTCTCCTCGACCATACCAATGTATCTGTCCGGAGGGTTAGAGACTCTACCCGACCTCCTAGGTTCCTCAGGAATATTAACCGTATCATCAGTTGGAGGAACTACTTCCTCCATCTGTTCCTCGGTTGTTGGTTCTGGAATCTCCGACAGCTCGAAGGTTCTATTACTTGTCTTATTCTCGAGAAATTCTTTCTCTAAGAACGTCACACTAGCCGCAACAAAAACTCGATGTTCGGTAGGCGAATAGAAGTAATGACCAAATGTTCCTTTTGGATAACCTATAAAGTATGTCTTGACCGATCGCGGGCCAAGCTTATCCTCGTGTCTCCACTTGACATAAGCCTTGCAGCCCCAAACCCGAATAAAGGACAAGTTAGGGACCGTTCCCTTCCACATTTCATATGGAGTCTTGTCGACAGCTTTAGTAGGACTTCGGTTAAGTATAAGAGCAGCTGACAAAAGAGCAAAACCCCATAATGAATCAGGTACTACCGTGTGACTCATCATGGATCGAACCATATCAAGTAAGGTTCGATTTCTACGTTCGGACACACCATTCAATTGAGGTGTTCCAGGTGGAGTTAACTGCAAAACGATTCCACATTCTTTAAGGTGTTGATCAAACTCATTTGAAAGATCTTCGCCTCCCCGATCTGAACGGAGTGCTTTAACCTTTCTACCCAGTTGGTTTTCAACCCTGTTCTGGTATTCCTTGAATTTCTCAAAGGACTCACTTTTATGCTTCATTAAGTAGACATATCCGTATCTACTCAAATCGTCCGTAAAAGTGATAAAATATCTATAGCCATCTCTAGCGGTAATTGACATAGGTCCACAAACATCAGTATGTATGAGTCCTAATAGGTCACTAGCGCGTATTCCAACACCTTTGAAGGAAATTCGAGTCATTTTGCCAATGAGACATGATTCACACGTGCCATATGTAGAAAAATCGAATGCGGGAATAGTCCCATTATCGACGAGTTTCTTTACACGTTTCTCATTTATGTGTCCCATTCGGCAATGCCATAGATAGGTTTGATATTTGTCACCAACCTTTAATTTCTTATTATTCACGTGTAATATTTCCGTGGTTTGATCTAAGATGTAAATTCCATTCATGGAAACCGCTTTGCCATAAATCATTTCATTGAAAGAGAAAATACAGCTATTATCCTTTATTAAAAATGAAAATCCGTCTTTATCAAGCACGGAAACTGAAATAATGTTCTTAGACAAACTGGGTACATAGTAACAGTTATTTAAAAATAACTCAAAACCACTAGGGAGTTGGATTACATATGTTCCCTTCGAGACATCAGCAACTCTAGCTCCATTCCCGACTCGCAGGTCCACATCACCCTTTCCGAGAGGTGTGATGTTTCTTAGGCCCTGCAAATGATTACACAGATGAGAACCACAACCAGTATCAAGTACCCAAGTTCCGAAACTTGCATGGTTAATCTCAATCATATGAATATAAGATGACATACCAACAGAACGACGCGGCCGCTTTAATGTCCTCACGGTACACGGGCGTTCCTCCTCCAATGTCCGATCTTGTGACAATGGTGGCACTCAATGTCACCGCCCTTGCTCTTTGCCTTGCCCTGTGAGCCACTAGTCTCACCAGACCCACTCTTACCGTTTCCTGGCTTCTTGAACTTTGGCTTACCTACAGTTAGGTCGCCTGGAGCTTTGCCCTTACCTTTATTCTTGTTGGAAATCGTGAGAACATCCTGCTTCATGCTCCCACTCAATTTCATATCCTTCTCGGTCTGTACGAGAAGTGAGTGTAGCTCATGAGGACTTTTCTTTAAGTCATTCATGTAGTAGTTCACCCTGAAAAGGGCAAAACCATCATGAAGAGAATGAAGCATTCGGTCAATGACAATGCTCTCACTGATTTTGCAATCAAGTGCCTCCAATTTCTCGACATTCTCAATCATGTTGAGAATGTGTGGGCTAACCGGTTGGCCCTTCTGGAGTTTCGCATTAAAGAAGCGACAGGTATGCTCATAAGTAACGATTCTCGGTGCTTTTGAGAACTCGTTAGTGAGCGTGGTGAAAATCTTGTTTGCACCCTGGGCAATGGAAAGATGAGTACGTTCTTTATCGCACCCGCTTCCATGACGAAATCACTATAAGCAAGTGACTCGTTAACTCCTGCATTGGGGGCTGGTTTGACCGGTATTGGCTCAGTTAAGTACTTGAGCTTACCGTCAGCAATAGCATAAGACATTCCATAGTCTTTGCCTCCCGATCCCGCAAAGTTGGACCCATCATTCTTCAGTCGTGTAAACTGATTCATGTTATCCATAAAAACTTTAAGCCAGGATTCGCGTCCAAGTGTGGCACTCGGCATTGGGATTTCGTTATTTCCAGCCATTTGTTGTAACAGTATTATCAAAATAAACGTATTCTACACTGCGAAAAGAAGAATAAAAATAATAAGCATGTGTATCGTTTTGATTTTAAGTCTTAATGCAAAACTGTTATAAGCGAAGACTCAAGCATTTATACAATTGACCTCCCTCAAGAATTATATAAATGATCCCAAGACTCAATTATCTGTAAATTGATAAGCCAACCTTTTGGCTAATTCTACTGTTAGAATTCTTGGTCGATAAATTTCTGTAAATTGTATCTTTAGTCCATCATAATCACGAGAAACACTTCGGACTATAATGTTGAGATAAACTAAGTCAACACAAACTACTTACCCAACGTAGAAGGGGTCATATTATGCCTACCGATGAAGAAGGGATTCATAGTTGTTTTCCCTTATAAAGACTAATCTCAATTTCCGTTTTAGAGGAAGATCCCATCAACTTTATTTTAATTCATTTTAAGTGAGCTAATATCTAGCATGCGTGAATGAATAAACTAAGGTGATGGCTTAATAAACATGTGACATCTGTATGTCCATGAAAACTAACATACAACCTATATGTGTCAATTTTCATGCATTTTAGTAGGTGGTTTGGTTTTAGGCGGAAAATGATGCACTAACTAGCATGTGAATGGAAAGCAATAAGAACGGTAAAACGTAAAACAAAATAAAGTCCTAGTGTGGCCTATCCTATCAAAATGAACATAAATACAACTTTGGAATCCATCCATGGACCCGAGAAGCTTGTCTTGATGTTCCATCTTGATCCATGTAGCGGGAGTGAGCTCCAATCTCCATCTTTAGTCTTCTCAAAAATTACAATTTAAAATTACATAATAAACCTATTTACATTCTAATTTCAAAACCGTAATAAATAAAGAAAACCAAAACGGAGATACGAGATCTCAAATTACATTAAAAATTATGTTTCCATCATTACGAAAACATAATTTGACTAAGGCCACACTAGGTATTACAAATTACAACCGATTGCAAAAATACGTAAATTAAACCATTCAAACGATTCATTCAACTAAAAAAAATGCATCAACTAAAAAAAAAATTAAACATGCAAGACATAATTCTTTAATTATGTAGATTAATTTCCCAAACCACCTATTTAATTGATCAAATTAAGTGACAATTCCTCAATTACTCACTATAAATTTAATCTTAATTCATATTAAACTTGTAATATTAATTTAATCCATCAATATTTTAAACTTATTTAAAATAATTAGGTATCTAAATTGTGAACTTCTTCACAACAATCAATCATACATTATAAATTTCAATGTATAATTAATTTAGGCCAAAACAAGCCAAACAAAAAAAAACGAAAACAAACCCTTTTTTTTTTCTATTTGGGTCTCGGCAAAAAAAAACTGGAAAAAACAAAACAGTGTTTTTTTTCTTTTGCTCTCGGCTGGAATAAAAAAAACAAAACAACCATATTTGTTTTTTATTTCGGCAACTAAGCAAAAATAAGAAAAAAAATTTCTTTCCTTTTTTTCGGCAATTCAGCATAACAAAGAAACAGAAACTTTTTTTTTCTTTCTTTATGCCCTCGGTCAAACCCTAAAAACAGTCCTTTTTTTTTCTTTTGCGGAAAAATGCCCTAAAGCAAAAAAAACTCGGCTGAAACAAAAACAAAACAGGCCCAAAAAAAAATTAAAGATGAACAAAATCGTTTATAGTTGCTATTAGAACAAGATTAGCATATTAATTAATGAAACATGATTAACCGTATATGCCAAAAACTATATAGCAAAAACAATTTTTATATCATCAACATGACGATTCCATTTACATTTTAACTTAATCTTCATTAAATCAAACATCTACCAATTCTTCATATAATTATTTTAACTGATTAAAACAACAATATGAAAAATAAAAATGGAATTATAGCATCAAAACAAGAACAAAACCCGGCTGAAAAAAAAAATTTCATATCGGCAAAAAAAAATTTCCAGCCGTGTTGTTGTTATTTTTTTTCTCGATTCAATAATCTTTGTTTAAATTCAAATTATGAAAATCATCAAAATAAAATTCCTGGCCTTGGCTCTGATACCACTTGTGGGAATAATCTGTATACTTCCCTTAATATTAAGGATTATAACGAATTTAGAAAGATGATTACTAGTCATAAATGAAAATTACATAAACAAAATAGAGAGATTATAGAAACAACCTTCGGTCCTAGCAAAATCGGCCTAAGAACAATATCGCAATGATATTCACCTATCAGTTGCACCCAAGATGATATGAGATATGCCCTTTGCTTCTTGCTAGAATCGATCCCCAAATTTTCTGTAAAATTTTTAGGTTTTGTGTTTTTCTTTGATGAGAGGAGGCTAGGTCAAAAAATTAGGTTAGAAAAATTCTCCTCTTAATCTCCCTTTAACCGTGTATGTGGGAGTGATTAGGGTAGGTTTTTCTTTTTAATTTTTCGGCCCATATATCCGAAAATAAGAGGATATTTCTTCTTATTTTCGGTTTTAGCAACAACCACAAAACAGGATAAAATCCTCTTATTTTTGGTTATTCTAAAATTATATATAATGTGTACATTTTATTAATTGTCATAAATGTTGTCCCGTTTTAATAAGTCCATACATAACTGATTGTAGTCGATTTATTAAGTCCGGCCTGACAACATATATTATAACAATCTCATGTAAAATATACTTTAACTATAAATATCGCATATTTATAATTAGCTAATTAAATATAACCGATTACATTACGAATTAACATGTTAATTCGTCCAAGCTAACATTATATACAATAATTAAATATAACATATTATATTCAATTTACGAATTGACAGTTAATTCGTCTCAGCTAATATTATTTAATCGGCATTAAATAATCGTCTCATCAACACATTGACTAACTGTTTAGTCATATAAGGCATCAATGTGATTACATTTCCATAATCACATTTCTCAAACACATCCTTTAGGTATGACTTTTAGGGACCAGTTGATCACCGCCATCAGTATGATAATAACGTCAAACTTTCTAGCAAGCCAACCGTTATTAGGTAATCGTTAATCAACTGATAAAATACGAAGTATATCCTTGTGAACCTATAAGAGATTTATAAATGTTATCACACTAATTTGTGGAGGACACAAGCTCCAACACAAACTCCTCCTCCTAATAAACAGAAATAAGAAATTGCTGAGTTGACGTCTATAGTGAAGACACTTTTGCGTCAAGTGCAAGAGGCTATGCAAACTAAAGACGTCATTATCAAGGGACTTGAAGCTAAGCTGGCTCAAGTAATGGCCAAACAAATTTCTAGGTGATCCGAGACAGTCTATGTTGTTCGCACCGGGATTGATATTCCCTATGGAAGATCGGTCCTGCCTATTGATGCTGGAAATGACGGCTTAGACGTTGACAATGCTGTTCAAGAAGAAGAGTTCAATGCAGCCACGCATACCCCTGTACCAGAATTCGATCGAGGACTTTTATTTGCTAGATCGACTGAAATGCTTGAGGAAGTACTCGATCGAGAGGATGACTGTTCTCGATCGAGCAATGAGGAAAACCAGGTCCTCGATCGAGTGACACAAGTTGCTCGATCGAGTACAAATTCTGAGGAAACTTCTCGATCGAGATACTTAAGTGCTCGATCGAGTAACTTTTATGCTGATAATAATAAATGGTCGTCTAAATTTATTTCGGACGATGATTCTGCAATTAAGTTTAATTCCTTTTTTATTTCTTCTGCATGTACTGATGGGTTGACGGACCCAGGAGATGGGCATCATACGTTGACTTTGGAGACTGAAACAGTGTGGATTGATGAACCAGGCGGAGGATTGGACGAGGCTAGGCCGTACAAGAAGAAAGCGCGCGAGAGAGCCAATGGTGGAGGCCATTACTGTTGGAGTATGTGTCCTCAACAATAGTGCGATCACATGATTAAAAATCATAATTAAATCTCGTAATAAGCATACGTAAGGGATGATTCATTTATCTATTCAACTGATCAACATTAATCAGTAATGATTGGCTAACTAGAGTTTAACATTGCTGTCGTTTGACGGTAGTGATCAGTTGATCCCTTAAGGTCACACCTATAGGACAATTCCCTTAATAGATAAATTGATTAACTGTATGTCGATACAAGTTAATCAATTCCTTAAATTTGAACAATTCATTTGTGAATGGGAATTTTTATATCTTATTGTAATTTTATTAAATAAGATTTCTTTTAGTAATTAAAAGATTTTGTTACTAAAATTCGTTATTTTTTGTAAAACAATTAAATTAAGAATGATTGATTGATTATAATTTCAAAATGTTGTGAATTATAATTGTATGACCCATTTTATTTATGTGATCAAGAATTACTAGACAATTTGTTATATGTAATTTAATTAATGTATATAATGATATTTATTTGATAAATATGCATTAAATTAATTGATAACATGTTATATGCTACATGTGGCATATTGTGTGACAAATGACAAATTGACAAAATAAAATGGAAGTCCATTTTATACATGGACCGAAATAATGGGGGAATTGTAGGTTAGTGGGTGTTTTATTTAATTGTTTAAATAAAACACAATGATGACCTATTTGTAAGTAGCCTTACATCTACTATTCTTGTGAAGAACAAAAGCAAAAGTGAGAAGGCCATGCATTGGCCTTCCACCACCCTACAAACCGGCTCCCCTCCTTCATAATAGAGAAATTTGCTCTCTAATTTTGATTCATGCAATTCACATCTTTCTTATTATTTTACTAGTGTAGTAACATAAATATTATTAGAATCATTTAAGGATACTAATATATAAATCTAGTTAATTCATATATTAGTTTTAAGGGAAATAGTCTTGGGTGAAATTGTTAAGGAGCATCTCTATATTTGGGATTTTGGAGGATCATCCATTACATTTAAGCTCAAGAACAAATAAGGAAGGTGTCCTTATTTGTGCTCTTATTTCGAACCAACTATAATGTAAGAACCATTGTTTTCTTATTTTATCTCTTCTTTAGTTATGCATGCACTAGATCTTTAGAACTCATATTAAAATGTTAATTAGTTCACCATTAGAAAAGTCTAATAATAGGTATATGAACCTAACAATTACGCTGCGATAAGTTGTTGTTCTTCTGCTGATGCGATGGTATGGAGGCCTAAGGTCAAGCTGATGTACGCTGAGGGGACCTCATTCAGTCAACAGCCTTGTTGCGGGCCATTAATTTTTGTCGGTGGATGATAAGAAGAAGGTCGAGCTGGGACCTATCGGAAACTAGCGCTGTCCGGGAGGCAACCTGAATTTTGAAACTTTTTAGTTGATTTTCGAACATTTCAGTTTTGTTGTGTGCTTAATAATTGGTTTACCAACCATAGACTGTGAACAATTTTAGGCTTGGTTTTTGGTTGTATTTGTGGTAGCTATTTGCGTCTTTGCAGGTGTTTTACTGACGCTAAGGAGTTCGCTTAATAGGGAGCTCTTGATCGAGCACTATTCTACTCGATCGAGTGACCGACTCCCTCGATCGAACGCTTATCTTCCTCGATCGAGCACCCACAGAAACTGACATCTCGATCGAGTAATCCATCGTCCTCGATCGACCACTTTTGCAGCTCCTATTCCTCGATCGAGTACTATGTTCTTTCGATCGAGTAGGCTTGTTTGGATTCGCTTCCTGTGACGATGTTCTGGAGCTATTTAGCAACCTCCCATGTTGCTGGCTGGTTTGGGGAGGTCCCTACTTTGCGTATTCTTGTGAGTTTTCCGCAGCTCCACTCTTTTTTTTAGTTTGCATTTCTTTTTCCTATTTTTGGGTACAATGAGGGCATTGTACAGTTTGGTTTGGAGAGGGTATCCATCCATATCTGTGTCTGCATATTGTTTTTATTGCATTTCTGTTGTCACGTCTAATTTCTGTATGCATTGTTGTTTAATTTTATAAAAATCAAAAATCTCATAAAAAAACAAAAAATTCGAAAAAAAAACAAAAATTTTCACGTTTATTTCTGCATATAGGCTCGGATCGGTAGATTTAAATGATGAAATTGCTCTATAATTTGTCATTTCACTTAAGCCTTGTAAATATTGATATCTTATTAGCTTTGTCTTTTTTGCATATTTACGAGTTAATGTTAAAATTCAGCTGAACATATAGACTTGACCTGATAATTTGGCAAACTACTTAAAATTTCTAAGTTTTAGAGCCTAATAATTGGTGTCATTTGTGACCAGTTCATGTAGGAATTGAGAGTATTATACTCCTTGCATAACATGTTCATTAAATTGCACGTATATGAAATTCAATTGTTTTTTGTCTACATACATTCGGGTTAGTGGTTGGTGTCACATGCAGGGAGGTGCTTACACTCCCTTCTTCTTTCATTTTTACCCATTTAACTCCACATTTAGCCAAATTTGCCTTTTGACCCTTAACTACATTCCAAATCTAGCCTGTCTTGTCAAGCTAGTTTAGTGTATGTTTCTGCGGTATATAATTTATTGTGCCAAATTTGGCTTGTATTTGATTATTGGGAGTTGGTAATATATGGAGGAGGAGGAGATTGATGAAAAAGTATGAAAAAAAAGAAGTTGAGAAAGAAAGAAAAGAATGAAATAAAAATCAGATAACCCGAGAAAGAAGAAAAGAAAAAAGAAAAGGAAAAGAAATGAAAAAAGAGATTGAATAAAGGTTGGTTTTTATTCCTATGCATTATTTTATATCTTATGAGGGGTATTTATTTGGTTAGTGAGTTTGTGTGCCGAAATAAGGGACACCTGTGCTTATTTTTGATGGATTAGGAATCGGATATTGGTTCACTTGGTTTTGTAAGGTAGCTAGCTTGACTATTAACCTCACAATCCCATAAATATTTTGCCTTTTCTTACCCATTGCCTTATTTTACCATATCTTTTGTAAGCTCTCGGCTGTTGATGTGAACATTATTTGCGTACATTTAGTCCCCTAATTGAACCTATTTTGCATACTTTTATAATATTTCATGACCATTTTATCCGTCAAATCCTTCCTATTTGCTTTCCTAGTGCATTTTATATGTTTTGTAGGAAAGGAGATAATAAGGCGGAAATTCCCGTCTTTCGTGCATATTTGGAAGCTTGTTGACGATATTTGATGGACTAAGTATGAAGAGGAGGCAAGAATGATGACCAAGGAAGAAGAAATAAAGAGTATATAGAAGCATCTTAGGCTTAAAAGCAAAAAGAAAGGGAATAGCAGCTCAACCCGCGCGGGTCAAGCCTATCTGGAGCAGGATACTGACGAACCCGCTCGGGTCAATTTCAACCCGCTCAGGTTAAAGCTCTGGACGCTCGTTTTCAGCTCGGGACGGGCGTATTCCTGGACAGAAAGTCTTCCCTTGCTACGCGAACCATGATCCGCGCGTATTTCTTTTGAGACTAGCGTTTCCCTACTTAAAACTCAAAAGTGTAATTACTATTTTACCCTTGCTTAACCTAATGATGCTCTACTATATATACCCCATTAGTAATAATCAAACCATCAAGTTTTCATTAGGTTAAATCAATCCTTCTTTAGATTAGATTAGAAGTAGATTAGAATAGATTATCATTTAATCTTTCCACAAATTACACATTAATCTTTCCTTAATCATTGTTCAAGTTCATTATTGAGTAATTCAAGTTTATTATTGGGTAATTAGAAGATTATTGGGTTTATTGGGAGATTGACAACCTTCCATCAATCATCAAGTTCTTCTATTATTCTTTGCATTATTATTTTGGAATCTCCATAGGTATAATTTTCTTAATCCTTGTTTTAATTATTGTTAATCTTTCTTACTTGTTCATCATGTTTGGCTTTGTTAGTATGATTGACAACCTTATTAACATGTTAAACTTGATCATGAGTGAGTAGTTACTTAGCTAGGATTAATGGGTAATTAGGGGAAATAAACATGGGGAATGATTCATGTACTTAAATTAATATGCTTTCATGGTTTATTTGCTTGCTTGTTATGATCTCAACTCATGCACATGTTATGTTTGATGAAATGCTAAGCCTATGAATCCTTGCATTTACTACCATCTCTTATCTTTTCAATGAGACTTGTAAGACATAAACCAACTCGAGTCTCATTAGACCATGCATGTTGTTGAGTAGGGAAGATTAAGTCGACTTGTAGGTGTTGTACAATCTAATCGATTCGGCTCCGGGACCCAAACTTTCCTAGGATTGTAAGATATAACCCAACTCAATCCATCACAACAATAATTGCTTGCATCTAGTAGGAAACATGTTTGTATGATCAACTCCCATGAATCCCTTATGAACCCATGATATCCTAGCACTTTTAATCAATTGTTTACATCTTTCCTTTTGTTGCTTGTTTATTGCTTTTATTAGATTAGAATCATCAACCCATTATAATTGTGACAACCCCAAGCACAACCATAATTAGATTGAATAATTTGAGTAACCACCGTCCCATGGATCGACCTCAACTTACCACTAACTAGTTGTATGTTGAGTATTATAAATGTGTTTGATTGGATGTGACCCGACGACATCACCCATCAAAATGGCGCCGTTGCTGGGGACGGTGTTGTTTATTTGAATTGTTCTTTTGTCTAGTTTTAGTTGTGCTTCTTCTTGAGGAATTTTGGTTCCTTGGGAATTGATTTCTTGTACTTGCTCTATTTCATATGCTCAACATGTCTACATTCACTTTTTGGCAATATGAAGATGAGTTATTTGATAAATATGTTGCAAGATTTGAAGATTATATGACTCATGCTTGGCATCATGGTTTTACTCTTTCAAATTATGAAGCATGTTGTGTTGTTTATAATGGCATGAACCTTGAGACCCGCAACTTGGCATTTCACTTGAGTGGTGGTAGGATTGGTGAGATGAGTTGTGAGGAATTTTGGGAATTTGTTGAGTTCATGACCATTCATTGTCTTAAGCAAATTATACATGACATCTTTGAGAGTGCCAAGGAAGGTATGGAAGCGATAAAAATCACATTTCAAAAATTCATTGAGGAAAACTATGATGAAAATGAGATTTGTGAGGAAGAGAAACCTTCCTATAACCTTGAGCCAACCTACTATGCCCACAAAATTACCCCACCTTGGGAAGATGGAGTGCTAGATGAGGAGAGTGATGATGAGGAGGAGTACATTCTTGATTGTGAAACTAATGCTTGGAGGCCGTCATCCTACTCTTCTTGTGTTTCAATGAACTCAATCTCCATGGAATTTGATGTTAATGGGCAAAGTGAGAATGATATGGATGTGAGCTTTAGAGAAAACTCACCCTTTGAGGATGACATATTTGAAGGAGACAATTGTGTTGAGTTTGGTGAGCCTTGCTATGACAACCCCTTTGATAATGGACCTTGTTGGGATGAGGAATATGATGAGGACATTTGGGAACCTCAAATAGACACCCTTAAAATCACTTTGGATGATAATGAGAGCACTTGCATTGAATGTGGTGATTTTGACTATTTGGAGGATGAGTTGAGTGAATTGCCAACCAACTACCCATTTCACGTTCCTTCCGTCCATCATTTTTCTTATGATTTTTGTCATAATATTCTTGACATGCTTGTTCGGTCTTTTACTTGGGCATTATTTCATTGCATAATCTTGTGTTGCTATGCATGCCTATTCATGTCCCACTCCCAAGAATTTGACTGACTTCTACGTGCTTTGAGTGCTAGTGATGATTTTCCATGAAATTGTTTATTGATAATCTTTGGTTTGATGGAGTTCCTTAATAACCATTAATTTGTATATATGCATTTAGTATAGTTTTGCATTCATTTAATAAATTGCATGAGAGATGAAAGAGAGGGATCTCATATTTTAATTGAGTTTTTGAAGGAAATTAATGAAAATGAGAAGATGGAAAATGTAAAGAAATGAAGAAAATGGAAAATTTGGGCTTATGAGTAAGTGTGTTATCAAGAGAAAGGTGTTGGGCAAAAATTTCAAAAAGGATGCGCATCCCGAGATAAATCCGAGCGGATTAGAGGACAAGAAAAGAAAGAAAAGTTCCTGCCCAAGAATCCGAGCGGATTTTAAGAAAGACGCCCGTCTTTGCTGCCAACCCGAGCGGGTTGATATTGTCTGGAGCGGGTTCTCAGCGAACCCGAGCGGGTTGAGTTTATCTGGAGCGGGTTCAGGTTAAAATTCATCTTTTTCTCTCATTTGGCTCGTGTCATGGCTATATATGCTTCCTATCTACCATCTTCATCCCCTACAATGATTGTAAGAACCCTTTTCTTTCTCTATCGCTCATGTATAGTTGCATTCATGTAGTTGCCTCATGATTAAACCCTTTTCTTCCTACATTAGAAATAATGTTTAAAATCGGTTTGGGGAGGTTAAACCATGAAGCAATATACATATCTTATATAGTTTAGGCTTGTACTTATATTATATTGCATTTACATTAGTTAGTTCATATAGTATAGTTTGCCTTGTAATATATCTCACATGATTCATGTAGATAGTTGCATATAGATTAGAATTCATGCATAGTCACTAATGACCAATCCTATTCTTTTCTACACTAGAGATAGTGTTTAAATCGGTTTGGGGAGGTTTGATCATAAGTGACCATAGTTTACTAGAAATCATGCATCATATAATATAGTTTAGATTGCATTCATTTGTTATATATGTCATATAGAATTGCATTTAGTTAGAGCATGCATTCATTCATATCATTGCAAAAAATCAAAAATCCAAAAACATGTTTTTCTTTTTTTCCTACTCCTACATATACATTGAGGACAATGTCCAAAATAAAGTGGGGGATGGGAATTTATATTCCAAAATGCATAAAAATTGAAAAATGTCGAAAAATCACAAAAATATGTCTTTTAATTTCATAAAAACAAAAACCATAAAAATTTGAAAAATGTAAAATCCAAAAACATGTTCATTCCTTTTTTAGTGTAGAATTGTATATATTGTATATACTTGTTTGCTTGTTTGTTTATCCTTTTTCACATTGATCGACTACGCCACATCCGAGACATGAGGATATTGAAGACCGCATGGTATGATCTTTCCAATCTCTTTTTTCCTCTTTATGTTAATGACTATGTGGCTTTATTTTGATTGATGCGGTACAACAATGTGAATTTAGGACTTGCATTTAGTTTATATGGCATATTAGTTGGTAGAATCATATGCATTAGGATGTTTATATGCTAGTTGCATCATGGCATGTAGTTGCATGTTAGAAAAATTTTGCGAAACCGTCTACTTGGGAAGCTTGACAAGTGTATATAGGCCCTAGTAGATGCTTTTTCTTCTTAAGACTTTGCTTGTTAGAATACTTGTAAAACACCCTAGGATGTGTCATGCTAGTATCCTTTGACCCATGGATTAAGGCCTAGTCAAGAGTACCTTGTGGTGTGATAACTCCTTGGCTACCGTTTATTCCAAGGTGACCCTTGAAACCATGCAACCATTATCCATCCATGTTCTACCATACATTTTTGTCATCAAAGGGAATTGGCACAAAAATTGTTTGAAATTTGAGTTCAAGAAAAGAAAAGAAAAGTCAAAAAGTTTGCAATTGCATCAAAAGAAAAGAGGAGCAAAAATAGACTCCTAAACCTTCAAATATAAGGCATCCTCACTACATATGGGGTGACTTTGAAAATGTTCAAAAAGAAATGCAAAAAGTTGAAAAGTTGTCAAGTGTTGAAAAGCCAAAAATCAAAAGAAATGGCAAGAAAGTGTTCTCAAATGTTATATGACACAAGAAATTGGAGGGAAAAAACAACAACAAAAGCAAACTCCCAAATGAAACTCAAATTCTATCGATCCCTTTATCCATCGTATCCATTTTTGTGCATGGTAGAGAGGGGACGACCCTTCTTCTTGTCTAGGCAAGAGGGGGAATTCCGCGATCCTCCAGTGTTTCTAACACCATAGGGAGTCTATTCTTGACAAAAGCATTTAACGATTGAGGACAAAGGTACCCTAGCTTGACACAACTTGGAGGTGATTTATTGGTTTCCTTCTAGGCTTAGTAGTTTAAAGAAATTGCATCTATGAAGGAGTGTGTACCCTTGAATTGCTTCCCTTGTAGATAATTTCCGCCACTTAGATGAGGAAAGTGGCTATTCTTTTGTAGATGCATCCATTATTTGATTTTGCGTGCTTAATGTTTGGATGTGTCGCCATTTTGGCAAGACCCACCTTGCCTTGCAAGAAGGCATCCTACCTCATGGTTGTCTTGTTGTGAGTTGAAGGGGTGGAGTGAGACCCGCTAATTGTCTCATATCGGCTATGTTATTAGGTTAGTTTAAATAATGGTCCTAGTCTTTGTCACCTCTTTACTCGGGACGAGTAAAGGTTCGGTTTGGGGATATTGATGTGAACATTATTTGCGCACATTTAGTCCCCTAATTGAACCTATTTTGCATACTTTTATAACATTTCATGACCATTTTATCCGTCAAATCCTTCCTATTTGCTTTCCTAGTGCATTTTATATGTTTTGTAGGAAAGGAGATAATAAGGCGGAAATTCCCGTCTTTCGTGCATATTTGGAAGCTTGTTGACGATATTTGATGGACTAAGTATGAAGAGGAGGCAAGAATGATGACCAAGGAAGAAGAAATAAAGAGTATATAGAAGCATCTTAGGCTTAAAAGCAAAAAGAAAGGGAATAGCAGCTCAACCCGCGCGGGTCAAGCCTATCTGGAGCAGGATACTGACGAACCCGCTCGGGTCAATTTCAACCCGCTCAGGTTAAAGCTCTGGACGCTCGTTTTCAGCTCGGGACGGGCGTATTCCTGGACAGAAAGTCTTCCCTTGCTACGCGAACCATGATCCGCGCGTATTTCTTTTGAGACTAGCGTTTCCCTACTTAAAACTCAAAAGTGTAATTACTATTTTACCCTTGCTTAACCTAATGATGCTCTACTATATATACCCCATTAGTAATAATCAAACCATCAAGTTTTCATTAGGTTAAATCAATCCTTCTTTAGATTAGATTAGAAGTAGATTAGAATAGATTATCATTTAATCTTTCCACAAATTACACATTAATCTTTCCTTAATCATTGTTCAAGTTCATTATTGAGTAATTCAAGTTTATTATTGGGTAATTAGAAGATTATTGGGTTTATTGGGAGATTGACAACCTTCCATCAATCATCAAGTTCTTCTATTATTCTTTGCATTATTATTTTGGAATCTCCATAGGTATAATTTTCTTAATCCTTGTTTTAATTATTGTTAATCTTTCTTACTTGTTCATCATGTTTGGCTTTGTTAGTATGATTGACAACCTTATTAACATGTTAAACTTGATCATGAGTGAGTAGTTACTTAGCTAGGATTAATGGGTAATTAGGGGAAATAAACATGGGGAATGATTCATGTACTTAAATTAATATGCTTTCATGGTTTATTTGCTTGCTTGTTATGATCTCAACTCATGCACATGTTATGTTTGATGAAATGCTAAGCCTATGAATCCTTGCATTTACTACCATCTCTTATCTTTTCAATGAGACTTGTAAGACATAAACCAACTCGAGTCTCATTAGACCATGCATGTTGTTGAGTAGGGAAGATTAAGTCGACTTGTAGGTGTTGTACAATCTA
This sequence comes from Silene latifolia, assembly GCF_048544455.1. Taxonomy (NCBI): domain Eukaryota; kingdom Viridiplantae; phylum Streptophyta; class Magnoliopsida; order Caryophyllales; family Caryophyllaceae; genus Silene; species Silene latifolia. The sequence goes on along the minus strand of NC_133536.1, from coordinate 158,587,468 downwards.
ATCGATTTGGCTCCGGGACCCAAACTTTCCTAGGATTGTAAGATATAACCCAACTCAATCCATCACAACAATAATTGCTTGCATCTAGTAGGAAACATGTTTGTATGATCAACTCCCATGAATCCCTTATGAACCCATGATATCCTAGTACTTTTAATCAATTGTTTACATCTTTCCTTTTGTTGCTTGTTTATTGCTTTTATTAGATTAGAATCATCAACCCATTATAATTGTGACAACCCCAAGCACAACCATAATTAGATTGAATAATTTGAGTAACCACCGTCCCATGGATCGACCTCAACTTACCACTAACTAGTTGTATGTTGAGTATTATAAATGTGTTTGATTGGATGTGACCCGACGACATCACCCATCAAAATGGCGCCGTTCTTTGGGGACGGTGTTGTTATTATTTGAATTGTTCTTTTGTCTAGTTTTAGTTGTGCTTCTTCTTGAGGAATTTTGGTTCCTTGGGAATTGATTTCTTGTACTTGCTCTATTTCATATGCTCAACATGTCTACATTCACTTTTTGGCAATATGAAGATGAGTTATTTGATAAATATGTTGCAAGATTTGAAGATTATATGACTCATGCTTGGCATCATGGTTTTACTCTTTCAAATTATGAAGCATGTTGTGTTGTTTATAATGGCATGAACCTTGAGACCCGCAACTTGGCATTTCACTTGAGTGGTGGTAGGATTGGTGAGATGAGTTGTGAGGAATTTTGGGAATTTGTTGAGTTCATGACCATTCATTGTCTTAAGCAAATTATACATGACATCTTTGAGAGTGCCAAGGAAGGTATGGAAGCGATAAAAATCACATTTCAAAAATTCATTGAGGAAAACTATGATGAAAATGAGATTTGTGAGGAAGAGAAACCTTCCTATAACCTTGAGCCAACCTACTATGCCCACAAAATTACCCCACCTTGGGAAGATGGAGTGCTAGATGAGGAGAGTGATGATGAGGAGGAGTACATTCTTGATTGTGAAACTAATGCTTGGATGCCGTCATCCTACTCTTCTTGTGTTTCAATGAACTCAATCTCCATGGAATTTGATGTTAATGGGCAAAGTGAGAATGATATGGATGTGAGCTTTAGAGAAAACTCACCCTTTGAGGATGACATATTTGAGGGAGACAATTGTGTTGAGTTTGGTGAGCCTTGCTATGACAACCCCTTTGATAATGGACCTTGTTGGGATGAGGAATATGATGAGGACATTTGGGAACCTCAAATAGACACCCTTAAAATCACTTTGGATGATAATGAGAGCACTTGCATTGAATGTGGTGATTTTGACTATTTGGAGGATGAGTTGAGTGAATTGCCAACCAACTACCCATTTCACGTTCCTTCCGTCCATCATTTTTCTTATGATTTTTGTCATAATATTCTTGACATGCTTGTTCGGTCTTTTACTTGGGCATTATTTCATTGCATAATCTTGTGTTGCTATGCATGCCTATTCATGTCCCACTCCCAAGAATTTGACTGACTTCTACGTGCTTTGAGTGCTAGTGATGATTTTCCATGAAATTGTTTATTGATAATCTTTGGTTTGATGGAGTTCCTTAATAACCATTAATTTGTATATATGCATTTAGTATAGTTTTGCATTCATTTAATAAATTGCATGAGAGATGAAAGAGAGGGATCTCATATTTTAATTGAGTTTTTGAAGGAAATTAATGAAAATGAGAAGATGGAAAATGTAAAGAAATGAAGAAAATGGAAAATTTGGGCTTATGAGTAAGTGTGTTATCAAGAGAAAGGTGTTGGGCAAAAATTTCAAAAAGGATGCGCGTCGAGATAAATCCGAGCGGATTAGAGGACAAGAAAAGAAAGAAAAGTTCCTGCCCAAGAATCCGAGCGGATTTTAAGAAAGACGCCCGTCTTTGCTGCCAACCCGAGCGGGTTGATATTGTCTGGAGCGGGTTCTCAGCGAACCCGAGCGGGTTGAGTTTATCTGGAGCGGGTTCAGGTTAAAATTCATCTTTTTCTCTCATTTGGCTCGTGTCATGGCTATATATGCTTCCTATCTACCATCTTCATCCCCTACAATGATTGTAAGAACCCTTTTCTTTCTCTATCGCTCATGTATAGTTGCATTCATGTAGTTGCCTCATGATTAAACCCTTTTCTTCCTACATTAGAAATAATGTTTAAAATCGGTTTGGGGAGGTTAAACCATGAAGCAATATACATATCTTATATAGTTTAGGCTTGTACTTATATTATATTGCATTTACATTAGTTAGTTCATATAGTATAGTTTGCCTTGTAATATATCTCACATGATTCATGTAGATAGTTGCATATAGATTAGAATTCATGCATAGTCACTAATGACCAATCCTATTCTTTTCTACACTAGAGATAGTGTTTAAATCGGTTTGGGGAGGTTTGATCATAGGTGACCATAGTTTACTAGAAATCATGCATCATATAATATAGTTTAGATTGCATTCATTTGTTATATATGTCATATAGAATTGCATTTAGTTAGAGCATGCATTCATTCATATCATTGCAAAAAATCAAAAATCCAAAAACATGTTTTTCTTTTTTTCCTACTCCTACATATACATTGAGGACAATGTCCAAAATAAAGTGGGGGATGGGAATTTATATTCCAAAATGCATAAAAATTGAAAAATGTCGAAAAATCACAAAAATATGTCTTTTAATTTCATAAAAACAAAAACCATAAAAATTTGAAAAATGTAAAATCCAAAAACATGTTCATTCCTTTTTTAGTGTAGAATTGTATATATTGTATATACTTGTTTGCTTGTTTGTTTATCCTTTTTCACATTGATCGACTACGCCACATCCGAGACATGAGGATATTGAAGACCGCATGGTATGATCTTTCCAATCTCTTTTTTCCTCTTTATGTTAATGACTATGTGGCTTTATTTTGATTGATGCGGTACAACAATGTGAATTTAGGACTTGCATTTAGTTTATATGGCATATTAGTTGGTAGAATCATATGCATTAGGATGTTTATATGCTAGTTGCATCATGGCATGTAGTTGCATGTTAGAAAAATTTTGCGAAACCGTCTACTTGGGAAGCTTGACAAGTGTATATAGGCCCTAGTAGATGCTTTTTCTTCTTAAGACTTTGCTTGTTAGAATACTTGTAAAACACCCTAGGATGTGTCATGCTAGTATCCTTTGACCCATGGATTAAGGCCTAGTTAAGAGTACCTTGTGGTGTGATAACTCCTTGGCTACCGTTTATTCCAAGGTGACCCTTGAAACCATGCAACCATTATCCATCCATGTTCTACCATACATTTTTGTCATCAAAGGGAATTGGCACAAAAATTGTTTGAAATTTGAGTTCAAGAAAAGAAAAGAAAAGTCAAAAAGTTTGCAATTGCATCAAAAGAAAAGAGGAGCAAAAATAGACTCCTAAACCTTCAAATATAAGGCATCCTCACTACATATGGGGTGACTTTGAAAATGTTCAAAAAGAAATGCAAAAAGTTGAAAAGTTGTCAAGTGTTGAAAAGCCAAAAATCAAAAGAAATGGCAAGAAAGTGTTCTCAAATGTTATATGACACAAGAAATTGGAGGGAAAAAACAACAACAAAAGCAAACTCCCAAATGAAACTCAAATTCTATCGATCCCTTTATCCATCGTATCCATTTTTGTGCATGGTAGAGAGGGGACGACCCTTCTTCTTGTCTAGGCAAGAGGGGGAATTCCGCGATCCTCCAGTGTTTCTAACACCATAGGGAGTCTATTCTTGACAAAAGCATTTAACGATTGAGGACAAAGGTACCCTAGCTTGACACAACTTGGAGGTGATTTATTGGTTTCCTTCTAGGCTTAGTAGTTTAAAGAAATTGCATCTATGAAGGAGTGTGTACCCTTGAATTGCTTCCCTTGTAGATAATTTCCGCCACTTAGATGAGGAAAGTGGCTATTCTTTTGTAGATGCATCCATTATTTGATTTTGCGTGCTTAATGTTTGGATGTGTCGCCATTTTGGCAAGACCCACCTTGCCTTGCAAGAAGGCATCCTACCTCATGGTTGTCTTGTTGTGAGTTGAAGGGGTGGAGTGAGACCCGCTAATTGTCTCATATCGGCTATGTTATTAGGTTAGTTTAAATAATGGTCCTAGTCTTTGTCACCTCTTTACTCGGGACGAGTAAAGGTTCGGTTTGGGGATATTGATGTGAACATTATTTGCGCACATTTAGTCCCCTAATTGAACCTATTTTGCATACTTTTATAACATTTCATGACCATTTTATCCGTCAAATCCTTCCTATTTGCTTTCCTAGTGCATTTTATATGTTTTGTAGGAAAGGAGATAATAAGGCGGAAATTCCCGTCTTTCGTGCATATTTGGAAGCTTGTTGACGATATTTGATGGACTAAGTATGAAGAGGAGGCAAGAATGATGACCAAGGAAGAAGAAATAAAGAGTATATAGAAGCATCTTAGGCTTAAAAGCAAAAAGAAAGGGAATAGCAGCTCAACCCGCACGGGTCAAGCCTATCTGGAGCAGGATACTGACGAACCCGCTCGGGTCAATTTCAACCCGCTCGGGTTAAAGCTCTGGACGCTCGTTTTTAGCTCGGGACGGGCGTATTCCTGGACAGAAAGTCTTCCCTTGCTACGTGAACCATAATCCGCGCGTATTTCTTTTGAGACTAGCGTTTCCCTGCTTAAAACTCAAAAGTGTAATTACTATTTTACCCTTGCTTAACCTAATGATGCTCTACTATATATACCCCAATAGTAATAATCAAACCATCAAGTTTTCATTAGGTTAAATCAATCCTTCCATAGATTAGATTAGAAGTAGATTAGAATAAATTATCATTTAATCTTTCCACAAATTACACATTAATCTTTCCTTAATCATTGTTCAAGTTCATTATTGAGTAATTCAAGTTTATTATTGGGTAATTAGAAGATTATTGGGTTTATTGGGAGATTGACAACCTTCCATCAATCATCAAGTTCTTCTATTATTCTTTGCATTATTATTTTGGAATCTCCATAGGTATAATTTTCTTAATCCCTATTTTAATTATTGTTAATCTTTCTTACTTGTTCATCATGTTTGGCTTTGTTAGTATGATTGACAACCTTATTAACATGTTAAACTTGATCATGAGTGAGTAGTTACTTAGCTAGGATTAATGGGTAATTAGGGGAAATAAACATGGGGAATGATTCATGCTTAAATTAATATGCTTTCATGGTTTATTTGCTTGCTTGTTATGATCTCAACTCATGCACATGTTATGTTTGATGAAATGCTAAGCCTATGAATCCTTGCATTTACTACCATCTCTTATCTTTTCAATGAGACTTGTAAGACATAAACCAACTCGAGTCTCATTAGACCATGCATGTTGTTGAGTAGGGAAGATTAAGTCGACCTGTAGGTGTTGTACAATCTAATCGATTCGGCTCCGGGACCCAAACTTTCCTAGGATTGTAAGATATAACCCAACTCAATCCATCACAACAATAATTACTTGCATCTAGTAGGAAACATGTTTGTATGATCAACTCTCATGAATCCCTTATGAACCCATGATATCCTAGCACTTTTAATCAATTGTTTACATCTTTCCTTTTGTTGCTTGTTTATTGCTTTTATTAGATTAGAATCATCAACCCATTATAATTGTGACAACCCCAAGCACAACCATAATTAGATTGAATAATTTGAGTAACCACCGTCCCATGGATCGACCTCGACTTACCACTAACTAATTGTATGTTGAGTATTATAAATGTGTTTGATTGGATGTGACCCGACGACATCACCCATCAGCTGTGACGGACCTTGTTTGGTTGAAATGTATGTGTACGGTAGCTAGAATTGTCTATCATATCAGTTGCATCCATGTTTATGTGGGTCGTAGTTTAGGTGAGTGTAGATACCTCATTTCTGCACCTCCCGCAAGCCACCCGGTGATGATTGGGCCGCATGTTTGGAACACGGAATGATTTATGACAGGTCGTAAGTTTATTGTCAAGTGATAGCTCAAACACTTGTGTCAACCCCTTGGTCGTCATCTATGCGCCATTACGGTCGTTTTGACAGTAATTAAAGTACATTTGGAGTCCGGGTCAAAAACCGTCTACATTTTCTAATAACCGTTTAAAATGTCGAGTCAGAATATTCTGGAATGTTCCGGATATTTCTATTCCATATTTTCAATCTTTTAATCGTTGGTAAATTATATCCCGAAATTATATTATAAATAATAAGGAAATTAAGATCAAACCGCAATTCCATAATAAAAACGCGGAAATCTTTCTTCCGCAGAAGGAAACCCTTGGGGAAAAGACGCAGCAGGTGCTGCGCCTCTTCCAAGAGACGCAGTGGCTGCTGCGCCTCTTCCCCAGCTCCTTTCTGCGTATTTTCAAATCTTTTCGAGATTTATTTCCAAAGTTTTATCGAAACCCTAATTCCTTCGTGTGATTAGTATAAATAAGGACCTTCGTTCCCCATATTTCTCACGCGAGTGTCCGCCCTTCTCTTCTTCCTTTGCATTCTAGACCACGCTCTTACTTTTTGGCGTCTACGTGCTTGAAATTTCGACCACGTAAGCTCGGATCCTTCTGAGTACCAGCCTCGTTTTGCATGACCGACCAATTTGACCAACTCCACATCAATCAACTTAATCAATCTTGTTCGTTTTCCTCTTAGAGGGCACTTTCGTCGTACATTCGAGTCGAGCATCACTAAACATTAATTCAGTTAATCTCGTTTCGTCAAATATGTAAGTTTGAGGGTGTAAATCCCATCTTTTATTATTGTACTTTATTTTTGTAATCATTATTGTAAGATTTACGTCGAAAATATATTCAAAACCGATTTATAAAACCTTTATTCAAATCCTTTTTACGAATTAACGGGAGATAGACGTCGAGAAGGAACGCAGCAACTGCTGCGCCTCTTCGAAGGGACGCATCACCTGCTGCGCCTCTTCCTGAGGCTGCCGCCGTTCCTGCTTTCCTTCTTCTTCCTTCGTCTTCTGTCAGTTCGTCTATTTTACTTTGTCTTTTCTTGTTTATTTCTTATTTCATTAACACGATAATTTTAGCATAATAATTTTGGCATATAAATCATTAATAATTTATCATCATTAAATTCCCGACTTAAATCCCTTGTAATTCATATTTGCGGGTTTTCGTCATGAAAATCAATCCGGGTTTTAGAGGTTCGATTCATCAATATCAAGTCTCTGAAATTCATCTTTTGTATATTCTCATTTGTTTATTATCATCATCATTAGTTCGCCATTAATAACCTAGTTAGTTTGTTTAATTTGTAATTTAATTCATAATTAATCTTGTATTTAATTTATTCTAATTGATTTTGTTCGTGTTTTTATGACCAATTCACACGTAAATAATATGTTAAATCACTTCTATTCGAGTCAAATATTATTAATCGAGCATTAAATCCACCAACGAATATTAACGATTTGCAATTCCGGCTTCACAGCCAGAATTCACCTCAGGAACAGACGCAGTAAGCACTGCACCTCTTCCAAGAGACGCCTGTTCCGGGTTGAATTCTGCCCCTGAACTTCCGTTGTTGCTTTGACCTAATTATTAGTTTACATATTAATTAACTATTACCCGTATTATCACCTAATAATCTGTTCGTTAATTTATGTTTTCCTTTCTTTTTCTAAAATCATCCGTTTTAAGTGTATTTTCAACGTAAATCAATTAACCCGTGGTAATTATTGTAATTTTCAATTGTTGTATTTTTATTGCATTTCTTTATTATTTATTGTGTGTATGCTCTCACATGCAATTAACCTAAATTTCTACCTCGACATTAATACATGTTAAACTACGTGTTTCACCGACTTAGTTAATTCTCACATGCTAGGATTGATCTAATGGATGTTGCATTGCATGCATATAACCTTCAACATATCGAGTATAAACGATTTTCCCTAATCATTAGTAGAGGCCGCTATCGAGGCGGGCGGGATTAGGTGTTCGATCAAAAGAACTTCCTAATGCGTACCCTCGCCCCTTACTCCAGATCTCTGTGAACATCTGTATTTATTGGCATCCACGAGAGTCATTCTAGACATAGAATGCTGAGGGTAACGAGTTCTTGGTGTTCATGTCACTACTTTGTGTCTTGACATGGCACTAGGTATTCGAACGGTTTCCAATTTTCCACAATAAATTGGTGGCGACTCGACAAATGCAAAGCTTGCTCGCTTTTCTCCCGAGCGACCCACGTGGGCCCGTGTCCACAGTTTGGCGACTCCGCTGGGGATAATACACTTACGTGTAGCCAAGGGTGAAACTTGAACAAGGTTAGGGAATAGTTTGTATGAGACAGTTATCGGTTTTCATAACTCGGTCTTCCTAGATCGTTTATTCGGCCTTCCTAGGCCCAACCCAACCCATTCGACCAATCGTCCCGTCTATACGGTCCAAATTTTTATTTGGGCCTAAGGATGGATAGCGATTGACGTCAACCATACCATGATGCTTACTCTTGTTTGTATCAAGGACTTTCACTACTCGAGGAAATGGACTAGGAATCGGCCTTACTCCTGTTTGGTACGAGCCTCTCCACAGACCCCGGGTTTGATTGTTCGGTATGGCAACCCACCCTTTAAACCAAAACCCTTTTAAATGCACTCAGCATCCCGTTATAGTGCCTGTATAAATGCTTGGATTATATGTGATCACCATTTTCTAAACAAAACCATGACGAATTTTGTAAAAAATCAAAACCTCTTGTAAAAATGAAAATTTTCGAAAATGGGCCAAAATTAGCGCAAAACCAGTCGAAACTCTGTCCAATTGTCAAGTCAAAATTCGGGCTTCGAAGCCCATTTCAAAACCTCACTTCGAGTCCACTCCTGCAACTACACTATAGTTGACTAGGACTAACATTTCCAAACTTTGTCATTTCTTCAAACCTCACTTGACACAAGTGGCACACTCCCACTTCACGAGTCGAACTTTTTCTTTGAGTAAGTGTGCTAGAATGGTCGATCGTGTTTTGATTCGTCGTCGATCTCTTATCCAACTTTCAAGATGCCTGGAACTAGTCACGCAAGTGTAAATGGACAACCACCGAATGATAATGATCTAATCCTAGCCGCGCTAACTCGTCTCCAAGCTAGCCAAAACCAAGTGTATGATCGCCTCAACACGATCGAGGGCCGAATTGTTGCTGTAGAAACTAGGTTGCCTCCTGCAGAAAATGAAGTGCCTCATGACTTTGTGAATGACTTCGTGAATGAAAATCCTCCACCTTTCGTGGGAGCACAAGAGGTCAACCCTCCCGTAGGTCTGACTGAAGCTGAAAAACGACTCCAATATTTGGAGGAACAACTGATGTATCTTAAGGGGGATGATATCTATAGGGAGAACAATCGCAAGTATGAGGCCGTGAGTTCCAAATTGCCAACCAACTTCAACATGACGGATATCTCGAAATTCAAGGGGCACGAAAACCCTTTGAACCATATCCGTGCTTTTAAGGATTACATGTCTATCAAAGGCATTAAACCCGAGATGTTCTTAAGGATCTTTCCTTCATCTCCTGACACTATTCCTAATCAATGGTTCTATTCCCTAGAACACAAGAAGATTGCCACTTGGGATGATGCCGCAATTGAGTTTGCTAAGCAATATTCGGATAATGCTGAGATCCAAGTCAATATGCGCACCTTAGAAGTTCTTACCCAAAATGATAAAGAAGGCTTCACCGACTTCCTAAGTAGGTGGAGGAAGACTAGTACCCAACTTGTCGAACGTCCAGATGAAGCTACCCTCGTGGAAAAATTCGTGGACAACTTAAAGCCCATTTATGCAAGTCATTTGAGGTACCAAAACATTAAGACCTTCAAGGACTTAACTTTACTAGGGACAAGGATCGAAGATGACATCCGTAAAGGGCTCTTATCCAAAACGGTAGGTCGTGGATATCAAGGCACAACAAGTCGTTCTTACGGCTCTACTAGCAAGACTGATGAGGTTAACCTTCTCGAACCATCAAAGAAAAGTATCCCACAAAGAAAGTTCACAAATATTGGGGATACATACTCCAATGCTCTAAAGAGATTGATGAAATAGGGTAAGCTTCAACCCATAGGGCCTACACCTGAACCAGAAAAGAAATCCAAGTCCTGGGACGAGAATTCGTACTGCGAATATTATAGAGGTAAGGGACATGATACAGAAAAATTTTACAAGCTAAAACATGTACTTCAAGACATGATTGAAGATGGTCGCCTACCAATACCGCCTGGAGGTAAGCCTAACAGTACTCAGAATCCTCTTGGAATTCTGATGATTATAAGTGAAGAATCTACCTTAGATTGTTCACACCTCATTTCTCCAGTCGAAGATGAGATCCACGCAATAGAAGATGAAGGGAACTACTCCACCGTTTCCCCTACTATCACCGACTTTATCGCATGGGCAAAGAGTGTGAATAGGCAAGTCTCAGAATTAGAAAGTGTAGTGGCAACCCTACGTAATCCAAGTACAACACCCAAAAAACGTGCGCCACTAAATCTCTCTCGAAATGCTACAATGCAAGAAGTAGTAGCCGTGGTTGATGGGCCGACGATGATGAAGATGAATACCTCACCGAACACTACCTAGTCAAAGTCAGTGAGGAAATAGTCCAAAATAGTGAGGACCAAGATATAGACCACCTTACTCGTTCGGGGCGTCCATATCAAAACGTTTCTCAAAATGGTCCCATAGCAAATGGTCCAGTCACCAATACCAACGTTGTCACGCCGAATGATAGCGAGGATACCTCTACTGACCATTTACTAAAGCAACTATAGAAGACAAAGGCTGATCTTTCAGTCTGTCAACTAGTTGCAAGCTCGTTCCTATATCGCCAAGCTTTACTGCAAGCTTTGGCCAAATTAAACGTGGCGCATAACTCCACACCCGATGACGTATTCAACTTGGTCTTCCAAGATCCACCTAAGCTAAGTAACCCAGTTACTTTCTCGGATGAGGATTTGCCACCTTTCGGCGTTAGTCACAACTTGGCTCTATACATTACTGTCATTTGCTTAAAGAAGAATGTGCCAATGACTTTGGTAGATGATGGCTCGGCAGTCAATGTTATTCCATTGAAAACAGCATACAAATTGGGCATGAAAGAGTCGGATTGGACCCCTACCAACCAAGGTGTTCGCGCATATGATGGTACACGACGAAAAGTGGTAGGACTAGTTAACCTTAACATAGCCACAAGGCCGATTGAACGAAAGGTTAACTTCCAAATAGTGGACATTGAAGCATCTTTCAACATACTTCTGGGAAGACCTTGGATTCACGCTTCCAAAGCGGTAACGTCCACCCTCCACCAGAAAATCAAGATTCCACTAGATGGTAAAGTGGTAACAATCACTTCGTTACCCATCAAGGCAGTAATAGAAAAGAGGTCAAGCAACCAAGTACTTGCAGATCCGGTATATGAACTTGGGGGCTTCCATAGCATAAACCTCGTAGGGAGTGAGTTGGCACCTTTGTACTTCGATCCCTACTCTAACTTAGTAGTCAACCACATGCTCAAATCTCAGGGATACTTCCTGGGAATGCCACTGAATCCTATCCAAAGAAATACCTTTGCACCTTACAAAGAAGGCAATTCACAAAGGATACCACTCGGATTAGGGTATGTTGTAGTTTTGTATAAGGTAATTGACAAATCGAACTTGGATAATTTGATGATCACGAAATATATCGCTTTCCTTAGAAAGTATTTCTACCCTATTAAGCCTTTGGGTTGCAAGAAATCTTTCCTAGGATAATACACCAAATTCCCTCTTGTTCTAAGGCAAAACAAGAGAAAACTTATGAAGTTTTTATGTTTTGTTTGTTATACCAAAAATTTAAAAATAAAGTTTGTGTTTTTTTTTATTTTCTCTAACCCTTTCTCATGCACACTTTAAGTATATATATACTTATGCAAAATAATCAGAAAAACGAAAGGTAGTTACTTTCCAAACGGAACATAAAGACAAGTATGAAACAATGCAACACGGTTCATAGAACCCGATAAATAACACTCACCCCGATCGGGGTTAGCGTCCCCGATCGGGGACGTGGTTTTCCACTTTCACGTAAAACAAAAAATTGAAAATTTTAACTAGGTAACAACGGCCCCGATCGGGGCTAGCAACCCCGATAGGGGTTAGCCTATTTTCCAAATTTTTTGCTACGATTTCATCGACAAATTGCATTGTAACTTATTCTTTAAATTTGCTCATTCAAACTCGTTTATATGAGCGTGTACTCCACACTCCCTAACCCATATTATAACGGTCAAACTCGCTACGATTTTTGGCCAAATCCCGATTGCATTCAAATGATACGGTTATTTAACTTAAATCACCAACATTCCTCCCCCATTTAAATGCAATCCTTGATTCAAAACAACAAACCAAACCAAACTTATACATAAAACGAAAATGTCACGAAGATTGAATTTTCATCTTAGTGAATTATACATTCTGCATTCGAGTATCGGGGTGTCACAATGGATTGAACCCTTCAAAGTCATTTGAATACATGAAGATAAAACACATATAAATTTATTACAACTTCATAAGCTAATTAACCGACACTATATTACACGGCCTAGTGTCCCTATCCATTCATGAGTGCTTAAAAGCCAAGCCCGAGCTTCTTGAAGCGGCCAACTTCACACTCACATAGGTAGACTCTTTTCTTCATGCTCCTACAAAAGCAATTTTTCAAAAGATCCATTAAGAATATGAACTTCATCCTAACATATCATGTAGGTCTAAGCACATACCTTCGGGATTATTTAAACTTGTGCTTCAACTTAAAATAGCAGGCTTTCCTCATTGAATTCTACCTCTAATGTCATATTAGAGGGGAATTGGGTGTCCTACCACCATAAGTTAAAAGGGCTTTAGACCCATTCCGATCATTGACTTGTACACCAAGTCCCTAGCCAATCCCTTGGTCAAATGATCAGCTAGATTTTGTTGAGATCTCACGAAACTCACCGATATCACCCCTTGAGTGATCAACTCTCCTACCGCGCTATGTCTAACGCCTAGGTGTCGCGACTTACCATTATATACTTGGCTATATGCCTTAGCCAAAGTAGACTCATTATCACAAAGGATAGAAATTGGTGATATAGGTTTAGGCCACAACGGAATCTCATAAATTAAATTCCGTAGCCATTCCACCTCTTTTCCGGCTGAAGCCAAGGCTATGAATTCCGACTCCATTGTCGAACTTGTAATGCAAGTTTGCTTCTTAGAAGCCCACGAAATGGCGCCTCCACCAAGCAAGAATACCCATCCACTTGTAGAAGAATGATCTTCAACATTTGAGATCCAACTTGCATCCGAATATCCTTCTATAACCGATGGATGTTCCATATATGTCAAACCATAGTTCGTGGTTTTCTTTAAGTATTGTAATACACGTTTAACCGCTACCCAATGATGAGTACTTGGGTTACTTGTGTATCTACTTAATTTTCCTACTGCATAGGCAATATCCGGTCTTGTACTCGTCATTGCATACATTAAACATCCAATCACTTGCGAGTACTCAAGTTGTGAAATTGCATCACCCGTATTAGGCATAAGTTTCACTCTTGGATCCATGGGGGTACTAACCGGAGAACAATTATCATACTTAAATCTTTTAAGTACCTTCTCAATATAATGAGATTGAGATAATGCAATTCCTCTGTTTTTCCTTATAATCTTTATACCAAGTATAACATCCGCCTCCCCCATGTCTTTCATTTCGAAACTTGATGATAAAAAGGCCTTTGTGAGGTCTACTTGATTTTGGTTGGTACCAAATATCAACATATAGACAAATAATAACACCATTTCCGGCATCATCAAATTTACTGTATACACACTTGTCGGATTGGTTTAGCTTATAACCATTTGACAAAACCACTTCATCAAATTTATTATGCCATTGCTTAGGAGCTTATTTGAGTCCATATAAGGATTTGACAAGCTTACACACCTTATGCTCATTTCCCGGCATAACAAACCCTTCCGGTTGTCTCATATAAATTTCTTCATCTAAGTCCCCATTTAAGAATGCGGTCTTAACATCCATTTGATGGATCACTAAATTATTAATCGCCGCTAGTGCAATTAATAATCTAATAGTAGAAATTCGAGCAACTGGAGCATATGTATCAAAATAATCAATACCTTCTTTTTGTCTAAAACCTTGGATTACCAACCTTGCTTTATATTTGTCGATTGAGCCATCGACTTTCATCTTCCTTTTGAAGATCCATTTGCAGCCCAAAGGTTTGCATCCATGAGGTAGATCCGTTAGGGCCCAAGTATTATTTCCCATGATGGAATCCATTTCATCATTTATGGCTTCCTTCCAAAAAGCAACATCGTGAGACTTCATAGCCTCACCAAATGTCTTAGGATCTTCATCAACATGGTAGCAATACTCATATTGACATCCTACCTCCTCTCTTGATCCTTCAACCAAGTAGGTTTGAAAATCTGGACCAAAAGACTTTCTTTTTCTAATCCTTGTACCTCTACGGAGTTCGGGTGACTCATCTTGAGGTTCAACATTGATGTTCTCCTCATTTGTTTCATTATTTAATGAAACAATGTCCTTAGGTCTTGGTAAAGAAGAAAATCTATTTTCATCAAATATTGCATCTCTAGATTCAATTACAGTGTTTACCGCAATTGATCTATTAGGTTCTATAACATAGAACCTATATGCCTTGTAATGCATAGCATATCCTATAAATATGCATTCAATGCCTTTTTCACCCAATGTCTTAATTTTGGGTTCCGGTAATCTTACTACCGCCCGACATCTCCAAACTCGAATGTAATTTAAGTTTGGTGTCTTCTTGTACCAAAGTTCATATGGGGTTACATCATTGTTCCTTTTGTTAGGAACTCTATTTAATAAATAGCAAGCCGTTAACATAGCTTCACCCCAAAAACCATCACTCAATCCCGAGTAGGATAACATAGAATTAACCATCTCCTTTAGAGTACGATTTTTCCTCTCCGCTACACCATTTAATTGTGGAGTATACGGTGGAGTAACCTCATGCACAATGCCACATGAATTAAAGAACATAGGATCATAATACTCTCCACCTCGATCGGTGCGCAATCTTTTAATCATAAGAGATTGTTGTAATTATACCTCATTTTTAAATATTTTAAACTTTTCAAGGGCCTCATCTTTAGTTGACAAAAGATATATATAACAAAATCTGGAATAATCATCTATGAAAGTTACAACATAGTTTTTATTCCCTAAAGATGGTGAAGACTTAAAGTCACACAAATCACTATGAATTAAATCCAAGACAAGTGAACAACTATGAATAGTCTTGAAAGGTTGTCTTGTGATCTTATTCATTATGCAAGTTTTACACTTTTGAACATTAGAATCAAAAGGTGGAATTAAACCAAGTTTAGACATATTAATCATCCTTTTAAAGTGAACATGTCCAAGTCTAGCATGCCAAAGATATGGAATATTTTCATTATGACTAACCATGAAATTAGAAGCAACATCATGCATTTTATTCATAATACTTAACATAAACATTCCATTACATAAATATCCAAATCCTACAAATGTACCACATTTGCTTATTATGTATTTATCCGACTCAAACACTTGCCTATAACCATACTTTGACAAGAGACCGCCGGAAACTAAGTTTTTCCTAATTCTGGGTACATGAAGAACATCATAAAGATGAATAGATTTCCCGGAACTAAATATTAACACTACTACACCACGACCAAGTATTGGAGTTGTTGATTCGTTGCCCATATAAAGAATGTCATTAACCGGTTCATAAGTCTTGAACCATCTACGGTCCTTGCATACATGCTTTGTAGCACCCGAATCAATCCACCATGCAATCTCATCATCCTGCACATAAAATGCCTCAGAAATTAGTGGTACATAATTTAAAATATGTTTAATACCATTGTCAAAATTCTGACCTTGATGAGTTAGAGGGCCTTTGTCCTTAGACACTTGCCCGGATTTGTTCTTGTAATTAGAACCCTTCTTGGTCTTCTTCAACCGACAATCATTTTTAAAATGCCCGGTCTTACCACATATCCAACAAGCACTCTTGGGTTTGTTGTTTGTGTCATCATTGGTGTTAGGCATGGGGCGTTTTTTCCCCTTAAATCCCTTAGAACTTTCACCTACTTCCATCATATTGATTGAAGAATGTTCCATAGTTTCCTTGTTCTTGCCCTTAGTACCCTCTTGCGCTCTAAGAGACTCCTCTATGCGCAAGTGCCCTCCTAGTTGTACAATAGACAACTCCTCTTTCTTATGCTTGAAATCCTTCCAAGAAGGAGGCAATTTGTCAATTATACTTGACACCGAAATGGATTCATCCATTTCCATCTTGTGTTGGGCAAATTGTCCCAATATCCGGAGCAATTCATTATATTGCTCCATTACCGGCCTTGAGTCCGTCATCTTATAGTTCATGAAATTGCCTACAAGAAACTTCTTACTAGAAGCATCTTCGGCCATGTATTTAGACTCTAATTCATTCCAAAGTTCCTTTGCCAACTCATAATTTTGATAAACATCAAATAAAGAATCAGACATACCATTTAGAATGTGTCCCCGACAAATATAATCATCATTTTCCCACTTGAGACGGTTGCGGGCTTCCTCCATAGTTTCATCATCTCGATGCTCCGGCATTGGGGTACTTAGGACATACACAACCTTGAGGGTGGTGAGTAGGAAATGCATTTTCTTTTGCCATCTCCTAAAATCAACCCCTTCAAATTTCTCAAGTTTTCCAAACTTGGATGTCATTTCCTTAACATTCGACATTGTCAAAACAGTATACTTTCTAAGAATGATGTAGTTTTGTATAGGGTAATTGACAAATCGAACTTGGATAATTTGATGATCACGAAATATATCGCTTTCCTTAGAAAGTATTTCTACCCTATTAAGCCTTTGGGTTGCAAGAAATCTTTCCTAGGATAATACACCAAATTCCCTCTTGTTCTAAGGCAAAACAAGAGAAAACTTATGAAGTTT
Organism: Silene latifolia; assembly: GCF_048544455.1. Lineage (NCBI taxonomy): Eukaryota > Viridiplantae > Streptophyta > Magnoliopsida > Caryophyllales > Caryophyllaceae > Silene > Silene latifolia. The sequence continues at coordinate 158,570,349 of NC_133536.1, read as the reverse complement.
TTATGTTTTGTTTGTTATACCAAAAATCTGAAAATAAAGTTTGTGTTTTTTTATTTTCTCTAACCCTTTCTCATGCACACTTTAAGTATATATATACTTATGCAAAATAAACAAAAAAACGAAAGGTAGTTACTTTCCAAACAGAACATACAGACAAGTATGAAACAATGCAACACGGTTCATAGAACCCGATAAATAACACTCACCCCGATCGGGGTTAGCGTCCCCGATCGGGGACGTGGTTTTCCACTTTGACGTAAAACAAAAAATTGAAAATTTTAACTAGGTAACAACGGCCCCGATCGGGGCTAGCAACCCCGATAGGGGTTAGCCTATTTTCCAAATTTTTTGCTACGATTTCATCGACAAATTGCATTGTAACTTATTCTTTAAATTTGCTCATTCAAACTCGTTTATATGAGCATGTACTCCACACTCCCTAACCCATATTATAACGGTCAAACTCGCTACGATTTTTGGCCAAATCCCGATTGTATTCAAATGATACGGTGATTTAACTTAAATCACCAACAGGGTACAAACCCACCAAGGAAGAAGCACTAGAAATGCTCACTCAATTCCAAAACCGCAAGAATGTAGGAATCCAAATGTGACCCTACCTCCCTACCCTAAATGGATACTTCGTTAGAGAAGGGAGTCAAGAACTCTTTCACGGGTTTCCCGATTCTTGGCATTACATAGGAAAGCAACTAGCTGGAATCGAGATCTTTCACGATTGCTACTTTATTCCTACAGAAACGGTTCCTACCGTCAAAACTCATCAAGCACCTTGCTTAGACAAACAAGCTGTTAGCTTACTATTTGGAGAAGATCGATTTGTTAGAGCCGCGCAGGATGAAATCATTACCATGATACTTCAAGACGATCACTTCAACCCTACCGCTTTAATCACAGAAACCAGTTCGAATCAGCAGAAAGGATGGAGAAAGTTGATCAAGTGGACGAACAATCAAGGAAGACTCTTCAAGCTCACCACTGGAGAAGGAGAGATGTTCAAAGGAGAACCAGAAGATGATGAATTCGAGTCAGAGTTAGAGTCGGAGTCAGAGTCGGAGTCTAGTGAAGTCCCTAGAAAGTCTCCTCCTATCATCACTCCCACTCCCCTTGTTTCTCCTAGCTTAGCATCAAGTAGTAACAGCAGTTTGGGAAATGTCCCAACAACTGTCCCTTTACCGCCACTGACTACTGAACAGATGGCTTCTTTGTTTCAACTTTTCTCAAATTTTAATATGAATAAATCAGGTTCTGCTTACTCTTTGTGTTATTCTGAATGCAATTCTGTTTATGATGATAATGAGGATGACCCAGACCCAGACTCAATCGAAATACCTCCCTACATAGCCAAAGAAATACTACAAGAGGGGGAAGGGGGACCAGTAATAGAAAACACCGAACCCATCAACGTAGGAACCGAACTAGAACCCCAAGAACTTAGAATAGGGACGACCTTGAGCTCTACTGAAAGGGCCAGTTTTATAGACCTCCTACACGAGTTCAAAGACGTTTTTGCTTGGTCCTACAAAGACATGCCAGGGATCTACAGGGATATCGCAGAGCACAGAATCCCAATCAAACCAGGTTTCAAACCTGTAAAGCAGAAGCTTCGCCGAATGAGGATAGAACGGGCTCTTAAGATCAAAGAAGAAGTCGATAAGTAATTCAAAGCCAGGTTCATCAAAGTTTCCGAGTACTCAGAGTGGGTAGCCAACATAGTGTGGACATGGGCCACGTCTCGGTCCGTGGATTTGGGGATCCACCTACCGGTCCATAGTCACGGGCCACCTGCACGCCAGGCCGAACTGGTGGACATGCAGCGGTCTTTTGAAAGCCACGCTCAGCGGCGTAAAAATGCTTTCGACCGGATCGTTTTAGATCGGTCGGTTTCATCTCGGTAAGGGTCTCGAAACAATTAGAGATGTTCAGATTCGCCACCAAGCATTTGTGGGATGCCTGGAACCCGTTCGAAATCCACTTTATACCTCGGTCAAATTGAAGCACAAAGCAGCGTTTGACATAGGTACTAAAGATAAGGAAATCGTCCCTCTTTAGCATCCTATCTCTAGAATGACTCTCGTACGCCCTGGATAAGGTCGTCCACTATCCAAAGTTTCTGAGTAAGAGGTGAAGGTACGTATTGGGAAGCCCTTTATTCAGATACCCAATCCCGCCCGCGGTAGCGGCCTCTACTGATCGATCTTGGTTGGTTGAATGCAAAAGTTGATAAAACGGTTTAAATGCAGGAAGGCGCATCCAATAATTTAAACCTAACATGTGAGAGTTTTCTAAGTCGGTTGATTTAATCCAAGTATCAAGTATAAGATGTCGAGTTGGATTAATGATTGATTTACATGCAAGACGGGAATTAAACATCCATTTACCGTATTAGGTTTAGGGCGCATAACGTGATCCATTTGTCTTGGTATTTTGCGAACATGATTTTGAACGAGTAATAGTCATCTGATACGTCCTGTATCCGGGCTAACCGGAGTCGGGATCGTCCTAGACTAATGCTGGAAGGGAACAGGCCCTGTACTAGACGGCTATATGAGGCGCGAGCCAGCCGGCGGTGCAAGGGGCCTCTTCCTGGTTTTGAAAATGAGAAATGGAGGGCCTGTTTAGGCGTGGGTTAGCCCACGGTTTATGTACCGTGTTCTGACTTTTCAGAAAACGTTATAAAACGTGTGGAAAATGGGTATTTGAACCCGGTTTGATTTGAAGGAGTCGTTTAGACCGCATTTGTTGATTTGAAGAACTAGACTCGAATAATCATAAATATTTTGATAATATTCGGTGTCGGGTTCGATTTGACAAACTTGACATGAATAGTTTTGAGAATAATTATGGACTAATTATTTTAAGTCCGTTTGAATGTAATTAGTCGATACTCATCATCGTACCCGGGTTAAAATCCGGCATGGTATGTAGAACCAAGGTTGACTTTGTGTTGGTGACTAATATGTTTGTTTTCAGAAATGTATAGAAATGAAATAAAAGGTTTTAAAATACCTTTTAAATGTCATTAACCAAATATTATCACCGAAACACGGATTTAACCGTCATGGTATGAGGAACCAAGGGTGAAAAATGTTTTATGGTTAAAACAAATAACATGAAATAAAAAGGGTTTGAAAATATTTGAAATGGTGAAAACCGATTACAAATATGAAAATGGATTAAAGGGAAATGACGAGAACAAACACGGTTGATCTCTGGCCTGGATACCCCATTTAGGCGCGGGCTAGCCGACGAACCAAGGGGCTTCTGTCCCAGGCCAAAAATCAGTTTTGGCTCGTTTATTCCATGTTTTGGTTCATGTTATGCATGTTTTAGCATGTTATAGTCATGAAACAAATGAAAACATAATAAAAGAGGATTTTTACACCCTTATACTTACATGTTTGGTTATGGCGAGTGACCGACGTAAGTGTAACAACTCGTTTGATCGGAAAAAACTCGGTTTAAAACCGTTTTGGTAAGTAAAAAGAGTGTTTTAATATTAGTGATGGTGTAGTGGTCGAAATGGTCGGTCAAGTGATTTAATGCACGATGACGGTACCAAACAATGTGTAAGGCTTGTATTTACGATCGGTAGGTCGTAAATACGCATCGGATTGTGACTTAAGAAGCCGAGTCGAGAATTTTAAGGGAGAAAAGAGGGGGCGGACACTCGCGTAAGTCTCAAATGGGGGGCATTTGAGGGGTATTTATAGGGAAATGAGTGGTTGTGTGAGTTTTGAGCGACGTGGCCACTTGGGCTGCTCAAAGAGGCGCGAGCCACGTCGCGATTCTTCGAGTTGTCTTGTCACTTTCACAACAAACGCAATCATGATTTGTTCTATCCTAGGTTTTGTAGTCACATGTTTGGTACTTGACCAACATGAATCCGGGAAAACTTAAGGTAGAAGATTTGAAATGTTTTATTTTTGGTGGTTGACTCGGTTTGACTCGTTGTTGGAGTCGGGATTTGAATTTTTGAGTCGGTTTTTGGTCCGGTGTCGGTTTTGACTCTAGTTAGCGTCATTGCGACCCCGTCGTCGTGCATTAAACACTCCAGGTATTTTTGAAATGTTTTGAGATATTTTATTTTCGAAATCGTTTTAATTTTTCCGACGTAAAGTTGTACACAAACTGTCGATCAAACGTCGCGATTCCAAAACATGTTGTAGTCCGATAATCATCGGGTGTTTGTTGGAGTCTCGGCGAGATCTTGGATATCTCTGAGCCCCCACTTTGACTGAGGCTTGGACAGGGCGAAAGTCAAAGTAGAGCCACTAGGTCAATCGAAGATTACAACCTGGAGACCCAAGCGACGTCGAGGCGGCTCGAAAGGATTCGAGCCAAGGACCTGCCGTCGGGAAGGGCGACGCCAAGGCGACTCGAGGGTACGAGCCAAGGACCTGTCGTTGGGAATAGTTTAGAGTCTGTCGACTATCCGTGCGGGTCGTTTAAAGTCCATTAGACTACGTACAAAGGCTCGCCAGCCATAAGAAGGAGTCATACCTGAGGCATCTTCGGATATGTCCTCGCACGTTTACAGACAAAGGCTCGCCAGCTGTGGTAAGGAAATGTACCCGAGGCATCTTCGGGATGTGTCCTTGAGTGTTTGCGGACAATGGATCGCCAGCTGTGGTAAGGAAATGTACCCGAGGCATCTTCGGGATGTGTCCTTGAGTGTTTGCGGACAAAGGCTCGCCAGCCGTGGGAAGGAAATGTACCCGAGGCATCTTCGGGATGTGTCCTTGAGTGTTTGCAGACAAAGGCTCGCCAGCTGTGGTAAGGAAATGTACCCGAGGCATCTTCGGGATGTGTCCTTGAGTGTTTGCGGACAAAGGCTCGCCAGCTGTGGTAAGGAAATGTACCCGAGGCATCTTGGGGATGTGTCCTTGAGTCATAGCCGCGTCGAATGGGCTTGTTTTGAAAGTAGCGAACTCATGATGCCGCTGTGGAAATAGTGAAGTCAAATTTTCACTATCACCGCTTTTGAAATGAGCGGGTTCCGCGAGGGAGCCCCCTGCTGGTATTTGAAGGAATAATGAATTTGGAATTTTACTATTGATTGAAGTGACGGTTTATGTGCCGCCATTGACATTTGGTGGAAATAGTGAATTTGAAATCTTCACTATTGATTGAAGTGACGGTTTATGTGCCGCCGTTGACATTTGAAGGGAATAGTGAATTTGGAATCTTCACTATTAATTGAAGTGACGGTTTATGTGCCGCCGTTGACATTTGGTAGTGAAAATAGTAGAATTTAATTTCCAACCATTATTTTGGTAATGACGGTTTTAATTGCCGTCATTTGAAAATTTGAAGAAATAGCGAATTTTGAATTTTCACTATTATTTTTGAAAATTGAAGAAAATAGCGAATTTTGAATTTTCACTATTATTTTTGAAAATTGAGGACAATAGCGAATTTTGGATTTTCACTATTAGTTTTTGTCTTTGAGAAAATGACGACCTTTAATATCGTCAAAGAAAATTCAGTTTAATAGGTGAAATTGGGCCAAAGCCCAAATTTCGGTGAAAAAGCAAGGGGAGGCCTAAAGGGGCTTCCCTTTTTTCTGTAAAAGACGCGAGTTCAGGCTGCATACCATCCTCATTCATTTCGTCTTCAACCTTCGAAAAAACCCGCAAAATATCGCCATTGTTGTACTTTGCTAGCTTCCATTCGTGCCATTAACATCAATGTCATCTCAAGGTATGTATTTCCTCTTGAATCCGTTTAAATTTGTTGGCCTTTTAGCTTAATTGAATTAGGGCGAAATTTACCCTAGAAAATCGAATTGGGCGTTTTTGATTGAGCCCATTTTGAGTGAAATTGATGATTGCATTAGGTTAGAAACCTGTTTAGGAGTATAGAGGTGCTTTTTGTTTGCATTTTGGTCCCCGTTCCCGCTCCCTATGCTCGAAAAACGTGAGTGAGGTGAGAAACCATCTCATTTCGCAATGCCAAGTTTATTCGTTTGGGTAGTGGGTCCCACTAGATTGCATTGTAGTTGGGAGAACCCGTATTCGCCATTTATGGACCTTCGTTGGGTATTGTGGGCAAAATTGGATTTTTGCCTTTTGTGACGGTCTTATGTCTGACAAAATAAGCGTCTCTTTGGGCTTGAATTGAGTCAGTTGGCCTTGAAATGGACCTCATTGGTAGTTTAGGTCGCTTTGAGGCGTGATAAAATCATGTTTGCCTTTTTGCGGTCGTTTTTGAATTTTTGACCGGTTTGGGCTCAAATTAGCGTATGAATTGCCTTTTTGAGCCGTAGAAAAATACTCCATTGTGTCGGGAATGTATTTTGGTTTGTAGGCGGACCCTGTAGGGGTCTCGGAATGCCGTTTTTTTGTGTGGTTTTGACTCGTCTTTTGCCTGAAAAGATGGGCGAGTCGTTTTGTGTTTGTTTGTTTTTTGTGAATGGTTTTGTTTGGTTGGATTTTGGGCGGGATTGCCCTTGTTTTGCTTTGCAGGTTGTTGTTATTTTTTTTTAGACTCGTCCATTATATGCCGTCATAATGCCAAAATTTCGGCTGACGTTTTTTGTTTGTAGGAGAGTGTTCGGGACAGACCGGGTCCCTTGCTGCGACTCTAGAGGAGTTGTTCGGGGCGGGGCCGGTTAGTACTCCAGCTCGCACACCCGCCGTGGTTGTGGAGGACGTTACCGAGGAGGAGAGACCTCCTGAGCAGGCTGTTAGGGCCGCGGGGGCCGTTGAGGAGCGTGAGGTGCCCGTTGTTGGGGCCACTGTCACTGGGAGAGCTCAGACTGGGTCTGAGGCTGGTACCTCCGGGAGGAGGGTTTCTACGAGGGAGCGTCGTCCTCATGCAACTAGACGGACGTTACAGAACGTCACCAGGGTTGTGGAGATGGGCCCCATCCGTCATGTTGAGTATCGTGGCCATAAGAGATGGAGGGCGGAGACAGCCGAGGACGATGCCGACGTCGTGAGTTGGAGAGCCAGGCGGGCCACAGCCCCACGGGGGTTGCACTTGCGGGCGGCGCCTGCTTGGGCCGAGGGTTTTGACGGCAGCCAGTTGTTGCTTCGACTGGACAGACACATCTCCTACCGTGCTCACGAGGGCCTGGTGAGTCATGCCCCTCGATTGAACTTTTGTCACTTTTGAAGTGTCGGGCCTGAATAGGCATTCTGACGTTGTTTGCTTTTGATTTCAGGAGATTGGAACCATGAGGACTTTTTCGGGCTTCTCTACCTGTCTGGGTTTCTACGACGTTCTCCGAGTCGGGACGAGGGCGTTGATAGAGAGGTCGGCTTTTGGGCCGTTGGTGGCAGCCTGGCGGGACATTCACAGGTCTTTGATTAGGGCGAACCTGTGTCTGATCCGCGCCATGTTGGATTGGTACTGGGATACGACGTCCTCGTTCCACATGGAGTTTGGGGAGGTCGGCGTGACTTTAGAGGACTTCGCCATGGTATCCGGCCTTCCATGCGGCGAGTTGCCCATTGAGTTTACCGAGACGCTGGAGAGAGTGTCCTCTCCTGCGGTTACTGCTCTGATCGGTACTGCTTTGCCGGAGCCTTCCGACGTCACTCCGTACTTGATCGGGAGTTCGTACGTGAAGGACCACTTCACTGGGAGGGTGGCAGGTGTTGCTCCGGCGTCGTTGGAGAGTCCGGAGGCAGAGGTTGAGGCCGATATGAAGGAGGCGCGGCTGTGGTTGTGGTACTTCTTGGGTGCCACATACTTTGGTGACAAGGGCGAGCGCTTGTCGACCAATGTGCTTCCACTCCTTACTGACCTTGACACTTTGGGTCAGTTCGACTGGGTTACGCCGGCTCTGGCGAGTTTCACCTGGTACTTGCACGCAACGGTGTGTCCGGAGTCAGTGGGAGACGGTAGTGCTCCTGGTTTGGTTGGTCCCGGCCTCATTTTTGAGGTACGAGCACTTTTTGTAGTGGTTTTTTGAGTTTGATTTTGATTTTGGTAATTTTTGAGAAGTTGGCTGATTTGTGTTTGCTTTGTTTGATTACAGGCTTGGTTGTATGCTTACTTCACTCCTCTACGTCCGGGGACCACAGACGGTGTTCCCTCGACCTACCCTGCTGTGAGGGGTTGGACGGTGGCTCGGAAGAAGTCGATTAAGTCGACTTACGAGGACTGCAGGCGTTGCGTGAACAAGCTTCGGATTGTTGATGTAAGTTCTTTCTCTCTTCCCCCTCCCCTTTATAGAAATAGATAGAGATAGGATGACTAGGTAGCTTATGAAGCCCCCAGTTAGCTGAGTAGCCTTGTTTTGAACGCAGTTTGTCGGGCGGCCTTGGGAGCACTACACGGGCGTTCCGCCTGCCATCAGGGAGCGTTTGCGGCCTCGCAGCTCCCTGCGTCTGTACTTGGAGACGGCGATTGAGTCGGTTTGGTACCTGGGCGAGCGTTTAGTTCGTCAGTGCTTCACCGGCACTTTTGTCGTTCCGGTTGACCCGCCTAGGGTGTTGTTCCAGGAGTCGACCCCCGATGAGGTTGAGGAGCACCTTCACGGCCAGGGAGGTGAGGAGCTGCTGTTACGGGATGCCGACTACGACACCTTCCGGTTGTCGAGGCTTGCTTGGTATCCAATATAGGTACGTTTTCCTCTGCTCTTTTGTTTTCATTGCCTCTCTTAATAGGAGGGCTTGTCATCTTTGATGTGGATCCAAATGGTAGGGAGTCGACCTGCTGATGAGGACTCAGCTCCCAGCTTTCCCGACGGAGACTACTTTTCAGGGGCCGGGTGGCGAGGAGCTTCAGTTGCGCTTACCGGAGCCCGCGGCGGCCGAGGTGACCGATGCTGGCATGGAGTGGAGGTTGATCGTTCTGAGGGTGAGTTCCTGACTTGAACATTTTCCTCAGTTACACTTTGTCTTACATTGTATTGAAGGACATTTTTGATTTGTAGGTGACGACTGTTAGTCACCAGGACTTGTGGCGGATGGCTAACCGCTGGAGGGCGCTTGCTGGTGACCTGGCTGCGTGGGAGGCTCGGCTTTCTCAGGTACTTTTGTGTGCTGTTTTTGTGTATTTTGTGTTGCATTTCACGTTTTTAGATCTTGAGGATCTGTTATTGTGTTGTGTAGTATACTGCGGATCCGGCGGGGCTTGCTCGGGTCCGTGCTGAGTAGGAGGCAGCCAGGTCGACGATCGAGGGCCAGGAGCTAGGGATCATCCATCGGGACCAGGATTTGAGGCGTCGTGAGGACGAGCTGTGGAGCCGAGACGCGGAGATTGCCTCTCTCAGGGCTCAGTTGGCTGCGGCGGAGGAGCTTCGCGTCGTGATGGAGCAGGAGACGCTGGAGAGTTCTCCGGAAAGGGAGTCTGAGCAGGTGATGGTGTCCGCATTGGCGGCGACTCCTAGTGAGACCAGGACTGGTCCGACGGGAGACGTTGAGTAGTTGTTGTAGTTTGTCCGTGTCTTGGACTCTTGTCTGTACACATTTATATTTTGCGTGAGGCGGTTTGTATATATGTGTTTTTGGATTATGGTTCATTTTGTGATTTTTGGCTTTTTTGTGTTGTGTTTCGGAGGAGCGCTGTCGGTTGTCAATTCTCCTTTTGCTTTGCACCAGCTCCTGCATCGTTAGTGTAGAAAACAGGCAACAGATAGCACGTATGCATAGACGTAAACACGTAAAAGCGTTTGAATGAAATACAAAATTAACCAAGATGTCTTGAAATTAAAATTGAAATTTGAAAATTCCACGACAAGTCGTCACGTTTGGACTCCAAAAGGAATTGATTTGAAAATTTGAGCAATTAACTCGTGTCATGAATTAAATTGCATCGAAATTATTGAAATTGACTTGCGACTCGAGAAATTCAAACTCAAACCGTCAGGATGAATTTTAGAAATAGATTTTTACGAGTATATTTGATTTTGATTTTTGAGGTCAAGACTCGAATTTGTGAGTGCTTGAATTTTGAGGAAAATTGACGTCGTGTCATCAATTTTCGATTTTCATTTTTGACGGAAAATTGCGAAAAAGCGAAAAATTTTCGGAATTTCGACTGACATGGAAACGATCCGTCACGGATCGGGGCGACTAGCCCTTCCCCCCTTTAAAAAAAAGAAAGAAAAAAATCCGTATGTTTAAAGCTGCGTCATGGAAACCGTGTCGGATTTCGTAAAACGTGAAAATAAGGAAATGTGAGTGTGAGGAAACACAAAAATGCCTTGAATCACCCCGAAGAGGCGCGAGCGTTCTGGCGGGAGGTTTGAGGTGTCAGGAGAAAACACAAGTTGAAAGAGACAAGTCAACAGCGGGAATCCTGGGGAAGGCCTAAAGAGGCGCGAGCCTCCTGGCGATGTAAACCAGCTTTCCTCGTTTTTCTGAAAAACGCGCTGATCATTCTGTATAAATAGGGACGTTTGCGCTTCATTGTTTCATCATCCGAAACACAAAATCATCTCTACAAAACCTCTTCTTCTTCCACAAAAATATTTCATGGATGCTTTTGAGAATGCATTGCGACAATGGTGCCAGGACTTGTCGCCTCCCGAAAAGTATCAACTCGTTTGCATGGGAGTTGGTCAATTGTTGGTGCTCCGTCAAGTCAAGGTGCAACCTTCATTTCTTGAAGCATGTTCTCGGTTTTGGGATTCGAAACATCATGTTTTCGTTTTCCCGAAAGGTGAGATTTGTCCTCTTGCCGAAGTGGTTGGAGCCATTGGTGGGTGTCCGGGTTGTGTTCCGGTGCTTCCTCCGACTCGGTTGTGCTACAAGGAGAAATTCCGTTCCATGTTAGGCTTGTCAACAAGCCAAATCAACTTTCTTCTTGCTCCACATGGTGTGGATATGTTGGCTTTTATCAACATCTTTTCAAACCGATTAGATGCTAATGTCTCGGAGGTGGCTAGGAGAAGGGCTCTTGCCTTTTGTCTTGTCCATGTGTACCTCTTTGTTGATGTTTTGAAGAAGGAGGGGCCAAAATGTTATGGTAGCATGACCCTTATTCATGTGATTGAGCAAATGGAGCATGGTAGAGACCCATCATGGTTGGTGTTTGGAGAGATCGTCCAAGCTTTGGACAAGGAGGGCTCTTGTGGAGAAGCTCCCTCTTTCGGGTCCCCAAGGATCCTTCAAGTGTGTCTTTTGGAGAGGCTAAGGTATGTAGAGCCTCCAGTTAATCCTTCTTCTTATTCCTTCCGTCACCTTACCATGAGGAAGAAGTTGTACCCGGATAGTTTTGCTTCCACCGAGGCTTATTGGGCCGCAAAATTGGCGGAGGAGGGTGGTCCTCACATCCGTTGGGTTGTGCCATGGTGGTACTTGAGGTCCTTCACGGGATTGCCCGCTTCGGGTGCTAGTCCTCGTTCTTTGATGGTGGTGGGTTTGAAGGTTGTTTCCTTCATTTATCCTGAGAGGCTCATGAGGCAAATGGGGCGTCAACAAAAGGTGCCCGCTCAAGATACTCTTGTCCAAGAGAATGTCTTCCGGAACTCCGAGCTTGTGGAGGTCTTCGAAAGGTGGTGGGCCACTCGGCCGCTTTGGGAGGTACCAAACCCCGTTGCTACGACATGGGTGACTCCCGCTTATGTCAAGTGCTCACGAGCTCCGTCCTTGGAAGAGAGGTCCAAATTCCGTAAGGACGAGGTTGTCGACTTAAAGTATCGAGAGGTTGGCAAGGCCAACCGTGCCTTATTTGAGGAGTATGTTGATGGAGGTACCCCCGATGTGATGAGACCACCGAAGAGGAGGAGTTCCGGCCCCAATAATATGGTGGGCCGTGCATTGGCTCTTTTTGGGTCGAACATGGGGTCTTGTGCTAGACCGGAGGCCGTCGCCGTCTTAGATCCGTTGAGGATCCGTTCCGAGGAGGAAATCCATGCTAGGCGGGCCAACAAGAAGAACAAGGGGAAGATGTACCCCGAAGGAAAAGGCAAAGGTAAAATGGAAGAGTGAAGACCTCCATTACCTACTTTATTATTATGTCGTATTATTGTTGTGAGTTTTTATTATGTTGTACTAGCTAGTTATTGTGTGTTTTGTGCTAGTTTTATTATGTGAAGTGTTTTAGTTGACACCTTAGCTTTGACAAGTTGTAGACTCGTCGAGCTTTATTTGTTGTTGAAATTGTAATCCCTCCCATTATTAATTAAATAAGAGGATTGCCCGTGTCGAAAATTGTGAACGCTTGTTTCTTCCATCCATTTTGTAAAGGCAATTCGATTTGAATCGTCCTAAACATTTGCACTTGGGAAAGTGGTATTTTGTGGAAAGGGAGAAAGGCTTATTTTTTTGTATTTTTGTGTGGAAAGGGAATGGTTTTCCCTTTCTTTTTTTTGGGATGTTTTTTGTAGGTGGGTGATGTTTTTTGATTATGGGGATGGTTGTATCCTTCTTGTGTAAGAAAGGACTGCCTACGTATTCACCTGAATAGGTGAAATCAAACCATGATCGTAGTTCAAAATGTTTTTTAAATTTTGATTGGGTTTTGTGGTTGTATCCCTCATGCATAAGAGGGACTGCCTACGTATTCACCTGAAGAGGTGAAATCAAACCATGCTCGTAGTTCAGGGTTTTTTTGTTTTTAGTGCAAATGGATGTTGCCTTTGACAGATCAAAGGGCATTCGAAACGGGCAAGGTGCCGCAGCTTAGACTCGATAAAACATGCAATTTCAAATCAGAACATGTTGAGGAACTTGACTTGAAAAGGGGTCGAGGTGGTTGCTAGTTGTAAAACTAGGCTTAGGTCGTTGGTTGCTATGGTTCAAGGGTAGTATTTCTTGAGTTGTTCTAGGTTGGTCGGGTTTGTAAAGTCCTCCCCATCTAGGTCACTCAGTCTCACTGCCCCCCCCCCCCAAAAGTATTTTCTTGACCAGGTATGGCCCGGCCTAGTTGGGTTTGAATTTCCCCCTCGAATCGACGGGTAATGGTGCTCGAACTGACTTGAGGACCAAGTCGCCCTCCTGGATGTTTCTGGGTTTAACCTTCTTGTTGAATGACCGTTGTATACGTCGTTGGTATAACTGGACGTTATGCAAGGCGTTGAGTCGTCGTTCGTCTAGAAGAGTGAGTTGCTCGTACTTTTGACGGGTCCGTTCCGCCTCAGGGACTTGACTCTCCAGTAGGTTGCGTAGAGAGGGGACCTCTAACTCTACCGGTTGAACCGCCTCCATACCGTATGCTAGGTAGAAGGGCGTGGCGACTGTCGGTGTTCGAATGGAGGTTCGGTATCCCCAGAGTGCGAATGGGAGTTTGCTCGACCAATCGTGGTAGTTGTCTTGCATTTTCTTGATAATGGCGACAAGAGTTCTGTTCGTTGCCTCCACTGCTCTATTAGTTTGGGGATGGTAGGGGGATGATCGATGTCGCTTGATCTTGTATTTGTCCAGCAAAGCTTGAGTTTTCGCCCGGAAGTGAGAGCCTTGATCGCTGATGATTTCATGGGGTACCCCATATCTGCAGATGTTGTTGTTTTGAATGAACTTGGCCACTTGTTTGGCGGTCAAGACTGCATATGACTGTGCTTCCACCCATTTGGTGAAGTAGTCGATGGCGACGAGGACGAAGTAATGCCCCTTGGTGCCTACCGGGTTGACTTTCCCGATGATGTTGATGCCCCAGGTCGAGAAAGGCCACCGTGATGTCATGGTGTATAGAAGGGATGGTGGTATGTGTTGTATGTTGGCGAAGATTTGGCAATTGTGGCAATGTTTGACGTAGTTTTGGCAATCGGCTTCCATGGTGGTCCAATAGTAACCTAGCCGCGTGATTTTCCGTGTAAGCATCATTGCGTTCATGTGAGGGCCACATTCTCCGTCCTGGACTTCTCCCATGACTTTTTTGGCTTTGTGATGGTCAATGCAAAGGAGGAGAATTCCTTGGGGTGTTCTTTTGTATAGTTGATTTTGGTTTATCACGAATTGTGATGCAAGTAAACGGATGGGTCTTTGTCCCATTTGATCAGAGTTGGGAGGGAATTCATTTTGGGTTATGTAATTGAGGATGGCTTGCTACCAAGGTTCATCATGGCTTTCCTCGTCGTCGATGATGGCACAAACGTGAGCTGGCTCGCTCCTTCTCTCGACACATAGAGGCATTGATGTCATGTCATCAGGTATGTTGACGAGTGCGGCAAGTTTCGCAAGGGCATCAACAAATTGGTTTTCCTCTCATGGCAAGTTGAAGTAGTCAACTTGGTCGAAGAACTCGGCCTCTTGATTGATCTTTGCTCGATAGGGAGCTAAGCTGTCAGATCAGATTTTCCATGATCCAGACACCTGATTGATGATGAGCGAGGAATCGCCGTGGACCCTCAGTCTCTTGATGCCAAGTGTGATGGCTGCTTGTAGGCCGATGAGGCATGCTTCATATTCAGCGGCATTGTTGGTGACGGAAAAGTCTAGCTTGACCGAGATCGGAACGTGTTCTCCCTCCGGTGATATTAAAAGGATTCCTACCCCGAAGCCTCTCAGATTAGATGCACCGTCGAAGTATAGGTCCCACGCGTCGGAATCAGCACAAAGGATGTCTTCGTCAGGAAGTGACCATGTGTCGGTCGCTGGATCCTCGTTGACGGGATTTTCTGCTAGGAAATAGGCAACTGCCCTTCCCTAGATAACCTTGAGGGGTACAAACTTGAGATCAAATTTGGACAGCATGAGTGTCTACCTAGACAGCCTTCCGTTTAGTACGGGTTTTTCGAAGATGTATTTAATCGGGTTCATCTTGGAGTCGATGTGGACCGTGTAGCTGAGCATGTAATGCCGCAGCTTCTTTGTTGACCATACTAGGGCAAGGCATGTCTTCTCCAATTGGGTGTACCTCGTCTCGTACTCAATGAACTTTTTGCTGATGTAGTAGATGGCTCGTTCTTCGCCGCCGACTGTTTGTGCTAGCATTGCTCCCATGGTTGTGTTGGTAACAGTCAGGTACAGGGATAAAGGAATCCCTGGCTAAGGTGGCATGAGTACAGGAGGTTTGGATAGGATTTCTTTTATCCTGTCGAAGGCCTTTTGACAGTCATCGTCCCAATCGGTGCGATCGGAGGCGCAAAGCTTCTTGAATATCGGTTCACAAATCATGGTGAGCTTGGCAATGAAGCGGCTGATGTATTGGACCTGACCGAGAAATCCCCGAATCTCCTTCTCGTTTCTAGGCCGAGGCATTTTTTGAAGGGCTTTGATTTTGGTTGGGTCAATCTCAATGCCTCTTTTAATCTGGTTGTACCCAGCATACCCATCCATCAATGATAGGAGAGCATGTTCGGCAGTGTTGTCCACCAGAATGTCAACATGTGGCAAAGGGAAGTTGTCCTTTGGACTTGCCTTGTTCAGATCCCTGAAGTCGACGCAAACCCGAATTCTTCCGTCTTTCTTTGGTACAGGCACAATGTTGGCCACCCAATAAGAGTATTCAGACACTTTGATGAAACCGGCCTTGAACTGTTTATCCACTTCTTCCTTGATTTTTAGGGCCCATTCAGGACGCATCCGGTGTAGCTTCTGTTTCACAGGTTTAGCTCCGGGTTTAATGGGTATCCGGTGCTCTGCAATTTCTCTGTCAATCTCAGGCATATCTCTGTAAGACCAGGCGAACACGCCCTTGTATTCGTGGAGGAGGTCAATGAACTGTTGTCTTTCCGAGGGGTCCAGGGTTGTCCCTATCCTAAATTCTTGAGGTGTGTTGTCAGTTCCTACGTTAATAAGTTCGGTCTCCTCAACGATGGGGGTCCTGGTTTCCCGTTTGTCAAGTTCTTTGGCTAGGTGAGGTGGGTAGTCACTCGAGTCAAGTTCCTCGTAGTCATTCAGAATTGCATTGCAGTTAAATTGAGACGAGTCATAAGCAAACTTAGCGTTCATTAAGTTGACACGAGCGAAAAGCTCGGAAAGGACAGACATTTCGTGGTCAGTCAGAGGCGACACAGCAGAGGAGGCGGCCCCTGGAACAGGCTCCAGGTTGTCACCTTTCATGGGAGTGGGGGTGACCCTAGTAGACTCAGGCTCTGAATCAGCCACGACTTTGCGATAAAAAAGTGGGAAAGGGACCTTGACTGGGACATCAGAAGTGTTAGGAGCTATGACAGACTCCGACTCCGACTTAGACTCAGACTCAGATTCTTCTTCACTTCCCTCCTTGAACATAGGACCTTCTCAAGTTGTGATCTTGAGAATGTGGCCTTGGCGATCGGTCCACTTGACGGTCTTCCTCCAGCCTTGGGTAGCTTTCTCCGGGTCAGTGTCAGAGATTAAGGCGGTTGGATCAAATTGATTGTCCTTCAGGGCGATGTTGATGATGTCTTCATAGTCGAGGCACTTGATGTTATCTTCCCCAAAGAGGAGCGTGACAGCTTGTCCGTCGAGGCATGGTGACGACTGAGACTCAGTTGATGCAGCTTCGATGTTGTCGGGGATGAAGTAGCAGTCCTGGAAGACTTCCACTCCCGGGTACCTAGCCCTGGCCGCAGAGTCATAGATTGGCTCCGGAAAGCCATGGTAGAGCTCGGACTCTCCCTTGGGGACAAAGTATCCATTGAGGGTCAGATGATAGGGACAGAGGATAACTCCGTGCTTCTTGCGTTTTCGAACTAGGAGGTTCATCTCCTGGATATCCTCATCGGTAGGCTCATATCCCAGTCCAAATGGGATGTTGGGGACCTTAGCCTGTTTCAAGGGAGGCAAGGTATCTTTCAGTGGATTGAGCGGCAAAACCGGGAAGTAACCCTGGCGCATCATGATACGGTTGACTGTGAGGTTGGCGAACGGGTCACAATCAGAGGGTGTTGATTCATCAGTTATGGCATTCACAGCTTGGAATCCCCACATTTCATTATCATCCTCCTCAATGGCTTGGGAGGCTATTCCCTTTCTCATGACAGCTTTGATCGGGGAAGCGGGAATTGTGATTGTTTTCCCGTTGAAGGGGACCCTGATTTTCTGGTGGAGAGTCGAGGTAACCGCCTTGACGGCGTGAATCCAGGGACGTCCTAAGAGCATATTGAAAGAAGCGTCGATGTCGACCACCTGAAAACTGGTTTGCCTTTCCAGTGGTCCGGTTGCAACAGTCAGAGTGATGAGCCCCACGAACTTGCGACGAGTGCCGTCGTAGGCGCGTACTTCTTGATTTGTCGGGACCAAATCAGCTTCCTTAATACCCAGCTTGTCAGCAGTCTTGAGAGGGATGACATTCACTGCGGATCCGTCATCTACAAGGACCATGGGTACATTTTTCTTGAGGCATTGTACGGTGATGTACATGGCCAGGTTATGATTGGCTCCGAACGGAGGGATATCCTCGTCAGAGAAGACGACTGGGTTGTTCAGATTAAGGGCGTCCCTTGTCATATGTGCCACTATTTCTTCTGGGGAAGAGGTGGAGGGCACGGTTAATTTTCCCAAGGCCTGTAGCAAAGCCTGTCGATGTCCAAAAGACGTTGTGATCAGTTGCCAGATCGAGGTTTCGGCTTTTGCTTTCTGAAGTTGTTAGAGGATCAAATTTTCAGGAGCCCTTGGTTGAGTGTCTACCTCCGGGACGACTTGGTCATTCGTTGTTGGAACGACCGTTGGATTGTTTGGGTTCTGATAGGGGCGTCCGGACCGGGTAAGGTGTCCGGTTTCTTTTGCCCATTTCTCTTTCTCTGGGATGATATAGACATCTTCAACATCATCTCTCCAGATGCCATTAATTTCAGGATCTCGAAGGCACCTTGGAGGGGTATTCTTTAGTGGGTAATTTTTGTGAGGAATATTTTTGTGGGGTTGATTTTTATGAGGGTAGTTATTGTGGGGGTAGTTATTGTGAGGGTGATTTTCGTGAGGTGCATGCCAGAACGGTCGCGGGAGCAATCCGTCCTGGTGTGGGTAGTTTTGGACACTTGGGGAATTCTCCCTTGGGCGCGGTGGTGGAGGATTGAAGATAAGTCGACGGTAGGCATCGTCAAGTCGGGTGATCCTCTCGGAGAGACTGGCTATGGCTTCCTCGACCTGCTGGAACATGGTGAGCATAGTGGCAGCATTGAACACAAATACCCCGTTTGAGGAATCTTTCTCCAAAGCATTCACCTCGTCATCAATTGGCAGGATGAGGTTAGAGCAGTCCAGAGTTGGTTCATCGTCGGAGATGGCGTGGATTCCCAGAGGATTCGTTTTGTTGTTTGGCTTAGTTGGCGGGGGTAGAGGCAAATCCCCTTTTTCGATCATGTCTTTGATGATGTGTTTGAGTTTGAAGCAGGTTTCAGTATCATGCCCCTTCCCTTGATGGTACTGACAATAGGCATTGGGGTTCTAGAAGCGGGATTTATTAGCATCGGCCGGATCCGGGGTGGGTCCGATCGGTTGTAACTTCCCCTGGTCCATGAGCCTCTTCAGAGCACTTGCATAAGTTGACCCAATATTAGTGAACACTCTCTAGGGGCGCTCGGCTCTCTTAGCAGATGGTTCAACGAGGTTGACTTCATTGATCTTGTTCGTTTGGCCGTAAGGGCGAGATCCGGTTGATGTGGATCCCTGGTAGCCTCTGCCAGTAGTCTTGGCCAGGACACCCTTCCGGAGGTCATCTTCAATACGTGTCCCCAGAATTTGCAGATCTTGGAAGGTCTTAATATTCTGATACCTTAGTAAGTTGGCATACACTGGGCGGAGATTGCTGACGAACTTTTCCACCAAAGTTGATTCACTCGGCTTACTGACCAGTTGAGTACTCACCCTCCTCCAATGGGTTAAGAACTCGGTGAACCCTTCCTTATCGTTCTGGGTTAGAACCTCAAGAGTACGGGTATTGGCTTGGATTTCAACATTGTCGGCATATTGTTTGGCGAACTCAACTGCGACCTCGTCCCAAGTGGTAAGGTTTTTCGGATCAAGGGAGTAGTACCATTGACGAGGGATCGGTTCCAAAGAGGATGGAAAGATCCGGGTAAAAAGCTCCTGTTTGACCCCTTTAATGGCCATGTAGTCTTTGAAGGCACGGATATGATTGAGCGGGTCCTCCACTCCTTTGAACTTAGGTACATCAGTTAGGGTGAAGTTGTCAGGTAATTGATCCTCAACAGGTTCGAACCTTCGGTTGTTCTCAAGATGGATATTGTTGCCCCGGGCTAGGAGCTGTTCTTCCAGGAGTTTTAGCCTCTTCTCAGTTTCAGTCAGAGGTGGAGTATTATGTTCTCAAGCTTCCTTGTTCTCCAGGGCATCAATACGGGTCTCGACGCGATCCAGGGTGACCTTAAGAGCGGTAAGCAGGCTGGCTAGCTGATCAGTCGTGACATCTCTATTGTTATCATTATTGTTGTGGTTGACAGACGAAGTTGAAGACGGGGCCATGGCTCTGAGGCAGAAAAACGGCTCACATTACAACTCAATCCGACACGGTTCCAAGACTGAACGCAAACAACACAAAGGACGAGATAAAGATCAGACCCAACAAGACGAGGGGGACCGTGTGTGGCTCCTCGGTGCTGACTCGATTTATGACGTGACGGTGTTTGACGGAACCTTTGACACGAGTCCAACTTAACGGCGCGACGCCATTGGACGGGTCTCGTGATGAGACGACTCATAAATAAAGACCCATAAGTACGTTTGCTTAGACTCGATAGACACGAGGCGGAATTGGAATGGTGGACTGAAGTTTTCGAAAATAGAAATTTTCAAAAGATTCATTTGTCGCTTTGTGGACGGCTTCCGAATATAGAGATCTCCGCAAGTCGGTCAGGTGAAATGGGTTGTCTTAAGTTTATTTGCAAAAGACGGTTTGAGTTTGAATCGGCTCGGAAAACAGTGTATTGTTTCCCAAGACGGTTTTGAAATTCAAAATTGTATGTTTTGAAAATCGGGTTTGAAATGTTTGAAGAGGTCTCGGGGACGATGCATGGTCCTCGGGAGCCCGAAAGTGTCTCGAGAAAAGGGTGTGTGCTTCTCTCGGGTTTTGAAAGGGCCATTGTCGGCGCGAAATGGGTTAAAATCCGTGTCTAGACGCGGCGATTATAACGGCGTGAAAATGTGATTTGAAATGGTTATGAAAAACCGGGTTTGAAAATCGTCACTACGACGGCCTAGAAAGGCGTGTTGAAATGGTTATAAAAACAGGGTTTGAAAATCGTCATTACGACGGCCTAGAAAGGCGTGTTGAAATGGTTATAAAAACCGGTTTTGAAAATCGTCATTACGACGGCCTAGAAAGGCGTGTTGAAATGGTTATAAAAAACCGGGTTTGAAATCGTCATTACGTTGGCCTAGAAAGGCGTGCAACGGTCGGCGAAAGACCGAGGTTTGAAACGGCCATTATAATGGCGCAAAAGGTGATTTTTGGAAGTTTGAAAATGACACGGAAGGACTTATGATCAAGTAGCACATAAGCACTCACAGTTCATTATATTATGCATTATGCTGACACGTGTTTTGGCTTAAAAGGGTGGGTTACACACCAAGCAATCAAACCCCGATTTGCGAGAGGGATACCAATCCAAACAAAATGTGTAAGGAGGGTGCCCTAGCCTCGTGTTCGAAAGTGATAAAAGCTCTTTGACGAAACAGAAATGTGTAACGTCAACGGTATGCTTGACTCAATCGGGATTCGAAACGCGGGGATGAGAAAAACTTACGCCGACGAGACGAGCCAATTGGTCGAAAAGGGTTAGGTTGTGGGCCCGGACAAGGAACCCGACCGTGACCGTAATATCAATTAATGCATTCCAACCAAGACCTCGTTTGAGTCTCACCATCTAGGGATCACAAAGACGTAAGTGTCCTAGTTAATCCCAGTGGAGTCGCCAATCTGTGGACATGGGCCACGTCTCGGTCCGTGGATTTGGGGGTCCACCGACCGGTCCGTAGTCACGGGCCACATGCACGCCAGGCCGAACTGGTGGACATGCAGCGGTCTTTTGAAAGCCACGCTCGGCGGCGTAAAAATGCTTTCGACCGGATCGTTTTAGATCGGTCGGTTTCGTCTCAGTAAGGGTCTCGAAACGATTAGAGATGTTCGGAGTCGCCACCAAGCATTTGTGGGATGCCTGGAACCCGTTCGAAATCCACTTTATACCTCGGTCAAATCGAAGCACAAAGCAGCGTTTGACATAGGTACGAAAGATAAGGAAATCGTCCCTCTTTAGCATCCTATCTCTAGAATGACTCTCGTACGCCCTGGATAAGGTCGTCCACTATCCAAAGTTTCTGAGTAAGAGGTGAAGGTACGTATTGGGAAGCCCTTTAATCAGACATCCAATCCCCCGCCATGTAGCGCTCTCTCTTGATCGATCTTGGTTGGTTGAATGCAAAAGTTGATAAAACGGTTTAAATGCATGAATGCGCATCCAATAATTTAAACCTAACATGTAAGAGCTTTCTAAGTTGGTTGATTTAATCCAAGTATCAAGTATAAGATGTCGAGTTGGATTAATGATTGATTTACATGCAAGACGGGAATTAAACATCCATTTACCGTATTAGGTTTAGGGTGCATAACGTGATCCATTTGTCTTGGTATTTTGCGAACATGATTTTGAACGAGTAATAGTTATATGATCTGTCTTATATCCGGGCTAACCGGAGTCGGGATCGTCCTAGACTAATGCTGGAAGGGAACAGGCCCTGTACCAGACGGCTATATGAGGCGCGAGCCAGCCGGCGGTGTAAGGGGCCTCTTCCTGGTTTTGAAAATGAGAAATGGAGGGCCAGTTTAGGCGTGGGTTAGCCCACGGTTTATGTGCCGTGTTCTGACTTTTTAGAAAACGTTATAAAACGTGTTGAAAATGGGTATTTGAACTCGGTTTGATTTGAAGGGGTCGTTTAGACCGCATTTGTTGATTTGAAGAACTAGACTCGAATAATCATCATTATTTTGATAATATTCGGTGTCGGGTTCGACTTGACAAACTTGACATGAATAGTTTGGAGAATAATTATGGACTAATTGTTTTAAGTTCGTTTGAATGTAATTAGTCGATACTCATCATCGTACCCGGGTTAAAATCCGGCATGGTATGTAGAACCAAGGATGACTTTGTGTTGGTGACTAATATGTTTGTTTTTAGAAATGTAAAGAAATGAAATAAAATGTTTTAAAATACCTTTTAAATGTCATTAACCAAATATTATCACCGAAACACGGATTTAACCGTCATGGTATGAGGAACCAAGGGTGAAAAATGTTTTATGGTTAAAAAAAATAACATGAAATAAAAAGGGTTTGAAAATATTTGAAATGGTGAAAACCGATTACAAATATGAAAATGGATTAAAGGGAAATGACGAGAACAAACACGGTTGATCTCTGGCCTAGATACCCCATTTAGGCGCGGGCTAGCCGGCGAACATGGGGCTTCTGTCCCAGGCCAAAAATCAGTTTTGGCTCGTTTATTCCATGTTTTGGTTCATGTTACATGTTATAGTCATGAAAAAATGAAAACATAATAAAAGAGGATTTTTACACTCTCATACTTACATGTTTGGTTATGGCGAGTGACCGACGTAAGTGTAACAACTCGTTTGATCGGAAAAAACTTGGTTTAAAACCGTTTTGGTAAGTAAAAAGAGTGTTTTAATATTAGTGATGGTGTAGTGGTCGAAATGGTCGGTCAAGTGATTTAATGCACGATGACAGTACCAAACAATGTGTAAGGCTTGTATTTACGATCGGTAGGTCGTAAATACGCGTCGGATTGTGACTTAAGAAGTCGAGTCGAGAATTTTAAGGGAGAAAAGAGGGGGCGGACACTCGCGTAAGTCTCAAATGGGGGGCATTTGAGGGGTATTTATAGGGAAATGAGTGGTTGTGTGAGTTTTGAGCGACATGGCCACTTGGGCTGCTCAAAGAGGCGTGAGCCACGTCGCGGTTCTTCGAGTTGTCTTGTCACTTTCACAACAAATGCAATCATTATTTGTTCTATCCTAGGTTTTGTAGTCACATGTTTGGTACTTGACCAACATGAATCCGGGAAAACTTAAGGTAGAAGATTTGAAATGTTATGTTTTTGGTGGTTGACTCGGTTTGACTCGTTGTTGGAGTCGGGATTTGAATTTTTGAGTCGGTTTTTGGTCCGGTGTCGGTTTTGACTCTAGTTAGTGTCATTGTGACCCCGTCGTCGTGCATTAAACACTCCAGATATTTTTGAAATGTTTTGAGATATGTTATTTTCAAAATCGTTTTTAAGTTTTCCGACGTAAAGTTGTACACAAACTGTCGATCAAACGCCGCGATTCCAAAACATGTTGTAGTCCGATAATCATCGGGTGTTTATTGGAGTCTCAGCAGATACTGGGTATCTACACATAGTACCCGTACCAAAAAAGGGTGGGAGAATCCGTGTTTTTGTTGATTTCAGAGACTTAAACAAAGCGAGTCCCAAGGATGACTTTCCTCTGCCACATATCGACATATTGGTGGATAATACAGCAGATCACGCGTTGTTATCCTTCATGTATGGATACGCGGGATATAACCAAATCAAGATGGCCATAGAAGATATGCACAAGACCGCCTTCGTCACTCAATGGGGTACCTATTGTTACACGGTTATGCCGTTTGGGTTAATCAATGCCGGAGCTACGTATCAACGCACCGCAACTACACTATTACATGACATGATGCATAAAGAATTTGAGGTATACGTAGATGATATGATTGTCAAGTTCAAAGATAGAGAGGGGCACATTCCAAACCTTTGCAAATTCTTTTCAAGACTACGAAAGTACAACATGAGGCTCAATCCTCAGAAATGTGCATTTGGAGTAACATCCGGCAAACTCCTGGGATATGTCATTAGCCAACGAGGGATAGAAATAGACCCTTCCAAGATCAAAGCTCTAATCGAGATGCCGCAACCTCAAACAGAGAAAGAAGTTAGAGGATTCTTAGGTAATTTGCAATACATAAGTCTATTCATATCGAAACTCACCATGATCTGTGAACCTATCTTCAAAAAGCTAAAGAAAACAGATCACACCATGTGGGATGATGACTATCAAAAGGCGTTCGACTGAATCAAGGAGATACTAGCCAAACCACCAGTGCTTATACCACCCCAACGAGATCAACCCCTTGGTTTATATCTCACAGTAACTGAAACAGCCATGGGTGCCATGCTAGCCCAAACCACGGGAAAATAAGAAAAAGCTATCTACTACCTTAGTAAGAAGTTCTTGGAGTATGAGTGCAAGTACACGCCACTTGAAAAGACATGCCTCGCTCTTGTGTGGGCAACGAAGAAGCTACGCCATTACATGCTTAGCTACTCCTTCAAAATATACTCCAAAATGGATCCTGTCAAATACCTCTTCGAAAAACCTGTTCTCAATGGATGCCTAGCAAGATGGACTTTGATGCTCTCAGAGTTCGATCTCAAGTATGTACCTCTGAAAGTTATAAAAGGACGCGCCGTTGTCGAGTTCTTCGTAGAAAATCCCATCAATGACGCACAAACAATAGACACCTGGTCGTTTCCGGATGAGGACATACTCCAAACCGATGTAGACTCCTAGGACCTTTTTTTTGATGGAGCGTCGAACTTAAGAGGATTTGGAATAGAAGTATTGCTCATTTCTCCTGAGGGCGAGCATACACCACTCTCTGTCAAACTCGACTTCGAGATGACAAACAATGCGGCAGAATATGAAGCTTGCCTCATTGGGCTACAAGCAGCGGTAGGTTTAGGCATCAAGAATCTTCGGGTACATGGAGATTCATCTTTTATCATTAACCAAATTACGGGATCTTGGATAATTCGGAGTGAAAGCCTAGCACCCTATCAAGCCAGGATAGACCAAGTTGCCGAATTCTTCGATCAAGTAACCTACCTACACCTACCTCGAGAAGAGAATCAATTTGCAGATGCTCTTGCAAAACTTGCATCTTTGATTAATATGCCGGATAATATGGTAGAAATGCCTTTATGCATCGAACGACCGTCAGAACCAGCTTATCTGCACCAAATTACAGACGAAGAAGAAAACCCAGAGGAACCTTGGTTCCAAGCAATCCTGAACTTCAAACTCAACGGTACTTATCCACCAGATATGGACAAGTGGGGACAACGTGCTATACGCTTAATAGCCTCCCAATACGTTCTCATGCAAGGAGAATTGTATAAAAGAACACCTCTTGGTGTAGTCCCGCGTTTCCTTAATCATTCACAGGCACGGAAAGTGATGGAAGAAGTCAATGATGGAGAATGTGGCCCTCACATGAGTGGACCAATGATGGCAAATAAAATCACGCGTTTGGGGTATTATTGGACCACCATGGAATCCGATTGCATCAAATATGTCAGACACTGCCACAACTGCCAAATCTTCGGGAATGTGCAACATGTCCCTCCCTCATTACTCTACAACATGACATCTCCTTGGCTATTTTTTGCTTGGGGAATCGACATCATCGGAAAGATCACCCCA
Organism: Silene latifolia; assembly: GCF_048544455.1. NCBI lineage: Eukaryota > Viridiplantae > Streptophyta > Magnoliopsida > Caryophyllales > Caryophyllaceae > Silene > Silene latifolia. The sequence continues at coordinate 158,545,015 of NC_133536.1, read as the reverse complement.
GCGGGAACAGGAGGTCACTGTTTCATTCTGGTGGCAATCGATTATTTCACCAAATAGGTAGAAGCATCATCCTACACTAGTCTCACAGCCAAGAACGTGGCAAAATTCATGCAAACCAATATCATCTGTCGATACGGTTGCCCACATGAGATTATCAGTGACAATGGGTCACATTTCCAGGTTGAGACTGAATAGTTGCTAGCCTAGTACAAGATCAAACATCACCATTCCTCACCGTATAGACCACAGACTAATGGCGCAGTAGAGGCAGCAAACAAGAACGTTGTCACAATCCTCAAGAAAATGATTGACAATTATAGAGATTGGCCAAGCAAGATACCATTCGCCTTATGGGATATCGCACATCCGTTAGGACGCCCACTGGGGCCACTCCTTTCTACCTGACCTATGGCATGGAAGTCGTGCAACCAGTCGAGCTCGAAATACCATCCTTGTGCATTCTACTCGAAAGTCAAATCCCAGAAGCCGATTGGAAGAGAAATAGATATGAATAACTCATCCTCCTGGATGAACGAAGATTGCGCACATTACACAATGTTGTAGATACCCGTATCCGTCGATATTGGAATTTATAGAGAACCCGACAAACACCCGATGATGATGGGACACATGTATTTATTAGTTGTCATTGTCATTATTTGGGTTCGTTTTACGATGTAAAATGAGCGTTGTCGACGGAGTATTTTAATTTAAATGATATTTAAATTAAAGCTTTTTTTTAAGGTGAATTCATTTTATTTTATTTTGAATTTATTTTCTCAAATTTATTTTATTGAAAATAAAATAAATATTTGATTTGAAAAATCATTTTATGAGTATATTTGATTTGAAAAATCATTTATTTTAATGTGTTAATCGATTTGAAAAATCGATTTGCAATTCGAAAAAAACTCGTTTTAAACACGCGTTTTGGAGCTCGATTATAGCTCGGTTTTTGAGCCCGTTTTCTTTACGAGTTGGCACGAATCTCGAGTACACTAACCAACCTAGGCTTCTACCCATCCAACCCCAGTTCGAACCCCCTTATCCACATCCCAAATCTCGTCCCAAGCCCCCCAACATAGCCCAACTCCTTCCCAACCCGTGTTCAACATAGCCCGTTTGTTTTGCTCCAAACTTGGTCCAAACCCGCAACCCATCACCACCAACCCGTAATCCACACTACCCACCATTCCCACGTCCAAACCCATAATGAAACCCCTCCACAAAACCCGTCTCCAACACTCCAAAACAGGCCCCAAACAACACGACACAAATAGCCCCCTGTTTTCGTTCAGCTCAAACCCGAGTCCAAAACCCGCTCCAAACACCTGCAAAACCCGTGCCCATTAACCCTAAACCATACCCTAGTATCCTATCTATACTTCCCTAGCTTAACCACCAAGAAAACCCCTCACAAAGCCTCTCAAACCCTCACAAAAGCTGCTGGACAGCAGCTATGCGCAAATGAGCCTGTCTGCCTCTCCCCTCTAAAACCCTACCTTAACTCTCTATAAATACTCCCCCTCTGCCATACATTCATTCCTCTAAGTTCTCCATACATACAACCGTCATTCACAAGCTTTAAACTCCAGAAACAACCCCTAATTGCCTCTCAAAAACCCTCGACAAAACCGACTTACAAACCGAGAATCAGTTTGTGTGTCCTCTTTGAAACCCTTCGTTCTCCCTTCAAACCTCCATCAAAATTCGAGTTTCTTGTTCCAAATTAACCATACAACATCCATCTACACATTAGACAAATATTTACGAGCCAAATTGCCATTGAGAGTACACGAATTCCCTCGAAAAACAGAGTGTTATACACTCTGTTTTCACGGCTTTTCCTGTCTGTCCAGTTCTGTTTGTGCTCGTTTTTCGTGCCCAATAACTCAAAACGAGCAGGGATTATTTTAAGATCTCTGTTCTACTCTCTTTCTAGTTTTCAAAACATCTTTTAAATCGAATTTTCACCGTGAAACGAGAGAGAAATCGCAGTTTGAAAGTTGCTGTCCAGATTTGCAAAAAACGTGTTGTTTGCTTTGTTTCTTCGTCGACGACGGCCTCTCGAGATAAAATCTACCATCGATTACGACCCAAGACGGTGTCAACGGTACATGTAGGTTGAGGGTGCATCAAATCCTCCTCTTTCTCCCTTTTATTTCGTTTTTTTATGTTTGTTTTTTATTGTTTCGTTATATTTTGTTTATCGATTGTTATCATTAACTATGAAACTAGTTTAGTCCGAGTATGAGTTAAAGTACCACCATGAACACCCGCGTTGACTTGAGATGGGAAAGAAATCCGCTACATCAGTCGGTCGTAACCCCCGTATCATTTACATATCCTCGTGTTCAAGGTAGGCCATTAATAAAACGAATTCTAACTTCGCTTTTCGCTTTTGACCCCTCTCTTGTTTCGTGTAATTCGACCCACCCTAGGACCGTTCACATGTTAGTTCGACCTCTGATTGTTAACATATAACTCGTTTAGATGACATTAGATCAATTTAATAACCTAATTAGACATGTTAGGGTACATCGACATAGCTTTAAAAATCAACTGACGATTCTGTAACTTAATTGAATGCCTCTCTCTCTTTCACCTAATTTCTCGCTAGTATAAGAGTGCGTGATTAACACCGTCTTATTAACACTCGATGAGTTAAATTAATTAGCGAACTTGACCTAATTGGACCCCTTTAGGCCGTGTAGAATACACGTTTGCAAGACATCTTTTCAATCGATCAACGTCGTTTCTAACTTGTTTTCTAGCCTGCTTTCGAACTTGTTTCGCAATCAATTGATCTAACTAATGAACCTGACCTAGGACCTAGGGTAGCCGTGTCTAGAGTGGCCATGGCTTGGCCGTGTCCTTTGGTCTTTCTTGTTTCTTTTGTTTTACATCGTTTGTTCTTTATTGTTTTGTCGCTTGTAATTTATCGTTTGTTCATCGAGTTGTAATTTTCAAGTTAGCTTTCTTTTATCGAGTCAAAACCTCTTCCAAAAACCTTAGTCTTTTTTGGTTAGATGGTTGTGCCCTAATGCATGTAAGAGCGTAGTAAATCGCATGTTGTTTAAAGCAACATGGCCCCATTTATGCTAATGCATGCTTTGGTGCGTAGCCCTATGTCTAATTCGATGAGATTAAGTGAAAGCACGCATCACGAGGAGTGACCCAAGGCCGTGAGTCATATAAGCCGTGGGCCACCCCTTTGTGCACGTTTTCCTAGGCCGAATGGCCGTGTAATGTGTCATGTACGGTTTTGTGTATAGCGTTGTATTTTAGATCGAGTTGTATCTCTAATTTATCGTCGTGTCGGCATGAAATGCCTGGTTTGTAATAGGATAGATCCCAACGGCTCCCCCACTCCCATCAAGCCTTGTTTGTTTCGTTTATATGTTGCTAGATCAATCCACCCACATGCTAAATTACAACTCTGACAAAGTTAGTTTAGTTGCATCTAAATCGACATAGAAACTTCACATGCTAGGGTTTTGAAAACGATGTTTGCATATCATATATCGTAGTAGCTATGACCTTGTTTGAAATCTGACACTTGACTTAGTAGAGGCCGTTATTGACGGGCGGGGTTAGGTGTCCTTATGGGCTTCCTAACACGTACCCTCACCCCTTACTCAAGATCTATGGTTTGTGGATCCGTCTAAATACCATTGGATTACGAGAGTCATTCAAATCGAGTGATATAGGGTACAAGTCTTTATATTTAATCACTCGTAGTCGATTGGCTTTATGCTTTTCGATGAAAGGTGTAAAGTTGACTTGAACGGTTCCAAGTTCCCAAAAAACTGGGTGGCGATTCTAATTTGTCTTAATTCGATTCGAAGGAACCTCGAGTCGATTATGCCTAGTGTGGATCCCGCGGACGCAGTTCCCGCGGGCGTTGTTCACAGTTTGGCGACTCCGCTGGGGAAAAGAGGACTAGTTACACTTTGTTTCTAGGGTCTTTTCCTCCGAGGTGAAACTTGAAAAGAAAGTATTGGAAAGTAAAACATTACTCTTAGTGCTACTATTCATGCATAAACCCTTAAGGACTTTCCCGGGCCGTCCCAGCGTTTCTTTGTGATGCGTGGGGGGCGACGTCCCACTATGCCAGGAACTTGCACATTGCTTGCTTCCGCTCCTCCTCGTCGTGGTTCTTGATGGTGGGGACGCTCTTCTAGGTACTCTACCTAAAGGCCCTTGCTCTATAAGACCCAAAAAGGATGGAGGGCATAGACCTTCTTGTAGAAGACTTGCCGAGACTTAGAGATGTCTAGGAGCATACATCCTTATAACATGAGAATGACAATGTGCAAAGTGTTTTTTTTTTGAGTCTTTTCAAAACTTCCATGTCAATTTCAAAACCGAACTTTTGAACAACTTACTTCCAAAATAGCATGATTTTCAAAATGCGGAATGCTGCCCAAATAGGACTAGAATTTTCAGCCAAAATAAGCTTTTATAGCCGGCATGCTGCCCATTTCAAATCTCATTTTCAAATCAATTATTCGTTTTTTCCAAATTCAATCCAAAATGTTTCTCAAACCTTAACCAAGCATGAAATGCGTGGAGTCGTGTCCGGGCCCTGGCCGTGTTAGGCTAGGCATGTTTTGGCCCGAGAGTCTAGAACCCGACCTTGTTGGGTCGCCCAAGCTCACCTCTTGGGATTCGAGTCATGTTGGTCCACCTTTTTGTCTAGGATAGTCCACAGAAACGTCCAAGCTAGGCCATTGTGGACGTTTCATGCGAACCTATGGGCTATGTTAGTCCAATCACGGGTTTAGTCACACCGAGTCCGGGTTAGAACCGAATTATGATGGTTCGGATCGTGTCGTTTGTCGAGTCCAAAATGAATCAAGGTCTAAATCCAACCGTGAGTCGAACTTTTGGTTAGTCTGTCTCAAGTCGAGTCTTTGCTTGAGTCAAGTTGGTGTCGTGTCCTTAAGTGTGCAGGGGCTCTTACTTTAAATATTGACTCAGTTCGGGGTTTTCTTGTAGAAAGGCCGCCAAAAACCCGACTTCAAGCAATGGAAGATGCTGTTAACAAACTCACTGAGGCCGTGAATCTCATGAGGGCCAGAATGGATGTGATCGAATCCAAGCTGGGTGAAGATTCCTCCACCCCACCTCTGACTGATCTGGAGAAACGGTTCAAATTCATTGAAGACCGTCTGAAACTCTCCCAGGGGAAGAACATCCACTACGAAAATGCTAGGGCCTATGCCCCAATTCAGGATAAGTTGCCTACAAACATGGTACTCACTGATATCCCAAAGTTTAAGGGCACAGAAGATCCAGTCCACCATGTTAAGGCCTATAAGGGGTACTTAGCACTGAAGGGAGTACCCACGACATGCTCTCGAAATTTTCGCTCAATCTCTGGATGAACACCCGAAGGCGTGGTTCTACAATCTTGACCTTAAGAACTTCCCCACTTTCGAAGATATTACGGTGGAGTTCTGCAAGCACTATGCTGATAATGTCGAGATTCAAACTAACATAAGAACATTGGAAGTGATGACACAGAAAGACAAAGAAGGCTTTACTGAATTCCTTGCAAGATGGCGCGCTGAAAGCGTGAAATTAGCCAAGAAGCCTGATGAAGTTGAAATGGTAGATAAGTTCGTAAAGAATCTACGACCTATTTACCGCAATGCTCTGAAATACCAGAATTTTGGATCTTTCAAAGAATTGGTAAGAATCGGGATAAAGGTAAAAAATGATGTCATAAGGGCAGAGGCTGAAAAGCCGAAAGGGTACCAAGGGGCCTCATCATCTAAGGGCAAGGCCCCATCAACCGCCCATAATGATGAAGCCATCAATCTCTTAGAAGGGCAATCGAAGAAACCGCAGCGCCAAGCTCCAAGGGCATTCAACGATATCGGATGCACTTATACATACGCTCTTCAAAGGCTCATAGCCCAAGGAAAGTTGAAGCCTATTGGTCCAACTCCGGACCCTACTGCTGATAAACAAGGTAAATGGTATAAACCAAATGCCTACTGTGCCTTTCACCAAGGAAAAGGCCATGATACTGAAAGGTGCTATCGACTGAAGCACGAAATTCAAGACATGATCGAGAATGGAACACTCCCGATCCCAACTGTTAAACCCAATAACATCACCAATCTATTTAGTGATCACGCCAATTTTGTTTCTGTCGAAGACAATGTCGATTATTCCCATCTTATCCGCCCATGTCACTTGAAAGGGGTGTTTATCGGGAAAATATTTGTGGATTGCTTTGAATTCTTGCCAAACCCGAAGAATGAAATTCAAGTCGGGAGTCTTGCTCTAGAATGTACTCCTCTCGTTAACGAAGTTAATAAAAGACAATTCGGTTCACCAACCTTTATCACTGGCGTAGATCCTCAGAGGACTACCTCGGGATGGAGGCAGACCATCAAAGGGATCAAGGACCAGAGTCGGGCATCTAAGCTGACAGCTGAACAAGAGAAAGCTCAAGACTAGTTTTGAAAATTATGAGTCGGGATCTGTTTTCTTATCTTAGTCGAGTCGAGTCTAGAACTTTCTTTTTTTTGAGTTTGAGTCGTTTGTTCCGGGATGACCTAGGATGTGTCCTAGGAATCGTTTCTTCGAGTCTGTTAAGCATTTCTCATTCCAATAAAAAAGTTGCAGTTTCGTTTCCAAATATGTCTTGTTTCCAATCCTCAATCATTCCGAAACATGATAAAACGCACAACACACTCAAAGGAATACCTGGGGTAGAAATATGTGATGTTTCAAAATGTAAGGTACACTAGGATCCCGTGTTTGATTCCTTTACCTATTCCATGTCTGGTGGTAGAAAACCTCCATCTGAACCAATGTTTGTGACAATCTTTTAGATGATTCTATGACAAACCCGGACTAGCTCTTTGTTTCCCCTATCGATGATGGAAGGCAAGCCTTTTCCCCAACAAAATCATCCCATCTCGAAGAGAGAAGATATCAACCCGTTCTAACAAGGAATTGTTAGTTCCTACCCAAATTAGTTGGCGAAGCCCAGTTTTCAAGGTGTATCCATTTATGACTAAGAGAATGAATAGAAGATCATTTTCAAAGAGAGAAAAAAGATGAAAAAGAATGAAAAATGAGAAAAAGAGAAAAATTGGAAAAATGAAAAAAAATGAAAAAAAAGAAAAATGAAAAAAGATGAAAGAAAAAGAAAAAAGGAAAGAAGATGTTGAAGTTATTGCAAAAGGTTTTTGGTTGAATGTCGAAATTACGGAAGCCAGAATTCAAGTCAAGTACCCATAGTTGAAGTTCAATGGGCGAAGCCCAAAAGCGTAAGTAGTAACCTCTTTACCCTCTAAGTCCTTCCTGAGACAGTTACAAAGGGATAGTCGGAAATTTTGAGAATTATTCCGCTTGTGTTGTTACACCCAACCTTCAGGGTCCAGACATGAAAATTTGAACCCACATCATTTTTCAACCCATTTGCACTCGTGGTTCATCAAACCCGAGACACCCATCCCAACCACATCAGCAGCCATAGCCCTTGGCCTTAGCACCACAAAAAAAACCTTCAGAATGATGGTTAACCATTCCAACTTGTTTTTACCAAGCTCCACATTCCAAAAGATCCAAGCCTTTTTGTACCAACCCTAGACAAGGGATTTAACAGTACCTTACAGGCTAGAATGGGATACGACATGATACTTTAGGTGAAACCTTCGAGTGTGTACACATTATCAAAATACCGATTTAATGCACCTTCATCGAACTACGTCGGATTTGATTTCGCTCCACGCGAATACGTAGGCAGTCCTTCAGAATAAGGGATTCAATCCACTCATCAACCAAGTTGTCATCTTGTCGGTTTCTTACGGGTCTTAACCAAGTCCAAATGAAGCCACCTTTGTTTGAGTCGGTCTTAGCACTCGATGTAGGCTAGGATAAGGATATAGGTTTAGATGAATAGTATCAAGTCTCAGAATGAGCTTTATCTAACGGTTTAGGCAAAGATGTTGAGTAACATAGATGTGGGTTTGTGTTGGGAACAGAAAATATGAAAAACCCACTGAAAAGAAAGAAGGCGTGGAAGAAAAATAGTAAAAGCCCGCTGAAAAGAAAGAAGGTGGTGGCAAGAAATGATGAAAACTCGCTGAAAAGAAAGGAGGCGAGGAGAAGAGTAACAGGATGTTCCCAACAAGAGTGATGTCTAAGTGTTCTCATAAAATCAGTCTGTGTTTAGTGTCTGGGTGAAGCCAACGTTGTTGCTCTGTGAGTTTAATCCTCCTTGTCAATGCCAAGTGATCTTGATTCCCATGTGCCCTCGGGAGCACGCCCATGACATACGATATCTCCATCCTAAGTCCGACGACCTTGTGATTCCCGTTTGTCATCTTTTGGCGTCAGAATGGCCAATTTACTTTTCTACCCCCAACAAGTCAATAATTGAATTAAAACCCGTGCACACTTACGGTTTTATTTTCCTTTTTGTTTTACGGTAGCGGGCTACGCCCACGTTATTTACGGGTCATACAGAGTGTCTGAGTCGTATTTCCTGCTCACCCGTCAAGGTTCGATTTCAAAATGCCAAAGATTTCAGAATTCCGAAATTTCAAAAACTTTTTGCGAATTATGGATATATGGTCCAAGAAGTGGTACATTTCAAGTCAAGGTTCAAATCTCAAAGTTCAAAATCAAATTTTGGGTCGACGACCCAACATCCAAGTGATTCATTTCAAATTCAAAATTTGGGTCGATAGCCCAATTATTCAAAATTTTCAACATGTTCAAATTTCGGGTCGATGACCCAGTCTTTCAAACTCAAGTTTCGGGTCGATGGCCCAACATTCCAAGTGATGTCAAATTCAAAATTCGGGTCGATGGCCCAATTATTCAAAATTTTCAAATTCAATTTTCGGGTCGATGACCCAATCTTTCAAATAATCCAATTTTAAGATCGATAATCCAAATGTGCTTATGTGATGATTATTGCTTGTACGTTTTTGTGTTTCAAATATAGCAGGATATGCTTCAACTGGGGGCTCTAAAGTCTTCGACTTTAGAGCCATTGCAAACTGGGGGCTTTGAAGCCGTTGGCTTCAGAGACCATTATCAAGATGAAAAGGATGACATCCACTCAGAATTCAATTCAAGAGTATGAAATGGGAGAATTCCGTAGCTGAAAGCAAATGATGAAAGTGGCGGCAACCTCCTCGGAAAGTCCCGTCCCATTTTGACACCTGCCAGCAGATGATAAGCTTTGGGCAAGTGTCAGTAGATGATGAATTTTGGACATACGCCAGCAGATGATAAACTTTGGGCATGTGTCAGCAGTGGCCGAACTACGACGCGGGTTTGATTCCGTCAGAAACGGATACGTAGGCGCCTAAGGATAAGGCTTAATCCACCATATATGCAATTTATGGGTCGACGACCAACGATGATAATTCGACGCAACAGAAGTAAGAGTTAATCCCCGACGAAGTTTCAGGTATGATCTCTTCTTATGGCTGGCGAGCTTATATACGCAAGTCTAATGGACTATAAACGACCCGCAGAATCCTCAGGTCGAGAGGGACCTGGGTTATACTTTGACTTTCGCCTTGTCCAAGCCTCAGTCAAAGTGGGGGCTCTGTAGATACCCGTATCCGTCGATATTGGAATTTATAGAGAAACCGACAAACACCCGATGATGATGGGACACATGTATTTATTAGTTGTCATTGTCATTATTTGGGTTCGTTTTACGATGTAGAATGAGCGTTGTCGACGGAGTATTTTAATTTAAATGATATTTAAATTAAAGCTTTTTTTAAGGTGAATTCATTTTATTTTATTTTGAATTTATTTTCTCAAATTTATTTTATTGAAAATAAAATAAATATTTGATTTGAAAAATAATTTTATGAGTATATTTGATTTGAAAAATAATTTATTTTAATGTGTTAATCGATTTGAAAAATCGATTTAAAAATCGAAAAAAACTCGTTTTAAACACGCGTTTTGGAGCTCGATTATAGCTCGGTTTTTGAGCCCGTTTTCTTTACGAGTTGGCACGAATCTCGAGTACACTAACCAACCTAGGCTTCTACCCATCCAACCCCAGTTCGAACCCCCTTATCCACATCCCAAATCTCGTCCCAAGCCCCCCAACATAGCCCAACTCCTTCCCAACCCGTGTTCAACATAGCCCGTTTGTTTTGCTCCAAACTTGGTCCAAACCCGCAACCCATCACCACCAACCCGTACTTCACACTACCCACCATTCCCACGTCTAAACCCACCATGAAACCCCTCCACAAAACCCGTCTCCAACACTCCAAAACAGGCCCCAAACAACACGACACAAACAGCCCCCTGTTTTCGTTCAGCTCAAACCCGAGTCCAAAACCCGCTCCAAACACCTGCAAAACCCGTGCCCATTAACCCTAAACCATATCCTAGTATCCTACCTATACTTCCCTAGCTTAACCACCAAGAAAACCCCTCACAAAGCCTCTCAAGCCCTCACAAAAGCTGCTGGACAGCAGCTATGCGCAAATGAGCCCGTCTGCCTCTCCCCTCTAAAACCCTACCTTAACTCTCTATAAATACTCCCCCTCTTCCATACATTCATTCCTCTAAGTTCTCCATACATACAACCGTCATTCACAAGCTTTAAACTCCAGAAACAAACCCTAATTGCCTCTCAAAAACCCTCGACAAAACCGACTTACAAACTGAGAATCAGTTTGTGTGTCCTCTTTGAAACCCTTCGTTCTCCTTCAAACCTCCATCAAAATTCGAGTTTCTTGTTCCAAATTAACCATACAACATCCATCTACACATTAGACAAATATTTATGAGCCAAATTGCCCTTGAGAGTACACGAATTCCCTGGAAAAACAGAGTGTTATACACTCTGTTTTCGCGACTTTTCTGTCTGTGTCAGTTCTGTTTGTGCTCGTTTTTTCGTGCCCAATAACTCAAAACGAGCAGGGATTGTTTTAATATCTCTGTTCTCCTCTCTTTCTAGTTTTCAAAACATCTTTTAAATCGAATTTTCACCGTGAAACGAGAGAGAAATCGCAGTTTGAAAGTTGCTGTCCAGATTTGCAAAAAACGTGTTGTTTGCTTTGTTTCTTCGTCGACGACGGCCTCTCGAGATAAAATCTACCATCGATTACGACCCAAGACGGTGTCAACGATACATGTAGGTTGAGGGTGCATCAAATCCTCCTCTTTCTCCCTTTTATTTCGTTTTTTTATGTTTGTTTTTTATTGTTTCGTTTTATTTTGTTTATCGATTGTTATCATTAACTATGAAACTAGTTTAGTCCGAGTATGAGTTAAAGTACCACCATGAACACCCGCGTTGACTTGAGATGGGAAGGAAATCCGCTACATCAGTCGGTCGTAACCCCCGTCTCATTTACATATCCTCGTGTTCAAGGTAGGGCATTAATAAAACGAATTCTAACTTCGTTTTTCGCGTTTGACCCCTCTCTTGTTTCGTGTAATTCGACCCACCCTAGGACCGTTCACATGTTAGTTCGACCTCTGATTGTTAACATATAACTCGTTTAGATGACATTAGATCAATTTAATAACCTAATTAGACATGTTAGGGTACATCGACATAGCTTTAAAAATCAACTGACGATTCTGTAACTTAATTGAATGCCTCTCTCTCTTTCACCTAATTTCTCGCTAGTATAAGAGTGCGTGATTAACACCGTCTTATTAACACTCGATGAGTTAAATTAATTAGCGAACTTGACCTAATTGGACCCCTTTAGGCCGTGTAGAATACACGTTTTCAAGACATCTTTTCAATCGATCAACGTCGTTTCTAACTTGTTTTCTAGCCCGCTTTCGAACTTGTTTCGCAATAAATTGATCTAACTAATGAACCTGACCTAGGACCTAGGGTAGCCGTGTCTAGAGTGGCCATAGCTTGGCCATGTCCTTTGGTCTTTCTTGTTTCGTTTGTTTTACATCGTTTGTTCTTTATTGTTTTGTCGCTTGTAATTTATCGTTTGTTCATCGAGTTGTAATTTTCAAGTTAGCTTTATTTTATCGAGTCAAAACCTCTTCCAAAAACCTTAGTCTTTTTTGGTTAGATGGTTGTGCCCTAATGCATGTAAGAGCGTTGTAAATCGCATGTTGTTTAAAGCAACATGGCCCGATTTATGCTAATGCATGCTTTGGTGCGTAGCCCTATGTCTAATTCGATGAGATTAAGTGAAAGCACGCATCACGAGGAGTGACCCAAGGCCGTGAGTCATGTAAGCCGTGGGCCACCCCTTTGTGCACGTTTTCCTAGGCCGAATGGCCGTGTAATGTGTCATGTACGGTTTTGTGTATAGCGTTGTATTTTAGATCGAGTTGTATCTCTAATTTATCGTCGTGTCGGCATGAAATGCCTGGTTTGTAATAGGATAGATCCCAACGGCTCCCCCACTCCCATCAAGCCTTGTTTGTTTCGTTTATATGTTGCTAGATCAATCCACCCACATGCTAAATTACAACTCTGACAAAGTTAGTTTAGTTGCATCTAAATCGACATAGAAACTTCACATGCTAGGGTTTTGAAAACGATGTTTGCATATCATATATCGTAGTAGCTATGACCTTGTTTGAAATCCGACACTTGACTTAGTAGAGGCCGTTATTGACGGGCGGGGTTAGGTGTCCTTATGGGCTTCCTAACACGTACCCTCACCCCTTACTCAAGATCTATGGTTTGTGGATCCGTCTAAATACCATTGGATTACGAGAGTCATTCAAATCGAGTGATATAGGGCACAAGTCTTTATCTTTAATCACTCGTAGTTGATTGGCTTTATGCTTTTCGATGAAAGGTGTAAAGTTGACTTGAACGGTTCCAAGTTCCCAAAAAACTTGGTGGCGACTCTAATTTGTCTTAATTCGATTCGAAGGAACCTCGAGTCGATTATGCCTAGTGTGGATCCCGCGGACGCAGTTCCCGCGGGCGTTGTCCACAAATGTGCAAACATATCAGACACGTATCAAACGAGTCTTCAACAAAAGGGTTAAGCCAAGAAACATCAAAGAGGGAGACTTAGTTCTCAAATCAGTTAGAGCTCTTTTACCTGTCAATCCACGAGGAAAGTTCAAACCCAACTGGGCCAGACCATTTCTGGTCAAGTCCATACTCCCGAGGGGTGAGGTTAGAATCACAGACTTAGATGGGAATGAATTTGCCAACCCAACTAACCTCGACCAACTGAAACGTTACTATGCCTAGAATAGGAACAAAAACGCGCCTCGCGTACCCTCACGTGTCGCTCCTGTGGCACGGAATAAAAAAACGGCCCATGGCCAGCTAAAATAAAGCTAATGTCACCTTGCTCTCGCACTTTGACAATTCGTCATCCTCATATCATCAAATAAACTGAATTGTGCTTTAGGAGTAAGTAAAAGTTCATGCTTATTTTCTAAGTTCATTACAAGCTCTTGCTTAGAACAATTATTCTTTTACATTTACTCGAACTACGCGCAAGGGTTTGATTTCATTTTTTAAAATGAATACGTAAGCAATCCTTCACAGGATACAACCCATTATTTTCTAAATGTAAATAGAAGGACATTTGCATATGCATTTGGGAATTCGACAAGAATAATAAAAGAAAATCACAACGGTTTCATAACCAATAAATCTTTTATTCATTTCCTTCCATAATAATAATAGTATGCCATATAATAAATAATGCTAAAATAAAATAGGCTAGGATTCTAAAAACCTCACCATTCTATTACAAACAACAACAACAACAACAACAACAACAACAACAACAACAACAACAACAACAACAACAACAACAAGAATAATAATAATAATAATAATAATAATAATAATAATAATAATAATAATAATAATAATAATAATAATAATAATAATAATAATAATAATAATAATAATAATAATAATAATAATAAATAATAATAATAAAAATAAATAATAATAAAAATAATACTAAGACTTAGGCTATTCTTCCATTTTCCCTTTGCCTTTGTCATTCTTGTCATATTTCTTGTCTCGACCGCGAGCCGGGCGCTCCTGCGCTATCTCAGACCTAATCACCAATGGTCTCTCTCGTGGTCTAGCCTTGCCATTCTTATCAACCACCTTCTCGACGACGGGAGAAGTCTTCGGTTTCTTCGACGGATGAACGACTCGAAATCCGGCTTCTTCCTCTCCCTCGGTCAAGTGCTTCTCTTTCTCCTTCTATACATCATGAACCTTGTAGTCAATGGGCTCACGCTTCCTTAGTCTCTCGCGCTCCTCAGGAGTAGTAGCCTTCCTCAACTGCATGTAAGAATCTGATACCCATAGTGCACTAACAGAAGAGTTCAGGAACCACATGTTTCTCTGAGCCCATTTGATGGCCCACTCTCTTCGGCTCTCAGTAGTAAGCGCCATGGCAGTCCGAGGAATAGTATCAAGCTTCGGAATTGTCTGCTTCAATTCAACCTGCCTCATCAGTCTCTCGGGGAAGATGCATATCATGAATTCCAAGCCAGGAATGCGCACCGATCGAGTAGGGTCCAAAGACGATACTCCAGTAATAGACTTGAGATGCCACTAGGGTACAATCCATCTAATCAGGGGACCATCCTCGTTATTCAACTTGTTCTCCCAGTAGTTGCAAACCCGAGTAAAGTCCACCATGTAAAGCCTGGTCCTCATTGCAATTGAGCGAGCATGATAAGCAGGAACATTAACTGGGGGCTCGATCAGCCGCAAACGCTCCATAAGCCAAACCTACCAAAAAGCAGGTATTAGTATCCAACAAAAAAGAATAAAAAAAACGAAAAAAAAAACGAACGAAAAAGGAAAAAAAAAAAAGACGAAAAAAGAAAAAGAAGAAAGTTGTATTCTTTTAGCTGCAAAATGATGGGACTTCCTAAATAAGGAAGGTCGTGGTTGGCTTTCCTGTTATCTAACTGATGTGACTCATAATTGCGCACATTTAGCCCCTTAATCGAGCCTATTTTGCATACTACTATAGCGTTCCATAGCCTTTTTACCCGTCAAATGCCTTCTATTTTGCTTTCCTATTGCCTTGTGTTTGTTTTATAGGAAAGGAGACAATTAGGCGGAAATTCCCGTCTCTTGAGCTTATTTGGAAGGACATTGATGATATTAGTTGAACGAGTATGGAAGGAGAGGCAAGAACTAAGACCAACATTGAAAGAATAAGAAGTAAGCGAGAGGAAACACTCTGAAGAACAATCCGAGCGTCCAAGCTCCAAGACGCTCGTCGCCAGTTCAGACAATCCGAGCGTCCCGACTGTCCAGCCGCTCGTCTCCTCTGCCAAGAATCCGAGCGTCCTCCCCCTTTGTCCGAGCGGACCGTGGCGTCTTCAACAAATATGCTCATCTCTTCAAAATACTTGCATTTCCCTACTTAGAACTTAGAATTGTTAATTACTAAATTAGCCTTATTTAACCTAATGATGCACTACTATATATACCCCATTTTGATGATAATCGAAGGGGGCTTCCACATTAGAAAATCTTCTTAGAATAGATTAGGAGTAGATTAGATTAGATTACTCTTTAATCTTTCCACAAATTTCACATTAATCTTTCCTTAATTATTGTTCAAGTTTATTACTTTTGGGTAATTGAAGATTATTGGGTTATTATTGGAGGTTTGACAACCCTTCATCAATCAATCAAGTTCTCTTCTTTTATTCTTTGCTTTATTATTTGGATCATCTCAAGTTTGGTATAATTCCTTTACTCTTTACTCTTTATTGTTTATTTCCTTAAGCTCTTATCATGTTTATACTTGTTGTAATGATTGACACCATTAATGACATGTTTTCCATGACAATGAGTGAGTAGTCTCTTAGCTAGGATTAGTGGGTAATTAGGGGAAACAAACATGGGGAATAATCATGCTTAATTTAATATGTTTTCATAATTAGTTTGCTTGTTTGTTGTAATGTCAACCTATGCACATGTTATGTTTGATGAGATGCTAAGCCTATGAATCCTTGCATTTACAACCATCTCTTATCTATTCAACTTGACTTGTAAGATATAAACCAACTCGAGTCTTGTTAGACCATGCATAGAAGTGATTAGAAGGAAAGTAAGTCGACTTGTAGGTGTTGTACAATCTAATCGATTCGGCTCCGGGACCCAACTCTTCCTACGAACCATAAGACATAAACCAACTCGGTTGCTCTACAACATTAATTGCTTGCAGCTTTGTGAACATGTTTGTATGATTAACTCCCATGAATCCTCTATGAACCCATGATATCCTAGCACTTTTTAATCATTTGTTTATATCCTTCCTTTTATTGCTTGTTTTACTTTATTGCTTGCATTAGTCTAGAACACAACTACAAACCCAAATCAATTGTGAAACTAGCATAAATTGAGATAGATAGACTTAGAACCCAAAGCACACCGTCCCATGGATCGACCTCGACTTACCACTAACTAGTTGTTTGTTGAGAATTATAAATATGTTTGATTGGATGTGTGACGACCACCTCTTGTCCCGATCAAAAATGGCGCCGTTGCCGGGGACGGTACTATGTGATTAAGTTCTTACTTGTTTGTCTATTTTAGTTATGCTTTCACCTTGAGGAACGTGTTCCTCAAGGATTGTTCCTACCGTTTTTGTGTAGTTTCCATGCTTGTAGTTGTTTCCTTGTCTTAGCTATGATGGCTCAAGACTTGACATATGGAGTATGATACGTGCATTTTATATAGTCTTTTTTGGCCTTTTTATGCACGTATTTCTATGCTATTATCGTAGTTTTACGCTACGAAATGCCCCGAATATGCTACTTTAGTTTGTTTTGTTCTATTTGCAGGAATGGACCAGAAAGTAGTGAAATCGAGCCTTTTACCGTCCGTTTAACATGCATTTGGAGGAAGAGTGAATTTGGAGCGGGAATGTAGCTGTCTTGAGGTGCCAAAGAAGTAAGATAGCTAGGCGAGCAAAGGAAGAACTTCAAATTGCTAGTGCCTACTTTGAAGAGCCATATATCGAGTTCTACAACTTATATTCAGGTGATTCCAATTGGAGATAAAAGCTTGTCCTCTTAGATTTCCAACGCCACCGGAAACGCCCTGTTTGCCCAAGTAACGAAGAAATGGCAGCCATTTGAAGTTCAGTGTGCGAAGCAGGAATTGTGCGCTGGAAAGTACTCGACCGAGTACAATTGTGTTCAATGGAGTTCCTTTTCTACTCGATCGAATAGATTCAATTTAAGGTTTACTCGATCGAGTAGATTTTCTACTCGATGGAGTGGTTTG
Organism: Silene latifolia; assembly: GCF_048544455.1. Lineage (NCBI taxonomy): Eukaryota > Viridiplantae > Streptophyta > Magnoliopsida > Caryophyllales > Caryophyllaceae > Silene > Silene latifolia. The sequence continues at coordinate 158,527,770 of NC_133536.1, read as the reverse complement.
AGCTTAATTTTGTTCGATCGAGTGATATAAAGTTACTCGATCGAGAGGTTTTGATGTTACGCGGGATTTATTAACCCGTGTAGGGCTTAATTTCGTGATAGACTTTTGTTTTTCAATTTAAGCTTTCATAATTAGGTTAATAAGGACGTTCGACTCTTCTTAGAACGCAACTCTTACCCTCTTAGTCTCTTCATTAAACTTTCTATTGTAACTTTACTCTTGGATCTCTTTTGCTTGGATTTCTGGTTGTTCTTTACGCCGGAATTGCTTGTGATTGTAATCTCCTTTCTCCTTTTAATCTTAATCTCTTTATTTCCTTACTTTAATCTTTACTTTTTCATCTTAATTATTCTGCCCTAATTTCAGCTTATGCTTGATTTCTGTTATTTCATTATGTCTCTAGTTAGCATATTCATTGTTATTAATATTGACAACATTAGTAATATGAGTAGCTAAGATATTTTATGTTAGGACTAGGGAATCCATGGTAGGATTGTGACGATGTAGCGAATAGGCTAGACAATTTATATGTGATAATCTGTCCCCATGGCAATTTAACTATATCACCAATTTAGTTGAATGCATGCTTCTAAATTATTTTAATTTGGTTAATTTCGTTCCTGGATCGGAAGATTGGAATGAAGAGACCTGCTATTAACAGTAGACTACCATAACGAGGACGGAAGTTAAGTTAGTGGAAATCTAGGGTAGAAAGTGGACCGGAAGGACCTTTCCCTCACTCTTCTCACAGTAGATTGTCTAGGCTATTTGCGACTGAGTCGATAAACTGCCATGGTGAACCGAAATCCTGACATGTTCTCTCTTATTTGATCACTTTTATTATATTTTCTGTCTTTTATTGCTCTCTCTTTACTGCTCTTCCCTTTAAACATTCATTAGTTTAGAAAACCAAACTAAACCCCCCCAATTGTGACATAGATAGACGGACTTCAGATAGATACCTTGCCTCCCTGTGGAGATCGACCCTACTTCCTGCTAGCTTTTGTTAGTTGTATTTAGGTATTATTTTTGGTACAGAAACGACCGTATCAGAGTATGTGGTAGATTCTTTGAGTATGACTATAAGTATGGGGAGTTTGAGGAGCAAGTCAACACAAACCTACCTTACAACTCATACAATAAAAATCCTAACTACTACCCCAACTTTTCCCACCAAAATCACTACATCCAATATCCACAACAACCACCCACCCAATACCCACTTCATAATGAGTTTCAATTGCCACAATACAACCACTTTCACACGCACCCACAACAAGAAGATGAATCCGTTCAAAATGTGATTCTCCAAATGATGGGAGATCAACAAAACTTCTTCAAACAAATGCTAGAGTAGAGCTAAAAGAGGGACAATGTTCTTCAAGGCATTGTTGCCCAAGGTGAGGAGTTGGATATTCAAATTACCCAAATGAAAGAATCCCAAGCAATCACTCCCCACCATTCCTTGGACATTGATCATGAATGTGAATTTGAAGTAGTAACCTTTGATATGGAGAATGAGAAGTGGGAAGAGCCAACCTCTTTGAGCTCTTGTGAGTATGAAAGTATGATATTTGACGAGGAAGACATGAGGTTGAGTAAGCCAAATACTCTTAGCCTTTGTGAGTATGAGGGTGTATCTTTTGATGTGAACATTGAGATGGTGGAGGAAGAATTATTGAGGAGAAATAAAACCCCCATTTATGATTCATATGAAGATAGTGATGATGACAAGCCTATGGAAGAAGCTTATGCGGAATATGTGTCTTTCAAGGACTTATGGAATGAAGAAGAGGAATGGACTTGTGATATTACCTCACTTGAGGACCCCATCCTTGAGAAGTTTGAGGTATGCTTCCATGAGGAAGATGAATGTCTCTTTCCTATTGACCATGAAGACCTTTTCGCATCCACCATGGAACCTATGATTGTTTGAGATGATATGGTAGACCTTCTCCAAAAGGTCAAAACATCATATAAAGGGTACTTGGTGGAGAAGCTCAAGAACAAACTTGCAAATGAACTTGCTTGTGAAAATTTGGCATCCACAACATCAATTCCTAAGGTATCCGGTCATCAATGTTATGAGAATTCTCCTTCTACTCTTGAAGGATTGATAAATCCAAATGCTATCATCATCATCAAAATTGAAGAAAAAGGTGGTGAGTGGATGTCTCCGGACAACCATGAACCATACTTCATACCTTATGTTGACAAGAATCATGGGCTAATTGGTTTGAAGCATCGCAAATATTCAAGTGCCAAGAAGAGGAAGAAAACAAGAATGAATGACAAATTTCTTTGGCCAAGCTTCGTCTTGAAGTTAAGAAAACCATACTCATGCTTATTTGGAGCTTGTTCACAAGCTTTTGATCTCCTTCTAAGAGCCTTGAGCTCTATGGACAAATAATTTCGATAATTTGAACTAGTTTGGTGGAGTCCTACCTCAAACCACCATTTGTAAGATATTTCTTGAACCTTTACCTTGTATAAAATTGTACATTTTCGCACTTTTATTTACAATTCCTTGCATGAGAGTAGTGAGAGAGAGTTTTCTTACATTTTTATTGAGCAAAATTTCAGAAAAAGATAAGGAGGAATAACAAAAGGGTGCAAGGGTACGATCTTGGAAAGAAAAGAATGAAAAGTATGAAAAACAGTGAGGGACGCTCGTCCCGAGGGCAGGACGCTCGTCCTCAGCCTCCCTGTGGGTACTGTTTGGCGCTGACTTGAAATTTGAGCAGATTAGGGGATAAGTCGCTCGTCCTGAATGAGACGCCCGTATTATCTGTAGGACGCTCGTCCTATAAGACATCTTGAAGAAAATTCTGCACTGGACTAGAATCCGCTCGGATTCGTTAAAAGACGCTCGTCTCAAATCAGCCGTTCGTCCAAGGCTCGATATGCTCGTCTTTTGTCCACCCCAGATGAAGCAGAATACCTGGATTAGAATCTGAGCGGATTTTTCATAAGACGCTTAGACCACCTGTAGAAAGACGCTCGTCCCGACACTAAAGACGCTCGGATTCCTGCACTTACCTCGAATAATCCGCCCGAGCCTGACCCTCAGCCGCTCGTCCCATACTTTTCTATAAAAACACCCCCACCATCCCTCATTTCCTCATCTTATCTAAACCTAATCCACTCATCTTCATCTCTAAACACTCCCATCACAACAAAAACCAACCAAACCCTAATTTTGCCAAAATAAAAAATGATGAATCTCAAGGGAAAAGCCAAGAAGCTCGTTGAAGCCGCCGCCAAGAAACGCAAAGGCTCATCTTCTTCATCCCCTCAAGAAAGGATGCCACCAAGAAACTTCCGTCCCGTGATAAGAGGAGGGGTAGAGCAACTTGAGTACTTTCCGGAGGTACTCTTCACATCCGATGACCACCGCATCAAGTTCGTCAAGTTGCTAGGTAAGCATTACGAACCAACTCAATTCATTGACACTAAGGTGTTAGAAGTCCTAGGTATAAGGTATCAAACTGAAATGTTCTTTGATGGTTTGGGCATTAGGAAATTATTCCATGCCCATGAAGAGACATACCTTAGCCTTACCTTGGAATTTTTGAGTAGCCTCCGCATTGTTTCAAACACACAAAGGACCATTGGTATGGAGTTCCGGTTGTGCAACCTCGACCATAGCCTAACACTTGACCAATTTGCTCATATTTTTGGTCTTGTTGTACTAACAAGCAACACCAACAAACCCTCCGACTTTGATGTGGACCTAATTTGGAAGGCTATTTCCGGGAGGGATTTCATTCACCAAAAACAATGCTATACCTTTGCAATCCAACACCTGGTGATTCGGATCACCGAACGTTTCGTAGCCGGCACCCTTAATGGGAGATTTGAGCAAGATAGGTGCACTCTCCTCGATTTGACATTACTTGAGTCCTATCTAAATGTTCGGGGGACAAGGCAATACAACTTCAATACCCCCCTTGAGATGCTTACAAGATTCTACGATTTTTCTCAAGGGAACTCCCAACTTAAGACCTTCGTGATGGGAGGTCTAATTACTATTTTGGCTAACTACCTTTGTCCCGGGTTCAACATCCATGGGACTTATGCACCTCTTGAGGGTAGTACTTTGATTGATGAGGATGCCGTCTTTAACCACCACCGGTGGTGTGCCTACACTCAAAGCGGGAGTGTAGAATGGTTCACAAAAGGGTGTTCCTCTATTATACTTTCGGGGTGGAATATACCCGGTACCGACCCAAGGTTGAGCCCATATTCACCTAGGCCGAGCTACCTCCTCGACATTGAAATCCACCCCAACCCCCCTGAAAGAGAAGAAGCACCTCGCCATCCTCCACAACCTCGAGGGATACCGGCAAGGGCTAATGCCCCACCTTCCTATGTATCTATCCCACCTTATCCCACTCCTCATACGCCATTCACAGCACGAGTGCCCAATGCTCCAAATGTGAATGATTTGGTGGATATTATGAAGAGAGTTGATCTTGGAGTGTATGAATGGAGGGTCGATAACTATTTGGCCCTTTATCCTCAATACTACCAAATGGCATAACAAGGGTATATCGACCCTAATGGCCCTCGACCATCTTGGGCTCAACCACACCTTTTGTTCCCTAATCAAGGGAACCAAGCCGGGAACTTTGATGGTCAAGGTGGAGGATACTTTGGTCAAGGAGGAGGGTATGACCATGGAGGGAGTTCTAGCGGGTATGGCTACCACCATGATGATGATGATGACGAGTGAGAGATGCCTACCTCATCACCTCCATTTGTATGATACTTCTCTCTCTCTCTCTCTCTCTCTCTCTCTTGTATAGTGCATTGTATTTAGTTTAGTTTTCACTTGCATTTGTATTATATTTCATATTGCACTAGTTAATTCATATAGCATAGTTGCATTGTAATATATACCACATGATTAGTTTAGTTTGCATTGTGATATATCTCATGTAGATAGTTACATATAGACTAAAATTAATGCATAGCCACTAATGACCAATCCTATTCTTTTCTACACTAAAAATAGTGCTTAAATCGGTTTAGGGAGGTTTGATCATAGGTGACCATAGTATACTAGAAAACATGCATCATATAATATAGTTTAGATTGCATTCAATTGTTATATATGTCATATAGAATTGCATTTAGTTAGAGCATGCATTCATTCATATCATATCATTGCATTTGTACTTCATTTCAAAAAAATTCAAAAATCCAAAAACATGTATTTCTTTTTCATTCCTACTCCTACATGTACATTGAGGATAATGTTCAAAATAAAGTGGGGGATGGAAATTTATATTCCAAAAATGCATAAAAATTGAAAAATTTCAAAAAATCACAAAAATATGTCTTTTAATTTCATAAAAACAAAATCCATAAAAATTTGAAAATTGAAAACATGTTCATTTACTTTGTAGTGTAGTCTTGTATATATTGTGTTTCTCTATCCTTTTTCACATTGATCGACTACGCCACATCCGAGACATGAGGATATAGAATACCGCATGGTATGATCTTTCCAATCTCCTTTTTCCTCTTTATGTTAATAACTATGTGGCTTTATTTTGATTGATGCGGTATAAAAAATGTGAATTTAGGATTGCATTTAGATTATTTGGCATACTAGTTGGTAGAAGCATATGCAATAGGTTGTATAAATGTTAGTTGCATCATGGCATATAGTTGCATTTAGGAAAAATTTTGTGAAACCGTCTATTTGGGGAGCTTGATAAGTGTATATAAGGCCCTTGTAGATACTTTTTTTTCTTAAGACTTTGCTTGTTAGAATACTTGTAAAACAACCTAGAATGTATCATACTAGTATCTTTTGACCTATGGATTAAGGCCTAGTCAAGAGTACCTTGTGGTGTGATAACTCCTTGGCTACCGTTTATTCCAAGGTGACCCTTGAAACCATGCAACCATCTTCCATGTTCTACCATATTTTTTCATCAAAAGGAATGGGCACAAAAATTGTTCAAAAATTTGAGTTCAAGAATTGAAATGAAAAGTCAAAAAGTTTGCAATTGCATCAAATGAAAAGAGGAGCAAAAATAGACTCCTAAAGCTTCAAAAATAAGCACCCTCACTACAAATGGGGTGACTTTGAAAATGTTCAAAAGAAAATGCAACAAGTTGAAATTGTCAAGTGTTGAAAATGCCAAACATCAAAAGAAATGGCAAAAACAAAGTGTTCTCAAAAGTTATATGCCACAAGAAATTGGGAGAAAAACAACAATATAAGAAAACTCCCACATGAAGCTCAAATACTATTGATCCCTTATCCATCATATCCACTTTTGTGCCTGGTAGAGAGGGGACGACCCTTCTTCTTGTCTAGGCAAGAAGGGGAATTCCGTGATCCTCCAGTGTTTCTAACACCATAGGGAGTCTACTCTTGAAAAAAGCATTTAACGATTGAGGACAAAGGTATCCTAGCTTGACACAACTTGGAGGTGATTTATTGGTATCCTTATAGGCTTAGTAGTTTGAAGAAACCATATCAATGAAGGAGTGTGTACCCTTGAATTGCTTCCCCTTTAGATAATTTTCGCCACTTAGATGAAAAAAGTGGCTATTCTTTTGTAGATGCATCCATTACTTGATTTTGTGTGGTTTAATGATTGGATGTGTCGCCATTTTGGCAAGACCCGCCTTGCCTTGAAAGAAGGCATCCTACCTCATGGTTGTCTTGTTGTGAGTTGAAGGGGCGGAGTGAGACCCGCTAATTGTCTCATATCGGTTATATTAGCAGGTTAGTTTGAATAAGGGTCCTAGTTTTTGTCACCTCTTTACTCGAAACGAGTAAAGGTTCGGTTTGGAGATATTTGATGTGACTCATAATTGCGCACATTTAGCCCCTTAATCGAGCCCATTTTGCATACTACTATAGTGTTCCATAGCCATTTTACCCGTCAAATGCCTTCTATTTTGCTTTTCTATTGCCTTGTGTTTGTTTTGTAGGAAAGGAGACAATTAAGCGGAAATTCCCGTCTCTTGAGCTTATTTGGAAGGACATTGATGATATTGGTTGAACGAGTATGGAAGGAGAGGCAAGAACTAAGACCAACATTGAAAGAATAAGAAGTAAGCGAGAGGAAACACTCTGAAGAACAATCCGAGCGTCCAAGCTCCAAGACGCTCGTCGCCAGTTCAAACAATCCGAGCGTCCCGACTATCCAGCCGCTTGTCTCCTCTGCCAAGAATTCGAGCGTCCTTCCCCTTTGTCCGAGCGGACCATGGTGTCTTCAGCAAATATGCTCATCTCTTCAAAATACTTGCATTTCCCTACTTAGAACTTAGAATTGTTAATTACTAAATTAGCCTTATTTAACCTAATGATGCACTACTATATATACCCCATTTTGATGATAATCAAAGGGGGCTTCCACATTAGAAAATATTCTTAGAATAGATTAGGAGTAGATTAGATTAGATTACTCTTTAATCTTTCCACAAATTTCACATTAATCTCTTCTTAATTATTGTTCAAGTTTATTACTTTTGGGTAATTGAAGATTATTGGGTTATTATTGGAGGATTGACAACCCTTCATCAATCAATCAAGTTTTCTTCTTTTATTCTTTGCTTTATTATTTGGATCATCTCAAGTTTGGTATAATTTCTTTACTCTTTACTCTTTATTGTTTATTTCCTTACGCTCTTATCATGTTTATACTTGTTGTAATGATTGACACCATTAATGACATGTTTTCCATGATAATGAGTGAGTAGTCTCTTAGCTAGGATTAGTGGGTAACTAGGGGAAACAAACATGGGGAATAATCATGCTTAATTTAATATGTTTTCATAATTAGTTTGCTTGTTTGTTGTAATGTCAACCTATGCACATGCTATGTTTGATGAAATGCTAAGCCTATGAATCCTTGCATTTACAACCATCTCTTATCTATTCAACTTGACTTGTAAGATATAAACCAACTCGAGTCTTGTTAGAACATGCATATAAGTGATTAAGAGGAAAGTAAGTCGACTTGTAGGTGTTGTACAATCTAATCGATTCGGCTCCGGGACCCAACTCTTCCTAAGAACCGTAAGACATAAACCAACTCGGTTGCTCTACAACATTAATTGCTTGCAACTTTGTGAACATGTTTGTATGATTATCTCCCATGAATCCTCTATGAACCCATGATATCCTAGCACTTTTTAATCATTTGTTTACATCCTTCCTTTTATTGCTTGTTTTACTTTATTGCTTGCATTAGTCTAAAACACAACTACAAACCCAAATAAATTGTGACACTAGCATAAATTGAGATAGATAGACTTAGAACCCAAAGCACACCGTCCCATGGATTGACCTCGACTTACCACTAACTAGTTGTTTGTTGAGAATTATAAATATGTTTGATTGGATGTGTGACGACCAATTCTTGTCCCGATCACTAACCCCAATAGGATATCTCTTAAACATAGGCAAGCTGGGCTCCTGCGCAGCTCCATTTTCTCAACTAGGCTCAAATAGCGGGGGTCACCTCTCATATCCTCATCAACATGCCCTTGGAGGACATAACCATGTAATAAGCAAAATCCGAATGCCCTACGCCTCGCAACATAGGAGATAGAAGGGTCTGCCCTATTTATGAATCGATCGATAAAATCAAGCATTCAGACTCCTATTGAGGTCACAAGACGGCCAACCTCAGCTCTTGTCAATCCAAGCAAATCCCTAAATTTATTCTTATACCCTTGAGAAGTAGAGGGTATAGCAGGCGTATTTTCAGGGTCCCAACCACCAATTGCAGCAATTTCTTCAGGAAACGGACAGATATCGCCTCCAGAAAAAACAAACACGTGAAAATTCGGGTCCCAATACTCAAGACAAGCATCCAAAAACGGTTTGACCACCTTAATTAGCTTCAAGCTCAAAATCGATCCAAAGTTGTAGGCACCCATATCGTGTTTCTCCACATTGGAAAATTCATTTGTCCATTCTTTGAGACGTATTTCTAGAGTATTCATGTTGTATGATTAATTAGAGAGTTTTTATGTAACAGACGGAAGAAAGACGGAAGAATTATGTGAATAAAACCTCCATCGACGTCTATATTTATACTAAAAGCTGTTTCCTAAAATCTGTCAGGACGGACACACTGGGGAAAGGGCCAGCACCTGCTGTGCCTCTTCAAAGGGACACAGCTCATCCTGCGCCTCTTCCTCAACTGTATTTCTGTGATTTTCCGCGTTGGATCTTTCCTAATTCCTTTAAGCGTAATTTCCTATTCATACGGGTTATTATTTTTGGAAATTCCGTCGAATTGCCATATTTCGAGTTTCCTCATCCCACGGGCACGTATTTCGAGGCGAGATCAACATTTTCGTCAATTCAGCACACTTACCCATTTCTTTTTAATTTTCTTTTTTTTGGGAAATCATTTCACCAATTTAATTATTTATTTTCAAGCTTACCCATTTCTTTTTATTTTTTCTTTTTTGGGGAATCATTTCACTCCCATTTCATATTACATTTCAAACTTATATGTTTTCATTTTTTTTTAGGGGGTAAGCCTCCCTACTGTCCGGTCATTTTCGGCAAATTTTTTGCATTTTCTCGAGTCTTTGTCTTGCGCTAATTTAGGATATGTGTACAAATATGTGTTTTATGTGAATTTCTGTGTAAATTTCGGCAGCATGACGACATAAACCGTAATCTACCAAACCTGTTCAAAGCTAACCTGCAGGTACAAACAAGACAACCCAACAGCAAAGGCACCCAGGCCGTCATATATACAACCAAAAGGAAATATGTACACCAAACTGGGGGCTCGTGCCCGAAACAAAGTTCGAAGGTCCAAAATGAAAGTCTTAAAATGTGCAAAAGTGTATGCAGTACAACCAACAACAAAAACAACAAAAAACAAACAAACTACTACTAGTCGCCGCCCAACTCGGTAACTCTGGCCTCGAGAGCAGCGATCTCGGCGTCGCAGACCTCTCACTCCCTTAGCAGGCGAGCTGTCTCCTCTCGGGACTGAGATAACTCTCGCTCCAGGTCGCGTTCCCTCTGCAAATGACAAGAATTGGCTCATGTCAATCATTTCAAACATAAGGAAAGTTAGAAAATTCAAAAATGATGTAAACGGAAGGTTCATACCTGACGTCCTCGACCGCCAGCAAGTGCCCCGGCAGCAGTAGCCCGTAGCCAGTTGGCTACCCTCCACAAAACCACGAACCGGGATGGCGCTACCTGTATTTCAGTAAACAAGGATTCTTAATGATTGGACAAAGTCAAACGAATGTATTCTTATACAAAAGCTAATTAAAGTTGGGGAGCTTACCCTCCGAATCAGATGCTGTCACTCGTCCAGGCCAGCATCTGTCACCGCCTCACCAAAGTCGCGAAGCTCGGAGATCGTCGTCATCCCCGTCGCATCAGTGTACTCATGGGTCTCGGGGTACGCTGGGGGCTCGATGCCCGCCACCTCAATCTCCTGCAAAATTCAAGTTGTTTCCATTAACCGATGATCATTCATCATGTTTTCAAGATAATCAAAAGAAAAGTGAAGTACTTACCACGACTGGCCAGTACGCCAACCTCCGGTAGAGGAACGTCGAGTAGTCCTCGCCAGGAAGAAGGAGGGCGTCGCCACTAACGTCTGGCAAGTCAGCCTCCCTCTCAGCATCGGAAGGCTCCCTGAACATCGTCCGAGGAGGATCGATGGGAACCGTGAAGGCATCTCGAGAGCACTGGCGAGTTAAACGCCCGCCCAAGTACCACACGGGACCCATCGACGTCCTTAGCAGCAACCGGCTCGAGCTCCTAGGTCGAAGGACCTCAGCGACAAAAGGAGGGACGCCAGTGTAGTCCGCCCAAGGTCTAGGCACCCACTAAGATAAGCAAACAAGATATCATTCTTATGATCAGTTCTAAAAGAAAGCAATGGGAAAGCAAATAAGGAAAGATGATCAAGGATACTCATGCCATCCAACTGCAGAGCGTTCACATCCCGTCGACAGACGTCGTGAGAAGAACACTAGCTCTTCGTATGGCACATCACCCAATCCCTCACAACGGGATAGGCTCTCCCTGGCTCCGTCCTCTTAGGCGCGAAGCTCGGAAAGTAGGAGTAAACCCACGCCTGCAAAACAAGATAATCAATGACGATCTTTTGTGATTCGAAAGGGAATGATCTTTCATGATATGAAATGAAATGAGTTCATACCTCCAGCAGCAGTCTAGGATCGACAGTGGCAGGAGAAGTCCTCTTCTCCACTAGCTTCGGACGAACCATGGCCCTCATGTAGCGAATGAGGACCGCAAAGCCAGCAGTGACCCAGTCCTAACGACCTAGGCCACTCAGGTCAGAAAGGAAGGGAAGAAGCTTCGTCGACAACCTCTCTTCCTTGTCGCTGAGGTAGAGCGAAGACAAGAACCACCAGAGCCACATGCGAGCTCTCTGCTCTGCAATACAGGGAGGAGGAGCCGTCTCCCTCCCATCGATCACCACCATTGTCGGGGTCTTCCCAGCAAAGTAATCCCGGACGTAGGAACTCGGCACCAACCCGAGAACCGCAGCAGCTTTCGCCGCCAGGTTCCAACCAATCAAACTCCAAGCCTCAGCCGAGTCCACTCTCATGGCTGTCTCCGGCCATACTACAGCCTCAGTCCCGCACGGCAGACCAGAAATCATGCCGTAAACCTCCAATGTGACCCCAACCTCGCCAAAAGGCATGTGAAAGGTCGAGGTCGTATCCCAGAACCGATCAAGGAAAGCTCAAATCAGGCTAAGGTTAGACCGAATCTTCCTTCCCTTGATATTCCTCCACGCTCGAACCAAGGCACCAAACGCTCCCTGCTCGATGATGGTCTGCTCCTCCGCCGACAGTCTCCCGTAAGCCTCCATCATCGTAGTGTAACCCGAGAAAGACCTGATGTTCCTGGCCTCCTATTTTGATTCAAAGCAAGAGCTATCTTTAGCTCAAATGAAAGAGAAAAGGAATAGCAAATGAAAGATAAAAGAAGGTAAAGAAAGGAACGATGAATTCAATTTACCAAGCTCTTCACCGTCCTGTAGGACAGGTGACTCTCCGCCGCCCAGATGAGATGTCGGCTATCTCATCTCTCAGCCCACTCTGGTGCTCCCCTTAGCTGACGACCACCTCGTCCAACGTTGGCCCGCCTCGGGACCTCCTCCTCAACAGCCTCCTCCTCGACGGCCTCGTCCTCAGCAGCCGCCACTGCGGCAACAAAAGCCTCCTCTAACGCCTCCTCGAGTATCCGAGAAGGATTAAGAACAGTGTCCACATCCATAGGACCTCTCCCTGATGTATAAGCCTCGTCACTTGCAAAATTAAAGTGAATTTAGGCCGCGTCAAGTGACGACGAGCCTTAGTTAGGAGATTTTCAAGCTTTCAAAGCTCCGAAATCGCTCTTTTCTCGCCATCTTTGGCCATTTTCCCAAAAACCCGTCCTCTCTTGTGGCAATATGGTTCAAGTCAAACCTAAATTGAAGCCTAGTCATGGGTTCGAGTCGGAATTTCGACAGCATTTCGTTATAATGGCGATTATGCCCTAGAAAAGTGTCCTGAAAAAACCGTCACAAATCAAAAATCCGAAATGGTAGGAAGTGTACCCATCATACAAGGATTCCAAATATCAAGGTTAATCACAAATGGGCAATCCTAAGGCTATTTTCGAAGCGATTTACAGTTCAGTTGTGAGACCGTCACAATTTCACTCAAATGCTCAAAACTCAATAAAAATTCGAAATGAATACATGGTTATGATCCTTATACTACCAATTATCCATTTACAAGGTCAATTTTACAAGGCAAAATCGTTTGGGGGAAAAGCCCCAATTTTTCGACATTTTTAGGGATGGAAACCCTAATTTGTCGGTCCAAATTGCATAAATATGGAAGATTAATGCAAAAATGATACACATACCTCGATTAGTCGTGGCAAATTCAAGATCTTGATCAAATTTTGGCGAGAGATGGTTGGAATTTGAGAGAGTATTTGATGAATTATGTTTCGAAAAATTATGAATGAAACACGATTTTTATCGGGTTTTTACTCAGACAGGGACGCACCCCGGAAAGGACGCAGCAGGTGCTGCGCCTCTTCCAAGAGACGCGGCTCTTGCTGCGCCTCTTCCTCAGTTTCCCTCCAAATCAATTTTCGAAAATTCGTTATAAGTTCGTTATTTGTGGGCCCATCTTTGGTGCGCCTTTTCCTCAACACCATATATCGTATATTTGGTCCATTTGATGTTTATTCTTTGCCCGGACCTGCATTTTCGAGCAAACTGCAAACTGTTGCAGCATTTTATCAAGACCTCGCTTGCCACAACGAGCGAATACCCTCCGACAGGTGTTTCGATACGCCTCAATTATGTTCCCCCAGCGAGAGTTCCAGACAACCAATTGTTCCTCTCAAGACGTCGAGATCAAGCCTCAAATGTGTTCCCCCAGCGAGAGTTCCGGATAGCCAATCGTCCCTCTCAACACGTGGAGTTCAACATCAATCTCGAGTTTTGCTGAAGTTTGTTTGAAAACCGACCCAAGCAGATTTCTCCCAGCAGTTTCTACCGACGTCCTGTTGCCCTTCAATATTATGTTTTGTTTCCCCTTGGAGTCCGACAAAATAAGGAGTCTCAAGGAATCTCAGGTATGGTCTGCTCTTATGGCTGGCGAGCCTCCTTACGTAGTCTAATGGACTTTAAACGACCCTCTCCGATAGTCGATAGACTCTAAAATGTTCCCGACGATAGGTCCTTGGCTCAGACCCCTTGAGCCGCCTCGCGTCGCCATAGTCGTCAGGTTGTAATCTTCGATTGACCTGATGGCTATACTTTGACTTTCGCCTTGTCCAAGCCTCAGTCAAAGTGGAGGCTCTGTAGATACCTCATTTCTGCACCTCCCGCAAGCCACCTGGTGATGATTGGGCCGCATGTTTGGTACACGGAATGATTTATGACAGTTTGTAAGTTTATCGCCAAGTGATAACTCAAACACTTGTGTCAACCCCTTGGTCGTCATCTACGCGCCATTACGGTCGTTTTGACACTAATTAGAGTACATTTGGAGTCCGGGTCAAAAATCGTCTTCATTTTCTAATAACCTTTTAAAATACCGAGTCAGACTATTCTGGAATGTTCCGGATATTTCTATTCCATATTTTCAATCTTTTAATCTTCGGTAAATTATATCCCGAAATTATATTATAAATAATAAGAAAATTAAGATCAAACCGCAATTCCATAATAAAAACGCGGAAATCTTTCTTCCGCAGGAGGAAACCCTTGGGGAAAAGACGCAGCAGGTGCTGCGCCTCTTCCAAGAGACGCAGTGGCTGCTGCGCCTCTTCCCCAGTTCCTTTCTGCGTATTTTCAAATCTTTTCGAGATTTACTTCCAAAGTTTTACCGAAACCCTAATTCCTTCGTGTGATTTGTATAAATAGGGACCTTCGTTCCCCATATTTCTCACGCGAGTGTCCGCCCTTCTCTTCTCCCTTTGCATTCTAGACCATGCTCTTGCTTTTTGGCGTCTACATGCTTGAACTTTCGACCACGTAAGCTCGGATCCTTCTGAGTACCAGCCTCATTTTGCATGACCGACCAATTTGACCAACTCCACATCAATCAACTTAATCAATCTTGTTCGTTTTCCTCTTAGAGGGCACTTTCGTCGTACATTCGAGTCGAGCATCATTAAACGTTAACTTAGTTAATCTCGTTTCGTCAAACATGTAAGTCTGAGGGTGTAAATACCATCTTTTATTATTGTACTTTATTTTTGTAATCATTATTGTAAGATTTACGTCGAAAATATATTCAAAACCGATTTATAAAACCTTTATTCAAATCCTTTTTACGAATTAACGAGAGACAGACGTCGAGAAGGAACGCATCAACTGTTGCGCCTCTTCCTGAGGCTGCCGCCGTTCCTGCTTTCCTTCTTCTTCCTTCGTCTTCTGTCAGTTCGTCTATTTTACTTTGTCTTTTCTTGTTTATTTCTTATTTCATTAACACGATAATTTTAGCATAATAATTTTGGCATATAAATCATTAATAATTTATCATCATTAAATTCCCGACTTAAATCCCTTGTAATTCATATTTGCGGATTTTCGTCATTAAAATCAATCCGGGTTTTAGAGGTTCGATTCATCAATATCAAGTCTCTGAAATTCATCTTTTGTATATTCTCATCTGTTTATTATCATCATCATTAGTTCGTCATTAATAACCTAGTTAGTTTGTTTAATTTGTAATGTACTTCATAATTAATCTTGTATTTAATGTATTCTAATTGATTTTGTTCGTTTTTTTTTGACCAATTCACACGTAAATAATATGTTAAATCACTTCTATCCGAGTTAAATATTATTAATCGAGCATTAAATCCACCAACGAATATTAACGATTTGCCATTCCGACTTCACAGCCAGAATTCACCTCAGGAACAGACGCAGTAAGCACTGCGCCTCTTCCAAGAGGCGCATCTTCCAAGAGACACAGCACTGCTGTGCCTGTTCCGGGTTGAATTCTGCCCCTGAACTTCCGTTGTTTCTTTAACCTAATTATTAGTTTACGTATTAATTAACTACTAGTTTTAAACCCGTGCAAAATTGCACGGGTATGTATTTGGGCCGGTATTATTGTTTTTGGATGTTTTTTTTTTGCATTTCTATTGTACTTATCTAGTTGGTCTAAATCAGCGATCTACATAATTAATGTTTAAACTTGTTACAGATAGGTGTTCACATGAAATGGTTTAAGAGGAAATAACGTAATCTACTATTGTAAATAAAATTGATAAAATAAATAAAATTTAATAATCAACTTTAACATATGCAAATTATTCTAAAAATTGAAAAATTTCATGATAGACTACATTAGTAGTCGTAGTAGAAGTATCCATATCTGAATCACAAATTAGAATTTTTAAGCCTTCTTTTCGGGTGACCTTGGAAAGTGCGACATAAAGCTGGCCATGACTAAGAGCATGTACATAAAGCTGGCCATGACTAATGTCTTAATAAGATTCGTACACGGTTTTAAGTTGTGGACGGGTTTAGTGCGCGACTGATAGTAAAGTTGCCATAATTTTTGCTCCAAGTAAATAAATCCTCGGTGATGAACGACTTTCTTTACAGATCTGAGAGAGTTTTTTTTAAAAAAAAAAAACATATATTAAAGTTTTACGATTGTTTAGTTATCGTGTTATATTTAAAAAAAATATTTATTAAAACAATTGTTAATCATTTGTGTTATAATTTTTAAAAATTTGTAAATTTAAATATTTCAATAAATGTCAACATTTATTTGTTTTTTTAGATAAATAAAAAATAAATTTTGCTTGAAATGCTTGTTGAAGAGTAAATTTACTCGGTAGCCTATCATTGTCACCTACCATTTTCGGTGTAAGCGGCTGGTAGTTAAGTTGCCGAGTTTTTTTACTGTAAGTAAATACTCCGTCGTGATTTTTTTTAAATATATCGTACTATCTAGTTTTAAAAAATTATGCATGTAATTTATTCGCATTATATGTAATTCAATCCCGTAATTAAATATAAATCCTTCTCGTAATTATGTAATTTTATTCTTATTTTTTTTAAAAAATTATGTAAATCAATAATCTGTAATTAGTTTCATTTATTCCGATTTGTAATTCATTCCGCTTATATGCCATTAATTTCATTTATTCGGAATGTATAAAATTATTTCATAGTAATTGTTCTAAAACGGAATTTGTCGCATGTTTGTATTGGCGGATTTCTGAAGAAATAAATACTTTGTACACTAACGGGTCCCACCATTATCTGAATTCCCAAAAAATAAAAAACAAAAAAAAAGTTGTATTAATGACGTGGCGCGTCCTGGATTCAGTATTGTCTTCTGAATTAATAAAGATAAGATTACCCGTATTATCACCTAATAATTTGTTCGTTAATTTATGTTTTCCTTTCTTTTTCTAAAATCATCCGTTTTAAGTGTATTTTCGACGTAAATCAATTAACCCGTTGTAATTATTGTAATTTTCAATTGTTGTATTTTTATTGTATTTCTTTATTATTTATTGTTTGTATGCTCTCATATGCAATTAACCTAAATTTCTACCTCGACATTAATACATGTTAAACTACGTGTTTCACCGACTTAGTTAATTCTCACATGCTAGGATCAATCTAATGGATGTTGCATTGCATGCATATAACCTTCAACATATCGAGTATAGACGATTTTCCCTAATCATTAGTAGAGGCCGCTATCGAGGCGGGCGGGATTAGGTGTTCGATCAAAAGAGCTTCCTAATACGTACCCTCACCCCTTACTCCAGATCTCTGTGAACATCCGTGTTCATTGGCATCCACGAGAGTCATTCTAGACATAGAATGCTAAGGGTAACGAGTTCTTGGTGTTCATGTCACTACTTTGTGTCATGACATGGCACGAGGTATTCGAACGGTTTTCAATTTTCCACAATAAATTGGTGGTGACTCCACAAATGTAAAGCTTGTTTTTCTCCCGAGCGACCCCCGTGGGCCCGCGTCCACAGTGAGCGACTATTTTTCTTCCTCTTTTACATTCATATGCTTACCCTTTGCTTCATGAGAGAAGAGTGACCCATGAGATTCCATTATCAAAGGTCTTGCAAGGTCGACAGTTCAGCTTTATTATGAACATCCTACAACTCGTTTGCATTTGACTGTTTTGTTATAAGTATTAGTGCTTGCACTAAATTGGTTTAAGTGGGCATTTGTAGCTAGCTCTGAGCTTTATTTTCCGTTCCATTAGTTTGCATATAGTTTAGTCGAGGACGAGTAAAGGTTCGGTTTGGATAAATCCGTTATGTGCATTTTATATAGTCTTTTTATGTCTCTTTTGCACGTATTTTTATGCGGTTCTCGTAGTTCCATGTTACGAAATACCCTGAATATTCTACTTTGGTTCGTTTGGCTTAAATTGCAGGAATGGACATGAAAGTAGCGGAATTGAGCCCGAAACTGTCCCTTTTGTTTGCATTTAGAAGATGAGTGGAATTGGAGCGGAAATGTTGCTGCCTTGGGATGCGTGAAGCGGTCTCGAAAGCTAAAATCACCGAAGCAATGAGTTGGTGCAGTGGCAGTTGGTCAATTGAAACCTTTTGCTGGCCAAATTACTCGATCGGAGCCTTTTAGATGGTGCACGGTACTCGATCAAGTGGTTCCCTTGTTCCATCGAGAGGTGTTGATTTAAAGGTTCTCGATCGAGGAACCTTTGCACTCGATCGAGAGGAATTGCTGAGTATCTGTTCGATCGAGTATATTTAAAACACTCAATCGAGCACTTATCAATCTGATACGAGATTTTATCATTTACTCGATATTTTAATTACGTTTTTAGGTTAATCAATATCTCTCCTATAAATAGGAGAGACTTAATTAGGTTTAGTGAGTCCTCTTTTGGACCCCTTCAGACGAAAAAACATTGCTTTGTTCTGCTATTTTTCCGGATCTCATTCTTAGTAATTCTCCTTCTCTTTTATGCTTTTTCTCTCTTGCTCGCCTCTTTATTATGTTTGTTTCTACTTTATCTTCTATTCTCACTTTATCTATGCGTAGCTAATTCTCTAATGCTAGGATTAGGGGAGCCATGGTAGTATAACAATGATGTGATAATTAGTTAGAAGGTTTCGTTGTGAGAATTATTTTATGGCAATTTAACTGTAATCGTTAGGTTGAATGCATGCAACTGAATCAATTAATCCGGTTAAATTCAGACCTAGATCAAGAGATTGGAATGAATAGATCTGTTATGAACAATAAACTACTCTAATGAGGGTGAGAGCTAAGTTAATTTTATTTTAGGGCGGATAGCGGACCGAGAGGACCTTTCCTTTACCCTTCTCGCATCAGACCGATTGACCTATGTTTAGCTGATTTGTGTAATACCGTGGTGAACGGACATCCTGAAATATTTCTCTTTATCTGCTTAATCTCCTTTTTCATCCCTTGCTTTTATTAGTTTAGTTTATTCTACTCAAACCCCCGTTTGTGACCTTAGACAGACCAAGTAACGAGTAGATAGTGACCGCCTCCCTGTGGATACGATACCCGACTTACCTCTATTATATTTATTAGTTAAGCCGGTTGGTTTATTTTTGATAAGGTTGCGACAGCCGTGTCAATTATCAAGCTATCTAATAATGACGTTTCAAACATTTTGTGCTATTAGAAACCAATGTTATTATCGTAATCATAAAAGCAAAAAATATATACAATCATAATAAAAGTCAATCAAGACACCTGAAACTTCTTCTGTTAAAATTGTTTTGTCATTTATCACACCCTTTCGTTTTTATATGTCATTTTTCCCGAGTTAAGTCTCTAATTTGACTTTAATTTTTCTTTTTAAAAGTCCAAAAATAAGAATAATTACACCACTAAATTTCTTATGAAATCCTCCCTCCATATCTTATTGATTTTCCCATTTACGTTTGGCTAGAAAACAAGGAGCAAGGATAAACACATATGATATGTGGGCCGGTTTTCTAAACAAAAAAAAGAAGAATAAACAAGTGGGGTTAACTGATAACATGTCCCTCTATTTTTTATTTTAAGTATCCAATGTAATTTGGTGGGAAGGTTATCACTTAACCCTAGATATTTAGGCCATGTTCTTTTAGACTGAAATTATCTGAACTGAACTTAATAGATTTGAATTAAATTTAATGGAGTTGAACTGAACTGAGGTAAGAGTTAATTTGTGAAGAGAAGAGCTGAGTTAATGTGTGAAGAGAAGAGCTTAACTGAACTGAACTAAACTGAATGAAGTTGAACTGAATTGAAATGAGTTGAAATCAAGTTCAAAATAACAAGACCTTAGTCTTCTTTTTGTCTCATAAATAATAAATAATAAAGAACCATGTAAAAACAAGAATCAAATCAAAATAAAATATTTTGATGCTAAATTACAAAATGTCCGTAGCGGTAACCCTACTTTCTACAAAATTATGATTATGATAATAATACTCGTAGCTAATTAATTAATAGTGAATCACAAATTCTCATTGAAAAATGCACTATCCGTTACAAGTTGAAGAGGCTCGGATAATATCATTTGACAATAAAATGATTGGATAGTGTGCAAGTTGGCTGAAAAATAGCTTGTAGTAATTTACTACTAAAGTGGTTGGTGCACTTCACCGAGTGCCACGAGCACTCGACCGACTGTACAGGCATAGACACTCTTTTCGCTTGTTGGGCCTTGGTATAAATACCCTCTTTTCAAATTTTTCTTCACTTTTAAAACCCTAAACACTTCCCACCATATCTCAACCGTCCTCAAACACTCCAAAAATCTCATCCTTTGAATATTCACACCTTATCTTGAATATTTTGTGCTCAAGCCAATACTTTTTCATTTCTTTACATGTGTAAGTTGTTAATTACCCTTCTTCTTCTTCTTCTTCTTCTTCTTCTTCTTCTTCTTCTTCTTCTTCTTCTTCTTCTTCTTCTTCTTCTTCTTCTTCTTCTTCTTCTTATTATTATTATTATAAGTAGTAGTAGTAGTAGTAGTAGTAGTAGTAGTAACCCTAGATTTCTTGGGGGATGTGTCTTATGGGAATTTAATTAGTGTGTTGGTTAATTAAGTGGTTTAATTAATGGTTATTATTATTATTATTGTTGTAGAACATATTTATAAAAGTTATTCCCTTAATTAAATGTCGGAGGAGACTTCTTAGAGGAGCCCTTGTAGAGAGTGCTTGTTGTTGTTGAAGATTTGCTTAATGTAAGGTTTCCTCGATCTTAGTAATATGGTTGTTTACATTTGTATAAATTGTCATGAATTACTTAGTATATGTCATAATTGCATTATAACATGATTAGTTGGACATTAATGTTGGTTGCATGTTAGCATTGGTAATTCACGATGTTATGTTGATGGGTAAGTGGTATTAGTTTTATATTATCATTTGAATTGCATTATAACATGAAATTTGAGAATTGATGGTTAATAAGCTGGAATAATGATGAATATATGCATTCATGTCATATTGTGGTTCATGTTAATGTGGAAAGGTATATTTACCATATATTGTGCCTACTTTGGTTACTTGTGGATGTTGGAGGAGGTTGGTGGTGGATTGTTGGCTTGTTTGTGTTGGGTTGTTGAGGAGGCGTAAGACGAATCGGGAGACAGTCTTACGCTTGGGCCGCCTCTTGTAGTTTCTCACTCCAAGAGGAACGTGCACGTTTATGACTTGTGTATGGAGGGACTTGTGTGGTGTCACGACGTCTGGTAGGGGTCCGGTTAGCCCCCGGGCTCGGTACTTTGAGCGTGTCCCAAGTATCTTTTACGGACTCCGGTCCGGCTGTTGGTGGCGGTGTTGCGATGCCGTCACCGGGTTTGGTTTGGAAGATGAGTGGTGTTGGAGGTGATTTGTGGTTACCATACTTCATTCTTGCATAACATTGTTGTATTTCACATTGTATACTCATGTTATATCGCAAGCACTCGTATTATTGAGACTGACCATAATTGTTTTCAAAATCTGTGGTGAACTATATGATATTTCCGGTCATATGGGTAGCAGTGGTAGGTAGCTTTGTACATATGGTTGAGTCAGAGGCTTGGAGCGGTCCTTCACTTAGCATGTCACCATTTTGAATTCCTTAGCTTTTGACATTATTCATTAGACTCCACTTATTTCTTTGGTTTGTATAATTTGGGATTGTAGTTTAATCCCCGAATATGTAATAACTCTCTTAACTTTAAACTTATATATTTTAATGTCTTTATTGTTATTTGTTCGCACTACTACCTTGGGAAACCAAGATGTGTAGCACCTCTATTGGCTAGGAAGGTGACGGGCTGAAAGTCGTATGCCTTTCAAAGTAAATTTATTTCACTTACTCGACTACACTACTAAGAATAGAAATATAATGGAAGTAAGGTTTGAACCCACAGAGAAGGACTAAGTTAATTAACTAATGTGTATAATAATGCAGAGTAAAGTAATCGATTTAGGGGGAATTTGTTTATTTGTAATGTAACACTAATTAAACTAAAGAAAACTAACAAAGATTATAACTTTTGGGAAACTCAGATGATTTAAAGGTCTCGGATCAACTTATCTCCACTACCAATTAATTCAATTGATCGTCGAAAGTCTCAAATACCAATTTACCTTCAAGTACTATCGTGAATAAATATTAAGAGTAGTGAAATAATTCGATCAACGATATTATAAGACCCTAATTATCAAATAATCCAACACACGCGTGCGAATTCAACCCAATAGCAGCAGTAATGATTAAAGGAACCGATAGAAATAATAACCATAACCACGCAGTCGTAATTCAATTGTATGTTGAATCTCTTCCTAAACCCAAATAATGATAAACTGAATCAATTAGAAGGATAAAAGTTGATACTTTAATTTAGATATCAAGCAAGCAGAGTCGATAATCTAAACTAGCAAAAGATTAATAATTACTAACACTATTGATCAGATAATGAAAGTAAATAACAATCAAAGAAATAAAGTACAAGAGATTAGAACAATACTTGAAAGATAAAGGGTAAAGACAATCTCACAATCGATTAATCGGTAGCTTCAAAAGTTGAACCAAGAGAAGGAGGAATTAGTTCCTCACAAATAGGTCTAAAATAATCATGTTTTCTCCAAGAATTGCAAAAGTAATTTTTAAAACTGAAATAAAGAGTTTAAGTACTCTCCTAAAGAAAGTCAACTTAGTAACCAAAGTAAAAAACAAGTCTCGGAACAAACCGACTAAACTAAACAAACATCGAGCCTTCATAGTCTGATATGCACGATAATAACACAAACCAGGGTCGAATGTATGTCGCGCATAGGTCGCTTATGGGTCGCGCGTGGGTCGAATGTGTGTGACAGGCTAAATCGCACACCTATCAAAAATAAACAAACCGGCCTAAACTAATGTAGTAGAGGAAGTCGGGATCGTATCCACATGGAGACAATTGTGTTCTATTGGCTAATTATAAGTCCGTCTGAGTCACAAATATCGAGGGTTGATTGGTTTTGTCTATCAACTAAAATAGCAAGCAAAGAGGAAATAAATATAGAAAAAGGATTTCAAATAATAGGAAGAAAATGGCTAGGATTTTGGGTCACCATGGTCAACAACGATCAAAGGTAAGGTCAACAGTCGGCATAAACACGGCTTGAGGGGTATTGAAAAGGTCCTTCTGGTCCGCTATTCGCCCTAAAGTACTAATCTAGCTTTCGCTCTAATTAGGATGGTCTATTGTTTGTAGCAGGTCTAACTTCTTTCAATCTCTCGATCTAGGTCAAAGTTTCCCGGGTCAAATAATTAATTACATCTGCTATTAGACGCTACAATTGTTACACCCCCTTCTTACCCGACCAAGGTAATTGAGAGATGTTACCTTCTCGGTTTCCCGAGGCGGTAAATCGGAGATATGATAAAGAAACCTTTATTATAAATGACAAGTTTAGTGATTACAACCCAAAAACTAATGAATAAATTACAACTCATGGCCACTATACTCATCTAACTAACGATACTCATCTCGTGACTCATCGAGCTCGTCCCGTCTCCCACGTACTATCCAACAACCTGTACTTAACCTGCTCCCCATATGACCAAAGGACTTAATATGGATCAGCACAGGCCACCCCAAAAGAGATAGGTGACAAATACACGGACACAACAAACGTCAGTTTAAATGGACAAATAAAAGCCGACACAACTAAAGTGTGAACATGCAATATGACTACTAATGTGAATGCCATAGTACTAAAAGACCACCACCATGGTACCAGGACACGCCTAGGCATACCGTCAACCACACTGGTACCGGGACACACCCAGACGTACCGATAACCACAAACAGGTACCAAGACACGCCCAGACGTACCGATAACCACAAACAGGTACTGAGACACGCCTAGACGTACCGGGTCCGGAAGTCAACCGGATCCTCTACCAGACGTCGTGTCTCAACCACACGCGTCACTCCAAACTCAAGCCATCAATTTGCACATTCCTCTTGGAGTGGGAAGCTCCAAGAGGCGACTAAAGCATAAGACAGTTTCCCAACCGTCTTACGTCTCAACAACAACAACAACAACAACAACAACAACAACAACAACAACAACAACAACAACAACAACAACAACAACAACAACAACAACAACAACAACACAACAACAACAATTCTTCCAACATATGTGATGACAACCAATACATGAACTACAACCAACATATCATAATCGTCCTCTTAATGATGTGATTACCACTAAGCATGTTATAATGCAAATGCCCTAATTATGCAAGACTAACTACATCATCAAAATAAATAACTTCATATCATTGAAACCGAGTAGGATTAACTTAGCTTTTAGCAATCTCCTCAAGCTACTCGAATCCGGATCGAAACCGTCTCAAAGAACCGTCTTATCCTATACAAATCACATGATAACTATCACAATACATCCTATACTAATATACAATACAAAGCCTCTTATTATCACCCCTTAATTACTCCAAATACACCTACTAAACACTAATTAATTACCCATGACTAATTCGCTCAAAAGTTAGGGTTTAAAGATTAGAAAATAAGAGATCTTTACTTACTAGGTGGAGATGAAGAGGAAGGTGGTAGATCTCCTAATCCAAGCTTGAATCCCAATTAGAAGGTGTTTGTGAGGGTTTTAGGGAGAGGGGAGGGAGTTTGGAGAGATACGGAGGAAGGTGGAAATGATTTTAGGCTTAGGGGGGAAAGGGATGAAATCACGTGTTCTGAAAGCAGCATCACTGGAACGAGTGCCGAGTCCACTCGGTCGAGTGGACTCACTTAGCCGAGTAGCACTCCACTCGGCCGAGTTGACTTACTCGGTCGAGTGTACCCTTCACACGACCGAGAAGACCCACTCGATCCGCTGCAACACCATTCGGTCTACGCTCAGGTCTAGTGCAAGGCTATCCTTCCCATCTGAGTAATTTCTTATCGGTCTAAACCTCCTCTCACGTGTCCCGAGGTCTAAGTACGGGTCCCACAAAGGCCGGGTATTACTATCTTATCTCCTTAAAAATGAACTTCGTCCTCGAAGTTCGCCTCATCCTCACTTTTCCTTAACACTTTCTTACGTCTCATTCGTGTCATGCCTCACCCCCAAGACTCTTCCTCACACATTCGCTCATCTCTCTCGTTAGTGTTTTATCGTACGTGGTCTTTTGTGTTCTCATATCCTTTCTTATTTCTAAATGTTGCATTCACTCCCTCTAAAAGAGAACTTCGTCCCGAAGTTCACCACTCGATCTCTCGCAAGAAGGATTTTCTTTATTCACTCGATCTAGGCTCATGGGTTTAAGTACAAGTCAAGCTCAACATTCATTCCCACTCTTATGGCTAAGGTCCAGTTGTATCATGTATAGTTTGTGACTCTAGGTATACGTGTATAGCCCATGACTCCATACATACCAATCATAACGCGGTCGACTACCTCGCCTACTGGGGCTCACTCTCTTCCAAATTCCTTATTCCCGACTAATTCATGTTGTGCATAAACCACATGATTACGCTGTATTCTTATCCATCCTCGTATCATATCATCTCACTCTAGTTGCCACAAGACCCGGTCGTGTAAGACTCATATTATTCTCGCTTATGCTTTCCAATTACCGCATCATTATTATCCTTACTAAGCATGTTAGGTCTCATCCATCGGTTAAACATATATATTTCATATTACAACATATAAACCGGCACATAACAATGTAAACAACTCATTCCAGTTTATTCAAGATGATTTCTATGTTCATACAACTATTGGGTGGTAGGTAGGGTCACAAAACAAAATACTCAGTCCATATGATGCCCGTCGTTGTGTGCACCAAAGATAAATTTATAATTCCAACTAAAACTATAGCTAGCGGCAGTCGGGTCGAACCACAGAGAGGCAGATGTAATTATTAGTTGTCCAATTTCAGTCTTAAAGTAACAAATGTGGGGATTTGATTGATTTGGTCTATAACTAATGAGCAAATAAACGAGCTAATAAAAGAAATAGATTAAATCAAATATTAAAAGAGGTACTAAGATGGTCGGTTCACTGTAGTTTCGGCAGCAGCATACTAAGTAGGTCTGAAATAAACACATGAGGAGGGAAAACAAGAGGTCCTCTCGGTCCACTCTTAACAAGTAGCATCTTTCGATCTCGCTACGGCTCCCCAATATCACTAGTACTGACTCTCGTCCTGAAAAGTGACTAAAAACCTTAACTTTACCTATCTTTCGATCTCAGCGTAGTTTAGTCATTTTAATTGGTGGTCTAACAACTTTCCCTATCTTTCGATCTAATGGGTCAGTCATAACCTAAACATTCAACTAGTTGCGTGCACTCGATTCGTCAAAAATAGAATTAAATCAATTAAAATGAAGGTAACACCTCACGTGGTCAGTAGATCGACCAGGTAGGGCGGTCGATCGACCAACACGCGATTTCAGGCCAAATTAATTCTAATGCCGCGTAAGTAGAGGTTCCCTACATCCTAGCACGAATAATTTAGCTACTCATGATATTGATAAAAACAACAACGAGATTAACGAAATAAACTACTGAATTCATGCTTGAATTAATTAAATAACAAATAGCAATAAATGATAATCGGCTTCGGGGAACTAACTAGCAATTCTATATTATCAACGAAATATGAGCAATAAAACTGAATAAGAACAGGAGAATACCGAATGGAAGAATTGCAGGAATAGAATCAAAAACCGATTGCAAAACGAACTTTATTAATGAAAGAACGATAATCTAAAGAACCCTAATTATTTCCCTACAGTTTCTGATAAAAGACTTGATGAAAAATGCTTAATGTCAGTTACGTTATATAGAAATATACGTAACACTTATTTCTAAAAACCTAAATACAATGGGCTTTGGAATTCTCGATCTTTTTATTCACGTCTGAATCACGGTCTGGTCGATCGACCATGTTGCTCAGTCGATCGACTAACCTATGCTGAACATTAGCTTCTGATCTTCGTGCCTTGGTCGATCGACCATATGGGGCAGTCGTTCGACCACCATAGCTGGTAGTTCGCTTCTAATTCTCCATAAAGTTGTCTTTTAGGCTTCGAAACGCGCACCAAGTTCATTTCTGGAGTCTCTACTCCATATCAAATGCAATGCAATGCACTCGGGGACGAATTTAGCTAAATATCTACTCATTTCCGCATAAATCTGCAATATTACATAAAAATACGAAAGTAGACGAAATGGGGCAAATAGTAGCATAAAACTACATAATTGACCTCTGAAATGCGTGTAAGATGAGGTGTAAACATCATATAAATGACACGCATCAAACTTCCCCAAACCAAACCCTTGCTTGTCCCCAAACAAGAACTAGACTCGATCCTAAAACCTAGTGGAACGAGTTCAGTCTCAGAGCAAAATGCAAACCGAGTAGCCTAAACCAATTTAATGCAATAACCAACAATCAATTAGCATATGAATCATACAAACGAGTTATGAAGTCGTTAAAAACTGCTGAACTGTCAACTGTAGAGACCTATCAAATTGTACTCTCACGGGTCGCTCAAATCACTCAAATAAGCATAAGGTGAATAATGTATAAGATAGAAAGAATTCATTTTGTAGTGACACTCACCTAACTACGACCTATAAGAACATGCCTGCAATCTAATATGAAAATGACCTCTACAACCATACATATGCATTCCAACCAATCAAATGACCATGACACATGCCGAGGTATATATATGGATATATGAGGTAATGGGTAAGAAGAGGCAAAGATAATTATGGGAGTGTGGAGGTACAGGTGATCAAGCTAGTACCTAAACAGAACCATATGACAACATCCAACTTCTTGCTCATAATCAACAATAAAACCCGATGCTAATTATCAAGCACAAATCTCGCAATCTCCAAAATAATTGAAATCAATCAGCTCCCCATAAGATATAATTGCAACATGGGAGCAAAAATCGCCAATTAAATAAGGACTTGAATCATACGAATTGATTTTTTTCTTCTTCTTTTTTCGGACTCCAGTCGATCGACCAAATTGGTAAGTCGATCGACCGTTTCAAACAGTATATCACTCTTTTTTTCTTTTTTTTTTTGAATCATTTTTTTTTTCTTTTCTTTTCTATTTCTTTTCTCTCCTTCATTCCTTTTTCATCTTCCCAACAACATCTCAAAAGAGCATATGCCACCAAAAACGAAGTAACAATCCCAAGAACGTAAACTACTAGCTTGACAAAGGCAGGCTAAGTGTAGGATGTAGTAACGGGACAAAAAGGCTATTTTTGGCAGTGTGGGGCTTATGAGCAAATTGAATAAAGGGAAACCTCTACCACATGTGTCAACAAACCACAAACCGAATGCATACAGGTATTAAGCAGATCAAGTTCATATTTATGCATATTTATGTAACATGTCTCATAAAGAGTACTACTCACATCCTAGATGAACTGGTCCAATAACACCAGTTATAGGCTCTAAAACTCAGAAAATGATGTAGCTTGCCAAAAATCAAAGTCAAGTCTCAAGTTCAGCAAGAAATTTAACGAAAACTCGTAGACTATGCATGTATGATTCTACTAATAACATGTTAATTTAGCAAGGCTTAGGCATAAAACAGCTGAAAATGCAATGTCATCATTGAAATACTACCATTCCGACTCGACCTAAATGCTAAAAGTAAACGTGCAATTTTTTGAATTTTTGAAAATTTTCAATTTTTTTTTTGTATATATATAGAAAATTAAACAACAATGCAAACTGAAATGTAAACGTGAATGCAAGCAAATGAAATGCAACGCAAAACCCTTCTCCAAACCAAATCACACAATGTCCCCATTGTGCAAAATCATGTAGTGAAATAAAAGAGAAATGGGAATTTGCGTTAAAATAAATAAATATGACATGAAATAAGGACTCGGAAACTCACAAGACTTTAAGCGCAGCAAAAGGAAACCTCCCCAAACCAGCGTGAGCTAGGAGGTTTCAGTAGCCAGCAGTGCTACCAATAAGTGCCTGAAAAGACAAACAGTACCACGTGTAATCCGAGAAAGCAAAATTGGGACGGTATAATTATGTGCGGAAATGATAAAACAGAAGAAAACAGAAATTAAGCGGGAAATAAAGTGAAGGGAATACTCCCTTGTCTCCGCAAATCGACCAAACACAGCAGGGGAATGATCGAAAACAGGTACAGCAGCTCTGGGTGGACGATCGACCACATCACCCAGTCGATCGACCAAGGTGAACAGCAACAGGAGCTTCTGAAATTCGCAGCCCAGTCGATCGACCATAGGAGGCAGTCGATCGACTGGAAAAACTGTTGTAACTTCTGATTTCGTCTAATTAGCTCAATAAATTGAGCTATCAAGGTCTATAAACCTGCAATTACACACAATAACGCGCCCAAAATTGCGCAAAACCCAAAGCAAGAGTCTAAAATGTATAAAATCCTAAGCAAACTTAAAAGAGCGAACGTCTCGCGCACACGAAAAACGATAAATAGTCTTAAAAAGCTATAAAATGTTTGGTTTATAAATCATTCGATCAACTAGTAGTTGATTAAGAACGGCCACGGGATGGCCCACTTAGTTGGCTTCTGGCTACAAGAAGTAGTCTCAACAGTGCTCATCTTCTCAGCTGCACTCTTCTCAACTCCATCACTCGCAGAACTCGACTGATCAACAACCTCATCATCCTCCCAAGCAATGACCTCCTCTAGCTCGTCGGAATCCAAGTCGGAAGCCCTCACTTTTACTGGCTCATCTTCAAGCCCCTCATCAGTGCCATAGCTAAGACATCCCAAGCCACCTCTTGAAACGATTGGCTCCTGCACAACTGGAGCAACAGGCGGCTCTTCCTTCCCCAAACCAGCTCCTGCAATATCAGAAATAGATGAATCTTCCTCCAATTTGCTCCCAATCTAGGGCGGAGGTGTTATAACAGGAATAGGTGTAGAGACAGGCATATCAGGAAGCACAAAATATGATTTCTTTTCAGAAACCGGATTACAAGTTACAGGCCACATGGGGTCTTTCTTCTTAGCTGTCTGGGCAAAGACAATAGAGTGCTTTCCTACTTTAAAGGTCAAAGTCCCCGAACCAACATCGATAACTTCACCAGCAGTGTGCAGAAAGGGTCTACCCAATATGATAGGAATGTGGGCATCCTCAAGCATGTCTAGTAAAACGAAGTCAACAGGGAAAAAGAACTTTCCTATCTTCACGGGAATGTCCTCTAAGACTCCTATAGGCTGGACCGCAGATCGATCAGCCATCTGTACTGTCATATCGGTGACTGCAAACCTAGTCAATTTCAATTTTCTAGCTAGACTCAAAGGCATAACGCTAATGCTAGCTCCTAGGTCACATAACGCCTTCTCAATTGAGAAGGTACCAATATTACAAGGAACGGAGAAGCTACCTAGGTCAGCTAATTTATGTGGTGCAGTATGGGTCAAATAAGAGCGTGACTCTTTTGTTAGTGCGACTGTATGCACAGTTTCAAGTGACTTCTTTTTAGACAAAAGTTGTTTCATAAACTTTATGTAAGCAGGCACTTGATTGACTAACTCAAGAAAAGGAACTTGCACATTTAAGCTACGGATAACATTTTCAAATTTATTAAATGATACCTGTTCCTTTGTCGGCACCAATCGCTCTGGATAAGGGGCTGTAAGAAGTAACTTAGCCCTCTCCTCTAAATCTCTCATGCCGGCATCGGTGGAATTAGGCTGAAAGTCCACAACCTTCTCCTTGTTGTAGCTTGACCCTTCTTCAGACCGTCTCAAATGTGAACCATTAATCGACATAGGGTCGTACTTCGGAACCGGAACTGACCCATCAGTATTTGGGTCTTTCCTCAATATTTTCGTGGCAGTCGTACCCCGGAAAAAATGATCCCTCAAGTTATCGGGCATTGGAGGACGAAAAGAGTCACCTACAGCAGCGCTGTCAGTCGATCGACCAGGTTGGTCAGTCGATCGACTGACTTCTACAGGAACAGTAGCTGCTGTTTGTCGTGGACTGGTCGATCGACCGTGTATGTCAGTCGATTGACTGACATACCTGTTGATCGTCTTTTTCTTTCCACTGTTCGTTCCAGCTTTCTTTTAACTTGGTTCCGCCTCATCTTTTTCAGCGACATCCTCAACCATAGCGGGCCCATCAAGGGTAGACCCACTCCTCAAGGTGATTGCATTTAAGGTCTCCTTTTGATCAGTTTGAGTCGGTAAATGTCCCGGAGCTCGAGTTGTATTCTTGCTAGCCAATTGGGCAATTTGGCTCTCAAACATCTTCATCCCGGCCTCTCTAGCTTGGGATTCTTTCAGCAACAAATTCTTTAGCTCAGTAAGATCGGAATTTTGGGACTGCTGCTGTGGGACATACGGAGGCTTTTGGAACTGTTGTTGCTTATGAGGGGGACATAATTCTGCTACTGCTGCTGCTGTGGAGGTTGAGTCGGATTCAAGACATTTTGGCTGCTTCACCTCAGATTCGGATGGACATTCGGCTCATAGTAAGTGTTTGTCTGCCTATAATGTTGAAAGGCATCACAAGACACAAAGGGACTAGGACAATTGTCTGAAACATGTCCCTCAGCTCCACATCTTTTACAGACGAAAGGACCGTCTGAAACAGCATTTACATGATAAATCCCTCCTTTTGAAGCTCCTCCCAACTCGTACTTATCAAATCTCGCCG
This sequence comes from Silene latifolia, assembly GCF_048544455.1. Classification (NCBI taxonomy): domain Eukaryota; kingdom Viridiplantae; phylum Streptophyta; class Magnoliopsida; order Caryophyllales; family Caryophyllaceae; genus Silene; species Silene latifolia. The sequence continues at coordinate 158,496,051 of NC_133536.1, read as the reverse complement.
TGAGAGCCTCTAGTGCAGCTACAGAAGAAGATTCAGCAGCTCTCCTTTGATTTCCCCTGGAATTCCCATATTCAGCTTTATGGGTGGCTAAGTCGTCAATGATCTTCCACCCCTTAGTCTCTCCCATGTTCTCCTGGAATCTGCCACTGGCTGCCACATCCAGGATAGCCCTCTGATCGTCGTAGAGCCCATTGTATAACTGATTGCATAGGCTCCATTTCTCAAACCCATGATGCGGAATAGTTCGCACCAGCTTCTTGAAACGCACCCACGCCTCATGAAAGTTCTCGTCAGGCCCCTGTTTAAAGCTCGTGATCTGAGTTCTAATGGCATTGGTCTTTGAAGCAGAGAAGTACTTCTTATAGAATGCTAAGGCCAGAGAATTCCAGTTAGTGATCCCATTAGCAGCTCGATCCAGGTCTCTGTACCACTCCCTTGCAGCATCACGAAGAGAGAATATAAACATTGTCTCCTCCACCTGGTCCTGGGTCACACCGGTCGGTGGGGGGTATAGAGCAGCAATAGTCAATAAATATCTCCATATGCTTGGCTGCATCTTCATTTGCAGCTCCCCCAAATTGGTTCCTCTCAACCAAGTTGATATAAGAAGACTTCGGTTCGAATTTTCTATCAGCTCCTGGTAATTCGAACCCCTTATATAGATTCGCAGCTGTCGGCTCCGAGTGACTGGCTATAGTTGCTTCTTCAGCCATCTCTAAAAAATCTGGATAAGTGACTGTCTCAGCTGATGAAGTAGAAACTGGAGACGAAGGTGGATCCTCCTCAAATAGAGCGTTATCATAGTAACTAGACAGAGTACTCAGCTCTTCCTCTGTCGGCAATACCCTAGATGATCGCCTCAACTCGCGCAAAGTCTTCTCAATCTCAGGATTGAACGGTAGTAATTCACCACCCTGTGATCTGCGCATAAGAAGAAACTACAAAAAGAATATGAGAATAGTTTAAGGAACGAATGTCCCTTAAACTAAGAATCAGACTAAAATAAAACAACTAAAAATTAGAACAATTGCCTCCCCGGCAACGGCGCCAAAATTTGATGCCCGTCGTTGTGTGAACCAAAGATAAATTTATAATTCCAACTAAAACTATAGCTAGCGGCAGTCGGGTCGAACCACAAAGAGGCAGATGTAATTATTAGTTGTCCAATTTCAGTCTTAAAGTAACAAATGTGGGGGTTTGATTGAATTGGTCTATAACTAATGAGCAAATAAACGAGCTAATAAAAGAAATAGATTAAATCAAATATTAAAAGAGGTACTAATATGGTCGGTTCACTGTAGTTTTGGTAGCAGCATACTAAGTAGGTCTGAAATAAACACATGAGGCGGGAAAACAAGAGGTCCTCTCGGTCCACTCTTAACAAGTAGCGTCTTTCGATCTCGCTACGGGTCTCCAATATCACTAGTACTGACTCTCGTCCTGAAAAGTGACTAAAAACCTAAACTTTACCTATCTTTCGATCTCAGCGTAGTTTAGTCATTTTAATTGGTGGTCTAACAACTTTCCCTATCTTTCGATCTAATGGGTCAGTCATAACCTAAACATTCAACTAGTCGCGTGCACTCGATTCGTCAAAAATAGAATTAAATCAATTAAAACGAAGGTAACACCTCACGTGTTCAGTCGATCGACCAGGTAGGGTGGTCGATCGACCAACACGCGATTTCAGGCCAAATTAATTCTAATGCCGCCTAACTACAGGTTCCCTACATCCTAGCACGATTAATTTAGCTACTCATGATATTGATAAAAACAACAACGAGATTAACGAAATAAACTACTGAATTCATGCTTGAATTAATTAAATAACAAATAACAATAAATGATAATCGGCTTCGGGGAACTAACTAGCAATTCTATATTATCAACGAAATATGAGCAATAAAACTGAATAAGAACAGGAGAATACCGAATGGAAGAATTGCAGGAATAGAATCAAAAACCGATTGCAAAACGAACTTTATTAATGAAAGAACGATAATCTAAAGAACCCTAATTATTTCCTTACAGTTTCTGATAAAGACTTGATGAAAAATGCTTAATGTCAGTTACGTTATATAGAAATATACGTAACACTTATTTCTAAAAACCTAAATACAATGGGCTTTGGAATTCTCGATCTTTTTATTCACGTCTGAATCACGGTCTGGTCGATCGACCATGTTGCTCAGTCGATCGACCAACCTATGCTGAACAGTAGCTTCTGATCTTCGTGCCTTGGTCGATCGACCATATGGGGGCAATCGTTCGACCACCATAGCTGGTAGTTCGCTTCTAATTCTCCATAAAGTTATCTTTTAAGCTTCGAAACGCGCACCAAGTTCATTTCTCGAGTCTCTACTCCATATCAAATGCAATGCAATGCACTCGGGGACGAATTTAGCTCAATATCTACTTATTTCCGCATAAATTTGCAATATTACATAAAAATACGAAAGTAGACGAAATGGGGCAAATAGTAGCATAAAACTACATAATTGAGCTCTGAAATGCGTGTAAACTGAGGTGTAAACATCATATAAATGACACGCATCACCATGTCGATTCAAAACCATCAAAACAAAAATAGAACAATCCACTCGGTCGAGTGGAGACTTACTTGGTCGAGTGAGAGGGTCACTCAGTCGAGTGCAGGCTCTTATAGAAAGTCCCCAGGGCCTGATTTTGGCTCACTCGATCGAGTGAGGGGGGACACTCGTTCGAGTGAACCGTCACTCGGTCAAGTGAAAACGAGGCTCGGTCGAGTGTTACCTGATAGTCCTAAAATCTGGTCATTCATAGTCTCTAAGCTTACCAATGCTCAATCATACTTGCAAAAGAGTCTCAATGGTGATCATAGCATCATTCCACCACACAACATCTACTAGGTTTTGGCCTTATGGCCGAGTTTACAACGCGAGAAAAGCAAACTGTCCGAGACTCAATCGACACAAGGTCACACAAGTTTCCACATGAGTGGGTAAAACTAAGAAGATGACTTCCTCCTCTTGCCAAGCCTCTTCACCCACCGAACTAGGGCTCCTTGGTTGTTTACCGGTGACTCCTCCCTCCACGTGCTAAGCTCTTCACTCCTTGTGTCTCCCGAGGTGTCCATCGTCGCGTCTTCTGATTTTGCGTTGACGTAGCGGCCATGATACTCCATAAGTCCTGGAGCCCAGCTGGATGCCCCGCCTCCACTCCCGCTTCCATAGAAAACATTACTCCCTCCCTCGTGAGAGACACCTCCCACTTCCTCTTGGTACGAACTACCCATGTTACCTTGGTAATGACCACCCACATTCTCTTGGTAGCCTCCACCTTGGTGTGTATCGTTAAAGAAACTCCCGGTGGTATAATGCGGTCACGCCCAAGGACCAAGCAAGTGTTCGTTGCTGTGACGACCTCTATGACCCTAATCCGAGGGTTGAATACTGATGCGTGTCTTTTATATGATGTTTTACATCCTATTTTACACGCATTTCAGAGCTCATTCATGTAGTTTATGCTGCATTTCGCCCTATTTCCGTCTACTTCCGTATTTTTGTACATTATTGCAGAAATGTGAAGAATCCAACGGAAACCGAGCTAAATTCGTCCCCGAGTATCCTGCATTGCATTTTGACGAGAAGTATTTGCTTAAGGAACGAGCTTGGTGCGCATTTCAAGGCCCAAAAGACAAGTCCACGAGTTCATAGAGCCCCGTCAGTCCCGACGGATCCAATAACCAAAGATCAAACAAGTATCTCATGTTTCTTTTTAGACCCCGTGTAATGTAATAATAAAAAAATTCAATTTAGACTAGAATTTAAGTTCTATCAAAAAAAGAGCAAAAACTAAAAAAAAATGACAAAAAAAAGAAAGGTATTTTAGAACTTAACCCCTCAGTCGATCGACCAACCCTCGGGTTACAGAAGCTACTGTTCACTGCCAAGCAGTCGATCGACCCCTCACATCAGTCGATCGACCACACTGCTATTCCAGACGAGAATTAAAAGACCGAGGAACTTGAAGCCCATTAAGTTTAGGTTTTGGAATAATTGTTACGTATACTTTCTATATAACGTAACTGAGAATATCCAGTTTTTAATCAAGTTTTATTCAGTAGTTTTACATTAAGTTTCACATACGGTTCTTTATAGTTAATTAGGGTCTGGGACTATTGTTGAGCATTGGAACTTTGGTTCTTATCAATCTTTCCTCTGCAAATTCGGTATTCATCTACCCCAATTTCAGTTTATTGCTTTGCTTTATCATTAGTAAAGAATTGCTAGCTAGATTCCCGCAACCAATTTTATCGTTTCTGTTAATTGTTTACTTTATCGTTTCAAGCATGAATTCAGTAATTCTTATCGTTAATGTTATTGTTTTTACCCTTAGCATGAGTAGCTAAATAGTTTGTGCTAGGATGTAGGCGAGTTTTAGCATAGGCGGCAAAGTATTGAACACAGACTGATTCGCATGTCAGTCGATCGACTGACATTCTCGGTCGATCGACTGACATCGTGAGGTTACCCTTCGTTTTAATTGAATTTAATGTTGTATTTAACTAATCGAATGCATGCGACCAGTTAGATGCTTATTTTATGACTGACCCATTAGATCGAAAGATAGGGAAAGTTATTTGACCACCAATTAAAATGACTAAACTGTGCTAAGATCGAAAGATAGGTATAGTTTAGACTGTTAGTCACTTTTCAGGACGAGAGTCAGTATTAGCGATATTAGGGACCTATAGCGAGATCGAAAGATGCTATTTGTTGAGAGTGGACCGAGAGGACCTCTTGTTTCCCACCTCACTTGTGTTCGATTTAGACCTGTTTAGTATGCTGCCGCCGAAGCTTTAATAAACCGACCATCCTAGTACCCCTTCTTTATCTGTTTAAACCGTCTTTTTAGTTTATTGTCTTTATTTGTTCTTAGCTATAGACCATCTCAACACAACCCCCACAATTGTTACCTTAGACTGAATATAAATCAACTAGAATTTACATCTGCCTCCTTGTGGTTCGACCCTGTTACCACTAGCCTAGGTTAGTCTTAATAGGAAATTATAAATCTTATTTTTGGTACTCACAACGACGGGTATCAAATACCATAGGCTTTGAATACTCCGGAAGTGTCTCCATCCCCGGACCAAAAACTAGGGCGTTCGGCCGGCCTTAACCCTTGGTTATAGGTGAACCCATGCATATCTCTTAGGACCAATTGTTGGAAATCTATATCTTATTATACAACATATTCATATATGTTCAAATTAATTTAGTCATAAAATTAATAACAAATCTTATGCATGCAAACAATAATAAAATTAGAGAAGAAATTCCTCGCTATCAGCAGTAACCGTGGTCGATCGACCACTCTCCTCAGTCGATCGACTGAGATGTACAGTTCCATAAGCTCCTGTAACCCGTGTATCAGTCGATCTACCAGGTATATCAGTCGATCGACTGATACACCCGGTCGATCGACTGATACACGGGTTACAGGAGCTTCTGGAACTGTACATCTCAGTCGATCGAATGAGGAGAGTGGTCGATCGACCACGGTTACTGCTGATAGCGAGGAATTTCGTCCTTCAATGCCCGACAATTTGAGAGACCATTTGTTCCGAGGTTCGACAATCCCGAAGACGTTAGGACCGGACCGAGTCTTTGATGGGTCCGTCCGGTTCGAAGTTTGACCCAATGACGGTCAATGGCTCACATTTGAGACGGTCTGAGGAGGGTTCAAGCTTCAATAAGGAGAAAGCAGTGGACTTCCAGCCTAAGTCCACGGATGCCGGCATGCGCAACTTAGAGGAGAAGGCTAAGGTACTCCTTACAGCCCCATATCCGGAGAGACTAGTGCCGACAAAGGAACGGGTATCTTTCAGTAAGTTTGAGAAAGTTATTCGTAGCTTGAATGTTCAGGTACCCTTCCTTGAGTTAGTTAACCAAGTGCCAGCATACACCAAGTTCATGAAACAATTATTGTCTAAGAAAAAGTCGCTTGAACATGTTCACACTGTCGCTCTAACTAAAGAGTCTTGCTCTTACCTATCTCACACTGCACCCCATAAGTTAGAGGACCCGGGCAGCTTTTCTGTTCCTTGCAAAATAGGTACCTTCTCTATTGAGAAGGCATTATGTGACCTAGGAGCTAGTATAAGCGTCATGCCTTTGAGTCTAGCTAGGAAGCTTAAATTGACTAGGTTCGCGGTAACAGACATGACAGTTCAGATGGCTGACCGATCTGCGGTCCAACCCATAGGAGTCTTGGAGGACATCCCTATCCAAATAGGGAAGTTCTTTTTCCCTGTAGACTTTGTTGTCCTTGACATGCCTGAGGATGCTCATATTCCCATTATTTTGGGTAGGCCATTTTTGCACACTGCTGGTGCAGTCATAGATGTCGGTCTAGGTACCTTGACTTTCAAAGTAGGCAAGCATTCTATTGTCTTTGCCCAACCGGCTAAGAAAAAGGACCCCATGTGGCCGGTGACTTGTAACACGGTTTCTGAAAAGAAATCGTACTTTGTGCTTCCTGAATTGCCTGTCTCTATTACTACTTCTGTGTTAACCCCTCCGCCCCAGATTGGGAGCAAGAAGGACGAAGAATTTGTTGTTTTAGATAATGCAGGAGCTGGTTTGGGGAAGGAAGTGCTGCAAGTTGCGCCAGCTGTAAAGAAGCCGATCATTCAAAGAGGAGGTCTTGGTTGTCTGAGCTATGGGATTGATGAAGTTGTTGATGACGAGCCGGTTAAAGCCAGAAAGTCTGATTTGGATTCTGACAAGCCCGAAGAGATCCTTGACTGGGGAGATGATGAGAGTGTTGATCCGTTGAGCCATACGGACGTGGAAGCTAAGAAGGGTGCAGCTGCTAAGATAAGCACCATTGAGGCTACCTCTAGTAGCCAGAAGCCGACGAAGTGAGCCATACCGTGGTCCTTCTTGATCAACTATTAGTTGATCGAGTTCGTTATAAACTTCATTTTATTTGCTTTTGTTAAGACATTTTTTTTATTGCTTTTGTGTGCGCGAAAACTTCGCATTTTATTTCGCTTGCTCAGGATTTTTAAGTACTTTAGACTTTATTCTGGGTTTTGCGCAATTTTGGGTGCGTACTATTGTGCGTTTGCAGGTTTTTAGACCTCATTTGCTCAAATTATTGAGCAAATACGAAGAAATAGGAGTACAAGAAGATACTTTGATCGATCGACCGCCATCTTGGTCGATCGATCGAGTTGCGCTTTCCAGGAGCTTGTTCTGTTCATCCGAGTCGATCGACTGCCCCTTTTGGTTGATCGACCAAGGACGCTGCTGTATCTGATCACGACCTCTCCCCTGCTGTGTTTGGTCGATTTGCGGACTTGAGGGAGTTTTCTACTCCACTTTATTTTCCGTCAAACTATTTATTTCTTCTGATTTTCTCATTTGTGCACAATTTTACCGTTTCATTATTGTCTTTCTCGGTTTTATACGTGGTTTTGCTTGTCTTTCAGGTACCTATTGGTAGCACTGCTGGCTACTGAAACCTCCTAGCTCACGCTGGTTTGGGGAGGTTTCCTTGCTGCGCTTAAAGTCTTGTGAGTTCCCAAGTTCCACTTCATGTCATATTTTCTTATTTTCTCGCAAATTCCCATTTCTCTTTTATTCATTACATGATTTTGCACAATGGGGACATTGTGCGATTTGGTTTGGGGAAGGGTTTTGCGTCGCATATCATTTGCTTGCATTCACGTTTAATTTTGTTTTACATTGTTTTATTTCATTTCTCTTATATACACAAAAATTCAAAAAAAAAAAAAAAAAATTCAAAAAATTTCAAAAATTCCATAAAATGCACGTTTATTTTAGCATATAGGTCGAGTCGGAACGGTAGTATTTCAAGGATGATATTGCATTTTGCACCTGTTTTGCCTGAGCCTTGCTTATCATCATGTTATTAGTAGAATCGTATAAGTGCATACCTACGAGTTTTCGTTAATTATTTGCTGGACTTGAGACTTGACTTAGGAAATTGGCAAACTACATCATATATTCTGAGAATTAGAGCCTATAACTGGTGTCATCTATGACCAGTTCATCTAGGAATGTGAGTAGTACTCCTTATGAGGCATGTCACATAAATGTGCATAAATATGAACTTAATCTGCTTAATACCTGTACGCATTCGGTCTGTGATTAGTTGACACATGTGGTAGAGGTTTCTTTTTTTTCAATTTACCCATAAACTCCACACTGCCAAAAATATCCCTTTTTGTCCCATTTACTACATCCTACAGTTAGCCTGTCCTTTGTCAAGCTAGTAGTCTGTGTTCTTGGGGTTGTTACTCGTTTTTTGGTGGCATATGCTCATGTTTGAGATAATATTGGGAAGATAAAATGAAGGAGGAAAGAAAGAAAAAGAAAAAGAAAAAAAAGGATGAAAAAATGATTCGAAAAAGAAAGAAAAAAGAGTTATGTACTGTAGAAGCAGTCGATCGACTGCCATATATAGTCGATCGACTGGAGTTCGAAAGAAAGAAGAAGGAAAAATATCAATTCGCATGATTCAGTCTTTATTATTTGGCGATTTTTGCTCCCATGATTCATTTATATCGTATGGGGAGTTAGTTGATTACTTGTATCTCTGGAAATTGTGAGATTTGTGCTTGCTATAGCACCGTTTCGTTTGATTATGAGCAAGAAGTTGGATGTTGCCATATGGTTCCGTTTTGGTACTAGCTTGATCACCTGTACCTCCACTTTTCCATAATTATCTTTGCCTCTTCTTACCCATACCTCACATATCCCATATGTACCTCGGCATGTGTCATTGGTCATCTGTTTGGTTGGAATGCATATGTACGGTCATAGAGATCATTTTCATATTTTATTGCTGGCATGTCTTCATAGGTCGTAGTTAGGTGAGAGTCACTATAAAATTACTTCTTTCTATCTTACATATATTCACCTGTACTTATTGAGTGATTTGAGCGACCCGTGAGAGTCCAATTTGATAAGTCTCTACAAGTTGACGGTTCAGCGGTTTTTGACGGCTTCATAACTCGTTTGCATGATTCATTTGCTGATTGATTGTTGGTTGTGCATTAAATTGGTTAGGCTTTGCATGTTGCAATTCGCTCTGAGATTGAACTCATTCCATTAGGACATTAGATCGAGTCTAGTTCTTGCTTGGGGACAAGCAAGGGTTTGGTTTGGGGAAGTTTGATGCGTGTCTTTTATATGATGTTTTACATCCCATTTTACACGCATTTCAGAGCTCATTCATGTAGTTTATGCTGCATTTCGCCCTATTTCCGTCTCCTTCCGTATTTTTGTACATTATTGCAGAAATGTGAAGAATCCAACGGAAACCGAGCTAAATTCGTCCCCGAGTATCCTGCATTGTATTTTGACGAGAAGTATTTGCTTAAGGAACGAGCTTGGTGCGCATTTCAAGGCCCAAAAGACAAGTCCACGAGTTCATAGAAGTCAAGTACCAGCTCAAGCAGTCGATCGACCACCACCCTCAGTCGATCGACCAACCCTCGGGTTCTGAAGCTACATTCCTTCATGCAAGCGTCGATCGACCCCTCACATCAGTCGATCGACCACACTGCTATTCCAGACGAGAATTAAAAGACCGAGGAACTTGAAGACCATTAAGTTTAGGTTTTGGAATAATTGTTACGTATACTTTCTATATAACGTAACTGAGAATATCCAGTTTTTAATCAAGTTTTATTCAGTAGTTTTACATTAAGTTTCACATACGGTTCTTTATAGTTAATTACGGTTTGGGATTATTGTTGAGCATTGGAACTTTGGTTCTTATCAATCTTTCCTCTGCAAATTCGGTATTCATCTACCCCAATTTCAGTTTATTGCTTTGCTTTATCATTAGTAAAGAATTGCTAGCTAGATTCCCGCAACCAATTTTATCGTTTATGTTAATTGTTTACTTTATCGTTTCAAGCATGAATTCAGTAATTCTTATCGTTAATGTTATTGTTTTTACCCTTAGCATGACTAGCTAAATAGTTTGTGCTAGGATGTAGGCGAGGTTTAGCATAGGCGGCAAAGTATTGAACACGGACTGATTCGCATGTCAGTCGATCGACTGACATTCTCGGTCGATCGACTGACATCGTGAGGTTACTCTTCGTTTTAATTGAATTTAATGTTGTATTTAACTAATCGAATGCATGCGACCAGTTAGATGCTTATTTTATGACTGACCCATTAGATCGAAAGATAGGGAAAGTTATTTGACCACCAATTAAAATGACTAAACTGTGCTAAGATCGAAAGATAGGTATAGTTTAGACCGTTAGTCACTTTTCAGGACGAGAGTCAGTATTAGCGATATTAGGGACCTATAGCGAGATCGAAAGATGCTATTTGTTGAGAGTGGACCGAGAGGACCTCTTGTTTCCCGCCTCACTTGTGTTCGATTTAGACCTGTTTAGTATGCTGCCGCCGAAGCTTTAATAAACCGACCATCCTAGTACCCCTTCTTTATCTGTTTAAACCGTCTTTTTAGTTTATTGTCTTTATTTGTTCTTAGCTATAGACCATCTCAACTCAACCCCCACAATTGTTACCTTAGACTGAATATAAATCAACTAGAATTTACATCTGCCTCCTTGTGGTTCGACCATGTTACCACTAGCCTAGGTTAGTCTTAATAGGAAATTATAAATCTTATTTTTGGTACTCACAACGACGGGTATCAAATACCATAGGCTTTGAATACTCCGGAAGTGTCTCCATCCCCGGACCAAAAACTAGGGCGTTCGGCCGGCCTTAACCCTTGGTTATAGGTGAACCCATGCATATCTCTTACGACCAATTGTTGGAAATCTATATCTTATTATACAACATATTCATATATGTTCAAATTAATTTAGTCATAAAATTAATAACAAATCTTATGCATGCAAACAATAATAAAATTAGAGAAGAAATCGTTTTCTCACCATATGATTTTCGGATATATGGGCACAAGTGAGTTCTCCTACTCACTTGTTCTTGAGCTCTCCAAATGGAAGAACAAAGATTCAAGTATAGAATCCTTCCCAAAAGCATATACCCAAGGAAAACTCATAATAACCAATATTATTTAGATCTAGTAATAATATTACTTTTACTTAGAATATGACACAAAATAAATTGTATTTTTCTCTTGAATATTTCGGTCAAGAGAGAGTATTTTGTGAGGTTTTTATTTCTCTAGAAATCTCATAAGATGTGTAGAGAGAAAGCATTTTTTTTTACACTAGAAAAATATAAAAGATGTGAATGAATAATTGTAGAGGAAACATCCTCTATTACCCAAGTGAAAACCGGTTGGAGGAAGTATGATGTCCAATGCATGGGCTAGTTTTTCTACCCAAGAAAAATAGGCATGCAATGCTACAAGTTAGGTTTTCATCATTGTGTTTTCCACTTAAATAAAAAACACAATATACACCTTAAACCCTCCAATTTTTCGGCACTTATAAAATGGAAAGTCCATTTTATATTTTTTCATTTGTCAATTTTGTCACATGTAACATGTTACATGACATGTCATAATGTAATGTATTTTTAACATATTAAAAAAAATCAACATACTCATAAAATATGTCATTTACAAAATCGACTAGTAAGTCGTAATTACTTGTGCCAAAAGTGTTTCCGTATTATAAACTATAACATTCTGTATTTATAATAATTTATTCATTCTGTTTCAATTGTTTCTGTAAACAATAATTTCATCTAAGTAATAAAACAATTCGATTACTTAGACCGTGTCTCATTTAATCATATAATAAGATACGTTAATTATACTCACAAAATCATCCGTCAATTTTAAGCAATTTAATTAACTCGTATCGGTATACGATTAATTAAATAATCAATTAAGAGTATTTCCCTATAGGTATGACCTAAGGGGATCAACTGATCACCACCGTCGCACGACAGTAATGTCAAACTCTAGTCAGCCAATCATTACCGATATGTGTGGACCAGTTGACTGTAAAATATTACATCCCACATGTATTCTTAAAATGAGATTTAAACATGTGATCATCATGATCAACAGTTGTGATCGCATTATTGTCGGAGGACACATATTCCAACAATCTCCCACTTGTCCTCGACAAGTGTGCGTCACCAATTCTCTTGTCCTATTACTATCTCCCACTCAATGCAAGGTGTCTTTCAGGTCGTACTTGCAAGTGATCATATCGAGAGTGGTTTCCTCGATCTGGAGAATAACTGATTGACCGGAATTATCCACCATGGATACCTTCCGAGCGTGGCCACGCATTTCCAGTTCATTACTCCTCGAGTGGCCTTGAGATATTGTTTTAACCCTGACAAGGGGATGGACAATTCCTATCGCACTCATTCCCTTCGACTAGCCACAGCCATCATAACCCAAAATATGCCCATTTGACCCCATTTACGAAGGTCGTAGTAACACAAATCAAAGTTAATCTGAAACTGTGCCATCTTAGGCGAATAGTCTTTAGTCAAAAGAATCGACTCATTAGAATAATATAGTAGCTCTCGCCACGACCAGGCTATATAAATTTGCCAGAACTCTATAAGCGGTCATAAGGCCCGACAAAGTGTTCCTAACAGTCTGCCTATGTGATCGACTAGTCATTCTCATATGACTCCATGGCACTTGAACTTGCCATCAATAGCATCACACTCTAGTCACAGACGTCACCTCATACAAGTGACTATGGGCGAATACCATGTTAATCCGGGTTCACTTTAACGGGGTTCAATGTTGTCTCTACAACCCGTTTGGATGTTACAAAGTATAAAAGGAGTTTTTAAAGAAAAACTCGAACGACAAATGCGATTATCACATATGAATAGTCAATACCTGATTACTATTTCATGTTCTATAATCTAATTTGATCTTGCATGTAGTTGTTCATTTCAATTCAATTTAAATGACATGACTCATCATGTTTAGCCTTTGAGAAGGCTTTGGTTAGTAGGTTTTATCAACTTGTTGTACCTTACTCAACCTTACTACATACTCCTTTTCCTTTGTAATGTATACATTTGCATCACAAAACTTTCTGAGTACGTGACGAGATCCAATCAAGACATAGGTCCACTAGCCTAAGAATAGCTCCCGCTGTTTTCACAGTGTGCGGGACCCATCTCTCTTGCACATCCCATGATTGCAAGTGTACTCAATTTCCGTTGTAAACATTTCTCATTGTTCTTTATTGCCTAGAACGATTCTAGAAAATCTATTTCTTAAATAACATAGCCACAATGGTATCTTAACCATACTAATGTGTTTTGATTATGGTTTTGTCGGAAACCATGCGCAATCTCAATTGTCAATTGTCACTTCTGTAACACCCTTACACAAAATTGCATCATAAACACTTTGCTTTTCTTCCTTAATGCTTCTGCAAGCACTTAAGGGTAATCTTTATGGCTTACTTGGTAAAGATTACTTAAATTCGATTTTGAAAACAATTCATCATACTCAAGGTATATGAAGTGTTATACGTCATTTCCTATTTAATTGATTCGGCAGCGGAAGCAAATGGAATCAATCAAATATGTTCAATTTAATTGAACTAGTCATGAATCTTATCAACATAAGACTTCTTATTGACGCTAATATCATGTGGATTTATCTTCATAAATCTAGATATTAAAGATGTATTATATTACTCCAAAAGTCTTAAATCATTCGTAATGATCAATATGTCATCCACATATAAGAATAATTAAAATTTCGTAACTCCCACTAAACTCCATGTATAAACACAACTTCTCGACTTATCGAGAAAAGTTTTATAACATGATCAAAACATTGATTCTAACTCATTGATGTCCTACTTAAGATCCTCTCTTAAGTTTCACATTATCTTAGGATTGTAAGAATCTATAAAACTCATGACATGTATTTAATACATTCCTTCTTTTGAAGAAGTGGGTTTTAGATTCACTTGATGTATGCATATCCTCATAATGAAACACAATCCCTAAGAAGATCCAAATAGACTTAAGCATTTCAATTAGTGCAAAACCCTTTGCAACCAATCTTGCTTTGAAATCTCTCTTTATTAGTGCAAAACCCTTTGTCACTAATCAAGCCTTTAATTTCGGATTTTCATGGCTCTAAGCCTTGTATTGAGTTGTGACTTATATACTCTTATGTGAGTCATATATTCATTACTTTCCAGAAGTAACTTGAATCAAACAATTTCTTTGTAAGTTATAAGCTCTTTACTTTTTTAAAAGTAACACTAATTCATCATCTTCAACGAGTGATGATTTTAACCTCCTAGGTTTTGAAGAAACAACGTTTTTCACAAAACGTCTCATGTAGCCAAGAAAGACCAGTTTCTTGCGACATAACATTCTTTGTGGCATTCTTTGTGGCTCTTCTTGCGACATAACATTCTTTGTGGCATTCTTTGTGGCTCTTGAATAATTTCTCCCACTCTGTCTTCTAGAAATAAACTTGTATTTTAGAAAGACAGCTTCACGAGCCGCAACCCCATCGTACTCGTGATAATTGAAAGGGAAAAAGAGCATTTGTTTCTTGTGAAAACTTACAAATTTGGTACTTTACCATTTCATATCTCATATGATTTGTTTAGATTTAGTGGAAAAATAATTTAGACAAAATATAAAATCCCCAAAAGGATCAAGTAACTCAAAGTAACTTGATTGAAGTCCAAACCTTATCGAATAGCGTTTGAATTCTTATCCAATCACACATTATTCTATAATGCGTGCTAAGATAGATTAACTTGTGATACTATATCACATTTCCTTTGGCTTATATCAAAGTTTTCACTTTGATAATCCCATCACGACTAAATCGTGATTCCTTGAACTCTTTGAACTTCTTCAAAGATTTCTCTATTTACCTTATTAAGTGAACACATTAGCATCAACTTAAATCGTTGGTAAAAGAAAATGATCAACCTATTTTGGATCAATGATTTACAACCTCGATCTCCTTTTCAACCAAAAGGCACGAGACATCTTGCTTTGAATACAAGATACGCATATACCATAAGATCTAATGGTTTCAAGAGTACTCGATAACTCTTTGCGTTAATCATTCCAGAATTTAAGGTTTAATCTTGGGTTACCAATTTGAGTCTTGCATCATCTTCATGATATATCATTCTAGTTTGGTTTAGAATATAATCACCTTGATAATGGGCTAGCCATACATCAAATTGTGGTGTATAGGGTCACAAAAGTGAAACCTCTTTTGTATCTTAACAAGTTTATATTCTTATTTAGAGTTTATGCACTTAATAGTCACAATTAAGTACAACTTTAAATCCAAAAACTAGATTGAGTACACAATTACTTTATCTCTCGACGTTATTGTTGCTAGTCGTCATATTCTAATCATCTTATGTGTCGAATACAATGATGAAAACCTCCACTGGTTTCTAATATTGACGAAGTAGTACTAGTAAAATTTATGTTTAATCAAATAAACATTTAAAGAAGAAGGTCCCATTAGATGTCCCACAACAAACTTGTTGATTCTTCAATAATTTGGGGTAGTTTCCTTTCTAGTGTCCAACATTTAAGACACTGGAAACATTATCGGTCGGGATTGATAGGTTTAGTATCTTTATTATCAATAACTTTACTTTTAACATTACCTTGTATCAATTCCATTATAATATTTACTTCTTGAACCTCGTCCTCATCTTAACGGTTTAAGAGAATGCTCCCACTCTTTTCAATGAGTCTTTGCTTTGAGAAGCAAAATTGAATTCATGAAGATTACTCTTCATTTGTTCGTTTTAGTCTTAAAACTTTCTTTGAAGTGGTTGCGTTATTTTGGTCAATTACGAATTCTGACAAATCTAATTACCAAAACAATTTATCGCTTCAAGGTACTTAATTCAATTAAGTATATGAATAACAATCCATTGTAAGTAGATGTGTTAGTCAAGAATCAAAAACCTGTTTGATAATGAATAACTTTAATCTATACTCTTTACAAGAGATCCTTAGCAATGGTTCATTTGAGGTTTTAGAAGCAAATTCATATTTTGTCTTACGTTACGATGTTTTAATGGAGATTTGAATCAAAAATCGAAATGATATCGTATATAAATTGTGGTAAAGAAATAGAACAAAATGATAACGGAATAGTGGAAAACTTAACATTTATCGTTTTATAAATACTTGTAAATAACAAGTAAAGCATTTACATAGTGACCTCTAGTCAACTATGATAAATGATTCCAAGATCCAAATTCATATTAACTTGGGGCACGGTGTGCCGAAATACCCTTTATTAACATAACTCGGTGGATTAACTCTTTAATCGATTCTACTTTTAGAACTCTTGGTCGATAAAATTACATTAATATTTATCTCTAGCCCGAAACACATCCGGAAATACATCGTGAATACTTTCGTTGAGTTCAACCCAAATTTCGAATAAATGTGTCCATGATCCAAACTCATATCAACTTAGGGCACGGTGTGCCGAAATACCCTTCATAACATTAATTCGGTGGATAGACATTTATCACCCACTTCCCTTACGTAACAAGGTTTGTACCCCGGTGTGGCCGAGTGCACTCCCTCACGAAATAGGTTTTCATGGTTTCTACTTTTTGGTAAGGCTATGTCTCAATTGTTTATTTTTAGCGAGAGGTCATGTCAATTTGTTATCTATCACGTTTTTAAGTGAACTAAAGCGGTGAACTACGATAATTCTAATTGACACGGTCGATAAACTCGATTAAAAAGATAATGCATGTTTTAGTTATGGCGATTTAGCGATGCATGCGACATATAAATAAAATGCAAAGCATAAAAATAAATCCTAGTACGACCTTCCTTAAAATAGAAAATCTAATTAACTATTACATATTCGGAAACCAACTCCATTGGTCCCTTGAACTTCGGTTTTGGCACGCATCTCGAGGTAACACCGTCTTTATGTATCGTCTTCCTTGAGTGACACCGTCTTCAAGGAACTCCGGAATAATAAAATTACATAACAAATTACATAATTTCCTATTGTACATTTGTAATTAAAATAAAATAAATCTATTAAATTACAAAACGGTGATACGAGATCACAATAAATTACAACCGAATCGATATTCCCATACATTTCGGGTAATACCAATTAAAAACGAAGGCCATACTAAGTAAAATTACATAATTCAAAAATTACATAAAATAAAATTATGACAATCATAAATAAAATGCAGCATTATAATATGTATGAACATGCCCAATTTTATGCTAAATCGCCTTTAAGGAGCCAATATCGTATATTACACGGTTTTTACGGATTTGCGTGATTCAACGTTTTAAAATCACAATAAAATACATAAATTCATATTTATGCATAAGTTAATTACCCTAACCTCTTAGGACTCAAAATTAGTCTCCACTAACTATTTGACCATAATTAACTCATATTTCTAAAATTGTTCATTAATGGACTTAAAATTACAATAAAAAGGCAATAAACTTCAAATAAATCACAGAAATTCCAAATAAATTCAAAATTTGAAATTTAAAACTTGTGAACATTCTGGAAAAATACCATGACACTCATAATGTTCAAAAAACTTAGGTTAAAAATTTCGAAAATTATCGGGAAAAACAATGTTGCGGTTTATCGGATTTAACATTTATAATCATAAAAACATGAGAAAAATTATATTCACCAACTTTTCAATTTTAGATCTGAAATAGATAATAAAATGCAACATGTGACGTTTTTCCTTAGTCATGAAGTATGTTTTAGCAATTTTTCACTAATTAAGTCACTATTTATGCTATTTTTCATCAAAAATCCATAAATCATGCATGAAGACTTCATTATAGCCTATTATTTTACACACATCTTATAAAATTGCATGTGACAACATACTAAATTTCTATGACCAGATTCGAAATATTTCTCATATTAACCTATTTTTCATTTAAATTCGATTTTTATCATGAAAAATCCATATTTCGAGCATAAGAACGCCAAAATTTTTGACAATTTCCAGATCATCTAAAAATAATATAGGTGAAAATATATCCAAAAACCACTGGAAAATTCGAAGTTTAGCTAATTTTCGTCCAAAAATGACATTTTTATCATAATAATCACATTTTAATGCCAATATTATATAAAATGAACAATAAAAATCCATAAATTAACCAAAATATCCTAAATACATTTTAGGATCAGAAACTTTAACATGCATAAATTATTTTCGTGATATATCATAATAACACAAAATTATAAGTTTTATATGTTAATCATATAACTCGGAAAAACAATAACCGATTTGCATGCAAACAACCTTGTGCTCATGATACCGCTTGTTGGAAATCTATATCTTATTATACAACATATTCATATATGTTTAAATTAATTTAGTCATAAAATTAATAACAAATCTTATGCATGCAAACAATAATAAAATTGGAGAAGAAATCGTTTTCTCACCATATGATTTTCGGATATATGGGCACAAGTGAGTTCTCCTACTCACTTGTTCTTGAGCTCTCCAAATGGAAGAACAAGGATTCAAGTATAGAATCCCTCCCAAAAGCATATACCCAAGGAAAACTCATAATAACCAATATTATTTAGATCTAGTAATAATATTACTTTTACTTAAAATATGACACAAAATAAATTGTATTTTTCTCTTGAATATTTCGGTCAAGAGGGAGTATTTTGTGAGGTTTTTATTTCTCTAGAAATCTCATAAGATGTGTAGAGAGAAAGCATTTTTTTTTACACTAGAAAAATATAAAAGATGTGAATGAATAATTGTAGAGGAAACATCCTCTATTACCCAAGTGAAAACCGGTTGGAGGAAGTATGATGTCCAATGCATGGGTTAGTTTTTCTACCCAAGAAAAATAGGCATGCAATGCTACAAGTTAGGTTTTCATCATTGTGTTTTCCACTTAAATAAAAAACACAATATACACCTTAAACCCTCCAATTTTTTGGCACTTATAAAATGGAAAGTCCATTTTATATTTTGTCATTTGTCAATTTTGTCACATGTAACATGTTACATGACATGTCACAATGTAATGTATTTTTAACATATTAAAAAAAAATCAACATACTCATAAAATATGTCATTTACAAAATCGACTAGTAATTCGTAATTACTTGTACCAAAAGTATTTCCGTATTATAAACTATAACATTCTGTATTTATAATAATTTATTCATTCTGTTTCAATTGTTTCTGTAAACAATAATTTCATCTAAGTAATAAAACAATTCGATTACTTAGACCGTGTCTCATTTAATCATATAATAAGATACGTTAATTATACTCACAAAATCATCCGTCACTTTTAAGCAATTTAATTAACTCGTATCGGTATACGATTAATTAAATAATCAATTAAGAGTATTTCCCTATAGGTATGACCTAGGGGGATCAACTGATCACCACCGTCGCACGATAGTAATGTCAAACTCTAGTCAGCCAATCATTACCGATATGTGTGGACCAGTTGACTGTAAAATATTACATCCCACATGTATTCTTAAAATGAGATTTAAACATGTGATCATCATGATCAACAGTTGTGATCGCATTATTGTCGGAGGACACATATTCCAACACCAATGAGTTGTTCACTCTCTCAACTAGGCTTACCATGGGGTATTGGTGACCATAAGCCGGCGGTGGTTGGTTATATCCTCCGGTAAAGGACGGCATATGTATGAAATGTCGGGGAGAGTCATGGTGCGGTGAAGGCTCGTGCATGAAAGAAGAGGACGGGGAGTAAGTAGAGTTTCTAGGGCGATCAAAGGGCGGCGAGGGCATGGGCACATAGGAGGATGATGGGGCATGTGGAGAGTTCCTAGGAGGATCGAAAAGGAGTAGCGGGGTTGGTTTCCCTCACCGCTTCACCATCAAGAGTGTAAGTAAGACTTTCGGGAATGAGGTAGGATCGGGCCGGCGGGCGAGGTGGGGCTATTTCGGGTAAGTGAGAGGTTTCGGAAAATCTTCGTTCGCGGGAAGCTTAATGTATAAGTCCGTGTTCACTCTCCATGAGTACCCCTTTTTGTCTTTCCTATCCCCAACCCAAAACATGCCTTTCATGTAGGCAATGTCGAAATATGATACCTCCGTACTCATGGGTCTATCAATTGCCTCCGGTTCATAACCCAAGAGGTTCTTGGCTAGCCTAGTCACTAGGGCACCACAATCAAAGGAGCACTTGTCAGAATTGGTCATCATTTCAAATGCTAAGCATACCATAGACACGGGGCTAAAGTAAAAACGTCTCTCATAGTATGGATTGAGGCAGGAGCTTAGAAGTAGTACCTCTGAGGAATTAACTTTACTAGGGTCCTTTCTTCCATAAAGGATATTGGTCAACAGGCGAAGGAAAATTTTCAAAACAGGGTGTTCCACATCATTTATTTTCATGGCGCTAACGTCGGTATTGCGGTTACCCATGTAAAGGTTGATGTATTTTGTGGCTTTCATTTCCTTCCCTACCTTGTCAAGAGTATGGGTGGTCCTTTTTCCTACACAAAGCCGCTCCGCAAAGACATCACTAGATAGGTGAAAGGAAGTGTTCTTGAGTCAAAATCTCACGGTGTGGTGCTTTGGATTGTAGAGGAAGGAGCTCAAAAATTCTAAGGTAAGGATGCGGTAGCTTATTTCCGCTAAGTTGTACAATCCCTCCATTCCAAGTACGCTAAATATGTTATGCACTTGCACCTCAATTCTCAAGGCTGCTAAGGCACTCTCCGATACACACCTAGTGGCGTTCATACGTCTCTCAGTGAGGGCTAAGAATGTATTCCTATGGGGTTCACTCTCAAATTTTAACCCCGGGTATCCGGGATAGGTAAAGGCAGGTGGTACCTCCTTTTCAGGTTGGGGTTGACGGTTGTTTCTCCCACGGTTACTCCTCGTGTTCCTTAACATGCTTCAAGAGAAATCACACACAAGGCATAGAAGGAAATATGAGACTTATGACTAACTTTGAAAGTGGATGAAATCCCCCCCCCCCCTAATTCCCAATTTAATAATTGACCAAGTAGCGAGTATCAAGACGAGGTTTTTCACATAGTGAGTGTTAAATTTTGAGAAATTCATTTACATTTTTAAGATGAAACTATCTTGACCTACCTCATATTGGAATAATAATAACCATCTAATTCTTAACTTATCAACACTTCTCAAACCATTTTCAAGACAAAATCAAAGTTGTTCATGGATACTTAGGAAGCTTTTAAGAGTTTCACCCAATTTTTTAAGATGGAAAATTTCATTTTGAGACAACATACCGTATTACCAATTAGAATGGTAGTCTTATAAGATAATTAAAGCAACTTTTACTCAAGAACAATCAAAATTTGGGCACGACTTGTCTAAAATTTGAAGATTTAAGACGAAGTTTTAAGGCGAAGTTTTCACATATTGAACAAAATCCATTCATAACAACAAAGGTTAAGCCTTTGTTGTCCAATTACACACTTCAACAATCACCAAAATCGACATATAAATTCATCATCAAAATCTCGTTTTCCTTGATGATGACCGAAATTTTTGACACAAAGTTTGATTTTTAGCAACAACTATAATGTAGAAAGCTATTTGTTACTATGAATTAAGCAAAAGCCTGAAATTAATTGACACACCTCAAGCACACTAGTGTAGATCTAACAAATTCAAGATGAAGGAATAAGAAGAAGAATGGTCTACTTACATTGCTAATTAGGAGATATTTGAGACGGAAATTGTGAGTGGAAAACTTAGCCAAGTAGCAAATAACCAAAATGGAGTTTTAGAATTATTTTTAGAGAAATTTTGGTGTTGTTGGAATGAGGTGGAATTGAGATATGAAGAAGATAAGAATTGATGAAAAAGAAAATCAAACCCGTATAAATCTCAACCTAGCTCCACTCGGTCAAGTTGCGAGTTAACTCGGTCGAGTGGGAGTTTACTCGGTCGAGCGGCCTGTTTTCCAGAAAGTTTATACCCTCTGTAAAATGGTCCACTCGGTCGAGTATCCGGCCCACTCGGTCGAGTGCACCGTCATTCGGTCGAGTGCGGACTCGTACTCGGTAGAGTGGTTGCTTACGGATGGAAATTCTAGTCGAAAGAGAACGATGAAATCCCTGCAACATAAAGAGATGGTTCGGGATTCCACCGGCTTTCGGTGACTCACCCAAGTTAGCTTATACGTCATTCCATTTTACCGTCTTTTGTATAACATCGTAGTACTAATGACTACTCTACCAATATACTTCCCTAATCATACACGACAAATACACTAACATGCATTCATTTAGCTCACAGTGTAAAATTCAAAAGCAAGGTCACCATTCGTATATCAACATATACTATTATTTCTAAGCATATTACTCCTAACAACCTAGCATTAAACTTCCATATAGCGTTCACCTATACTTTTAACCGCCCACGTAGTGACCAACCGAGACAATAAGCACTAGTTTTGATATTAGGGCGCCCACTCATCGAAAACCAATCTCCTATCGTACTCAAGCCAGGTTCATTTTATTAGACACATCTAGGTTCATTTTGGTTCATTGGTTTAGGTTCCAAAATCGTCGCTCTGATACCACTTTGTAACACCCCTTTCTTATTCGGCCAAGGCAATTGAAAGATGTTACCTTCTCGGTTTCCCGAGACGGCAAATCGGAGATTTGGTAAAGAAACCTTTATTATAAATGACAAGTTTAGTGATTACAACCCATAAACTAATGAATAAATTACAACTCATGGCTGCTATACTCAACTAACTAACGATACTCATCTCGTGACTCATCGAGCTCGTCTCGTCTCCCGCGTACTATCCAACAACCTGTACCTAACCTACTCTCCATATGACCAATGGACATCATATGGATCAACACAGGCCACCCCAAAAGAGACAAGTGACAAATACACGAAGACAACAAACGTCAGTTTCAATGGACAAATAAAAGCCGACACAACGAAAGTGTGAACATGCAATATGACTACCAATGTGAATGACATAGTACTAAAAGACCACCACCACGGTACCGGGACACACCCAGGCATACCGACAACCACACTGGTACCGGGACATGCCTAGTCGTACCGATAACCACAAACAGGTACCGGGACACGCCCAGACGTACCGGGTCCGGAAGCCAACCGAATCCCCTGCCAGACGTCTTGTCTCAACCACACGCGTCCCTCCAAACTCAAGCCATCAATGTGCACATATCTCTTGGAGTGGGAAGCTCCAAGAGGCGACTAAAGCGTAAGACGGTCTCTAACCGTCTTACGTCTCAAAAACAACAACAACACAACAACAATTCCTCCAACATATGTGATGACAAGCAATACATGAACTACAACCAACATATCATAATCGTCCTCTTAATGATATGATTATCACTAAGCATGTTATAATGAAAATGCCCTAATTATGCAAGAATCATTACAACATCAACATAAATAACTTCACATCATTGAAACCGAGTAGGATAAACCTACCTTTTAGCAATCTCTTCAAGCTACTCGAATCCGGACCGAAACCGTCTCAAGGAACTGTTTTATCCTATACAAATCACATGATAACTATCACAACACATCCTATACTAATATACACTACAAAGCCCCTTATTATCACCCCTTAATTACTCCAAATACACCTACTAAACACTAATTAATTACCCATGATGAATTCCCCCAAAAGTTAGGGTTTAAAGACTAGAAAATGAGAGATCTTTACTTATTAGGTGAAGGAGATGAAGAGGAAGGTGGTAGATCTTCTAATCCTTGAATCCCATATAGAAGGTGTTTGTGAGGGTTTTAAGGAGATGGGATAGAGTTTGGAGAGATAAGGAGGAAGGTGGAAATAACTTTAGGGTTAGGGGAGAAAGGGATTAAATCCCGTGTTCTAAAAGCAGCGGCACTCGACCGAGTGCCGAGTCCACTAGGTCGAGTGGACTCACTCGGCCGAGTATCACTCTACTCGGTCGAATGTACCCTTCACGCGACCGAGCAGACCCACTCGATCCGCTGCAACACCATTCGGTCTAGGCTCAGGTCTAGTGTAAGGCTATCCTTCCTTTCCGAGTGCTCTCTTATCGGTCTAAACCTCCTCTCACGTATCCCGAGGTCTAAGTACGGATCCCACAAAGGCCGGGTATTGTAGATACCCAGTATCTGCACCTCCTAAAAACAACCCGATGATGATCGGACTATAACATGTTTTTGATATGCGTGCGTGGATGGGCTATGCATGAGACGGTTTAATGCACTACTCGGATATGAAAAATGATTTCAAAAGTTTATTAACTTCATTTCCATTAAAATAAGACTATTTAGAGTTAAAACCGTCTTCGGACCCAAAACCGACTCAGAAGCCCGCAACTCGAGTCAACCTGAGTCAACCCGAGTCAACCCAAATCTCGAATGTCAAAAATAATGCCATGAATGTCTTTATCATGTCATTTCCATTAAAATAACACTATTTAGAGTTAAAACCGTCTTCGGACCCAAAACCGACTCAGAAACCCGCAACTCGAGTCAACATGAGTCAACCCAAATCTCGAATGTCAAAAATAATGCCATAAATGTCTTTATCATGTCATTTCCATTAAAATGACCCAACTTAGAGTCATAACCGACACCGAGCCAAAAACCGACTCGAAATTCAAATCCCGACTCACACAGGTCAAACCCGAGTCAAGCACACAAAACACCTACCTCAAGTAACACCCAAAATCATCTTATTAGATGCCCATATTGTTACACGACATCCTATTTGATTACCACAAATCAAACCAACCAAACAATGGATGGAGAATTGGCCACGTCCAAATTGAAAAGGACAATGCACCCACTTGTATCACGAGGTAGCTCGCGCCTAAAGCAGGTGTCTGCTTAGCCTCCAAGCAAACTCAACCGAACTACCATCCCACATTTCTCTATAAATACCCACCGTCACACCCCATAATCTACACGCGAGTGTCCGCCCCTTCACCTCTCCCTTAAACTTCTAGACCCGACTTTCTAAGTCACAAAATCGACACGTGTTTACGACCTACCGACCGTAAACACAAGCCTTACACATTTTGTTTGGTACCGTCGCCGTGCATTCGACCGACCCATTTGACCAACTCAACTCATTAATCAACATGTTTTAATTAACTTATTTTCAACTCATTTTCAAAATAAAATCCTTTTTGAAGGCACTCTTTTAAACTTCTTGATCGTGAGTAGTCGCTACGAGAAAACCGTCTCTAATGTCGTCTACGTCGCAAACATCAACATCACAACTTGTATCAAAATACCATAGTTGAATTAGAAACAAAAAGAAAGGATAGTCATTTACCTAATGGAGTGATCTTTCTAGCTTTGATGTCACCAAGATACTTGGAACAATTCCTCTTCCAATGTCCAACACCATTACAATAATGGCATTTATCAAGAGGACCTTTCTTGGGTTTGGAAGTGCTAGCTTCAAAAGTCCTAACTTTGGTGTTCATGGGAGCTTGCCTCTTACTCTTTTTCCCATTCTTCTTGAACTTCTCCTTGCTCTTAGTGCTTATATTTAGCACATCCTTAGGTGGGCTAACATTTAGTCCCATGTCTCTTTCGGCTTGCACAAGTAACTTGTGCAACTCCTCAAGAGACACGTCCTTGTCTTGCATATCCCGGAATTGCACATATGCTTTGAATTTGGATAAGGAGTGAAGAATCCTATCAACAATGAGCTCCTTGGGGATTTCAACCTTTTGAATTTTCAACGTCTCGACTAGCTCCAACAATTTGAGTACGTGAGGGCTAACCTTTTGGCCCTCCTTGAAATCTAGATCAAAGAATGCCGAGGCCGCCTCATATTGGACGATCCTCGGTGTTTGTGAGGACATTGTCAAAAGTTTGGAATAGATTTCATAAGCAGTGCCCATTTTAAAGGCTCTCCTTTGAAGATCCGCCTCCATAGCAAAAATAAACACATTTTTGATAGCGGCGCACTCTTTGTGGTATGCCTCATAGGCTTCCCTAGTGGTGGCACTCGACCTAGCATTAGGTTCGAGTGGAGAGGCCTCAATGAGGTAACGAAGCTTGTCGTCACCTTGAGCGGCTAATTTGAGTTGGGCATCCCAATCGGTGAAATTTGACCCATTCTTTTCAAGTTTACAACGATCCAAGAAGGATCGGAGCCATGAAACATTAGTGAGAGCATGAGCGTTGTTGTTTGGTGCGGCCATTTGTTATGAAAAATAAAAGTGGTCTAAAAAACAAAAATAGAAGGAATAAAACACTTGTCGTTTTAAAATAAAAATAATACTCGTAAATTTTAATTTAAACAAGTTTTATAGCATTTATCTAGTGACCTATACCCAACTTGATAAATGATTCCAAGACCCAAATTTATATCAACTTGGGCACGCTTTGGCGATACAACCCTCATCAATATAACTCGGTGGATTAACTCTTTAATCGATTCTACTTTTAGAACTCTTGGTCGATAAAATTACATTAATATTTATCTTTAGCCCAAAACACATCCGGCTATGGTCGAGAATACTTTTGTTGAGTTCAACCCAAATTTCGAATAAATGTGTCCATGATCCAAATTCACATTAACTTGGGCACGCTTTGGCGATACAACCCTCATCAACATGAATTCGGTGGATAGACATTTATCACCCACTTCCCCTACGTAACAAGGTTTGTACCCCGGTTTGGCCGAGCGCACTCCCTCACGAAATAGGTTTTCATGGTTTCTAATTTTTGGTAAGGCTAAGTCTCAATTGTTTATTTAGCGAGAGGTCATGTCAATTTATTATCAATCACGTTTTAAGTGAACTAAAGCGGTGAACTACGATAATTGTAATTGACACGGTCGATAAACTCGATTTAAAATGCATGTTTAGTTATGGCGATTTAGCGATGCATGCAACATATAAATAAAATGCAAAGCATAAAAATAAAATCCTAGTATGGCCTTCCTAAAATACTAAATCTAATAAACTGTTACAAATTCGGAAACCAACTCCTTTGGTCCCTTGAACTTCGGTCTTGGCACGCATCTCGAGGTAACACCGTCTTCATGGAAACTCCGGGAAAATTAAATTACAAAACGAATTACATAATTTCCTATTATACATTTGTATTAAAAATAAAAATAAATCTACTAAATTACAAAACGGTGATACGAGATCACAATAATTACAACCGAATCGATATTCCCATACATTTCGGGTAATACCAATTAAAACTAAGGCCATACTAAGTAAAATTACATAATTCAAAAATTACATAAAATTAAAATATGACAATCATAAATAAAATGCAGCATTATAATATGTAAGAACATGCTTAATTTTATGCTAAATCGCCTTTTAAGAGCCAATATCGTATATTTTATAGGATGTTATGGATTTGCGTGATTTAACTTATTAAAATCACTATAATTACATAAATTCATATTTATGTAGAAGTTAATTACCCTAACCATCTTAGGACTCAAAACTTAGTCTTCACTAACCTTATGACAATAATTCAACTTGCACTACAAAGAAAAGCGTCAATTCCTACGGAAGAATTCCGTCGGAAATAGTTAATATTTTGTCGGAAAACTGATTCTCCTACGGAAAATCCGTCGGAACAAGGGCGTCGGAATATTTCGTCGGAATTTTGGCAGTTCCTACGGATTTCTGTCGGATGCCTCAAATGTTCCTACGAAATGTTTTCGTAGGAACACACTTTTTTGCGTCGGCACTATTGATCAGACAAACTAATTTACTCATGTTTTCTCCTATGGAATTCCGTAGGAAACTCTAAAAATTTTGTAGGAACATAACTAAGTTCAAACACATTGGGTCCATTTTCTAGCATCCCTAAATGCCAAAATCCTAAAAAGGAAACCACCAACAAACACAAATACTCACTAAACCGGAAAGCGAGAGACACAATTCCACATATAAATCAAGAGACACAATTCCACATATAAATCAAAAGATGGAGTTTTTCATATTAACATAATCCCAATTATGTATTGCAACATTACTTTACATGTCGAAAAAAAATAAGCCTTCCAAGAGTCTAATAATAACATAACTTTATAGCAATCTAAACAACACCGAATGATGCTTCTCAACAAACCAGATCTTCTATCATTATGCATGTCTTTACAAGAAAGACGACTCGGGGCACGAAGCATGTGGGAGAGAAAATCTCCAATTCGTCTTACATCTTTGTGATTCTCTTTGAAGGGTGTCTTAGTCACCTCTTTTAGCTTTACTTTTCTTCATTAGTCATCTCGGGGGAGAATAAATAGGAAGCATGCTTATTGGAATAATACTTAGCCACACTACATATGCATAGCATATAGTCGCTACTTGTAATATTCCTCTACAACTTGATGAAAATATCGTTTTCATTGAAATCATCCCTCTTTTTATAGTTGTGCCTTCCAGCCTGAAGTAAAAAAAAAAAAAAACATTCAAACACAATATACTGCAAATTTTTAAGAGCATTTGTTTGAAAAACAATCGGGGAATGTTACAAACTAAAATCTCAAGTTAGCCATAACTCAATTATTTGCCTCAAAGTTAAATGCAACCGTAGATAAGAAATACTCTATTTTAATTCTAAAAATAGATAGGAGTAGATAGTCAGAGATGCCTACTTTACCCAAAGTACTCTTTCAGATCCATATCCATTGCTTGTTCTGCACAAAGACAAACCAAAGACAAACCAAAGATCAAAGCACAATGTCAATTTCCATCGCAATTTTACAGTATTACTTTGTGAAATTACACAAATAACAATAATATGCAATTTCACCACATCAAACATTTTACAAAGAGTGCTAATATGACCTCATACTTTTATGGCTCTTCCCTGGCTCTTCTCCAGCAAGAAACAAATAAAGAAGAAAGATCATATTTGTCATTTGTTTAAGTCATTCATATGTCATACAACAAGAACTCGATACAAAATTACAATCTAGTATCAAAAAAATGAGAGGAACACCAATTTCAGTCAATTTACTAATTAAAATCTTAATCATACTTGTGTAACAAAAACCCATCAAACTCATGGAATTTAGTGTCGCCATGATTTTTTACTAAGCACTATGCAACATTTTAGAACACTAATCAAAACTCTTCTAGTCTCAATCAAGTGTATAATACAAAGGTACTAACCTTACATCCCGTATTTATTGACTCCAGGAGCTTCTCTAGTTGAATATATTTAAGAAAAGGCAATGAAGCAATTACAGAGGAGAGGATAGTTTACTGTAAGGAAAACAAAAGAATAGACTTAACTTTGCAACTTAAATAAACTTAAAAAACACAAGGAAATGCATTATAGTAGAAAGGTATACATACCACCCTTATATCTCTAGTGACTTCAGTCGCACTCCTGTGTTTGAGACAAACTCAAACTAAATACCGATTTGGACAAGGAAAGGCTTTCCTCGGACACACTCCATAGGCCAAGGTCAATGTGTTTGTACCCTATACCGTTCTATAAACTCGAACTCATTCGCTGAATCGAATTGAGTAGAACACCTAAATATCATGATATACGGTACACCAGAGGGACCCTTTGAGCATACAAGTCAAACTCAAATTTGAAGAACTGTTTCAAGAACTCCTCATATGGTATTCCCCAGCAAAGAACTTTCACACAACCACCGAAAATCCAAGGATACAAATTAGAATAATCAGCATTATTTGACGCAAACTGTGAACTGACCGTACCATATGAAAACTCAGTATATGAAGGATACCTTACAAATTCTAAATGTCATGGGTTATTAGTTTATGATGCTATTTTATATTTTTATAAGATGCATGAAGGAACATCCAGATGTTAAACCATTGCCACTTTGAGTATCATTTCCGCGACAACAACCATGGTTAAGCCAAAGTTGCTTATCCACCAGTACTCTTTCAACCTTGGAAGAAGGTTATTACAAGCCAATACTCGAGCAATTCCTTAATCATGGCAATATGGTAAATTAGGTTTCAAGACAATATTGATAAGCAACACTAAAACCCCCAAAACACTACCAATTTCACACAAATTCAACAAAATACTTCAATTACCAACATGGGACTCAATTAAATCTCAATTAAATTATCTAATGACAAAATAAAAATACAAAAAAAAATCTTTAAAATTAGATTAGAAAAAACGGAAAGCATTTACCTGCCATTGATATTCCCGACGAGACCGGAGGTGATACATCGGTAGAGGAGAAGAGACAATCAGAGAATGGGAAGAGTGAAAGACAAGCGAACGGCGGGCGACAGGCCGACGCGGTGGTGCCATTACCGGTGTAGATGAGTGCCCATTTTTGTCTTTTAGGGGTTTTTTTATGGAGAATGGAGAACTATGAGATTAGCCAACTGATTAAAATAAGGGTTAGATATTAGAGTGGTATAGGTTAGTTCCGTCGGGATTTTCTTAACTGTTCCGACGGCAAATTCGTAGGCGTCAAAAGAATAATTGTTCCAACGGAAATTCCGTAGGAAAAGCATTGAAATCCGTCGGGGGATTTTTAGCGGCAAAATGGTGAAATTTACCTCCAATTGTTTTGACAATATCCCGTCGGAAAGTTTTAAATTCCGTCGGAATTTTTTGTTATATTCCGACTATTTATTACTCCGTCGGTAGGATCCGTAGGAAATGAAAAATTCCGACGCCCAATTTTATCCGTCGGACCAATTCCGTCGGAAACAAGCCATTTTCTTGTAGTGTTGATTTCTTAATATTGTTCATTATGGACCAAAAATACAAAATTATGCAATAAACTTCAAATTAAATTATAAAATTTCAAATAATTTCAAAATTTGAAATTTAAACTCATGCATATTCTGGAAAAATACCATGACACTCATAATGTTCAAAACTTAGGTTAAAAATTTCGAAAATTTATCGAGAAAAACAATGTTTCGGTTTATCGGTTTTAACAAAAATGACTATTAAAATATGAGGAAAAATATTTTCATCAACTTTTCACTTTTAGATCTGAAATATATGATAAAATGTAACATGTGACGTTTTTCTTTAGTCATGAAGTATGTTTTAGCATTATAACTAATTATAGTCACTATTTATGTGATTTTTCATCAAAAATTCATAAATCATGCAAAAAGACTTCACTATGGCCAAAAATTTTACACACATTTTGTAAAATTGCATGTGACAACATACTAAATTTTCATGATTAAATTTGAAATATAACTCAAATTAACCTATTTACCCATTTAAATGCGACTTTAACTTATAAAATTCATATATAAACCAAAATATCCCAAATACATTTTAGGACCAGAAACTTTAACATGCAAAGTGATTTCGTGATATATCATAATAAACACAAAATTA
The DNA here is from genome assembly GCF_048544455.1 of Silene latifolia. Classification (NCBI taxonomy): domain Eukaryota; kingdom Viridiplantae; phylum Streptophyta; class Magnoliopsida; order Caryophyllales; family Caryophyllaceae; genus Silene; species Silene latifolia. The sequence goes on along the minus strand of NC_133536.1, from coordinate 158,464,703 downwards.
CAAGTTTTATTTGTTAATAAGATTAACTCGGAAAAACAATAAACCGATTTGCATGCAAACAACCTAAGGCTCATGATACCGCTTGTTAGGATTCATTAATTCCATTAGTATACATATTCATATATGAATTAATTTATTTGGTCATAAAATAAATACAAGATCTTATGCAGCAAACATAAAACAAAGTAAAGAAGAAATCGTCACTTCTTACATTTGTGTTTCGGATTTTGGGCACCAACAAGATCTCCTTCTTGTTAGTTCTTGAGATTTCCAACAATGGATGAACAAAGGTTCAAATTAGAACCTCTCCCAAAAGCTTATACCTAAGGAATACCCTTAATATTTTAATTAATACTGGACTAGTATCAATTAAAACAAGCTTAAATTTAGACACAAAATGGAGTTATGTTCTCTTGTATTTCGGCCAAGAGAAGAATTTTGTGAGGTTTTTATTTCTCTAAAATTTTCCACAAAAGTAGAGAGTTATCTACTTTTCTAACACTAAAAAGTTATATGATAAAGAGTGAATAATTATAGAGGAAAACCCTTGGCTTCACTCATGCAAAAAACCGGTTGGAGGGGGGAGTATTTGAGGCCAATGCATGCAAAAGTTGCTCTTCTCAAAAGCTATAGGGTTGCATGGCTATAAGCTAGATTAATCATTGTGTTTTCTCATTTAAAATAATTAACACAATTTTAAACCCTAACCCTCCCCATTTTCGGTACACTTAACATAAAATGGAAGGCTCATTTTATTTTGTCATTTTGTCAATTGTGACATATGTGACATGTTACTTGACATGTGAAATTGTAATGTATTTTTAATATATTAAAAATCAACATACTCATAAATATGTCATATACAAAATCGACTAGTAATTCGTAATTACTTGTACCAAAACGGTTTATCAATTATAAATCACAACGTCTTGTATTTATAATAAAATATTCATTCAGTTTCAATTGTTTCGTAAACAATAATTTTATCTAAGTAATGAAACAATTCGATTACTTAGACCGTATCTAATTTAATCGAATTACAATGAGACACGTTAACTTTACTCACAAAATCATCCGTCAATTTTAAGCAATGTAATTAACTCGTATCGGCATACGATTAATTAAATAATCAATTAAGAGTATTTCCCTATAGGTATCACCTAAGGGGATCAACTGATCACCACCGTAGCACGACAGTGATGTCAAACTCTAGTCAGCCAATCATTACCGATATGTGTGGACCAGTTGACTGTAAAATATTACTTCCCTCATGTATTCTTAAATATGATATTTAAACATGTAATCATCATGATCGACAGTTGTGATCGCATTATTGTCGGAGGACACTTATTCCAACAGCTCTCACCTCATCCCTCCTGACGATGAGAAAATTCATGCAATTGATGAGGATGGCATACAAAGCGCTATAATGATGCTCTCCGTCTCTATCAACAACATATTCTCAAAGCTGCAAGTTGCTATCGATGATTTGAATACCCGGGTAGCTAAGTTAGAGAAAAGATTTGGTAGTACCAAAAATGAACCTGACCATCAAGGAGAAAACCAACCCTCCGTTTACCAACCAACAGCTGTTGAAAATGAGGAGTCATCCAAGGATCCCACATCCATGAACCCACCAACAAAGAACATAAAATTGCCTCACCAAAATCCCTTTCAAATTACCAAGCAACATCCCAAAAACTTCCCATTGACAACGACAAAATCCTGCTTCCGCCCAGGATTGACAAAAACAAAAACAAAACTCACAAAAACACCCCAAAAAACACCAATGTTGGAACCATGAAAAAACATCAAAGGGTTTTCACAGATCTGGGAATAGCATATGGCACTGCTCTGGGGATACTTGCTTAAGAAGGAATGCTCCAACCCATTGGTCCGACTCCGGACAAACCCGAACACAAAAGAGCATGATCCTGGGATGGTAATACCTATTGCCAATACCATTAAGGCAAGGGTCATGACACCGAAACCTGTTTCAAACTCAAGCATGTCATTCAAGATATGATTGAAGCTGGCAAAATCATAGTTGCACCCCTCAATCAAGACAATCCTCCTGAATGTCTCAAGCCAAACAACAAGGTTGAACGTTCTCAAAGGACATTCACTAGACTCAACACAACCTATGCCGCAACTCTTCAAAAATTTGTGACTGAAGGAAAACTACAACCAATCGGGCCCACTCCGGACCCGTTTGAAAGCAGGAAAACCTGTTTCTGGGATGGCAGTGCCTATTGCCAATATCATTAAGGAAAAGGTCATGACATTGAAACATGCTTCAAACTGAAACATGTTATTCACACCCCATAATCTACACGCAAGTGTCCGCCCCTTCACCTCTCCCTTAAACTTCTAGACCCGACTTCCTAAGCAACCAAATCGACACGTGTTTATGACCTACCGATCGTAAACACAAGCCTTACACATTTTGTTTGGTACCATCGCCGTGCATTCGACCGACCCATTCGACCAACTCAACTCATTAATCAACATGTTTTAATTAACATATTTTCAAAACAAAATCCTTTTTTAAGGCACTCTTTTAAAATTCTTGATCGTAAGTAGTCGCTACGAGAAAACCGTCTCTAAAGTCGTCTACGTCGCAAACATCAATACACGTAAGTTTGAGGGTGTAAATATCTCTCTTATTTCATGTCTCTACTGTTTTTATGAGTTAATATGCATGAACAATGCATAACACGATTCAAATATAGGTTAGACGAGCCAAAACTGAGTTTTGGCCCGAGACAGAAGCCCTTTGCTATGCAAAGAGGCTCGCGCCTCTTGTGGGTTCTCGGGTCAGACTCAAACGTGTTTGTTCCCGTCTTTCCTCTTTGTTTCATTTCTTACTTGCAATCGGTTTTTACCGTTTCAAATGTTTCAAATCAGTTTTATGACAAACTTTTTAACCATAAATCATAATCACCCTTGGTTCCATATACCATGACGGTTAAATCCGTGACTCGGTGATATTAATTAGTTAATTACATTTTAAAGGAAATCCTTTTCTTTTATTTACCATTTTAATTCATTTTTATGTTAAAACATATTTTGACCATTACAAAAATCATCCTTGGTTCTTTATACCATGACGGTTTATTCCGTGACTCGATGATATTATTGGTTAATTACATTTTAATGGGTATTTTAACACCCTTTTGTTTTATTTACCATTTTTCTCATTTGTTTACATTTGTAAACATATTAGTTATAATTCATAATCATCCTTGGTTCTTTATACCATGTCGGTTTAATCCGAGTACGATGACAAACTTGACTAATTACAAATAATTGAACTTCACATAATTAGTTCAAATCAAACATTTTCCTTTTACACATTTTAATATCCTTTCCAAACTTGCAAATACGACAACGAATATTACTAACATAATAGTAATTATTCCGAGTTATGCAAATCATACTTGCAAATCATTAATCATAAAAAAACGGTTTTAAAGAATCTTTTTAACAACCAGGAGGCACCTCTTGGCTCGCCCCATGGCTCGCGCCCCAAGGCCTCCTGTTCTCATCTTTTATAAACCTGGGCAGAGCCCCTTCCCTCGCCAATAGGCTCGCGCCCCAATGGGGCTGCCTGGCACTATTTTGTTTCATTTTAGCATTTGTCTAGGACGATCCCGATTACGGTTAACCCGAATACATGACGGATCAGATTGACAAGTTTGTGCTTTTACACTTTGTCATTTGACACCCTTTTTCAAACAACGGAATCGTGTTAAGCATCGTAACCCGAATTTGGTAAATGGATGTTTAATTTCCGTCTCACATGCAAATCAATCTAAATCCAACTTTGACGCCAATTTCTTGGTACATTCATAATCAACCGACTTAGCAAACTTTCACATGTTAGGTTAAACTTTTGGATGCGCATTCATGCATTTTAACCGTTTTATCAACTTTTGCACTTAAACAACCACGATCGATCAGTAGAGGCCGCTAACGCAGACGGGATTTGGTGTCCGATTAAAGGGCTTCCCAATACGTACCCTCACCCCTTACTCAGAACCTTTGGATAGTGGATGACTTTATCCAGGGCGTACGAGAGTCATTTTAGGCATAGAATGCTAAAAGGGGGACAAGTCCTTATCTTTAGTACCTATGTCAAGCACTGCTTTTTGCCTTGATTGACCTAGGTATAAAGTGGATTCGAACGGGTTCCAAGCATCCCACAAATGCTTGGTGGCAACTCCGAACATCTCTACATCGTTTCGAGACCTTTACCGAGACGAAACCGACCGATCTAAAACGATCCGGTAGAAAGCATTTTTACGCCGCCGAGCGTGGCTTTCTAGACCGCTGCATGTCCAAAGATTGGCTTGGCGTGCAGGTGGCCCGTGACTACGGACCGGTAGGTGGCATCGCGCCCGCAGATCGGCTTGTGGCCCATGTCCACAGGTATTACAACAATTAACAACACAGATATATATTAATGCCATACCTAATCACCTAATTAAGACCGTCTTATAACCATGGCTTCCCCAATCCTAGCAAGAGAAATTTAGCTACACATAATTGAAACGATAAACTCAATAATAATAATAAAGTTTGAATTAAATATAATAACGAGATATAAATAACAATCTAGCATAAAACTTGCAATAATAGAAAGTAGAGGAAATAAATTAAACAAGAGAAATTAAGAAGAAGAATTAAAGGGGGTACGAAAGGAAATTGATTACCAAATAATAGAGAATTACTACAAAGTTTCTGATCCAAAAGTAAGAACAAAAGCAACGTTGGAAAGTTTAACAATATGAAAAGATAGATCCCTAATATGTTTAGTAAACGTAGCTTATATACTAAAGTCTGAAACCAAGTATAATTAAGAGATAAATAGACTTCTAATAATCGTAAAAGAATCCGGCTGATAACTAGCTTTAGTCGATCGACCAAGTGACCCAGTCAATCGACTAATCGATCGACCAAAAACAGTTGTCGATCGACTTTTTGTCGGCCCGCATTTCCTGCAACGCGCACTAAACTTTAAACGACCGCCATTTCTTCGTTACTTGAGCAAACCGAGCGGTTTTGGTGGCGTTGGAAAGCTAAGAGGATAAACTTTCACCTCCAGATAGAATCACTTGATTATCAGTTGTATAATTCAAGTTATGTCTCTTCAAATTAGGCACTAGCGGCGTGAAGCTCCTCTTTTTCTCGATAAGCTTCCTTTTACTTCACTAAGGACTCCAAAGGATGGCTTCCGAGCTTGTTTCTCACCAACGTCAAGATTGGAACTCCAAAGACGAGTTTTGGCTTGTTTACGCATAGTTTGATCAATAACCTGCATGAAATACAATACACGCCTAAAGTAGCCAATACAAGGGAGATAGTAGCTTACGCTACTCAATAATGCATAAAAATGTGTGCAAATAGATGAACTAAGTGTACATAAAAGGCATGCATCAAACTTCCCCAAACCAAACCTTTGCTTGTCCCCAAGCAAGCATTAGACATAAGACATAAAATGGGACTAATGGAACGATATACAAACTCAGTGCTAACTATGTTTTTTGTACGCTCAAACCAATTTAGTGCAAACAAGCCAATGCCAAAGTACAAAAACAAATGCAAGCGAGTTAAATTAATGATAAAGCTACTGAATCGTTGACCTGACAAGACTTGTATATATCGGACTCTCACTGGTCGCACATTCACTCATTTAAAGAACATGGCGAGTATATTTTAAGATAAAAAGAAATGAAGTCACTCACCTAACTGTGACTTATAAGAACATGCATGCAATCTACCATGATAAATACCTCTACCGACCGTATATACACATTCCAACGAAACTGGACCAAGACACATGCCGAGGACCTATATATGTTGTAAAGTAAGGTAATTGGGTAAAAAGGGGCAAAACAGATTTGGATAAGTGGAGGTAAAGCCAAGCTAGTACAACCGTAACCAAATAATAACTCATCCGCCTCATAAACCCAACTTAAAAGAATAAAACGATGGCAGTGCGGCATAAACTAACTCATATCATTAAAACACGACTCCCCATAATATATAAAGACCAACATAAGAGTAAAGACCGACACAATTTCTGTGTTCTTTTTTTTTCAGCCGTTTTTTTTTCCCTTTTTTCGATTTGATTTCTTTTTTTTTTCATTTCTTTTTCTTGCTGATTTTTTCAAATTCTTCCCTTTTTTTCTTTTCTTCCTTCTCATTTCAACCCTCTTCTCATTTTTAATTGCAAACACCAAACTAACGAACAACACATACCCACAGTTAACAAATAAACTAGCTTGACTGGGGTAGGCTAAATTTTTGATTGTAGTTAATAAATGGGTCAAAATAAGTCACTTTGGCTAGTGAAGTTCAAGGGTACAAAGACGAGAAAGGAGGATTTGCCTCTCCACATGTGTCACCGCCACAAACCGAATGCATACAGGTATTAAGAGATAAATACCATGCCTATGCAAATTAATGTTACATGTCTTATAAGGAGTACTACTCTCATCTTAGAATGAAACTGATCATGAATGTCAACAGTTTATTAAGCTCTATACCTTAGAAAATTTGAGTAGGTTGCCGATATTAAGTCAAGTCTATTCGTTCAGTAAATTTAAACAAAAACTCGTAGATTATGCAATGATTGTACAAAAATGGCACTGGCAATGCAAGGCTTGGGCGAAAAAAATTTAAAGCACAGACGCGGTTTGATCATTGTTATCTATCGTTCCGACTCGACCTAATATGCAAAGGTAAACATGTTATTTTATTTTTTGAAATTTTCAATTTTTTTCGTTTTTTTTAAGTGGAAAAGAAAGAACAATGCATACGGAAATGCAATAAATATGCAAACAAAAATGCAATAAAAATGCAAATGGATGCAAACAGACAGATGCATACCCTCCACAAACTAAATCACACAATGTCGTCATTGTGTTCAGCGAACAACCATCAGCGTCAGAAAATATGGGAAAAGGAATATGCGAAACAAGATGAATACAAATAAAGCAAAGCATAAGAAAGAAAACTTCCAAAATTATACAAAGCGGAACACCCCAAACCAGCAGAAACTAAGGGAAAACGTGGACAGCGTGCCAGTAATTAGAAACCTTCATCTAAGTATGAGTAAAAGTACCTAAGCCCTCAAGGCTCTTAAAAGCTTATCATCATAAATTTGCGCATGTGCTACATAAAAGCATACGTAGCACCAACATATAATGTGAGCATATAAAAATAAGGTTAGAGATCGTCTCAACTTGCTGTAATTTCTTTGAAAGCTCTCATAGCAATCCACCAAATTATTCCACCCATCAGATAAGCATGGAACATCAAAGCTCAAACCATAAGGCACAACTGAAGCATATAACATTGAAAACACGTAAGTAGAAATAACATGCTTAGACGGGTATTCTATGTGAGGTGGAAGAGTCAAGTGTGCAATAGGAGAAGGTGGGTAGTCATCCCAAATACAGGGGGTGGTAAAGTTAAATGTGTCAATAAGATCTCCCAAAATAAGCTCATCTATTATATCGTCATATGTATCCCATTTGATCTCAAGAGCTTCCAATGGCATATCCTCACTCTCCTTATCGCAAAACTTATCACAAAAGGGGTTCTCTAAGGGGTCCGTCAAGTCTTCCTCATGTGGCTCACATTCTCTAAAATTGTCATAGAGGGTTTCTAGATTATCCCCAAAGAAAGGTTTATCAACTGAGCATATGGGCTCTTCCTCTACGTGTCCGTCGATATCTTTTTCATACTTTAAAACGGGTTCTATGGTCTCACCCACGCCCTCGTCAATGTCTGACTGAAATGAGAAAGTTGGTTTAATGCATTCAAGAGCAAGCCATTCAAAGAAACAAACGACATCTTCAATATTCTTACCACCATAATCTCCCTTACCTATGGAGTCAATATAGGCTTGGGTTTGTTTGTTCATACCTTTTATGATGGTAAGGCACACAGTAAGTCGTGGGAGTGTGCGTTCACAGTTATGAGAACAAATCCAATCATTCCATCTATGCATATAATCGTTGAAGTTCTCATCTCACCTGTGGAAACTGAATAAAAATCATTAGAATGGTCTCAAGGAACTGAATTTCCATGAGACAAGACAAGCTAAAATAAGCAAATAGAAATGTTGCCTCCCCGGCGCTAAAATTTGACAGGCTAAATCGCACACCTATAAAAAATAAACCAACTGGCCTAAACTAATGTAGTAGAGGAAGTCGGGATCGTATCCACAGGGAGACAATTGTGTTCAATTTGCTAATTATAAGTCTGTCTGAGTCACAAATTATGGGGGTTGATTGGTTTTGTCTATCAACTAAAATAGCAAGCAAAGAGGAAATAAATGTAGAAAAAAGGATTTCAAATAATAGGAAGAAAATGGCTAGGATTTTGGGTCACCATGGTCAAAAATGATTAAAGGCAAGGTCAACAGTCGGCATAAACATGGTCTGAGCGGTAGTGAAAAGGTCCTTCCGATCCGCTATTCACTCTAGAGTACTAATCTAGCTTTCTCTCTAATTAGGATGGTCTATTGTTTGTAGCATGTCTAACTTCTTCCAATCTCTCGATCTAGGTCAAAGTTTCCCGGGTCAAATAATTAATTACGTCAACTTAACTAATCGAATGTTATTAGATGCTACAATTAACAACACAGATATATATTAATGCCAGACCTAATCACCTAATTAAGACCGTCTTATAACCATGGCTTCCCTAGTCCTAGCAAGGAAAATTTAGCTACGCATAATTGAAACGATAAACTCAAAAATAATAATAAAGATTGAATTGAACATAATAACGAGATATAAATAACGATCTAGCATAAAAATTGCAGTAATATAAAGTAGAGGAAATAAATTAAACAAGAGAAATTAAGAAGAAGAATTAAAGGGAGAACGAAATGAAATTGATTACCAAATAATAGAGAAGAACTACAAAGTTTCGGATCCAAAATTAAGAACTAAAGCAACATTGGAAAGTTTAACAATATGAAAAGATAGATCCTTAATATGTTTAGTAAAAGTAGCTTATATACTAAGTCCGAAACCAAGTACAATTAAGAGATAAATGGGCTTCTAATAATCGTAAAAGAATCCGGCTGATAAATAGCTTTAGTCGATCGACCAAGTGACCCAGTCGATCGTAAAAGAATCCGGCTCGATAAGCTTCTTTTTACTTCACTAAGGACTCCAAAGGATGGTTTCCGAGCTTGTTTCTCACCAACGTCGATATTGAAACTCCAAATATGGGTTTTGGCTTGTTTACGAATACTTTGATCAATAACTTGCACGAAATACAATACACGCCCAAAGTAGCCAATACAAGGGAGATAGTAGCTTACGCTACTCAATAATGCATAAAAATACGTGCAAATAGATGAAATAAGTGTACGTAAAAGGCACGCATCAGTGTGTAGCGAAATGTGTTGCTGCCAGCTCCTCTTTTTTTTGTCGTATGCACGCATGAAAAGTGCGACTTATACTCGAGTTAACTTCGTAGGTTTTCCGGCCCACATATGTAACACCCGAGAATTTTCCATTTTGACATTTATAATTTAATTAACCATTCTATTGTTTTATTTATATTTTAAATTATTTAATTTAATTAATTTCATTTTTAAGCATGATTTTTATAAATATTATATTTTTAAAGCCAAGGCTGCCTGGGTGAATGAGGGGGATGCTAGTACTTCTTATTTTCATGCAAGCATCAAAAGAAGGAGGGGAAGAAATAGGGTGTACCAGGTCAAGGATATGCATGGGCGTTTATGTACTAAGAGTGAGGACATTAAAGCTGCTTTTGAGGAGTATTATGTCTCACTCTTAGGTACTTCTAAACAGGTCTCTTCTGTGAAAGTGAAGATTGTGCAGCAAGGTAACTGTCTTAATTTGGCTCATAAGGATATTCTTCGGCTCCTGTCTCTCGAGGAAATCGGACTTGCTATGTTTGATATCCCTGGTACTAAGGCCCCTGGACCAGATGGGTTTAGTAGCCAGTTTTTCAAAGACAGCTGAAATGTTGTGGGCAAGGATGTGATTAAAGCTATCCAATCTGTTTTTAGAAGTGGTCAGCTCCTCAAGCAGTGCAATAACACTCTTATTACCCTGGTGCCTAAGAAGGACATTCCTGATAATGTATTGCAGTTCAGGCCCATTGCCTGCTGTAATACCATTTATAAATGCCTTTCCAAGGTAATTTGCAACAGATTGAGTAAAATCCTCCCTGATTTAGTAAGTCCTACACAAAGTGCTTTCATTAGGGGTAGGGATATTGTTGGGAACATTTTAATTTGCCAAGATCTTATAAGGCTGTATAAAAGGAAGTCTTGTTCCCCTAGAATGATGATGAAATTGGATATGCAGAAAGCATATGATTCTATAGAGTGGTCCTTTGTGGAAGAGATGTTGAGAGCTTTAGATTTCCCTGAGATGATGGTGTCCTTGCTAATGCAATGTGTCACCACCCCTTCATACTCCATAGCTCTAAATGGGGAGGTTTTTGGTTTATTTAAAGGTCAAAGGGGGCTCCGACAAGGGGACCCATTATCCCCTCTCCTTTTCACCTTGTGCCTTGAATACCTCAGTAGAATTCTGATTACTACTCAGAAAATGCAGAATTTCAGATTTCATCCTTTATGTAAGAGAAGTGGGCTAACACATCTATGCTTTGCTGATGATTTGATTCTCTTTTGTAAGGGAGATAGGGCTTCTATTGAGTTGATGATTAATGCCTTTCATTTCTTTTCTAAAGCTTCTGGTCTGAAGCTTAATAAGGAAAAGTCTAACTTCTATGCAAATGGAGTTGATGAGGGCTTTCTTAAAGAAGTTGAGGTTACTACTGGTATGTGTAGGGGGTCTGTTCCTTTTAAGTATCTTGGGGTGACTGTTTCACCCAAGAGACTTTCTATAGGAGATTGTTCTTGCCTGGTGGATAATGTAATTTATAGAATTAAGGGCATGGGCACCAGACATCTCTCTTATGCTGGGAGAATTGTTTTAATTAAGGATGTTCTGAGCACTTTACATAATTATTGGGGTCGTATCTTTATTCTACCAAAGACTGTCATCAAGAGGATTGAAGCAGTCTGTAGGGACTTTTTATGGCATGGCAGAGAACCAGGGAGTAGCCCAGCTCTGGTTGCTTGGGAGAGAGTATGTAGGTCTAAAAAGCAGGGGGGTTTAGGTCTTAAAAATCTCCATTATTGGAACTATGCTGCAGTTGGAAAATATGTTTGGTGGATTGAAAATAAGGAAGATCATTTATGGGTGAAATGGGTACATGCCATTTATATAAAAGGGAAAGTTTGGAAAGATTATTCTCCACCCATTAATTCAAGTTGGGCTTGGAGGAAAATCTGCCAGACTAAGAATATTTTGAAGGATTGCATTTGGAACCAGAACACTGGCTACTCTATCAAGATGGGGTATGATTGGCTAGTACCTATTAATCCTATTGTGACATGGTATCCATGGTCTCTGAACAATTAGATCATGCCTAAGTGTAGATATCTCATTTCTGCACCTCCCGCAAACCACCCGGTGATGATTGGGCCGCATGTTTGGTACGCGGAACGATTTGTGACAGTTCGTAAGATTATCGTCAAGTGATTGCTCAAATATTAATGTCTACCTCTTAGTTGTCATCTACGTCCCGATACGGTCGTTTTGTGATAATTAGAGTACATTCGGAGTCCGGGCCTAAAACCGTCTCCATTTTTCTGATAACCGTTAAATCCCGAGTCGAATGTTGGAATGTTCCGGATATTTCTATTCCATATTTCACAAATTTTATCTTTTGGCAAACAATTTCCCGTAATATTCACATAAGATATTAAGGAAAACCGAATTATTTCCGTCCTACCATAACTCAAACACGGAAATCTTTCTTCCGCAGGAGGAAACCCCTTGGGAACAGATGCAAGCAGAGTCTTTGCGCCTCTTCCAAGAGACGCAGTGGCTGCTGCGCCTCTTCCCAGGCCCTTTTCTGCGTATTTCTCGTATCTTTTTCATATCTTTCCGAGATTCACTTCCAAAGAGTCTCTGAAACCCTAATTCCTCCACGTGAGGAGCCTTCGTTCCTCATATTTCTCACGCGAGTGTCCACCCTTCTCTTCTCCCTTTGCATTCTAGACTTTGTTCTTACTTTTTTGGCGTCTACGTGCTTGAACATTCGACCACGTAAGCTCGGATCCTTCTGAGTACCAGCCTCCCCGTTTGCATGACCGACCAATTTGACCAACTACACATCAATCAACTTAATTAATCTAATCGTTTTCCTCTTACGAGGGCACTTTCTTTGCATTCGCGTCGAGCATCACTAATTGATATCTTAGTCCTTCTCGTTTCGTCAACATGTAAGTCTGAGGGTGTAATCTCTCTTTTATTTATTGTATTTATTTATTGTATCGTCAATTGTAAGGTTTATGTCGAAAATACCATTAAAACCGATTTCTAAAACCATGCTTTAAAACCTCTTTTCTGATTTCCAGTAGATAACCAAGTCGAGAAAGGACGCGAAAGCGCTGCGCCTCTTGAAGGAGAGCGATTCTGCTGCGCCTCTTCGTGAGGGGCCGCGCATTCTCGCTTCCTTTCTTCTTCGTTAAATCCTCTCGTTATTCGTCAAAATTCTTTTATTTGTTTCGTTTGTTTGTCAATTCTTCATCGTGATAGCATTAGTTTCACATGTATATTAATTCATCATCTTTAATATGTTTTAATCATCGCAAATCCGACTTAAATCCCTTGTAATCTAATATTTGCGGGTTTTCGTCATTAAATTCAATTCCGGGTTATAGAGATTCAATTCATCAATATTGGGTTTCTGGAATTCGTCTTTGATATAGTTTTCATCTGTTATTTGTCACATCTATCGCGTATTCGTCATTAATCCATCGTATTTAACCTAATTAATTGAATTAATTTGTTTCACTTGTTAATATTTTTCACTCATGTAATTAATCCATCATAATTCCGTCTCATCCATGTTTATTGCTTTTATGACCCATTCGTATGTTAAATAAACATGCTAATCACTTCCATCCGAGTAAATAATACCAATTGATCATTAAATCACCAATTAACATTAACGGCTTGCAATTACGGCTTCACAGCCAGAACTGAGCCAAGGAACAGACGCAGTGTCTGCTGCGCCTATTCCAAAGGACGCAGCTACGCTACGCTTTGTTCTGGCCGAGTTTCGTCTCGAACTCCGTTTCTGCCTTGACGTAGTGTAATTAGTTTACATATTAACTAAATATTAACCGTAATATCACGCTAATTCCTGTTCGTTAATTTATTTGATTCTTTCTTTCTTTCTTTTATTCTTTTTCTCAAATTATCCGTTTTAAAGGTATTTTCGACATAAATCGCCTATTCCGATGTAATTAATGTAATTTTCATTATTGTAATTCATAATTATTGTATTTCTTTTATCATTTGTATGTTCTCACATGTAATCAACATTAAATCCAACTTCGACCCAATTGTATGTTAATTACGTGTCAACCGACTTAGTCTAATCTTCACATGCTAGGATTAAAACTTGGATGTTGCATTGCATGCATATAGCCGACGATATATCAAGTACGAATAACTTCCCTAATCATTAGTAGAGGCCGCTATCGAGGCGGGCGGGATTAGGTGTTCGATCAAAAGAGCTTCCTAATACGTACCCTCACCCCTTACTCCAGATATCTGTGAACACCCGTGTTCATTGGCATCCACGAGAGTCATTCTAGACATAGAATGCTAAGGGTAACGATTTCTTAGTGTTCATGTCTCTACTTTATGTCTTGACATGACATGAGGTATTCGAACGGTTCCAATTTCCCATAAAAATTGGTGGCGACTCCAACAAAAATGCAAACGCTTGTTTCTCTTTTCCTCCCAAGCGCCCCCGTGGGCCCTTGCTGTCCACAGTTTGGCGACTCCGCTGGGGAAAATACACTTACGTGTAGCAAGGGTGAAACTTGAACAAGTTTAGGGAATAGTTTGTACAAGACAATTGTCGGTTTTCATAACTCGGTCTTCCTAGACCGTTTTACTCGGCCTTCCTAGGCCCAACCCATTCGACCAATCGTCCCGTCTAAACGGTCCTAATTCTTATTTGGGCCTAAGGATGCATAGCGATTGACGTCATCCATACCATGATGCTTATTCTTGTTTGTATCAAGGGCCTTCACTACTTGAGGAAATGGACTAGGAATCGGCCTTACTCTTGTTTGGTACGAGCCTCTCCACAGACTTCGGGTTTGATGGTTCGGTATGGCAACCCACCCTTTAAACCAAAACCCTTTTAAATGCACTCAGCATCCCGTTATAATGCTTGTATAAATGAGTGTACCTTACGTGATCACCACTTCTAAACAAAACCATGACGATTTTTCAAAAATCAAAACCCATTTTTCAAACAAAATTTCGAAACAGGCTTCCAATTAGCGCAAAATCCGGTCAAAAACTCTGTCCGTTTGTCGTGTCAAAATTCGGGCCACAAGCCCATTTCAAAACCTCACTTGGAGTCTACTCCTACAACTACACTATAGTTGACTAGGACACACATTTTCAAAAACCTTGTCTTTCTTCAAAGCTCACTCAACACAAGTGGCACACACCCACTTCACGAGTCAAAACATTTCTTTCTTTTAGCAAGTGTGTTAGAATGGTCAATCGTGTTTTGATTCGTCGCCAATCTCTTATCCAGTTTTCAAGATGCCCGGAGCAAGTGATGAAACAAACCTCCACCAACTTCAAGATGGTAATGATCGAATCCTAGCCGCGCTAGCCCAAATGCAAGTCACCCAAGACCAAGTCTATGACCGCCTTGAGCTCATTGAGGGCCGTATCTATGCCGTAGAGGGAAGGTTGCCCCCTCATGAAAGTGAAGTACTACGTAACTCCGATGATGAATCCAATGATGAAAATCCTCTCATGGGGATGATTGTAGCTGAGAAAAGACTCCAATACTTAGAGGAGCAATTGATGTACCTTAAGGGGGATGACATTTATAGGGAGAACAATCGCAAGTATGAGGCCGTCAATTCCAAATTGCCAACTAACTTTAATATGACGGATATCCCTAAGTTCAAGGGACACGAGAACCCTTTGAACCACATCCGTGCCTTCAAGGATTACATGTCTATCAAAGGCATCAAACCGGAGATGTTCTTAAAGATCTTTCCTTCATCTCTTGACACCATCCCGAAGCAATGGTTCTACTCTTTAGATCACAAGAAGGTCGCTACTTGGGAAGATGCCGCAATCGAGTTCTCTAAACAATATGCGGATAATGCCGAGATCCAAGTCAACATGCGCACTCTAGAGGTTCTTACCCAAAATGACAAAGAAGGATTCACCGACTTCCTAAGTAGGTGGAGGAAGACTAGCACTCAACTAGTTGAACGCCCAGATGAAGCTACCCTTGTGGAGAAGTTAATGGATAATCTCAAACCCATCTATGCCAATCATTTGAGATACCAAAATATCAAAACTTTCAAGGACTTAACCGTACTAGGGACAAGGATTGAAGATTACATCCGCAAAGGACTCTTGTCCAAAATGGTAGGTCGAGGATATCAAGGTTCCACAAGTCGTTCATACGGCTCTACTAGCAAGACCGATGAAGTTAACCTTCTCGAGCCATCCAAGAAAAGTACCCCACCAAGGAAATTCACAAATCTTGGGGACACTTACTCCAACGCTCTAAAAAGGTTAATGAAGCAAGGTAAACTCCAACCCATTGGACCTACTCCCGAACCCGAAAGAAAATCCAAATTCTGGGACGAGAACTCGTACTGTGAATACCATAGGGGCAAGGGGCACGACACAGAAAAATGCTAAAAGTTGAAAAACGTGCTTCAAGACATGATTGAAGATGGTCGACTACAAATACCACCGGGAGGTAAACCCAACAACACTCAGAATCCTCTTGGAGTTCTAGTGATCACAAGTGATGAATCTACCTTAGATTGCTCACACCTCATTTCTCCAATCGAAAATGAAATTCATGCAATCGAGAATGAAGGGCTCTACTCTACTATCTCCCCTACCATTTCCGACTTCATCACATGGGCAAGGAGTGTGGATAGACAAGTTTGGGAATTAGAAAACATAGTGACAACTCTACATAATCCCAACGCAACACCCGAAGAAGATGTGCCACTAATCTTCTCTCAAAATGCTACTATGCAAGAAGTAGTCACCGTGGTTGATAAACTAGTCGACCAAATCATACGACTGGAAGGTGACATCATGAGAATGAGGGAACTAACTGCAATAAATGGAGTTTGGGCCGACGATGATGAGGACGAGTATCTCATTGAAAACTCCCTAGTCAAAGAAATAGTCCAAAATGGTGAAGACCAAGATGTGGACCACCTAACTCGTTCGGGTCGTCCATATCAAAGCACTACTCAAAATGGTCCAACCAACGTCATCACACCAAATGACAACGAAGATGACTCAACTGATCATTTGCTCAAGCAATTACAGAAGACAAAGGCTGATCTTTCAGTCTGGCAATTAGTAGCAAGCTCATTCCCACATCGCCAAGCTTTACTGCAAGCTTTGGCCAAGCTAAATGTAGCACATAACCCCACTCCTGAAGATGTAGTCAACTTGGTCTTCCAAGAGTCACCAAAGTTAAGTAATCCTATTACTTTCTCGGACGAAGATTTGCCACCTTTTGGCACTAGTCACAACCTCGCTCTATACATCACTGTCATTTGTCTAAAGAAGAATGTGCCAATGACCTTGGTGGATGATGGCTCCGCGGTCAACGTCATACCCCTCAAAACGGCATACAAGCTAGGCATGAAAGAGTCGGATTGGACCCCTACCAATCAAGGTGTGCGTGCATATGACGGTACACGACGAAAGGTGGTAGGACTTGTTAACTTAACCATAGCCACGGGGCCAATCGAACGAAAGGTTAACTTCCAAATAGTGGACATCGAAGCTTCCTTCAACATACTTCTGGGAAGGCCGTGGATTCACGCTTCCAAAGCGGTAACATCCACTCTTCATCAAAAGATCAAGATCCCACTAAATGGCAAAGTAGTGACGATCACTTCGTCACCCATCAAGGCAATAATCGAAAAACAGTCGAACAATCAAGTCCTTGCGGATCCCGTGTACGAACTTGGAGGCTTCCAAAGCGTAAGTGTCATAGAAAGCGAGTTGGCACCCTTATACTATAATCCCTACTCCAACTTGGTGGTCAACCACATACTCAAAACCCAGGGATACTTCCCTGGAATGCCTTTAAACCCCACTCGAAGAAACACCTTCGCACCATACAAGGAAGGCAACTCAAAGAGGATACCACTTGGACTAGGGTACAAACCCACAAAAGAGGAGGTTCTCGAATTGCTTGCCCAAGTCCAAAACCGTAAGCACGTAGGAGTCCAAATGCAACCCTATCTCCCTACTTTAAATGGGTACTTTGTTCAAGAAGGAAGTCTAGAACTCTTCCACGGATTTCCCGAACCTTGGAATTATCTCGAGAGGAAGCTAGCCGGAATCGAGATCTTTCATGATTGCTGCTTTATCCCTCCAGAAACGGTTCCTACCGTCAAAACCCGTCAAGCACCTTGCTTAGACGAACAAGCTGTTAGCCTATTGTTTGGAGAAGATCGATTCGTTAGGGCCGCGCAGGATGAGATCATTACCATGATACTTCAAGACGATCGCTTCAACCCCACCGCGTTAATCACAGAAACCAACGCAAGACAGCAGAAAGGATGGAGAAAATCAATCAAGTGGACCAACGATCAAGGAAGACTCTTCAAGCTCACCACTGGAGAAGGAGAGATGTTCAAAAGAGAACCAGAAGACGATGAGTTCGAGTCGGAGTCGGAGTCAGAGTCAGAGTCTAGAGAAGTCATTAGAGAGTCTACTCCTGTCATCATCCCCACTCCCTTTGTTTCTCCTAGCTTAGCCTCGAGTAGTCACAGTAGTTCGGGAAATGCCCCAACCACTGTCCCTTTCCCGCCACTGACCATGGATCAGTTGGCTTCTTTGTTTCAACTTTACTCAAATTTTAATATGAATAAATCAGGTTCTGCTTACTCTTTGTGTTATCTTGAGTGCAATTCTGTTTACGATGATACTGAGGATGACCAAGACCCAGACTCGATCGAAATACCTCCCTACGTAGCCAAATAAATACTACAGGAAGGGGAAGGGGGACCAGTAATAGAGGACACCGAACCCATCAATGTAGGAACCAAACTAGAACCCCAAGAACTTAGGATAGGGACTACCTTGAGCTCTACCGAAAGGGCCGATTTCATAGACCTCCTAAATGAATTCAAAGACGTTTTCGCTTGGTCCTACAAAGACATGCCAGGGATCGACAGGGATATCGCCAAACATAGGATTCCGATTAAGCCAGGTTTCAAACGTGTAAAACAGAAGCTTCGACGAATGAGAACAGAATGGGCTCTAAAGATTAAGGAATAAGTTGACAAACAATTCAAAGCCGGGTTCATCAAAGTTTCCGAGTATTCTGACTGGGTAGCTAACATAGTACCCGTACCCAAAAAGGATGGGAGAATCCGTGTTTGTGTTGATTTTAGGGACTTAAACAAAGCAAGTCCGAAAGATGACTTCCCTCTACCTCACATCGACATATTGGTGGACAATACTGCAGACCACGCATTACTATCCTTCATGGATGGGTATGCGGGATGTAATCAAATCAAGATGGCCATGGAAGATATGCATAAGACCGCCTTTGTCACCCAATGGGGAACCTATTGTTATACGGTAATGCCGTTTGGATTGATCAACGCCGAAGCTACATATCAACGCACCGCAACTACACTCCTACATGACATGATGCACAAAGAAGTTGAGGTATACGTAGATGACATGATTGTAAAATCCAAGGAAAGAGAGGGACATATTGCGAACCTTCGCAAGTTCTTCGCAAGGCTATGAAAGTACAACATGAGGCTCAATCCTCAGAAATGCACATTCGGGGTAATATCTGGCAAACTCCTGGGATACGTTGTTAGCCAACGAGGTATAGAAATAGATCCTTCCAAAATCAAAGCTCTGATCGAAATGCCACAACCTCAAAAAGAAAAAGAAGTCAGAGGATTCTTGTGAAAAGTGCAGTATATAAGTCGATTCATATCGAAACTTACGATGATTTGTGAGCCTATCTTCAAGAAACTCAAGAAAACGGACCACACCATGTGGGATGATGATTGTCAAAAGGCATTCGACCGAATCAAGGAGATATTGGCTAAACCACCAGTGCTCATGCCACTACAACGAGATCAACCACTTGGTTTATATCTCACAAGGCAAAAACGACCATGGGTGCCATGCTTTGGCTCAAATCAGTAGGAAGTGAAGAAAGAGCTATCTACTATCTTAGTAAGAAGTTCTTGGAGTACGAATGCAAATACTCACAACTCGAAAAGACATGCCTCGCTCTTGTGTGGGCAACGAAGAAGCTACGCCATTACATGCTTAGCTACTCCGTCAAAATATACTCCAAAATGGATCCAGTCAAATACCTCTTCGAGAAACCCGTCCTCAACGGACGTCTAGCAAGATGGACCCTGATGCTCTCAGAATTCGACCTCCAATACGTGCCACTGAAAGTTATAAAAGGTCGCGCGGTCGCCGAATTCTTCGCATAAAATCCCATCAATGACACACAAACGATAGATACTTGGTCATTTCCAGACGAGGATATACTCCAAACTGATGTAGACTCCTGGGACCTGTACTTTGATGGAGCATCGAACTTAAGAGGATTCGGAATAGGAGTGTTGCTCATTTCTCCTGAAGGCGAGCATACACCAATCGCTGTCAAACTCGACTTCGAGGTGACAAACAATGCTGCAGAATACGAAGCTTGTCTCATTGGACTACAAGCGGCAGTGAGCTTAGGCATTAAAAACCTCCGAGTACATGGGGATTCATCACTGATCATCAACCAAGTTACAGGATCTTGGAAAATCCGAAGCGAAAGCCTCGCACCTTATCAGGCTAGAATAGACCAAGTCGCTCAATTCTTTGATCACGTAACCTACCTACACCTACCTCGGGAAGAAAATCAATTTGCAGACGCTCTTGCGAAACTTGCATCTCTGATTAATATGCCGGATCACATGATGGAAATGCCTTTGTGCATCGAACGACGATCAGAGCCGGCTTATGTCCACCAAATCACCAATGAAGAAGAAATCGCGCAGGAACCCTGGTTCCAAGCAATCCTGAATTTTAAGCTTAATGGTACCTATCCACCGGATATGGACAAGAGGGGACAACGTGCTATACGCCTACTAGCTTCCCAATATGTTCTCATGCAAGGAGAGTTATACAAAAGAACACCTCTTGGTGTAGTCCTACGTTGCCTTGATCATTCACAGGCACGAAAGGTGATGGAAGAAGTCCACGACGGAGAATGCGGTCCTCACATGAGTGGGCCTATGATGGCAAATAAAATCACACGTCTGGGGTATTATTGGACCACAATGGAATCCGATTGCATCAAATACGTAAGACATTGCCACAATTGCCAAATCTTCGGGAATGTACAACATGTCCCTCCTTCGTTGCTCTATACAATGACATCCCCTTGGCCATTTTCTGCTTGGGGAATTGACATAATCGGGAAGATAACCCCAGCCGGAACAGGAGGTCACTGTTTCATTCTAGTAGCAATTGACTATTTCACCAAATGGGTAGAAGCGGCTTCCTACACTGGTCTTACAGCTAAAAATGTGGCAAAGTTCATACAAAACGACATCATCTGTCAATATGGTTGCCCACATGAGATCATTAGCGATAACGGATCACATTTCCAAGCTGAGACCGAGCAATTTCTAGCCAAATACAAGATTAAGCATCACCACTCTTCGCTCTATAGACCACAGACTAACGGCGCGCTAGAGGCGGCAAACAAAAATGTTGTCACAATTCTCAAGAAAATGATCGACAACTATAGAGATTGGCCAAGCAAGATACCCTTTGCTTTGTGGGGGTATCGTACATCTGTTAGGACGCCCACTGGGGCCACTCCTTTCTATTTGACATACGGCATGGAAGCTGTACAACCAGTTGAGCTAGAAATACCATCCTTGCGTATTTTACTCGAAAGTCAAATCCCGGAAGCCGATTGGAAGAGGGATAGATATGAAGAACTCATCCTCCTGGATGAACGTAGGCTACGCGCCTTGCATAATGTCCAAACATATCAAGCACGTATCAAACGAGCTTTCAACAAAAGGGTTAGGCCAAGAAACATCAAAGAAGGAGACTTAGTACTTAAATCGGTTAGAGCTCTTTTACCTATTGACCCACGGGGAAAATTCAAACCTAATTGGGCCGGACCATTTCTAGTCAAATCCATACTCCCAGGGGGTGCGGTTAGAATCACAGACCTAGACGGGAATGAGTTTTCAAACCCAACAAACCTTGACCAACTAAAACGGCACTATGCCTAGAATAGGAACAAAAACGCGCCTCGCGTAACCCCACGTGTCGCTCTTGTGGCACTAAATAAACGGCCCCTGGCCAAGCTGAAATAAGCTAATGTCACTGTGCTCTTGCATTTTGACAAATTCATCATCCTCGTATCATCAAATAAACTAATATGCACCTTCAGAGTAAGCAAAATCTCATGCTTATTTTCTAAGTTCATTACAAGCTCTTGCTTAGAACAATTATTCCTTTACATTTACTCGAACTACGCGCAAGGGTTTGATTTCATTTTTTTAAGTGAATACGTAGGCAATCCTTCACAGGATTCAACCCACCATATCTAAAATGTAAATAGAAGGACATTTGCATTGCATTTGAAATTCGACAAGAATAATAAATAGAGAATCACAACGGTTTCATAACCATTTAACCTTTTTATTTCATTCTTTTTCTAATAATAATAGTACCCTACATAATAAAAATAGAATAGGCTAGGATTCTAAAAATCCCACCTTTTTATTACAACGATAAATAATAATAATAATCAAATAATAAATAAAGACTCGGGCTATTCCTCCATCTTGCCCTTGTCATTCTTGTCATATTTCTTGTCGCGACCTCGAGTC
The DNA here is from genome assembly GCF_048544455.1 of Silene latifolia. Lineage (NCBI taxonomy): Eukaryota > Viridiplantae > Streptophyta > Magnoliopsida > Caryophyllales > Caryophyllaceae > Silene > Silene latifolia. The sequence goes on along the minus strand of NC_133536.1, from coordinate 158,442,634 downwards.
GGACGCTCTTGCGCCACTTCAGACCTAATCACCAACGGTCTTTCTCGAGGCCTAGCCTTTCCATTCTTGCCAATCACCATTTCCGCGACAGGAGTAGTCTTTGGTCTCTTTGAAGGATGAACAACTTGAAGCCCGACTTCTTCTTCTCCCTCTGTCAGGTGCTTCTCTTTCTCTTTCTCTACCTCGCGCACCTTGTAGTCAACGGGCTCGCGCTTCCTCAGTCTCTCGCGCTCTTCCGGAGTAGTAGCCTTTCTCCATCTCAGATAAGAATCCGACACCCACAAGGCATTGGCAGAGAAATTCAAGAACCACATGTTTCTTTGGGCCCATTTAATGGCCCACTCTCTTGACTCTCGTAGTAAGCGCCATAGCGATCTGCGGGACGGTGTCAAGCCTCGGGATCGTCTGTTTCAGCCCAACTTGTCTCATCAGCCTTTCCGGGAAGATGCACACCATAAACTCCAATCCAGGAATGCGCACGGACCTAGTGGGATCCAAAGAAGACACTCAGTGATGATTTGAGGTGCCACCACGGTACGACCCACCTAATCAACGGGCCATCATCGCTCTTGACTTGTTTACGCGGTAATCACGGACCGAGTGAAGTCCACCATATACAACCTTGTCCTCATCGCAATCGAGCGATCATGATAGGAAAGCACATGAACTGGGGGCTCGATCAATCGGAGCCGTTCCATAAGCCAAACCTAACAAAAGCGGGTATTAGACATCAAAAAAAAAAAAAACGAAAAAAAAAACAAAACAAAAAAAATAAAAAGAAGAAAATATGTCTTTTACTTGCAAAATGACAGGACTCCCCAAATACGGTAGATCGCGGTTGGATTTCCTATTATCCAAGCCCAAAATAATCTCTCCTAAGCATAAGCAAGCTGGGCTCCTGCGCAGCTCCATCTGCTCAACAAGGCCCAGAAGACGGGGATTCCCTCTCAAGTCTTCATCAACATGCCCTTGGAAGACATACACATGCAACAAGCAAAAGCCAAATGCCCTCCGCCTAGCAACATGAGAAACGGTGGGGTCGGCCCTGTTGATGAATCAATCTATGAAGTCCAACATTCTCACGCCCTTTGAGGTAACTAGACAGTCCACCTCAAGTGTAGTCAATCCAAGCAAGTCTCTAAATTTGCTCTTATACCCTTGCGAAGTAGAAGGAATGGCGGGCAAATGTTCGGGATCCCATCCACGGATAGCAGCAATTTCTTCAGGAAATGGGCAAATATCACCTCCAGGGAACGCAAAAACATGGTAATTCGGGTCCCAATAGTCAAGGCAAGCATCCAAGAACGGTTTAACAACCTTGATGAGTTTTAAACTCAACAAAGACCCAAAATTATAAGCACACATATCGTGTTTCTCCATATTCGAAAATTCGTTGGTCCATTCCTTCAAGCGGATCTCCAAAGTATTCATGGTGAAAATTTATTTTGAGAATTTTATGTAAATAGACGAAGAAGAAACGGAAGATTTGTGTGAATAAAAGCTCCATCGACGTTTCTATTTATACTAATTTCTGTTTCCAAAAATCCGTCAGAACAGAACGCCTTGGGAACAGGCAAAGACTGCTTTGCGCCTCTTCAAAGGGACGCAGCTCATGCTGCGCCTCTTCCTCAGCTTCACTTCTGTGATTTTCCGCGTTGGATCTTTCCTAATTCCATGACGAATAATTTCCTATTCCTACGGGTTATTATTTTGGTAAATACGTGAGAATTACCATTTTTCAAGTTTCCTAATTTCGCGGGCACGCATTTCGAGGCGACATCGACATTTTCACCATTTTACCACACGTGCACATTTTCATTTTAGGAAATAAATTTCATTTTCATTTTAGGAAATAATTCCAATTCATCATTTTAGGAAATAATTTTCATTTTAATGCATTTTAATTTTATATTTCTCATTTAATTCATTTATTTTAGAAAATAATTCGCAATTTACCGAATTTCAACATGTATTTATTAATTTTTAATTTCTTAAATTCATTTCTACATTTCTAACTTATAGATTTCTATTTTTTTTTAGGGGGTAACCCTCCCTACCGTCCGGTCATTTTCCGGCAAATTTTTTGCATTTTTGCATTCTTTTGAGTCGCTCGTTTTGCGCTAGTTAAGGCCATATGTATATCTGAATGTATGCTTTGCGTGTTTTCTATGTAAATTTCGGCAGCATGACGGCGTAAACCGTCATCTACCAAACCTGTTCAAAACTAACCTGCAGATACAAGCAACACAACCCAGCAGCAAAGGCACTCAGGCCGTCGTATATACACCAAACAAAGGAAATGTGTAACAAACTGGGGGCTCGAGCCCCAAACAAAGTCCAAAAAATGTTCAAAATGATGGTCCAAATGTACAAATGTACAAAATACAGCCAACAAACAAAAAGCTACACAAAACTACTGCTGGGCGCCCTGCAACTCTGCAACTCTTGCCGCAAGAACGGCGATCTCGGCTTCCCGAACCTCGAGCTCCCTCAGCAAGCGAGCTGTCTCCTCCCGAGACTGGGTCAACTCTCGCTCCAGCTCGCGGTCACCCTGTAAACAATAAATTGGTTCATGTCAATCGATTCAAGCAAAATCGGGAAATCAAAAATCAAAAATGAGATAGGCACAAGGTTCATACCTGACGACCTCGACCGCCGACAAGTGCCTCGACGGCAGTAGCTCGCAGCCGGTTGGCCACCCTCCACAACGCCACGAACCGAGACGGCGCAACCTGCATTTTCAAAAAGAAATTCTCAACAATTGAACAAACTCAATCAAATGTGTTCTTACACAAAAGTTATACAAGTTAGAGGGCTCACCCTCCGGATCAGATGCTGCCAGTCGTCCAGGCCAGCATCCGTCACAGCTACGTCAAAGTCACGCAGCTCGGAGATCGTCGTCCTCCTAGTCGCGTCAGTGTACTCGAGGGTCTCGGGGTACTCTGGGGGCTCGATGCCCGCCGCCTCGACCTCTTGCAAAGACAATTGGTTCTCATTAATCGATGATCTTTCATCATAAATCTCAAAATCAAATCAAGAGGAAAAATAAAAGATGCTCACCACTACCGGCCAGTACGCCAACCTCCCGTAAAGGAACGCCGAGTAGTCCTCGCCAGGAAGAAGGAGGGCATCACCACTGACACCAGCCAAGTCCGCCTCCCTCTCAGCCTCAGAAGGCTCCCTAAACATCGTCCTGGGAGGATCGACGGGAACCGTCAACACGTCCCGAGAGCACTGACGAGCCAAGTGCTCGCCCAAGTACCACATAGGACCCATCGACGTCCTCAACAGCAGTCGGCTCGGGCCCCTAGGCCGAAGGACCTCGGCCACGAAAGGAGGCGCTCCAGCGTACTCCGCCCAAGGTCTGGGCACCCACTGTGACAAGATAAAAAAGGATCATTCCTATGATCAATTAAAAGCAAATATAAGGAGCACGAGTGAATATAAGTGAGATACTCACGCTGTCCAGCTGAAGAGCGTTCACGTCCCGCCGGTAGACGTTGTGAGAAGAACGCTTGCTCTTCGTCCGACACATCACCCAATCCCTCACCACGGGATAGGCCCTCTCCAGCGGCTCCGTCCTCTTGGACGCGAGGCTCGGGAAGTAGGAGTACACCCACGCCTGTAAAGCAATATAATCAATGACGATCTTTCGTGATTGGATAAAGAAAGGAATTAACTTCGGTCTAAAGGAGGGTTCATACCTCCGGCAGTAGTCCAGGTCCGACAGCACCAGGAGAAGTCCCCTTCTCCATCAACTCCGGACGAACCATGGCCCTCATGAAGCGGATGAGGACCGCAAAACCAGCAGTGACCCAGTCCCAACGCCCTAGGGAACTCAGGTCAGAAAGGAAGGGAAGAAGCTTCGTCGACAGCTTCTCGCCCTTGTCTCCGAGGTAAATCGAAGACAGGAACCACCAGAGCCACAAACGAGCCCTCTGCTCAGCTGTATAGGGAGGAGGAGCCGTCTCCCTCCCGTCAATCGTCACCAGCGCCGGGGTCTTCCCCGCAAAGTAGTCTCGAACGTAGAAACTGGGTATCAAACCCGGCACTGTAACAGCCTTCGGCGACAAGTTCCAGCCGATCAATCTCCTCGCCTCGGCCGAATCCGCCCACATGGCAGTCTCCGGCCACTCCACCTTCTCGGTCCCGCACGGCAGACCGGAAATCATGCCGTAGTCTTCCAGAGTGACTCCCACCTCACCAAAAGGCAAGTGAAACGTGGAAGTCGTGTCCTAGAATCGGTCCAAGAAAGCGCGGACCAGGCTAAGGTTAGCCCGCAACTTCCTCTTCGCGATGTCCCTCCAGACCTGAACCAAAGGACCGAATGCTCTACGCTCGATCATGGCCCGCTCTTCCGCCGACAGCCGCTCGTAGTGCTCCATCGCTGTCGTGTAACCCGAGAACGACCTGATGTTCCCGGCCTCCTATTGTGATTTGAAACAAAAGATATCTTTAGTTTTGAATGAAATTTGAAAGGAATTTGAACAAATGAATAAAAAAGGATGAATAATGAGTAGTGAATTCTTATTTACCAAACTCTTCACCGTCCTGTAGGACAGGTGACTCTCTGCAGCCCACAGCAGGTGCCTGCTCTCCCAAGTCTCGACCCACGCGGGAGCTCCTCTCAGCTGACGACCTCCTCGCCCGACATTGGCCCGTCTCGGGGCCTCCTCCTCCTCGACGGCCTCCTCCTCGTGAATCTCGTCCCAAGCAGCCATCACCGCAGCGGTAAAGGCCTGCTCCAAAGCCTCCTCGACAGTAGCAGCGTCTATCTCCATGGGAGCTCTCCCAGAAGTAGAAGCCTCATCACCTGCAACATTAAAGCAAGTTTAGGTCGCGTCACGTGACGACTAGCCTTGGTTAAGGGACTTTCGAGCCTTCGGAAGCCCTGAAATCGCTCTTTTCTCGCCATCCTTGGCCATATTCCTACCAACCCGATCACTCATGTGGTAATTTGGGTCAAGTCAAGTCTAATTTGGAGCCTAGTCTCGGTTTCGAGTCGAAATTTCGGCAGCATTTCGTTATAACGGCGATTATGCCCCAGAAAAGTGTCCTGAAAAAGCCGTCACAAACCAAAATTCCGAGATGGTAGAAAGCTTACCCATCATTCAAGGATCCCAAATATCAAGTTTCATCGCAAATGGACAATCCTAAGGCTATTTTCGAAGCAATTTACGGTTTAGCCGTGAAACCGTCTCAAATTTCACTCATAGGCTCAAAACTAAACAAAAATTCAAGACAAATACATGGTTATGTTTCTTATACTACCTACTATCCATTTCTAATGTCAATTTGACAAGGCAAATGCGTTTGGGGGAAAAGCCCCAAAATTTCGATCAAATGGGTCATAAACCCTAGTTTTTTCGGCTCAAAATTGGACAAATGTAGACGATTAATGCAAGAATGAGACACATACCTCGATTAGTCATGATTAATGCAAACTTTTGGATCAAACCTTGGCGGAAATGGTGAAGATTTGAGAGAGAAATTGTGTGATTTATGTTTCGAACAAATGAACATAAACCTCTGATTATCGCGTTTTTACGCAGAAAGAACACTTTGGGGAATAGACGCAGCAGGCGCTGCGCCTCTTCCAAGAGACGCAGCTCTTTCTGTGCCTCTTCCCTGTGTTCCCTCCATACGGATTTTCAAAAATTCGTTATGAGTTCGTTATTTGTGGGCCCATCTTTGGTGCGCCTCTTCCCCGATGCTATTTTATCCTTTTGGTCCGTTTGACGATTTTCTTTCGTTCCGGCCCGCATTTCCAAGCCAGTAGCAGCTTGTCGCAACGAGCATTTATTCCTTCACAGAATTCGACACACCTTCATTATGTCTCCAGCGAGAGTAAGCGGATAAACTTTCCCTCTCATGACAAGAAGAATAATTCCCAATCATGTCTCCAGCGAGAGTAAGCGGACGTACTGTCCCTCTCAAGACATGAGGATTGACATCTACCTAAGTAGATTTCCCCTCAGCAGTTCCCGCCTGTGTCCTGCTACTCGCAATTATTTCTCGAAGACTACCCAAGCAGTTTTCTCTCAGCAGCTCCCGCCCGTGTCCTGCTACTCGCAATATTTCGTGTTTCCCTGCGGAGTTCGACAAAGGAGTCGTTCTCCAGAAGTTCCCAAACCAATAAAGTTCCTATACCCAAGCTTTAGTTACCCTTACGTCGAATTTATATTTGGCCTCCTTCCCGTCGATGCTTTCCTTTAGGGCCCCATACCCTAGCACAATCCTTATGTATCTTTTAGGTCTTAACCTTAGCTCCTACGCACCCCCGGAAGCATCTCGAGAAGAAGTCTCAGGTATGATCTCTTCTTATGGCTGGCGAGCCTCCTTACGTAGTCTAACAGACTTTAAACGACCCTCCCCGATAGTCGACAGACTCTAAAATGTTCCCGACGATAGGTCCTTGGTTCAGACCCCTTGAGCCGCCTCGCGTCGCCATAGTCGTCAGGTTGTAATCTTCGATTGACCTGATGGCTATACTTTGACTTTCGCCTTGTCCAAGCCTCAGTCAAAGTGGGGGCTCTGTAGATACCTCATTTCTGCACCTCCCGCAAACCACCCGGTGATGACTGGGTCGCATGTTTGGTACGCGGAACGATTTGTGACAGTTCGTAAGATTATCGTCAAGTGATTGCTCAAATATTAATGTCTACCTCTTAGTTGTCATCTACGTTCCGATACGGTCGTTTTGACAGTAATTAGAGTACATTCGGAGTCCGGGCCTAAAACCGTCTCCATTTTCTGATAACCGTTAAATCCCGAGTCAGAATGTTCTGGAATGTTCCGGATATTTCTATTCCATATTTCACAAATTTTATCTTTTGGCAAACAATTTCCCGTAATATTCACATAAGATATTAAGGAAAACCGAATTATTTCCGTCCTACCATAACTCAAACACGGAAATCTTTCTTCCACAGGAGGAAACCCCTTAGGAACAGACAAGCAGTCTTTGCGCCTCTTCCAAGAGACGCGTGGCTCTGCGCCTCTTCCCAGTGAGCCCTTTCAGCGTATTTCTCGTATCTTTTTCATATCTTTCCGAGATTCACTTCCAAAGAGTCTCCGAAACCCTAATTCCTCCACGTGATTAGTATAAATAGGAGCCTTCGTTCCTCATATTTCTCACGCGAGTGTCCGCCCTTCTCTTCTCCCTTTGCATTCTAGACTTTGTTCCTACTTTTTTGGCGTCTACGTGCTTGAACATTCGACCACATAAGCTCGGATCCTTCTGAGTACCAGCCTCCCCGTTTGCATGACCGACCAATTTGACCAACTACACATCAATCAACTTAATTAATCTAATCGTTTTCCTCTTACGAGGGGACTTTCTTTACATTCGCGTCGAGCATCACTAATTGATATCTTAGTCCTTCTCGTTTCGTCAACATGTAAGTCTGAGGGTGTAATCTCTCTTTTATTTATTGTATTTATTTATTGTATCGTCAATTGTAAGGTTTATGTCGAAAATACCATTAAAACCGATTTCTAAAACCATGCTTTAAAACCTCTTTTTACGGATTTCCAGTAGATAACCGCCGAGAAAGGACGCAGCAACTGCTGCGCCTCTTCGAAGGAGCGCAGTTCCTGCTGCGCCTCTTCGTGAGGCTGCCGCAGTTCCTGCTTCCTTTCTTCTTCGTTCGTCCTCTGTTATTCGTCAAAATTCTTTTATTTGTTTCGTTTGTTTGTCAATTCTTCATCGTGATAGCATTAGTTTCACATGTATATTAATTCATCATCTTTAATATGTTTTAATCATCGCAAATCCGACTTAAATCCCTTGTAATCTAATATTTGCGGGTTTTCGTCATTAAATTCAATTCCGGGTTATAGAGATTCAATTCATCAATATTGGGTTTCTGGAATTCGTCTTTGATATAGTTTTCATCTGTTATTTGTCACATCTATCGCGTATTCGTCATTAATCCATCGTATTTAACCTAATTAATTGAATTAATTTGTTTCACTTGTTAATATTTTTCACTCCTGTAATTAATGCATCATAATTCCGTCTCATCCATGTTTATTGCTTTTATGACCCATTCGTATGTTAAATAAACATGCTAATCACTTCCATCCTAGTAAATAATACCAATTGATCATTAAATCACCAATTAACATTAACGGCTTGCAATTACGGCTTCACAACCAGAACTGAGCCAAGGAACAGACGCAGTGTCTGCTGCGCCTATTCCAAAGGACGCAGCTCTGCTGCGCCTGTTCCTGGCTGAGTTCTATCCCTGAACTCCGTTTCTGCCTTCACGTAGTGTAATTAGTTTGTTGGGGCTGGTGTCCTCTACAGTTAGTGCAATAACATTTAAATCTCTAAAAGGATCAAAGGGTATACTTTTGTATTATTATCAGTTGGTCCACGTTTATCAATAACGGTTGGCTTGCTAGATAAGTTTGACGTTATTGTCATATAGATGGCGGTGATCAACTGGTCCCTAAAAGTCACACCTATAGGATACGTTTGAGAGTTGTGACGGTATGAAAATACAGTCATGTTGATGCCTAATATGACTAAGCAGTTAGTCGGAGTTATTGACTAGTAATTAGTCAAATGCGATGTTGAGATAATTATTTAATACAGATTAAATAATAATGGCTAATATGAATTAAGCAGTTAATTCGTAAATTAAATATAGACGATTATATTTAATTGATGTATATTGAATTAATTATACAATATTGTCTTTGTCGGACATGTGTTAATATGTCGACTAATGTTACTAGTCGATGTTTTAATAACCGATGACGATTTATACCGATGACGATTTATAATAAAACCCGTCATATGCATTTTAGCGAAATGAGTCGGACCACGAGTTTAATAAGGAGGAAGTGGAAAGCCCACTCCCTCCCTAAGCAAACCCACGGTTTGGCCGAGCTCAACAAAAGGAGAGCAATTCTCTCCTTTTGACCTAACTGATTCATTTTGAAACAAAACTAGGGTTTTGGAAAAATTTCCTCTGAAACCTAGATCTCACATCTAGCAAAACTCACATAAAATTCTCTCAATATTTCAAGGCAATTAGAGAATACTTTCTAGCACAAGGGGCATAGTCTCAGACGGTCTTGGGTGCAACAATTAGGAGGAAATCTACGTTGATTTCTGTTCATTTTGCCGAATTGCACTAGGACCCGAGATCAAAATTGCCATTGATTTTGCTTTGTCAAATGTTTTCACGAGGGTTTTAAGTTTTCAGATATGTTTTGTTCTCGATCGAGCATATTTCTACTCGATCGAGAGGTTTCCTGTCTTGTTTTTACTCGATCGAGTCCTTGCAGTACTCGATCGACCACTTTTAAAACCCTGACTGCTCGATCGAGACCTCCTTGTACTCGATCGAACAGTCTTGCTGATATAAGTCCTCGATCGAGCTCGAGTTCAGTCGATCGAGCACTTTCTCTTTGGCAATCCTCTCGATCGACTTGCAGTTTCAGTCGATCGAGCCCTTTTTGTTTTGGCAGCGTTGAAAATTTAATTTTTTGTTGTTTAAATTTTCTTTTGGCCATAAACTGTACTTTATACGGATATTGTACGCTCGCTTGATTGTGAAACGGTTCACACACGTACCATTTAGCTTATATTAAAGCAATTTAAAGTAATGGATTATCATGGATTAAAATTAAGTTGATAGAACCGGTTTTGTCACATAATTTTAATCGTTAAAAGGTGGTTTGGATAAATTTAACATAATTACGGAATTATGTCACGAATAAATTTGTTTTAGTTGATGCATTTTATTTATCGTTATTGTTGAATGCCTTGAATGCTTTTAATTACGTATTTAATTTTTACAATCGGTTGTAACTTAGTGTGGCCTTAGTAGAACGTGTTACCGTAATGATGGAACACGGTCTTGGTTGTATTTTGAGATCTTGTATCTCCGTTTTTGTTTTTTCCTTGTAATTACAGTTTTTATTTAGAATGTAAATAGGTTTATATTTTGTAAATTTTAATTGTAATTTTGAGAAGACCAAAGATGGAGATCGGATGCTCACTCCCGCTGCATGAAAAAGATGGAACATCAAGACAAGCTTCTCGGGTCCAACGGTGGATTCCAAAGTTGTATTATGTTCTTTTTACTAGGATAGGCCACACTAGGAATTTTTATTTACGTTTTGCATTCTTTTATTTATTTTATCGTAACGATAGATTGCATCATTTTCCGCCTAAAACCAAACCACCTAATAATTGCATGAAAATTGACTCATATAGAGGTCACGCGTTAGTTTTCTTTGACATTCATATGTCACACGATCAATTTTAAGCCATCACCTAAATTAATTCATTCACGTAATGCTAGTTTTTCGTTCACTTAAAATGAATTAAAACTAAGTTGATGGGATCTTCCTCGTATAACCAAAAATTGAGAATAGTCTTTATAGGTCAAACTCCAATGAATCCCTTCTTCGTCGGTAGGCATAATATGACCCCTTCTACGTCGGGTAAGTTGGAACTGATTGACTTATTTTATCTCAACACTATGGTCACTCGTACGATCCTGTGATTATGGTGGACTATAGATAGGATTTACGGAAATCTATCGACCAAGAGTTCTTACGGAAGAACTAGCTAAATAGTTGGCTTATCAATTTACGGAAATTGAGTCTTGGGATCACTTGTATTATTCTTGAGGGAGATCAATTATGCAAGTGCAATGAGTCTACACGATTAAAATGAATTTTTAATAGACTTAAATCACCTCGATGAGTTGCATATTTCGTTTTGTTTTTCCTTTCTTTTTCAGTGTAGATCACGATCACTTAAACTGCTAATAACAAAATGGTTGGCCGTGCTGACGACCCAATGCCAAGTGCCACATTGGACCGTGAGTCCTGGCTTCGGATCTTCATGAATCAGATGAATCAGTCAACTCGACTGAAGAATGATGGATCAAACTTCGCGGACTGGGAGGCGGCATTACGGAATGCTGCCGCAGCTGATGGGAAGCTCAAATTTCTGACAGAGCCTATCCCGTCAAACCCAGGTCCCACGGCTGGAGCTAACGAGATCGCCAAGTATAACGATTTCGTCATGGAAGCGGGTGCGATTAAAAACGTACTCATTTTTGCAATGGAATCCAATTTGCAGAAACGCTTCATAGCCCAAGGTGCAAACAAGATTTTCACCACGCTCACCAAGGAATTCTCGAAAGCACCGAGAATCGTGACCTATGAGCATACCACTCGCTTCTTTGATGCGAAACTCCAGAAGGGCCAACCGGTTAGCCCACACATTCTCAGCATGATTGAGAATGTCGAGAAACTGGAGGCGCTTGATTGTAAAATCAGCGAGAACATCGTGATTGACCGCATGCTTCATTCACTCCACGATGGTTTTGCGCTCTTCAGAGCGAATTACTATATGAATGACTTGAAGAAAAGTCCTCATGAACTAAACTCCCTTCTCGTACAGACCGAGAAGGACATGAAGTTCAGTGGGAGCCTGAAACAGGATGTTCTCGTTGTGTCAAGCAAGGGCGAGGGAAAGGGCAAAGTTCAGCCAGGCCTAGCAGTAGGTAAACCGAAGTTTAAGAAGTCGGGATCAGGTAAGAGTGGGCCTGGTGAGTCGAGCAACTCATCAGGCATGACAAAGAGCAAGACCGATAACATGGAATGCCATCATTGCCACAAGACTGGGCATTGGAGGCGTACATGTCCTGTTTACCATGAGGACATAAAAGCAGGTCGCGTTAAACCTATTGGTATGTCTTCTTCCTCTTCTACTTTTATTCATATGATTGAGATTAACCACGCAAGTTACGGAACTTGGGTACTAGATACTGGTTGTGGTTCTCATCTGTGTAATCATGTGCAGGGGCTCCGAAACATCGAACCCCTCGTAAAGGGTGAGGTGGACCTGCGTGTCGGGAATAAAGCACGAGTGGCTGCCGTCTCGAGGGGAACATACGTGATCCAGCTTCCTAGCGGATTTGAGTTATTTTTATATAACTGCTATTATGTACCCAGTCTTTCTAAAAACATTATTTCAGTTTCTGCACTTGACAAACTTTGTTTTTTATTTGTAATAGAGAATAATTCTTGCATTTTCTCATTACACGATATGATTTATGGCAAGGCAGTCTCCATGAACGGAATTTATGTTTTAGATCAGACCACCGAAATATTACACGTAATGAATAAGAAGTTAAAGGTTGGTGACAAATATCAAACATACCTATGGCACTGCCGTATGGGACACATTAATGAGAAACGCGTAAAACAGCTCATAAAGAATGGAGCTATCTCGGCCTTTGATTTTCAATCATTTGGCACGTGTGAATCATGTCAAATTGGTAAGATGACTCGAATTTCCTTCAAAGGTGTTGGAATGCGCGCTACTGACCTATTAGGACTCATACATACGGATGTGTGTGGACCTATGTCAATCACCGCACGAGAAGGCTATAGGTATTTCATCACTTTCACGGACGATTTAAGTAGATATGGCTATGTCTACTTGATGAAGCACAAAAGTGAATCCTTTGAGAAATTCAAGGAATACCAGAATCGGGTACAGAACCTACTGGGTAGAAAGATTAAAACACTGCAATCAGACCGTGGTGGCGAGTATCTTTCTCACGAGTTTGATCAACACCTCAAAGACTGTGGGATTGCCTTATAGTTAACTCCACCTGGAACACCTCAGTTGAATGGTGTGTCCGAACGGAGAAATCGAACACTACTTAATATAGTTCGATCCATGATGAGTCACACCGTGTTGCCTGACTCATTGTGGGGTTATGATCTTCTGTCAGCTGCTCTAATACTTAACCGAAGTCCGTCTAAAGCTGTTGACAAGACTCCATATGAACTATGGAAGGGAACGGTCCCTAACTTGTCCTTTATACGGGTTCGGGGTTGCGAGGCTTATGTCAAGTGGAGACACGAGGATAAGCTCGGCCCACGATCGGTCAAGACATACTTTATAGGTTATCCTAAAGGAACACTTGGTCATTACTTTTATTCGCCAACCGAACAACGGGTTTTTGTTGCGGCTAGTGCGACATTCTTAGAGAAGGAATTTCTCGAGAATGCAAAGAGTGATAGAACCTTCGAGCTGTCGGAGGTTCCATAACCAAATACCGAGCAACCATTGGAGGAACCTATTCCTTCAATCCCGGCTGCGGTGGATATTCCTGAGGAACCTAGGAGGTCGGGAAGAGTCTCTATTCCTCCGGACAGATACATTGGTATGGTCGAGGAACATGACATAGATGACATTCTACTCTTAACGAGTAGTGAACCCGCAACCTATAAAGGTGCCATGACCAGTTCTGACTCAAAGCTATGGCTTGAGGCCATGCAATCCGAGATGGACTCCATGTATGAGAACAACGTATGGGATCTTGTTGACTTACCTGCTAAGGTTCGTCCCCTTCAATGCAAATGGCTTTACAAGATAAAGCATTCTGTGGAAGGTCAACAAGATATCTATAAAGCACGACTAGTTGCTAAAGGTTTCACCCAAGTGCCAGGTTTGCACTACGATGAAATTTTTGCACCCGTAGTCATGCTGCGTTCCATTCGGATTATCTTAGCGATTGCCGCTTTTCATGACTATGAAATTTGGCAGATGGATGTGAAAACCGCCTTCTTAAACGGTTTTTTGGAGGAAGAGTTGTACATGGTACAACCCGAAGGTTTCATCGATCCTGAACATCCTAAGAAAGTATGCAAGCTTAAGCGTTCCATTTATGGACTTAAGCAAGCTTCTAGGAGTTGGAATCATCGCTTCGACCAAGTGATAAAAGAAAATGGATTTACTCGATCGGTCGAGGAACCATGTCTATATATCAAGTAGAGTGGGAGCAAGATTGTCTTCCTAATATTGTATGTCGATGACATACTCCTGATTGGGAATGACATACCTCTCTTAACTTCGGTAAAAGTATGGTTGAAGAACCATTTCCAGATGAAAGATCTGGGTGAGGCACAAAGAATTTTGGGCATCCGTATCTATCGAGATAGATCACGTCGGATGTTATCTCTCAGACAGGAGTCTTACATAGACAAGATCCTATAGAGATTCAGCATGACTAACTCCAAAAAGGGGTTTCTTCCTATGGCTCCAGGGGTGCATTTGAGCAAGTCTCAGGCACCAGAGACACCGGAAGAGAAAGAGCGCATGACACGGATTACTTATGCCTCGGCTATAGGATCAATCATGTATACCATGATATGCACACGTCCAGATGTGGCATATGCATTGAGTATGACAAATCGATTCCAACAGCATCCAGGTGAATCACATTGGATGGCTGTCAAGAACATTCTTAAGTACCTACGGAGGACTAAAGCTTGGGAATTGACTTATGGAGGCGAACAAAAGCTATGCGCAACCGGTTACGTAGATGCTAGCTTCCAAACGGATCGAGATGACTCAAAATCTCAGTCTGGATTCGTTTTTACTCTTAATGGCGTTGCGATCGGTGGAAGAGTTCCAAACAAAGTGTTACAAAGAGATTCTACGATCGAATCCGAGTACTATGCCGCGTCGAAGTCGCAAAGGAAGCGATATGGATGCGTCAATTCTTACAAGGACTATCTGTAGTGCCTAGTTCGAATGACCCGATCACCATCTATTGCGATAATAGAGGTGCCATCTTCCAAGCTAAGGAGCCTAAGTCTAGCAACAAGTCTAGACATGTACAACGGAAAGCTCATCTAATCCGAGATTACGTGGAGCAAAAGGAAGTAGTGATAGAAAAGATTGCTACAGATGATAACATGGCAGATCCTCTTACTAAACCATTACGACAAGATAAGCATGAAGGGCATGTTAATTCCATGGGAATTAAACGTGTTCCTGAGTTGTAGTACTCTTTTAAGGATTAGATTCATTCTCTTTTGTACTCTATACGACATCATCGTTTTGATATTTATATATTTTGTTTTTCATGTGGAATTGTACTACAATTTTTGGACACCACAAAGTGAACTGAACAAACATTATATTTTGGTCCTTAATTGCCCACATGAGCTGATAACTCTGGCAATTATTTTGTGACGTTGGTTGATGGTGGGTTCAACGAGCCATAAGTCAAACGGTTGGATGACCAATCACAGAGGCGAGTTATACGGATATCTCGTAGGACACAATTGTGACATCGACGTGGAGTCCTAAATGTTTGATAACATTCGGTGCCAGGTCGTGGATTGGACCTCCATGGTGATCCTAAGAGTCGATTCTTTTGACTATCGACTGTCTCTTGAGATTAAGGCAGATTTTGGGTGACTTTGGTTTCTTTCTCACGGTCATCCGTAACAGGGGGACAAGTAGATTTTTTCTGGGTCATTTCATGCTGTGCTTAGATCGGAAGGAGTCGAGTTGAAGGAAATATTCAGCCTTTATCAGGTACTCGATATTTCTCAGGGCCACTCGAGGAGTCAGAATCGAAATGCATGGCCATGCTCGAATACGAATTCGTTTTATCAGTTGAGTTACTCTCTAGTCGGGGAAACCACTCTTGATACAGATCGATTGTAAAATACGACCTTTGCGGATCCGGATCTGCAAATTGTTTTACATTGAGTGGGAGAAATTTTAAATGAATATGAGAATCGGTTATCACACATACACTTGTACGGACAAGTGGGAGTTTGTTGGAGTTGTGTCCTCCAGTTAGTGCGGATAACGTTATTACACATACACTTGTACGGACAAGTGGGAGCTTGTTGGGGCTGGTGTCCTCTGATTAGTGCAATAACATTTAAATCTCTAAAAGGATCAAAGGGTATACTTTTGTATTATTATCAGTTGGTCCACGTTTATCAATAACGGTTGGCTTGCTAGATAAGTTTGACGTTATTGTCATACAGATGGCGGTGATCAACTGGTCCCTAAAAGTCACACCTATAGGATACGTTTGAGAGATGTGACGGTATGAAAATACAGTCATGTTGATGCCTAATATGACTAAGCAGTTAGTCGGAGTTATTGACTAGTAATTAGTCAAATGCGATGTTGAGATAATTATTTAATACAGATTAAATAATAATGGCTAATATGAATTAAGCAGTTAATTCGTAAATTAAATATAGACGATTATATTTAATTGATGTATATTGAATTAATTATACAATATTGTCTTTGTCGGACATGTGTTAATATGTCGACTAATGTTACTAGTCGATGTTTTAATAACCGATAACCGATGACGATTTATAATAAAACCCGTCATATGCATTTTAGCGAAATGAGTCGGACCACGAGTTTAATAAGGAGGAAGTGGAAAGCCCACTCCCTCCCTAAGCAAACCCACGGTTTGGCCGAGCTCAACAAAAGGAGAGCAATTCTCTCCTTTTGACCTAACTGATTCATTTTGAAACAAAACTAGGGTTTTGGAAAAATTCGGAAAGCCCACTCCCTCCCTAAGCAAGCCCACATGCTAAATCTACGTTATAAAACTAAAATACAAGAGAAACGATAAAGGTAAAGAATCAACCTCGGGTCCTAGTGCAATTCGGCAAAATGAACAGAAATCAACGTAGATTTCCTCCTAATTGTTGCACCCAAAACCGTCTGAGACTATGCCCCTTGTGCTAGAAAGTATTCTCTAATTGCCTTGCAATATTGAGAGAATTTTATGTGAGTTTTGCTAGATGTGAGATCTAGGTTTCAGAGGAAATTTTTCCAAAACCCTAGTTTTGTTTCAAAATGAATCAGTTAGGTCAAAAGGAGAGAATTGCTCTCCTTTTGTTGAGCTCGGCCAAACCGTGGGTTTGCTTAGGGAGGGAGTGGGCTTTCCACTTCCTCCTTATTAAACTCGTGGTCCGACTCATTTCGCTAAAATGCATATGACGGGTTTTATTATAAATCGTCATCGGTTATCGGTTATTAAAACATCGACTAGTAACATTAGTCGACATATTAACACATGTCCGACAAAGACAATATTGTATAATTAATTCAATATACATCAATTAAATATAATCGTCTATATTTAATTTACGAATTAACTGCTTAATTCATATTAGCCATTATTATTTAATCTGTATTAAATAATTATCTCAACATCGCATTTGACTAATTACTAGTCAATAACTCCGACTAACTGCTTAGTCATATTAGGCATCAACATGACTGTATTTTCATACCGTCACATCTCTCAAACGTATCCTATAGGTGTGACTTTTAGGGACCAGTTGATCACCGCCATCTGTATGACAATAACGTCAAACTTATCTAGCAAGCCAACCGTTATTGATAAACGTGGACCAACTGATAATAATACAAAAGTATAACCTTTGATCCTTTTAGAGATTTAAATGTTATTGCACTAACTGTAGAGGACACCAGCCCCAACAAGCTCCCACTTGTCCGTACAAGTGTATGTGTAATAACGTTATCCGCACTAACTGGAGGACACATCTCCAACAAATGGTATCAGAGCGAGGCCACGTATATTTTTCAAATCGTTTTATTGAAAATATCACGCTGATTCCTGTTCGTTAATTTATTTGATTCTTTCTTTCTTTCTTTTATTCTTTTTCTCAAATTATCCGTTTTAAAGGTATTTTCGACATAAATCGCCTATTCCGATGTAATTAATGTAATTTTCATTATTGTAATTCATAATTATTGTATTTCTTTTATCATTTGTATGTTCTCACATGTAATCAACATTAAATCCAACTTCGACCCAATTGTATGTTAATTACGTGTCAACCGACTTAGTCTAATCTTCACATGCTAGGATTAAAACTTGGATGTTGCATTGCATGCATATAGCCGACGATATATCAAGTACGAATAACTTCCCTAATCATTAGTAGAGGTTGCTATCGAGGCGGGCGGGATTAGGTGTTCGATCAAAAGAGCTTCCTAATACGTACCCTCACCCCTTACTCCAGATATCTGTGAACACCCGTGTTCATTGGCATCCACGAGAGTCATTCTAGACATAGAATGCTAAGGGTAACGATTGCTTAGTGTTCATGTCTCTACTTTATGTCTTGACATGACATGAGGTATTCGAACGGTTCCAATTTCCCATAAAAATTGGTGGCGACTCCAACAAAAATGCAAACGCTTGTTTCTCTTTTCCTCCCAAGCGCCCCCGTGGGCCCCCGCTGTCCACACTAAGCATGGTTTTATTTGTTGGCTTGCTGCTCAGGGGCACCTATTAACTCAAGACAGACTGAACATGATGCATATTACTCAAACCAATTGCTATTATCTATGTGGTTTAGTTCCCGAGAACCATGAGCACCTCTTCTTTCTCTGTGAGTACAGTTGTAGGTGCAGGAAGTTAATTTCTGACTGGTGTGCTATTCAGTTCCCAGACCAAAATTGTTTGTATTGGTGGATAAAGTTGAGATGCAGGAGTTTATGTCAAAAGAAGATAGTTGGAATGATTTTGGCTGCTTCAATATATCATGTGTGGATGGCTAGAAACAAGAGTTGGCAGGAACAATTCGTCTGCAGGCCTGATATTTTAACTAAACAAGTTATACATGCTGTGCAGGCTCGATTATTGAGTTGTAGAATCAAATGTAAGAATGATAGGGTCCTTGAATGGGTAAGAGTCATTAGCAGTTCATAAGGTGGTCGTTTTGTGACACACCTTTAATATGTATGGTTGTAAGGAGTTTTTGATCTTAATGAAAAGCTTACACTTTCCCAAAAAAAAAAAAAAAAAAAAAAAAGCTTAACTTATATAAAAATAAATATTTTTGGTCGGATAGTAATAATAATAATAATAATATTTTCCGTCTTGAATTATAGTGGGCTTGAGACGTAATTTCTAGTACAAATCGACTCATTTAGAGTTGTTGGGCTAGTATGCCTTATGGACCTTTTCCCTTCTCTTTTCTCTTCACAAACTCTCACATAAACCTCACAACTTCATCTCCTTCACTCATAATTTCTGAAATTGTGCATCAAATACACCAACATTGTTACTCCATCTCCACTCAACCCGAAAATCCTCATATCTCACTCATTTCTTCGCCAATTTCGTCCATTCTCGCGCCATTCTCCTCCTCATCTCGTTCTCTTTCTTTCTAAGTAAGAAAGATGTTAACTTTCCTTATATTTCGAAATTCTCATCTTATAAGGATGTGGATTCTTAACTTAACTCTTTCATTTTTGTGTTTAGGGGAAGGTTTAGACAACCCGGAAGAGGATAGCTACATTGTTGACGACTCATTGGAAGATTGAAGTGCAAAAAGGTAATGGTGATGGGTTACTTGACATTTATGTTAAAATTGTGTGAATTATGTGTTAGTAGACTCATGTGAATGATAAAATTAGTATCTTTCACGACTTGTGGTAATTTGGTGTTGAGTTAAGTGCTTGTATGACAATTCTCACATGTTTAATGAGTAATTTTATGTTTTGTGATATTATGGTGAAGTATAAGGTTGTGTTAATGAAATTCTCAAATAATTACATGAATAAATCTTGCTTTAATGTTCATAATCGACACCATATTTTAATTTTGGTTAGATAAGTTGGTTTTCGAGGAGATTGTTTGTGGTTGACCCATGATCTTTGTTTTGAGAGGTTGTGTTGTTGGAGAGGCTTAGGTAGTATGATGAGACATACCTTGATGTTCCTTATGCGTAGTTTCTTGATATGAAGAGAGTGTGGATGATTAGTGGAATTCTTTGTGTAAAGTGTGAGTTGTACACTTTACGAGGATTATGGAACTTGACCTTGTTGTTTACACTTGGAATTTGAGAACTTGGTGACCCGAGTATTGTTGCTTGAGGTTTTGACATGGAGTAGAGTTTATGATGAGAGCCCGGAAGTAAACACCTATAGGACATTGTTGGCCATTGGTGATGAAAGTGTTACTTGGAAGTTTGAGTTAAGCTCGAGGTTAGCATAGTCGGTATACTTTTGTGAGTGTTGTGATGACTACGTAAGAACCATGTTAGGCGAGAGTTGTTGCTAGTCTTGGAATCTCATTTGGGTATTCACTTTGCGGTAATGAGGATTAGTAGCCAGAGTCCTTGAGATGTAATTATAAGCTGGGACGAGTTAGATGTTTTGGGTGGTTGTCTCGTAATTTGGAGAATGTCACCATATATGCTTTAGGTTTCGAGAGTATAACAAGATCTCTTTGGGATGATAGAATGTACAAAAGAACTTTTGAATTTAGATTTTTGATTGAGGGTTTTATCATTTTGAGAAACTCGTAGTTGACACTAGTGAGTATAGCTTTGTTAGAAGCTTTGACCTTGATCTCGTGGAGGTTGTTAGTAGATGTTTGATGATTTGGAGTGGTGAAATAATACTTATAGTGAAGTACCTCATTTCATGAAATAGCTTAGAATGAAGTAACGCAAGTGTTTTGAGGAAATCCTTGGGAGTGATGTGGTTATGAGTTTTGTTGTTATGAAGTTTTTGGGACCGCTTAGGATGATGTTTTTATTTGAGATTTGAGTATCTGGCATTTCCTTGTTGTCTAATTGATGTGACCATAATTTAAGCACATTTAGTCCCCGAATTAGCCTTGTTCCCATGCTTTTTAGTGCATATTTGGGTCATTTATTGTCTTTAGTCCTTTGTTTTGCATATTCTTTGAGGTTTTGTGTCCTTGGTAGGAAAGGAGTGCAAACCTTGCATTTTCATGGCAAAATGAAGCTAAATTGATTGAATTCAATGACCAAGCATCAAGGAGAGACAAGATTAGAAGGCCTTTGTACATACTATAGTAGATGGGCAATGATGAGAAAAGATCCTTGCATCCCCGAGGAAATCCTCAAGGATTTTATGAAGAAAAAGGAAGAAAAGAAGGGACGAAACTGTAAGACAATCCAGGCGGATTGTCCTCGAGACGCCCGTCCAGCACCATCAATTCGAGCGTCTTCCTCCACAAGACGTGATACGTGCATAATATATAGTCTTTTTAGCCTATTTCAGCACGTATTTCCATGCATTTTTATATTATTTTTATAGTATTTTGCCCCGAATTGGCTACTTTGGTTCGTTTTGTCCATTTTGTAGAAATGAACGCGAAAGTAGTGGAATCGTACCCTTTTTCGTCCTTTTTGCATGCATTTAGAGGAGACGGGATTTTCCAGAGTGAGATACTACGTTGGGAAGCGTCAAGGCACGGTTTACAAGGCAGTCGGGCGTGGACTTGAGCTGATTTGAAGACAAAGGACTCGATCGAGCAGTTTTACCACTCGATCGAGTGGGTTTTACGTCCCCAGTTGGTCGATCGAGTAGTTTTCTACTCGATCCAGAAGTTGCTGAAAAGGAAGTTACTCGATCGAGTAACTATCTACTCAATCGAGTAGATTATGCTGAGGTTTTGCTCGATCGAGTGGTTTTATTCCACTCGATCGAGTGGTTTTCGCTGTTATGGGCTTTAATTAGCCCGTGAGTTGTTTTATTTCGTTAAACTTATCTATTTTCCTATTTAAACCTACGTTAACTAGGTTTTTAGGCATCTTTTATTATCATCTTTTATCCTAAGCATTCTACACAGAGAACTTTACTACGTTGCTTTTCCCTTTCAGTGTAACCTTGTTCTCGGATTTACTTTGCTCGAATTTTGTGTTCTTTACGCCGGATTCGCACGATTGTAATTCCTTTCTCTTCTCTTAATAATAATCAATCGGTTGTTTGCTTTAATTATTTGTTTTACTTCGTTTTCCTCCTTGCCCTAATTTACTTTCATGCTTTTTATTATTTATTTCATTATGTCTATTGTTAATTCGTTGTTTATTGTTAATGTGGATAGTTTAATTAGCGATATGAGTAGCTAAACCCCTTTCATGTTGGGATTAGGGGATCTGCGGTAGGAATGTGACGATGTAGTAAATGAAATAGATGAATGAATTGTGAGATTCTGTCACCATAGCAATTTAATTGTATTTATCGGCTTAGTTGAGTGCACGCTTCTGAGTCATCTCTTTAATCTGGCTAAAATTAATCCTAGATCGAAAGATTGGACTAAATAGGCCTGCTATGAACAGTAGACTACCCTGACGAGAATGAAAGTTAAGTTAGTGGTATTTTAGGACAGAAAGTGGACCGAAATGACCTTTCCCGTATCCGTCTCGCATTAATTTGTCTGGTTTGTTTACAGCTGAGTCACTGGACTACCGTAGTGAACCGAATTCCCGACATGTTCCTCTCTATCTGATAGTTTAATCCCATTTTCTCTGCCTTTACTGCTCTTTTCTCTGCTTCTCTTTCCTTTAAGCTTTTAGTTTAGAAAACCAATTGAAACAACCCCCATTTGTGACCAAATAGACGGACTTCTACAGATATCTTGCCTCCCTGAGGAGATCGACCTGACTTCCCTAGCTATATACTTAGTTTAGTTAGTTTATTTTTGACAGGTACACGACAGACGTGTCAAATTTTGGCGCCGTTGCCGGGGAGGCAATTGCCCTATCTGTTTTCGTTTCGTTTATTTTATCCGTCTCAGGGAATTTTTATTCCTTGAGGCAACTCTTATTCATTTTCTTTCAGTGTTGTTTATGCCCAGGTCAGACAGGTTTGAGTTAGTTGCAGCTGATTCAGAGCCAGAGAGATCATTCAGGCATAGACTCCGTTTGCAGAGAAAATCACGAAAGGAAGACTTGAGTACTTTCGAGCCAGAGCTAGATCATTCTCTTTTCGCAGAAGACATTCCTATTTCTGCCGATCAACCAGTAAAGATGCCAAAGCTTTCCAGTCATTCGGTGCCTAAAGCATCCTCTATTCCAAAAGGTTTCAACCTCCAGACTGAGGATGGGAATACATTTGACATCCGTCCTTCTTATATCAATCTGGTAGAGAGAAATATCTATAGAGGTGTGGCTGGTGAAGACCCGAGGAAGCACATGGAGGTCTTTACAGACAACTGTTCTACTATCCCCGCCACTAAGGGGGTAACTCAAGATAAGATTAAGGAGGTTTTATTTCCTTTCTCTTTAGCCGATTCAGCCTGGGGAGTGGTCGATCGACTTGGACCGCACAAATTGTAGGGGTTCTGATTGGGAGTCTCTTGCTCTTGCCTTTTACAAGAGATATTTCCCTCCACAACGCACCAATCTGCTGAGGGCCAAGATTACCAGTTTCAGGCATGCTCCCGATGAGACCTTATATGAGGCATGGTCCCGATTCAAGAAATTGGTGAGGTCAATCCCTCACCATGGTTTTGACCCATGGTTCATATCTAATCACTTCTACAATGGGTTGTATGATGACCACAGGGCCATACTTGATGCGGCATCTAGTGGGAGATTCCAGGAAAATACTAATGATGATAAGGGATGGTCCCTTATTGAAGAGATGGCGAATCATAGTGCTGAGTATGGAAACCCGAGGGATGGGATTAGAACAGTTCATGCGATCGATAAGCGAGGTTGTGGCTGTTTGGAAGCCATGAATGCTAGATTTGACAAGTTGGAGTTACAAGCTGCTGGGGAGCCTCAGACGGTCCATGTTCTTACTAGAGGAGAGACCGTCACATGCGAGAGATGTGGGAGTAATGATGGCCACACTGCTGTTGGCTGTCTTGTGGAGAAGGAACAAGTCCTTGCCTTTCAACAATATAGGCAAGGATGGGGTTCCTATTACAATAACCAAGGGGCAGTCCATCCCAATCTGAGGTGGACTATTCAAAATATGCTCAATCCTATCCCTCCTCCGCACCAGCAGCAGCCATATGTTCCTCCACATAAGAATCAACAAGGCTATCAGAAGCCTCCTTCCTTTGCTCCTCCCAATCACGGTGCATCATCTTCCGGTGGGGTGAGTGAAATAGGTGAGCTTAAGTCTATGTTGCAGTCCTTCACAAAGCAGTGGCAGCTGAGTGATCAACAGAAAGATGCGTCCATTAAGGCACTTGAAACTCAAGTTGCCCAACTAGCCACGAATAAATCCACAAAAAAAGCAGGGTCAATTACCGACTCAAAATGAGAAGAATCCACATGAGACGGTAAAGTTCATCAATTTGAGAAGCGGTCATTCATATAAGGGACCGGAAATGCAAAAATCAGACCCGAGAAGGCTATAACTGATGGTGAACAGTGTTCTATCGAATAAAATGAGCTGACGGCTAAAAAAGTGCTCGATCGACTGGTTTCTGGAGGTCGATCGAGCAGATTTGGTAATGAAAGTGCTCGATCGAGTGGTTTTTCTACTCGATCGAGTGAACAGGAAAATGAAGTTGTTCGATCGAGTGAAAATTCCACTCGATCGAGTGATATTGTTGAAGATTCTACTCGATCGAATGGGCATTTTGGTCTTTCGAGTAGTTTGGATGACGGGAAGCTTGATCGAGAGCCTGCTAGTGCTCGATTAAGCGATAAATCACCAGAAAGACCTCGTTCGAGAGGTAAGAAGTGTCCAAAGGATACAGAACTTGCTCCGGGTGACACATTGGAAGAGAGAAACAAGGGACTCGAGATACCTATCACGGTTCCCTTCCCGAGGCGTCTGCAGAGTACTAAAGCTAATCAACAATTCGGCAAATTTGTCGAACTTCTGAGAAGCTTAGAAGTCACTGTGCCATTCACCGAGTTGCTGACAAAGGTACCCTCTTACCTTAAATTTATGAAAGAAATTTTATCGCGTAAGAGGAATATTAGTGATAATGAGACAGTAGCTTTGACTGAGATGGGGTCAGCCCTATTTCAAAATAAGTTACCTCCCAAACAGTCAGATCCGGGTAGTTTTTCAATTCCGTGTCATATCGGTACCCATTTGATTGATAACGCGTTATGCGATCTAGGCGCTAGCGTGAGTGTCCTACCGTTGTCTCTGGCTAAGAGACTTGGTTTGACAAAGCTGAGTTGTACCAACATGACTGTCCAGATGGCGGACCGTAGTATATCACGGCCACTAGGTATAATAGAAGACATACCGGTTCAGATCGGGAGGTTCTTTATTCCCGTTGACTTCGTTGTTTTATACATCCCCGAAGATGCACACACCCCTATTATTTTAGGGAGACCATTTTTGTCTACTGCTCGTGCAGTAATAGATGTTGGGGGTAAGACGTTGACTTTTCAGGTAGGGGACGAGGAGCTGATATTCCATCAGTCTAAGTTCCGGAGGGCTCCCATGCAAGCTCAGCCTTGCAATGCCCTCTCTTCTATTGACCCTATTATTGACACTCCAAATGAAAATTTGGAGTATTGTGCTGCCATTGTTACCCCTCCGCCTCATATTGAGAGCAAAAAGGAGGAAAGTTCGTCTGTTTTCTTTGCTGCAGGTACAGATGAAAGCAATGAGGGAGCTGTCAAGGGACATGGTGCAATTAATGTCAATCAAATTGGAAGTGAGGATGCTAAAGACGGTGATAAAGGAGCAAGGGTGAGGAAAGTTCGTGCTTATGTGGATGTGAACTATTCCCCTCCTAGAGATTTAAATGATTCAAACTCAAGCTCATGGAAGCTAAAGAGGACAGTCAATGTTGCTGAGATGACGTCCTCCAGTCAGGAGCCCACCAAAGGACTACTGAATTGTATTGGGAAGTGAGCGGGGAAATGCCCCGTGTAACACCTTGTAAAAACAATTTTTGAATTTCTCGTTGGATTTCTTTTATTGCTTTTAATTAGGACAATTAGCTTTTAGACAGTTTTTAGCGTAGATTTAAGACTATAGACTGTTCTTATACGTATTTGGTATTTTGGGATATTTTTGCACGTGTTTTTATGCAGGTTTGGGGAAGTTTTACGCAAATACAAAGGAAGAATGACGAAATTAAAGAGCTTATGCGAGAAAAGAGCTCGATCGAGTACTTTTTGTACTCGATCGAGTGAAAAATGGTCGATCGAGTGCTTCTTTTTCAGTCGATCGAGTAAAGCATCAAAGGGGACTTCTCGACCGAGTAAAATTCTACTCGATCGAGTGAATGGACCATCAAAGTGCTCGATCGAGGAGTTTAAAACCACTCGATCGAGTAAATGGGAAAAGACGCAGGGAGTTTCTTCCTTAAACTCTTTTCTTTTGGTTTCTATTTCATTTTCCCCCAATTTTTCGTCTAACCCCTCCTTATTGCGATCAAAATCACCCCCAAATCCCCATTTTTCTTGCTCAAATACCAAATCCGTCACCTACATTCTCTTTCTTGCCAATTAATCTTTCAAAGCCCCTTATTTTCCCCTTGATTTGTGCACGTTTCACGGTTTTAAAGCGGGTTTAGGGTTTGCGTTTTTTCGAACAAAGAAACCGCCATTTTTGCTTTTTAATTGAAGATTAATTGCATATTGTAGGTTCATTCCCATCAAGTAAGTGATTCCTTCATCCTCTATGCATTTTAATTTCGATTATTTTGAATTTCTATGAGGAATTTTGGAATTAGGGTTCGAAATCCACTGTTGGTCGAATTTTTCGACTTTAATTGTCTTTTTTTTGCCCTTACTTATCTTACTTAGTGATCAATCCCCATTCCCCACTGTTGTTGCATGATCTATTTCGAATTTTACACGAATTTTGCGATTAGGGCTGTTTCAGTCTAATTTTTCGACTGTCAACTGGGTTCTCATGCGTTCATGCTTAGTTATCTTCGTTTGTTGCTTAAATGCTGCTGTTGTTGACTGCTATTCCCGCCCTATCGCCATTTACATGCTGTTATTCGAAATTTTTGGAGGAATTTGGGAATTTTTGGGCTGCAGTCGATTTTTTTTCGACTATTTGGGGACTGCATGCTGTATCTTGCTGGTTTTCATGCTTTTAGCCGCTGTTTTTCTTATAAAATCCCCTGCCCTTGTTTACAGGATGGAGTCTAGCTCTCTACCCTCTGTTAGCTCGTCTTCTAGCCCATCCTTGACTGAGACGGTGGCCCCTGCTGTTGCCACCGCCTCCGCTTTAGTTAGTACCGCAGCCCCAGTGTTCCTAGTTTCAGCTGCAGGTACAGTTTTTACCCCAGCTAGCTCTGCTGCTAGCTCAGTTTCGGCTGCCACTTCAGTTACGGCCACCACCACTTCTAGCACTGCTGCTAGTCTCTCTTCAGTGGTGGCCACAGCAGCCACTACTTCTACTCCAGCCGCTATTTTTACACCTGTGGCGGACTCGCCTGCAGCTGCAGCTGCCTTTAGAGCAGCCCTGGTTCCTCACACCGTCACTGCACGGGCTTCTACTTTGGGTTACAGAGGCCGAGGCCAAGGTCGTGGACGTTACCGTTCTACGTCAGCTCCTGCTACCTCTACCTCTAATGCTCCTTCTACCTCAGCTGCTGCTCCTTCTACTTCAGGCACGGTTACTGTTCGAGGGGACACCTCCCTCGACCCTCACCCAGACTATCCGCAGGTACATTTTGTTAACGCTTTACATCGTAAGAAGTTTTATCACCTGCTAGGCTGCGAGTTTGTACCTTCCCGATTTTTAGAAAAATCGGCACTTGAGAGACTCGGCATTTACGAGTCGGTTTGTGATTTACTACGGGGCACGGGGATGGCCGGACTCATCACTATGAGCGGCCGCACCTTTCTAGAGCTGAGCCTTAAGTTTCTCAGCTCCTTTACCTTCTCCTCCGGGGCACACGATGCTGACCCCACTAGTTCTTCAGTGTCCTTCCGGTTGTTTAACCGCACTTTTCCGATAACCTTAGAGGAGTTTGGTAGGAGACTTGGCCTTACCTCTATGGGCGAGACTGCCACCCCTAGGAGGGTCTTTCGTCAGCTTTGGCGGACCCTGGCCCAGACCAGTTTTAGGGAGCGAAAGCTCCAACAGGTCCACCTTCCCCTTGTCCGTTGTTTTCTTAGATTGATGGGGAGCACTATTTTCGGCCGAAAGGAGCCGAACAACATCACAAACACCGAGCTCTCCATCCTGGGCGGTTACCTGAACATTGACTGTGAGGGTCCTTTTACCCTCAACATAGCTTACTTGACCGCCCAGTATTTTCAGGGCCAGGGGCTGAAGGAGACGAGAACTATTGCTTGCGGTGGCATAGCCACCATTCTTGCCCGATCCCTTCTCCCCGTTTGGCCTCGTGACTTGCAGTACCTCGAGGGAGAGAGGTTACTGAGTCTGGATGCCATGCTTTCTCAGCATTGGCTGACCCCAGACTACCAGACATGGAAGATAGACGGTTCCTTGTCTGTATACTTACCTTGTGACACTCTCCCCCGTCTAGAGCCCTTGCCCACTGTTGCTCGGGGTGCCCGTCTGCCACCACTGCCTGACCTTCACCTTCTACTCCGACCACGACCACCTCCCACTGCACCCGCCGCCAAGAAGCAGCGTAGGGATGAGACTGGAGAGGGGTCCACACCTTCAGGGAGTACCCAGCCTTCCACGGCTACTCCCATCCCGACCCCTACTCCCACTACTTCTACCACTCCTACTCCCACTCCTACTGACCAGACACTGGCTCAGCCGGTCCTACCGGCTACTTTCGTACCACCTCCACCCTTTGTGGCGTTCGCGGTCATGGACCAAGGGCGCCGTGATGGTTTGTTGCTTGAGATTGCAGAGCGACAGGCTCGTATGGAGAGGGACATAGCTCTTTCTTTGCACCCTCTGTACGAGTACCACTTGAGGCGACACCGTCCGATCCCAGAGGGCTGGCCACACCCTTCCTTCTACCGGTACCCACCTGAGAGGTATCCGGAGTCTGCTGAGGAGGAGGACGAGGACGAGGACCCAGAGGTGGCTGTGGAGAGAGCTCGAGCTGAGGAGCGGAGGAGGAGAGAAGAGGAGGCTGATCCGGAGTACACGGCGGTGGACGACGATGGCGATGACGCTGACGAGTAGCTACTGGTCTACTCACTTCCCCAGTTTTCTGGCTGGTTTGGGGAAGTTCGTGTTTTGTATATATATCTTACTCTTTTATTTTGTCTCCTTTTATTTATTGTTTTTATTTTCTTTTGGTTGTATATTCCCGTTCCCCTGTATATATCTGTTGGTGTATGCTGGAGGACAACGAGGGCGTTGTCCGTTTTGGTTTGGGGAGGGTATTGCATCCTTTTGAGTCTGCATTTACATTTGTTTTGCATTCACGTTTATTTTTCAGCTTTGCATTGTTGTTTATTTCATTAAAAATTCAAAAATTCCAAAAAAATTAGAAAATTTCAAAAAATTCAAAAAAATATTCACGTTTATTTTTGCATATAGGTTGAGTCGGAACGGTAGATTTCCGTGATGATAATGCACTATAACTTGTCAATTTACTTGAGCCTTGCACTTCTATTTATAGCTTTTAGCTTTGTCATACGCATAGTTTACGAGTTTCTGTTCAAACATAGCTGACTGTTTAGACTTGACCTGATAAATTGGCAAACTACTTGATAAATTCTGAGTTTTAGAGCCATAACTGGTGACATTCATGACCAGTTCATTAGGAATTGAGAGTAGTACTCCTTGCATAGCATGTTCATCTTTTTTGCACATTTATGACATTCAATTTCTTGTCAAATGCACATATTCAGGTTTGTGGTTGGTGTCACATGCAGAGAGGTGCTTGCAAATTTTCCCTTTCCTTATATTTTTCACCCATTTAGCTCCACATAAGCCAAAACCTGCCTTTTTGACCCATTAGCTACATCCCAAACTAAGCCTGCCTAGTCAAGCTAGTTAGTATGTCTTTTGTGGTATGATTTTACGGCTGCAGTTTGGCCCGTATTTCTTTGTATGGAGTTGGTGGAAATTAAGGAAGGAGGAAAAAGAAAAAAAAACGAATTGAAAAAGAAAAAAAATAGAAAAACGTGAGAAAAAGAAAGAAAGAGAAAAAAAAGAGAAAAAAAATGAAAAAGAACGAAGCTGAATCATGTGGAAGAGAAAAAAAAAGTTTGGAAAGAAAAAAAGTTTAATTTGTCTCTGTTGTTTCATTCAGACGGTATTAAAAAAGGGAAGTTTGTGACCGTCTGAGTCCTCCATTCTTATTCTATATTTTTTTGAGGAGATTGTGTTTGAGTTTAGTGAGATGTATGCCAAATGAAGGGCACTTGCACTTAGTTTTTCAGTCAGTTGAGATTCGGATGGTTTATTATGGTCCTGTTAGGAACTAGCTTGACGCTTTTACCTCCACATTTCCATAACTTGTTTTGCCTTTTCTCACTTGAACCTCACTATTCCCATATTATTTGCAAGCCCTCGGCTGTGACGGACATTATTGGTTGGAGTGTGTGCATTAGTACTTGAATTGTCTTTCATTTTTGTTGCATGCATGCTATGTAGGTCGCAGTTAGGTGAGTGACTGTCTTTTCTTCTCTATTTTACATATAATATTCACCCTTTGCTTCATGAGAGAAGAGTGACCACGAGAGAGTCCGATTTTGTTGGTCTTGCAAGGTCGATATGTTGGCTATATTTCTGAACAGCTTATAACTCGTTTGCGTATTGACTGCTTAGCTTTAACTGTTAGCTTTTGTTGCATTAAATTGGTTCAAGTAGACAAGTTAAGCTAGCTCTGAATTTTCATTCCCGTTCCATTAGTTGCATTTTAGTTTACTCGAGGACGAGTAAAGGTTCGGTTTGGGGAGATTTGATACGTGCATAATATATAGTCTTTTTAGCCTATTTCAGCATGTATTTCCATGCATTTTTATACTGTTTTTATAGTATTTTGCCCCGAATTGGCTACTTTGGTTCGTTTTGTCCATTTTGTAGAAATGAACGCGAAAGTAGTGGAATCGTACCCTTTTTCGTCATTTTTGCATGCATTTAGAGGAGACGGGATTTTCCAGAGTGAGATACTGCGTTGGGAAGCGTCAAGGCACGGTTTACGAGGCAGTCGGGCGTGGACTTGGGCTGATTTGAAGACAAAGGACTCGATCGAGCAGTTTTACCACTCGATCGAGTGGTTTTTACGTCCCCAGTTGGTCGATCGAGTAGTTTTCTACTCGATCCAGAAGTTGCTGAAAAGGAAGTTACTCGATCGAGTAACTATCTACTCGATCGAGTAGATTATGCTGAGGTTTTGCTCGATCGAGTGGTTTTATTCCACTCGATCGAATGGTTTTCGCTGTTATGGGCTTTAATTAGCCCGTGAGTTGTTTTATTTCGTTAAACTTATCTATTTTCCTATTTAAACCTACGTTAACTAGGTTTTTAGGCATCTTTTATTATCATCTTTTATTCTAAGCATTCTACACAGAGAACTTTACTACGTTGCTTTTCCCTTTCATTGTAACCTTGTTCTCGGATTTACTTTGCTCGGATTTTGTGTTCTTTACGCCGGATTCGCACGATTGTAATTCCTTTCTCTTCTCTTAATAATAATCAATCGTTTGTTTGCTTTAATTATTTATTTTACTTCGTTTTCCTCCTTGCCCTAATTTACTTTCATGCTTTTTATTATTTATTTCATTATGTCTATTGTTAATTCGTTGTTTATTGTTAATGTGGATAGTTTAATTAGCGATATGAGTAGCTAAACCCCTTTCATGTTGGGATTAGGGGATCTGCGGTAGGAATGTGACGATGTAGTAAATGAAATAGATGAATGAATTGTGAGATTCTGTCACCCTAGCAATTTAATTGTATTTATCGGCTTAGTTGAGTGCACGCTTCTGAGTCATCTCTTTAATCTGGCTAAAATTAATCCTAGATCGAAAGATTGGACTAAATAGGCCTGCTATGAACAGTAGACTACCCTAACGAGAATGAAAGTTAAGTTAGTGGTATTTTAGGACAGAAAGTGGACCGAAAGGACCTTTCCCGTATCCGTCTCGCATTAATTCGTCTGGTTTGTTTACAGCTGAGTCACTGGACTACCGTAGTGAACCGAATTCCCGACATGTCCCTCTCTATCTGATAGTTTAATCCCATTTTCTCTTCCTTTACTGCTCTTTTCTCTGCTTCTCTTTCCTTTAAGCTTTTAGTTTAGAAAACCAATTTAAACAACCCCCTCATTTGTGACCAAATAGACGGACTTCTACTGATATCTTGCCTCCCTGAGGAGATTGACCTGACTTCCCTAGCTATATAGTTAGTTTAGTTAGTGTATTTATGACAGGTACACGACAGACGTGTCAAGACGCCCGTCCAAAACACCACCAATCTGCCCGTCTTCCCCTTCTGGACGCCCGTCCAGAAACACCCAAATCCGCCCGTCCCGTGCCTAAGACGCCCGGATTCCCATACAGCCTTTTCGTCTTCTATAAGCTTCAAGGAAGGATGCGCATCTTTTTCTATGACCGGCGAAAAGGAGACCGGAGTCTCCCTAGAGACCGGCGATTTCTCAAGGACTTAATCGTCATTTAAGCCCTTAGTTAACCCTAATTTATGTACCTAATCCCCACTATAAATACCCCATTAGTCTAATTAGAAGAGCATGTTCTTTTTAGTAATCTTTAGTGTAGTTAATATCAATAAAATATCTCTTTAATCTTGTAATCAACATTTAATCAAGCTTTAATACAAGTTTCATTTCCTTAGTCTCTCTCTTGTTCATCCTTTATTTTGGGTAATTGAAGATTATTTAGGTTATTATTGGGAGATTGACAACCTTCCAATCAAGCATCAAGTACTTCTATTATTCTTTGCTTTATTATTGGAATCATTAGTAGGTATAATTCTCTTAATTCCTTTTTAATTATTGTTAATTACCTTCATTTATTCATCATGTTTCACTTTGTTGGTATGATTGACAACCTTGCTAGCATGTTCAACATGATAATGAGTGAGTAGTTTCCTTAGCTAGGGTTAATGGGTAATTAGGGGAAACCAACATGGGGAATGATTCATGCTTAATCTAATATGTTTTCATAGTTTATTTGCTTGCTTGTTGTGATCTCAACTTATGCACATGTTATGTTTGATGAAATGCGAGCCTATGAATCATTGCATTTTATACCCATCACCTACCTTTTCAATGAGACTTGTAAGACATAAACCAACTCGAGTCTCATTAGACCATGCATATAGTTGAGTAGGAAAGATTAAGTTGACTTGTAGGTGTTGTACAATCAAATCGATTCGGCTCCTGGACCCAAAATTTCCTAGGATTGTAAGATATAAACCAACTCGATCCATCACAACAATAATTGCTTGCTTATAATTTGAGAATGTGTTTGTATGATCAATTCCCATGAATCCCCTATGACCCCATGACACCCTAGTGCCTTTTATCAATTGTTTACATCCCTTTTTAATCATCTTGCTTGTTCACTTTCATTGCTATTTAGTTTAGTGATCTTCTACTTCAAACCCCAAATTGTGACAACCTTAGACACCACTAGTTGCAATAGAAAATCTCATCTCAATTCCCGTCCCTTGGGATCCGACCTTTACTTGCCTCTTTACTAATTGTAGAGTTGTTTGTGAAGTTATAAATTGTGTTTTGGTCTAGGTGCTCCTAACGACAAGTACCGAAAACTAAACCTCCTCGAGAGTCCGACCAAAAATGGCGCGATTCTTGATTCGGGGACGGTGTTAACTTGATTTAGATTTTCTTATATTGTTATTAGTTGTGTCTTTCTTTGCCTTGGGGAAGTAAAACTCCTCAAGGTTTGTTCTAATTATTTTCAAGTTGTTCGATATTTTGCAAGATGGACCTTATAGATTGTTTTGTAGAGGACCACTTGAGTATACCTTTTTTCAAAGATCCCATGCAAGCATTGGAAGCCTTGGAAGCAAGTGAGGGTAAAAATATGTATTGGGAATTGGAGGTAGATCTTTTTGAGGCCGCTCTAGCTAACAAAGAACTTACTCATGCACAATCCGAATTAGTACATAACATCCTTGTGGAAGCATGTCAACCTATAGAAGATGAGCAATCCATCCTAGAAGACATATTACAAGCTCAAGAGCAAGAGGAATCCGTCATGGAATTCGAATATAATGAGATTGATAAGAGTGAAGAACAAGTGGAATATGCCATGAGAATGGAATGTCTAATGGAGATGGAGCAAATTCTCAATGAACCTTCAAAGGAGGAAAGTGTGGTACAAACCCCTACTTTAAAACCCCTTCCCCCAAATTTGAAATATGCTTACCTTGATGAATCAAAGACCAAACCCGTGATTGTTAATGATAGACTTGATGAGAACCAATTGGGAAAATTGCTTGATGTGTTGAAACAACATGAAAAGGCTATAGGTTATAGTCTAGGTGACCTTAAGGGGATAAGTCCCAACTTTTGCATGCATAGAATTCATCTAGAAGAGGACCATAGACCTACCATTAAACCTCAAAGAAGATTAAACCCCCACATGCAAGAAGTTGTCAAAGGAGAGGTTATGAAATTACTTGATGCGGGAATCATATATCCCATATCGGATTCCTTGTGGGTTAGCCCCGTTCAAGTGGTACCTAAGAAAGGAGGTACCACGGTGGTGACAAACGAAAAAAATGAGTTAATACCCACAAGGAAGATCACCGGTTGGCGTATGTGCATTGACTATCGAAAATTGAATTCCGCAACAAGAAAGGATCATTTCCCCTTACCATTCATTGACCAAATGCTTGAGAGTTTAGCCTCCAACAAATTCTTTTGTTACCTTGACGGGTATTCGGGATTCTTTCAAATCCCTATACACCCGGATGACCAACATAAGACCACCTTCACATGCCCTTATGGTACTTTTGCATATAGGAGGATGCCTTTTGGCTTATGTAATGCCCCCACCACTTTCCAAGATGCATGATGAGTGTCTTCTCCGACTACCTAGAGACCATAATGGAAGTTTTTATGGATGATTTTAGCGTTTCTGGAAAGTACTTTGACTCATGTTTGCATAATCTTTCTCTTGTATTGCAAAAATGTGAAGATGTTAGTCTTGTTTTAAATTGGGAAAAGTGTCACTTCATGGTCAATGAAGGAATTGTTTTGGGTCATTTAATCTCGGAAAAGGGCATCGAGGTCGATAAAGCTAAAGTTGAGGTGATAGAAAGACTCCCACCTCCCGTGAATGTTAGAGGGGTGAGAAGTTTTCTCGGTCACGCGGGTTTTTATCGCCATTTCATAAAAGATTTTTCAAAAATAGCGAAACCCCTCACTCAACTCTTGCTTAAAGATGCCTAATTCCTTTTCACTGATGAGTGTGTTGAATCCTTTAATAGAATCAAGGAAGCACTAATCTCGGCACCGATTATCCAACCTCCAAATTGGGAACTACCGTTCGAGATTATGTGTGATGCTAGTAACTACGCCGTTGGAGCGGTTCTTGGCCAACGGGTAGGAAGATCTCTTCATGCCATCTATTATATAAGAAAGACTCTTGATCCCTCCCAAGTGAACTATGATACCACCGAAAAAGAGCTTCTTGCTATTGTTTATGCTTTGGACAAATTCCGTTCCTACTTACTTGGATCCAAAGTAATTGTCTTTTCGGATCACCGTGCTCTCCGACATCTCTTGGTAAAGAAGGAGGAAAAACCAAGGTTGTTGAGATGGATTTTGCTTCTTCAAGAATTTGACTTGGAAATAAGAGACAAGAAAGGAGCCGAAAATGTAGTGGCGGATCACTTGTCAAGGATCCGGTTTCATGATGAACAAGGAGAAACGCCGATCAATGACTCATTTCCCGACGATATCTTGATGGCCATTCAAACACAACTTGAAAGGTACATCACCCCATGGTTTGCCGATTATTCCAACTATATCGTTGGAAGAGTACTCCCTCCAAATTTGAACTATAACCAAAGGAAGAGGTTCTTATTCGAAGTAAAGAGGTACTTTTGGGATGACCCAAACCTCTACAAAGAGTGTAGTGATGGGCTCTACTGGAGATGCATCCCTCAATGGGAAGTCCAAGGAATCTTGGAAGGATGCCACTCATCACCCTACGGTGGGCACCATGGAGCAAGGAGAACCATTGCCAAAATTCTTCAATCGGGCTTCTATTGGCCTACAATGTTTCAAGACACAAGGGAATTCATCATTCATTGTGATGCTTGTCAAAGAACGGGGAATATCTCGTGGAGGAATGAAATGCCACAAAGGGGCATTCTAGAGGTGGAGATCTTCGATGTTTGGGGGATCGACTACCAAGGCCCGTTCGTGACATCCAATGGGAATAAGTATATCCTTGTGGCCATAGACTACGTCTCAAAGTGGGTGGAGGCAATTGCCACTCCAAACAATGATGCAAAGACGGTCACCAAGCTCTTCAAGAAAATAATCTTCCCAAGATTTGGAGTTCCTAAAGCAATCATAAGTGATGGAGGAACGCATTTTCATGAAAAGAAACTCGCATCTCTTTTGACCAAGTATGGTGTTCAACATAGAACCGGCTTGGGATACCATCCTCAAACAAGCGGTCAAGTTGAAGTTTCAAATAGAGAGATCAAGCAAATCCTTGAGAAAGTTGTGAACAAGACCCGAAAAGATTGGAGCACAAAGCTTGATGACGCTCTTTGGGCTTATAGGACGGCCTATAAGACTCCCATAGGAGCCTCCCCTTACAAGCTTGTTTATGGAAAAGCATGCCACTTGCCAATCGAATTGGAGTACAAAGCTTTTTGGGCAATCCGAGCCCTTAACCTTGATCTCAAATTAAGTGGTCAAAAGAGGATGATTCAAATTCAAGAGTTGGAGGAATTCCGACTACAATCTTATGAGAATGCCAAGATCTACAAGGAAAGGACAAGATTGCTCCATAACAAGAGGATTAAGCAAAAAGCCTTGAACAAAGGGGATAAAGTCCTTCTATTCAATTACCGCTATCGACTCTTTCCATGAAAGTTGAACTATAGATGGATGGGTCCCTATGTGATAACCGAAGTTGGAAAATATGGGGATTTTGAAATCAAGACGGAAGATGGAAGCAAGTTCATAGTCAATGGTCAAAGATTGAAGCCATACTATGAGGGAGCATTTATTGGAGAGGTCGAGGTCACCTACCTCAGGCCTCCTCATCCTTGAAAGAATCATCAAAAGGGAGAGTTTGGTGGAGTCCTGCCTAAACCACCACTTGTAAATATACTAACCCTCTAACTTGTATTTATAATTTTATTGCATTCCTTTAATTATAAACATAAATTCTTTCCATGAGAGTAAGTAAGGGAGGGTCACTAATGAATTTTGAATGAAGGAAGGAACTAATTTTCAAGTGTGGGGAAGCATTTATCGAAGCCAAGGAAATCAAAGATTCGCAGCAAACAACCCGAGCGTCTGAAGAAAGAATCCGCTCGGTTTGTAAAAAGACGACCGTCTTTTTGAGAATCCGCTCGGCCGGCGAGAATTCGAGCGTCTGAAGATGAATCCGCCCGTCTTTTTACCTGTGCAGAATAACCAAAAGTTGTTGTATCAGAATCCGCTCGTCTTTGAGGAAAGACGCCCTTCTCCTTTCATAAAATCCGAGCGTCTTGGGCTCGAGACGCTTGTCTTGGCTGCGTCAAATTTTTGGAAAATTAACTGTAACAGAATCTGGGTGTCTTCCCTTAAATCCGCTCGTCCCGAAATGCTGGAATCCGAGCGTCTTGTGCTCGAATCCGCTCGTCTTCCTGCGTTAATCAATCCCGATTTTTCCTAATTTTAATACACCCCACCGTACAATTTGTGACACATCACCCTTCTTTCCACTTGTATTATAAAAACCCACTTCCTTATGACTCCAAAGCATATCCCAAATACTCTTTTACTCCACAAAATCAAAAAGCCCCAAATTTCTAGGGTTTCAAAGGCAACATTCAATCCACAAGGAGCATCTTTATACTTTAACAAATCAAAAATTCCAGCTTAGTAATCAAAGAATGACACCAAAGGGATCTTCCTTTAGGGATAGGAGAAGACCAAGAGTAAGAGGAAGCTCTTCTACCTCTCACCTCAACACCTTAAGGAGAGAGCATGAAGAAATTGTGGATCTTACAAGGCTTGATGATTTCTCAAATGTTGAATTCGTCAATGATGTGCAAAGGCTCGTTTTCCACCGGCTTCTTCGTAAGAACATTCTCCCTACTAAATTTTTATGTCATAGTACTTTGAAGAAACTTGGGATTTATCACCAAATGGAAGCTCTTTTTGAAGTGTTTGGTCTATCTACCCTATTCCACATGCACGAGCAAACTTACCGATCCCTTGTGCTTGAATTTTTGAGCTTCTTTAAAATTAGAACCTTGAATAGAACAATATGCATAGAATTTAGGTTGGAAAGTGTTTCAAGAATGATGACTCTAGTGGAATTTGCTAATGTGCTTGGTCTCGATGTCTCGCCTACCCGGATATCAAAGCCAAAGAGATATAGTGTTGCACCCCTATGGAGGGTCATGACCGGTCGAGATTTCATGTACATCAAGGAGTGTCTAGCTTTCGACATTCAAAATCCTATTTTGAGACTTACTTACTGGTTCCTTTCCGGCACTCTACTTGCTTGCCGAGACCCGGCAATAGTGAACGAACTTGACCTTGTGTTCATGGAGTCTTATTTCAATATCCAAGGAAGGGGTGGATACCACTTTAATGCGCCTCTTGTGCTACTCGAAAAATGGGCAAGGTTTAGGAACGGTGATGATGATGGGATGAAACACATTGTTAATGGAGGGCTCATTACGAAGATTGCAAAGCATTTCAATCCAAAATTCAATGAGAATAATGAGTATGCTCCTCTTTCCGGAAATACAAGGATAAATGAAGACCTCCTTCTTATCCATCATCATTAGATAACCCTTGAGGGGGTTGATAAAAGGATCAAGTGGATAACGAAAGGAAGTGATCCAATCTACCTACCAATGACCGGCCTACCAAGAATCTCACCAAGAAGGGGACCTTTATCACCAATCCCATCCTACCTCATCCCTCCAAACCCAACCCAAGCAAGGCAAGCACCACCACCTCCAAATCCCCAACAACAACAAGAGCAACAACCTCAAGATGAGAAAATCAAAGTGCCTCCCTACCCATTTCCTTATCAACCGTACATCCACCCCAACCCCTTTATCCTTCCCCGTGATGACTTTGTAACAGGAATTCTACAAGATTTGCACTTCCGACAATACAAAGCTACCGTGGACAATTATTATGCACTCTACCCTCAATACCACGATATGATTCAAAGGGGAAATATTAGTGAGGAGGGAGCATTTCCTTCTTGGGCACAATTGGATTTACTCTTCCCCAATTCGGAGAGGGCAAATGAGGGGGCCAACGGGTGACAAGAGGAAGGGAGCAACAATTCTTGCGGAGAGGACATGGTGGAGCTTGGAAGCGAAGAGGACGAGTTCATAGACCCGAATACAAGTGATGCATCAAAAGAAATATGGGATAGTGATCTAGAGGGAGATGACGGCGATCTATAGAAGATCTCTTCATAAGCTAGATGGAGCGGGCGTGAGGCACCCATCTCAAGCTCAAGTGAAGTTTCCTCATCTCCTCTCTTTAATTTCAATTTTCAAGAAAGAAGTTTATGTTTTGTTAACTTGTACAATATTTGACTTTGTCTATGGTTGGAGAGTCCTAGCAACATAGAGGACTAACACCTCGGCCCCATTGAGGTGTTCTTATTTCATTGTTCCCACTTTTGAAAATCCAAAATGACAATTTAGTTTCATGCATTGCATCTTGTGTGCATGAACTACCCCCGACTTTAGGACATTAGAAATAATGTCTATCTCGGTTTGGGGAAGTACATGCATACGCAACGGGAGGTAATCTAAATTACGCTCTCCGTCATAAACAAAAACCCATGCATCATGTAGTGTAGATTAGTATAGCTTGCATTTAATGTAGAATTCATGCATCATACTTGCATAATTTCCCATCATTTTGGCCATTGAGGACAATGCCCATATTAGTGTGAGGATGGGGAATTCTAACTTAACTTTTATTCAAAAATCCAAAAAAATCAAAAATTTCGAAAATCCAAAAAAATTGAAAAATTGAAAAACCAAAAATAAGTTCATTTCCTTTGTAGTATAGTCATGTATATATTGTTGTATATATTGTGTTTGTTTTACCCTTGTTTACATTGATCGACTACGCCACATCCGAGACATGAGGATATTGAAGACCGCATGGTATGATCTTTCCAATCTCCTTTTTCCTCTTTATGTTAATGACTATGTGGCTTTATTTTGATTGATGCGGTATAAACAATGTGAACCTAGGACTTGCATTTAGTTTATATGTCATATTAGTTGGTAGAATCATATGCATTAGGATATATAAATGTTAGTTGCATCATGGCATATAGTTTGCATGTTAGAAAAATTTTGCGAAACCGTCTACTTGAGAAGCTTGACAAGTGTATATAGGCCCTAGTAGATGCTTTTTCTTCTTAAGACTTTGCTTGTTAGAATACTTGTAAAACACCCTAGGATGTGTCATGCTAGTATCCTTTGACTCATGGATTAAGGCCTAGTCAAGAGTACCTTGTGGTGTGATAACTCCTTGGCTACCGTTTATTCCAAGGTGACCCTTGAAACCATGCATCCATCTTCCATGTTCTACCACATTTTTGTCACAAAAGGGAATGGGCACAAAAAGAAATTGATTTGAGTTCAATGAAATGAAAAGTGAAAGAAAGTTTGCAAAATGCATCAAATGAAAAGAGGAGCAAAAATAGAACTCCTAAAGCTTCAAATATAAGCCACCCTCGCTACATATGGGGTGACTTTGAAAATGTTCAAAAAGAAATGTAAAAAGTTGAAATATTGTCAAGTGTTGGAATGCCAAACATCAAAAGAAATGGCAAGAAAGTGTTCTCAAATGTTATATGCCACAAGAAATTGGGGGGAAAAACAACAACAAAGCAAACTCCCAAAATGAAACTCAAATGTATATTGATCCCTTTATCCATCGTATCCATTTTTGTGCATGGTAGAGAGGGGACGACCCTTCTTCTTGTCTAGGCAAGAGGGGGAATTCCGCGATCCTCCAGTGTTTCTAACACCATAGGGAGTCTACTCTTGACAAAAGCATTTAACGATTGAGGACAAAGGTACCCTAGCTTGACACAATTTGGAGGTGATTTATTGGTATCCTTCTAGGCTTAGTACTTTGAAGAAATTGCATCTATGAAGGAGTGTGTACCCTTGAATTGCTTCCCTTGTAGATAATTTCCGCCACTTAGATGAGGAAAGTGGCTATTCTTTTGTAGATGCATCCATTACTTGATTTTGTGTGCTTAATGTTTGGATGTGTCGCCATTTTGGCAAGACCCACCTTGCCTTGCAAGAAGGCATCCTACCTCATGGTTGTCTTGTTGTGAGTTGAAGGGGCGGAGTGAGACCCGCTAATTGTCTCATATCGGCTATGCTATTAGGTTAGTTTAAATAACGGTCCTAGTCTTTGTCACCTCTTTACTCGGGACGAGCAAAGGTTCGGTTTGGGGATATTTGATGTGACCATAATTTAAGCACATTTAGTCCCCAAATTAGCCTTGTTCCCATGCTTTTTAGTGCATATTTGGGTTATTTATTGTCTTTAGTCCTTTGTTTTGCATATTCTTTGAGGTTTTGTGTCCTTGGTAGGAAAGGAGTGCAAACCTTGCATTTTCATGG
Organism: Silene latifolia; assembly: GCF_048544455.1. Taxonomy (NCBI): domain Eukaryota; kingdom Viridiplantae; phylum Streptophyta; class Magnoliopsida; order Caryophyllales; family Caryophyllaceae; genus Silene; species Silene latifolia. The sequence continues at coordinate 158,401,332 of NC_133536.1, read as the reverse complement.
CAAAATGAAGCTAAATTGATTGAATTCAATGACCAAGCATCAAGGAGATACAAGATTATAAGGCCTTTGTACATACTATAGTAGATGGGCAATGATGAGAAAAGATCATTGCATCCCCGAGGAAATCCTCAAGGATTTTATGAAGAAAAAGGAAGAAAAGAAGAAGGAACGAAACTGTAAGACAATCCGGGCGGATTGTCCTCAAGACGCCCGTCCAGCACCAACAATCCAAGCATCTTCCTCCACAAGACGCCCGTCCAAAACACCACCAATCCGCCCGTCTTCCCCTTCTGGACGCCCGTCCAGAAACACCTAAATCCGCCCGTCCCGTGCCTAAGACGCCCGGATTCCCATACAGTCTTTTCGTCTTCTACAAGCTTCAAAGAAGGATGCGCATCTTTTTCTAAGACCGGCGAAAAGGAGACCGGAGTCTCCCTAGAGACCGGCGATTCCTCAAGGACTTAATCGTCATTTAAGCCCTTAGTTAACCCTAATTTATGTACCTAATCCCCACTATAAATACCCCATTAGTCTAATTAGAAGAGCATGTTCTTCTTAGCAATCTTTAGTGTAGTTAATATCAATAAAATCTCTCTTTAATCTTGTAATCAACATTTAATCAAGCTTTAATACAAGTTTCATTTCCTTAATCTCTCTCTTGTTCATCCTTTATTTTGGGTAATTGAAGATTATTTGGGTTATTATTGGGAGATTGACAACCTTCCAATCAAGCATCAAGTACTTCTATTATTCTTTGCTTTATTATTGGAATCATTAGTAGGTATAATTCTCTTAATTCCTTTTTAATTATTGTTAATTACCTTCATTTATTCATCATGTTTCACTTTGTTGGTATGATTGACAACCTTGTTAGCATGTTCAACATGATAATGATTGAGTAGTTTCCTTAGCTAGGGTTAATGGGTAATTAGGGGAAACCAACATGGGGAATGATTCATGCTTAATCTAATATGTTTTCATAGTTTATTTGCTTGCTTGTTGTGATCTCAACTTATGCACATGTTATGTTTGATGAAATGCGAGCCTATGAATCCTTGCATTTTTTACCCATCACCTACCTTTTCAATGAGACTTGTAAGACATAAACCAACTCGAGTCTCATTAGACCATGCATATAGTTGAGTAGGAAAGATTAAGTCGACTTGTAGGTGTTGTACAATCTAATCGATTCGGCTCCGGGACCCAAAATTTCCTAGGATTGTAAGATATAAACCAACTCGATCCATCACAACAATAATTGCTTGCTTATAATTTGAGAATATGTTTGTATGATCAATTCCCATGAATCCCCTATGACCCCATGACACCCTAGTGCCTTTTATCAATTGTTTACATCCCTTTTTAATCATCTTGCTTGTTCACTTTCATTGCTATTTAGTTTAGTGATCTTCTACTTCAAACCCCAAATTGTGACACCCTTAGACACCACTAGTTGCAATAGAAAATCTCATCTCAATTCCCGTCCCTTGGGATCCGACCTTTACTTGCCTCTTTACTAATTGTAGAGTTGTTTGTGAAGTTATAAATTGTGTTTTGGTCTAGGTGCTCCTAACGACAAGTACCGAAAACTAAACCTCCTCGAGAGTCCGACCACTAATCTCCCTTTTTCTTTGACCATAAGCGTTACCATTCATACCTCTCTTCCTCTCTTCGTCGTGCTCCTCCTTTAAGTTTGATACTCGTAACCTATGAAACTCTATCTTTGACATCCTTGTTGACCTTACTTTGACTCTTACCCTTAGGAAGTTCATCATAGCTCTCTTGTTGGTTAAGTTTGGATTCTCTTAGTGTACTTTGTATTTCGATGTCTAAGAAACTTTTAAAACAATTTCTAAACAATTCAAGCTACCATTTTTGATTCGTTGTTAAAAGTTTATGTAACTTTTAGAAAACTTTAACTATTTTAAAGGTTTGAAAATGAAAATTTGATTTAGTCTCCTTTTTTTTCTTTGAGTATAGACTTCCTTATCATGATATTTGATTGCTAAAATCGAGATTGCTTAAATTTTGCTCACTTTCTAACTAACTTTGATCTATTTATGATTTCTTTGTCAAAGTTTGAAGTTATACTTTCAAGAACTGCTTGACTCCCTTTTAACTTTAAAAATGAAACTTTTATTTTTGATTTGACTTTTCTAAAAGAAAAATTGAGTGGATTATCATTTTCATTTGGTTTTAACGTTGATGGGATGTTAGGACTCGTTATTAAAGGCATCTAATAACTTGTTCTACATTTATCGGCGAATGATTTTGTTTTAAACTTGTCCTTAACTTGGAAAGTTAGCGCTCTTGTGTGCACGACAAGAGCAATTTCATTCCATGAAGAAGACTTGTACCTTCGAAAACTCTCCATAAATATTTTTGGAAGTATTTTGATTTCGAATTTCTACAAGTGACTTGGTATTTGGTCTTGTCTTTGATTTAAAATGTGATGTTCTTGAATGCACAACGAGAACACTTACGTTCCTCTGATGAGAATCTGGTGTTGTTGGAAAACTCTACTTGAAACTTTTGAAGGAATTTTAATTCTTGCAATAAATAACCTTTTAATGTTTTGGTTGCCAATTTCAAAAGTCCGACTTTATATTTATAACCTTTAATTTTCTACTTTCAAGTTTCTAGGACGAATCTTTTTAAAAGGTGGGGTGATTGTAACACCCGCAAATTTTCCATTTTGACATTTATAATTTAGTTAACCATTCTATTGTTTTATTTATATTTTAAATTATTTAATTTAATTAATTTCATTTTTATGCATGATTTTTATAAATATTATATTTTTAAAGCTTAGCTGATATAAAAATAAATATTTTTGGTCGGATAGTAATAATAATAATAATATTCTCCGTCTTGAGTTATAGTGGGCTTAAGACGTAATTTCTAGTACAAATCGACTCATTTAGAGTTGTTAGGCCTAGTATGCCTTATGGACCTTTTCCCTTCTCTTTTCTCTTCACAAACCCCCACAACTTCATCTCTTCACTCATAATTTCTAAAATTGTGCAACAAACACACCACCATTGTTACTCCATCTCGACTCAACCCTAAAATCCTCATATCTCACTCATTTCCTCGCCAATTTCGTCCATTCTCGCGCCACTCTCCTCCTCGTCTCGTTCTCTTTCTTTCTAAGTAAGAAAGATTTCAACTTTCCTCATATTTCGAAATTATCATCTTATAAAGATGTCAACTTTCCCAACCAGCAGCGACACTTTGTATTTTTATGTTAGCAAAATCTTAAAAATATGCTTCAGTGTGTCTCTGCCAGTGGACCGGCAGCCGGTGCCCACACCGGCAAAGAGCACCTATGTGTTTCTTGCAAATTGGTAAAATAGTATGTGTGCCTCTGCCGGTGGTCCGGCATCCAGCCTCCCAACCGACAGCGAGCACTTGAATTTACTATGCAATTTTAATTAGGCGTGTATCCCCTGCCGGTGGCCCAGCAGCCGGTGACCCAACCGGCAGGGAACACACTGAGTGGCTTTGACTTTGTTAACCTTGGCATGTATCCTCTGCCGGTGGGCCGGCAGCCGGTGACCCAACCGGCAGAGAAGACATTTACTGTTTTAATTTATTTTGACCTTGGCTTGTGTCCTCTGCCGGTGGACCGGCAGCCGGTGCCAACACCGGCAGGGAGCACCTGATATTTGATTTACTCTTTCACTTATATATGCTTCACATGAATTGTTTACGTTATATTTGTGCAATCATTTTTACTCTTATTTGTGACCCAAGTGTGACGTTTTACATTGTGTGATGACTTGACATTCCTCATTTACCCCTTTCGGACCTTTGGTTACGGCTATGTGTGCCATGTTTCCGATTTGAGGTTACTTAACCTTTGGTTACGGCTATGTGTGCCATGTTTCGAGTCTTGGATGCGATTGGATATCGTTTTTCGAATTAGGTGACGCCATCCCGAGAGTCTGGATCCAGGTTTAGACTAGGACCGTATTATTATCGTCGTCCTACCAAGAGGCTAGAGTCTAGGTGTTTGTCTTGTGAGTCCATGCTACGTAAATGTCTTTCTTGATTATGGTCACTGCATGTCCTTATATACGAGAGTTTATGTCTTATATAATTGTTTGTAAGAGTCTTTGTCCTATTGGATATTAGAGGTGAGATGCAAGCCTCTAGTTGCGATATGATCGCCGGGATCGATGCTCTCATCCGTTCTTATGGTGAGATGAAAGCCATAAGTATGAATGCGACATTTGTAGCCAAGTCCCGTGCAATGTTTGTTAAGAGGTTTTTAAAGTAATGGCTATGGTTTCCATCCATGTATTTTCTATTTAATTGATCCGTTATTTATCTTCTTGATATGATTCAATGTCTAATCTCATATCTATGTTATATTTCCTCTAAATGCTTGCTTTTGTATAAACGACCGTATTCGTGTCTTTCATATTATTTAATTATCTCACATGAATAGTTGAGTCGAGTTAATATGAAATTGGTTTACTTAGTTATTCTACTTTCTTGGATGCATATCTATTTTTAATGTATCATGCCTACTTCATTACCAACATATTATGTCTATGTTTATGATTATCATTTACATTCCCTTATTCATTATTATTCAACGAGTCAATATATAAATGGATGACCTAATCATTCTTCTATCATGTGTGCATAATCTCTCTTATTTCGCTATGCATATCTTACTATGTGTAACACCCCCACATACCAAGGTATCTTACCAAGGTCCACCCTAACATGAGAGACTGTTACCATCTCGGTTGCCGAGGTTAGTATATCAAAGTTACAATCCAAACACAGTTATTAAAGTATAATGAATAAAGTTTACATGTTCTCCAAAACCAGAAGCCAAAGTACAATAGTGAAAGTCTAACAACTATAAATGAAAATTAAGTCTCTTGACGGCGGAAGCTAGACTCGAGTAATGACTCCCCATGACTGCCCCATAGCTAAAGAACTCCATCACCTGTCACAATCGTCTCACCATCCCCGAATGGATCACCACAGATTTTATAAAACAACGGGGTCAGTTACTGAATAATCAAAGTAAGACAAGTACAAAAGGTAACCAGCTGATCATCATCCACCTCCGGTCTCCCGATCTCACACAGTAACCTACTACACACCGAAGTGTGTAGCCCTGCTAGATTACCCATCGCAACAGGTAATCCTCGCCGCCAGTGGGGGGCTGCAGCCAATCCCCACCTAAGCCCCGCTCATCAACGAGAATTACCCCTGTCCCTTAATGTGCACATCCCCTTCCGTGGCGTGTTCCACAGAGGGCGAACTAGGGTGTGAAGCCACTCCCGCAAGTGACTCCACCACAATCATCACAACACCAACACCAACACCAACACCAACACCAACAGATGATCACAATACCAATCATACAACAATTACCATATAATCTTAATTCAATTAAATAGTAAAACTGAGTAGGGAAACCCTACCTTCTCATAATCTGTTATGCCGCAGCCAATCATAGAATGCGCGTGGAGTAACACATCATCACCTACAACACGATAATTAACAATCAACAATACATATGATGATCAAAACCCTAAACCCCCAAATTACCCAAAACAATAATTAGGGCCAAATCCTAAAAGACAACCTATTAGCTGATTAAAAAGAACTAGAGACTTACCAAACAAATCGAGACAAGAGACGGAAGTATAGACTTGCGATCGATCAATTAGCCTTGAGAGTGATTAGGGTGATTAGAGAGATATGAGCTTCGTTGAGTTTTGGTAAAATGATTTAGAAACCGTAAAAGTGTAATTTATAATAATCCTTAATCACCTTAACCAAACCGCGGAATTAAACCCGTCATACCGGATATTCGGTCAAGTATAGAGTATACTCTGCCGAGTATCCTATACTCGGTCGAGTATTCCCATACTCGGCCAAGTATTCCTGGGCAGTAAACTGTCCAGAAACACACGACACACTTACTCGGCCGAGTAAGCCGGCCGGGTAATCCACTTAGAAAACCGTAGTATTACAGTCTTCCCCTCTTAAAAAGAACTTCGTCCCCGAAGTTCCATCCTAACCTATAAAACATGGACACCTAACACTAAGTCTACCAACCACGCTTATTTCCACAACATGGCTCACGATATCGTCCCAACTACAGCATAGTCTCTCAATACTAACTCCATAGTACTATCGAATACCCACAACATAAATGTTGCCAACTCTGTCTTACTTCCATAATGCTCACCAGCAAACTCAATACCAAGACAATCCACCAGACAAGATCAACCATCAAAAAGGAATGTTATATTCTATCACCCTTAAAACGAACTTCGTCCTCGAAGTTTACTCACACATAAACATCATCACATAATCCGTTAACACTGTCGAAGTTTACTCACACTCCTAAACATCATACTACTACGAGCACTGCCATTACCTGTAATAAAATCGACCCTCACACAAATTCATCCTTATTCTACACCAACACTCAAACTTCCAATTGCAGCCTGTATGACCATCAAACTCTCTTGTCGCATCCTACTCCTCTTAAGATAAATGTTACGTCCTCGTAACTCACTAATACTAGGTCCTTTGCTATACCTCCCGTAATCCTCATTACTACCGCATGACAACGACAACCCACCATAAGCTCCACACCTACAACCATTCTTATATCCATGGCTCTCTTTCTCTAACAGTCCTTATACCTCAATTCATTCTGCACTCCATATACCCTATACCATAACATCCTCATCATAACCACTACCCCAACTCTTCAACATTCCCGCAAAACGACATATTTATATATATATATATATATATATATATATATATATATATATATATATATATATACACTCATCTCCACGATCATAACTCACGATCCACAACTGTTATACACACTCATATAAGCTTCTCAAGTTCGTTTCTTTTATTACCAAAAAACTCACCCACAGCTTAACATGATACTAAGTCCCAATAAAAGGGGTTATAAACCACTTGTAGTTCCAGTTCAATACCACACATGTTCCACAATTCTCTTGCCACAACTATGGCCACCAACGCCTTATCTAAAACAAGATTAAAAGTACTCTAACAACCTCTCACAACTGTGTCCCATTAATAAAATAGTACTATACCATGACGACAACAGAACCATACCCAAATCTATTTCATATCATACTCTATTCTCACTCCCAAGCCGACACTGGTAAGAATTCATCGGGAAACAAAACAACGGTCTATATGCCCCGACCGACACTGACAGGTAACAACAGTAAACAAACCACAATCTATGACAACACGAAAATACTCGTATCGCAACACGAATTACTGTGCCCAGTGAACAACAACCACATCGATAGTCATCGCAACTTTTACAGTCTCATAACATTGACCCAGTACAACTTCCTTGACCAGATGACTTTCTTAAAACCGCTCTACTAGGTCACGATGCAACATATTACACAGAATTACGAATACCAGCCTTACGAATATTATCCATACCATGACTCATGAGGTCAGAACCTCACACCAACATTTACACATATCATATACCCATAATCGAATGTAACTAGCCAATCCTGATCACGTAAGTTACAACCTGATAAAGTTACCTCTCGTTTGTGCTTAACTCGTATGCCCCTCCTAACACATTCTCCTACTCGCATAACTACCACTTTCTGACAAGTGTATAACCATATCGTCAGTACCCAACTACAAGCAAACACCTCCTATATCCACATCTTATACTCCCTCATGACCATACATACCAATCATTCTTCACAAAATCAACCCCTTTAGAACAACTAACTTCCCTATGTAACATCATCTTCAACCACTAGTGGCAACACTACGACACCACCATTCTTCGTGTGACTACTCTCCTACCATCATCTCTAAATATAACAATTCATTTCCTCTCCTGGTTATCACCCCAAATAACGAACATTAAGTCCATCAACAAAATTTACCTCAACAACTATCCAACCTTTATCCTTGATTATATAATCATCTATCTCACCACCATAGTCTCCTACCGTACAAACACCCTACCAACTTCCTACTTCTTTAAAGCCTCAAACTCATGTCTGACAAGTCGTCCTGCAATTTATATATATACTCCTTTAACTCACGCCCTCATGGTAGCTTCACACGATTCCATGATGCCTGACTTTCATGTCCCCTAATTCTTGTTAACGTTCAATCAACTTACCAGCATCCTTCTCTTTTCGTTACATCCAAAAATCAAATTCCTTAAGCCTATGTCATTATTTCTCATTCATTTCTTATCAACAATCCTTCTCATCACACTTTTCACTCATACTCTCCACCGATTGATCCACCCACTCAATGATTTCTCCTTAATTCATTACATCTTCTTCCAATAATCCTAGATAACCAAGCCTCGCTTCATCCCGTGACCTCCCAAATGATTATACACTAGGTTCACCTTCTAGTAATAGAAATCTCCATAACGACTACTACCCATATATCCTTATTGCGGCATCCCTCGATCTAAGCTCTCTGGTCACCATTTTCATCTCCTTACCCAACATCGTCATAATCGTCTTTCCCCAGAATCACTATATATATACCAAATTAACATAATTTTCACATCCCTCATTTTAACTTTTGTTTCCAACATTCCTCGAATTTACATTACTGCTCTATCATCGCTTGACCATATACAATCATCACTACACCACTTAAGTCAACGACTAATTCACTCACCATAGCTCACAGAATGTGCTCCTCTTCTCAATAACACGTCAACTTCACTTATTCTTTCCACTATCAATCACAATCCCGTATACTCATGTCCTCTCTACCCAACATATATCCTTCATAAGTCGACATTCTCCACATCATAGTAGCTGGTAACTTATGTATCAAGACCATCACATACATAAATAATGCTTTAAGACCCAAAGCGTACGTGTGCACATACCCCACGACTCAAAACAAATGTAAGAACATAGCCACCAACTCAAAATGACCACCCAATGAGGTACTCGGTCGAGTGCATGGCATACTCGATCGAGTACAGGGTACTCGGTCAAGTAACAATATTACTTGGCCGAGTTTTCGACTCCAGAAGCTGACCCAATTATCACAGAAGGATTAATCGGTCGAGTATTGGGAATACTAGGCCGAGTAGCCCTTACTCGGTCGAGTATTACCTTACTCGGTCGAGTACCAACTCAGTTCTCAGCATCATTTATTTTTCGTAAAACAGTCATATCTTACTCGTTACTTTGTCATTTTGAGCGTGTGACTTACCGTTAGAACCGTAAGAAGACAAGCTATCACCTCCAATTGGATTCATAGAAATATTGTTTCTAGAACTTGACTTATGACAGTTTTAAGACAACCCTTCCATAATCGGTTTTCATACAAATCAATTTTTCTTAACAACACAACTTAAATATGAAGAAGACAAACAATAACAGCTCAATACTTCTAAAAAATCAGTACATAGTTGAACTTTTATCATACCCACATGAAAATTAAATACGACATTCATATATATAGACGTATGGCCTTAATCACATGCTACTACCAACAAACCAAACATTAACATCATCATGATCATATACACATGTACCACTACCCTTTTGAAAGTCACGTATTAAACAGGTAACATGCTCAACATATTTCATGCTCAAGATCTACCGTATACGAATTCGCAATTCACCTTTTATATTTTACCATGTTCCAACACTTTCACCATTCATCCAACAACTTCACAAGATGCAAGTTATAGGTATCACACACACATGACTCAACATACAATAATTCCTAAGACTCTCTCTTGTGACCGGCTTGAGATCGTAAGGGCCTCAATGGGACTTCGGGACGTCTCCCAAGTCTTTGCGGTAGCTCCAAACATCTCTCCCCGGGTTCATTTTATTTAGACACCCTAAGTTCACTGGGTTGATTAGTTTTAGGGGCCAGAATCGTCGCTCTGATACCACTTTATAACACCCCTATATACCAAGGTGCCTTACTAAGAACCACCCTAGCATGAAAAATTGTTACCATCTCGGTTGCCCGAGGTTAGTATATTAAAGTTAACAATCCAAACATGGTTATTAATGTATAATGAATAAAGTTTACATGTTCTCCAAAACCAAAAAAACAAAGTACAACGGTGAAAGTCTAACAACTATAAATGAAAACTAAGTCTCTTGACGGCGGAAGTTAGACTCGAGTGATGACTCCTCATGACTGCCCCATAGCTAAAGAACTTCATCACCTGTCACAATCTGCTCACCATCCCTGAATGGATCAACACAGATTAGATAAAACAACAACGGGTCCAGTTACTGAATAATCAAAGTGAGAAAAGTACAAAAGGTAACCAGCTGATCATCATCCACCTCCGGTCTCCCGATCTCACACAGTAATCGACTACACAACAAAGTGTGTAGCCCTGCCAGATTACCCATCGCAACAGGTAATCCTCGCCGCTAGTGGGGGACGCAGCCAATCCCCACCTAAGCCCCGCTCATCAACGAACAATATCCCTATCCCTTAATGTGCACATCCCCTCCCGTAGCGGGTTCCACGGAGGGCGAACTAGGGTGTGAAGCCACTCCCATAAGTGACTCCACCACAATCATCACAATACCAACACCAACACCAACACCAACAGATGATCACAATACCAATCATACAACAATTACCACATAAATCTTTATTCAATTAAACAGTAAAACTGAGTAGGGAAACCCTACCTTCTCATAATCTGTTATGCCGCAGCCAATCATAGAAATGCACAAGGAGTAACACATCATCACCTACAACACGATAATTAACAATCAACAATACATACGATGACCAAAACCCTAAACTCTCAAATTAACCCAAAACAATAATTAGGGCCAAACCCTAAAAGACAACCTATTAGTTGATTACAAAGAACTAGAGACATACCAAAGAAATCGAGACAAGAGACGGAAGTATAGACTTGCGATCAATCAATTAGCCTTGAGAGTGATTAGGGTGATTAGAGAGATATGAGCGGCGTTGAGTTTTGGTAAAATGATTTAGAAACCGTAAAAGTGTAATTTATAATAATCCCTAATCACCTTAACCAAACCGCGGAATTAAACCCGTCAGACCGAATACTCGGTCGAGTATAGAGTATACTTGGCCGAGTATCCTCTACTCGGTCGAGTATTCCATACTCGGCCGAGTATTCCTGGGCAGTAAACTGTCCAAAAACACACGACACACTTACTCGGCCGAGTAAGCCATATTTGGCCAAGTAATCCACTTATAAAACTGTAGTATTACACTATGCCTATCAATTGTAATCTCTTGTTACCTCATGTGATTGTTTATTTATATTGGTTTACGTAATTGAGTTCTTAATTACTTACATTTTGGCATATTGTGGCTGGGAGAACCCTGGGTTACTCCCCACTGACTGTGGCGTTCATGTTTACATGAATGACAGGTTCGTGATGCAGATTATATGGGGAAGGCGTTTGAGCTAGCGAGAACGTTGACCCTTGGACTTTAGTTATCGTTTTCATAGACTCACCTATCCTTAGACTTGTGCTTATTCGTGGGATATCTTTTTCCCAACGCACTTTGTTTTTAATTGTAAAACTTAACTATCCTACTTTTCATTTCCGTTTGATCGCAAATGGTGGATTTCGCGCTTTAAACTTTAAAAAGGTTTTAAAAATATAGTATTTTCGCTTAGATTTATTAGTTCTCTTTTGATGCCCTATCGAGGGGTGTCACAACATATTCCCGGACTTGGCTACCGTCTTTGACACACAAAAGCGACCCACAAGCTCTTTTTCATCGTTTTCAAGTTTCATCTTCTATTTTGGGATCCAAGTTCACCATTGTTACTTCAACTCGACAGCGGTTTCTCAAATCCCATTACAAACTCTACCAAATAACCAAAGAACAAGTATAATCGGTAATTACATGATATAACTTAAAAAGTACTGCTTTTGACACTTGAACTTCACCAATTCGACCCTCTTAATACATACTAAAACCGTCTCATCAGAAGGCCTTTCTAAAGGCTACCTAATTAATGGGGGTTACACTCATTGATAATTAATTGTCTATGTCATATATACCATGTGACCAAGGAAGACAAAAAGCTTATCTTCCCAAAATATAACGTCACCACCTGCTCCCCTAGCCCCTACTGGTCGTCTCCTACCTCTGATCTCTCTTCATTCTCGCCTTCTCGGTAATTTATTTATTTTTTCACCAAATTAGATTATTGAATATTTGATTGAATGATTGGTTAATTTGCTAATTGTTACCCCGATTATTAGTTTTTAATCTATTTGTATAATTGTTGATTTGTGATAGTTTAGATTGAATGATTTGTTAATTATCTCATTTTTCTCAAACATTAAATCATTCACTTGCTTAGCAATTACTTTCGGTTCTTAGGACACTTATTTGAGTCCAATTTCTGTATTTTCGCTTTTAGGACACTTGGCAGTTAATTTTTTTTAGTGTGTCGTCGCTTTACTCAAATCTTGCGTCCGCCCCTGTTAACTAGCATTCACTCCATTTTGTTATTGCAATTGTGCAAGATCTACTCTTTTGCACAATCTTCGCAGCATCGGTGTGCAAAAGAGTAAATCTCAGAGATCTGGTCACGAGCGTTCCTGCTGACGCTAGTGCGACAGATATTGGCTTTTTATTGACCTCATATACCTTTTCTATACAGATGGTCTTATTCTAATATCTATTTGCTGTTTGGAAATACTTGGTTTGTAATAGATGCTGTTTTTTTTTCTCTTTAAAATTAGATTCTCTGGAGTAGGCTTACCTTTAGTTTTTAAATGTTGGGCTACAAACAAAATCCGTGGATCCACAAAGAATGGAAGAGATTCCAAACATAAAAATCTTAGGGTGAAGAAATTCGGAGGAGAGGTATAATGCTTCTTTTCAATTTAGAACGAAAATTGTTGTTGTCTAGTAAAGTTCATTTGGTTTAATGTTAAAGTTATTCTACTATGTGGTTATCTCCAAGATTAATTGACTGTAAAGAGCATAATTTATGGGTTTTCTGTGGTAACTACGATTATACTATTCGTAGATGGGATTTTTTTTATCAACTTTAGAGAACACTTTTTTAGGTTTCATATAAAAGTTTTGTTTCAGAAAAATATGTTAATTACCGGTGCTTTTCTAGTCCAACATTTAACAAGTGTGTATGTAACACCCCAACTATCCGGCCAAGATAATTGGAGCGTTACCATCTCGGTTTCCCGAGGTAGGGTTTCAAAACACCAATCAAACAACATTTTATAAATGTAAGGTTTAATGAATTACATAAACATAAACAAATAAATAAATAAAATACAACTCGTGACATCTATACTCTTCTAGCCAACTAGACTCGTCTCGTGATATCATCAAGCTCGCCCCGTCTCCCGCGTACTATCCAAACAACATGTACTTAACCTGCTCCCCATATGACCAAAGTATATCATATGAATCGACACAGGCCACCCCAGAGATAGGTGACAATTACACAGACACAACAAACGTCAGTTTCATTTAATTAAATAAAGTGTGACTCGACTCGAGTGTGAACATAAAAAATGACTATGAGATGAATGAACCACCATTAACAACCACCACCACGGTACCGGGACACGCCCAGACATACCGACAACCACATTGGTACCGGGACACGCCCAGACATGCCGATAACCACAAATAGGTATCGGGACACGCCAAGACGTACCGGGTCCGGAAGCCAATCGGATCCCCTGCCAGACGCCGTGTCTCAACCACACGCGTCCCTCCAAACTCAAGCCATTAATGTGCACATCCCTCTTGGAGTGGGAAGCTCCAAGAGGCGGCTCAAGCGTAAGACGGTCTCCCAACCGTCTTACGTCTCCAAAACAAGTAACCAATCAAACCACCATGTCCTCCGATATACAAGACAACACAACAAATACGATATACCATATAACATGCCAATTACCGACTCACTCAATGCAAATGAATGATAAAGACTCAATTTTCAAATAAATACGACAATGAAACTGAGTTGGATAAACCTACCTCATAGAATATCCGCATAAGCAAACCGTCACACAAGCTAGGCCCGTCTCGTAAAACCGTCTCATAAAACCCATTTACTAAAATACGATAATAATATAAATACGTATAAATATACTAATCTAATCATACAAATACGTATAATTATACTAATATATTTATACAAATACTTATAAATATACTAATATATTTATACAAATACGTATACAACTAATTAAATATTCGCCTTATATTCTTATCCCAAAACCCGACTCATCAACCACCACTACTCTCCCCACCGTGACCACCACCTAGCCATGGTGGCCAGGTCAGCCCGTCAGCCCTAGCCGCCACCCACTTTACGTCCCAACCACCACACCATGCAACAACACTAACAAACAACACCAGTACCACTCCTCACGCACAAACCAACACCACCATGGCCGTCAACACAACAGCAACAATGACGACACAACACCACAACACAAACCACCTGACACCTCCCTTTTATCCCCCATTTCTGCCACCTACAACCCCCCTAACCACAACCCATGACCACCCCTTAACTCACCCCTCAACCCTAAACCCAGATCTGCCCAAGTCCTGACCCAACTGACCCGAAACCCTTATCAAAAACGCAGCCCTAATCGCATAAACCACCACCCGTGCTCATCCTTTTGCAGCCCATTTCCGACCAGCACCCACCTTCCATTCCGCCACCTAGGACAACCACTATACTCCTCACTCAACCCTCAACAACCACCGCCCTAGCCGCCCCCAGTTCAGTCACGATTTATGGGTCAAAAATCCATCTTAAGACCGTATAAAACAACACAACAATAATCCTTATAATACACGATCAAACCCATTTTGGGTGGTCAACGGTGGGTCAACTGGGTGGTCAATGGTAGTATAAGGCGGGTCAAGGTCGAGGCGACTTTATAAAATAATATATAAACTAGTGTGAGACGGTTTACCTTACGATCTCGAGGCGGAGGGACAAAATTTCCCTTTCTCTTCCTTTTTCTTTCTTTCTCTCATCTCTCATGTTTTGGGTGGATTTTGGTGGATTATGTTAGGATAAGACTATGAGTGGATAGGGTGGAGTATATGTATGCGTATATTATACATGTGTCTTATTACGTATTATTATTATAATTACAACTTATTATTATTATTATTATTATTATTATTATTATTATTATTATTATTATTATTATGTCTCAAATATAACTCGTATAAATACAATATAATATTATTTTACAAAATGTAAATACGGAATCTTACAATCTTTCCCCCTTTAAAATGAACTTCGTCCCCGAAGTTCGCCCATTATCTCCTTTCCTCGAGTCTTATCACTGACTCACATGTACTTTCTTTCACCTCACATGCCCGTTTACCGTATACGCTCCTTTATAAATATCACACTCATCCCAAAGTTCTCATACTTCCCCACCTTCCGTACTTTCTCTTTTCTTAATTTCCAAATTGTTACATTCACTCCCCCTAAAAGAGAACTTTGTCCCCAAAGTTCAACTACCAAACCTCACAGTGTGCTCTCATACGCTCATTACTAAATTCCACAAATGACTATGTTATGGGTTCAAGATTCTCTATTAATCATTGTAATTCTGTAATCAAACCCCATATAGTTATAATTCTATGGATCTAATCCAACCATCCACATGCCTCCCAAAGGTCAAGTGTCAGGTCAAACTCACGGTTATAGTCTATAAACCCATAAACAACTTCCAATTTATGTTGGTTATGTATACTTATCAATCGCGAGGTATGACTCGATTATTAATATGTATTTATATCACGTTAACTCTCATACACTAACATGTATGCACGTCAATCAAGAATATGCGGACTCCATGGACAATTAAACAATGCGAAATTCCTCGTTATGTGACTCAACCATGACAACACTTCCATTTCCGGACATCATGCCACGCATATACCGCGTCAAATCCACCACGTGATCACATATGTGTTTCCATATCCATTCCCATCCATCATCGACACTTCCGCTTATACGGATGACCATAGTACTCAACCATGCAAATAACCATAATGCAACACATAATTCGCATTTTTCACCTTACTTATTCACAATAAAATAAAATCACGTCCGGCAACACACATCAGACAAGATCATTATATCATTTCTATTGTTAATCCACTCATGTCGAATCAACGACTTCCATTTACTTGCAAAATCTACACCATATAATCAAATGTAAACAATTCACAAAATAGCACCCATGTAAGGTCAATCATGGTCATGCAAACACAAGTCAACTAATATTATCCGTGTAATAAGGGTACTCACTCAATATTTAGTCAAATATCCACAAAAAAAAGGTCAAGGCATGCCACTCGGTCGAGTGTAGGAGGACACTCGGCCGAGTAAGAGACCATCAGTCGAGTGTCACCTGGGGCTGAATGTTTTCATTCTCAACTCAGTTCCAAACTTCCTATTTCATCACATAAATGCTAATCGACTCCGATGGTGATTGATACACCGCCAAATAACTAAATTTAAACATAAACTCTTGGCCTTACAACCGTCATTATTACACAATTAAGATAGAACATCCGAGACACACTACGACACAAACATACTATTTCATAATTCTTTTCGCAACCGCTCTATTTTATCCCCATACCTGGCGACGGTATCACCATACCATCATTAACAACCACAATAGTCACGTCAGTAGCTACAACACTTATACTATCTCATGGACACGGCCCTAACCACTCATTACTCTCAAGGAATTACAAAAACATCATCACTCAAATGGACACTACAAAACAATCAGGATTTATACCATAAACGCTCTACATGACCATTGGGAGGCAACTATATAACATCTATACTACCACTCATAGGGTCAGATTCCCACATAACCATTTTCACACTTCATGCATATACACTTAAATTAAACGATTACACACTCTAACACGACAACTACCTTAACAATATGATTGAGTCCTCAAGTATTACACACCACACTCTTACTCTCATGACCGCAAAAATCAAATTTTGTAATACTAAATGTACCATCATATACCTACCTACCAACGTGTCTCAAATCCACATAAAATAATAAAACTTACCTCAAGCCCAATAAAACATTTGTTTCACAACCATAACTCTTAAGATACCATGTTCACCCGTCACACATTATCAACTCTTTACTCTTTATCCTCATAGCTCATCGACTCACGCCCGTTTTACATCCTCTCCAACACAACCATATATACCTACGCGTCTTTACTCCTCACGACTATATAACCCACAAGGCAAACTAAGCATTAACACATATATAAGCAAAATAATATATCATTAATAAAATTGTAACGCAATGGAACAATGAAACTATGTTCCAAATGCAAAATTGGAATTCAATCATATAAGTTATGGTATATCAAAAGGGAATTTTGGCAAGATTTTAAGGTAAAGTTCTCGATTCAAGGCAATACCTAGCATTATTAACAAAATTGTAAGCTTACGGCACAATAAAACCAAGTATTAAGCACGAAATAAAATTTGAGCATCAACACTATAATTTTCCACACATACCACCATTAACAAGGTTGGGGCAATATGAGACAATTCAGCCATATTTGAAATATAAAATCAAGACTTAATGATGTACACATGAAATCCCAACAAGAATTTGGCCCACTTATAAAACGAAAATTTCTGATTTAAACTATGTTATTACAATGGTACTCAAAAGAATTATTGCATTAAAACACTGTTAAGGCAAGTTTAAGATAAAAGAAGGAAATCCAAATTTGGTCATGATTCTTTTAGGCGGAATTTTACCAACTTAAGACATTACATAGCATTATTAATGTAAATTGAAGTATTATTACTCAAATAATTCAAGAAATCTTTAAAAGCAAAATTTTCAAATTTTGAGACCATGCTTAACCTCATTAAATAGCATTTGAATCCTTATTACAACATTAGATAAGAATGAAGTATGAAAATGAAGATTAGGTCATTTTCGATACAACTACCATACATGTCAAAATTTGAGAGGTTATTTGTGAGGCAAAGCTCCTAGGCTTATGTGACATAAGAAACAGTTAGATAGTGTTATGAGTACAATATCATAATCATTCATTTTAAGATAAAATTCCAAAAGGTTTTGGACAACATTTTAAGATTAAATTCCGATTCAAGATAATACTTGTCATTATTGACAAAGGAAAGTTAAAACTTAAGCATAACAAGATTTTTGGGTTTCATTAGTCAACTAAACTAAGTTTTAAGCATTAGAATAAATCAAGACTCAAACATGAACATTCAAGCTTCAAAAAATTTGCGACAAAATTTTCAAAATAAAATTTCAAATGTATGATAAGAGTCAGCAATAACAACAAAGCTTTAGTCTTTGTTAAACAATTAACTAAGCAACAAATATAAAATCAAATTATCGACTCAGGAACGTATATTTTCGAGTTCATAAAAAAAGAAAAATTTGGGCAAAATTCAACATGAAATTTCATATTTGTCATCATAATTGATGAAAAAGGTAATTAATATCGTGAATCAAACAAAACATGCCATTAGATGACAAAATTTAAAGGGATTAACATATATTTAACAAAATCAAATTGAGAAAAATAAGAGGAAAGAAAATGTCACCTCATTGTGAAATAAGTCAATTTAAGGGATTAAAAATAGGGTCAAAACTGGAATTCGGGCAACAAACCAGCAACAATAAAGTTTGCAAGAAAATGATTTTAAATGGAGGAATAAAATAGATAAAATAAGGTAATAACACAATTTTTTTTGCGAAATTCACAACCCAGAAAATGGTACTCGGTCGACTCGGTCAAGTGCCTTCTCCACTCGGACGAGTGACTCACTTCCATAAATTTTCAAGTTTCTGGAAATTGATCCACTCGGTCGAGTGGTAGGGTTCACTCGGTCGAGTGACTGGTACTCGGTCGAGTACTAGCTCGTACTCGGTTGGGTGCCTCTCTATGGTTTGCAATTCCCGACTCACAAACATTATATTTATGCTAACGACTAATCTATCAACAATCACTACTAATCACATTCTAACACATAATAACCATTCATCAAAACATATTATACATATCAATACTTTCATCCAAATTTTCACATGATAGATGCACCACATTATAAATAACGATATCATGCAAAACTTATCGACTTGTTGTAGTAAACACGTAATCACGCCACCTCACATATCATCATGTGTCGAATGGACCCATATATATAAGGCAAGGAATTAAACTACGATCACAACTATATGTAATCGAGCAACATTTCATTTCAGTAAATAAATCATGCAAGATGCTAAGCAAAATTTATCTCACGCATACAATCATGCAACATGTCACTTCGCATTTCCCGACTCATAACCACCCGCGTAGTGACCAACCGAAATAATAGGATCTAGTTTTGAAGTGAGGAATCCTTCTTACCCAAAACCGACCTCCTATTGTACTCATGTCGGGCTCATTTTATTAGACACTCCTATGTTCATTTTGGTTCATTGGTTTAGGTTCCAAAATCGTCGCTCTGATACCACTTTGTAATACCTCAACTATCTGGCCAAGATAATTGGAGCGTTAACATCTCAGTTTCCCGAGGCAGGATTTCAAAACTCCAATCAAAGAACATTTTATAAATGTAAGGTTTAATGAATTACATAAACATAAACAAATGAATAAATAAAATACAACTCGTGACATCTATACTCTTCTAGCCAACTAGACTCGTCTCATGATATCATCAAGCTCGTCCCGTCTCCCACGTACTATCCAAAAAACATGTACTTAACCTGCTCCCCATCTGACCAAAAGATATCATATGGATCGACACAGGCCACCCCAGATATAGGTGATAATTACACAGACACAACAAACGTCAGTTTCATTTAATTAAATAAAGTGTGACTTGACTCGAGTGTGAACATACAACATGACTATGAGATGAATGAACCACCATCAACAACCACCACCACGGTATCGGGACACGCCCAGACATAACAAAAACCACACTAGTACCAGGACACGCCCAGACATACCGATAACCAGAAACAGGTACCGGGACACACCCAGACGTACCGGGTCCGGAAGCCAAACGGATCCCCTGCCAGACGTCATGTCTCAACTACACGCGTCCCTCCAAACTCAAGCCATCAATGTGCACATACCTCTTGGAGTGGAAGCTCCAAGAGGCGGCTCAAGCATAAGACGGTCTCCCAACCGTCTTACGTCTCCAAAACAAGTAACCAATCAAACCACCATGTCCTACGACATACAAGACAAGACAACAAATATGATATACCATATTATATATCAATTACCGACTCACTAAATGCAAATGAATGATAAAGACTCATTTTGTAAATAAATACGATAATGAAACTGGGTAGGATAAACCTACCTCATAGCATATCCGCATAAGCAAACCGTCATACAAGCTAGACCCTTCTCGTAAATCCGTCTCACAAAACCCATTTCCTAAAATACAATAATAATGCAAATACGTATAAATATACTAATACAATCATACAAATACGTATAATTATACTAATATATTTATACAAATACGTATAAATATACTAATATATTTATACAAATATGTATACGACTAATTAAATATTCGCCTTATATTCTTATCCCAAAATCCGACTCATCAACCACCACTACTCTCCCCACCGTGACCACCACCTAGACATAGTGGCCAGGTCATCTTGTTAGCCCTGGCCACCACCCACCTTACGTCCCAACCACCACACCAAGCAACAACACCAACAAACACCAACCAACACCACCCGTACCACTCCTCACGCACAAACCGACACCACCGTGGCTGCCACCACCACCAAGGTGTCGCCCTCACCACGGTGGACCCAACTACCCATGTCCACCATTGCGGTAGCCCCTACGGTAGTCATCGACACAACAGCAACAATGACGACACAACACCACAACACAAACCACTTGACACCTCTCCTTTCTCCCCCATTTACGCGACCTACAACCACCCTAAACGCCACCCATGACCACCCTTTAACTCGCCCCTCAACCTTCAACCCATATCTGCCCAAGTCTAGACCTAACTGACCCCAAACCCTTATTAAAAACAAAGCCCTAACCGCATAAGCCACCACCCGTGCTCATCCCTTTTGCAGCCCATTTCCGACCACTACCCACCTCCCATTCCACCACCTAGGATAAACATTATACTCCTCACTCAACCCTCAATAACCACCGCCCTTGCCACCCCCAGTTCAGCCACGATTTATGGGTCAAAAATACGCCTTAAGAAGGTATAAAACAACACAACAATAATCCTTATAATACACGGTCAAACCCATTTTGGGTGGTCAACGGTGGGTCAACTGGGTGGTCAACGGTAGTCTAAGGCGGGTCAAAGTCGAGGCGGTTTTATAAAATAATATATAAGCTAGTGTGAGACGATTTACATTACGATCTCGAGGCAGAGGGACAAAATCTTCTTTTCTATTCCTTTTTCTTTCTTTCCCTTATCTCTCATGTTTTGAGTGGATTTTGGTGGATTATGTTAGAATAAGATTATGAGTGGATAGTGTAATACCCGCCCTATTTAAAGACTTTTTGACCGACCTTTTGACCACGGAAAACCTTAGAACGAGGATAAGTGAGAGGAGAAGAGACTTACGTAGTTGTTACTCAACCTAGTATGGACTACTCGGTCGAGTGTTACCACCATTCGGCGTTTTGTCGTCGTCTTTCAGTTGGATTCTGGGGTAGTCTTGTAATAGGAAGTGGTTATCATTTGTAGGATGCGTCTCGGAGTCTTGCTTGGCTATTTGTTGGATGCATTTTCATGGCTTGGGCGATAAGGTAGGGTTTCTCTACTCAGTTCTTATTTAATTGATTTGAGATTGTATTGTTCTGTGTAAGATTGATTGTCTACTGATCTTTGTGGGAGTGTTGGTGTTGGTGTGGTGTTGGTGTTGTGATGATTGTGGTGGAGTCACTCTCGGGAGTGGCTTCACACCCTAGTTCGCCCTCCGTGGAACCCGCCACGGGGATTTGCACATTAAGGGACGGGGATATCGCTCGTTGATAAGCGAGGCTTAGGTAGGGATTAGCTACGGTCCCCCACTGGCGGCAAGGATTACCTATTTCGATGGATATTCTGGCAGAGCTACACACTTTGGTGTGTAGTCGATTACTGTGTGAGATTGGGAGACCGGAGGTGGATGATGATCAGCTGGTTACCTTTCTGTACTTATCTCATTTTGTTATACAGTAAACTGACCTCGTTGTTGTTTTGTAAAACTGTAGTGATCCATTCGGGAATGGTGAGCAGTTGTTTTGTCACGTACAGTTAGTCATGTGCTTGCGGGCTTGGAAGGGGTTCGAGTCATCACGCTACCAAAGTAGAAGTCCTTGAGGCTCAAGCTTTGTAGTGTTGATAGATAGTCTTGTTGTATCTTATCTCTTGCTCACCGTTGTAAAGACTTAAAATTTTATTTAATAAATGTTCTTTTATTGCTGTTTTGATCTACTACCTCGGGCAACCGATATGGTAACACGTTCATACACTGGGATGGTCCTTGGTAAGGCATCTTTGTGTGCGGGGGTGTTACAAAGTGGTATCATAGCGACGATTTTGGAACCTGAACCAATGAACAAAATGAACATAGGACGTCAATTAAAATGAACCTGGTGTATGTATGTTGGGAGCTCTTTATATCGGTTTTGGGAGAAAAGGCACCCTCATCTCAAAATCCCGGACCCAATCATGCTTGAGCCAGCCATTATAGAAGGGTAGATGATAGGAGTGTTTTGTGTTAAGCGTGCGTGTCATACGTACTTGTTTGTAGTAACTTGTGTGGTAATGTGTGCTTAATGTTGTGCATGAGTAAGTTGCGAGTTGTTGGATGAATAACAAAAGGAGGATATGAATTGAGTAAGGTAATGGGTGACCAGAGATTTTCGTAATTGCGCATGATAGGCTTCGTGCATAATATGTGATGTATGTGACTTCCGTGAACATAATGAAGTGTGGCGCGTGTGTAGGAGTGCTTAATGAGGTGTGATGATGTAAGTTCATAGCTTGGTTCTACCTTTTGTGTGGTCAAGTTAGTCGTGTGTCTTAGTGTGACGTAAAATTGTTTGTTACGGTTTTGTATAAGAAACATGTATTACTCGTAAATAATTTAATAACGGTTATAATTGTGGTGCGCTTTGATGTGATATAATTAGGGTCTAACGGTGACAAGCTCGATCCTATGGGACTCCAAACGTTGTTATTTGTTTTGCAGGAAACTTTTAAAAATCTAAAAACTTTGTTTCTGTTTTGTTGAACTCGGCCGAGTAAAGTTTATACTCGACCGAGTAGGCCACACTCGGCCGAGTAGTAAGGCACCCGACTGAGTACCTGGAATGTCAAAATAGACGTGCTAGTGACCTCTGGATACTCGACCGAGCAGACCAAATACTCGACCGAGTAAGCTATACTCGGCCGAGTAAACCAGATACTCGACCGAGTATCCATTTATCGCGACTCAGGCCGGTTTGTTCTAAAAACCCTATAACTTCTTCTTTCTTCTTATTTCCGCCTCCCATCTCATTCTCTCACTCATAAACCTTCAAAACTCACTCTCTCTCTCTCTCTCTCTCTCAAAACTCTTGGGGTGATTGTGTTGGTAATTTCTTGTGAGTTTTCACTCTTGTTTGCTCAAAACTTCAATCAAGGTAAAGTCTTTAATCAATTTATTCAATTTGTTATCAATTTATGGTAGAACTTGCTCAAATTTCGAATCCCTAGCTTGTATAATCTGAATTTTGCGTTTCTATTTTGATATTTTGGGTTAATTTGTTTATAAACATCACATATGCTTTCACAAAGACGATTTCACGATTAAAATTGCTCCTTCTATGTTACGAAAAACTTTTCTAGGGTTTTGCCCTAAGTTGGATTTTTGGTTCATTAGATTGTTTTAGGATGATTTTTAAAGTATTATTTAGTGATAAAATTGCTTCTCTTGGATAGTATGTTTTGTGTTTTGCAAGAAAGATCCGTCTTAAAACTTCGTCTTAAAAGTGTATGAATTGAAAAAAAAATAGGCCGCTCTATGGCAAATATTTTAGAAATATTCTTGTTAAAATTCATCGTTTTGCAGCATGCCGAAAGCAAAAGCCCCAGCCAAGAAGCAGACTCGTGCCAATGTTCAATTGGAGACGGGTCAATCTAGCTAAGACCCCGTCGTTCCTCCGGTGGAAGAATATCCATCGGTAATATTTTTGTACTTCAAGCAGCGTAATGCCTTTGTAGCTCTGATGAGTCGGACCATAAAATCTACCCGGTGTGTGAACCCTGACATCTTGGAGACTTTGGAGGGTAAGGCGGATATAGTGCATATTTTTGAGACCTTGAGAATGGAAGGGCTTTACCACTTACGAAAGAAGTCCTACTCCTATCTGACCTTGGAGTTCTTAAGCTCCTTTGTGTATGATGTGAGAGGGAAAATCGTTTCTTTCCGCCTTATGAATGAGGATCATGAGTTGACTCTTGATGAGTTTGCCGGGCACCTGGTCCTAGAGGCGGAGGAGGAGGGATACCTTAGTGATGTAGAAAAGAACAGTGGGGCACCTCTTTACCTACCGTACTTGACCGGATGACCTGCTCCTAGTACTAGTGCCATGCTGATCAATGACGTTCAGCATGTATCCCTTCGCATGTTTCTTAGGATGATGACCTGCCTTTTGTACGCGAGGGACGATGTGAGTAAGCTAAACTCTCATGAGGTCATGTTGCTGATGTCTTGTCTTAACCTTCATCGGGGGAAGCCTTTCTACTATAGTGATCCCGGGGTTGTGTGCTCCAGTTTAGAGCTTATGGCGCGGTCTCCGAACCGCCACATTTCATGTGGGGCCATAGTGACCCGTTTAGCCCAGTAACTAACTGACTTTGAGGCTCCACCACCATCTGGGGATGGGTTGTTTGAGACCGTACCTACTATGAATGCCAAGTATTGGTGTAACAACAGATGGCTTAGGACGTTGGAGGATGGGTCATATGCTTGGAGAGTGAGAGGATCCTGGTAGATGGTACTTCGTGATCTCGAGTGCCTACCCGTGATTGACCATTTGGTTGTGTATGACCCAGGGAGTGGTGAACCTAGACCGGGCCTCAGTATTACTTGATCGACCCCACCATCCTCCTAGACCTACCCGAGCCTACCACGGCGTCTGAGAGACAACGGGTTCCTCCCCCACCATATGATCGTCGTAGGGGGAGAGCGTCTAAGGTAGATGAGGGTGAGACTGAGCCTTCTTACTCTAAACTGAGCTTCTACCCAACGCAGTACACGCCCTACCCTACGGTTCATGATCCTAGGATGCAGGTGAGTGACTTGACTGAGCGGATCTCTACTACCTTGGTGCTCCGAAATATGCATGAGATAGCCCATAACCAGGGTATAGGGACAGAGTTGGTACAACCCGTTTGGTGGAGGGGACCTAGAGTGGACACAGGAGTCTTCCACAGTTACGGAGTTGATCCCGGTTTTTGGAGGCCACCTAAGGAGACCGAGTTTGGTTGCCTCGCGGGACTGTGCGGAGCCAACTACGGCAGTCAGCTAGGCATTGGAGGCTACTCAGGTGGAGCGTCTCAGGGAGCAGGCACATCAGGAGCTGGTACATCCGATGCAGGTGGTGGTGAGGAGATGGAGGAGGGTCCAGATGTGTGATTTCTTTGTATTTCTGGATTTGTTTTCGGCTTGTTGATGGATACTTATCGTTATTTATCGTACTCTTTACTTTTGGATGATTGTAATTGGCCATAAGGCCGCTATTTGTTTTCGCATACTATGTTTTTTTTTATGTAATGTGAGTATATTATATATCATAACAAATCAAATAATTACAATAGGTTCAGGGATCAAATCCCATTACAAGCAATTCAAGTCACACCCATTAAATGCAACCAAACAAGAACTGTCTGGTCATCAACTGCCCTACATTTCAGCTTAACTTTCCTCCTAATATCCTCCTCTATTCGTGCTGCAACTATCTCAGGTCTCAACTGCCATTCATTAACCCTTGCATTGTTTCTTTGATGCCATATAGAGTAATTAAAAGCATTGAACACAGCAACCCTTACCTTCCACTGAATGCAATTCCTGTTAGCTGCAATCAAATCATTCACCGTGGGGAAGCAGCCACCATACCACTGTACTAAATAGGACTGAACTTTGACAGAATACACACAAGTTGTGAACAGATGCTCCACTGTTTTAGGCTGTAACTGACAGAGAAGACACAGCTCATCTGCACAGCATCCAAACCTTGCTAGTTTACTCTTCACATTCATGCTAGAGTATGTGATTGTGTGTAGGTATGACGCTTGGTGATTATGTGCCTAGAGTCGAAAAGTTATATTTTGCTCCAAGAAACTCGACCGAGTGTAACGGCATACTCGGACGAATATCGCTTACTCGACCGAGTACACTGTTATACTCGGCTGAGCATCCTAAAAATGCACCCTTCGTTGTTTAGAATCGTTATAACCTTAAGTGTATAGCTCTTTTATTCTGCGTATGCTTCAACACTTTGCCAATGTTCCGGACCTTATTGTATGGTGCTTTGTATATGTGATCATGACATATGGAACAGTCTAAAGTACGACGGTGAAGGTAATATGTGGCGTGATTGTGGGTTATAATAATAGTCCTTTTAATCAAAGACAATGGCGTTTTCGCACTCCTTGCAATTATTTAGGTGTGTTGTGTATATTATTTCCTTGACTTGCATTCATACAGTGGTTTGTTACTTATGGGTGGAGGTGTTGTGTTTGCTTGGTACTAAAAGATAGGTTTTATACTTGTTGTTATCCTACTTTTGGTTGACCTTTGGGAATGGGTAGAACGAAATTCGGGGACGAAGTTTCTTTTTAGAGGGGTAGATAATATCGTGATATAAAAGCTCTAAAAGTCCTTACAAGTTGACTAAAATTCCATTAGGTTCGTCTTTTCCTTCTGTGTTTCATCTTCATTCATTTAACTTTCATTCTGGGAGTTGTCACAAATATAATGTTTGTAACCGTTGTTATAATTGGATGCTATAATGGGGTGGTGGTGACACTTTGTAGTGGTCGGGTTTTGTATATCTTAGGTGTCTTGTTTGTGGAATGATGTGCCTTTCTCTTGTGTTCCGTCACCGTGGTTGGGATGTATGGGTTGAACTTTGAGGACGAAGTTCCTTTTAAGGGGGAAAGACTGTAATACCCGCCCTGTTTAAGGACCCTTTGACCGACCTTTTGACCACGGAAGACCTTAGAAAGGGAATAAGTGAGAGGAGAAAAGACTTACGTATTTGTTACTCGACCTAGTATGGACTACTCGGCCGAGTGGTGGTAACACTCGACCGAGTAGGGCTTACTCGATGGAGTATGAGATTACTCGATCGAGTATAGCCGCTGCGGACGCGTAATTATAAAAACGTGAGTTCGTGAGTTTTATTTCATTTCCGACGGTTCCATTTCTCTCTAACCCTAATATATCCCTCTCTCACGTATCACCCACCTTTCCCCTAACCTCTCATCTAGCCTCGACACTAACCATGAAAGGGGATTGGGTTATACATGGAATATGCAAGTAAGGATGTCATCGTTGTCGTCATCGGTCAGCATCGCTAGGTAAGTCGTTGTTTTGTCGTCGTCTTTCAGTTGGATTCTGGGGTAGTCTTGTAATAGGAAGTGGTTATTGTTTGTAGGATGTGTCTCGGAGTCTTGCTTGGCTATTTGTTGGATGCATTTTCATTGCTTGGCAATAAGGTAGAGTTTCCCTACTCAGTTCTTGTTTAATTGATTTGAGATTATATTGTTCTGTGTACGATTGATTGTCTGCTGATCTTTGTGGGAGTGTTGGTGTTGTGATGATTGTGGTGGAGTCACTTGCGGGAGTGGCTTCACACCCTAGTTCGCCCTCCGTGGAACCCGCCACGGGAGAGGATGTGCACATTAAGGGATGGGGATATCGCTCGTTGATAAGCGGGGCTTAGGTGGGGATTGGCTACGGTCCCCCACTGGCGGCAAGGATTACCTATTGCGATGGGTATTCTGGCAGGGCTACACACTTTGGTGTGTAGTCGTTTACTGTGTGAGATCAGGAGACCGGAGGTGGACGATGATCAGTTGGTTACCTTTCTGTACTTATCTCATTTTGTTATACAGTAAACTGACCTCGTTATTGTTTTGTAAAGCTGTGGTGATCCATTCGGGGATGGTGAGCAGTTGTTTTGTCAGGTACAGTTAGTCATGTGCTTACGAGCTCGAAAGGGGTTCGAGTCACCACGCTACCGAAGTAGAAGTCCTTGACGCTCAAGCTTTGTAGTGTTGATAGCTAGTCTTGTTGTATCTTGTCTCTTGCTCACCGTTGTAAAGACTTAAAAGTTTATTTAATAAATGTTCTTTTATTGCTGTTTTGATCTACTACCTTAGGCAACCGATATGGTAACACCTTCATACACTGGGATGGTCCTTGGTAAGGCATCTTTGTGTGTGGGGGTGTTTCAGATAGGGTGGAGTTATGTATGCGTATATTATACATGTGTCGTATTACGTATTATTATTATTATTATAATTACAACTTATTATTATTGTTACTATTATTATTATTATTATTATTATTATTATTATTATTATTTCGTCTCAAATATAACTCGTATAAATACAATATAATATTATTTTACAAAATATAAATACGAAGTATTACAGTGTACTTGCAATAATAATTGAAGTCTATATCTTGTACTTCAGGCCCTCTTAGTTGTTCCAGACATTCGTTTTTTTCCTACTACCAACAAGGCAAAAGACCAGCTCTTTCGATTTTTAGAATACGATAGATTTTGCAAAATTGATCGCTGTGATGCAATATCTTGCAGTGGCATATAGGGATGGCAGTTCCACCCTTACCCTGTGGATATCCATCCACCCGAAATTAAATGGGTGGGATATGGATGACGAATTTTTTTCGAATTTAGGGTAGGATATGGATATGGGTGAATTTAGGCTGGGATATGGATTATCGTCTCTCACCCACTTAACCACCATGTGGATATCCGAAATTAATATTTATAATTAATTTTTTAAGTTAATAATTATTTAGGTCATTAATGATTTTGCTTTAAAAGTATATTTTTTTTATCGGAAATTGTACTTAATTTTAATATCATAATGTTATTTAGGAAAAGTAAAACTTGTGTTTATGTGGATATTGTTATTTTCACTAATCAAAGTAACTTACTTTTGTTAGTTTAATCAATAATATAATGCGTTGGTGGTTTCTTTGTAGTTGGCGTGGCGTATTTGTATGGTCACTTGCTTTGCAAAGAGACTTTGTTGTTGGATATATACTGGGTTGCTATTTGCTAACACACATTGTTACTTGAATTATGTACGCCTTTTAGTTTTATCGCCACAATTTTTTTTACGATATATTATCTTTAAATTTTATAAGCTGTGAAAATATCCAACGGGTACCCGCTCCACCCGCTTCACCCGGTGGATATGGATATGGATGGATGAAAAAATATTAAATGGATAAGGGTGGGATATGGATGACCATAAATTAAATGGATATGGATATGGCTCCACCCCATCCATATCCCACCCATTGCCATCCCTAGTGGCATAATATGGGTGCATTTTACAATCAAATTTCGTTAGGAGTAATGGGAAAACGACATCAATGTTTCTTTAACACAAAGAGAAACTTCATACATCTGAGCCTCTTACCCTAAAAAGGCGTGAGCCATTGAGGAATTAGGGTGATATTTCTGGATATGGAAAATATCTTTTCCGTATTTGATTTGTGGTAGTATAAGTAAAGTATGTGGATAGTTGACTAGTTGATATACATTAGTAATGAAGATTATATTTGCTTAATTTAATAATATTAGATTAAAGATATTTCCCATATTTAAACAGCATATTTATATTTTTAAGTAGCAATGTAGCATGTATGAGTTAGACGGGAAAAATCAATGTAAGGAGTAACCTCAAGAGGAAATGTAATATAGTGGTTATTAATCAATTAATATATGGTTGCCGAAAAAAGAATTAATTAATATAGCTAGATTCATTAAGTCATCCATTAGGTTAAATTGTTATTGGGTCATATTTCGGATCATGTCAAGTTAGGAGTAACAACAACTATGATTGGGTCTATTGGACATTCATGTCGAACTCTTTCGAGGTGATAAAGCCGGTGGCTTCAACTTACCTCACTCATTCGAAATGATGAGATTAGGGATGGCAATGGGTGGGATATGGCTGGGGTGGAGCCATATCCATATCCTTTTATGGTCATCCATATCCCACCCTCATCCATTTAATATTTTTTCATCCATCCATATCCATATCCGCCGGGTGGAGCGGGTACCCGTTGGATATTTTCACAGCTTATAAAATTTAAATATAAGATATCGTAAAAAAAGTGTGGCGATAAAATTAAAAGGCATACATAATTCAAGTAACAATATGTGTTAGCAAATAGCAACCCAGTATATATCCAACAACAAAGTGTCTTTGCAAAGCAAGTGACCATACAAATACGCCACGCCAACTACAAAGAAATCACCAACGCATTATATTATTGATTAAACTAACAAAAGTAAGTTACTTTGATTAGTGAAAATAACATTATCCATATAAACATAAGGTTTACTTTTTCTAAATAACAGTATGATATTAAAATTAAGTAAAATTTCTGATAAAAAAAAATATACTTTTGAAGGGAAATCATTAATGACCTAAATAATTATTAACTTAATAAAAAATTAATTATAAATATTAATTTCGGATATTCACAGGGTGGTTAAGCGGGTGAGAGACGATAATCCATATCCCACCTTAAATTCACCCATATCCATATCTTACCCTAAATTCGTCAAAAAATTCGTCATCCATATCCCACCCACTTAATTTCGGGTGGATGGATATCCACAGGGTAAGGGTGGGGCTGCTATCCCTAGATGAGATAGGTTGGTCCTACCCTAATGGATCAACCTAGTTTTCTTACCTTATAAAAAAATGACTGCTGTAAGATACCAACATAGACTCCGCTCAGGTAAATTTTAGTCCACAAAATATTTGGGTTCGATCTGATATGGTTTCGATCACTTCGAGTGAGGTTGAAGCCTGTCTGGACTAAAACAAGATGGACTCAATTTTGGGACTCGAAATGACACGAAAACAAGTTGTAAAAGTGGCTGAAATGCAAGGAAAGAAACAAGGATATGACTTAGACGAGATCACGAAGCAAAACCTAAGCCTAGTAATCTTGTTCAAGATCACAAAGTAAGTGTAATCCCCTATAAAATCTAGTGCAAAACAGTGGCGGAAACGCTGTCGAATGGGATTAAATACACAAAGATAAAAGTTCTAACTGTTTTAAAATGAGAATGGATAAAATACTCAAGGATAAAAAAAATGGTCAAGTCTAAACAATTGCCACTTTTATAAAAAGGGCGAAAATAAAATTCCTCAAAGTGTTCAAACTTATTAAAACCATAAAAGAAAGCAGAAAGCCAGAGTAGGATCTGCAAACTACTCGCTAGTTCACACAGAAATCCCCAGCAAAGCTAACACCTGTCATGTTATAAAGATAACAGCCACAATCAGTGGGGAGTAACTTGACGTCCTCTCAGCCATATCACATGATATAAATGTTACAACAGCAATAATATATCAAAAATAGATTGAAATATCAAAACACATGTAACGAAAATAAATTACCAAACTCACGCTTAAGATAAACGTGTTGCATGCTTAAAAGCAAAATTCCTCAAATGACAGAATGGAAATAATATAGTTCAGGCTAGATTTTCACTTTAGCTATACTCTTTCATACCGCAGCATCTATACTAGTTTCGGGAACCCAGTGTCACGCAAAGTGGTCAACTCCAAGTCCGCTCACTAGACAACAAGCTATAATAGGACACATCTTACCACGCAATGCGAAGTCCTAGTCTAAGTACATGTACATGACTCTACGATAATCTGTACAACCCGTAGGATACCCAATCATATAGTTGTATAAGAACTCGTATGCCTTAGTTCATTAATCTTTGTCCTTACTTTAATTATTCCAAACTTAAAAATATCCCAAGCATAGTATATTATTCATTGTATATTATTCAAATGTTCGTAAGTGAACTACACTTTTATTTCTTCAAAACAGAAAGTTTAAACTTTACTTCCAAAAGTATAAAATTAATTCAAAGACTTTAGATAAGTCACTATAATTAAAACTTAAAACTAACAAATAACTTAAAATACTTTAGTAAAGATATATTATTTAGGCCTTAATGAGACGGAGTTCTAAAACAGTTTCTAAAACAGAACAGCAACACCGTAAAATTCATAATTAAATACAGAATAATCGAAATGATACAAGGCCAACTCTCATGGTTTTCTATAGCTCTTGGCTACAACTTTAATTTTAAAACCAACTTCAAAGGATGAAGGTATCAGGGATCTAAAAATTCATTTCTAAAAACTGTCAGAAAACGTCACCCATAATATTTCAGTTCATAAATCCAGTTTTAGAAAATATTTTAAGGCAAGGCAAAATTTAAAACATAATTAGACATTATGAAGTTTCTGTGAGAAAAGGATTAGCCATTGTATCAAAAGGAAAAAATATTTTACAAACAAAACTTTGTGCAAAAGTCAGAAATGCGGTTTAAAGGCGACCTGTTCACAAATAATTTATTCTGAGCAAATCATTCATCGGAATTTAATGAAATATTTTGTGTAGACTCTAGACTTAAAAATAATAGGAGTCTCTTTTCAACAGTTTTGCAGATTCGAAATAAAAACAGCCGATATGATTTTTACAAACAGACTGTCATATTTGACAGATTTTGCGACGGTTTTCACCAAAAATTGTAAAATCCCCTATTTACTAAATGAATAGGTGAACTCACAAGTTTTCCCTCCAAAAAGCATCTTTTTAATTAAGGAATCTGTTGATAATTTAATTGTATTTACTAAATTAGTAAATTAATAATTATAATGTATTTTATTATATATTTCATTAAAATTAAAATTAATCTCCATCAATATATATAATTTTTACTAAATACTAAACTATAATATTTTAATTAAAGTATACACAATATAAAACTATAAACCATTAGTTTTTTGGTATGAAAAAAAATTTTAAAAAAATATATTTAAGCACATTACTCAATTCACTTTGATTAACTTTCAATTTTAATTTTTTTTTTTTTTGCTCGAAACAAAATAAAAGAGAAAAATGAACAATTAATGAGATACCACTATTATTTTATGTTCAATTTTACTCAATTTTCTTGAATAATTTTACGGCTCAATTTTTTTTTCTTATATCAAAATATAATGACGTGAAATATGATTTTTTTTTTTGTACATAAATATAAAAAATTAATGAGATGTTAATTTAATATGATTTAGTAATATAAAAATAAGAATTCTATAAATACCGCGCGCGGGATCTAAACTAGTACTTATTAAACTGAAATTAAGGTTTAAAGAAATAAAATTTTACATACAACCTAATACTCCATGTCTCTGCCACATACTAATTTTTCGTGAATAGATCATTTGATTTAGTATTTTAAATATATTTAAAACTGTTCAGTATTACTATTTTTGCAATCATCGCAACAACTCTATAAAATCTAAAATAAATACCATAATTCCAAATTAAGTACCACGAAAATTCATCATATCATAAAATCCATTATTCATTCCATAAAAATAATTTACACCACTTTAAAATATAAAAACGAATTATTACATCCCTATTATCAAAACAGTCGATTAAAACATAAAATCAATAAACCAACTAAATAATTCCCAACTAGTGTAGATCCCGCACATGTGCGGTATACATAGAGATTTTATTTTTAGTTATTATTTATATTTTGAATTGACTCGTCAATAATTTGTCATACATCTCACTTTTTGATATGAGAAAAAAAAAATGAACTATGAAATAATCAAGAAGATTAAAGTTATACAATGTATATTTACTGAAAAAAAAATCTTTTTTTTTCTTTACCATAAAACTAATGATTACAATTTATAATTTTTCTCAATTTATTTTAATGATTTTTTTTTTTACGAAACTAATAATATCCGTGTTAGCTCATTCTCTAATATATAATAATAACAACAATAAAAACTTAGAAATTTATAGTTTATAAAATTATAGCAAATTTATCTTAGTTTAATTAAAAGATTATAATTTAGATTTTAATGAAAATATTATTCTTTGATTAAAATATTATATTTTAATGAAATGATAATAATGTAATGAATAAGTCTTTCGTTTCCTTATTTAATTTGATGCTTTTGGAGGGAGAATCTTGCAGAATTTTATTCTTTTAGTATATAGGGGGTGTGATAATTTAATTATAGTATTGATTGATGATTCATCCAGTTTACATTATATTTTTTATTTTATTTTTTGAGCTTGCAGATTTGGCTCATAGTGTGCTTAGAAGAATGCAAAATTAAAGGCCCAAATAGAAGATAATATAGTTAGGCGGGAAAAAACGTAGAATCACCTATTCATTTAGTAAATAGGAGATTTGACAAGATCAAATTATGAATAGTCAAAATAATATATAAGCATCATAATTTCAAATCTTAATAATTTCGAAAATCCCATGAGAGTATAATTCATCATAAGCATTAAAAATTCGCTAACACATGCAACTAAAATAACTAAATTGTGTAATACCGAGTAACGTCGAAGTTACCTTAATCGCTATCCGAATTAATCAAATATTCGTCCTCGTATAGATTGTCATGAAATCCTTCAAAATAAAACAGTATACATATGAATTAATCACATGTTTGTTAAACTAGAATAATAATTAGCAAAAAATAATAAAGGATAGTCAGTTACATTAGAATAAGACTAGGAACGATTGAATCGGAGCAAGAAAATATGAAAAAGATCGATCTTAATTAGAAGCAAGAAGGCAAGCACTACGTAATTTATTTGAACGGAAATAAAGAACCATGAAAGTAAGCACGTACGAAGAATTTGTTTACGTAGAAAACGTAGCGTTGGGGATTTGAACGTAGCTTTAGAGATTTATTTGTCTTTTTTTTTTTAAAGGAGGTGTGCAAATGACAAGAATGAAAATAGATTCTGATGCTCTCTTTTCTTAGCTAGGTTACTGTAGATACCCAGTATCTATCTAGTCTCCAACAAACACCCGATGATTATCGGACTACAACATGCTTAGGAATCTCAACGTTTGATCGAAAGTTTTGTAAAACTATACGTCAGAAAACTTAATACGATTTCGAAAACAAAACATTTCAAAACTTTTTAAAAGTACATGGAGTGTTTAATGCATGGCGACGGGTCGCAATGACACTAACTAGAAACCGATACCAGATTAAAAACCGACTCAAAATTCAAATCCCGACTCCAACAACGAGTCAAACCGAGTCAAACACAAAAAAAAACTTTTCAAGACTTTCATGTTAAGTATTTCTCGGAATACTTCATGGTCAAGTACAAATCATGTCATCCAAAACATAGGATAGAACAAATCATGATTACAATTGCGTGATAGTGACAAGACATCTCGAAGACCCGCGAATTGGCTCGCGCCTCTTCGAGCAGCCATGCGGCCACGTCGATCAAAACGCACATAAACACCCATTTCTCTATAAATACCCCTCAAATGCCACCATTTGAGAGTTACGCGAGTGTCTGCCCCCTAATTTCTCCTTTAAAATTCTAGACTTGACTTCTTAAGTCACAAACCGACACGTGTTTTCGACCTACCGGTCGAAAACACAAGTTGTACACATTGTTTGGTACCGTCATCATGTATTAAATTACTTGACCGACCATATCGACCAACTACACCATCACTAAACTTAAAACACTCCTTTACATTGCTAAAAAAGTTTTCAAACCGAGTTTTCTGACCAAACAAGTTGATACACTTTCATCAATTTCTCGTCTCAAGCCTAGCATGTAAGTATGAGGGTGTAAAAATCCTCTTCTATCAAGTTTTTCATTTGTTTTATGACTATAACATGCTAAAACATGCATAACATGGTCCAAATATGGGATAAATGAGCTAAAATCGGATTTTTGGCCGAGACAGGGGCTGCTTGTATAGCAGCATGGCTCACGCCTAAAGCCCCTCTCAGGCCTTAATCCGACCGTGTTTGGTCTCTTCTTCCCTTTTATTTTCATTTCTTATTTGTAATCGGTTTTTACCATTTCAAATACTTCAAATCATTTTTATGATAAACTTTTAACCATAAAACATTTTTCATCCTTGGTTCATAACACCATGACGGTTTAATTCGTGTTTCGGTGATAATATTTGGTTAATAACATTTTAAAAGGTATTTTAAAACCTTTTATTTCATTTCTTTACACTTTAAAAGGTATTTTAAAACCTTTTATTTTATTTCTTTACATTTTCAAAACAAATATATTAGTCATAAATACAAAATCATCCTTGGTTCTATATACCATGTCGGATTTTAACCCGAATACGATGATAAACATTGACTACAACCAAATGAATTTAAAACAATTAGTTCATAATCATTTTCAAAACTATTCATGTCAAACTTTCAAAACCAAACCCGACATCAAATATTGTCAAAATAATGATGATTATTCAAGTCTCGTTCTACACATCAACACAAAAGCGGTCTAAACGACCTTTTCAAATCAAGACGAGTTCAAACACCCTCTTTTCAAACCATTTTACAAAACTTTTCAATGGTTAGAAGACGTCCTTCAATCGTCTGTTGACCCGCGCCTAAACAGGCAACCCATTTTCCAATTTTCAAATCGGGACAGGCATGTTTGCATTGCATGATGGCTCGCGCATATATAGGCTGTCTCATGCTTCCAGCACTTGTCTAAGACGATCCCGACTTCGGTTAACCCGAATACAGGACGGATCAGATGACAAATCTGCCCATTTTACATCATATTTGCAAAACGTCTTACTAAGACAAATGGATCATGTTATGCACCATAAACCTAATTCGGTAAATGGATGTTTAATTTCCGTCTTGTATGCAAATCAACATTAAATCCAACTCGACATCAAATACTTGATACTTAGACTAAACAACCGACATAGAAAGCTAATATGTTAGGTTCAAACTTGAGGATGTGCATTCATGCATTTACCCGTTTTATCAACTTTTGCATTTAACCAACCAAGATCGATCAGTAGAGGCCGCTACTGCGGGTGGGATTGGATGTCCGATTAAAGGGATTCCTAATACGTACCTTCGCCTCTTACTCAGAAACTTTGGATAGTGGACGACTTTATCCAGGGCGTACGAGAGTCATTCTAGAGATAGGATGCTAAAGAGGGGCGATTCCTTATCTTTAGTACCAATGTCAAACATCGCTTTTTGCCTTGGTTGACCTAGGTATAAACTGGGTTAGAACGGGTTCCTTGCATCCCACAGATGCTTGGTAGCGACTCCAAACATCTCTTGCATTTTTTCGAGACCCTTGTCGAGACGAAACAGACCGATCTAAAACGATCCGGTCGAAAGCATTTTTACGTCGCCGAGCATGGCTTTCAAAAAAACCGCTGCATGTACACAGTTACACGGCTCCAATGAAGGCAAGGAGAGAAATTTTCCTTATTAAAATGATTACATAGTTTGCAAAAGAAGAAAGAATTTGATACCTTGCAAAATGTGCCTAAAATAAAAGATAATTAAAAATAATAAAAGATGTTAAACACATAGATATTTCAGTCACTTTGCTTGGGCTTTAAGCTCCATTTTTTTTCGAACATAATTATCCAAAGTGATCATTGAAGGAAGGTCGGTCCATTTATAAAATCGGACTAAAAATTTAAGCAAGATATTAGATCAAAACAGTATAAAATGAGATAAAAATAATCTCTTCGATAAAATTAAATAAACGACACTTATAAAAAGTGCGGATAAAAGAATTTAATTAAATTAAATTCCATTGCCTCAATAATTTGTACCGAAAAGAAATTAGAATTATAAATTGTAATTTAGAAAATGGCGGGTATTACAGTAAGGACTAAATTTCGCCCCAAAGCACTAATCAAATGGAGGGTTTTCCGCACTGAGCAAGAAGAAAAGAAGTAGAAAACTCAGTTTTTAAACTCGTATTTTTAATTCAACTCAAATATGAAAATTACATTAGGTTTGCTTGGTTTATATAGACCAAGGCTGTAACATCCCCATAAGTCGGGATCCTTCCTCAAGGCAATCCCAACGCATGAGAGCGTTACAAGACTTGATTTCTCAAGCTTGTAGTGCGAACAAACGAGTAAAGAAGTATTTAAAATGATAAACTTAAATAGATAAGTTGTAGTTAGATAAATAGTTACATGCTAAGGGATGCGAATGACTTCCCATTTAATACAACCAAATTGAAATGAAAGTGGAGTTTAAATTGTCAAAAACTAAATAAGCACAAGTGATGACAACTAGTGAAGACCGCTCCCAAGCCCTCGCATCAAACCAAAGTTAACTTGTCAATCACTGCTCCTTATATGGGTGGAAATCACCATATGGTTCACCACATATACTTAAAAACCCAAATGTTAGCTTAATAATACAAATGCTCAATAAATGCAAATGATAAAGACTGCATGCTCATGTGATAAGTGTTAAGACGGCCAACCATAAATCCAACAAGCATATGAAATGCAGGACAACCATTCTTCAAGTTACTCACCTCCACATAACCGGTGGCCGGGACACGCCCATGACACCGCATACCCAACTCTAGGTACTCGAAACACGTCCGTGGTATCGAGCCCGAGAGCGACTCGAGTCCCATGCCAGACACCGTGTCTCAACCACACGAGTCCCTCCAAAACTCAAGTACTAAATGTGCACGTCTCCCTTGGAGTGGGAAGCTCCAAGGGGTGACTTAAGCGGAATATGGTTTCCCAACCGCATTCCGTCTCCATAACCACAATCAAGTATCCTCCACCATCCTCCAACACCAAACAGATAACAACTGACACAATCAATTTCCAACAAAGACAATCATGTAATTACACCAAACACAATAAGTATCGCAATGCTCAATCCTTCATTAATTCATCTCTTCTCATGTAATTGCTTCTTAACATGTTATAATGAATTCTAACCATTATGTGACAATTAACCATACTTGCTCTTTCACCATATGCATAATTATCATGAAACCATATTATGTCATAAACCCTAATTACCAAGAACATGGTATAATGCAACTATTATGAGACGAGTGCAATTAATGACAATAAATGCATAATTAAACACTCATATTATTAGAGCTATGTAGGAAAAACCATACATCAAGCTTATCTTCACAAAGCCTCAATCTAACCACTAGAAATGCTCCTCAATGAAGCTTCCTACACAAAGTAATTACTATATTCATTACCATAATCTCCTACAATAAACCTACTAATTAATCCCCTTAATTACCCATTTTAATTACCCATAACCTAATTACTTATGAGATAATATACTAGGAAAAATTAAGGTTTACTAAGATAAGATTAAGGAGACAAAGTATAAACCGACTTACAATTAAAGTGGATGAACAAAGGAGAAAAGATGGCAAGGATCTTCACTTGTAAAATTAGGTTTTTAGAGGATAAGTTTGGTGAGTGTTTTATAGAGATTTTAGTGTGTTTAGAGAGTGGTGGGATTAGGTTGGGAAATGAATTTAGGCGGGGGAAAATCTGAAAAGATAAGGTTTGAAAGCGACACACGACCAACCAAAGCCCGTGTAAAACTGGACTCGATCGGGCACTCGGTACAGTGGTCGGTCCACTCGATCGAGTGGCACTCCACTCGGTCGAGTGACCAACTTTCAAAAACTCCCAACCTCCAACCATAATCCACTCGGTCCTCCACTCGGTCGAGTGGATGGTTTACTCGGTCAAGTAAGGTCTTTATAAATGCGAGGTATTACAAAGGCAATGCAATCTTCATTATTTATTCTAATCTAAGGGCCATAAGAAGGCCTTACAAAATGACATAAAAAAACGGCTCATAGCCCTACCAATATGAAAATGATAAAGCATAAAGTAATAAAGCATAAAGTAGATGAGCTAATAAGACAATCGTCCTTTTTTGGTTGCTCTTGCTTATTTAATTATAGAGTGGACTTCTTGAGGCTGCAAAGGGGATCACGTGGACTAAAGATAAGATCCAAATTGATGTCCAAAGAATCCATAGAGCTCGCTTGATCAAAAGAGGAAGGTTACAAGCAACATTGTACTCGCTCTTTAAAACCGCGCCAATTGTGATAGCTTGGAAGTGTCCTTAAGCTAAATTTTAATATGATCATTTTTAGGACACAACTTCCTAGATAAAAATGGTCAAGACTCTCCCAAGTTATCATATTGACCGGTGGTTACATGACTTAGGCTGTTTTGGTGACGTTGGACTTCAAATTTCGAGCTGGTCCAAAACCGCATGAAACCGTGTTGGAGGGTGTTGCAATTTTTGTTCCACTGTCTACAGTAGGAATCTCAATCTCTATCCTACTCTGGGTGTTCAAAATAGAAAAGGCTATCACTTCATCGATTTTTACTCCAAGTCAGAATTAGCTATTTTGTACAGTGTATTCTGAACTAGAGCTGTTTATGGGTCATACCGTCCAATAATCCGACCCATTCAGCCTTTATTTTTAGTGAGTTGGATACAAAATTTTCCAAAAAAAATGGGATGTGGTTTGGACAAGCCCAACCCGAATAAGTAAATGGGCCGAACATGGACACGAGCTTTTCCAAACGGGCCAACCTGCCCGACCCACTAAAAATATAAAATAATAAATTTTCAATTTATTTGTGTATATTAATTGTTTTATATTATAAGTAATTATTTTTTTAATGAAAGAAAATAAAATCATATTTTTATTTAATAAAGTCGAACCTAAACTGTTGTTTTCCAAATATCTCCATGCTAATTAAAAATTTGATTGTCTTTCCAATAGGCGCGTATATTCAAAACACCATTAATTACCGTGTATTACAAGTTACAATAATGTATACATCCAATCTTTACCTCTAGCCTTATATGTATTCCTTCACTATCCATATATATTACTCCCTCCATATCACACCAATGACAATATTGACTTTTTCACACTTGTCGAGATACGTTTTGCAACGTGAATATCTTTAATTAAACATTATTAAAGTTATAAAAATGGATATTCTTATAGCATTTTTTACGATAAATCAAAAAAGATCTCACATGACTATATTTTGTCTTATAAATTAAGAATAATATTGAAGAATTTCTACGACCATGAATAGTGCTAAAATTTTCAATGTTATCACTGGTGTGGTATGGAGGGAGTATATACCTAATTTCAAATTTCAAATCAAGTTATGAGATACTTCCTCCCATCCAAATCAAAGGTTACATTTGACTTTTTGGCACTATTCATGATTGTAGAGAATATTTGATATTATTAGTAATGAATAAGAGAAAACATAGTCATGCGAGATCTTGTTTGATTCATCGTCATGAATAGGGATGTCAATGGTTCGGGTCGGGTGAAGCCTCATCCGTCATCCATCCGTCTTTTTAAAATCTCATCCAACCCGTCCATCATTCGTGAAACATATCATCTGTCATCCATCCATCATCCATCATCAATGGATGAAACGGGTGGATCGGGTTAAACGGGTGTTGTGTATTTATATATTTCAAGTTAAAATAAAAATGATGATTTTTTCTCTACAAAAATAAAGTTAGATAATTATTTTAGTTTAACTTTCTAGTGGGTAGGTTCACAAAATATTTATATTGAGAGTAGAAAAATATGAATATTTAAATATTTTATATCTTAATAATGTGTTATATGTAAAAAAAAAAATTAAATAAAAAATAATAAAATCGAGTGATGGATGGATGGCTGGTGGAATTTATTCATCCAACCCATCTGTGATCCATCATCCGTTTCAACCGTCATCCATCCATCATCCATTTAAATCGGGTTTTCATCCTTCTTTTAGGATCGGGTGGATCGGGTTTTGATGGATGCGGGTGAAATTGACATCCCTAGTCATGAATGCTACAAGAATATCAAATTTTTATAATTTTTAATAATGTGTAACTAAATATATTCACGTTGCAAAACACGCTTCGGCAAGCGTAATAAAGTCAAATGTAACCTTTGGTTTGGATAGGAGAGAGTATAAAAAATAGTTTAAATTAAAATCATTCTATACCGAATACGTAACTAACAGTTAAAGTTTAGTGTTACGGCTCATTAGCCTATGGGCCACCCGACTTTTATCTAAAGTGCGGGTAAGGGGAAAGATAATTGGCCCATAATTCTGACTCGGCCCGCCCATTATAGTGTTAAAGGGCAACTTTTTTCTTCAAGGCTCGGCCCATGTCCGGCCCAAGCTCTCATCTAATATCTATAAAATACTATTAAAAAGCATCCTAAAAAATGCCAACTAGACAAAGCCACGTAGGATGTGGAAAAGC
Organism: Silene latifolia; assembly: GCF_048544455.1. Classification (NCBI taxonomy): domain Eukaryota; kingdom Viridiplantae; phylum Streptophyta; class Magnoliopsida; order Caryophyllales; family Caryophyllaceae; genus Silene; species Silene latifolia. The sequence goes on along the minus strand of NC_133536.1, from coordinate 158,358,758 downwards.
AACATAGACATTCACATTGTCACCTTGGTTAAGATTGACAGACGCCTACCCAACATTCTCCACGCAGACATCTATACTATATAGTTAAAAGGCTACTCATACCATTTATTTTATTTCACATGTCATTTTTAGATTGGTTAATATTAATTAATTTTAATTTATATTGCTTACTTGATTAATGACAATTGACAACATAACATTAACTTATAAAATTAACATTTTAATTGAATGTTTTGTAATAAAACATGTTAATGAATTGATTAAAGTTTTTCATAATTTTTTTCTAATTTATTTTCATATGATGGAATATTGGTTAAAATGTTGTATATTTTTTTTTTGGTAAAAAGTTAAACTTAACTTTCCTGAAATTGTACCACTTAAAATTTGCACCTATATCTATTTATTTAAGATCGTTATACAAACCCTTTTAATTAAAAATAAAATAATTGTGAAGTTTAATAATATTTTTAAAAGTAAAGGTATGACATTTTATTTCAACCACTATTTAAGATCAATAATAATAATAATAGTATTTTTCATTAACATTTTTTCCTATTTATTTTACCTCTTGAGCTCCTCACTAATGAATTATCTTATTTAATAATACTCATAACTCAAAAATAAATGAAAAGGCAAATTAAAAGATGTGAATCAATAGTTTATAATGGCTATTAAACCTACAATAGTTTCCATTCACTAATACTCCATTTAATAACTATAACTCATAAACTTCCAAATTACAAATTATATTTCAAGGTTCAATTAAAAAATTCCAAAAAAAAAGATGTAACTTACCAAAATTCACATCAAAATTTCTTAATATACAATTAAAATTCCCATTTTACAATAAAAAATGTTAGTGAATCGATTAACATTTTTCATAGTAATATAGCTCATAAAAGTTATACATTTATTTATTTATTTAAAATTACACAAACTTGAAAAGAAAAACAAATGAGTAGCTTAATAATATTCTTAAACGTAAAATTATGGCATTTTATATTCAACCATTATTTAAGTTCAACCCACGATAATTTTGACATAAGTCCAATAAATTTCTTAAAGGCATCGTCGAATTTTCTCACAAGTCTCTTCTAATTCCCTACCCTAGCATAACCGTTACTCCATTTAACTCTCATACTAATTTTGTAATAATTCCTACCACCATAAATATTATGTAAAGCAACTCATTATATACAACCCTTTAAATGCTTTTGTTTTTTTTTATATTTAATATTTATGTCATTTAAAGTTTGTGAACACTAATTTTAGTTTACATCATTTAACTTCCAAATTAGCATTATTTAGCCTCTCTTAATTAAAATCGTCTCATTTGTTTTCCTCCAGAACAATCATTTGAGGGTAGTAAAAATTTGCAGTATTTTCTTTAACTTGAATTTGGAATGACGAATTACTAATTTGTGTATTGTTTTTTTGTTGTACTTTTGTTTTGTAGGCAGTATGAAAGGAAAACCTTGTGGTGAAGTCGTATGGTTAACGGCTAACTCTTGATGTCATGCACACTCCACAGATAAATTCACTTTTTATAGAACTAACAATTTCAATATTTCAATTTGGTTTTAAAGTTTTCTAACTCGTACATAATGAAATTCTAAAATTTATGACTTTTTATTAGATGATGATCAAAATTAAAGAATAGGAATATGTATCAATGATGAAATAAAGTCCGATTTCATTTGATATTCACAAAAAACCAAGTGTCTAAATTTTTAATTTTTCTAGAGATAACCCGTGATTTCACGGGTACAAAACTAGTTTCGTTTTTTAAATCTTATGCTTTGATAAATGAAATATAAATGATAATATATTAATCTAATAAATTAGTTGATAAGAAAGAGAAAGTAATTTATTAGAAAAATTAGTAATTGAAATTATGAGAGACAAAGCATTAATGCATGTTGGGTGAGTGTTTTTTTTTTGTTTTAATCTCAACCATTTATCTTGTAAGATCAAATGGTAGAGATGTGGACTTATGGACTCAACTAAATTTGTGGATATATATATATATATATATATATATATATATATATATATATATATATATATATATATATATATATATATATATATATATATATATATATATATATATATATATATATATATATAGAAGAAGGATCAAGTGAGTCCACCCAAATTCATTGAGTCCATGAGTCCTCTTAAGAGCCATTGAAAAGATAGGATGGAGGGTTGAGATTGAATGGGAAAAGGGAGGGATTAATGCTAAATGGAAGGGATTGAAGCTAATTAATCACTTTCCCTCACTACCATCACTAATCCACCCCATAATTACACTATATAACCCTTCTTTTTCCACTCACTTCTCTCTCATATCACACAAATATCATTCCTCTCATCTCTCTAAAAACCAAAAAAATCAATAAAACTCAAAAATCAAAAAAATAAAAAAAACTCAAAAATCATTTCCCTCATCTCTTCCTCACTCACCCACCTACCACCATCAACCACTTTACACCCACCACCACGCACCACTACGACGACACCAACGCCACCACACACGCCCCCCCCCCCCCCCCCCTCCCCCCACCACCACCACCACCACCACCACAACAACAACGCCACACACCACGACCTCCAACCACGCACCTACTCCCCCGACCACCACGCACTTGCGGCTGCCGCCCTCAACCACCACAACAACATCCTCCCTATTCCACAACATCCTCCTTCTTCCACTCCCTCCACCCGACAGACAACCCGACACCAATACAAGATCTGGCCCCACGAACTCAACCCGACAACTACCCACCACAACCCGACACAACCCCCACCACCACCTGCCCACCATTCTCACACCGCGACACCACCATGCACCACAACAACACCACCGCGCAACACCAGCAACACCACCCTTCTCTCTCCCTTGTTCCAGATCTGATTTTTAATTGTTTTTTTTTTCTGTTTTCGATCACCATCCACCATGTTTTTCGTGTTTCTGATTTTAGTTTCTGTTTTTAAAATGTTTCGTGTTTCGTGTTTCTGATTTCGGAGATTAATGAGCAAGCAAATACATACAATAGATCGTATTTTTCTGTTCGTTTTTTTTTTTTTTTTAGTTTTTGTCTTTTTTTTTTTAGTTTTGATGAGTTGTGAATGAGTGTGTATTTCAATTTTTGTCTTTGTTGTTTATTTTGTGTTTTTGTTGCTCCTTTCTTCCAGATCTCGTTTCAATTTTTTTTTTTTAATTGTTTGTTGTGGGGTTATATATTTTTTATTAAAGTTAGAGATCTACTTTTTAATTTTGTGTGGGTTGGTGGGAGAGGACGATGGTGGTATTGGTCTCATTTTTTAGATTTACGAGTGCAAATCTTTAAAAAAAAAAAAAAAACTTGTATTTTATTAAAATTACATTCATTTTTCAGATTTACACTCGTATTTTATTAAATTTACATTCGTAGATCTAATAAATATATAGTAGATTTTTGAGAAAAAAAACGTATTATTATAATTTTTATTCTTAGATCTAATAAATATATTTATTATACTCGTATTTTTTTACATTTACACTCGGATTTGTGTACATTTACACTCATATTTCTTTACATTTACACTCGTATTTCTTTACATTTACACTCATATTTCTTTACAATTACACTCGTATTTCTTTACATTTACACTCACATTTCTTTACATTTACACTTGTATTTGTTTACATTTACACTCGTATTTCTTTACATTTACACCCGTATTTCTTTACATTTACACTCGTATTTCTTACATTTACACTCATATTTCTTTACATTTACACTCATTAAATTTATATAGATTTGCACTAATATATTTTTGTGGATATGAGTTGGTGGTGGAGGACGACGGTAGTGGTGTTTGTTGGTAGTCGGACTAAAGTTTACTCGTAAAGGACCAACGTTACACTTATAAAGGACCAAAGTCACACTCAAAGGACCAAATTTACACTCTTAAACCTTCAAATTTACACTTAAAATACTACATTTACACTCGGAAAACATCACATTTACACTTGTAAAATGTTAAAATTATATAAATTCAAAATTTCAGTCACAAAAAATCAAATTTACACTCTTAAAATGTTACATTTACACTCGTAAAACATCACATTTACACTTGTGAAATGTTAAAATTATATAAATTCAAAATTTCCGTCACAAAAAATTAAATTTACACTCTTAAAATATTACATTTACACTCGTAAAACATCACATTTACACTTGTAAAATGTTAAAATTATATAAATTCAAAATTTCCGTCACAAAAAATCAAATTTACACTATTAAAATGTTACATTTACACTTGTAAAACATCAATTTACACTTGTAAAATGTTAAAATTATATAAATTCAAAATTTCCGTCACAAAAAATCAAATTTACACTCTAAAAATGTTACATTTACACTCGTAAAACATCACATTTACACTTGTAAAATGTTAAAATTATATAAATTCAAAATTTTCGTCACAAAAAAACAAATTTACACTCTTAAAATGTTACATTTACACTCGTAAAACATCACATTTACACTTGTAAAATGTTAAAATTATATAAATTCAAAATTTCCGTCACAAAAAATCAAATTTATACTCTAAAAATGTTACATTTACACTCGTAAAACATCACATTTACACTTGTAAAATGTTAAAATTATATAAATTCAAAATTTTCGTCACAAAAAAATAAATTTACACTCTTAAAATGTTACATTTACACTCGTAAAACATCACATTTACACTTGTAAAACTCATACAACATTACATTTACACTTTTGAAATCTGAAACTCAAAACTTATTAATTAGGGGCTAGAGAGAGAAAGAAAAATTAATTAGTGTATAGAAATTTGATTAGTGGTAATTTTTTTTGGTAATTTTCAATCTCAACCACCCATCTCAATCCAACCATCCACATTTTTTTCCTTTTCTTTTTAATGGCCTTTAATCAAATTCATCTCAACCATCCATTAAGGTCATCCAATGGCCCTTAGAGGGACTTATGGACTCAATGGCACGTGTTGGACTCATTAGAACTCTCTCTCTCTCTCTCTCTCTCTCTCTCTCTCTATATATATATATATATATATATATATATATATATATATATATATATATTTATATATATATATATATGTGGGATCTCGTGAGTTAGGTTCTTATGGTGAGTTGTGAGTTGGGGAACTCTCAACCACTAGATCAAAAGAAATCAAGGGCTGAGATTAAATGATAAATTAGGAAAAAAAAAGGAAAAATCGAAAAATACAAAAGCAGGTAAACATGAACAGAAACTGACATTCAAATGAATTTTCTTTCTCTCTCTACATCTCTTTTCAAACCAGAAACTAAGAAACACGAAGAGAAAACGCCGGCAGTCAAATTATGATAAAAAACCTAATACGAATACACAAATCAAGCTGCAAACGAATTACAGATAACGTATTTTCGAAATTAATGACAAATTCGTTGATTTTTATTGTATTGAATCGTTGATTCACATGCATGTTTTCTGATTAAAACATATTGATGTAAAATTCGTGAAATTCGTTGATTTTAATTGAATTGAATACTTGATTTTACTATTTTCATCTATAAAAGATGGACAGCGATATTAATAACAATTCAAGCGAAGAAATCAGCTCCACAGTAAATATGGAAACAGGTAATAACAATTCTTCTCTGTTTCTCAGCTGTAGTTTATAATACTGTTATTGATTCTTATATCTTTATCAGCAGTTGTTTATAATACTGTTATTGAATTTTATCTGTTTCTCAACTATTATTCTGATATTACTGTATTATCTGGCTTGTATTAGAGTAGAAAAAGAGTACTGTTATTCTGATATTAATGTACTATTATTGTAACAGTACAGTAACATGATTATATTATTGTACCGTTATTGTGATATTATTGTAATATTATTCTGATATTATTGTGCAGTAGCATGAAAATATATGGCTTATAAAAGAGTAGCATAAAAAATTCAGTATTATTTGTATTATAATAGAGTAGAATCAGAGTACTGTTATTCTGATATTATTGTACTATTATTGTAAAAGTAGAGAAACATCATGCTATTATTGTACTGTTATTCTGATATTATGGTACTATTATTGTGATATTATTGTGTAGTATCATCAAAATATATGGCTGATAAGAGAGTAGCATAAGAAAAACACATTTAGTATTATTGTGATGTTATTTATTATCGTCTGTTTCCCAGCTGCTGTTATCATACTGTTATTGACACATTACTGCAATGTTGATCTCTCCCCCATGCTACGTTATTGTGATGTTATTGTCATTTTGTTGTCCACTGACTGTACTCATTATAATAATTTACTGTCCCAGATGTTTCTACTGTCTCTATTGTTTAAGACAATGCAATCTTAGCTATTGGGGATTCTTCTAATAACAATATATTCACCAGCCCAACTTGTTCAGACGAAGAAAACGATGAGTTTGTTCCAACTCTTCATTACAGCAGTACACCCGGGGGTACTGGGCAGTGGGTAAGAACTGTTGAGAGTGATTTTACGCCTAAACGTGGCATGTTCTTTCTTACCTTGGAGGATGCAGTACAGTTCTACAACATATATGCATTGGCTTGCGGATTTGATGTGAGAAGGTAAACAAATACGAAATATAAGGGGGGCGTCAACGTCAAATCACTGGTCTGTAATAGACAGAGGTATAGAGATATGAAAAGAAAACTGCGACTTGAAGCAAAAAATCACGAAGCTGGTAATTTGAGAACAGAAGAGAAAAAAGAGCGACGAATTAGACAACCAAAGAAGCATGCTCTGACAAAGTGTGGCTGCAAGGCGCACATGAGGTTGAGAACCTGTGAAAAAACAGACGACAGACCGGCTGGATATATTGTGGACGTCTTTGTAGACGTTCACAATCACTCTCTTTACTCTGTCAAAAATAGAGAGTTCCAAAAGCTGTCAAGGGACGTCCATGATTACATTAAGAGGGCCATTATTGATCATACTAAGCTAAACATAGGTCCAACATTGAGCTTCAGAATTCTCAAGGAATACTCAAATGGTTATCAGAATATCAGTGCCTCTTTGCTAGACTTCAAAAACTTCAAACGAAATATCAAGTGTTACATTGGGGATAAGGATGCTAAAATGTTCATTGGGCATTTCAAAATGCTAGATGAAACAAAGGGGTTCTATTTTACTTATGATCAGGATGAGAACAAATGCTTGACGAAGGTTATTTGGGCTGATAAGGAAGGGATAAACAACTACAAGTTATATGGAGACACGATCTCGTTTGACCCTACTTATGGGACAAACAAATATTTCATGATGTTTACTCCGTTCACCTGAGTAGACCACAATAAGAAGACGGTAACTTTTGCAGCTGGATTACTTGACTTCGAGAGTCAAGATTCATTTGAGTGGATTTTTACAAAATTCCTGGAAGCAATGGGGCAGCAGCAACCTCAGTGTATAATAACAGACCAATGCCCTGGAATTAAAAAGGCATGCCCAAACGTTTTCAAGAATTTTGTGCACAAGTACTGCATGTGGCATATCATGCAGAAAGTGCCTGAGAAGGTGGGAAGAGCAATCTGCAATGACATAGATTTTATGACAGACATAAATGCCGTTGTTTGGGATGTCGACTTAGAACCAGGAGAATTTGAAGAAAACTGGCAAACCGTTATTGAAGCACATGGCATGCAAAACAACCGTTGGTTGAAGTATGTATTCGCAATCAGACAAAAGTGGATACCGGCTTACTTTCGCGATCTGCCTCTAGGTTGTTTGTTGCGGACAACCCAGAGATCTGAAAGTTCAAACAGCTATTTCAAACGGTTTGAAAGCCACTTTGGAACCCTTGTCGAGTTCTGGATGAGGTACAATTCTGCAATAGAACAACAAAGGCATTCACAAAGGAGGATGGACACTGCCAACGAGCATAGTATGCTCGAGAAAGTAGGACCAATGAAGGTAGAGATGCATGCCTCACTTGTCTACACACATCATATCTTTGCAGACTTTCAGAACGAAGTCAAACATACGATATGCAGCATGGGAGTCAGGGGTTTCACAGCAGTAGGGGTTGTGGAGTACCATGACGTTCGTGATGGATTGAAGCACAAAAACTTCCGAGTGGAATTTAACAACAAAACTAACGAGAGCAAATGTGCATGTAAGCTGTTTGAGAGGCATGGCATTGTCTGTCGGCATATACTGTGGGTGTAGAATGGTAGGCAGGTATACAAGATACCTGAGCCTTATGTCCTTGCTCGGTGGACAAAGAAATCCTACAGACCAATTGTCCAAGATGAAACTGGAAAGGTCATAGAAGACATTGACGAAGCTGACATCAAGAAAGCTGAGATGTCAAAGGTTTGGTTTGAGATTTATGCAACTGTCGGGGTGATGGACAATTATGCTACGGTTAAACAGATGAAGCAATTGCAGAAAATCCTGAGACAGTTCAGGGAGAACATCACAGGACCAATTGAACCGAAAACTAAAAACCAGGAAATCGAGGATCTTCTTGGCATCACAGCTTCAAATGATATTAACCTTCGACCGCCAAACAAGGCCAATAATAAAAGAAGTGGCAAAAGATTGAGGTCGTCGAAAGAAAAGGCCAAGAGCAAGCCAGAAAAGAGGAAGCAAAGATGCGGTAACTGCAAGAAGTGGGTGAACCACAACAGTAGAACTTGTAATCTTCCTTTTGCTGAAAGTCCCCCTTCTGATGACGATGATGAAGAAGAATCAGAAACTGAAGAGGTATGAATCTGAACTATTACTCTCTTATTATTCTAATGTTATCCTATTATTCTGTTGTTATTCCCCTATTATTCCGATGTTATTCTGTTATTCTGCTGCTGTTATGTTATTCTACTGTTATTCTGCTATTAATGTGTTGTTATTTTTGCTCTAGTTGTTACGTTACCTCAATGACAAATACTAAGCAAAAATTGCAGGAATATGAATCATATGCATGAACTGAGAAAGACAAAAGAGACGCAAAAGACAACGGCTGCGATGAAGACCTCGCCTAAATGTCAAAGACTTTTACTATTTGTCATTGTTTGAATTACATTTTATCCTAAAATGTTACTAGATCATAAAGTGAGACCTACATTATATGAGAATTAATACTAGTTACTTTAATTTTTTTTGTTAATATTATCTGACTGTTTTCCACAAACCAACCCACAAAATAAAACTGCATTTAACACAGCAATAATAGTTGAATAACAGATTAGTATTATTTATTAAAAGCAGTCCCACTTTTCAGTTTTTATTAAAAACAGTTACCTACCTAATCTAATCTAATTACAGGAAAACTATTTGTATTCCCAAAGCCCCTATAAATACTGCTATTCCGAGTAACAAAAAACACACACACACTGAAAAAGTTCATTCCAAAAAAACTCTTTATCTCCTCTGCAAAAGGTAATTTCTTATTGTGGACATGGCCCACCTGCACGCCCAGCCAATCTGTGGACATACAGCGGTGTTTTTGAAAGCCACGCTCGGCGGCGTAAAAATGCTTTCGACCGGATCGTTTTAGATCGGTCGGTTTCGTCTCGGTAAGGGTCTCAAAACGATTAGAGATGTTCGGAGTCGCCACCAAGCATTTGTGGGATGCTTGGAACCCATTCGAATCCACTTTATACCTCGGTCAAACGAAGCACAAAGCAGTGTTTGACATAGGTACTAAAGATAAGGAATTGTCCCTCTTTAGCATCCTATCTCTAGAATGACTCTCATACGCCCTGGATAAGGTCGTCCACTATCCAAAGTTTCTGAGTAAGAGGTGAAGGTACGTATTGGGAAGCCCTTTAATCAGACACCCAATCCCGCCCGCGATAGCGGCCTCTACTGATCGATCTTGGTTGGTTGAATGCAAAAGTTGATAAAACGGTTTCAATGCATGAATGCGCATCCAATAATTTAAACCTAACATGTGAGAGCTTTCTAAGTCGGTTGATTTAATCCAAGTATCAAGTATAAGATGTCGAGTTGGATTTACGGTCGATTTGCATGCAAGACGGAAATTAAACATCCATTTACCGTATTAGGTTTATGGTGCATAACTGATGGGTGATGTCGTCGGGTCACATCCAATCAAACACATTTATAATACTCAACATACAACTAGTTAGTGGTAAGTCGAGGTCGATCCATGGGACGGTGGTTACTCAAATTATTCAATCTAATTATGGTTGTGCTTGGGGTTGTCACAATTATAATGGGTTGATGATTCTATTCTAATAAAAGCAATAAACAAGCAACAAAAGGAAAGATGTAAACAATTGATTAAAAATGCTAGGATATCATGGGTTCATAAGGGGTTCATGGGAGTTGATGATACAAACATGTTTCCTACTAGATGCAAGCAATTATTGTTATGATGGATCGAGTTGGTTTATATCTTACAATCCTAGGAAGGTTTGGGTCCCGGAGCCGAATCGATTAGATTGTACAACACCTACAAGTCGACTTAGTCCTCCCTATCCAACTATATGCATGGTCTAATGAGACTCGAGTTGGTTTATGTCTTACAAGTCTCATTGAAAAGATAAGTGATGGTTGTAAATGCAAGGATTCATAGGCTTAGCATTTCATCAAATATAACATGTGCATGAGTTGAAATCACAACAAGCAAGCAAATTAATTATGGAAGCATATTAGATTAAGCATGAATCACTCCCCATGTTTATTTCCCCTAATTACCCATTAATCCTAACTAAGTAACTACTCACTCATGATCAAGTTTAACATGTTAATAAGGTTGTCAATCATACTAACAAAGCTAAACATAATGAACAAGTAAGAAAGATTAACAATAATTAAAACAAGGATTAAGAGAATTATACCTATGGAGATTCCAAAATAATAATGCAAAGAATAATAGAAGAACTTGATGATTGATGGAAGATTGTCAATCTCCCAATAAACCCAATAATCTTCTAATTACCCAATAATAAACTTGAATTACTCAGAAATAAACTTGAACAATGATTAAAGGAAAGATTAATGTGTATTTTGTGGAAAGATTAAATGATAATCTATTCTAATCTACTTCTAATCTAATCTAAGGAAGGATTGATTTAACCTAATGAAAACTTGATGGTTTGATTATTACAAATGGGGTATATATAGTAGAGCATCATTAGGTTAAGCAAGGGTAAAATAGTAATTACACTTTTGAGTTTTAAGCAAGGAAACGTTGGTCTCAAAAGAAATACGCGCGGATTTATGGTTCACGTAGCAAGGGAAGGCTTCCTGTCCAGGAATACGCTCATCCCGAGCGAAATTTGGGCGTCCTGGGCTTCAACCCGAGCGGGTTGAATTTGACCCGAGCGGGTTGAGCTGTATCTTGAGCTCGGATTGTAAAACGGACGTCATTTCCTCATCCGGATTCCTATTGGAGTGATTCAAAAGCTTAGATCACTTGATTTTTCGACGCCGTTTCATCTAGCATACTTTTAGAGCCAAAGGAGCAACTCTTGGTTTGGGTTTCGAGCAATTTCTTCTTGCAATGTCTTCCTTCTCGTCATCCTTGCTTTTTAGCCTAAGATGCCTCTATATACTCTTTATTTCTACTTCCTTGGTCATCATTCTTGCCTCCTCTTCATACTTAGTCCATCAAATATCGTCAACAAGCTTCCAAATATGCACGAAAGACGGGAATTTCCGCCTTATTATCTCCTTTCCTATAAAACATATAAAATGCACTAGGAAAGCAAATAGGAAGGATTTGACGGATAAAATGGCCATAAAATGTTATAATAGTATGCAAAATAGGCTCAATTAGGGGACTAAATGTGCTCAAATAATGGTCACATCAAATATCCCCAAACCGAACCTTTACTCGTCCCGAGTAAAGAGGTGACAAAAACTAGACCTTTATTCAAACTATCCTAATAATATAACCGATGTGAGACCATTAGCGGGTCTCACTCCGCCCCTTCAACTCACAACAAGACAACCATGAGGTAGGATGCCTTCTTGCAAGGCAAGGTGGGTCTTGCCAAAATGGCGACACATCCAAACATTAAGCACACAAAATCAAATAATGGATGCATCTACAAAAGAATAGCCACTTTCATCATCTAAGTGGCGGAAATTATCTACAAGGGAAGTAATTCAAGGGTACACACTCCTTCATAGATATGGTTTCTTCAAACTACTAAGGCTAGAAGGATACCAATAAATCACCTCCAAGTTGTGTCAAGCTAGGGTACCTTTGTCCTCAATCGTTAAATGCTTTTGTCAAGAATAAACTCCCTATGGTGTTAGAAACACTGGAGGATCGCGGAATTCCCCCTCTTGCCTAGACAAGAAGAAGGGTTGTCCCCTCTCTACCATGCACAAAAATGGATACGATGGATAAAGGGATCAATAGATATTTGAGTTTCACTTTGGGAGTTTGCTTTTGTTTTCCCCCCAATTTCTTGTGGCATATGACATTTGAGAACACTTTCTTGCCATTTCTTTTTGATTTTTGGCATTTCAACACTTGACAACTTTAACTTTTCTTTGCATTTCTTTTGAAAATTTTCAAAGTCACCCCATATGTAGTGAGGGTGGCTTATATTTGAAGCTTTAGGAGTTCTATTTTTGCTCCTCTTTTCATTAGATGCATTTTTGCAAACTTTCTTTCACTTTTCATTTCATTGAACTCAAATCGATTTCTTTTGATGCCCATTCCCTTTGATGACAAAATGTGGTAAAACATAGATGAATGATGGTTGCATGGTTTCAAGGGTCACCTTGGAATAAACGGTAGCCAAGGAGTTATCACACCACAAGGTACTCTTGACTAGGCCTTAATCCATGGGTCAAAGGATACTAGCAGGACACATCCTAGGGTGTTCTACAAGTATTCTAACAAGCAAAGTCTTAAGAAGAAAAAGCATCTACTAGGGCCTATATACACTTGTCGAGCTTCCCAAGTAGACGGTTTCGCAAAATTTTTCTAACATGCAACTACATGCCATGATGCAACTAACATTTATGCATCTTAATGCATATGATTCTACCAACTAGTATGCCATATAAACTAAATGCAAGTCCTAAGTTCACATTGTTGTACCGCATCAATCAAAATAAAGCCACATGGTCATTAACATAAAGAGGAAAAAGGAGATTGGAATGATCATACCATGCGGCCTTCAATATCCTCATGTCTCGGATGTGGCGTAGTCGATCAATGTGAACAAGGATAAAACAAACAAAATATATACAACAATATATACATGACTACACTACAAAGGAATGAACATGTTTTTGGGTTTTTCAAATTTTCAAATTTTTATGGTTTTTGTTTTTTTTTAAATTAAAAGACATATTTTTGTGATTTTTCGAAATTTTTCAATTTTTATGCATTTTTGGAATATAAATTCTCATCCCCCACTTTATTTTGGACATTGTCCTCAATGTACATGTAGGAGTAGGAAAAAAAAAAAGAAAAACATGTTTTTGGATTTTTGTTTTTTTGGAAATAAAGTACAAATGCAATGATATGATATGAATGAATGCATGCTCTAACTAAATGCAATTCTATATGACATATATAACAAATGAATGCAAACCAATCTACACTAAATGATGCATGTTTTCTAGTAGACTATGGTAACCTATGATCAAACCTCCCCAAACCGATTTTAAACATTATTTCTAATGTAGGAAGAAAGGGGTTTAATCATGAGGCAAATAAATAAATGCAACTATACATGAGATATAGGGAAAGAAAAGGGTTATTAAAATCATTGTAGGAGATGAAGATGGTAGATAGGAAACATATATAGCCATGACATGAGCCAAATGAGAGAAAAAGATGAATTTTAGCCTGAACCCGCTCCAGACAGAAATGACCCGCTCGGGTTGACTGAGAACCCGCTCCAGATGATATCAACCCGCTCGGGTTGGCAGCAAAGATGGGCGTCTTTCTTAAAATCCGCTCGGATTCTTGGGCAGGAACTTTTCTTTCTTTTCTTGTCCTTCAATCCGCTCGGATTTGTCTCGGGATGCGCATCTTTTTTGAAATTTTTGCCCAACACCTTTCTCTTGATAACACACTTACTCATAAGCCCAAATTTTCCATTTTCTTCATTTCTTTACATTTTTCATCTTCTCATTTTTATGAATTTCCTTCAAAAACTCAATTAAAATATGAGATCCCTCCCTTTCATCTCTCATGCAATTTATTAAATGAATGCAAAACTATACTAAATGCATATATACAAATTAATGGTTATTAAGGAACTCCATCAAACCAAAGATTATCAATAAACAATTTCATGGAAAATCATCACTAGCACTCAAAGCACGTAGAAGTCAGTGAAATTCTTGGGAGTGGGACATGAATAGGCATGCATAGCAACACAAGATTATGCAATGAAATAATGCCCAAGTAAAAGACCGAACAAGCATGTCAAGAATATTATGACAAAAATCATAAGGAAAATGATGGATGGAAGGAACATGAAATGGGTAGTTGGTTGGCAATTCACTCAACTCATCCTCCAAATAGTCAAAATCACCACATTCAATGCAAGTACTCTCATTATCATTTAAGGTGATTTCAAGGATGACTATTTGGGGTTCCCAAATGTCCTCATCAAATTCCTCATCCCAACAAGGTCCATTATCAAAGGGGTTGTCATAGCAAGGCTCACCAAGCTCAACACAATTGTCTCCCTCAAATATGTCATCCTCAAAGGGTGAGTTTTCACTCAAGCTCACATCCATATCATTCTCACTTTGCCCATTAACATCAAACTCCATGGAGATTGATTTCATTGAAACACAAGAAGAGTAGGATGACGGCATCCAAGCATTAGTTTCACAATCAAGAATGTACTCCTCCTCATCATCACTCTCCTCATCTAGCACTCCATCTTCCCAAGGTGGGGTAATTTTGTGGGCATAGTAGGTTGACTCAAGGTTATAGGAAGGTGTCTCATCCTCACAAATCTCATTTTCATAGTTTTCCTCAATGAATTTTTGAAATGTGCTTTTTATCGCTTCTATACCTTCCTTGGCACACTCAAATATGTCATGTATAGTTTGCTTAAGATAATGAATGGTCATGAACTCAACAAATTCCCAAAATTCCTCACAACTCATCTCACATATCCTACCACCACTCAAGTGAAATGCCAAGTTGCGGGTTTTGAAGGTTCATGCCATCATAAACAACACAACATGCTTCATAATTTGAAAGAGTAAAACCATGATGCCAAGCATGAGTCATATAATCTTCAAATCTTGCAACATATTTATCAAATGATTCATTTTCATATTGCCAAAAAGTGAATGTAGACATGTTGAGCATGTGAAATAGAACAAGTACAATAAAACTCAAGAAAAAGAAGCACAACTAAAACTAGACAAAAGAACAATTCAAATAAACAACACCATCCCCGGCAACGGCGCCATTTTGATGGGTGATGTCGTCGGGTCACATCCAATCAAACACATTTATAATACTCAACATACAACTAGTTAGTGGTAAATCGAGGTCGATCCATGGGACGGTGGTTACTCAAATTATTCAATCTAATTATGGTTGTGCTTGGGATTGTCACAATTATAATGGGTTGATGATTCTATTCTAATAAAAGCAATAAACAAGCAACAAAAGGAAAGATGTAAATAATTGATTAAAAATGCTAGGATATCATGGGTTCATAAGGGGTTCATGGGAGTTGATGATACAAACATGTTTCCTACTAGATGCAAGCAATTATTGTTATGATGGATCGAGTTGGTTTATATCTTACAATCCTAGGAAGGTTTGGGTCCCGGAGCCGAATCGATTAGATTGTACAACACCTACAAGTCGACTTAGTCCTCCCTATCCAACTATATGCATGGTCTAATGAGACTCGAGTTGGTTTATGTCTTACAAGTCTCATTGAAAAGATAAGTGATGGTTGTAAATGCAAGGATTCATAGGCTTAGCATTTCATCAAATATAACATGTGCATGAGTTGAAATCACAACAAGCAAGCAAATTAATTACGGAAGCATATTAGATTAAGCATGAATCATTCCCCATGTTTATTTCCCCTAATTACCCATTAATCCTAACTAAGTAACTACTCACTCATGATCAAGTTTAACATGTTAATAAGGTTGTCAATCATACTAACAAAGCCAAACATGATGAACAAGTAAGAAAGATTAACAATAATTAAAACAAGGATTAAGAGAATTATACCTATGGAGATTCCAAAATAATAATGCAAAGAATAATAGAAGAACTTGATGATTGATGGAAGATTGTCAATCTCCCAATAAACCCAATAATTTTCTAATTACCCAATAATAAACTTGAATTACTCAATAATAAACTTGAACAATGATTAAAGGAAAGATTAATGTGTATTTTGTGGAAAGATTAAATGATAATCTATTCTAATCTACTTCTAATCTAATCTAAGGAAGGATTGATTTAACCTAATGAAAACTTGATGGTTTGATTATTACAAATGGGGTATATATAGTAGAGCATCATTAGGTTAAGCAAAGGGTAAAATAGTAATTACACTTTTGAGTTTTAAGCAGGGAAACGCTGGTCTCAAAAGAAATACGCGCGGATTTATGGTTCACGTAGCAAGGGAAGGCTTCCTGTCCAGGAATACGCTCGTCCCGAGCGAAATATGGGCGTCCTGGGCTTCAACCCGAGCGGGTTTAATTTGACCCGAGCGGGTTGAGCTGTATCTTGAGCTCGGATTGTAAAACGGACGTCATTTCCTCATCCGGACTCCTATTGGAGTGATTCAAAAGCCTAGATCACTTGATTTTTCGACGCCGTTTCATCTATCATACTTTCAGAGCCAAAGGAGCAACTCTTGGTTTGGGTTTCGAGCAATTTCTTCTTGCAATGTCTTCCTTCTCGTCATCCTTGCTTTTTAGCCTAAGATGCCTCTATATACTCTTTATTTCTACTTCCTTGGTCATCATTCTTGCCTCCTCTTCATACTTAGTCCATCAAATATCGTCAACAAGCTTCCAAATATGCACGAAAGACGGGAATTTTCGCCTTATTATCTCCTTTCCTATAAAACATATAAAATGCACTAGGAAAGCAAATAGGAAGGATTTGACGGATAAAATGGCCATAAAATGTTATAATAGTATGCAAAATAGGCTCAATTAGGGGACTAAATGTGCTCATTTAATGGTCACATCAATAACGTGATCCACTTGTCTTAGTAAAGCATTTTGCAAATATGATTTTTGAATGAACAAATAGTCGTGATCCGTCCTATATCCGGGTTAGCCGGAGTCGGGATCGTCCTAGACTAATGCTGGAAAGGAAATAGACACTGCACCAGGCAGCCACATGAGGCGCGAGCCTATTGGTAGTGTAAGGGGGCTTCCCCTGGTTTTGAAAATAAGAAAGAAGAAGCCTGTTTAGGCGCGGGTCAACCAACGGTTATATTTCGTGTTCTGACTATTTGAAAAACGTTTGTAAAACGAATGGGTACTTGACCCGATTTGGTTTGAAAAGGTCGTTTAGACCGCATTTGTATTGATTTGAAGAACGGGACTTGAATAATCATCATTATTTTGATGATACTCGGTGTCGGGTTCGACTTCACATGGATAGTTTCGAGAATGATCATGAATTAATTGTCTTAAGTTCATTTGAATATGATTAGTCGGTACTCATCATCGTACCCGGGTTAAAATTCGGCATGGTATGTAGAACCAAGGATGACTTCGTGTTGGTGACTAATATGCTTGTTTTGAAAATGTAAAGAAATGAAATAAAAGTCTTTAAAATACCTTTTAAATGTTATTAACCAAATATTATCACCGAAACAAGGATTAAACCGTCATGGTATTAGGAACCAAGGGTGAAAAACGTTTTATGGTTAAAAATAAATAAAGTGAAATAAAAAAGGCTTGAAAATATTTGAAATGGTAAAAACCGATTACAAATATGAAAATGGATTAATGAGGGAGGACGAGAACAAACACGGTTGAGTTCTGACCTGGGCACCCCATTGAGGCGCGAGCCTCTGTGCAGAACAAGGGGCTACTGCCTGAGGCCAAAACTCAGTTTTGGCTCGTTTATCCCATGTTTTGGATCGTGTTATGCATGATTTAGCATGTTATAGTCATAAAACAAGTAAAGACATGATAAAAATAAGGATTTTTACACCCTCATACTTACATGCTTGGTTATGGCGAGAAACCGACGTAAGTGTAACAACTCGTTTGGTCGGAAAAGACTCGGTTTAAAATCGTTTTAGTAAGTAAAAAGAGTGTTTTATTAAGATTAGTGATGGTGTAGTGGTCGAAGTGGTCGGTCAAGTGATTTAATGCACGATGACGGTACCAAACAATGTGTAAGGCTTGTATTTACGATCGATAGGTCGTAAACACGCGTCGGATTGTGACTTAGGAAATCGAGTCTAGAATTTTAAGGGAGAAAGAGGGGGCGGACACTCGCGTAAGTTCTCAAATGGGGCATTTGAGGGGTATTTATAGAAAAATGAGTGGTTGTGTGAGTTTTGAGCGACGTGGCCACCTGGGCTGCTCAAAGAGGCGCGAGCCACATCGCGGGTCTTCGAGTTGTCCTGTCACTTTCACACAAGTGCAATCATGATTTGTTCTATCCTAGGATTTGTAGTCACATGTTTGGTACTTGACCATTCATGAATCCGGAAAATCTTAGTATAGAAGGTTTGAAATGATTTATTTTTTGTGGTTGACTCAGTTTGACTCGCGTTGTTGGAGTCGGGATTTGAATTTTTGAGTCGGTTTTTGGTCCGGTGTCGGTTTTGACTCTAGTTAGTGTCATTGTGACCCCGTCGTCGTGCATTAAACACTCCAGGTACTTTCGAAAAGTTTTGAAATGTTTTATTTTTGAAATCGTTTTAAGTTTTCCGACGTAAAGTTGTACACAAACTGTCGATCAAACGCCGCGATTCTAAAGCACGTTATAGTCCGATAATCATCGGGTGTTTGTTGGAGTGTCAGCAGATACTGGGTATCTACACTTATCTTTTTTTTTTGTAGGCAGGTAATTTCTTATCTTTCTATTCTTTATTACAGAAAAACTGTTTGTATTCCCCAAGCCTCTATAAATACTGCTATTTCGAGTAAAAAAACACACACACACTGAAAAA
Source organism: Silene latifolia (assembly GCF_048544455.1). Lineage (NCBI taxonomy): Eukaryota > Viridiplantae > Streptophyta > Magnoliopsida > Caryophyllales > Caryophyllaceae > Silene > Silene latifolia. The sequence goes on along the minus strand of NC_133536.1, from coordinate 158,339,612 downwards.
GTTCATTCCAAAAAAACTCTTTATCTCCTCTGCAAAAGGTAATTTCTTATCTTTCTATTCTTTATTTTTCTTTGATGTTTATTTTTCTTATATGTCTACACTATACTTGATACTGCAGAAAGGTAATTTTCTTTCTTCTGCTTTGCTTTGCTTTTAATTTGGTTGAAATATTTTAAACATCTTTTTATAATGCAAAAAGTTTCATACTTTCAATGCTGCAGAATGAGTGACGTAACTGACGATAACCGAAGGTCCCCAACAAGGGAGGAAATCAATTAAGCGAAATGGAAAATAGAGTCCCTTTCGATAGAGTTGATCGAGACACGGACAAATGTAGAGGCAGCAGAAAACCGTGAAGAGGCATTAATAAGAGAGCTCGACAACGTTAGAGCACAACTGAAGGTTGCTGAACTTCAAAATGAACGTATGCGTGGACAGTTGAAGGAAAAGAAAAATAGGAACTACACAGAAGCCAACATGGACAATCAATTCATTGCTGGTGTGAATGCTTTGAACAAGTATTACACTGAAGTCTATCCTTCAATCTCTGCCAATTGGACACCAGTTCTGAAAGCCATGGAACTTTTGGAGCGATACAAAAACCCTTTTCAGGATGAGTCGGTGGAAGTTGAAAGCATTGTCCAAGGATCTGCGCGCAGGCGTCAGAGAATAGAATAAAGATATAAAAATCTATCGATGATGGTCCAGAGTTGCTGCTTTAAAATATGTTTAAAATATTTGTTGCTTCAAAAATAATGTTTTTTAATATTTTAGAACGTTAATGTTTATTGTGTAACTACTATGTTTAAGTACTATTTACTGAATAACATTGGAATAACAGAAGTCTTTACCAGAATAATAGTGCAATAACAGCATAATAACTGCTAATTATGTAGAATAATACTGTAATAACAGCAGAGTAATGGTAGAATAACAGTGAACTAAAAGCAGTCTAAAACGACTGCATTTACACTTAACTAAAAGTCGAATAAACTAGTCCTTATGCGCAATAAAACTGCAATAACAGCAGAATAAACTACTTATTATGCGGAATAATAGTGCAATAACAGCAGAATAACGGTGCAATAACAATAGAATCACAGTTGAGAAAAAACCGCCATTGACAGTTGAATAGAAATGGATAGTCTTCGTAGAAATGGATAGTGTTTGTAAAGCTTAATTAAACTAGTGGAATAACAGAAGAATAAGTGTAGACTAATAGTGCAATAACAGCAGAATAACTGCTTATTATGCGGAATAATACTGCAATAACAGCAGAATAATGGTAGAATAACAGTGGAATAAAAGCAGTCTAAACCACTGCATTTGCACTTGACTAATTTTACACTTGAATAAAAATAAATAGTTTTAACAAAATAATGTTGGACTAACAGTGGAATAACATTAGAATAAACTAGTCCTTTTGTGGAATAATACTGCAATAACTGCAGAATAAACTACTTATTATGTGGAATAATAGTGCAATAACAGCGGAATAACAGTGGAATAACAACAGAATCACAATTGAGAAAAACTGTCATTTACAGTTGAATAGAATTGGATAGTGTTTGTAGAAACCAAAAGTAATAGGAAAGCTTAATTAAACTAGAATAACAGTCGAATAAGTGTAGACTAATTGTGCAATAACAGCAGAATAACTGCTCATTATGCTGAATAATACAGCAATAACAGTAGACTAACAGGGGAATTAGAAAAAAAATGGATAGTGTTTGGGAAAAGTACAAGTAATATGAAAACTCAATTAAATTAGAATAACACTGGAATAACACTAGAATAATAGGGGAATAACAGCACAATAAACTACTTATTATATAGAATAATAGTGCAATAATAGCACACTAATTGTTTACCAAACAGTTTACACTAACTAGTAAAGCACAGCACCAGCTTCACAAAAGTACAGCTGAAAATTAACTTAAGAAAAATGATAATAATACTTCAGTACGACATGCCAAAATACATATCAAATACTTAGTCTGAATTTACTGGATACACAGCAGTCAGCGGTACAGCATTCACTACGACGCCTAATTCTTCACTAGCAGCAGATGATTGGGGTTTCAATTCTTTCAACTTGTTCTTAGTTGACGCCAAACCAAACGTCTTAGGCCTCTGATTCTCACAAGACTCCGCCTTATCAAGGACTAACTGCCTATAGATATTGATATCAGTCAAGATCAAAGAAGCCGATATTTCGACGCAAAAGCTTCGACGAGCTACCTTGCTGTGAAGATTGGACTCAAATACCCTGCCACCATATTTAGCCATTATATACAACAAGAAACAGCCAGACTCGGTATCCAACGGTTCCTTCTTTTTCCATTTAAATGGAATATCCACGACTTCAAAGTTGCGGCAATCTTTAGACTTCATAACATTATGAGACTCCATAAACACATGCATATAGTTTGCCACAATCTCTGCCAGTCTTCTGTAGTCGGCTAAATTTTTGCCCTCATGAGTCGTGTTGTCCAGAAAATCAATAGATTCATTTATAAAATTGATGCAGAAACAAGAGTAGTGATCATTGTATAGAATGGGCACAAACACAAGTCAGAGTTCAGTCGACATCTTCCATTGCAGGAATCGAAAAATACATTCCAAAATTTCAACAGCTTTTTACCCGGACCGTCAATAGGGCTTGAGGAATCAAAGTTTTCTAACAGTGAATAAAGAGCATCCTCCTAAATAGAAAGCATAAACAACAAAAAATAGCGCACAAGTGTTAAATTTATATCACTACTTATGAGTAAATATGTAGGTAATAACGCAAAATAGCAAAGGAAAAACCAAATACCATATGACGAAGTCCGAAGAACATTGAGCTTGGTTCTGAACATTCCTGAAACTCCAACGCATTCAACAGACTCGACCAAGCATCGACTACTCTTGTTGACATCATAGCAACTGCATCTACAATGGAAACAATATCCCCCTATCCAAAAACACGTCGACGTCGTCGTTGTACACCACTAACATCTCACTGCATTCACAAAAATAACATATGATAAGAACAGTGGAATTACAGTAGAATAACAGTTCAATAACAGCAGAATAACAAAGGGAATTAAAAGTGGAATTACAGTGGACTAACAGCGGAATAATAGTGGTATAATAGTAGAATAACAGTTCAATAACAGCAGAATAACAAAGGGAATTAACAGTGGAATTACACTGGACTAACAGCGGAATAATAGTGGTATAACAGTAGAATAACAGTTCAATAACAGCAGAATAATAAAGAGAACTAACAGTGGAATTACTGATACTAGTTTGGCACTAGTACTTTGACAAAATAACAGCATAATAATAGCAGATTAACAGACCAATAACAGTGGGAAACAAAAAGACTAACTGAACAGGAACACCACAATCAAAGAAATGAAAATCGACATATACTCTTCTTTCAAGTGAGCGTCTTCACGAAGAATAAAGTCCACCACTTGCTTCCGCACCTTCAGCATCTTAGAGAACTGTTTTTTGTTTTTCCGAAACAAATCCGACACCGCAACAAAACTACTGTCCTCTGGCCCGCAATCCATAGAGCAACCCAACACATCGTCTGACTTACCCCTTTTACGGCTACCCAAAGCCGACTTTGGACTCATGGTGCTATCGACAGCCATGCTTCCCACTCAGCGGTTTGCCAGGTGAAAGGGACGTTGACAATTTTATAATCTTTATCCTCCTCGCCTCGGGCAACTTCATTTTTGACCAGGAAATCAGACATCAAGCTCGGCTTCAAATAAGCAAGGAAAAAGAAAACATAATTAGTAACAATACTTAAACAAACTAGGCAAAACACCAAGAGAAAATTAGGCACAATAAATGACTTACAACAGTTTGACAATACACCAAACGTACACACGGCTATTGATCATCAGCAAACAACGCCTCTTGAAATACATTATCAAGATATTCAACCCTCTTCGCATTGAAGTTGATGCACAAACAGCTAAAGTGCTCATGCAAAAGCATTGGGATGAAAATCTGGGAAAATAGTTGGCCAAAAAAATTGTTACTAATTATGTGGTTTAAAAAAAAGCAGAAAAACAGCAGAAAAACAGTAGAATAATAGTAGAATAATAGTACAATAATAGTAGAATACACACAAGTACAGAAACATACCATATCAGAATTAAGATCACAATCTCTCTTGTTGTTATTTACAAACACAGTAAATGACAACATGACTTCCGCACATAAATCACTCCTGGAAGCCTTCTCATGTTTCGACGACATACAAATTCGCCCCAATGGACTCTAAAACAAAGTGGAGAAAAAAGTTGAAACGTGATGCAAAATGAAAAATAAAGTAAAAGACACAATAAGATAGAATAACTTACCGTTGCACCCATCCCAAAGAAAAGTCGACTTGGACTTCCTCTTATACAAGTATCATTAAGAAAGAGGGACCACCAGTCCACAACTCCAAGCATTATCATTGAGTTTGGAACCATGGATTCCATATCCTCTCGATTTAAGTAACTCTGAACACCCCAAATGACAAGATTCTCACTTCAAAATGGGAAAAACAGAAAAATAAGAGTCAAATAAATATATTTTTGAAGAACAAAAAGCAGAATAATATTTTAAATAGAAAGTGGAATATTTTTTAAAATAAAAACGAGGTCTTACCCTTGCGAAATATTATGATCCTTCAAGAAACAGTAGTCTGCAACCTCTTTCATCTTGGATAGCATTGGGTTGAAAACATGTCCCGTTGTTATCATTGATTTTGACAGGACAACTAGCTGAGGATCCACAGTACCACAATAATAGCTGCATCCGAAATTCTCAGGCACAACAGACAACAGTAGCTCCTCATGTGCAGCAGAGTGCAGCAAATAACTTATACCGATATTAGGAGCATTCAACCCAGCAACGCCATTGTCCTCTAGGACAGCCTCACCAATAACAGTACCAGTCTCCAACACAACCTCGATATCCTGTTTATTAGATTTATCTATCTCAGACGCAGCTCCAAGCAACAAGTCTGCATGACAAGACATCACCACTCCCGCTACTTCCTCTTCTGCAGTCACAAATGCTTCACTGCCAATTTGAGTGGACTGTTGAGTGTCATTAGGCATTGGAATGTCAGCACCGTTATCCGTCAACTCTGTCTCAGGCAAACAAGCATCAGTCTTTAGAATTTGAGTTGCTTGAACATCTACCGGTGTACACTCAACAGTATTAGACACGTCCTCTGGCGGATTATCAACAAGATAGTCTTCAACTTGAATGTTAACGTCCTCCACATCATTGTTAACATCCTCCACATCAATGGTAACGTCCCCCACATCAACTACTTTCTCACCAATATCATCTGGCTCTCCATAACGAAACTGAATGTCAGCACAGATATCCGCCGTAATAGCATCTAAACCGAGGGGTGACAATTGTGGAGTCCCCACCTTTGCACTTTGTTGAATGACGGGACTATGTTCAACACCCTTCTTTTCAGCTATAGTCGGCTGCACATCTGAAAGCCCGACACACTCCTCATAAAATTGAGAAAACAGATTAAATGATGGAGGTTCAATAATGACATCTTCATGTCTAGCTTTTTTGGAAGCTGGTTCTTCAGGAACAGTTGATCGCGATTTATTTGCCGCTTGCATAGCCAATACATGCTTAACCGGTTCGTCCAACTCACGGATAACTTGATCCGTGAAGAAAGATGGGGTGGCAACCAAATTCTCTAACCCTTCACAATCCACTTTTTTTGACTGTTCAGTCGTGCTTTCTTTAGCAGCTCGTCGGGTTACTTGGCTGGGCAACTTAGCAGTAGGTGCTTGACGCATAGTCTGGTGGTTCTTCTTCATCATCTTAAACTTTATTAGTTCCGCCTGTTCTAAGTATCGGCGGCATAAAATCTGAGAGTCCCTCTCATTAAGCAGTATAAGTTCATGAACATCCTGTCAAGATAAAATCCAAAATTTTACTTAAAACTGAATTCCAAAACATAATAACAGTACAATAATAGTAGAATAACAGAGGAATAATAGTACATTAACAGCAGAATAAATAACAGTGGATTAATAGTAGAATAACAGTACCATAACAGTGGAGTAATAAAATAACAAAGGAATAACAGTACACTAACAACAGAATAAATAACAGTGGAGTAATAGTAGAATAACAAAGTAGAATAACGGTGGAGTAACAATTGGAATGAAAAATAGAATAACAGTGGAATGACAGCAGGAAAACTGAGGAATAACAGTGGAATAATCGTAGAATAATAGCAGTAGGACAACTAATACTTTAAAACAATAACAGAATAACATTTTAGAATGATTCGTTAAAAAACAATCAAACAGGTGCTTACGTCGACCGCTGCGGAATGTACTTGCTCATCCGTAAGAATATCAGCAGGTAGATCTAGCACAAGACATCGACGTTGACTACGTTGACCAGAGCCAACGATGTTTGGACGAGACAATGGGAAAGCAACGTCTGAACGCTCCCCAGTGCCCAGAGCAGCAGTAGCTGCCTCACGCTGAAACCTCTCACTGAAAGACTTTATATCCCAATGTTTAATGAGCGGTAGCTCATTATTCACCTGATCACCGCTAAAGAAATAACGGTGAAAATAGGTGATAGCCAACAGCACTAGACAACAACGAATTTTTTTTCCTCCCATTATGGGATTCACGCACAGAAGTCACCAAGTCTGAAAACACAAACACAAACTGACACCAATTAAATTCCTTGATCCTAGAAACATCTTCCACAACGCTTAGAAGTCTAAGATCAACCACAAAACCCGACACAGGAGCAACGAAACACGACATAGCAAAAAGAACAAAAGTCTTCTTAAACTCATCATCAGCAACCAAAGACTCTAGCAGGGTCTCCTGAACTTTATTAAGTGGTATCTCACTTTTGTTATTGGCGATACCATACTTCTCACGCCAAGCACGCTTCAAATCTTCTCCATTAGCGTCTGCAGAACCCGGAAACCCAGTAATAACCAAATCCAATTTTGGTCCAGAATTTGGTAAACCAAACACATCGTGCACATCATCTTCAGTCAACTCGTACTTCTCCGTTTCAGATATTTCAAAAAACTTCCCACTTCTAAAAGCATATATAATCTCTCGGAACATGGTATGGGGGAGGGCAGAAAGCTTCAACTCAAGTAAACCCCCGGATCCAATTTCCCTAACAGCCTCCTTCTGCTCCTCGGTGAGGGCTTCAATAACTTTGAGAAGAAAAGCAGGCCGACAACAGCTAACAAATGGATCGGCACTGTACACACAAAGGGGAAAAAATATGCAATGCATTAAAACATTTAAGATAGCAAAAGCAAAGCAGCAGAATAATAGCAAAATAACATGAGAGCAGCAAAAAATAACACGAAAGTAACATATTAAAAGTAAAATAACAGCAAAATAAAAGTAGAATAACAGTAGTACATACACTTGGTTATTTTCAGCGGCATCTCCCGCTTGAGGTTGGTTGCTACTTATCACAATTCCCTTCTCATGCTTAACTTTCCCAGCCAACTTACTACTAGTCATTGGTGGACTAGACGACAACTTCACAACTTGGGTCTCAGCCTTTCGTTTGATTTTTTTAGTGGGTGGTTCAATTGTACATATATTGATTACGAGTACTCCTTCTCTGAGAAGCAGTGCTCTTTGATGGAGATGTGACAGGGGATTTAGATGGAGACGGACCCGGAGAATTTGATGATGACGGGTGAGTTGACTTTGATGAAGCTGTGGATTTGATTCTTAACTTCATTTTCAGCTGTACTATCGAGAAAATAAAAATCAGGATCACTTTCAATAATAAATAGGTATTCAGCTGGACTTTTTAATAACGACGGCAGAATGAGAGTACGGTAACAGCAGAATAACAGAACACTAACAATTAGTCAAACTAATAATAGAACTGTTATAATACAGCAGTAAAAACACAAAAAGAAGAACACGGAAGCGTAAAGAAAAACACAAAGAGAATCAAAAAGAAAGCCTCTTTGAATAACGATTCAAAGGCAGTTTCAAATTACATACAGCCTACATAAACCTTCATAATACAAAATAACGTACTAAATTACAACCAGAGACAGTTTCAAATTACATAATACCCAAAATACACTCTTTCCTAGAAAGAATCAAAATGTGATTCAGAAAATACATGGCATAACGCAAAAAGTCAGTCAAGGTCAACAACATCGACTGACTTATAATACAAATCGTAAGCAAGATCATAAGCAGCATGATAGTCACTGAGTGTTTCAAAGTACTCGTGAATTAGCCTGATCGTTCAGATACAGGTGCATCAAGGATCGAGTCATGATCGTGTATATACTGGCAAGCATGCAACACCCTCTTTGATGTCTCACTTGCAAGCATGTAGCACTTGCATCGTTTGGAAACTACTTTTGAGCCCCTTGACACAATCTTAAAACCTTCACTGTGACTTGTTGTTAGAACTTTCATATATTCGTCGTGAACACCGGGCGCACTTTTATGAAATAAGAACATTTGTGACCATTTCTTACAAATAAGACACATATTGCTCTTGTCCAAAGTAGTCTCTACATGTTGGAATACTCTTTCCATTAGGTCCTGGCTATTTAAAACTGCCGACATTGATTGATTACGACGACGAACTCGTACATTAACTTCAAAGTACTTATCAGTCTTATCGTCCAATAACCAACCCAATTTTTTTTCTTTTCGGTAGTGAACTCTCTAGCAAATAACAATTTATCTTTATTCACTATATTTATTGCCCATCCCTCACAAACTAAGTCCATTAGTGATGCTGAAACCTACAAACAAACAAACCCTAACAAGTGACAAGACTCAACAGAATAATAGAAACAGTAAATAAAAACAGGAAAAACACTACAATGACAGGAAGAGTAACGCTGCAATGTCGCCATAGGACCAGTATAACAGCAGAATAACAGAAATACTGAAAAGTAAAGACAACACGAACAAACACAATACCCTAGAAAGGACAGTAAACAATTAAAACATCAAAAATAACTTGACAACAAACTAACCGCAAGAATAACAGCAGAATAACACAAAAAGAATAACAGTAAATAAAAACAGGAAAAACACAACAATGATAGGAAGAGTAACGCTGCAATGACGCCATAGGACCAGTATAACAGCAGAATAACAGAAATACTGAAAAGTAAAGACAACACGAACAAACACAAAACCCTAGAAAGCACAGTAAACAATTAAAACATGAGAAATAACTTGACAACAAACTAAGCGCTAGAATAACAGCAGAATAACACAAAAAGTAAAGTATGTAGAGATCAATAGTAAATACTCAACACAACTCTTCAACTAGAACATACAAATCACTTCAAAACAATAGAAAACTGCAGAAACGACTAGAACATGCAAATCACTTCAGGAAAAATCAGAAATTCAAAATGCAGGATAATATTACAAATGAAGAAACTGCAGAAACATAATAACGACATTAAAGTACTCGAGTAACTAAACCTAGCAATAATTAAACTGAAAAACTGATGTGAATACGAATCATCTTGATGAAATAATTCTCGAAACAAGCGACCAAGGCAACCCGAGTCACCAAGCATGGATCGGTTCGAATAAGAGTCGAGGAAAGTGCATGATCACCCGCCAATGGGACGGGTAGAACCGTGTGGAGAACCGTGTGGAGCAAGGATGAACCTCGAAAATGGGCTAGACCAAATGCATTGAATAAGCTCACCTAGTTTTTGTCATAGCCTAGTTTTTACAAAGGTCTTACCTAGTTTTTGGTTTAGTCTTATATAGTTCTTCCACATAGCCTAGAATTCACAACAAGGCATTAAAGACTAGCCTTGGGCACCAAGGATTTCGGCCTATATAAGGATTGTAGTCCTCATTTGTTCATCATCCAATTTTGAAGTAAAAACTTGAGAGTATTCTCTAAACCTTGTCTTGTCTTCTTGTGTTGTTACACGAGTAGTTTGGCTTAAGAGGTCGAAACGCAATTTCGCACCTTGCTTGAACGAGGGACGTGATCCTAAGTTTAAGTCGGATTGTTTGACGAGTATCAAACAATTCACCCATTGGCGTAGCTATAGGTCTAGCTACGACAAATATCCCTTCCTTTTCATTCAAATCTCGCTTCGAATATACGGATTGATCGGGTTGCACCTAGTGCATTCGGATCCTTCGTCTATTTGCTAGTACAAGTTAAGACTTCTGCTTGCGATTCACATCAATTGTGGTATCAGAGTTTCGGCTCTTGATTTCCATTAATCGAGACGATCCAAGGGTCTTGATTTCTTCGCAAAAAAAAAAAACAAAAAAAAAAAAAAAAAAAAGTTACTGTTCACGTCCGGTACTGTTCACGGTACTATTCATCAAAAAAAAAAATATGGATCCCAACAATCCTAACCTCCTTCAAAGTCTTATAGAAGCACTACAAAATCTTTCGGAACTTAGCCCACGTGGAACACCACGTCGAGGTGAACAAAGTCGAGAAGAATTCAAAGTAAGTAAACTACCCGAGTTTGTGGGAGGCACGGATCCCGAGGATTACCTCGAGTGGGAGAGGAAAATCGAACGAATGTTTGATTTCAAAGTTCTGGATGACGCGAAACGATGCAAGTACGCTATTCGAAGACTTAGTGGAGGGCTTCACTATGGTACGAGAATTTGAAAGCAAGGCGTGCTCGCGCTGGAAAAAAGAAATTATCATCTTGGGATTCTCTTAAACGCAAGTTGCGTAAGAAATATGTTCCAGCAACTTATACGCTTACGACTTATCGTAAGATCGCCAATCTCAAACAAGGGAGTCCCACAAGTAGTGTTAGTGAACCCAAGTCGGCTGCCACTCCTAGTTCCACGGCAAGAACGCCCGATTCTCAGGAAACAAGTCTCTCCAAAGCACGATGTTTAAAGTATCCGGGGTTTGGGCATTATCAAAGCACGTGTCCAAATAAACGATTGATTACCTCGAGAGATGTTGTTGCTTGTCGGGATGAGTTGTTTGATGAGGAGGAACGATTGGGTGATGTGTTCAAACTCGAAGAAAGAGAAAAAGGCGAGATTATGGAGCCATTGAGTGATGATGATCAAATTAAAGATGTGATCGAAGATGACATATTTTCCAACTTGTATGAACCTCATACAAGAGGTACTTCTTTATTTGATCCAAATCTACCAATTGTTTTTGATGAAGAATTGGAAGAAGTTTATGACGAAACTCACATGGAAGAAAGTGATCATACAAGTTATGACGATGCAACTCAAGACAATCCTAATCTTGTGCCAAACTCGGATGAGGAATTCGGGGATGTCTTTCCCAAGAACCTACCCGCTGGTTTACCAACTATTAGAGGGATCGAACGCCAAATTGATCTCATTCCCGAAGCCTCGTTACCAAACAAAGCGGCCTATCGATGCAACCCATTGGAAACAAAAGAGTTGCAACGACAAATGGAGGAGCTAATGGATCGAGGCTATGTTCATGAAAACCTAATTCCATGTGCCGTCCCTACTCTATTTGCTCAAAGGAAGGATGGGACGTGGCGAATGTGCACTGATAGTCAAGCCAAGAACAACATAACTATCAAGTATCGTTTTCCTATTCCAAGGCTTAACGACATGCTTGATGAGTTACATGGATCCAAAACCTTTTCTAAGATCGACTTGAGGAGTGGTTATCACCAAATGCGAATGAGAGAAATGGATAAGTGGAAAACCGCGTTCAAGACTAGACATGGGTTATACAAGTGGACTGTCATGCCATTCGGATTAACCAATGCTCCGAGTACCTTTATGCGACTCATGAACGTGGTACTCAAACCTTTCTTGAGCAGATTTGTGGTCGTCTACTTGGATGACATTTTAATTTACAGTCAAAGCAAGGAAGATCACTTCAAACACCTTCGCAAAGTGTTCGAAACTCTCCGAGGACAAAAGCTATATGGAAAGAAGGAGAAATGTTCATTCTTGGTCAAGAGTGTCATATTTCTCGGCTATGTGGTTTCTAAAGATGGAGTTTCAGTGGACCAGGCAAGGATCCATCGCTTATTTCTCCGAGAAATTGAATGGAGCCAGGCTCAATTACTCGACGTACGACAAAGAATTTTATGCTATCGTGAGAGCTCTTCAACATTGGAGTCACTACCTTTGGCCGAGTCATTTCATCCTGCACTCGGACCACGAATCACTGAAGCACATCAATGGACAACAAAAGTTAAACCCACGGCATGCTAAGTGGGTGGAGTTCCTACAATCCTTTCACTTTTCATCAAAGTATAAACGTAGCAAGAGTAATGTGGTGGCCGATGCTCTCTCACGACGGTACTCATTATTGAACGTGCTCGATGTACGGTTACTTGGATTTGAGGCATTGAAGGATTAATACGAGCATGATCCCGACTTTGGAGAAACCTTCGAGATTTGCAAGTCCGGAACTCATGATGAGTTCATTATTCCAGATGATTTCCTCTTCAAAGGTAATAGACTTTGTGTTCCAAAACTTCGAACTCGGGAACTCCTTATTCGAAAAGCTCATGGAGGTGGACTTGGAGTACATTTCGGGGTAAACAAAACTGTATATATTCTCAAAGAGCATTTTCATTGGCCCCAACTGCAAAGAGACGTGCAGGATGTGATACGAAGGTGGGAACCGTATCAAGTCAAAGAACCGTATCAATCACCAATTGACAAATACATTGATAAGAAGCTACATGATGGGAACTCTAATTTCTTATTGAAGTCAATTTTCATGGGAGCTCATGATGATCTTGTTGCTTCGAGCAACCATTATTTGGATTTTGGTAGAATTGTGCATGGAAGGTGGTGGGAAGGAAATCACAAGAAAGTAAGGCACAAGCAAAGATGGCACAAAATGGTTGTGATTGACAATACTCATTACAAATTCAAATCACCGCAGAGGGATAAACATAAAGACTACATTGAAGATGATGAGCAGAAGATGAGATCAACGGGGTGCATAAACTGCTTCATGTTCTTAATCAAGTTTGAATCTAACTTCCAAATTTGTTTTGATCCCGGTGGCATCAAAGATGATTCGACTACGTGTTCGGGCTTGTTCGGGTTTATAATATTCATCTTTGATCCCGGCATACTGAGGCAAGAATTGAGGACAATTCCTTTCAAAGGGGGAGGAATTGATGTGAATACGAATCATCTTGATGAAATAATTCTCGAAACAAGCGACCAAGGCAACCCGAGTCACCAAGCATGGATCGGTTCGAATAAGAGTCGAGGAAAGTGCATGATCACCCGCCAATGGGACGGGTAGAACCGTGTGGAGAACCGTGTGGAGCAAGGATGAACCTCGAAAATGGGCTAGACCAAATGCATTGAATAAGCTCACCTAGTTTTTGTCATAGCCTAGTTTTTACAAAGGTCTTACCTAGTTTTTGGTTTAGTCTTGCCTAGTTCTTCCACATAGCCTAGAATTCACAACAAGGCATTAAAGACTAGCCTTGGGCACCAAGGATTTCGGCCTATATAAGGCTTGTAGTCCTCATTTGTTTATCATCCAATTTTGAGTAAAAACTTGAGAGTATTCTCTAAACCTTGTCTTGTCTTCTTGTGTTGTTACACGAGTAGTTTGGCTTAAGAGGTCGAAACGCGATTTCGCACCTTGCTTGAACGAGGGACGTGATCCTAAGTTTAAGTCGGATTGTTTGACGAGTATCAAACAATTCACCCATTGGCGTAGCTATAGGTCTAGCTACGACAAATATCCCTTCCTTTTCATTCAAATCTCGCTACGAATATACGGATTGATCGGGTTGCACCTAGTGCATTCGGATCCTTCGTCTATTTGTTAGTACAAGTTAAGACTTCCGCTTGCGATTCACATCAAAAACGGAATAGAAAAGCATGAAATAAAACAAAATAACAGAATAGAAGAGAAAAATGGCATGAAATTACCTTCAATCGGAAGATAGATGTTGAATGCGAAGAGAAAAGAGGAGAAAATACGAAGGAGACGAACGGTTGAAGAAGAATAACACAAGAATAATAGAAGAGAGAGGAACACTTGCAGTTAAAAATGATTATAAAAGGTTTTGCAATAATACGGAGTATTAATTAGAGAGGGAAACAGTTAGGAATAGTAAATGACGGAAAGAAGAGAGAGAGAGAGAGAGAGAGAGAGAGAATAGAAAATAACTAAATAACAATGCTTTTATATGACAACTAAGATTAATCTTGGCCACTCATCTCTAATTTAATCTAATGGTTGAGATTCCTCCAACTCACAACTCACCATAAGAACCAAAACTCACCAAATCCAATCTCTCTCTCTCTCTCTCTCTCTCTCTCTCTCTCTCTCTCTCTCTCTCTCTCTCTCTCTCTCTCTCTCTCTATATATATATATATATATATGTAAAGGATCAAGTGAGTCCCTTGGTATAAGTGAATCCCATGAGTCCTAATCCAAGCCATTAGATTATAACAAAATTAATGGCTAAGATTAAATATGAAAATAAAAGTGCATATAAAACCCACCAAACCCTAATTTCATTCATTCACTCACATGCCTCCCTCACTTCCACTTCTCTCTCTAAACCTCTAAATCTCCCTTCTCTTCCTCCTCCCATCCCGCCACCACCGCCCCTTCTAACGCCGCCGCCACCACCGCCCCTTCTAACGACGCCACCACTACCATTCTCTTCTCCCGCCTGTCTCCTGCCTCCCTCGGCCACCAGTTGAAGCCGCATTCCTCCTCCCCTCTTCTGCCTCCCTCGGCCACCACCCGCCACCTCCGTCCATCCATTCTTTCTTTTTTTTTTTCTTTTTTTCAGATCTGAGAAAATTGTCCCGAGGCCGCCATCCTCCTCCCCTCTTCTGCCTCCCTCGGCCACCACCTGCCGCCTCCATCCTTTCTGTCTTTTTTTTTCTTTTTTTCAGATCTGAGAAAGTTGTTGGTGGTGGTGGTTGGAGATGCGTGTGGCTGCCGCCTATCTACTTTCTCTCTCTCTTTTTTTTTCTTTACTTGTTCAGATCTATGGTGGTTATTGTAGGTGGTGATTTTTTGTGGGCATGGTGGTGGTGATGTCGTGGTTTTTTTTTCTGCTGATTGGTGGGCGTGTGGTGGTGGCGGTTGCAAGGGACGTCATGGTTGTTGGTGAAGGTAGTGGTGGTTATTAATATAAAGTTTCAGCGGCTTGGACTAAAGTTACAACGCATATGGACTAAAGTTACGCTTATATGGACTAAAGTTACGTTCTGATATTGACTTATTATACTTGTCCAAGACTTAAAATACATAAATTAAAATTGAGTTTTTTTGTCAAAAACTACCTAATATTTACCTCATTTTTATAAATACTACCTAAAGTTTTTAATTTTGCGAGAAATTACCTAATATTTTTTTACTTTTGTTGAAAACTACCAAATTGAAATTAATGAGCAAATTCGACAATTTTTTTCCAAATTAACTAAAATTAGGACAAATAAGTCAAAATTCCAATCGAATTAATCATAATTTTGTCCAAATTAGCCACAATCTCGGCCAAACTAGTCAAAATTGTAGTAAAACAAATTGAAATAAACGTGTTAGTAGCTAATCAAAACAGTTGTCGGTGGTTAAGTATAGTAAATAATGTATGTTCAATGCCAAAAATAATGTTTTCGAGTTAGAATTTTGTTTAATTTGATCGGATTTTTCAATTTGGTAGTGTCCGACAAAAGTCAAGAAAATTTAGGTAGTTTCTCGCAAAATTAAAAACTTTAGGTAGTATTTATGAAAACGAGGTGAATATTAGGTAGTTTTTGACAAAAAAACTCATTAAAATTAGAATAAAGTTATAATCCTAATAAAAATAACGTTTCAAAAATTATGACTAAAGTTACAAACATAAAACATTAAAGTTTCAATTTTTAGCATTAAAGTTTCACTCGTAAAATATTAAAGTTATATTTATAAATCGGTAAAATTAAATAAAATCAATTTTTTATATTAAAAAATGTCCCAAAAAAAATTAAAGTTTCAATTTTTAGCATTAAAGTTTCACTCGTAAAACATTAAAGTTACATTTATAAATCAGTAAAATTAAATAAATTCAATTTTTTATATTAGAAATTGTCTAAAAAAATTAAAGTTTTAATTTTTAGCATTAAAGTTTCATTCGTAAAACACTAAAGTTACACATAAAAATCAAATTTATATATTAAAAATAATATTTATAATATAAATTTTAATTTTTTTAAATAAAATGATACTAAAATATTAAAGTTACAATCATAAAGAATTAAAGTTACATTTATAAATTAAAGTTACGCTTGTACAACATTGAAGTTATAGTTTAAAAGTTTCAAATCTCAAATATCAATCTTAAAAGATCAATGGCCAAGATTAGAACTCATGGACTCACCATTTTAGGTGGACTCATTTGAACTCTCTCTCTCTCTCTCTCTCTCTCTCTCTCTCTCTCTCTCTCTCTAGAGAGTGAGCATTGAGGCATGATAGGGTTTTTACGGTGTTATTTTGGGTTATTTACGACCCGTAAATGGCTAAGTATATACAGAATATTAGTTTATGGCCTAAGTTTTCATGCTGTTCATGAGCTTATTTTAAAACAATTAGTCTCGACCCATGTATTTCATTTAGTATCGCATCAACCTCTCACTAAAAATGCGCGACAATTAATTGTACAAACTTTTACGTGTGATGTTACACAAAGCGGAAAAGAATATATCGTCTCATGTTTAGAATATTTCATATGTCCTTACATTATGCAATTATATGGGAGTAAATCACAACGAGTTATTGTATATAGCCAAATATAGATTTTCATAAGTTTATAGAGGGATAGTATATAGCACGTTTTGAATAAACTATTTGTTATGTAACGGTTATAAATTTACTTTACTTTATATGACCTCATAAACTACATATTTGTTTAATCATACAAGGTGTTTAAATTGACAAAACACATGCGCCTTCGAGGCGAAGATTCGTGTTCCGAACTTGCTCAGATAAAGGAGTTTTCAGAATGGATACTAAAAGTTTGAGACGGGGAAGCTGGAGATCGGAATGATGGGAAAGTTGAACTAGAGTTGCCGAATAACATTTTGATTCATCACACTAGAGATCCTATCGCTTCGATTGTAGACGCCATTTACCCATCCCTCGAGAATCAACCATCGAATCCCGAGTATCTTTAGGAGAGGTCCATCCTTGCACCTACACATGAGATCGTTGATTTGGTTAATGATTATGTATTATCTCGAATAGATGGAACAGAGAAAATTTACTTCACCTCAGACGAGGGTAGTAAAGATGAGAGTAATATTGGGGTCCGTGATCTGCACTCCACAGAATTTCTTAACTCTATTAAGTGTTCGGCGCTTCCAAATCACGAATCAAAGCTCAAGCTTGGTGCTATAGTTATACTTCTTCAGAACATTGACCAATCTCGCGGATTGTACAATGGCACTCGACTGATAGTGACAGATTTGGGATCACGTGTGATTAGAGCAACAGTCTTATCGGGTAGTCATAGGGGCGATAAAGTGCATATTGCCCGTATTACACTTACTCCATCTTATTCCAGTAAGTTCCCGGTAAAGTTTGATAGAAGACAATTCCTCCGTTGCGGTGTGTTTGTAATGACAATAAATAAGAGTCAAGGACAGTCCCTAGCACATGTCGGGCTTTATCTTCCAAGGTGGTGTCGCTATTTCAAGAGTCACAAGCAAAACAGCTTTTTGTTGTATTTATTTCTTTCCAATTTGTCTACTTTTGTTAACTCTTCAAATTTTCGAGAATTTATTTTTGTAATTTCAGAATTCCTAAATAGATATTACGGTTAGATAGCACATCATATTAACAACCCCGCTACGTTAATAAAAAAACAACCCCGTGCAATTTACACGGGTATAAAACTAGTTTTAGTGTTAAATAGCTCTATTCCGAATGTTGTAATACTAACAAACAATTAACATTTTTCACATGTTTGGCTCAAAATACTAACAAACAGTTAGTGATAAATTCCTCCCAAAGAATAGGCTCAAAGCCTCAAAGTAGACGAACGAATTGCTATAAATTCTGAATCTGAGTAATAACAACTATTTCTTGCTCAACTAATATCTACACCTTTTTCGATGAAACCAATCCAAAAAAGGATTTCAAGCCCGAAGTCTACACCATGCTGTGGCCAACTTTACTACTGGTATGAATACCTGTGCAGATGTGCAAGGTTTGTATCCCTTGAATTCACCGGCTTGCATCATACTCCGTAGAATTTAAGCTGATCCATCTCAGAATTCGCTTGAGGATTTCAAGTCCATAAAGAGCTGTGTCCTTGTGAAAGTCGTCGGTTCTTTTTATAATAATATACATAGACCACTACAGCGACCAACAAAAGTGCCTGGGACAGGGAGACCAAAATTTTGACAACTTAACCCCTGTCGGAGATGATCATTATGGTCTTCCAAGTACAGGTATACTCTCTGGTATAATTCAGATTTCAGACTGAAAGATTTTGTTCAAAGCTATTTTGGCATAAATTTACAGGTGGAGTTGGGTGCTGTTGGGAGTTCCTACAGGTTCATGTAACTCAGGCAAGGACTTGCTACTTGGCTGACGACCTTGAGACAATTTACGCACTTTCATCCGTTGTAGCGTATCATGACAAGGTGCAAAGAAGTCATGTCGTAAAGCTTCCTCGGCTGTGATCCTCAACCTCGGATTCACTATTAAGCACTTCTCAAGGAGGTCAAAAAGTGAGATTGGGATGGCATCAAGGAATCGTGTTCTCTTCGTGTTGACAGCACACCATTCTTTTATTGTCATTGATTTTAAGAATTTTACATCCAAAAGTTCCTACAACATTATTGATTACCAATAGAAAATGTTAGTCTTAAACTATTAATACTACCAATTTATGTCCCTATCAGAATTTGGTGGTCAACCAACATCAACGTTGTCAATTAGTTCCCTAAATTTATGTTAATTAGGATAGTATAAATGGATGGTGGGAAAGATGGGGCGAGTCTAAGTTTAGAGGTAAGGACGAGTACCGTTGGCATGGAAGATTCGCGGTTGTGCAACTTGGCCGCCTCCCATAGCTCTTCATTGCCCTTCAATTTTACTATGTCTTTCATGTTTCTGCAATAATAATAATTTACCAAAGTAAACAAACAATGATGGCCAACCTTACATTTTTGGTCTTGCTTAGGACGAAGGTAATTGCCATCAGGGCAATAAAGCTCACACGATAAAAATTAAAGGAAAGTGATGATATGTGGAGGTAGTATGGGATAGAATTATAGAAAGGACTCAAAGGAGTAATGGGAAACTTTTACTCCCATATGAGGGCAGTTATCCGACGGAGAGCTAGGTAACTATTACCCCCAACCATTACTCCCCTACCACTGCCCCAGGTAACAATTACCCATATTCCAAATATATTCAGATAAGTGAAGAGATGAGAATTATTACTGTTCAGGGTCCCCTGTGAAAGGCATCTTTCCAGTTATTAAATAAAGTAACGTGACACCAGCCGACCATACATCTATCTTTGGCCCTTGATATGGCGATCGTAGCAAGACCTGCAAACATACAAAAGCAATGTGCATGATTCTCAACAGATTTAATAGCGCACATAAACACGGTGTTCTGCAAATACTAATCTCACATTCTCACTGTCCCAGACGTTTAGTAAAAACCAAAAAAGTTATTCCATGCATAGTTAAAAGTAACTCCTCTTATACTACCTCCACCTCATTCATATTCTCCCTTAAGTTATAACTTCGACGATTAATTTAAGATTATTTTCTCTAAAGGCGCAAAAATTAGGGAGCAAGACAACAGGCAGGACATCATCTGCGGTTGAGGATTTGCAGAGATTCAATATAGGAGTTAAGAAGCCGTGTCTAGTAAATACCGAGAGCTGCGCTTCTTTTGTAAGCAAATGAAGGCAAGACTTACGAAGTCACAGTAAGAAGAAAGATTTCAGCTAGGATTCCATAATCACTTCACTATTCAGTTGAGATAGACAGAATAGCTGTGGTATTCTCGGCGTTGTACAACAAACACCACAAAACCTTAGTCCCAAAATGATTTGGGGTCGGCTAACATGAATTATCATTCGAAATCGCTTGGGCATGAGTCCAATATTGTCCATGAAACAAGTTCTATAGTATTCTTGGCTTCTCAGATTTGCATAATGTGCATAAAAGAATTTTAAGAATCCACTCGGTCAATGTTTATTAACAATTAGAGCCCTACTGAGAAGTTAAAGTGATAAAGGAAATGGAACAAGTCACCAGACAACACTAACTAGGTTCTCACCTCAGGAGCACGAAACCCTTTTGTTCCAACACATGGGCCTTCTTTATGTGGCTTAGAGTCCCCTGCGAGCAATTAAAGGAAACATAGGTTACACACAATTAAAAGCGAGCAGCAGAAGTTCTAATATGAAACTATCTCATGATTCAACTGCTATGAAAATGAGACAAACCCATATTATGAATTAGTTATTTGTTTGTTTTATTTTAGTGCATCAATGCCATTACTAGTATAGATGCATGCGCGGTATATGGAGCCTTTACATTTTAATGCATTATTTATAGATTTAAAATTGACACTTCATTAATTTTTCATATATCATCCCTTTTATTTTAGTATGAAAAAAATAGTGGAAAAGTTATTAAGAGAAATGAGTGAAGTCATGAAATGTGCCTTTACATTTTGTCACGGAAATAATAAATATAAATTTAATTTTTTTTATACGAAGTATGTATGTGTTAAATCATTCGCTTCTCTAGTATATAACAATAGCACTTATAAAAGATTTAGCAATTTATAATTTTTAAATTTCTTTTATTTTAATTAGACGAATACGCAATATAATTTAGAGTTTAGAAAATATTATAGTTATTAAAAGATTATATCTTAATGAAAAAAAATAATAATTTATTAAGTCTTGTTTCCTTATTTAAGGAGATTCCTTTTGGAGGGAAACGTTTTGAGAAGTTTTATTCTCTTAGTATATAGGGGGATGCCAATATGAGTGAGTATTCGACTTAATCTGTTTGGTCTCATATGACACCATCTCAGCAGAGACTATTTCAGCAAGCAAAGTAGAATGAACATTAAGAATGTTGCATGGATAGTATTGGATACCTTTATTATTCAATGATCCTGCACCCAAAACAATACTGCCAAAAGAGTGGAGTGGAGCTGGAGTGGGATAAATGAATTTCTGGTCCATAACAGTAGGCGATGCAACAATCCTCTTCCGCTTGGAAATTGGTGCATTTCCTGTTCCATGATTCGGAAACTGCATTGCTTTCTGGGCTAGATTGATCAATTCTTTTCGACCTTGACAAGGAATTGGTTCTCTCCTCCTCTCTCCAGAAGTTCTAGTGCTTGTCAAGTCTTTCGATGTTAAGCCAGACCCATCTGCACCTTGGCTAGCTAGCGAGTTACCACGACCTAGGTCATCAAATACCTTTGACCTGCCCATGGCTTTGCTCTTCAGAGTTTTACTCTCTTGGGTGCGGCTAGTACCATTTATTGCCCCTGGGTTTAATGCAACAGATGGTTTACCACTCAATATCTTTCTTCGCTTGCTAGAGGTTGCAAACATATGTTGCACTGCCGGGACATGTTCACTTGCACTCATGTGGCAAGGCTGTGATTTGTCTGCCATGGCGTAAAAATTGTTCAGCAACTAGATTCTTCAAGTATTTGCTCAAAGAGAGGGAGAATGACTACTACTGAGAAGCAAGGAGGGTCTTAGAGAGTTATGAGGAAAATTCAGAATTGTTGATGTTTTAGATTTTTTAAATTGGTAGAACATGGTGGGAAAGGTCAAAACATTGAGTTAGTAGAGAAAAGAAACTTTCAGTGTTTAGAGAGGGCATAGATGGGATATTACTTTCCAATGCATTATCATCTCTCTTTTTATCAGCCATTATAAAGCCTGAAGCAGTGATAAAAATGACTCGCTTTATATGATCGGCTAGCACATAACAAAAACATGGGAACATTTCCTAAGACCAAATCAATTTGGGAGCTGTTTGGTTTATTGGAATGCTGATGAGTGATGAAGGATGGAAAGCTTACCAAGACTCCCAGGCTTCTGATGGAGATCCTGTTGAGAAAAATGGTACACAATTAGTGGGTAGCCAGGATCAATTGCTCAAATGCAGACAAACAAATATGACATCTTTTTCATATATTTGAAGCAATCTTGCAATTCTCACTTCTTACCTTAGCAAGATTGAAATCAATCAGGTATCCGTTGTTAGTTTTGCAGGAGAACAGAAAGTTACCAGGTTTGACATCTCTATGAAAAACTCCCTGCAAGCATGAAACTCGACTATCAGTCTTAGTTTCAAAATAGGCTCTACAGAGTCCAGGCTAATATATGTTTCTAAAGGAGTCGAACATCATTAACTATTACCTGCTTATGAAGACTAGTAAGTGCCTTGAACAGGCAGAAACCATACCACTGAAGCTGATTGATATCAATCTCCCTTTTCAGTGCCTGAAAAAAATGAACAGTAATAAGAAGTACAAAATGAGAAAACCGACTATGAATAATCAAATCAAATCAACTCGACCTCCAAACTTGACCCAAGATCCAAACTTGACCCAAATTGCATATCTCGAATGTGATCCAAAACCCAAATGGATCCAAGTTTTGTTAGCTGAAACTGAACCGACCTGAAATGAACCCCCTAGAAAACCACCTAACCCGAAAATGGCCAGGTCATAAATAACTTGAATTGACCCAAAGTGACTTGAAATTTCCATATTTCCAATGGAGCCAAAGACTCATTACTCTTTGGTTATGGATTATGATGGAATAAATCAAAATGGCTCACTAAAGTGGTTGCGCTTCTTTCTTTTGTAAAGTGGCGGTCCTTCGATGCAGTTCTCGACGCAATTTTCATCTTGGGTCATTCAGAAACAGCCTCTTTGTGTTGCTAACACAAGGGTAAGGCTACGTACATCCGACCCCCCCTTACCCTGCAATTTGCGGGAGCCATTGAGGCACTGGGGTAATGTTGTTGTTGTTGTTGTTGACCCAAAGTGACTTGAAATAAATAATTTGAAAGCCAAAGAATCACTATCAAACCTAATTTGTAAGTAGGTAATTATCCAAACCGCACTTTTTTTTGCTCATAATCACTGGCCCAGAAATGACCCGGCCCGATTGACCTCAAATGACCAAACCAACCTGCCCGAAACCCGATTTAACCCGACCGAGCCCGAGCTAACCCGAATATGACACACCCCCAACTAACCCGACTCAACCGACTGGTCCGTTTGCCATGTCTTTGTATATGCTGATATGCTCAACATGCTCCAAAAACATGAAGCTACTGGATTTACCTCAGGCCGGTCATGATCCACATGCTCCAAAACAAAGCAATCATCATTTCCACTTTTGAGAGAGCCTTCATACTTTATCACAAAATTCTTTCCCCTGATAAAATTAATATATTTGATATCCTCATCTGCTATAATGATGTTTAATCTGTAGAAAATGGAATTCAAATCAAGACAAAAGTCACTCCACATACCCAAATCGTTGTAGCATCTTAAGCTCATTTTTTAAGTGGTGGACATGAGCGTTTGCATGAGGACCTGCATACCACAAACAAGTTCGTGATATCAGCTCTTATAGTATAATTATTTTAATGATGCAGCAGCAAACACACAAGGTTAAAGAACCTTCAAAACAGTAAACTTTCGAAATACTAGCAATAAATCAACTAAAGGCTTAGTTTTTGACGTCACCTAGGTAACAGACTTAACAAGAAGATGTTATCCAAATCTATAAACTTAGCTCTAAGAATCTAAGCATGCTTGTGCAAGATTGATTTAATCAGTAATCTCAGAGAACATGCATATCACAATAGCAGGAGCTTGAACTTTAATTTAGGAGCAAACTGTTAGTTATTGGCTTCATGAGCTGAGCTAAATAGGGAATAGACCTTTGATCACAAACAACAAAAATACCCCAGTGGCTCAAGGGCTCCCGCAAATTGCAGGATAAGGGGGGTCAGATGCGTGGAACCTTACCATTGTGTTAGGAACAAAGAGAGGCTGTCACATTTATCACAACTTGCCTAAAATGACACAACAGGAGAGAATTTGTAACCATACACTGAGAGAATTACATTTCTATATGTATCAACATTTTTTTAGCTCTTCGAGTTACCATAGTTGCATTCTCCAAATTTTATTGCTAATAGATACAAAAGACACAGCACTGTGCAAGGAAATAGCAAAAACAACTTCCAGACCATCCTCCGGTTTGACAGCTGGACATCCTCCTAAAGTCTTTAAACGAAGGCAAAGTATAGAGAGGAAGAACTACGTAAAGTATATTAGCACGGACTTAGATTTTTCATCTGCTTCTCTTTCTGCGTTTTAGATATGATCATCATACGAATCTTGCAGCTACATGAACCGCTATCTTTGGCCAGCCTGGTCCAACCAACACAGTTGGGCTGCCTTTTGAATCAAGCCTGGCCCAGTCCATGATCATCTTTATGAAGAAGTTACAGATACAGAAAATAGCCCTAGAGCCCCTAGTCTTGAGCAGCTTGCCAGGAAAAAAAAAAAAAAAGGAAGGCAACTGGCTAACTGAATGTTTTTAAAGCCATAATAATAAGTTAAATAAGTTTTGGTATTTTCCCAAAATATAAGTCTGATATTTTTATATAATGGAAACAGACAGAAAAGTCTAGCACGGAACCCAAATAACCATACATGCAAGTATTGGAACAACTAATCTGTCAAATAAAGATATTATATCAGCATAAATTTATTTTGTCATACATTTTATGGCAAATGTTACTCCATCAGTCTTTCTTCTAGCTCTGTAGACTGTTCCATATCCACCTGTTGCAAGAGGTTAATGCAAATCAGGAATCCACACAAAAACAGATTAATTGACGTGCTACACCAGAATGCAATTATTGATAAACTATGAACTATCATAGATGTCTTACCTGATCCCTCTTCCTCCTCAACTGTATAAGACTCAAATTCTGGATAATTTGACATTTGTTGATCCTGCAAGGGACATTATTTGTTATGATGATTGTGCAAGATAACAAGGGACGTTTTTCTCTTGATTGTTTCATTTCTGTAAAGCAATTCTCTAATTGCAGTATATACAATACACAGCATGACAAAACAGAGAAACTGACCTTGACAGATTTGTTCGCACACTTTTGTTCTACAGCTGCAATATCCCTAGCAATGTGTTTGCCATTGTCCTTCAAAGCAATGGTGTTTTGATCTTGTTGGCCTCTCGTTTTTTTACAGAAAATGTCCACTTTGCTACCCTGCTGCGACTTTAGTGAGGCTTTCTGTTTCAAAGTAGGCTTGAGCTCAGGGACCTTCTTTTGAACAGCTGAAAGTCTTGAGAATGTCTTCTCGCTACCAGATTGCAGCGTTGCAGGAACCAAAGCCTGATTACGTGCTTCGTTATTTGCTATTTCTTCTGGCAAAGTTGGTTGTTTGCTTGTGGGGCTTTCCATAGTTGTGCACAAGATGTCCTCAAAAAGAGAACCTAATCCACATGAACCAAATGAATGCTTCTCTTTCTCAGGCCTTTTGTCAGGTAACACACAATCTTCCAAGGGCAGTTCAACCGTGTCTTCAATGTTTGTTTCAGGAGCTTGCCTATTTATGAAATCTTTGCAAGGATGAAACGAAACAGCAGCATTTGCCGATGGGTCCATTTCATGTTGATCAAGATTCAAACAGGAAGAAGCACAAACATCCATGTTGGCCTTCAAATCGACAGGGTCAGGTTCGTTTACTCCTATAAAAGCTGAGATTTCTGCTAAACTTTTAAAAATAAGGGCCCCACATTCTTCCCCTTGTACATCAGGCGTATTTAAGATTGTCGCATTATCCTGATGTCTTTCCATTACTAAATAATTTTCCAAGTCATCTTCTTGAGATGCCTTTAGCTTGTTTTCAAACCCCTGACAGTCATCATTCTTCTCTTTCTCAGGCCTTTTGTCAGGTAACACACAATCTTCCAAGGGCAGTTCAACCGTGTCTTCGATGTTTGTTTCAGGAGCTTGCCTATTTATGAAATCTTTGCAAGGATGAAAAGAAACAGCAGCATTTGCCGATGAGTCCATTTCATATTGATCAAGATTCAAACAGGAAGAAGCACCAACATCCATGTTGGCCTTCAAATCGACAGGGTCAGGTTTGTCTACTCCAATAAAAGCTGAGATTTCTGCTAAACTTTTAAAAATAAGGGCCCTACATCCTTCCCCTTGTACATCAGGCGTATTTAAGATTGTCGCATTATCCCGATGTCTTTCCATTACTAAATAATTTTCCAAGTCATCTTCTTGAGATGCCTTTAGCTTGTTTTCATACCTCTGACAGTCATCATTCTTCTCTTTCTCAGGCCTTTTGTCAGGTAACACACAATCTTCCAAGGGCAGTTCAACCGTGTCTTCGATGTTTGTTTCAGGAGCTTGCCTATTTATGAAATCTTTGCGTGGATGAAAAGAAACAGCAGCATTTGCCGATAAGTCCATTTCATATTGATCAAGATTCAAACAGGAAGAAGCAACAACATCCATGTTGGCCTTCAAATCGACAGGGTCAGGTTCATCTACTCCAAGAAAAGCTGAGATTTCTGCTAAACTTTTAAAAATAAGGGCCCTACATCCTTCCCCTTGTACATCAGGCGTATTTAAGATTGTCGCATTATCCTGATGTCTTTCCATTACTAAATAATTTTCCAAGTCATCTTCTTGAGATGCCTTTAGCTTGTTTTCATACCCCTGACAGTCATCATTCTTTGATTGAGACTTCAAAAGCCCAGTGTTAGAAAACGGCATTGACCGAGTAACAACTTTGTCGGTGAAATTCCCCAAAGCAACTCTTTGTGGCATGTCGTCAAGTGGCAGTGCTTTCAGAGCAAGTATCTACATAAGAGAAGAGGGGGAAAAGTTCGCTTCACAAAAAATTCAGTAATACATCCACTTGATATAAGCTCAATACATCTTGAAAAGGAAGACATTACTGTGAGTACAAAATATCATATGATTTAGTTGAGTGCATACAACGGTGATACATGAAAAGTTTTACATCAAACAGTTCTACTTCATGTTATATTCATCCTATATAACAGAGTAATGATTTCGTTCTTTACATGAAACTGTACTCGCAAGATTAACAGCACATTTGTGTCTTTCCAATGGCAGATATTACCATGACACAACATTATGGTATTTGGTATCTCTGTTTTTTTTTTGGCGTTCGTCCCTCAAAATGGTAGTATCAGTCACATCGTCACCCAAGTCTATGTTCAAAATCAACGCAAAGAAATTGAACTCTAATCTCCAGCATTTGGATTACCAACGTACTGGATATATACACTATACAGTCAGAAAAAGAGAATTTATCCTTAGGGAGCAAAGGAAACTCTACAAATTTTGTTTAGCATTCAAGGTTACAGAATGAGGTCAGTTACGTCAATCCAGTCCTATTCAGTTTATTCTGATTACCTTCATACGTTCTCCTTCACAATAAAATCCATCACCTTTGTCCTTGGACATAGCTGACCCATTGTTTTATTTTATAAGTTGATCTTTGCAATTCAGTTCATTTCGTGCTTCAGTTATAACAGACTACTATCTTACAACATTCTTCAAAGAAATATTTGGTCTATTGCCTCTGTATGCTTATTTAAGCTATCAGGACTTAAAACAATCCTAACAGTAAAACTGTACTACTTTTCCAAATCCTTCATTTCAGTATTTACAGCCTTGTTAGATACTTCTTCCATCTTGCAGATTTGGCTTTATCATCACTAATCATTCAGCAAGAAAAAAGGACCCTTCAATTTGGAGGCTCAATTACGGTGCAGAAGAAGAAACAAAGCAAAAAATGCAAGTTCCAAACTACATCCATCCCATTCTTATTGTCCTATTTTGCTTTTTGGGATGATTGAATAGAAAGTGAGAAAATATTATTACCCCCTTGACTTAAAAAGAGAGTTGGGGATAATTTAATTGTGATGGATGTAGTAGTACCTACTTAAGGGTAATTTGATGTCCACTCTTGTTACTTACTAAATTTAGAAAGGGAACAATTAATTTGGGATAAATTTGAAGAGGAAATGGGACAATAAAACAGGGATGAAAGGAGTATTAATTATATCACGATTATAAATCACAATGCCCTCTACAATTTAGTTCAGCAAATCAGTCAAAAAACCAAAACGGTAACAGTTGGCGAGACTTTTTAAAATTTCGCATAAGCTAATTCCTTAACTCATCAAAGTAACAAATCAATCACTTTTAGTCAACATAAGATCTCAGACCAAAAAGCATCTCCCGAATAAAATTCAGTGAATAAAATGCACAGATGATAACTAAAGAAATGCTTACGGGTCCATTGTTAGCACCAGATTTCTCTTTCTCCCGCTCATTTCCTGCAAATCATCAGTTCCTAGACTAATTACACTATATTGAACAAAAAAATCACAGAAAATGAAACAAAACTCCACTATCCTTTTAAAATATTACCTTCAACTGATTTAAAACGCACTCTTTTTTCAACTAAAAAGGAGTCATCTTCATGAGGTGTGTTTAGCTTGCTTTCATACTCCTCATAATCATTGTTCTTTGAATGATACTCGAAAAGCCCAGTGTTAGAAACTGGAATTGAAGGAGTCACAGCATTGTCACTGAAATTCTCCAACGCACTTCTTTCTGGTATGTCAAGTGGCTGTGCTTTTAGACCAAGTATCTACACAAGGTAAGGAAATTAAAAAAAACGTTCGCTTCAGAAATATTTCAGAGGTGCATGCATTACAT
Organism: Silene latifolia; assembly: GCF_048544455.1. Classification (NCBI taxonomy): domain Eukaryota; kingdom Viridiplantae; phylum Streptophyta; class Magnoliopsida; order Caryophyllales; family Caryophyllaceae; genus Silene; species Silene latifolia. The sequence goes on along the minus strand of NC_133536.1, from coordinate 158,310,774 downwards.
TTATTGACATAAGCACAATGCATCCTGAAAATGATGATCTTACCGTGAGCCCAAAAACTCACATGAGGCCATTGAAATGCATAAAAATATACAATGGCTCCACTTCATGTTCTATTCCCCCATTTCGCAAAAGGAGTGATGATTTGGATGTATGCATACAATGGTTTCACACAACACTAACTACATTGTGAAATCATTCTATAAAATCAGTCTATGTCTACAACAGCAAGTTTGTATCTTACTAGTTGCAGGTATTACCATGACACGATGTTAAGGAATCTCTCTCATTAAAAAAAAAAAAAAAAAAAAAAAAAAAAAAAAAAAATCCCTGAACAATAGTAGTAACGGTCATGTCTTCACCCAAGCGTACATTAAAAATCGACTTGTAGACATTAACTCTATTCTTCAGCATATGGAACTCCAATGGTTTGAATTTTTATACAATCAGAATAGCCAGCTAAGCAATCTGCGCATATTTTACACTAATAAATAACATCTGCTTTAACTACATCAACTGTTATACAGGACAGAATCTTCTTCCACAATGTATGCCTCTTTGCTTATGAACTCTTTGGCTATTGAAACCCCAGAACAAGATCATTTTTTTTAATTTGAGCCCTCATCTTCAAGATATTGTACATTTATCATTTGAGCCAATTATAGCTTTAAGCAAAGAAATTTTTAGACAACAAGGTAATTGTGTTATACCACAAGCAACAAAGAGGTCTGTCTAAACCGTAGGCCTCATTTCTTCTACATCAAAATATATGCCTTGAATCCGTTATATAGTAGTTGAAGAACTTTTAGTTTCAAGTCACTTATCAGAATTGGGATTTGGGACTTGTTTGGAAGTTTTTTATTGTTTTAGCTTGAAGTAGTGTATAGAGTATAGACTCCAGTTGGTTTAACCTTACGGTAACAAAATAAAGTCTGTTCATTCAGTCCAACTATTCATGTTATCCCGGTTACTTTCTTCCTCCACGGTAAAATATCTCCCTTGTCCATGAACATACCTGACACGCTGCTGGTAAACCACATATTTTTGTGTTAATATTTGTTATTCACTCTCTTATTTATCAGGTATTCAGGTATGACATACCATCTTACAAGTTACAAAATCCTTGAAGAAATAGTAGATCCAATATCTCATCAATTGAGTTGATGTAGGTACAAACAATTCTAACAGCAAAACCGTTGTGCTACCCCAAATCCTTAATTCCTTACACATTTGATTATTCACGGTCATGTTAGGTACATCAATTTACATTGTATGCCCGAGGCTCTGGCTTAGTCATCACTAGCACTCAGCAAGAACAATAACCAAAGTGGAGGCCAAAGTAAGGAACGGAAGTAGAAACGGAGCCGAAAGTTGCAAGTTTATACAAGTATACAACTGTAGAATTAAATTTCGAGTAGAAATTATAATGCACTCTATAGTTCAGTTCAGGAATCAGTTAAACATCAGTAACCGCAGAATAAATACTGTCTTTAGAGACAGTAAGCTTAGACTTCTTAAAATTATGCAGAAATCGATTCCTTAACTCATGAAATTAATAACTAATCAAGTCGACATCATAAGAACAACAACCTAAAATCAGATCAACAATAACATTCATGTGAACAAAATGCGTCAAATTACTAATGGTAGCTTAAAAGAGAGCTTACTATTTTGCATTTGGAACTGAATCTCTCTTTCTCCCGCTCATTTCCTGCAATTCATCAGTTCGTAAACTAACTAAACTCAAATTAAACAAAACTTAATGAAAAAGGATACAGAATTTCAGAAACATTTTACAATAGTACCTTCAACTGAGCTCATAACGGCTCTTTTTTTCACGAACGGCACAACTTCACTCTCAAAGTTCTTCCTCTTCCTAAAATACGTCCTCACCACATCACCACCTCTAAGTCGATTAAACGAAATCGCAGCATCAAACACACCGATCTGAACTTTCGGCGCCGAAACTGCGAAGAATTCGCCGACAACACAAAACGCACTCGCAGAGAGCAAAACGAGGTCGTTTTTAGTCAAAAAAAGCGGCGAATTAGGGATGAAGCAAAGAAACTTAACTAAAACAATCGAAGCAGAAAAGAGCGAACACTTTTCAGCGAGTTCAGCGGGAGAAGAAGGACGACCGATGTACATGAGTACGGCGGCCAAATGCCATGCCTTCTCGGTGCAGCTTTCAGTGGTGGTTGCGAGCTCGGAGGTCGAAATTTGAGCTTCCGTGGCGGATCGAAGGAAGATCTGGAGGTTAGATTGAGGAAATTAGGGTTAGCAGGTGGAAATGTTTGAAAGATCCATGGATAAGAGAGAGAGAAACAAAAGAGCGGGAAGGTTTGAGAAGAGTGGAAAATGTCGAGTGTGTTTTGTGATATGATGGCACCCGCGATGTCCCGCCATCGGCATGTGTGGAAACTTTTGAATGAACAATTAGTCTCCCTTGTCACATTAAGTATCCGTCACAAGGGAGAGACGGGTATAATTGATACCATATTCTTGTAAATGAAACAAATGGATCCGTCAAACATAAAAAAATAAAGAAAGTTGATTGAGACACAGATTTGACATCTATAAAACTATATTAAAAGGGTAACCTTAAAAGGCCACGTAGACAAAGCCACATAGGCGAAGAAAAAGTCACGCGTGCATTACGAATGTCACATCTATAAATCTATATAATCTATACTATATAGTTAAAAGACAACTTAATACATTTAATTTTTTGTCATGCAGGATTATCATAATTAAATTCTATTAATTTATATTGTAAATATTAAGGCTACTTTAATAAATCTATTAAAATTCATTATAAGGTTTAGTAATATTTTTTTTTGTGTGTGGAAACCATAAGATCATGATTTAAATTATAAAAATAAATTAAGAATTTAGTCTCATCATTTAAATCATTCAATTTGTTCATCTAACTCCTCCTTAACCATAAATATAGTAGCTAAAAGATCTTATATAGTAAATAAAAAATCTAATAATTTGAATTATAAAGCTACTAATATCTACAAATCTATAAATACTATTAAAAGGTCACCCAAAAACAAAATTTTATTCCACGTGTCAGTGTGAAATACCCTCCATTGACCATTCTTATGTGTTTCTACTACTGAGTAATGAGTTTACACTTTGCCGAATTCAGTAATTCAATAATCTGCCTTTCAAGTTTCCCTAGCGGCGGTCTAACTTTAGTTAGTACTCGCACCTAATAAATCCTGCATCAATTTTTTCCGTTTCTCCAACTATTTACCTGCCATGCATGTTTTAATGCATAATTCATCCCAAGAGATTAAAGAACAGGGGTTCAATTCTACGAGTTTCGATGGATTTCTATATAAATACGAAGTTCTTAAATTTCTCTCCGCATTGTACCCTAGAATGTAGAAAAGTACTTCCTCCATTCAACTCCAATCTACCATATTTCCATTTCCATCCATTCAATTCCACTCTACCACTTTCCTAAAAAAGCAAAACAAATGACAATTCTATCCTAATTGCTTTATCTTATTTACAGAAAATGCCACTGGTTGGCCCACACTTAATTACACTCAAATCCTTCTCTTTTTCTAATCTGGCCCAATTAACAACTCTAACCCAATCCACACACACTAATCCTTCCCTCCAAATTTTACTAACCCAACCCACTATACCCCTTAAATCGTTCAAAAAAAAATTCCCAAACTCACCCACCTCATTCATTCCTCCATCAGCCCAACTACTCCTCCATAACTCTCTAGAAACTTCATTACTCCCTCATTCAATCCTCAGAAACCCTAAAGCCATCCTCTCTTCCTCTCTTCCTTATTCCGCCTCCATCAATCCTCAGAAACCCTAGATCTCCCTAATTCCGTTTTCATTTCTCTTCTTTAATCTCCCTCATTTCCTAATTTTTCTTCAACTATCTCCCTCATTAACAACATGAAACCTCCTCATCCAAACTGTGGTAATGATTGTATGCACTGTGTCTTTTATCGTTATCGTGTTGGGTTAGTAGACGATGAAGGCGATGATGATTATGATGAATCTGCTCCTGAATCGCCTCCTCCAACCCATATCGTTCCTGATTCGCTAGATCCTGATGATTTGGGGACTGAAGTTGAAGATACAGTGTTCGATGATGGTAGTGATATCATTCCAAAGTCCCCTGAGAACGTTGCTCCTTCAAAGTCGCCTAAAACGCCTGAGAAAAGGACTTTAAACGAAGTTGGTGGTGGATCTGATGACCCTGATAGTCCTTGCACAAAGTATGTAAATCGGTATTTGAAGAGGATGGCTGATAGGCATCCTAAAAACACCTGATTTTATTTAAGCAGTAATTACTTTAAGGTTTTGGTATATTTCCTAACCCCTTCACTTTTTGTGTATTTTGATTTTATTTATTCGTATATTACTGCTGGGTTAACTGCTCTTAGGAGATTTTTTGTATGATTTTTTGTATGATTTTTTGTATGCTTTTTTCTATGAATTTTTCTGATAATGATTTTTGGTCTGATAATGATTTTTCTATTACTGCTGGGTTAACTGCTTTGGTTTGTCTGATAATGATTTTTGAAAATGATTTGGTTCTCTGATAATGATTCAATGCTCTGGTTTTGGTCTGTCTGGTTTGTCTGCACTGTTAATGAAACTGAACTGGTAAACTGAACTGTTAATGTTTGCCTGAACTGTTATCTTCTGAACTTTTATGGTCTGTCTGAAACTGAAAGACTTGAATGAAAAACTTGAACTGAAAAACTTGAATAAAAAATGAATGAAACTGAACTTAATGTTTTTCTGCAATTAAAATTGTGCTGTCTGTCTGGTTTGTCTGCACTGTTAATGAAACTGAACTGTTTTGGTTTATCTGTTAATTAAAATTGAACTTTTAATGAAATTGAACTGTTAATGTTTGCCTGAACTGTTATCCTCTGAACTTTTATGGTCTGTCTGAAACTGAAATGAAAAACTTGAACTGAAAAACTTGAATAAAAAATGAATGAAACTGAACTTAATATTTTTCTGCAATTAAAATTGTGCTATCTGGTTTGTCTGCACTGTTAATGAAACTGAACTGTCTGGTTTGTCTGCACTGTTAATGAGACTTCAATGAAAAACTTGAGCATTGTTAAACTTTAATCAAAATTGAATGAAACTGAACTTAATGTTAGTCTGCAATTAAAATTGTACTGTTAATGTAAGTCTGCACTGTTAATGAAATCGGGTAGTTAACGTTGTCTGTTAATTAAAATTGAACTTTTATGGTTTGTCTGCAATTAAAGTTGAACTTATAAACTTGAATGAAACTGAACTGGTTTGGTTTGTCTGTCTGTTTTAGTTTGTCTGCTCAATGATGAAAATCCTTAATGGTTTGAGAGCTTTTAGGTTATTGCTAGAGTTAAATGTTAAGTGGCCACTATGTTTAAGTAAACAAGCCACCACATGGTCTACCAATGAATGAGTGTGTGTGCCTTTCCATTTCAAATACAGTTATTGATTCTCTATGATGACTATTCCTTAATGGTTTGAGAGCTAAGTTTCTTGTTGCCTTAATCAATTCTGTTTTGTATAGAAAGCATGGTCTATCTTCATTGTGTGTGTGTGTGTGTTGGAGGCTTTTTTACTTTACAAAACTCAATGATGAGGCCATTTAGGCCTGAGAGTTTTGTGCTCAATGATGATGCTTTGAGAGCAAGTGCTTGTATGGTGTAGTTGAATGGAGGAAGTATATGTATAGGAATTTGGCCATTAAATTAAAGTATTTAAGCCACCACATGGTATACAAATGAATGGGTGTGTGTGTTCATCTATTTCAATTACAGTTTGAGAACTCTGTGATGACTGTTCCTTAATGGTTTGAGAGCTTTATTTATTGCTGCCTTTCTCATTACTGTGCTTGTTTGATGATCATGGTCTACCTTCATTATGTAATGCATGTAGGAGGCTTGAATACTTGACATAACTCAGTGATGAGGCCACACTATGCCTGAGAGTTGATGGTCTATCTTCATTGCATTTTCCTGATTTGTGTTGTTGATGTTTCAATTGAACATTAAACTGAACTTGAAATTGGATTCTGAACTGAACTTCAAATTTAACATTGCATTTGTCATTTCATTTTAAACAAAACATTACATTCAAAAGTAAATTGAAGTTTAATGTTCATATGAAACATCAGTTTCAAATGAACATTAAACTAAACATTACATAACTTCAATTGACAATGCATACCACTCTATAATCCTAAAAACTTAACCTTCAACATTGTACCCTAGTGCCTCCATTAGGTTTTCAAGTCCTTCTGTCTTCCCTAATGACTGCATATATTCAATGCATTCTCTTAACAACTCTTCATTGACTACTAAATTCCTTGGTAACATACCAATTGCAGCTAGATGACCCTTCCCCATGTGTGGGAGTGAAAAATTATTATGCCCCTTACGCATCATAATTTCAATCATGACTGCTTGTAATGATAAGAATATGTTGTTGAGTTTGGTAGGACTGTAATCTACGAATGCTTGCATAACTTCATTGACTAGTTCATCAACTGTTTTGTATGCACTAGATGGTTGCAATGACTGTAATGCCTTGAAATATCCAAGATCATTACAGTTTAAATCTGGTGAGTTTGGGGGTTGGAAAACTAATTCAATGTGAAAACCATCTGAGTTTTGTGACCATAAAGTCGTGGTCGTTATTCTTGATATGTGGCCTTGCATTGTCTTGTTGAATGTAAATATGCTTGCTTAAACAGTCTGACCACACACTCTTAATTGCTGGTATAACTTGATTAATTAGACAATTTTTGACAACCTGTTTTGTGATTGAGTCAATTGGCTTAGTTTCCATTGTCCCCCTTGGCCTGTTTATGTTGTTCCTTGCTGCTGGTACTTCATGTTTAAATGGAAACATGCCAATTTTACCATCAAATATTAACTCCCCATCTGCTCCATATATTGGCCTACTAACTGCACACATGAACATGACCTTTGTAAGGAACCTTTTTGACTGGCAGCTCCTATATAGAGGCTCCTCCCCTTCCACAATATACACCTTTTCATTGTCTGAGGTTATGAAAAACCACTTCTCATCCATGTGGATAGTGTTGCTCATCTCATCAAATATTATTTCAGTGAATGGGATTGAATTTAGATCAAGAAATTCTTGCACTTGTGCTCTAACCACCAATGACTTTAGTGAATGCAGTAGCATTTGTTCTTTGTGTAAGTCACTGAGTTTGGGATGTAATGGACTTGAATGAGGCTTAAGTAAACCTTCATTCACCCATGATTGGACTGTTCCAACTGAAACTCCACAATTTTTAGAAACCCTCTCTATGGTGTTTCTTTTAGAACTGTGTAGTGACTTGATATGCTCAATGTCTGGTAGTATCCTTTTCCTATTTTTATTGCCTATTCTTCCACTTTTGACATCAAGTTTATCTCCTACTAACCTGGTTTTTTTTGCAAGTTTCCACATGTTTGAGATGCTTCTATCACTCAACCTAAACCTTTCTGCTGCCTCTCTGATAGCACCAAATGGCAGCTTCCCATCATTAGTTTTTTGAAGAAGGTAGATGGCAACTTCAGTCCTCAAATCCTCCGTCATACACTTGAAAACCATGGCTATGAAGATGTAGTTTTCTGAAGATGGTTATGTAATTTGTAGAACTAAGCCGTGTAATTTTTTTTAAAACTTCAGCACTCTTTTATTTTTTGGATTCTTGTAAGTTATGGACTTGTAAAGTTTATTTTTGTTCCTTTGTTATTGAATGAGCAGGTTAATGTAAGTTGAGAACCACAGTGAATGTGTTATCCAGCTAATTTGAGCTGACATTTTTTTGGGGGAAAATTAAGTCCCACTTGTTTTGGTGGGGTTTTTGAAGTATTGAAATATTTGGTGAAATTTTTGGTGGGAAAATTAGAGCCTAATTAGTTCACTAAAGCAGGTTACTTTATGGACAAAATTTTCTTTCATCACAATTCCCATTGTACTTTTATTATTTCTTTATAAATTTCTTAAGACTTGTGCAAAGAGTACTATGGTAGATTGGAGTTGAATGGAGGAAGTATTTAAAGGTATGATTTCTACGCCTAATTTTTCTTACAAATTTTGTCCCAAAAATATTAGTGCAGATTTATTTCCAATTATTCGAGTTAATTTTTAATTTTAAATCAAGTGGTGGTGTGGATTTCGGATTAAGGTTTTGCTGACGACGTGAGGGTGTGACAGATGCTGTTATGAAATGTATACCATATAATCCTCACACAAGCGTTGTAAATATATAAGAGTTACTCTTTTAATTTCTATTCATTTTTCATGTTTGTTACTGTGTAATATATGTTTTACATTTAAGCTTCATAACATCTTTATATTTATTTTATGATCAAATTTTAGACGCAGCTGCCGGGTTCCGAAAAGCGCAGTCACGGTAACAAGGTGTATAGTATTAAACAATTAAATGGCGAAGATCAGACAAGAAGCTTGAAAGTTGGTAAGGTTAACATTCATTCCTGTTCAATAATATTACAACACACTATTGAAATGTTGATCTTATTTTAATGTGGAATGATAATACTCTGATTCAAATGTCGACAAGGTTGGGGTCTGGCATGGGACAGTGAAATTGGATTATCATGAATAATGTTGTCCTATTGAAGGAGATGCATGGAGTGGTTTATAACATTATTCTCATCCATGGGCTAACAACTGGTTCATATGGAATGTAGTAGTAGAATTTACTCCCTCTAATCTAACCCATTGGTAACATTTTCTTTGGAGGGAGTATTTTAGTCGACCTCCTAAAAGTATCTTGCAACTGTATTACGGAGTATATTCTTGCTTTGTTTGCTCACGGCTCTATGAACATGAGGATATCTACTTTTAGTTTTTGCCAAATTTTCTTCATCTATTAAGATTCACTGTTAATTTTATTACAAGCTTTTACATGTCTCTTTATCCTCATCTTCTCCGTACTATTCATGAGCTTACAAGTAGGGGATTATAATGAGATGTCAAAGGGGATTTATATCTATGTTCTCTATGATTCAGGCTACAACCTGGGAGTCTACCAGCTACGTTTTTCTTTTGTAATTGTTACTAAGCTCAGTGAAACTTCATCGGACAAAGTCAACCCCACACCAAATGAACACTTAGGCTCAATTTTTGACTAAAATTACCAAGAAACAGTGTGGTACAAGCTGCAATCAAATAATGTCAAACTCATGAAAAGCAAAGTTCTTACAAATCTGGTTTTCGTCAGGGAGTCTATATGCTTCATCAGATCTCTAAAGCCTAAGGCGGAGTCATCTCATAATATCGGAGTTCGTTGTTTACACATTGCAGTGCTAAAATATTTATGACAAATAATTGTTAAAACAAAACTTCTTGTATGTTATCTCTTCGGACGGTTAGAAACTCATAATGATACCGAATCAGTTTACTCAATAAGAACAACACTTTTCAAACTATCTACCACTTCTAAACGAATTTACGGAGATGGCTTGGTTCTCTTCTCATAACCAAATAATTTTTGACAAGGCACGTCAAACTATTGTCCTACTTCAACGGTGACTTGACTTCTCAACGAGTAGTCCTAATTTAAAGTGCTAAGGAGATCGACTAATATAAAGCTTTCATAACTTATAGAAAAAGATAGTCTCACACTGTAATGAGACCATTTCAAAGTGCAAGACCGTCTCACAAAGACTCTAGATGCTATTAATATACAAATTTGTCCCTAGAATTAGAATAAATGCAAAAATTATGGGAATACTACGACAATGATGATGTCTAGGAGGTGTTCAATATATTACTTATACCAAATTGTCTATTGTTAAGAGGTGTTCATGCCATAGCAGTTCTCATGTTATTCCAACACTGTATTTTTCCCTTCGATTTATCCACATAAATTTACATAATTTTGATTTTTCTTTTCTTTTATATGACGAATAAAATTACAGATGACTTTGGATATGACTAATATTAATCATGTTATGAACACTTTCTTCGAACTCAAATCATATATGTTGCCCCCAAATATCATAATAACCTAAAGTATAATAGATAAAACAAATGAAACCGCTTCATAGATTCAACTTTAAGACACTTTATTAGTTTATTTCACATATTATTTTTCCGTGAGCGAATTATTGTGTTATAAATATAATTAAAAGGAAAACCAAAATATCTATCATCATCAATATGTCATATTTTAATTACATATACAAGATAACTTTTTAAACGACTTTCATGAAAAGTGGAGTTTGTAAGAAAATAATAATAATAAGGGTTTTTTTGTCAAAAACTACCTTACATTTAGGGGTCTTTGTAAAATAACTACCTTATATATTTTTTTTTGTAAAATGCTACCTTTTATAATTTTGATTTGTATTTTTAATACCTATTGTAATTTTCCGGCAAAAAAAGTCAAATCTCCGGGATTGACTATAACTTACACGTGAGAAGTTCTTTCAAACCCCATTTCCCCTTTTACCTTTTAACCCAAACAATAATCCCCATTTTCCTCATTCTTTCACTGCCTCCTCTACAAATTTATCCTCCTTCATCTCAACCTCTCAACAAAATCAGTAAAAAGATGGTTTAATCAATCACAACTCCTTGCATTTGTCTTGATCATCATCATCATCCATATTCTAAGCTGCTGAAGTTCAGTTGTAGCATTTGACAGGTATTAATTTTGAACCAAAAACCCTATTTTTATTCGAATCTAATTGATTAGCAATTGAATTTTAAAATCATGTGTTTAATTGTTTGGATTTTACTATCTTAGTGTTATGATAGGAAAAAGTTGTGGTAAAAATGTATATAAACACCAGAAAAGTTAACCCTAATTTTAAAATAATTGTTGAGATTAGTGACGATTAATATAATAGATGTATGTAATGACTATTTTATTCGATTGGGTACATGTTGTTTGCACTTTTCAAGACGATTATATCATCCATATGCTTATGCCTTATTTATTTGGGTAAATCATGTATTTTAGTTGTCTGACTTTTGCTTTTTGTTATTATACTTGATTTATTGAATGGAGCGGGTGGATAATCAGAGTTTGAGGGCAAATTTAAGGATTTATCATGGTGGTAATTTTGTCACAAAAAAGTACAAGACTGAATATGTAGGAGGTGGACTACTTATGAAGTTTGATGAGGATGAATTTTGTTACTTCAACTTACTTTATATAGTCAACAATGATTTAAAATTGAAGGAGGGGTATGAAATGTGGTATAGAAGACCAGGTCTAAGCCTTTTTGCTGGCAAGAAAAGGATTGAAAGTGATAAAGATATAGAATCTTTGATGACAACCAAGGATATGAATGGTATTGTGAATATTTATGTGGTCCCTACCCCTCCTTCACCCACCCAGCCTTTATTACAACCAAATGCACTCAAAAGAACCCCTACATCAACTTCCTCAGCCACATCTCTAAAAACTCCAAAAAAAAGCTCAAACACTACCTAAAAGACTACCAAAACTGCAGTGTTTTAGGTCAAAAAATCCTGGTATTCCAAATATATATGCTGAGTATAGGGTAAAAGAGGTACATATTGAGACTTTGGTAGAAGAGGAGGTACAAGACAGAGAGTTTGAAGCTGAGCAACAGGTTGAGATAAATGCAAAGAATCGATGATGAGGATGACTCAGATGATCCAGATGTCATTTTAAGTGAAGGAGACTTTGATGATGATAGTGATGATGATCTGTTTGTTGAGGCTGTTGATGAGGATGTTTGAGAATCGGTGAGTAAAGGGTTGGGGTCTTTGTCAACTAAGGGAGCTCACTAGAGGCATCGATGATGAGGATGATGGAGGCAATCGTGAAGAAATTCACATAAACTCGATGAAGATTTACTTTCGATGATGATGATGAGCTTGCAAGCAATCATGGATCCGATGGTGAGGGTGAGTCCGAGGTAAATAATTATCCTACCTTTAATCCCGACACCGATTTCAAAACACCAATTAATCTGTCTTTGGGATTAAAGTTTCCCACCAATAATGTACTTAGAAAGGCATTGAGGCATCACTCAGTTGAGAATGGTTATGACTATTATTTGCTTCATAATGGAAGTAAAAGAGTGAGTGTTCTTGCAAAAGAAGGTGTGATTGTGTTTGGGTGAGTGGTAGGGGGCTAAGTTGCCACTTGCATTTGTAAGAACAAAAGATGCAACTTTAAGGTTCATTCAAAAAAATTGAAAGATGAGGAAACTTTTCAAATTATGAGCTTAAGATCTTCTCATAAATGTGGATGGACTGATAGAAACAAAAAGTGTATTGCTCTTTATTTGGCTGAAAAATACTTAGACTATTGGAGGCTAGATAGTACAACAAATATTGAGAAGTTTCAAAGACAGGTTATGACTGATCTTGGGGTTGATATAACCTACTGGAAGGCTTATTATGCTAAACATAAAGCATTGAAAATGATTTATGGTGAGTCTGGTGAACAATACAAAAGAGTGTGGGATTATGCTGAGACACTCAAGAAATTCAATGTGGGAAGTTCAGTATTTGTGAAGTTGACTAACATAGATAGGCCTCCACCTGTTTTCCAAAGAATGTATGTATGTTTAGAGGCATGCAAAGCTGGGTTTATTGCTGTTTGTAGACCTATTCTGGGAGTTGATGGGTGTCATTTGAAGGGTCCCTACCCAGGCATGCTACTTGTAGCTGTTTGGAAAGATGGCAATTGTAACATATATCCAGTTGCATGGGCTATTGTTGAGGTAGAAAATACAGCTACATGGATCTGGTTTTTAGAGTTGCTCATAAAGGATTTACAAGCTCTTGGTGAAAACATAACCTTCATCTCAGATAGACAAAAGGTAAAATTTAAATATAGCAACCATAAAATTTGAAAAAAAAATATCATTTGCTACACCAAGCCACTAACTTTCATTTGTGTATGTGTTAGGGTCTGCTTGAAGCATTCAACAAGGTTGTCCCATATGCTGAGATTAGATTTTGCTGTAGACACATTTGGGCTAATTTCAAACTGTCATTTCCAGGTGAAGCATTTAAGCAATGCTTTTGGAAGATTGCACGAGCCTATACAAAGGTAATCAACTATGCATATACACACTAAAATTATCATATATGGTAGTGGCTAATACTTATATTGTTTAAACTTTGCAGGAGGAGTTTGAGAAGTATATGGCAGAGATGAAAGAGATGTCACTGCCTGGTTTCACTTACCTGAACTCAATACCCACTAAGCATTGGGCAAGGCATGCTTTTAGCACTAAGTGTAAGTTTGGTATGATGTTAAATAACTGTTGTGAGAGTTTCAATAATGTACTCAGAAAGTGTAGGGATAAGCCCGTCCTTGAGTTGCTAGAGTGGATAAGGAGGTATGATATGACTAGAATCTGGTCAAAGAATGAGGGAGTAGCAAAACTTGAGGAAAACATAATGCCATCTATTATTAAGCAACTAGGAATTGCTGAGAAGGAATATAGACACTGTAGGATTGAACAATCAGGCCCTCATGAATATGAGGTGGAGTAAAACTTGGACAGATGGATTGTTGACTTGGAGAAAAGAACATGTAATTGCTTCAAATGGGATTTAACTGGGATCCCTTGTGTACATGCATATGCCTGCATTAAGAAGAGAAAGGGGGAACCAAAAGATTTTGTTCATGAAGCATACTCAAAGGAGGTGTATGTAAAAGCCTACTCTTATTTTATCAAGGCTCTCCCTGGTCCAAAACAGTGGGAGAAAACAGATCACCCACAACCAGAGCCACTTGCTTACAGAAAAATGCCAGGAAGGCCAAGCCTTAAAAAAAGGAGAAGAGAAGCTGGTGAAACAGAAGGAACAAGGAAAACTGTGAAGAAGAAGGGGGCAAAGAAAACATGTGGAAATTGTGGCAACAAAGGGCACAACAAAAAAGGCTGTAAAAACCCACCAATGGTCAGACCAGGAAACAACAATGGTCAGACGAGCAATCAACAAGTAAGTCGCAACTCATTAAAAGCACTAATGTATCCCATTCATACAACATTTACAGTAACTAATGCATTTGTTTGATATTTTCTACATAGGAGGTTATGCAGTTAAGCCAAAGTCCTCCACATGGAAGCCAGATTTGATTAAGCCAAGATCCTCTATAACAATGGAAGATAGATTTGATGTTTTTGATATATCTTTTGGACAAGTTGTATGTTTTGCATAAGTTGTATGTTTTGGACAAGTTGTAGGATGTCACCTTTTGTGAAGCAAATACATTGCCATCTTTTGTAATGTAAGATTGAATGTTTCAGGCAAATAGAATTGCCATCTTTTGTAAGACAGTTTTAATGCAATGTAATGTACAATGTTTCAGGCAAATAGAATGTCATCTTTTCAATTGCAACAAGTTTTCCATACAACTTACACCCATCAAAATAACAAGTACTCAAAAGTACACCAACATGAAACAACTCTAAAAAGCAGGAAATCTAAAAAACATTCCAAACTACAACAAAAACAACAACTGCTACAATGAGTAATTTGTACTTCTTCATCTCCTTCTTCAATATCTCCAAGTCTTTAAAATTGCCATTGTACTTGGATTCAAGCCTTGACAAATTCTCTTCAAAAGCTTTCCTATCTTTAACCATTTCATTCATATAATTTTTTAGAGTTCTATTCTCACTCAATAAGTTGTTAATTACCTTTTTTTGCCAAATAGTCATATCTTCATCAACCCATGAGAAAAATCTGCAATTACGAGATCGTGAATGATGGTCATAGTAAGGGCAAGCTGCAAATCGTCGTCCGGGATTGAGGTGCGTCCATGAAGTTTGGACTGTAGCAAGGGATCCACAATAACATTCCATCCTTGAGTAAGCCTTCTTGCCCATGTTGGAAGACCCACTTGACACTAGAAGATTGATGAAATTGTTTTAACCCTAAAAATGTGAAGGAGAGAGAAATAGAGAGAAGATTTAAAGAGAATGATGTAAAATGAAATAAGAGGGAGAAAGAGGAAGGTAAAAAAGAGGGGAAATATGAGGTAAAGTTGCAGGGGAAGGAGAAATATAAAGAACTTCTCACGTGTAAGTTATAGTCAATCCCGGAGATTTGACTTTTTTTGCCGGAAAATTACAATAGGTACTAAAAATACAAATCAAAATTATAAAAGGTAGCATTTTACAAAAAAAAAAAAATATAAGGTAGTTATTTTACAAAGACCCCTAAATGTAATAATAATAATAATAATAATAATAATAATAATAATAATAATAATAATAATAATAATAATAATAATAATAATAATAATAATAATAATAATAATAATAATAATAATAATAATAATAATAATAATAATAATAATAATAATAATAAAAATAATAATAATAATAATAATAATAATAATAATAATAATAATAATAATAATAATAATAATAATAATAATAATAATGCAAACCTTTTACATACCATTTCTCATTTTCCCATATTTATGTTTATATTAAACTTCATAATAATGAGAAATAGATGCTCAAATGTCATGAACTTGATCTTTATTTATACCTATATTAAATTTGATAATAATGAAAAAATAATATTTAATAGCCATAAAACGCATCCTCAATTGTTTATATATTTTTTACGGAAGATAAAATTTGTAAGCAAAAAATTTCTTATCAGTATCATTAGTAGAATGGTATGTGTCATCGATATTATTAAATCGATATTATTAACTAATTTTTTTTATTTTTTTATTGGAAGTTTCATTGGGTTATGAAGTGTTCATCACATTTTCAATTTTGCATATGTGTTTGTTTTGTTCTCATTTAGGTGCTATCAAGATTATTGATTGTGTTAAGCTCTTCCAAGGTAAGTATACTTACATCTCTACGATTTGATTATAATTCTCTCTTTTTTTCACTATTTGTGTTACTTTTTTTAATAGGTATGCTTTATTGAAGAAAGATGATTATAAGGAGAAGTGAAATACTAAGATTGCTGAAACAACTATATTTTACATACTAACTAAAGATTGGTGACATCAACGTGGAATCGTGGATGATTAATAATTTTTTGAGCATTTATTATATATATTTTGAAATATCACAAAAACTCCGGAGACGACGGTCTCTCAATAGCGTTATTGAGAAATCTCTCACATGATGAGGTGAGAGACCCCACTGAATTTCTTTTTTCCCTATTATGTCTCCCACTAAATTAGTGGGAGACGGTCTCTCATGAGTCCTACTGTTGAAATATATGGCTAAAAGGTGGAAAAGTTGAGGGGATGACATAACATTTTTTGTATAATATTGTTTAATAGGTGAAGTATTCGGCAATAATGATCCAATTGTTGTTCAAGTTGTTGCTGCTTTAAAATTTTTAGTTCCTCAATTTATTATTGTATTAGCTTCAATTTTATGGGGGTATGAAATGTTAGTTTTGTCATAACATTTCTAATTGTGTGTTTTATGTTATTTTCATAATTATTGATGAAATTTTGATATCTAATTTGTGAGGGTGATCTATCTTTGGGGATCTTTGTTTGATAATATAGTTTTATTTAATTTGATTATATGAATACTTATATTATTAATTCATTTTAGCTTGCATTGAGTTACTTTAGTTTTGATAGGGGTATCTTAGTATATCTAATGTATGAAATTTTAATTTCTGATAAACTATTGTATAAAAGACTAATTGAATTTATACAACCATTAAAACATGAAAACCGTAAATTGAATTGATCGTAGTATGTTATTGTATTAAATCACTAAAGTATTACACTAGAAACAGGACAACCCGTGAATTTCACGGGTCACAAAACTAGTTTTGGATTAAAAATTTACTTCTTTCTTCTTTCCCTTCCCCATGCACACAGATAACCGCAACACAATCACTTTCTTTCTTCTCTCATCAAAATTTTTCAACTTCCTTTCCTCTCTCATCAAAAACTCCTCATCTTCATCTTCATTCATCTTCATCTCTGCAATAACACAATCACTTTTATTCTCTCTTTAAACCATAAACAACCACAACAACTTTTTTTTCATCATCTTCATCGCCTATTACAGTGGTAGCATTTGACGAGGACGATGGGGAAAAAGCAGATGGCGAGGAGGACACCACTGAAGAAACAAATAGAAAGTATTTCTTCATCTTTAATCGCCATTTTTGGTAACATTTTTGTTTAGTATTAGAAAATTCAAATTAGGTCATGAAAATGAGGTCATACTAATGATGACATTGGCATAAAAATCTTCAAATGAGGGCGTAAATATGAGACAGTAATCAGATTATGTTTTTAGGGTTTTTTTCAAGAGAAATATGCTTTTAATGTGAAGTCAGATTAGGTTTTTAGGGTTTTTTCCAGAAAAAAATGCTTTTTTTGGGGTTTTTTCCAGAAAAAATGTTTTGCATGTAGCACAAAATGGCTTGGAATGTTGATCAGTTTAGGTTGTTAGGTTTTTAGGGTTTAGGATAATTTCTGATTATGTTTTGGTATTCATGGATGACCAGGTGATAAGAAAGGAAAAGGAAAGCTTGGCATGCAAAAGGGTAAAGAGAAGGTCAGATCTGGAGTTTCCTTTAGAGAACCGGTGGATACGGATGAAAGGGAAGACAGTGATGGGTCAGAAGAGATTTCAGACGAGACAGAAGCAAGTAGTGAAGGGGACAGGGAAGGCAGTGGTGATGAGGAAGGCAGTGTTGAGGAGGATGGCAGTGGTGAGGAGGAGAAGCAGGGGTCGGAATCAGACGATGGTCGTTTGGCAGAGGTGCTTAATAAAGTGGTGAAAATGGCAGCTGCTCTTGGCGAAAAGAAGAAGAGGAAGGAAGATAAGACGGCGGTAGACGGTAAGCTTAACATGTTACCATTTTATTTGAGAAATGTTAGCAAAGTAACGAGAAATGTGACCACATCTGTGATTGTGAAGTATGCTTGTGGCATTAATTTGTGCTGATATGTCACACATTAGTGTAGACTAAAATATATTAACATGGTAACATGATAGTCTGCAGATCATCACACATGAATTAACATCATAACATTTATACATAAAACATAGTTACATATTTGAAATCTTGCTTATGTGACCACTATAAAAATCAACTTTTCTGTGTTGTTTAAAGGTTGAGCACCATATTGACAGGGTAACAGATATGCTAAACACATGGTCACATAATTCTGATCTTTAAAATGTGACCATATGTGGTGAAATATGACCACCTTACTGGAGACCAAATATCTTAATATGGTAACAGATATACACTACACATGATCACATATTTCTGATCATTAAAATGTGACCATATGTGCTGAAATATGACCACCTTTCTGGAGACCAAAAAACTTAATATGGTATCAGATTTACTAATCACATGGTCACATATTTCTGATCATTAAAATGTGACCATATGTGGTGAAATGTGACCACCTTACTGGAGACCAAATATCTTAATATGGTAACAGATATACTAATCACATGGTCACATATTTCTGATCTTTAAAATGTGACCATATGTGCTGAAATATGACCACCTTACTGGAGACCAAAAAACTTAATATGGTATCAGATTTACAATCACATGGTCACATATTTCTGATCATTAAAATGTGACCATATGTGGTGAAATGTGACCACCTTACCGGAGATCTAAAAACTTAATATGGTAACATAAAAGACAAAAGATGGTGACACATGAATTAACATGGTGATATATTTTGATATTTGTATTATGTGACCACTTTTGTTGAAAAATAAACTTTTGTGTGATATTTCCATATATGTTAACATGGTGACATATATATGATTTGACATTGACATATGTGTGGTTGTCTTAGTAGTGACCACAATAGTTTAGAAATGTACATATGTTTGAGTCATATGTCAGGACATCTAATAAATCTAAAAATGGTGATATGTACTTTAGTGTTCAAATGTCGCCATATTTCAGTAATTTAGCTAATATAAAATGGTTACATTATTAGCCAAAGATGGTCACATATTAATAATGTTAACAGGTGACAATCTTACATGTGATATGTATATTTGTTTTAGTGAGAATAACATTCTAAAATGGTAATATCTATGACAATATTTTGTAATGTGACCATTTTATATGTGACATGTAGAGCCATCTGTGAAAGCTGTGCAAGCAGAGCCATCTGTGAAAGCTATGAATGTTGTGGAAAGGTCGAAGGAGCTTGAGGTTGGCCAAGGGTCGAAGAGAAAGTTACCTGAAGGGGCAGTGGTCCCAAAAAAGCAACGAATGAGAAAGGAAGGAACGTATGTTGACCATTTTATTGTATCTAATGAATTGTTCGACATCATGTTATCATGTTAACCTTTTTTTTAACTACTAATACATTGTATCCGAGTATAAGAAATTGAAGGGGGTCGAGGGATATGGATCACCAGCTTCCCTACACTATGTCATAGAGCATTTATCGTCAGCTCAGAGGAAGGATGTTGAAGATATAGGGTTTGGAGGTCTTCTCGAGCTGAAGGCGTCTAAGTTTATTCATACCATGGTTGATTGGCTGTTGGAACGATATGATACGCACACTAGGCTGATGTTGTTTAATAGGTTTGTTCATTTCTCAATCAGTAAACATGATGTTTATGATGTCTTCATGTTTCCGTGTGAAGGAGAGGATGTGCCAACTGTTACAGAAGATAAAGAGCTAGTACACTGTTGGAGAGAGAGGTTTGGTGCTTTACCAAAGAAGGATATACAGCTGGACAAGGTTAGAGGTGAGATGCTGTATATGGTGGACGGTGGATCGGAATTTAAGAGGATGTTTGTGTTGTTTGCAATGGGATCGTTCTTGGCCCCGACCGTGCACAATCGTGTCGACACTAGGTTGATTGGGGCAGTGGAGGATATTGCTATCATACCGAAGTTGGATTGGTGTTCCTACGTTATGGATCGTTTCGACCATTCGGTTGAATCATGGAAAGAAAACGAGGGCAAAAGCATTGGGGGTGCCTAATGTTCTTCCAGTTAGTGTACTTTCACCGCCTGATTTGGAGGGGTTTGCCTGAGAAGATGACACTACCCCTGATACGTCATTGGACCTATAACGAAATAAAGAAGCGAGTTAAGGAGGAGTGCAAAGCTTACACCGTGCATAGGGGCTTTGGTATAGGGGTGTGGGATCTGACCACGTATCCGATATCACTTAATCTGGAAAAGACATTCTACCAAGTTGCGGTTGACAGTAGGGGTGTTCATTCGCGGTTCGGTTCACCGAACCTCTAATTTAATTCGGTTCGCATACGGTTCGGTTCGGCAAAACTCCGAACCTAAACCGCACCATTATAAACGGTTCGGTTATCCACTTTAAATGGTTATTAGCGGTTCGGTTACCGGTTAACCGATAATCGTTCTATATTACTTTTTTTTTTTTCAGTTTTCATTAATTTTTTCTAATAGTTTAATTAAATTTTCATTATATATTATGCCCAACAATAAAGTTAATAAGCTAAAATTTAGCATTAATCAATTTAAGAAATTTTAAATTTGGATACACCAAGAAAATTAAACGAACGAACAATTTTTTATATAATATTTTAATTTTTTGCTTACTTTTTTGTGAAACGGTTCGGTTCGCGGTTAACCGGTTATCTAAAATTGCGAACCTTAACCGAAACTTTTCCATAATAAAGTTAACGGTTCGGTTCAAAGAACCGCTTTGTCGAAACGGTTCGGTTAATCGAACCATAAAAATGGACGGTTTTTCGGTTTTGCGGTTCGGTTATTGCGGTTCGGTTATTGCGGTTCGGTTTATTCTGAACACCCCTAGTTGACAGGGTAGATGCTGAAGTGACAGCTATCAGGCAGGAGGCAGCTCGTCCAGCCGAGATGGACGACGCTGAAGTGGAAGCTATCAGGAAGAGGAGGTGGGTCGTGCGGCCGAGAAGGATACAATTGCAGAGGATAATGGATGTAGGACTGTGACTTTCACACTTCCAGATGACCTCCCTTCTGATGAGGATCTCCGCTTTCTGTACAACGACGTAAATCCTAGCACTTTAATAAATTCAAAATCAATTTATACTGAATGATATGTAAAGACAATTCTTACACTGTTGCAGTCTGAATTGTGACAGAATCTTATGTGTTGAAATCTTTAAAATGGTCACATTTTGGTTAAAGTTGGCTACATTCTGATTCGGTCATAAAATGTGACCATTATAGTCGAAATATGATGGTTTGTAGTAGAGATAAAATGGTGACATTCTGATCATAGATGGTAACATTATCCTTTACTGTGATATGTTGGTGTGATAGGGCAAAATGTTACCATGGTAGTTGTACTACATTAAAACTAAAAATGGTGACATTCTTGCTTAAGATAGTTACATTTCGATTAATAAACTAAAAATATGACCATGGTAGTTCTGATATGTAGTTGTTTTAGTATGAAGTGTGAGAACATGTTCTTTTTTATTAATAAACTAAAGGGTGACATTTTGATAAAGAATGGTTACATTCATATGGACTGTGAACTTGTGACCACTATATCTAAGATATGTAGGGTGTTGTATTATGAAATAGGACAGAATATTGTCTGTGTGTAATATTTAAAATGGTTCCACTGTATTTAAAAATGGTTACATTTTTTCAAACATTTCTTACATTCTTATGGAGTGTTGACATGTGACCATCATAGCTGTGTTATGTTGGTGTTTGTTGGAAATTTTAAATGCTGACATTTTGACTACAGGTGGTTACATTATGATTCATTGTTAAAATGTGAGTATTCTAAGTGTGATTTTTTGCTGTGTATTCACGTTAATATTGGTGTATTCACGTTGTTACATATTATTTGGACATGTGCAACCGCATGTACTTAAATGGTACTAGACAAAGAGGAACCTGAAGTTGATTTCACGCTTACATCGTGACATGGCAGCAGAAATGATGGCGGATCCTCCCCTATCTCAGCAGGTGCGGCAACAGCAGGACGGAATTGGTGAAACGGCGGGTGAAGCGGAGTAGACCTTCTCGCAGAGATTGGATAGCGACCCTACATTCTATGTTGAGTTCATTGCAATGCTTGATCAGGTGGACACAGCTTTGGAGAACGTGGTCCTCCCGCCGTCCTTTGATCTGGGGTTAGATGACATTGGAGAAAAAGCACCAGCCAGGTCGTACGAGCTAAGGTACACTTGTGCTCGAGACCGTCCACCAGGAGGTCCCGTTTACAATGCCGCTCCTGAAGTCAACCGTGCACCGAACCGTATAGTATCAAAGCCTGCCGGAAAGAAGAAAGCACCTGCTGTCGTATCTCGTTAATGTAACTGTTGGTTTTTATAATGAAGACTTTGTAGTTGGTCATTTTGGTAATGTAGTATTTTGGGACAAAACTTTCTGTCCTTCGAGCTGTGAACGGACTGACAAATAGTCCTTATTTTGTAAACATTTGAACTACCCATGCTTTGACATGGGTGCACTAATGTGGTGACATTATTAGCTGTAATGTAGTTATATTTTGAACATGTATTCAAATTGTGCAAATTTTATTAAGCAGGTAAACAGCAACATGCGTTTTGCTTAAAAGGGCAACACTGAACCTTAAAATGGCGACATTATGGTAAATTTATATTGTCTTGAAAAATGGTAACACATGGCATTGTGATTGTTGGCATTGTGTATAATGTCGCCATTTTATAGAGTTTATGTAGTGTAAACAAATACGATATGTAATCATTGTCTTTCATATATGTTGTCAATGTGTAGGGTATAAGGTGACCATATTAGAGTTAATTGTTACCTTTTTGAGCATAACTTAATAACTAGTCATAGGATGAGTTATTTCAAATATATTTAGTTAAAATGGTAACATATGGATCAAACAATGATACATTTGTTAGCAACAATGGTCACATATGGAGCAAAATAAGCAAACGTTGGTATATATCAGAATGTTTGCACAAAATCCGTGTCAAGGTAAGTTTCGAAGTTGACCCAAAATATAGGCATTTAGATAGCAAAACCCATACAACCAAACATGGGCACATAAGTCCACTGGTTTGGTGACATTAGTGATATTTGGTCCACATTAGTACAAAACACCTAAGGATTGCAACGTAGATGGTATGTCATATTAGACGCGGCACAGCGACGTACATAGTACTCTCCCCTGCCCCAACTTCAGACCCTTTCTTAGCCTTCTTCCTCGTACCCATGTTCCTTTTTTTTCATTGACTTCGACCCTTAGTCGTACTGTGGGTTAATATCCGTATATTACCCTTCGAATTAAGGATTATAACGTAAAATTTCATATGCAATTTATAGTCATAAAACGAAAATAACAAGGAAACGATAAAGATTAGAAATCAACCTCGGGTCCTTTAAATGCGGCGTAAAGAACAGAAATCTAAGCAGATTTCCTCCTAATCGTTGCACCCAAGACTTTGTCCGAGATATGCCCTTGTGCTAGAACAGTGTTCTCCGATTGCCTTGCAATATAGGGAGAACTGATGTGAATTTGCTTGAGATGTGAGATCTCGGTTTCTACAGAGAAGAATGCTCTTCGAAACCCTAAATTTTTAGCAAGAATGAATTAGGTTAGACAAGAGGAGAAAGCTCTCCTTTTGTCTTGGTGATTCTCGGCCAAACCGAGTGAGAGGAGCCCGTATGGGCTTTTCATTTTCTCTTCACTTAAACTCGTGGTCCGGTCCATCACTCGCTAAGTGTATATGACGTGGTCCGATTATAAATCGTTATCGGTTATCGGAAATTAAGGCATCGCTAATAATACGGGTTAGCTGAATTATTAATACGTGTCCGACAAAAACAGTATTGTATAATTATTTTAATATACATTTAATTAAATATAAATCACGTATATTTAATTTTACGAATTAACTAGTTAATTCGCCTTAGCCCATGATATTTAATCCGTATTAAATATAATATCTCAACATCACATATTTGACTAATTACTTAGTCAAATAACTCGACTAATCTGGTTAGTCAATTTTGGCATCTACATGACAAGTATTTTTATACCGTCACATCTCTCGAACGTATCCTATAGGTGTGACTTTTAGGGACGATTGATCACCGCCATCCGTATGACAATAACGTCAAACTTATCTAGCAAGCCAACCGTTATTGATAAACGTGGATCAACGGATAATAATACCAAAGTATGCCCTTTGATCCTTTTAGAGGTTTATAAGTCCTTGCACTAATTGTTAAGGACACCAACCCCAACAAGCTCCCACTTGTCCGTACAAGTGTATGTGCAATGACGTTATCCGCACTAACCGGAGGACACAAGCTCCAACAAACTCCCACTTGTCCGTACAAGTGTATGTGCGATAACCGATTCTCATATTCATTTAAAATCTCTCCCACTCAATGTAAAACAATTTGCAGATCCGGATCCACAAAGGTCGTATTTTACAATCGATCTGTATCTAGAGTGGTTTCCCCGACTAGAGAGTAACTTAACTGATAAAACGAATCCGTATCCGACACATGGCCATGCATTTCGATTCTGACTCCTCGAGTGGCCCCGAGAAATATCGAGTACCGATAAAGGCTGAATATTTCCTTCAACTCGACTCCTTCCGATCTAAGCACAGCATGAAATGACCAGAAAAAAATCTACTTGGCCCCTCGTTACGGATGACCGTGAGAAAGAAACCAAAGTCACCCAAAATGCCTTAGTCTCAAGAGACAGTCGATAGTCAAAGAATCGACTCTTAGGATCACCATGGAAGTCCTATCCACGACCGGGCAACGAATGTTATAAAACATTTAGGACTCCACGTCGATGTCACAATTGTGTCCTACGAAATATCCGTATAAATCGCCTCGTGATTGGTCGGTCAACCTTTGTTGACTTATGGCTCGTTGAACCCACCATCAACCAACGTCACGAGAATAATTGCGAGTTATCAGCTCATGTGGGCAATTAAGGACTAACAAGATATGATGTTTGTTCAGTTCACTTTGTGGTGTTCAAAATTGTCGTACAATTCCACATGAAAAACAAAATATATATATATATAAAATATCAAAACGATGATGTCGTATAGAGTACAAAGGAGAATGAATCTGATCCATAAAAGAGTACTACAACTCAGGAACACGTTTGATTCCCATGGAATTAACGTGCCCTTCATGCTTATCTTGTCGTAATGCTTTAGTGAGAGGATCTGCTATGTTATCATCTGTAGCAATCTTTTCTATCACTACTGTCTTTTGCTCCACGTAATCCCGGATTAGATGAGCTTTCCGTTGTACATGTCTAGACTTGTTGCTAGACTTTGGCTCCTTAGCTTGGAAGATGGCACCACTATTGTCGCAATAGATGGTGATCGGGTCATTCGAACTAGGCACTACAGAGAGCCCATGTAAGAATTGACGCATCCATATCGCTTCCTTTGTTGCTTCAGACGCGGCATAGTACTCGGACTCAGTCGTAGAATCTGCTGTAACAGTTTGTTTCGAACTCTTCCGGTGATGCAGCGCCATTAAGAGTAAAAACGAATCTGACCGAGATTTCGAGTCATCACCATCCGTTTGGAAGCTAGCATCTGCAGAACGGTTGCGCATAGCTTTTGTTCGCCTCCATAAGTCAAAGCCCAATCTTTAGTCCTCCGTAGGTACTTAAGAATGTTCTTGACAGCCAGCCAATGTGGTTCACCTGGTTCTTTGTTGGAATCGACTTGTCATACTCAATGCATATGCCACGCCCGGACGTGTGCATATCATGGCATACATGATTGATCCTATAGCCGACGCATAAGGAATCCGTGTCATGCGCTCTTTCTCTTCCGGTGTCTCGGTGTCCGAGACTTGCTCAAATGCACCCCCTGGAGCCATAGGAAGAAACCCCTTCTTGGAGTTAGTCATGCTTAATCTCTCTAGGACTTTGTCTATGTAAGACTCGATCGAGAGATAACATCCGTCGTGATCTATCTCGATAGATACGGATGCCTAGAATTCTCTGTGCCTCTCCCAGATCTTTCATCTGGAAATGGTTCTTCAACCATACTTTCACCGAAGTTAAGAGAGGTATGTCATTCCCAATCGGGAGTATGTCGTCAACATACAATATTAGGAAGACAATCTTGCTCCCACTCGACTTGATATATAGACATGGTTCCTCGACGGATCGAGTAAATCCATTTTCTTTTATCACTTGGTCGAAGCGATGATTCCAACTCCTTGATGCTTGCTTAAGTCCATAAATGGAACGCTTAAGCTTGCACACTTTCTTAGGATGTCCTGGATCGATGAAACCTTCGGGTTGTACCATGTACAACTCTTCCTCCAAAAAGCCGTTTAAGAAGGCGGTTTTCACATCCATTTGCCAAATTTCATAGTCATGAAAAGCGGCGATCGCTAAGATAATCCGAATGGAACGCAAAGATAACTACGGGTGCAAAAATCTCATCGTAGTGCAAACCTGGCACTTGGGTGAAACCTTTAGCAACTAGTCGTGCTTTGTAGATATCTTGTTGACCTTCCACAGAATGCTTTATCTTGTAAAGCCATTTGCATTGAAGGGGACGAACCTTAGCAGGTAAGTCAACAAGATCCCACACGTTGTTCTCATACATGGAGTCCATCTCGGATTGCATGGCCTCTAGCCATAGCTTTGAGTCGAATCTGGTCATGGCACCTTTATAGGTTGCGGGTTCACTACTCGTTAAGAGTAGAACGTCATCTATGTCATGTTCCTCGACCATACCGATGTATCTGTCCGGAGGAATAGAGACTCTTCCCGACCTCCTAGGTTCCTCGGGAATATTCACCGCAGCAGGGATTGAAGGAATTGGTTCCTCCAATGGTTGCTCGGTGTTTGGTTCTGGAATCTCCGACAGGTCGAAGGTTCTATCACTCTTTGCATTCTCG
Source organism: Silene latifolia (assembly GCF_048544455.1). Classification (NCBI taxonomy): domain Eukaryota; kingdom Viridiplantae; phylum Streptophyta; class Magnoliopsida; order Caryophyllales; family Caryophyllaceae; genus Silene; species Silene latifolia. The sequence continues at coordinate 158,283,923 of NC_133536.1, read as the reverse complement.
AGAAATTCCTTCTCTAAGAATGTCGCACTAGCCGCAACAAAAACGCGTTGTTCGGTTGGCGAATAGAAGTAATGACCACGCGTTCCTTTAGGATAACCTATAAAGTATGTCTTGACCGATCGCGGGCCGAGCTTATCCTCGTGTCTCCACTTGACATAAGCCTCGCAGCCCAAACCCGTATAAAGGACAAGTTAGGGACCGTTCCCTTCCATAGTTCATATGGAGTCTTGTCAATGACTTTAGACGGACTTGGTTAAGTATTAGAGCGGCCGACATAAGAGCATAACCCCATAATGAATCAGGTAAAACCGTGTGACTCATCATGGATCGAACCATATCAAGTAGTGTCCGATTTCTCCGTTCGGACACACCGTTCACCGAGGTGTTCGGTGGAGTTAAGCGTAGGGCAATCCCACAGTCCTTTAGGTGTTGATCAAACTCGTGAGAAAGATACTCGCCACCACGATCCGAACGCAGTGTTATTATCTTTCTACCCAACATGTTCTGTACCCTATTTTGGTATTCCTTGAATTTCTCAAAGGATTCACTTTTGTGCTTCATTAAGTAGACATAGCCATATCTACTCAAATCGTCCGTGAAAGTGATGAAATACCTATAGCCTTCTCGTGCGGTGATTGACATAGGACCACATACATCCGTGTGTATGAGCCCTAATAGGTCGGCAGCGCGCATTCCAACACCTTTGAAGGAAATCCGAGTCATCTTACCGATGAGACATGATTCACACGTGCCAAATGATTGAAAATCAAAGGCCGAGATAGCTCCATGTTTGATGAGCTGTTTTACGCGTTTCTCATTAATGTGTCCCATACGGCAGTGCCATAGATATGTTTGATCTTTGTCACCAACCTTTAACCTTTTATTCATTACGTGTAATATTTCCGAGGTCTGATCTAAAACATAAATTCCGTTCATGGAAACTGCCTTGCCATAAATCATATTGTGTAATGAGAAAATGCAAGAATTATTCTCTATTACAAATGAAAAACCAAGTTTATCAAGCGCAAAAACAGAAATAATGTTTTTAGAAAGACTGGGTACATAATAGCAATCATATAATGATAACTCAAATCCGCTAGGAAGCTGGATCACATATGTCCCCTTGGAGATGGCAGCTACTCTTGCTCCATTCCCAACACGCAGGTCCACCTCACCCTTTACGAGGGGTTCGATGTTTGAGCCCCGCACATGATTACACAGATGAGAACCACAACCAAGTATCAAGTACCCAAGTTCCGTAACTTGCGTGGTTAATCTCAATCATATGAATAAAAGTAGAAGAGAGAGAAGACATACCAACGGGTTTAACACGACCTGCCTTTAAGTCCTCATGATAAACAGGACATGTGCGTCTCCAATGCCCGGTCTTGTGGCAATGATGGCATTCCATGTTTTCACTCTTGCTCTTTGTCATGCCCGATGAGTTGCTCGACTCACCAGGACCACTCTTACCTGAACCCGACTTCTTGAACTTCGCCTTACCTACTGTTAGGTTTGCCGGAGCTTTGCCCTTACCTTTCCCTTTGTTTGACACAACGAGAATATCCTGTTTCGAGCTCCCACTGCACTTCATGTCCTTCTCGGTCTGTACGAGGAGGGAGTGCAGTTCATGGGGAGTTTTCTTCAAATCATTCATATAGTAATTCGCTCTGAATTGCGAATAACCATCGTGGAGTGAGTGAAGAATACGGTCGATAACAATATTCTCGCTGATGTTACTGATTAAAGGTCTCGACTTCTCGACATTCTCAATCATGCCGAGAATGTGTGGGCTAACGGTTGGCCCTTCGAGTCTCGCATCAAAGAAGCGAGTGGTATGCTCATAGGTCACGATTCTCGGTGCTTTCGAGAATTCCTTAGTGAGCGTGGTGAAAATCTTGTTTGCACCTTGGGCTATGAAGCGTTTCGGCAAATTGGGTTCCATTGCAAAAATGAGTACGTTCTTTACCGCACTTTTGACTTCTAAAGCGAAATCGTTATACTTGTTGATTTCGTTAATTCCAACCGTGGGGCCTGGGTTTAACGGCATGGGCTCAAGAGATATCCGAGCTTTCCGTCGCCAGCGGCAGCATTCCGTAATCCGCCTCCCGATCCGCATGAAGTTGGATCCGTCATTCTTGATCGAGTAGACCGATTCATCCGACTCATGAAGATCCTAAGCCAGGACTCACGGTCCAATGTGGCACTTGGCATTGGGTTATCACTTGAACCAGACCATTTGATGTTTAGCGAGTTTAAAACGTGATCTACACTTTGAAAAAGAAAGAAAAACAAAACGAAATAAGCAACTCATCGAGGTGATTTAAGTCTATTTTAAAATTTATTTTAAACATGTAGACTCTCGCACTTGCATAATTGATCTCCCTCAAGAAAGATACAAGTGATCCCAAGACTCAATTTTGATAAATTGATAAGCCAACTGTTTAGCTAATTCTTAGGAAGAACTCTTGGTCGATAGATTTCCGTAAATCCTATCTATAGTCCACCATAGTCACAGGATCGTACGAGTGACCATAGTGTTGAGATAAAATAGGTCAATCAGTTCCAACTTACCCGACGTAGAAGGGGTCATAGTATGCCTACCGACGAAGAAGGGACTCATTGGAGTTTGACCTATAAAGACCGTTCTCAATTTTGGTTTATACGAGGAAGATCCCATCAACAAAATTATAATTCATTTTAAGTGAACGAATAACTAGCGTCTGTTGTGAATGAATTTATTTGGATGATGGCTTAAAACGTGTGACATGAGAATGTCAATGAAAACTAACTCGTGACCTCTATATGTGTCAGTTTTCATGCAATAGTTAGGTGGTTTGGTTTTTAGGCGGAAAATGATGCATTTAATCGTTGCGGAAAAATAAATAAAGGAATGCAATACGTAAATAAAAATTTCCTAGTGTGGCCTATCCTAGTATAAGAACATAATACAACTTTGGAATCCACCGTTGGACCCGAAAAGCTTGTCTTGATGTTCCATCTTGATCCAAGTAGCGGGAGTGAGCATCCGGTCTCCATCTTTGGTCTTCTCAAAAATTACAATTAAAATTACAAAATATAAACCTATTTACATTCTAATTAAAACTGTAATTACAAGTGAAAAAACAAAAACGGAGATACAAGATCTCAAAATACAACCAAGACCGTGTTCCATCATTACGGTAACACGTTCTACTAAGGCCACACTAAGTTACAACCGCTTGCAAAAATTAAATACGTAATAAAAGGCATTCACGGCATTCATAAATTAACGATAAATAAAAATGCATCAACTAAAAACAAAATCATTCGTGACATAATTCTGTAATTATGTTAAATTTATCCAAACCACCTTTTAATGATTAAAATTCATGTGATAAAACCGCTTCTATCATTTAATTTTAATCCATTATAATCCGTTACTTTAAATATAATTTAAAATAACTTAATGTTACGTGTGTGAACCGTTTCACAATCATAGCGAGTGTACTATATCCGGATAAAGTACATTTAGAAGCCAAAAGAAAATTTAAATCAAAAGAAACAAATTTTCAAAGCTGTTAAAGACGAAATCCCTCGATCCAGGGACACAAGTGCTCGATCGAGGAACTAAAGGGCTCGATCGACTGAACTGCAAGTCGATCGAGGGGTATGCTAATCAGGGAGTACTCGATCGACTAATCTGGAGGTCGATCGAGTACCTTTATCAGCAAATCTGCTCGATCGAGTACGAGGACAACTCGATCGAGCAAAGAGGGTTTAGAAAGTCGATCGAGTACAACACGGGGACTCGATCGAGCAAAAGGTTTTTGAGACAGGGTCGATCGAGTACAACAGGGACTCGATCGATCAAAAACAAGACAGAAACAGCACTCGATCGAGTAGAAATACGCTCGATCGAATGCTAAAGAGGCTGAAAACTTCAAAACCCTCGTGAAAACAAATTTCTAGACAAGATCAATTGTAATTTTGATCAAAAACGCATCAAAACAAATTTAACAATTGACAAAAACTTGACATGTTGCTATAATCTCTGTATAAAATAACAACATGTAAAAACAACAACAAGAGCAACCGTGTAAACAAGACACGGTTCCCAAAGCAACCAAAAACCGCAGCAAATTAAAAAAATTTCTGCCGAGTAAAAAATGGCTGCCGAGACAAAATTTTAACCAAAAATCATCGTTTCAACAATCGTTTGATGAAAAACACATATAAAAATTTACGTGGCCTCGCTCTGATACCACTTGTGGGTTAATATCCGTATATTACCCTTCGAATTAAGGATTATAACGTAAAATTTCATATGCAATTTATAGTCATAAAACGAAAATAACAAGGAAACGATAAAGATTAGAAATCAACCTCGGGTCCTTTAAATGCGGCGTAAAGAACAGAAATCTAAGCAGATTTCCTCCTAATCGTTGCACCCAAGACTTTGTCCGAGATATGCCCTTGTGCTAGAACAGTGTTCTCCGATTGCCTTGCAATATAGGGAGAACTGATGTGAATTTGCTTGAGATGTGAGATCTCGGTTTCTACAGAGAAGAATGCTCTTCGAAACCCTAAATTTTTAGCAAGAATGAATTAGGTTAGACAAGAGGAGAAAGCTCTCCTTTTGTCTTGGTGATTCTCGGCCAAACCGAGTGAGAGGAGCCCGTATGGGCTTTTCATTTTCTCTTCACTTAAACTCGTGGTCCGGTCCATCACTCGCTAAGTGTATATGACGTGGTCTGATTATAAACTGTTATCGGTTATCGGAAATTAAGGCATCAGCTAATAATACGGGTTAGCTGAATTATTAATACGTGTCCGACAAAACAGTATTGTATAATTATTTTAATATACATTTAATTAAATATAAATCACGTATATTTAATTTTACGAATTAACTGGTTAATTCGCCTTAGCCCATGATATTTAATCCGTATTAAATATAATATCTCAACATCACATATTTGACTAATTACTTAGTCAAATAACTCGGACTAACTGGTTAGTCAATTTTGGCATCTACATGACAGTATTTTCATACCGTCACATCTCTCGAACGTATCCTATAGGTGTGACTTTTAGGGACCAGTTGATCACCGCCATCTGTATGACAATAACGTCAAACTTATCTAGCAAGCCAACCGTTATTGATAAACGTGGATCAACTGATAATAATACCAAAGTATGCCCTTTGATCCTTTTAGAGGTTTATAAGTCCTTGCACTAACTGTTAAGGACACCAACCCCAACAAGCTCCCACTTGTCCGTACAAGTGTATGTGCAATGACGTTATCCGCACTAACTGGAGGACACAAGCTCCAACACGTACAACGTACGGGGTCAAGAATAGGAGGCACAGACACATCAACGGTTGGTTCATCTTCCTCCATATTAAGCTTAGAAAGTAACAATTCGACCTCCTCATTCGCTTTAATAAAGAACTTATCCACGACAGCTCTTGCATCAGAAACACTCTAACATTTGGTGATAAGATAGTTCATAGCTGTCAACATTGATCGACGCCAATTGATGGCGTCATGAGCGGCATTTCTGCGTATGTCTCTTGGGAGGAACCTCTCCCACACTATTATCTTTGAAAATTTGGTCCATCTACGGAGTATGTACCTTTCCGATATCTCGACAACAGAATGCATGTAGAGGACACGGATGATGTGACTGCAAAGCATACCCTTAACCTGGAAGTTTCGGCACGTACATTCTGTTAGGTTGTTCTTACAATCTTACGTCACGTGATGGTTGTCCTCCTCGTGGCCAGCAGGGTAAACACGATACAACAACACCTCAGGGTCATCAATCGGAAGGATGACAGCACGAGTACCGATGGCAAGCGCGAATTCTTTCTCAAACACTCGAAATAGCTCCAATGTGTAAACCTGAGATGCATGTAGTAACAAATCCACTAGAGGGTACACAGAATATGGTGTAGATATTATGCCATCGAATTCTTTACGCTCTTCCTCACCCCGCCATCTTTTGACCGTGTTTTCAAATATCCCAAAGAATTCGGTAACAGAAGTAGTCTTAGAAGCTTGAAAGTCCATCGCATGGTTTGTGCTCTCACTCCTTTGGGACGATAAAAACCCGGCTGAAAAGAATTGATTGTTGAAAGCAGTGCTCCATTTCGCTATATGTTTGTACAATCTCTTAAACCATGAATGGTTGACTAACCCATAATCTGACAACATTTTATGTCAAGTCTGCTCAAATTCAGCCTCATTGTAGCAACCATGAAGTCATTTGTTGAATAGGTTCTGGAACGGGCGATCACCCTTTAGTTTCCCGAAGTGAGATATAGCGTTTTGTTGAATGTGCCACTGACATAGACGATGTCTGGTTTGTGGATAAACCTGTCACCAGTTTAATGTTATCAATACTGAATTTTTTTATAGACAATATGGGAAAATGTAACCATATCAGCATATGTTTCTACAAACAAAGATGGTCACATTTCTGGCATATTGTGCTGACATGAGAAAATAGGACACGATGTTACTATGTTAAGTAATGTTAGTGTTAAGCAAGATGGTAACATTTGTGGCGAAACATGGTGACACAAGACAATATGACCCAGTGTAACCATATTAGTAAAAAATAAACGTCATACCGTTTCAATTGCATTTGTTATTGCTTGGTCTTGGCCAGTGAAGATAGAGACAGGACGAATATCCTCACCTATGGATTCGTTGAAAACATTGAACAACCACTCGAATGATTCTTCCTTTTCGTTCGACAGGAAAGCACAACCAAACATGACATTCGACCAATGGTTTTTAATACCAACAAAGGCTCCACAAATGAGATTGTACCTATTGGTGCGATAAGTTGTATCAAATATTTTAACATCTCCGTACAACAAATAGTCATCTCTCATCATCGCATCCCGCCAAAAAAGGTTACTTAATCTGCCTTTTTCGTCAAACTGAACACGGAAAAAGAACCCCGGCTCCTCCGCTTGCCTACTAGTCATGAGGTTGATCAAAGTGGCTGCATCACCACCTTTAATTGATTTCATCTTCAATCTGTTAACGTAATTAATATGGTCTCGCTTTGTGTGACCGACAAACGCATCACCACCAGCCCCAGCCGCAGCAACCCTGAATTGGACTGAAGGAGGAACATGCGCTTCAGTCATTGCCTTTATTAACTCACCCTCCGCTTCTGTAATTTTGCGCTCCGACCTATGATGATGCTGCCACTGGACGGGTATGAAAGAATAATTATGTTCAAGCACGTGCTGCACTACCTCCCATAATCCATCAGCATTTATTTTTGTCCTAACACAGACTTCACATTTACAACGAGTAATTGCTGCGTTCCTACTACTGACTTCATTCCCGTTCGCATGTACACCTTCGCAAGAGCATCTAAAGTATCTCTCAATCAGCGGCCTGTCTTTCACGTCAGCCCTACGAGATGTTGATTTCTTGATACTAAAGCCCTTGAGTTGCGAATGTTCTTATACAAGCTGAAGATATGCTCCCATTTTCTAGCTTTTATTCCAAGTAAACAACCTGATAAATCCGTACCTATAACAACATATATTAAGCATTGGTTAACAAGGGAACACTGAATGGTAAACAACTTTACTAAGTATGTCACCATTTAAACATTATTAACACACAACATGCAGTCACATTTCAGACAAAAACAACTACATATCACACATATAATGGTCACATTTTCATGGTACATAATAAGGTTATCATATTAAGTCAGAATGTAACTATTTTAAGTTGTAAACAAACAAAACATGCTGTCACATTTCTTACTAAAACGTCTACATATCATAGCTATCCTGGTCACATTGTAACATTAAATGAAAATGTAACCAACTTTAGTCATAATGTCACCATTCTATGTTTTTTTAACACAAAACATGATGTCACACTTAATACTAAACTAACAACATATGACGACTATAATGGTCACATTTTAGTAGAACATCAGAAGGTAACCATTTTCAGTGAGAATGTCACAATTTTAAGTTGTAAATACACACGTCATGTTGTCACATTGTTACTAAAACGTCTACATATTATAACTATCATGGTCACATTTTACAAGTAAATCAGAATGTAAGCAACTTTAGTCAAAGGTCACCATTTTAAGTTAAACAATTCTCTCAAATTTCATACTAAAACAACTTACATATCACAAGTATAATGGTCACATTTAATAGTACATCAGAAGGAAACAATATTCAGTCAGAATGTAACCATTATAAGTTGTTAACACACACAACTTGCTGACACGTTTCTTACTAAAACGTCTACATATCACGACTATCATGGTCACATTATAATAGTATATCAGAATGTAAACAACTTTAGTCACACTGTCACCATTTTAAGTTTAAATATCTAAAACGTCTACATACCATAACTATCATGGGCCCATTTTAAAAATTACTCCGAATGTAACCAAATTTAGTCATAGTGTCACCATTTTAAGTTTAAATATGTTCTAACATTTCATACTAATGCAACTACAAATCAGAACTACAATGGTCACATTTTAATAGTAAATCAGAAGGGAACCATATTCAGTTAGAATGTCACCATTATAAGTTGTAAACACACACTACTTGCTGTCAGGTTTCTTACTAAAACATCTACATATAATCACTATCAGGGTCACATTTTAACAATAGATCGAAATGTAACCAATGTTAGTCATAATGTGACTATTTTAAGTTTAAAGAGTAATAGCTAAAACAAAAGAATGGGTTTTGACAAAATAATGCGTTTTGCTTAAAAGGGCAACACTGAACCCTAAAATGGTGACACTATATCGTAAAATGATAATCTGTTGAAAACGAATTTTGTGCTTCTGTCAGGTTAGCAGCTGTAAGCTTATGCACGGTTAATCTTCATCTTCAACTCCAACAACATCACAAGCCTGTCTTTCACATAAAAAAAAAGCTCATTTTGTATCTAATGAACAAAAACTTAAGAAATTGAACGATTAAATGAGCGAAAAATTCGCTAATATTCTGTCCCATGGTGTTTTCTTATGCACCTACCAATATTAATCTAAAAAATTTACCTAACACCTCATAAACACACAGATCTAAATCGTGAAAAATATCATTAAAAAAAAACATGGTAAAAAATAGACCTAAAATCTCATGAACACAAGATGAAAAAAAACTTCATAAATACAATCCTTTATGCAAGTAAATATGAAAAATTAACCTAAAATCGTCCAAAAAAATCATGAAGAACACAAAGATTGCATATTTATGCGAGGAAATTTAAAAAAAAATCAAACACTTTGATGATTATTGCATATCGTCCAATCAAAACATCACCATAATCAAAACAAAATAAAAAACAAACCTTTGCTCATCAACATCGTCGCAAAATCATCGTCTTTACCATCAAATAATTCAAAATCAGCAGTCTCAACATTACCAGAATCCGATGCAGGCTGAGCGGTCTCAAAATCAGCAATTTGTTGATTATTATCATCCTCCATCTCATCCATAGCCATGGTGTTGTGAGAACAATTTTAAGCGGTGATTATGATTGTGATAATTTGCATGAATATTTGATGATAATTATGAATTTTCTTTAGAAAACCATGAACAATGTGATTAAAAAATGAAAATTTGAATGAATGATTAGGGTGTTAGGGTTGAGGAAAGTGAAAGCATGGGAGGAGGAATAAGGTTATACATCATCAGCAAAATGGGACGTAAAGCTTGATGTGGTGGAGGATTTCATGCAAGATGGCATTTAATGCTAATGTACCTTTTGTTCCCCACTCAAACCCCATACTAATTTTATATATTATAAAGTTGCCCCACCCATATGTACTACCCGGCCCATTTACAACAATGTGGTATCGATTCGCCCCGTCTCTTGTTTGTGACGGATAGCGTCCGTCACAAACAAGAATTTGTGTTGAATGAATTTATTGCAAATGGTATACTAATGAAAATTCCCTACAATTTGTACGGTTTTTTTTATTATAAAATTGTTAATAGAATTTAACAACTATATGATGAATATAAGAGCATAATATAAAGTTAACAATCTACATTAGTCTTGAAAGACACTTAACAATTAGTGATTATAATTATTAATATTTAAGAGATATTTGTAAAATGTTAATAATAAAGAGTAAAAAATGTGCAGCCAACTAAAATCGTAAGAGAATATAATTTGGTATATTTTTTATTTTATTTTTTATTAACAAAACGGGATAGAATCTCAAGGACCTACCGCGAGTAGAGTCCCAAAAAGTTTGCAAGCAACATAAATAGAACAAAAACAAAAAGAAAAACAATGAATCCTTTTCAAGACTTGCGTACTAGTATCACGAACCAAGTCGAGGAGCCTCCTTTGCATAATCCTTTCTCCTTCCATAATCTCCTTATTTTCCAATACTTAACCATAACCGCCAAGAAAAAATTACAATGCATGACTGACGATCTCCAAACACTCACCACAAAAACACTCACCACAATTTGGTATATTTTATTTAAGGTGAAATATTTGTTGTGCTGCATAATTTAATAGATAAAGTGGCGATTAACCCCCATAACTTTGAGCAATTGCGAGATTAATCCCATAAGTTACAAATGTAGAAAAAAGGCCCCGTAACTTTGACAAAAAGTGAAATCCAACCCTATTTTTAATTTTAGCATAAATATATCATTAAATAATTTTATATTTAGACTCATTGTACATTAAATAATTTTTAATATTTTAAAAGTATTTATATAATTTATGAATTAACATAGTTTTTAGATATAATGTTTTTAATATTTTCACTAGTTTTAATATAATTGATACACATATTAAATTTCTTTATAAATTCTAAATTTTATGTAATTCATTCAAAATATATAATAAATTTTATACAATTTATAAATGTATAACAACTTTTATTGTATTGATAAATTATATAAATGGATAAAATTGTGCAATTTTGGTTGAAAATCAAAAAAATGGATTCAATTTCACTTTATCTCAAAGTTATGGTGCCTAATAACTACATTTAAAACTAAAGGCGCTTAATCTCATGATTGATGAAAGTAATGGGAGCTAATTACCGCTTTGGTATATTTTATTTCAGAATTACTTTTTCACATACATATCATACTCTTTCACATACATTTTTTTATAATTTTTCCATAGCATACTGAAGAGTTAAAATGATTTAACACCTAAAGAAGGGGAGATGGTGAGTTAGGTGTACTTTTAAAAAATTTATATTTAGCTTGGTTATTTGATAACACAAGTAAGAACTATTATGCACAATACTTGAGAAACTCAATCGAATTTAAGTTCACAAGAAAATAACAGCAGGTCTGAGCAATAGTATGATGGACTGTTGCACGGACAGAAATACTCAATTGAAACGAGATAAGTAAGGCAAAGGAAGATAAAAGTAAATAAACAAACAAGACGATGTTTAAAAAATTGGTTCCGCTTCTATTCCGAAGCCTACGTCTAACCGTTATTTTATTGCTTGTTTAGAAATTTACTCAAACTACTAAACCCCTTACAATGAAAATAACTCACCAACCAACTCCGGTTGCACTTGCTTGAAGCTACTCCGCTTCAAAACTTTCACTATTACTCAAAGCTACCCCGCTTCAAGACTTGTCGTTCTATTCTCAACTATTACAGGATTATCGTCTCGCACTTGTTCACTAAAGAACGAATGAGACAGAGATTAATCTAATAGTGAGATATATGAACATAAGACAGTGAAACTAATTGTGACTGATCACTTGAAGACTTTTACTTAAAAACAACTTTGCAAGAAAATCAGAAAACGAAAAGTTTTAACTTTGAAAACCTTTTGCAAAGAAAGAAGTTTAAATGCTCAGAAAGTCTTAAGTTGTAAATGAGTGAAAGAGCTCCTTCTATAGGCAAAGAACACAAACCCTAAAGAGTAGATAAATTATTATAAAAATGCTAAGCTTTGGAAAGGATGGAAACTTTCATTATTTTAAAATATTTTTAGAGTAGAGTGGCTTATCAAATCCACACAAGGTTCAGTGAAAGATTTAAGCAACTTTGAAAGGATTTCATGATAAAGCAAAAGACATGGTTCCACCATTTAAGGAAGACAAAGTTCCTTTATTTAAGGAAAAATATATGTACTTCTTTGAACCCAAAAAGCTTAGATATTTTCAATATGATTAAGCATGTTACTCTCATAAGTTTTGCTAAAAAGATTTCTGAAATCAATAACTCATTAAAATGATTTAACAAAATCAGGTTTGTCAAAATGATTTAAAGAGCAGTGATCAGACGTATGTCACAGTGACGACCACTGTGGCATAGGGAGTGCAGTGTTGCAATAGCAAATGAACTTGTACCTCTTAAAACACTAAACTAAGATTACATAGACACACTTCTTGATCTTTGATGAGCAAATCATCACACTCTTGATCATTCTTGGACATCCTTGAAAGCTTTATATGCTACAAAGTATAACTAAGAAGCATACAATTAAATCACAAGGAAACTTGACATCATCAACCAAGTATAATTCTAACACATACCTTTTTCCCTAAACCTAATAAAATTAACTCTTATATGGAGTATATACTTCCCCCCTAAAAGCGAATAAAAAAACTTGAATAATGGATTATAATTCTCTAATTAGCAAAGTAGTTTTGTTGTTGAGCAATTAATATATTTTGTTGAAATTATTAGGGTTTGTTAAATGTTAATTAGTGAAATTAATTGTTTACTTGTCGACTTAAAGAGAATAAGAGAGGCGATGCAAAACAATTGTTTTTTAGGGGATTAGAGAGTTATGTGGATGTTGCTCTGATGAAATTATGGGGATTATGGACGATGAAGTGTGTGTAGTTGTTGCTAATGATGGGCGTGAGAGCAACATGTACTGTAGCTTTATAGGTCTATAGTGCTGGGTTGAGATATTTCTTGATAATTTTAAATACGAGGGACTCATTGACAGGGAGAGATGAATGCGTGAGAAGGGAGATGAGGGGTAGGATGAGGCCGGACGCCGATTGGACTGATCAGAAGAGGTGGGCGGAGGTGGTGCCCGGCAACTTGACTGACCGGAGGTGGACGGAGGTGATGAAGGGAGATGAAGAATGAGAGGGGAAAAAAATCAATTGGGTTAGGGAATGAGAAAAAATGACAAGGGTAAAATTGTAAAAGGCGTATGTGAAAGAGTAAAATCCGTATGTGAAAAGCATACCTCTTTTTATTTAAGGTGAAATATTTGTTGTGCTGCATAATTTAGTAGATTGCAATCATATTTTACACATTTCTTGAAATATACTTTTATTGAAGATTATAGTTCACTTATTAGGCCCAACTTATATAAAATTTTATAGGAGAGTTGCTAAATAGTTATTAGTTAATTATAGGATGCTCAGTTCTTTGCTGAAAAATTTGAGCGGGAAAATATTAAAGATAGCTTAATATTTTAGTTAATAGGAGATGACGGTTTCATGTTAGTCTAAATTGAAGTTTATTTTCGCAGTACACTTTTTAGTCATTACAGTACATTTTTCCCATTTTACCCCTCTCATTTGACCACTCAATTATTCATTCTCCTCTCTAATTGTACTACATTGGAAAGTAATCTTCCGGTTAACAAAAAATAAATTTATTGTACTACAATAACAATAACACGTACAACCACCTGACCGACCCTTCCGACTCTGACCAGTTGTCACTGTTGCTTTCGGTCAAACGCCTACATCCAGCCGCTTGCGAACTCCAGTCGTTGGGCGACTATATCGCTCCTCTGTGAACGTCCACCTGACATTTTCCCTACAATATCCTGACCACCAACCCAACCAAACCTAACCCTAATAAACCCATAAAATCCACAATAATTACCAAATGAAATGGCAATAAAATACTAATTTGTTCAATAATTTATAGTATGAAGTTAAAATCGTGTTTTACATTCAAATTAAGGATTGTAATTGAAGAAGTTTGGTTGATTTGTGACAAAATTTGGTTTATTTGATAATTTTCATGGTTGGAATTTCAGAGAATGGATTAGGTAATTTTTTTTGGGTAGGTATCAAATGGAAAATAATGCGTAAAAAGTACCGTATTGAGTAAACATTGTACTGTGAAAATAAATTAAGCTAGTTGAATTACTCAAGAAATAAATATAGTGCCTTTTAGCAAAAGAAAGTGCAAAATATAAATATTAAATAAGTAAATAAGAAGTGGGAATCTTAACATTGTTGAGTTATATGTTTTGGTGATGAAAAAATTTAATGGTATTATATTTTAGATTATCAAACAGGAAAATAATTTAAAACTCTTAGCACTAAAATAAAATTATCCAAATTTTAAGGCACTAAAGTGGGATTAGGCTAAATCACACGACATCAAAATGGAAATATAGCTTTTTATAAACAAAGTTCATTTTTTTTAAAAAAAAATTATTGAGTTGACATGCCAAGAGTGGTTTCACGACACAAATGATAACAAAGTGGGTTTACTTAGGTGTCAAGATACCTATATCACTTCACCGCCCGTCCAAGTTAGACATGGCAAATTGACCCGGTCAAATGACCGGACCCAAAGAACCTGACACGTACCCGACCCGACTTCCGAACTGAGGATCCAAGATTGACTCATTGTAACACCCCCATATACCGAGGAGCCTTATCTAGACCTTCCTTAGCATATAAGGGCGTTACCATCTCGGTTGCCCGAGGTAAATAATCATAAAAGGTCGATAACAGAACAATTATAGCTAAATTTACAAGTGTTACATCAAACCAACAAAATAAAGATACAACTCGTCAGCTACACACAATCTCTATCCGTACTCGTGATGACTCATCCCCGCCAGAACTCCAGCCATCAACCACATCAACACCTGCTAAGACTGACTGCTCACCATAAGGGATCACGGCAGACACATAAACAAACAGGACAACCACACAAGGTCAGTAACTGAGGCAAGACTCAACATTAACCAACAACAATTATCAACACAATACAGCACAACCAGTCACACGACTCACACGCAATCACACCCACTCCAATTAATCTCCGTCGCCGACTGTCTGGACCAGCCCTACCAGTGGGGGACCGCAGCCATTCCCACCTAAGCCCCGCTCATCATACCGAGCGATAACCCTGTCCCATTAATGTGCACATCCCCTCCCGTGGCGGGTTCCACGGAGGGCGAAACTAGGGCGTGAAGCCACTCCCGCAAGTGACTCCACTCAGCCGAGGACGCACCTCGAGAACCAGAGACAAACAATCACAGACAGCTGCAATACAACAACAATCAACAAATTGTATACACCAACCGATTATCGCATATACGCTGCCACACAAACACTACAACAACACAACAATCACGACTCAACAACCGACACACTAGACCATCCACAGGAACTGATTAGGCGAACCTACCTTTAAGCAACTGCAACCGTTCCATGCCAACACACGCAATATCCAACAATCAAGCAACACCTATATACACAATACAATCATCTATTACTACCATTCTAATCCTAACTGAAAATACAAGACACAGATGATGATGACGACATACCTACAAGAGGAAAAACTTGGAAAAGGATCGCTACCCGACTCAAGCTACGCACTCCTAAGGCATAAGAACCTTCAAGGGCTTCCATGGAGGACATATGGTGAAGGGAAGAGGAAAGGGCGACATTTAGGTTTAGGAGAAAGAGGCAGAAATGATTTGCGGATTTAACAAAACACGATTATAAACCCTCGCTGAAAAGACGTTACTCGATCGAGTGGCCCACCTACTCGATCGAGTATCCAAGCTACTCGATCGAGTAGCCTCTACTCTATCGAGTACCACCCCTAACTCAAAACACATGATAACTTTGGTACGCACTTCTAAGGACTATCACCGCTTCCAAGGTCGGTCGACGTTGGTCAACTGGTCTCTAAAAGGGCGGGTATTACATTCATAATCATAACCCAACTCAAATCTTACCCGTTGGATTAAATTTAAAAAATTGAGTTGATGAAAAATTCAACCTTTTCTCTCTCAAGAATATGTGTTTAGAATATAAGAGTTTAGAATAGTGAGGTAAAGGTATCTTAAAATCTGACTTTTAGGCTTATATAGTAGCTATAAATAATTAGGAAAGAATTAGGAAATAAGAATATTAATATTAATAATAATCACGGGTCAACAACCCAGAAAAATCCACGTTTTACCGAGAATAAGGCCGACTCGATCGAGTGCCTTACTTACTCGATCGAGTGAGGCCAAACCAGAAGCCAAATTACTCATGCACAAAAATCACTCGATTGAGTGATATAGCCTTACTCGATCGAGTGTTGTACTAGATTCTGACGGATATTACACAATTATCGAGCTAGGGTTTGAGATTATTAGATTAGTTTTCAAATTAACCCAAGTTTTATAAGTATCATTAAACATTTTATTAAGAAATTTTTTCACTTTGGTACTAGAAGTCTCGACTTGGCAAATGGGTCAACCGGAACGGGTTTGGGTCGGGTCATTTCGAGTTTTGAAGAGTTCAACTCAAGATGGGTCGGGTCGGGTCAGGTCATTCCGGGCCCGAGTCATTTTCGAGTCAATTATTATCAAGCTGTTTATGGAAAATAATCAACGTCAATAATAAACACTCGGGAGAGGTTATATTGGGTCAGTCAATTCAGTTCGAGCCAAGCTCGGGTCTTGAGTTCGGGTGTTAGATCGGGTACAAGTTGGATTATTCTGGTCGAGACAATTTTATCAGGTTTACTAGGAGGTTTGATTTAATCCCACTTTAGTGCCTTCACTTTTTATTGCAAGGTTTAGACTATTTCCCGCTTTAGTGACCCCAGGTTTGAGAATATTTCATTTTGGTGACCTAAGATATAAAATAGTCAATTTTTATATTAATTACTAACTTATTCAACATAATAAAGTGCAAAATATAAATATTAAAGTAAATAAAAATTGGAAATTTCACATAGTTTTGCAAAAGAAATACTCACTCCGTCCTGATCATTTGTTGTCCTATTACATTTTGGGGTGCCTCAATCAATTGTTGTCCTTTCTATTTTAAGATTATATTTGATGAGCAATTTGATTTTTCACACTCAATTTGGTTCACTTGTCATCTTATAATTGGCTCACTCCTCTTTCCTTAGTTTTTGTGCCAAAACCAAAGGCCAACAATTGACCGGAACGGAGGGAGTACTATTTATTGTTGAATTATATGTTTTGGTGATGAAAATTTAGTGTGTTTGGCCTTACTTTTCAAAGTCTTTTTGAACTTAAAAACACTTTTTGGACAAACATATGATAAATTTAAAAGCTAATAATAGATTCTCAAAACCTCAAATACCATGTGTTTGCCCATAAAAATAGAAGCTCTGATGTTCCTGTTTCTTAAAAAACTACTTTTGAAAAATTAAGCTTAAAAAATAGAAACTCATTTTAACCCAATCAGGCCAAAGTGCCAAACATGCTCATAAAAGTGGTTCAAAAAACGTTTTATTGAGTTGACATACCAAGAGTAGTTTCACGACACAAATGATATCAAAGTGGTCAGGGTTTACTTAGGTGTCAAGATATCCATATCACTTCACCGCCCGCCCAAGTTAGACATAGCAAATGAATCCGGTCGAATCACCAGACCCAAAGAACCCAGGGGCTGATCTAGGGGGCCCGGGTGGGCACGTGTTCACTAGGGCTGAGCAAAAAATCTGATTATCCAAACTTATTCGATATCCGATCCGAATTTTTGGATATCCGATCCGAAAGTTAAGTTTGGTTTGGATATCTGATCCGAAATCTTTGGTTTTGGTTTGGATATGGATATTAAAATTAACACATTTGGATATCCGATCTGATTCGAAACTATAGTTTTCTAGTATAATTTCGAGAAAATAAAAATTTATTTGATACAACAACTTAATTAATGTTTAAAATATTAGAGAAATATCTAGGTGGTACTTAAATTTTATAGTGAGAACATTGGAATAAGAATACGAAAGAAAATCATCATGTAAAACTAAGAATATAATTGTGTTTCAAATAACTTAATTTTAAAGTAAATTTAAAAGTATGGATATCCGCATCCGATCCGATTATTTTGGATACCCGAACATTGGATATCCGAGACATTTGGTTTGGATATTGGATATCTAACTTCAGGATTTCTAATATGGATATCCGATCCGAACTAGCACTTTGGATCAAATACCCGATTCGTACTCTGCCTTAGTGTTCACCATGAAAGTTTAGAAATAAATTTTTATTAGGATCAAATATATGCACCAAGTCTTTCTGACTCAGTTCGTAAACTCTGTTGCTATATACGTGAGGTGCCAGGATCGCTTCATTTTTTGTTGAATAATTTTTTGGTCATTTGGGCTAAGACCCATCTCATTTCCTAGCTATAATTGGTAGGCAAAAATTGATTGATATAGGATTCAAGCCTTTTTTTTGGTCATTTGGGCTAAGGCCCATCTCATTTCCTAGCTATAATTGGTAGGCAAAAATTGATTGATATAGAACTAGTTTAGACCCCGTGCAATACATGCACGGTATATAAAGTTTTATATATTTATAAAATATTATATAAAATAGGTAGCTCATAACTGCTCACATTCTTTTTGTTTTGACAAAAAGGAAGTTGGTACTGAAAATTAATCAAGAAAATTGATTAATAAGCCGAAATGTATTTTAATAAATATTTTTATACAACAAAGCTGATTTCAATTTATAAATTTTTCTCAAATCTTTTTGTCATGAAACTAATAACAACGATTTACAGTTTTATTTTTATATGAAATATGGGTCAAGTCATTATCTAATAGTACCATTATGAAAACATTTAGTAATTTATAGTTGTATATCAATTTTATTTATTTTAGTTAAAATATTATAGTTTAGAATTTAGTGAAAATAATAAAATTTGATGAAAAGATTAATTTTAGTGAAATGATAATAATTAAATGAAATAAATTGTAATCATTAGTTTCCTTATTTTGTAAATGCACTTAACTTATCATTAGTTTCCTTATTTGAGAAATGTGCATTTTGGCGGGAAAACTTTTGAGATCACCTATTCTTTTAGTAGATAGGGGATTCAAGCCATAAACCTCAAAGTTAATACACAAACTTCTCAACCATTGAATCACTCATGTTTATTGCTTTTATTAGCACTAGAATATACCATATCTTTTAATAAGAGAACTTATTTTTCATTAAACTATAAAACACATCTATTTAAAATTTAAAATAAAATATTATCAATCATATTAGAAAAATTATCCGAATCAATTCTTTTTATATTTTTACATTATACAACATTAGTTTAAACGAAAAAAAATTGAAAATATATTTTTTTAAAAAAATATTGAAAGATAATGTATATGTATTGAAAATTTTTGTTGGGTGGTTAACTTTCAAATGAACATAGCCTCTACCATGGTAAAAAAAATGCAAAAGCCAAAGAAAACTGAAATTAAAGACACTCTTATATCTAAGCATCCCTCAAATCCGTTTGATACAATGTGATACGCTCTCTCACAAAAAAATCAATAAAATTATGAACATCAAGCCCAGAAAAGTAGCATGAAGTATAACAGATCCCAAACCCAAAACCGAACTGCCACTGCTGTCTCTGCTACCAGTATCACTCTTAATCTCAATTATAAACTTGCAGGTTTGAGTTGACGGATCTTTTGTCGTGATCGTTGAAAGTCCATTCGGAAACTTACAGGCTTTATCTACCTGATTTTGCTGCTGATAGTAGTTATTGAATGCATACGAGATATTCCCTTGAATACTTAGATCATTGCAAGACGATCCATACCCGAGACTAGTGCAATCGCCATTTCCACAAGCGTAGCTTACACTAGACGCAATCTGGGGATCATTCAAGTTAGCTGAAGGAGACATGACACACCATTTTTTGTCAAGGTATTCAACACCTTTAGCTGCTACAAGAGATCCTGCTTTTGTCAGTCCAAGGTTGAGCTGGTACTTTGGTGTTCCGTCATAGTTGAACACCCCCCAATGCCTCTCAAAGCTGCCTGGTAGTGTACTCTTGTCGTCCTCGTCAACAAGGCTGAAAAGGTAAGCGTCAATGGGGCCGCTCGGCCTCATAGGCGTACCTGAGATTACATCAAATTAGAACAATGTCGCTTTAAACTGCATAAGTAGATGAGAAATAGAGCTGATTTAGACAAGTTGATTAATACCTTTGCCTGCTGAGATATGATTAACAAAGCCTTGGTTGAATCTGCGAGCATTGGTAGGGTTAGCATTCCTATCCCCGTCCGTAGGCCAACCAATCTCACCAACAAGGATAGACATGTTCTGAAATCCATTTTTTTGGAGTGACCAAACAAGTGTGTCATAATTTGCGTCAAACACATTACTATAACTCTTCCCATTATCATCCAGGGGAGATGAAAACCCGTCAAAAAATGCATAATCAGCTGGAAAATTCGGGTCATTGTAAAGGCTTATAAAAGGGTAAATGTTAATGGTGACAGGACAAGCATTGTCACTCAAGAACTTGATGATTTCGATCATGAGGTCGTGTATGTCTGTCCTGAAGTCACCACCCGAAGGCACATTTGTCGAGGTTTCATACACGTCAGCGTTCAATGGGACAGTGACCTTGACTTGGTTTGCCAGGCCGGCTTTTATGAGTGCTGACTGGATGTTTTGAAGCGCAGGAAGAGTCAATGCGTCATAGGTTCCGTTTAGTGTTTTTAGAAAGGGTTCATTGCCAACTGCGACATATCTGATAAACAACAAGACAGATGATCAGCAACTAAGAAATTTATACCATATAAAATGGTCTGACCATAAGCAATGGTCTTAAAGCTAGTTTAGAAGACAAAACTGTGAATTTAGACGGTCTGAGAACGACATTATACGCTTTTAGTTGCGTTCACTAAAATGACAATTTGTACTTGATCAACTCATGTAAGTGAAGTCAGTAATATTTACCCCTCTCAAAACTTCATTCTAAGTTATGTAACCGAAATCTAATGAAGGGAGTACTATTTTTCACTTGAAAAGCATACACAAGAGCATCAATTTATATTGCATAAATTCTCATTTAAGACGGGGCATATCCGTCTTAACCTTAAAGACAGGTCAAATAGTAGCAAACTGACAATTTCAGTACTAGTACATAACAATAAATGTAAAACTCTAGTATTTCAGAAGCAAACAAAATAAATTAACATATTTTGCTCCAAAAAGATACACATAATCGATAACCAAAAACTTATTTCGAACCCTAATCATGCGTTTTATGGCGGCCTTGTCACAGGAGCTAACAAACACCAATTTTCAAGAAATTCTTTTCTATTTCAAACAAAGATTATACTCCATAACTATCACATCACCGAAACTTTACTGACTAAACTAACTGACGGACATACAAACAAAGACAACGAAAGAATAAATACCTAACATTAACACCATGAGAGGAGACAAAAGAAGAAAGATTCTTGGAAACCCAATTCTCAGCAGCAGCAACATTAGCAGATAAAGAAGCCAATAAATCATTAGGAATTCCAATCATAACTTCAATCCCAGATTTCCCTAAAGCCTTCAAAGCATTAACATCCGGTTCAAATAATTTAACCTTTGTTATTCCATTATCTTTCAACATTTGTACCACTATATCTCCTGGTATTGGATGTGTTGATTGTGTTCCCCAGTTTGCTCCTATACTATTTCCATTAACACCCATCATTACCATCTTAATTACCATGTAACCTACTAAAATATTTAATAATATCCTGCTTTTCATCTTCCTAAACACCCTTTTTAATTTCTTGTAATCTTTTTTTTTTTTTTAAAAAATTTATAAAAAGAAATTTGTTAATTGGGTTTTGAAGTATTTAAGGATAATTAAGATATGATGTGATATTTTGACTAGTTAAAGAGCAATAATAATTGTATTAAAAAAAAAAAAAAAAAAAAGCAGAGATGGAAACTGCAAGAGAAATAATAAATGATGAAGATATAATTGGTGTTGTAGAGAGGAAAAAATGGAAGTAAGTGGAATGGAAAAGGGAAGAGAGAAGTGTATATAAGAGGAGGCAAAAGGGAAAGTAAAGCGATACGACAGAACAATAAAGTCAGGGAAAAACAGAGGAATGAATGAGATGAGTTATGACTGAGATAGAGAATGTTGAGCAGAGCAAGTTATGTCTCTATTTGTCAATCCACCTATATTTCATTCATTTAAGTTTTGAAAAAATTATCATAGCAAACGGGATGAATCTCCGAGACATTCTGTTGTGTCTTGTTGCAGGTATTTCTCTCTGAAGCTCAATTGTTAAAAAAGAGTAAGGATTTGTTCGATCTTGTGGCGAGCTCCGATTGTCACTACAAGAATGTAGTGGATGAAGATGGTCCTCGTGTTTCGTGGTCCGTACACCGCCAACGCACTTTTTGTACCCGATGTTGTTACCTTTACTTTATCACGGTAGGTTATGGTTTTACTATAATAAATGCATTTGACCATATGAGTCAAATGTCATCTATATAAGAACTTTTTTTACGGCGGTAAAAAAAAAAGTTTTTGAAAATATAACGATAGCACCGAAACGGGTAATTCATACACGGACATAGATACAAAACGGATTCTTGACACAGCATCATGTGAAAGACATGTTATTTGGATTTAATGAACGATTTTCCTAAAATGTGCCCTTGGCCCTTGGCAGTGAGGATCCCCTGTTCCATTTGGTGTTCCATTGTGTGTGTCACACCACATTTTACCACAAGTGATGTGTGACATGTGTCGAAATGTAAATGGTGTGACATGTTAGGGGAATATTACGATAATATTATCGTAATCGGAATAATATATGTATTAGAATAATTATATTATATTGCGATATTAGTTGATACGATTTAGATCTCGTGAGTACTATAAATATCGAGCCAATGTAATCATTCGAGAGACGAACAAACTAATATCAATAACACATTTTCTCTTATGAATTATCTCTTCTCCGATTTATAATATGACACACACAATGAGACACAAAAGTGGGACATAAGATTTCCACTGGGCCCTTGGGCACATGTTAGAATTAAAAGGAAAGTTTTATGATAAATATTGTGGAAAATTGAAATAATAAAGCATTTTTTCAGATTTCAATGTCATATTTATTGTCAAGTTTTATGGAGAAGATCGTTACTACCCCGTATGCCAATGGAGTGATGGATAGAGTACGTGGAGATGAGAAGGTAGTCCCCAAATAACTAAGCAGTGGTGGGGTCTTGGGGATTGCTAACACATGCCATATTTCACATTCAAGTGTCATAAGAAAAGGACACAACATATATCTTATATGTTTGGTGAAAAGCAAGTCAGTTGAAAGCTTATGGAGAAGGGAAACCATTTTTATTCGTGTTATGTATTAGAATTAGATTAATCATTCAGTATGGAGCATGTGTTTCAAGACAAGTGGTTTCTGATTTTATGTCAAAAATGTCACGACGGCTTATCATAGATATGCTGGGGAGGGCCAGGCTCAAAGCGTCAAATGGCCTAAAGCCAAAACCCCGTTAAAGTAAGCATACCACTAATTTTCGGATTGCAATGACTAGTTGGGCCTGCTGAATTTTAAGAAGAGAAAGCTTACACGTTTACTACGAGTAGTTTATATATCAGAAGAAATCATTGTTCCAAGCTTTACTCTTATAACCAAGGTCGAACAGATAATAAAATATTAATAAATTACATATGTTGATGAGACAAATTGGGTGGATTGGAGTGGAGTCCTTATCACTCCTAATTATCTAACACAAATGAAATCTATACAAGCTTTGTTATTAAATAAAGTGGATACTTTTTTGAGAAATGATGCCATTATGCCAGGGTAGTATCCTTGAATCCATATGTTCCAAGAGGGTTATCAACATTGATTACTTGGGATTGTCCGCCTTTCATTGCCTCATCGGTCTCCTCAAAGTAATCTTCTCTAGCATTGTCTGTCAACATTAGGCATATCAACCAGAAGAGGCACGAGTCGAGTGATACAAAGGCACCCCCTCCAATCAGCCCTGTTTTAGCAGTCGGGCAGCTGTAATTCATGTCATAATGCACTGTTCTACTCAAATGGAATTGCTCTGTGATTGTTGGCCATAGAAGCAATGCCGCTGCTAGTCCTGCAGTTAACCTGTCTCCATGCAAAACCAATAATATCATCATATATCAATGTTCGGCAAGCAAATCTGAAACGCCCAACAACAAAGCAGTATAAAGAAGATGCATACCAAGCAATGTTGAAGAACACCAACATGGTTTTACTGCGGAACAGTGCGCCATATGGAATTGCCCTTTTGTTGTAGGGGTAAAATACTGACATGTACCCTATAACAGTTGATATAATTAAACCCGCAACAG
Organism: Silene latifolia; assembly: GCF_048544455.1. Classification (NCBI taxonomy): domain Eukaryota; kingdom Viridiplantae; phylum Streptophyta; class Magnoliopsida; order Caryophyllales; family Caryophyllaceae; genus Silene; species Silene latifolia. The sequence continues at coordinate 158,259,535 of NC_133536.1, read as the reverse complement.
AAATGTACCCCAGAACCACAGTTGGATCAGAAGGATACTTGCAGATGACAACACCCTTCCCAGGAATCGGCGTACCAGCAGCAGGCTGTCAACAACAAGATTAACAGTGAAGTTTACAAGGATTAAGACTGTAAACAGACGTGGGACTTTACTGGTGTAGGACAGCTCAATACGAGTTTTTACAATTTTACTATAAACAGGACCAAAGGATTATCAGCAAGTATAGCATAGCACTGTAATTGGCACAAATTTCCCCACATGAACTGGCATAAATAACTACACTTGACCGTGAGTCTTACACTCATGGTTCCAAACCCTTGTTGAAGCGGAGCAATCAGCCTGAGTGGTATGTATTCGTGAATGGTCTACAGTCTGTAGACGCTATAAAGTAGGCCAGCAAGATTTTAATTGGTGCAGGCCAATGTAGGAGCTGTGCACCTGAATGACAAAAGTTCTACCGTCATCCTAATTCAAGTATACACTAACACAGTTGAACTTGCAAGGACCAGCACTACATGCAATTATCTACGCAGAATTGTCGATATGAATAATCTAAAGCATTGGTAATTTAACCACCACACATGATTAGCCAGTTTGACAAAAAAAAAAAAAAAAAAAAACACATTGTCATTGTGGCTCACTTTATGCAAGAAAATGTAATGGATCTTTATAGGTAGAAACAATCAAACAAGAGCAAATAAGTGGGATGACGGACAAAAAGGACTGAATGAGATCTGATTAATAAGTTGTAAAGATGACGACATCGGCCAAACAAGAGTCTAGTAATCAGTAATTAAAGACAAGTTTTGAGCAAAATTATGGTTCAGTCATCATTTAAACAGAAGATTCAAAACAAACAATCCCCAATTCGGGATATACCTTCTTATTTTCAGCAATGACACCACATATGAAAGACAATACGCCAAAGAATGTTGTAAGAAGAGCCATTTGCTTCATACTCAACCCCATCTTCTCAAACACTTCAAACCTCCTGCACATCAAATCATATAAATATATTAACAACAAGCTTCTTGTCTAAAACGGTTTTATAATAAATTACGCGTATTTTAAAACTAAAAAACTTGGACAATTATATTGAACTTTTAATAAAATCAAAAACTATAATAGGAGAAATCACCAATTACACCTAATAGGAGAAATCACAATTCCCCAAAAGACGGTCAACCCGATCACCAGAATTCAATCACAGATGACAGATTAATTTGTGAAAAATAACAAATTTGTTCATATTAACGACGAAAAAAAAACCAAAACAGATCTTAGCCTAATGGTTAGAGATCATTTGATACCAATACAACAAATATTAACAAATAAAATCAAACACAAATATTAAAAATCAAACAAAAAGAATGGATGGGTAACCCACTAAGATACGCGAATTCAAACCAACTTGTCTTGTAATTCCAGTTTTGTTTTAGAGAAAGAATGTCAGCTCAATTGTTGTGATAATTTAGTAATTTATATATATAGTAATAAAAGTGAAGAAATACAATCCTAGGTATAAAAAGATTCCACCAAAAACAGGTATGTAAATGTAAATCAGAAACGAATTAGGTGTAAAAATAAGTCATGGGGATTACCAAGAATCTTGTGCCAATTATCTGATTGATGCAGAATCATAACACTGTTTACTTTATCATGTGGATATACTCCCTCCTATCCATCGTTTTTTTCCCTTTTGAAGTGGGCACGGGGATTAAGGGTGGGGAGTATAATATTGATAAATATATGAGTGGGGTTTGGTAATTGGAGAGAGGTATGAATAATTATGATTAAATATTAATAAAGGTGATGGGTGGGGTTTGGTTATTGGAGAGAGGTAGGAATAATTAGAATTAAATATTAATAAAGTATATAGTGGGGTTTGGTGAGTGGAAAGAGGTAAGAGTATAATATTAATAAAAACTTTCTCAAAAAGGAAAGGGGAAGAAAACCTGAATAATCCGTTTTAGGAAATATGGAAGAAAAGAGTGGATAGGAGGGAGTATATTCGATCAAAGGTGGTGAGGTGCTTTTATTGTTGTCACTTGTTAGTTTTTTTTTTTTTTTTTTTAAGATAACTGTGTAGTATTATAAACGAGAAAAGTCAAACATACAAACCTGTTATAGTATAAACTGAGGGCCGGTAGAGACCCATGAACTAACAAAAGCACAACTAGCATAACTTTTACAAACAGACTCATCAAAAACACAAAGACGGCGCTTTTTAATCGGAGGATGGTAAAAGTAGTCGAAGTGGATAGAACATTCCGCTTTTCTTTTAGAATGCGAGACCATCTCTAGACCTCCGGGTAAACCTGCAAAAAACACATGAACTTCTAACCATTAACATCGACTTACCCTTGAAATTAGCTCGAACCCGACGCGAACATTGTTGGTTGAAAGTATTCTCCTTAAATCGGCTACATGCTCTGCTTGAACGCGTTTTCAAGGCTGTGAAAGCTGAGAAAACAAATTGGCTTTGACATGGCAGGCGGATGGAATTTAAATTGACCTTACCAGGCTGATCCAAAAAGGTGCCTTCAAATTTAGCTACTTCGGTAATATCGCTGACGTGATCTGAAATTCCCTCGGATGACAAACGTGGTCTCTTAACTTGGTGAGGATTAACCTCGTCATCATCATCAAAATTATTCGCATTAATAGCTGAAACATTCATGGCAGCATAATGATTCATTGGCAAAACAGAAAAAGCGGGAACTGTTGCTTCCCTTGAAGAGGTTTCAAGGGGAGTCTCCATCGAGGTAGAAGGTTTAGTGAAAAGAGGGCGAACTCTCATAGAAGCCCCCGATTTAGGATGGAAAAATTGCAGATTCCTCCCAAGCATCAAGTTCTCATAATCCTTGGATGAGAGATACAACTTTTTGTGGGCTTGTTTTTTGTTAAAGAAGCTGAATTTGGTAGATCCCGGAGCAAAGGAAACGGAAGGGTTACTCTCACTCTCAAGTGGCGAGGGAGGGTAAGGTTCATAAACGGTGGTGGAGTCCATAATCGCACCTGAACTCCCACCACTTTTAGCTTGCTCACAACTTATCTCACTATCCAACAACTCCACTTTACTACAAGAAGCGGTACTCACAGAATCAAGAGGCACAATTTTGATGTCCATATCAGCATTAAGTAAAGGTTTTTTTTTACCTTTCCTGTCACTTGCCAGTTGTCAATCTGAGTTGTTGCCGACTTTCATCAATTTGACAAACAACTCAACCCAACGTATAAAAATTTCACAAACTAGTTTTGGAACCTGCACGGGTAATAACGGAAAGTATTATTAAAAGTAGAAACTTACGTATATATTGGAATGAGTAAATTACTAAATTTTAGAAAATGTTATTTTGTCTACCCATACACTTTTGTCTACCCTATTAAACTTTTGAAATACTTAACTTTTCTCTCTCGAATTTTCTAACTTGTGAGACGTGAAATCTGAAAAGTGGATATATAATTATTGTAGATTTTATAATTTGTCTATTTACGCAATATAGATTTGATTATACTCATTGTTGTAACCTTGCTTTTTATTTATCATAATACCCTATTGTTTCTTCTCTACTGAATTCTCTAAATTCTCTCTCATTTCCCCTTATATCCACCATCGTTTGGAAGCAGTGTTCGCCAGCTGACCGACTACCTCAAGACCCATCAGCAGACCCTCCACCGTAGTGTAACCTCACTTATAACACCTCGTACCACGACATCCCTCTCAAGTCTTAACCCCCTACTTCTTCCTCCCCCACCCCCCACCCAACCCGACCCCCACCTAACCAACACCCAGCAATTCATATCATATCCCCTCCTGCCTCCACCATCCCTACACCCCCCCCACCATGGCTCCTGCAGAACCACCTTCTATAACCTTATGAATGTGACTCCTCACCCCATCATTACCCACCCATCACGACCTCTCCCCTATCACGACCTCCCCCCAGCAACCCCGCCCATTCCTTCGCTGTTTAAGTTGTCATTGAGTCATGTTACCACTTACCTCTCAATCAATATTGTAAATCATTATGTCATGCAACACGGTTAATTTGAAATGATTTAAAATGAGAGATTTGAGATAATTTTTTTTGCTAACGCCTTAGCTTATTACTCATTACCTTTCAATGTCATAATGTTTTGCATTAATTGTTAGATAATATTTATAAAGTCACTCAAACTTATAAAAACTGAAAATAATATTAAGTATCTAAATTGAATTTTTAATAATTTTATATTATCTATTACTCATGAACTGAGATATATTATGTAATAATTACTTGAAAAATTTTAGCAAATTATATTTATTTCTATATTTTTTTTTTTTGTAAAACCCAATATCAAAATAAAGTAAGATTATTTAAAGGTAATGAAATATTGTATTTCGTTTCTTTCATTAAACGACGCACTTTGATTTAGTGAAAGAATCAAAATTTATGATTAGTAGCAAACTTACTCGTTATAGTTGTTTATGAGATAAGATTTTGACAATGACTCATTGACTTGAAAGATTTGTTAAAAAAAACAGAGAGAAAATCTTGATTTAAAACTTAAGTTTGTTAATATTGCAATTTATAATATCAATTGGCCTGATTAAATATAATACGATCATATTGTTTATTGTTGCACACGGTCTATTATCACTAAATAACTTGAAAATAACTTATCCGAAGATGACCCGGACTCGACTATAATTCTTGTAAACCCAAGATGACTTAACTCGAACTAATCCGATCAGAATCCGACCAGGTTGACTGATAGTGAGGTTTTGTCGCACTCCCTCAATCAAATAATTAACTCAACTAATGTAGTAGGGTAGTCGAGGTCGAACCACAAGGAGCAAGGGTGATTACTAATTGTCTAAATTCTTATGCTTAGCTAAGTCGGAGAAAATAAGGATGAATGCTTATATAAAGGACTAAACTAAATAACAAGAAATAAATTAAACTAATTAAACTATAGAACGAGAAAGCAAGCTAACAAATACGATTTACTCAAATTAATTAAGGACCTAGGGCGCGACTAAACCACCGACATTCGTAATAAATCATGAGTTCCTTCAACTAGTTGTCAAGGGGGAAGTGTATTGGGTGGAGACGCCTCTAATTCGCCCACCAACTCCCTCCCGGGCTCATGGTGGGACACTAGTGATACCGAATCAACTCCCTCCCGGGCTCATGACTCGATTTCCCCCGACTCAAGACTCAAGGCTCACCAAAGTGGGCCCACTCCGCTCACCTCTCATCAAGATCAAGGGCTTAAGCCCGCGATAAACTCCCGGTCATCCCTACCCTTCTCCCGAAGGTGAACTTCAAACCGAAAAACAAAGGCACCCCACTTGGATTCTCCCTCCCGAGCTCAACCCAAGTCGGCACACGACCAAAAAGGGGTAATGTAATCAATCCCAACCTAACCAACTCCCGTTGGTGGACAAGGGTCAAAACCGACAATTACTCCCAAATAGACACAACAATTCAATTCCTTTGGTTAAACCCAACAACCCCTCCTCAACAACTAATTTAATGAAACTCAATTAGATAAATTACTCATGTTAGGGTCTAATCGCACCCTAGTAAGGATACTACTCACTAATCATGGTTTTTAAGGCAAGGCAATGAATAAAAATGGAGTCTTTATGCATAATCATGATGGAAGTACAAATTCTATTACTAATCATGCAACAATCCAACTTAAATTATCAAGAAAGATGATTAAATCTAAGAATGGAAGAGGATTAAACTAAAAGACACAAACTTTAACACAAGTAACTCAAAAATTCAATCTTTAACATAAGAAAATCAAAGACTCAATCTTTGGGTGAAAACAACAATGGTGAATAGAGAAAAGATGAACAAGAGAGAGAATAACAACAATCTAACATAAACAATTAAGATTAAACTTGAAAGAAAAACAAATGTAAACAAATGAAATTAGGAAGAGAAATTATACCAACTCAATAGCAAAGAAGGGAACTTGGATTGAAATATGGAAGGATTCTTCAATTCTCCATACAACCCAAAATTACTAATTGTAAACTAATGAAAAGAGAAGAACTTGAATGAACAAAAGAAGAATTAAACTAATAATTAAAGAAAGATAACAACTTTTTATTGAATGAAAATAAGAGAGGAAATATGAGGGTTTTTATTACAAATGAGAGAGTATAAGATGAACTAGTCTAATTTCTAAGGTAGTAATGTGTAATCCTATGTCTAGTAGTGGGTCTTTTTATACTAATTTATTAATTAATACTACCACTAATTACTAATAATAATAATAATAATAATAATAAACTAATATTAATGATAATACTAATCCTAATGCTTCAAACCAATTACACGGTTCAAAAACCAAAACAAAGAAAAGCAAAGACAAAAAGAGAAAGGGAAAAGGGGAAACACGGGTAAAAGCAAAAACGCAACAAGGGGGGGTGTGCTGCCGCCCCGCCGGCGGCCGGGGCTTGTGCCGGCAGCGAGGGCAATTGAAGCAAGGAGGAGAAATGATGTTGTGTGTTGTGTGCCGGTGAGCCGGCAGACGGGATACCGGTAGAGAGCACCAAATTTTGATGCGAAATTGTTGATTTGGTGCGTTGTGCCGGCTGGCCGGCTGCCGGTGCCTATGCCGGTAGCGAGGTCTTCACAAAAAGAGAACAAATTGGTGTGTACCTGCCGGTAGGGGGAGTCGGCTGCCGGTTGGCCGGCATAGAGCACATATGCTGTTTGATGTCGATGACATTGCTGATGCAGGGGAATTCGTGGTTGTTGCTGCTGCGATGTCGCAGGATGGAGACGGTGGTGGTGGTTGTATGAATGACGAGGTGCAGGGGATTGTTGATGCAGGTGACGGGTTTAATTGGTGATGTCGGAAATGAAGGGGACGACATGTTGGTTAAAGGTGGAGTCGTGGCAGCTGTTAATGGGGATGAGTTTATGGGTGAATGATGGAGGTGAATTAATGGTGAGTGAAGGTTGGTGATGATGGTGATGTAAAATGATGTCGGGTTGCAGCTAAGAGGACGAGATGCAGGGGAGTAGGGGACTGGTGATGATGATGAATGATTGTTGTTGCAGGTGTCGTCCGAGGTCGAGCAATGGTGATGGTAGGGCGAATTGGTGAAGTATGGTGGATGTATGATGTTGATGCGGGTTGTTGTGGTGATGTGAGGCAGAGGAAAATGGAGCTGCTGGTAATGTTATTGAGGTTGATGGTGGATTTCTGGGCGTGAGCAGGTGGATGCGTCGATGTCGAGTATGTCAGCCATGGTTGTCGAGTTTAATGGTGATGAAAGGGGACAAAAATGGTGATGGAGGTGATGCTGGGGATGAGTTCAGGATGGAAGTTTGGTGTTTAATGGTGAGTCCAACAAAGAACGGGCATTGACTTGGAAATTGTGATTTTGGTAGAACAAAAGCCAACTTTGACTTTTCTATTCATTTCCATTTCTTTTGGTTTAGGCTCTTATTCATTTGGTTTCGGTCAAATTTGATCCGTCTTGACTCACTTTATTCGACCCGCTTCTTCTCTTTATGGTACCTACACAATAAAATATCGAATCATAGTACCAATATTCCAAAAAGTAACATAAATTGACATTAATTAATATAAAGTAACTAATATTCTATTTTATTCTAAAACGACTAAATAAAACTTATTCGAGTTGTTAAATTCATCAAATAAAAGATAAAGTATGGGCCAAAAATGGGTAAAATATAGTGTTATCATTGACCCATTTGCTAAGTCTAAACCTAGTGACCTATTTGTATGAAAGATGTAAAGACATTGTAAGTTGATAGTTCATTTCATCTATTTCACATATTTTATAGTGGTGATATACTGAAGGCCATTTTCTATTGTGAGAGGTAACTCACGTGCGAATGGATCTCAGGTTTTCATCAAATACAATGACAAAATTAAGATGAACAATATCTCGCAGTAGTAAGTACATAATCATAGTGCTGAGCTCATTAAGTATATGATCAATGTTCCAATAGTTACCCCGGACAATTGGCATAATCTATACGTGTGGCTGAGGCGGAAACATGATGGTGCGGCGAGATGATGGTGGTCAAAGGTGGGTGGCGTTTGAAAGTAACCATATGATCGTTGTGGACAATTTTGCACACATATTATATGTGTTTAAAGTAACTGAAGATCATAATGAGTAACAATTACTTGATACACTGCGGCCTATGGGGATACCAGGTCCTAATCTAATACTCTTGGTGATATTAATTATTAAAGCTAAAAAATGGATATTAGTGGCTAAAATGGTTGAATATGACATGCATTTTTTTTTTCTGAAAACAATTGTTATTCACTCATACTTCGTATTTTCTAAGTTCCTTCTCGACCAAAATCATATAGCAGTAAATTTGGATATGATTGTATGCTAGTATCTTTTCAGTATCATTTGGTTTATTCAATTTTATGCACTTTCTAATATCTTACTTTAGGATTTTTAACCTGTCATTTTTAAAAATTTAAAAATTTAGTGGGGCCAAATAAGATGACAAATTGACAATCATTAGTTATTAGTTACTAATTTTGAATTATGATGATTAAAATAATTATGATTAAATTAAATGATTTTGAATTTATGAAAAGTTCAGGATAATGTGACTTAAAGTATGATTTTTTTTTTTTGGAAACTCACTGGAGGATTCTTAAAAGTATTCAAAAATATCAGCATGTATATTGTAACCTTAAATAGTCAGATTTAAACTTAATTAGTCAAATTTAAGTAATTAATCAGCATGTTATATATTTTTTAAAAGATACTCAAAAGTTATCCTAAAATCATAACTGAACAATATCCTAAGATATAGGCTGTAAAATCTAGGGAAATAAGTTGTAAACGAAATTTTAAGATGGTATAAGTTGTAAACGAAATTCTAGGATGATTTTTAATTGAGTTAGGAAACATCATATATTATTGCGGATATTAAAGTTTGAGATTTCTTATTATATGGCTAATTGACGACTTGATTGTTAGTTTGTATAAATGGACAGCAATTATATATTATATATTTGTATAAATGGCAAATTATATATTTGTATAAATGGCAAGCAATATTAAATATATCATACCTAGTTGATTAAATATATCCTGAATATCTAGGCTTCAGTTTAGGAAACCGCATCATATTTGTTAGAAATCTAGCAAATGACACGTGGCGTATGAATAAGTGTTGACACGTGGCGATTAAATAGGTTGCTGATTGTTGCTTTAATATAATATATGATATGATTCTTATTTCACATCACCACTGTCCGTCTCCGTCTTACACATTAAGACGGGTCAAATTGACCCATATCCACCAAACTTTACCCAAATTGCTAATTTGGGTCTCTGTCATATACTCCTTCCGTACCATACAAATGGTAACGTGGTAAAAAAATCTTAGCTTATCTTTATAAAAGCAAGAACATTTAACCCATCCTCATGAAGCCACATCATCACATAAATATTTTTTTTAAAAAAACAAAAACAAAAAATGTAGGACCTGCAACAAAGAATTCGGATTTAATTTCTAAAAGACCTCCATGTTTATGTTTTGTACGTAAATGTTTACGATTATGTTTTATACGTACATAAATATTAATGAATAAAGAATAATGAATAATTAAATAAAAAATAATTCATTAACTTTTATATAATGCATGTAGCAACTAACAAATAACAATTAATCTCCTGTATAACGGATATATCCGTTGTATCAATGAAACGGGTCAAGTTGTTATCATATAGGGTGAAATGGTAGGGTATAATTTAAAAAGATAAAATATATTAAAAATCAAAAACAGAATCATTAATTATCACTGTTTCCTATATTTCTGCCTTTATTTTCTTTCCAAAAATCTCGTAGAAGATTTGATTCTCCTTTCATCTCCTTATTTCGTCTTTCACGCTTCCTGACTATTGCACTCCATAATTGTTTTCTTCTTCCTTCTTTTGTTCAGATTCAACCTTTTTGAAGGTACTTTTTAATTTAATTATTATAATTTTGGATTTCAACCCACCGTAATTTCGGATTTTATCCTATTTGTAAGAGACTAATTGATTTGTCATTTGTATTTTCAGTTTTCCAGAAATGATGAAGAAGATGGTAGCAAAAAAGGGTTTTGTTGAAGTGAGTTCAAATAGTATTGAAGCTATGATTTAGCATAAAAGGTTGCTGATGCATACGGAATATATGGAGATGTAAGCCAATGTCTTACCGTTTTAATTTTTTTATGCCATACTGTATTGACCAAGTTTGTGACCAGTTTGATGAACTTAGTGGCTATTTATTTGTTGTTAAAGTTTGACAATGTTGTGACCATGTATGGCACAAATAGGATCCTACATCCTGTTGTACAGTAGCATTGTACAAAGGCCCATATATATATATATATATATATATATATATATATATATATATATATATATATATATATATATATATATATATATATATATATTAGAGGCCGGATCCGGTGAGGCACCTCATTATGGCGAGGCGGTCGGTCTCACCAAATTACTACCTTGGTGATTTGCATTATACATGGATGAAATTTGATTTTGTAATGTTGATTTGAAAAAACAAGGATGAAAATTAGGGGTCAACAAGAAACTTTTCATTTGGTCCAAAACACTTTCTCTCTCTAATCTAAAAAAAAAGCCCAAATACCTTATTCTCTCTAATCTAAACAAAAGGCCCAAATTCTTTCCTTCCAAAACTACTGAGTTTGTGCGCTTATACAAAATCACTCAATTTGGGCGTCGATTTCAAAGAGGCGATATCATCAAATTTGTGAGACGATTTCATCAAATTAATCAAATTCTGACAATCAAAGAGGCGAATTCATCAAATTAATCGATTTCTTAGAAGATTTCGAGGTAATTTCAGGTAATTTCATATTATTTGATGAAAAATTGATTTTCTTAACTTCGTTCATTAATTGATGATATAATGATCAAATTTGAACAAAATCGAACTGTTTTGTAAATTTATAAGGATCAAAACTGAAGTATTTCGTTAGTTTAGGGTTTGAATTCGATCAAAACTGAGCAATTGAGCAATTTCGTCATTCGCGGTGTAAAATTTGTTGATTTTGTTAATTCATTCATTAATTGATTATAATTCATTCATTAATAAGGCTCAAATTGACGTTGCGGCTTTAATTTCAATGGAGATTACAGACATTACAAAGAATCGGTGATAATCTCTTTGTTGAAACGGGTAATCTCCGTTTTTTTCGCTATTTTATGAAGTGTTTTGCTATTCTCCGATTTTGTGAATATGTGAGGTTATATTGTGAATCTAAGAAGTTATTTCGTAAATCTGAGAAGTTATTTCGTGAATGTAGGCTATAATATCCTGAATTTGATCAAAAATAATCAATTTCGCCCTACTTATTATGGTATTACTGCTGATGTTGCAGGTCTAACTGCAATGGAGATTCTGAATCTGCAGCGACGACTCTCGATAATAGTGCTATTACAACAGTATTCTGTTTTGTCCCTATTTTATGAATTTGAGACGTTATTTTGTTCTGGTTTTGTGAATATGAGAGGTTATTTTGCGAATCTAGGAGCTAATTTTGTGCATCTGAGAGGTTATTTTGAAAATATAAACATCTATAATATCCCGAAACTTGGATCGTGGCAGAAATTGTTTGACATTGTCTATTTTGTGAATTAGAGTGCTTATTTTGTGAATACAAGAGTTAATTATGTGAATCTGATAAGTTATTTATTGAATCTGATAAAAATAAGATAAACACAAAACTAAATAAGATGACAAATTCTGAAAAGTTTGCACAAGTCCGCACCATTGAATGCTTTAATTGTCTTGCATCAGTAATATTGCATGCTTTCTTATCTATGGTTGTCGATGTCATACTTATTATGGTGTTCCTACTATTTTGTTAATTTGAAACATTATTATTGTGAAACTTTATTTGTTAATATAAGAGCTAATAAGGCTCAAATTGCGTTGCGACTTCAATTTCAATGGAGATTACGGACATTAAGAATCGGTGATAATATTCTTTGTTGAAACAGGTAATCTCCTTTTTTCGCTATTATCCTGATTTTGTGAATATGTGAGGTTATTTTGTGAATCTAAGAGTGAATTTTGTAAATCTGAGAAGTTATTTCGTGAATGTATGCTATAATATCATGAATTTGATCAAAATTTATCAATTTCGTCCTACTTATTATAGTGTTCCTGCTGATGTTGCAGGTCTAACTCCTGATACTACATCGACTCCTGATAAGAGTGCTATTGCAACATGTATTTTGTTTTGTCCCTATTTTATGAATTTGATACGTTATTTTGGTCTGGTTTTGTGAATCTGAGAGGTTTATTTGCGAATCTAGGAGCTAATTTTGTGCATCTGAGAGGTTATTTTGAAAATATAGACTAATATCCCGAAACTTGGTTTGTGACAGAGGAACTTAGATGCTAATATTGTGAAACTTGATTTGTGAATCTCCTATGTTGCTCTTTTTGGCAAAACTTACTAATTGAACCGAAGAAACATCAATCTTTTATGAATTTGAGATGTTATTTTTTTGAGCTTTATTTTGCTATTCTCCTTATTTTGTGAATCAGATAGCTTATTTTGTGAATATAAGAGCTAATTATGTGAATTTGATAGGTTATTTAGTGAATATAGACTATAAGATTATGAAGCTTGGTTTGTGGCAAAGATTGTTTAACATTGTCTATTTTGTGAATCAGAGTGCTTATTTTGTAAATATAAGAGCTAATTATTTGAATCTAGTAGGTTATTTATTGAAATATAGACTATAAGATCCTGAAACTTGGGTTGTGGCAGAGATTATGAACCTTATATGCTAATATTGTGGAACTTTATTTGTTAATCTCCTATCTTGCACTTTTGGCTTATTTTGTGAATCTACAATTTTGGTTGTTGATTCCAATGTTAATTGCGGTGAAGCTTCTACCTCTCTTTGTTTTAACAAGCCCTACAGTACCAACTATTTCCACACCTACTACTCTTATAACTTACACACCGAATGGCAGCCAACAATGGATAAATAGGATTGATGAAAAGTTTACACCAGCGATTGGGAAAACATTTATTGACTTAGACTCGATGATCTTTGTTTTATGAAACGTCGCTGTTGCTTGTGGGTTTAAATCAAGGAAATCTTCAAGCAAAAGGTTTCGTGATGATATTATCAGAACAAAGTGCATGGTTTGCAATCGGGAAGGTTGTAATAAGAAGAAAAGACGACCTGCCCTAAGCGGTGTTGCGAGAAAAAGGCGGATGAATCCGTTGCATCGAAATAATGAGAAATAGTTGGTACAAAGAGCAAACCGAAAAAACCATTTTGCTAAACGTAGGGTGAAAAAAGGTGGAGGAGAGGCGGAGAGTTCCAACAAAGGGTCAACCACAAGAATAACAAAGATTAGAAGGTGGGGCTGTCCAGCAATGATAAAGTTCAAGTTCCATGAGAACAAGTACATGGTTGACGTGTTTATTGAGGGTCACAATCACCCGCTTGATGTTGTGAAAAATAAGGAATTTGAGAAACTTGCTGAAAATATCAATGAATTTCATATGCAAATGATTGTCAGCCATTCAAAAGCAAATGTTGGTCCTAGCTTAACACACCAACTATGCACTCAACAATTGGGTGGTTTTCAAAATGTCGGGGCAACAGTCAAGCAATTCAAAAAATTTCAGAGGGAAATGAAGTGTCTAATGAAGAGTCATGATGGGGAAATGTTCAAATCACGCTTAGACACCCTAGCTGAAACAAAAGGGCTCCACTTTGTTTATGAAAAAGATTCCAAGAACGCATTGACAAGGATTTTCTGGACGGATTGTGACATGCAAAGAGTGTATGCTCTGTTTGGGGATGGAGTTTCATACGACCCAACTTATGGTACAAACAAGTACAACATGACGTTCACGCCTTCCACGGGCATTGACCATCATAAAAGGTCAATCACATTTGCATGTGCGCTTATAGAACATGAAAACGAGGAGTCATTCATGTGGGTATTTGACCAGTTTCTGGCAGCTATGGGTGGGAAGGAGCCTAACTACATCATCACTGACGAAGACCCAAGAATAATTAAAGCAGTTCCAGGTATGTTTCTGAAATTTGCAAATCGTACCTCATAAAATATGATGGTTGTAATAATTTGATTGGTTTTTGTTTATGTGAATCGTAGTGCTTATTATGCGAAACTAGATCATGAATTTGTGAAACTGGGGTAAATATATGTTTCACGTACTTATATCGCGAATAAGGCACAAAATTTATATAGTCTGAATCCGAGGATAAGACATGAGATTCACAAAATAACCCCCCAGATTTACAAAATAAGCTATAGGATTCACAAAATAAGCTATATGATTTATAGTCTGAATCTGAGGATAAGACTTGAGATTTACATAATAGTGCATCGTATGACTTTGTTATGTGAAACTGCGTGAATTTAGTTATTATAAAATGATGGTGACGGTCGATAATTTGATTTTGTTCATTGCAGCTAAGTTCAAAACAGCGAAACATCGGTTTTGCATGTGGCACATCATGAAGAAAATAACCGACAAGGTTGGGAGTAAAATTTGTAGAGATACCGACTTTTTAACCCGTCTGAACGGTGTTGTATGGGACAATGACCTGGAGCCCGGGGAATTTGAAGAGAAGTGGCTTAAAGTCATGAACGATTTCTCCTTGGAAGACAATACGTGGTTGAATGGGAAGTTCGCTGATAGACACACATGGATACCCACTTATTTCAGAAATGTGCCAATGGGCGGTTTACTACGAACTACACAAAGGTCAGAGAGTGCTAATAGTTTCTTTAAGCGGTTTGAAAACAAATACGGGACATTAACTGAGTTCTTGGTGCGCTATGAAAGCGCCACTGACCACCAAAAGCACTGCTTTGAAGCTCCGTGAAGAGGAGAATGCGAATTCAATCCCGAAACACTTTGTATAGGTCAAAATGGGAGACACAAGCAGGTGAGAAGCTATACCCATGCGATGTTCTATGAGTTCCAAAACCAGGTGAAGCTTTCAATAAATACCTGCAGTTTGGTTGGATACACTCCGCTAGATCCTGTGACGAACTTTGAAGTGTCGTTAGTTGACGATGCAAAGAAAGGACTAAAATTTGCGGTTGAGTGCGGTAGAAGCACGAATGATGTAAGGTGCACATGTAAAACTGTTTGAAAGGAGAGGTATTTTATACGGTCACATCATTTGGGTTTGTTCGGGAAAGTTTAAGGACATACCTGATAAATATATTTTGCAAAGGTGGAGCAAGAATGCACTCAAAAGTGACGTTTATGATTGGAATGGGAATCTGTTAGAGAAATACAACAATACCAGTACAAAACAGATTGGAATGTACGTGGTGTGGTCCGAGATTCGATTAAGCTGTTGGTATGCTCAAAAGGAAAGAAGAGTCGGATGTGAGAGAGTTTGCCAAGTTAATCAAGGAATTCAGGACAAAACTAGAGGGAAACGCTCAACCGTTGACAAAACAACAACAGATTGAGCTTCTACTGGGCTGCAAGGTTCCAGAAGAAACCAACATCTTACCGCCTAATGTGTCTAGGAACAAAGGCTGTGGTAAACGGTTGGTGAGCAAGAAAAATAAGGCAATCAAGAAGGCGGAAAAAGCAAAAAGGTTGTGTGCTAAGCGTAAGCGCAAGGGTAACCACGACAAAAGGAATTGTCCATATGATTTTGCAGACCTTCCTCCAGTGAATCAGGTTTGTATTCATCTACGCAACTACATCTGATATTAATCAAGTATTTTATTTATCTGTTGGAGTGGCAAAAATGGTTTAAGTTAGGTTAATGTCATTCAAAATAGGTGGTTTTGTTTCGACCTTGGTTTGTGAGTCTTAGATCGTATTATTGGTTTCCTAAAAAATCTGGACATCTCATCTGTTTATCTTATTTTGAGAATCCCAGAGGTTGCTTTGTGAATCCCAGGTCTTAATTTGTGAATCCTGGGTCTTATTATGTGAATCACATATCTTTATTTGTGAATCACGAGTAAATGAGACCGATTGTATGTAGTAACTCGATATAATTCCTCACTTTGTAACATAAATGACAACAGTTGGCTTATATAAGATGAATGTGATTCATGCCGTGTCACCCAATTTTGCATGATCCTCACTTTTATTATTGTACATCTAATGTTTGTAAACATCTTTCTAATTCCAGCTTTGTCTTTTACGTAGGGAGAGCTAGCGGACGAAGAAGTAGAAGAGGAAGGGGATGAGGATGAAGAATGATGGAAAGAGTCTTCTTAAGCCTTGAGAAATAGATATGATGATTGAAGAAGACACTGGCAATTTTGAAAGGAGCAGTCTTTTAGTTTGGCAACATATTATTGGTTTCCAAAAAATATGGACATCTTATTTGTTTATCTTATTTTTGTGAATCTGAGAGGTTCTTTTGTGAATGTAAGAGGTTGTTTTATGAATCTTAAATCTTAATATATACAAAAGACCTGGAAATCTTATTTGTTGGTATTAATTTGTGAATCTTGGGTCTAATTTTCGCGATTATTAGGAAGATTCGTAATCTTATTAGAAAGGAACGGTCGACTGGCTAAACGGTCTTATTTTGTGAATGACACAATTTAAATATTATATAAAATTGATTATTGTGAATTATAGACGTTATTTCATGAATCTTACCGTGTGAATGACAATATATAAATCCGAGGTCTAATATTGTGAATCGACTTGTTTTGTGAATCCATCTTTTGTGAATATCGTCTTTTTTGAATCTCAGACATTCTTTTGTAAATCTCAGGTCTCATTTTGTCGACTTGTTTTGTGAATCCATCTTTTGTGAATATCGTCTTTTTTTTGAATCTCAGACATTCTTTTGTGAATCTCAGGTCTCATTTTGCGAATCAGACGCTTTATAAATCATATGGCTTATATAAAATGAATTATTGTGAATTGTAGACGTTATTTTGTGAATACAAGAGGTAAAACATCGTGACGAAACAGGAAAATAGCCTTTCTCTCACGTCAAATTGAGATACGTCAAATTTCACAAATTCAAGCGACTAATCAATTCCATTGATTAAAATCAACTATTACAAAAAGAGATCTACTAAATAAGCAGATTAGCACCCAACTAAATGACTAATAACATATTCATTAGAATACTTGATAGATCCTGCATATACCATCTAATACTATACTAACATAATACTTGATTGTATCCACCACAAGTTAAATTCCACGCATAAGGGACAAATGCCTCCGACGAACCAACCAGAGATAAGTAAGTATACACTGTATAACACCCAAAACTCACGGCAAAAGAATAAATGCTGCCCCGTTTCTACTACACGCTCACAAAGACAATCATGAAGAATAAATTCCCAACCAGAGAAGCATACACTGAAGAACGATCTCCCTGCTTCACATCATCTCACCACCATAGACAAGCACATCTTGCTACTTATACTCCTATATCAGAAAACACGTAAAATATTTCAAAATATATACACGAACAAGCATGGCTCGCTACTATTCAAAATATCGCGGATACTATGAATGAATGGGGATTTGATATGCAAAAGTTATTAAAGAACCGGGACTGTACCGTTCTAGTATTTGCATCCCATGAAAGTAGTTGCATCATTACAGACTTTCGAAAATCTGGCATTCTCTGCAATTGTAAGAAATTATAGTTGAAATTAATGAACAACAAAGTTTCAAATACAGATTTCATGTACGTATCTTGTTCAACTTGTTTCTTACCCGATAATTGTCCGGATTACGCCAATCACCGAGCTCACAGTCAACATACTCAAATACCTCAACACGTGAGCTCCACAATCAAAACTGAATGTAGTATAGTGTTCAACTGTTTAGTAAACAATATTTAATTTCCGTAAAGCGGACACATTAGGGAATAACTTACTTATTTGATTGTTGAGGAACTTTGAGAGTTATAACCCTGTGAGAGTGCAGAAACCGCATGGGATAATATGACGGGGAACTACTTGCCAAAATAGGAGATAATTTGGCCACCTGAAAATGTTTCGAGTTAATACTGATTGTACACTAAAAATGTTTTATATACTCTGATTCACAAACTGTCAAGGGTTAGATTAGGCAAATAATTAATACCGTGTCTATGGTTGTATTATGTACATCATAAGACTGTACTTTCGCGCTTGAGTTGAGGATGTAATTCGTTTTACTCTCCATATCGCATATACAAGCCCACCAATGTTTGTCTTTGATCAGCGGTATAAAAACCTGATATAATAAAGATTAGTCTCCAATTTACAGCCCTACATGTCCTAAGAACTCGAAATCAGGTGTATCAACGACTAAAGCCGGTACCGCATCCTAAGAACTCGAAATCAGGTGTATCAACGACTAAAGCCGGTACCGCATCCTAAGAACTCGAAATCAGGTGTATCAAAGCACGCCCCACATTCATCAAATTCCTCAAACTCCCCAAACATGCACACTAGCCAATAAGCAAGGTCCCCGGGAACCTTGTCTGTTTCAATCATTAACAGACCGCCAAAGCCCATGTCTTTTATAGCTTGAATCTGCTGATCGCTCGGTGGATTTTTCGTATCTTTCAGAAAGTTGTACAACCCTTTTGGCGACATTCGAGTCCTCACTGTAGGCAGTCCCTTTGTACGCACCCTCTGTTTTTTTGCTGGCGGAGGAGCGGCAGCTTGCTCAACAATGCCTGGTGCAGAAGCGCTTGCTTGCACAACCGCCTGTGATGGTCGCTTCATCTTGTAGCCTATTTCACAATAATCATCTTTAGCGTCACAAAATAAGCTGAAAGGATACACAAAAATAAGAACTAAGATTTATATAGTCTATTTTGGGGGGATATGACTTGAGATTCACAAAATAACTCTCCAGTTTCACGAAATAACCTCAAGGATTCTTTTCAATAAGGCATAAGAT
This sequence comes from Silene latifolia, assembly GCF_048544455.1. Taxonomy (NCBI): domain Eukaryota; kingdom Viridiplantae; phylum Streptophyta; class Magnoliopsida; order Caryophyllales; family Caryophyllaceae; genus Silene; species Silene latifolia. The sequence continues at coordinate 158,240,581 of NC_133536.1, read as the reverse complement.
TTATATAGTCTGAATGTGAGGAGAAGACCTGAGATTCACAAAATAACTCCCCAGTTTCACAAATTAACCTCTATGATTCACAAAATAAGGCATAAAATTTATATAGTCCGAATCCGGGATAAGACCCGAGATGCACAAAATAAACCCCAGTTTTCACAAAATAAGCTATAGGATTCAAAAATAAGCTATATGATTTATAGTCCGAAACTGTTTCTTGATCCAACGCCAAGACCAAAAGACACCCTAGGAGGGGACGGGTGAACCCTTTTTGGGGACGGGGTTAACGTGAGGGGCGGGTGTCCTAAAATGGGGGGAAAGGGTTTAGGGTTGGATTAGGCGGATCCGCCGCGGATCCGCCTAATCCAACCCTAAACCCTTTCCCTTGTACATAGTCATTCGACCAACGCCAAGACCAAAAGACACCCTAGGAGGGGACGGGTGAACCCTTTTTGGGGGACGGGGTTAACGATAGGGGGCCGGGTGTCCTAAACGGGACGGGAAAGGGTTTAGGGTTGGATTAGGCGGATCGCTACCGCGGATCCGCCTAATCCAACCCTACACCCTTTCCCTTGTACATAGTCATTCAACCAACGCCAAGACCAAAAGACACCCTAGGAGGGGACGGGTGAACCCTTTTTGGGGACGGGGTTAACGATAGGGGGCGGGTGTCCTAAAACGGGACGGGAAAGGGTTTAGGGTTGGGTTAGGCGGATCCGCTACCGCGGATCCGCCTAATCCAACCCTAAACCCTTTCCCTTGTACATAGTCATTCGACCAACGACAAGACCAAAAGACACCCTAGGAGGGGACGGGTGAACCCTTTTTGGGGGACGGGGTTAACGAAGAGGGGGCGGGTCTCCTAAAACGGGACGGGAAAGGGTTTAGGGTTGGGTTAGGCGGATCCGCAACCGCGGATCCGCCTAATCCAACCCTAAACCCTTTCCCTTGTACATAGTCATTCGACCAACGCCAAGACCAAAAGACACCCTAGGAGGGGACGGGTGAACCCTTTTTGGGGGACGGGGTTAACAGTAGGGGGCCGGAAAATGTCAACGGGGCATGAAATTATTATTGAAGTTATTATTGAAATTGTCATTCGAAGTTATTATGAAACAATAGGGAATGCAAGGATTCACAAAAAACAAAGAACACAAAGCAAACTTCATTAATAAAACATAGTAGTCATACATTATATTTATAAACTATCGACAATAGAACACAGCAAACAAGATAGCAACGTTCAATGCCGAAAATTACAAAGATAGTATTTTAGGAAAAGGGATGCAAATGTAGGCTATAGGTCCATAATAGAAGGTAAATCAATAGAACATGCATCTATACAATTGCGTAATAAGTTGACAAACAATAGCAATTGCGGTGGCTCGTTCAAAAGAGACATCACTGGAGGTAAAGAACATAAGTTCTCATAAATTGTAGCGCGATCAATAGCATTCAAAAGGTTCATGGCACTTGGATGGTTATATTGGTGAAAATGAAGGATGAATTTAGCTGACATATTATCAGTCAGCAAACATTTGCACGTTTGGAATATTAGGTTAGCACCTCTATGAATAATTAGAATACCCTCCACATGGTTGATTTCAAGAGAAAGCCAATATGCAGCGGTTACACAGGAGCATTGGGATGAATAAGAAATAATCGAGACCAATTCCGACACACAATAGCCATATTTGCCTTGTCTTCAAAGACATCAAGTTTAGAAAATATATTATGCATAACTCCTTGAATATTGAAAACAGAATGTTGTGAGTGATAGCGAGGGGAAGATAATTTAACTTCTGCCAAATCAGCTTCCTTAAAAGACAAACTGATTGCGTTTTGTTTTTGACAGACATAAGCTGCACGAAATGACGATTCGTCTTCTTCAAAAGCATTAACGACACACCCTTTGCACCAATACTCCATAATTCACTAAAAATAATAATAGGAACGCATAGTAGGTAAGTAACTAAATGAATAAGTTTCACAATGGCAGATCTAGGTTTCACAACAACTACTCCAAGATTCACAAAATCAAGTATAGGATTCACGTAATTATGAATCAACATTACAAAGATCGAGAGAGAACGAACAGAATCTCATCAAGTGCATGCCGGCTAAATTATTATGAAAGTTGTATTGAAGTTATTATGAAAGATAGATGCTCGAGGATTGACAAAATAAAAGGAAAATAAACTTGATTAATAGAACATAGTATTCATACATTATGTTGATACAACATCCGAAATAGAAAACTACTGATTACATATTTATACAAGGGTGCCTTAGCAAGTATACAAAAGTAAGATTAAATACTAACGGTGATAGTCCTAAGTACACCGACCGACAACTAAACATAATAGGTTCATTTGAAATATAATTTAGTAGCTACATCCCTATCACGCGAGGGTACAACTTTAAGTCCTACATTTGTGTTCATAAGGTATTCTTGTCCTCATATTCACACCTGTTGTACAATTCCTTGTGTTGTATTATAAGGGCATTGTAGGCAAGCTTTCTTTAGATGTACAAGAAAGCAACTATATCAAAGATGAAGATGAGGACGATGAAGATAATCGCTCCCTCCAAAACAAGTCTTTCTCATGGCATATATGTTCTGCCATATCCCACCATTTGGTGTTGCTCATTTAGCCAGGAAACCGTCACAACTAGAAGGCCGGGCTAAATGAGCAACACAAATGTTGGGATATGGCAGAAAATATAGGTCGTGAGAAAGGCTTGTTTGTAGGGATCGATCTTCATCGTTATCATCTTCATCTATGATAGATATTCTTTCTACTAGTACATCGAAAGAAAGGTAACCTAAAATTCCGTTTTAATACAACCCAAGGAATTGTACAGATGAGGCAGAGTTTGAGCATAGTAAGACCTTAAGAACACATTTGTAAGACTTAAAAGTGTACCCTTGCGTGATAGGGAATGTAGCTACTAAATTATATTTCAAATGAACAAGATTAGTCCCTACGACAAAAGTGTCCAAGAAGATAGCATATCCATTTAATGAGCTCAAACTCGCCTCTTCAAAGATATCGACTACCCGACCCGTACACCAAGTGTCCATAGTTGGCAATGTATACGCAGACAGGAGCAATTGACCTAGGCATATAAATAACTAAAACAGTTCAGACAAAAATAAATGAAAATAACTAAAACATAATAAGTAATACATTTCATACACATACACAAAATGTCATGTTTCGTATAAGTACATTCCAGATAAGTAGGATTAAAAGCCATATCAAAACAAGGTAAAACATTGGATGAAGTTTTACAAATGACCAACTATGGACAAAGTGGTCTATAGGTTTCACAAGATTAGGTCTATGCTTCAGACAAGCATTCACATAAACTCATCATAAAAAGATTACAATCATGAGGCAGGTTTAACTTCCTGCATTATAATGAGAGTGATTCGCAAAATATTCCACCAGATTCACAAAAACGACTACAAAATTCACAAAATTAACTCAGGTTTAACAACAACACATCAGTCCAATATTCACAATATCACCTCCAAGTTTCATGATACAAAAACACAGAACTATATCGACATTGCAGAATCAACAGAGCACCACAACAACAACAAAAAAGCACAATATTAACAAAAACGAAACATATTAAGCAATGAACAATGAGAAAAACCTAATAAACAAAAATTGACGAAGTAAGTATTGAAGAGAGCGAACAGGACATACAAATAGTAGATCGAAAATGCTCTGAAATTGATTTTGTTGCGTTAAATCTTGATCGGATAATTCTTCGAGGATGATTAACACCTGCATTATAATGAAAATGATTTAGCAATACATTATCGAAAAAAATAGTAGATTGAAAAGCGTCTGAAAATAGTAGATCTACAATAATTGATCGAAAATGAAGAAAAATAGTGATACGAATGAGAAGATCACATACCTAGATCCGAAAAAGGACGACCGAACAGAGATGATGATGATGATGACGATCGCGATCAAAATATCAGATGATGAACTGCGTGTGATTCAGACGATGATGAACGAAGTTAATCGAAAAACGGTAGTTGAGTGTTGAGAGTGAAGCGAGTAAATGAGTGAAAGACAGAGAGAGGGAGAGAGCGAGTAGAGAGAGAGAGTAAAATATCGTAAATGATAGAATTGGCTGGCATTTGCTTTGAGTGTATGATTAAATAGGGACACGTGGCAGCATCTGGAGTATCTTTAGTTATTAGATCTGACGGTTTAGAAGGTGTCCAGCCGCCTCACCCTAAAAAGGGTGCCTCACATGATTCAATCTCTCTCTCTCTCTCTCTCTCTATATATATATATATATATATATATATATATATATACATAGAGGCAAGATCCGGTGAGTCCACCTATATATTTGAGTCCATGAGTCCATAACACAATATCACGCACTATACAAAACAATATCACGAATTTTTTTTTCCGGAATTTTTTTTTTCGAATTTTTTTTTTTCAATTTTTTTTTTCGAAATTTTTTTTTTCAAATTTTTTTTTTCGAATTTTTTTTTCAATTTTTTTTTTCGAATTTTTTTTTTTCAAATTTTTTTTCCGAAATTTATTTTATTTTATTTTATTTTATTTTTTTTTTTTTTTAAGCTGTGGTATTGTTTAGTATAACGTGTGATATTGTATTACAAAATAATATCACGATTTTTTTTTCAATTTTTTTTTTTTTTTCGAAAAAGTTTTTTTTTTTTTTTTTAAAAAAAAAAAAAATTAATGTATTCTGTGATATTGTTTAGTATAACGTGTGATATTGTATTACAAAACAATATCACGATTTTTTTTTCGAATTTTTTTTTTCAAAAACTTTTTTTTTTCAGTTGTGATATTGTTTAGTATAACGTGTGAAACTGTAAGTTGTGATATTGTGTAGTATAACGTGTGATATTGTATCATGGACTCACGGACTCAAAAAGATAGGGTGGACTCATGTGATATATATATATATATATATATATATATATATATATATATAGAGAGAGAGAGAGAGAGAGAGAGAGAGAGAGAGAGAGAGAGAGAGAGAGAGAGAGAGAGAGAGAGAGAGAGAAGAGATCAACTAAGGCCAACATATGTATTTGAGTCCATAAGTCCTTCTAAGGGCCATTGGATCAAGGCAATGGAAGACTAGGATTTGATGTCAATATGTGGCTACAAATTAATCCCTCCACCTTTTCTCTAATTAACTCATCAATTCAATAAAACAACCTCACTAATCATTCATCATCTCATTATCACAACTCCTCCTCCTCCTCCTCTCTCTACATCTCACTTTTCTCTCCTCTCTAAAAAAAACTCCAAAATCCCAAAAAACCAAAACCCAAATAAATCACCCACTCCTCTCATCTTCATTCACCACCACCCACCACCACCCCACCCGACACCAACTCACCACCCACCACCCCCCCCCGCCGCCGCCCCACCGCCGCTGTCTCGGGGGTTTTTTTTTTTTTTTTTCACCTTTTTTTTTTTTTTCGTTTGGTGTTAATTTATATGTTTTGAGTTGTTTTTTCCATTCATTTTTTTTTTGTTGTCTTTTATTTTATTTTAATTGTCTTTTATTTTGTTAGTTCTCATTTTTTATTCATTTTCTCAAATCTCTTCTTGTTATACGTTTTTTTTTAAGATTTCGGGTTTTAAATCTCGTTTTTTTTTGTGAGATACTTTTTTTTTCATTTAAGATCTACTAAAATATTTTTCATAAAATTTATTGTTTTAATCTTAGCTATATAAAAATTCTTATAATTTGTTGATTTTAATCTTATATTTGACATTTTTATATAAAAATGATATAAAATGACTAAAGTTATACAGAAAAGGACTAAAGTTATACAAAACTTGACTAAAATTATACAAATATGGACTAAAGTTATACAAATAAGGACTAAAGTTACACAAAAATGGACTAAAGTTACACAAAAATGGAATAAAGTTATACAAATAAGGACTAAAGTTACAAAAAAATGGACTAAAGTTATACAAATATGGACTAAAGTTATACAAATAAGGACTAAAGTTATACAAAAATGGACTAAAGTTATACAAAAATGAACTAAAGTTATACAAATAAGGACTAAAGTTATACAAAAATTGACTAAAGTTATAGAGAAAAGGACAAAAGTTATATAAAACTTGACTAAATTTATACAAATATGGACTAAAGTTATACAAATAAGGACTAAAGTTATACAAAAATGGACTAAAGTTATACAAAAATGGACTAAAGTTATACAAAAATTGACTAAAGTTATACAGAAAAGGACTAAAGTTATACAAAACTTGACTAAAATTATACAAATATGGACTAAAGTTATACAAATAAGGACTAAAGTTTTACAAAAATGGACTAAAGTTATACAAATATGGACTAAAGTTATACAAGTTTAGTCAATTTTGTATAACTTTAGTCCATTTTTGTATAACTTTAACCCATTTTTGTATAACTTTAGTCAGTTTTTGTATAATTTTAGTCCTTATTTGTATAACTTTAGTTCATATTTGTATAACTTTAGTCCATTTTTGTATAACTTTAGTCCTTATTTGTATAACTTTAGTCAGTTTTTGTATAACTTTAGTCCTTCTTTGAATAACTTTAATCCTTATTTGTATAACTCGATCATTTTTTGTATAACTTTAGTCCAAATTTGTGTAATTTTAGTCCAAAATTGTATAACTTTATTACATAAGAGTATAACTTCAATCATTTTTTGTATAATTGTAGTCAAAATTTGTAAAACTTTAATCCAAAATTGTATAACTTTAGTCCTTATTTGTATAACTTTAGTCCTTATTTGTATAACTTCAGTCCAAATTTGTGTAATTTTAGTCCAAAATTGTAAAACTTTAATCCAAAATTGTATAACTTTAGTTCTTATTTGTATAACTTTAGTCCTTATTTGTATAACTTCAGTCCAAATTTGTGTAATTTTAGCCCAAAATTGTATAACTTTATTCCATAAGAGTACAACTTCAGTCATTTTTTGTATAACTTTAGTCCAAATTTGTATAACTTTAGTTCAAAATTGTATAACTTTAGTCTCAAATAGTGAACTTTTATATAAAACAAAAAACAAAAACAAAAACAAGTCAAAAATAAACCCTTAAAAAACAACTCTTAACTAAAAAACAAAAAAAAATAGAAAAAACAAAAAAACAAAAACCAAAAACAATATATACAAAATCTGAAATAAATGATCACTAAAGTTGCACATAAGGGCATTGAAGTTGTACACAATGACCACTGAAGTTGTACGAAATCTGAAATAACAAAAAAATTTATATATCGTGTGTATGACTTTAATGCACGAAGTGTATAACTTTAATAGACAAGATGTATAACTTTAGTTCAAAATTTGTGTAACTTCAATTTATACAATCTATAACTTTAGTAGTTAATAGTAAAACTTTATTTTGATTATTGTATAACTTCAACCCAAAATATAAAACTTGAAAAATAATAAATTAGAAATTAAAAACAACAAAGATAAAAAATTAGAAAATACAATACAATAATAAATAATCTAATAAAAAAAATATAGTGGATTGAAAAAAGTAGATCTGAAAAAAAAAATAATAAAAAAAAATCAAAATATTGTAACTTTAATGGTATAACTTTAGTCGTAAATAGTACAACTTTAATTTGTGTTGTGTATAACTTTAGTCGTAAAAAGTATAACTTCAGTCGTAAATAGTGTAACTTTAATGTTTTAAAGGTATAACTTTAGTCGTAACTAGTAACTTTTTATAAACACCAAATAAATCTTGAAAATTAAAATCAACAATTCTAAAACCAATAGATATGAAAAAATTAAAACAAATCTAAATAAACCAACAACACACAACAAAATAAAGCAACAAAACCTAACAAATAAATGTTAATCTGAAAAAACAAAAAAACATAAACAAAAAACATAAACATAAACAAAAAACAAAAACAACAAAAAAACAAAAACAAAACCAATCAGAAAAAATAAGCAAAAAAAACCAAGCAAACCATACCAAATATAAAGTAGATCTAGACAAAAAAAAACAAAAAACAAAAAAATAAGAAAAACGGATCTGATAAAAGGAAGAACGAAAAGAAAAAAAAAAAGGAAGAGAGGAGGAGCGGCAGTGGTTTTAGCGGTGGCACCGTGAAGGAGGCAGACGGTGTTGAGGTTGTTGTCGGCTGCGTTGTTGTTGGTGGTGAGAGAAGAGGAGGCAGACGGTGTGAGGTCGTGGTGTGTGGTGCGGCGGTGAGGTCGTGAGTGAGGTGCGGCGGGCGTGGTGGTGGTAAGGAGGGTAGGTGCGATGATGAGGGAGTGGTGGTGGTGCGTGGCAGTGGGTTGTGCGGTGATGAGGGAGTGGTGGTGGTGCGTGGCAATGGTGGCGGTGACGTTTGTGCGGTGATGAGGGAGTGGTTGTTGAAGGTGGGTGATTTTGTGGTGGGATAATGAGAGGAGAGGGTTTTTTTTTTTTTGTTTTTTTTTTGGTTGGTAATTTTAGAGAGAAATGAGATATAGAGAGAGAATAGGTGGGTGGGATAATGAGAGGAGGTTAGGATAGGCTGAGTGTTTAAGGGAGTTTGAGTGATTAAGGAAGATAATTAGCTGAGATGAAATTGTAGCCTTTCATTTAGATACAATCTCATCCCTCCATCCCTTCCATCCAAGGGTTCTTATAAGGACTTAGGGCCTTATATGGTATCAAGGCCTTATAAGAACCCTTATATATATATATATATATATATATATATATATATATATATATATATATATATATATATATATATATATATATATATATATATATATATATAAGCCCAATAAAAATAAAAATAAATTTTACGCATCTCCTTTTTCCCTAATTCCGATTTCTCTTCAGTCGACAAACCCTCTTCCTTCCCTTCTCTAAATTTCTCTTAAACGACAGTCGACAAATCTCTCTTCTCCATATTTTTGATTCTAAAATGGTGAAAGAGAAACAATTTACATTATCATCAAGGAGGGAAAACGCATCTAACAATATTTCGAGAACGAGAAGCAATTTATATCATCATCAGGAAGGAAAAATGCATCTAACAATACTTTGAGGTAAATTTCTACAACAATCATACGAACTATTATTAAAAGAATACGAACTAAAAAATACGAGCAACTCAAAATACGAGCTATTAAGATAAGAATATGAGTTAATGTAAAAAGAATACGAGTTTAAAAGGATCACGAACTTAAAAAAAGAGCACATAAGCATAAGAACTATTAAGATAAGAATACGTTCTAAAGTAAAAAGAACACGAGCTTAAAAGGATCACAAGCTTAAAAATACGAGCACATAAGAATACGAGCTATTAAGATAAGAATACGAGTAATGTAAAAAGAATACGAGCTTAAAATGATCATGAGCTTTAAAATACGAGCACCTAAGAATACGGGATATTCAGATAAGAATACGAGCTAATAATGTAAAAATAATACGAGCTTCAACTATTTTCATGCATTATAAAATTTGGATAAAAAAATTCTTTCAAGATGATGCTCAGTTCCGCATAATCAATTAATTATAATAATTTAAGGGAGAAAATGATTCATTAACTAGATGATGGAGGAAGATGAAGAGAAGTTAGAAAAATATGGAAACAGTCAGAGAGAGAATGAGGATTAGATTGAAAATTGAATTACGTTACCCTTTTTTTTTGCAAAAAATATTTGAAAAAAGACTAAAATAACCTTGGATGTACAATGCTCATTGTACATCCAGTTGTATAGTCTTGGAACTGCATATATAGTCATTTTTTATGTATAAGTAGCAGTTCAATAAATGAAAATGTGACCAAATTAAGTTCATTTTGTAACTACTACCATTTAATTAGTAGAAGTAAAATATTACTCTTTTTGTAACTTGGTAAAATGAAAATGTGACCAAATTTATGCTATATGTAGATTAGGACTATTTGTTAATGAGTTGTTATATTTTTTATTGTTTGTGACCAGTTTTATGAACTTAGTGGCCACTTATTTGTTGTTAAAGATTGATAATATTGTGACCATATATGCTCAAGTTTTATATAAGTAACAGTTCAATAAATGAGAGTGTCACCAAATTAATTTCATTTTGTAGCTACTACCATCTAATTTGTAGAAGTTAAGTATTACTCTTTTTGTAACTTAGTAATAAGATGAGAATGTGACCAAATTTATGCTATATATAGATTAAGACCATTTGTTAATGAGTTGTTATATTTTTGTTGTTTGTAACCAGTTTGATGAACTTAGTGGCCATTTATTTGTTGTTTAAATATTATATCATTGTTTTAGTGTGTACTCAATTTTTTTTACTATGATGTTTTTATTTTGTAGCCACGTCTGGCAAATTCGATGATGACAAAGCATGATTTGAATTTTGGGTTGAGGTTACATGAGATTAGGACTAAAGAAATGGAAAAGCAAACGAAAGATGTCACCCCGATTGTTGAAGAGGATAGAAGAAGGTTTTGATGGAGTTGAAGGAGAGTCCACACAAGCATTGAAGGACCCAAACTTCTTGGCTAGTTATCTTGCTCTTGCTCAAAGGTTTGATGGGACGGTGGAAATGAAGTTGATTGAGGCTCCCTCGTTTGACCTTGGGATCGATTCACTTGGTACTAATTATAACAACTGCCCAGAGCGTTCACAACGGAAGAGTGTCCTTTGCCCTAAACCACCACGAGCGGCCAACAAGAGCGTATATACTAGAAGGTGCACAAGATTGGCAACAAAGAAAGGAGTCAAAGGGGTCGTTTAAGAGAAAGGCGGAGGAAAGGATAAGAAGTAGACATTTATTAGTATTTGGATTTGGTAGTTGATCAAAAACCGTTATTGCTTTTTAGTTGTAGTTGATATGTCGTTCACAATTTTGCTCTTAATTTGTGAACGACCAAGTATTGAACGCATCTTCTTTTGGTCATTTTCTAGTTCGGGTTGTGAATTAAGTGAACAACTTTTTCTTTTAAGACAATATCACGCCTTCTGGATTTTCTAAGTCAAATAATTTTGTTGCCATACATCTATGATTTGTAGTTAGTAACAAGTTTACTATATAAGGTCACAACATTATCAAAGTTCTACCTAAGGTAATATATATGTCCACAAAATAAAGGATATCATGTTTATTTGGTCACAAATTTAACAAACATCTACCTTATTACATTAGATAGTGAACAACTTTTGCTTTCAAAACAATAATACGTCTACTGAAATTTCTTAGTCAAATAATTTTCTGGCAGTATATCTACAATTTGTAGCTAGTAACAAGTTTACTACAAAATTAATCTTGTGACCAAGTATTTGTAACATGTAACTCGGAAAATTAATTTTGTGACCATATAAGATGCGCTGTTAAAAAGTATGTATATTTATTTTGTGACCATAATGAGAAGTAGCCTTAAAAAATAAAGTTCAACGAAAAATCTGCACTATCACAACCATCTTCGTTTGAGTACACGACTTCAATGGCGGCACATCAGAATTCAATGATCGTTCATTAGCATGCACTCCCTGACACGAACAAACAAAATATCTCTCATACTCGATATCCTTTTCAAGAGGACGAGTGCCTTTTATAATACCAAATTTCGTTGCTCGAGCATGTCTTTTGTACACAGTGAGTAAGTATTCTCACTTTATAGCCTTCAATCCGACGAGAGAGTCAGTAATATCAAATTCTAATAAATAAACAAATAATCAGCAGCTATTGAATACTGTTAAGAATAGTGTCTATGTAGTAATATAGTAACCAATAAGGGTTACAATGTGTAGGATGGTGGATACAAACTATATTTGACGATATTAGGGTTAAAGAAAACGTTCATAACCTTTTCTAAGAGAATGAATTGATTCATCGTTCAAAATAATGGAACCAACATCGTCTTCGATATCATTTATCATCTTCATCTAAATATGGCCTTACCAAATCGTCATTATAGGTTGTAAGTATTGTATCACCATCGTCTTCCACACAAATGGGATTATTGATCATCTTATTCATAGAAAAAAAATTGATGAAAATGATTGATTGTAGTCTGTAGAAGTAGGAGATGAACGAATTGATATGAGTAACAATGGTGAAAGGTTGTGTATTTTTTTAACGTGGGAAAGAAATGGAAAATATTTTAATTAAGGTAAGCGTATTATTTGGTAGCTAATTTTGTGGAAACTGTTTTTTTTAAGCACATGACTAATAAAACCCAACCCGATTTAGTTGCTAATTGGATAAAAATACTAATATCCGAGTCCGTTTCACTATTGTCGTGTTTTACAACCGTTATAAACAAGAATTTACGAATGTCTTAAGGTTTATCTAAAACAGGTTTATTTGGGTGGTGTATTGATAAACCTACATTTTGAGTGAATATGTTTAGAAATTTCTCAAAAAACCGTGTTTCAAAATATGTGTAGTTGGTCTGGTACGAGTGTTTACGTAATTTCACAAGTTACGCCATAATACTGATATCTTATGTATTCCATGTAATTGTGTTCTTTATTAATAATTAACCATCTAAGCAAAAGGCGTTATATTTGAATATTTGTGCCCTTGGCAAAGTTAAATACGTATTATTTACGAATGGTTGTAATTTTGTTTGCAACTGATTCAAGCATCAAAACAATGCAAAAAGAGTTTTATTGTGAACGCCACTCAACATGTACAAGACAACCGAACCAAATCAAGATACGCTACCATGCATATGAAACGTCAACGATTAAAATGTCTTAGGGGACCGCGCAGTGCAAGGTGTGAGTATGTGCTTCCTTCTCCTCCAAGACCATGGAGATTTAAGGTGACTGCTGAAGTTTAAAAAAAGGATAAAAAATTAGAAATCAGCACAATACTATACATATAATGGTGTCCATTATAATGTCTTTCAAATCAAATGTATAAATTCAAAGCAAAAGTATGCCTCCAAAGCTCAGAAAATATTCTTAAAGCAATCGTTATCTACGACTATAAGGACAAGAACATAACACAGAGATAAAGAAACGTAATTGCTCATTCAAGTACGTATTTTACTCTTTCGTGTACATTTTTCCATTTTTTTTCCATACCTTGCTCTTATCTAAGAAACAACCAAAAATTCTCCCTTTATCGCCTCCTCTCAGACTTTAATCAAATACAAACGAAATTACATTCCTTAGCTCTCAAATTAATTAAGATATGATTCTAATTCAACTAATTAAGTAATTATGCATCAATTATGTCAAATTAATGAAAAGTAACTAATTTAGAGTTAATAAATTAGGGTTATGGGAAAGGGTGGCTGGGGTTGTAGGAAAAAGCGGGGAGGAGTCTTTGTGGGCCGGGTGGTTGTCGGGCTTACAAGGAGTCGAAGGATGATCGTCGTTGCTCGTGTGGTTGGTGGGGTCAGTGGCGGGTCTGTAGTGATTGGTTAGGCGGTCGATCGGGTTGGATCTGAGGTCGGGGGTGGTCCGGTGGTAGGCGAATCTGAAAGGGGCGGGTATGGGAGTTGCTCCGTCTGGCTGGTCTGGCCGGAGGTGGGCCATGGAAGGAGGAAGTGAGGTAGTGGTTTATTCGGTGGTGACAATTGATAGTTGGGGGGAATTTAATAAATGACGTGAACAAAATTGTAAAAGAGATTTTGAAGTTAAAAGGGTAAAATGGTCAATTGTGTACATGATTGAGTAAATCATGTACATGAAAGAGCATCACCCTAAACCAAGATCAAACAATAAAGCAAAAATAAATTAAGTGAATTAAAGTTGCAATTCTTCTTGGCACATCGTTACCATGGTCTTACCTCCTAAAAATAAGTGAATTAAAGTTGCTAAAATTCTAAAGTTTTTAGTTTGGTAGCAATGTTTTGAGTTGGTTAGATAAATGTAAATATAATATCTTGTATATATTCATATTTATATGCCAGTTTTCTTTTGTTTCAAAATCTCTTTTAAATTCAGGCGAAATGGTTCGAAAAGCCAAGATACATCAGAGTACAAACCTTTTCTAGGAACAAAATTCAATTCCTTCACACAGTAAAGAACTATCAATTCAATTTAATCAATAAACACAGTAGTGAAACCTGGATTTATCTTAGGAATCCGAACTAAACTGACCAAATAAACTAACCGAGGAAAAAAACAACAGGATGACATGTATAATGGTGAACGTCCCTAGCCACATTCAAGATGGCCATTACGTTTGTAAAAGTTCCAGCGGAGTAAAAAGAGTCCTACGTAGCCTCCGCCACACCTTAGAATAGTAGCTTAGTTTTAATCAAAACACGATATAAATGCAAATTTACGACACTCTATTATGTTTCAAACACAAGAATAAATGTCACCTATGTAAATTGTTACCTTGGTTTTCATCAAAACCCCATGGTGTAGGATGATCAAATCAAAATTAACTCAAACACTATTGTACCTGGTGTTCAAAACCACAATTTATTCAAAAACGATGTTTAAGGACAATAAAAAAAATACGTGAATGTTACATATGCTATTCTCTGTGTTACGAACTTTACAATAAAGTTAGATACAAAATATTTACGAATGTTTCTCTGCAATAAAGATTCGCCGTCATGCATATGAAACATAAACGATTAAAATATCTTGGGGGATCATGCGCATCACACACGATGCAACTGACTCGGTTTCTCCAAATCAACTCATAAACGAAGACCGGAAAACCTTAGAACTGAGAGTAAGTAAAAGTTTAAGGATAGATTCTATAGATCAACCGTGCTAAAAGTCGAATAAAAAAATACCAACGAAAATGTGAATTATCGTGAGATCAATTTGCTTCACTCAATACTACTTGCAAAATGACTTGTACGTCATTTCTTAAATTGTCACTCCTAAAAGCAATTTTCAAAATAATGTCAAGCCAATCTTATGATAAACCATATAGCCCTTTATAGACTTGGGACTCAAACAAGAGAACCCATTATAGAATAACATAATATAAACGCAGATTTGTTGAAGATTAGGCAAAAATAAGAGAAATCATTGAAGATTTGGGGCACAAACACAACTGATTAGAAGCAAAAGATGCAGGGATTGCAATTAACAAATTTCACATCTTTTAGTTGGGCGTTCAATTAGTTTTATTTTGCACGGTAGCTATAACATATGTACTACAATTTCTGATGTAATTCAACTTAATCTCTAATCTTGGATCGACTACATCATTCAAAGAAACGAACATCGGGTATAGGACATGTGAGTTCACTTATTGATATGATCAAATATCACATTTGAAGCTTTTTTAAACCATGATAAAATCTTAGGAATTTTTTCGTTTTTATCCCAACTACATCAATACAAAAAAACAAAAAATAAACTCGGGTATGTATGGATTTGTTACATCCTTGATAAATGTGGATCCAACCTTTCATACATTGTCTCACGATAAAAATGATTTCAATTGCGTGTTTTCTTATAGTGACTTTCATGAGTTTTCTACACTCAAGAAATAAAACTACAATGATAGAAATATCTTGGGATACGGTGCGCGAAGCGCGTCGTAAACCAACTAGTTCAACTAAAAGCAAGAACATCGTTTTCAATAAATGACGCCCACCAACCATCTGCTTCCTTTATGAGCCATATTTAATCCAATGTGTAACCCAACACTAGAGATGTTCAAATGCGGGCTTGGGCCGGGCTGTTAAGGAAAAAGTTGCCCTTTAAGACCTTAGTGGGCGGGCCGGGCCTAATTGTGGGCCAATTATCCTTGCCCTTACCCGCCCTTTAGTCAAAAGTCGGGCGGTCCATAGGCTAGTGGGCCGTAACACGAAACTTCAATCTAGATGTTTTATTAATTAAAATATATAAGGGTATCGAATATATAAATATTTTCGTTATATTTTAACCTTTATAGTTTACGTATTATTTTAGTGTTCCACATCCATATAAAATTGATACAATTTTCTTTGAAAATGTCTTTTTTTTTAAGAGTAAAAGTAAAGGATTTAAATAGTAAATGGGCCAATGGGTACCAGGATTTTCTTGTTCTCCACCCGCCCATTTAGCATTTAGGCTTGGCGGACGGGGCCCGCCCCTCTTAATTTTTCGGGTAAAAAATAATTGTCCAAGCCCACATAATAAACTGGCTGGACAGGCGGGCCTAATGGGCGGGATGACCCATGAACAGCTATACCCAACACATAATATCCACTATATTTAGGGACGTGCTACTTCCAACACAAATTTTACTTAATCTTACACAAATTTTCCAACATTTTCCGACTTTACCCTTCTCATTTCATACCTACAAATCCACAATAAAAAAAGAACTAACCCCCAACCCCGACCAATCCCTATCCCGTCCCACGCACCAGTCAACCGTGGTAAGGGAGTGTAGTGACTGGTGCGGACGTTGAGAGCGTTGTAATTATTCAGAATAATTGGTCAATCGGAAGTGTCGGTGTTGATAGATTTACGACGATTCGATTCGGAAATCGACGATTGAAGTGACGAATTTCAAGGGTGATGGTTTGATTGCGGTCATTAATCATTACCGATATCAATTTGCTAGGATTTTAGACTTCTTCTTGCCGGAGCGTAAAACATCGATGTTTGCCATTGTTAGGGTTTTTTTGAAGGTGTAATTTGGGGATTTTTGTTGTCAATACAACTCCATTACATTGCTTTGTTTAAATGTATGCTATGTCAAGTCCCGTCCATGCGCCGGTAGCCGTCGATGGTCGTTTCTGCCTGACTACGGTGGGCTGGGGTGGGGGAGGAGGTGATCAAGGCTGGGTTATAAAATTGAGTTTGATTTTTTTGGGCGTGAAATAGGAGGGGCAAAGCCGGAAAAGACAATAATTATGTATAGGATTTAGCAAAATAGCGTGTAGAAAATAGCAATTACTCCTTAGTCCCTAGGTTCCAATCATTTGTTTACATTTAATTGAAATACACCTCACAAAGAATAAGAAAAGGCAAACAAATGACTGAGACAAAACGAGTACTTTTTTCGTGGAGGTGTCGCATAAGAATTTGAGAAATTCTTGCGTCCTGGGAGGAGGAAGTCCTCCCTATACTCAAAGGAGGAATTTATAATATTTAATTTTCATTTTGATGCTCCTCCTTTGTGTGTAGGGAGGACGTCCTCCGAAAGGACGCAAGTATTTTCCTAAGAATTTTTGGCTTGCCAATAACGCAAATGGTAAATTGCGTAAATGAACCTAGTTTAGAGAATAAAACAGGCTCTTCATTGTCCAGTTTCATGGAGCGCTCAAGTCTATTCACACTATATATCAAACTATGATACTACTCCATTCACGACAAAAGAATAGATGAAGAACCCAGAAACGAAGACATGAAACCACAACTGGCTGTTGCAAAACATGATCTGAAGGGATTCTCGGACATCAAAATAATTACTTGTTATCTAATTACACCTAATATAGTCTGGTATTCGCCAGGCACCCTAATCACGCGAAAATCCCCCGAAACTCAGCCGGCATGGGTATCCCAAAATATACAGAGTAGCTGATAAGTGGGCACTGGGCAGCCTTGTAACACATTTATACTGCAAAAATTTCATCTGAGAGTCAAGAGAAACAAGTGAAAATCAGTTAGTTTGCACAATAATATGCATTTGTGAAAAAAAAAAAAAAAATCATGAATAGTATATTTCATATCCAGTCAGATTAATGAAACCAAGGTTCCTCCAATATCTGATCTCAATGACCACAGATCCCTCATAATCACAAGGGCATAAACTTGTCAAACATCTTTGCCAGAATTTACAGAACGACATTTCTAACAAGGAAATTACTCATCTTAAATTCATCTTATGGCCCTTGCCTTATATTAACATCACAGGACAGATAAAAAGGTATTGATGTCTTCGCTGATTTAAACTCTCTTTTTAATCTCAACTGAAGTACCGAAACCTACCAATTAAGACAACGCACACCAAAACCAAAGGACGATAAGCTCACGGATTTAGGATTTGCTTCCCTTGATGCTTTTTGTGTAACTTCACAACAAGGTCTCTACCCTATGGACACTACCCCCTACGTCATACTCTCTATAGCAAACTAGCAAAATAGCATCATTTTCAAATTGACACAGTATTTAACAAATACTCAATATAAGACAAAAAAAAAAAAAAAAAAAAACTCAAATGCTAGTGCAGATTTACGAGTGTAGTTTGTAGCTATGTAGTTCACTAAAATGTCCCTGCAACTCTGCAAGTGGTCTACTTGCATATGACCCTAAAAAAAAGAAAGGTATTTACAGATTAACCAAAAATGGAAGAACGAAGGGAGCAAGTTTTTTTTTCCCCAAATGGCTGTTAGTCCGAATCCAGAGATAAAAGGGACAACCACAAAACACATAATTTTCCAGCTTTGGCAAGCAAGCAAACAATACTTAGTTCAGGAGTGAATTCATCACCTTGAAAAGTGAAAGCCGGATGTTCTCCCGATGATACACACAAATGGAAAACCAGCCAGTTTTTAAACAGCTTGTCATGTGGAGTTGAATGTCAAAAGTGTCCCACGAAACCCTTCTTCAGCTCGCTGCACTTCGACCTTTTGTCCGGAAAGTTCATCTGCAAAACAGACGAATAAGTGAAAAGGTATTTCAGGTTACGAAGACTGGAAGGTAAATATCTAAGCTACGCTAATTCAGGAAATGAGAGAAAATGAACATGTAAGGGATCTGCTTCTTTGATATGACCCGGTTTCATCTCATGAATGTCGTGATCATCAAAGAGAAAGGTGAAGGACACTATTACTACTTAAATAATTCAAATTATTATTATGACAAAATATTATTACTAGACGACATTAGAGTTAGGGAGACCAGGGTATGAGAGTAAAGCAAAATATGTCCTTGCAGACAATTGCATGAATGCTCACTGAACTACCACATAAATAATATTCAGCCTTATAGTTTAATTAAAGTATTGCAAATGTATTCCATATATTCCAAACTAAAAAAACAATGTAGATCAGTTCAAGCCATTAAAAGACCTCAACTTACGTGCCCAAGTAAAATAACATTGATTGAAAATTGGTCTCTATTTATTTTATTCACGTCTGAAATATTCAGATTTCATTAGGCAAAACCTGAAGCCAAAACCTTTTTGTCAGCTCTACTCGCAAGTGCTTTTGCCCTTAGATTGTATTTTTCGGTTTTTATGAGTTGTGCCACAAGAATTAGGAAGATAAAAAATAAAATGGATTATAATGTTCATAAAGGTGATTCTATATCATAAATGAAACTATTACCTGTTATGTCGCGGTATTCATGAATTTCTGAATCAGTAACCCACAGCAAATCTCCAGAAAATACATTGACATCAGCCAGAGTATCCGAGTCCCCTTCAATTACTTTAGACCCTTTATGAAGTACTTGATTTTCTTTAACAACCTGCAGACGAATAGCCATTTTCATAAGTATAACAGATTTATCAACTAGCAAGGGGAATGAAAAACACACGTAGTGATGTAGACAATACAAATATTCACAGAAGCGATTTATTGCTTGTAACATTTGGAACTTTACGATAACACCCTACTTCGCCAGAAAATAAACCATAGAGATGTTATGAAACTTCATCACTATACAAAAAAAAAATAATACACCAAATTATTAGCATTGCATACAAGTAACCGTACATAAGATGGGAAGTTCTGCAGCATCAATATGCCATTTCACCTTCTGTGATGAAAGAAGACAAAGGTTAACTATACAAGCAGATCCGAAAGCTGAGATGAATATTGATTTGATCTTACAAGTACTAATGAATCGCAGAATACTATTGTTCACTGTGAATATATATCATATACTAAAAAGCTAATTGTTCATCCTTCAGGTTAGGAGCATTTGATTTATTTTTCAAACCTTTTTCATTTCATTTGATTTATTTTTCAAACCTTTTTCATTTCATTTGAATTACTACTTTGTTATCTTTCCAGTGTTTAAGATTGCTATCACTCTTGATTTTTTTATGGTTTTTTTTTAATTAATGCATTGATAAAGATTCAAGATATGAGGAAAAGACATCCTCACAAGAGAGTGAGTTACAAAATGTCAAATTGTGTTGTTAAATAGTGACAGGAATTTAAAAGCCCTGGTGCTATGAACGACCTTCCCCAAAAGGAAATCAATGACGCTCGTTTCTCCAAATTGTACCACTTCTTAGATATCATTCAAAAAGTTCTCTTCTAGGCCCTTTCTTTTTATCCTCTTCACATGAAAACAAGCAACCCTATCCTATCCTGTTGAAACGCACCAAGTTCATACACTTCTTTGGAACCTGTCTAAGACCACCACATCACCTACCCTTCTAAAGGCTAAAAACATTATTGCCTAATTTTAAATTCCTGATTCGCGCCTTCGAAGGTTCTTAGTATGACTACCATTATCATTGTAAACACAAATTGATGTTTGAAACAAGTATCTTGATAAGCTTTTGCCAAATTCAGCGTATTCTACCAAACCATAACCAGCAGGCAGCAACCCCAATCCACTCAAAGAAAGAACACAAGACAGGTTTTCTAACATACCTTAGGAAAAAAAGATACCCCATAAAAAAAAAAAAAAATTGCAGGTGGTTTTTGTTGCCTGCATTCCATCTCTTCGTTACATAATTCTCTAGACCTTATCAATCCGGAAGTGTTTACGCCCTTATAAAGCACAGAGGCGCAAGGACAATATTGGACTACAGGGCTCATATAGTACGTCGGTAACACACAACTACGAGGATAGTATGATAGGCATTTAGGAAACTTAAACTGAAAGTACTAAGAGGCTTCATCTAAATGGAATAAAGGATTATTAATATCAAACAATAAAACTGATAACAAACAGGCAAACAAAATATTTCCTACTTTATCATAAAATGTCATCATCAACAATGTTACTCCAATGACTTAAAGGCTCCTGCCTATGGGGAATAAGTGGGAACAGCCAGACAGATACATGCAGCGTCAGCGAGGTTTTAACCACATGCCGCGTAATGAAAATTGTGTCGACACTCAACACTGCTACTTGAAAACATAAAAAGCACAAACAGTTTAATGCACAAAACAATATATCCACGTACAGGAAAAACCAAACAGTAAACGCAGGCTGAAGATACATTCAACTAAGATGAGAAAGGAAATTTAAAAATATGAAACCTACCCCAAACGACTCCCAAATCATCATTTTAAGCTGATATACTGTTGTAGATCCTGAAACATTAAAAACTTTAACATTCCCAAAGGATGTCTTCCGAGAACGCTTCGAGGTTCGACGATCAGCCTCAACATTGTTTTCAGAAGCTTCTATGATTGATTTAGGAGCCTCTTTCCCACGTACAAAACAAACACTAATGTCCTCATTACAATAATTAAGCTTCTGCATTAGCATGCAGCTTTCTCTTTCTCCAATGCAGTCCTCACATACCTTTAGGATTATACAGTAAATTGTAGTTAGAACAAACAAACTAGGCACAGATTAAAAATTTACAACATTCAAATAAACTCATCATATGTGCAGAAAGAGAAAATAAAGTTCATTCAGCAGGTACGAGGAAGCTCCTAACAATGGCATTACCCGGGTGCCCCAACTCCAAGTGATCCCGCGAATGGCGGCTTAATCGGAAGTTGGATGTACAGTCTGTGCTAATACAGAGAGTTTCTCGATGACCCAAAATGGGTCCCAATAGACAGAAAAGAGGGTAAATAAACAGATAAGGATCAGTTCCCCCTCCAAAAAAAAAAACAAGTAAATAAAAATTTTAGGGTGGCGTCATCTCATAACATAAATGAATTTTAAATTTAGGAGAGCAACTGAGATTACCTCAGGAGTTGTCTTAATCACAGGCTCGCGAGACTCAAGTTCAATATTTTCATCAGTGTTTATATTCTCTACTGTAATGGGCATATCTTGGCAGGATCCAACTACATTGCGATCTCCTAGGTGCCTAAATTCAATCTCAGCCTTTAAACCAGTTTCTTCTCTTCCTCCCCATTCCTTGCAGAAGTTTTTCCAGTCATTTTCTGTTATTATCATTAGGCCATTCATCTGACACTGCAAATAAACAGAAATAAAAAATGGGTGAAACTTACACTAGATATATTATTTTAAAAAAAAAGGTGCAGAAAAAAAAAATTTGCCCTAAGCTGCCTTAATAAATACAAATCGCATGTACATTGCTTATACCAATAACTGTATCTATCACAGCTAACACTCACCATTGAAACCTTCTGCGAGACTACCCCATGTTTCCACAGCAAGTCCAGAGGCCTTTCCAGAAGCCGGGAATGCTAAACCAGGATCAGACGGAAATGTCAAAGTCTTAATCAGTAAACATAATAATGTACTTTAAAATCAATTCGCTGTCTTTTAACCAGCACCACCTATTTGAAAGATATAGATAAAGAACATCTCAGCCAATTGCGTTTAAAGATTCCGAACAGCTACAAAATCGTGAATTCTATTAGTTGAGACTTGAGAGAATAGCAGGTTCACAGTTTTTTCAGGTATACTCTCTTCTCATACACAGCAGCAACAGTATCTTTTAATAGTTACATAAGATGGATTCTCTATGCCATACAGCTAACAACCAAAGTTATGTGGCAGGCGAGTATCTCTGAAACACATTGAAATAACTGCTAAGTTTACCTTGTCACAAACAAGTGACCGAATGACACCGTCCAATTTCTCTGGCTCGATAGTGGAAGAAGTGTTTTTGCCACTTGCATTAATATAGTTTCTCCATTTTGAAAGCCAGGAAGATGGCAACAAGTAGTACTTGCACTTAGGAATGAGAGGAACGCCTTTTCCAATAGCTAATTTCTCATGGTTCTGGCGTTGTTTAATCTTGTTTGCTCTACATCATGAAGAATGAATCAGTAACAGTCCAACCACAAAGTTAACAATTTAGAATGTATATAAGAGATAAATGATTCGAGAACACTAAGGGGATGTCGCCATATACAAGTAGATAGTTGCAGTGGAGAACAAAAAGTTATATCCTCAAGCTATAAATCATGGTTCATTAGCACACAGCCACACACAAGGTAAACATCAATAGAAGTTATGAAACTACCTTTGCGAATCCTCCAAGGAAGTCATCTCAGAAAGCTCTAAATAACACACACTACAAATTTCTGCATCTGATGCAAAGGTTGAACATCCTAACTCATCATCAGGCTTCATCAAGTTGGAATTCTCATGCAGAAAATTCCAGAGACTCGCAGGAACCAGTACGTGCTTAGCACCAGGAGCTTCCTCGGGCTTGAGAAATCCATGACGGCACCTTATTAAAGCTGTAGGCCCTGCATCAGCCTCCGAAGGATAATCACTAGCCTTTCGCCTTAACCACTGCTGTAACCTATCACATAAGATACACTTATTTGTGCAACAAATATAAAGCAACAAACTAATACTCCCTCCAATCCAATCCAAACTACCCACTTGCTTTTTGGAGGTCAAACTTTGAAAAGTTTGACCGTTAATCCACAGAAAAATATAAAACTTTGAACGATAAAATTTACATATTTAGTTGTATTATGAAAATATCTTTCATAAATTATATTTTTTGCAAAAAAAAAATTATATAGTACAAAGGAAGAAAAACGCGGTCAAAGTGTCGCCTTGAAGACCACCCAAAAGTAAGTGGGTAGTTTGGATTGGATTGGATTGGATTGGAGGTAGTATTAGAAAACAAGGAACATAAAATTAAATAGCAGGACTCGGATAAGCCAATCTGGCATTTCCTTAATGCCAAACCAGCTTAGTTTTTAAGCTGAGATGTAAGTCAATGAACATAGTTCACTTTAAAGCACATCACAACTTTGTGTACATGGAAAACGTGGAAACAGAATATGACAGGGGAAACCTCATATGGAGGCTAGATTTCATTTTACCTGTAGATGCAAGCTTAAGAACAGTCGAGACCATTAAAGAGGATAAAAAAGCAATACATGAAGGCGGAATGCTAGAGGCTACAAAGATGAAAATATAGATTTTGATCTCTCTCGAAATTCTTTCGAGGAAACACAGGAAGTTGTCAGAAACGAAAATATAAGCAGCAAAAACAAAATAAAATAAGATATTACCAATTTCTAGACACATAGTAAAGTTTATCATCCGAACATTTCCCTGCGAGAGAAGCTTCAGCAAGCTCGTTCAAGACTGCCCGCCTATCTCTGTAGCTGTCAGCAGTAATCGTTGCACGTGCAGAATCAAACAAACAATCAATGCAGTTGGCATCCTTGCCCAGACAAGGACCTCCACCATACTGCCATGTGTAGCAATCGTAAGATAACAAAAGACGCATCAAAGTCAAGGCTAGATAACAGATTTTAAATGGAACAAGTACAGACTGAAAGTTTAATCTATCATGTTCAGGTTGGAAAATACATTCTAACAATTACTTTGCTGTCAATGAAACTAACTGAGTCCTACTCATGACCAGCAACAGAAATAATTAGAGCTCATGGTTCATTAATTCATTAAATCAGACCACTAGATTGGTGAGTGTGACAATCCAAAAACCCATATGGCCATATCCTTAGGTTCGCATAAACAAAATTTAACAGCATATGGTGACCCCACAACCCAAACCCAGATTCTAATAAATAGTAGGTAACAAGAAGGCACTTGGTTTATGCCTTGTGTATCCTAAATGGTGATAACTTCACAAAATTGTACCTTGGAATTCAGCAAGGCCCAAGCTTGAGCTGAAATCCGCTTTATAAAAGGGATCTTTGAAACTGGTATCTTCCCATGTGAGCATTGGATACTGTTGTTGTTGATGGGACTACATGAGATCAAAGAATTGGTCACGTAACTGTTGTTTTTTAATATTCCTTAAAATATTCCAAAATAAGAATAGAATAGTAAAAATAACAATAGAATAGATAAACAAGTGGACTCATGCAGTCATGCATTGCAATCCACTACCAGAGGCTCAGATAGAACGCATCCTAGAAATAGTTCATTTCCAGGAGATAATAAATGAGAAGCAAACCTAATCAAGCAAAGCACTAATAAATAATTTATCGTTGTAAAAAGGGATCACTATGACATGCAAGTACTAATGGCCTTCGATTTTTCCTCTCCCTGTAAGATATATTTTGGTGAAGTATGGAGTATGAGATATATAGATGTTGACGCCTTCGCAAGTATAAGGTGTCTTGAGAGAGGAAGGACATCATAGAAAACAAAAAACAGTAGAACGACATTTATCATTTGTCATAGTCCCGACGTCAGCAAAAAAAAAAAACCTATCCACCACATTTCTCCACCAATGCTAATTCTTACACAAGCGTCTTTCAACATTCTTTCTCATTCTTCTACTGCAAAGTCGTCACTTCCATAGTAAGCAATCGAAAAACTAGGTTTATATATCATGCTTGGCATCTATCAAATTGGTAAATCACCTACCCATCAGCTCTTAAAGACATCTCACAGTTCGCTAGTAAAGCAACATCCTGACCATGCTTCCTTTCCCAGAAAAAAATTTATGAAAAACCTATTGCTCAGCCCAAAATAGATTCACGTTTTGATAGGTTTCATGCTTAGATTATACGGAATCACTCGAATCCAATCATGAACGTCAAGTCAACTTTTTCGAAAGTAAGTTCCCAAATGAAGAAACCATAAACTACAGTAGTTACTTAAAACAGCACCAAAAGAAAAGGGGAAGACAGTAACAAATGCAGACCTCATCTAACAAGCACCTCGAGTCCATGAGCCATATATGTAAATGAAAGGAAAAAGACATAAGAAAAAAAAGGGAGAATTTAGATATTAAGAAATCATTCTCACTTACGATGCAGTCACACTGTCAGCCCATTGGCGAAGCCAATCCATAGATATCCAGAAATAGGGTTCCTCAAGGGAGAGAACAGGTGCTTCAGCTAGAACAGAACGAACTTCCTCTCTCCTCTCTGTCATGGTGTTTACCTCTCTTTCTTTTCTGGAGTTGTAGTTTTCACATGCATCAACATATGAAGCATTCAGTGTTCTTACTTCTTCAGCAAGATGAGATGGAAGAGAAACATCACTATCTGCAGTGAATGAGCCACCATTATTCTTAACATTATATTCCAACAATCCACTCTGGTTACCCTTTCTTGATCTAAGAGTGTACATCAGCATGTATGCATCACTTGAGGTATAAGTTTCCACATAGCCATTTACGCTCGAAGACTGAACCTGACCAACATTAGCGTTATTGTCATCTGCAATAGAATTATTTACTTCAGTAGTAGATGCATCAGTTTTTGTGATGGGATTTGATGACCTTCCTCCAAAAGGATGACTACCTAAACTCGAAACATGTTCATCATCGAATTCCCACCACTGCCCGCTGCTTTCGTCCTTTATATGGGCAACATAATGGCCACTATTAACAGCAGTACCCTTGTGGACAAGTACAGCAGATAAACCATAAATCAGATCTGATTCAGATGCATCTGAGAGCCTTTGTCCCATGTCCAGCTCTTGCGGAAAAGAAAATGCAGATGTGATTTTCTTTTTGGTTGTTGTCTAGACATATAAGAAGAAAGGATTATTAATAAAATCAGTGAAAAGGGAACCTACACAAGAAAAAATTGCTGAAATTTTGGCAGAAATGTTTTTCAAACAGAGATAAAGGCATAAGCCTCATATCAAAATCCTAATTTCCATCCTCAGCACGCCACAGAGAAGAACCAGTACAGAGAGAACTATAAAAAGCCATCATATCAAACAGAGAGACGGAAAGAACAAAAGAAGGGAGAAAAAATAAGTAGCATCAGATTTTGGAGACTACCCTAAACCCCAATATATCCACATTTTTAATTTTTAATCCTGTAATTTTAGGTCAGCCCCTTTCAATTAGCTCCAAATATTGCTACATATGACCAATAAAGCAAATGACAAAAACTACCCTTTGCTACATATGACCAAAAAAGCAAATGAGGAAAACAACCCTTTGCTCCACCGCCGAATATGCATCAGCTGTTCTGTGATCATTCAGCTTTTTCTTATATCAAGCTCACTCAATTGTGGCAACCGGAAGCTTAAAGTACCGGACACCTAAACTTCAAGATCAGTAATTTGACCCATTAAACTGTGTGATAGTAGAAATTCAACAAGTGATTTCAAGTAGGGAAAGTTAATAGAACCAGAAAGTATCACAGAAAACGATAAATCATGAATATAAACAGAAGAAATGAGGAGATTAAGAAATGAGAAATATACAATAATACGGAGTAAAAGTATTGCCTTGTTAAGATTCAAAATTTCCCAAGGTTAAGAGGTCAAAAGCACTGGAGAATTATTTTTCTTGTCATCAGCCAAACTTTATAAGCGAAATACAAATACGTGTTAATCAGCTCAGAATATGTTTTACTAATCAAACCAATAATCCCACACGAGAAGAGTTTGTTAAATTATACAGGTCAAATTCTGTTTGATTTAAAATTTTACAGGTAAATTTAACTGATGGCTTAAGCAGTAATATAGTGGAAGATAGAGAATAGAAAAAATTTGCCGAAGTACCTTTTGAAGAAAGACACAACGCTTAAGCTGGAAATTTAGTATGGGAGGAAGTGTGCGTAGTTTAATACTGCGTGTAGCATCAACTCTTTTCCCACACGACTCGCAGAAATATTGATTGTCCCCTTCAAGTTTTTCCTCGCAGAGGTAATCACTTAGACTTTCATCCAAGCTTTTTAAACCCTTCACATTCAATTCCAGTTCATAAAAATCCTCCACATTAGAAGAAGCTTCAGAAGTTTGCCCACATTCGGAGCAACTGCACACAACATATCAACCAGCATATGAAACTCATGGTAGAAATACAAATTTGAAAGCCAAACAATGATCAACAACAAAGAAAACCTGAGAAGCAAACTGAACCTAATCTGAATTGATGCCTCAGAGTTGCCAAGAACAACATCTGGAAACAACTGTCAACTCCAGACGAGAAAGAAACAGACATTAGCTTTACTTTTTAGGTGAGTGGAAGATGAGATGAAGGACAGCTTAAACGCATGATTGAATGCATGTGCATTCTAATTTCATAACTATCCCGATTCGGCGATTCCCAACCTTTGTGCAAGTAATAATTTAAAATCTTCAAACCAATAGTCGCTGCATATTCATCACTCACAACCCATGCAAGAAGTTTGCTATATGTGTTTTCACACTTCACAGTTCATTACCTTCTTCCTAATGACCTAACCAAAACACGTAAGACCCAAAGAGCAATACATGTACTCATCCTTATGGCTCCACCACAATAAAATATGTTTTCACTTTGATTTTAGTCCATACAACCACTTGCCTTTCTGAGAATGAAGAGATAACTCCAACAGAAGGCACTCAACAAAGCCCTTTGAGCATCACGAAAATTAATAATACCTCCATACTTTTTTGGTTCACACTTCATATTTTGGGTCACACCTACCAAACTTTGACCATACAAAAAAAAATTAAAAGCTAAAAACGTTGACATACAACACTAAAATATTTATATTCATTACTCAAAGCTCCTTCACAAAATAAATTTTTTAACAAGAGTAATATATAGATGCAAAAAATAGCGATCAAAGCGACGCCCATGGTTCAACATCTCGGTATCGGTCATAGCCGCGGTAGCAGTATAATCAGTCGTCGTGGATGAATCGCGGTGATTCTCAGTGATTTCGCGGGGGATATCTTGTATCGGTAAAATGAAAAACCGATACGATACATCTCGGCCGAGATTTGAACCATGCCGACGCCTTGGAGACCGCATAAAAGAAGTGGGAAGGAAAAAAAATGTATAGAGGGAGTAGTTAGATAGAAAGAAACTGGCAAAAAGAGCTAGTCCGTTGTTAGAAAGAAACACAATCAAACAAATCAATTTATGCAGCTACCTGGTGACATGTGACATGTTACCCCGAAATAGGTCTTGAACAATTGTTTTAGCTCTAGGAACTCCAGAGTGCCTTAGGCATTGTTCAAGCAAAGACAGAAGCAAAGTGAGGAACTCATGGCTATCCTGCTGAACATCATTATCCAGCTCCAGAGTTTTAATAAAAGGTGCAGAATCAATGAAAGCTCTTTTGCTGTCATATAACTGTGCAAAAAGGCGTGCCAACTGATCCAATACGGGCTGCTGTTTTAAAACCTCAGGTTCAACAGAAAAAATACCCTCACGAAAAGCCCTATTCATGTAGAGGAATTGAAGAATGCTGTTGGCGTAACACGTGGCCCCCAAATTTGTCAAACCCGCAGGAACACCATCAACGCACCTAAGATCATTAGCTGGATCAGGACCAAGCGAACTGATTACGTCCGACATCTTTTGCCACAAGCCAATTTTGCGACTTCCATTTGGTGGTGGGATCAGACCACATAAACAATTGGGGTTATCCTTCGTATTAATACGGCAGCCTGTGCAGATAGTCTTTCTAATATTGTAAAGCCGCCCTAGATCATCATCTGTAATTTGGTTCGTTGAATGGATTCTCCTAATGAATATATAACAGGCAAAATAAGAATCCAGTCATATAGTAGTAGGTATAGAATTGGAGATGAAAAATTCGAAACTATTCTCAGAAGAGAAGCAACACACCTCAAGATTTCAGTTTTCTCATCAATTTCATCCTCCGGTCTTTTCCGTTTATTTTTATTGCGCACTGACGGTCGGCTCATTGTAACCAGCAAAAAAATGATTAAGAAACCTGCAAGCCAAATTTTTTTTAGTAAAAAAGGGTACAACCAAGGGAGGTATTTACGCAGATGCTTAAGATTGTTATTGACCACTAACATATACGGAGTAAAAAATTGAGAAGACTAGTGAACATTAGAAACTCAGCATTAACATTGTAGAGGTTTAGTTGCTTAACCAGACATTCAGAACCCTACTTCAGCCCCAACCCTTTAACAAGACATCAATATTGATTTAATAAAAGTCAAATAACTTGAAAGTGAACCCGACGAATAAAACAAAATGGACGACTATACACAGATGACATGAGCCCATACAGTTGTATGAGCGGCCAAGAAATGCCGTAGACAGCTTATAGTACAAATAAACTTCCTCGTCAACTTTAAAGGTGCATTATTCTACTTCCTATCACCTATATTAATATTCCAGAAACATGGACTCTATTTTTGCTTCACAATAGAATCTTCTTATAACAAAATGTGCAACAAATGACGTAAACTGTGCCTCGAAAAGTTGGAGAAAGAATTAATTAAAGCGATTGAAACATGATTGATATGATTAAGCTGTTCTAATATCAATCAATTACACAGATAAACTCAAATTAAACGCCGAGACTATGATTATTAGCACAGAAATTCCACCTACAACATTCCAATTCAATGAATACACAATGTAGGTATAAAATAAGGAACATTCCGACAAAATAAGACCGCAAAAGCACAGATTTAGCCAACAAAAAAGCGCGGATATAACTGCGTTCTGCAAAATGAACATAAAAATCAAGCATTTACCAAAAAAACATTAAAAAAAGTTGATGAATACCTTGGCGGGAAAGAAGAGGAAGCAGGAAATAGAAAAATTAGGGTAGAGTTAGGGAAGAAAGGAGTAAAGAGGAATTAATTAATTAATGTGAAGAAAAGAGAGATGAATTGGTAGAGGAATGGAGCTTGTATATGAGAGCAGAAAGAGAGAGAATGATGGAGTCGAGAAAATATCCAAGTTTCCTTCTGTCACCACTCTCTTGCTTCTTCAATCTCTCCTTTCTCTCTCTTCTTTTTTCTATTTTTCGTCTTCCTTGTTTCAAAGAGTCTTTTTAACACTTTTAACTTTTTAGTTTGTCTCATCCCTTGTCACCCTCTATTATGACTCATCAAACTCACAAATTCTTGTTTGTGACGGCACATATCCGTCACTCTTGAGTGACGGATACCATTTTACCTCACAAAGTACCCACTTTTTCTCTCTCTGTAACACTATTCATGTGGTCCCCTTTCTCCACTAACCCATTTTGTTACCATTTTTGCTCACAAAATATCCGCCACAAATGATAACCCGTCACAAGGGAGACCAATTGCATCAAACTTGTAAGTTGTGACAGATTAATGTTCAATTAGTTTGGTCATACTTAAATATTATCGTTTTAACTTCCATTTTACGGTTAGATGAATTGAATTAAACCCGTATAATAATGACCCACTGGTATTGGAAGTTGAACAAATGACTGGAATTTTGTGTTTTGTGACGGATTAGCTTTAGACTTTGGAGTAGTTTGGCCATGAAAGTTAAAACAAATGACCCAAAGGTATGGAGTAAAAATAAAAGGATAAAAAGTAAAGGTAAATAAATGACTGAAAATATAGGTGTACGCTTGAATAGTGATCATTTAAGAAAGTGTAATGTTTGTTTGGCAAAATGAGTGGGGACTGGGGACTAGTGAATAGTGGTCTAAAAGAGCGGGAAACTCCCACATATTGGCGCCTTTTTCAAGCAAACACCACAAAATCCCATAACCGTTGTTAATTCTCCCCCAATTTATTTTAAATCAACCAAATTAATGCTTTCTTATTGAAATAAATCAATCTTTTTCTACTTCTCCTGCATTTTAATCTTAATCCTAAAAAAAAGCCCCGTTTAGGAAGAATTGAAACCCTAATTGTAAACTAAGAGGGAGGTTTGGAAATGGGTTGGTGGGATAGTGGTGATGGTGAAATTAGGGTTCTTATTGCTCCTGGTAATACTCTAATTCCTTAATTCTTGCATTTTATTCTTTACTGTCTTAGATTTTACTTAATTTGCGAGCTTTCACTTGCTCTTATTAAAGAGTAAGTGTGTACGAGTAATTCTTTTTGGTAAGATATCGTTGCACTTGATTTCTTTAGCCTTATATTGCTCAATCAATAATATTAGAGAATTGTTGCAAGTAGTTAAATTTGGACTTTGACATGAGTTGATGATGCCTTAAAGTAGTCGAAACCTCGGAACTTGTGAGTTAATTGGTTTAGTAAATGTATTTAATCCTTTGATATGTACTGGACCATCTAATATAACCTCTTTCCTTACTAGAGAGATCTGTATGTTTGACAGTGTGATACTAGGGGTTGGCAGTATCACATTCCCATTAGGGGACTCATTAGTATCCTTCATCTCGGAAGGAATCGTAATGGTAGTACCTTTAGTATCAACCCTTTCATCATTTTTAAATTTCCACAGATAAACTCGGGCTTATGCATATCCACATTTTCCTCCAAATTTCCTTATCCAACCACACCCTTACTCTCCAACACTAATTCACTAGGGTAGGTGGATTTTTGCTTTTGGATGGTGGCCAACGCCCTTCGTCATTTGGTTTCGTTAGGAAGATGGGTGATTTAGGGTGTGTTTGGATAGCAAAAGTGGAGGAAAAGGGAGAGGAGGGGGGAGGAGGGAAGAGAAAGGGAGGTAAGGGAAGAGGAGGGGGAATGGAGTGTGGATGTTTGGATACAATTTCCCTCCAAATCTTGCCTATTATGGAGAGATTTTGATTAGGCTTGGAGGAGGGAAATTGGATCCCTCCAAATCTAGCCCCCTCCATTTCCCTCCACCTTCATTTCCTATCCAAACAAGAGATTTTAAATCCCCTATTCCCCCTCCCTTTCTTTTCCCTCCAAATCACTCAATCCAAACACACCCTTAATGTCATCGTTTTTCCTGTGTGCATATTACTTGATACCTGTGCTGTCATGTCGCTGATAAATTGCTGTTTAACCTGTTCTACCATAGCTTGGACTCTTTTCACTCGAACTAAAGTTTGTCATCCGTTTGTCTCTAACTGACACTTAGCCACAAAGTTTTAAATTGGTTAGATGGGGTAGGAACATGTAACCTGACGCGCTTTGTGGACTTCAAGTGTTTTGCCTACTAATTACACTTGTGGTTGTTTTAAAGGGATTCTTGTTGAGATGAAGGTTGACCATCACTTTATGCGTCATTAGTGAATTACACAACCAATAACCATTTACCTTTTTATTGTGCTTCACCATTATTGATAAATATTCAGGGACATCACACCTGTTCTCTAAATATTTTGCTATGCACTCGTTAAGTCGTTATATAGATATTTCTCTTAAATTTAGTCATATGGAATTCTGGATACAGTTACGTTTTCTTCAATTCTGTTTGATGTTCCAACTTTTTTGTTATGTAAAACAGATGCAGGTGTTTCTGAGAGAGGTGCAGGACACATGATCTCGCTTCGCCATCCTAAATCCGGTAAGCTCTGTTAAAATTCACCAACTACTCTTGATGTCATTGCTTACCTCATTTCAACAAGCTTTAGTCTTCACCGTCCTACACTCCTATTATAGCATGTTGGTAATAGAGTATTTGACAAAGTTGATTGTAGGTGGGAAAGGAGTAGTTTATACAGTAGTTTATTTTAGTATAAATAGGCTAGCATTTTGCCAGTGAAATGTATTCACAAACAAAGCAAACAATAAGAAGTGTTTGTAAGCTTTAGTGAGTCCGTAGAAATATTTGTGAGATTAAGAGTGTGTGTGTGTGTGTGTGTTTATTTATAATTGGTGTATTTCCAATTTTATTAAGAGATAATAAAATTATTGCAAGAGTTCAAATTATTATTATCCGTCTTACTCTTATCACATAATATTTTTCACTACGCTTACCGTATAAAATACACTCTGATTCGCTACATTTGGCATCAGAGCTAGTAAGGCGTAAGGCGGAGTGTTATTTATCTTGTCCAAATATTGATCCGGGATCAATATTATCTTAGTGTGCACAGTCCGGTTGGTCGGGGATCAAGCTTACTTGATTGAGCCGAGCGTCATCAAGTCACCATGGGAGATATCAACTTTTCAACTAGTGGTATTGAGAAGTTAAACAGTGGAAATTACAGTACGTGGAGCACACGTATGCAATTCTATCTATTGGGACAAGATCTTTGGAGCATCGTTGGCGGTGGTGAAACCGCAAACCAGCTAGAGGAGGAGCTAGAGGAGAAGAGTTGAAGAAGTGGAAGGTCAAAGCCGGAAAGGCTATGTACGTGTTAACAGCAACCGTCGGGGATGATATGCTGTACCGCATCAAAGATGCAGAAACACCAAAGGAGGCATGGGACACTTTAAAACAATTGTTCTCAAAGAAGAATGATTCTGAACTCCAGTTGCTCGAGAATGAGCTAATGTCGGTTCGACAGAATACCATGTCGGTAAACGAGTGGTTTACCAAAGTCAAAACTTTGTGTGAGCAAATCACAAAGTTGGATCCTGAAAATCCAATCACAGATACCAGGATGCGAAGAATTATTATCTTTGGTTTAAGGCCAGGTTTCAGTACTCTTGATGCAGCAATTCGAGGTTCGGCTACACAACCAACTCTTATTGAGTTTGAAAATATGTTAGCCAACCAAGAAGCTCCAGATAAGCAAAAAAGCTCTAGATAAGCAAATGTCTGGAGCATCCATCAAGGAAGAAGAAAAGGCTCTATTTGGTAATAAAAAGTCATACCAAGGAGGTAATAAGAGAAATTATGGGTCGAGTTCGCAAGGCGGTTCAAATAGAAAGCTAGGAGGATTCAGAAAAGGCTAAGGAAGAGGAGGCTTCCAACGAGGGGGAGCTCGTCAAGATCGACAACCAGACCAGCAAAGAGGTCAGGTGCGCCCAGATGTTGTTTGCTACAATTGTAGTAAAAAGGGACATTATGCTCGAGATTGTTGGTCAAAACCAGCCAAAGGAAATGTCGCAACATCAAACGAGCACAAAAATAATGAAGTTGAATGGGATGTTCAAGCTTCATATTCAGTTGAACAAGAAGGTTCAAGCAAGAAGTCGACAGTGCACGAATCAATGGCATTAGTCGCGGAAAGTGACAACTTAATCAATTATAAAGATGATTAGATAATTGATTGAGGTTGCTCGTATCATATGACGGGAGACAAAGAGAAGTTTCTTAGCATGTCAGAGTACAAGCGTGGACGAGTTGTTGTGACTGCAAATAACTCGAAGTTCCAATCACTCATTGGCAAGGCAATGGTTATCCCAAGATATAGTAACAAGTAAGTTCATCTTGATAATGTCTATCATGTATCAGATATGACGAAGAATTTAATATCGGTGTCACAACTAGCAGCTTCGGGAAATCATGTGGTTTTTGGGCCTAATGATGTGAAAGTGTATCCAAGTTTGGAGGAAAATTCATCTCCTATCATGGAAGGGCGACGTTTGGAATCTGTCTACGTAATGTCCGCTCAAACGGCATATGTAGACAAAGCTAGAAAAAATGAGACGGTTGATTTGTGCATGCACGCTGTGGCATGTAAGCTACACAAAGCTTAAAGCCATGATGAGTAAATCAATGCTCAATGGTCTTCCTCAACTTGATGTGAAGGAAGATCTGGTTTGTGTTGGGTGTCAATTTGACAAAGCACACCAACTACCATATGAGGAGTCAAAGTTCAAGGCGGAGACACCTCTGGAGTTAATTCATTCTGACCTATTTGGTCCGGTGAAGCAACCATCAGTTAGTGGTTATCGTTACATGATCACTTTCATTGATGATTTCTCAAGATATGTGTGGGTTGATTTTTTAAAGGAAAAATCAGAAGCTTTTGACAAGTTCAAAACTTTCAAAGAAAAAGTGAAAAAGAAGTTGGCAGCAAGATTCAGTGTCTACGTACAGACAATGGGGGAGAGTTTACTTCCACAGAATTCACACGATATCTACAAGATTGTAAGATCAAACGTCAGTTGACGTGTCCAAACACTCCACAACACAATGGAGTGGCAGAGAGGAAAAATCGACATTTGGTTGAGACATGCAGAAGTATGGTACATGCCAAAAATGTACCCCCACGTTACTGGGCTGAATGCATGAAGACAACTGCACATGTGACAAATAGGCTACCACAAGCGAGATTAGAATATGTCTCTCCATTTCAAAAGTTGTGGAAGCGAAAACCCGCTCTAAGTCATTTTCGAGTTTTCGGGTGTGTATGTTATGTCTTCGTTCCGGATCATCTTCGTACCAAGTTTGACAAGAAGGCAATTCATTGTATCTTTCTTGGGTACGATGATCAAAGGAAAGGTTGGAAATGTTGTGATCGAACTACTGACAAGTATCATGTGTCAAGAAATGTGGTGTTTGATGAAGCATCATCTTGGTGGTCACCACAAACCGTGTTACTGCGGGAGATTGAGGAAAAACTCAAGGATAAGATAGATGAGGAAAATGTCCAGTTAAGCGAGAGTGATGGTGAATCAGAAAGTGAAGAATCTCAACATTCACCAGCAAAAGAGAAAAGTCCTTGGAGAATAGGAGTACACCATAGAACTCCTGAGGAAGTAAGACCGAGTCAGGGTGAAGATGTCATTATCCAAGATAAGGATAGTCAGCAACAAGTGAGGAGAACTAGCCGGCCACACAAGCCAAATCCTAAATATGCAAATGCCGCAATGGTGGAGAACACTGTGAAAGAGCCAAGTAGTTACGATGAGGCCGCTCGTAGTAAGGCTATGGAAGAGGAAATGCAAGCACTTCATCAAAATGAAACTTGGAGTTAGTGCCAAAGCCAAGTGATGTTAAACCCATTTCATGCAAGTGGATGTATAAAGTGAAGACCAAGCCAGATGGTTCTATTGAAAGGTATAAGGCACGACTAGTAGCTCGAGGATTCTCTCAGCAATATGGGCTAGATTATGATGAAACATTTAGTCCAGTTGCGAAGATTACCACGGTACGCGTTTTACTAGCAGTTGCGAAGATTACCACGGTACGCGTTTTACTAGCAGTTGCAGCTAGTAACTCATGGAAATTGTGGCAGATGGACGTGAAGAATGCATTTCTTCATGGCGAGCTTGATAGAGACATATACATGGATCAACCAAAAGAGTTTGAGAGTTCTGATCAACATTATGTATGTAAGTTGAAGAAAGCTCTTTATGGATTGAAGCAAGCACCACGAGCATGGTATGGTAAGATAGCTGAATTCTTACTACAAAGCGGTTATTCAGTGGCTCCTGCAGATTCGAGCTTGTTTGTGAAAGCTCGAGATGGGATGGAAAGTTGTCAGTGGTCCTCGTTTATGTGGATGATCTTATCATCACGGGAGATGATGATAGAGAGATTCATCAAATAAGATCAAATCTCTCAATAAGGTTTCATTTGAAAGAGCTTGGAGAGCTAAAACATTTTCTTGGTCTAGAGGTAGACAGAACCAAAGGTGGGATATTTCTTTGTCAACAGAAATACGTCCAAGATATTTTGGAGAAGTAAGGGATGCTCGATTGCAAACCAGTGTCGACTCCAATTGAGATCAATGTTAGACTATGTTCTACGGAGGGAAAAGATTTAGAGGATGTGACGATGTATAAACAACTCGTGGGAAGTCTTATATATCTCACATTGACTCGACCTGATGTCGCTTACGCTGTAAGTGTGGTTAGTCGTTTCATGCAAAATCCAAAGAAGTCTCATTTGGAAGTAATACGACGTATATTGAGGTACATTAAAGGAACAGTTGACTATGGAATATTGTACCCAAGTGGTGAATTTTCTGAAATTCACGGGTATTGTGATGCTGATTATGCCGGTGATCATGACACACGTCGAACAACTACCGCGTATGTGTTTAGTCTTGGTTCCGGTGCTGTTTCGTGGTGTAGTAAGAGGCAACCTACTGTATCATTGTCGATCATTGTCGAGTACACAGGCAGAGTATAGAGCAGCAGCGATGGCAGCACAAGAGTGTGTATGGCTAACACAACTCTTGAAGGATCTATATCAACCAGTTGTTGATTCTGAAGCGAAAGTTTATTGTGACAACATGTCAGCAATGAGATTAGCCGAAAATCCAATTTTTCATGCTAGGACGAAACATGTTAAAGTACATTACCATTTTGTACGAGAGAAGGTTCTAAGAGGTGAGATTCATCTTGACTATGTTAAGACCGATGATCAAGTTGCCGACATTTTTACCAAGGGACTTGGTGGACCTAAGTTCGAAAATTTCCGCAAGCAGCTTGGTGTAATCTCTAGGCTAACTCTGAGAGAGAGTAGTCGTTGAGGGGGAGTGTTAAAATTCACCAACTACTCTTGATGTCATTGCTTACCTCATTTCAACAAGCTTTAGTCTTCACCGTCCTACACTCCTATTATAGCATGTTGGTAATAGAGTATTTGACAAAGTTGATTGTAGGTGGGAAAGGAGTAGTTTATACAGTAGTTTATTTTAGTATAAATAGGCTAGCATTTTGCCAGTGAAATGTATTCACAAACAAAGCAAACAATAAGAAGTGTTTGTAAGCTTTAGTGAGTCCGTAGAAATATTTGTGAGGTTAAGAGTGTGTGTATGTTTAGTTATAATTGGTGTATTTCCAATTTTATTAAGAGATAATAAAATTATTGCAAGAGTTCAAATTATTATTATCCGTCTTACTCTTATCACATAATATTTCTCTGATTCGCTACAAGCTCCAGAAGAAGCTCTATGTTTACTATGCTGAAGCTGCTTGTTAAATTTAGATATTTGAATTGGTTTAGCCTTGATCTTGGATTATATATTTATAAATCCACTCATTTTTGAAATAATCCTGTAGGAACTGCAACAAGTTACCTCTTCGTTAATGATGGTCTTCAAGAACTTCAGTGGTTCAAGCAATCGCATTGCTCGTGGTTTTTGGGAGACTATGTCTGCGAAGGTAGTTTTCATTACTTCTCTCGTGAATGGCAAAGTTTTTGTCTCTGAACTTTCTAATTCCATTGGCATGGTATCACTTTATTTGTCAAGGATTTGGTCAGTGCTGTCGATTTTAAAGCCCTTGTTGGAGTAACTAGCTGTTTAAGTGGAGAGTGGAGACAATGTAAAACGCTCACTGAAGGTTATCTGTGGGTTTATTTATGCGAATTTTGTAGCTGCAGGGACATCATTGTCGTTTAGGCTAGATGGAGTACTAGCTGAGTTGAGTTCCCTTCACCTGCTTGGAGATATTAGGATCTTATTTTCAGTGTTTTGTGGAACATAGACAACCCCTTAGTCTTAACTTACTCTCGTGTCTGATTGACATGTTGCCTATTCAGACATTTAGAGGTTCTAACTACAAAGTTGTTCAAAGCTTCTCTCTAGTATATGTTTGAAGTATATCTCTTAGCCGCGGCCCGTGGGTGCTTTCTATTTTGTCCTTAAAATCACATATTATTTATCTGTATTTGCTCTGGATTTCCCTATCTCTGCCTTCAGTCCACTGATTTTCTCTTGCTTATTTGAAATCCATCTCACCTAGAAATAAAACCACCTCTTGCTTTCTTCTTCTTCCTTTTGTCTGATGAATTTATTACAGATGGAAGCATATATACATCAACACCAGTTGATCCCGTCTTTATTATGCTACCAATATTCGAGGATGCTCGAATGAAGGTACGTGACAGTGTGACACAGTGACAGTATTTCATTGTGTAGTGTACTGGCATATTTCCTGGTATATGACTATAGGAAAGGGTTTATCTCGTACATTGTGTTTCACTCTAAATTTGGATATACAATTTTTGTGTGCCACTGGAATCTGCTTATAGAGGCTAAGAGCCTAAGGTACTGTTCTCTTCAAGTTATATTTATCCAACATATTCTGTCTGGATTTTTTTTCTGTGCCTTTTCAATTTAGCTTCTTTCTATCCATTTTTGCTGAACTTTTTTGTAACTACAGCCTTTTGCATATTCAGAAATAGCTTACACCCCCACCCCGCAATTTGCGGGATCCATTGATAGTGTAGTGTTGTTAGCCTAATGTATATGTTAGTTCAGGTGTAAATAATAACAGCTTTTGAGTTTTATCCATTATGGCGCCCTTCCATTCATTTTTTTTCGTACTGATTTGTACCTCATTCTTTTGTTAAATGACCTCTCGACTTTTGATGTTCATATTACTGGCAATTGTAATAGGAACTTGATCCTGGGATAAAATTATGTTTGTGACTGATGTTTGACTGCCTTTATCCGTTTCTTGATTTATATATTCATCTGTTACTCGTCTTTATTTAACTTTTATTTGTGTTGGTTGTGGATGCAGAAGGGAGAAGATCCAGGGAAATTCAGACAATTAGATGAGATTATGTTTGTTGATGGTTATCCTGGGTATCAGCATTTGTTGGGAATCTCTGAGAAATCAATGTGCATTGTTTGTGAAGTTAAAGGTCATTCCCCGAACAAGCCTGTTATTTCATGTACTGTTTGTTCACCTGCCATTAGACTGTGCTGTTGTATATTTTCATTTTATATATGATGAGATTGTTTCATTCATTTTTGCATTAGCATTTCGATCTTTTGCTAATGTCTAGTAAATTAAGAAAAATGATCTGAGTTATATTCTGAAGTGTTACTGACAAATGGTGAGGGTTCACTAATACCAACATTAGCATTTGAAATACCACATGACTTTCGCTTCTGCCTAAAACTGAACTTAAAATTTCATGGACAACTTTTGTGCCATCAAATTGTTGAACTTTGATGGGTAGCTGTTGAGGAGTTTTTGGAGAATCTGTCCTTGGTGGTTTAATAACAGTAAATCAGTGTTACATAGACGCGTCTGTAAGTTTCGCATTAGGCTTGTGTCGAACAGGGCTGTTTTGTGACAACAAAATAAACATGTTTTCAGCCTAAATGAAGTGTTGGAACTGTTGTATCGTGTCGAGGGTCATCATATCATACTAAGAGGAGTGTCTAATCGATGAGAGGCCAAAGTGAAGTTGAAGTGTGTTCAATTTTGTCACATTCAGAGATCTAAATTTATGTAACTTTACCGTGTATTACTCCCTTTTGCTTAGCTACCTAGATTATTGCAATGATTTTATATACAGGATATCTTTTTTACTCTTTCTTCCTTGTGTTCGTAGAAATTGGATCTACAAAGTTCTTCAGGCTGGATGATTCTAAGGTCTTAGCATGGTTGTGTAAGAAGGTGAGTCCGAAGCATGGTGTAGATTAGTGAACATCCGTGTTTTGTATCTCCCAGTCACGCGTTGGCTTGAGTAAAGTTCATAGATGTAAAGTCAGGAACGATTTTCTTCGCTAGTTCTGCTGTCCATAGTCCAGTCCACATACTCATTTCATTGTCCGTAGTATGGTTTGATTGATCAGATTTACCAGGTCAACCTATCATCAGTGGCTGCTGTTACTAATATTTTCTTTTGTTTGCAGGTTGAAAGACTAAAACAAACTTTGCTTACACTGGACAAGAACTATGCTGCTCAGGATGAAAAACGTACATGTAAGATTTTATCGTTGCAAACAATTGCTGAAATGTAGGCCTTAGGAACATTCAGTGGTTTTACTGGTTTATGAGCCTCCAGGTGATGCACCTTAAAGTGCTCCTGGAGAAACATAATTGAAAACATACGCCTCTCCAAAATCCTATTCTCTAAATGTTGAAATGAGTAGATACAAATTCTGTGAAAGGCGATTGTTAATCATTGTCAAAGAGAACTAAAGCTTTTATATAATTCCTGAAGATTCCACGTACATTATTTATTGTGGCTCAATATTCTATGAATGATCTTAACTGATATTGCTTTACTATAAACTGCAGTGGCGGATGTTGTATTAATGTTGGGCGAGTATTTGAGGAATGAGCCTTGGATGGAACTTCTATGTAATCATCTCAGGTATTGTGTTAATAATTTTAATTTTAAATAGTTCATCGTTGACATAAAATCGGCTTCAGAAGGAGAATCGGCGACTAAAACTGAAACAATTTTAGGAAATACCTAAGAAGAGTTCTGATTGACTCATTGGTAGGGAAAGAAACATTGTTGGTGGCTTAAGTAATGACATAGATTTTGATTGAAATATACTGATAAAACGCAAGACTCAGGAATCATAATGCTTAGGAGCAAGTTTGTTTAATGGTTACAACATGTTTGTCTTCATAATTTTGCCAGATTGAATTTGCAAGAGCTGACGGTGAAAGCGGTGGACCAGTATTCGTCCACGCCTGATACTGCACCTCAACCCTTCACTCAGGTATGAATCTGTTTTTTTGTCATGCATCTCTTAGTCTATTGGAGCCTATTTATTCGAATCCTCTATATCTCTAGTTAAATATTTGACAGCTCCTTGCAATACATGTACTCTATTTTGAGGTCTTTTAGAACTGTTGAGTTAGAAGTTTATGAGACAACATCATCAAGCTCCTTTTAAGGTGTTAATTATCTGTACTGAATGTGGAGCCAGAGAAGACGATCTTAAAACTCTAGCAGGGCGATGGACGACTGCATTGATACTTTTAATATTTTTCAATGAAAAATTCAACAAAAATTGAATGTCTCTCCAGGCCATAACCTTGTCACCCTCTTCCCTTTCACCATTGTGTCTGAATTGCCTTAATAGTTTTAGCTTAGCTCGTATTTAACTAACCTTTGATTAACTGCAGCTAATTTATATTTAATACTTGATATGTCTGCATGAGCTGCTCATATTCTAAGATTTGTGCTTGTTGTAGTCCATAAATGCCACAATTGACGAGTAAATATCAAGTTATCCAAGCATTCTCCTAAATTTTACTGAAAGCACTCTAAAACACCCGTCAGTTTAGGAAGTCTCTTTAAGTTGACAAAAATTTGGGAGTCTTATCCTTTTTGTATGCATTTATGTGACAGGAAAATGGATCATCGGGGTCTGTAGACAAGAAGGTGGCCAAGATCGGGAGGCAGGCTAAAAAGCTGAAGCCTGAGACCAATTCACGTAACATAAAAGACATGTTTTCAAGAGCCACAAGAAGCAGAACTAAGCCAACTTAGTGGCAGTCTGATCCAGAAAAACCTGATTATTGTATCGGCTTGAACTATTTTTTGGAATTGAACCTCATTCTTCTAGGGTTCCTTGTAAGAGTTCCTTGAATCCATGCAAGGTAGTTGATATGTCACCCTTGACTTTACTATTCGGCAGTGTTTCGTTCATTTACAATTTCACATTTCTTTGGACTTGATGAATGTAAATGTTTTGGAATATGGATCGGGTTCTGCTATATATCGTCGACAATTTACTAATTATCGTCGACAATTAATGTAAATTTCCAAGTTTGCCCTCCATAACATAACTCCATATCCGTCTCACTAAAATGCAATTTTTGTCTCACTAAAACACAAATGCAATTTCCGTCTCACTAAAACACAAGTCACCGCCTCACTAAAATATTTCAAACAAAAATAAAAGACGGCTTTTCAAAAAAAAAAAAAAGAGCGGTATTCGTAATTAGCAACATGAACGGGAACGATTTTAACAACGATTCCAACAATGAAGCT
This sequence comes from Silene latifolia, assembly GCF_048544455.1. Lineage (NCBI taxonomy): Eukaryota > Viridiplantae > Streptophyta > Magnoliopsida > Caryophyllales > Caryophyllaceae > Silene > Silene latifolia. Next base: position 158,197,361 of record NC_133536.1, on the reverse strand, counting down.
AGTAACGAGGTGAGTTTACGATTTAGTTTTGTCTAAAATTTATGTTTTATTATCGATTGAATCCCGAATTAGGATAGATGCCTTGATTGTAGACGGAATTATGATAGAATTTGTGACGGATTTAGTTGAAAATGCAATCGAAAAAAAAGACGAAATGGGCTGGACGAAGAGAATTTTCGTCCAGACCTGGTGTTGGACGAAAAATTCTTTCGTCCAGTATAGGCCTTGGACGAAAGAATTTTTCGTCCAACACCAGGCCTAGACGAAAAATTCTTTCGTCCAAGGCCCATATTGGACGAAAGAATTTTTCGTCCAGGCCTGGTTTTAGACGAAAAATTCTTTCGTCCAGGCCCAATTCGTGTATTTATTTTTTTTTTCTTTTTTTTTTTTTCCGTCTTATATTTTTTTTTTTATTTTTTCCGACTCGTTTTGTATAAAACAATTAAAATAATTAATTCCCGTCTTTGTATTATATATTTTTTATTTTTTATTTTTTCCGACTCGTTTTGTATAAAACAATTAAAATAATTAATTACCGTCTTTATATTATATTTTTCTCTTTATTTTTTCCGACTCGTCTTGTATAAAACAATTAAAATAATTAATTACCGTCTTTGTATTATATTTTTTTTATTTTTTATTTTTTCCGACTCGTTTCGTAGAAAATAATTAATTATTAACTAATTTATCGAAATGCGTGCGCAGGTGAATAACGATGGAGACGATATTGATTACTCAGATCATTTTACGACTACCATGTTCTTTGCATCAAGTATGGAAGCGTTTAATTGGGCATATGAGATCGGACTCCGACTCGGGTTTGGTATAAAAAGAGCAAGCTACAAGAGAGTTGGTCGTAACACGAATTTGAGCAAGATTATTTTGTTTGTCGGATGGGTGGAAGAGGTCCCGTAAATAAGGATGCCGATTCTTTAATGAGGGGTAACACGGCTACCGCGTGGTGCAAATGCAAATTTTCAATGAAAGTTGTTGAATTACAAGAGAATAAGTGGAAGCTTGTCATGAGATCCGGGTTTCATAATCATGCTTTAACGTTGTATTGTGACGGCGACAGATACTTTGCAAAGTTTGATGAAGAGGAGTTGGCTTATATCGATGCCCAAGTTAGAGCTCACGTTAGACCGGCAATTATTAGTGCGGGTTTGCATCAGCGGAATCCGGAAAAGTCAAGACCTAATCAACGACAAATCTACAATCGTTCTCAGAAAGTAAGGGCCGAGGAAAGGGATGGGAGAAACCCGGCACAACAAATGCTAGCATTTGCGGTTCAGCATAAGTACGTTCATTATTGGGTCACTGATCAGGAGACCGATGAGCTAACCCACGTGTTCATGGCTCATCCAGAAGCCGTTAAGATGTTTCGATCATACTATTATGTGGTACTGATCGATTCCACGTACAAGACAAATTTATACCGTCTTCCGCTTGTTGAGATGGTTGGAGTCACACCCGTCGGGAAGAGCTTTGTCATCGCGTATGCTCTTGTGAAGCATGAGTCCGAGGATGGATATCTGTGGGTCTTACGGAAACTGAAGGCCCTTCTCAATGATATTGTTCAACCTAATATAATGCTATTGTTACTGATTGCGAGGCAGGTTTGTTGAACGCGATTCCCATTGTTTTTCCGGATTCGTCTCACTTGCTATGTCTTTGGCATATATATTCTAACTTGGATGTAACAACCCTAAATTTTCACGACCAAAACGATAAACTAGAGATGGAAAATTCACGGCTGTCACTCCACACTTAGCTGGAAATGCCAAGTGCAAGGTAAATACAGAGTCAACTTTTAAAAACAAGGTACGTGTCTCAAAATTTTATCAAATAATTAAAACATTGCAGCGGAAGACTTAAGTCTTACAAAATCTAAAACAATAAATAAAATTCAAATCCAATGATATAATAAAATTATAAATAGTTTAAGACGAAGTCTTTATTCAAAATCCTTCCACACTCGTACTAATCCCCGGATCCAGTATGCACCCATGCAGCATCTCAAGCATCTCAATTGTACCTATCAATTGTACCCAAAATATAAATAGGTACAGGTTCCAGTGGGGGAACGACCCAAAACATAAGGACGTCAACAGAAGCTGAGTTTAAAAAAAAAATAAGAAATATTGAAAAATTCAGAAACAGTATTATAAATTAACAAAGCTTTGAAACCAAAGTAAAAACAAGAAATACATTCCAAAACCAAATGCTATAAATCCAATAATATTAACCAAACAATTCAAAATCAAAACTTTTACCACCTGTGTGCCAAGGTCCTATCCTTGACACGGTCTAGAGGCACCACCTGTGCTTTGTTAGACTCATAAAAGTGCGCACCTCTCACATTTGGGCAGTCAGTAGGATGGAACGGCCAAAGAAGAAAGTCTAACTACCTAGCGAGTGGGGGCCGGACAATCCCCACCCAAATGAACTCGGGCCAAGAGTTTAGTTTCGGGACGTAATCCCAGGAGCTTCAGAGACGACCTTAAACCATCTAGACCAGAAGAACCCAAATTTTCCAAAGCGGCCTAAGCCGAAACCATTCCAATGTGTAATATTCAAAATTTAGAAATACAAGTAAAATCTCATCGATGCCAAAATGTTATAAAAACAGTTAATGATTGAACCGAACATGTTCTTTACTTAAATTTAAAAAAAAGGGTAAAAGTCCTTACCTTTCGAAATAGCAAATCAAATTAGCTCAATCCAAAAGTTCTTTCTCCTCAAACCCACCAACTACATATAATATAAAGTGGGTTAACAAATCTCGTTAATCATTCAAACGACCCTAACTTAATAAATAGATCTACTAACTAAAACACTCGCTAAAATACTCTTATAGTTCCTCTTACACCTTACTATCTACGGAGTACTACAGACACATATCCAACGATGTTCACTCATCGAATTAATCCCAAATTACTCATATCAACAACCAAATTTCCAATCACTTAAAACCTATATTAATCACCATGATTAAGTCAAGATAACAAGCCTCATTTGCAACAAAGTTTGCTTACTGTAAACCATTTCCATCTTAATATCTAGGCCTAATCGATAATCAACCAATTATTGACCCATGATTACACCAATCAACAAGAACTTAGAATAATATTACCATTATCATCATTATTATAATGAAAACCATAACACCTAATAGTATATGAACAATTTAATTATGAATTACCAAAACCACCAAATAATTCACACGTGAACTTCTGCAAACCAAAGTCACCAATTATCCTGCAAACTCTACTCTCTTACCAACACACCCCGCACCGTACATAAATTCTAATCTCATGAAATTCGGTCACTATTATTATTGACAGTACAACTAATAGCCAGTAATCCATAAGAAAAACGGGTGACTTGTGATAATATATGGGCAATTTGTGTTACTTACTAAACGAAATTCTATTTACAAACTGAGTAAAGTAATACGGAGTATCAAGGAAAATACTTACACTTTATATAATATCAAAGGAAAATAGAAGGATGATCAAAACTGTGGTTGAAATTATGATGGGATCGACAAATCTCGATGTGGAGCATAGGAAAACAAGCAGGGAGAAAAGAGGGGCTAGACTTGTGAAGGAGTTCAAATACGAAAAGTTGTGTAAGAGGAGGGTACTGTATTAGGTTTTAGTAAAAGTCGTTTATTTCATCAAGTCATAAGTTGGGTCAAAGCCCGAGTCGAATTTTAAAAGAGAAAATAATCCAAAATTATTTAAATTGATTTATTTTCAAAAGATCCAAAATAGTTTTATTATAATTCATGACATTTATAAAACTTAATATTATTACTTTTTTTTTTAAGGTTTCCGATTTAAAACCCAAAAATTAATAAAGAATGATAAAGTAATGCTCTGTAAACAAATCCGGAAAATAACGGGGTGTTACAGTGGAGACGAAAGCACTTGATATCACGGGTCGGGATAGTTGGGTTAAGCACATAACTTGTAACTTGGTTGAAGCGGTTGTCGAGGCGGAGACCGAAGATAAGTTTAATGTGGCGTGGGGCAATTTGGCAAGGAAATGGGCTGGAGTGGCGACTTATATTGAGAGGCAATGGTTCCCGCACTTGGAGAAATGGGCCAAGTATAGAACGAACAAGATAACTCATTTTGAGAACACTTCTACATCCCGGGTTGAGTCGGCTCATGCGAATTTGAAGAGATGGTTGAATAGCGCAAAACTGGCCATTGATAGCATCTGGATTCGGTTTTATTCTTTGATGGAAACGCAACATGTTGATCCGGCACTCGTTGGAGTTATCTAGATCGAGGCGGTTGACGGGGATTAGTCGATTATTTTCCAGACTTTCTTATAAAATATCAAAGAATGCCATCTTTGAATTGCGTGGAGAATTCAAAAGAGGTGCCAAGATGACGGAAGATGCCTTGATGATCGATTACGGTTGTGTAAAGGCTACTACACTTGGTTTGATATGTGCTTGTTCACTTCATCGCATTGCTAGAAACGGATCACGGGTCCCTGTTGATGTGTTACATGCATTTTGGAGGAAGTTGGAGTACGATGGTTCCGAGGCAATGCCGGCTTGTGACGATGATCGATTGGAGGAGTTATTCGATGAAATTCGGAATACAGATCCGAGTATGAGATCATCCATGTTCGATGCCCTTTACTCTCAGATACATCCAGATTAGGAGGATGTAAACGAGCCTCGGGTGAACGAGAACCCTAGAGGACGTCCGAGTAGGGGAACTCGTAGAGAGCCGTCCGCCGTTTAGCATGCACGAGTTCGGGTTCGAGTAGGCAGAACTACGCCCCAAAGAAACTCGTCTTCCCAACGAACTCCGTCTAGTACCCCTCGTTCCACTCCGACGGTTCCTGTTACTCCGTCTACTACTCCCCGTTCCACTCCGACGATTCGTTTTACTCCGTCTAGTACCCCCCTATCCACTCAAATGGGCCCCGGTACACCGTCTACCACTGCTACCACGAGTACGGGGAGTTTCAGCACATCGCATTACGCACCTCTTGAGGTAGACTACACTATTGGTCATTCGAGGTACTTTCCTTATCTTGACTTTTTGCCTTCCTGGTTTACCGAGTATCTAGAAGCGTGGTATAATCCTTCCAGAGACGGTCATTGTGGTTTCCGAGTTCTCTCACATGCTGTTCGGGGTGACCAATCTCATTTCACGATGGCTAGAATAGATTTACTTAGGGAAATCCGTAGTCCCCTTTACCGTGATCATATTTATGGCCCAGTGAGATTTGATGCGGAGGTAGCTAGAATTACATTTATGGATTAGATACCGTGTGGCTCGGGTCATTGGATGGACAGTTTCGATCTATATGGTTATTGATACGTGCTTTTTATATAGTCTTTTTAGCCTATTTTAGCACGTATTTCTATGCATTTTTATACTGTTTCTATAGTATTTTGCCCCGAATTGGCTACTTTGGTTCGTTTTGTCCATTTTGTAGAAATGAACGCGAAAGTAGTGGAATCGTACCCTTTTTCGTCCTTTTTGCATGCATTTAGAGGAGACGGGATTTTTCCAGAGTGAGATACTATGTTTGGAAGCGTCGTGGCACGGATTACGAGGCATTTAGGCGCGGACTTGAGCTGAAATGAAGACAAAGTACTCGATCGAGCAGTTTTACCACTCGATCGAGTGGTTTTTACGTCCCAGGATGGTCGATCGAGTGGTTTTCCACTCGATCCTTAGCTTGCAGAAAGACAGGTTACTCGATCAAGTAACTTTCTACTCGATCGAGTAGATGCTGTTGAAGATTTGCTCGATCGAGTGGTTTTAATCCACTCGATCGAGTGGTTTTGCTATTATGGGCTTCTAAACAGCCCGTGTTATGTTTATTTCGCTAAACTTAATTACTTTGCTATTTAAGCAAGCTTTAGTTAGGTCATTAGCATCAGTTTTTCACTACTTAGCTTTTATTAAAACTTTTACTGCGGGAAACATTCTTCTTCACTGTTACTTTATTTCTTGGGTTATTTTGCTCGGATTCGATTGTTCTTTACGCCAGATTCACAAGATTGTAATCCTCTTCTCTTTTATTAGTAATAATTAATCTTCTGTTGCTTTAATTTCTTGTTTACTCCATTTATTCTTCTGCCCTAATTTCTCTTTTATGCAATTTTATTGTTATTTCATAATGTTTACTGCTGAGAATTTATCTGCTGTTAGTTTAATTAGCGACATGAGTAGCTAAACTCCTTTCATGTTGGGATTAGGGGATCTGCGGTAGGAAAGTGACGATGTAGTGAATGAATTAGATGAATTAATTACAAGGCTCTGTCACCATAGCAATTTAAATGTATTTATTCGACTTAGTTGAGTGCACACTTCTGAGTTAACCTTTAATCTGGCTAAAATTAATCCTAGATCGAGAGATTGGACTAAATAGGCCTGCTATGAACAGTAGACTACCCTGACGAGAATGAAAGTTAAGTTAGTGGTATTTTAGGATAGAAAGTGGACCGAAAAGACCTTTCAGCATCCGTCTTACATTAATTCGTCTGAGTCATTTACAGCTGAGTCACTGGATTACCGTAGTGAACCGAAATCCTGACATGTCCCTTTCTATCTGATAGTTTAATCTTATTTCTCTTCCTTTATTGCTCTTGCTCTTTATCTCTCTTTCCTTTAAAACTCGTAGTTTAGATAACAAATCAAACAACCCCCCCCCCCCCCCCCAATTTGTGACCAAATAGACGGACTACTACAAATATCTTGCCTCCCTGTGGAGATCGACCTGACTTCCCTAGCTATATAGTTAGTTTAGTTAGTTTATTTTTGACAGGTACACGACAGACGTGTCAGTTATGCTACGATGTACAATTGGTGATATGTTGTATTTCTTCATGGGACGATCAAGAAGGTCACCGACATTGGAATGGTTATTTTTGAATTATAACGGTTATTTTTGAATTATAACGGTTATTTTGAATTATAACGGTTATATTTGAATTATAACGGTTATTTTTGAATTATAACGGTTATATTTGAATTATAACGGTTATTTTTGAATTATAACGGTTATATTTGAATTATAACGGTTATTTGTTAAATTGTAACGGTTATTTTTCCTATATAAACATATACATATTCTTGTATTTTTTCACTCATCTTCATCTTCTTCTATTTTTCACTCATCTTCACCTTCTTCTATTTTCTTCTTCATTTCTCTACTTATGTCGACATCATCCTCAATGTGGGGAAACCACCCAATTGAAGACCTTAATTTTAGGAATCAATGTTGCAATCGTTGTCACAAAAACGCTATCATCAAGATTTCCGGGTCAGTAACTATTCCAAAGAAAGCGTATTTTAAGTGTTTAGATTGCAATCATTTTGTGTCGTGGTTGACTGAAGATCATTTGACAATAACAAAAAAGTTGAAGATAGCATGTGAAGATGAAGGTGATGATACATCAAGTGGAAATGTCATGAAAGAGCAAGTGATAGGTATAAAAAAAGAGATTTATGAAATGTCAAGGATGAAGAAGTTTTATTTCAAGTGTATCTTGTATTTGTTTGTTTTCCTTATGTTAGCCATTGTCAGGAAGTAGTGAGTATTTTCAGAAAATGTATGAATTTGCATCAGTTGCTATGTATTCCAGAAATTTAAGAAATTTCAGAATTTAAAACCGTCATGTTTTTTGAATTTAACAAGATTCAAATAGTCAACTAACATAATCATCCAACATAAAGAATGTCTTCAAAAACGTACGAAATAAATGAAAACAAACACAAATTAGTCTCCCGACTACTGATCATCCTCTTCCTCGCTATCAGTATACACACCATCTGCTCTACGCTGAACACGATCACCGGGTGTTTGACGAGGTCCTCTATGCCTTTGTATCTCCCTAGACCTCTCAACAAATGGATCGAAGTTCTTCATCATCTTGCGGAAATAGGCAAGTTGTTTCTTGTCATCGACAATCTTTCCAGCTTCGGCAAACTGAAACATTACAGCACGTGCAGTCTGCAAATTGACAAAAATAACTAAGACATTTTAAAAATTATCGACAGTAAGAAAATTAAACAATTATTACAACAATGGTAAGTAAAATTATTACCTCAGCAGGAATATCAAAATCATCAGGTGCAGCGGGTGCATCATGGTGGTAGGGATCAATGATCAACGGGTGAGAATTCCCATTATACCAATCCTCATGGCGCCGTCTCACCCGGGAAACTAACTGGTCTCGATCTACGAGAAAGGTGAACCAAGTGATCCTCCCAACAATCCCAAAGATAATCAGCCACCGCAGCCCCGACACTAACCTCGTACCCTATCCCCGAAGCAGGACGATGCGCTGCCAATCTCATAATGGGATTGGGTATTATCTGCACATACCCAAACTGTCGTAAACACCGATCAGGCTGGTACGGCTCGGCTATGTCCATGAAACGAACACAACCGGCAAACAGAGTACGAGGATGATACTCCTCCTGACGCGGCCCGTACGGATCCCACCTAATGGAAGCATAAGTAAGCCCATCTAACAACCTCCGATACTCCAACAATTTCTCCGCATTTTGAGCGAAGGGACCAACGGATCTCCAAGAACACGACCGAGGCTGAGTAGGGTCAATTACCAAAGGTGGACCGGGTCTGAACATAGGAAAATACTCATAGATCCACGATTGCAACAAAGTCAAGCAACCACCAATAGTCTTCACACCAGCACGTGAAGCCACACCTAACTGTCGGTACATGAAGGCTAGTACACCGGCTCCCCAAGAGTAGTGGTGTACACAATCAGTATCATTCACTAAAGGGAACAACTGAGGACGTAACCTATCACCTAATTTGTCGACAAAAAGTGTTGACCCCAACACCGCAGCCAAAAACCCCTGAGCAAAAACAACATCACAACTAGCTGCCGCCATGTCACAAACTGCATCTACCAATATACCCCCACTCTTGTAAATATGGACCTTCTTACTAGGGTTTAACGGCAACCTCAACTCGTTGCTGAAATCCCAAAGAAGCCACAAACAAACATAAGGGGATCCGCCAACGTCCCGTCCTTACTCTCCACCTTACAACAATTACCATCAACCCGAACACCTAAGATCTGCGCAACATCGTGAAGGAGTATGGACATCTCCCCAAAAGGCATGTGAAAACTGTTGGTGTCGGGTTGCCATCTCTCAACGAAAGAAGAAATAAGGGGCATGTTAAAATGCTCGTGTAACACCCCCGCACACCAGGACGCCTTACCAAGGACCATTCCAGTGTATGACGGTGTCACCATCTCGGTTTCCCGAAGAAGTAGATCAAATCAGACAATAAAAGAACAATTATAAAATATTAATGTACCTTATACAATACAACTCAATACAAACTCTTTATACCAAAGATGAAACTACAACACTCATGACACATCACTTCTAGACTGGTAGCGTGATGACTCGATCCCTCCAATCCTAGCAGCCACGATCAACAATACCTGCTAAGCCAACTGCTCACCATCCCCGAATGGATCACCGCAGATACCACAAAACAACACGGGGTTAGTATCGACTAATCAAATATAAAACAGGTAAACAATGTAACCAACTGATCATCCTCTAACCCAGTCTCCCGATCTCGTACAGTAACCGACTACACACCGAAGTGTGTAGCCCTGCCAGATTACCCATCGCAACAGGTAATCCTCGCCGCCAGTGGGTAACCGTAGCACATCCCACCTAGTCCAGCTCATCAACGAGCGACTAACAATCTCTGTCCCTTAATGTGCACATCCCCTTCCGTGGCGGGTTCCACGGAGGGCGAACCAGGGTGTGAAGCCACTCCCGCAAGTGACTCCACCACAAATCCACAATCACAACACACACAGCACCCCAGCTGTCACTACACCTCCACACCAACATCGTCACCACAACGCTCAAACACCGATGATCAGCAGATAAGAAAGATATGAAACAATAACAGTCACAATCAATTAACGGTACTGAGTAGGAAAACCTACCTCGACACAACCATGTAAGACATCTATAACAGCCAAGAAGGACTCCAGTACGCATCCTACAACGATAACCATTCCTATTACACAACTATCCTCAACGAACTACCCAAAAGAAGCACAAGGCATAAACTTACCTATCACACGCCTCGACGGCGACACAGATGACAGCCACGCACGCCATCCTTCCTAAGTGAATCCCGTCATTCCCTTGGTGAAGGTTTAGCCTATACTCATGAGAGTGTGTAGAAATGGGTGATAGGAGAGGGAGGCAGGCTAGGGTTAGAGAAAGAGGAACTGTCGAGAAAATGGGAAATGAAATAAATCTCGCGAACTTGCGTTTTATATTAACGCGTCAACAACAGCCATACTCGGTCGAGTGCCAGAGTACTCGGCCGAGTAGGCTCTACTCGGTCGAGTATTGAAGATACTCGGCCGAGTAGCCTCTACTAGGTCGAGTAAGTCATCCTATCAAATATGTGTTGTAAGTCTGGTCCTTCCCCCATTCCTCCCCAAGGTCGGTCTTGGTCAACAGAGTCAGTCAACAAGGTCCTTAAATATCCTGGGTATTACAGTCTTCCCCCCTTAAAAAGAACTTCGTCCCCGTAGTTCCGTCTCCACGACATCAACAACAAGGCCACGAAAACACAATCCACACACATAAAGACATACGAACTCCGGCCGAACTCGATACTACCACCACATCACATTATTCAACCAACAATCATACCACCACGGTTACCACGTACAAAATATACGGAAAGGATACTCCATCATAGACTCACAGCAAGGTACGTTCAAATCCCATACCACATGTTTTTCGTATACTAATCCGGTAAAAGCAACACAACGACTACCAAAAGTACACATCCTACACACCCATACAGGATTGCACGTTCAAGCTACCTACAATATACATAGATACAACTTCAAAGAAACGTAATGAACTTCTAAAACGTCTAACATAGTGTGATTCCAAATACCAACGTAGGAGTGGTTCAAGTATTATAGGCATAATTTCATCATTTGTCCTCGCGACATTACTCTTCCTCTCTTAAAGGAACTTCGTCCCCAAAGTTCACTGCTAGCTACTTCCCGTACCCAAAGCCAACGCACACATCATGACTGTGACATTACCCATAAACTCTTGTTGCACAACTTACTTTATGACATTACATGCTTGTGACTCATAGAGACAGAATGTTTCCGCAATTAAGTAGTGTATATAAATCCAAATATGGGGTTAGCAAATGATAACAGCTTTACTCATAAGCTTTTAGGTTAGACATGTACCGACCACTAGTTTCACTCATCCAGTTGGAGCGATTATAACTGTAACCAAACATATACACGTATAAGACTGGTGACGGCTACAACATCGTCTGGGTATGGTGTTACATTCCTATATTGTTTAAAGACTCATGTATCACCTCGAACAATTTAAGTTCCTGGATATTAACCAATGCTATATAACTAAACATTCAAAAATTAATATGTTATCCAAGCAATCGCATACCTGTGACATGATCATAGTCCATCTTTTGGATAATACATTACACAAACGACAATATAAGGCACCTAAAGACTCCTTCATACAAGTATTCACATAATTCTTGCGATTCGTAACTATCACACGTCATGGTCTCTGTATCAGCAATAATCGGCCGAGTATGAATGGCTACTCGGTCGAGTATATTTGTATACTCGGCCGAGTAAGCTCTACTCGGTCGAGTAGTGGCTATACTCGGTCGAGTTATGACAGGCAGAGGGCTTTTGACGCCATCACGTAGAGCATTCACAAATTAACCTGCAACCAAACTCTCCACAACGATACCAAACATAACTAATTCCTAACATAAGGAAATCGAACACGTCTCCACACGATAAGTTAAGTAAATAACGGTCTTATGGCCGAGTACAGTCATCCAACAGTAAATAATAAATCCCGAAAGTGAACATCCAACGCAAAAGTAATAAATCCAACACAAAAGAAATAAATCCGACACCAAAGAAGTCAATCCAAGCAATATAACAACACAAGATCAATAACCAGGACCCTCCTCCATGTCATCGTCACCACCGCACTGAAGTACTGCACTGAACCGCCCGCTCTGGAAAGCCTGCTGCTGCTGAGTAATCCCCTCCGAGCTGGCTGCCGTAGTTGGCTCCCCACGGTCCCGCGAAGCAGCCAAACTCTGTCTCCTCCGGTGGCCTCCAGTAACTCGGATCAACTCCGTAGCTGTGGAATACTCCCGTATCCACTCCCGGTCCTCTCCACCAGACAGGTTGTGCTAGCTGTGTCCCTATACCCTGGTTATGGGCCATCTCATGCATGTTGCGGAGCACCAAAATAGTGGAGATCCGCTCAGCCAGGTCACTCGGCTGCAACCTGGGGTCGTGCACTGTGGGGTAGGGCGAGTACTGGTAAGGGTAGAAATCAGGGGCGGAGTAAGAGGGCTCATGTACAACCGGGTCTGCCCTAGACTGCCTCACCCTACGGCGCTCTCGAGGTGGGGGAGGTGCCTGCTGCTGTCCCTCAGGCACGGTGACAGACTTAGGTAGGTCCAAGAGAATCCTTGGGTCAATCAGGTAGGTCTGGGGCTCAGGCCTAGGAATGGCACAAGGCTCCCACTCAGCCAAATGGTCAACAACAGGGAGATGGGCTGGGTCTGGAAGCACCATCCACATAGATCCTCTCACCCTCCAGGCATAAGACCCGTCATCCATCTTCCTCAACCATCTGTTCTGACGCCAGTACTGAGCGTCCATGGTAGGCACAATCTCTACACACTCATCCCCCTCAGGAGGTGGGGCCTCAAAATATGTTAGGCGCTGAGCTAGGCGGGTCACTATAGCCCCGCAAGTAATGTGTCGGGTATCGGACTGTGTCATGTGCTCAAGACTAGAGCACACTACCCCTGGAGCACTGTAATAGAACGGTTTCTGACGGTGTACGTTAAGGTAAGATATAAGCAACATGACCTCGTGAGAATTAAGCTTACTCACGTCGTCCCTCGCATACAATAGGCAGGTCATCATCCTCAAGAACATACGGAGAACAACATGTTGAACATCGTTAATTAGCATGGAACTGGCGGTAGGAGTAGGTCGGCCAGTCAAGTATGGAAGGTAAAGAGGGGCACCGCTGTTCTTGGCCACATCACTAAGGTACCCTTCCCCCTCGGCCTCTAGACCCAAATGGTCGGCAAACTCGTCTAGGGTAAACTCATGATCCTCATTCATGAGGCGAAAAGAGACGGTCTTTCCCTTCTTGTCATAAACATAGGAGCTCAAAAACTCCAAGGTCAAGTGGGGGTAAGATTTCTTCCTCAGGTGATATAACCCTTCCATACCCAGAATCCGAAAGATATGAAATATGTCCTCTTTGATCCCTAAAGTCTCAAGAATACCAGGATTAATACAGCGGGTGGGACGGAATGGACGACGCATAAGGGCCACAAAAGCCTTACGTTGATTGAAATCAGAGAAAATTACCGATGGATGTGCCTCCACCGGTGGAACTACAGGTTCACTGCTTGACTGACCCGTCTCAAGCTGGACATTAGCACGAGTTCTTTTGTTGGGTAGGCCTCTGGTTTTCACCATGCTGCAAAAGAACAAGTTTTAACAGGGAATTGACACACCAACTCTTATCGCAAAAAGACGGACTGTTTTCAATTGTATACAGATTTTGAAACGATCTTTTAAGACAAATTTTATCAGAAAAATCACCAAATACCTTACAAATTATATGGTTACAAGCTTCAAGTTGTCTCAAACCAAAGGATAAACAACAAACAGAAAGTGTTTCGTTTTTTTTAGCAACCCTAGAATACAGAAATCAAATTTTAAACCATGAAATTGCTTAAACAAAGGCATACACGAGGTTTATATACGATTAAATCCAAGATATAACAAGATAAAGACTCAATTTCAGTTGCCCAAAATGAAAATTCGAAGTATAGCTGAAATCATACCATAACTTTGAAAACAAAGAGAGAAATCGAATTAAAACCTTACCTTGGATTGGTTTATAGCAAGGGAGAATGAATTAATCACCAAGGATTGACCCAAAAAGCTTGAGAAAGGTAGGGTATGGAGTTTTAGAGAGAGAGGAATGTGAAGATGGGAGGCGGAAATAAGAAATAATGGGACGAGAATAGGGTTTTTGTATAACCCACTTAAGTCCCGATAAAGCAATACTCGGTCCTTCTTGCTCGGTCGAGTTTTCAAGGACAGTAGCGATTTTAATTTTCACCAAACGGACACTCGGTCGAGCAGCTTTATACTCGGTCGAGTATGGTCTACTCGGTCGAGTACAGTTATCTACTCGGTCGAGTTTCCAAAAGTGAAGACGAAATCATATTTTTCATTGTTCCTGCAAAATAAATAACATCGTTCGGAGTTCCGTGCAACCGGCTCGTCACTATTAGAGCTTACTTCTACCACATTAACACACACCAACACGAATTCTTTTGCACATACATCATCAACTTGTCGTTACTTCTACCTACATACCTTACTTTTACTAAAGAACAATTCACATGTCACCTTAAACATATGTAACTATTTAACCACAGTAACCGCAAGGTTTAACTTATGTATTACATTATTACACGTTCCGCTAATCATAATATACTTACCTTTAACCAACATTTACAAGACAGTCATTATCACATACGCAACCATTGTGGAACAATTAATTGGCTTACCTCTGATCACTCATCGCCACAATTTATTCACCAACTCTAGATTTTTCCATACACATTGATACGCATCACATAAACACAGATGCACACAACGACCACCACTAAGCAACCAACGACTCTTACTAGCTACCCTTATTCCCGTGTCTGGCTTAAGTTCGATGGGGCCATGATTTTGAAATGAGGGCGCCTTCTCACCCAAAATCTAGCATCTATTTGGGGCTCCCAACGCACATACACCAGGTTCATTTTAGTTGACACCCTACATTCATTAGATTCATTGGTTCAGGTTCCAAAATCGTCGGCTCTGATATCACTTTGTAACACCCCCGCACACCAGGACGCCTTACCAAGGACTATTCCAGTGTATGACGGTGTCACCATCTCGGTTTCCCGAAAAAGTAGATCAAATCAGACAATAAAAGAACAATTATAAAATATTAATGTACCTTATACAATACAACTCAATACAAACTCTTTATACCAAAGATGAAACTACAACACTCATGACACAAAGACTTCTAGATCGGTAGCGTGATGACTCGATCCCTCCAATCCTAGCGACCCACGATCAACAATACTGCTTTAAGCCAACCGCTCACCATCCTCGAATGGATCACCGCAGATACCACAAAACAACACGGGGTCGATGACCGACTAATCAAATATAAAACAGGGTAAACAATGTAACCAACCGATCATCCTCTAACCCGGTCTCCCGATCTCGCACGATGACAAGAACCGACTACACACCGAAGTGTGTAGCCCTGCCAGATTACCCATCGCAACAGGTAATCCTCGCCGCCAGTGGGTGACCGCAGCACATCCCACCTAGTCCAGCTCATCAACGAGCGACTAACAATCCCTGTCCCTTAATGTGCACGTCCCCTCCCGTGGCGGGTTCCACGGAGGGCGAACCAGGGTGTGAAGCCACTCCCGCAAGTGACTCCACCACAAATCCACAATCACAACACACACAGCACCCCAGCTGTCACTACACCTCCACACCAACATCGTCACCACAACGCTCAAACACCGATGATCAGCAGATAACAAAGATATGAAACAATAACAGTCACAATCAATTAACGGTACTGAGTAGGAAAACCTACCTCGACACAACCATGTGAGACATCTATAACAGCCAAGAAGGACTCCAGTACGCATCCTACAACGATAACCATTCCTATTACACAACTATCCTCAACGAACTACCCAAAAGAAGCACAAGGCATAAACTTACCTATCACACGCCTCGACGGCGACACAGACGACAGCCACGCACGCCATCCTTCCTAAGTGAATCCCGTCATTCCCTTGGTGAAGGTTTAGCCTATACTCATGAGAGTGTGTAGAAATGGGTGATAGGAGAGGGAGGCAGGCTAGGGTTAGAGAAAGAGGAACTGTCGAGACAATGGGAAATGAAATAAATCTCGCGAACTTGCGTTTTATATTAACGCGTCAACAACATCCATACTCGGTCGAGTACCAGAGTACTCGGCCGAGTAGGCTCTACTCGGTCGAGTATTGAAGATACTCGGCCGAGTAGCCTCTACTAGGTCGAGTAAGTCATCCTATCAAATATGTGTTGTAAGTCTGGTCCTTCCCCCATTCCTCCCCAAGGTCGGTATTGGTCAACTGAGTCAGTCAACAAGGTCCTTAAATATCTTGGGTATTACAGCTCGGCCATGGAATCTAATAGGTGAGAAAGACCACTACCGTCATAAATAGTCTGAACGGCCGAAGGTTGTTGTCAACAACTCAACAACCTCGTCCTACCAAACCGGTGGTAACCCGTCAAAACTGGTCGACCGACCTCATTAGGAGTCGGCCATAAGGTGTTGGCAATGTGGCCCCCAAAGCTAGGAATCACGTGGGGAAACATTGGACCACCCGGAACACGATCGGAAATCAACCAAGAGACATCCTTACCCGACTTCTTCTTCTTCGGAGCCGCGACACTACTAGAACTACCATCCGACATCCGCTGAAAACGCCCCTCCTCATCCCGTCTACGGGGCACCCTACGCACTCGCTCATCACCCGTCTCCTCCTCACCTATCACATCACCAGAACGAGCCACCTCCTCCAACTGCTCCACAGTCCACGACTGGGTACTACCATCTCCAACCTCAGACTCAAACTGGAGCCCCTTTCGAGCTCGAACGTGACGGTCTTTTCCTCCACCGGCCATCTATTCAAAAAATAATAAAAACGCATTGATTACTTAAATTAATAAAAAAAATAATTTATAAATATAAGTTTAAGTAAATTAAAAAATTAAAATAAAAAACAAAATATCCCCGAACGGGGTTTATTAATAATAATTAATTAATATTTTACGAAAACAAAACGAGACGGAATTGTTTTTTAAAAAAATTTAAAAAATAAAATAAATAAATTTACAACGAGTTCGCCACGGACGAGAATTATTATTAATAATTTATTAGTTTTTAACGCTAACAAAACAAGACGGAAAAATAAGTTTTTAAAAATTTAAAAAATAAAATAAATAATTTTACAACGAGTTCGCCGCGGACGAGGTTTATTATTAATAATTTATTAGTTTTTAACGATAACAAAATAAGACGGAAAAATAAGTTTTTTTTTTTTAAAAAAAACAAACAAACGAGAAATTCAAAAAGAAAAAGAAAAAAAAAACATAAAATGGGCTTCGACGAAGAACATTTTCGTTCAGGTCCAGGCCCAGACGAAAATGTTTTTCGTCCAAGACCCATAATGGACGAAGAACATTTTCGTCTGGACCTGGACGAAGTCCCAGCCCAGTTTGTCGTTTTTTTTTTTGAATTTTGCGATTGTTTTTTTGCAAAACACGACTTAATCCGATTCAAATCAAGACATCTATCCTAATTCCGTCACAAATTTACAAGCTAAGAAAATACTAAAAAAAAATATTAATAACAATCACATACCTTGTTGAATGTTTGAATTTGATGACGGAAATGATGCGGTCGAAACGGTTTTTTGTTGTTATGTGAGTCGGGTTTTTTTTTTCAAAATTTGGAAGTGTAAAAGGTAGTTTTTGAATAATATGGAAAATATAAGGGGGAGTGTGGGGGAGGGGCAATTTTGGAAGTTCATTAAAATTGTCGACGATTTTTAGTAGGCAGCCAATGTCCATTGTAGTGATCCAGGAATTGACAATATGTTTGAAGAATGTTCTTAGAAGTTTTTAGTATTTAATGCTAAGAGAAAAATCTCGAAGTTTGCTTTAAGTCTGGAAAATCTAATTACTTCAATTGATCAATCAATCTGAATCAATTGATTTGAATAGTGTAAGCTGAAAAATGAAACAGCTGACAAATTCTAATTACAAAATTATGGTAGAAGTCGTCACTAAGTATAACAGCATATCTCTGAAGCAATTTGCAAAGGATCCAAAAAGTTGACTCAACTTCTGAAGCCCACTCAGTCGGCAGTAGCGGCTCACGATGGATTTGGGAGGAAATACTTCAGCCAACATTGCTTTTTCAATTATGCCAATGACGACATAACATCAATGGCACTCCCTAGAGGCCATGCTGCTTCAACCTGGTAATTATTACCATATGGTACTCGCTTCACCAATGTCATTGATTGAGAAGGATGCAAGCCTGCGTCATAACGAACAAACACCAAGAATTAAAGACGTCGGTTGCTACAACACAAACTTCCTAAAACAATCCAATACAAAAGATCGTGAATTCTAAGCAAGTTCTCAACAATGTTGAATCAACTACTACGTTTCACTAATCGGCGACTGTAGCACATATTCACATCTTGTGCATTTCTGATTTCCCTACCACACTTCCCCTTCAAGACAAAGCTAGATTTGAGGGCTTTTCTTTGGGTGGTTGAGGGCTAATTTAGCATCGATGAGGTGGGTGGATGTATTGTTGGTCGACGACAAAGGAAGTCGACATGAAGGTGACACGAAGGGTGACGTCGTCGTCGTCGTCGGCGCTGGTGTGGCTTCATGGAGGTTGATGCGGTTTTTAGGGAGTAGTGGTGGTGGTCATGGGGTGGATTCGTGGTGTGGTCCGCGGTGGTTGAGGGAGGTGGCAGGCAGGTGAAGTGGTAGCTGATGGTTGGTGAAGAAGTGGGTGAGGTGGTGGTTGGGTAGGGTTAATGGGAGGGAGGTTGAAGAAATCTAGTAACGGTATTTTGGGTATTCAACATAATTTTCAATGATTCAGTAGTAAAGGAGACAGGAAAAAATCGTCATGGGAACGAGAAAAAGGTGTGTGAGTGTGGACATATAAGTTAGAAATTGGGCAGTAGTTTGTAAGAAACGATATAATAGGTGATAGTTTGTAAAATTTGGCACAAAACAGGTGGAAAATACCAATTTTGCCAAAAAATAATTAGATTGATAATGAGCGACTCACCGAAGCCATCGACAAGAAGAGCATACTGGTAAACAAGATCCATGCACAAATACGGCAGATTGTCGTCTTCTACACGAGGATATTTAGACTTGGCTTCTTCAAGTGTAATGCTGCAAGCAAGCTTAGCAGCCTCCATAAAATCTGAAGGGCGTACTGTAGCAACAGGCTTTTGTGAATCAACAAACCCAGCCTGCAGAAACAGTATTTGTCGTCACCATGGTAGAAGCGAAAATAATCTACATGCTATGTAATTCAAATTTGCACTTCTAGGGCATATTTGACACGACGCTTACGAATATGGTTATGGAATCTATAACCCACTTTTGTGTGGTACTCATAAGTCATACCCGAGTCCAAGTAACGTAGTTTACCATTCAAATAGTATGATGAGTATTTTTCAGTCTTTCAGACAGTACCTCGGCCGCCCTATCGAAGAAAAATGAAGCCACAAATAGATTTTTCTGACCATCACCACCGCCACCATTCCAGACACCTCCAAAAGAGCAATGCATGTGTGTGCATGTTTCATTCACCCTCAACGCCATTGAGGCAAATGACCGACAAGCATCTACATCTGAGCCAGATGGAGAGCTTGATGCCTTATATGTAACTCCTCCGTATGTGTAAGATCCTTCATATTAAACAGAAAGATTATGTCAGCTATATGCTATGTCGAGTAAAAAGAATTTCGTGTACCTCAATAGCATGATGCAAGGGAAAATGATGAGATACATTAAAACATACACCCAAAAATAAATCCTCCGGAACCTGTCACATTGGTAAGGTGCGAAGGGAATGAATTAGCTGGCTGCTCCAACACGGATAAATAGGGTGAGCAAAACAAAAAGTTCCTTTCGTCAGAGCCATTTATTTACCTTTCCATTTGGCATTTAAAAAAAAAAATGAGCAGGGACCATGTTTCGGCTTTGTTGTTTTTATGGAATTAGGATTACGCAAGAGAACACGTGCGATATGGTCAATTTACACATAAACAGTCCAAAATGGAACCACAAACAAATGAGTCTTACACCCTAAAATAGAATAGGTAAATACGAGTAACTAAGACGGGGGAGATAGGACTTTATGACGAATTGGAGCAAGCAATAAATCAGTAAATAACCAAAAGCATCTCCATACCATCATATCCTGCTAGAATGCAAGGATTTCCAGATTCTCCAACTGCCTTAATAATCTCGACACGTGCTGCTTGTAAGCCATAACGCAAGTAACTGTAAAACAAAAAGAATTTATTCAACTTACAACATACAAGACTCACAATGCTAATCGAGCTCGTCTAGGTATTAAGTAAAACAAGAATACAGCATCTTGATAAGGAAATAAGGGCTAACCTGTGAACATATAGATGATACTTTCTACCCTTGAGGTACATGTCACGCACATAGGTCTCTTCTCCAGGAGACGGCTTTGGAGCCTTGGCAGCATCACTCTCAGGTATGGCATACGCCATTTGAACTGATCCACCTCCGAGATCAACTACCCCCACAGTATGTGAGTATGTTTTTCCCAAGTGTCCTAATAGGTAGTTTATTGTCACCTACAAAAAAAAAAAAGGTAAAGGCAGATAAAACCCGTCTTATTTGGACCCAAATGAAAATCAACCAAAAAGAAGAAAGATATTATCAAATACTCCTTCCTATTCACAACAACTTTCCCCCTTTCCTTTTTCGGATTATTCGGATAACTTTCCCTATTTCCCTTTTCGGGAAGTTTTGTGTGGTCCAAATTAATTGTATGTGGGGTAGTGTGCTTGTGTGGTCCAAATTTAATTGTATGTGGGGTAGTGTGTTTCCCTTAATCCTTGTGCAAAAAGGAAAGGGGAAAGTTGTTGTGAATAGGAGGGAGTACAAATTTTATAACAGATCTTTTTACGGCCTTACCAGAACGGTCTGAAAAACAGATCTATAACATATTATCTGGATAAACAAAATCATATACCAAAATACAAAGAGTTTTAAAAAAACATAGAGAGTAGCTGTGTAAATCATACCCATTGGAAGGCACCTTCCTGGGTCCCATCCAAAACAGCAACCCAATCCTTGTCAGATGGATCCGACTTCAAGGAACTTCTGTTCCGTAGTAGATCCTTGACCTAAACATAAATATGTAATCAACATATCAAAAGTAGAAAAAGAAAACATTCTTTTATCACCAAACCACGACGTATTGCACTGATAAACGACTTCTTCATAAAAAAAAAAAAAGATATTAGCAGATTAAAAAGGCATACAGCTTGCAGTATTTTTTCTGGTGCATCTCCGGCTAACTGCCTCAGGCCTGCAGTAGCCTGTAAGCAGAATACATTATAAATTTAGAGCTAAAGGGCAGAAATAATGAACTTAATGATCATTTATTGATGGGAATAACCACAAAAGTCGTCAAGAGCTACTCACTCCAACTCTAACAGGCGTCCTCCCACGCATTTCTTTGGGAACAGCATTTTCGGCTAGCTCCAGAAGAGAAACTAGAGAATTTGCAGCTTCCTGTGGGTCGCTTGCATAAGCACTTAGGCCTGGTTTTTTCTACAAAGCCAAAACGTAAGAATAAATTATACGGAGTATTAAGTTAGTACGATTGTACAGAAATAAATCAAGAGGGATAAAATGTGTGTTTACAGCAGTGGAGAAAAGAGTTATAAGACATATATCGTGGATAACACATAACATTTACTCCCTTCCTAGTCCAAAACGGGCAATCAAACAAATATTAAGAATAAATAACCAAAAAAAGATCACTTCATAGAAAACAAATAAAATGTTGCATGTTATGACGTCCAAGTTCCACGAACCACGTAACAATACAATAACCGTGATATGAATTAAGCTAGGGAAGGAAGAGTTAATCCAATCAACTACAACAAATAAGCTTGACAAATGTTGGGATGAGACACTCTTCGAAAAAAGACCTACTTTCGTAGTTTTAAAAATACCAGGGAACGAAGAGTTAACCCAATCAACGACAACAAATAAGCTTGACAAATGTTGGGATGAGACACTCTTCAAAAAAAAGACATACTTTCGTAGTTTTAAAAATAAAAATGGGGTTAGAAGGTATTGCCAAATTAGCATCCAGATTCAGTAACATCGCCTTCCTTCCTGACACACCCAGTCCTCGAAATAAGGAGCTAAAGGGACATCAGAAGACTTCAGCTTCAGAATTTGAAGATTTTGAGGATTTTGTAATGAAGTCACTGTTACTCCAGCATACACAAACGAATTACTATACAATCCCCCCAAAACCCCAATCCTCAATAGGGCCTCTTACCAAATACAGAGTATATAGTTACGGTTTTGCCGTTGGGTATGATTGGCAAAAATGAAACCTCTTACCAAATACAGAGTATATAGTTACGGCAAAAATGAAATTTAAAAGTAACCATCATACATCCAAAAATCCAGAGTCCCTTTTTCCAGAATCATGAGAAACAGATGCAGAACACCCTCAATAAATCAAACTAACTATGCAATATACAATGCTGCTGATCCATGAAATTTGTCCCAAAATCTCCAAGAGATCATATACAAAATACACACTCGAAAATCAACAGAAATCCTGAATTTAAAACCACAAAACTTGACGAATCCAATTATTGACCCAAATCAAAATTAACCATAAAATTGATGCTATCATGACAAAAACACCAACAGAAAGTCATCATCTTTTACTTGCATTTCCAAAAAAAACCAATTTTATGAACCAATTATGAAAAAACATAAACTACCCAACTGCTGGAAGCTACGTATGAATCAAAATCAATCAGAAAAAGTAATACCCAGATCAGAAAAAGTGATCATGAACCTAAATTACCTGAACAAAAAGCTCGAGATCATTACCAATAGGAACAAGATCCAAATTAGCATCAAAACAAAAAACATGAACCCTACTTCCAGAGCTCCCTGCATCAAAAATAACCGCATATCGATTGGCACCAGATTGCATCTTTACTCCATACCCATGATCCCCGGGGCGCGGCATCATGTAAAGCACAAATGAGATCAACAATAATGGCAATGTGATCACTAATACCACACCACGATACCTATAAAGCTTATCATAGAAGCTCTCTTGTTGATACTTGCTGTAATTTCTCTTAAGCATTTTGTCGAACAACTGGTGTGCGTCCACAGAAGAATGTTGGTTTTGATCCGAAATTGCAGCAGTAAACGGCGTGGTTTGAGAATCTAAGGAATGTAGGTCTGCTGTCGATGGAGATCTGTACCTGATATTCCCGTTTAGTCCTCCAGACGACGCCGTTTTTGTGGAAGGGGGATTTAGTGAAGTGGGAATTGAATTAATTTTGTTAGGGTTTGATCATTGTTGTAATTGCTAGATTTGAGAAACTGGGAATTTTGAGGGTGGGTGTTTGGTGGAGTTTATGATGATGATGATGATGATGATGTTTGATTGATTGTTTTATATGGGTTGAAATTGTACGAATTTTGTTGTTTAGGACGTAAAGTGATAATACTGGTACTCCATTATCGTATGGTGATATCAAAGTGCCATTGGGTAACGGTATTTGCCCCCTTCCCCCACCCATTTTGTATTATTTCACAATTCAAAAACCACGATTTTTGAAGAAAATTATTCAAAGTAAGATTATAAGTTAGACTCTCCCAAATCTTAAAACTCTATCCTATTAGGTAATATTCCGTGTTTCGCGCGGCCTGTTTTAAAATTTTATTATTATAATTGGAAAAAAATAACATACTTCCTCCCATCCAGACCAAAGGTTACAGTTGCTTTATCACACTTGTCGAGGCACGTTTTATAATGTGCATATCTTTAGTTACACATTATTAAAAATTATAAAAATTTGATATTCTTATAGCATTCATGACGATAAATCAAACAAGATCTCACATGACTATATTTTGTCTTATAGATTAAGAATAATATCAAAGATTTCTTACGACCATGAATAGTGCCAAAAAGCAACTGTAACCTTTGGTCTGGATGGGAGGGAGTAATTTATATATGACATTTAATATTTTTACTTATAAATAAAAATAAATTAATTTTTCTCAAATTAATTCTTTTAGGTTTAACTTCAATGTTTTTAAAATAAAATACATACAATTTTAATTAAAACTAAAAAGTGATAATTAATTATGCATGACCAACGTTTTATAAATTATTTTGTGACTGATCAAATATCATATTAATCAAAATAAAATTTATTAGAATAATGAAACAATCAACATTAAGTTCTCAGTTATATCATTTCACGATACGTTATGTTCCAAATCAATTAATATTTGTTCAAAATTATGTGAATATAATTTTATGTAATTTTTAATTTTTTATGTATAACGTGTGTTATTTATGTATCAAACATATAGAGTTCAAACTCAACTTATTCAAATGTTTTGATTGTGTCTTGCATGTGTTATGTGTCAAACATATCTATAATAATTGCACCTTTTGTATTTGTAAACAAATGATGTTTAGGGGTATGAATAGTATAAATAAACAGAATCAAATAAAGTGGTTCCTTAATCAAAATAAAGTGGGACTGTTTGGTTTAATAGAGACTAAAATTAGAAGTAGTAATTGGGTTAAAGCTAGAAATCATGTTTGTAATAATTGGTCTATCTGTACCAACAATAGTAAGCATAAAGGGGGACGTCTCTGGTAAATTTGGCAACCTAGTCAATTTCTGGTAGATGTCAGGTGTATTAGTGCTCAGCTTATCCACACCCTGGTCTGTGATAAATTGAGGGGTATTACCTTTTGGTTTACACTGGTGTATGGGTTTAATAAGGAGCAGGAGAGAGCTGGGCTTTGGACTGAGCTTACTCAGATAAGTAGGGGAGTTGACAGTGCGTGGATGATATGTGGTGATTTCAATAGTCTGATGAATATCAATGAGAGAATTGGGGGGGCACCTGTCTCTTGGAATGATGTCCTGCCAATGAGACAAATGGTCACGAATTGTAATCTCATTGAAATGAAATCTGTTGGAGCTTTCTTCACGTGGAATAACAAACATGAGAATGGGACCAAGGTTTATAGTAAGCTGGACAGAGTGCTTATTAATGCAGAATGGCTAACCAACTTCCCTGAATGTTATGCAAACTTCTTACCAGAAGGGTTGTTTGATCATTGCCCGTGCCTGATTAACCTCACAGATGAGATGCCTAGGAAGAGGACCTCATTTAAGTACTTTAACATGTGGTCCCTTGTGGAGGAGTTTGATGAAATTGTCAAGAATAGTTGGTATAAGGATATTAGGGGCACTCCCATGTACAAGGTGGTGACAAAACTCAAGCTGCTGAAGAAGGGACTTAGGGAGCTAACCAAATCAAGATGGCCATGGAAGATATGCATAAGACCACATTCGTCACCCAATGGGGAACCTACTGCTATACGGTAATGCCGTTCGGGTTGATCAACGCCGGAGCTACATACCAACGCACCGCAACTACGCTCCTACATGACATGATGCACAAAGAAGTTGAGGTATACGTAGATGACATGATTGTCAAATCCAAGGAAAGAGAAGGGCATATTGCGAACCTTCGCAAGTTCTTCGCAAGGCTACGAAAGTACAACATGAGACTCAATCCTCAGAAATGCACATTCGGGGTAACATCTGGTAAACTCCTGGGATACGTCGTTAGCCAACGAGGTATAGAAATAGATCCTTCCAAAATCAAAGCTCTGATCGAAATGCCACAACCTCAAACAGAAAAGGAAATCAGAGGATTCCTAGGAAAGGTGCAATATATAAGTCGATTCATATCGAAACTTACGATGATTTGTGAGCCTATTTTCAAGAAACTCAAGAAAACAGACCACACCATGTGGGATGACAATTGTCAAAAGGCATTCGACCGGATCAAGGAGATATTGGCTAAACCACCAGTGCTCATGCCACCACAACGAGATCAACCTCTTGGTTTATATCTCACAGTAACCGAAACGGCCATGGGTGCCATGCTGGCACAAACGGTAGGAAGTGAAGAAAGAGCTATCTACTACCTTAGTAAGAAGTTCTTGGAATACGAGTGCAAATACTCACAACTCGAAAAGACATGCCTCGCTCTTGTGTGGGCAACGAAGAAGCTACGCCATTACATGCTTAGCTACTCCGTCAAAATATACTCCAAAATGGATCCAGTCAAATACCTCTTCGAGAAACCCGTCCTCAACGGACGTCTAGCAAGATGGACCTTGATGCTCTCAGAATTCAACCTCAAATACGTGCCACTGAAAGTTATAAAAGGTCGCGCCGTCGCCGAATTCTTCGCAGAAAATCCTATCAATGACGCACAAATAATAGATACTTGGTCATTTCCAGACGAGGATATACTCCAAACTGATGTAGACTCCTGGGACCTGTACTTTGATGGAGCATCAAACTTAAGAGGATTCAGAATAGGAGTGTTGCTCATTTCTCCTGAAGGTGAGCATACACCAATTGCTGTCAAACTCGACTTCGAGGTGACAAACAATGCTGCAGAATACGAAGCTTGTCTTATTGGACTACAAGCGGCAGTAAGCTTGGGCATCAAAAACCTCCGAGTGCATAGGGATTCATCGCTGATCATCAACCAAGTTACAGGATCTTGGAAAATCCGAAGCGAAAGCCTAGCACCTTATCAGGCTAGAATAGACCAAGTCGCTCAATTCTTTGATCACGTAACCTACCTACACCTACCTCGGGAGGAAAATCAATTTGCAGACGCTCTTGCGAAACTTGCACCATTGATTAATATGCCAGATCACATGGTGGAAATGCCTTTGTGCATCGAACGACGGTCAGAGCCGGCTTATGTCCACCAAATCACCGATGAAGAGGAAATCGCACAGGAACCCTGGTTCCAAGCAATCCAAGCAATCCTGAATTTTAAGCTTAATGGTACATATCCACAAGATATGGACAAGAGGGGACAACGCGCTATACGCCTACTAGCTTCCCAATACATTCTGATGCAAGGAGAATTATACAAAAGAACACCTCTTGGTGTAATCCTACGTTGCCTTGATCATTCACAGGCACGAAAGGTGATGGAAGAAGTCCACGACGGAGAATGCGGTCCTCACATGAGTGGGCCCATGATGGCAAAGAAAATCACACGTTTGGGATATTATTGGACCACAATGGAATCCGACTGCATCAAATATGTAAGACATTGCCACAACTGCCAAATCTTCGGGAATGTACAACATGTCCCTCCTTCATTGCTCTATACAATGACATCCCCTTCGCCGTTTTTCATGGGGAATTGACATAATCGGAAGATAACCCGGTAGGAACGGAAAGGAGGTCTTTGTTTCATTATAGTAGCGATTGACTATTTCACCAAATGGGTAGAAGCGGCTTCCTACACTGGTCTTACGGCTAAAAATGTGGCAAAATTCATATAAAACAACATCATCTGTCGATATGGTTGCCGGCATGAGATCATTAGCGATAACGGATCACATTTCCAAGCTGAAACCGAGCAATTGCTAGCCAAATACAAGATTAAGCATCACCACTCTTCGCCCTATAGACCACAGACTAACGGCGCGGTAGAGGCGGCAAACAAGAATGTTGTCACGATTCTCAAGAAAATGATTGACAACTATAGAGATTGGCCAAGCAAGATACCCTTTGCCTTATGGGGGTATCGTACATCTGTCAGGACGCCCACTGGGGCTACTCCTTTCTATTTGACCTACGGCATGGAAGCTGTACAACCAGTCGAGCTAGAAATACCATCCTTGCATATTTTACTCGAAAGTCAAATCCCGGAAGCCGATTGGAAAAGGGATAGATATGAAGAACTCATCCTCCTGGATGAACGCAGGCTGCGCGCCTTGCATAATGTCCAAACATATCAAGCACGTATCAAACGGGCTTTCAAAAAAAGGGTTAGGCCAAGGAACATCAAAGAAGGAGACTTAGTGCTCAAATCGGTTAGAGCTCTTTTACCAGTTGACCCACGGAGAAAATTCAAACCTAATTGGGCCGGACCATTTCTAGTCAAATCCATACTCCCAGGGGGTGCGGTTAGAATCACAGACCTAGATGGGAATGAGTTTTCAAACCCAACAAACCTTGACCAACTGAAACGATACTATGCCTAGAATAGGAATGAAAACGCGCCTCGCGTAACCCCACGTGTCGCTCTTGTGGCACTAAATAAACGGTCCCTGGCCAAGCTGAAACAAGCTAAATGTCACTGTGCTCTTGCATTTTGACAAATTTGTCATCCTCGTATCATCAAACAAACTAAATTCGCACCTTCAGAGTAAGCAAAAGCTCATGCTTATTTTCTACGTTCATTACAAGCTCTTGCTTCGAACAATTATTCTTTTACATTTATTCGAACTACGCGCAAGGGTTTGATTTCGCTTTTTAAGTGAATACGTAGGCAATCCTTCACGGGATTCAACCCATTATATCTAAAATGTAAATAGAAGGACATTTGCATTGGATTTGAAATTCGACAAGAATAATGAATAGAAAATCACCATGGTTTCATAACCACTTAACCTTTTTATTCCATTCATCTTCTAATAATAATACGCTACATAATAAAAAAAAAATATAGAATAGGCTAGGATTCTAAAAATCCCTCCTTTTTATTACAACAACAATAATAATAATAATCAAATAATAATAAAGAGACTTGGGCTATTCCTCCATCTTCCCCTTGCCCTTGTCATTTTTGTCATATTTCTTGTCACGACCTCGAGCCGGACGCTCTTGCGCCACTTCAGACCTAATCACCAACGGCCTTTCTCGAGGTCTAGCTTTTCCATTCTTGCCAATCACCATTTCGCGCAGAGAGCGAGTCTTTGGTTTTTCTTGAAGGATGAATGACTTGAAACCCGGCTTCTTCTTCTCCCTCTGTCAGATGCTTCTCTTTCTCTTTCTCTCCTTCGCGCACCTTGTAGTCGATAGGCTCGCGCTTCCTCAATTTCTCCCGCTCTTCCGGAGTTGTAGCCTTTCTCCACCGTAGATAAGAATCCGACACCCATAAAGCATTGGCGGAGAAATTCAAGAAACACATGTTTCTTTGGGCCCATTTGATAGCCCACTCTCTTCGGCTCTCTGTAGTAAGTGCCATAGCAGTCTGTGGGACGGTATCAAGCCTCGGGATAGTCTGTTTCAACCCAACTTGTCTCATCAGCCTTTCCGGGAAGATGCACACCATAAACTCCAATCCGGGAATGCGCACCGACCTAGTGGGATCTAAAGAAGACACCCCAGTGACGGACTTGGGGTGCCACCACGGCACGACCCACCTGATCAACGGGCCATCATCACTCTTCAGCTTGTTCTTCCAATAATCACAGACCCGGGTGAAGTCTACCATGTACAACCGCGTCCTCATCGCAATCGAACGAGCATGATAGGAAAGCGCATGAACTGGGGGCTCGATCAATCGGAGCCGTTCCATAAGCCAAACCTACCAAAAGCGGGTATTAGACATCGAAAAAAAAAAAACGAAAAAAAAAAAAAAAAAACGAAAAAAAAAAAAAAAAAAAAAAAAAAAAAAAAAAAAAAAAAACAGTGTCTTTTACCTGCAAAATGACAGGACTCCCCAAGAACGGCAGGTCACGGTTGGATTTCCTATTATCCAAACCCAATATAGTCTCTCCTAAGCATAAGCAAGCTGGGCTCCTGCGCAGCTCCATCTGCTCAACAAGGCCCAAAAGACGGGGATCACCTCTCAAGTCTTCATCAACATGCCCTTGGAAGACATACACATGCAACAAGCAAAAGCCAAATGCCCTCCGCCTAGCAACATGAGAAACGGTGGGGTCGGCCCTGTTGATAAATCGATCTATGAAGTCCAACATTCTCACACCTTTTGAGGTAACTAGACGGTCCACCTCAAGTCTAGTCAATCCGAGCAAATCTCTAAATTTGCTTTTGTACCCTTGAGAAGTGGAAGGAATGGGGACAAATGTTCGGGGTCCCATCCACCAATAGCAATCTCTTTGAAAGGGGCAAATATCACCTCCAGGGAACGCAAAAACATGGTAATTTGGGTCCCAATAGTCAAGGCAAGCATCCAAGAACGGTTTCACAACCTTGATGAGTTTCAAACTCAACAACGATCCAAAGTTATAAGAGCCCATATCATGCTTCTCCATATTTGAAAACTCGTTGGTCCATTCCTTCAAGCGGATCTCCAAAGTATTCATGATGAGAAAATTTATTTTGAAGAATTTTGTGTATTTAGACGAAGATGAGACGGAAGATTTGTGTGAATAAACGCTCCATCAACGTTTCTATTTATACTAATTCTTTGTTTCCAAAAATCCGTCGAGAACAAAACAACACGGGAACAAAGCGCAAAGACTGCCGCGCCTCTTCAAAGGGACGCGGCTCATCATTGCGCCTCTTCCCGAGCTTCACTTCTGTGATTTCCCGCGTTGGATCTTTCCTAATTCCATAACAAATAATTTCCTATTCCTACAGGTTATTATTTTGGTAAATACGGGAAGATTACCATGTTTCAGGTTTCCTAATTTCGCGGGCACGCATTTCGAGGCGACATCGACATTTCTGCCATTATATCACACTTCTATATTTTCATTTTAGGAAATAAATTTCATTTTCATTTTAGGAAATAATTTTCATTTTAATTTCAACTTATATATATTGATTTCTATTCTTTAATTTCATTTCTAAACTTATAGATTTCTTTTTTTTCTTTTTTTAGGGGGTAACCCTCCTTACCGTCCGGTCTTTTCCGGCAAAATTTTTGCATTTTTGCATTTTTTTTCGCGTTCTTTTGAGTCTCTCATTTTGCGCTAATTAAGGCCATATGTATATAAAAATGTATGCTTTGCGTGTTTTTCTATGTAAATTTCGGCAGCATGATGGCGCAAACCGTCATCTATCAAACCTGTTCGAAACTAACCTGCAGATACAAGCAACACAACCCAGCAGCAAAGGCACTCAGGCCATCGTATATATACCAAACGGAGGAAATGTACAAACTGGGGGCTCGAGCCCCAAACCAAAGTCCAAAAATGTTCAAAATCAATGTACAAATGTACAAGACACAACCAACAAACAAAAAAGCTACACAAAACTACTGCTGGGCGCCCTCCAACTCTGCAACTCTCGCCACAAGAGCGGCGATCTCGGCATCCCGAACCTCGAGCTCCCTCAACACGCGAGCTGTCTCCTCCCGAGACTGGGTCAACTCTCGCTCCAGCTCGCGGTCACCCTAAACGATAAATTGGCTCATGTCAATCAATTCAAGCAAAATTAGAAAATCAAAAATAAAAAATGGAAACAGGTGTAAGGTTCATACCTGACGACCTCGACCGCCGACAAGTGCCTCGACGGCATTAGCTCGCAGCCGGTTGGCCACCCTCCACAACGCCACAAACCGAGATGGCGCAACCTGCATTTTCAAAAAAGAAATTCTCAAACAATTGAACAAACTCAACCAAATGTGTTCTTACACAAAGGTCATACAAATTAGAGGCTCACCCTCCGAATCAGATGCTGCCAGTCGTCCAGGCCAGCATCCGTCACAGCTACGTCAAAGTCACGCAGCTCGGAGATCGTCGTCCTCCCGGTCGCGTCAGTGTACTCGAGGGTCTCGGGGTACTCTGGGGGCTCGATGCCCGCCGCCTCGACCTCCTGCAAAGACAAATGGTTCTCATCATTCGATGATCTTTCAACATGCTTCTCAAAAATCAAATCAAAAGGAAAAATAAAAGATACTCACCACTACCGGCCAGTACGCCAACCTCCCGTAAAGGAACGCCGAGTAGTCCTCGCCAGGGAAGAAGAAGGGCGTCACCACTTGGCACCAGCCAAGTCCGCCTCCCTCGCAGCCTCAGAAGGCTCCCTAAACATCGTCCTGGGAGGATCGACGGGAAACGTCAACACGCCCCGCGAGCACTGACGAGCGAAGCGCTCGCCCAAGTACCACACAGGACCCATCGACATCCTCAACAGCAGTCGGCCCGAGCTCCTAGGTCGAAGGACCTCAGCCACAAAAGGAGGCGCTCCAGCATACTCCGCCCAAGGTCTGGGCACCCACTGTGACAAGATAAAACAAGGATCATTCCTATGATCAACTTAAAAGCGAATATAAGAAGCATGAGCAAATATAAGTGTGATGCTCACGCTGCTCAGCTAAAGAGCGTTCACGTCCCGCCGGTAGACGTTGTGAGAAGAACGCTTGCTCTTCGTCCGGCACATCACCCAATCCCTCACCACGGGATAGGCCCTCTCCAACGGCTCCGTCCTCTTGGGCGCGAGACTCGGAAAGTAGGAGTACACCCACGCCTGCAAAAGCAAAATAATCAATGACGATCTTTCGTAATTTGATAAAGAAAGGAATTTACTTTGGTCTAAAGGAAGGTTCATACCTCCCAGAGTCCAGTCCGAGTCCGACAGCACCAGGAGAAGTCCCCTTCTCCATCAACTCCGAACGAACCATGGCCCTCATGAAGCGGATAAGGACCGCAAAACCAGCAGTGACCGGTCCCAACGTCCTAGGGAACTCGGGTCGAAAGAAAGAGAAGAAGCTTCGTCGTGACCTCTCGCCCTTGTCTCCGAGGTAAATCGAAGACGAAACCACAGAGCCACATACGAGCCCCTCCGTCACCAGACAGGAGGAGGAGCCGTCTCCCTCCCATCAATCGTCACCGGCGCCGGGTCTTCCCCGCAAAGTAGTCTCGAACGTAAGAACTGGGTATCAAACCCAAGATTTTTAACAGCCTGACCTTCGGCGACAAGTTCCACCGATCAATCTCCTCGCCTCGGCCGAGTCCGCCCTCATGGCGTCTCGGCCACACCACCTCCTCGGTCCGCACGGCGGACGAGAAATCATGCCGTAGTCCTCCGAGTGACTCCCACCTCACCAAAAGGCATGTGAAATGTGGAAGTCGTATCCCAGAATCGGTCCAAGAAAGCACGGACCAGGCTAAGGTTAGCCCGCAACTTCCTCTTCGCGATATCCCTCCAGACCTGAACTAAAGGACCGAACGCTCCACGCTCGATCATGGCCCTCTCCTCCGCCGACAGCCGCTCGTAGTGCTCCATCGTTGTCGTGTAACCCGAGAACGACCTGATGTTCCCGGCCTCCTATTGTGATTTGAAACAAAGCTATCTTTAGTTTTGAAGGAAATTTGAAAGAAATTTGGATAAAAAATGAATAGGGATGAGTAGTGAGTAGTAAATTCCTATTTACCAAACTCTTCACCGTCCTGTAGGACAGGTGACCCTATGCAGCCCACACCAGGTGCCTGCTCTCCCAAGTCTCAGCCCACGCGGGAGCCCCTCTCAGCTGACGACCTCCTCGTCCGACGTTGGCCCGTCTCGGGGCCTCCTCCTCCTCCTCAACGGCCTCCTCCTCGTGAGCCTCGTCCCCAGCAGCCATCACCGCAGCGGTGAAGGCCTGCTCCAAAGCCTCCTCGACAGTAGCAGCGTCGATCTCCATGGGAGCTATCCAAGAAGTAGAAGCCTCATCACCTGCAACATTAAAGCAAATTTAGGCCGCGTCACATGACGACAAGCCTTGGTTAAGGGATTTTCGAGCCTTCGGAAGCCCTGAAACCGATCTTTTCTCGCCATCCTTGGCCATATTCCCACCTACCCGGCCACTCATGTGATAAATTGGGTCAAGTCAAGCCTAATTCGAAGCCTAGTTCCGGATTCGAGTCGAAATTTCGACAGCATTTCGCTATAATGGCGATTATGCCCTAGAAAGTGCCCTG
Organism: Silene latifolia; assembly: GCF_048544455.1. Classification (NCBI taxonomy): domain Eukaryota; kingdom Viridiplantae; phylum Streptophyta; class Magnoliopsida; order Caryophyllales; family Caryophyllaceae; genus Silene; species Silene latifolia. The sequence goes on along the minus strand of NC_133536.1, from coordinate 158,163,573 downwards.
AAAAAGCTGTCACAAACCAAAATTCCGAGATGGTAGAAAGTTTACCCATCATTCAAGGATCCCAAATATCAAGTTTCATTACAAATGAGCATTCCTAAGGCTATTTTCGAAGCAATTTACGGTTCAGCTGTAAAACCGTCTCAAAATTCACTCAAAGGCTCAAAACTTGATGAAAATTCGAAACAAATACATGGTTATGTTCCTAATATTACCTACTATCCCTTTCCAGTGTCAATTTGGCAAGGCAAATTCATTTGGGGGAAAAGCCCCAAATTTTCGATCGAAAGGGTCATAAACCCTAGATTTTTCGGCTCAAAATTGGACAAATGTAGATGATTAATGCAAGTTTGAGACACATACCTCGATTAGTCATGATTAATTCAAGCTTTTGAATCAAACCTTGGCAGAAATGGTGAAGATTTGAGAGAGAAATGCGTGATTTGTGTTTCGAATAAAAATGAACAAAACCTCCTGATTTTCGCGTTTTTACGCAGGAAAACCAAATTGGGGAATAGACGCAGCAGGCGCTGCGCCTCTTCCAAGAGACGCAGCTCTTGCTGCGCCTCTTCCTTTTGTTCCCTCCATACGGATTTTCAAAAATTCGTTATGAATTCGTTATTTGTGGGCTATCTTTGGTGCGCCTCTTCCCCGATGATATTTTCATTCTTTTGGTCCGTTTGGCGATTTTCTTTCGTTCCGGCCCGCATTTCCAAGCCTGCAGCAGACTGCCGCACATCATTCATTCATTCCAAGACCTTTTGCTTGTCGCAACGAGCATTCATTCCTTCACAGAATTCGACACGCCTTCATTATGTCTCCAGCGAGAGTAAGCAGATATACTTTCCCTCTCGTGACAAGAAGAATCAATTCCCAATCGTGTCTCTAGCGAGAGTAAGCGGACGTACTGTCTCTCTCAAGACGTAAGGATTGACGATCTACCTAAGCAGATTTCCCCTCGGCAGGTTCCACTTTGTGTCCTGCTATTCGCAATTGTTTCTCGAAGACTACCCAAGGCAGTTTTCTCTCAGCAGTTCCCGCCTGTGTCCTGCTACTCACAATATTTCTTGTTCCCCCGCAGAGTGCGACAAAGGTGTCATTCTCCAGAAGTTCCCAAACCAAAGCCTTCTTTCTTAGGTTCGTAGAACCGAAATTAGAATTTTTTGACTATAGGATCCCAATCCTTTTAGGTTCATAAGCCTTCAAGTTCCCAAACCAATAGAGTTCCTATACCCAAGCTTTAGTTACCCTTAAGTTGAACTTACTTTAGGCCTCACTCCCGCCGATGCTTTCCTTTAGGGTGCTACACCCTAGTACCAATCCTTATGTATCCTTTAGGTCTTACCCTTAGCTCCCACGCCCAACCTTAGCTCCTACGCACCTCCGGAAGCTTCTCGAGAAGAAGTCTCAGGTATGGTCTCTCCTTATGGCTGGCGAGCCTCCTTACGTAGTCTAATGGACTTTAAACGACCCTCCCCGATAGTCGACAGACTCTAAAATGTTCCCGACGACAGGTCCTTGGCTCAGACCTCTTGAGCCGCCTCGCGTCGCCATAGTCGTCAGGTTGTAATCTTCGATTGACCTGATGGCTATACTTTGACTTTCGCGTTGTCCAAGCCTCAGTCAAAGTGGGGGCTCTGTAGATACCTCATTTCTGCACCTCCCGCAAACCACCCGGTGATGATTGGGCCGCATGTTTGATACGCGGAACGATTTGTGACAATTCGTAGGATTATCGTCAAGTGATTGCTCAAATATTAATGTCTACCTCTTAGTTGTCATCTACGTCCCGATACGGTCGTTTTGACAGTAATTAGAGTACATTCGGAGTCCGGGCCTAAAACCGTCTCCATTTTTCGATACCCGTTAAATCCCGAGTCGAATGTTGGAATGTTAGGATATTTCTATTCCATATTTCATAAATTTTATCTTTTAGTAAGCAATTTCCCGTAATATTCACATAAGATATTAAGGAAAACCGAATTATTTCCGTCCTACCATAACTCAAACACGAAAATCTTTCTTCTGCAGGAGGAAACCACTTGGGAACAGACGCAGCAGGTGCTGCGCCTCTTCCAAGAGACACAGTGGCTGCTGCGCCTCTTCCCAGTGCCCTTTCTCGCATGTTTCTCGTATCTTTTTCATATCTTTCCGAGATTCACTTCCAAAGAGTCTCCGAAACCCTAATTCCTTCACGTGATTAGTATAAATAGGAGCCTTCGCTCCTCATATTTCTCACGCGAGTGTCCGCCCTTCTCTTCTCCCTTTGCATTCTAGACTTTGTTCTTACTTTTTGGCGTCTACGTGCTTGAACTTTCGACCACGTAAGCTCGGATCCTTCTGAGTACCAGCCTCCCCGTTGCATGACCGACCAATTTGACCAACTACACAATCAATCAACTTAATTAATTAATCGTTTTCCTCTTACGAGGGCACTTTCTTTGCATTCGCGTCGAGCATCGCTAATCGATATCATAGTCCTTCTCGTTTCGTCAACATGTAAGTCTGAGGGTTTAATCTCTCTTTTATTTATTGTATTTATTTATTGTATAATCAATTGTAAGGTTTACGTCGAAAATACCATTAAAACCGATTTCTAAAACCATGTTTTAAAACCTCTTTTTTACGGATTTCCAGTAGATCACCGTCGAGAAAGGACGCAAGAATCTGCGCGCCTCTTGAAGGAGCGCGATTCTGCTGCGCCTCTTCGTGAGGCTGCCGCAGTTCCTGCTTCCTTTCTTCTTCGTTCGTCCTCTGTTATTCGTCAAAATCCTTTTGTTTGTTTCGTTTATTTGTCAATTCTTCACCATGATAGCACATAATTCATATGTATGTTATAATCATCATCATTAATATGTTTTTATTATTTAAATCCGACTTAAATCCCAAATAATCCAATATTTGCGGGTTTTCGTCATTAAATTCAATTTCGGGTTGTAGAGATTCAATTCATCAATGTTGGGTTTCTGGAATCTCTCTTTGATATAGTTTACACCTGTCTATTAGCGTGTTCATCGTATATTCGTCATTAATCCATCGTATCTAACTTAATTAATTGATTTAATTTGTTCATTTGTTAATATCTTTCACTCCTGTAATTAATCCATCATAAATCCGTTTCATCCATGTTTTACTGTTTTCATGACCCATTCATACGTTAAATAACGTGCTAATCACTTTCATCCGAGTAAATATCATTAATCAATCATTAAATTCACCAATTAACATTAACGGCTTGCAATTACGGCTTCACAGCCAGAACTGAGCCAAGGAACAGACGCAGCGTCTGCCGCGCTATTCAAAGGCGCACTCTCGCTGCGCTTTGTTTCTGGCCGAGTTCGTCCCTGAACTCCGTTTCTGCCTTGACGTAGTTTAATTAGTTTACATATTAATTAACTATTATCCGTAATATCACGCTAATTCATGTTCGTTAATTTATTTCTTTCTTTTATTCCTCTTTTCTCAAATTATCCGTTTTAAAGGTATTTTCGACATAAATCGCCTATTCCGTTGTAATTAATGTAATTTTCATTATTATAATTTATATTTATTGTATTTCTTTTATTGTTTGTATGTTTTCACATGTAAATGAGCATTAAATCCTACTTCGACCCAATTGTAAGCTAATTACGTGTTTCACCGACTTAGTATTAATTCTCACATGCTAGGATTAAAACTTGGATGTTGCATTGCATGCATATAGCCGACGATATATCGAGTACGAATAACTTCCCTAATCATTAGTAGAGGCCGCTATCGAGGCGGGCGGGATTAGGTGTTCGATCAAAAGAGCTTCCTAATACGTACCCTCACCTCTTACTCCAGATATCTGTGAACACCCGTGTTCATTGGCATCCACGAGAGTCATTCTAGACATAGAATGCTAAGGGTAACGATTGCTTAGTGTTCATGTCTCTACTTTGTGTCTTGACATGACACGAGGTACTCGAACGGTTCCAATTTCCCATAAAAATTGGTGGCGACTCCATACAAAAATGCAAACGCTTGTTTCCCAAGCGCCCCCGTGGCCCCCGCTGTCCACACCAAGGTTGGGAGTGCCGTGTGCTTTTGATTGCCCCCGGCCAGTGCTGCCAAGCCTGGTTGATCAGCTGGCCGTTGGCAAGTAGATACCAAGGAGCGTGTCGAAGAAGATGGGTCACTGTATGTCGATTGACATTCCGCAGCTGCATGCTTGACACGTGGCCTGGTGTTGATTGGTGGATGCTTCATGGGCTTTGCTCTGATTGGTCCACTGAATGGGCTTTGCTCTATAAATAGAGCAGTATGCCCCTCATTTTGCTGTGCAAATTTCTTTTTCAAGAAAAATTTCCTCTCTCTAGTTTTCGAAGAGTTTTCTCTCTCTAATTTTCGAAGCGTTACTCGGCGTAACACTTTCTTTCAAGGTAAAAACAAATTCTTCCCCAACTTTTATTTGTTAAGTATTCGTTGCCACCATGTCTGCTGCTGACGCTCCGCCTAGTACCTCAACTCCGGGGGACGAACCGCCGCATCTCGCTGAACAGGAGCCACTGGTTGCCTCCCCGGTAGGGTTCGGGGGTCGTAAGTCGTCTTCTCCTGAAATCGACGAGAAATATCTCGAGGATTTTGATGATGATGATGAGGAGGAAGACACCCAATCTGATTCAGAGAGGCCACATTACTTGTGGCACGGCGAAGCCTGCTCGATTAAACCTGATCTCGTTTGGACGAACAAGTTCGCTTGTGCCTCCGGGCCTGAACTTTTCGAAGACCACTACAACTTCGGCAGGGGGTATAGAATTATTGTCCCTGTGGGTGATCAAGCAGTCTGTTGCCCTTTCGAAGGTTGTATAGGCGTATATATTAGACATCTGGAGTATGGGCTCCGTTTTCCTCTTAATGAACACGTCTCGGCCATAATCAAAGTCATGAATGTCGCCGTGGCACAACTGCACCTGTTGGGCCCAAAATTATTCTGCCTGACCTGACGAAGGCCAGGCGACATCCAAAGACAAGTTCCAAGCAAAAGACATATGAAACAAGGCTTTTATTCAAACACGGATAGGCACCAAGCAGGAGTTGATGAAAGACAGGCGAAAGATAACCAGCAGCCTGAAAAGGAAAAGCACCAGACCACTGCAGGCGACAAACAGGCAGTTGATATATGTTCCCTACAAAAAAGGAAGACCAATTCCAGAAAGCTATGATATAGGAAGCAGTCAAAGCAACGGCTAATAAAAAGGCAACCACCTCCGGGTAAATAGGGCACATTCCCTATTTACCAGGAAACCCTAAACGACATAAGAAGGAAGGAGAGACCAGCTATAAATAGAAAAGAAGAGAAGATCAGAAGGATCATCAGATATACCCTTACTTTTACTTAAATTTTTATATTCGTAAGCAATCTATTCGCCTGTCACGCCTGATATAACAATACTCTGTCAGGCTATCTAAAACCATAGTAACGATCATTCCTGGCTTGGTGCCCGTGGTTTTTTCCCTTATTCCCAGGGTTTTTCCACGTATAAAAATCTTTGTGTCATTATTTATTAGTTCATTTTGCACTTAACTATACCAATCAGGCGAGTTGTTTGAGTTAGATCTTCCTACATATAAATCCCTGGCAGGACAATCTAGATCAGTAAAAACCTGCCAAAACAATTGGCGCTCACCGTGGGGCATCTAGCTCAAAAATAATCAAAAACCATAACTAAACACCACAAAAAACTAAGAAAAGATGGCAGGTGATAGCGTTGAGCAACAATTAGCTGCTGCCAAACAACAGTTGTTGGAGATGGAACAACTGAAACAAAAAATGGTCCAGGTTGAAGCAGAAGTGGTAAAATTGAAAGAATCAGAATCCAGCCTAAAAATACAGCTGGGTGAAAAAGCTTCAGGATCAAAGTTGAAAGTCCAGCCTGGCACACCATTCTCCTCAATCATAAGGAACACTGATTTCTCCAATATGGATACTCCTACTCCATCAAAGTCCAAAGCAGGAGAAGAGACAGACTCAGGAGAACTCCAAAATGAAGAGACTTCATCAGATCAGACTAACACGACCATTATGATGGCTATGCTCCAAGAAATCCAAAAACTTCATGAGAGATTTGAAAAAATTCCAGGAGTTCCTACCCCAATTGAAGAAGCAAATCCAGAGAGCTATGCTGATTCACCCTTTGTGGATGAAATAGCAAAAATAGACCTGCCAAAGAAATTTGTGATTCCCTCAATGAGAATCTATGATGGAACCACAGATCCACAGAACCATGTTGCCTATTACAAGCAAAGGATCTTTGGCAAAGCATCAATTCCCAGTGAACTACGTCAAGTCTGCATGTGTAAGGGATTTGGAACAACTCTGAACGGACCTACCCTGCAATGGTACATAAACCTGCCAAATGGAAGCATCAAGTCCTTTTCTGACCTGGTCAACTCTTTCAATCATCAGTTTGCCAGCAGCAGGGAACTAGAAAAGAGATCCAGTGACCTATACAGGGTTAAAAAAAAGCCTGGAGAATCCATCAGATCCTACATGACAAGATTCAACAAAAAAAAGGTTTCAATCCACAGATGTGATGTTGGAACAGCCGTTGAAGCTTTCAGGCAAGGCCTACCCCTGGACAGTGATTTCTACGATGCAATGACCATGAAGCCCTGTCATACCTTTGAAGATGTCCAAGCATTAGCCATAGGCTATATCAGGCTGGAAGAAGACAAAGGCTACAAGGCAGATAATGCTGACAACAACTCAGGATATGACAAAACCAACAGAAAAAGCTCTAACCACAGAGGAAGCAGTTCCAGGCCATCTCCCTACACGAGACCTGACAGATCAGAAGTCAACTATACACAAGAACAATGAGGTAACTCTTATACTTATCCTCCTGTCCAGGAATATAACTTCTCTGTTGACATTGCAGGACTAATCAAGAGACTTGACCATATGGGAGACATTGTCAAGTGGCCAAAGAAGTCAGACAACCCCAACTCAAGGAAGGACACCACCAGGTGGTGCGAATTTCACATGGACATAGGGCACACAACAGAAGAATGCCTGGGATTACGGAGACAATTGGCTTACCTGCTAAAGAAAGGATACTTGAAAGACTTGATTCCAACAAAGAACAGGGAAGATGATGGAACAAGAAAAAACATAGAAAGGCAACAACGTGACTTACCCCCTGCACCACCCATCTATGAAGTCAAATTCATCAATGGAGAATCAGAAATTTGTGGCACGACCAGCTCAAATTTGCAAAGAAAATTGCCAGGGAGTCAAAAATGAAATCTCCTTTTAAACCTATCAATTTACCTCAAATTACTTTTGACGACACTGATATGCAGGGCATTCCAGACCTCCAACCATGATAGCCTGGTCATCACCATGCAAATAGGGACTGCACGTGTCATGAGAATCCTGGTAGATGGAGGCAGTTCAGTAAACCTGATCATGCTTGACGTCCTTAAAGCAATGAAGATTGATGAAAGCCAAATCATAAAGAAGTCTAATGTCCTAGTAGGATTCAGTGGAGAAACAAGGAACACACTGGGAGAAATACACCTGCCCACATACGTGGAAGGAGTATCTTCATACGAAAGATTCGGAGTCCTGGACCGCCTGTCATCCTACAATGCCATATTGGGAAGACCATGGATCCACAACATAAGGGCCATACCCTCCACCTATCACCAATGCATCAAAATACCAACAGAATGGGGAGTAGCAACCATAAAAGGTGAACATAAATCGCCGGGAATGCTATCTTGAGTCTTTGAAGCCTTCCAAGGCAGGTAAGTCTCTCGCCTAGCAATTACGGTGCCCTGTCGGGACAACTCATGTGGCGAGAAAAAAAAAATGGAAACCGATCAAGTAATTTTAGACCCCGAGTACCCCGACAGCACGTCTTGGTAGGATCGATGTCCCCGATAACATCAGGCGTAATTAGTAAATTTTCTTAAAGGTAAATCTTCATGTTTTGCCTGGTCACATTTTGATATGACCGGTATAGATGCCAATATTATACACATATAAACTAAATATAGATGAGTCTTATAAGCATGTCCAGAGAAAAGAAGAAAGTTTGCCATTTGAAAGACATGCTATCATTAATGAAGAAGTAGACAAATTATTGGACATGGGGATGATAAGAGAAGTCATGTACCCTAACTGGCTAGCCAACGTAGTGGTGGTACAAAAGAAGAATGGCAAGTGGAGAGTTTGTGTAGATTATTACGGACCTCAATAAAGCTCGCCAAAAGACCCATTTCCGCTCCCACACATAGACGCAATGGTGGATGCTACAAAGCAGGCATGAACTCGACATTCATGGATGCCTCAAGTGGATTAAATCAAATCAAGATGCACCCATCCGATCGGGGAACATCTTTGCATTTATCACGGAAAGAGGCATATCTTGCTCGTTACACAAAGAATGCCCTTTGGCCGAAAAATGCGGGGGCAACATACCAACGCCGATCAATACAATGTTTAAAGACCAAATAGGAGACACCATGGAAGTCTACATTGATGACATGGTAGTTAAATCAAAGAAAGTCAAGATCATGTCGGGACTTGGAGACGACCTTTAAGATCCTGGAAGAATTTAATATGAAACTTAACCCATCCAAATGCCATTTTGGAGTATCTTCAGGCAAATTCCTAGGTTACATGGTGACCAAAAGAGGAATAGAAGCCAACCCAGAACAAATAAGAGCCATACTAGAACCGGAATCCCCAAGTCAGTCAAAGATATTCAAAAACCGACAGACGAATGCGATACCTCTGAATAGATTCATTTCCGGATCATCGAAGGTGCAAGGCATTCTATGACCTACTCGGGAAGAACAAGGCATTCAAATGGTTGCCTAAACACGAGACGACCTTCCAGGAGCTCAAAACGTACTCCGACTACACCTCCACTACTTGCCAAACCAGACAAAGGAGAACCCCCGACGGTCTACCTATCATCACGAAAATGATAAGTGGAGTCCGACCAAAGAAATTGATGGCCAACAGCATCCAGTTTACTATGTAAGTAAAAGTCTCCTAGACGCAGAAACCAGGTATGGCTTACTTGAAAAATATATACTTGCTTTAGTAATGTCCTGCACTAAACTTCGACCTTATTTTGAGAGTCACCCAATTATTGTAAAAACCAACCTGCCTATCAAAACTGTCCTGAGAAAGCCTGAGTTGTCAGGCAGAATGGCAAAATGGTCAGTACAAATTAGCACCTATGATATAACCTTTGAACCCAGGACGGCAATTAAATCTCAGGCACTAGCAGACTTCGTGGCTGAATTCAGTCCTACCCTAGAACCAGACCTCATAAAAGAGGTCAATCTTCTTGACACCCAAAAGACAGACTAGGAATGGACTCTCCATGTAGATGGGGCAACAAATATGAAAGGCACTGGCCTAGGACTAGTCCTAAAATCACCACAGGGAGACCTAATTGCACAGGCTATTAATTGTGAATTCAAAGCCACGAATAATGAGGCTGAATATGAAGCCCTAATTGCTGGACTAAAGGTATGTATAGAACTCGGTGTAGCAAACCTCAAAGTAAAAACTGACTCTCTCTTAATTTCCAATCAAATTAAAGGAGTATATGCTGCAAAAGATTCAAAGATGATACTCTATTAGGAATATGTCAAAAACCTTTGCAAAAAATTCAAAACCTTTGACATTGACCAAATACCAAGGGACTTAAATACCCAGGCAGATGCCCTAGCCAGCCCGGGATCAAACTTCAGCCCTACTGTGTTTGACAAAATACCCATCGTCCACCTGTTGGAACCAACCATAGAAAGGCCTGAACAAATTTGCCCTATCCAGGAAGATAAAACCTCCTGGACTAAACCCTACTATGATTGGTTCTTACAGGGGATACTCCCTACAAATAAAAACGAAGCAAGGGCCCTGAAAATCAAAGCATCCACTTATACCATTATAAATAACACCCTGTTTAAAAAGTCTCAGGCTGGACCTTACTTACGTTGCCTAGAACCAAACGAAGCCAGCCAGGTCATAGAAGACATACATGATGGATACTGCGAAAATCATAAAGGTGGAAGAAGCCTAGCAAGCAAAATTCTCAGGACAGGCTACTTCTGGCCAACCCTGAGAGCCGATCGCATAGCATATAGCTCAAAATGTGAAGCCTGCCAAATCCACTCCCCTTATATCCATCAACCATCAGAGCTACTACATTCCATCTCAGCCCCCTGGCCATTCATGAAATGGGGCATGGACATAGTAGGCAAGCTACCTCAGGCGCCTGGACAAAAAGTCTTCATGCTAGCACGACTGACTACTTTTCCAAATGGATAGAGGCAGACTCTTACATGCAAATCAAAGAAAAGGATGTCATATCATTTATCAAAAGGAATATCATATGCAGATATGGAATACCTTCAGAAATAGTCTGTGACAATGGTACACAATTTGTGGAAAAAGAACAAGAAACTTCGTGCACAATGGAATATCAACCTAGTCACATCTACACCAGGCTACCCTAAAGCCAACGCCAAGAGTAATCAAGTAACAAAGTAGTAAGTAATCACCGCTGAAGAAAAAGTGAAAAGAAGAAAAGGAAGATGGGCGTAAGAGCTCCCCCTAGTCCTATGGGCCGACGGGACCACACCCAAAACGACCACGGGCCGGACACCATATTCCCTGGTCTATGCCTATGGTGCGCAAGCGATAATACCAGCAGAAATTCATATGCCAACTACGAAGCGGCTGAACACAATAGAAGAGAACATGCCCTATTGCGGGATAACCTACTCTTGAAGAACCGCGGGGATGCGGCCAAAGTCGGGATAGCCGCCTACCAACAGCAAAGAGCTTGAAGTTACAACAAAAATGTCAACATCGAGTATTCAAAGAAGGAGACCTGGTCCTAAGGAAAGTTTTCCCCAACACCAGAGAAAAGAACGCAGACAAACTAGCCCCTACATGGGAAGGCCCGTACTTAATTGATTCAATAGTGGGACAAGGAGCTTACAGGCTACAAACTTTGGAAGGAGAAATGATCCCCAGATCTTGGAACATTTCCCACTTAAAACTATTTCATATCTGAGAAGCAGGTAAAACTACCCACCCTATATACATGTCAATAGAACTTCATGCTATATGCTAAATTGCTTGCCTGTTATTCTTAGCTTCATCTAAAACTTTATTTCAAATCCTGAAAACTTGTTTTACGCCTTCTTTTCACTTATTATATATTACACTTTAGGCTTAAACAAATGTTCAGGATTGAGGGCCACTCCACCTAACCTGAATAGCATTTCTAAGAATGCTCTAATTTGGCACCTGCCTGCCTGACCTGAAAATTAAAACTGAGCTCAGTACATAAAAAGACAAGTACAAAGGTGGAATAGACCAGAGTACTTGTCAAAGAAGCCCTCTCCGACAGCCGAGGGCCATAAGCCCTCCTGACCGGCAACCACCCTCATTCTTAAAAGCCCTCCTGACAGGCAAATAGAGCCACCATTCCCCATAAACATAGGAACGAGGGCCATAAGCCCTCCTGACAGGTATCACTCTAACAGAAAAATATCACATGAATGTACAGGTACAAATTCCAATCAAACACAGCAAGAAAATCAATAGAAGAAAGGATATATATATTAAAACCTACCCAGGAATATACCCTTCCCAGGCAGAAATAACAAACCGTTTATTAAGGAAAAGCCAACAAAAACCAAAACAAGTTCTAAATTGTTTGTTCAGGGAACATCCCCCCCTGAATAGGCCAAAACAACATAAAATTCCACAACAGAAAAAACCAAACTAGCCCGCCTTGGACACGAGAGTGAGCCAATCCCCTCATCATGACCTCCTCCTCTTCATCTCCCCCCTTCAAAGATCACTATTTTTCCCTTTGGATGGAGGAGAGTCCACTTCCTCGTCAGCATGCAACTTACAAAGCTCGGGATAAGTGGTATTGAGGTCACCCAACTCCCGATCCGGATTCCAAAAAGGTCGACTTCAAAGAGCTCCTTCATAGCATCCCACGGCCCTTGCCAAAGAAATACAAAGTGCAACATCTTTGTACCTAGCCTGGACCTCATCCTCTCTACTGACCAATTCTTCATTTACCTTTAATCGCTCCCGCATAGCTGCTTTTCAGACCTTCAACTCTTCCCGAGCAATATCAAACTTAGCTCGAAGAGCTTTTGAGCATCCCGAGCGATTTCGGCTTAGAAGACTCCACCAAAGAACGGAGCCTTCCCTGCCTCATTATCCTCCTTCAAAGAATGATTCTCAGCCTTAGACACCTCCAACTCAGCTTTAAACTTGTCAGCATCTTTTTTCAAGATTTGTACCTCCCAATCCAAGGTATTTTTTAGACCATGGACTTATCCATTTGACAGGCGCTCCTCAGCACATCATTAACATTCTAAACAAAAGAAAAATACCTATCTAAGCCACAAAAAAGAAAACACACACAAAAACCCACAATAAACAAAGACAGAGAATATATACCTCCTAAAGCATGGTAATCAGGTTGGCAGCATAGTCCCTGGAACGATACATAACAGCCAAAGCACGGGCAGAAGCATCCTCTGCCTGGTACTTGAAATAGGGATCATCAACCACAAAAGCCCGAGCCTGAATTTGATCCTTGGCAAACTGGACCTCATCCATATGAGCCCTGACCCCCCTGACCTCATGAACTCCTCCTAAAGACTCATCCACTCTCTTCCTCTTCTCAGGACGGTCACTATCATCCACAATCTTTTCAGGCGACGCCAACTGAACCTCCTGCACAGGTTCCTGAACTTGAACAGCATTGTCACTTCCCGTTGCCTCACTGCTCTTTGACTTCTCCCCTGTAATTTGAGAGACCCCTGCCTTCACCAAAGACAGACCAAAACTAGCAATTCTGGCAGAAGCCCTGGTAGCTGCACGACGAGTTTCTAAATCAGCAATATAAGCATGAATCCAATACATGAAATAGAATGGCAAAAATAAGCAAAAGAACTTACTCCCTGACGAAGATGCCCCTGGAACCTTAGTGCTCTTCACAGGCTTATACGTACTCAACTTAGCCTTCTTAAAACGAGGCATAGAAGCCTGCCCCAGACAGGCAGGCCAAGCCCTCTCCTCTTCAGGCAACGCCATAAACGCTGCTATCCGGTCAGCCGACCCCTCAGCATCAGGATCATTCATCCAATCATTTACTAAAAGAAAGCACGAGCAAAGTAAGTAAAATCTCCAAAACATATTATTACCAAACCAAAAATAATGCAGGAAAGAAAGTTACCTCCTTCAACAGCTGGGTAATTGAGATAGTCCAGGTCAGGGGCAATTGAATCAGCCTTGATAAACATATAGGTTTGAGCCCATCCTTTATCATACCCTGAATCAAAGTTGGTAATCAGGTGAGCCATCTTTGACCTGACTCGAAAATTGAACCTCCCAGTAGAATGACTCTTCAGGTGATAGACATTCTTGAAATCATCCAGGGTAATAACCAATTTATGCTTAGAACATAAATGCTCAATAGAATGGACAATTTTCCAGACCATTGGCATGAGTTGAAACGGAGAAACCCTGATAGCCCTAATCACCTCAGTCATGAAAGGAGAAAGGGGAAGCCGACCGCCACCCCGAACGCCCACTCAAAAAATAGAACCAACCCGGGCTACTCCAATTAGCCCCGACAGACCGTTCTCGGGAATCCAAACCTCGGCCCATGAGGAATAAGGCCCCTGCCCTTTATATAATGCTCAAAAGTAGGTTTCAGTTGATTGGCTTCTTGAAAAGAAGCCGCCAAAGCCTTATTAGGAGAATATTCAACCCCCTTATAAGACATGGACATAACCTCTGGAGGAGCAACAATCTCCATCACATCATCCTCAGGGATGATATCAGGGACCATCTCAACCTCAGCAGAAACCATTTCAACTTCAACAGGAACTTCTTCAGCCTCAGCAGGAGCTTTTGAAGCTGTTGTCCTTCTCCTGCCACCAGCCATATCTTATTTTTTCTGGAAGATGAATTTTTCAAAGAGAGAATTTTTTAGAAAGGGAAAGAAGAAATTTGGGGATTGGAATGTGGAAGCAATCACAGCAAAGGAATGATATTTATAACCGCAAATCCTAAACGGCTAGAAAAGCAAGTGGTAGAGACTAATCATGACTCTCCTAGGGTTTTGTGAACTTACCCAATTAATGGCAATTAGCCGTTACTAGAAGCCAAATCAAACACTAATTCTAATTCGATAAGAAGTCCCTACACAAATCACTTGCCTGGCCCAAATTTTTATCTCCTTATTCCTGGCCAGACCCAATAATGGAATAAGCAGATAAGGGGCAATTGTTGGGCCCAAAATTATTCTGCCTGACCTAACGAAGGCCAGGCGACATCCAAAGACAAGTTCCAAGCAAAAGATATATGAAACCAGGCATTTATTCAAACACGGATAGGCACCAAGCAGGAGTTGATGAAAGACAGGCGAAAGATAACCAGCAGCCTGAAAAGGAAAAGCACCAGGCCACCTGCAGCGACAAAAACAGTGCGGTTGATATATGTTCCCTACAAAAAAGGAAGACCAATTCGTAAAGCTATGATATAGGAAGCAGTCAAAGAAACGGCTAATAAAAAGGCAACCACCTCCGGGTAAATAGGGCACATTCCCTATTTACCAGGAAACCCTAAACGGCATAAGAAGGAAGGAGAGATCAGCTATAAATAGAAAAGAAGAGAAGATCAGAAGGATCATCAGATATACCCTTACTTTTACTTATATTTTTATATTCTTAAGCAATCTATTCGCCTGTCACGCCTGATATAACAATACTCTGTCAGGCTATCTAAAACCATAGTAACGATCACTCATGGCTTGGTGCCCGTGGTTTTTTCCCTTATTCCCAGGGTTTTTCCACGTATAAAAATCTTTGTGTCATTATTTATTAGTTCATTTTGCACTTAACTATACCAATCAGGCGAGTTGTTTGAGTTAGATCACCCTACATATAAATCCCTGGCAGGACAATCTAGATCAGTAAAAACCTGCCAAAACAGCACCCGTTGGCCATTAGGACGATTATTGGCTTCGTATGGTTTTGTCTCTTTAAGGGGGTGGCCCCAACGGTGAACCTTTTTCGCCGGCTCCACCATCTTCGGCTGTCTACCCAAGGTGTCATGGGGTGGTACAGCGTGCAGACCGAGCCGGGTTACGTGACCGGCTCTAAGCTGACATCCTGCAAAGACTGGAAGGGGCGGTGGGTATATGTCGAGGTTCCGGAGGACTATCCACTGCCCCGGTCCTTCCAGCGCCGCGTCAATTTGCGCTGTGAGAGTCAGGGGGAGCATGAAAGATATGTCTCCCATAATAAGATTAAGATGGACGCCAAGAAGGTTTATCTTAATGACGACGAAGTGAGGGCAATGAGCATGTTCGAGGCTGAGAAGGATGGCACGCCGAAGGGATGGATGCCTCCGACGCAGATCGTCCTTCAAGATGAGCCGCTTTGTCACGTCGGCCTCATACCGGCCCTCAGCCAGGGTGAGTGGGGTCGGTATGAGGCCCCCCTTTGCTTTTATGCTTCGATATTTGAGCCTCGGTTTACTTCTTTCGCTTAACTCCTGCTTTGTTTCTTGCAGATCGATTTGGCCGGGATCTCTCTGTCTCCATCCTAAGCAAGTTGGGACTTGACCAGGACAGGAGAGTTGTTGAACTGCACCCTAAGGCCGTGTTGCGTGATCGCAAGCAGGCCCCGCACGAACTCATGGAGCAGACGTTGAAATCAATGGACGTGGGGGCGACTCAAGCAGAGATTGGCGGTAACGTGCCGCGCCGGAGACCAAAAGCAACATCTTCGGCGGCTACGACGTCAACTCCAACTCGATCTCCAATCCCCATAGTCCAAAAAGATAAGGAGGTCGTCAATGTTGACGAGGACCTCACCGTTCTGGAGGGTCCTCCTTCACATAAGAGGAAAGAAGCAACGCCTGCTGCTGCTGTTACCAAGGTAGGGAAAGAGAAGGGGTCAACCGACCCTCTATCCAAGAAGGCTAGGACTGGTACAAATCTAACCCATGGCTCGGATTTAGCAGGTTCCTTATGCATTCCTGATGACAGGCTTTCTGATATGTCGATGAATGTTGACATGGACGCTTTGCCTGGGTTTTTTCTAGATCAGCCGTCGCCAGCCGTTTCTTTCACCGAACGGCAATTGGAGAAGCAACCTGTGCAGATGGGCGACAAAAATGTCGCCGTCGACACCTCGTCCAATAAGGCTTCCTTCGTTCAGCTCAGGGCGGACGACATGAGGTTGGCTAAAAGTCTGGTGAAGTGGGCTGACGTTGCCGGCACTCATCTTATCGAGCAAGAAAAGCTGGTGGCTCAAACTGCCCCTACGCTCAAACGGCTTAGGCTTGAGCTTGCCGCTTCTAGGGAGGAGGCCGAGAAGGCGAAGCAGGACTTCCTTGCCGAGCGAAAGCTTAAGGAGGACGCTGAGAAGGTGGTCCTGGCCGAGAGAGCTAAGGTTGAGTCCGCGTTGGCTGATGCCGCTAAGTTGCGGGAGGAGAGAAACAAACTTGAGGGCGATTATAAGGCCATGGTTGAGCAGAGGGAAAGATGGAAGACCCTGCATTTGGCCGAGGCGAAGGAACATAAGGGCACAAAGGCTATCCTTGCTCAGAGGGAGAAGGATATTGAGCTGCTGAAAACCGTCATCATCCCTGAAATGTGTGCCGTGCAGGGACCAAGTCAAGATGCTACAAGGGATGCGATTAAGGAGCTCCTTCCGAAGGCACTTTTCCGTGGCAAGATTTTGACAAAACGGATGAGAAGGCGGCGCTAAAGAGGCCAAGGCCGCGGCCGAGGCGAAGGCGGCGAAGGCCGCTCAGAAGCGCGCCAAGGCGGCCCATGATGCTAAGGTGAAGGAGGCTAGAGAGGAGGCTGAGAAGGCAAAGGCACGTGAAGCTGCCAAGTCGTCCTCTGGGCCGTCCACCGACGGTGATGCTGCTGCTGCCGGTGGCGAGTGGCAACAAGCATAGGCAGACGGGCGGTCGTCACCAGACTCACCTGGCCCTTCGGACAGCTTCAGCTGTTCGGGGGCCAACTTTTGAGCCTTCCACCCTGCCATCCTTTTGGCGCTTTATGTCTTAATGTTGTAATTTTTGTTGTTCTTTCTTTTTTGTTAAACTTTAGTAGATTGAGCTTAGGCTATCCCTATGGGGACGGCCGTCGAATTTATCTTGTCTCACTTGTAAACATTTTCAATGAAGTTTTTTTATTTGCCTTCGGCTTGGCCGAGGCTTTAATCTCATCCTCCATTCAGTTGTCTTCTTACGTTTTTAAACATATTGAGCGCTTTTTTCGTTTTACCTTCGGCTTGGCCGAGGCAATTAGATTGCGTATCTCAATCAGATTTAAAAACGTTTTTAGCATATTGGTCGTGCCCTCCGCCGCACCCGAACAGCCGAGGTAGCAAGATTCACGTTTCCCAATTTGCTCAACAACATGTTGGCATGTCGGTCGCTTCCTCCTCCGCTCTCGGGCCTGGCCGAGGCGGTCGATTTGCGCTTCCCAACTCTTTGTTGTAAACATGTTAGCATATCGGTCGTTTTCCCCGTCACTCCCGGCTTTGGCCGAGGCAATCGAGGTTACGGCTCGACTGCATTCGTATCTATAGACATATTGATCGCTTCTCCGCCACTCCGGATTGGCCGAGGCGATCGATTTACGTTTCTCAATCGTACTTATACGTTCTTAAGCATGTTGGTCGCTTTCGCGAGTATCAACTGCATTTGTAGTGACTGCCCGGCTTTGGCCGTGGCGTCTACTTTGGTACGACTACGGAGGGGACAAGCATTTCGATGGAAAACTTGGATCACTCTTCATAAGATATAATCACGCGTTGGGGTGCCCACAACAGTCTCGGACACCTCCGCCGCTATACGAAATATTTCCTAAGGTTGTCTGTGTTCCAATGGCTCATTAGAGGCACACCCTCCATGTCTCGTCGGCCCGGTATGTCCCGGCCCCATTTCTTCAACCACCCTGTAGAGTCCCTCCCAGTTGGCCGTCATCTTACCATGGATGTTTCCTTTGTTGGTCGCGGCCGACTTTCTCAGGACTAGATCTCCTACTCTCAAGTCCCTTTTATAGACCCTACAGTTGTAGGCTCTTCTCATTCGGTTTTGATATACTGCCAAGTTGAGCCGTGCCGTATCTCGACTTTCTTCGACCAGGTCTAGGGAGGCTCTCAGGCCTTCTTCATTTTCGATCGGGTTAAAGGTTTATGTTCGAATGTCGGACCACCGCCGCTTCAATTGGCGGGACGGCCTCGGACCCATAGACTAGGTGGAATGGACTGTACCCTGTTGCTTCTTTCTCCGTGGTTCGAAGGGACCACAGGACGCCGGGTAGTTCATCAGCCCATCTTCCCTTTAGATCTTCAACCTTCTTCTTCAACCCGTTCAATATTGTTTTATTAGCCGCCTCCGCTTTGCCCGTTGCTCCGAGGGTGGCGGACGGAGGAGTATGCAAATTTGATACCGAGCTCTTCCAACCAATTCATCACCATGTCGCTCCAAAACTCTCGGCCGTGGTCAAATACAATGACTTGGGGTAACCCAAAACGAGTTATGATGTTCTCCCAAATCACCTTTCTTACGGCCGCCGTGGTTTTGGCAGTACCGCGACGACCTCGACCCATTTGGTGAAGTAGTCAACGGCGACAATCAGGTACTTCCTTCCTCCGGAGGCCGTCGGAAATGGTCCTAATAAATCCATCCCCCACTGTGCAAATGGTAGGGGATTAAGTACCGATTTGCGAGGTCTCGGGAAGGTGCATGTATTACACGGAGCATGCATCCGACAATTCTTGCACTTCTTGGTTTTTGCCCTGGAATCTTTCAGCATGGTAGGCCAGAAGTAGCCGGCTCGGAGAGCTTTGTGGGCTAGCGTTCTCGCCCCCATGTGATGTCCGCAGATGTCTTCGTAAATCTCTGTCAGTATAAGCTCTGCGTCGGCTGGGCCGACACATTTCAACAGTGGTCTTATTACGGACCTTCTGTACAATTCTCCTTCGAACACTAAGTACCTTGCAGCGATCCTTCTTATCTTCTCGAGACAGATGCGGTCCTCCGGCAACTCTTTTGTCGGCTTGTATTTCATTATCGGAGTCATCCACGTCGTCTCGGCTTCGATGTCGCCCACCATGCCGACGGTCTCGGTGATGCTTTTAGCATTTCGATATCCACCAAAGCACGGTTCGACCGACATTTTTGATGCTTGAGCGGCAAGTTTTGAGAGAGCGTCGGCTCGATTGTTCTCGACACTGGGATGCACTTTGTATTTGGAAAGATTTCAATTTTGAGGTGTCGCTTTTACCCTCTCCGGTACCTTACCATCCCATCGTCTCGAGTCTCATACTCTCCTCGGATTTGATTAGTCACTAAGAGCGAGTCTGTTTTCAACACAATATGCTCCGCCCCGGCAGCTCTAGCTAACTCGACTCCAGTTATCACCGCCTCATATTCGGATTCGTTATTTGAGGCCGAGAAGGTAAATTTCAAGGCGTACTCAAACTCGTTTCCGTTAGGGCTGATGATAAGGATGCCGGCTCCTGAGCTGTTCGCCGTAGAGGACCCGTCGGTATACACTTCCCACACGCCGGGATGTGATTCTTCTTGATACGTGCACTCGGCCAGGAAGTCTGCAAGCGCTTGCCCCTTTATCGAAGGCCTCGGCTTGTACTGAATGCCAAAGCCGGAGAGCTCCACTGCCCATTTGATAAGTCTGCCGGATTTTTTGAATTTTTCTAATGCTTTCTCCAATGGCTGGTCGGTTAAGACCGTCACGGGATGTGCGTCGAAGTAAGGTTTCAGCTTCCTTGCGGCAACGACGACGGCGAGGGCTGCCTTTTCGATTAGTGGGTAATTTCTTTCGGCGGCCAGCAGTGTATGGTCGATAAAGTAAATTGGGTATTCTTTGCTTATTTTCTTCCTCGACGATTACGGACCGACCGTGGCCGAGGTAACTACTAAGTATAGATATAGCGTCTCCCCCGGCGTCGGCTGGACATGGTCGGCAGGTGTCAGAAGGTGGGCTTTCAGTTGCCTGAAAGCCGTGCTCTGTTCCTCCCCCCAGCTAAAGTTTTTATTCCCCTTCAGCACTTTAAAGAACGGAGTGCTCTTGTCGGCCGACCGAGAGATGAAGTGGGCGAGAGCCGCCATCCTTCCGGTCAGCGTCATAACCTCTTTTCGATTTCTCGGCTCCGGTAGGTCTAGTATTGCTTTGACTTTCTCCGGATTGGCATCAATTCCCCTGGCGCTGACAAGCACGCCGAGGAACTTGCCGGCCCGGACACCGAAGTTACATTTCTTTGGGTTAAGCTTCATTTTATATTTCCTCAGTGAACAAAATGTCTCGCCTAAATCGGCTAAGTGCTCGCTGTCAGACTTGCTTTTTACAATAGCATCGTCGACGTGAGCCTCGATGTTTCGCCCTTTTTGATTTTGGAACACTTTGTCCACCAACCTAGTGTAAGTTTCGCCAGCGTTCTTCAAACCGAACGGCATCATTTTATACATGAATGTGCCGTGACTGGTGATGAATGCGCATTTAGGCATATCTTCCTCGGCCATAAATACCTGATGATACCATGAGAAGGCGTCTAGCAGGCTTAGCATAGTGTAGCCTGTCGTGGCGTCAATTAAACCATCTATTCAAGGCAAGGGATAGAAATCTTTAGGGCACGCTTTATTAAGATTGGTAAAATCAACACACATCCTCCACGCCCCTGACGATTTCCTCACCATTACCACATTTGCTAGCCACTCAGGGTAAGTACAAGGCATGATAAAGCCCGCCGCTAATAATTTGTCTATTTCAGCTTTGATGGGCTCATCCTTCTCGGCCGAGGAGTTCCTCATCTTTCGCTTGACTTGGCCGAGCGGTGGAGAGTACGTTCACTTGTGAACGATCACCTCCCGGCTCATGCCGGCATCTCGGAAAGCCGAGTATGCGAAGACATCTTTGTTCTTCCTCGCAGGTCTAGGAGATCGGCTCTGAATTTTGGCTCCAGTGTCGACACCGACGATTACGGTGCGCCCGGTCAATTTCCACTTCCTCGGTCTCGGCTCCTTCGACCATGCCGACATTAGTATTCATCGGTTCGCCCTCCCGCCGCAAGGATGGGCTCTTCCTTTCTCCGATTTCTTCGCCACTTTGAGGGATTGCATGTTGCACCCCGGCGCGCAGACACTTGGATATTGACTATTTCATCTTTTCGTCCTTTGAGACGAGCTTTTATGCTTCCCCCGGTCCGAGACGTACATCAATGTCGGGCCCGGATGGACATCACTGCATCGGCCTCGCTCAAAGTGACCCGGCCTATGAGAACATTGTAGGCAGAGGAACTATCGATAACCACGAACTCAGATAAAACATTTTTAGCCGCATCCGCTTGGCCGAACATCACCGGCGATCTGATTGACCCTGGGGTACAGGTGCGCCGGAGCAGAAGTCAGTATAGCGGGTTAATGCGGGGGCTCGGTCTCCAATCTTCAGACCGAGATTAAGAAAGCACTCCCGGAACATGATGTTCGTGTAGGCGCTGTGTCAATCGGCACCTTTTGACCAAGTGGTTGGCTATATCCGGGTGGACTACAAGCGGGTCATTTGTGCGGGGCGACGACTCCTCGTAGTCCTTCTTTCCAATGGTTATATCGGGGATGGTGGAAATGGGGATCATTGTTTTAGGCACAAAGTTGATGGCTTGGTATAACTCATTTAGGTGCCGTTTGTGCCCATTAGCTGACCCACCGTTCTCGTTTCCCCCGATGACAACCTGGATTACTCCCATCCGTTGGAAAACTGATTTTCTATTTGCCCCGTCGGCGCTTGTTCCTGGGCCTCCAGCTACATACTTGCTGAGGCCCCCCTTTCGGATTAGCTCTTCGATGGCGTTCCTTAGATGTCGACAGTTGTCAGTTTTATGGCCGGTGTGGCCGTGGTACTCGCAAAACTGGCTTGTGTCACCGTCCCCTCGCCTTGGGGGGCCTTGCCCCACTTCGTCCATCATTCTTGCTTAGGGTAAAGACCTCGGTGGAGAGGCGACCGGGGGGTGAGACTACGCACCGCTTCTCGGTAGTATGGTCCCGAACTCCCCGGCGCCCGCCGAGTGTCAATTTCCTATTAGATCTCTCAAAGCCGTGACCTATTCCCGTCACGGCGATCTTCATCTAAGTTGTCCCGGCGGCTCTTCCTCTCTCGGGTGCCCACTTCACCGTGGCCTACCCAGGTTTTGTGATAGTCTTCCACCTTTACGGCTCGGTCGGCCATCTTTCTGGCGGAGTCTAAGTTTAGGTCTTCGCACTTGATCAGCTCGTTTTTGAACTCGCCTTTCGGGAGGCCTTTCATCGCCGCGAAGGCCGCCGGTTCGGTGTTCGGCTCACGGATCCGCCGAACCTTAGCGTCGAATCTTTTCACGTAGCTTCGGAGGGACTCGTCCTCCCCCGGTCGGATAGTTAGGAGATCTGATGTTTCCACGGCCCTTCTCTTGTTGCAAGCATCTTTGGGCTATGAAATTGTCTCTCGGTCGGCATAACAAGATACCGAGCCATTAGGTAGCCCCTTGTACCAACTCTGAGCCATCCCATGGAGGGTCGTTGGGAAGACTCGGCACCACACCTCATCAGGCTGCTCCCATACCGACATGTACGACTCGAAAGCCTCGACATGGTCGGTCGGGTCGCTATCCCCTTTGTATGATAAGGGGCGGCGGCTTCACTTTGTCGGCACGGGGATCTCGAGGACATAGGTACCGAGGGGTGTCGACCACGTGTCGAATGACACGCGGCGATCGGCTCCTCGCAACCTTAGTCCGGCTTATCTCCCTCTGGCGGGAAGGGCTTCTTGTCCGACTTTGGTGAGTCGGACTTCTTTCATTCCTTCGGGGTTGGCCTCGTTGTTGCCGCGGCGACGCTGTCCTCCCGCGAGTGGGGAAGGACTCGGGTCCGCCACCGGCACCACGGGCTCGCCGGGCGTTCTAGCACGCCCAGCTCCTTGTATCGCTCCGGACAAGTTGTTCGGAGTCACTCTATGGGCCCCGGTCACTGTGGATGCGCTGCCGTCCCCGTCGTCGTGATGGGGGTAATCGGCGTACTACCCATCGAGTCCAGGAATAGCTTTAATTTGGCCGCATCGACCGCATATCCCATGACAGTGACTTGGCCGGTAGGCGCGGTGTTTTCGGCTCTTTCGGCATCCCGGCGCCGTGTCGTGACTCGGCCGGTGGGGGCGCCCGATCTCGAATTACGGAACGTGTCATCCCGGAAGAATCTTTGTTCCTTCACTCACGATTTCTTGTTGCTTTGACATCTTCTTAGCTCATTTGAATGGTTTTTTTTTTTTTTCTTTTTTTTTTTTTGGTAATGTAGGTGACTAGCTTTTAGTACGTATCCCCACAGACGGCGCCAATTGTTCTGGGTGTAATTCCGGAGCAGGATTGTGACCACTTGAGCTTGTAGAACGATGTCGTTGCTCGTCTGTTCCTTTCACTCTTTCCTGTAAAGATGAACAAACTGAGGGCTCGGCTTGGGACCGAGCGTACTCACTCCGACGCTCAAGTCAGTAAACTTAGAGAGATAAGTTGTATGTTTAACTTGGCAAAGTATATTGTAGAGAGATAAGGGAGTTTTATACCAGATTTTCCAGTTTATTTCTCAATGAGAGTTGTGGAGTATTTATAGACTTTCGCCTTTTGTCACGTAGTGGCCAAGTGGCGTAGCAGGTGGAAAGACTGTCTTACCCTCGGCCGAGGGACCCATGACAGGCCGGCAGGCCTGGTTGACTCCATGCCGAGGGGACTGGATGTGAGTATACGGATATGCCTCTCGGCCGGCTAGTTGCCGAGCCGAGACCCAAGTGACAGGCCGACAGGCTTTGTCGGTTAGGCCGTTTTTCTTTTGACTTGTTTTCTTTTAGCTTTGACCTTGGTCAATATGTTGACTTGGTCAGCGGGTGCAGAATATGCCTCATCATTATGTTTTTAGGAAATACAATAACTCTTCCAAATATATTTTTCTTAGGATTTAATGGTCTAAGTTTTATAACTTTCTCAAAATGTTTTTTTACGTAAACATAAAACATTATAGGACACTCAATTTAATCATCTCTACTAATCAAAAATATTTCAATAAATATAATGAAAATTATACTCAACTTGAAGCATTTTTCGCAATAAACGTAATTATTTACATTTTAGAATTTTTATCAAAATAATTTTTTAATAAATTTTGAATCAAATCATCGTCATTATTTAATGTAATTTTATAATAAAACTTATTAAACTATAATTAATATTTTTCTGAGATTTATACAGCATTTATTATGTTTATATTTAATGTTCATCTGTAATTAATATTTGTATTTAAGGCTGGATTGACACGTGACGCATCCACAGCGCTTCAACTCAGTTATATATATATATATATATATAAGATAAGTTTTTCACTAACTTTTATTACTCCCTCCAATCCCCTATTTTCTTCCCTTTGTTTTGAGGGCAAAAATTAAGAAAGATAGCAATTTTACCTATTTGCCCTTATATTACCCCACTCTCTCACCCATCACCAAACATCATGTCATCGGACATCACCCCTAAATGTCTGAAATACAACCCCAACAACCACCAATAAACCCTTAATTCACCACCACCCATCCCCAACCACCACTTAAACAGCCCAAATACTAACGCTAACAACACCAACGTAGCCGCATACGCCACAAATCCAGCCCATCGCCCCAGAATACGACAAAAGAAGACATCGTCTTTCTATAACGGCTTCGTCATCTAGGACAATGAAGAGCATACAGTCTCCTTGCCTCTTTGTTAGATGTTTGTTGCCTAGAGGTGACGTTCGAAGGTGTTGGGGGGGGAATATAGTGGTTGTGTGTCTTGGTGGGGGAGTAGCTGGTGGAATCGATGGCAAAAATTTACGATGTGAGTGTTATACTGTTATATAGGAGTATTATTAGGGGAAGGGGAAGGGATATCGATGGTGGTAATGAGTGGGGAATTTGAGATTGGGGTCCGTTTTCCAGTGGAGGGAGGGGTATCCGTGGTTGTGATAGTGTTGGTGGTGGGGTGTAAGTGTGTAACAAAGGTTGCAGCGGGGTAGCGGTGGCAGATGTGAGGTGTAGTTGTTGATGGATGTGAGTTATGTAAATGATAGTGGGTTGAGAACTTGAGATTGGGACGGGGGTATAACAGTCCATTTAGAGATAATTTGTGTTCAAATAAGGAAATAGAGAAGAAAACCTGAATAACCGAATAAGAAAATAGGGAAGATTATAGTGAATTGGAGGGAGTATTATTTTATTGTTTAGATCCATCTCGGACTCACCTCGGAATTTATACATTATCTTTCAAACTCGCCTCAGACTCTACTTTTTCACTACATTTTTTTGTGCGGTTTTAAATAAAAAAGAAAATATTAATACTTTAACACATGTTAACCATTTATTGGTTGTCTTAAGTTGAGTCTTGGATTTTTCAACACTCAACTTAAGACTTTGTTAAGACTTGAGTAGATTATTGTTAGTCTTAAGTGAGCCTTGTTTTAAAACTTACCAAAGTCTTATCTCAAAACTACCAATAATCTTACCCTAATATTTTGCTACTTTGTCTACAAAAGAGACGAGTTCTAAGTAGTTATTGACACCATTTTACGATTTGAAGTAAAGATTATGATGTAAAATTATATGAACAAACGTGATTGAACAGAACGACGGACTGTTCGTACACAGGATAAGATAAGATCGTGTATGTTTGTAGATGTAGTTAGTAATTTTGCAGCCGAATTGTGTTTGTACTGTAGATTTCGTGTAAAGTAACAGGGATAGTATGGTGAATCTCGCTCTCCGCCTCGCAAGGTACGAACTCGAAACACTCACAATCAACCTCGCAAGGAAGATTAAAAGACTAAACTCGCAAGCCTAATCAAACAAAGTTCACAATG
The DNA here is from genome assembly GCF_048544455.1 of Silene latifolia. Classification (NCBI taxonomy): domain Eukaryota; kingdom Viridiplantae; phylum Streptophyta; class Magnoliopsida; order Caryophyllales; family Caryophyllaceae; genus Silene; species Silene latifolia. Next base: position 158,137,598 of record NC_133536.1, on the reverse strand, counting down.
GAAACTTCTATTAAAATTCTGAATCTCACCTGTTTAGCTAGATCATACACGCCCCTTATTTATACTCCTCTTTAGCTTGACTAATAAGCCATCTTTCCTAATCCTACTCGATGTCACAAATCTGACTCGAGATCTAATTTCTTAGCTTGCATATTAAGCCATCTACTTCTTTCCTAAACTAACTAGAAAAGTTATTAAACTAATAATAATTAAAATACAATTAGATTTAAAGTACTCTAATTAAACTAGGATTAGGAAACAAGTTTTCCTAACTTGACTAGAATTAGGATATTAGCTAACATTTCCTAATCTTATTCGAAATTAAATAAAATAAGCTAAAACTAACTCCACACGGTTTAGGAAACTGTGTCTCCACAGCTCGGACTCGGAATCCGTGTTACTAGCTTGCAAAGTAATGCAACTCCATTGCTTGCTCACCAAGTAACCCGTGTATCTTGCTCTTTCAGGGTATGCTCATGCATCAGATTATATAAAATCAAAAGTAATAAAAATGTGTATAAATAATATAACGTAATTGCTTACTAACAATTTGAAATGAACATTCATTATTTCATTATCAAACTATGTGTTTTTTTTTGGTAGAATGTGAGCTTTTGTATTATAATAAACATGGTTACACCATAATCATTCTACATGAATCCATCTCAATCTAGGCTAAGTACAAAATGAACATCTAATATTAATTTTACATAGCCAACTACAATCACTTGGCATAGTACAATTACTTAATTTTTCTACGAGTCTTCCATGCACTTGATGTTGAATCCTTTGAGTCAGTTTCTCAGGCCTGCAGATAGCAAATTCCAGGCAAGCAAAATTCCTTTCCATCCAGATAGCATACCAAGCAGCCATCTTGACTACCCTGAAACTCTCTTTTGCAGCTTAGAATAGGAAGTAGAATGGCCAGTAAGCTTCAGCTGCAACCAAAGTTCTAATCCTGCAATAATTTTTGAGGAATAAACACAATCCCAAAAAAGATGATCATGTGTCTCCTCCCCCGTCTCACAAAGAACACAACTAGCAGTAGTACTCAGGCCCAACTTACACAGTTTTGATCTTGTATTCATAGTATTTCTATGAATAAGCCAGCCAATAAAAGCCTGCTTGGGAATAACCCAAGAATCCCAAACATCGTGATACCATAGGACAGGTGGGTGTGGAGCCTGTAGCCAATGGTATCCAGCACTAATAGAGTTCTCACCAGTAGAATCAGACCAGCAATTACCCTGATAACCTCTAGCTAAACGATCCTTAACCCTGCAGATGTTCCTCCAATTCCAGTTTGAATCAGGAGGAGGATGATAAGTTTCCCAATCAGCACCCTTCATATAGATATGATCAATCCATATAACCCATAACCTATCAGCCTTAGTATAGATCCAGTTCACTAGCTTACCCACACTAGCTATATTCCACACCCAGACCACCTTCTTTTTTACTGCAACAAACATTCTGCAATGCCACCAAAGGTACCCTGTTGTAGTCTGAACCCTCACACCATAAGAAGTTCCTGTAAATACTCTCAATTCTTTTTATAACACCCTTAGGAATTAAGAAAATGGAAGCCCAATAGTTGTGTAAGGTAGTTTATAAGGACTAGTCTACCAACATAGATTAGTTTCCTAGCCCCTATACCTCTAAATTTTGAAACAATCTTTTCCAGTAGAACATTACAGTTAGCTCTGGTTAATCTGCCAGGTTGAATAAGGATGCCAAGGTATTTAAAAGGTAGTTTACCTTCTTGAAAACCAGAGACCTGAGCTATATCTTGTTTCAGAGAATCAGGCACCTCATTGAATACCACCTCTGACTTAGAAGCATTGACTTTGAGTCCAGAGGAACCAAAAAAGGTAGCCAGCACCCCAAGGATAAGCATGATGGACTGCACATCCACTTTGCTGAACATTAGAAGGTCATCATCAGTAAAGAGTAAATGAGTCAATCTCAAACTCTTACACATAGGGTGATATCTGAAATACCACTTCTTAGTAGCAAAATCCATAGTTCTAGATAAGTATTCCATGCAGATGCAGAAGACGAGGGGAGAGATAGGATCTCCTTGCCTAAGCCCTCTCCTACTATGAAAATAACCAAACTGAGCACCATTAAGATTAAGTGTATAGGTAAGAGTAGTTATACAAAGCATTATCATCCTTCTAAACTTATCAGGGAAATGAAGGGCCTCTAACATCTGGTTTACAAAAACCCACTCAATTGAATCATAAGCTTTTTAGAGATCAAGCTTAAAGAGACAACGAAGGGAAGCTTTCCCTCTGTGATACTGCCTAATAAGATCTTGGCATATCAAAATATTTTCCAGAATACTTATCCCTTTAACAAAAGCGCCTTGATTCTTGCATATCAAATCAGGAAGAGCAAGAGCCAATCTAGAGCAAAGTAACTTAGAAATAACTTTGTAAAGCACATTACAGCAAGAGATAGGTCTGTAATGCTTCACACTAGCAGGCCTATCAATTTTAGGGATCAATGTGATAACAGTGGCATTAATCTGTGTTAACAACTTGCCAGTGTCAAAAAAATTAATCACAGCCTCACAAATATCAGTACCCACAATGTCCCATGCATCCCTGTAAAATTGACTGGAGTAACCATCAGGCCCAGGGGATTTACTAGAAGGAATACTGAATAGAAATTTCTTGACCTCCTCAGCTGTGACAGGACTACTCAGAAGGAGCCAATGTGCTTCAGTACAGCAATTCCCTTGCCTGACCACATTTATAATAACAACATCAGTTTTTTTGTGAGAGCCCAGGAGTTCCTGGTAGTAAGCCAAAAAAACATTCTGTATTGCATCCCCTTCAGTACACAATCTACTATCTTTATCTTCTATTTGGAAGACCTTGTTCATCATCACCCTTTTTTTTGATAGAATGATGAAAATAAGAAGTATTTAGATCTCCCTCCAGAGACCATTGCACCTTTGCCTTTTGAATCAGAAAACTGTCTCTGGCAGTAATAAGATCCTTAAAATCATGAGCCAAATCCAGTTCCTGCTGCAGGAGATCAGCATCACTAAGATTTTCAATAAGTGCTTTCTGAATAGTCTCCAGGGCAAGACTAGCTATGTTAGTATTGTTCTCAATATCAGAGAAGCATTCCTTATTGAGAGCTTTAAGAATAGGTTTCAAAGCTTTAAGTTTTTTGATAATCCCAAACATCTTAGTACCCTCATAGTGTGTGGACCAAGTAGCAGACACAAGAGTCTTAAAAGTTGGGGCAGTCCCCCACATGTTAAAATACTTGAAGCTTTTCCTTCCAATAATCTCAGTATTCCTATCCATAATTGTACAAGGACAGTGATCAAAGAGGCCCTCAGGATGGAAATGAGCAACACTATCCCCAAATTGTTCAAACTATTCCTGATTACCCATAGCACGGTCAAGTCTACTATATACCCTATCCATAGGAGCCTGCTTATTTGACCATGTAAAGAGAGCACCAATAGCAGCAATATCCTCCGTACAACAAATAAACACACAGTCCTGAAAATGTTCCATCTCAGCATCAGAGGTGCTCCCACCCAATCTCTCAACTGGACTGAGTACAGTATTAAAATCACCTAGCCAAAGCCAGGGTGCATTACACTCCTCAGAAAACTTCTTCAAAAAATCTCAAAGTTCAAGTTTGTCATTTAGACCATTATAGGCATAAATAAAAGTGAGATAAAACCTCTTATTATCAATTTGGGAATGAACCGGCATATGAATGTGTTGTGCACTATAGGATAAAAAATGAATATCAAAGAGACTAGGCTTCCATAACACCCATATCCTACCACCCTTATGCCAACTGCAGTTAGTGGAGACACTCCATCCATCACAAATAGAGGTATATTTCTTCAAGAGATTCCCAGGTTTCAGTTTTGTTTCAAGCAAACGAAATAAACCCACCCTATTATTGTGCATAAACCATTTCACCACTTTCTGCTTATTCAGGTCATTAAGACCCCTAATATTCCAAAACCCCAAACTATACATTAATATCAGGGTTAGGGGGGTCCTTTCCACTCTCTACCACTCCCCCCCTAAGCAGCAGAGGTACTCTTCAAAGCATCCATGAAAGTATAAGGACTGAATTTCCCAGATAATCTTATTCCAACAATCCCATCCTGCCTATTCATACGCATTATCTGCTTAGCTGGCGTGGAATTGATTGCAGGAGTAGCTCTAACAGTAGCCAAAGGAGGGAAATTTGCAGGTAAAAGAGAGGGAGGGGTTACAATATCTTCTGGTTCTTTTTGTGTCCTTTGCAGAGGTCTCCATACTTTCTGCGGTTGTGGAGGAGCCTTAACAGAGGGAACCTTAGTCTTCCTCTTAACAGGCTTCCTGCATTGAGCAGAATTATGCCCAATTCCATTACAACTTGAGCAGGAGATGGGTCTCCATTCATGTTCAACCTTGACAGTCACCAAGTTACCAAACTCATCTAAAAATTTGACCCTCTCAGCCAACTCCTGATCCATAGGCAGTTCAACCATTACCCTGGCATAGCTCAGTCGAACTTTATCATGAGTTTCAACATCCATTTTAACAAAATTTCCAACAAGACCAGCAATTTTAGGTAAGTAGTTGCCCCAAAATTTTAAAGGAATACCATATAACTTGATCCAAACAGGGACAATTGCAAACTTCTCCTTAACTAAGTCCATATCCGGTTCCCATGGCTTAACAATTACAGGTTTATTATCAAACATATAATAACCAGAACGAAGTAATGCTTCTTTACCTGATTTCTTAGTTTATCTTACAATGAAAACACCATTGTCAAGAAAAGAACCCCTATCTATACCAAACTGATCCCAGACATTATAAACATAATTCTCAACAATATTCCAAGGTGGGTTTACACCCAAAATGTAACATATGACAGAGTGGCTCCAGAATTCTACCTCAGGTTTGACATCCTCTGCTGTAAACTGAATCAGTTCAGATGCGTCCTCCTCTTCTAATATCGGCTCCATAATTGGGACGTCCTTTCCACCATGCCTAACATACCAGCTATCAGTCTGAACTGTCTCTCCTTCAGTCAAATTCAGGACAGGAACACCCTGAATATCATTTATAGCTCTTATTCTACCAGTATCTGATGATGAAGGCCGAGGAAAGGTACCACCTTTAGGACCGCCATTAGTTGAACAATGCACTATCGAAGCTTTAGCTGAATTTAAGGAAGATTTAGTGATTGAATTTAATGGAGTAAAACGATTTTGTGAATTTTTGAGCGCCGTCATGGTTGTTGCAGATAGTAGAATCTCTAGGTCATGAAATTTGGAGCTTTTCTCTCTCTAACTTTCCCTCTCATTGTTTTTTTTTACTTGGTTGTTTATTTCATTATCAAACTATATGTTAAATGAAGGAGTTATTTTGAACCACGATTGATCATAAATTTTTTACCAAAAATACTTAATGAATGACGAAAAAAAGTGTTCTCCTAATAATCTGGGGAGAGACCATTTCACACAGGTTTTTGTTAATTTACTTATCTACAAATCTGGTAACTAATACTCTGTATATTTTATTTACCCATGTAGCTTTGCAATTTAATATTCTTTGTCCTAAAGTATTAGCTAACATTTTTGGTTAAGAAAATTAACCACTCAATTGGATTTAACAAGAAAAGCATGTCCTAATTAACCTATTACTCCTCTTCGCCGTAGCTTAAAGCAATCATTTTCACTTCTTCATGACCACGTCATTCCATCTCTTCCTCTACGATCATCTTCTCTACTTCCTTCCTCCAGCAGCCTCGTACATTTTTATCCTCCTTACTCCACCCAGAAAACCTTCTCTCTTCCATGAACTCATACTGTAATACCTCATCTACCAAATTGCCTTACCAAGGTTTAACTTAGCACATGGGAGCGTTACCATCTCAGTTTCCCGAGGTAAAGTATAACAAATAGACCATAAAAAAACGTTTATTGAAAAGAAATAAAGTTTAAGCAATACAAAATCAAAACTCACAATCAAAAACTGAAATACATCTCCAAAACAAAGTGATTAACTAAATTCTAAACATGATAGCAGAAGCTAGTTAAATGAATCGTCGGTGTCCCATCCATGCCCGCAACTAAACTCAACATATCACACCTGCTCAATCCACTGCTCCATATTTGCCGGAAATATCAAATGATTCACCAAAGTTTTGAAAACATTACAAGGTCAATCAACTATACAATCAATCAAAAGTTCACAATAAATAACTAATCCAAAACAAACCAATCCTGTAACAATCACAATCCCCAGCTCCAAGAACTAGTGTCCGGACCGCAGCCTGAACACGACTACACCTCGCAGTGAGTAATCCTGCCAGGTTACCCATCACAACAGGTAACCCACTCCGCCAATGGTAGACTGAAGTCATGCCACCTAAAGCCCCGCTTATCATAATGAGCAAACCCATATCATTAATGTGGACATCCCTCTTATGACGGGAGCCACAAGGGGCGAACATGGGGGTGAAGACCATCTCCCGACAATGACTTCACAATAAATACTAGCAATACCAACAATACCACAATATCACAATGATACTATATCAATGATAATCATAGAAACACTACACCAACTCGCAATTAACCATATAGAAGAACTGAGTAGGGAAAGCCTATCTGACTAGCAATCCACGAATCAACAATCAATACTCTAGTAAGACTCCTCTACGAAATCATCACCTAAACAACGATAATCAATAAATACCAAAACAAGATCTAACACCAATTACCCGTTTCCCCCAGTTAATCCGAATTAGGGTTTGCAATCAAACTCTAATCAACAATAATAAACTGATTAACGGCACTAGAGACATACTAATGCGATTGACACGGAATTTAAGACCCTGAATGCTTCAACAATCGATCACGCCTTGCTTGGAGATGATTAGAATGATTAGAGAGGTAAATAGGAAATGTTTTGGTCTATAAAAATGATTTAGAAACTGAATGACACGAAACTTATATTCCTCTAATCATTTTAATCAAACCGCGCGATTAACTCACGTCAGACCGGGCACTCGGCCGAGTACCAACGACACTAGACCGAGTACACCCCACTTGACCGAGTGTTCATTAAACTCGGTCGAGTGCTACCAAGTCAGAAGCTTGGTTTAAAACACCCAACGACGTACTCGGTCGAGTACAACCTTGTACTCGACCGAGTATCCTATACTCATAAATGAGTAGTACTATAATCCTCCCTCCTTAAAAACGAACATCGTCCTTGAAGTTCACACTCATACCTGCATAAGATAAGGACAACCCAAACCACTATTCAACACAACTCGAAATGTCCCCCATTAAGACCCAAACAACAACCCGAAACACTACCAAAACGGATCTCAAAATGTCCCAATAACACATGCGATCATATCCTACCCCCTTAAAAGAATAAGGTTACGTCCCCGTAACCAAACATACCTAATCGAAGAGGTGTGGATTACACTCCTTCATTACTTCTTTTGGTTCCCATGTAGCTTCTTTGACATTATGGTTAGACCATAACAACTTGAGCAATGTAGTCTCATCATTCCTTGTCTTTTGCATCTTATGATCCTCTCCTTTGGCATTTACACATAAGTAAGAGCTTCATCCAGCTCAATATTCTCAACCTCTAGCATATGAGATGGGTCACTCACAAACTTCCGGAGTTGTGACACATGAAATACATTACGAATGCGATCCAAGGCTGGTGGGAAAGCTAGCTTATAAGCTACTTCACCCACTCTATCCAAAATCTCATAAGGGCCTATAAAATTTTGGCTCAACTTACCTTGCTTGCCAAATCGCATTACACCACACATAGGTGACACTTTCAACATAACCTTGTCACCTACCTGAAACTCAATATCCCGACGATGTAAATCTGCATAGCTCTTTTGTCGGTCCTGCGCTGCTTTCATATTCAGTCGAATTAAGTGAACTTGTTCAATCATGTCTGATACCATCTGCAGTCCTAAAACAACAGCTTCAGAGCTATCATCCCAATACACCACACTCCTATACTTCCTCCCATACAAGGCCTCAAAAGGTGTCATCCCAAGCTGTTATTATATGAAAATTCGATGAAATCAAGTCGATCTTCCCAACTCCCACCAAACTCCATTACACAAGCTCGCAACATATCCTCTAGGGTCTTGATGGTCCTCTCAGTTTGACCATATGCCGTAGGGTTAAATGATGTCCACATCTTCAAAGTAGTTCTCATCAGTTCCAGCAACTCTTGCCAAAACCGTGAGTTAAACCTCGCATCTCTATCTGACACAATATCCCTTGGTACCCCATGTAGTAGTACCACATTCTTCCTGTATCGATTAGCTAGCTGAATCTTACTCCAAGTATCTTTCATTGGAATAAAATGAGATGACTTCGTCAAACGATCGACAATCACCCAAATAGATACCGTCGTCAGGTACCAAAAATAAATACCTTGTTACACTAACAGAAGCTAGCATTAAGTAGGGTCGTTCTCCATAGGGAGGCGGTCACTATCTACTTGTCTATTCGGTCTGTCTACATCACAGTTGGGAGTTTTGAATTGAATAAACTAAACTAAACAAGATTAAGGGGAGAGAATTAATGATAAGAGAAATTAATAAGAAAGAGAGAAAACTAGGATGTCGGGTTATCAACGAACGTCAGTTAATTACAGCTAAGGTCACAGATTAGTCGATGTGTCGGTCTAAGGGGCAACGAATATCTCCTTCCGGTCTCAATTCGCCCTAAAATACTATTAGCTTAGCTTTTGCCCTCACTAAAGCATTCTATTGTTCACTGCGGGTCTCACCCCTTCCAACCTTCCAGTCTAGGTCAAGGCTTACCAAGGTTAAAAAGGCTAATTGCATTGATTCAATCAGCAAGAAACAATTAAAGCAGCGATTAACAACATAGACATAACAACAACGATAAATCTATGAACTAATTAGCAATTAACATCGGTTCATCGAATCCCCTAATCCTAGTAGAGGAAATTAGCTAGACATAATAAAGGGAAGAACAGAAATAAAGAGAGAAATAAACATAAATATAAATAAAGGAGAAAAGGGAAAGAGAGAAAGTTACAGTAGATCCGGGAAAAGAGAGAACGGAAAGTTTACAGAGAAAGAGTAAAGTAAAAGTATCAAGGAACGCAGTCCAAGAACTGTTTCGGCCCCCTAAATGTGTTTGTCGTCCTCCTATTTATAGAGGAGACGATTCTTATTAAACCTAATAGCGAAATAAAACAAAAAGCCCAATCCCAATAGCAATTCCACTCGATCGAGTGATTTGAAACCACTCGATTGAGCAAAACTGAGCTCAAACCACTCGATCGACCAGTAATAGTACTCGATCATGTAAACCTCTCAAAGCAACTATTAAATCGACGACATATTATACTCGATCGAGGTCTTCAACCATCCAAAGGCATTCGATCGACCAGAAATGCATTCGATCGAATGACTTTGACTTTAGAAGCTCATAACTTCGTTAGTTTCAGCTTTGACTTGTCTTTTTAGCTCCCGAAATGGCTTCACGCATCCCGAGACCGCTACATTTCCGCTCCAAAATCACTCTTCCTCTAAATGCATGCAAAACGGATGGTAAAAGGCTTGATTTCACTACTTACTGGTCCATTCCTGCAAATAGAACAAAACAAACCAAAGTAGCATATTCGGGGCGTTTCGTAGCATAAAACTACGATAATAGCATAGAAATACGTGCATAAAGAGGCCTAAAAGGACTATATAAAATGCACGTATCAAATCTCCCCAAACCGAACCTTTACTCGTCCTCGAGTAAACTAAATGCAACTAATGGAACGAAAAAGATAACTCAGAGCTAGCTACAAATGCTCACTTAAACCAATTTAATGCAAGCAAACTAACACTTATAGCAAAACAGTCAAATGCAAACGAGTTATAGGATGTTTATAAAATAGCTGAACCATCGACCTTGCAATACCTTTAATAATGGACTCTCACGGGTCACTCTTCTCTCATGAAGCAAAGGATGAACATATATATGTAAGAGAGAAAGAAAAATAGTCGCTCACCTAAACTACGACCCACATAAACATGCATGCAACTAATATGATAGACAATTCTAGCTACCGTACATACATTCCAACCAAACGAGGTCCGTCACAGCCGAGGGCTTACAAAAATATGGTAAAGTGAGGCAATGGCTAAGAAAAGGCAAAACATTTATGGGAATGTGGAGGTATAGGCGGCTAAGCTAGTACCTAAACGATACCATATAACAACATCCGTTTCCAACTCAATTATAGAATTAAGCACAATGCCCTTCATTTGGCACAAAACTCACCTAACCAGACTGAACATACTCCTCAATAAATGTAAATAAAGCATAGGAGCGAAACCGTCAACCAATCTTCTTTTTTTTCGGTTTCCTTTTCTTTTTCGAATTTGATCTTTTTTTTTTCATTTTTCATTTCTTTTTTTCCTTCTTTTTCACATCTTTTTTCATCATCCTCCTTTTCTTCATAAATTACCAACTCCGAATCAATATAAAACAAGCCAAACTTGGCAAAATGAAACATGTACCGCAAAAATATACACTAAACTAGCTTGACAAGGCAGTCTAAATTTGGAATGTAGCTAAGGATCAACAAGCAAATTTGGCTAAATGTAGAGTTAAATGGGTAAAAATGAAAGAAAGGGGAATGTAAGCACCTCCCTGCATGTGACACCAACCACTAACCCGAATGTATGTAGGCAAAAAGCAATTGAATTTCATATACGTGCAAATTGATGATACATGTTATGCAAGGAGTAACTACTCACAATCCTACATGAAACCGGTCATAAACGACACCAGTTATTAAGCTCTAATCCTTAGAAATTATAAGTAGCTTGCCAAAATTTTCAGGTCAAGTCTATTCGTTCAGCTAGATTTAACATTAACTCGTAGATATGCAAAATGACAAAGCTAAAAAGATATTAAATTTTGAAAGGCTTAAGCAAAAAGACAATCACAGTGCAATTTCATCATTGAAATCTACCGTTCCGACTCAACCTATATGCTAAAGTAAACGTGAAAATTTTGAATTTTTTTTGAAAATTTTCTATTTTTATGAGATTTTTGAATTTTATAAAAAAAAATAACCAACAATGCATACAGAAATTAAACATGACAACATAAATGCAGTAAAAACATAAATGCAGACACAGATATGGATGCATAACCTCCCCAAACCAAACCGTACAATGCCCTCATTGTACCAAAACATGGAAAGGAAACGCAAACTAAAAGAGAAAGAGAGTGAAATGTGGAAAGCTCACAAGATTGTGCGAATAAGGGACCTCCCCAAACCAGCCAGCAATATGGGAGGTCGCAAACAGCTGCCAAAACATCATCACAGGAAGCTAATCCAAGCAATGGGCATCTTAAATAGCTCGATCGATGAAGATAGGGTACTTGAACGAGGGATCATCTTTGGCAGGTACTCGATCGAGAAGAATGGATACTCGATCGAGTGAAATTAGCAGCAAAAATGTTCGATCGAGTACAAAAAGTACTCGATCGAGCCATCAATATATTCCTGCAAAGACGCAACATAGACAGCCCGCGAAACTAACAAAACAAGCGTAGCTGAAATAGTCTATGGTATGAAAACCAATTATTACACACACAAAAATAAAATGCAATGTTTGAAAAATAACAAAAAATAAAATCTCCGAGTTGCCTCCCGGGTAGCGCTATTTTCAGTCAGGTCCCAGCTCGACCTTCTTTTCTCTTCGAGCCTCTCTAATTAGCCTGGTGAAAACAGCTTAAAGCGCGCTGCAACCGATCAAACAGCTGCGTATGTGCTACACAAAACTGTAAGTAGCACCATAGTATAACAGTAGCATAGGAAAATAAAATGTATAAACGTTTGAGTCTAACAAATTTCCTATGACAGCTCCTAAATTTATCAACAAAATAAAGGAGCTCGGGAGCAATTAATATTAATTTAGGGTACCATTTCAGATTAACAAATTTAAGATGACAAGTACGGCGAAAAATCGTTAAATTACTTGTCCAACTGGAAGGGGGTATAGCATTAAAATGCGAAGTATAAGTCAAATGAGGCAATGTACTACTCAAACAAACAATAATAAAATTATCGTTAACTACCTCGGGTTGGTTGCTCTCAATGAAGGAATCATTGACAAAGAAAGATATTACCTCTTCCGTGCTGGGAGCAATCATTGACTCAACTACCTTCTCGTCACCCTCCTCTGTGGAATCCGTCTCGTAAATCGCAGCCTCAAGCGCATCCAACTCGGCTTTGAAAAGGGGAGATTCACCGTAACCATTATCATCATCAAAATCGTCATCTAGAACGAACCCAGGTGACGTTGCATTGCTCTCTCTGGCCAAATCAGTCGATCGAGTGGAATTATTACTCGATCGAAAGCTTTCCTCATGAATTTCACTCGATCGAGTATATGAAATAGCTCGATCGAGTACTTCCTCTAAGCAGTTGTTCGATCGAGTGATGTATTGTGCTCAATCGAACATTTCTTCAGGCATTTCACTCGATCGACCACTATAATCCATTCGATCGAGTGAATATTATTGTACAGTGCATAAGTCTTCGTCTGAAGCGTCATTATCTGACAGAACTTCGCAATCCGAGTCATCCCAGTCATCAACAGCGCTAGGCAACGCGGGTCCTTTGTGGGAAAGACCACTCTCTGCGTAGGTAACGCAGACTTCCTCTGGTTGCCCAATATTCGACTCAGTAGCTAACTGAGCTATTTCAGACTCGAGCTCATCAATTTGCGCAAAAATTTATCTATCATGTTCTTGCACTTGGAGTGCAAGCGCCTTCACTAAAGACTTCAACTCAGCAATCTCTTCTTTCTGTTTATCAGGAGGAGGAGCTTGTTGTCGCAGTGGCCAGACTAACGGAGGCTTTTGGTAGCCTCATTGAAAAGGTAGATGCGGCGGCACAACTACAGTGGAATGGCTAGCTTGTCTACGGTGCTTAAACGCGTAGACCTCGTCGTTCTTTGCCATGCAAATAGCTGCATTGTGCCCAGCAGCACCACATCTCCCACAGTAAACCACCTGCTGCGCCATATAATGGAAGATAGGTGGAAGGTCAAAGGTACTCAAGCCTTCCCTTTGACGATCTTTTATCTAGAATTGTCTAGGTAGGACCTGTAGGGCCTATCAAAACAGCACTAAAGAAAAAGATTAGAACGGCCTCAAGGGATAAACCCCTTGAGGCTAAAAACAGACAAAATAAAACAAGCAAATAAAGTAGTTGCCTCCCCGGCAACGGCGCCAAAATTTGATACCGTGGTCAGGTACCAAAAATAAATACCTAGTTACACTAACAGAAGCTAGCAGTAAGTAGGGTCAATCTCCACAGGGAGGCGGTCACTATCTACTTGTCCATTCGGTCTGTCTACGTCACAGTTGGGGGTTTTGAATTGAATAAACTAAACTAAACAAGATTAAGGGGAGAGAATTAATGATAAGAGAAATTAATAAGAAAGAGAGAAAACTAGGATGCCGGGTTATCAACGAACGTCAGTTAATTACAGCTAAGGTCACAGATTAGTCGATGTGTTGGTCTAAGGGGCAACGGATATCTCCTTCCGGTCTCAGTTCGCTCTAAAATACTATTAGCTTAGCTTCCGCCCTCACTAAAGCATTCTATTGTTCACTGCGGGTCTCACCCCTTCCAACCTTCCGGTCTAGGTCAAGGCTTACCAAGGTTAAAAAGGCTAATTGCATCGATTCAATCAGCAAGATACAATTAAAGCAGCGATTAACAACATAGACATAACAACAACGACAAATCTATGAACTAATTAGCAATTAACATCGGTTCATCGAATCCCCTAATCCTAGCAGAGGAAATTAGCTAGACATAATAAAGGGAAGAACAGAAATAAAGAGAGAAATAAACATAAATATAAATAAAGGAGAAAAGGGAAAGAGAGAAAGTTACAGTAGATCCGGGAAAAGAGAGAAAGGAATGTTTACAGAGAAAGAGTATAGTAAAAGTATCAAGGAACGCAGTCCAAGAACTGTTTCGGCCCCCTAAATGTGTTTGTCGTCCTCCTATTTATAGAGGAGACGATTCTTATTAAACCTAATAGCAAAATAAAACAAAAAGCCCGAGCCCAATAGCAATTCCACTCGATCGAGTGATTTGAAACCAATCGATCGAGCAAAACTGAGCTCAAACCACTTGATCGATCAGTAATAGTAATCGATCGAGTAAACCTCTAAAAGCAACTATTCGATCGACCACATATTATACTCGATCGAGGTCTTCAACCATCCAAAAATATTCGATCGACCAGAAATGCATTTGATCGAATGACTTTGACTTCAGCAGCTCATAACTTCGATAGTTTCAGCTTTGACTTGTCTTTTTGCCTCCCGAAATGGCTTCACGCATCCCGAGACAGCTACATTTCCGCTCCAAAATCACTCTTTCTCTAAATGCATGCAAAACGGACGGTAAAAGGCTTGATTTCACTACTTACTGGCCCATTCCTGCAAATAGAACAAAACAAACCAAAGTAGCATATTCGGGGCATTTCGTAGCATAAAACTACGATAATAGCATAGAAATACGTGCATAAAGAGGCCTAAAAGCACTATATAAAATGCACGTATCACAAATCATGTTATTACCCTGCTGAGTTGATGTGTCTATTTTATATAAGATTTTACCCCTCATTTTAGCTCAATTTTGATTGAATATCACACTTTTATTAGTGTTTTTATGAGCTAATCTTGTGTTCTAGGTGTGTTGCTTGTATTTGTTGCATTTTATAGGAAATTGAGCATTCGGTAGCTTATTCCTGTCATTTTAGCAAACACCGAAGTTCATTAAGCTAAAGTGGAAGCAAGCATAATGACAAGTAGAATATTGGAGCCCAAAACAAAGGAATGAAAGTCAAGCCCAAAAGGAGGTCCAAAGACCAAGTCAATTGGGAAGCTTAGGAGGCCAAATGAAGCATTTACCCGGGTGAATTAAGGGACATTTATCACAAACATTGGATCCCTTTGAGCATTTAATCAAGAATTGAAGAAGAAAACCGGAAATCACACGGCCCCGATCGGGGTTTGCTTGCGCCAGGATTTTTACGTTATGCCCCTATTTTACTATAAATAGGGGCCTTAATCCGTCATTATAGTATATCTTTCCTTACATCTTTTTGCACTCCTTTACATACTTAGCACACAAATTCTCTTAGTTTTCATATTAGTTTACATTTTGTTAAGCTTTCCTTTGTCAAACAATTTACATTAAGCCTGTGGTTCTTTATAATATAATCTTTCCGTTCAAAGTTATTCGGGTTTGTTATTCGAGTTATTCTTATTCAAGCTCAAAGTTCTCTTGTTACAGTAATTTCGTTTCTTGTTTATTTTGTTAGTTCGTTCTTCATTATCGTTATTTCATAGTTCTTATCATAGTTTTTAGCATTGCAACATTAGTTGGTTAATACATCTTATTAGCAAGTTATCTTCCCCATAGTTTAATTCTAGTATTTCATTTTACATTTCTCATCATAAATAATTTCATTTTCATATGTTATCATTACTTAGTTTATTCATAATTTCTACAATTTCAAACACGAGTGAGTAATTCCATTTTTCTAGGGAATAAGGAAGCCATGTATGATTAATATTTGTAAATGTTAAATTAGGTTGATGTAATATTGTCTAAATTATCTCTATCACATGTTTGCATCGTCATGATTAATCTTTGTTTAGTGGCCATATTCATTGATTAAGTTTTTTAATTCTTTCTATAAGTCGAGAGACACGGAATCGAATTAGACTAAGCATCAACAAGGGTTCTCTAGGACCCGGTCTATGGTTGATAATAAGGCCGAGAGGTGGTTGTCTTTAAGCCTAAACAATTGACAATGTTATTTATTCCGAGTTTGACATGAACATCTATATACAATCGCATGCGTGACTCGACTCCCCTAGACTCCTTTATCATATATATTTACATCATTTAATTTACAAGTTATCAAACCAACAAAATAAATCAATCGTAATCGACCTTGATAGAAGTCTAATCATAGCTTCATAACGTAATTCCCGTCTCCTTGTGTCTGACCGCTCGTACTACATTCATTTGTGTCTAGGGAAATTTATCTTTGATTAGGTGTGCGACAAAGCCTATTAAATTGGTTATTGATGTACTAGGGTTTGTCCCAAGATTTTGATTTTGATATTGAAATCCACCCTAGAAAGTTATAAAAAATCAATTGATGCTAATGGTATACTAATTAGCAATTCTTTTCATATTTTAATTAAAAAATCCGTCTTAAAACCGTCTTCTTGAATTTGAGAAAATTTCTAAAAAATTGTTTTGATATTCATGAAATCGGAAAATCTTTGTTGAAACCATACTTTTGCAGCATGCCGAGAGACCAGAAAGCTACCAACAAGAGGACCCGTGCCGCCATTTTGGCCGAGCAAGGCCAATCAAGCCAAGGAACAACCATTCCTCAAGTTGACGAGTATCCCTCAATCATATTCACTGACTTCGATTAGCGTAAGGCTTTTGTTGCTTTGGTGTCACACACTTTGAAACTTACTTGGTGTGTGGATGTGCGAATTTTGGAGGAGTTGGAGATTGATGTGGATGTCTGACACATGTTTGAAGTGTTGGGGATGGAGGGTTTGAACCAACTTTATAAAAAGTCCCATGCTTTCCTGGCCTTAGAATTTATGAGTTCTTATAAGTAAAATGCTGCTGAGAAAACTGTTAGTTTTTGCCTTTTGAACACCAACTTCGAGTTGACCTTAGATGAGGTGGCTGACCATTTGAGATGGGAAAAGGGTGGGTAGTGTTACTTAGAGGATGTGGAAACGGAGAGTGGGGATGCCCGTTTCTTTCCTTTGTTCAGAGGCCGACCCGTACCTAGTGTGAGTGCTATGCTCATCAATGATGTGCAACATATGTCCCTTTGTATCTTTCTGAGGATGATGACCTGTCTCTTGTACGTGAGGAGTGATATGAGTAAGTTGAACTCATATGAAGTGATGTTATTAGTATCCTACCTAAACCCGACCCGAGGGAAGCATTTCTACTTCAATACCCCTGCTCTAGTATATGCTAGTCTAGCTCATATGGCCCAGTCTAAACACCGTCACCTTAGTTGTGGTGCCATAGTGACCCGCTTGGCTCAGAGGCTAGCCAACTTTGAACCTGCTGCCGATCTTTAGGCCTTGTTTGAGGAAGTCCCTACCATTAACAAGGACTACTTGCTTCACACCAAGTGGCTGAGGGTGTTGGATGATGGGACACTAGCGTGGAGGATGAGGGGAACTAGATGGATGAGGTTACCGGATGCACGCGACAAACCTTCCGGAGACTGATCACTTAAGGGAGTTTGACCCGGAGAGTGGGGATCCCGAGCTTCCATCTCAGACTTACCTCATTCCTGATCACATTCTTAAGGACATGCCCGAGCTAGTGTTGACTCCCCGCCGTAAGAGGGTGACTCAGCCTCCACGAAAGGACAAGGGCGTTAGGGGGACTAGAGAGGTTAAAACCGAGGCACCCTTTGTGCCTGAGTACCAGTATCAGTACCAGTACCCGGCCTACCTGTCGTGAACCCTAGGATACAGGTAAGGGAGGTCACAGAGAGGTTGTCGAGCGCCTTGGTTTTGAGGAATATGCATGAGATGGCGCACCTCCAAAACGCGGGGACTACTTGTGCCGAGCTGGTGTGGTGGAGAGGAGTTGGGGGTGATAGCGGAGTCTTCCATAGCCATGGAGTAGATAGGGTCACGTGAAGTTCTCCGACTAGCTATTAGTATGGTTGCCTAGCAGGTCCTTGGGGTGCTAACTATGGGAGCCACCTTGACTAAGAGGGTAGATGGATATGTGGTGGAGCCTTCGCGGAAGAAGGTGATGGAGCAGGGACGTCTGGTGTAGGTGATGAGGAGCTGATGGATGAAGACGTAGGTGCGGAGCCTCGAGTTGCTGCTTCATCATGTTTATGTTATTTTATTGAACTTAATGAGGATTTATTTGGTTGTTTTCAAACTTGTTACATATTTGATCGGATCTTAATCAGCCATAAGGCCAAAATTTAATTGGTGCTGCATAATTAAGACTTGTATGTGTGTTTGAGATTGTGTGATTTTGATATTAAGGTGTTAAGTAATGCAGGTACATGAGGAATTTGGACACGTAAATTGCCTTAGGTTGCATTCTTCTTGTAGAGTATTCGACCAAGTACTGCAATTCACTCGACCGAGTACCCTCCACTCGGCCAAGCATCGTTGGTACTCGACCGAGTGCTTGGAGGACAGTAGCAAATTTGTCTCTGCCAGTCGTGACACTCGACCGAGTATCGACGTTACTCGACCGAGTAGTGACCATTCGCCCGAGTACCCTTGACACTTGACCGAGTGTATTGCTATGCGACTCATACTCGGGTTACCTTGTTTATGGTGGACTCATTTGGGACTCTTGTGTCCTGATTCGGTGATTGAGATACTTTGTGTTATGTGAGCAGTCATGAGGTGTGGATGAGACAGTGATGGCGCGATGGGTTATCTGGACTCGAGTTATGCGGCTGGGAAGGGTGGTCAAGGGTCGCACTTGACGAGGTATGGGTGTGGTAATGATGGTGGCATATGTACTACTTTAGGTGTTCTGATTTATTATTGTGGACCAAGCCACACGCGTCGCGCGCAACTGCGCTTTGTGAGTTTGACGCGGCGACACTTCTCCCACAGAACTTTGGTGAACAAAGCACGTCATGGGCCGTTACTGATTTGAAAGGCATTGAAACCCGTGAAAGGTTTGAACAAGCCTACATTTGTGGAGTCGCCACCAATGTTTATGGAAAATTGGAACCGTTTGAATACTTCATGGCATGTCAGGATACAAAGTAGTGACATGAACACTAAGAAATTCGTTACCCTTAGCATTCTATGTCTAGAATGACTCTCGCGATACCAATGAACACGGATGCTCACAGATATGTGAGTAAGGGGTGAGGGTACGTATTAAGAAGCTCTTTATTTGAACATCTAATCCCGCCCGCCTCGATAGCGGCCTCTACTAATGATCAGGGAAGCCGTTTATACTTGATATGTTGTTGATTATATGCATGCAATGTAACATCCAAAAGATTAATCCTAACATGTGAATATAGACTAAGTCGGTTGACATGCAATTTAGCATCCAATTAGAGTCGAAGTAGAAGGTTAGATTCATTACATGTGAAAGCCAAGTAAAATAAATCATATAATAAGGATAAATTACATAAGAATTGATAAATTACAAATTATAATAAATTACAACTGATGTTTATTGGATTTACGTCATAGTTATGCCAAAACGGGATTTAGAAAAGAAAAGAAAAGATTAAAGGAAGATGAAAGGATTGAAAGTATTGAAATATGTCGAAATATAGGTGATAATAGGAATAATAGTCGATTAGAAACCTAATTAGAAGCCTTACGTCAAAGCAAGACGAGTTCAGAGGCAGAAACCAACTCAGAATGGGCGCAGCATATGCCGCGTCCTCTGGAAGAGGTGCATCAGATGATGTGTTCTCTAGAAGAGGCGCATCTGCTCGTGCGTCTGTTCTAGGGGCGGCCTCTGACTGTGAAAGTCAGACTCATTGTTCGTTGTTGTTCATCGGTTAATTTATGTTGATTATTAGTATATGACTCCAATAGAAGTGATTTAGACAGATTATATGCATCTAAGATCGCCATAAAGCGAAAAAGAACGAATTAAACAAGGTATTACAGCAGTTTACACATGAACTACGGTTTATATGATGTCGGATTTACAAAGATCGAAGCTAAAACAGGAATTGGGAAGCAAGGATTGAAAACTATTTGGAAACAATATACAAAATACGGATTAAAAAGACTTAATATGGAAGAAATCAAGCCTCTTAACGTCCGGGTTTGATTTAATGACGAAAACCCGCAAATATCGAATTATAAGGGATTTAAGTCGAAAAGAGATTATAAAAAGAATTAAGAAACTGGAAAAGATGAAAGTTCGAAGGAAATAAGAAATAAAACGAGAAAAGACCTTCGAACGAAGCAACGAAAAAATATGAGGAGGAAGAAGAAGAAGAAGAAGAAGAAGAAGAAGAAGAGCAACAACGGCTAAGCAGCCTCTGGAATAGGCGCAGCAAGTGCTGCGATTGTTCCAGAAGGCGCAACAACTATTGTGTTTCTTCTCGACAGTGTCTCTCTGGTGTTTCGTTAGAAAGGGTTTTTAAAAAACAATTTTTGAAAACGGCTTTGAGCGTATTTGTGATATAAATCCGTACATAAATTAAATATAGAAAATAAATACAAAATTAGATGGGATTTACACCCCCAGACTTACATGTTTAACGAAGTGAGATTTAACTAAGTTGTCGTTTAGTGATTGCTCGACTTGATCTAGGATTTAAAGTGTCCTTGAACAAGGATTTTACTAACGAAAACGATTGATTGATTAGGTGAAGTTGGTCAAGTTGGTCGGTTTATGCAAACGAGACTAGTACCCAGAAGGATTTGGGCTTACGTGGTCGAGTAGATCAAGCACGTAGGCGTCAATAGCATAAGCTCGTGGTCTTAGAATGGAAAGGGAGAAGAGAAGGGCGGACACTCGTGTGAAAAATATGCGTGAGACAGAGGCCTCTATTTATACTATTCACGAGGGGGAATTTTAGGAAAAGAGAAAATTTGGAAATCCGAAAATATTCTAGAAATTGATGAAAGACCAGCCCAGGAAGAGGCGCAACAGGCACTGCGAACTTTCCAAGAGGCGCAGCATCTACCGCGTCCTCTCTTGAGGCCTTTCCTCCTCGGGAAGAAATATTTCGGTGTTTTATTTAGGAATTAGGGAAGATGTATGCTTCCTTATTCCGCAAGGCAAGATATTTTCTGAAATTTAAACACTTAAAAAAATATTAGGAATAAAAAACTCTAGAACATTCCGACTCAGTTTTAAGACAACTTTAAAAAATTAAGAAGGTTTTTGACCCGGACTCCAAATGTACTCTATTTACTCTTAAAACAACCGTATCGGCACGTAGATAACGTCTAAGGGGTTGACACGACTATTTGAGCTATCACTTGTCAACGAACTTACAAAATGTCATAAAATCGCTCCGTATGTTAAACATGCGGCCCGATCATCACTGGGTGTTTTTTGGAAGGTGCGGACATGGGTATCTACAATTATATAGCATTTGCATATGAATATAATTGGATTTATATCACATGTCACACTATACTTTCACTTATATACATCAATTGTGGTTTAAACCGGTGGATGTTCAATTCCAGTTATGTTGACTTAATAGGTGTTGTGTTATTAATTACTCCGCGTTCCACTGTTACTAATTGTTCCTTATTGATAATCGACTTTTCCTTGATATTAAAGAAATCACCTTGTTTAATTATGAGCAAATATGTGACTATTTTGGGGTGGTCGACTTGCATAGAACTTTCACCTTTAAATCATTTTATTTGTTGTATTGCTCAATTCCGTTTTAGAGGTGAACTTCGGGGACGAAGTTCCTTTTATGGGAGGTAGATAACATCGCGGAAATAATTTTCTTATAAGTTGATAATTTTGGTTAATGTACTAATTTTTTTAGTAAATGTGACTATTGTCTTGGTTAATGTGACTAAATGTTTTATTTAGCGCTACTAATTGTTGTAGTTAAGAGGTGATTGTAGGTAATGGTGCGAGGTGTTTGGTGATGTAAGTGTGTTCACATGGTGAATAAGAGGTCTTGTGTGTTGCAAATGGTGTCACTCATCTTTTAGAGTTATTCGTTTTCTTTTCCGTTGGACGTGTGGAGCGAACTTCGAGGACAAATTTCCTTTTTAAGGAGGGAAGACTGCAATACCCGCCCTATTAGGGATCCGTTGACCGATCCTTGACCTCATAGGACCTTTGGTAGGGGATAAAGATGGAGTTAGATTGTATTTACGACTGTGAACTCGACCTAGTAAGGGTCACTCGGCCGAGTGTTATTGGCACTCGACAGAGTGCAGTGTACTTAGCTGAGTATGTTCAGTACTCAACTGAGTGGCCTAGCGTCATCACGTTATAATGTTATGCGGTGGATGCGATTTAAATAATTTCATTTCTTTTCTAAAACCTAAAATCAGAACCCCCCCCCCCCTCTCTCTCTCTCTCTCTCTCTCTCTCTCTCTCTCTCTCTCTCTCTCTCTCTCTCTCTCTCTCTCTCCCTCTCCCTCTCCCTCTCTTTTCCTCTCCCCACCTTATCACTTATGAATCCTCCACCTAGAAGACTATCATGGGAGCGGGATGTACGAGTCTGGGCGTAACCCCATCACCAGTTAATCGAGTCAGGTAAGTCGTCATCACTACCTGCAATTTTGGTTGTGATTATAGTGGGTCGTAATAGGGTTATACCGTTGTCTGTAGGCGTCGGTGACGACGTCCCTTATGCGTATGTGATGATTGGTGTTGTGCGAGAATCCCTAAAGATAGGGTTTCTCTACTCAGTCTTCTATATGGTTGATTACGAGATGATGAAGTGTTTCCAGGATTATTGTTGTTATGGTATTATTGTCGCGTTACTAGTATTATTGGTATTTAGTTGTGAAGCCATTGTCAAGTGTGGACATGGGCCACCCGCGGCGCGCGCGAAAGGGCTTGAATGAGCCTATATTTATGGAGTCGCCACCAATTTTTATGGGAAATTGGAACCGTTCGAATACCTCGTGCCATGTCAAGACACAAAGTAGTGACATGAACAGTAAGAACTGGTTACCCTTAGCATTCTATGTCCAGAATGACTCTCGTGAATGCCAACGAACACAGATGTTCACAGAGATCTGGAGTAAGGGGTGAGGGTACGTATTTGGAAGCTCTTTAATCGAACACCTATTTCTGCCCGCCTCGATAGCGGCCGCTACTAATGATTAGGGAAATCGTTCATAGTTGATATGTTATCAAGTATATGCATGCAATGCAACATACAATGGATATTTGATCTACGTCAAAAGCACGGTCAAAACGAGATTTGAAGAAGGAAATAAAAGAAAATAAAATTAGAATTAAAAAATATGAAAATATGTCATATTAGAGGTGATAATACGATTAATAGTCGATTAAATACGTAA
This sequence comes from Silene latifolia, assembly GCF_048544455.1. Lineage (NCBI taxonomy): Eukaryota > Viridiplantae > Streptophyta > Magnoliopsida > Caryophyllales > Caryophyllaceae > Silene > Silene latifolia. The sequence continues at coordinate 158,114,458 of NC_133536.1, read as the reverse complement.
TTAGGAACTACATCAAGGCGGGAAGGAGTTCAGGGACAAAAACCAACCCAGAGCAGGCGCAACATCTGTTGCGTCCTCTAGAAGAGGCGCAGCATTCCCTGCGTCTGTTCTCCAGTTGGGCTCTATCTGTGAAGTCATAATCGCGAATTGTTAATGTTCGTCGGTAAATTTAAGGTCGATTATTGATTTTAGACTCAAGTAGAAGTGATTTAACTGATTACATGCACACTAATATTGTCATAAAACGAATCAAAGGTAAGAAAATACAATGATTTACATGGTTGTGACGAACTCGTGTCAGATTTAATAAAGGAACAAGCTTTGAACTTTAAAACGAAATAAACGAAATAAATAAGATTATATACAAAAAGCGAATTCCAGAGAATCGATATGAACGAATCGAACCTCTAAAATCCGGGTTTGAAATAAATGACAAAAACCCGCAAATATCAAATTATAAGGGATTTAAGTCGAATAAAACGTTATAGTTTGAAAAAAAATTAATTAGACATAATTATATATCGATACGAGTAAAGGAAAATAAAGAAAAACAAAAGAAATAGGGAAAATAAGAAAGTTGCAGAAGATCGAGGAGGAAGAAGAAGAGCAGGAGCAGCGGCAGCCTCAGGAAGAGGCGATGCATGTACTGCGACTCTTCGAAGATGCGCAGCTGCTGCTGCGTTTCTTCTCGACGTCAGATCTTTGTTGTTTTGTAAATACGGTTTTAAGAGACGATTTTAAAATACGGTCTTGAACGTGCTTTAGATATAAACTCGTACATTAATAATAAAATAAAATACATTAAATAAAATTGGGATTTTACACCCTCATACTTACATGTCAGCGTCACGAGATTTAAATAAATCTATTTTTAGTGGTAACTCGACTCGATCTATGCAAATATGAAAGTGCCCTTGAAAAAGGAATTTAAAGATTGATTTATTGATTGTGTAGTGGTCAAATTTTTCGGTCATACAAACGTGACTAGTACTCAGAATGATCTGAGCTTACGTGGTCGATTGATCAAGCACGTAGGCGTCGGAAGGCAAGAGCGTGGTCTTAGAGTGCAAAGGGAGAAGAGAAAGGCGGACATTCGCGAGAAAAATATGTGAGGAAAAGGCATCTATATATACTAATCACGAGGGGTAGGGTTTAGGAAAGGGATATGAAAGGAAAGATCCGGAAACAACCGACTTAGGTTGAAACACGGAAACTTGGACAAAAAGAAAGCCTTGAGAAAAGGCACAGCAGTTGTTGCAACCCTTAGAAGAGGCGCAACACTTACTGAGTCCTTTCTCGGGTAGTATTCTTCTGTGCGAGAAAACGCATTTGACAGCCCGTCGTATTTTAGGCATAACTTTCTCTACAAGACTCGGATTTAAATGATTTAGGTGGCATTGGAAACCTAAGAGAAAGATCTAGAACTTTCTGTGAAATAGGCCAGACCCAAAAAAGTCGTTATCACCTCGTAAAATGGGCTTAAATGTCGTGTTGTCATTTTAGCTAAATGAAATGCACATTTTGTAATGTAAACATTAAGTTTAGCCCAAAGAAGTGATATGGGCTAAAAATGAGATATACTCATAGCATTTTATGACATCCTAACCTTAGGTAGACAAGCACATTGCTTTTTGACTCGGGTTTTGATGGTTTTAGGAAATAAAGACGGTTTTTGATCCGAACTCCAAATGTACTCTAATTACTGCCAAAACGACCGTAATGACACCTAGGTTACAACCATGAGGTAGACACAAGTGTACAAGTTGCCTTTTATTAACCGATTTACAAAACGTCATAAAATCGCGACATATGCTAAACATGTGGCCCAATCATCACTGGGTGTTTGGTGGGAGGTGCAGAAACGAGGTGTCTACAGAGCCCTCACTTTGACTGAGGCTTGGACAAGGTGAAAGTCAAAGGATAGCCCTCAGGTCAATCGAAGATTACAACCTGATAACTATGGCGACGCGAGGCGGCTCAAGGGGTCTGAACCAAGGACCTATCGTCGGGAACATTTTAGAGTTTGTCGACTATCGGGGAGGGTCGTTTAAAGTCCATTAGACTACGTAAGGAAGCTCGCCAGCCAAAAGAAGAAACCATATCTGAGACACCCCTGGGTGAAACGAGATTGAAGGCGCTTCGGCAAAACTCTTTGGTCTGAAGATAACTTGGTGTCTGAAGGCATTAGGGGTTACAGGGATTCTGAAGAAACTTCTTAACACTTCTGAAGGCTAACTCTGAAGGCTATCTCCAAAGGGAAGGTTGAAGGAAGGATTATCTGAAGGACTATCCTGAAAGGGTTATCTAAAGGTTATCTGAAGGGTTGTCTGAAAGATATCTGAATATATGAAGGTTATCCAAAGGGTTGTCTGAAAGATATCTGAATATATGAAGGTTATCCAAAGGATTGTTTGAAAAATTAAGGCAAGTTTTTGAAAGATCTGAAGGGTTATCCTAAAAGGGTTATCTAAAAGTACAGAAGTCTTCGGGAATTGTTTTCTCAAACTTCGTGGGGAATAATTGTATGTTGAGTTAATCAATGGCACGCCCTTGGCACCGCCGAGGAGAAAACAAAGGATCGATAACGACGCGTCCTTAGCATCGCTGAGGAAAATAAAGGTGTTCGATCGACAATGACGCGCCCTTGGCACCGCTGAGGAGAAAATCTGCTCGAGTCACCGCAAGCGAAATTTCGACAAAAGAGAGAAGCTCATGAACTATATTTAGTGATCATGAATTCTTGCCGGGGAACACATTGACGATTAGGAACATCTTTGATCGCCATGGAAGAAACCTTGAGCATTATTGCGAATACTGCTAGAGAACGTCTTAACCGTCGCTGGGGAGAATGATGACTTGAGCCTAGCCCCCAGTTGGAGCGAGCTATGCTTCTTATACTCACCTACATGGTTAGTAGACACACAAGAACTCAATCTAACAGGCAAATAGCACTGGCACATGAAGGAAACATACAAGTTTTGAAAGTTCTTTCCTTATAAAATTGTTTAAAACTTGAAATAAAGGTGGAATTTGTAATGTGTTATGCATATTCAATGGGCTTTAAACGCACGACTGGCGTGGACGCAGACCTTATACGGACGCGAAATGTAGACTTAGGTTTCACCGACGCGACATGGGGATGAATCTGACACGACACTTTGCTTAAGTATGTGCAACCCCTAGCCAGGTATGGGCGACAACGCGTATCAATTCTAAAGGTAAAAGATCTGCGAGGATGATGGGGACATATAAATGCAACGCATGAGCCATGGATCAGCTGTCTACTTGGATGTGTTTCGCCACCATCTGCTGTAAAAGAGACCCCTCTTGAGGCACGATAACTTGGAGAATCGATCTAAGATCTTTGTCATTGTCTAGACCGAGCACTAGCTTGACTCAAATGAGACTCGAAGAGTAAAAAGGAGGCATAAAGGAAGGGTGACGCCTCGGAAGAGAAGCCCCCTGGATGAGAAGGTGACTCTGGAATTTGGTAAAAAGGAGACTGGGCGACAAGAAGGAGCCCCCAGTAAAGAGGTATAAATGGAAATTGTGGTTAGAAGGTTGAAATTGAGGTTGAAGGTTGATGGTTGAGGTTGAAAATTAATGGTGGGGATGGTTGATAATTGAGGTTGAAAGTTAATGGTTGGTGTGATTGAGGTTGGAAGTTGATGGTTGGGATGGTTGTGTCCATGAGAACTGCCTACATATTCATGTGAAGTGAAATCAAACCAGATCGTAGTTCTGAGGTTTGGTTAATTTTGTTTGGGTGTTGCGGTTGTATCCTTCTTGTTTAAGAAAGGATTGCCTACGTATCTACCTGAAGAGGTGAAATCAAACCATGCTCGTATTTCAGGTGTGTGCCTAAGCTATGCTGTCAGGGCCTTAAATTGTATGGATCACAAGGGTATATTCCTTTGGTGACTCGAAGAATCGATTTGAGATAACTCCCTCTGATCATAGATCAAAAAGGTATAACTAATTTTTTTAAAAAAAATTCCTTGTCGTGTGAGCACACTCAAAAGTGGACCCTAAGGATGATATGGGTTCGTCCCGTCCTAGGTAGCAAAGTATTTGAAGACTCCGTGTCTGGGTCAAGATGAAACTGGATTGGATATTTGGAATGTGAAGCTTGGAAATAAGAGGCTTTGATGAGCAAATCTCTGGAGCTTTGATTTTGTGGAGTTGAGGCTCGATGGGATTATGGCTTGTAATATGGCTTGGAAATAGAGTCTCTTAGCTCGATGTAGCCTGAGCACATAAAGGTAGGTTAATTGATGCGGGATCAAGTTTCCATGTCTTGGCCCTAAAGGATGGGTATACTTGACGAGCTTGAGAGGATTCTCAAAATTCCTAACTGTCTCCACGTAACGGTCTTGAGAAGGACTTAGGGCGTGTGATGGGCTAAGTGAGGGTGCTAGCTGACCATCTTCATCGATGTTTTGATTCTATATAGACTTGATTTTATATAGACTTCAGCTGTATTTCGTTCTTGATTTAGACTCAGATTCTTGGTCCAGAATATATCTCGGCTTTTGCTCAGATTCTTTATTCAGGTTTTTGAAGATAACTTTGACTTTGGATATTGACTTGTTGGATTGAGCCTTGTTTTTTTGACTCTTTTATCTTGGATATTGATCTTGGTCTTTTCTCTTGATTGAGCCTTTGTCTTTGATCGTGGCTCGTACTGCCATGGATTTGCTTGCTACCATGGATTTGGGTCAGCCTAACACCTTTGGTGTGAAACAGGTTGGTCTTTAGTAAACAGGTTGTTATTGTGGGGAATGGGCTTGCCTTTCGTCATGGATCGTCAACAAGGGAGATGGTCTGGATTCGTCCTAGAATCTCTTGAGATATGCTCGTCCTAAACTGGGTTGTAGCGAGGTTTCTATTGCCAGACATGGAATAGGTAAGAAAATGGACATGGAGTGTCGGGTTCTCTACAACTTGGAATGGAACATCATTTAAGTGCACTCACATCGACTGTCATGCGTTGTTCGTTTTAAAATGTCTTAAATAATTTCTTGTTGCCACAGGAAAAAGGGTAAAGGAAGAGATAGGATAGAATATGTGGATTGAAAAGCGTACTTTTATTGAAATGAATAATGAATGTATTTAACACAGACTCGAGAAGACATGTGACTCGTGGGACAGCCCACAAGTTGTCACTAGGAATGGAAATGGACACGAAGAAAGACACCAGAAAAATTATGAGAAAGAAAGCCTAAAACTCGGACTTGAACTCTGACTCGATCTTAGGTTCAGACTCGTAATCATTGACCCATGCTTGAACATTTTCTTTTCCAGCAACTGGCTTCGGCATCTGGCTTTGAGCATTCACCCATTTGAGCATCTTGTCCTCATCATTGGGAACACTGGAAGGATAACAGTCAAGAAGAGTTTCCTGATAAGTGGTATATCCATGAGGATTGCCTAAGCTACCTTGTGAGTTAAAGGTTGAGAGGGACAATTTCCCGCTTTCGATCATATCCTGAACGACATGTTTTAATTTGAAACATTTCTCTGTATCATGCCCTTTGCCTCTATGGAACTTGTAGTAGGCCTTATCATCCCAGAACTTAGACTTCTTCTCTGGATCAGGCGTAGGTTCTATAGGTTGAAGAAGACCTAGAGAGGATAATTTTTTCAAGGCTAGGGCATAAGGTATGCCTAGACTTGTGAATGACCTGGGAGAGTTATTAGGTTACTTTGACGAAGGCTTTATGAAGTTGTCTTTACTAATTTTGATTCCTGGATGAGAAGAACTAGGAATAGATTGCTCGCTTATTGCCTTCTTCTTAGGATTGTCAGGTTGAGGATTTATCTGGACACTTTTCATCTTGAGAGGTTGAGCCCCAAGCTTCTTCCCCACTTCAGCAAACTGGTTCTCCATGTTGGAAAGCCGAGAGTTTAGATTATCAATGACTCCCTCTATTTTGGAAAATTTCTTGTTGAAGGCAATTGTAAACATGAGCATTCCTGTAATACCCGTCCTATTAGGAACCCGTTGACCAACATTGACCGACCTTTAGGGCAGGTGTTAGCCTTTAGGAATGCGTGCCAGAGATGCCTTGTGGCTTGTTAGGCTTCGGGAATGAGTGGTACTCGATAGAGTAGAAGCTACTCGATTGAGTAGCTTGGGTACTCGATCGAGTAGGGGTCACTCGATCGAGTAAATTGGTTACTCAATCGAGTAGCGTCTTTACATCGGGGATTTATAATCGTGTTTTGATAAAACCTCATATCATTTCCGCCTCCTCCCTTCAGACCTAGATATCGCCTCCCTCCTTTCCCTTCACCATAATTCCTTCCATGGGAGCTTTAGAGGATGCTAGTGTGTGAGGATGAGTTGCTTGAGTCGGGTAGCGGTCTTAACGCCAATATGCTATGCGTAGGTATGTCATCAACATCATCTTTGTCATTGTTGTTCCTTGTAGGATTGTGATGGTAGTAATAGGCTGTTATGCGATTTGTATAGGGGTTGCTTGCTTGGTTGATGTCATGTGTTTGATCGAGGAGTTGCTGCGGTTGGCTAAAGGTAGGTTCGCCTACTCAGTTTCTGTTGGTTGTTTAGTGTGACGGTCATTGTATTGCTTGTAGTGTCGCTGTGATTGACTGTGGTAATCGGTTGGTGTTGTGTTGTTTCGTTGGTTGTTGTTGTGCAGCTGATTGTGATTGACTGTCTGTGGTTCTCGAGGTGCGTCCTCGGCTAATTAGAGTCACTTGCGGGAGTGGCTTCACGCCCTAGTTTCGCCCTCCGTGAAACCCGCCACGGGAGGGGATTGGCACATTAATGGGACAGGGTTATTGCTCGGTATGATGAGCGTGGCTTAGGTGGGAACGGCTGCGGTCCCCCACTAGCAGGGCTGGTCCAGTGGACAGTCGGTGACAATGATTGGCTGGAGTGGTTATGGTTTGTTTGTATGCTTGGTTGTGTGTGTAGTATGTGGATAGTTGTTCTTGTGTCTTGCCTCAGTTGCTGACCTTGTGTGGTTGTTTCTTGTTTGTTTCTGTTGTGTCTGCCGTGATCCTTTATGGTGAGCAGTCAGTCTTAGCAGGTGATGTCTTGGATGGTAGCTGGAGTCTTGGCGGGATGAGTCTTCACGAGTCAGGACAGGAGTAGTCTTCATAGTGTTTGATGAGTTGTATCAGTTGTATCAGTAGTTTGGTTATATCACTTGTAAAATAATTATAAATGTTCTTTTATTGACTTTTGATGATTACTTTTCTCGGGAAACCGAGATGGTAATGCCCTTATATGCTAGGGAAGGTCTTGTTAAGGCTCCTGGGTATATGGGGGTGTTACAAAGTGGTATCAGAGCGACGATTTTGGAATCTGTAACAAATGAGCCTAATGAACGTAGTGAGTCTAATAAAATGAACCTGATGTATGTATATTGGGAGCCCCAGCTGATGTTAAATTTTGGGTGAGTAGGCGCCCTCATTTCAAAATCATGGCCCCATTGTGCTTAAGCCAGTCACTGGGTATAGGAATGTTGAGTCGGTAATTATGTGCCTAATGTGTATAGTGGTCATACTAGAATTGTTCGTGGTAAAGTTTCTGATAAAGTTAACATGTGTGAAATGGTTATGTTAGAATCATATGTGATAAAGTTCTTAATGGAGCTAATATGAGTGTGATGATAATAAGAAATGTGAAAGTTTGGACACGAATAGAAGTGTGTGAAAGTGTAGGAGTGCGGGGTAGTGTATGGAATGTGGTGATGGTCATGGTTGCTTCAACTTGTTGGTAATGGTAGTTTCTATAAGAGTTTATAAGTCTTATAATAGTAATAATAATGATAGTTAACGAGTTGTGGATTTGTGATGATAATTATCAAAATAGTAATGGATGAATGTGATATATGAATGGTTGAAAGCTTCCGCTTGTGAGATGATTAATTTGAGTAGACTAATTTGTTTACGCTGACACATAGTTGCATTGCTAATATACTCGGATGATACATGATAATTTAATGTTAAATGAGTGCCTAGAGCAATAAGATTATAAGTTTCATTAGTGAAGTTATAGACAAAGGATTAAACATGAAATAATGTGTTAATGGTATGCGTAAATGGTTTAATAGTATAGTAAATCGTTTTGTACGAAGGTTGCTATAGAATGGAGTGAAATATATCGTGGTTGGGTAAAACCGTTACGTTACATTTGAATGGTAATAAGGTGCTGTGAATGATTATAGTAACCTGTGACGATTTCCGAATTTGGTTTGGAATCGACACGTATTGTTGTTTTGCAGGAATCTTAGTAAACCTCATAATTCCGACCATGTACCTAACCTTGCTTGACCGAGTATGAGTGCCTACTAGACCGAGTAGACCTCACTCGATCTAGTTAGGAAGCTATAAGGTTGAGGAAGTAGGAATTTCCTATGGAAACTCAACCGAGTAGCACTTACTCGATCGAGTAGAGGCCACTCGATCGAGTACCCTACTTACTCGATCGAGTAAGGCTACAATACCGGAAAATTTCACGGGTTCAAAACCCTTTCTTTTGCTTATTTCCTTATTTCTCCTCCTATTTACGCAAACCCTAAATCTTTTTCCTCTCAAATTTCTTGTTGCTTGCTACTTGTGGAGCCTCAATCTATTGATTTCCTTGCTTTTATTTGTTCTTTTACTTCCTAATCAATCAAGGTATGAAGATTTATCTTATTTTGATGTTTTAAATTTAATTAGAAACATGTAGGATGTTGGATGATGCTGGAAAATCGATTTATATGTGCCAAATCTTGTTTGTAATTGTTGTCATATGCTCTAGTTGCTTCAAGTTGTTGATTGTTGATGCTAGTTGTGCAAAAAATCGAATCAAAAGGGGATTTTATGACACGAAATTTTAGGGTTTGATGAAATTGAATTGATTTTTGATCATCTATAGCATATAAAAGGATAAAAAAAATTGAGTGATGTATGTTGTATATATCATGTATGGAGTTGATTTTTGTGATTTTCACCCCAAAAGTTGTCTTAAAACTCCATCTTAAAAGTACCCCAAACTGAAATTTGCCTCATATAATTGCAAATTTGGGTGGTATATGAATATGTTTTGAAGGTTTGAGTCCTAAAAATAGCTGTGGTTGAGTTAATTCATGTTATGTATGTCAAAATTTCCACAGCTGTAAAGACCGTCTGAGCTATAAGAATTGGGATTTTACTTGTAAATTGGGAATTGTTGGTGATAGTGTGTACTTAGATGATTCTTCCATGATCAAATATGTGTACTTTGTATGTATTGGTGCATATGTGTGGTATATTTAAATTGTATGTTGAAACAGATGCCGAGACTAAACCTAGGAACCAGACAAAGTAAGAGGGGTAGGGCTTCCGAGCCTGAAGTTGGGGAGGGAAGTGGACCGGTAGTACCTGCAGTACCTGAATACCCGTCCATGGTATTCGTGGATTTCAACCAAAGAAAGAATTTTGTGGCCTTACAGTCCCGTAAGATGAGACCGGCCCGTTGTGTGGACACGACCATTTTAGAGGATTTGGGTATTGAGACTGACGTCTGACACATCTTTGAGACCTTGGAATTCTCCGGACTCTATCACCTACGAAAGCATTCGTATGCCTTCCTGACCCTTGAGTTCATGAGCTCGTTTAAATACGAGCCGGTGGAAAAGACTGTGTAGTTCCGCCTCATGAACACCAGTTTTGTCTTGACAATGGACCTGTTTGCCTCCCACCTTGGCTTGGCTAAGCCTCCCAAGGGAGCCCTTCGTGACATACCGTCTGAGTGTGGGGTTTGCCGCCTTATGCCTTGTATCACCGGGAAATCAGCTCCCACTGCTAGTAACATGTTGATCAATGATGCGCAACATATCACCTTAAGGATCTTTCTACGTGATGTGTCGTGCCTCCTTTACGAGAGATCGGATATCAGCAAGTTGAACTCCCATGAGTTGTTGCTTTTGATGGAGTACCTCAACCCCGAGCGGATTGAGAGAGTGATCTTAGTGCTCCCGCTATGGTGTGTGCCAGTCTTGCTTTGATGGCTTCATCTGGCACTAGGTTTCTGAGTTGTGGTGCTATTGCCACACGTTTAGCTGAGAAGCTAGCTTTCTTTGAGGCTTCCTCGGAGTACACCCCTCTAGCCACCCCGGTACCTACCATGGACAGAGATTACTTCCTCAACCTGAAATGGTTGAGAACTTTTGAGGATGGTAGTTTAGCATGGAGGGTGTGGGGAATGAGTTGGATGAAGGTACCAGCTCCTGAGCACCTCCCACCGATAGAGCCTTTAGCCGGGGCAGTGGTAGCTGCCGATTCTGATGAGGAGGCGGATGAGGATGCACGTCCTGCGAGTCAGACGTACTTCATCGACCCGGAGATCCTCTGAGTCATGCCTGAGCTGAGAAAGGGGGAGAATGTGAGAGTGGAGGAGGATCAACCTTGGATAGGGAGAGGGCCACGCCGAGTGCGGGAGAGGGTGGCTGAGACACAGCCACAACCGGCACCACCACCACAGTAACCGTTTCCTAGTTACCCTTTTCTCGATACCCCGGAGACACGTGAGAGGTACCTGGCCGAGAGGGAGTCCTCTACCTTGACGCTCCGGAACATGCATGAGATGGCGTATACTCAGGGTATTGGGACCTCGGGACCGCATCCTGTTTGGTGGAGGGGAGTCGGGGATTACAGCGGGGTTTTCCACTCTTACGGGGTAGATATGTCCACATGGGGAGCACCTCAGTCATACCCCTACGACGGCTTGACCCCTTGGTACGTGAGACCAGATGTTGGAGCCGGTGGTGATGCGGGTCTGGGTGGATCAGGAGCAGGCACCTCGGGTGGTGGTGGTGGAGATGAGGATTAGGTCATGGATGAGCAGCAGGAGTGATACTCCATTTATTTTATCATGTTTGTAGTTGTGTTGGATGTTAGTTTGTTTTGGTTGGTACCTTCTCTTTTTGTACTTTTCGTAGTTGGTTTGTATTGGTGGCCATAAGACCGTACTTGGTTATTCCTAGACTTATGTAACACCCCGCGGTAATTGAAGAGGTCCAGTGATAGGCTTAAATGACTAGTGCTTAAAGGGATTGGAAGTACTACTCATATCAACAAAGTGCACTTTCTTTTATGGTCATCCATGGGAAAGAACTCCAAAGTTAAGCGTGCTTGACTGGGAGTAGTCTTAGGATGGGTGACCTCCTGGGAAGGTTCCCGGGATGCGCATGAGTGAGGACAAAATGCGCTATAAAGGACCCGTGTTGATCTGTGGGCCATGTACACAGCCTGGTGAGCTATAATAAGTAACCGCTCCCGACCCGGTTTGGGCCGAGGTGTTACAATTGGTATCAGAGCAACCCTGCGACCGTGTGGTGATCGGAGGCAGTTGTTATACGCTCCTAGAGGCAGTGGTTATACGCTCCATTGTGATCACACACCTAGCGAGGGATGATTCTGGGTTAGCGGTTATGCTCCCAGGCGCAACGAGGACGTTGCGTTCTTCAAGTGGGGGTGACTGTAACACCCCACGGTAATTGAAAAGGTCCAGTGATAGGTTTAAATGACTAGTGCTTAAAGAGATTGGAAGTACTACTCATATCAACAAAGTGCACTTTCTTTTATGGTCATCCATGCGATAGAACTCCAAAGTTAAGCGTGCTTGACTGGGAGTAGTCTTAGGATGGTTGACCTCCTGGGAAGGTTCCCGGGATGCGCATGAGTGAGGACAAAATGCGCTATAAAGGACCCGTGTTGATCTGTGGGCCATGTACACAGCCTGGTGAGCTATCATAAGTAACCGCTCCCGACCCGGTTTGGGCCGAGGTGTTACAACTTGTGTTACAGGAATTGTGGTCGGGTTGTCATCCCGACTCGTGATTATGCGATCATATATATTATGTTTGGGATAGTTTGGGTAGTTTTGACCTGAAGCCACTCGATCAAGTGCCCCTCACTCGGTCGAGTAGCTGCAGGTGTGTCCGTTTGGAGGTATTCTGATTTCGGGCTACTCGATCGAGTAGCTAAGAATACTCGATCGAGTAGGGCCAGCTCGATCGAGTGCCTAACCCACTCGATCGAGTAGCACTGTTACAGGAACTTTTCCGACTTTAAATTGACTCAAATGCTTTTGTTTTGACTATTTTGATATTTATCATGGTTATTGGTGTAACACCCCCATACTCCAAGTGCCTTACCAGGACCACTCAGGTATGAAGACATTACCATCTCGGTTACCCGAGGCAATGATAATCAAATAAACAATGAAGAAACAACGTTTAAATATAAATACTTAGCGAAGAGTTACAATTCTCAAACCAAACCAAATGAGTAATACATGTCCTCAAACTGACTGTTCTAACTGAAATGTAAATAACTAATAAGCTACAGCGGAAGACTCCTATCATCATGTCGTGGCAATCCCGGATATCCCAAGACTCATCTCAATACCGCTCAATATCCGCTCACCATCCCGAATGGATCACCGCAGTTTACAAAACAACACCGGGGTCAGTACTAATCACACAATTCAATATATATTAACAATAAGATAAACAGAGACTTAACCGCCACACACACACAATCGGCCAAATCCAATCATCTCAATCACCGATCGTCCTTTGGACCAGCCCCGCCAGTGGGGGACCGCAGCCGTACCCACCAAATCCCCGCTCCACATAGTGAGCGACAACCCTGTCCATTAATGTGCACATCCCTTCTGTGGCGGCTTCCACAGAAGGCGAAACTAGGGCGTGAAGCCACTCCCGCAAGTGACCTCACTCAGCCGAGGCCACGCCTGGCGAACCATAGACAACGATCACAACCACAATCACAATACAATTACTATATCAAACAACCAAACACAACACATCAACCAATATCCCATTATGGGACTAATACTGAGTAGGAAATCCTACCTGGTAAGCACACAATCAGACGGTCTCTACTGCTGAGTCAAAAAGCTTCCTCAATGAAACCTCCTCCTATCATACGACATATAAATGCTACCGAATCATATACTATACAAAAACCCCCCTAAATCCCTTAATTAGGGTTTAACCAAAATAAAGGAAATACAACAAAAAGGGTACACAGATCTTACCCTTGACGCAAGGAACTCAACGGTATAACCAACGCTAAGAACTGACCTTCCAAACTGCGGGGATTGCTAATAATGCGATTAGGATGAAGAACTTGCTTGCTTTCTCTCTTAAACAGTAATTTAGGTTTTGCAAAAGTGATTTAGAATAATGACGACAAAGCTTATATACCTTAATCGCATAATTAACAAAACCCGAGAAAACTCCCCGTAAAACCGGACACTCGATCGAGTACCCGAGGTACTCGATCGAGTACCCCCTTACTCGATCGAGTACCCTAGCTACTCGATCGAGTACCCAACAGGTCAGAAACTTTTCTAAAACGCAACTCACCCTTACTCGACAGAGTAAGGCCTACTCGATAGAGTACCCCAAGACTTATAAATACGGAGTATTACAGTCTTCCCTCCTTAAAAGGAACTTCGTCCCCGAATTTCAAACCACTACTAAACAAAGGTACTCCCATAACATTCCCGACTCAACAACCAAAACAAAATTCAACATAAAACGTGTTACTAACCCAACTCATCCCGACACACATACCGACACAACATACAAAAAGGGTATGAAACTCTTAAAAACTGTTCGCGATCATCTCCTACCCCCCTAAAAGAAACAAGGTTACGTCCCCGTAACCATGCATACCTGATCAAAAAGAAAAGGGTAACGCTCTTTCATAGCTTCCTCTGGTTCCCATGTAGCTTCCTCAGTCTCGTGGTTAGACCAAAGGATCTTAAGCAAAACTGTCTCACCACTCCTAGTCTTTCTAACCTTTCGGTCAAGAATCTGCTTAGGCACCTCAAGATATGATAAGGACTCATCTAGCTCTAAGTTCTCGGCCTCTAAGATCTCATACGGCCCGATAAACTTCTGACTTAACTTGCCTTTCTTCCCAAATCTTATAACCCCACGCATAGGAGACACTTTTAAAAGAACTTTGTCCCCCACTTGAAACTCTATGTCCCTGCGATGTAGATCTGCATAACTATTTTGCCTATCCTGAGCTGCCCTCATCCGTTCCCTGATCATCTTAATCTGTTCCACCATCTCATGCACCAACTCTGGTCCTAAAACCACTGCCTCAGCACTATCGTCCCAACAGATTGGACTCCTACATCTCCTCCCATATAAAGCCTCAAACGGTGCCATACCAATACTAGTGTGATAGATGTTATTATAAGAAAATTCTATCAAGTCCAACCTTTGTTCCCAGCTACCACCAAAGTCCATCACACAAGCTCGCAACATATCCTCAAGAGTCTTGATTGTTCTCTCAGTCTGTCTGTCTGTCGCAGGATGAAATGCTGTACTCATCTTCAAAGTTGTTCCCAACGATTCCTGCAACTCCTTCCAAAACATCGATATAAACCCCGCATCTCTGTCAGACACTATGTCCTTAGAGACTCCATGTAACTGAAGCACGTTCTTTCGATAGGCCATAGCCAATTGTGCCTTAGTCCATGTATCTTTCATTGGAACAAAGTGAGCTGACTTGGTCAGTCGATCCACTATTACCCAAATCATGTTGTTACCTTGTTGACTCTTTGGCAAACCCACAATGAAATCCATGGAAATGGATTCCCACTTCCACTCAGGTACCTCTAAAGACTGAATCTTCCCTTGTGGTCGTCGCTGTTCCCCTTTAACTCTCTGGCATGTCAAACAACGGGACACAAACTCAGCTGTCTCTTTCTTCATCCCAGGCCACCAAAACGTTTTCTTCAAATCCTTGTACAGTTTGTCACCACCCGGATGTACTGAGTATGGTGTACAATGCGCCTCTGTCATGATAGTCTTTTTCAACTCCTCATCATTAGGGACACACCACCTACCATCGAACCTCAAACTACCATCTGTATGAATAGAAAATCGGGACACTGTCCCTTTCTCTACTCCAGCTCTCCACTCCACTATCTTAGGATCCAACGTCTGTTTACCTCGAATGTCATCATAAAACTCAAGATGTACTGTCATATCACCCATGGCGTCTCCTTTCTGAATCATATGTATCCCAAACCTTGCTACCTCATCTCTCACCCTCATCAAAGATAGAGCTGTACACAGAGAATGTACACTTTTCCTACTCAAAGCATCAGCAACAACATTGGCTTTCCCTTCATGGTAGATGATTTCCATGTCATAATCGCCAATCAACTCCATCCACCTCCTCTGTCTCATGTTCAACTCCTTTTGAGTGAAAATGTACTTGAGACTCTTGTGATCAGAAAATACCTTAAAGATTGCTCCATAAAGGTAATGTCTCCAAATCTTGAGAGCAAACACTACCGCACCCAACTCCAGATCATGAGTATGGTAGTTCTCCTCATAAGACTTCAATTGCCTAGAAGCATAGGCAATCACTTTACCGTTCTGCATCAACACACATCCCAACCCATTCTTTGAGGCATCTGTATAAACCTCAAAGTTCTCGGTCCCTTCAAAGAATGCTAAGACAGAGCTGTGGTCAAACGCTCTTTTAATGTTTGGAACGCCGTCTCACAACTCTCATCCCAACGAAACCTGTTCTCTTTCCTCATCAACGCTGTCATAGGTCTAGCTATCTTGGAAAAATCTTTCACGAACCGTCTGTAGTATCCAGCTAAACCCAAGAAACTCCTAACCTCAAAGAACATTCTTTGGTGCTTCCCACTTTGTCATCGCTTCTATCTTCGCCGGATCCACTGACTACCCCATCTTTAGAGATCACATGCCCCTTAAAAGCAACTTTCTCTAACCGAACTCACACTTGGATAGCTTAGCATACAACTCATGGTCCCTCAAAGTTTGCAACACGATCCTTAGATGCTCCTCATGCTCCTCCCTAGTCTTGGAGTAGATTAAGATATCGTCGATAAACACCACTACGAACTTATCCAAAAACTGTCTAAAGATCCTATTCATCAAATCCATAAACACTGCCGGTGCATTAGACAACCCAAACGGCATCACCACATACTCATAATGACCATACCTTGACGTGAAAGCCGTCTTTGGTATGTCCACCTCTCTAATCTTCACCTGATGGTACCCCGACCTCAAATCAATCTTAGAAAAGACTGATGCGCCACTCAACTGGTCAAACAGGTCATCTATCCTTGGCAAAGGATACTTGTTCTTCACGGTCACTCGGTTCTCTCTCTCGTAGTCTATGCACAACCTCGGACTCCCATCTTTCTTCTTTACAAAAAGAATCGGTGCTCCCCACGGCGATACACTAGGTCTAATGTATCCCTTCTCTATCAGATCATCCAACTGCTTTCTAAGCTCCTCCATCTCCTTAGGACCCATGCGGTACGGTGCCTTAGAAATTGGCCTCGTCCCTGGTTTCAACTCTACTGTGAAATCTATCTCTCTTCCCGGCGGCAACCCCGGAATCTCCTCTGGAAAAACATCGGCAAACTCTCCCACCACTGGTATCTCATCAACTGTCGGACTCTCTATCCGGTCATCTCTCACATGGCACAAGATCAAAGGACATCCCTTCCTCAGATAAGACTTCAAGGTGACAGCTGCAATCAACTTAACTTTGGGTTTGACTAGAAACCCACGATAAGACACACTAACACCCTTAGGACCTCTTAAAGACACTTTCTTTTGATGACAGTCTATCTTAGCTTTATACTTTCCTAACCAATCCATCCCGACTATCATCTCAAACCCGTCAAAAGGAAACTCTAGCAAGTCTACAGGTAGATCAACTTGCCCAACTATCATAGATACATCTCTAAAAAACCTCCCACATGATACAGACTCACCCGAAGGTATAAAAACTTGCTCACTAACAGACTCATATACCCTCAAACCCAACCGCTTAACATGACTCGAAGATACAAACGACTGAGAAGCCCCCGAATCAAACAAAACAAAGGTATGAAATCCATTAACAAGAAAAGTACCGGTGATAACGTGAGCATCCTCCTCAGCTGCTTGCTTCTCCATCATGAATAACTTTCCACTGGTCTTCTGTCCACCTCCTGGATAGATCTTGGCCGAGGTGGTCCCTTAGCACCCGACCCTTGATTGTTGTTGTTGTTCGTCGGTGGTTTCTGATAAGAATTACCGCCGTTGCGGTTGCCTCCACTGTAACTCGACTTCCCGGTTTGGCCATGATCCGTAGCCTGGTCATTTGCTCGCGTAGCTCTGCGCAGGTCTCTGGAAAGATCCCGGTGCACTTGTGCACTCATGTCTCTTGTGGCCTACACCACCACAGCTATAGCAGGTCACTCCCCAACTACCACCAACACTTCCATGGCCACGCCTAAAGGAAGCCCCAGCACTAAACTCTGACCCAGAAGAAAAACCCCTTAGACTGATTGTGGTTGCCTTTCTTATGATTAGATTGGCCACCACCCTCGCTCTCAGACTTCCTCTTCTCACCACCTGACCTCTCCTGAGCCATCACCACCAACCTCTCAGCTCTCCTTGCCCTCTCATAGGCTTCCTTAACATCAGTAAGGACTCCCACGGGTAACTTATCCATAATCTTAGGGGTCAACCCTCTCTCAAACCTCAATGCCAAATTCTCCTCACTCAAACCCATGTCCTCAAAGATACCTAGACTTATCATTGAATCGTCTGTAGTACTCGGCCACGAGACATCTCGGCGGCCATCATAAAACTGTCAAACTCTTCTCTCAACTTACTCCTCACATGCTCCGGTACAAACTCCTTTCTCACAGCCCTACGAAACTCCTCCCAAGGTATAGCAGGTAAACCTTGGTTTGTATATATCTCCTTAGCACTCACTTTCACCGTATCCCACCACTTGCCACCGCCTCCCTCGATAGAACGCACTGTTCCACTCTCATCTCATCGGGACGGTGAACCAAATCTAATATGTTCTCCATCTCTCTAAGCCAACTATCGAGAAGGTTAGGCTCCCCAACTCCCTTATACTCTTTCGGGTTAAACCTCGCTATATAGAGGCTGATTTTAGAATGATCAACCTCCTTCTCCTTATCCTTATCCTTATCTTTCCCCACAGTCTTTAAAGCCTCAGTGAGAGCATCCTGATGCTCCAACATCTTAACGATGTCATCTATGTTCATGAGCTCAGCTCTCGCATACAAAGCAGTCTTCTTGGGCGGCATCTTAAAACTATATATAAGAAAGGGTAGACATAAACACACGTACTAAACCTCAAAACACGTAAACATGCTGCCCAGAACCTACTCGATCGAGTTCCCAAACACACTCGATCGAGTAACGGGCTACTCGATCGAGTGCCCAACATACTCGATCGAGTACCCAAACATCAGACCCCAAACAGACCTTCTGATCTCTAACATACTCGACCGAGTAGATCGAGTGACCCCCTACTCGATCGAATACCCCTAGTTACTCGATCGAGTACCCAAAAACACGATCCTGGACTCAAAATCGTCAAAAACCCACCCGATCGAGTCAGTCCCACTCGATCGAGTCATGCTAACTCATAAACGCTACCCGCATTCTATATCATATGCTAACATGCTAAAAACTTTATAAAACCACATATTATATCATAACTAAGCATATAATGCTACGCATCCTTTCGTACGATCTACGAGATCACTATATCATGTTATTAAATGCCACCTTATAAACATCCAACATGTTATCACTCCAACAACAAATCTACATATTTCATTAACCTTTCTTTCACATTCTCAGCCTTCTACTTCAAACATCCAACAATTAACACACTTCATCACATTCTTACACAAGCTGACCAAGCAACACATACGACCTTGACATACACCCCCCATGTGACCGGTTCAAAATTGTAGGGCAAGTTCGCGACTTTAGGACGTCTCCCAAGCCTTTGCATTAGCTCCTACAACTTTTACCCCGGGTTCATTTTAATTGACTCCCTATGTTCATTAGGTTCATTGGTTACGAGTTTCGGGATCGTCGCTCTGATACCATTTGTAACACCCCCATACTCCAAGTGCCTTACCAGGACCACTCAGGTATGAAGACATTACCATCTCGGTTACCCGAGACAATGATAATCAAATAAACAATGAAGAAACTACGTTTAAATATAAATACTTAGTGAAGAGTTACAATTCTCAAACCAAACCAAATGAGTAATACATGTCCTCAAACTGACTGTTCTAACTGAAATGTAAATAACTAATAAGCTACAGCGGAAGACTCCTATCATCATGTCGTGGCAATCCCAGCTATCCCAGTACTCATCTCAATACCGCTCAATATCTCGCTCACCATCCCCGAACGGATCACCGCAGTTTACGAAACAACACCGGGTCGTACTAATCACACAATTCAATATATATTAACAATAAGATAAACAGACAACTTAACGCGCCACACACACACACAATCACGCCAAATCCAATCATCTCAATCATCGATCGTCCATTTGGACCACCGCGCCGATGGGGACCGCAGCCGTACCCACCAAATCCCCGCTCCACATAGTGAGCGATAACCCCGTCCATTAATGTGCACATCCCTTTCGTGGCGGCTTCCACTGAAGGCGAAACTAGGGCGTGAAGCCACTCCCGCAAGTGACCCCACTCGGCCCGAGGCCACGCCTCGCGAACCATAGACAACGATCACAACCACAATCACAATACAATTACTATATCAAACAACCAAACACAACACATCAACCAATATCCCATTATGGGACTAATCGAGTAGAAATCCTACCGGCAAGCACACAATCGACGGTCTCTCTCTTTGACGAGTCAAAAAGCTTCCTCTATGAAACCTCCTCCTATCATATGACATATAAATGCTACCGAATCATATACTATACAAAAACCCCCAAATCCCTTAATTAGGGTTTAACCAAAATAAAGGAAATACAACAAAAAGGGTACACAGATCTTACCCTTGACGCAAGGAACTCAACGGTATAACCAACGCTAAGAACTGACCTTCCAAACTCCGGGGATTGCTAATAATGCGATTAGGATGAAGAACTTGCTTGCTTTCTCTCTTAAACAGTAATTTAGGTTTTGCAAAAGTGATTTAGAATAATGACGACAAAGCTTATATACCTTAATCGCATAATTAACAAAACCCGAGAAAACTCCCCGTAAAACCAGACACTCGATCGAGTACCCGAGGTACTCGATCGAGTACCCCCTTACTCGATCGAGTACCCTAGCTACTCGATCGAGTACCCAATAGGTCAGAAACTTTTCTAAAACGCAACTCACCCTTACTCGACAGAGTAAGGCCTACTCGATAGAGTACCCCAAGACTTATAAATACGGAGTATTACAATTGGGGGTTAGTAACATGTTTGGGTCAACTTATTAGTTATGCTTGGGTTCGTGCTTGACTTATAAATGACGTTTTGTGAAAAATATTAGTCGTGATTAGTGAGTAATGTCGATAAAGTGCAATATGTGTTAGGGTAAGTGAGTAAGTTGTTTGATGGTAAACTTTGGGGACGAAGTTCCTTTTTAGAGGGGAAGAGTAATGTCGCAAAAGAAAAACGCCGAAATTATAACAATTTTACCGTATGTTTGTAATGTTTTATAATGTCTCTGTTATGTTTGTAATGTTTTATAATGTCTCTGTTACACTTCAAGTACGAGTTTATAAATGTTTTAATAATTTTGTTGAGGAAATTGTATATTTTAGTAAAAGATGAATAATTGACGCGTTATAATGAGAAGATGGTCATAATGAGAAGACAATGTCATGAACAATAGCGGGGTTATCCTCGATAGTTTTGCGTTATGTGACTATAAATCACACATTGTTGAATCTGTGATAAGATCGTTTGTTGCATGTGGTGTGTTCGGTAACTCAAGTAGTGGCTTTCAGAGACTTGAATATGTGGTGTTGCTGGACGGTTGATGATGACGACTTAGTGGGATAATGCTTTTAGAGTGTTGTGGACCTGTGACGAGTAAACGGTAATGTCAAACTTGGTTTCTTGTCGTGTGGTTTGAAGGAGGGCGAGTTGAACTTCGAGGACGAAGTTCTTTTTAAGGCGGGAAGACTCTAATACCCGTCCTTTTAGGAACCCGTTGACCAACATTGACCGACCTTTGGGGCAGGTGTTTGTAATACTACAGATTTTATTAAGCTAAGTACTCGACCGAGAAGAGCCTACTCGGCCGAGTAGTGCTAAGTGTATGTTCTGTTTAGCTTCTGCCGAGGAATACTCGGCCGAGTATGATGAATACTCGACCGAGTAGAGGATACTCGGCCGAGTATACTCTATACTCGACCGAGTATCCAGTCTGGCGAGTAATATTTCAGCGGTTTAATTCGGAAGTAATTAGAACGATATATATTTCGTTAAGCAGTTTCCTAAACATAATTTACAAAACCTAATCATCGTACGACACTCTAATCACTCCGAATCTCTCCTCTGTGTGTGTGTGGATAATCGTAGCAATCGCATTCGATCCTTTATTCCTTCGTCGGTAAGTCCTTATCCCCATGTTTATTGATGATTATTCTAGGGTTTGTCTTTGATTATGAATTTGGGGGAAAATGGGGCTTTGCATATAGTGTTTGCGTTATGTGATTATTGATTATCATTGTTGTAGGTGACGATGTGGTATTTGTTATGCATATTGTATGATTGATTGCAGCATAGCGGATTGCGAAAAGGTAGGGTTTCTCCTACTCAGTACTGTTAATTGATTGAGATTGCATATGTTTTATAATTGTTGTTATCTGCTGATCATCAAGGGTTGGGTGTTGTGGTGACGGTGTTGGTATGGTTGTGTTGTGACGGTTGTGGTGTTGTGACAGCTGTGATGCTGTGGGTGTGATTGTGGTGGAGTCACTTGCGGGAGTGGCTTCACACCCTAGTTCGCCCTTCGTGGAACCCGTCACGAGAGGGGATGTGCACATTAAGGGACAGGGATTATTAGTCGCTCGTTGATGATCTGGACTAGGTGGGGATGGGCTGCGGTCACCCACTGGCGGCGAGGATTACATGTTGCGATGGGTAATCTGGCAAGGCTACACACTTCGGTGTGTAGTCGGTTACTGTGTGAGATCGGGAGACCGGGGATGGAGGATGATCAGCCGATTACATTGTTTGTTTGTCTTGATTTGATTGAACGGTACTGACCCCGTTGTTGTTGTTTTGTAAAACCTGCGTTGATCCATTCGGGGATGGTGAGCAGAATGTGACAGGTAATGCAGATGTTTAGCTATGGGACAGTCATGGGGAGTCATCACTCGAGTCTAGCTTCCGCCGTCAAGAGACTTAGCTTGAATTCTTTGTAGTTGTTAGACCTTTCACAGTATACTTTGGTTTGGTTTTGGAAACATGTAATCACTAACTCTTTATGCTTTAATAAAGGTTGTTTGGAATTGGTAACTTTGATATACTAACCTCGGGAAACCGAGATGGTAACAGCCTTTCATGCTAGGGTAGTCCTTGGTAAGGTACCTTGGTATCAGGGGGTGTTACAAAGTGGTATCAGAGCCGACGATTTCGGCACCTGAAACAAATGAACCCAATGAACTTAGGGAGTCTAAATAAAATGAACCCGGGGAGAGTTATTTGGAGCTACCGCAAAGACTTGGGAGACGTCCCGAATTCGCATTAAGGCCCTTACGATCTCAAGCCGGTCACGGGGGGGGGGGGGGGACTGTGTTGTGTGTTTATTTGATTCATGCGTGTGGTGTGTCGAAATTGAATGCTTGGAACATGTGGTAGAAGGTGTAATGTGTGAAAATCTGTGAAGGACATTGTGAAAGTGGTAGAAAGGCATGATGGAATTAATGTGTGAAACCAGTTGAAATGGTTTTGGCATGAAAAGTAATGGCATGTTACGTGTTTATTATGTAGCTTTCAGATTTATGACGTAATGCTTAACTTTGGGTAGCGATGCATAGTATATAGAATTGCATGCTTAAGTATGTTATCGTAAGTTTATGTCGTGTTTAATTTTCATGTGGGTATGATAAAAGTGAATCTATGTACTGGTTTCTTGAAGTATTGAGTTGTTGTTGTTGCCTTATGCATGTTCAAATTGTTTTGGTTGAGAAAATTTGATTTGTATGAAAACCGATTACGGAAGGGTTGTCTTAAAACGGTCATAAGTCGAGTTCTATACATGATATGGCTGTGATTCTAAGTTGAGGTGATAGCTTGTCTTCTTACGATTCTAACGATAGGTCACACGCCCAAAATGACTAAGTAACGAGTGAGATATGACTGTTTTACAAAAACTGGACGATTCTGAGAATTGTGTTGGTACTCGACCGAGTAAAGTAATACTCAACCGAGTAAGGGCTACTCCGCCGAGTATTCCAAATACTCGACCGAGTAATCCTCTGTGATAATTACGTTCGCTTCTGGAGTCGAAAACTCGGCCGAGTAATATAGTTACTCGACCGAGTATCCGGTACTCGACCTCGTATGTTATGTACTCGACGGAGTACCTCTGTGGGCGGCTATTCTGAGTCGGTGGCTATATTTTCACCTTAATTTTTAAGTCGGTGGCTATGTTCTTACATTTGCTTTGAGTCGTGGGGTATGTGCACACGTATGTTTTGAGTCTTAACGCATTCTTTTATATATGTGACGGTCTTGATACGTAAGTTACCAAATGCTATGATAGGGAGGATGCCGGCGTATGAGGGATAGGTGTTGGATATAAAGGACATGAGTTATATGTGGTTGTGAGAGATAGTGGAACAAGAAAAGAGTAAATTGATGAGCTAATCGAGACAAGGAGCATGTTTTGTGAGATATGATGAGTGATATAGTCGTGGGTTGAGTAATATAAAAGTAAGTGTATATGGGCAAGGGTGATGTAAGTGTAAAGAAACGTGAGAATGAAAGATTGAGATGAGGGATATGAATAGTGACGTATTGGGATGTGTAAGGATTTATGGAGGGAGACGGTTTGGATTGAGTTGCTTAAGGATATATGTGATAAAAGGTCGTTATAGAGAGATGGAAACGAATAGTGTATAGTAAGGTCAAGTTATGCCGCGATGAGTACACAGTGGTTGATTTGGGAATTTGGTATATCAAGTGGTGAGCCTAGTGTGTAATTCTTTGGACAATTAACGGTATGAGATGAAGTTTTGGTTTCCTAGAGATACGACAAGGAGATACGGCTTATTGAAGAATAACCGTTAGTGTGTAAACTTGATGGTAACAAGTGCGAGTGAATAGTATGATGGAAGGAGATAAGTGATAAGAAATAAAGAGAAGATATCGATGTGAATTACTGGAATTTGAGTTGTGGAGTAACAAGAAGGTAATCGGATTACTAAAGAGTTAGGTAGAAAGAGAAAGGAGATGAATTATTAATTGGTATTATTGAGTAAAAAGGGGGAAAGAGGGAAGGAAGTAAGTTGAGAGAACGTTGACCGGAGTTAAGGAGCATGCAGGTAGGAAATTATGGATATGTACGATAGCCTCACTAGAGGGTGTGAGTTAATAGTTATATAGGAGAGTAGGACGACATGTTAGCCGAGAGTTTCGAGGTATTAAGGGAAAAAGAAGCTGGTAGAGTGTTTGCACGATCTGAGATTTTGGTGGAGAGTTAGGTAATGATATGATAAAGGATAGAATTGGGAATAATGTTGAGGTAGATTTTGTTGATGGATTGGATGTTCGTTATTTGAGATGATAACGAAAGAGAGGAAACAAATTGTTTTATTAAGAAGTGATAGTAAGAGAGTAGTCACATGAAGGATGTTGGTGTCATAGTATTGTCACTAGTGGTTGAGGATGACATTATTTTAGGGAAGTTAGTTGTTCTAATGAGGCTGATTTTGTGGAGGTGATTAGTATGTTTGGTTGTGAGGGGGTATAAGGTGTGGATATATGAGGTGTTCGCTGGAAGTTAGGTACTGATGTTATGGCTACATTTGCCAGAGGGGTGATAATTATGTGTATGAGAGGATATGTTATGAAAGGCACCTGAGTTAAGTCCGGATGAGAGGTATTCATTGTCAAGTGGTAACTTACGAGATCAGGATTGGCTAGTTAGATTCGATTATGGGTCAATGGGATGTGTAAAACTTTGTGTGAGGTCCTGGTCTCACGAGTAATTGTGTGACGTGATAGTTACGAGTCGTTATATGTGTGTTCCGCGTCATATGTTATACTTATATGTGTATGTATGATATCTGTAAGTGATGGTGTGAGGTCCCGACCTCAAGAGACATGGTATGGATAATATTCATAAGGTTGGTATTTGTGATCCCGTCTAATGTGCCACGTGATCTGGTAGAGCAGTTTTAAGACAGTCTTGTAGTCAAGAAAGTTGTGCTGAGTCAGTATTATGAGATTGTAAGAGTTGCAATGACTATCGATGTAGTGTTGTGCACTGGGCACGGTAATTCGTGTTGTGATACGAGTATTTTCGTGTTGTCATCGATCGTTGTTTGTTTATTGATATTTCTTATCAGTGTCGGTCGGGGCATATAGACCGCTGTGTTGTTTCCCGATGTTTCTTACCAGTGTCAGCTTAGGAGTGAAAATAGAGTATGGTATGAGAGAGAGAGAGAGAGAGAGAGTTGGGTATGGTGTTGTTGATGTCATGGCGTAGTAATATTCTGTTAATAGGACACCATTGTGAAAGGTTGTTGGAGTGCTTTTGATCTTGTGTTAGATGAGGCATTGGTGGACATAGTTGTGAAAAGAAATTGTGGAACATGTGTGGTATTGAACTTGAAACTACAAGTGGTTTGGCACCTTTCCTTGGGACAGGGAGTACGGATTTTTAGGACTTAGTATCGTGTCAAGTTAAGGGAGTAGTGGTAATAAAGAAGTTGAACTTGATAAGCTAATGTAAGTATGTGTAACACTTGAGGATTGTGAGATAAGATTGTGGAGATGAGTGTATATGTATATAGAAGTATGTCGTGTTGTGGTAATGTAGAAGAGATGGAATAGTGGTTATACTGAGGATTTTATGATATATGTTATGGGAATACAGAATAATTGGAGGCACGAGAACTGTTAAAGAAAGAGAGTCCTGTATATATGAATGGTTGTGGGTGTTGAGGTTATAGTGGGTTATCGTTGTCATGCAGTAGTAATGAGGATTATGGGAGGTATAGCAAAGGACCTAGTATTAGTGGGGTATGAGGACGTAACATTTATCTTAAGAGGAGTAGGATGCGACAAGAGAGTTTGATGGTCATACAGGTTGCAATTGGAAGTTTGAGTGTTGCTGCAGAATAAGGATGGATTTGTGTGATTTCCGATTTTATTACAGGTAATGGCAGTGCTCGTAGTAGTATGATGTTTATGAGTGAGAGTAACGGATTGTGTGAGGATGTTTATGTGTGTGAGTAAACTTCGAGGACGAAGTTCGCTTTAAGGATGGTAGAATGTAACATTCCGTTTTGATGGTTGATCTTATTTTGTGGATTGTCTTGGTATTAAGTTGCTAATGAGTGTTATGGAAGTGAGACAAGGTTGAAAACATTATATTGTGGTTATTCGATAATTTTATGGAGTCAATATCAAGAGGATATGTTATCTAGTAAGCGTGGTTGGTGGAGTTAGTGTTAGGTGTCCATGTTTTATAGGTTGGGCTGGAACTTCGGGGACAAAGTTCTTTTTAAGGGGGGAAGACTGTAATACTACGGATTTTATTAAGCTAAGTACTCGACCGAGTAGAGCCTACTCGATCGAGTAGAGCCTACTCGGCCGAGTAGTGCTAAGTGTATGTTCTGTTTAGCTACTGCCGAGGAATACTCGGCCGAGTATGATGAATACTCGACCGAGTAGAGGATACTCGGCCGAGTATACTCTATACTCGACCGAGTATCCGGTCGGGCGAGTAATATTTCAGCGGTTTGATTCGGAAGTAATTAGAGCGATATATATTTCGTTAAGCAGTTTCCTAAACATAATTTACAAAACCTAATCATCGTACGACGCTCTAATCACTTTGAATCTCTCCTCTGTGTGTGTGGATAATCGTAGCAATCGCATTCGATCCTTTATTCCTCCGTCGGTAAGTCCTTATCCCCATGTTTGTTGATGATTATTCTAGGGTTTGTCGTTGATTATGAATTTGGGGGGAAATGGGGTTTTGCATATAGTGTTTGCGTTATGTGATTGTTGATTATCATTGTTGTAGGTGACGATGTGGTATTTGTTATGCATATTGTATGATTGATTGCAGCATAGCGGATTGCGAAAAGGTAGGGTTTCTCCTACTCAGTACTGTTAATTGATTGAGATTGCATATGTTTTATAATTGTTGTTATCTGCTGATCATCGGAGGTTGGATGTTGTGGTGACGGTGTTGGTGTGGTTGTGTTGTGATGGTTGTGGTGTTATGACAGCTGTGATGCTGTGGGTGTGATTGTGGTGGAGTCACTTGCGGGAGTGGCTTCACACCCTAGTTTGCCCTCCGTGGAACCCGTCACGGGAGGGGATGTGCACATTAAGGGACAGGGATTATTAGTCGCTCGTTGATGAGCTGGACTAGGTGGGGATGGGCTGCGGTCACCCACTGGCGGCGAGGATTACCTGTTGCGATGGGTAATCTGGCAGGGCTACACACTTTGGTGTGTAGTCGGTTACTGTGTGAGATCGGGAGACCGGGGATGGAGGATGATCAGCCGATTACATTGTTTGTTTGTCTTGATTTGATTGAACGGTACTGACCCCGTTGTTGTTGTTTTGTAAAACCTGCGGTGATCCATTCGGGGATGGTGAGCAGAATGTGACAGGTAATGCAGATGTTTGGCTACGGGACAGTCATGGGGAGTCATCACTCGAGTCTAGCTTCCGCCGTCAAGAGACATAGCTTGCATTCTTTGTAGTTGTTAGACCTTTCACAGTATACTTTGGTTTGGTTTTGGAAACATGTAATCACTAACTCTTTATACTTTAATAAAGGTTGTTTGGAATTGGTAACTTTGATATACTAACCTCGGGAAACCGAGATGGTAACAGCCTTTCATGCTAGGGTAGTCCTTGGTAAGGTACCTTGGTATGAGGGGGTGTTAGAGTGTTAGCCTTTAGGAATGCGTGCCAGAGATGCCTTGTGGCTTGTTAGGCTTCGGGGATGAGTGGTACTCGATAGAGTAGAGGTTACTCGACCGAGTAGCTTGGGGTACTCGATCGAGTAGGGGCCACTCGATCGAGTAAGTTGGTTACTCGATTGAGTAGCGTCTTTACAGCGGGGATTTATAATCGTGTTTTGATAAAACCGCATATCATTTGCGCCTGCTTCCTTCAGACCTAGATTTCGCCTCCCTCCTTTCCCTTCACCCTAATTCCTTCCATGGGAGCTTTAGAGGACGCTAGTGCCTTGAGGATGAGTTGCTTGAGTCGGGTAGCGGTCTTAACTCCGATATGCTATGCGTAGTTATGTCATCATCATCATTTTTGTCATTGTTGTTCCTTGTAGGATTGTGATGGTAGTAATAGGCTGTTATGCGATTTGTATAGGGGTTGCTTGCTTGGTTGATGTCATGTGTTTGATCTAGGAGTTGCTGCGGTTGGCTAAAGGTAGGTTCGCCTACTCAGTTTCTGTTGGTTGTTTAGTGTGACGGTCATTGTATTGCTTGTAGTGTCGCTGTGATTGACTGTGGTAATCGGTTAGTGTTGTGTTGTTTCGTTGGTTGTTGTTTTTGTGCAGCTGATTGTGATTGACTATCTGTGGTTCTCGAGGCGCGTCCTCGGC
Source organism: Silene latifolia (assembly GCF_048544455.1). Classification (NCBI taxonomy): domain Eukaryota; kingdom Viridiplantae; phylum Streptophyta; class Magnoliopsida; order Caryophyllales; family Caryophyllaceae; genus Silene; species Silene latifolia. The sequence continues at coordinate 158,085,792 of NC_133536.1, read as the reverse complement.
TGAGTGGAGTCACTTGCGGGAGTGGCTTCACGCCCTAGTTTTTCCCTCCGTGGAACCCGCCACGGGAGGGGATGTGCACATTAATGGGACAGGGCTATCGCTCGGTATGATGAGCGGGGCTTAGGTGAGAACGGCTGCGGTCCCCCACTGACAGGGTTGGTCCAGTGGACAGTTGGTGACGATGATTGGCTGGAGTGGTTATAGTTTGTGTGTATGCTTGGTTGTGTGTGTAGTATGTGGATAGTTGTTTTTGTGTCTTGCCTCAGTTGCTGACCTTGTGTGGTTGTTTCTTGTTTGTTTCTGTTGTGTCTACCGTGATCCCTTATGGTGAGCAGTCAGTCTTAGCAGGTGATGTCTTGGATGGTAGTTGGAGTCTTGGTGGGATGAGTCTTCATGAGTCATGACAGGAGTAGTCTTCATAGTGTTGATGAGATGTATCAGTTGTATCAGTAGTTTGGTTATATCACTTGTAAAATAATTATAAATGTTCTTTTATCGACTTTTGATGATTACTTTCCTCGGGCAACCGAGATGGTAATGCCCTTATATGCTAGGAAAGGTCTTGTTAAGGCTCCTTGGTATATGGGGGTGTTACAATTCCACTCCGGATATCGTCGTCTTCGAGGACATTGATCTCTTAGTCGTCACGAGGATCGAGGAGATGAGAACAACCTAGGGATGATTCATGGTCATGTTTAGTGACATTAGACCCAAGAGGGTCGATCTTCTTGGATCGCTTAACGGAAGGTGGCACATGAAGCTTGCCATCCTCGATCATATCCTGAATAATATGCTTTAGATAAAAACATTCCTCCGTATCGTGTCCCCTACCTCGATGGTACTGACAATATGAATTGCCCTTCCACCTAGGAAATATCCTTTCAGGGTCTGGGGTTGGACCAATTGGATGAAGTTTTCCCTGAGAAACTAGTCTTTGTAGAGCTACTTGATATGTGGTTCTGAGGTCAACGAATTCCGTATGAGCTCGTCCCGACCTTCTGGGTGGGGTTCCCAAGAGGTTGACTCCCTTGTCTTCATTGGCTTTCTTAGATGGGTGAGTTGTGTTGAAGCTATGACTTGGCCTTGGGGTATAAGAGGATGGTAAAGGCTTCATCATGTCTATCTTGTTTTCCATATTGATGACACGAGCGCTCAAGTCTTCGATGGTGGCCTGAAGCTTAATGATTGCAGTACTTAGTTCTTCGACGATGACAGATAAACGTCCTTGATCATTTTCATTGGAAATCACAGAATTCCTACCGAGAAGAAAATGACACGCGTTACAACTTGATTTGACACGGGATCACGCATACTAAGGAAACAAACAAGGAATATACGAAGGAAAATATATGAGGACGAGACGAGATAACTAGACTCTAGACTTGTGAATTCTCGAAATGTCTTGCGCGAATTCTCGTGTTTGAATTCATGGTGCTTGACTTTAACCTTAGACTCGAGTGCTGACTTTGACGGAGTGACATTTATACAGTTGACCTTATTGACGGGATTGAAGTTGGCGTGATTCTAAGACGTGTGTTTAGGAAAGACTTGACTCGAGGTTTGAGTATGTGTGTACCCGCACGTGACACTAGGAGAATTCGGTGTGTTGACTCAAATGTGTGACTCGAGGTGTCAGAAATGTTTAGATCCTAACTGAATTGGGATAGGGGGTCCAAAATGATGGCGTGAAGCCTTAGGACATGACTTGAATTTAAAAAGACCCAAAATGTAAAGTAAGACAGATTTATGACTCGACAGAGCTCCGACTAGGACATAGTTGGTTTGAAAATTGACTCTAACTTAGCCCAATTGAATTTACATATTTACATTTACATGGTTTGAAAATATATTGGTTTAAGACATTTTTTTGTTTTTTTGAACTTTTTTTGCACGGGTTTTGAAATGGGTTTGAGGCCCGAAGTTTAACTCAACATTTGGACAGAGTTTCGGCTTATTTTGCGCTGTTTTGAAAATGTTTACATTTTCAAAAGGATTTTATTTTACAAAATTTCGTCGTGGTTTTGTTTACAAAAGGTATTCACGTATATAATACCAACATACATATGGGCGTTATAACGGTATGCTGAGTGCATTTAAAGGGTTTTGGCTTAAAACGTGGGTTGCCATACCAAGCAATCAAACCCTGGTCTGTGAAGAGGTCCGTGCCAAACATGAGTAAGGTCGGTTCCTAGTCCATCTCATCGAGTAGTGAAAGCCCTTGATACAAACAAGAGTACGTACCACGGTATGGTTGACGTCAATCGCTATCCATCCGTTAGGCCTAGATAAGAATTTGGACCGTCCATATGGGACGATTGGTCAAATGGGTTGGGTTAGGCCTAGGAAGGCCGAATAAAACGACCTAAGAAGGTCGAGTAATGAAAACCGACAACTGTCTCGTATAAACTATTCCCTAACCTCGTTTACGTTTCACCCTGGGTAACACATAAGTGTATTATTCCCAAGCGGAGTCGCCAAACTGTGGACATGGGCCACCCGTGGCGCGCGCCGAAAGGGCATGAATGAGCCTGCATTTGTGGAGCCGCCACCAATTTTTATGGGAAATTGGAATCGTTCGAATACCTCAGGCCATGTCAAGACACAAATTAGTGACATGAACACTAAGAACTCGTTACCCTTAGCATTCTATGTCTAGAATGACTCTCGTGAATGCCAATGAATACGGATGTTCACAGAGATCTGGAGTAAGGGATGAGGGTACGTATTAGGAACCTCTTTAATCGAACACCTAATCCCGCCCGCCTCGATAGCGGCCTCTACTAATGATTAGGGAAATCGTTCATAGTTGATATGTTGTCGATTATATGTATGCAATGCAACATACACGGATTATTCCTAACACGGATTATTCCTAGCATGTGAGATTAGACTAAGTCGGTGAACAAGTAATTTAGCAAACAATTGTGGGGTTGAAGTCGATGTTAGATTAATTACATGTGAAAGCCAAGTAAATAAACCATACATAAATAACAATTACGATAAATAAATACAATAATAATTACAGAGGATATTTGATCTACGTCAAAAGCACGCTCAAAACGAGATTTGAAGAAGCAAATAAAAGAAAATAAAATTAGAATTAAAAAATATGAAAATATGTCAGATTAGAGGTGATAATACGATTAATAGTCGATTAAATGCGTAATTAAGAACTACATCAAGGCGAGAAGGAGTTCAGGGACATAAACCAACCCAGAACAGGCGCAGCATCTGTTGCGTCCTCTGGAAGAGGCGCAGCATTCCCTGCGTCTGTTCTCCAGTTGGGCTCTGTCTGTGAAGTCAGAACCGCGGATTGTTAATGTTCGTCAGTAAATTTAAGGTCGATTATTGATATTAGACTCAAGTAGAAGTGATTTAACAGATTACATGCATACTAATATTGTCATAAAACGAATCAAAGGTGAGAAAATACAACGATTTACATGGTTGTGACGAACTCGTGTCGGATTTAATAAAGGAACAAGCTTTGAGCTTGAAAACGAAATAAACCGAATAATAAATAAGATTATATATAAAAAGTGAATTCCAGAGAATCGATATGAGCGAATCGAACCTCTAAAATCCGGGTTTTAAATAGATGACGAAAACCTGCAAATATCGAATTATAAGGGATTTAAGTCGAATAAAACGTCATAGTTTGAAAAGAATTTAATTAGACATAATTATATATCGATACGAGTAAAGGAAAACAAAGAAAAACAAAAGAAATAGGGAAAATAAGAAAGTTGCAGAAGATCGAGGAAGAAGAAGAAGAGCAGGAGCAGCGGCAGCCTCAGAAAGAGGCGCAGCATGTACTGCGACTCTTCGAAGAGGCGCAGCTGCTGTTGTGTTTCTTCTCGATGTCATATCTTTGCTGTTTTGTAAATATGGTTTTAAAAGACGATTTTAAAAGACGATCTTGAACGTGCTTTAGATATAAACTCGTACATTAATAATAAAATAAAATACATTAAGGTAGCGTTTGGGAACTCGTATTTCATTTCAAATATGTGATTTAAAATTTAGAAACTGAAATTAAGCTTTAGAAATGCAAATACATTGTTTGGGAAAGACACGAATTTAAAATACTGAATTCAAAACTATTGTTGGTAAAAAAGCAAGTGATGTGCATAACAGTTATCCCACAAATCAATCTCATTTCTTCAAATTATCCCACATATTAATACTATTTCACCAAATTAGCCCATAGATTAATCTCATTTCTCCAAAATCATCTTCATTGAATAAAGTAGTATTAGATTAGACCCAGTATGAATCGATGCCAGATTCGAAAACAAAATCCTCAAGTACGCATAAACTCTTTTGCTCTGTATCAATTTGTAAAGCCCTATCAATTAAATCATAATCACCCAATCAGACCTTCTTAATCTTCCATAGATGCTGAATTTCAGCCAAATTTGTGATAATATGTCAAGCATCAGTAAAGAATGAAGATGAAATTGAGATGAGGATTAAATCAATGAAGGTGAATGGAATGAGAAGACCATTGAAGAAACATTGAGATGTTGGCAGGGTTAAAGGAGTGGATTTGTGAATGATAGGGTAAGGGATGGTATTTGCTTTATACTTATAAGAATTTGTGTTAAATGATTGTGGATTTTATTTAAATCCAAATCCAAAAAATTTCAGAGTCCCAAACACCAGATCTGGACCAAATTTGGATTTGAGAATCAAATAGTGGTTCCCAAACAAATTGTAAATAAAATTGGGATTTTACACCTCAGACTTACATATCAGCGTCGCGAGATTTAAATAAATCGGTTTTTAGTGGTAACTCGACTCGATCTATGGAAATATGAAAGTGCCCTTGAAAAAAGGAATTTAAAAGATTGATTTATTGATTGTGTAGTGGTCAAATTGGTCGGTCATGCAAACGTGACTGGTACTCAGAATGAGCTGAGCTTACGTGGTCGATTGATCAAGCACGTAGGTATCGGAAGGCAAGAGCGTGGTCTTAGAATGCAAAGGGAGAACAGAAGGGCAGACACTCGCGTGAAAAATATGTGAGGCAAAAGCCTCTATTTATACTAATCACGAAGGGTAGGGTTTAGGAAAGGGATATGAAAGGAAAGATCCGGAAAACAAACGACTTAGGTTGAAACCCAAAAACTTGGACGAAAAGAAAGCCTTGAGAAAAGGCGCAGCAGTTGTTCCGACCCTTAGAAGAGGCGCAGCACTTACTGCGTCCTTTCTCGGGTAGTATTCTTCTGCGAGAGAAAATGCGTTTGACAGCCCGTCGTATTTTAGGCATAACTTTCTCTACAAGACTCGGATTAAGGTGATTTTGGTGGCGTTGGAAATCTAAGAGAAATATATAGAACTTTCTGTGAAATAGGCTAGACCCAAAAAAGTCGTTATCACGTCGTAAAACGGGCCTAAATGTCGTGTTGTCATTTTAGCTAAATGAAATGCACATTTTGTAATGTAAACTTTAAGTTTAGCCGAAAGAAGTGATATGAGACTAAAAATGAGATATACTCATAACATTTTATGACATCCTAATCTTAGGTAGACAAGCACATTGCTTTTTGACTCGAGTTTTGACGATTTTAGGAAATGAAGACGGTTTTTGACCCGGACTCCAAATGTACTCTAATTACTGCCAAAACGACCGTAATGACACCTAGATGACAACCATGAGGTAGAAACAAGTGTACGAGTTACCTTTTATTAACCGATTTACAAAACGTCATAAAATCGCGACATATGCTAAACATACGGCCCAATCATCACTGGGTGTTTGGCGGGAGGTGCTCACCCCCATGATTTACCCCTTGTGGCTTACGTCACAAGGAGGATGTGCACATTAATTATCTGGGTTCGCTCGTTGCGATGAGCGAGGCTTTAGGTGGTATGGCTGCGGTCTACCTCTAGTGGAGTGGGTTACTTGTTGCGATGGGTAACCTGGCAGAACTACTCACTGCGGGGTGTAGTCGTGTCCGGGATGCGGTTCAGACACTTGTTTTGGAGTGGAGATTGATGATTGTTACAGTATTTGTTTGTATTGGATGGATTGTTTAATGTAGGTTATCATTGATTATATAGTTGAGTGACCATGTGTGTGTGTGTGTGTGTGTGTGTGTGTGTGTGTGTGTGTGTGTGTGTGTGTGTGTGTGTGTGTGTGTGTGTGTGTGTGTGTCTTGTGTTTCTTCTTGTCGTGTGTCTTCGATAATCCATTTAATATTGCCAGCAAGTGGTGAGCAGATAGTCTTATCAGGTGTGTTGATAGCTTGGAGCTTAGCTGGTATCCATGGAGGGAGTGTGTCTCGACGCTGATAACGCTTAGTTCAGATAGTTTCACTTTAGTTCTTTTGTACTTTCCGTTGTAGCTAGTGTATGGTTTGGATTTTGTAACAGTTTAACGAGGTTATATTAATAAAGCTTTAATTGTTCTTTTATTGCAAATTTGATATACTTTACCTTGGGCAACCGAGATAGTGACGCCCTTACTTACTAAGGAAGGTCTTATTAAGGCTCATTGGCAAGTGGGGGCGTTACAGTAACAATCCTCAATCCCCAACTCTAAGACCTAATGTCCGAACCGTAGCCCGGACATGACTACACCTCGCAGTAAGTTCTCCTACCAAGTTACCCATCGCAGCAGGTACCTACTCCGCCAGTGGTAGACCACATCCATGACACCTAAAGCCCCGCTCATCACAACGAGTGAACCCAGATCATTAATGTGCACATCTCGACAATGGCTTCAAAATCAATACTAGCAATACCACAATACCACAATGATACTATATCAACGATAATCATACCACCAGCTGGTTCTTACCTTTCCCATTAGTCCAGCTGAGATAAAAGACGCTCTATTCTCTATTGCCTCAAATAAAAGCCCTGGCCCTGATGGCTTTACATCTGGTTTTTTCAAGAGTGCTTGGGACATCATTCAGAAAGATTTCATTGATGTTGTGTTGGATTTCTTTCACATAGGAAAGCTATTGAAGAGTATTAACTCGACTATCATAACCTTAATTCACAAGAAAGATCAACCAACTTCAGTTCTTGACTACAGACCTATCTCATGTTGTTCTACTATTGATAAAACCATTAGCAAAATCCTTGCTAATAGACTCAGAAAAGTCCTACCTATCTTAGTTGGACCAGAACAAGCAGCATTCATGGAGGGGAGATCCATCTTTGATAATACTCTGCTCACTCAAGAACTTGTAAGAGGCTATTCTAGGAGTCACATCTCGCCCAGATGTATGATTAAAATTGATATTCAGAAGGCCTTTGACTCAGTGGATTGGGGATTTCTAAAGAAAATGCTAGAGGCTCTGGGTTCCTTGCTCAATTCATTCATTGGGTCATTATTTATGTCACAAATGCTTACTACTCTCTCAAAATCAATGATAGTGTTGTTGTCTATTTCCCTGGTAAGAAAGGTCTAAGACAGAGACCCAATGCTCTCATTGTGTCTTAAGTATGGAAATTCGGCCTGTCTTAGGAGCCTGAAATTTAATATGCATCCTAAATGTGCTAGAAGCAAGCTATCCCATCTACTTTTTGCCGATGACTTACTCATCTTCTCCAGAGGTGACTTGAATTCTTTTAAGACAATCATTCAGGGCATTGACTTGTTCACATCCTGGTTTGGATTGAAAGCTAATGCTATGAAATCTGGCATCTATTTTGATGGTGTGCACCCAATAGAAAGAAATGTTATTCTCTAGGACACTAAATTCACCCAGGGGCAGTTTCCATTTAGATACCTAGGTACTCCTCTCCACTCTTCCGGGTTAAATCAGGTTATGTATCACTCTCTCATTCAGAAAATCCAGGTAAAAATCTCTCACTAGGCAAGTCAGGCTCTATCTTATGCTAGCAAATTACAATTGATTAACTCAACTATTTTTTGCCTTGAAAGTTTCTGGTATTCTTGTTTGTTCCCACCAGCAGGCATAATTAAACATATTGAACAGCTTTGCAGGTCGTTCTTGAGGAGATATAAGCGAGGGGACAGACGTATGGTATTCTTTGCATGGGACAAGATGTGTAGATCCTCTAGAGCGGGTGGCTTTGACATTCGATAAATCTTGAGTTGGAACAAATGTTTAATGCTTAAACACTTCAGGAAATTATTATCAGGTCAGAGCTCTGTCTAGACTGTATGGGCAACAGCCTATCTTGTCAAAGACACTGATTCATTTATATAGTCCTCAACACTAGTACGATCACATGTTTAAATCTCATACTAAGAATACGTAAGGGATGATTCATTTATATAGTCAACTGATCATCATTAGTCGGTAATAATTGGCTAACTAGAGTTTAACATTGCTGTCGTTTGACGGTGGGGATCAGTTGATCCCTAAGGTCACACCTAAAAGACAATTCCCTTAATAGACAAATTGATTAATTATATGACGATACAAGTTAATCAATTCCTTAAAATTAAACAATTCATTTGTGAGAGAGAATATTGATATCTTATTGTAATGGGATTAAATAAGATTTATTTTAGTAATTGAAATACTTTATTACTAAAATTGATTGTTGTTTGTAAAACAATTGAGATAAGAATGAATGACTAATTATAATTACAAGATGTTGTGAATTATAATTATATGACCTATTTTATTTATGTGATCAAGTATCACTAGTCAATTTGTTTTATGTGATTTAATTAATTTATAAAGTGATATTTATTTGATAAATATGCATTAAATTAATTAATAACATGTAAAATACTACATGTGACATATTATGTGACAAATGACAAATTGACAAATAAAATGGTAGCCCATTTTATGTGTGTTGGACCGAAATGGAGGGAGTTATGGTGGAGTGTGGTTGATTTATTTTTATGAGATAAAGTAAGATGCAATCATACCTATACATACTAGCCTTACACACCTAAAATGTTCATAAGAGTAAAAGGAAAAGGAGATTCTAATTTTTGGCATGTACTCCTTGACCCCCACCGGTTTTCCTCTCTTTCTATAAGAGAATTGTTCTCTTATTTTCATATATACATTCATTCATTTTACATCACATGCATACTTGCTCAAAACTTTCTCAAAATCTCTCTAAAATAAGTTTTTAGAAAATAAGAAATTGTTCATAAATTCTAATAACAATATTAGATTACTAGTGTAGTAATAGTGATAATATTAGAATTAATTTTAAGGGTACTACTATATTAATTTAGTTAATTAATATACTAGTTTAAGGGATTAGTCTTGGGTGCAATCAAAGGAGGATCTCTACATTGAGATTTTGGAGGATCATCCACCATATTAAGCTCAAGAACAAATAAGGAAGGTGACCTTATTTGTGCCCTTATTTCGAACCAAATAACAATGTAAGGGACATTGTTTTTCTTATTAATCTCTTATTTTGTTATGCATGCACTAGATCTAAAGAACATATATTAAGAAGTTAATTAGTTCACTATTAGAGGAGTCTAATAAGAGGTATATGAACCTAACAATATCACCAGAAGGGGAACACGTTCCGATCTCAGTCAAGCTAGACTTCGTCATCACCAACAATGCCGCCGAATATGAAGCATGCCTCATCGGCTTACAAGCAGCCATAACACTTGGCATCAAAAAGTTGAGGGTCCACGGTGATTCCTCAATCATCATCAATCAAGTGTCCGGATTATGGAAAATCTGAAGCGACAGCTTGGCACCCTACCAAGCAAAGATCAATCAAGAGGTCAAATTCTTTGACCAAACCGACTACTTCCACTTGCCACGGGAGGAAAATCAATTTGCCGATGCCCTATCAAAACTTGCCGCTCTCGTCAACATATCCGACGACATGACATCAATGCCCCTATGTGTCGAGAGAAGGAGCGAACCAGCTCACATCTGTGCCATCAACAACGATAAGGAAAACCATGTCGAACCTTGGTACCAAGCCATCCTCAACTAGAAAACCAAAAACGAATTCCCTCCCAACTCTGATACAAGAGGAAAAAGAGCCATCTGTTTGCTTGTATCACAATTCGTGATAAACCAAGAACAACTATACAAAAGAACACCCAGAGGATCCTTCTCCTTTGCATTAATCACCAAAAAGCCAAGAAAGTCATGAGAGAGGTCCACGACGGAGAATGCGCCCCTCACATGAGCGCAATGATGCTAACCCGAAAAATCATGAGGTTTGGCTACTACTGGACCACCATGGAAGCCGATTGCAGAAACTACGTCAAACATTGCCACAATTGCCAAATCTTCGGCAACACACAACACATACAACCATCCCTTTTATACACCATGACATCACCCTGGCCTTTCTCGACCTGGGGCATCGACATCATCGGAAAAGTCAACCCGATAGGCACCAAAGGGCACTGATTTGTCCTCGTCGCAATTGACTACTTCACCGAATGGGTGGAAGCACAATCATATAAAGTCTTGACCGCAAAACAAGTGGCCAATTTCATCCGAGACAACATCATCTACAGATATGGGGGGCCCCGTGAAATCATCAGGGATCAAGGCTCCCACTTCCGGGCTGAAACACAAGTCTTGCTGGACAAATACAAAATCAAACGGCATCGATCATCCCCCTATCGCCCCCAAACCAACGGAGCGGTAGAGGCAACATATAAAACTCTTGTCACCATCATCAAAAAGATGCAAGACAATTATCGCGATTGGCCGAGCAAACTCCATTCGCACTCTGGAGATACCGAAACTCCATTCGGACACCAATGGGAGCAACACCTTCTACCTGGCATACGATATGGAGGCAGTACAACCAGTAGAATTGGAGGTTCCATCTCTACACATCCTACTAGGAAGTCAAGTCCCTGAGGCGGAATGGACCCGTCGAAGGTTTGAAAAACTCACGCTCCTAGATGAACGGCGACTCAACGTCTTGCACAACGTCCAGTTATACCAACAACGTATACAACAGGCATTGTTTTTCTTATTAATCTCTTATTTTGTTATGCATGCAGTAGATCTAAGGAACATATATTAAGAAGTTAATTACTTCACTATTAGAGGAGTCGAATAAGAGGTATATGAACCTAACAAGTGATATCAGAGCATAGGATGTTGCATGCATAATCGGTTTGGTTTTTCCGAGTTAAATATAACTTAATTAAAACTAGAAATTTGTGATTTATAAGAGTAAGTCACGAAATCATGATGCATATTATATATTCCGATCCTAAAATGTTTTTAGGTCATTTTTATGATTTATGGTAGTTTATTGCTCATTTTAATGATATTTAGTGAAATAATTACATTTTTATGAGTAAAATGAACTTTTATTCACTAAAATAAGTTAACCTTCACTACTTGCCGTGATTTTTTTAGTATGAACTCACATGAATATTATATGTATTGTATGTAAAAGTTTATATTAATGTGATTAATATTTCATGATTTATGATTTTTATGAGATAAAAATGACATAAATGGAGGTTAAATGACTAAAATTGGTTAAACTAAGTTTCTAACCTTGAAAATTTTATATGACCTCACATGTATATTTTAAAAATTGTGTGTAAAATATCGTATTAATTTGATTAATATTGCATGATTTATGATTTTTATGAGATAAAAATGGATTAAAAGAGGTAAAATGGTTACAAATAGTTAACCTTCGAACCAGGACATGAGATTTTAATATGTTGTCACATGCATGATTTACACACTGTATGTAAATTTTGAGATAAAATGATTTCATTTGCATGATTTATGAATTTTTAGTGTAAAAATGACATAAATAGTGACTATTTTAGCATAAATAGCTAAAACGAATTACATGGCATGAGAAAATTAATTTAGGTTGCATAAATATCCCACTTATCAAATATAAAGTTATAAAATTTATTGGATTAATTTTGGATACTTTAGATGTTTTATGAGATAAAACCGATAAATTGCAACTATATTTTCTCGAAATTAATTCGAAAACTTTAACCATATTTTTTAATATTATGAGTGTCATGGAATTATTCCAGAATATTCAAAAATTTAAAATTCAAATTTTGAAATTATTGTAATTTAATTTGGATTTATTTCATAAATGTTATGATTTTAAGGTAAAAAATGAGCATAAAATTAAATCAAGTTGAATTATTGTCAAAAATTGAGTGATGACTAATTTTTGAGTCCTAAGAGTGTTAGGATAATTAACTTGAACTTAAATGTGATTTAAGTGTTAATTTGTGATTTTCAGAAAATATTATCACGTATTTCCATAAAACCGGGATATATAATCAATATAAGTTAAATAGGGCGATTTGGCACATAATTTGGCATGATAGATACATATTATAATGCTGCATATTTCAATTGTTGAATGTCTTTTATTTATATAATTTTGAATTATGTAATTTTATCTTACTATGGCCTTAGTTTTAATCAATATTACCCGTAATGAAAGGGAATATTGATTCGGTTATAATTTAATGTGATCTTGTATCATTTTTATTTTTACTAGTTTTTCCATTTTACAAATGTATAATAGGAATAGCTTTGTATTTTTATTATTATTTGTTATCATGGAGTTTCTTCAAGACAGTGCCATTCGGAAAGGTGTTCCGACGAAGAGGTGTTCTTGAGAGGCATGCCATTTGAAGATTCAAGGGACCAAATGAGTTGGTTTTTGAATATGTAATAGATTATTTGATTTTCTATTTTAGGAGGCCATGCTAGGAATTTACTTTTATTGCTTTGCATTTATTTTAATATGTTGCATGCATTGCCAAATCGCCATAACAACACATGCATATCATATCGAGTCATCGACCGTATCAATTATAATTATCGTAGTTCACCACTTTAGTTCATTTAGAACGTGATAGATAATAAATTGACAAGACCTCTCACTTATAATAATTGAGAATTAGCCTTGCCAAATAGTAGAAACCATGAGTCCCAATTTCATGAGGAAGTAGGCTCGGCTCACCAGGGTGCTAAACTTGTTACGTTGGGTAAGTGGGTAATAAAATATTATATCGAAATTTGGATTGAGCTCAACGGAAGTATTCGTGACCGTAGTCGCATGTGTTCCGGGCTAAAGATAAATATTAAAGTAATTTTTATCGACCGAGAGTTCTAGAAGTAGAATCGATTAAGAGTTTAATCCACCGAGTTATATTAATAAGGGATGGATCGGCTCACCGTGCCCGAATTAATATGAACTTGGATCTCGGGATCATTTATAATAGTTGGGTAGAGGTCACTATATAAATGCTTAAAACTTGTTTAAAATGTTTACAAGTATTGTTAAAACGATAGATGTTTATTAATTCCTTCACTTCCTATTTTGTAGTCAAAATCGTTTTCTCAATTGCAATGGCAACTCCAATCACATCCGCAACCACTAGCTCCAACAGTCTCACCAATGTTTCACGGCTCTGATCCTTCATGGGATCGTTGTAAGTTAGAAAAGAATTGGTCCAATTTCGCCGATTGGGACGCGCAACTTCGCTTGGTCGCGGAGGGTGATGACAAGCTTCATTACCTTACCGAGGCCTCTCCTGCCGAACCTAATGCTAGATCTACCACCGCCGCTAGGCAAGCCTATGAGTTTTACCAAAAGGAGTCGGCCGCGATCAAAAATGTGTTGGTCTTCTCAATGGAGGCTGAACTCCAAAGAAGTGCTATAAAGATTAGCACCGCTCATGAGATCTATACGAAACTTGTGACCATGTTTTCACGAGCTCCAAGGATCATTCAATATGAAGCGGCATCCGCATTCTTTGATCTCAACATTAAGGAGGGCCAAAAAGTTAGCCCTCATGTGCTCAAGTTGATGGAGCATGTTGATACTCTAAAAATGCATAAGGTAGAGATTCCCGAGGAACTCGTCATTGATCGGATTTTTCATTCCTTAAACAAAGTTAAGGCATATGTTCAATTCAGGGTGAATTTTAATATGCAAAACAATAAAGTTTCCCTTGATGAGTTGCACAAAATGCTTGTGCAAGCCGAGAGGGACATGGGGAGAAGTGTTAGCACCACCAAGGATATGCTCAATGTTAATCATAAGAGCAAAGGGAATTTCAAGAAAAGTGGCAATAAGGGAAAGAAGAAAACTCCCAACAAAAACAAAGGAAAGGCTTGTGAAGCTAGCTCCTCCAAGCCCAAGTACAGTGCCTCATCCGGGGACAAGTGCCACTATTGTTGTGGTGTTGGGCATTGGAAGAGAAATTGTTCAAAATTCCTTGGCGATATCAAAGCTGGAAGGGTCATTCCAGTAGGTATATAATTATCCCTATCTTTTATGTTTTAATCTCAACTTTGGTATGTTGATACAAGTTGTGATGATTAACCTTTTTATTGTAATTAGGGCATCCTAGCAAGGACAAGGGTAAAGAAAAGCAAGCATAGAAGATCTTGAGGGAAGCTAGATGTAGCCGCCCATGGAGCTAGATCTATGGAAGCTTGGCTTTATATTGCTTTGTCTTTATTTTCATGTTGTATTTTGAGATTTTAGAACTATTTTGATTTCGTCGTGCGACTTGGAAATTTGTTTGTATCCTTTAAACAATGGTTGTATTTTGGATATTAGTGACTTGGTTTGCAACCCAAGTCACTTACTTTATCGTATCATTTGTTCTAAAAATTTATCATCATACAATACTTGCATAAAGAAACATAAGATTATCAACTTAAATTGATCAAATTGACAATTATAATGATTACATCATTATATGTCCATAAGCTATGAATTTGATTCTCCTTATGACATTGTTACTAAAAGTAACAACTTAATTATGAAAAGATCAATTATAAAGTTATGTTGAGTTATTGAACTCATAAAGTAGGGAATTTGCGATGCAAAACGGACACATTATTCTAAACGGATGGTCAACCAGGAGATACCTAAAATAGAGAGTCTATTTAACAGATAACATGGATAAGACTCGCATATTACATGAATCAAACTGCCATGATAGGGCTAGTCTTTTATGAGCTAATGCGTCAGTCTAGAGAAACTTCTAATACTCCACCATATGTATGTTTGTGACTCACAAAGCCATCTCTCAAGAAGATAGATGTATTTCTGAGAGATAGAGTGGGAGTATATTGGATCGTCACAAACATGTCTTATAGTTAATGTGTTACTTTGTGAAAGTAATGAAACTACAATCTATAAAGATAGAGTGGGAGTATAGCTCAGTGGGAGTTTTGCACACATGTCTTGTTGTTAAAATATTGCTTTGTGAAAGTAATGGTATAATGACCTTATCCCAAATCGACCTTGTTACAAACGAGCCATAGCATTTCAAATCCAAAGATTGTATTCAAGAGTATATTTACTTTAAGGCGAGGGTCTTCTTAAAGGTAAATAGAGCTTTAGAGTACCTAAATGCATAGATTAACATGAAGATGTTGATCAAGATAAATGATGTTAGGAATTGCCGCATTTCATTTTAATGAAAAATGGCAAATGATATTACTCACATTCGCTTTTCTAAAATGGGAATTTAGAGAATGAGGTGTTTGAAACATAAAACTTTAGATGAAGATCTAAGAATCCTAACATATTATGTGTAGCTTTCTTAAGTGATCCCAGGATGGTCTTAAGCAAGCATTAAAAGATTATACTTCTCGTTCATGTGATAATAGAGAATGGTATCATTCACATGATTGAAGAATCATGATTATACATGAAGTTAAGAGGGAGCTAGAATTTTTTTTTTCCCATGTCTTATATGTTGAAGACATATTACTTATTGAGAATAATGTACCAATTCTCTCTTCTGTAAAGAGTGATTGGGAGACTAGGAAAAGGTGCGATCTATTTTAGATTACCGAATCTATGTGAGATAATATTGGCATAGAGTTAAGAGTCTTATGATGATAAGATCTTTCATATCTGTTTAACATCAACAAAGTTCAGTAGGTTATTCATGTTGATGAAAGTGGAATTGCTATGATGAAGTCATAATCGTTCACTGAACCTATTAAGTTGTTGATTACATGAAGTCGATTTCTAATGTTTCCGCCATTAGAACGATCATGTATGCCAACAGACGCACATGCTATGATGTAATAAATACTTAGAGAGCATGATAAGTCAATAATAAATTAATTCGAATAATGGCTTGTGAAAGCCTTAAAGAACATCTTTGAGATTCTTGAGAAGAATTAAGGATTCGTTCATATGTTTGGATGATAATTAAGTTATGTATTGAAGGGTTGCACAAACTTTAGTTTCCAAACCGAAAAGGATTTGTTGAAATCCTAGGATGTCTTATTGACTTAGGAGTAAGAGACTAGAAAAGTGCTTTAGTTTCGCGCATTGCAAATTCTACAAAAGGAATCTAAGTAAATTGTGATAGAATCGTCAAAGTAGGGAATGAGAGTAGATTACTCTACCAAAGACCTTATCACAAGTTATGTGATAACAGTGGGAGTATCTTTCAAGTTAAAGAGCCCAAGTCTAGTAAGAAGACTAGACATCTACGTAGATAAATTCATGTTATTAGATATAACATTGAAAAGAAGGAAATGGCAAATGATAAAGTTGGAATATATGGATCTATGGTATATCCACTTGCCAAGCTTTTGTTGCATTTGAACTAGTGTAAAAGGTACACTAAAGATTATAAGATATGAAGTAGTAATAGTGTATTGACTATTAATATATGATAATCGCATTTATCGTTTGAGTTTTATTAAACTCACCCGTTACTTTGTTAAATCCAAATGGGTTGTAGAGACAAATTGAACTCCATTAAAGTGAACTGGATTGACATAGTATTGGCCCCTAGTTACTTATAGAAGGTGACGTCTCAAAGTGACTAGAGTGTGATGCGATTGATGGCAAGTTCAAGTGCCATAGAGTCATATGGGATGACTAGTCGATCACATAGGCAGCCTGTATGGGACACTATGTCGAGCAGTGACCGCTTATAGAGTTCTGATAATTCATAAAGTCTGCTCGTGGCAAGAGCTGCTATAGTATTCTTATGAGTCAATTCTTTTGACTAAAGACTATTCACCTAAGTTAGCACAATTTTCTGACTGGCTTTGATTTATACTCTACGACTGTCGTAACTGAGGTCAAATGGGTATATTTTGGGTTATGATGAACTGTGGCTAAACAAAGGGAATAGTGCCATAGGAATTGTCCACCCCCTTATCAGGGTTATTTGAAATCTCAAGGCCACTCGAGGAGTAGTGAACTGAAAATGCGTGGCCACGCTCGGAAAGTATCTATGGTAGATAATTCCGGTCAGACAGTTACACTCCAGATCGAGAAAAACACGCAAGACATGATCAAGTGCAAGTACGACCTGCGAGACACCTTGCATTGAGTGGGAGATTGTAATAGGACAAGAGAATTGGTGACGCACACTTGACTCGGACAAGTGGGAGATTGTTAGAATATGTGTCCTCAACAATAGTGCGATCACATGTTTAAATCACATACTAAGAATACGTAAGGGATGATTCATTTATATAATCAACTGATCATCATTAATCGGTAATAATTGGCTAACTAGAGTTTGACATTGCTGTCGTTTGACGGTGGTGGTCAGTTGATCCCTAAGGTCACACCTAAAGGACAATTCCCTTAATAGACAAATTGATTAATTGTATGACGATACAAGTTAATCAATTCTTGAAAATTAAACAATTCATTTGTGAAAGAGAATATTGATATCTTATTGTAATGGGATTAAATAATATTTATTTTAGTAATTGAAATACTTTATTACTAAAATTGATTATTGTTTGTAAAACAATTGAGATAAGAATGAATGGCTAATTATAATTACAAGATGTTGTGAATTATAATTATATGACCTATTTTTCTTATGTGATCAAGTATCACTAGTCAATTTGTTGTATGTGATTTAATTAATTTATAAAATGATATTTATTTTAAAATCACATCTGGGCCATGGATCAGGGAAGAGAATACTCTATTGCTAAAGGGTATGATACCATCAGGGATAAAGGGGAGAGAGTTCAGTGGCATCAAATCGTCTGGAATAAGTATACTATCCCTAAACATAGATTCCTTACCTGGATTTATATGCATAAGGCGCTAAACACTAAGGATAAGCTTTGCAAATTCGGGATAAGTGACAGTGATACCTGTGAGGTATGTGGTTCAGAGACTGAGACGGCTTCTCATCTGTTCTTTACATGTGTGTATAGCTCCAGAGTCCTTCACCTAGTAGGCGGATTAATTGGAGAGAGTATCCCAGTGGATGCTCCCATAGATTGGAGGAGATGTCTGAGGGGTTCTGGGATAAGGAAAGACTTCATCAACGCCATCGTTAACGCATGCATCTATGGCATCTGGAAGCAACGTAACTTATGTAAACATGAATTGACTCTGATTAATCCAAAGAAATTGAGCAGGCAAATCGTGAAAGAGGTTACAGATCATACCTTGAGCTCCAATGAGATTCTGGGAGTGCGAGACAGAGATTGGCTGGAGGGATTGAGGAATTGCGCCTGATTGATTGCAGAGGACGACAGTGGAATCGGGTTGATTGAAGAAGGAGATGATTGTAGAGCTAAAAGGGGAAAGTGACGAGTCTCCTGGTGGATGATGTCCAAATAGGTGTGTGTCTGAATGTAACGGGTAGTAGCTTTGGTTCTTTTAGTATGTTTGGGCTTGTATTGGGCCGTTAGCAGTTTGTTTCTTTTAGCTCCGGGATGGGTCTTTAGACCACTGGACTATCTGATGTATGGACACGTTTTTTCAGTAATATACTTACATTTTACCGAAAAAAAAATGATATTTATTTGATAAATATGCATTAAATTAATTAATAACATGTAAAATACTACATGTGACATATTGTGTGACAAATGACAAATTGACAAAATAAAATGGTAGTCCATTTTATGTGTGTTGGACCGAAATGGAGGGAGTTATGGTGGAGTGTGGTTGATTTATTTTTATGAGATAAAGTAAGATGCAATCATACCTATACATACTAGCCTTACACACCTAAAATGTTGATAAGAGTAAAAGGAAAAGGAGATTCCAATTTTTGGCATGTACTCCTTGACCCCCACCGGTTTTCCTCTCTTTCTATAAGAGAATTGTTCTCTTATTTTCATATATACATTCATTCATTTTTACATCATATGCATACTTGCTCAAAACTCTCTCAAAATCTCTCTAAAATAAGTTTTTAGAAAATAAGAAATTGTTCATAAATTCTAATAACAATATTAGATTACTAGTGTAGTAATAGTGATAATATTAGAATTAATTTTAAGGGTACTACTATATTAATCTAGTTAATTAATATACTAGTTTAAGGGATTAGTCTTGGGTGCAATCAAAGGAGGATCTCTACATTGAGATTTTGGAGGATCATCCACCTTATTTGTGCCCTTATTTCGAACCAAATAACAATGTAAGAGACATTGTTTTTCTTATTAATCTCTTATTTTGTTATGCATGCACTAGATCTAAAGAACATATATTAAGAAGTTAATTAGTTCACTATTAGAGGAGTCTAATAAGAGGTATATGAGCCTAACAATATCACCATAAGGGGAACACGTTCCGATCTCAGTCAAGCTAGACTTCGCCATCACCAACAATGCCGCCGAATATGAAGCATGCCTCATCGGCTTACAAGCAGCCATAACACTTGGCATCAAAAAGTTGAGGGTCCACGGTGATTCCTCAATCATCATCAATCAAGTGTCCGGATTATGGAAAATCTGAAACGACAGCTTGGCACCCTACCAAGCCAAGATCAATCAAGAGGTCAAATTCTTCGACCAAACCGACTACTTCCACTTGCCACGGGAGGAAAAATAATTTGCCGATGCCCTAGCAAAACTTGCCGCTCTCGTCAACATACCCGACGACATGACATCAATGCCCCTATGTGTCGAGAGAAAGAGCGAACCAGCTCACATCTGTGCCATCAACAACGACAAGGAAAACCATGTCGAACCTTGGTACCAAGCCATCCTCAACTACAAAACCAAAAACGAGTTCCCTCCCAACTCTGATACAAGAGGACAAAGAGCCATCTGTTTGCTTGTATCACAATTTGTGATAAACCAAGAACAACTATATAAAATAACACCCATAGGATCCTTCTCCTTTGCATTAATCACCAAAAAGCCAAGAAAGTCATGGGAGAGGTCCACGACGGAGAATGCGCCCCTCACATGAGCGCAATGATGCTAACCCGAAAAATCATGAGGTTTGGCTACTACTGGACCACCATGGAAGCCGATTGCAGAAACTACGTCAAACATTGCCACAATTGCCAAATCTTCGGCAACACACAATACATACAACCATCCCTTTTATACACTATGACATCACCCTGGCCTTTCTCGACCTGGGGCATCGACATCATCGGAAAAGTCAACCCGATAGGCACCAAAGGGCACTGATTTGTCCTCGTCGCAATTAAATACTTCACCAAATGGGTGGAAGCACAATCATATGAAGTCTTGACCGCCAAACAAGTGGCCAAGTTCATCCGAGACAACATCATCTGCAGATATGGGGTGCCCCATGAAATCATCAGCGATCAAGGCTTCCACTTCCGGGGTGAAACACAAGTCTTCCTAGACAAATACAAAATCAAACGGCATCGATCATCTCCCTATCGCCCCCAAACCAACGGAGCGGTAGAGGCAGCAAATAAAACTCTTGTCACCATCATCAAAAAGATGCAAGACAATCACCGCGATTGGCCGAGCAAACTCCATTCGCACTCTGGAGATACCGAACCTCCATTCGGACACCAACGGGAGAAACACCTTCTACCTGGCATACGATATGGAGGCAGTACAACCAGTAGAATTGGAGGTTCCATCTCTACACATCCTACTAGGAAGTCAAGTCCCTGAGGCGGAATGGACCCGTCGAAGGTTCGAGAAACTCACGCTCCTAGATGAACGGCGACTCAACGTCTTGCACAACGTCCAGCTATACCAACAACGTATACAAAAGGCATTCAATAAAAAATTCAAACCCAAAAACATCAAAGAAGGCGACTTGGTCCTCAAGTCGGTTCGAGCACCGTTACCCGTCGATCCGAGGGGGGAGTTCAAACCCAATTGGGTCGGGCCATACCTGGTCAAGAAAATACTTTCGGGGGCGCAGTGAGACTGAGTGACCTAGACGGGGAGGATTTCACAAACCCGACCAACCTAGACCAACTCAAGAAATACTACTCTTGAACCTTAGCAACCAACAGACATTACCCTAGTTCCACGACTAGTGATCACAATCTCCCTTTCATGTCAATTCCTCAAAACGTTCTGATTTGAAATTGCATGTTTTATCGAGTCTAAGTTACGTCACCTTGCCATGTTTCAAACAACCTTTGATCTGTCAAAGACAACATCCATTTGCAATCAAACAAAACCTGAACTACGAGCACAGTTTGATTTCACCTCTTCAGGTGGATACGTAGGTAGTCCTTTCTTACACAAGAAGGATACAACCACAACACCCAAAACAAAATTAACAAAACTTTTGAACTACGAGCATGGTTTGATTTCACCTCTTCAGGTGAATACGTAGGCAATCCTTTCTTACACAAGAGGATACAACCATCCCCACACACAAAAAACAATCACCTATACAGATTTCAAAAAAGGGGAAGCATTCCCTTTTCCACAAAAAAGTCCTTTCTCCGTTCCCACAAAAATCCCCTTCACATGTGCAACGTTTAGGACAATTCAAACTGAATTGCCTTTACCAGACGGATAGAAGAAACAACAAGCATTCACAACTCTCTTTTTTAACACAAGCAATCCTCTTATTTAATTATTAATGAGAAGGATTACCAATTTGACAACAAATAAAGCTAAGCAAGTCCACAACTTGTCAAACCGGAATGTCGACCAAGACATCTTACATAGTAATACTAGCACAAAAACACACAACACATAGCTAGTACAACATCATAAAAACACACAAACACTAATACAACATAATAATAAAACGGATAATGGAGGTCTTCATTCTTCCATTCTACCCTTGCCTTTTCCTTCAGGGTACATCTTCCCCCTGTTCTTCTTGTTAGCCCGCCTAGCATGGGCTTCCTCTTCGGAACAGATCCTCAACGGATCCACAATGGCAACGGCATTCGGTCTCTTGCAAGACCCCATACTCGGTCCAAGTCGAGCGCACACGCGGTGCACCATCTCTTTGGGACACAAGCTCCTCCTCTTCGGTAACCTCATCACATCCGGGCTAACATCATCGGCAAAGTCATCAAAGAAGGCACGGTTGGCCTTGCCAACCTTCCTATACTTCAAATCAACGACTTTATCTTTGCGGAACTTTGACCTTTCTTCCCAAGTTTGAGCTCTTGGCCACTTGACATAAGCGGGAATCACC
Source organism: Silene latifolia (assembly GCF_048544455.1). NCBI lineage: Eukaryota > Viridiplantae > Streptophyta > Magnoliopsida > Caryophyllales > Caryophyllaceae > Silene > Silene latifolia. The sequence continues at coordinate 158,063,481 of NC_133536.1, read as the reverse complement.
CATGTCGTTGAAACGGGGTTTGGTACCTCCCAAGTCGGTCGAGTAGTCCACCACCTCTCGAAGATCTCCACAAGCTCGGAGTTTTGAAAAAAACTCTCTTGTACGAGTATCTTGAGCAGGCACCTTTTGTTGGCGGCCCATTTGCCTCATAAGCCTTTCGGGGTAAATAAAGGAAGCAACCTTCAAGCCCACCACCATCAAGGAACAAGAACAAGCGGCCGGAGCGGGCGACCCCGTGAAGGACCTCAAGTGCCACCACGGCACCACCCAACGGATATGAGGGCCACCCACCTCCACCAATCTCGTGGTCCAATAGGCCTTGGTGGACGCAAAGCTATCCGAATATAACTTCTTTCTCATAGTAAGGTGATTAAAGGATTAAGAAGACACATCAACCGGAGGCTCTACATACCTTAGCCTCTCCATGAGCCATACTTGGAGGATCCTCGGAGATCCGAACGAAGGAGCTTCTCCACAAGAACCCTTCTTGTCCAAGGCATGGATGATCTCACCAAGCACCAACCACGATGGATCCCACCCGTGCTCCATTTGTTCAGCCACATGCACAAGGGTCATGCTACCATACCATCTTGACCCCTCCTTCTTCAAGGCATCAAAAAGGAGGTACGCATGCACTAGGCAAAAGGCAAGAGCTCTTCTCCTAGCCACCTCTGAGACATTAACATCCAACCGGTTTGAGAAGATGTTGATGAGAGCCAACATGTCAACACCATGGGGAGCAAGGAGGAAGTTCACTTGTCTCGTCGACAAGCCCAACATGGAACGAAACTTTTCCTTGTAACACAACCAATTCGGGGGAAGCACCGGAGTACAACCCGGCCACCCTCCAATGGCACCCACTTCTTCGGCAAGAGGGCAAATTTCTCCTTTCGGGAAACGAAAACATGATGTTTCGAATCCCAAAACCGAGAGCATGCTTCAAGGAACGAGGATTGCACCTTAACTTGTCGAAGCACCAACAATTGACCAACTCCCATTACAATGAGTTGATACTTCTCGGGAGGCGATAAATCCCGGCACCAATGTCGCAACATATTTTCGAAAGTATCCATGAATTATTTTGTGGAAGAAGAAGAAAGGTTTTCGTAGAGATGTTTTTCGTGTTTCAGATGATGAAACAATGAAGTACAAACGTCCCTATATATACAAAACAATCAGCCATTTTTTTCCGAAAAAAGGGGAGCTCTCTTGCATCGCCCAGGGGCTCGCGCCTCTTTGGGCTGCTTCTAAGAATCTGCAACTTGACTTGTCCCTGTCAATTTGTGCTTCTTTCTGACGCATTGGTTTTCTTGCCTCAAGGTTCGCGCTTCTTTAGGCCTATCCGAAAAATTTTGTGTTTTCTCAGACTCACATTTCCTTAGATTCGCGTTTTACGAAATCCAACACGGTTTCCATGACGCATCTTTAAACATACGGGTTTTTCTCTTCTTTTTTTAGGGGGGAAGGGCTAGTCGCCCCGATCCGCGACGGATTGTTTCCATGTCAGTCGAAAATTCCGAAAAATTTTCGCATTTTCCACAAAAATAAAAATTGGTAACATGACATCAAATTTTCTCAAAATACTCTTTCAAATCCGAGTCTTGATCTCGCGAAAATTAAATTAACACATTCGCAAAATCTCTTTTGAAATTCATCCTTGACGGTTTGAGTTTTAATTTTCGAGTTGCAAATCAATTTCGGCAAAATTTGATGTAATTTAATTCAAACACGAATTAATTTCAAAACAATTTCATATGAAAATCCAAACGTGACACCTTGTCGCGAAATTTTTAAAATTTCTTTTCAAAATTAACTTTGAGTCATCGTGGTTATTCTTGTTTTCATCAAACGCTTTTGCGTGTTTACGTGTATGCGTACGTGCTACCTATTGCCTGTTTCTACACTAACAATGCAGGAACAAATGCCCAAGCAAATGAGGAATCAACCGTTGACCGTGCTTCTCCGAAACACAACACAAAAAAACAAACATAAACGAGCTACAAACAAAAAATACACATACACAAACCGCCTCCCGCAAAATACATCATTATAGGTTTGATACAAATGACTGATCTTACGAACAGGATCCGGTACAAGTATTTATCATACAGACGCTGGCCTAAAACAATGAACAGGGGGCTATCCGCCACCTACCGAACTAAGCGCTCCTTATCCTTCTAACCAGAAAAGAAAGGGAACAACATAGAAAAGAAATGAGTAACAGTGGAAGCAGAGGTGGTTACCATGGTGGTAATACCTCTTTCCTATTCCGTAACAAAAAAGAAAAAAGTGTCTGACAGACTTCGGACGACATGACGATTGGGAATTGTGACACGGTGCATCGCCCCGACGTTAACCCCCAATCATCGAAATTCAGCAATGAGTAAGAGTCACGGCATAGGGTGCCACCCCGATGTTTCTGGAGTAGGTGTCCTCCACAATAATGTGTCTACATAATAAATCTCATAATAGGAATATTAGGGATATAATATTTATTTTATACTTGTCAGTTGATCAACGTACATCGGTAACGCTCAGCTGACTAGAGTTAGTCGTTACTATCGTTTGATGGCGGTGTTCAACGGATCCTTTTCGGTCACACCTATAGAATGGAGCCTAAATGGAAAAGTTAATTATTTGTATAAGATACAATTTTAATTAGCTCCTAGAATAATAAGACTAAAAGATTAGTCAAGTGAATTTGTGTTTTGAAACGAGTTTAGAACTCAGGCCAGGTAAATTTATTATTCGATTATACAATAATTGATTAATAAAATTTCATGTCTTGTTTTAATATAATTAAATAAGACGAGATTTAGTAATTAAAAGGTTAATTCACTAACTATTTGAAGTAAGTGTATATATGTGAGGCGGAGGTAATTAGCTAATTAATTTACAAGGAGTTGTAAAACTAGCTAAGGGGGTTTTATAAGACACATTTTATGTTGATAAAATGGTAAAATGTCACTTAAGAGGTAAGTGTACATTAGTCACAAGTTTGTATCATTTAATTATTAAATACAAAAAAGCTAACACCTTCGGGCCCACACAAGGTCCATCAAAAATATGCAACAAAAATTCCCGACACAATTGGGCATTTTACACAGCTCGAAAAAGGCAATTTTACGCCAATTTAAGCACAAACAGGTCAAACATTCAAATTACGACCACAACAAAGCAACGTGATTTGATCACGTCTCAAAGTGACCTAAACTACCGTTAAGGTCCATTTCAAAGTACAATGGCTCAGTTTGAGCCCAAAAAGACGCTTATTTCGTCAGCATAAGACCATCTGATAAAGGCGGAAATGCAAAATTTTGCCTCTAACACCCAACAAAGGTCCAACATGGCAAAGACGGTCTTCCCCGACTACAATGTAACCTAGTGGGGCACACAACTCGAACAAACAAACACAACATTGTGAAATGAGACGATCATTTATCTCATTCACGCGTTTTGCTCCTAGAGAGGGAACGGGGACCAAACTGCAAACTAAAAGCACCCCTATTCTCCTAAACGGGTTTCTAACCTAATACAAGCATCAATTTCATTCGAAAATGGGCCAAGTAAAAACGCCCAAATCGATTTTGATGGGATTAGGGTTTCGCCCAAATTCAATCAACAAAAAGGCAAACAAATTCAAATGGATTCAAGAGAATTTACATACCTTGAGATGACATGATGTTGGTGGCATGAACACAAGCGAGAAGAAGAGACCAAAAATGGCGTTTTTGGTTGATTATCGTGTGTTTGGATGAAGAAGATGAAGCAAATGAGGAGCAAGCCTTCCTCGCGTCATTTTACGAAAAAAAGGGGAAGCCCCTTGTATCGCCAAAAGGCTCGCGCCTCTTTGGCCTATCTTTGTCTTTTCTGACGAGTTGTAGGCTTTAGCTTAAAACACTCATCCAAACCATCAACACAAGAACAAAATTTCAAAACGGCGGAATTAAAAACCGTCCTTTTTAAACAAATACGAAATAGTGAAATTCAAATTCGTTATTTTCACAAAATTTGAAACTTCGGAATTAAAAACCGTCATATTCAAATACAAAAATAAAATAGTGAAATTCAAATTCGCTATTTTCACAAAATTTCAAACGACGGAATTAAAAACTGTCATTTTCAAACCAAAAACAAAATAGCGAAATTCAAAATTCGTTATTTCCCCACAAATTCAAACGAAGGAACTAAAAACCATCATCTTCAAAAAAAATTAGTGAAATTCAAATTCCCTACTTCTCACAAATTTCAAATCACAAGACGACGGCAGTAAAAACTGTTATCTTGTAAACAAACAGCAAATGGCGAAGTTCACATTCGCTATTTCTACGAACTCTGAACAACGACAGTAAAAACCATTACCTCTCATCGAAATTCGAAATTATGAATGACGATAATGGAGACCGCCATCCACAGAAGCCAGGCTCAAATTACAAAAAGTTTATTTCTTTCCGGCACCACAAACACCCAATGTAAACATCGAAATTCCCCAGCAGGATATCGGAGATCTCCCCACGGAGCCCACTAACTCAACAACCTCTTGAAATAAGCCCGAAAAACGTGGCTATTTCCCACACTCGACCTTCAACGCGGGTGGCGAGCCCCATCATATCCACAACACGGCTGGCAAGCCTCAAAATGTACCTTCAACACGGCTGGCAAGCTCCGTCATATCCGCAACACGACTGGCGAGCCTCAAAACGTACCTTCAACGCGGCTTGCGAGCCCCATCATATCCGCAACACGGCTAGCAAGCCTCAAAACGTACCTTCAACGCGGCTGGCGAGCCCCATCATATCTGCAGCACGGCTGGCGAGCCTCAAAACGTACCTTCAACGCAGCTGGCGAGCCCCATCATATCCGCAACACGGCTGGTGAGCCTCAAAACGTACTTGCAACGCGGCTGGCGAGCCCCATCATATCCGCAACACGGCTGGTGAGCCTCAAAACGCACCTTCAACACGGTTGGAAAGCCTCATCATATCCGCAACACGGCTGGTTTTGAGCCTTTGCGCGCAAACAAGAGACAATTCAAGGACATATCCCGAAGATGCCTCAGGTATGACTCCTTCTTATAGCTGGCGAGCCTTTGTAAGTAGTCTACCTGACTTTAAATGACCCACACGGAAAGTCGATAGACTCTCAACTATTCCCAACGGTAGGTCCTTGACTCGTATCCCCGAGTCGTCTTGGCGTCGCCCTTCCCGACGATAGGTCCTTCGCCCGAATTCTTTCGAGCCGCCTCGACGTCGCTTCGGTCTCCGGGTTGTAATCTTCGATTGACCTGGGGGCTATACTTTGACTTTTGCCCTGTCCAAGCCTCAGTCAAAGTGGGGGCTCTGTAGATACCCAATATCTGTTGAATCCCCACCAAACACCAGATGATTATCGGACTACAACATGCTTAGGAATCGCTACGTTTAATCGACAGTTTGTATAACTATACGTCGAAAAACTCAAAACGATTTCGAAAACAAAACATTTTCAAAACTTTTCAAAATTACCTGGAGTTTTTTATGCACGGCGGCGGGGTCGCAATGACACTAATTAGAATCAAAACCGACATCGTACCAAAAACCGACTCAAAATGCAAATCTTGACTCCAACAACGAGTCAAACACAAAAAAAAAAAAAAAAAAAACATCACAAAGCTTCCATGTTAAGTATACACGGTATACTTGATGGTCAAGTACAACAATCATGTCATCCAAAACCTAGGATAGAACAAATCATGATAGTGACAAGACAACTGGAACACCCGCGAAATGGCTCGCGCCACTTCGAGTAGCCTATATGGCCACGTTGCTCAAAACGCACACAACCACATAATCCTATATAAATACCCCTCAAATGCCACCATTTGAAGGTACGTGAGTGTCTTCCCCCTCATTTCTCCCTTAAAATTCTAGACTCAACTTCCCAAGTCACAAACCGACACGTATTTCCGACCTACCGATCAAAAATACGAGCCATACACATTGTTTGGTTCCGTCATTGTGCATTAAATCACTTGACCGACCATTTCGACCAACTATACAATCACTAAACAAAACAACACCCTTTACATTGCTAAAACGGTTTTCAACCGAGTTTTTCGACCTAACAAGTTTTTTCACTTCCGTCGATTTCTCGCCAACAACCTAGCATCTAAGTATGAAGGTGTAATTAATCCTCTTCTTTCTTGTCCTTTTATCTGTTTTTATGACCTTAACATGCTAAAACATGCATAACATGGTCCAAAATACGAATCGAATAAGCCAAAACCGAGTTTTGACTGGAAATAGAAGCCCCTAGTCACAACTAGGTGGCTCGCACCTATATGGGCTGTCCAGGTCAGAACTCAAACATGTTTGAGTTCATTCTTTCCATTTTCATTTCATTTTACAATCGATTTTTACCATTTCAAATCATTTTTATGATGAATCTTTTGAACCATAAAATATGTTCACCCTTAGTTCCTTATACCATGACGGTTTAATCCGTGTTTCGGTGATAATATTTGGTTAATTACATTTTAAAAGATATTTTAAAACCTTTTATTCACTTGTTTATATTTTCAAAATAACCATATTAGTCATATATGCATAATCATCCTTGGTTCCACATACCATGTCGGTTTAATCCGAGTACGATGATGAACATTGACTAATTACAAAACAATGAACTTAATACAATTAGTTCATAATAAACATTTTTCAAAACTATTCATGTCAAGCTTGCAAAACCGAACACGACATCGAATATCGTCAATACAATGATGATCATTCAAGTCTCGTTCTTCATATTAGCACAAAAGCGGTCTAAACGACCTTTTCAACAAAGATGGGTTCAAATTGTAGATACCTCATTTCTGCACCTCTCGCAAACTACCCGGTGATGATTGGGCCGCATGTTTGGTACGCGGAACGATTTATGACAATTCGTAAGATTATCGTCAAGTGATTGCTCAAATATTAATGTCTACCTCTTAGTTGTAATCTACGTGCCGATACGGTCGTTTTGACAGTAATTAGAGTACATTTGGAGTCCGGGCCTAAAACCGTCTCCATTTTCTGATAACCGTTAAATCCCGAGTCAGAATGTTCCGGATATTTCTAATCCATATTTCATAATTTTTATCTTTTGGTAAACAATTTCCCGTAATATTCGCATAAGATATTAAGGAAAACCGAATTATTTTCGTCCTACCATAACTAAAACACGGAAATCTTTCTTCCGCAGGAGGAAACCCCTTGGGAACAGACGCAGCAGGAGCTGCGCCTCTTCCAAGAGACGCAGTGGCTGCTGCGCCTCTTCCCAGGCCCTTTTCTGCGTAATTTCTCGTATATTTTTCATATCTTTCCGAGATTCACTTCCAAAGAGTCTCCGAAACCCTAATTCCTCCACGTGATTAGTATAAATAGGAGCCTTCGCTCCTCATAGTTCTCACGCGAGTGTCCGCCCTTCTCTTCTCCCTTTGCATTCTAGACCTTTGTTCTTACTTTTTGGCGTCTACGTTCTTGAACATTCGACCACGTAAGCTCGGATCCTTCTGAGTACCAGCCTCGTTTGCATGACCGACCAATTTGACCAACTACACATCAATCAACTTAATTAATCTAATCGTTTTCCTCTTACGAGGGCACTTTCTTTGCATTCGTGTCGAGCATCACTAATCGATATCTTAGTCCTTCTCGTTTCGTAAACATGTAAGTCTGAGGGTGTATAATCTCTCTTTTATTTATTGTATTTTAATTATTGTATCATCAATTGTAAGGTTTATGTCGAAAATATCATTAAAACCGATTTCTAAAACCATGCTTTAAAACCTCTTTTTACGGATTTCCATTAGATAACCGTCGAGAAAGGATGCAGCAACTGCTGCACCTCTTCGAAGGAGCGCAGTATCTGCTGCGCCTCTTCGTGACGCTGCTGAAGTTCCTGCTTCCTTTCTTCTTCGTTCGTCCTCTGTAATTCGTCGTGTCTATTTGTTTCGTTTGTTCTTTAATTCTTCATCGTGATAGCATATAATTCACATGTATATCATTAATCATCATCATTAATATGTTTTAATCATCACAAATCCGCCTTAAATCCCAAATAATTCAATATTTGCGGGTTTTTGTCATTAAATTCAACTCCGGGTTATAGAGATTCAATTCATCAATATTGGGTTTCTGGAATTCGTCTTTGATATAGTTTTCATCTGTCTATTGTCATATTCGTCATATGTTCATTAATTCATCATGTTTAGTTTCATCCAATTAATTTGTTTCATTTGTTAATATATTTCACTCCTGTAATTTATCCATCTTAATTCGTTTGCATTCGTTTCATCCATGTTTTGCTATTTCTATGACCCATTCATATGTAAATAACCCATTAATCACTTTCATCCGAGTAAATAATTTTAATCAATCATTAAATTCACCAATGAGTATTAACAACACGCAATTCCGGCTTCACAGCCAGAATTCAGGTCAGGAACAGACGCAGCAACTGCTGCGCCTATTCCAAAGGACGCAGCTCTGCTGCGCCTGTTCCAGGTTGATTTCTGTCTCTGAACTCCGTTGTTGCTTGACCTAGTTTAATTAGTTTACGTATAATTGACTATTAACCGTATTATCGCCTAATCATCTGTTCGTTGATTATTTCTTTTATTCTTTTTCTCAAATTATCCGTTTTAAAGGTATTTTCAACATAAATCGCTAAGCCCAATGTAATTATTGTAATTTTCTTTATTGTAATTTTCTTTATTGTATTTATCATTATTTCTTGTATCCTTTGTATGTTTTCACATGTAATTGAACATTAAATCCTACTTCGACCTAATTGTTTGCTAAATTAATTGTTCACCGACTTAGTATTAATTCTCACATGCTAGGATTAAAACTTGGATGTTGCATTGCATGCATATAGCCGACGATATATCAAGTACGAATAACTTCCCTAATCATTAGTAGAGGCCGCTATCGAGGCGGGCGAGATTAGGTGTTCGATCAAAAGAGCTTCCTAATACGTACCCTCACCCCTTACTCCAGATATCTGTGAACACCCGTGTTCATTGGCATCCACGAGAGTCATTCTAGACATAGAATGCTAAGGGTAACGATTGCTTAGTGTTCATGTCTTTACTTTGTGTCTTGACATGACACGAGTATTCGAACGGTTCCAATTTCCCATAAAAATTGGTGGCGACTCCATACAAAAATGCAAACGCTTGTTTCTCTTTTCCTCTCAAGCGCCCCCGTGGGCTCCCGCTGTCCACAGTTTGGCGACTCCGCTGGGGATAATACACTTACGTGTAGCAAGGGTGAAACTTGAACAAGGTTAGGGAATAGTTTGTACAAGACAATTGTCGGTTTTCATAACTCGGTCTTCCTAGACCGTTTTATTCGGCCTTCCTAGGCCCAACCCAACCCATTCGAGCAATCGTCCCGTCTAAACGGTCCTAATTCTTATTTGGGCCTAAGGATGGATAGCGATTGACATCATCCATACCATGATGCTTACTCTTGTTTGTATCAAGGGCCTTCACTACTTGAGGAAATGGACTAGGAATCGGCCTTACTCTTGTTTGGTACGAGCCTCTCCACAGACTTCGGGTTTGATGGTTCGGTATGGCAACCCACCCTTTAAACCAAAACCCTTTTAAAAGCACTTAGCATCCTGTTATAATGCTTGTGTAAATGTTTGTACCTTACGTGATCACCATTTCTAAACAAAACCATGACGATTTTTTTTCAAAAATCAAGACCCATTTTCAAACAAAATTTCGAAATAGGCCTTCAATTAGCGCAAAATCCGGTCAAAACTCTGTCCGTTTGTCGTGTCAAAATTCGGGCCACAAGCCCATTTCAAAACCTCACTTCGAGTCCACTCCTACAGCTACACTATAGTTGACTAGGACACACATTTTCAAAAACCTTGTCTTTCTTCAAAGCTCACTCAACACAAGTGGCACACACCCACTTCACGAGTCAAAACATTTCTTTCTTTTAGCAAGTGTGTTAGAATGGTCGATCGGGTTTTGATTCGTCGTCGATCTCTTATCCAGTTTTCAAGATGCCTGGATCCAGCAAAACAAATCTCCGCCAACTTTAAGATGGTAATGATCGAATCCTAGCCGCGCTAGCCCAAATGCAAGTTACCCAAGACCAAGTCTATGACCGCCTTGAGCTCATCGAAGGCCGTATCTATGCCGTAGAGGGAAGGTTGCCCCCTCATGAAAGTGAAGTAATAGGTGACTCTGATAATGAATCCAGGGATGAAAACCCTCTCATGGGTATGACTGTAGCTGAGAAAAGACTCCAATACTTAGAGGAGCAATTGATGTACCTAAAGGGGGATGACATTTATAGGGAGAACAATCGCAAGTATGAGGCCGTCAATTCCAAATTGCCAACCAACTTCAATATGACGGATATCCCTAAGTTCAAGGGACACGAGAACCCTTTGAACCACATCCGTGCCTTCAAGGATTACATGTCTATCAAAGGCATCAAACCCGAGATGTTCTTAATTATCTTTCCTTCATCTCTTGACACCATCCCGAAGCAATGGTTCTACTCCTTAGATCACAAGAAGGTCGCTACTTGGGAAGATGCCGCAATCGAGTTCTCTAAACAATATGCGGATTGCCGAGATCCAAGTAAACATGCGTACTCTAGAGGTTCTTACCCAAAATGACAAAGAAGGATTCACCGACTTCCTAAGTAGGTGGAGGAAGACTAGCACCCAACTAGTTGAACGCCCGGATGAGGCTACCCTTGTGGAGAAGTTTGTGGATAATCTCAAACCTATCTATGCCAATCATTTGAGATACCAAAACATCAAAACTTTCAAGGACTTAACCGTACTAGGGACAAGGATTGAAGATGACATCCGTAAAGGACTCTTGTCCAAAACGGTAGGTCGAGGATATCAAGGTTCCACAAGTCGTTCATACGGCTCTACTAGCAAGACCGATGAAGTTAACCTTCTCGAGCCATCCAAGAAAAGTACCCCACCAAGGAAATTCACAAATCTTGGGGACACTTACTCCAACGCTCTAAAAAGGTTAATGAAGCAAGGTAAACTCCAACCCATCGGACCTACTCCCGAACCCGAAAGGAAGTCCAAATTCTGGGACGAGAATTCATACTGTGAATACCATAGGGGCAAGGGGCACGACACAGAAAAATGCTACAAGTTGAAAAACGTGCTTCAAGACATGATTGAAGATGGTCGACTACCAATACCACCGGGAGGTAAACCCAACAACACTCAGAATCCTCTTGGAGTTCTAGTGATCACAAGTGATGAATCTACCTTAGATTGCTCACACCTCATTTCTCCATGCGAAAATGAAATTTATGCAATCGAGAATGAAGGGCTCTACTCTACTATCTCCCCTACCATTTCCAACTTCATCACATGGGCAAGGAGTGTGGATAGACAAGTTTGGGAATTAGAAAACATGGTGACAACTCTACATGATCCCAACGCAACACCCGAAGAACATGCCACTAATCTTCTCTCAAAACGCTACTATGAAAGAAGTAGTCACCGTAGTTGATAAATTAGTCGACCAAATCATACGACTAGAAGGTGACATCATGAGAATGAGGGAACTAAATGCAATCAATGGAGACCAAGATGGTGAAGACCAAGATGTGGACCACCTAACTCGTTCGGGTCGTCCATATCAAAGCACTACTCAAAATGGTCCAACCAACGTCATCACACCAAGTGACAACGAAGATGACTCCACTGATCATTTGCTCAAGCAATTACAGAAGACAAAGCCTGATTTTTCAGTCTGGCAATTAGTAGCAAGCTCATTCCCACATCGCCAAGCTTTACTGCAAGCTTTGGCCAAACTAAATGTAGCACATAACTCCACTCCTGAAGATGTAGTCAACTTGGTCTTCCAAGAATCACCGAAGCTAAGTAATCCTATTACTTTCTCGGACGAAGATTTGCCACCTTTTGGCGCTAGTCACAACCTTGCTCTATACATCACTGTCATTTGTCTAAATAAGAATGTGCCAATGACTTTGGTGGACGATGGCTCTGCAGTCAACGCCATACCCCTCAAAACGGCATACAAGCTAGGCATGGAAGAGTCGGATTGGACCCCTACCAATCAAGCTGTGCGTGCGTATGACGGTACACGACGAAAGGTGGTAGGACTGGTTAACCTAACCATAGCCACAGGGCCAATCAAACGAAAGGTTAACTTCCAAATAGTGGACATTGAAGCTTCCTTCAACATACTTCTGGGAAGGCCGTGGATTCACGCTTCCAAAGCGGTAACATCCACCCTTCATCAAAAGATCAAGATCCCACTAAATGGCAAAGTAGTGACGATCACTTCGTCACCCATCAAGGCAATAATCGAAAAACAGTCGAAAAATCAAGTCCTTGCGGATCCCGTATATGAACTTGGGGGCTTCCAAAGCGTGAGCGTCATAGAAAGCGAATTGGCAGCCTTATACTATGATCCCTACTCCAACTTGGTGGTCAACCACATGCTCAAAACCCAGGGATACTTCCCTGGAATGCCTTTAAACCCTAATCGAAGAAACACCTTCGCACCATACAAGGAAGGCAACTCAAAGAAGATACCACTTGGACTAGGGTACAAACCCACAAAAGAGGAGGTTCTCGAAATGCTTGCCCAAGTCCAAAACCGTAAGCACGTAGGAGTCCAAATGCGACCCTATCTCCCTACTTTAAATGGGTACTTTGTTCAAGAAGGAAGTCTAGAACTCTTTCACGGATTTCCCGAGCCTTGGCATTATCTCGAGAGGAAGCTAGCCGGAATCGAGATCTTTCACGATTGCTACTTTATCCCTCCAGAAACGGTTCATACCATCAAAACCCGTCAAGCACCTTGCTTAGACGAACAAGCTGTTAGCCTATTGTTTGGAGAAGGTCGATTCGTTAGGGCCGCGCAGGATGAGATCATTACCATGATACTTCAAGGCGATCGCTTCAACCCCACCGCGTTAATCACAGAAACCAACGCAAGACAGCAGAAAGGATGGAGAAAATCAATCAAATGGACCAACAATCAAGGAAGACTCTTCAAGCTCACCACTGGAGAAGGAGAGATGTTCAAAGGAGAACCAGAAGACGATGAGTTCGAGTCGGAGTCAGAGTCGGAGTCTAGAGAAGTCATTAGAGAGTCTACTCCTGTCATCATCCCCACTCCCTTTGTTTCTCCTAGCTTAGCCTCGAGTAGTCACAGTAGTTCGGGAAATGCCCCAACCACTGTCCCTTTGCCGCCACTGACCATGGATCAGTTGGCTTCTTTGTTTCAACTTTACTCAAATTTTAATATGAATAAATCAGGTTCTGCTTACTCTTTGTGTTATCTTGAGTGCAATTCTGTTTACAATGATACTGAGGATGACCAAGACCCAGACTCGATCGAAATACCTCCCTACGTAGCCAAAGAAATACTACAAGAAGGGGAAGGAGGACCAGTAATAGAGGACACCGAACCCATCAATGTAGGAACCGAACTAGAACCCCAAGAACTTAGGATAGGGACTACCTTGAGCTCTACCGAAAGGGCCGATTTCATAGACCTCCTAAATGAATTCAAAGACGTTTTCGCTTGGTCCTACAAAGACATGCCAAGGATCGACAGGGATATCGCCGAACATAGAATTCCGATTAAGCCAGGTTTCAAACCTGTAAAACAGAAGCTTCGATGAATGAGAACAGAATGGGCTCTAAAGATTAAGAAAGAAGTTGACAAACAATTCAAAGCCGGGTTCATCAAAGTTTCCGAGTATTCTGACTGGGTAGCTAACATAGTACCCGTACCCAAAAAGGATGGGAGAATCCGTGTTTGTGTTGACTTTAGGGACTTAAACAAAGCAAGTCCAAAATATGACTTCCCTCTACCTCACATCGACATATTGGTGGACAATACCGCTGACCACGCGTTACTATCCTTCATAGATGGGTATGCGGGTTATAACCAAATCAAGATGGCCATGGAAGATATGCATGAGACCGCATTCGTCACTCAATGGGGAACCTATTGCTATACGGTAATGCCGTTTGGATTGATCAACGCCGGAGCTACATATCAACGCACCGCAACTACACTCCTACATGACATGATGCACAAAGAAGTTGAGGTATACGTAGATGAAATGATTGTCAAGTCCAAGGAAAGAGAGGGACATATTGCGAACCTTCGCAAGTTCTTCGCAAGGCTACGAATATACAACATGAGACTCAATCCTCATAAATGCACATTCGGGGTAACATCTGGCAAACTCCTGGGATACGTTTTTAGCCAACGAGGTATAGAAATAGATCCTTCCAAAATCAAAGCTCTGATCGAAATGCCACAACCTCAAACAGAAAAAGAAGTTAGAGGATTCCTGGGAAAAGTGCAGTATATAAGTCGATTCATATCGAAACTTACGATGATTTGTGAGCCTATCTTCAAGAAGCTCAAGAAAACAGACCACACCATGTGGGATGATGATTGTCAGAAAGTGTTCGACCGAATCAAAGAGATATTGGCTAAACCACCAGTGCTCATGCCACCACAACGAGATCAACCTCTTGGTTTATATCTCACAAGATGGCAAACGGCCATGGGTGCCATCTTTGGCTCAAATCTGTAGGAAGTGAAGAAAGAGATATCTACTATCTTAGTAAGAAGTTCTTGGAGTACGAGTGCAAATACTCACAACTCGAAAAGACATGCCTCGCTCTTGTGTGGGCAACGAAGAAGCTACGCCATTACATGCTTAGCTACTCCGTCAAAATATACTCCAAAATGGATCCAGTCAAATACCTCTTCGAGAAACCCGTCCTCAACGGACGTCTAGCAAGATGGACCCTGATGCTCTCAGAATTCGACCTCAAATACGTGCCACTGAAAGTTATAAAAGGTCGCGCTGTCGTCGAATTTTTCGCAGAAAATCCTATCAATGACGCACAAACAATAGATACTTGGTCATTTCCAGACGAGGATATACTCCAAACTGATGTAGACTCCTGGGACCTGTACTTTGATGGAGCATCGAACTTAAGAGGATTTGGAATAGGAGTGTTGCTCATTTCTCCTGAAGGCGAGCATACACCAATTGCTGTCAAACTCGACTTCGAGGTGACAAACAATGCCGCAGAATACGAAGCTTGTCTCATTGGACTACAAGCGGCAGTGAGCTTAGGCATTAAAAACCTCCGAGTACATGGGGATTCATCACTGATCATCAACCAACTTACAGGATCTTGGAAAATCCGAAGCGAAAGCCTCGCACCTTATCAGGCTAGAATAGACCAAGTCGCTCAATTCTTTGATCACGTAACCTACCTACACCTACCTCGGGAAGAAAATCAATTTGCAGACGCTCTTGCGAAACTGGCATCTTTGATTAATATGCCGGATCACATGGTGGAAATGCCTTTGTGCATCGAACGACGGTCAGAGCCAGCTTATGTCCACCAAATCACCGATGAAGAAGAGATAGCGCAGGAACCCTGGTTCCTAGCAATCCTGAATTTTAAGCTTAATGGTACCTATCCACCGGGTATGGACAAGAGGGGACAACGTGCTACACGCCTACTATCTTCCCAATACATTCTCATGCAAGGAGAATTATACAAAAGAACACCTCTTGGTGTAGTCCTACGTTGCCTTGATCATTCACAGGCACGAAAGGTGATGGAAGAAGTCCACGACGGAGAATGCGGTCCTCACATGAGTGGGCCCATGATGGCGAAGAAAATCACACGTTTGGGATATTATTGGACCACAATGGAATCCGATTGCATCAAATACGTAAGACATTGCCACAATTGCCAAATCTTCGGGAATGTACAACATGTCCCTCCTTCATTGCTCTATACAATGACATCCCCTTGGCCATTTTTTGCATGGGGAATTGACATAATCGGGAAGATAACCCCAGCCGGAACAGGAGGTCATTGTTTCATCCTAGTAGCAATTGACTATTTCACCAAATGGGTAGAAGCGGCTTCCTACACTAGTCTTACAGCTAAAAATGTGGCAAAGTTCATACAAAACAACATCATCTGTCGATATGGTTGCCCACATGAAATCATTAGCGATAATGGATCACATTTTCAAGCTGAGACCGAGCAATTTCTAGCCAAATACAAGATTAAGCATCACCACTCTTCGCCCTATAGACCACAGACTAACGGCGCGGTAGAGGCGGCAAACAAGAATGTTGTCACGATTCTCAAGAAAATGATTGACAACTATAGAGATTGGCCAAGCAAGATACCCTTTGCTTTGTGGGGGTATCGTACATCTGTCAGGACGCCCACTGGGGCCACCCCTTTCTATTTAACCTACGGCATGGAAGTTGTACAACCAGTCGAGCTAGAAATACCATCCTTGCGTATTTTACTCGAAAGTCAAATCCCGGAAGTCGATTAGAAGAGGGATAGATATGAAGAACTCATCCTCCTGGATGAACGTAGGCTACGCGCCTTGCATAATGTCCAAACATATCAAGCACGTATCAAACGAGCTTTCAACAAAAGGGTTAGGCCAAGAAACATCAAAGAGGGAGACTTAGTACTTAAATCGGTTAGAGCTCTTTTACCTGTTGACCCACGGGGAAAATTCAAACCTAATTGGGCCGGACCATTTCTAGTCAAATCCATACTCCCAGGGGGTGCGGTTATAATAACAGACCTAGACGGGAATGAGTTTTCAAACCCAACAAACCTCGACCAACTAAAACGATACTATGCCTAGAATAGGAACGAAAACGCGCCTCGCGTAACTCCACGTGTCGCTCTTGTGGCACAAAATAAACGGCCCCTGGCCAAGCTGAAATAAGCTAATGTCACTGTGCTCTTGCATTTTGACAAATTTGTCATCCTCGTATCATCAAATAAACTAAATTCGCACCTTCAGAGTAAGCAAAGGCTCATGCTTATTTTCTAAGTTCATTACAAGCTCTTGCTTAGAACAATTATTCTTTTACATTTACTCGAACTACGCGCAAGGGTTTGATTTCATTTTTTTAAGTGAATACGTAGGCAATCCTTCACAGGATTCAACCCATTATATCTAAAATGTAATTAGAAGGACATTTGCATTGCATTTGAAATTCGACAAGAATAATAAATAGAAAATCACAACGGTTTCATAACCATTTAACCTTTTTTATTTCATTCATTTTCTAATAATAATAGTAAGCTACATAATAAAAATAGAATAGGCTAGGATTCTAAAAACCCCACCTTTTTATTACAACAACAAATAATAATAATAATCAAATAATAAATAAAGACTCGGGCTATTCCTCCATCTTCCCCTTGCCCTTGTCATTCCTATCATATTTCTTGTCACGGCCTCGAGCCGGACGCTCTTGCGCCACTTCAGACCTAATCACCAACGGTCTTTCTCGAGGCCTAGCTTTTCCATTCTTGCCAATCACCATTTCCGCGACAGGAGTAGTCTTTGGTTTCTTCGAAGGATGAACAACTTGAAACCCGGCTTCTTCTTCTCCCTCTGTCAGATGCTTCTCTTTCTCTTTCTCTACCTCGCGCACCTTGTAGTTAACGGGCTCGCGCTTCCTCAATCACTCGCGCTCTTCCGGAGTAGTAGCCTTTCTCCATTTCAGATAAGAATCCGACACCCACAAGGCATTGGCAGAGAAATTCAAGAACCACATGTTTCTTTGGGCCCATTTAATGGCCCACTCTCTTGACTCTCGTAGTAAGCGCCATAGCGATCAAGGGGACGGTATCAAGCCTCGGAATCGTCTGTTTCAGCCCAACTTGTCTCATCAGCCTTTCCGGGAAGATGCACACCATAAAATCCAATCCAGGAATGCGCACGGACCTAGTGGGATCCAAAGAAGACACTCCAGTGACGGACTTGAGGTGCCACCACGGTACGACCCACCTAATCAACGGGCCATCGTCGCTCTTGACTTGTTCTTCCGGTAATCACGCACCGAGTGAAGTCCACCATGTACAACCTCGTCCTCATCGCAATCGAGCGGGCATGATAGGAAAGCACATGAATTGGGGGCTCAATCAATCGGAGCCGTTCCATAAGCCAAACCTACCAAAAGCAGGTATTAGGCAAAAAAAAAAAAAAAAAAAAAAAAAAAAAAAAAAAAAAAAAAAACGAAAAAAAAAAAAAAAAAAAAAAAAAAAAAGAAAAACAGAAAAAGAAAAATGTCTTTTACCTGCAGAATGACGGGACTCCCCAAATACGGTAGATCGCGGTTGGATTTCCTACTATCCAAGCCCAAAATAATCTCTCCTAAGCATAAGCAAGCTGGGCTCCTGCGCAGCTCCATCTGCTCAACAAGGCCCAGAAGACGGGGATCACCTCTCAAGTCTTCATCAACATGCCCTTGGAAGACATACACATGCAACAAGCAAAAGCCAAATGCCCTCCGCCTAGCAACATGAGAAACGGTGGGGTCGGCTCTGTTGATGAATCGATCTATGAGGTCCAGCAATTTCACGCCTTTCGAGGTAACTAGACGGTCCACCTCAAGTCTAGTCAATCCAAGCAAGTCTCTAAATTTGCTCTTGTACCCTTGCGAAGTAGAAGGAATGGCAGGCAAGTGTTCGGGATCCCACCCACCAATAGCAGCAATTTCTTCAGGAAATGGGCAAATATCACCTCCAGGGAACGCAAAAACATGATAATTCGGGTCCCAATAGTCAAGGCAAGCATCCAAGAACGGTTTAACAACCTTGATGAGTTTTAAACTCAACAAAGCCCCAAAATTTCGATCAAATGGGTCATAAACCCTATTTTTTTCGGCTCAAAATTGAGTAAATATAGACGATTAATGCAAGAACGAGACACATACCTCGATTAGTCATGATTAATGCAAGCTTTTGGATCAAACCTTGGCGGAAATGGTGAAGATTTGAGAGAGAAATTGTGTGATTTGTGTTTCGAAATAATGAACATAAACCTCTGATTATCGTGTTTTTACGCAGAAATAACACTTTGGGGAATAGACGCAGCAGGCGCTGCGCCTCTTCCTTGTGTTCCCTCCATACGTATTTTCAAAAATTCGTTATTTGTGGGCCCATCTTTGGTGCGCCTCTTCCCCGATGCTATTTTATTCTTTTGGTCCGTTTGACGATTTTCTTTCGTTCCGGCCCGCATTTCCAAGCCAGCAGCAGACTGTCGCATGTTATTTATTCCTTCCAAGACCTTTTGCTTATCGCAACAAGCATTTATTCCTTCACAGAATTCGACACACCTTCATTATGTCTCCAGCGAGAGTAAGCGGATACACTTTCCCTCTCATGACAAGAAGAATAATTACCAATCAACTCTCCAGCGAGAGTAAGCGGACGTACTGTCCCTCTCAAGACATGAGGATTGACATCTACCTAAGCAGATTTTCCCTCAGCAGTTCCCGCCTGTGTCCTGCTACTCGCAATTGTTTCTCGAAGACTACCCAAGCGAGTTTTCTCTCGGCAGTTCCCTTTGTGTCCTGCTACTCATAATATTTCGTGTTTCCCCGCGGAGTTCGACAAAGGGGTCGTTCTCCAGAAGTTCCCAAACCAATAGAGTTCCTATACCCAAGCTTTAGTTACCCCTTAAGTTGAACTTATATTTGACCTCCTTCCCGACGATGCTTTCCTTTAGGGCCCCACACCCTAGCACAATCCTTATATATCTTTTAGGTCTTAACCTTAGCTCCCATGCTCAACCTTAGCTCCCACGCACCTCCGGAAGCATCTCGAGAAGAAGTCTCAGGTATGATCTCTCCTTATGGCTGGCGAGCCTCCTTACGTAGTCTAATGGACTTTAAACGACCCTCCCCGATAGTCGACAGACTCTAAAATGTTCCCGACGACAGGTCCTTGGTTCAGACCCCTTGAGCCGCCTCGCGTCGCCATAGTCGTCAGGTTGTAATCTTCGATTGACCTGATGGCTATACTTTGACTTTCGCCTTGTCCAAGCCTCAGTCAAAGTGGGGGCTCTGTAGATACCTCATTTCTGCACCTCTCGCAAACCACCCGGTGATGATTGGGCCGCATGTTTGGTACGCGGAACGATTTGTGACAATTCATAAGATTATCGTCAAGTAATTGCTCAAATATTAATGTCTACCTCTTAGTTGTCATCTACGTGCCGATACGGTCATTTTGACAGTAATTAGAGTACATTTGGAGTCCGGGCCTAAAACCGTCTCCATTTTCTGATAACCGTTAAATCCCGAGTCAGAATGTTCTGGAATGTTCCGGATATTTCTATTCCATATTTCATAATTTTTATCTTTTGGTAAACAATTTCCCGTAATATTCGCATAAGATATTAAGGAAAACCGAATTATTTCCGTCCTACCATAACTAAAACACGGAAATCTTTCTTCCGCAGGAGGAAACCCCTTGGGAACAGACGCAGCAGGTGTTGCGCCTCTTCCAAGAGACGCAGTGGCTGCTGCGCCTCTTCCCAGGCCCTTTTCTGCGTAATTTCTTGTATATTTTTCATATCTTTCCGAGATTCACTTCCAAAGAGTCTCCGAAACCCTAATTCCTCCACGTGATTAGTATAAATAGGAGCCTTCGCTCCTCATATTTCTCACGCGAGTGTCCGCCCTTCTCTTCTCCCTTTGCATTCTAGACCTTTGTTCTTACTTTTTGGCGTCTACGTGCTTGAACATTCGACCACGTAAGCTCGGATCCTTCTGAGTACCAGCCTCGTTTGCATGACCGACCAATTTGACCAACTACACATCAATCAACTTAATTAATCTAATCGTTTTCCTCTTACGAGGGCACTTTCTTTGCATTCGCGTCGAGCATCACTAATCGATATCTTAGTCCTTCTCGTTTCGTAAACATGTAAGTTTGAGGGTGTATCATCTCTCTTTTATTTATTGTATTTTAATTATTGTATCATCAATTGTAAGGTTTATGTCGAAAATATCATTAAAACCGATTTCTAAAACCATGCTTTAAAACCTCTTTTTACGGATTTCCAGTAGATAACCGTCGAGAAAGGACGCAAAGAATCGATGCGCCTCTTGAAGGAGCGCAGCACTGCTGCGCCTCTTCGTGAGGTGTCGCGATTCTCGCTTTCTTTCTTCTTCGTTAAATCCTCTCGTAATTGGCCGTGTCTATTTGTTTCGTTTGTTCTTTAATTCTTCATCGTGATAGCATATAATTCACATGTATATCATTAATCATCATCATTAATATGTTTTAATCATCACAAATCCGACTTAAATCCCAAATAATTCAATATTTGCGGGTTTTTGTCATTAAATTCAATTCCGGGTTATAGAGATTCAATTCATCAATATTGGGTTTCTGGAATTCGTCTTTGATATAGTTTTCATCTGTCTATTGTCATATTCGTCATATGTTCATTAATTCATCATGTTTAGTTTCATCCAATTAATTTGTTTCATTTGTTAATATCTTTCACTCCTGTAATTAATCCATCTTAATTCGTTTGCATTCGTTTCATCCATGTTTTGCTATTTCTATGACCCATTCATATGTAAATAACCCATTAATCACTTTCATCCGAGTAAATAATTTTAATCAATCATTAAATTCACCAATGAGTATTAACAACACGCAATTCCGTCTTCACAACCAGAATTCAGGTCAGGAACAGATGCAGCAACTGCTGCGCCCATTCCAAAGGACGCAGCTCTGCTGCGCCTGTTCCAGGTTGATTTCTGTCTCTGAACTCCGTTGTTGCTTGACCTAGTTTAATTAGTTTACGTATAATTGACTATTAACCGTATTATCGCCTAATCATTTGTTCGTTGATTATTTCTTTTATTCTTTTTCTCAAATTATCCGTTTTAAAGGTATTTTCGACATAAATCGCTAAGTCCAATGTAATTATTGTAATTTTCTTTATTGTATTTATCATTATTTCTTGTATCCTTTGTATGTTTTCACATGTAATTGAACATTAAATCCTACTTCGACCTAATTGTTTGCTAAATTAATTGTTCACCGACTTAGTATTAATTCTCACATGCTAGGATTAAAACTTGGATGTTGCATTGCATGCATATAGCCGACGATATATCAAGTACGAATAACTTCCCTAATCATTAGTAGAGGCCGCTATCGAGGCGGGCGGGATATGGTGTTCGATCAAAAGAGCTTCCTAATACGTACCCTCACCCCTTACTCCAGATATCTGTGAACATCCGTGTTCATTGGCATCCACGAGAGTCATTCTAGACATAGAATGCTAAGGGTAACGATTGCTTAGTGTTCATGTCTTTACTTTGTGTCTTGACATGACACGAGTATTCGAACGGTTCCAATTTCCCATAAAAATTGGTGGCGACTCCATACAAAAATGCAAACGCTTGTTTCTCTTTTCCTCCCAAGCGCCCCCGTGGGACCCTGCTGTCCACACAAATACCCTTTCACAAAAAAATTCATAAACATTTTCAACAACCAGAAGACACCCCTTTGGGTCATCTGCTGCCTCATGCCTAAATAGGTCCACTGATTTTCAGTTTTCAAACCTGGACAGGCTCCTATGCATTGCCCTAAGGCTCGCGCCTCAATAGGCTACCTGATGTAGGTCCTGTTTCCTTTCTAGCACTTGTCTAGAATGATCTCGACTTCGGTTAACCCGAATATAAGACGAATCAGATCGACAAGTCCACATTTTACTTTGTATTTGCAAAACGCCTTTCTAAGACAAATGGATCACGTTATGCACCATAAACCTAACTCGGTAAATGGATGTTTAATTTCTGTCTTGCATGCAAATCAACATTAAATCTAACTTGACATCAATTACTTGATATTTGGATAAACAACCGACATAGAAAACTTCACATGTTAGGTTTAAACTTATGGATGCGCATTTATGCATTTTCCCGTTTTATCAATTTTTGCATTCAACCAACCAAGATCGATCAGTAGATGGCGTTACCGCCGGCGGGATTGGGTGTCCGATTACAGGGCTTCTCAGTACGTACCTTCACCTCTTACTCAGAAACTTTGGATAGTGGACAACCTTATCTAGGGCGAATGATAGTCATTCTAGAGATAGGATGCTAAAGAGGGACGACTCCTTATCTTTAGTACCTATGTCAAACACCACTTTTACCATGGTTGACCTAGGTATAAAGTGGATTGAACGGTTTCCAAGCATCCCACAATTGCTTGGTAGCGACTCCGAATATCTCTAACATCGTTTCGAGACCCTTGCCGAGACGACACCGACCGATCTAAAACGATCCGGTCGAAAGCATCTAACACGCCACCGAGCGTGGCTTTCTGACCGCCGCATGTCAATGGATTGGCCTGGCGTCGCGGGTGGCCCATGTCCACAACTGGTACTCAGAATGATCTGAGCATACTTGGTCGCGTAGAGCAAGCACGTAAGCGTTGAAAAGCAATAGCACGGTCTTAGAATTCAAAGGGAGAAGAGAAGGGCGGACACTCACGTGAGAAATATGTGGGCGGAGGCCTCTATTTATACTAATCACGAGAAGGAATTTAAGAAAAAGTCGGATTAGGAAAGAAATCCAGATAGATTCTGGAAACTGAGGGAAAAACAACCCAAGAAGAGATGCAGCAGGAACTGCGACCCTTCCAAGAGATGCAGCAAGAACTGCGACCCTTCCAAGAGGCGCAGCTCATGCTGCGTTTTCTCTTGGGTGGTTTCCTCCTCAGCAAGAAAGATTTATGCGGTTTAAATTAGGAATTAGGGAAGATGTATGCTTTCTTATTCCGCAAAGAAGATATTTTTCGTGTTTAATCATAAAAAAATAGATATAAATTTTAGGAATAAAACTCGAGAATATTCTAGAACATTCTGATCTGGCTTAAGACGGTTTTAGAAAATGGAAACGGTTTTTGACCCGGACTAGCTCCAAATGTACTCTAATTACTGTCAAAACGATCATATCGGCTTGTAGATGACAACCATGAGGTTGACTCGACTGTTTGAGCTATCTTGTGTCGAAGAACTTACGAAAAGTAATAAATCGCTTCGCGTGATAAACATGCGGCCCAATCATCACTGGGTGGTTGGCGGAAGATGTAGAAACGAGGTGTCTACAATGATCTAACACCAATTACCCATTTCCTCCAATTAATCTGAATTAGGGTTTGCAATCAAACTCTAATCAACAATAATAAATTGATTAACGACACTAGAGACTTACTAATGCGATTGACACGGAATTTAAGACACCGAATGCTTCAACAATCGATCACACCTTGCTTAGGGATGATTAGAATGATAAGAGAGGTAACAAGAAATGTTTAGGTCTTTAAAATGATTTAGAAACTGAATAACACGAAACTTATATTCCTCTAATTATTTTAATCAAATCGCGCGATTAAATCACGTCAAACCGGGCACTCGGTCGAGTACCAACGACACTCGACCGAGTACACCCTACTCGATCGAGTGTCCACTAAACTTGGTCGAGTGCCACCAAGTTAGAAGTTTGGTTTAAAACACCCAATGACGTACTCGATCGAGTACAGCCTACTCGACCGAGTATCCTATACTCAGAAATGAGTAGTATTAAACATACACCTTCCTCTAATACCCAATCAAGATTTTTTCTACCTTTACCCCGAACCTAACAACTGCTCCTCCTTTCCCTCTTCACGCCAACCAATTTTTATTTTTCTTTTCCCATACTATGACCCCTACGATATCACACAAATATAAACCTTAAAATGCAGTGGAAAACGTGAGATTTTTAAAACTTTTCCATTAAAACAACCGCGGAGTCACAAATGTAAAAACAAAGAGAATGCATGCTTAAGAGTTTAAAAACCAAGATGCAATCCAAGTTGACAAACTTCAAATGTACACACCTTACTAAAAGGTGAGTAAGGCTGCTACTATTCATAATGAATACTGCCTTCTAGCGTCCTTTTGGGGGCTCCTACTTCGGTGGGTTTTACTAACTAACTTGCCAGATTTGAGATTTAAGGAGTTGACCAATATTTCTCCCTCTTGCTCTACTTGGTATGCTTTAGAATTTAAGGAGTTGGCCAATGTTTCTCCCTCTTGCTCACTACTAGCACAGCTCCAGGGCTAGTACTTCTTCCTCACTTTTGTCAGAAAGTCTCGACACGTTTTGCTCTCTCCTTGCTTGCTTCACATTCATAGCTCTCTCTTGCAAGTTTTTAATGACAATTGGTACTTTTCTTTGCCCATAATCTCCATTTATCGTCCACATATTCCCAAATTCTTATTATTCTTAAACTATGTGTGCATAATAATTATTTCCATTTGCTTTGTATTTGTTCAGAATTTTGAAATGGAGCATGCTTATTTCTAGTATCATGGATTGGTCAGGGCTATTCGTTGGCACCATAGCAAACTACTTTACATCCTGCCATAACCGCCTCTATTGGTAGTATTAGCGGTGTTTGAAATGGGGTCATTAGTGGCAATTTGTCATCACCTAACCTTGTGGATGATCTTACTGGTAATTCTGGTAATTTTACGGTGGATGTAGATATGGAAAATTCATTAATTTCTGCCTTGTAGTCCTATTTACTGTGGTTATTGTTGTTAATTGACGTAAGTTTTTCGGGCATATAAATTACAACAAAGTATAGTTTTAAACACGAACAAAAATGGTGAGTATCGTCTATTGACTTTGGCAATCACGCTGCACTAACGAGGGATGATCTTACTTGTAATTCTCATAATTAGACACAAAAAATGCTTTAAATTTTGCCTTATAGTTCTATTTATGGTAGTTAGAGTTGACATTAATTTTCCAGCGTATAAATTAGAACTAAGTAGTTTTAAGCGCGGACAAAAAATGATGAGTATCGTCTATTGGCTTTGCCAATAGCACTACGCTAACGAGATAAATCTACGTTGATACCCATATTTGTTGCATCGGACTGTTTAATTTCTAAGTGGATAAGGTATGAGTTTTCCTAATTATGAGAGAGAGGGATGTTAATAAATTATTATTATTTCAGAATCGGGGACAAAATTCAAGCATGTGGTCATTAGTCCGCTATTTTTAGTGTCGAAGTCTCAACGACCCCCTCAAAAATACAAGCTGACACATTCTGTAGAGTGCATATAACCTTTACAAGTGTCATCCAAATACCACACCCGCGCTTACTCCTCTTCTAAAAATAGCGTACGTAGATTCATTTGTGGTGAATTAGAAACAAATGATACATTAGAGATCGCATACATAACTTTTTAATATTAAAAAAATCATTTGTTTCTCTTATTTTGTATTATATTAATTCTTTCGATACAAATTTGTTGTTACAGAAGTGTTTCTGGAAAGAAAAAAAATGAACATAGTTTCTCTTTAGACAGAGGTGTCCATCTTAACATTGATTGGAGTCAAATATCATCTCACTTGGACATTTAAGACAAATCTTTTGCTTTTCTATATGTATTTTTGTTTGTGTCTGATTCATATTATTTGACCCTGCTTAAGCTTAAAACAAATACACCTATCTACATAAGAATTTGTTCAAGATGTAAAGGTGTAGGATAAAATCGTTCATGATTGCAGATACTAAGCATTAGACATGTTAAATTATGACATGACCGACCCGTTTTTCCAGGGTCAAAATGTAAATAAAATTGACCCGTGACCCTTTCGACCCGAACCCGAACGGGGCGACTCGTCAGGTCAAAGATAAATAAATATTTTTATTAAAATATTAATATGTTATATTTGACAAGATAATTAAAAAATAATTAATTTTAGTACTTTAAATTGCATTTACAATTAAAAAAACAATTTTATATAAATTTCATAACATTTAATAATAAAATCAATCTATCTATATTAATAAAGAAAGCTTTTTTCGAGCGATTACAGAGAGTCCAAATTTTACAAATCACTTAATATTAAAATAAAAATAAATAAATAAATACATACATATAGAATTATAGATATACTTTTTGTACAACTCTGATTTACGTACATAAGACCTCTTGCACACAAAGAAATCCATCCTGCAATGCAATCCTATGTACATTTTACCTCTTATTTGTATGTATATATATGGTCTTTAATACAGTTCCAAGACTATACAACTGGATGTACAATGAGCATTGTACATCCAAGGTTATTTTAGTCTTTTTCCAAATACTTTTAGAAAAAAAATAACGTAATCCAATTTTGAATCCAATACTTTTAGTCTTTCTAACTCCTCTCCATCTTCATCCATCATCCAGTTAATGAATCATATTCTCCTTTAATTTATTATAATTAATTGAATATATGGAACAAATCATATGACATGACTCGTGATGGAAAAAAAAAAAAATTATCCAAAATTTTTAATGCATGAAAATAGTTGAAGCTCTTATTCTTTTTACATTAGCTCATATTTTTATCTTTATAGCTCATATTCTTATGTGCTCGTATTTTAAAGCTCTTGATCCTTTTAAGCTCGTATTATTTTTAAATTAGCTCGTATTCTTGTATTAATAGCTCATATTCTTATGCGCTCGTATTTTTAAGCTCGTAATCCTTCAAACTCGTATTCTTTTTACATTAACTCATATTATTATCTTAATAGCTCGTATTCTCATGTGCTTGTATTTTTAAGTTCGTGATTCTTTTAAGCTCGTAATTTTTTTACATTAGCTCATATTCTTATCTTAATAGCTCGTATTCTTATGTACTCGAATTTTTGAACTTGTATTCTTCTAATAATAGTTCGTATGATTGGTGTAAAAATTTACCTCAAAGTATTATTAGATCCATTTTTCTTTCTTGATGATGATGTAAATTGCTTCTCGTTCACCCAAATATTATTAGATGCGTTTTTCCTCTTTGATTATGATGTCAATTGATTTCTTTTCACCATATTAGGATCAGAATTACGGATCGTTTAAGAGAAATTTAGAGAAGAGAAAGAAGGGGTAGGGTTTGTCGACTGGAGAGAAATCAGAATTAGGGAAAAATGGAGATGTGTAGAATTTTTTTTGGGGCTTAAATAGTTTAATATGTGATATATGGGCCTGTTGTACAATGCTACTGTACAACAGGTTGTAGGATCCTATTTGTGTCTTTAATACGAAGTAATTACTATCTAGGGTGTGTTTTTTCATTCTTTGATAGTTTACCTACTTCATTCACTTTATTAGCCAAATAATTTTTGTGATTTAAAGTTTTCTCGCGTTGTGCTTGGTCATTATTGTAGTACAAATTTTGTAGTTTGAATGTTTTATTTTTCTATGACGTTTACGTTTATTTTTTTCAGTGCTGTACAAATTTTGTAGTTTGAATGTTTTATTTCTCTATGATGTTTACGTTTATTTTTTTTATTTTTTTTTCAGGATCATGTCACATAGAGATTATTGGAGATTAATAAATTGCACTGGACCTAGAATGAAATTGATCTCAACCATGATTAAGTACAACTAAGGTAATTACTGCTTACTGCTTACAACTTTTAATTTACCCATAATAGGTTTAGGGTACGTAGATGCTTTCTATTTTGCAGGACTTATGTGTCTATTTTTCATATTTCGCAAAAATTACTTATCGATTAGCCTTTGACTGATTTTATTTACTTTCTCATGCAGAGAGGATGTAATACCAATTCGTCACTTTAGTTTGTTGTCAGGCCAGTTAGAATAATTATTCGATTAGTAGGGCACTATAGTTTACTGATCAAGAAAGACGTATGTTCATGTTCCTTTCCCAATTCAATACGGAGTACAGTATTTCAAATTTGGAAAATTTTGGGTTAGTTTTATTTAAAATTTGAAGCCATTATATCTAACGAAGAAAACAGAATTATGAATTATTATTGTGTTTGACGTCAATAACAACATTGTTAATAGAAGTATTTTGATGGTAGGAAGTCTAATATCATAGAGTACGTGTTTTTTTGTTACCACTATCCAATTCAACTTACAGCAAGTTTTGCTAAAGACGGTATATCCGTCTATAGCAAGAGACGGGTCAAATATCCTTAAAGTGCTAATATTTTTGGGCCCTACCACGCAAGTTGTTTTTTGTCTTATGCGTAATGTGGTATGTTACTTGGCCCGTTTTTAGTTATAGACGGATAGTTGCCGTCTATAATGAAATTTTGTGTTCAAATTAAATACTTGAACTTAAATTAAAATTAGCTTAATTAGTTTGGTTTTGACCGAAAATATTATTACTTGTTTTAGTTTAAAGTATAATTTTAATAAATAAAATCACCAAACATTATTATTATTATTTTCGTGATATATTCTATTGTCCGTGTTAACGAAAAATTAAATGAGACGATGTGAGAAAGTTCAAGTCCAGTATTTAAAACTACTTAAGCCGTTATAATAATATGTACGATAGGACTAAAAGTTGGTTTGACAGCACTTCGCACATAGAAGGCTCAAATAGTCGTATTATCATCATCAGTTTTTCCGTTAAGATACTCATTGGATACGAATTTTATCACATTCGTGTGATGCGATATATATTTATAAATTTAATCACATTCATACAATCATACCGCCATATGTTAGGAGATGTTATTTGATAACTATTTTTTTATATTTTGTTGGCTAAACCATTATAGTATGTAAAAGCTTTACATATTTATAAATACTAGTTGTTGCACCACGCCCTTCGGGCGCGGTGCCCCAATTTATCAAAATGTTAAGTGTAAGTTACTCGGAATTATCTTAATAGAAATGGACAAGATCCATTGTATATTTAGAATTTGTCGAACAAGCACAGTATTTATTACACAATTGGCGAAATTTCTTGAAAACATGATATCTAATTCCAACTAATTAGAGAACCGTTGCTGGAAAATAGAAGGCGAAATAACTACAACGCTAAAGTCGCCAGTGTGAAAGTCTATCTAATACAAGTAATGTCGTCGCTGGAAGACGCAGTAATGCAACAAGTCATTTGGATTCAAAAGGTTTGAACATGTGGTCATGCGACCAAGCAGTGTCTGCTACGGATGACCACCAGCTAGGAGGGTTAAACACGGGATGGAACGCCTTAAGGTGGCACGCCTTGAGATTTTAGTTTTAGCAACATTAGTAGTTCAGGATGACCATTTAGCAACATTAGTAGTTCAGGATGACCATTACCATTTTGAACTCGAGGACCATTAGACAGTTTCCTATAGGTTAGTTTTCTGTTCTGAGAATAATTGACATGCACAGTCCAATTCTAGGGATTTAATTTAAGTGGTGTAAGCATCGGGCCTTCAAGGCATGCGAATGCAACTCTATATGACAAAATGGCGCCTGCAGTA
Organism: Silene latifolia; assembly: GCF_048544455.1. Lineage (NCBI taxonomy): Eukaryota > Viridiplantae > Streptophyta > Magnoliopsida > Caryophyllales > Caryophyllaceae > Silene > Silene latifolia. The sequence continues at coordinate 158,033,298 of NC_133536.1, read as the reverse complement.
CAGATCTTTCGTAGGGGCGATCAATTGTTTTCAGGTTCTGATCAATTTCATATCTAGGCTGATGAATACTACCCGTTGAAGGGGTAGGTAACACCGTCTCTACTCCCGGCTAACATAGCCACGCAAACTTGATAGACTTGATAGTATCAGAGGGCTGCCTGCTGGCGAGAGCGTAACAAGTTATCTGCACAGTCAATGCTGCAACCGTTAGGTTACCTAGGACCACAGAGCTAGCAGGGTTAAACATGTAATGGAACGCTTAAAGCTTGTATGCATTTTTTAGTTCAAGCTACATTTGTAGTTCAAGATGATTGTTACCATTTTGAACTCGAGGACCAATCAGTATTTCCTTGTAGGTTATTTATGGGTTCGAGGATTAATTGACACAGACCGTCCAATTCTAGTGATTCAGCTTAAGCGGGGTAAGCATTTGGCCTTCATAGCATGTGAATGCAACTCTAAATGACAAAAGGGCATCTGCAGTACTGATCTTTCGTAGGGATGATCAAATGTTTGCCTGTACTGATCAATTTCATACCTAGGTTGACGAATACTATTTGCTGAAGCATTTAGGTAACGTCATCTCTACTCCCAGCTGACCTAGCCACGCAGACTTGATAGTGTTAGAGGGCTGCCTGCTGGCATATCCAAGTTATCTGCACTGTCAATGCTGCAATCGTTAGGACCGTGCTTTCAAATCATAAAGAATTAAACTAAACAACCCATGAGATGTCAAGAGTAACTATAGAGAGTTATAAATCAGAAAAAAGTGACAATCGACCAACCCCCAAGAGTTAACGAGGGCTTAGTTATCTGCTAAATGCACAAGCAATACCCGCTCTATACCAAAGTAGCATATCAATGCTTAAACATTACACACGATAACACAGAAGAAGATAACAAGAGTAAAAAGAGAAGGTAACAACAATAGCAACCGTTGACCTCTGCCATTCACTCCACACATCTCCCTTCCTCTCATTTTCTAAACCAGCGCCCTCTCAATTACTCCTTATCAATGGCAAATCTCCATCAATGAAGATCACCCCGAACACTATCTTCGCCACCATCCTCCCCTCCAAACCTCCCTCCCAAATTACCCCTCCCTGGTAGTAAATTTACTAAAACCACCAATCGCCCTTCCTGAAAACCTGCCGCTAGTTGTTGTCCCGATACTTTTCTCCTCAAGTAGAATCTCAGGAATGTCGTCGCGACAAAAATTTATGTAACCAATTAGTTAGTACAATAATTTATGTAGCCAATTAGTTAGTACATTCTAAGCCCCAACTTACTCTTATTAACTGGATTATTTTCAAACAGAGAAAAGTCAGTTAGTTAAAAACGATGTTTTCAGTTTACAATTAAATGGAAGTGTAAACAAAGTTCAGTAGAACTGGAAATAACAGAGAACGTTCAAGTCGCACTCACCCTAACAAATTTACACAAGCAAACTATATACAACCGGCATTCATAATGAAATGATAAACTCATCTACAGAATTCATCCATCTTACTACTTCAAGAATAGGTTCAGAACCTAAGTAGGTATCTACACCTCAAAAGTCACTCATTCCCCGAGCTTTCACACGACCTACCCAAATTACCCAGCATACTTTGGTTCGAGCTCCAAATAAATAACTTGAGTCTGCTCAATTTAAAATAACACCATATGACTGATTTCGAGTAACATTAGGAAAGCAAGATTACTAAGATTTAGGAAAAACGACATTTTCAATCTACTGATTTTAAAGACAATTGGCTGCTAATCTATGTCATTCACTTTACCCTCCATATTCTACCACTAATATAGAACAATTCACTGCTCTTATCCTCTATAGAAAATTGGTTGATTAATCGTCTCCATCAACAGCGCAATCATCATAAAAACCATCAACTCGTGATTAGTTAACTACTTGATTCAAACACTTCACACTTAGCTCGAGCTAAGCCATCAACAGCCTGGTGTGATGTAGTGCATTCAGAAGCTACTACGAATCCATAATAACATTGGAAGGTAAAATAGTTAGACATACCTCAAAACTCTTCAGGGAGAAGTTCCATATGCAACCCATAAAAGTCGAGATCAAAAAGCAATGGAAGGTAGCGTTAAGAAGGATTATTGCTTGTCTCTAATTTGCATAAACGTTTGACGGGGCAAATGTTCATTCTGTACCTCTATGAGATTTGTTTCGATATAAACTACTGCCAGTGCCAAGTCCAAGTGGGGTGTCGTAAACAGTTGAGAATTCCTGTGAAAGCACGGAGTAGCCATGAGATGAGGCAGCTCAAAGAAACCATGCTATAATCAGAGGTAGATAAAGGAAAAACTACAATTAACCAACTACCTAAAAGCCGGAGCCAACAAAAGCATGGAGCACCCAAATTAAACAAATAACAAAGTTCGCGAGCCACACTGTATGTTAGTTCAAACTAACCAATTAATCTAGATTAGTTGTTTGCCTCTGCAAAATTACCAATCATCAAGTCATCAACCACAAACGTACCAGCCCACAACCTGTTATAAGTAAGGGTAAACAAATTAATAAGCTACGGGATTTAAACACAAATAGACTTGTAAAAAAACAAAAAATGAAACACAAAAAAAGCATTGTGCATATCGAGGCTTACCAAATCAAGTTCCGTTATTGAAGCTCTGTTTCTTTCCTTAATTCATTGAATTCCACTTGACCTGGGCTAATGAGTTTGCGTTTTCATCTATGATTTGTTTGGATTTATAAAGTGTCGAAGTACGGAAAGCGTATGGAGGTATGCATCTAATTCCATTTATATATGTTCATTTTTACAGAAAAAATTGTACCCCAATCGCCAAATCATTAGCCGAATCAACAATCAATTTGAAAATAGAAACCCCAAAATCAATTTGTTCACAATAAATTTTTTGTGTTAATGTACAGCAACCAAAAACAAATGACCCGAAACCGACAACGAAGAGAGTAAATACAAATGTAATCTTTTAACCGCCTAATTTGTATAACAGACCCAATAAATAATCTTCCATCACCATATGTTATGAATACGAATTAAGCCCCCCTTTTAATTCGGACTCACAATTTGCCAACTTACTTCTGCAACCAAGATACTGGTGATTCAAAATTCCCAAATCAAAGTGAAACTAAATTGAAATCCATTGCTCTTACAAATCTACGAAGGACATAATAAGCATAAGAAGAGCTTCACAATTTGCTTGTTTACCTCATCATCTCAACCTCCTTCCAAACCGTTTGACATCTTAGTGCACTGGCATCATCTCATCAAGTTTGAACTCCTTCACCACCAATTCCATTAACACCAAAAGTCCTCCATCAAACATCACCCGTAACTCTGTTACACACACTTGCAGAAAATATCAAACATTAAAACAAGCAGGATCAAACTTACAAATGAAGAGTAAAGTCTCACAAGTTGTAATCATCAAAATTAAGTTAAAAAATAATACGAATAGCATACCAACAGTGAAACAATAAGGGCAATAATCTGCAGCCAAAATGATGGGTGAGCAACAACTTTAACAATTTACGCAATTGTCAGCTGATCTATAAGCCCAACCTGCGATGGTTAAAAAATGACAAGTAGAAAGTGAAAACATAAATAAATCAACCGATTGTAACTCAGAATGAAAATCAGTCGGATTGACATAAATTGGAAACGGAAACGGAATTCAGGTATAAAATGAATAAAAATTCGTTCGGTTCCTAAATTGAAGGGGGGAATGGTTAGATGGAAAAGAATATAAAAACAATGAGCAAGATGATAATTGGAAATTACCTCAGTCGACTTTGTTAGTGCCTTTAATAATGTATGAGTCAAGCTCACTGCCTTCCCGATCCAATTTAATTACCCCATTGATGAAGGAATAGATCAGAAAAATGAAGGGTTTGAGGGAGAAAGATGGAATGTTGTGGTGTTCAAATAAGGGCATAACGTAGAGGAAAAGAGGAGAACTGGTTGGTGACACTGAGAGTCTAGAGTTGAAGGTAGAAGGGTCAACAATAGAGTGGAGAATAAAGGGCCACGTGTCCATGTAAAAGAGTGGTGTAGAGAGAAATGGTTTCATCACATGCCTTGCACACAAGTGAATAGTTAGCACTATTCCTAAGAAATATTTTCAGAAGTACTTGTATTTTAAGAGGTTATAGATTAGGAAGGCTTTTTAATCTTTTTTTTTTTTTTGAGATAGTCTCGACAAATTACAAGTGCTCCTGCAGAAGATAAGTTCAAGACAAAATAAATAAATACAAAATAGTCGTATTCAACACTCGACACCATGTCCGGGTAACACAGCAAATAAGCACTTACCGATTAAAGAGACACAGTCGACTCTAAACGTCACATCAACTGAATTCTTACAGAACTTAGAATTAAATTAAAAAAAAGGTTACATCGTATAATTTTTTTTACCATTTTTCTTTTTTAAAAACGATGGTACCGGGTAGACAAATCCCTAAATTTATTCTGTGTAAAAATTAACTTTAATTGTTCATCTTTCTCGAGTCTCGATAAAACTTATTAGGATGCTTAGTTTAATCGATATTAGACCTGAGTTTGGATTTATTCTCCTCAAGAAAGGGACTTGAAATTTGTAATAGTTCTCTACAATGCAAGTTTATCCGCTTTTTATAAAACATAATATTACAAGTGGCCCGTGCATCGCACGGGCATTAAATCTAGTATATATATAAAAGAGGCTTTATTCAGGCAATTCTAGAAACTCCAAGTTTTTTCAAAACACTCTAATTATAATAATAATATTTATCTAAAAAAATAACAAAAATTTTAAATATTAATCTAAAAAGATAACTTTTCTTTCATGGAAACTTTATCTCTTAAAAAAATTATTGGGATGTGTATATAAGTGCATCCTATCATGAATGCACGTTGACCTCATCAATGATTGTATATTCATCTAATTTTTTTTTACCCAGTTATCACCAACAAAAAGACCTAAACTATCATTTTTTTTCAGTTAAGGGACTCAACTATTAAAGTTTACGGCTAAGGACCCCAACTCCCATTCCGTCAACCACTCCGTTAACCATTAATCAATATCTGTCTATCTATCTAACTATATTATTAAAGGAAGTTTTTTTCGAGCGATTAGAGAGTCTCCAAACTTTTAGAAACAGTAAAAATAGGATAGGAAAAACTGGAAATAAAAGATAAAAATTGGAAATAAAAGATAAAGTTGCATTATTTAGAGATAATTAATGTGTTAATATAATAAGGACTATAACTCCAATCAGAGAAAGTCTATATCGAATCAAACATTAAAATCGTTAGTGTATATATACACTTCATTCTACGTATAAATCAACATTAAAAGAGTAATTAAGTTTTTTTTTCTTTAATAGATATAATCCATGCATTATTTGTACGTAGTGAATCAGAGTCATTACCTTATTGCATTTAAGTTTGCTTTGTTTACGTTTAAATATTCAGAATGTTATTGTTTTTTTTTTTACGTTTATATATTCAGAATGTTATTGTTTGTTTTTTTTTTTGCTTATGGTATTGATATTAATCTCTTTTTTCTTCGCAGCATAATTACGTCGTACTGGTGCCTCAATGATGTAGTAAGTTCTTTGAGAATTTCAATGAACTAATGGAAACAAAACAATTCAATTCAATTATACATAGGACTTTCAGTTTTGCTAATTAATTACAAATTAATCTTGACCCTCGTAATTTATGGTAATTAAATGAGAGCATGTTTGACATATTTGTTTTTTAAGCTTAATTTTTTAAAAATGTTTTTTCAAAAGTAGATGCACCAAATTGATGCTTCTAATTTTATGGGCAAATAATTGGATTTTTAGCATTTGATTTTTTTTTTTACAACTTTTAAATAATGATGTGTTTGGCCAAAAAATGTTTTTTAGTCCAAAAACACTTTTAAAAGTTTGACCAAACACACCCACCGAGTTTTCTATGCCACAACATAATTAGATGGCACGAATATCAAGATAAGAAGTACGGCGATGTATAAGAAGTATCATTTACTAAAGAAAAAATATGGATTTGTTTATGTTAATTGGATATATTTCTTGAATATATAAGTAGAAGAATGAAAATAAGCAGACGCATCAAATTTTTTCATATTTGCAAGTTTTTCTTTATTTTTACCCGGGAGATTAGATTTGAAACTAACTTCATATTCGAACAATTTAGAGACTATAACTTTTGTATATCACTTAAAATTATATACCAAATATTAATATTTAAATAAAAAAATATCAGTAGAACAAACTGTCTAACTTTTGTATATCAATTAGTCTCCCTTGTGACGGACGCTATCCGTCACAAGGTGAAGACGGGGCGAATACATACCATATTACGTTAATATGGTAAAAAGTGACCCATTTTCTGCAACCAGCTAATTAATGATCATTTGACATTACACAATAAAAAATAAATAAAAAAAGGGACAATTTCCCATGTAATACGGCTGCTAGCTAGAGACTTTTGTGTCCATTGTCAGTAAGTCACTTTATCTTTCTTTTTCCTACATCTCTCCAGAAGCCAGAAAAAGGGGCATCATCAACAATCTTCATCATCAACAAACTTCAATTAGGTGATAACATCTCCATTTTCATCATCAATTAATTTCCCCTCTGTAAAAATCCTAAAGCTTCACAAATCTCATCTCCATTATCAAGATGTTCATCTTCAACAACAACGATCTTCATCTCCATCTTCAACAACAATCATCCATCTTCGAAGCTCCATTTAAGGTTGATTATTGTGTTGGTTTTTTTTAATTATGCAAAAACTTTAAATATCTATGTTAATTTTTACTCAAAGTTGATAATTTTATTGGGTTTTCGTTTGATTTATGTTTAAAAAGCTTGAATCTTTTGTGTTTTGATTTGTATATTTGGGGTTGTTGATAAAAAAATATGTGAATTTTATCCAAATCAGAGAGGTTTGGAGTTATAATGTTAGTTCACAATATCATTTGTAAAAAATTCACATTGATTTAATTATTAATTTTTTTGATGTACTAATTTTTTGTTTTATTTGTAAAAATTCTTAGTTTCAAGATCGGAGTTTTATTTGTAAAAAATATTAGCAAATTTTGTTGGTTAATAATAGATTTATTTGTAATGTATTACTAATGCATTTTTCTTGTCATGTAATAGTGCTTAACGTTATCATTAGCTACTGTCACAAAAAAGAAGAGCAAGAGACCGATATGCGCGGAAGAGGTATGACTGTAAATTGGAATATATTTTTGCCATAACCCGAGAAAAAATGTAACCACCTTAGTGTTGATAATGTGACCACATTTGTTGAGAAATGTACCTACATTTGAGTGTGTTGCTATTTATATTTATGTTTGTTTGAGTTTAAAATGAATCTTAACAAGTTAACATAAATGACTAAACATGGTGACATATGCGTGTGTTGAAAATGTGACCAACTTAGCTGAAAAATGTACCTATATTTAAGTATGTTGCTCATTATATAAATGTTTATTAGGGTTTAAAATGAATCCTAACATGATAACATAAATGAGTAAACATGGTGATATATGTGGTAATGTTGAATATGTGACTACATTTGTGAGAAATGTACCTACGTTTGAGTGTGTTGCTATTTATATTTATGTTTATTTGAGTTTAAAATGAATCTTAACACGTTAACATAAATGACTAAACATGGTGACATATACGTGTGTTGAAAACGTGACCAACTTAGCTGAAAAATGTACATATGTTTAAGTATATTGCTCATTATAGAAATGTTTATTAGGGTTTATAACGAATCTTAACAAGATAACATAAATGAGTAAACATGGTGACATATGTGTTAGTTTTGAATATGTGACCACCTTAGTTGAGAAATGTACCTATGTTTGAGTGTGTTGTTATTTATGTGTATGTTTATTTGGGTTTAAAATGAATCTTAACATGTTAACATAAATTACTCAAGATGGTGACATATGTGTCAGTTTTGAAAATGTGACCGCCTTAGTGATAAATGTATCTATGTTTGAGTGTCTTACTCATTATAGAAATGTTTGTTTGAGTTTAAAATGGATCTTAACATGATAACATAAATGGGTAAACATAATGACATGTGTGTTAGTGTTGAACATGTGACCACCTTAGTGGAAAAAATGTACCTAGTGATAACACATATAACCATTACACTATATGTTTGTTTAGATTTGAATGAATGTTATAGTGACAACATATAAGAATAAACATGGTGACATATGATTTGTGTTAAAAATGTGACCATCTTAGTCTCGAAATGTAACCCTGTTTTAAATATTGTCATATTAGTTAGAATGTGTGAATAAATATAATAATGATAACATTTATGAATAAAGATGGTGACATATGAATTGTGTTAAAAATGTTACCACCTTAGTCTCGAAATGTAGCCACGTTTTTAGTTGTTGTCACATTAGTTAGAATGTGAATGAATGTTATAACGACATCTACGAACAAGCATGGTGACATATGAAAATGTTACCATCTTTGTCTCGAAATGTAACCATGTTTGGAATATTATCATGTTAGTTAGAATGTGTAAATGAATATTACAATGACAATATCTATGAATAAACATGGTGACATATGAAAATGTTACCATCTTTGTGTCGAAATGTACCCCTGTATGAAATGTTGTTGTATTAGTAAGAATGTGTGAATGAATGTTATGATGGTAACATCTATTAATAAACATGGCGACAAATGAAAATGGTACCACCTAAGTCTCGAAATATAACCATATTTTAAATGTTACCATAGATTAATAAGAATGTGTTGCCATATATTTTGTTTGAAGGGCACTTTTAATGTAAAGTAATGGTAAAGTTTCATACTCATTTCGCAGAAATTCGTATGCAAACGCAGCACCTAAAAATGGACAAAACAAAGTCCGACGTTAGACAAACCTCGAAGCAGTTGGAGGTGCAAACAACAAAGAAATTGGAGGTCCTCCAAAGGGTGTTGCCAAGAAAAAAATGAAGGAGGCAGAGGCCATTCTTGGACTATTATCTGTTTAACAATCAGTTTGTAATAAAACTTATGTTTAGTACTTGGTGGTTTGTTTGGGGATATGTTATCTTAGAACAGAATTTTAGTACCTCTGGTTAGACATCTAAGACAATGTTTGTTTTGTGACCACCTTAATAATTATAAATGTCATCGTTATCTATTTAAATGTGCGCATTTTTTCGAATTGTAACTATGTCATCATAAACATCTAAAAATGTCTTAATTTTTATCAAATTTATGACCACTAAAATTATAAAATATTCAAAGAGTAGTATGTGACCATAAGAGAATACAATGTTACCATTTAAGCTATAGTAGTATATTACCTTCAGTTTTTAAATACTACAAAATTTGTTCGTTTAATTTCTAATGTTACCATAAGAGAGTACATTGTTAACATTTGAGAATGTATATAAAATTGTAATTAGTTGTTAACAGATTTATTTTAAATGGTAACATAACATAATGTTAATAAAAGATACTAATATGTAACCACATCAGTAGTAAAATACTACATACTTCTTTTAATTTCTAATGTTACCATGGAGAGTTTAGTGTTACCATTTAAATTCTACTGGTAGTCTGAAATGGTTTCCAAAATGATAGCATACTTAGCTAAATTGGTGACATACTGGAGTGAAATTGTAACATATTTAGTTAAACTTAGTCATATACCAGTGTGAGATAGTAACAATTTGAGCACTTGTGATTACAAAACGTACGCTGATAATGTTATAATAACCTTACATCACTATACAACATGTACTACCTAAAACGTTTTCCCCAAAATGTGGTCGGATTGTTATCATATACCCTAATGCCCTTTTACGCCTTTTATTTCAGACACGGGAAAACATTGTACGCGGAACTGTTAGTTGCCCGCATTTTAGTCCCTTTCCTAGCCTTCTTCTTTCCCAAGTTCCTTTTTTTTTACATTGATTGCGCCCGTTGTTCTACAATATATATGGTCAATAATAGCATGCGCCCCACAGCTCTGTGGTTGGTTGATCTTCGTCCATATTAAGGGACAAATATGTGCCACTAACATAGCCAATGTCTCGTTGCTGGTAAATATGAACACATTATCAGCATATAAACTTCAAATGTTTACACATTAACATTTAATGTAACCAGTTAATAAGTAGAATGTTACCATCTTAGTTATACCATTAAAATCTAACTGTACAAAGAAGATGTGATTGAATTTGAATAGAGACTTATAATGAACACATATATCCATTGAGATGGTGACATGAAAGTTTGTGTAAAATGTTATTATCTAAGTCAATAAATGTAACCATCTATAATTAGTTTTGTTTTTATTTAAATGAATCTTATAATGATAACATATATGAATGAACATGCTGACATGTGAGTTTGTGTTAAAATTGTTACCATCTTAGTAAGTATGTGTTGCCACTTTACAGAATGTGTACCATAAATGTTACGACCCTAAGTAAAATAATATCATCTTAGGCTGAAATGTAACTATAATAACAATGCTTAATTGGTCTTAAAAATGTCAACAAATAAGTGGCAACATTTATGTAGAAATGTGGTGACATAAGACAATATGTCAAAATGTAACCATGTTAGCTTATGTTCTTACACACTAAGATGGTAATATTGTGACACATTCTCCTTTGTGTGCATATTCAGATAATAACATTTGGAACACGACCAAAAGATGTGCGAAGTTGGTCACATTCACATATATGTCACCATGTTTAATCAATTATGTTAACAAGTTAATAATATTTATACGTTCCTAAAACATAAGTACAAATCTTTGATAAGGTGGTCATATTTTCAACAATCACATATAACTCACTATGTTTATTAAATATGTTAATATGGTGACAATTGTATAATCAGACTAAGATAGGTACATATCTCAGATAAGGTAGTGGTCAGTGGTTACATTCACATATCTGTCACCATGTTTAGTCAATTATGTTAACAAGTTAATAATATTGGTACCTTCCTCAAACATGGTCACATATTTGTAAAAACATGCTTACATTTTCAACAATCACATATAAGTCACCATATTTATTATATTATGTTAACATCTTACGGATAATTTGTAACACCAAAAAAACATAATATTATTGGTACATATCTTTGATAAGGTGGTCACATTTTGAACAATCACATATATGTCACCATGTTTAGTCTATTACGTTAACATGTTAAGAATAATTTAAAACATAACATTGGTACATTCCTCATCTAAGGTGGTCACATTTTCAACAATCACTTATATGTCACCATGTTTAGACTAAGTTGATATGGTGACAATTGTATAATCAGATGGTCGCAACTGAACAATGGTGTTTTGTTAAGAAATGATATCATCTTAGTCTGAACACCCCGAAAGATCAGTACCTATGACAAAAGCAACCAAATTTAAAACTTTGGTTAAAATGGTAACACTGTATTCATAAAGGTGGTCACATTGTACGCTAAAACAGTAACATATATGACTGATTGTATAAAATTTTCAAAACGCATCTTATGCAATGTTAAATTAGTGAAGTCAGTTTTATAGACGTATTTGTGCTCGCCATTTTATGTTAATCTTCATAATCAACTAAAACCTTCATCTAAAATTGAATCAACAACAAAAACAACATCTTAAAATCTCATCAACAAAATCTTAAAATCTAATCAACAAAAACAACATCTTAAAATCTCATCAACAACAACAAAAACAATAAGACTAACAATCTTCCAAATTTTCATTTAAAATCTTCTAAATTCAAAATTTTCATCTAAAATTTTCAACCCCAACAACACCCGAAATATCATCAACAAAAACAACATCTTAAATAATAAAGAATATAAACCTTTACTAAACACCAACACAAATTCCCTTCAAATTTTTGACCTAAATTTGCTCTAAAATCTCATGAACAAGTTAAAAGATACAATACCCAACCTTTCAATATCAACAACGACACACAATTTCATCATGAAAAATTATGAACTAAATTCACATCAAATTTTACTCATCAACATCGTCAGAAAATCAAGTTTTACTCATTCACCAAAATCATTGCCCTAAAAGACGACAATTTAAAAATGAAAAAGTACAAACCTTGACTCATCAACATCGTCACAAAATCTTCATCAACTAACCGCAAAAGCCAAGTTCAAAAAATCAACCACTTTTTTTGCATTTTTGGTGTGGCTATGTGATTTAAGTTTTTAAATTAAATTTTGATGAATTGTTTTATGTTCAATACTATATGGTAGTTACAAATGGTGAGGTGCAAGGTAAATATGATTTTTTTTTGAAATTTTTAATAGACGAAGAGAAGGTTTTAGAAAGGTGAAGGATGGTGGTGTAGGGTTTGTGATATGGTGATTGAAACGGGTTTGACATAAAAGGCAAATGAGTGATATGGTGTAGTTTTTTATGCATGTGAGCATTAAATGCAAAACAGTGCTTTATCCCCAAGCTGTCATATCTATATTATATATAATATACATAGTCGGGCCCAATATCCGCTTCATATTGTTAATACAGTATGTATTCGCTCCGTCTCTTATTTGTGACGGATAGCGTCCGTCACAAATGAGAATTTGTGCATAAGCATATACTTCCTCCATTCAACTCCACTCTACCACTTTATTTTATCACGTTTGTCAACGCGTGTTTTACGCGGTAAATATCGTTAGCTACGTATTTGCAAAAATTATAAAAGTTAGATATTTTTAAAGCACTCGTAAAGACAAATCAAACAAGATCCCACATGAATATATTTCCACTTATGTATTGAGAGAAAATTGAAATTGAATGTTTATTTGTGAATAGTGTAGAAAAATGAAAATGGTAGAGTGGAGTTGAATGGAGGAAGTATGATCAAAGCCTACAGAGATACAGTAGTCTTACACCTATCACCTATCCAATTTATATTACTTTGTGAGTTACTCTTGCTTTAATGGTAGAGATTCATGTGTAGTATAATAGGAGTAAAATAGCTAAGTATATATGGCTGATTACCTCCTTTGAGATTTTCATTTGTACAAAATTTCTTTTTGAAAATTTAACAAAATCGATTATCGATTGTGGTGTTATGAGTACTATCCTGCTTAACACTCTAAAAGAATAAGAGAATCCAACTTTTACAAATTATATACTTTTATTTAAAGAAAAAGAAAACTGTTTAAGAAATTTTTATTTGTGCAGTATATTACATATGACAAATGACATATTGGTAATGCAAAGTTGAAAGTTCGCATAGTATTACAAATCCTAACTACACTATAAAACTCAAGAGTTATATTGTTATTTATATCATCCGTTCCCCTTCCCTCTAAATTTTAAGCTGTTTGATTTGTCAAGTTCTCTAATACTCTTTTTATCTTTTTCATGTAGGTACACTTGATATTATGGGTTATGAAGTTTTTGATATAATTGCTCAATTCCGATAGAGGTCGTGATCTGACTTTCTACTATTTTCTTTTACATGAAACAATAAAGGGAAGTCATTTGACGATGAATTGATTTATCGCAATTAGCAACATCAACAATAAAATTTCACTCTTACTATGGATATTTTTTAAATTATATGGACTTCTGATATTCTTTTGTATTGAGTAGATATAGAGTGTATAAAATAGTTTTTACCGTGGCTTTATAGTTTATTTTCTTTTAAGCATGTTTAAATAAATGTTCTTGAGATGGGGATAGTATAACTAATACTGAACATCGATTATTTTAACCCTCAATAACTAATACAGTGTCCTACATAAGATCAACATTGATATGGATGTTTGAAATGTATTAAAGTCTAGAATTTTTTATTGATATGGATGTTTGGATCTTACATTGGAAAGTAAGAAGGGTGTAGAAACACGTGACTTTACAAAAATTGCGTTTTACTTCCTATGATTTTGTATCATATCACTATACAATCTATAACGCTACTGTCGCAACATAATGATTCCGTAAGTAATTTTACAATATTTTTTGTTTGACAAATATACACCAATTAAATTACTTTTTAAAAAAGTATTAATAAATGAATAAGACCTTCATAAATATTGATGGGGCATATTCTGCACCCGCTGACCAGTCAACATATTGAGCAAGGTCAAAGACATCCACAGCAAGTCAACGGCTTAGGCAGCCTAACCGACGAGGCCTGTCGGCCTGTCAGATGGGTCCCGGCGGGGGCAACCAGCCAGCCGAGGCACACATCCGCGAACTCATATCCAAGACCCCTCGGCGGTGAGCCAACAGGGCTCGTCGGCCTGCCATGGGTCCCTCGGCCGAGGGTAGATCAGTCTTTCCACCTGCTAGCCACTTGGCCACTTGGCCACTACGTGACAAAAGGTGAAAGTCTATAAATACTCCTCTACTCTCATTGAGTAAAGGATCCACAATTTAACCTAAGAATCACTATTCATCTGGTAATATCTTCCTTATCTCTCTACAATACGTACTTTGCCAAGTAACAACAACTTACCTCTCTAAGTTACTGACTTGAGCGTCGGAGTGAGTTCGCTCGGTCCAAAGCCGAGCCCTCAGTTTGTTCATCGTTTCAGGAGACCGCAAGGAGGATTCAACTAAAGACGTCATTCTACAAGCGCGGGTGGTAACATATAACTGCTCTGGAATTACACCCGGAACAATTGGCGCCGTCTGTGGGGAGAGATACTAAAAGTTAATCAAATCCCTTAAAAACACAAAACAAAACCCACCCAAAAAGCTAAGAAGATGTCGAAACAACAAGAGGTATTCGTGACTGACGAAGCCGAATTCTGCCAAGATGATACCGTCCACAATTCTGGAGTTGCGCAGCCCTCCACCGGCCGAGTAATCCAACCGGAGTATGGGATGCCAATAATACCAGATACACCGCTGCCCGCCGGCCAGGTCACTATCATGGGACATGTGGTCGATGCAGCCAAACTGAAGCTACTCCTGGACCTGATGGGTAATACGCCGATCACCCCCGCCGCAACGACAGTGACGGCAGCACACCCGCAGGTGACCCGGACCCACAAAGTGACCCCGAACAACTTGTCGGGGGCAATGCAAGGAGCGGAGCATACTAGGACGCCGGCGGAGCCCATACTGCCAGTGGCCGACCAAAGTACTTCCCCCACTCGCGGGAGGACAGCGTCGCCGCGGCAACGAGGCCACCCCCGGAGGAATGAAGACAGAAGTCCGACTCTCCAAAGTCGGACAACAAGAAGCCCTTCCCGCCACGGGGAGAGAAGTCGGACTAGAGTAGCGAGGAGCCGATCGTCACGTGTCATTCGGCACGTGGTCCGACAGCCCCTCAGCACCTACGTCCTCGAAGTCAGGCACCCCAACGTGTGATTACATCTAATAAAGAGTGTTCCAAGTTTTCCATCAAAATGAAGAGTCCCCTCCATGGTCATACCAAAGTAGACGCCACAGCAGACAGCGCCAAAACCTCGATCACCTCGGCTAATTAAGACCGAGGGCGACGAGGGAACGAGCCGATATGCCTAGATATTTACGATGGCAGACAGCGCCAAAACCTCGATCACCTCGGCTAATTAAGACCGAGGGCGACGAGGGAACGAGCCGATATGCCTAGATATTTACGACGGCAGACAGCGCCAAAACCTCGATCACCTCGGCTAATTAAGACCGAGGGCGACGAGGGAACGAGCCGATATGCCTAGATATTTACGACGGCAGACAGCGCCAAAACCTCGATCACCTCGGCTAATTAAGACCGAGGGCGACGAGGGAACGAGCCGATATGCCTAGATATTTACGACGGTAGACAGCGCCAAAACCTCGATCACCTCGGCTAATTAAGACCGAGGGCGACGAGGGAACGAGCCGATATGCCTAGATATTTACGACGCGCAGACAAGCGCCAAAACCTCGATCACCTCGGCTAATTAAGACCGAGGGCGACGGAGGAACGAGCCGATATGCCTAGATATTTACGACGGCAGACAGCGTCAAAACCTCGATCACCTCGGCTAATTAAGACCGAGGGCGACGAGGGAACGAGCCGATATGCCTAGATATTTACGACGGCAGACAGCGTCAAAACCTCAATCACCTCGGCTAATTAAGACCGAGGGCGACGAGGGAACGAGCCGATATGCCTAGATATTTACAACAGCAGTCAGAACGTAAACTCAGTTGCCCCGGCCAAAGCCGGGAAGAGACGAGGGAAACGCGACTTGCTCTCGGCAAATTAAGACCGAGCTTAAGAACGTATAAGTACAGTTGAGACGCAAATCTGACACCTCGGCTAACTAAGACCGAGCGTGAACAAGGACGCGATCAATATCGTCTATAAATACGAACGTTGTCGCGCCGTAACCCCGATTCCCTCGGCCAAGGCCGGGAAGCAATGGGACACAACGACCGATACGCTAGAAGAAACGTATACTCAGTGCAGTTGAGATACGCATTCTAACTGCCTCGGCCAGGCCGAAGGTAAAAACAACCGGCACTCTCAACCCTGGTCTCAGCCAGCGTCATTGCCTTTTCCACATCGGATGTCCATTGCACAACCATGTGGAGGGGGGATATGGTACGGCCTAAGCAGAGCCACGCCGAGGTAGAAGAAGCCGGGGCAGAAAAATTTTGAATTACGCAGAATATACGCTCAACGTACATCGGAGCCCATACCACGGCATAGACTACGCTGGGGGCAAATTGATGGGGCATATTTTGCACCCGCTGACCAGTCAACATATTGAGCAAGGTCAAAGACATCCACAGCAAGTCAACGGCTTAGGTAGCCTAACCGACGAGGTCGTCGCTGTCGTCGGATGGGTCTGGCGGGGGCAACCACCAGCCGAGGCACACATCCGCGAACTCATATCCAAGACCCCTCGGCGGTGAGCCAACAGGGCCCGTCGGCCTGCCATGGGTCCCTCGGCCGAGGGTAGATCAGTCTTTCCACCTGCTAGCCACTTGGCCACTTGGCCACTACGTGACAAAAGGTGAAAGTCTATAAATACTCCTCTACTCTCATTGAGTAAAGGATCCAGAATTTAACCTAAGAATCACTATTCATCTGGTAATATCTTCCTTATCTCTCTACAATACGTACTTTGCCAAGTAACAACAACTTACCTCTCTAAGTTACTGACTTGAGCGTCGGAGTGAGTTCGCTCGGTCCAAAGCCGAGCCCTCAGTTTGTTCATCGTTTCAGGAGACCGCAAGGAGGATTCAACTAAAGACGTCATTCTACAAGCGCGGGTGGTAACATATAACTGCTCTGGAATTACACCCGGAACAAATATAATATGTAAATTAAATAACTAGATAAAATAATTAAACAAATAATCGGAACGGAGGGAGTACAATATTAAGAAGTAGCATTCGCAAACTACATAAATTTTATATCAAAATAATTTAATTAAAATAATTTAAAATGAGATATGGACTGAACATAAGACTCTCTAACTTAGGACTAAATTAATCCCAAAAAAATACAAATGTACTTAAGCCTCACATTTTTACAACTTTATTCAATTTACAAACCTTATCGCCTGAAAAAAATAAGTACATTTACAAAGTCCTATTCCCATAGAAATATAAAAGACCTATTTTTGTGCAAATATCTTTCCACCATGGGAGAAACTAATTGTGAAATCTTATCAAATAACTCATCTTTCCTAAACATGGTTTTATTTTCGATTTTTATCTAAAGAGTTTGCTTATACATACAATACTTGGATGAATTCCAACTAATCCACTCATTTCAAGGATAAAATTATTAATCTATAACAAGTGGGGTAGGTTT
This sequence comes from Silene latifolia, assembly GCF_048544455.1. Classification (NCBI taxonomy): domain Eukaryota; kingdom Viridiplantae; phylum Streptophyta; class Magnoliopsida; order Caryophyllales; family Caryophyllaceae; genus Silene; species Silene latifolia. The sequence continues at coordinate 158,015,514 of NC_133536.1, read as the reverse complement.
TGGTGTAGGTATGGACAATGTTCCAACAGGTAGAATAATTTAACGTTTTTTTTTGTTAAGACGTTAGCAACATATATTGTGGAACTATTTTTAGTCATACCAAATTTAAGTACCATATAGTGTGTAACTATTTTCAGTCATAACAAATTTTAGTACCCGTGCAACGCACGGGCACAAAATCTAATACTCAATATATTTAACATAAGCATTGAATAATATCAATAGTAAATATGCTTTAGTTATTACAAAATATTTTTTTCGACTTAAAAAATAGAATTAAAAAGCATTAGAAAGTAATTTTTTTACACAAATTGTTTAATAGGATGGTCTTTTATCGTAAGACCAGTCCAATTAGACAAAAGCCCAAGACCATCTAACTGACATTTCTTTCATCCCATTTCCTACTCATTCCTCTATCTTTTTCATAAGTTCTATCTTATTTCTCCACGCATTATTGTACATCAGCTTTAGAGGTTCATCTCTTAACTTTTTCCCATAAATAACATATAACTAGGTAGTATCCTATGTTTCGCGCGACCTGTTTTAAAATTTTATTATTATAATTAAAGAAAAAAATATAATTCATATATGTCCTTTAATATTTTTACTTATAAATAAAAATAAATTATTTTTTCTCAAATTTAAATTTTATAGGTTTAACTTTAATGCTTTAAAATAAAATACATAGAATTTTAATTAAAACTAATAAGTAATAGTTAATTATGCATGATGAGCGTTTTATAAAATTTTTATTGAAAATCAAATATCATATTAATTAAAATAAAATTTATTCGAATAATGCAACAATGAACATTAAGTTATCAAATTATATCTTTTCACGATACGTCATGTTACAAATCAATTAATATTTGTTCAAAATGATGTGAATATAGTTTTATGTAATTTTTAATTTTTTATGTACACATGTGATATTTATGTATCAAATATATAAGGTTCAAACTCAACTTATTCAAATGTTTTGGTTGTATCTTGCATGTGTTATGTGTCAAACATATCTATAAACAATTTGCAACCTTTTGTTTTTTTTATAAACAACTATATATAATGATGTTTAAGAGTTTACCTGTAAATAAAATTGGTTGAACTTTCTCAAATATTATTTTTTGAGATTTAACTTCAAAGTATTTAAAAGATAACATATAAAATATTTAACTAAAGAAAATATTTAGCTAGTCATAATCAATATTTTATACTTGACGTATATATATTTAATTGAAGATATTAAAGAAAAATGTAACGTGTTTTCTACTTTTTTCATGTTGTTTATAATACTATATTACATAATAATCATTATTTTTGTTTTGATTATTCAAATGCAGTCGCTATCATTGTGTACATACATACTCGTACACATACTCGTTATCACACTATCTAAACCTTTCGAAATCTCATATGTATTCAATTTCCCGCAATATAGTTTCTTTCATTCTCCACTATAAAAACTTATCTATTGGTAGTTTTCTTTAAGTTCTGTTTTTAATAAATAAAATGACTCTTCCAAATATATTTTTCTTAATGGAATTAATGGTCTAAATTTTATAACTTTCTCAAAATATTTTTTTACGTAAATGTAAAATATTGTGAGACACTCACTTTAATCATCTCTACATATCAAAATATTTTAATAAATATAATAAAAAACTATACTTAATTGAAAGCATTTTTCGCAATGAACGTAATTATTTACATTTTAGAATTTTTATTAAAATAACTTTTTAATAAATTTAGAATCAAATCACCGTAATTATTTAATGGAATGTTATAATAAAACTTATTAAACTATAACTAATATTTTGCTAAGATTTATACAGTATTTATTATATTCATATTAAATGATTAACTGTAATTAATGTTTGTCATTATGGCTATATATGACACGTGGCGCATCCAAAGCGTTTCAACCCAGTTTTATATATATAAGATATATTTACATTTTTTAGGTTTTAAATTGAAAAGTCGTGAATTAAATTTTGAGGAACTTTCTTTTAAAATCCAAGGTAAAACACAGACATTTTAATCCTACAATTGGGATTTTAACTTTAAAAACATCGTATTGTAAGCTACAAACTTTGGACTAAAAATTCAGAATTTTCAATATAAAACCATGAGTATTCAAATTATAACTACACCTCTCATTTTTAAAACCAAAAACTAAAGTTTTAAAGTATTGAATTAAAGTTTTTAATATAAAATCATGAGTATTAAAATTATAACTACTCCTCACATATATAAACCATTAATTAAAATTTGGAGTATTGAATCAAAGTTTTCAATATAAAACTCAAAGTTTTTCATATAAAACCATGAATAACCATAACTAAAGATTCAAAGTATTGAATTAGTTCTAAAATCTTAAATTTAAAAGATCATTTTCAAACCTAGCGAGCAAGTGGTGGTTGGCGGCGAGGGGTCGTCGGCAATGATTATTAACGATTTTCATGTTTTTGCTTCAATTGATTGGTGAGAGAGAGGGAGAGAGCAAACTCTTTGGCCAACCGTTTACTTCTTCGTGAGAGCACGCGCGGCGAGGGGATTATACACTGTTGTCGACGGTGGACACCCCGGTTTACACCAAAAAAAAAAAAGAGGGAGAGAGCTGGAGGAGCGTGAATGTGGTGTAGACACGGTAAGGAGGGGGTTGTGGTGGCGACAGTGTAGCCTTGAAAGCTAGTGGAGGAGATGGAGTAATAAGATCTAGGAGATGTGATGAAACTGTGGAAGACGTAATGACTAGCGGAAGTATAGGAGTTATCAATTTTTATTTTTTTAGTTTTATTTTTATTTAAACTCCTTTGGTTTTGAGTTAATCCTTCTATTAGGCCCGTTCTATAGCATAGCACGGTCGGTCCTATAGAAAAGTTACTGATTTTTTTAATCTCTATCCTGACCGTAACCAACCCCCAATTTGACCAATCCAGGACGCAACCCACCCTCCTTGTTTGACCTGCTACTTAGACCACCCCTCCCATCGTTATGAGGGAGGGAGGTCATATTAATCGATATTTTAAGGATGAAATTAGCATGACTAATTGAAAAAAGAGGTCAAGTGATGATCTCTTTTGATTTAGCTTGACCCATGTTGTGACCTTGTAGGTGTCACCACTTTGATTGGTTTGACACAAATTTAACGGATAAAGTACGAGAAAAGGTTTGGTGGGATAGAAAAGTAGGAAATGATTAGAAAGGTGGAAAAATGAAAAATAATTGGGTTGATAACTTAGGTGTGGAGACATCATTTGTGGCAAAATAAAATATTACAACAAATATATTAATTTGTTAATGTGTTAAAAGGTAAGTGGGGTTTGGATACACAATGAGACACCAAATGGGGGCAGTCGAGTAAAACATCCTCACTGGATGACTTTTGGTTGAGAGGGACATGTTAAGATAAATAAAAAATGAGATTAGGAATTAAAATGTTGATGATCTAATTAACTTGACCCCCTAAATAACATGGAATTATGGACATTTTGATCCGTCCCAAGACCTAACCCACCCGTGACCCGGCCCGTTTGACAGGCTACAAAGCATGGAATTGTGTGCATCGTTGGAAAAGGGAGCAAAGGGTGTAGCAGGACGAAATGCGTGTAATTATGTATACAACTGTTTTTCTCTTAGATTAAAAAAAAAAAAAAAAAACCTGAATCTTTTGTTTAGTCACATCCGAAATTCAAAGGTCATCGAAATGCGCAAGACATTCTAATTCCTTCACGTATCAATTATCCTGTACGGAGTATATTGTGTTTTTTTGTCAATATTCTTCAACAAAGGTCTTCTTTTTTTTCTCTTTTTTGTTTGTTTTCCCTTTTAAAATCATTTTCTTAAGACGGATATTACCCGTCTTAACTCTTAAATGGAGAATTTTGTGTTCATCTTTATTAGGAGTTGTTTTACTTCATCGGTCTCTGCTGCTTTTACTCTTACTTTATTGCTTCATTCCCTCACCCCACAACCAATTATTTTGTAATTTTTCCTTCTTTTACTTTACTGCAGTAATTTTCATATATTGTCTCTTTAGATCTGTATTTTATGTTTTCAGTTGGTATGGGTATTTGTTTTTTCAGGTAATGGAGCAACAACAAGAAGAATTACCAGAAATAGAAACCCTGGAAAACAATGACAGACAAATAGTTGTATACAAACCCCCAAACACTTGTAATGATGATGCTACTACTAATGGCATGGAAATCGTCCCCGTCCCCGAACCGGAACCGGAACTCGTATCAGACACAGAACCAGTACTGGTACTACCCTCAGTAGGGGCATTCACAGTGCAATGTGCAATGTGCTATAAATGGAGGTTTATACCAACTAAAGAGAAGTATCAGGAAATTAGGGAGCATGTAGTGGAACAACCCTTTACATGTGACTTAGCTAGGGAGTGGAGACCTGATATTACATGTCATGATCCTTCTGATATAGAGCCTGATGGAAGTAGGTTGTGGGCCATTGATAAACCTAGTATTGCTCAGCCTCCTCCTGGTTGGGATCGAGAGCTCAGGATTCGCGGCCAAGGCAGTTACAATTTCGCTGATGTGTATGTAATCTCCTGTTTTTTTGCCTTTTTTTGTTAATTTTGATGATAATGCGTCTATTCGAAACTATGTTTGATATAATTCCGCTAGTTAAGGGTAAAGTTGCGTACATATAATTTTTCTGCTTTCTGATGATAATGCATGTATCACATATATTAGAAATTTAGAGATGCCGCGGGGTCTTTTGGTTCAACAAGCCGGAATGAAATGGATCGAATGGAGTTTGATAGTATCACTTGCTTAATGTTGTTTGGTTCACCATAAATTTGTAGGAGGAATGAAGTTTGTTGGTATCTAACTCCATTCCAAATCACCCCAACCAAACAATGGAATGGATCAAATCCGTTCCATTCCATTCCAAAGTAGCCATAACAATGGACTTACTTGGCTTCTAATTGGGTGGGGCATCCATGCCTTGTAATTTAATGGGTTACTTATTTTGATAAAAAATGTGTGTTTGATCTTGTCTGCTTAAAACCATATAAATGGTAGTTAGGGCCTTCTGGGTAAAATTCCATACATTTTGGCCTGTTCCTTTGCGCTTTGGTGGGATTTGTGTTGTTGTGTGATGGATCTTAGCTAGAGATAAAGCTCTTCAGCTTAGATCCGTAAACGTAACCCAAATCCTTTACCGATCTATTTCATTCTGAATACAATCCAAACTTTCTAGATTTAGTTTTCTTACTTTTGGGATTTCCTATTTTGGTCACAGAATGACAGAAGATTATTTAATCTACTTCTGTCGTTGTGTTAAATGTGCCTTCCCTGTGTAGCTATGAGAGATTGAGCAAAAATGTGACGAGAATTTCCTTTATGGATAAATATCCATTGTTTTTTTTTATTAAGTATCATCCATGACAGAAATTTGTTTGCCAAACAATCGCAATAAAGTTTACACTTCTGTGACCAAATCCTTTATGACATTAGGACCTCCTGCTTGAATGTGCTGCTCAATTTGTTTGCCAAAAATGACATTAGCGAGCAGATTGCGATTGTTTGGCAAAAAATATTGTTTTCTTTTATGGGGTTATGATTTCGGATTCGGATGGGTCCACGGTCTGCTCAAGTGTGACGATGGGATGGAGGCGATGAAACAGAACCCGACAGTGACGATGTTGGAGAAGATCAGGTGGCTAATTGAGGTGGAGACAGGGTGGTTGGGAAGGTAGTGGAGATGGTGGGTAATTATTAGGGAAGGAGGGAGGGAGGACAGAAAGGGTAGTGTATGTGTATGTCAATTTTTTGAAAAAATGTACATGATCGAGTGAAAAGTGTACATGAAAGAGCAGATACTTTGAATTCTGTTCCGCTTCTTATTTTATGTTATTGAAACAGTTATGTTTTTATTATTTTATTTAGTATGACAATTACATTTTACACTTACAACTTACAAAGTGGTTTTATTTTATCTGATTTGTGACACTTCTATTGGATTTCGATTAGGAGATGTAGGTTTCTTTCTATATGTTTTTGCAACTTTACTGTAATTTTACACAAATTTTACTAACCATATGAATGCTATTATAATTTCTCATCTTTTAAGTTAAATTTGAAATTTAAAAAAAAAAAATTGATTCTATGGAACATTGAATTACTTCAAATTGAGTTTTTGGTAAGTTTTAGACTAGGTTACATAAAAACTATCATGGATCTGTTCTGGGTTGTGAAGTTTTGTTTTATGGTTCGCGTTTGGATATGAATAGGTGATTAGAGAAGAAATAAGATCAGTTTTGGATCATGTTGAAGCCGTTCCACTGCCATCCTAGTAATTGGTGGGGGGTTTCTTGTGGAGTTGTTCATATTCTTGTTTTAATTTAGTTATTGTTGTTCTTTAGTTGGCTTGTCTATGGACTGCATTTTTCATTTGTTTTGCGATTATGCTTCTCATTTGCATTATTGCGAACATAACCAAGCCGATCTAAGCTTGCTCAAAGCTCGTTAAGCGCCTCGGAATCATATGAAGATCATCTTGAGGCAGGCTCGGATTCGGTTCTTTTCATTTTTCTCTGTCATCTTACTTTTCAAATCCAGTACTCAGAATATTCTTTTTTCGACAAAAGCTCACCTCGAACTTGAACTCGAGCTCAGCTGGTATTGGGTCAAGCTTGGCTCATACCAGATACATAGATTCTGACATTTCTGAGGCCTCATGACTCGGGATCCTCAAACCGTTTACACATTACACCCCTAGCTATAATTGCTACTACATTTGTACGTCATCTGTGGTCGAGTGCTTTCTTTTGTTGCTGTAGGTTACTTGTAACTTCTTCTGCTTCTGCCACACTTTTGGCTGTTGTTGAGTTTGCTGAAGAACTAGGAGAAAATTTTTTCTTACTACTCTCTTTGTCTCAGTCATTTGTTTGCCTTCTTTATTATTTGTGAGGGGTATTTTAATCAAAGGCAAACAAATGATTGGGAGAGAGGGATTAATTCAGAGTAATATTGCATAAATGCATATTTGCATCACATTTTTTTTAGCAATGGGAAGGATCTATATGCAAGACTATGAAGGTTGTTTATCTACATTATTACTCAGAACTCATTGCTAGTCATACTTGCATCACATTTTTTATAGCAATGGGCAGGATCTATATGCAAGACTATGAGCGAGTTCATCTACTTTATTACTCAGAACTCATTGCTAGTCATGTTACTAATCGAGTTCATGATGTCAGAACTCAGAAATGCCATATCATGCTTTGATGTAACAGTTCGCACAAATTTTTCCAGGTACTATACTTCTCCTACCGGCAAGAGACTGCGGTCAATCGTTGAGGTTCACAAGTATGTTTCTACTTTCTACTACAAAATTCTCCATCCTTTTTTGTTACTTATGGATATTTGTTACTTGGAATGGAGTTCTGGGAAAAACAAATGCAGGTGGTGTTGTAAGTCTTGTGACCATTTTGGGACGTAGGATTACTTTTATGTAATTGTAACTTTAAAAGACTCTAAAATTGGTGAAGTGGTTTTGAGCATGGTATTAAATATATGTAACACTGATGTGCAACTTAGTTACCAAGATTTTGGAACTTATCATGGCCGCATTTTAAGGTGCCCCGGCAACATTTATATTGAAATGATCATTGTTAGGCTGCAAAAACTGATCAAGTCTGAAACTGATATTTGATACCATGATTTTGGGGGCTATTTTAGGTGTTTTTGTCGTTACATATAAAAAGATAACATAACCAGACAAATGTATGCACCTTGTCAGAACGGCCAAGAAGGTATATTCATACAACCTGATACGGCTGATAGAATAATTGGTAAATATTACTCGTACGACCTTTTAGATGCATGTTGGGTGGCCATATGTTTGTTCTAACGCCAACATTCTTGTATGATTTATTTCATATATTTAATTTCTTACATGTGTATTCACGCAGGTACTTGATGAAGCATCCAGAATTCGAAAGAGAAGGGGTAACTCTTTCCCAATTTTCATTTAAAACACCAAAACCTCTTCAGAAGAACTACACTAGAAAGTGGTCTACTCCTTTTAAGCATTCCCTTTGTGAAACTGCCCAAGGTGTGTCTTTGTTTGATGAATGTTTCCTGTTCTGTATTTGTATCACTGTTTATAAACTACTCTGTCTATTCCTAGTACTCGGATCATTTATCAATTGCACAAATCACTTTGTATTGTTTTATTGAACGGCCTTTTGGCTAAGTTACTTTTAAGGAGGTAAATTATGGAATGGTCAAGAAAAGATTGCTAAAGGCCGAGTTCGTCAGCCTGTCATAGTGTGCTGAGATGACAATTAAATTAGGAAGGACTGCCAGGCTTGCCACTGAAATCTTCATTAATTGAAAAAATGATAACTGCTACAGTACTAATGAAGGTGAACGTTTTTCGTCCAAATTCAGTCTTAACTGTAAAAGTTGACCTTTTGTGTTGGTTGCCGAAAAACTGTTAACATAAACCATCCGATGAAACAAAGGGAGTATTCAACAAGGGGATTAGATTAGCAGACATAGTCTTTTTAAGTTAACACCTATGGTGATTGGTGGCTGTTGAGGCACTAAGGTAATGTTTTCGTTGTTGCGTATAATATGGGTAACTATTGAACACCCAACAAATTCATGCTTTGATGTTTGTTTTGTTTTTTTTACTATGGAGTACATTCATTATGAGTTAGATCAGATAAGAAATTCCAAACACTTGATGTTAGTATATGCAATAATTAGTCATGGCTTGCCACAGATAATCCTGCGGCCTTGCAACTTGGTGAGTCTGACAGTTTTAAAGACGTGACTATCCCTAGGAAAAAGAGGTCGCAGCCAGCAGCGAAGAACGTACAGTGACTCGATGTTTATATAATGAGGTGCAATGCATAATGACCAAAGGTCCCTTCTAACCTGCAGATAGTCTTTGACTTGTGAGATTCAAAACTTTGCATATCGTTTTTTCTTTTTTTGCCCCTTGATAGAAGGTGTTGGTCAAGGTAGTGGGAGTATAATGAAATGATATTTGAAGAACAGTTTAAGAGACGGCTTGGTTGATGGGATGATGATGAATGTGCGTTTTAAGGTAAGATTGATAACGGGGTTGTATATATTGGCTGTTTCTTTTGCGGAAGCATTAAGTTTATATCGTTTGAATGGAAGAAATGGTGATGCATTTTAGGTTACTCCATATATACAACCTGCATTCTGAAAGACAACATTAGTCATTACGCGTTGTTTATAAAAATGAATCAGTATGTTCAACAAATAGAGAGCTGGACACACAAACTAATTAAGTTGATAAAGTCGACAAGGCTTCATGACTCGTGATCCTCAAACCGTTCTGCTTTTGTTGATACCAAAGGTAACTAAAATGATTGGGTAGTCAGTGAGTAAGGCCGAAATGAATAAATAAAAGGAGTATAAGCCCATATAGACAATAAAAGCAATGAACCCATAAGAAGATGGTCAGCATTCAACGTAGTAAACAGGGGGTGTTTGGTTGTGAGGTTTGGAATGGAATGGATTCTCATCATTCTAGTGTTTGGTTGAGGTATTTTGGAATGGAGTTAGAATCTTGATGGATTTTCATTCCACCCCAACCCCTCGGAATCCCATACCACCTCCTCTCTATGGATTCAAACTTCATTCCTTCATGTTTATTTTTCTAATGAATCAAACATGTTTTGCAAGGTATGGAATTGGAATCCCATACTTCTATGATTTCTCATTCCAATCCACTCTATTTCCAAGTAGTGAACTAAACTCTATCTAGTTTAGTAGCTTCAGCGTTACCTTATACTTAGATGGTCAACTACTCACTTCACAACTAACATGCTACTTTCTAAGCACGTAATTGTATTTCTTGACTCTGTCACATGTTATCTTATCCAAATCCTAACCTAGATTTTGGGATAGGGGTCCGTAGTTTCTCAGCTTTTGCAAGTCTCCTTTGTGACTGGCATATCCGTCACAAGCTTGCAACGGCCAACGGATCAAGTATTATTTATGTGGATAGATAACACAAAACAGATTGCTATTTCCTAAGCACTCTACTTTTATTTTATACCCACATGAGTAATACTTAACCCGTCGCAAGTTTGTGACAGATATGTCCATCACAAATAAGAATTTGTATTTGCATTTTTATTTTTAAAACAATAGTCAAATAAGACATTACTTTAAAGAGGCAATCTCTATAAGTTTAGGGTGACTATAGTTTCCATATATAGTACTCTTAAAATGACATTTATTTTACCGTAACATTTTACCACAGTTAAGGCTTTATATAATACCTTATTGATTCCAATCATTTGTTTATTTTTGATTAAAATACCATTTCAACAGTAAAAAAAAAGTTCCATGCATAGTAAGAGACTAAGCATTTTTACAAATTTTCCTTCCAAAAGAGATTTAGTTAAAAAAGAAAACAAATGAGAATTTCTTTTATTAAATTTATATATTTTCACTAAAATATAATCTTCTGATCAAACTACAAACTTTTCATAAAATTCTAAATAAAATAAAATAAAAATTGGCATAAATCTATAAAATTTAAATTGCTAAATATTTTATCAATTTAGTAGTGTTATTATTATTATTATTAAAGAATGACTTAACCCATCAAAAAAAATGTGAGAAAATTTATAATTTGAAATCATTAGGTTTGGGGTAAAAAAAATACTGTGTTTAATTAAAATACAGATTTATGATGAATTTATTCAATTCTCTTAATTAGTTTTTTTTTTTTTTTTTTGGCAGCTCTCTTGATTAGTTTTCTAATAAAATTATCTTTATTTTTCTCATAACAAAATATGATGAGATGAAATATAAAAAATTAATGAAAAGTCAATTTACAAATACATGCGGAATCTATAGTAGCATGACTATTATATACAAGTAAAAGTGATTTTTAATGCAAATTTGTCGATTCAGTCCGTCTCATTGAAGACGGCTACTATCCGTCACAAGCTGAAGAACGATGGTGACCCTCTCATAGAATGCAAGTGGGAGGATCCATTTCCCCCCACCTGCAGTATCCATATACATTTTGTGAGATGACCAATATCCGTCTTTAGCTTGTGACGGATAGTGACCGTTTTCAATGAGAATTTATGGTGTGAATTACATTATTTTCCTCACACAACACAAAGAACATTATAGATCACATCACAATATTGCAAATTGCAATTCCTCACAATTCCATGGTCTATATTTGCCGTGCATTTATGCAAATGATGGCCCAATTTACTTGACTCCATTCATTTAAATGGAATTGTCAAATCAAGCTTAGCTAGCGATTGGTCCTTTCTTTGTCCACATCTCAAACCCAGATAAACATTGCATGTTGAAACTTGAAACTACGTACAAATTCACAGTGTAGACAAGTCTCATGCATCTTCCAGATTTAATTGTTCACCTAAAGATAACACTCTTAACTATTGCTTTGTACAAAACATAAAATTATTAATGAAACGGAGAAAAAATTGTAGGATTATAAATGCTACCATAAATAATGAAGTAGGTCTTCTAAAATACAACAACAATATCAGAGCCTTAATCCCAAAATGATTTGGGATCGGCTGACATGAATCATCCTTTAGAACTGTTCATGGGTGAACGCACACCTCAAAATGCGAATAGAAAAGAGAAAATGAAAAACAAAAGGGAGAGCGAAAATGTAATGGAAAGTCAAGGTAAACTTAGAGGTTTTAAAATCGAATTCCGGATTTCTTTTATAAAATCTTAAAATTTAAATCGAGAGAAAAGATTAGAACGATTTTGAAAACCGAAATAGAATTAAGGATCTGGAATGCCTTAAAAGTAAACCAAGTAAAATATATAAGAAAGTGGTTGGTAAAAAGGTGTAATAAAGTAGAGAAGAACCAATAATTTAAGTTTTTTTAAATTAAATAAAAATACTAAATATGTCAAAAAAAAACATCAAATACTAAAATTCACATGTATCATTTCCCTCCAATATGCCCTCTCCGTCACCATACTCTCAAATACAAATTAAATTTTCTATAAGACCATTTGATAATCTAAACTCAAAATGGTACCAGATATAATAAAATAGATACGAATCACATTTATATGGTAAAATGTCAACTTATAATCATTATTTTTTCACGGTTTCTCTTCTTTAAACTTTATTTAAGAAAAAAAACTGAAAGTCAAATTTAATCAAGAGAACTAAGTAGTATTAGGAAAATATTTTTCACATAAAGCTAATGATATAATTTTATGAGAAAAAAGATTGTACATCAGATGTATTACTTCACAGTTCACACTTAATGAGTTTTTGAGTTTTTGTATATTTTGTTTTTTGTTTTTTTGAGTTCTAGAAAGTTTATAAGTTGACATTTTACTTTTATAACGTCAAAAATCAAATTTTTCTGAACTTATATGTAATTTTTTTGAGTTATAATGTAATTTTTTTAGATTAATATTTAAGTAATGAACTCAAAAACTTTATAATGAAACTCAAAAATTTTAAATTTAAACTCAAAAACTATATTATCTGATGTAGAGTACATTAAATTATAATCCACTTTACTGTAATTTTATCACACAAACTTTTCGCTAATAGCAAAAATTTTAGGCACACACTTTTTATCATAGAAAGAGAATGGATTTTTATCTTAAAAAGTCTACAAGCTAATGTTTTGCACGACAAATCTTGTATATTGTGAACTTGTGAATTTTATTAACATTTCAATTTAAAGAATATGCCTAATTTAGCTCATGTATATTCATTGAACAGACTACAACTAAGCCCAATTTTAGCTTGGATGTTTTAGGAGCGAGAAAAGTCTGAGGTGTCACAAATCTTTTAAATTAGTGGATAGAGAAATATGAAAAAAGTCACTTTGAGCCAAAATTAACAATAAAAAGGTTACGAAGCCTCTCAGTTATCTTGCCAACATAATTCTATTTTCACTTTTCTTTTTCGTACTCCCTCAAATGGAACATGGTCATATGAATTTTAGTACCATCACGAGTAAAAAAGATTAAGCGGATATAAATTGATATATAGGAGGGATCCATTTGTTTTACAATGACCGATTAGGAGGATCAAATGGTATAGTTTGTTTGTTTGTAAATATACACAAAGTGATCAATATGGAATAATGATCTCCTAATAACTTAAGTGAAAGACTATCTTTTTCAAGTTTTGTAATCATAATGGACTAATGGTCACTAAATAGTACTTCCTTCATATCAATCCAAAGGTAACATTGACCAAAATGACACTATTTATGATCGTAGGGAATCTTTGATATTATTTAAGACAAAATATAGTCATGTGAGATTTTGTTTGATTTATCGTCATGAATGCTATAAGAATTATTAGAGATATTAGTTAGTATAAGATATTAGTAAAGATATTATTATGGGTATCATAATAATATCCTATAGAATATTAGGAATATTCTTGGATTATCCAAGACGGTCTACTATATATGTAACCGATTTCATTAATAATAATCATCTCATTCAGTTATACTCTCCCTTATATTATTAACATGGTATCAGCCTAAAACTCGATCTTCTCAAAAACACTTCCGCTTGTCTACAATCTCGTGGTTAATCCGCCGGCCGGAGATGGTCGACTTATACCATCTCCGGCGGGTATCCCGTTCATAAAGCCGTATGCACCTTTCATTAATTAGTGCGCAGTAGTTTTTTTTTAACAATAAAGTCAATCTAGGAAAACCCAATTTCCCAACCCCGTAAACCCTCTTATTGCCAACCTTCCTGCTTGTCGTCCATCTACTTCATCACGCCATAGCCACCACTATTACCACATCCGTCTTCACCCATATACAGCCGACACAAACCCTGTAACACCCCCATACTCCGAGTGCCTTACCAGGACCACTCAGGTATGGAGACATCACCATCTCGGTTGCCCGAGGTATGATAATCAAACAACAGCGATAAAGAAACAACATTTATTATTAATCGTTTAATGAATGAATACAATCCTTGAAACCCAAACTGATAGTACGATACATTATCCAAACTGTCTACTCAAACTGAAATGTAAATAAAAGCTAAACTACAGCGGAAGACTCTATCGTCACGTCGTGGCCATCCCAGCTATCCCGTATCATCTCTATACCGCTCAATACCGCTCACCATCCCGAATGGATCACCGCAGTTTTCAAAACAACACCGGGTCGACTAATCACACAATCAAAACAGATAACAACAATAAGACAAACAGAAATGAACCGAACCGCCACACACACACACATCCACCCAACCGTCTCAATCATCGATCGTCCCATGGACCCCCGCCGATGGGGACGCAGCCGTTCCCACCTAAGCCCCGCTCATCGTACGAGCGATAACCCCGTCCATTAATGTGCACATCCCCTTTCGTGGCGGGTTCCACTAAGGGCGAAACTAGGGCGTGAGATCACTCCCGCAAGTGACCCCACTCCGTAGAGAACGCATCTCGAGAACCATCAACAACACAACCACAATCACAAACACAAGTACAACCATCAAATCAATTAACTAACTACAAAGACATCACCAATATCCCATTATGGGACTAATACCGAGTAGAAATCCTACCCGGAAAGCACACAAGGACGGTATCTACAAACTGTCAAAACGCCTCTTCTATGAACTCTCCTCCTAACATATACACATGAATACTACTATTCAATCACTTATTCATAAAAACCCCTAATTACTAAATTAGGGTTTCACTAATCTCAACAAAACGTTATAAAAATTATGCTAGAAGCTTACCCTTGACGCAAGGAATCCAACGACACAAACTACGATGCAAACCGACCGTCGATCTCAGGAATTGTCAAGAACGCGATTAGGAAGAAGGACCAATCGCTTTCTCTCTTAAACAGGTTTTAGGTTTTGGCAAAAGTGTTTTAGACTAAAGACGAATATGTTTATATACCTTAATCGCGTAATTAACAAAACCCGAGAAAAACCCCGATAAAGGACACTCGATCGAGTACCCAAGGTACTCGATCGAGTACCCTCCTACTCGATCGAGTGCCCCGACTACTCGATCGAGTGCCCAACAGTCGAAACTATTTTATTCTCGCGACACACCCCTACTGACAGAGTAAGGGCTACTCGATAGAGTACCCCCAAGACCATAAATACGGAGTATTACGGTCTTCCCTCCTTAAAAGGAACTTCGTCCCCGAAGTTCAAACCACTACCAAACAAAGGTACTCCCATAAGCTTCCCGACTCGAAGGTCAAAATAAACACAACGTAAAACATGCTACCTAACCCAACTTATCCCGACAACATACCGACACAACATATACAAGGGGTGTAAAAACCCTTAAAAACTCTCGCGATCATCTCCTACCCCCCTAAAAGAAACAAGGTTACGTCCCCGTAACCATACATACCTGATCAAAAAGGAAAGGGTAACGCTCTTTCATGATATCCTCCGCCTCCCATGTAGCTTCCTCAGTCTCGTGGTTAGACCAAAGGATCTTAAGCAACACTGTCTCACCACTCCCGGTCTTTCTAACTTTTCGGTCTAGGATCCGCTTAGGCACCTCAAGGTATGATAAAGACTCATCCGCTCTAAGCTCTCTGCTTCCAACACATGTGACGGGTCACTCACATACTTCCGCAGCTGCGATACATGAAACACATTATGTACTCTCTCCAAAGCAGCCGGTAACGCCAAACGATAAGCCACTTCCCCAACTCGCTCTAAGATCTCATAAGGCCCTATAAACTTCTGGCTTAGCTTGCCTTTCTTCCCAAATCTCATAACTCCGCGCATAGGAGACACTTTCAGAAGAACTTGGTCCCCAACTTGAAACTCTATGTCTCGACGATGTAGATCTGCATAACTCTTCTGTCGATCCCGAGCCGCTCTCATCCGTTCCCCGATCATCTTAATCTGTTCCACCATCTCATGCACCATCTCTGGTCCTAAAACCCCTTTGCCAAAGACTGTCGTCCCAACAGATTGGACTTCTACATCTCCTCCCATACAAAGCCTCAAACGGTGCCATACCAATACTAGTGTGATAGTTGTTATTGTAAGAAAACTCTATCAAGTCTAACCTCTCGCTCCCGCCTACCACCGAAATCCATCACACACGCTCTCAACATATCCTCCAAGGTCTTGATTGTTCTCTCGGTCTGCCCATCTGTCGCAGGATGAAATGTTGTACTCATCTTCAAAGCTGTTCCCAACGATTCCTGCAACTCCTTCCAAAACCTCGATATAAACCTCGCATCTCTGTCAGACACTATGTCCTTAGGGACTCCATGTAACTTAAGCACGTTCTTTCGATAGGCCATAGCCAATTGTGCCTTAGTCCATGTATCTTTCATTGAACGAAGTGAGTGACTTGGTCGACGATCTACTATCACCCAAATCATATTGTTACCTTGTTGACTCTTAGGTAAACCCACAATGAAATCCATGGAAATGGATTCCCACTTCCACTCGGGCACCTCCAAGGACTGAACCTTACCTTGTGGTCTTCTCTGTTCCCCTTTAACTCTCTGGCATGTCAAACAACGGACACAAACTCACTGTCTCTTTCTTCATCCAGGCCACCAAAACGTTTTCTTCAAATCCTTGTATAGCTTGTCTCCACCTGGATGAACTGAATATGGTGTGCAATGCGCTTCTGTCATGATCGTCTTTTTCAACTCCTCATCATTAGGAACACACCACCTACCATCAAACCTCAAACTACCATCTCGTATGGATGGAAAACCGGACACCGTCCCTTTCTCTACTCCGACTCTCCACTCCACTATCTTAGGATCCAAAGCCCGCTTACCTCGAATATCATCATAGAACTCCATATGTACTTGTCATATCACCCATAGCCTCTCTCTCTCGCAACATATGAATCCCAAAGCTCGCTACCTCATCCCTCGGTCTCATCAAAGATAGAGCTGTACACAAGGAATGTACACTCTTCCTACTCAAGGCATCAGCTACAACGTTGGCCTTTCCTTCATGGTAGATGATATCCATGTCGTAATCACCAATCAACTCCATCCACCTCCTCTGTCTCATGTTCAACTCCTTCTGCGTGAAGATGTACTTGAGACTCTTGTGATCAGAAAATACCTTAAAGATTGCTCCATAAAGGTAATGTCTCCAAATCTTGAGAGCAAACACCACCGCACCCAACTCCAGGTCATGAGTAGGGTAATTCTCCTCATAAGGCTTCAACGGCCTAGAAGCATAGGCGATCACTTTACCATTCTCGCATCAACACACACCCCAACCCATTCTTCGAGGCATCCGTATAAACCTCGAAATTCTCGCTTCCTTCAGTAATGCTAGGACGGGAGAGCTGTGGTCAAACGCTCCTTTAATGTTTGGAACGCCTTCTCACAACTCTCATCCCAACGAAACCTGTTCTCTTTCCTCATCAACGCCGTCATCGGTCTAGCTATCTTGGAGAAATCTTTCACGAACCTTTGTAGTATCCGGCTAAACCCAAGAAACTCCTCACCTCAAGCAACATTCTTTGGTGCTTCCCACTTTGTCCTTTGCCTCAATCTTCGCCGGATCCACAGCTACCCCATCTTTAGAGATTACATGCCCCAGAAAAGCAACTTTCTCCAACCAAAACTCACACTTGGACAACTTAGCATACAGCTCATGATCTCTCAACGTCTGCAACACAATTCTTAGATGCTCCTCATGCTCCTCCTTAGTCTTTGAGTAGACTAAGATATCATCGATAAACACCACCACGAACTGGTCCAAGAACTGTCTAAAGATCCTATTCATCAAATCCATAAACACCGCGGCGCATTGGACAACCCAAACGGCATCACCACATACTCATAATGGCCATACCTCGACGTGAAGGCTGTCTTCGGTATGTCCACATCTCTAATCTTCACCTGATGGTACCCTGACCTCAAATCGATCTTAGAAAAGACCGTTGCACCACTCAACTGATCAAACAGGTCATCTATCCTTGGCAAAGGATACTTGTTCTTTATCGTCACACGGTTCAGCTCCCGGTAATCTATGCATAACCTCAAAGTTCCATCCTTCTTCTTCACGAAAAGAACTGGTGCTCCCCAAGGCGATACACTTGGTCTAATGTATCCCTTCTCTATCAACTCATCCAATCGCTTCCTAAGCTCCTCCATCTCCTTAGGACCCATACGGTACGGTGCCTTAGAGATTGGCCCCGTCCCTGGCTTCAACTCAACGGTGAAATCTATCTCCCTCTTCGGTGGCAACCCCGGAATCTCCTCTGGAAAGACATCTGCATACTCTCCCACCACTGGTATCTCCTCAACTGCCGGGCTCTCTATCCGGTCATCTCTCACATGGCACAAGATCAGAGGACATCCCTTCCTCGAATACGACTTCAAAGCGGCAATTGCAATCAACTTAACTTTGGGTTTGACTAGAAACCCACGGTAAGACACACTAACTCCCTTAGGACCTCGTAGGGACACTTTCTTTTGATGACAGTCTATCTTAGCTTTATACTTTCCTAACCAATCCATCCCAACTATCATCTCAAAACCATTAAAAGGAAACTCTAGCAAGTCTACAGGGAAATCAACTTGCCCAACTATCAAGGACACGTCTCTAAACAACCTCCCACACGTTACAGACTCACCTGAAGGTATGAAAACTTGCTCCCTAACAGACTCATATACCCTCAAACCCAACTGCTTTACATGACTCGAAGACACAAACGACTGAGAAGCCCCCGAATCAAACAAAACAAACGTAGGAACGCCATTAACAAGAAATGTACCGGTGATAACGTGCTCATCCTCCTCAGCTGCTTTCTTGTCCATCATGAACAGCTTGCCACTTGACTTTTGCCCACCTCCCTGGACAGTACTGGCTGATGCGGTCGGCTTAGCACCCGACCCTTGATTGTTGTTGTTGTTCATCGGTGTCTTCTGATAAGAATTACCGCCGTTGCGGTTGCCTCCACTCTGGTAGCTCTGACCTCCACGGTTTGGCCATGATCCCGCCGGTCTGTTGCTCGCGAAGCTCTGCGCAGGTCTCTGGAAAGATCCCGGTGCACTTGTGCACTCATGTCTCTTGTGGCCTACGCCACCACATCCAAAGCAAGTCACTCCCCAGCTATTGCTCACACTCCCACGACCTCTCCCAAAGGAAGTTCCAACACTAAACCCGGACCCAGAAGAAAACCCCTTAGATTGATTGTGGTTGCCTTTCTTGAAATTAGATTGGCCACCACCCTCGCTCTCCGACTTCCTCTTCTCTCCACCTAACCTCTCCTTAGCCATCTCCACTAGCCTCTCGGCTCTCCCGGCCCCCTCTCATACGCTTCCTTCACATCGTAAGGACTCCCACGGGTAACTTATCCATGATTGTCGTGGTTAGCCCTCTCTCAAACCTCAAAGCAAGATTCTCCTCACTCAAACCCATGTCCTCAAAGCATATCCTGGATTTCTCATTGAACCGCCCGTAGTACTCACCCACAGACATCTCACCGTCATCTTAAACTTATCGAACTCCTCCCTCAACTTACTCCTCACATGTTCTGGTACGAACTCCTTCCTCACACCCCTACGAAACTCCTCCCAAGGTATAGCAGGTAACCCTTGGTTGGTATATATCTCCTTGGCACTCACTTTCACCGAATCCCACCACTTGCCACCCTCCCTCGGATAGAATGCAGCTTGATCCACTCTCATCTCATCGGGACAGCGAACTAAATCTAGTATGTTCTCCATCTCCTCCCAACTATCAAGGTGGTTAGGCTCCTCAACCCCCTTGTACTCCTTCGGGTTAAACCTCGCGATATAGAGGCCGACTTTAGCATGGTCAACCTCCTTCTCCTTGCTCTTATCCTTGTCTTCATTTACTCTCTTGGGGTCTCGTAAGAGCGTCTTGGTGTTCCAACATCTTAACGATGTCATCCGTAGTCATAAGCTCGGCTCTCGCGTACAAGGCATTTCTCTTGGGCGGCATCTCGAAGCTATAGAAGAAAGGGATAAACATAAACACGCGTACTAAACCTCAAAACACGAACACGCGTTGCCCCAAAGACCTACTCGATCGAGTATCCGGACCCACTCGATCGAGTAACAGGCTACTCGATCGAGTGCCCCTATGTACTCGATCGAGTACCAACCCCGTAACTAAACAGCCTTCGATCTCTAACCCACTCGATCGAGTATCTAGGCTACTCGATCGAGTGGTTTCTACTCGATCGAGTACCCCTAGCTACTCGATCGAGTGCCCCAAAACTCGCTTAAACACGGATCCAAAATCACCAAAAACCTACCCGATCGAGTCGGTCTCACTCGATCAAGTACCCCAATACGTAAGAGCTACCCGCATGTTATTCGTATACTAACATGCCAACTTTATAAATTCACATGATAATGAGTAAATATGCTACGCATCTACGCTACTATCAATAAGATCAATTCATCATGCTATTAAAGCCACATTATAAACATCCAACATGTTATCATCTCATTAACATGTTCCACATATCATCTTCTTTCACATGCTCAACTTCCTATTTCAACACCAAACAATCAACACATTTCATCACTTTGTTGCACAAGTTATTAAGCACACACATGACTCAAACACATTTTCCCCACGTGACCGGTTCAAAATTGTAGGGCGACCCCTTGCGACTTTAGGACGTCTCCCAAGCCTTTGCACTAGCTCCTACAATTTTTACCCCGGGTTCATTTTAATTGACTCCCTATGTTCATTAGGTTCATTGGTTACAGGTTTCAGGATCGTCGCTCAGATACCATTTGTAACACCCCCATACTCCAAGTGCCTTACCGGGACCACTCGGGTATGGAGACATCACCATCTCGGTTGCCCGAGGTATGATAATCAAACAACAGCGATAAAGAAACAACATTTATTATTAATCGTTTAATGAATGAATACAATCCTTGAAACCCAAACTGATAGTACGATACATTATCCAAACTGTCTACTCAAATGAAATGTAAATAAAAGCTAAACTACGCGGAAGACTCTATCGTCACGTCGTGGCCATCCCGGCCTATCCCGTATCATCTCTATACCCGCTCAATACCGCTCACCATCCCCGAATGGATCACCGCAGTTTTCAAAACAACACCGGGTCGAGTACTAATCACACAATCAAACAGATAACAACAATAAGACAAACAGACAAAGCCGAACCGCCACACACACACACATCCACCCAACCGTCTCAATCACCGATCGTCCCTTTGGACCGGACTACAGCCGCCAGTGGGGGACCGCAGCCGTTCCCACCTAAGCCCCGCTCATCGTACGAGCGATAACCCTGTCCATTAATGTGCACATCCCCTTTCGTGGCGGGTTCCACTAAGGGCGAAACTAGGGCGTGAGATCACTCCCGCAAGTGACCCCACTCAGCCGAGAACGCATCTCGAGAACCATCAACAACACAACCACAATCACAAACACAAGTACAACCATCAAATCAATTAACTAACTACAGCACATCACCAATATCCCATTATGGGACTAATACTGAGTAGGAAATCCTACCTGGAAAGCACACAAGGCACGGTATCTACGGCTGTCTCAAAACGCCTCTTCTATGAACTCTCCTCCTAACATATACACATGAATACTACTATTCAATCACTTATTCATAAAAACCCCCAATTACTAAATTAGGGTTTCACTAATCTCAACAAAACGTTATAAAAATTATGCTAGAAGCTTACCCTTGACGCAAGGAATCCAACGACACAAACTACGATGCAAACCGACCGTCGATCTCCGGAATTGTCAAGAACGCGATTAGGAAGAAGGACCAATCGCTTTCTCTCTTAAACAGGTTTTAGGTTTTGGCAAAAGTGTTTTAGACTAAAGACGAATATGTTTATATACCTTAATCGCGTAATTAACAAAACCCGAGAAAAACCCCCGATAAACCGGACACTCGATCGAGTACCCAAGGTACTCGATCGAGTACCCCCCTACTCGATCGAGTGCCCCAGCTACTCGATCGAGTGCCCAACAGGTCAGAAACTATTTTATTCTGCGACACACCCCTACTCGACAGAGTAAGGGCTACTCGATAGAGTACCCCCAAGACCATAAATACGGAGTATTACAAACCCCGTCACACCCTCCACCAGACCACCTACCACCGAAACCCTAGATTATAATATTAGGAAAATAATAAATTTCTCCACCCTCCCATCGTTTATCATGTTGTTATGCTGCTGATGGCCGCCTTGTTGTTCCATTCACGCCGCCACCACCATCAAACTTGCTCTTCGTCTATAGTTGCTACGGCAACTCTCTCTGCCATGTTTGCTTCGGCAACCGCCACCGTGCTAAACTTCTGCCACGTCCGCGTCGTCAACGTCTTCTCCTCGTCCGCCTCGGGTTCGCCCGCTAACCACACCTACCAAACGGGTCGGGTGGTATGTCATTGTCGGTTGTACTAGCAGCCGCAACCGAAACGAAGAGTTTGGACGTGTGCTTTGTTATTTGGTTTAGTATTATTGTTTTTATTTTGTTTGTACGGTTGATCAGTTTGCTTCGGCCCTCACCGTACCGGTGTTTTACGAGTTTGCTCCGGCCCTCGTGCACCATTTGTTTTTTTTATGTTGTCGGTGTTTTACGAGTTTGCTTCGGCCCTCATGGACCTTGACATTTTAGTTTTGTGTCTCACGAGTAGTTTCGACGCTCGTGCACAATTAGTTTCGATTAGTGTTAATTCTGTGTGGCTCTACTAATGGCATGATCCAGACAAGCGCAAGCTACTATATCCGGTTTAAGCGTCGACAACGATCAACTCGGCTCCTCTACGTGGCATCATCGACTATTCTTTTTTCGTCCAGTCAAAGTATCCGTTAACTACCGTTTTGACCGAGGGGGTGTATTAGAGATATTAGTTAGTATAAGATATTAGTAAAGATATTATTATGGGTATCATAATAATATCCTATAGAATATTAGGAATATTCTTGGATTATCTTCCAAGACGGTTTACTATATAATGTAACCGACTCATTAATAATAATCATCTCATTCAGTTATACTCTCCCTTATATTATTAACAAGAATATCAATTTTTTATAATTTTTAATAATGTGTAACTAAAGATATTCACGTTGCAAAACGTGTCTCGGCAAGTATGAAAAAGTCAATGTTAGCTTTGGATTGGTATGGAAGGAGTAAATACTAATAAGAGAGGAGATATTTCAACCTTAGAGTATCCACAAAGGTGGGGTTGTAACACCCCCTCATACCAAGGTACCTTACCAGGACTACCCCAGCATGAAAGGTTGTTACCATCTCGGTTGCCCGAGGTTAGTATATATCAAAAGCAACAGTCCAAACACATATATTAACGTACGGTAATTATAAAGGTTACATAGTCTCCAAGATCTAGTAAACGAATTATCCAAATGGCAACAACTACCAAAACAATAACTAAAGCTCGTGATGGTGTCATCTAATCCAGCGTGGTGACTCTCCCATGGCTGCCCCCAAGCTCAATAAATGTATCACCTGTCACAATCTGCTCACCATCCCCGAATGGATCACCGCAGGTTTTACAAAACAACAACACGGGGTCAGTACTACTCAATCAATATAAGACAACAACATTACCGCTAGCTGATCATCGATCTCACGCACAGTAACCGACTACACCGAAGTGTGTAGCCCTGCCAGATTACCCATCGCAACAGGTAATCCTCGCCGCCAGTGGGTGACCGCAGCCCATCCCCACCTAGTCCAGCTCATCACCGAGCGACTAACAATCCCTGTCCCTTAATGTGCACATCCCCTCCCATGGCGGGTTCCACGGAGGGCGAACTAGGGTGTGAAGCCACTCCCGCAAGTGACTCCACCACAATCACACAAACCACAGCATCACAGCTGTCACAACACAATCTCCTCACCACCGTCACCACAACACCCATACTCCGATGATCAGCAGATAACAACAATTACAATACAATAGTAATCTCAATCAATTAACAGTACTGAGTAGGGGGAAACCCTACCTTTTCGCAACCCGCTATGCTGTAATCGACCATACAAATGCATAACAAATATCACGTCGTCACCTACAACAATAATCACATACTACAATTACACATTGCACAATCCCATTTTCCCCAATTCCATATATACAGTAACCCCAAAAGAATACAAATGACAAGGGAATGAAACTTACCAACAGTAGAATAAGAGACTACACGCAAGGATCACGACGATTTGCACACACAACGAGATATGAGGATGATTAGGGAGAGATCGTAGAATGATAAAGCTTTCAAATGATATTAGAAACTGACGCGAAAATATAAAATACCCTAAACATTCCCTAATCAAACCGTCGAAATAACACTCCGCCAAACCGGGACACTCGTCGAGTAAGTGTGTACTCGGCCGAGTGTCCCATACTCGGTCGAGTGTTAACTATACTCGGCCGAGTGTTCCTCGGCAGAACCAAAACAACACACAACCTCAGCACTACTCGGCCGAGTAGGCGCTACTCGGTCGAGTAGTCACCAAGGAAAATCCGTAGTGTTACAGGGGTGGTGTCTCCTCATATGTCCTTTTTCTCCTCAAATGGAGAGCCTCGTTATTGCACACACTTCCCCTTAATTAGAGGATCCGCCATTTTCAGAGGAGATCCCAAAAAAAAATAAGAAGGATAATTTGTGTTCTTTTAAGCGGTTCTCATATATTTGGGTATGTGTTGGGGAACCTCATATTTGCATAGATGTAGATATGAATTGGGAAGGGTAAATGGAAATGTTAGTAAAAAATGAGATGAACGAATAAAAAAATGAAAGAGAAAATATGGGGAGCCTCATCTTTGCGGATGCTCTTATATCCCAACTTGCGAAGTTTAAAGATAAATAAATACTCCCTCCTAGTCTGATTGTTGGTTCGTCTTTCCTTTTCGATGCTAGTCGGGTGTTGGTTCCTCTTTCCTTTTTTTGGTAAGTTTTGTGTGGTCCAAATTCAATTCCATATGGGGTAGGGTGTTTTGTGTGATCTAAATTCATTTCATTAATTTTGGTGCCCAAAAGAAAGGAAACCAACAATTAGATCAGGAGGGATTAATAAATAATAGAAAATCTAAAAATAAAGGAATAAATGAATACTTTTATGTATATTGGTGACTATATATGTATAGTGCGTCTTGTTTCAGACGAGCCTTTTTTGTCTGAAATAATAAGACGGAATTTTATAACCATTTTACAGTTAAATGTGACCACTATTGAAAAACCAGTTACCATAAGCTGTAACACTGCATATACCATTGTGGTTACATTTAACTACTCCCTCCAAATTAAAGTGTTGCCCTATTTTCCTATTATATGAGTCTTGTATTTTAATGAAATGGGACAAATACTTTAATTTGGAGGGAGTATAAAATAATGGTCACATATGTCCATTTGAAAAATAAGATGAAAAGTGTATCTGAAACAAGAATTTGTGATATACTTGTATGTATGATTAAATGATAAATCTTAGTAATTGGTTAAAGCTTTCTTTTTTATTATCGGAAAGTTGTATTTAAGCATTTAATACCCTTCTATATTTGACATTAATTTAGAAATTAGAGAGTAAATTACACATAGATCAATACAATTAATGCATATATTAATTATTTATTTCTTTTTTAGTTGCTTAAATACAACCCACTAAATTGTACTCCCTCTCATCCACTCTTTTCTTCCCCTTTGAAGTGGGAACGGAGATTAAGGGCGGGGAGTATAATATTGATAAAGATATGAGTGAGGTTTGAGAATTGGAGAGAGGTGTGAATAATTAGGATTAAATATTAATAAAGGAGATGAGTGGGGTTTGGTTATTGCCTTATTGGAGAGAGGTAAGAATAATTAGAATTAAATATTAATAAAGGATATAGTAGGGTTTGATGAGTGGAGAGAGGCAAGAGTATAATATTAATAAAAACTTTCTCAAAAAGGAAAGAAGAAGAAAATCTGAATAATCTGTTTTAGAAAATAGGGAAGAAAAGAGTGAATTGGAGGAAATATTTATCTAACCCTTTATATTATTTGCATCATTAATTACGATATGATTAATGGAGTGAACCCAAAAATTTGTCCGAGTTTGGTATACTACAATGTTTTTTAAGAATTTGTGGTCACTCGACGTCACGTATTTGTACTAAACATAACTTTCCAACAGTGTAAAGTGTAGATAAGTGTCGTATATCTTGAAACTTAGAAGATGATTGGTTCGGAATCCAGGATATTTGGCTGATAAACTGCCACATGTCACACGACATTTGTATTAAATCCACCTCTTTTTTTCTCAATAAAATTATGGAAAATACACGGTGACCCTTGAAATTTGACGTTTTGTTCAAAATGACCAATTTTTTTATCCAAAAATTTTAAAAGGTCATAACTCGTGTTTACGAGTTTAGAAAATAACAGTTTTTTTTCAAATCGATCATTTTCCTGAGAACTACGCTTTGCAAAAAAATTGTTGTATTTGGATCCCGGGGCTACTCTGGCTAGGAGTTTTTGTACGCCAAGGTTTTTTTTGAACGAACAAACTTTGAGTGACAATATCTCTTGGTCACGAACTCAATAATTTTTTTTTAAAGTCTTAGTTATCGAAAAGATGATCGGTTTGAAAAAAATGATCACTTTCTGAGCTTGTAAACACGAGTTATAACCTTTAAAATTTTTGGAAAAAAAAATTGGGCATTTCAAACAAAATCTTAAATCTCAAAGATAGCGCGAAATTAAGTTCCGGAGAACAAGTATTTTGTAGCAGTAAAAGTGTAGGGTAATGCATGTGACTTGTCAAGAGAAGGACAGTAATCTACCCGTGTGCCGGGTCTAGCGTGGATCAACCTTAGCCTATGATCTACGATTTACAGTCATTCCATTCCGACAATACCTTTATTCAAATCTTCATTTCAGAAAAAAGTCCCTTTGATTGCGATTTGTGGCTCTCATTCTTGCAATAATTGAACCTACACTTCTACTCTGTTTCTATGTTCCTTCGATCATTTCATGGGAGAAATCATGCAACTGAGCCGGATCGGTTTCAAATCGAGCGAGGATTCATCTTTAAATCAATTGATGGTTGGAGATTTGAAAGCATATTTTAGGAATTTTTATTCTATTAACCGAAAATGCACTATAAATGCTCGATAGATATCTAATCGTCTTGTTTTCCTTCAAACGTCCGTGTTCGTTTTAAGATAAAACGGATTTAATTAGTACCACTTGACGATAATAAGACAAACTTTTACTATTACCTAGACAACTATCCTCATCACATAATATTTATATGAATAAATCTGTTTTAAAACTAAAACGGATATCAGGGTTTTAAATAAATACTCGCTAAGTATTAAATAATGTCTGCGATCAAACTGTCTTTTCGTGGAAATGATGGCAATAATATAATTGTACTACCAAATCTAAAGAATTTTGTGGTTGTGATCATAGTGACTCCACCATCGATCATTGTAACCAACTTGTATTGTTATTGAATAATGGCTTGATTGACTTCTATGGTAACGTACGAGAAAAAGTATGTCCTATATAATTAAATTAGTATAGAAATCAAAGCATAATTAATATATCGATTTTTCTAACCTATGTCCACTGAGCATAGGATAAAAAAACCAAAAAGAAAAGAAATGAATGTATTTATTGTAAAGAAAAGTAAAAGTAATATGATATTCCAATTTCACATATAAACATCATTCAATTCTTTCCTTTTTTTAATTTTTTATCCTATGCCCATTGGGCATAGGTTAAAAAACCCTTAATATATTACAAGAAAAACGTTTAGGTGATCGATAAATACATCAAATATATTAAGGGGTCATTTATTAATACCAGAATTACAAAATACAGTAACATAATATATACAAACACATGGGAAATAAACTCCCTCATCTAATTCATGGAAATTTCCCAAAATTGATTGGTGACCAATATAGCCTAGAGGTGGCAAACGGGTCAATCGGATCAGTTTCGGTTCGGGTTATTTCGGATCAGGTTATTTCGGTTTATCTTTTTTTTCGATTTCAGTTCGGTTCAATTCGGGTTGGATTCAGTTTTGACTTTTAATCGGTTGTAGATATTTCGGATCGGTTCAGGTTCGAGTTGGGTTAATATCGGTGAAAATAAAGTTCGAGTCGGGTTAATATCAGACCAAATGAGATTCGAGTCAGGTTATAATCGGATCGGATGTCAATGGATTAGGTCTTTATTCAAAACATTGGATATAATACGAAAAATATTTTTTTAAAAAAGTAATAAATAATGTTTTTTTGTATAGCTACGATATAATATTAATTCATTGACGTCAAATGGGTGACACTCATGTACAAAAGGACACCCTTGATGTGACGCCTAGGTACATTCGGGTCATTTCGGGTTTCAATGCTTGGCTTCTGTCATCAATGTACGGGTTGAAATCGGTTCAGGTATATATCGGTTCGGATTAAAACAATTCTGGTTGAAACAGTTCAGGTTCATTCGATTTTGGGTCTATTTCGGATATTTCAAATTCGGTTCGATTTCGAATCAATTCAGGTAGATTCAGGTTTCGGGGTGAAGCTTAGTTATACCTTTCGGGTGTACGGTCAGGTGTCGATTCAGGTATTTTCGATCGGTTTTTCGGGTTCGGTATACTTTTGCCAGGTCTAATATAGCCTACATTTTTATATGAATTGCATTTCATTGGGAGTACAATTTTCCACATTTTTACAAAACTTTTTTTAATTTGGGGCTTAGCCCCTCTTTAGCACCCAAAAAAAAAAACTTTTTTTTAATTTATGAACTTCCACTTTTCATGTTCTTTTTAAGGTCAACCAATCAACCCCTAAATGTATTTCAACTGTTTTTTGGTGCTATTTTGTCGAATAGCTTACTTTGTAACCATTGGGATATTATAAGTTATTCTCTTGACTGTCAAAAAAAAAAAAAAAAAAAAAATTAGAGATGAAAAAACCTAATTATACTTGACTTAATTATTTGTATTTATTTTCGTCAAACTAAGTATGAATTCTAAGAGTATACTCATCAAAAAGTATAGCCATAAGTTAAAGGTTAGTTGGAAAATAAAATTGTAAAAAATGGACAGAATATACCAAAAGCAATAAGCCAAGGGTCATGAAATAGTTATGATGAGCTTGCATTTACTCGACCAGGATTTGTACCTCCTCCTTCCCGCTCTAAAATACCTTTAAAAATTCGAAAAATTGTACTCGCTCGATTTAAAACATAGTTACATGTCAAAATTAAGAGTAACCCCGATTCAAATTCGACTAGTTTGAGCACAAAATTAACATGTGTTAAATCATGATATCGAGTTTGAGATAAAGTGAATATTACAGTGATAAAATTAAGATGAAACTTTGTCACTTTATAGTGATACTCAACTTAATTCCAAATGAAATTAAATAGTGTCACAAAAAAAGAGTAAGAAATTTAAATTATTTTATTACATTATGATGTCATAAAACAGACGAGTTACGAGTATTTTTTTTTTTAATATTGCTTTGTCGTCTTTTGGGCTGCATTGTAATATAATGTGATTAGTATTTATATTATATCAGCCAATTTTAAGATAACTCTTATACCAGAATAAAATAGAGGTAGAAATAAAAGTAGGTTGTGAGAGGTATGTATTACATTAGTTAAGACGGTCTTAAATAAGATGACCAACTGTATATAGAGGTAGTTTGGTCAAAAAAATGATACGGAGTATTATGCTAGGGGGAGGTTTGAGGCTTAGTCATTAACGTGTAATACTTTGAAACGAGTTTGGATTTTCTTCATTTCCTAAACGAAATAAAGGATTTATTTTTCCATTATATTTTTCCTTTGTTTTTCGTTATAAAAATTTAATCGTTAGATGAAATATTGAGCGTTAAGAGGAAATAGACCCTCTGTTTCTTTTAGGAAATGGAGAGGATCTTAAGATTGTTCAAAGTATGAAACACTCCTAGTTAATATCATGAAAAAAAATAGATGGATTGAATTCATTCCAATGTATTCCAAAAGCTCTAACTAAACACCACCTTATTTCTAATTGAACCAACTTTGAGGTTAGTGTACAAATGACTTTGCAATAATCAAACTTAAGAGTAATACAAATGCTTGTATTTGTCGATATTTAATTTAATCTCTAATTTTTAAATAAAATTATTCAACCTTCTGATAATATAAAGGTTACATAATATTATTGACCACTATCAAACGACGAGTTGGACAAGTCTTACTCTATCAGTCTAAAGATGATATCAGCCTAATCAATATTGTTGAGTTTATTGTCATTTTGAGTGAAACGATATTAATAGAAACAAGTGTTTAACATGCTAGTCCCTAGATATTTTATATTTGTCACTTCTAATTGAATTTTAAGAATAATAACTACTTCTATTTTAAATAAGAATTTATGATGTGTTATTATATACTCATAAAAAGCCAGTCATCCCAAATTGTGAGTTGTGACTTGTGAGAATCACATTGGCGCGAGTAGAAGCACTAGTTAGGGAGACGACAGAAAAGGAGTAAAGCCAAACAAGTTAAGGAGTTAAGGTGTTTATGATAAGGAAGTAAATAGGTAAAAAAAGAGTCGCAATTGGAGGAACGTAGTCCCTAGCCATGCAAAGTGTATTAGACAATGATTGTCCCACCAAACGTAAACATCTCATTATTTAGAGATTAAAGTAAAACAATGTACTACTACTATGCTTATTTGAGGCTTCTACAAACTCCCAAACTTCATTCACTTTCATTCAACATTTAACAATAATCTTCACTCTTCTATCTCTCTACATACAACCTCCAACTACTTCATTCCTTGCCACTACTTTTCCAATCTAAGGTCACCCTCTTCTTCATTCAATTCAATAATACTCCTTTTCATGTATTTTTCTGCTTTTAGCTCTTCATTTACATACTTCATGTTATTACTAGTTTCTAGTTAAGTTTCTACTACGGAGTAGTGTGTTTTTTTTTTTTGTTTCCAAAGTTTTTTATTTGTTTGTATAGAGGTATAGTGTGTTTAATTTGTTTTATATGTTGGAATAATTCAAAATGACTCCATAATAATCAGTTGATGCGATTTGTTAGCATGATTTTCACATTTTCTATAGGGTCACCGGTCACATGTAAATGTTTAATGAGTTATTCTTGTTGTAAATTTGCAACAATGTCTAGGAAGTCATATTTATACTTAGTTTTGTATTTAACCTTATTTCTTTGGTTCAATATATATAGTAATTTAAATTCCACATGCTTCTCAGTTTTATCAAGTAATTTCCTCCATTTCAAAGAAATTGAATTTTTATATTGTCTCCTTTAACAAAAAATTGATAAAGTAACATTATTATCCCTGGGTTAAGATGAAATAAGAGCAATATACTTGAAATTGAAAAGGAATCCTAGGATCTATTTGTGAATTGTGATGCATTTCAACTAGTTTATTTGGCTAAATATATTTCGACCATTATTTAGCGAATTATTTTCTTAAAAGTTTTTGGTAATCAGCGTTTTAGCTAGTTGAAATAAAAAATTGCCAACAAATATAATCATTTCGAAAAATTCACGCGGTACTCCGAGATTTGAAACTTGCATGAAATACTCAATTTTTTTAACCGAAAAACTTTAAATGGCCACAACTCGTGTACAAGCTCAGAATGACGATTTTTTTTTTTTTTTCCAAATCATTCACCTAAAGTACGATTTGAAAAAAAGAATTGTCAAGTTTGATTGGAAGTCGTGGCCAAGAGATATGGTTACTCGGAGTTTGTTCGGTAAAAAAAAGACTGACATACAAAAAGATTTTGATTGCAAAACTTATTGACCTTTAATTTTTAGCTAACTTCTCATCTTTGTTAGCTTACTTTAAATTTTCATCCTAATTTATCATACGTTTCTTTTGTGACAAGTCCTGATAATACTATTGTGTGAAATTCACCATTTTCCTTTTAGTATTTAGTTGCCCGGTGAAGTCATTATTGTGTTCAAAATAATGTTGACAGTGGGACATGAATATTTTAAGGTTATGGTAAACAATATAAATGTTTGAATCCTAAAACTTAAGGTTAACACTACTAGTAATGTTGTGATTTTCAGCAAAAAAGACTGAAGAACAACATTATGACTACACCCGCGTTAAATCCCCGTCGTCGTTCGCTTGCTATGGAGAGGACCGACCAATGGTAATATTCCATTTTATTTTACTGTTAAAACATCAAGCTTGGTTGTATTACATATTTACATTTGCTCATTTGGGTTTGGTTAAACTTTGATAGGGTATTCTCTCAAGAAATTCCAACTGATATCATTATTGAAGTTGGAGTTGCAAGATTTTCTCTTCATAAGGTATCACATACATTAATCACTCTTAACTAACTACTTAGCTTCTAATGTTATTATAGTATTAAAACGAGGTTGCCACATCGTGTCACAATCCTTGCTTTGTAAAGATTTTAAAGGCCTAAATTGATGTATATTGAATTGCAGTTCATGTTGGTGGCTAAGAGCAATTACATAAGACAACTGATTTTGGAATCAAAAGAACCCGATCTAGCCAGAATTGATCTATCCGATATCCCAGGAGGAGCCGACATCTTTGAAAAGGCCGCTAAGTTCTGTTATGGTGTCAATTTCGAGATAACTGTTCACAATGTCGCTGCTCTTAGGTGTGCAGCTGAGTATTTGCAGATGATAGACAAGTACTGCGAGAACAATCTCGCCTCAAGAACGGACGATTTCCTTAGTCAAGTAGCCTTGGCTAACCTTTCTGGGGCTATTATTGTTCTGAAGACGTGTGAAGATCTCCTTCCCATGGCCTTAGACCTTGGTTTAGTCCAGAGAAGCATCGATGTCATTAGCATCAAGGTTCGCTTACTTCTTGTACCCTGTATGATCATCTCCCCATTTTATAGAATACGGAGTATCTTATTTCTTTCTTTGAAAATTCAGGCTTGCAGTGAGGCTAATCTCCCTAGCCGCACACCACCAAACTGGTGGACGGAAGAGCTATCAATACTCGGCGTAGTCTCCTTCCAGAAGGTTTTAGATGCAATGCGATCACGTGGCGCAAAAACCCTTACTATTTCCAGTGCCATTATCACATATGCTGAGAGATCTCTCAGGGATTTGGTCAGAGATCACTCTGGAAACGGGATCAAGTCATCAGACCCACTAAATTCCGAGATCAGGCTACAACAACGAGATCTCCTTGAGTCAATCATTGCCCTTTTACCCTCCGAAAAGGCCGCTTTTCCTATAAATTTCCTTTGCTCCCTTCTGAGGTGTGCTATATTCCTTAAGGCATCTTCTAGCTGTAAAAATGAGCTAGAAAAGAGAGTATCAGCAATTTTAGAGCATGTCACTGTTGATGACCTTCTCGTGCTGTCGTTCACTTATGATGGAGAAAGTCTGTTTGATCTCGAGAGTGTAAGAAGAGTAGTGTCGGGATTCGTGGCAAAGGAGAAGAGTGTGGACGTGTTTAACGGCGGCAGCTTCAAAGAAGGATGCTCTACTGCAATGCAAAGGGTTGCAAAGACTGTTGATTCTTATCTTGCAGAAATTGCAACTTATGCTGAACTCAGCATTTCTAAGTTCAATGGTATTGCCAACCTTGTTCCCAAGGGTGCTAGACGGACTGATGATGACCTGTATCGAGCAATCGACATTTATTTGAAAGTGAGTACCCTATAACTTACCTATAATTCTCGAGTTGTATATAACATTATCCCTTGTGGCTCCACCTGTTCGAATCTTATTAAGATGGACGATTGTTTCATTGTATGCAGGCTCATCCAAACTTGGACGAGATAGAAAGGGAGAAGGTTTGTAGTTCAATGGACTCCCTAAAACTATCGTATGAAGCACGTCTCCATGCCTCACAGAACAAGCGACTTCCTGTTCAGATCGTTCTTCACGCCCTGTACTACGATCAGCTGAAGCTCAGGAGCGGTGCCAATGAAGGAAATCCTCCTGATGCTGTGACAACAAGAGGCCAGTTGCAGGCTGATGTGTCCTTGGTTAAAGAGAACGAGGCTTTAAGGACGGAACTTATGAAAATGAAGATGTATATCTCCGATATTCAGAAAACACAAGGGACAACCTCTAGGCCTAGCTCTGCTAGTAACAATGGTATGCCCAAAAAACCAACATTTTTCTCGTCAGTGTCGAAGAAACTAGGCAAGTTAAACCCGTTTAAACACGGATCTAAGGATACTTCTCATTTGGATGACGGAGTTGATCTCACAAAGCCGAGGAAGAGAAGGTTTTCAATCTCCTAAAGAGGAGTGAATTATTCAGAGGACTTACATCAAACTGTAGTTATATACTGTATGTAGGAGTGCTTTGGAGTGATTGAATATGTGTTGATGTGTGTATTCTTTTTTCCTCTTGGTTGAACATGTCTTGTATTTGCAAAAGTATATCTATCTATATTGTAGAGTGTTATACTGTCAATTGTGTTTATTTATGGAGAGTGATTCATAGACTAATCAAAAGCTTTGTGCGAGTGAAATTGTTTTTTTTTTTTTCTTTTTCGTTAGCTCATGTCGTATTTCCGAGACTCTTCTCGTCAACCACTACCCCTATCGCCGCCACCAAACCTTCTCGACCGACCCCCTCCTTTGCGCAACCTCCGCCTCCCGCCGAGTCGCCCTGCCTCCCCCACCCGACCTTATTCGTGCTGATATATAGCTTTAGGAATTAATCGAAAAAGCTATGAAAATACAATAGGAAACCCTAATTTGAGAAGGGAATCTAATTGGTATTTTTATTAATGAATTGTTGTGGAAAGATTACAGAGGATTTCAAAGAAAGATTGTAGAGAGAGAGAGTTATTACAAAGTTATTACAAAATATCAAGCCGAGGAATAAAATGCAGAGACTACTATATTTATACAACAGAATCCAAGTAACAAACTTTCCCGCCAAATTCTGTTACAGCCTGTCTAACTGAATTAGCCAGCTGTTTTTTCTGTTATTCTGCTATCCTCTCATCTGCCTGTGGCTTGTATTTATTTAATTCATATCAATCCACCCCCCCCCCCCTAACAACCAGCTTGAGAGCTTGACCTCAAGCTGGATCCAAATTGAAATCTGGAAATCTCTTCTTCATGTCATCGTATGATTCCCAGGTTGCATCTGCCTCTGTAGAATTTGACCACTTTACCAAAACGTATAGAACTCCACTGTTACCCTTCTTGACTAACTTCTTGTCCATGACTTCCACTGGTTCAGCCCTAATTTGCTGTAAGTCGTCCAATTCAGGTAGGGAACTGATAGTTCACTACAAAGAAAAGCTTCCATAGCGACGGATAAATCCGTCGCAAATAACGAAATCCCGTCGCAAATTTAACATTTGCGACGGAAACAGCCCGTCGCTGATTTTCGTCGCAAAATTTTGTTCTGCGACGGAAATACCGTCACAAATAAAAATTTGTGACGGGTTAAAGCATCGCAAATTCCAGTCGCAAAAACCGACATTGCGACGGAACATTCGTCGCACATCACTGTTCATTCAGGCCACATAGACACAAAAGTCAATATGAAAGTCAAAATATGCGACGGAACATCTGTCGCAAGCCACTATTCATTATGGCCACGTGGAAACAAAAGTCAAATGAAAGTCAAAATCTGCGACGGATTTTCCGTCGCAAGACACTGTTCATTCAGGCCACGTGGACACAAAGGTCAACGTGAAAGTCAAAATCTGCGACGGAAAATCCGTCGCAAATTCCGTCGCAGCAAATAATTTTCTAGGAGGTTTATAGCGTTTCCAGCTCCCCCAATTGCTTATAAATCAATAACATACGGTTTCCTGCAAACATACAGAAAATTCCAACATTTGACAAATTCACAACTCGTTCAAGACGAGATTTCCAAACAACGTTTTCGCATTAACTTAAAATAAAAGGTTTACATAAGTTTAGTACACAACATACTTAAACTAAACAAGTGTTCAACAAAGAAAGCTAAATAAGTCCATAAACCAACTAATAACTACTAATCAATACACGGGAGTAGGAGTAGGCCTAGCATTATCGCCACCGTCATCATCAAAGTCATTTCTAGCTTGAGATACACCTCCGGGGTTACAATTTTGAGTAGCAAAACCTTGTTGACTCAAGAACTCCTCTATTTCCGCAATCCTTTGAGATTGTTCGGTCTCCACTTGCTTAAGTCGGGCATTCTCTTTTGCGACTATACCAACAAAACCCGGAGTATGAAGAGTAGAAGTGACGTTACCAGTCGAGCGGCGGTGGTGCTCCCAAATTTGTGGTGCTGCATTTCCCGTGCCAAGTACTCTACCTTTCTTATAAAATCCTCCATGTTCTTCAATATTGATGAGTAGTATTTTTGTAGCTTTTACCCCGCATTTATACCTTATTCCGACCCGATTTTGAATGCTTAAACGGTTAAAAAGCTCATTTATTAACTAGTTTATAATAATTAGATGTCTTTGTCATATTTAGTATTTAATTGTATTTTTATTGAAATATTCACATAGCTCATTTATTTACGTATTTATAATAATTGGTCCTCGTGGTTATATTTAATAATTAATCGGTTTTATATATTATTATTATTATTATTATTATTATTGTTCCGGGTGTAATTCCAGAGCAGTGATTAGTTACCACCCGTGGCTTGTAGAATAATGCCTTGAGCTGAATCCTTCTTGCTCCTATCGTCCCTCGCGGCTTTCCCTGCAACAATGAACGAACTGAGGGCTTGGCTGTGTGCCAAGCGTACTCACTCCGACGCTCAAGTCAGTAA
This sequence comes from Silene latifolia, assembly GCF_048544455.1. Taxonomy (NCBI): domain Eukaryota; kingdom Viridiplantae; phylum Streptophyta; class Magnoliopsida; order Caryophyllales; family Caryophyllaceae; genus Silene; species Silene latifolia. Next base: position 157,978,730 of record NC_133536.1, on the reverse strand, counting down.
ACTTTAAGGATCAAGCTGTGTAACTTGGCTATGTATATATTGTAGAGAGATAAGGGAGATATTACCAGATGAATAGTGTATTTAGGTTATATTGTGAGATCCTTTCCTCAATGAAGGTTGAGGAGTATTTATAGACTTTCACCTTTTGTCGCGTAGTGGCCAAGTGGCCAAGTGGCTAGCAGGTGGAAAGACTGATCTACCCCTCGGCTAAGGGACCTATGGCAGGCCGGCGGACAATGTTGACTCGCCGCCGAGGGGTCTTGGATATGAGTACGCGGATGTGTGTCCCCCGGGCAGTGTTGTCACGCCGAGACCCTGTGTGGCGGCCGATGGGATGCATCGGCTAGGCTATCTAAGTCGTTGACTTGTTGTGGATATCTTTGACCTTGCTCGGTGTGTTGACTTGGTCGGCGGTGCGAGAATATGCCCCATCAATTTGCCCCAGCGTAGTCTATGCCGTGGTATGGGCTCCGATGTATGTTGAGCATGTATTCTGCACAAGTATTTTTTTTAGAAATTTTCTCAGATCGGCTTCTTCTTGTGCATCGGCGTGGCTCTTGCTAGGCCGTGCCGTATACCATATCCTAGGTCGTGCCGTATACCATATCCCCCCTCCACATGGATGCGTAAAGGGCACTCGATGTGGAAAAGAATATGACGGCGGCCGTGACCAAGGTTGAGAGTGCCGGTTGATTTTGATTGCCCCGGCCGTGCTTCCTAGCTTGGTTGATCGGTGGCCGGCGGAGACCGGATACCTAGGAATTCGTTGAGGAAGATGAGTAGTTGAAGGGATGTGAACGGGCGTGTTGAAGACGCTTGGTCACTGTTGCATTGATTGACGTTTAAGCGTTGCGACGATTGACATTCCGTGGTTGCATGCTCGACACGTGTTTGCTCGTTGATTGGCTGTTGCTTCATGGGCGTGCTCGATTGGCCCTTCGTTGTGGGCTTTTTCCCTATAAATAGGGCAGTTTTTTTCGTGATTTTGGTCACTAATTTCATTTTCTCAAATTTTCTTCAAAATTTTCGTCTTGCTAAATCGAAGGGCTTCTTTTTTCTTTCAATCTTGAGTTTTTGATCCGGCTAGCACTTTTTCTTTTGAAGGTAAACAAACGAATTTTTCTTTTCTTTGCTAGTAATTTGTTGTGAACATGTCTTCGCCGATCTTTGGACCTAGCGGGCCGTGTCGGAGGGTCCTAGGTCTCCTTCTCCAGAGGTTGATCCTCGGATTCGGAGGAATGGGAGGATGAAGATTCTTGTGGTGATTTTGGAGATGATTTTGGTGAGGAGGAGGAAAGGCCTCGTCCTAATGAGAGGCGAGACGTCATGGATCACGGTGATGCCCGTAAGGTTCGCCTTGACCGTGTTTGGTCCCATAAGCTTGCGCGTTGCTCCGGTGAGAAACTTTTCGAGGGCCATTTTTTCTTCGGTAGTGGATACGAAATTGTCATCCCCGGGGAGGGTCGGTCCGTCTGTTGTCCTCCGCTGAGCCACACCGGTGTGTACATGCGGCATTTGGAGTATGGTCTCCGGTTTCTCCGAATGGGTATGTTATGGCCATAATCAAGGCTATGAACGTTGCCGTTGCCCAACTGCACCCGTTGGCCATGAGAACCATAATCGGTTTCGCCGGCTTTGTCTCTTCAAGGAGAGGCTCCGACGGTGAATTTATTCCGTCGACTTCATTATCTGAAACCATCAATCTCTGGCCGTGTCGGGTGGTACAGCGTGCAAACGGAGCAAGGTTACGTCTCTGTTGACAAGCTCTCTTCTAGCAAGGAATGGCGGGGTCGGTGGGTGTACGTTAAGGTACCGGACGACTATCCGCTGCCCCGCTCCTTCCAGCACCAGGTTAACTTGCGGTGTGAGACTAGGGCGGAGCATGACAGATGGGTCACCCGAAAACATCTGAAAATGGATGCCAGCAGGGTCCATCTGAAGGAGGATGAGAGGTTGGCGATGAGGCTCTTCGAGGTGGACAAGAGTGGGGTGCCGAAAAGATGGATTCCCCGACGCGAGATCATTCTCCGGGATGAGCCACTTTGCTACGTCGGCCTCATACCGGCCCGGCGCAGGTGAGTGGGGTCGGTGTGAGGCCCGTCACCGCTCTCAATGCTCCTGTTTTCTCGGGCTTCGATTTATTTCCTCTTCTTGATTCTTTGTTTCTTTTGCAGACCACTTCGGACCGGACCTATCTGAGGATCTTCTTCGGAGAATGGGGCTGCATAAAGACAAAACCGTTGCTAACTTGCATCCCAAGGCTCTGGCCCATGATCGCAGGACGTCGCCGAATGACCTCATGGAACAGCGGCTGAAGGGCTTGAGCAAGGAGGAGGCGCAGGCCCGGGTGATTAGCGGCGTAGTGCGTCGGACGCGAAAACGGCGTCGGCGGTTTCAACTCCCGTCCTCTCCCCTAAGAAGGTGGAGATTGTTGATATTCCTGATGAGGGGGACTCTGACGCAGAGGGATCTCCCCTTATCTGTAGGAGGAAAAGGGGGGCTTCTGCTGCTGGCAAGGAAGTGCCTTCTCCGGCCAAGAAGGCCGGACATGGTATCCGTCTATTCGTGGCTTAAACTTAGCCGTGCCATTAGGTGTTCCCGATAAGTCGGTTGATATTGATGCTTTAATTGGATTTTTGCGGATCGCCCGTTGATCGGCCATCGCTCACGTTGGGCGGCAGGCGGTGGGCTTCTCTGCGCAGGCTCGCGATCAGGGCGCCACCGTCACTTCTTCATCCCAGAAGGTTTCCTTCTCCCGCCCGCAGTGGTGGCCAAAAAGTACCACCGCCGTTCCTCCCCCCGGAAGGCTTCCGTCTCCCGCTTATAGAGGAAGGCACAAAGCGATTAGGGAGTCGGCGAGGTGGAACGTGGCTACGGGGCTCGCCTCAAGGAGCGGGAGAGGGTAATTGCTCGAGCTGTTTCCGAGTGTAATGCCACTAAGCAGGTGGCTGCGTCGGCGAGGCTGAGTCTCCATAATGAGCAGAAGCTCAGGGGAGATGCTGAGAAAGCGCTTTTGGCTGAGCGAAAGCTCCGGGAGGACGCCGAAAAGGAGGTCCTTCGAGAGAGCTAAGGCCGAGGCCGCGGCAACCGAAGCCGCGAAGCGCTTTGGAGGAATGTAGCCTTGCTCGAAGCGTCGACCTCTGTCTCCAGCAGAAGGATCAATACGGGGGCATGTTTAAGGCCCAGCCGAGCCGATTCGTGGCAAAGAGGCCATCATCAAGCAAAAGGAGGCGGACGTCGATATGCTCCAAACCGTCATGCTCCCCAAACCGTGCGCCGAGTTAGGGACTTGGCCGAAGATCTTTGTCGGGAAGTTATCGGGGAGCTTTTCCCTCTTGATGGCTCCTTCCCGTGGGACAGTTCGACGTCCGCTTGATGACGAGTCGCGGCTAAGGAGAAAGCCGCGGTGGAGGCGGCCAAAGAGGCGGCGAAGGCGAAGATGGAGAGGGAGGCGGCCACGGAGAAAGCGGCTCTTCCGAGAGGGCTAGAGTGGCTAAGGAAGAGGCCGAAAGGATGAGGGCGGTGAGGATGCCGAGGCCAAGGCCGAGGTCGCTAGAGAAGCTCTTTGGGTTGCCCTCTTGGGGAAGATGCGGCCGCCGATGCGATGGCGCGGCAGCAGCAGCCTAAGAGAGCAAGTTTACAGCAGTCTGCTTTCAGACTCCTCACTAACATGTCTTTGCTTGATGAGAACAAGTTTACTGGTGATCGTCAGTTTGTTGTCCGTGGGCCAATTACTCACCTCTTCCTTCCCGCTATCTCTTGGTATAATCGTAGCCTTTGCTTTTTGTACAACTTTTAGTAGGTTGTGTCTCGGATTATCCCCATGGGGACGACCGTCGTCTGTATTCTTCTCACTTGTAAATCTTGTAACTTATCTTCTAATAATAATTCGTTTCTTTCGCCTGCGGCCTGGCCGTGGTCTTCATCTCATCTCTATCGAGTTGTCTTCGTATTCTTAATTGAGCGCCCTTCTTGTTTTCGCCCGCTTGGCCGGGGCCGTTTTGAGTACGTATCTCAACCTGTGTTTCAACGCTTCCACGACACTTTGAATGTTTTTGCGAGTGTAATGTGCGATGGCTCTTGTCGGATTGACCGGGAAGCGGCGTTGATTCTTAATAGCGTGTTACGTGGCGTCTACCACTCGGAGGATCTGCGACGGCGTCGTAGTTCTTCGCAACGACGCCGCTCTTGTCGGTATGACAGTGTGAGCGGCGTCTGTTTCTTGATAGCGTGTTACGTGGCGTCTACCACTTGGAGGACTGCGACGTGAGTCTACCTCTTGGGGTGATCGCTAGTGGCGTCTACTACTTGGGGTGACTGCGACGGCGCTAATGTCTTATAACGATCGCCGCTCTTGTCGGTATGACGGTGTGAGCGGCGTCGGTATCTTGATAGCGTGTTACGTGGCGTCTACCACTTGGAGTGGCTGCGACGGCGTCTACCTCTTGGGGTGGCTAGTGGCGTCTACTACTTGGGGTGACTGCGACGGCGCGCATTTCTTCGCAACGATCGCCGCTCTTGTCGGTATGACAAAGTGTGTGGCGTCTGTTTCTTGATAGCGTGTTACGTGGCGTCTACCACTTGGAGTGACTGCGACGGAGTCTACCTCTTGGGGTGACTGCTGTGGCGTCTACTACTTGGGGTGGCTGCGACGGGGCGCGCATTTCTTCGCAACGACCGCCGCTCTTGTCGGTATGACAGTGTGAGCCGGCGTCTGTTTCTTGATAGCGTGTTACGTGGCGTCTACCACTTGGAGGATCGCGACGGAGTCTACCTCTTGGGGTGATCGCAGTGGCGTCTACTACTTGGGGTGCTGCGACGGCGCTAATGTCTTCGCAACGATCGCCGCGCTCTTGTCGGTATGAGTGTGAGCGGCGTCGGTATCTTGATAGCGTGTTACGTGGCGTCTACCACTTGGAGTGACTGCGACGGAGTCTACCTCTTGGGGTGACTGCCGTGGCGTCTACTACTTGGGGTGATCGGCGACGGCCGCATTTCTTCGCAACGACCGCCCGCTCTTGTCGGTATGACGAGTGTGGCGGCGTCATTTCTTGATAGCGTGTTACGTGGCGTCTACCACTTGGAGTGACTGCGACGGAGTCTACCTCTTGGGGTGACTGCTGTGGCGTCTACTACTTGGGGTGACTGCGACGGCGCTGTATTTCTTCGCAACGACCGCCGCTCTTGTCGGTATGACAAAGTGTGAGCGCGTCATTTCTTGATAGCGTGTTACGTGGCGTCTACCACTTGGAGTGACTGCGACGGAGTCTACCTCTTGGGGTGACTGCCGTGGCGTCTACTACTTGGGGTGACTGCGACGGCGCTGCATTTTTCTTCGCAACGATCGCCGCTCTTGTCGGTATGTGAGTGTGAGGCGTCTGTTTCTTGATAGCGTGTTACGTGGCGTCTACCACTTGGAGTGATGTGACGGAGTCTACCTCTTGGGGTGATGCCGTGGCGTCTACTACTTGGGGTGATCTGCGACGGCCCCATTTGTATTTCTTCGCAACGATGCCGCTCTTGTCGGTATGACGGTGTGAGCGGCGTCGGTATCTTGATAGATAAGCGATGGGAAAATTTCGCTTTGATCGAAGGCTTGATGGTTTCTCATTAGGTGAAAACATGCGTTGGGGTGTCCACAGATATTTGGACACCTCCGCGGCTACATAAATTCTTACGAGATTACCGATGCCCTACCGGCTCATTACAGGCGCACTTCCTCGTCGGCCCCTAGTTGTATCCATTTGGTCGTCCTCCGCCGCAAGGACGGACTCTTCCCTTTTTCGGACTTTTTCGCCTCTTTGAGGGACTGCATGTTGCATCCTCGGGCAGCTATCCGGGACGTTGATCACCTCATCCTTCTCGTCTTTGGAGACGAGCTTATGCGCTTCCCCGGCCCCGAGACGTACATCGGTGTTAGGGCCCGGATGGACATCACTGCGTCGGCCTCGCTTAGGGTGACTCGGCCTATGAGGACGTTGTACGCGGACGAGCCGTCGATAACCACAAACTCGGCTAGGACGTTCTTGGCTGACGTCTTTTCGCCGAATCTCACCGGGAGCCTAATTGACCCTAGTGGTACCAGGCCGGCCCCAGAAAAGCTGTATAGCGGGTTGGTGCAGGGGCTTAAGTCTTTGATCTTCAGACCGAGGCCGAGGAAGCATTCTCTAAACATGATGTTCGTGTATGCGCTTTGTGTCAATCGGGCACCTCTTGACAGGTGGTTGGATATGTCTAAATTGACTACGAGCGGGTCATTTGTGAGGGGCGATGACCCCTTCGTAGTCCTTTCTTCCGATAGTCATGTCGGGGATGCTTGCAGAGGGGATCCCTGAGTTGGGCACAAAGTTGATGGCCTGATATAGCTCGTTTAGGTGCCGTTTGTGCCCATGAGCGGACCCTCCGTTCTCGTTGCCCCCGATGACAACGTGAATCACTCCTATCCGTTCGAAAACGGACTTTTTATCGAACGCCGGCGTCGTCTTTTGGCCTTTGCGACGTACTTGCCGAGGCTTCCTTCCGGATCGGTTCCTCATGGCATTCTTGGATGGCGGCGATCGTTGGTTAAATGGGCGGTGTGGCCGTGGTACTCACAGATCTTGGCTCGTGTCACCGTCACTTTTTGGCTTGGGGGTCTCTCCCACTTCTGGCCCTCGTTTTTGCTCAGGGCGAAGACCTCGGCCGATACGACGAGGGGGTTTTTCACTATACCGCCTCGGTGGTACGTTCCCGAATTCCACCGGCGCCGAGTCTTGCCTCCGGTCGGATACGTCCGACCGTGATCTCGTTATTCTCACGACGTTTTCCATCGGACCGCGAACCGTTGTTGTCGCGGCGTTCTTCGTCTGGCCGTCTGCCGGTGACTCCTCTTTTCGAGTGCTCGGCTTCGGCTGGGATCTACCAGGTCTTGTGATAGTCTTCTACCTTGATGGCCTGGTCGGCCGCCTTCCCCGGCGGCGTCCCGCCCTAGGCCTCCGCTCTTGATGAGCTCGTTTTTAAGGCTCCCCTCGGGAGGCCTTCATCATGCGAAGGCCGCCGGCTCGGGATTAATTTCTCGAATCTGCTGGACCTTTCCATCAAACCTCTTCACGTAGCTTCGGAGAGACTCGCCCCCTCTTGTCGATAGTTAGGAGGTCGGAGGTCTCTACGGCCCTTCTCTTATTGCGAGAGTCTTGGGTTAGGAAAGCACCCTTCGTGGTCGGCGTAGTAGTACACCGAGCCATCGGGAAGCCCTTTGTACCGGCTCCGAGCCATTCCGTGCGAGTTGTTGGGAAAATTCGGCACTGACCTCGTCGGGTCGCTCCCATACCGACATGTAAGACTCGAAAGCCTCGGCGTGGTGGTGGATCGCTATCCCCCTTGTATGATAGGGGTGGCGTTTTAGCTTGTTTGGCACCGGGACTTCTAGGACGTAGGCGTTGAGGGGTTGCTTGACCACGTGTTGAATGACACGTGGCGATCGGCTCCTCGCATCCCTATCCTGGCTCCTCCCCTCGTAGCGGGAGGGGCTCCTTCTTCGACTATGACTCCTTCTCCAACTCTGCTGAGTCGGACTCCTCGGGCTCCTTTGGGGTATGCCTCGTTCGTGTGGCGGGGACGCTGTCCTTCCGCGAGTGCGGGAAGGACTTAGGTCTACCGCGCCCACTTTGGGCTCCCGGCGTCTCGACCGGGTCAACTTCTCCTAGTGCTCCGTTGATTTCTCGGAGTCACGTTTTGGGCCCCTGGTCTCTGGGTGGTTTCCGCCGCTCTTGTCGGTGTGACAAAGTGTGAGTGAGACGCATTGCTAATTAGGTCCAGGACCATTTTCGTTTTGCTATGTCAACCACATGTCCCATGATGGTGACTGGGTTGGTGGCGGTACGGCGATCGGCATTATCGGCATCCCGAACTCCGGTTGGATTACTCCGCCGGTGGAGGGTCGCTCGACTCAGAATTGTTGAAGGTATCATCTGGGTGGAGGGGCTCGTCGGTTACGAACACCTCTTGCTGTTTCGACATTTTCTTAGCTTTTTGGGTGGGTTTGTGTTTTTGTTTTTTTTTTTGTTTTGGGAATGAATGTGACTAGCTTCTAGTGTCGCTTCCCCACAGACGGCGCCAATTGTTCCGGGTGTAATTCCAGAGCAGTGATTAGTTACCACCCGTGGCTTGTAGAATAATGCCTTGAGCTGAATCCTTCTTGCTCCTATCGTCCCTCGCGGCTTTCCCTGCAACAATGAACGAACTGAGGGCTTGGCTGTGTGCCAAGCGTACTCACTCCGACGCTCAAGTCAGTAAACTTTAAGGATCAAGCTGTGTAACTTGGCTATGTATATATTGTAGAGATATAAGGGAGATATTACCAGATGAATAGTGTATTTAGGTTATATTGTGAGATCCTTTCCTCAATGAAGGTTGAGGAGTATTTATAGACTTTCACCTTTTGTCGCGTAGTGGCCAAGTGGCCAAGTGGCTAGCAGGTGGAAAGACTGATCTACCCCTCGGCTAAGGGACCTATGGCAGGCCGGCGGACAATGTTGACTCGCCGCCGAGGGGTCTTGGATATGAGTACGCGGATGTGTGTCCATTTGGCAGCGGTTGTCACGCCGAGACCAGGTGGCAGGCCGATGGGATGCATCGGCTAGGCTATCTAAGTCGTTGACTTGCTGTGGATATCTTTGACCTTGCTCAGTGTGTTGACTTGGTCAGCGGTGCAGAATATGCCCCATCAATTATTATTATTATTATTATTATTATTATTATTATTATTATTATTATTATTATTATTATTATTATTATTATTATTATTATTATTATTATTATTATTATTATTATTATTATTATTATTATTATTATTATTATTATTATTATTATTATTATTATTATTATTATTATAATTTGTAGGTGAGGCGGAATAATAAAGAGGAGAAAGCAAGGCGGAATAATGAGAGTGAAATTGAAGAGCAAAGCAAGTTGAGACGGGTTTTTATTATACGGAGTAATAAAAAGTGGAAGTCAAGCAAGACCCCAAGTCAAACATTTGACTCTACAAAAGTCAAGTACATCCCCTGTTACTTCATCTTAATCAACTCATCACCATGTCATTCACCTGCATCCTCAACAGCAGCAGCAGCTCGAAACAAGGCGCCATAACCATTCACCATTCAGTTCAACCCGAAAACCCGTCATCAACAACAGTTCCTTCTCACCATCATCTTCAAACCGTAACACCTTCCCCTGCTTCAATTCACACATCCACGCCTTCATTCACCATCACCATTCATACTAGCTTCAATCACGAATCACGACAAACCAACTCGTGCAGCTCATCTCCATCCTCCATTAATCCACCATCAACAACCGTCCCCTGAATTTCAAACAACCCAGCAACCATCTCTTCATAACTCGCCAATTCACCATATCATCCATTTACCATCATTCATCATCACCACACATCAAACCAACCCGCCATTACTCTATCACCATTAAACCAATGTCAACCCGTGCCTCACCTGCTCTCTTCAATGACCGGAAACTCCACCGCCATTTCACCTGCTCCGTCAACAAAACCCGATATCAACCTCGCATTACCTTCTCCAAACACACCTGCATCTAGCCCAAATCAGTCCATAACTCAATTGTACCACCACGCACCACCAGTTCAATCACCATGGCAGCCACCATTCACCAATAAATTCCCATCAACAATTCATACCTCCATCATTTTCGACCTCCATCCTTCAATCATCATCACCCATCTCATTTTGCAACCACCGACTACCACACCCCATTACCACCATCAATTTCGCCATCTTAGACTCGGAATCGAAACCGAGCTTTTTATGAAGATTTGCTCTTTATGCCGGTACCCGGCAATGACACCCCACCACCGGTAGGCACAACATCAAATTTTCCTCCTTTTGTTGAAGATCTCGCTACGGTCATGACTTTGGTGGCCTACCGGATACGACTAGCAATCAACAAATCTCGCATCAATCTTGTTGCTCTCTACCGGCGCCCCCTTCGCCGACTCACTCAAGACGTTAACACACAACACCAAATTGCTCCTCTTTCTTGATTGTTCTCGATTCACGGTGCCTGCTGGCGGCGGCTTGCGGCAGGAGGCCATCTCGCTCGTTTTGTCCTTCAATTCAATTGTGTCAATGTTGGTTTTGTTTTGGGTCGATTGTTTTTGTTTTGTATTATTAGGTTTATTTCTAGTAGTATTATTATAATTATTATAATTATAATTATAATTATTATTATTATTATTATTGTTATTGTTATTATTATTATTATTATTATTATTATTATTATTATTATTATTATTATTATTATTATTATTATTATTATTATTATTATTATTATTATTATTATTATTATTATTATTATTATTATTATTATTATTATTATTATTATTATTATTATTATTATTATTATTATTATTATTATTATTATTATTATTATTATTATTATTATTATTATTGGTGATACTCTTATTAGACTAGTATATAAGGAACACTACACATACATTAGAATGGACACTACAATATTTTAGAATAGAAAATTAGACTAGCTTAGATTATTCTCTCTAAATATTTTATTACCCTAGAAATTATTTTCCTCTCTTCAATTTTCCTAGACTGAAGTTGTAATCTTTATTAAAAATTAATGCAATTCTTCTTTTGTTCCTTCAAGTTCTTCAATTTCCAATAGTTTACATTTAGCCTTTTGGGTTGTATTTGGAAGACAAGAAGAAATTCATCTTCCATTATTATCCAAGCTTGTTCCTTTCCTCTTAGTTGGTATAATTCTCATCTCTTATTTACATCTTATTTTCATTTGTTTAATTATTATTCATCCAAAGTATTAGTCTTTATCATGTTTGCAATGTTTACTTGTTTATTGTTGTAATTTGTTGTTAATTTATCACCCATGAACATGTGTGAGTAGTCCTATCTAAGGTCATGGGGGATCTTGGGTGATTAAAGGGGTAAAATTGGGTTATTAACATTTGGAATTGGGTAATTAATTGGTCTTACTCTTATGCATATGAAGTGCTCGATGAAATGTTTGAACGAAAGTTTGAGTCTTTTATTAGCATGTTTAACTTATCTTGGTGCATTTTGCTATTGAATGGTTTTAGAAGTGTTTAATGAGTTGCTTAAATGAAAGTTGGAGCCTTTCTTAGACATATTTGATCCATCTTGGTGCCTATGCTATTAGATAGTCTTTATGCATGTTTGTGATGAGTTTGTTTCAACTAAGTGAAAGCTTGTTTCTAAAACCTTACTCCCATGCCTATGAAATGTTTGATGGATTGCTTAAATGAGAGTTTGAGTCTTTCATTATCATGTTTAGTCTATCCTAGGTCGAAAGACAATGGAGGGCCTATATGGCATGGTCGAGACGAGTTTTTCTTACTAAGTGAATGCTTGTTGGTTAGCTCTAATTGACTAAGAAATTAGGATCAATCATAGACCGTTATCATTACCCATTTCTTGTTAACAATCTTCTCTTCCCCGACTTACCCAAGTGAACCCAAAGACCTTAGTTTTCATTCATTTGATTAGAAGCAAATTTCATTTAGTTTAAATTTTATACCTTATTGCATCTTAGTTTACAGTTTAATCAACCTCTTACTTTTGTTTGACTAAAATTGGACTTAAACGGACTAAGTATACACCCCCGCCATCTTTGTGTTCGACACCCGAATAAATACTACTTTAATTGGGTTTATAAATTATATTTTTGATTGGGAAGTGAAGACAAATCCCTACATCAAAATGGCGCCGTTGCCGGGGATGGCGTTAGGTTATGCTTAGTTAGTTGAAGTTTCTAGCTTTAGTCTTTACTTGTTGTTTGCTTGTTTGTGTGCTTCTTGTAGAGTGTGTGTGATTTTGTTGCCTTACCCTAGTGTGTAAAAGCACTAGGAGTCTTACGGTTTGTCAAGTTGTATGCCTAGGAGGAACCACCAAGCTTTGCTCTTTGACTCCGATCCCGAAAGGCTTTATAGAGCCTTAAGGAATAGGACCATTGCAAGGGTTATAACCTCTTCTCAAGCAACCATAAACCAAGAAAATCCACCCATCCAACCTCTCATTGAAAACACAACTCAACAACAACCAAACATTACAATTGAGCCTCCATTATAAAATCCATTTCACAACTTCCAACTTCCAAATAACCCACCTCAAACACCACCCTCTCATATACCAAATACACCACCACCACCAATGGCTTTACGTGACCATAACCGTCCAAACCATAATGATGCTTGTAACCCCATCAATTTTGGCATCTTGGCTCCAAACAATTTTGAGATGCACCCGGCTCAAGTTGGCCTAATTGAAAAAGACTTGTTTGGAGGACACATTGAAGAAGATGCTCATGCTCACCTAAGGAGGTTCAAGAGGAAGGTCTTTATGATGAAAAAGAATGGGGTATCCGAGGATACACTAAGTATGATGTTATTCCCATTTTCTCTAACGGGCAAGGCGGATCGTTGGTTGAATGTGCACCCTCCGGACACATTTACTACATGGGATGCCTTAGCCAAGGCGTTCCTAGAGAAGTATTATCCATCATCAAAGACCGCTATGCTCCGGAACGAAATTCATACCTTTCAACAAGAGGAAGGAGAGTCCCTAAGAGAGGCATGGGATAGGTACCTAGATCTACTTGCTAGTTGCCCTCATCATGGGATCCCGGCTTGGTACGTGACTCAAACCTTCTTTCAAACTTTGCTCCCAAGGATAAAAGAAATGGTGAATGCCTCCGCGGGAGGGGGATTCAATCATTTGGGTGAAGAGGAGGGAACGACTCTAATCAAGAAAATGGTGGACTCCAAGGCAAATTATGGCACAAGAGTGAATGTCTTGAGAAGAAGCAAGCACCCTCCCGAATTCTTAGTGAATGTGGAGACTAATGCTAAGCTTGACATACTCACCAAAAAGCTTGAAGAGTTGAGTAAGAAGAAGCAAGTGAACCAAGTGAATCAAACTACCACTTCTCATGGACCATCCATGGAGGAAGTGATGCAAAGATCAACATGCGAGTCATGTGGAGGGATGGGTCACACTTATGAAGTATGTGCAAATAATCATTACAACAACATTGACGGGAACAATGTGCAAGAGGTGAATGCTTTCCAAGCATTTAACAATTTCTCCAACCGTCCACCTAGGCCCTCGTTCAACAACAATCAAGCATCCAACCAAAACTTTGCCAACCAATCTCAAGCATACCAAGATTATGGGTTTAAACAAGGGAACCAAAGTAATAAAAATTTTTACCAAGGAAACCAAGGTAATCAAGCCAACCAAGGGTTTGGTCAAAGGTTCAACCAAGGGTTCAATCAAGTATACAACAATAATCAAAGGTACAACCAAGGGCAAAATCAAGGTTTCAATCAAGGGTACCAAGGGAACAACCAAAATTCCAACTTTAAAGATCAAGGATATGGCTTTTCTCTTCCAATTTCCAACCAACCCTTCAACCAAGAGCCACCACCCCAAGCAAGCAATACCATGAGAGATGATAAATATGACAACTTGGTGAAGTTGATAGGGGATTTGGCAAGTAATACCCAACAACAAATCAAGAGTCTTGAAGCTAAGGTGGCTTCCCAAGCTCTCATGAGTTCTCAAAAACCGATGGGTGTATTTCTAAGACAAGGGCAAAATCCAAGGGACCCTATGAAGTCAAAGGAAGTTAATGCTATCATGGTTGGAGTTGAAGAGGAAAAAGAAGAGTCATTTGATTTGCCAAGTCAAGAGGAGTTATCTTACACTACTCCCTTTTCCATGGCTATGAAAACATTCCAAGAAATTGACCATGAGCCCGAAAAAGAGAGCATAGAAGACTATGTGCTTGAGCAAATAATGACAATTCATGGTACAAGCTTGGATGTTGAAGTCGACCCGGATAAGGTAGAGATGGTTATGACTACACCAACCATTATGAGTGAAGAATTTGTGCTTGAGGAAATAGTGGAAGCACCTAATGTGAGGGTAGAAGTTGAGAGGAACCCGGAAAAAGAAGAGATGGTGATGGTAGAAGAACACTCTTTGGCCAAGCAAGAAGAAGTCATTTCTAGAAGAGTGGACATTAGTATCCATGAGCTTGATGCCTCAAGTGAGAAGTGCAATGTGGTCAAATCTAAAGAAATCCCCATCAAACTTGATGACCCCGGGAGTTTCTCAATGCCATGTATCGTTGGTGATCAAAAGGTGGATAGTGCTTTATGTGACTTAGGGGCAAGTGTGAGTGTCATACCACCTGCCCTTGTGAAGAGGTTGAATATTTCAAGCTTAGCCCGCACTTCCATTACAATCAAACTTGCCGATGGAACAATCAAATCTCCAAATTGGATTCTCAAGGATATCATGGTTCAAATTGGTAAGCTTTCAATTCCTACCGACTTTGTTGTGTTGGACATTTCTATGGGAAGAAGCTCTCGTGTCATTCTTGGTAGGCCATTCTTGGCCACGGTAGGAGCTATCATAGATGTCAAAGAGGGACGATTGTCATTCAAATTCCGGGAGGAAAAAGTTGAATTCAAGCTACCGCATGCTTCAAAAAAAACCGTGGTTCAAAACATGTTTGCCGTGGAAACTTTAGAACTCCATGAGAATGACGAAGATGAGAACATAGAGTTCTTGATTGCTTGTGAGCCAAAATTTGATTATGAGCCACCGGGTAAGTTCCTTAAAGAACAAGTGAATGCTAAAGATAAGTGTGGGGAAATGAGTAAGACTTGGGAAACCAAGTTCGATTCTAGCACAAATGCCCCACCAAATTCAAAAACAAGAATTGAAAAGAAGAAACCAAAAAGATGGAGGAAGAGATCGAAAGGAAATAGGGTATGTGACCCTAATGTTGACAAAGAGACTAAGGAAAAGTTTGAAAAAGAAATGAACCGAAAATGGCAAGAGATTCAAGATGCCATGAGTAAGTTGCATGATTTGATGATGAAGACCAAGGGTTCGTGTGTTGTTGACTCTTGTGTTGAAGGTGGAAGGTTGGTGGGATCCCGGGATATTGATCCCGGTTGAATGAAGTCTTTGAATGAAGAGGTTTGGTGGAGTTACTTAAGAACCACCGCAATGTATATATTCTTCTCCTCTTTAATTAAGTTTTTTCCACATTTTGCATTTAGTGACATGATTCGATAAGGAGCTAATCTAAATTAGCTTTCTTTGCATTCATATAGTATAGGTTGTATCGTATTTCAATATTGCATATAGGTTAGATCATACATTGCATTGTTATTTGAAAACCACTAAAAATTTGAAAAATAAAAAAATCAACAAAAATATGTATTTTATTTCCGAATTTCCTCCACACATTTATTTCCATTGGAAATATGTAAATAAATAAGTGTGGGGAGGAAATTCCATCATTTTAAAAATACAAAAACATGTTATTTATTTTCAAAAATTCAAAAAAATCCAAAAACATGTTCTTTAATTTCGAAAAATTCAAAAACCACCAAAAATATGTTGTTTATTTTTCTTATTCTCTCCCTATACTTTGTTCCATTGAGGACAATGTAAATTTCAAGTGTGGGGAGGGAAATATCCACCTTGTGAATATTGTCTATATTTGTACATATACATATATACTTGTAAATTTAAGAAAAATTAAGAAAATGCCTAAAAATCGAAAAAAATTCAAAAATTCCAAAAATATTGCATTGTATATATATATATTTGGCTAACCTTTCGCATATGCATTGACCATTTGAGGCAAAAAGGAGCTAGAAGTCGCTTGGTAAACTCGTTCTAATCTCTTACTCTTTTACTGTTCTTTCTTTATATATATATCTTGCATATTTGAAGGAGAATGGGATTTTGTGCCATGGATGTTCCCTTGGGGAACTTGTGGATTGTTGGTGTTGATGTGTTGCTAGGATTAGTCAAAATTGTTGCATGTTTACCTTATGTTCATTTCAATTTCTTGCATGCATTTGTTTCATATGTATATATGTGTTGTGTTTCCTTCTCATTGCATTGAGTTTGTATATAAATTTTTGAACAAAATTTGGTCTAGGAAGGGAGCATGATACCCTCTATGATGATATTGTCTAGGCCGTGTCTTTCCCCTCTTAGTGGCTTGCACCTTGTGACCTCCTTGTTAGGGTGTTTGCTTGCAAATACCCGGGAAATGAGGCTAGACCGGAAAGTTTTGACCACCATGTGAGACCAAGACCGTAGACTAGGCCTAGATTTCGACATAGCTACTTTCATGTGAGGTTTAAAGCCTCCTTGGGACCGGTACATCCATACCCGGTCTGCCTTAAGTGTGAGTAGGCTCCTTGAGTGGCATGTTACATCACGACGCACAAACATGGCGTCCTTTCCTTTTTAGACCATGAGATGTTCATTTATGTGCATATTTTGAAACAATTAGTTGCATTTCACTTTTGAGCCTCACATTGCCAAATAAGCCTATTTTTCGACCCTTTAGACTAGGTCCTATTTTGCTAACCTCTATTGAGCTTGAACCTCTATTTTGGCACCTACAAAACTAGCTACATACCATAAACAACCTTCCCTTATCAAGAAAGTTGCTTACATGTTGTTGGTTGTATGAAAAAGGGTGTTTTGAGTCCTAGTTGATGATTTGAGTCGGAATAATTGCCTTCATTTGGTTGGTTTGAATAAAGAGATTTTGAAAAAGAAAAGAAAAGAAAATAGAAAAGGAGAAAAATGTAAGGAAAAAGAAAAAAATTTGCACTTATACTTTGTTTGATGAGAAAAAGCCAAGCAACACTCCTTTCATCAATGGAGTAGAAAAAGGCGTTGCAAGAATAAAAGGGCATTTGATGTTTTTCCTAAGTGAGTCGGGTTCACACAATTTTTGCTTGATTTTGGCAAGCCAATTTCTTTTTAGGGTGTAGACGTTACTCATTGGTTGCAATAAGGTGATAATTTTCGTGTTTTTCCAAAGTGAGTCGGGTTTGCACAATGTTTGCATAAATTCGGGGAACCAATTTTTGTTAGGGTGTAGACGTTACTTATTTGTTGCAATAAAGTGGAAGAAATGGAATTTTGACAACTTCTTGATGTGTACCTCCACATTTTTCCAAAATGGTGCTTGCACCAATCCCGTTTCGTCCCGTCACCTAGCCCCGTTACAACCCTTGTTTCTCTTATGCATATTTTCCATTTTTTGCATCTCATTAATGGTCTTGTAGGAGAGGATTCCATGTTAGATTGCGGGCATGTTTCACGAGTCGAGTAGTTGAGTGATTTTGGTTACTTTTTGGCATAAAAATCACCCGTTCTAAAAAGAAAATGAGAGACTAGTGAAAACCGTGAGGAAGTCGGTGGTCTAGATCCCCTTAGTCATGGGTCAATTTGGTCGAATCTTGTGTGTGTCATGTAAATCTCGAAGGTTAGGCTTTGCTTCCCCCTTTCCCGCCTTTGAATCTGTTTCCTAGGCATTTGGTTGTCATATTGAGGTTGCTTGAGCCACCACTAGGGCATTGACACCCCGCCAAGACTATGAGACGGTATCTCCCGACCAAAACCTTTAATTGTTCAAAGCAAAACGGCCGCTTAGATGAGGAAAGTGGTTTGACTTTTTGTGATGCATCTTATATCTTGATTCGTGCTTAAATGTTGGATGTGTCAAAATTTTCTGGAAGCCCCCACTTGCCTTGCATCGGAATGCATACCTCATTGTGTTTCAGTGTGAGTTGAAGAGACGGAGAAGGCCCGTTAATTGCCTTTCATCAGATATTATTAGTTTAGCTAGCTTTCTTATATTACGGGTCTTAGTTTAATTTAATGAGCTTACTCGAGGACGAGTAAGGTTTAAGTGTGGGGAGATTTGATGAGTAATATTTTGGTAGCTTTTACCCCGTATTTATACCTTATTCCGACTCGATTTTGAATGCTTAAACGGTTAAAAAGCTCATTTATTAACTAGTTTATAATAATTAGATGTCTTTGTCATATTTAGTATTTAATTGCATTTTTATTGAAATATTCACATAGCTCATTTATTTACGTATTTATAATAATTAGTCCTCGTGGTTATATTTAATAATTAATCGGTTTTATATATTATTATTATTATTATATTTATATTTATATAATTTGTAGGTGAGGCGGAATAATAAAGAGGAGAAAGCAAGGCGGAATAATGAGAGTGAAATTGAAGAGCAAAGCAAGTTGAGACGGGTTTTTATTATACGGAGTAATAAAAAGTGGAAGTCAAGCAAGACCCCAAGTCAAACATTTGACTCTACAAAAGTCAAGTACATCCCCTGTTACTTCATCTTAATCAACTCATCACCATGTCATTCACCTGCATCCTCAACAGCAGCAGCAGCTCGAAACAAGGCGCCATAACCATTCACCATTCAGTTCAACCCGAAAACCCGTCATCAACAACAGTTCCTTCTCACCATCATCTTCAAACCGTAACACCTTCCCCTGCTTCAATTCACACATCCACGCCTTCATTCACCATCACCATTCATACTAGCTTCAATCACGAATCACGACAAACCAACTCGTGCAGCTCATCTCCATCCTCCATTAATCCACCATCAACAACCGTCCCCTGAATTTCAAACAACCCAGCAACCATCTCTTCATAACTCGCCAATTCACCATATCATCCATTTACCATCATTCATCATCACCACACATCAAACCAACCCGCCATTACTCCATCACCATTAAACCAAAGTCAAACAGTGCCTCACGTGCTCTCTTCAATGACCGGAAACTCCACCGCCATTTCACCTGCTCCGTCAACAAAACCCGATATCAACCTCGCATTACCTTCTCCATACACACCTGTATCTAGCTCAAATCAGTGCATAACTCAATTGTACCACCACGCACCACCAGTTCAATCACCATGGCAGCCACCATTCACCAATAAATTCCCATCAACAATTCATACCTCCATCATTTTCGACCTCCATCCATCAATCATCATCACCCATCTCAGCTGCAACCACCGACTACCACAGCCCCCATTACCACCATCAATTTCGCCATCTTAGACTCGGAATCGAAACTGAGCTTTTTTATGAAGCTTTGCTCTCTATCGGTACCCGTGATCGACACCCCCACCGGTAGGCACAACATCAAATTTTCCTCCTTTTGTTGAAGATCTCGCTACCGGTCATGACCCCGGCAGCCGGCCTACCGGCATACGACTCGCAATCAACAAATCTCGCATCAATCTTGCTGCTCTCTACCGGCGGCCCTTCTGCCGGCTCACCGGCACGCAACACACAACACCAAATTGCTCCCCTTTCTTGATTTTTCTCGCTACCGGTGCCCTGGCCGGCGGCCGGCTTGCCGGCAGGAGGCCATCTGCTCGTTTTGTCCTTCAATTCAATTGTGTCAATGTTGGTTTTGTTTTGGGTCGATTGTTTTTGTTTTGTATTATTAGGTTTATTTCTAGTAGTATTATTATAATTATTATTATTATTATTATTATTATTATTCGTGATACTCTTATTAGACTAGTATATAAGGAACACTACACACACATTAGAATGGACACTACTAGATTTTAGAATAGAAAATTAGACTAGCTTAGATTATTCTCTCTAAATGTTTTAGAACCCTAGAAATTATTTTCCTCTCTTCAATTTTCCTAGACTCAAGTTGTAATCTTTATTAAAAATTAATGCAATTCTTCTTTTGTTCCTTCAAGTTTTTCAATTTTCAATAGTTTACATTTAGTCTTTTGGGTCGTATTTGGAAGACAAGAAGAAATTCATCTTCCATTATTATCCAAGCTTGTTCCTTTCCTCTTAGTTGGTATAATTCTCATCTCTTATTTACATCTTATTTTCATTTGTTTAATTATTATTCATCCAAAGTATTAGTCTTTATCATGTTTGCAATGTTTACTTGTTTATTGTTGCAATTTGTTGTTAATTTATCACCCATGAACATGTGTGAGTAGTCCTATCTAAGGTCATGGGGGATCTTGGGTGATTAAAGGGGTAAAATTGGGTTATTAACATTTGGAATTGGGTAATTAATTGGTCTTACTCTTATGCATATGAAGTGCTCGATGAAATGTTTGAATGAAAGTTTGAGTCTTTTATTAGCACGTTTAACTTATCTTGGTGCATTTTGCTATTGAATGGTTTTAGAAGTGTTTAATGAGTTGCTTAAATGAAAGTTGGAGCCTTTCTTAGACATATTTGATCCATCTGGTGCCTATGCTATTAGATAGTCTTTATGCATGTTTGTGATGAGTTTGTCTCAACTACGTGAAAGCTTGTTTCTAAAACCTTACTCCCATGCCTATGAAATGTTTGTTGGATTGCTTAAATGAGAGTTTGAGTCTTTCATTATCATGTTTAGTCTATCCTAGGTCGAAAGACAATGGAGGGCCTATATGGCATGGTCGAGACGAGTTTTTCTTACTAAGTGAATGCTTGTTGGTTAGCTCTAATTGACTAAGAAATTAGGATCAATCATAGACCGTTATCATTACCCATTTCTTGTTAACAATCTTCTCTTCCCCGACTTACTCAAGTGAACCCAAAGACCTTAGTTTTCATTCATTTGATTAGAAGCAAATTTCATTTAGTTTAAATTTTATACCTTATTGCGTCTTAGTTTACAGTTTAATCAACCTCTTACTTTTGTTTGACTAAAATTGGACTTAAACGGACTAAGTATACACCCCCGCCATCTTTGTGTTCGACACCCGAATAAATACTACTTTTAATTGGGTTTATAAATTATATTTTTGATTGGGAAGTGACGACAAATCCCTACATCAAAATGGTGCCGTTGCCGGGGATGGCGTTAGGTTATGTTTAGTTAGTTGAAGTTTCTAGCTTTAGTCTTTACTTGTTGTTTGCTTGTTTGTGTGCTTCTTGTAGAGTGTGTGTGATTTTTTTACCTTACCCTAGTGTGTAAAAGCACTAGGAGTCTTACGGTTTGTCAAGTTGTATGCCTAGGAGGAACCACCAAGCTTTGCTTAGTAATGAAATATGAAAGACATGATGTACTCTAGCTTGGGCTAGAAGATCAAGTCTATAAGATACTTGCCCAACCTTAGCAACCACTGGAAATGGACCATTATATTTTGGGGACAATTTAGCACAAGTCCTATGCACCACAGATTGTTGCCTATATGGTCGGAGCTTCACATAAGCCATGTCTCCCACTTGTAGTTGCCTCTCTACCCTGCCCTATCCGCTTGTTTTTTCATTCTATCATGTGCCCTTTTTAGGTGAAACTTCAGCATCTTGATGGCATCTGTTGGAATATGTGTCATCCGACAATAATGCGATCACAACTGTTGATCATGATGATCACATGTTTAAATCTCATTTTCAGAATACATGTGGGATGTAATATTTTACAGTCAACTGGTCCACACATATTGGTAATGATTGGCTGACTAGAGTTTGACATTACTGTCGTGCGACAGTGGTGATCGGTTGATCCCCTTAGGTCATACCTATAGGAAAATACTCTTAATTGATTATTTAATTAATCGTATGCCGATACAAGTTAATTAAATTTCTTAAAATTGACGGGTGATATTGTGAGTAAAATTAACGTGTCATATTGTAATTCGATTATATTAGATACGGTCTAAGTAATTGAATTATTTTATTACTTAGATAAAATTATTGTTTACGAAACAATTGATATTGTATTGAGATTGAATGAATGATTTATTATAGATACAAGATGTTGTGATTTATAATAGATAAACCATTTTGGTACAAGTAATTACGAATTACTAGTCGATTTTGTATATGACATATTTTATGAGTATGTTGATTTTTAATATGTTAAAAATACATTACAATTTCATATGTCAAGTAACATGTCACATTTGTTCAAAATTGACAAATGACAAAAATAAAATGGACCTCCCATTTTATTTAAGTGTGCCGAAAAATGGAGGGAATATTGGGTTGATATTGTGTTTTATCTTAGTGGAAAACATACTGATAAAAGACTACCATCTAGCCATGCATGCCTACTCTTGCCTTGAGAAGAACAAGACCATGCATTGGCTCCCAAATATAGACCCCCACCCAACCGGTTTTCCTATGTGTTGTGCAACCATATGGGTTTCTCTATTATTCATTCTTTTTCACCTAATATTTTCTAGAGTAAGAAAATGAATTCTCTACCCTTTTGTGAAACATTTTAGAGATGAAAAACTCACACAATCACTTCCTCTTGAACCGATTTTTCAAGAGAACAAAATTAATTTTTGTGTCATATTTTAAGTAAGACTGATCCTAATACTAGATCATATTATTTTAGTCTTTAAGAGTATTCCTTGGGTATTCACTTTTGGGAGAGATTCTATACTTGAATCTTTGTTCATCCATTATTTGGAATGCTCAAGAACTAACAAGAAGGAGATCTTGTTGGTGCCCATAAAACCAAAATCACATAGTAAGGAACATGATTTCTTCTTTACTTCTATTTATGTTTGCATGCATAAGATTTGTAATTATTTTATTACTAAATAATTTCTCACATATTTGAATATGTAAATTAATGAGATTAATTATTTCCAACAAACGGTATCAAGAGCCTCAGGTTGTTTGCATGCAAATCGGTTATTGTTTTTCCGAGTTATAAGATTAACAAACAGAACTTATAAATTTGTGTTTATTATGATATATCACGAAATTTATTATGCATGTTAAAGTTTCTGGTCCTAAAATTTTTTAGGATATTTTGGTTTAATTTATGGATTTTATTGTTTATTTTATATTATAATGGCATTAAAATGTGATTTTTATGATAAAAATGTCATTTTTGGACGAAAAATAGCTAAACTTCGATTTTTCCAGTGGTTTTTCGATATGTTTTCACATATATTAT
The DNA here is from genome assembly GCF_048544455.1 of Silene latifolia. Lineage (NCBI taxonomy): Eukaryota > Viridiplantae > Streptophyta > Magnoliopsida > Caryophyllales > Caryophyllaceae > Silene > Silene latifolia. The sequence continues at coordinate 157,955,898 of NC_133536.1, read as the reverse complement.
ATCATTATGGCCTGTAAATTTTCATAATTTTATGAATTGTTATGCTCGCAATATGGATTTTTCATGTTAAATTCGAATTTAAATGAGAAAATAGGTTAATATGAGTTATATTTCAAATCTGGTCACATAAATTTAGTATGTTGTCACATGAAATTTTACAATATGTGTGTAAAATATTTGGCTATAATGAAATCTTTATGCATGATTTATGAATTTTTGATGAAAAATCACATAAATAGTGACTTTAATTAGTAAAAATGCTAAAACATACTTCATGACTAAGGAAAAACGTTACATGTTGCATTTTATCATATATTTCAGATCTAAAAGTGAAAATTTAAGAAAAATAATTTTTCCCATATTTTTATGATTATAATTGATAAATCCGATAAACCGCAACATTGTTTTTCTCGATAAATTTCGAAATTTTTAACCTAAGTTTTTGAACATTATGAGTGTCATGGTATTTTTCCAGAATGTTCATGAGTTTAAAATTTTAAATTTTGAATTTATTTGAAATTTTTATGATTTAATTTGAAGTTTATGACATAATATTGTATTTTTGAGTCCATTTATGAACAATATTAAAAAAATATAAGTTAATTATTGTCAATATGTTAGTGGAGACTAATTTTGAGTCCTAAGTTAGTTTAGGGTAATTAACTTGTACATAAATATGAATTTATGTAATTATTGTGATTATAAAAGGTTAAATCACGCAAATCCGTAAAAACCGAATAATATACGATATTGGCTCCTTAAAGGCGATTTAGCATAAAATTGGGCATGTTTATACATATTATAATGCTACATTTTATTTATGATTGTCATATTTTAATTTTATGTAATTTTTGAATTATGTAATTTTACTTAGTATGGCTTTAGTTTTAATTAGTATTACCCGAAATGTATGGAAATATCGATTCCGTTGTAATTTATTGTGATCTCGTATCACCATTTTGTAATTTAATAGATTTATTTTATTTTTAATTACAAATGTATAATAGGAAATTATATAATTTGCTATGTAATTTATTTATTCCGGAGTTCCTTGAAGACGGTGTCACTCGAGAAGGTGATCCATTAAAGAAAAGTGTTGCCTTGAAATGCGTGCCAAGACCGAATTCAAGGGTCCAAAGGAGTTGGTTTCCGAATTTGTAATAGTTTATTAGATTTACTATTTTAGGAAGGCCATACTAGGATTTTTATTTATATGTTGCATGCATCGCTAAATCGCCATACATACATTATCATTTTAATCGATTTTATCGACCGTGTCAATTACAATTATCGTAGTTCATCACTTTAGTTCACTTAAAACGTGATAGATAATAAATTGACATGACCTCTGGCTAAAAAATAAACAATTGAGACATAGCCTTACCAAAAAGTAGAAACCATGAAAACCTATTTCGCGAGGGAGTGCACTCGGCCACCCCGGGGTACAAACCTTGTTACGTAGGGGAAGTGGGTGATAAATGTATATCAACCGAATTCATGTTGATGAGGGTTTCATCGGCTACCCCGTGCCCAAGTTAATGTGAATTTGGATCATGGACACATTTATTCGAAATTTGGATTGATCTCAACGGAAGTATTCGTGACCGTAGTCGCATGTGTTCCGGGCTATAGATAAATATTAGAGTAATTTTATCGACCAAGAGTTCTAAAAGTAGAATTGATTAAAGAGTTAATCCACCGAGTTATATTGATAAGGGTTTCATCGGCTACCCCGTGCCCAAGTTAATATGAATTTGGGTCTTGGAATCATTTATCATAGTTGGGTAGAGGTCACTATGTAAATGCTTTACTTGTTATTTACAAGTATTAATAAAACGATAGATGTTGATTTTTCCGCTATTCCGTTATCATATTGTTCTATTTCTTTACCGCAATTCATATACGATATCATTTCGATTTTTGATTCAAATCTCCATTAAAACATCGTAACTAAAGACAAATATGAATTTTCTTCTAAAACCTCGAATTATCCATTGTAAGGATCTCTTGTGAAGAGTATAGATGGAAGTTATTTGTGATCAAAAGGGTTTTTTATTCTTGACTAACATATCTACTTACAGTTGTTTCTCATATGCTTAATTGAGTTAAGTACTTTAAAACGTTACATCATTTTGGTAACTAGATTTGTTTGAAATCAAAATTGACCAAAATACCGCAACCACTTCAATGAAAGTTTTAAGACTAAACAAATGAATTGAAGAGTAGTCTTCATGAAATTCAATTTTGCTTCTCTAAGCAAAGACTCATTGAAATGTGTGAGAGCATTCTCTTAAACCGTTAAGAAAAGGACGAAGTTCAAAGAAGTAAAATTAGAATGGAATTGATACAAGGTAATGTTAAAAGTGAAGTTATTGAGAATAACGATACTAAACCTATCATTTCCGACCGATAAAGTTTCCATTGTCTTAATTGTTGGACGCTAGAAAGGAAACTATCCCAAATTATTGAAGAATCAACAAGTTAGTTGTGGGACATCTAATAGGACCTTCTTCTTTAAATGTTTATTTGATTAACATAAATTTTGCTAGTACTATTTCGTCAATATTAAAAACCAGTGGAGGTTTTCATCATTGTATTCGACACATAAGATGATTATAATATGACGACTAGCATCAAATAATGTCGAGAGATAGAGTCATTGTGTAATCAATCTAGTTTAGGGTTTATAGTTGTACTTAATTGTGACTATTAAGTGCATAAACTCTAAATAAGAATATAAACTTGTTAAGATACAAAAGAGGTCTCACTTTTGTGACCCTATACACCATGATTTGATGTATGGCTAGCCCATTATCAAGGTGTATGTATATTCTAAACCAAACTAGAATGATACATCATGAAGATGATGGAAGACTCAAATTGGTATCACAAGATTAAACCTTAGATTTTGGAATGATGAACGCAAAGAGTTATCAAGTACACTTGAAACCATTAGATCTTATGGTATATACGTATCTTGTATTCAAAGCAAGATGTATCGTGCTTTTTGGTTGAAAAAGAGATCGAGGTTGTAAATCATTGATCCAAAATAGGTTGATCATTTTCTTTTACCAACGATTTAAGTTGACACTAATGTGTTCACTTAATAAGGTAAATAGAGAAATCTTTGAAGAAGTTCAAAGAGTTCAAGGAATCACGATTTAGTCGTGATGAGATTATCAAAGTGAAGACTTTGTTATAAGAAAAATGAAATGTGATATAGTACCACAAGTTAATCTCTCTTAACACACATTATGGGATAATGTGTGGTTGGATAAAGAAATCAAACGCTATTCGATATGTTTTGGACTTCAATCAAGTTACTTTGAGTTAGTTGATCCTTTTGGGGATTTTATCATTTTGTCTAAATTATTTTTCCACTAAATCTAAAACGAATCATATGAGATATGAAATGGTAGGGTACCATGGTTGTAAGTTTTCAAAAGAAACAAATGTTCATTTTTCCTTATTATAATCACGAGTACAATGGATTTGTGGCTCGTGAAGCTGTCTTTCTAAAATACAAGTTTATTTCTAGAAGACAGAGTGGGAGAAATTATTCAAAGAGCCACAAAGAATGTTATGTCACAAGAAACTGGTCTTTCTTGGCTACAAAGAGCCACAAAGAATGTTATGTCACAAGAAACTGGTCTTTCTTGGCTACATGAGACGTTTTGTGTAAGACGTTGTTTCTTCAAAACCTAGGAGGTTAAAGTCATCACTTGTTGAAGATGATGAATTAGTGTTACTTTTAGAAAGTAAAGAGCTTGCAACTTTTAGAAAGTAAAGAGCTTGCAACTTACAAAGAAATTGTTTGATTCAAGTTGATTACTTCCGGAAAGTAATGAACATATGACTTACATGAGAGTGTTTAAGTCACAACTCAATACAAGGCTTAGTGCCATGAAAATTCGAAATAAATTCCAAGTGAATTGTTAGATATCAAAGCTTGATTGGTAGCAAAGGGTTTTGCACTAGTTGAAATGCTTAAGTCTATTTAGATCTTCTTAGGGATTGTGTTTCATTATGATGATATACATATAGCGAGTGAATCTAAAACCCACTTTTTCAATTAGAAGGAATGTATTCAATACATGTCTTGAGTTTTGTAGATTCTTGCCATCCTAAGATAATGTGAAACTTAAGAGAGAGTCTTAAGTAGTACATCAATGAGTTGGAATCAATGTTTTGATCATGTTATAAAACTTTTCTCGATAAGTCGAGAAGTTGTGTTTATACATGGGGTTTAGTGGGAGTTACGGAAATTTTAATTAAGTCTTATATGTGGATGACATATTGGGAATGATTTAAGACTAGGAGAAAAATAATACATCTTAATATCCGGAGTTATGGAGATAAATCCACATGATATTAATGTCAAATAAGGAGTCTTATGTTGATAAGGTTCATGACTAGTTCAATCGAATTGAACATATTTGATTGATTCTATTTGCTTCCGCTGCCGAATCAATTAAATATGAAATGATGTATAACACTTCATATACTTTGAGTATGATGAATTGTTTCAAATCGAATTTAAGTAATTGTTACCTAGTAAGCCATGAAGATTACCCTTGAGTACTTGCAGAAGCATTAAGGATGTAATGCTAAGTGTTTTTGATGCAATTTTGTGTAAGGGTGTTACACAAGTGACAATTGACAATTGAGATTGCGCATTGTTTCCGACAAAACCATAATCAAAACACATTAGGATGGTTAAGATACCATTGTGGCTATGTTATTTAAGAAATAGATTTTCTAGAATCGTTCTAGGTAATAAAGAACAATGAGAAATATTTACAACGGAAATTGAGTACACTTGCAATCATGGGATGTACAAGAAGGATGAGTCCCGCACACTGTGAAAACAGTGGGAGCTATTCTAAGGCTAGAGGGCCTATGTCTTGATTGGATCTCGATATGTACTCAGAAAGTTTTGTAATGCAAATGTATACATTAAAAAGGAAAACGAGTATGTAGTAAGGTTGAGTAAGGAACAAGAAGTTGATAAAACCTACTAACCAAAGCCTTCTCATAGGCTTAACATGATGAGTCTTGTCATTTCAATTGAATTGAGATGAACAACTACATACAAGATCTAAATTGGATATGAAGTAGTAATCAAGTATTGACTACTCATATGATAATCACATTTGTTGTTCGAGTTTTTAAAAATCTAAAAACTCCTTTATACTTTGTTGCATCCAAACGGGTTGTAGAGACAACATTGAACCCCGTTAAAGTGAACCCGAATTAACATGGTATTCCCCCATAGTCACTTGTATGAGGTGACGTCTCTAAGTGACTAGAGTGTGATGCGATTGATGGCAAGTTCAAGTGCCATAGAGTCATGTGAGATGACTAGTCGATCACATAGGCAGACTGTTAGGAACACTTTGTCAGGCAATGACCGCTTATAGAGTTCTGGCAAATTTATATAGCCTGGTCGTGGCGAGAGCTACTATAGTATTCTAATGAGTCGATTCTTTTGACTAAAGACTGTTCGCCTAAGATGACACAGTTTCAGATTAACTTTGATTTATGTTACTACGACCTTCGTAAATGGGGTCAAATGGGCATATTTTGGGTTATGATGGCTGTGGCTAGTCGAAGGGAATAAGTGCGATAGGAATTGTCCACCCCCTTGTCAGGGTTAAAACAATATCTCTGGCGACTCGAGGAGTAATGAACTGCAAATGCGTGGCCACGCTCGGAAGGTATACATGGTGGATAATTCCGCTCAATCAGTTATTCTCCAGATCGAGGAAACCACTCTCGATATGATCACTTGCAAGTACGACCTGAAAGACACCTTGCATTGAGTGGGAGATAGTAATAAAACAAGAGAATTGGTGACGCACACTTGTCGAGGACAAGTGGGAGATTGTTGGAATATGTGTCCTCCGACAATAATGCGATCACAACTGTTGATCATGATGATCACATGTTTAAATCTCATTTTAAGAATACATGTAGGATGTAATATTTTACAGTCAACTGGTCCACACATATCGGTAATGATTGGCTGACTAGAGTTTGACATTATTGTCGTGTGACGGTGGTGATCAGTTGATCCCCTTAGGTCATACCTATAGGGAAATACTCTTAATTGATTATTTAATTAATCGTATGCCGATACGAGTTAATTAAATTGCTTAAAATTGACGGGTGATATTGTGAGTAAAATTAACGTGTCATATTGTAATTCGATTATATTAGATACGGTCTAAGTAATTGAATTCTTTTATTACTTAGATAAAATTATTGTTTACGAAATAATTGATATTGAATTGAGATTGAATGAATGATTTATTATAGATACAAGATGTTGTGATTTATAATAGATAAACCATTTTGGTACAAGTAATTATGAATTACTAGTCGATTTTGTATATGACATATTGTAGGGAAATATCCGTAAAATTCCCTTAAAATTAAGGATTATAACGCAAATTTAACATGTGAATAATTGTCATAAACGAAAAACAAGAGAAAACGATAAGAGAATAAAATCAACCTCGGGTCCTTTGTGAATTCGGCCTAAGAACAGAAATCAATATAGATTTCCTCCTAATCGTTGCACCCAAGACCGTCTGAGACTATGCCCCTTGTGCTAGAAATTACTCTCTAATTGCCTTGCAATATTGAGAGAGTTTTTGTGAGTTTTTCTGATGTGAGATCTAGGTTTTCAGAGAGAAATGCTCCAAAAACCTAATTTTTGTGCAAATGAAATGAATTTGGTCAAAAGGAGAGAAAGACTCTCCTTTTGTTCTTCTTGGTTGGTAGTGAGTTTCCAAGAGGAGGGAGTGGGCTTTCCACTTTCTCCTTATTTAACTCGTGGTCCGACTCGAATCGCTAAAATGTATATGACGGGTTTTAATTATAAATCGTCATCCGTTATCGGATATTAAAATATCAACTAGTAACATGACTCAGTCGATATATTAATACTTGTCCGACAATGACAATATTGTATAATTAATTAATTCAATATACATTAATTAAATATAATCGTTTATATTCAATTACGAATTAACTGCTTAATTCACCTTAGCCATTATTATTTAATCCGTATTAAATAATTATCTCAACATCGCGTTTGACTAATTATTAGTCAATAACTCCGACTAACGCTTAGTCATATTAGGCATCAACATGACTGTATTTTCATACTGTCACATCTCTCAAACGTATCCTATAGGTGTGACTTTTAGGAACCAGTTGATCACCGCCATCTGTATGACAATAACGTCAAACTTATCTAGCAAGCCAACCGTTATTGATAAACGTGGACCAACTGATAATAATACAAAAGTATACCCTTTGATCCTTTTAGAGATTTATATGTCATTGCACTAACTGTGGAGGACACCAGCCCCAACAAACTCCCACTTGTCCGTACAAGTGTACGTGCAATAACGTTATCCGCACTAACTGGAGGACACCGGCTCCAACAAACTCCCACTTGTCCGTACAAGTGTATGTGCGATAACCGATTCTCATATCCATTTAAAATTTCTCCCACTCAATGTAAAACAATTTGCAGATCCGTATCCGCAAAGGTCGTATTTTACAATCGATCTGTATCAAGAGTGGTTTCCCCGACTAGAGAGTAACTTAACTGATAAAACGAATCCGTATCCGAGCATGGCCATGCATTTCGATTCTGACTCCTCGAGTGGCCCCGAGAAATATCGAGTACCTGATAAAGGCTAAATATTTCCTTCAACTTGACTCCTGCCGATCTAAGCACAGCATGAAATGACCCAGAAAAAATTTACTTGGCCCCCTGTTACGGATGACCGTGAGAAAGAAACCAAAGTCACCCAAAATCTACCTTAGTCTCAAGAGACAGTCGATAGTCAAAAGAATCGACTCTTAAGATCACCATGGAGGTCCTATCCACGACCTGACACCGAATGTTATAAAACATTTAGGACTCCACGTCGTTGTCACAATTGTGTCCTACGAGATATCCGTATAACTCGCCTCTGTGATTGGTCAGTCAACTGTTTGACTTATGGCTCGTTGAACCCACCATCAACCAACGTCACAAAATAATTGCCAGAGTTATCAACTCAGTTGGGCAATTAAGGACTAAAAATATTATGTTTGTTCAGTTCACTTTGTGGTGTTCAAAATTGTCGTACAACTCCACATGAAAAACAAAATACATAAATATCAAAACGATGATGTCGTATAGAGTACACGAGAAAATGAATCTAATCCATAAGAGAGTACTACAACTCAGGAACACGTTTAATTCCCATGGAAATAACATGCCCTTCATGCTTATCTTGTCGTAATGGTTTAGTGAGGGGATCTGCTATATTATCATCTGTAGCAATCTTTTCTATCACTACCTCCTTTTGCTCCACGTAATCTCGGATTAGATGAGCTTTCCGTTGTACATGTCTAGACTTGTTGCTAGACTTAGGCTCCTTAGCTTGGAAGATGGCACCTCTATTGTCGCAATAGATGGTGATCGGGTCATTCGAACTAGGCACTACGAATAGTCCTTGTAAGAATTGACGCATCCATATCGCTTCCTTTGCAGCTTCGGACGCGGCATAGTACACGAGACTCGGTTGTAGAATCTCTTTGTAACACTTTGTTTGGAACTCTTCCGGTGATGCAGCGCCATTAAGAGTAAAAACGAATCCAGATCGAGATTTCGAGTCATCTCGATCCGTTTGGAAGCTAGCATCTGCGAATCGGTTGCGCATAGCTTTTGATCGCCTCCATAAGTCAATGCCCAATCTTTAGTCCTCCGTAGGTACTTAAGAATGTTCTTGTGACCATCCAATATGATTCACATGGATCTTTGTTGGAATCGACTTGTCATACTCAATGCATATGCCACGTCCGGACGTGTGCATATCATGGCATACATGATTGATCCTATAGCCGAGGCATAAGGAATCCGTGTCATGCTCTCTTTCTCTTCCGTGTGTCTGGTGCACGAGACTTGCTCAAATGCACCCCGGAGCCATAGGAAGAAACCCCTTTTGAGTTAGTCATGCTGAATCTCTCTAGAATCTTGTCTATATAAGACTCTGATCGAGAGATAACATCCGACGTGATCTATCTCGATAGATACGGATGCCCAAAATTCTTTGTGCCTCACCCAGATCTTTCATCTGGAAATGGTTCTTCAACCATACTTTTATCGAAGTTAAGAGAGGTATGTCATTCCCAATCAGGAGTATGTCATCAACATACAATATTAGGAAGACAATCTTGCTCCCACTCGACTTGATATATAGACATGGTTCCTCGACCGATCGAGTAAATCCATTTTCTTTTATCACTTGATCGAAACGATGATTCCAACTCCGAGAAGCTTGCTTAAGTCCATAAATGGAACGCTTAAGCTTGCACACTTTCTTAGGATGTTCAGGATCGATGAAACCTTCGGGTTGTACCATGTACAACTCTTCCTCCAAATAACCGTTTAAGAAGGCGGTTTTCACATCCATCTGCCAAATTTCATAGTCATGAAAAGCGGCAATCGCTAAGATAATCCGAATGGAACGCAGCATGACTACGGGTGCAAAAATTTCATCGTAGTGCAAACCTGGCACTTGGGTGAAACCTTTAGCAACTAGTCGTGCTTTATAGATATCTTGTTGACCTTCCACAGAATGCTTTATCTTGTAAAGCCATTTGCATTGAAGGGGACGAACCTTAGCAGGTAAGTCAACAAGATCCCATACGTTGTTCTCATACATGGAGTCCATCTCGGATTGCATGGCCTCAAGCCATAGCTTTGAGTCGGAACTAGTCATGACACCTTTATAGGTTGCGGGCTCACTACTCGTTAAGAGCAGAATGTCATCTATGTCATGTTCCTCGACCAAACCAATGTATCTGTCCGGAGGAATAGAGACTCTTCCCGACCTTCTGGGTTCCTCAGGAATACTAACCGCAGCCGGGATTGAAGGAACGGGTTCCTCCAATGGTTGCTCGGCATTTGGTTCTGGAATCTCCGACAGCTCGAAGGTTCTATTACTCCTCGTGTTCTCGAGAAACTCCTTCTCTAAGAATGTCGCACTAGCCGCAACAAATACACGTTGTTCGGTTGGCGAATAGAAGTAATGACCAAATGTTCCTTTAGGATAACCTATAAAGTATGTCTTGACCGATCGCGGGCCGAGCTTATCCTCGTGTCTCCACTTGACATAAGCCTCGCAGCCCCAAACCCGTATAAAGGACAAGTTGGGGACCGTTCCCTTCCATAGTTCATATGGAGTCTTGTCAACAGCTTTAGACGGACTTCGGTTAAGTATTAGAGCAGCTGACAGAAGAGCATAACCCCACAATGAATCAGGCAATACGGTGTGACTCATCATGGATCGAACCATATCAAGTAGTGTTCGATTTCTCCGTTCGGACACACCATTCAACTGAGGTGTTCCAGGTGGAGTTAACTGTAAGACAATCCCACAGTCCTTAAGGTGTTGATCAAACTCGTGTGAAAGATACTCGCCACCATGGTCTGATCGTAGTGTTTTAATCTTTCTACCCAGTTGGTTCGACTCGACTCGATTCGGTATTCTTTGAATTTCTCAAAGGACTCACTTTTATGCTTCATCAAGTAGACATAGCCATATCTACTTAAATCGTCCGTGAAAGTGATGAAATACCTATAGCCTTTGCGGTGATTGACATAGGTCCACACATATCCGTATGTATGAGTCCTAATAGGTCAGCAGCGCGCATTCCAACACCTTTGAAGGAAATTCGAGTCATCTTACCAATGAGACATGATTCACACGTGCCAAATGATTCAAAATCAAAGGCCGAGATAGCTCCATTCTGTATGAGCTGTTTAACGCGTTTCTCATTAATGTGTCCCATACGGCAGTGCCATAGATAAGTTTGATCTTTGTCACCAACCTTTAACTTTTTATTCATTACGTGCAATATTTCAGTGGTCTGATCTAAAACATAAATTCCATTCATGGAGACTGCCTTGCCATAAATCATATCGTGTAACGAGAAAATGCATCTATTATTCTCTATTACAAATGAAAAACCAAGTTTGTCAAGTGCGTAAACGAAATAATGTTTTTAGATAGATGGGTACATAATAGCGAGTTATATAAAAATAACTCAAATCCGCTGGGAAGCTGAATCACATATGTTCCCCTCGAGACGGCAGCCACTCGTGCTCCATTCCCGACACGCAGGTCCACCTCACCCTTTACGAGGGGTTCAATGTTTTGGAGGCCCTGCACATGATTGCACAGATGAGAACCACAACCAGTATCTAGTACCCAAGTTCCGTAACTTACGTGGTTAATCTCAATCATATGAATAAAATAAGAAGAAGTAGACATACCAACAGGAGTAACGCGACCTGCTTTTATGTCCTCACGGTATACAGGACATGTACGCCTCCAATGCCCAGTCTTGTGGCAATGATGGCATTCCATGTTACCGTCCTTGCTCTTTGTCGAGCCTAGTGAGGTGCTCGACTCACTAGACCCACTCTTTCCTGATTCCGACTTCTTAAACTTCGGTTTACCTATTGCTAGGTCTGCCTGAGCTTTGCCCTTACCGTTGCCCTTGTTTGACACAACGAGAACATCCTGATTCAGGCTCCCACTAAACTTCATGTCCTTCTCGGTCTGTACGAGAAGGGAGTGTAGTGCATGGGGACTTTTCTTCAAATCATTCATATAGTAATTGGCTCTAAAGAGCGCAAAACCATCGTGGAGTGAATGAAGCATGCGGTCAATCACGATGTTCTCGCTGATCTTACAATCAAGTGCCTCCAGTTTCTCGACATTCTCAATCATGCTGAGAATGTGTGGGCTAACCGGTTGGCCCTTCTGGAGTTTCGCCTCAAAGAAGCGACATGTATGCTCATAGGTCACGATTCTCGGTGCTTTCGAGAATTCCTTAGTGAGCGTGGTGAAAATCTTGTTTGCACCTTGGGCTATGAAGCGTTTCTGCAAATTGGATTCCATTGCAAAAATGAGTACGTTCTTTATCGCACCCGCTTCCATGACGAAATCGCTATACTTGGCGATCTCGTTAGCTCGGCCGTGGGGCCTGGGTTTGGCGGGATGGGCTCTATCGATATTTGAGCTTCCGTCGCAATGGCGGCATTCCGTAATGCCGCCTCCCGATCCGCGAAGTTTGATCCATCATTCTTGATCGAGTAGGCGATTCATCCGATTCATGAAGATCCGAAGCCAGGATTCACGGTCCAATGTGGCACTTGGCATTGGGTCGTTCATACGGCCAGCCATTTTGTTATTAGCAGTTTAAATGATCGTGTTCTACACTGAAAAAGAAAGAAAAACAAAACGAAATAAGCAACTCATCGAGGTGATTTAAGTCTAATTAAAGTTCATGTTAACGTGTAGACTCATTGCACTTGTATAATCGATCTACCTCAAGAACTATACAAATGATCCCAAGACTCAATTTCTGTAAATTGATAAGCCAACTGTTTGGCTAGTTCTACCGTTAGAACTCTAGGTCGATGGATTTCCGTAAATCCTATCTATAGTCCACCATAATCACAGGATCGTACGAGTGACCATAGTGTTGAGATAAAAATAGGTCAATCAGTTCCAACTTACCCGACGTAGAAGGGGTCATATTATGCCTACCGACGAAGAAGGGATTCATTGGAGTTTGACCTATAAAGACTATTCTCAATTTTTGTTTATACGAGGAAGATCCCATCAACTTAGTTTTAATTCATTTTAAGTGAACGAAAAACTAGCATTGCGTGAATGAATTAATTTAGGTGATGGCTTATAAAAACGTGTGATATCTGTATATCAAAGAAAACTAAAGCGTAACCTCTATATGAGTCAGTTTTCATGCAAATATTAGGTGGTTTGGTTTTAGGCGGAATATGATGCAAACTATCGTTATGATGAAAAACATAAAAGAATGCAAAACGTAAATAAAAGTCCTAGTGTGGCCTATCCTAGTAAAATGAACATAATACAACTTTGGAATCCACCGTTGGACCCGAGAAGCTTGTCTTGATGTTCCATCTTTGTCCATGCAGCGGGAGTGAGCATCCGATCTCCATCTTTGGTCTTCTCAAAATTACAATTTAAAAATTTACAAAATATAAACCTATTTACATTCTAAATTAAAACTGTAATTACAAAGAAAAATTCAAAACGGAGATGCGAGATCTCAAAATACAACCAAGACCGTGTTCCATCATTACGGTAACACGTTCTACTAAGGCCACATTAAGTTACAACCGTTTGTAAAATTAAATACGTAATTAAAAACCATTCATGGCATTCAAAAGTAACGATAAATAAAAATGCATCAACTAAAATAGAATTATTCGTGACATAATTCCGTAATTATGTTAAATTTATCCAAACCACCTTTTAACGATTAAAATTATGTGACAAAACCGCTTCTATCAACTTAATTTTAATTCATGATAATCCGTTACTTTAAATTGCTTTAAAATAACTAAATGGTACGTGAGTGAACTGTTTCACTATCAAGCGAGTGCACAAAATCCGTATTATGTACATGTTATGGCCGAAAAAAATAAAACACAATTTTTTTTTCTTTCTTTCACGGTCTGACCGAGAGCTAACCAAAATTTTTTTTTTTTTCAGCTCATGCCGTGAGCTTTAACAAACCAAACAAAATCGATTTGACAAAAACCAATTGCAATTTAAACATAATCCGTATTAAAATAAATCTACAATTGACAAGACCTTAACATATTGCTATAATTGTCGTTTAAAATAACAATATGCAAAGAACAAATCGAAAAACAAAACAGATCAGCCGTGTATATACATGTCACGGTTTTCAATGAAGAAAAAAAACAGAAAACAGCCGAGAAAAAATTTTTCGGCCGCACGGTTTTCTATGCAAAAAAATTATAGATTCAAATCGTTTAATGAAAATCACAATGAAAAATTTACGTAACCTGGCTCTGATACCACTTGTAGGGAAATATCCGTAAAATTCCCTTAAAATTAAGGATTATAACGCAAATTTAACATGTGAATAATTGTCATAAACGAAAAATAAGAGAAAACGATAAGAGAATAAAATCAACCTCGGGTCCTTTGTGAATTCGGCCTAAGAACATAAATCAATATAGATTTCCTCCTAATCGTTGCACCCAAGACCGTCTGAGACTATGCCCCTTGTGCTAGAAATTACTCTCTAATTGCCTTGCAATATTGAGAGAGTTTTTGTGAGTTTTTCTGATGTGAGATCTAGGTTTTCAGAGAGAAATGCTCCAAAAACCTAATTTTTGTGCAAATGAAATGAATTTGGTCAAAAGGAGAGAAAGACTCTCCTTTTGTTCTTCTTTGGTTCGGCCGCGAGTTTCCAAGAGGAGGGAGTGGGCTTTCCACTTTCTCCTTATTTAACTCGTGGTCCGACTCGAATCGCTAAAATGTATATGACGGTTTTTAATTATAAATCGTCATCCGTCATCGGATATTAAAATATCAACTAGTAACATGACTCAGTCGATATATTAATACTTGTCCGACAATGACAATATTGTATAATTAATTAATTCAATATACATTAATTAAATATAATCGTTTATATTCAATTACGAATTAACTGCTTAATTCATCTTAGCCATTATTATTTAATCCGTATTAAATAATTATCTCAACATCGCGTTTGACTAATTATTAGTCAATAACTCCGACTAACCGCTTAGTCATATTAGGCATCAACACATTTGTATTTTCATTGTCACATCTCTCAAACGTATCCTATAGGTGTGACTTTTAGGGACCAGTTGATCACCGCCATCTGTATGACAATAACGTCAAACTTATCTAGCAAGCCAACCGTTATTGATAAACGTGGACCAACTGATAATAATACAAAAGTATACCCTTTGATCCTTTTAGAGATTTATATGTCATTGCACTAACTGTGGAGGACACCAGCCCCAACAAACTCCCACTTGTCCGTACAAGTGTACGTGCAATAACGTTATCCGCACTAACTAGAGGACACCGGCTCCAACACATATTTTATGAGTAT
This sequence comes from Silene latifolia, assembly GCF_048544455.1. Classification (NCBI taxonomy): domain Eukaryota; kingdom Viridiplantae; phylum Streptophyta; class Magnoliopsida; order Caryophyllales; family Caryophyllaceae; genus Silene; species Silene latifolia. The sequence goes on along the minus strand of NC_133536.1, from coordinate 157,940,874 downwards.
ATTGATTTTTAATATGTTAAAAATACATTACAATTTCATATGTCAAGTAACATGTCACATATGTTAAAATTGACAAATGACAAAAATAAAACGGACCTCCCATTTTATTTAAGTGTGCCGAAAAATGGAGGGAATATTGGGTTGATATTGTGTTTTTATCTTAGTGGAAAACATAATGATAAAAGACTACCATCTAGCCATGCATGCCTACTCTTGCCTTGAGAAGAACAAGACCATGCATTGGCTCCCCAATATAGACCCCCACCCAACCGGTTTTCCTATGTGTTGTGCAACCATATGGGTTTCTCTATCATTCATTCTTTTTCACCTAATATTTTCTAGAGTAAGAAAATGAATTCTCTACCCTTTTGTGAAACATTTTAGAGATGAAAAACTCACACAATCACTTCCTCTTGAACCGATTTTTCAAGAGAACAAAATTAATTTTTGTGTCATATTTTAAGTAAGACTAATCCTAATACTAGATCATATTATTTTAGTCTTTAAGAGTATTCCTTGGGTATTCAGTTTTGGGAGAGATTCTATACTTGAATCTTTGTTCATCCATTATTTGGAATGCTCAAGAACTAACAAGAAGGAGATCTTGTTGGTGCCCATAAAACCGAAATCACATAGTAAGGAACATGATTTATTCTTTACTTCTATTTATGTTTGCATGCATAAGATTTGTAATTATTTTATTACTAAATAATTTCTCACATATTTGAATATGTAAATTAATGAGATTAATTATTTCCAACAGCATCTTGTCTGGCTCTCAAGCTTCTGTCAATAGCTTCCACCTTGCTATCTCCTGTAATATATGGGACATGGATAGCTGGTGACTGACCATACACAATTTCGTAGGGTGTAGCTTGAGCAGCAGAATGAAAAGTGGTATTGTACCACCATTCTGCTAGGGCAATCCACTTAACCCACTCCCTTGGATGCTCCCCCACCATGCACCTCAAGTAACCCTCCAAACACCTATTGACTACCTCTATTTGTCCATCCGTTTGAGGATGGTAACATTGGTAAGCTGTGGACATCAAGAGGTCTACTTGCTGTAGACGGAATAAGTCCTGCCAGAAATTGCTCAAGAAAACTTTATCCCTGTCGCTCACAATAGACCTAGGCATCCCGCGGAGCTTAAAAATTTGGTCCAAGAATAGTTGAGCAACGGTTGTGGTAGTGAATGAGTTACTCAAGAGTAAGAAATGAGCTTATTTGCTCAGTCTGTCCACCACCACCAAAATCGTATCCTTTCCCTGTGACCTAGGCAGCCCTTCCACAAAATTCATAGAGATGTCAACTCAAATGGCTTCAGGAATAAGCAAGGGTTGCAGTAGTCTAGGAGGTTGCTGTAAAATAGGTTTACACCTTTGACATGTCTCACATTGTCTGACATAGTTCCTCACTTCCTTCTGCATATGCTTCCAGTAAAATAAGTTCTTAATCCTCTTAATTGTGGCTTGAACTCCTGAAATGTTTATAAATGCATTGATTCTTGAACTCATGCGATCACTGAACTTTGGGAATTCTACTTTAGAAAAACGACTGAAATTCGAATTAGAATTGAGGAAATTACCAGAATTAGGGTTTGCGGTATTACCAGGAATTAAAGACCCAGATTGCCCAGAATTCCCAGAATTCCCAGAATTTTTCTCCAAATTCACAAACCTAGAACTCATTGCAACCAATTGCCCCAAAACTTGCTCGATTCTTGAATTCATGCGATCCATTTTGTCATTTAACCCTTGTTGCTGTAATTGAATTGATGCGTTCAATTCTGCTTTATCATGATTATGAATTCTCACGAATTCCCCCAAATTCACCTCGATATTGACCATTGATTCACCCAGATTCTTCACCTTGTCCTTCATTGATTGGGTAACTTCTTCAATTACATTATCAGAGTTCCTTGAGTGTTTTGGCGCCATTTTATTCAAGAGAGTCCAGGAAGGATCTTTGATACCACTGATATATAGCTTTAGGAATTAATCGAAAAAGTTATGAAAATACAATAGGAAACCCTAATTTGAGAAAGGAATCGAATTGGTATTTTTATTAATGAATTGTTGTGGAAAGATTACAGAAGATTTCAAAGAAAGATTGTAGAGAGAGAGTTATTACAAAATATCAAGCTGAGGAATAAAATGCAGAGACTACTATATTTATGCAACAGAATCCAAGTAACAAACTTTCCCACCAAATTCTGTTACAGCCTGTCTAACTGAATTAGCCAGCTGTTGGCCCCTTTTTCTGTTATTCTGCTATCCTCTCATCTGCCTATGGCTTGTATTTATTTAATTCATATCACGTGCATAAACCCCTCCCCCCACCCGGTGACGCCCAATTCCTCACCCACATATTCCTCCATCTGCCCCTCATAACAATACATTCCCTTCTTCATAACAAACAATTCTCTCCTCAATATTTTAAGATCTCTGCTCATTTTGTGGAGCCATACAATTATGTAATGGCAAATATGCCAAACCACACAAAAGGAGGCCGAACATTGACACACATCTTCAACGCTATTAAAGTCAGCTTAGCCGTTTTAGGTTATAAGGTAGTTAAGATTAAACTAGTTTGGTCGCTGAATGGCTTCCAAGGAGTTGTTCTATTGGAGTTTGGAACAACAGATTTTAAACTCGAGTTTGTTTGAAATAAAAGGCCAGGGGCAAACCAATTAGGAAATAAGAACCAATTAAGCAGGCAAGGATACCTTATGTTTGGGTTGTCATCATAATTAACGCTCGCTACTTTTCAGAAGGAATAGAATACATTCATGTGTTGACACCAGGTTCAATGCTAAGTCGTCGCTAACCAAGAGATACATGATGTTTGTTAAGCTGTTACTACAACGTTACCTACATTTTACTATGAACATCATTTGTTGTGACTTATCTTAATCTATACTAAAAAAAATACCGTCAAATTTATATAAATATGTTTTCACAACTTATATAAAATTACTATTTGTAATACCATGATATAAAATATATATTTAGGTCTGTTTGGTAAACAACGGATTAATATTAGCAGAAACATACTGGTAGAAGCAGCATAATGCAAAATAGCATATTGGACTCCAATATGCTATTAACCAAACGCTCTAAATAGCCTATTCGTAAGTCAAATATGCTAAACCTCTCCAATATGCATAAATTTGGCAATATACCATTTACCAAACAAGTCATAGTTTTTTTTAGTACAATAATAGGATGGTATTATGATCCAACATCTAAAAAAGGCAAAGGTTGGATAGTACTAAAGTGGCCAAATTGACAAATTGGTAAAAAAACTAAGGGGTAATGGACAATTTGGTAAAAAAAGTTTCATTTTGGACAAATTGGTAAAAAAAACATGGAGGGATGGACAAATACACCAAAAAAGAAATGATTATCCAAATAATTAGCACAAATGATCATTTAAGGCGGGTATATCCGTATTAAGTTTAATACGGGTCAAGTAGTCGGAATAAAACAAAAATTAAATGCATGAGAAAAATGCAATAAGATATACTCGACCCGTTTTAATATTAAGATGGATATAGTTGTTTAAGGGTTCAAATCGAGTCACTTTCGGGTTTACTTGTTTCGGATCGGGTCGGGTTATCTTGGGTTGACATCCTTTTCGGGCCAACAAATATCAAGTTATTCATGGATTATAACCGGTTTGCAACAATAAATATTCGGGTCGGGTTACGGTGGATTGGGTTAATTCGGGTTTCGGGGCTTGAGTTCGGGTGCCGGGTCGAGTTCGGGTTGGGTTTATTCGGTACATCTGGCAAACGGGTCAGGCCAGCGCAGGTCGAGTTAGTTCGGTTTCGCATTTTTTTCGGGTTAATTCGGTAAGTCATTTTCGGTTTCGGGTATGTGCGATATATTTTTCAGGTCATTTTCGGGTCAATGATTAAGATAAAAAAAGTCATTTCAAGTTTTTTTGGTTAAATTAAAGTTAGATTTTGTCGGCTCATTTTTTGGGTATTGGGTGATCTTGGATCGTGTCATTTCGAGTCGGGTCATTTACGTGTCAAGAAAATTCGGGTCTTTTTCACGCCGAGTCGAGTCAAACGGGTTATTATCCACGAATAACTTGATAATAGTTGGCCCGAAAATGACCTGAACCGAAATAACCCGATCCGAAACCAACAAGTCCGAAATTGACTCGACCCTAACTGACTCGGCCCGAACCCATGAATAACTATATCTGTCTTAAGATTAAAATGGGTCGAGTATATCTCACGTGTGCATATAAGACAAATTTGTTGCTCATGCATTTTGCTTTTGTTTTGTTCGGATATTTGACCCGTATTAAACTTAATACGGACATACTCGTCTTAAAAGATAATTTGTGCTAAGTAATTGGATTAGAATTCTTTTTTGGTGTATTTGTCCAATCCTCCATGTTTTTTTACCAATTTGTCCACAAAGAAACCTTTTTTACCAAATTGTCCATTACCCCTTACTTTTTTTACCAATTTGTCAATTTGGCCGTACTAAAGTAGTAGTGAACGACGAGGGTAGAATGATGTTCGAGTATAGCTGTCTGTGATGTATAAATTCGATTTAGCAAAAAAGGGAAGAAGACAGAAAATCCGTGGGGTGTCATGGTATCCCGTTTTCAACGGCTTTTTTCCCGTTAAACAAACAAACAATCTCCATTCATTCATTCATTCATTCATTTCCTTCAATTTTGTTCCTCTTTTATTTATTTTCTTCTTCTTCTTTCTTTCTTTCTACTTGGGGAGGGTTGTTTCAAACTCACCCACCATAAAAACAGGTTATTTTCTTCAACCTTAACGGATCTCCGATCAAACCAAACAAACACCCAAATCAGATCTACATTATTATTATTATTACTAATATGTAAACATTGTATTACATTTTGTATTGTATTAGATGTCAAATGTTAATGCAAAAATGAATCAACAGCAGCATAAGAAAAAGAGTGGTGGATTGAAGCTCATAGGAATGTGTTTTACTTCTGGACATGAACAACAAAGAACATCTCCACAAGAAAACCAACCCCATTTGCATTACCAATTTGCCAGCCCCAAACATCATCCTCATGCCAAAGGTCATTCCTTTTTTCGCCTTTTACTGCATTTTGCTCTATTGTTTCTGAATTTGCTTGCTTGTTTTCATAATCTGATTTCGGGTCATGCCCATTTGTGTTTATACCCACAATCTATAATGTGATGCCCATTTGTGTTTATACCGCAGCGGTCAATGTAGACTATATTCTTCTCCCTTCTTCCCAATTGTATTCTCCCCTTTCGGAATTTAGCGCTACGTACTCTTTAAATCCTCTCAAAATGGAAAGCACAATAATAAAATTGGGATGGACGGAATAACATTTTGTCTTGTACTATTCTTCAGGTTTCAATGGTTTTTTATTATAGAAACCCGTTTTTAATGTATATAATAAATAATGCCATGATGATGCCAGTGTAAATGTATGTTGTGAGAAGGGTCTCAACTTCTTTATTAGGATTTCCTTCTTGGGGATGTTTTGGCCTATTGCTTGAATTTGGTGTATGAATCATTGTTAATTTTGGCTTACACATATTTTCAACTAGACTAGACTAGATGAAATAGGCATTTTAGAGCCCTGCATGTTTCTTTGGTCTTTCGACTTTGGGTCATGGGTCATCGCTCTTTCATCATATTAAATTAAAATATCTTACCTTGATCGAATAAATTTGGTTTAAGAAGCTTACATTTGTGATGGGATGTTGGGGTGACAAATGTGGAGCCGCTGGTGTCAATTTGGGGTTGTTTTATTATGGTGTCTGTTGATGGTTTCCTAAACTCTATTTTTTTTCAACTGTAATCCGACAAAAATTGATTTGCTTGTTGGATGCAGTATTATGAAATTGAATTCATATGATTATGCGACATTGTTTGAGCTTTGTTCCTAGAACTTGATGACATTTGGTGTCATTGTCGTTTTACTTTACATTTCTCTAAAGAATGAGGATTTGTTTGCAAGTTTTCTGATGTCTTATATCTTCAAACGCTTCTTTTTGTGTGAAATTTCCTCAGTTTTGGGTGCTTTTATGCAGGCCAAGGTGGTCATGGAGCCGGTCAAGTGCCCCTTATGTCAAATCAATCCGCGACCAAATCAAGAAAATCGGAGACACAGGGTGATAAGAGCCCTACTATTTTGTATACTCTGAAAGATGTGAAAGAACTACGCCAGAATCCCGGATACACTAATGTGGATATCTTTAGTTATGAGGAGATGAAGTTAGCGACAAAGCACTTTCGTCCAGATCTTATACTTGGTGAAGGTGGTTTTGGGGTTGTTTACAGAGGAATGATTAATGATTCAGTGAGGCGAGGATATAAATCTATTGAAGTAGCTATTAAGCAACTCAACCCTAATGGTTTTCAAGGGGACAGAGAGTGGCTGGTACCTTTTCGTGCATCTCTTACTATGATGTTTTTATACCTGTTTTCATAATCTTGCTCATAAACTCTAATTCTCCAAGCAGTTGTTCATATCTTGTTGCTAATCTTCCTTTCATGTTTAATCAAGGAATTGACTAGGAGGTGATTCATATAACTAGTAGTCTAGTACCACTGAGAACTAGTTACCATTTCTAATATCGCCAAAGACTCGGTACTCTTTAGTTCTGGATTGTGAATTTGTGATGGAATAAAACAAAATGGTGTCACTAAAGTGACCGCTCCTCTGTCTATAATGAAGTAGCAGTCCGTAGATGTAGTTCTCGTCGCAATTTTCATCTTGGTTCATTCGAAATAGTCCCTTTGTGCTGCTAACATCGGGGTAAGGCTGGGGACATCCGACCCCTTTACCCTGCAATTGCAGTGAGACAGTGGGGTAATGTTGGCGTTATTTTATTCAAGGTTGATTAAAGTCATGTTTACCATGATAATGGCACTTTAATAGCAATCATCAAGTGACAAGGATAAAAAAAAGTATAATGCTAACACTACAAATGCTGTTCCCTGTAGCGAATATGGTTTTAAATTTGCACAAGCCTAGATATTGTTTTATTGCCAAACACTTTAAATTCTGGTGTTGTGACCTGAAGCAAAAATGGTTTTAAATTTGCACATAAATGGATATGATTTTATTCCTATATTATCCACTTATATGTATATGTATTTGCCGACCTAGATAAAAATTAAGCTAGTAAGCTTCACATGCTCGTTTTTAACACAGTTTTCATCATCCCGCTCTGTGCTCCATGACGTTGTCTACAATCACTGAATGCATGACATTGTTGATGTGCATTATTCAAGTGCTAAATATTGACAAAAGTTCCTGTGTTGTAGGCAGAAGTTAATTACTTGGGGAAGCTTAGCCACCCAAACCTTGTAAGGTTGATTGGATACTGTTGTGAAGATGAGCATAGGCTACTGGTTTATGAATATTTGGCATCTGGGTGCCTCGAGAAACATCTTTTCCGAAGTAAGTAAATTGGTCCCTCGTTCCTCGTATTACTTCAATATGCAGTCATGTGCACATTTTTTGAGTTTTTTTATTGGAGTATATGGGGGTAGTCTTTTCGCCTGATTCCTTTGTCAGCAGTAACTGTTTTTATTAACTATGCTCTTTTCAAGCATAGTTAATAGTCTTTTGTCATCTTGTTTCCAGTTTATATCTTTTGTCTTTCTGGTTTACAGTTGTTTGGTATTTCATATGCTATGTGAAATGGAAGGACACAAGTATAGGGGCATCGGAATTTAGCTACCTAAGAAACGTGAAGTACACTTTGTGAACTGATGCTTACCTATCAGTACCCATATAGATATGCCAATATTTGACTTGGGTTCTCTCTTTGTTTCCTTGAAAGATTCACATGATTTTTGTGTTCACTGATCTTTGCTTGAAGGAATGTCGTCCACTCTCACTTGGTTGAGGAGAATAAAGATCGCTCTTGATGCTGCTAAAGGACTTGCTTTCCTTCATGGTCTGGAGCGGCAAATCATATACCGGGACTTCAAGACATCAAATATTTTGCTTGATTCGGTCAGTTTATAATTAAGAACCTTTTCTTTTCTCAATTCACCCTATTTTCTGATGCATGCACGATCTCACTTCTTACCCCTTCCTCTTAAAGCACCACGTTTGGTAATACTACGTGTATAGAAAAAAAAAACCAGCAAAAATTCTTCAACAGGACAGTCCCACAGTAATCTTGGGGAAACCGGTTCAGTTACTCACTAGTTTCCCTTCCAATTGTATGTTACAATTTCTATATGTGAGACAGTCTCGCAAGAGACTAACTGGCCAACTGCTCAAGCCATTAGGTGCACCGTTCATTAGATTTAGAATTAGAAAGATTCTGGTTTTCATTAGCTGATTAGTTCTGACTTTAACTTGTTAACCCCCGGTTACAATGTACAGAATTTCAGTGCAAAACTTTCAGACTTTGGTCTTGCGAAAGAAGGGCCAATGGGGGACCAAACGCATGTGTCTACGCGTGTTATGGGCACATATGGATATGCAGCTCCAGAATACATAATGACTGGTGAGGCTTCTGACAAATAATTTCATAATAGCTTGATGTGGCATTGTACGCAATTTTATTTTTCTGAGTGTCGGACTCTGTAGCTCACTTCATGTGCTTGCATATAAAACCAATCAATAAGCAAACATAACTATATGATGAGACACAGAGAGACTAGAGTAGTCAATATTTGATTAGGACAGTGTGTGTTTTTCCAAACAAACCCCATCATATTTTTGTTTTCGACACCGTATAATTTTGAAGTAGATTTTAGAACAGGTGTTGAATTCTGAAAATTCTGGACCAGGGTACATATAAACTATCTGACTTTGGTTGTATTTTTTCCATTTATGTTTTCACATAGTCACGTATATATAAGAAGCTCTCTACGACTCCACAAACTTCTTATTCATCCGATTCAGGTTTTGTGAATTATATTTCATGCTCAATGTTTATCTGTGTGTGTGAAAATGGTAAAGGGAGTCACTAGGGTAGTTTAGATCTAACAGGTTTCGAGCATTAAGTGTTTTATCCTTCATTTTGCTGTAGAAGACGACATATAAAGAGGGAACTGATAACCTAGTTGCTTGTTTTCATTCGGGCTATATACTATTTCTGCCTTTCTGGTATTCACCCACCTACTTTCACTTTTTATTTTTGGTCAGGCCATTTAACTGCCAGAAGCGATGTTTATGGCTTTGGAGTCGTGCTGCTAGAGATGCTGATAGGAAGAAGAGCATTAGACAAGAGTAGACCCAGCCGAGAACACAATCTAGTAGATTGGTGCCGCCCTCTCTTGAATAACAACAAGAAACTCTTAAGAATCTTAGATGCTAGAATTGATGGGCAATATTCAGTAAAGGCTATGATGAGAGTGGCCAATCTGGATTACCAGTGCCTTAGCCAAAACCCTAAAGGCCGGCCCTTAATGAGTCAAGTAGTTGAAGTTCTCGAAGCTGTTTACGAGGAGGAAGGAATCCGGGACAAGAGTGTATCAACTCAAAATGGTGCAGGAGTGACTCTCTATGAAGCTCCTAAAGAGAATCCGTCAGCAGTTGAGAAAAAAAACATGAAAAGTGAGAACGATTTTGAGAGAGGGGCCTCCACCTCAGAATATCGAATGAGAAAAGAAGTCAGAAGTAGAAGTGAGCCTCAAAATAACTTAGGTGTTTTTAGCCCTTCTCCAGACTCGAGGAATCACAATAGATCCTGTATAGATGACAGTGGCTTTTAATTTATTGCACATGACGCATAGCTGGCAGGAATATGAGCCGACCCCTACCAACTAAAACTTGAGGCGAGGCTGGCCTGAGGTGACCTTTACCTAAATCGGATCCTACATCTACGTGCGCCTAAATTGATAATGTCCTAACTGAACCCGACTCGGCCAACTAAACTTATCCAATTGCCACCTTTAGCCTATAGCACAATTGTGACTCATTTAAGTCTGGTTTTTTTGTTTTTTTTGAATCTTTTCTCTATGATTATATCAGATGTTAAAATGGTATATTAGAGAAAGCGAGGCAGTGTTATGTATAGCTGTAGGGAATAGCAATTTGTTGTGCCCGGTATTTGTTGTGTCCGGTTTCTGCAATCAGCATTTTTGTGACAGTTTTGAATGTGTGTAATTGATATGTAAATACAGACAGTGGTGAATGATGAATGATGACTTGTAAATCAGGCCACTCTATTCCATTATAGGATGTTATCTTTCCTATTGCAGCATGAGTTTCACATTCAATACCGATAGTGGTGATTGATTAGACTCGCGTTCAGGCAAAACCATAACCTCATCACAAGATGGTCGTACTTCGAACTAGTTGAATGTGTTTCATATCTCTAATTGAGGCTGTAAATCCAGCGTCGTCTTTATTTCAATTTATCAATAGACTCTTCAAACAAGTCCAACCTAAGCTACATACATTTACTATTACAACAGACGACCCTTCTTGCAATGTTGTGTGCAAGGTGGTTCAAAGATCTAGGAATAAAACAGAAGCTAATACAATGAAAAAACGGGTATAAGTCTAAAATATCCAAAAAAAAAGGAATTACAGTAGTGACTTCTTGAAACGACCCCAAAGATTTGCAAGATGACTCGTAGACAATCCGAAGAAATAGCCAAATGAAGAAAGCCCGACTCCTTCGCCCAAATAAGGGTTTGCCTAATGCCAATTGCCTCTGATTGCTCCGCTGATTCTACTAGTGTAGACTAGTGAAACCTATTTCCGACGAATCTTTCAGTAGAAAAACTATCTAAAGAAGAAACACTCCATCCAATTCCAGTTAAAAGGTCATCCTTCCAAACAGTGTCGACACAAATGAATCTTGTTTTGAAATTTGACGATTCCCAAAAAATCTTTTCCACTCTCCCTTTTTTTATTCTTGTAATAATACGCTCATTGTCATCATCCAGATAACGTAATAACGAGTCGTATCCATTACAGAAGTGAGAGCATCAAGAGAAGTGCCCAGCTATGATTCGTACATTTTAATAATCCCAATAAAACTTTGATAGTTAAATATGTTCCAAGCCTTGAACGCGCCAAATTTATTCAACCTACTACTATTTTTTTTTTTTTGGTGTTGACCAGGAGTATCCCTACCGACAGCTGGGACAATCTCCTTCGGCGTACTGAAGGCAATTTAATGGGTTGACCCCTCCCAAGTTTGGCTTTTTCATTCAACCTACTATTTATAAACATGGTCAAAATCAACTTTTTTTTAATTGGCTTATCCCAAATTATATTGAAAATTGTAAAGTCTATAGGTGATTCATAATATGATTTTGAGTTAAATTACAGTCGCCAAAGTTAATGGGCTAATTACTATAGATAGTTAGAGCTTCTATCCGAAATAGTGAAGGGTGCTTGATAATATTCCATTCCTTGAAAGCGAGTGAATACTAGAGCCAGTAAAACGGTAGCTACTAAAGCGTAAACTGCTCGTTTTTGCTTCCCCGCGAGTATAGCATGATGAGCCCAAGTTACGGCAGCTCCGGATGAAAGAAGAATAAGGGTATTAAGAAAAGGGATTTCCCAAGGATCTAAAACCCAAATCCCTTTTGGGGGCCAAATACCTCCGATCTCTACCGCAGGTGCCAAAGAAGAATGAGAAAAAGCCCAAAAAAAAGCAAAAAAGAACATAACCTCCGAGACGATGAACAAAATAAAACCATATCGAAGTCCTAATTGTACGACTTTGGTATGATGTCCTTCTAACGTGGATTCGCGTAGAACATCACGCCACCACACAAACATGGTACTCCCTCCTATTCTAGATAAACCTCCCTATTCATGGGGGGCACTAGAATTAAGGAGGGTGATTAAAATAAGGTAAAATATTGTAGTGGGGTTAGGTAATTGGAGAGAGGAAAGGTATTGTGGGGTATTATTGTGGGTGAGTTGATTAAAATAAGTATTGTTGTGGGGTAAGTTGATTAAAATAAGTATTATTGTAGGGTGAGGTGTGGTATTGTTGTGGGGTAGGGTGATTAAAATAAGTATAAAACTTTTCTAAATAAGGAAATAGGGAAGGTATTGTGAATAGATGAAAAAGGAAAGAAGGAAGTTTATGTAGAATAGGAGGGAGTATATAGGATAAAAAGAAGGCCCAAACTGAGAAGTGTTGCACCCCCTTGAAATGAGTGCATGTACATCACACCTCCTACGGTGGTTGCCAAAGCTCCGAGTGAACCCGAAATAGGCCATGGACTTGGATCTACCAAATGAAAAGAATGCCGTTGAGATTCAATCATAAAGCACTTTGCCTCAGTTGTATGTAAACTCCCCCTTCACCCCCACCCCCTAAAGTCTAAAGAGGGGCTCTTTGGGCTCTCATTTTCTTTCTATCTGACAAGAAAAAGAAATAGGAAGGGATGGTTCTTTCATGGCATTGATAAGAAGGTAGAAGTTAGAACCAAATAATCTAATGTTCATATTGTAATTCTACAGTTACTCCACAACTTATATGAAGATACTCATAGTAGTTTGCTCAATTGTATCATAAATATACGATGTAGATTTCACTCGACACAGTCGTCGTACTCTGTTTTGTCTATTCTCTCTCTTGAAATACCTAAGGAATGCCATCATCCACATGTAGTGGTAGTCGCCCCAATTTTCATGTCAAATACATTTATTTACATTTTGAAATTAGATCTTGGTCTATTAATACTAGTAGTCTCGAAAGATTTCACTTTCATAGGGATTTGAATAAGCCTCGGAGGACTGTGTTCTATATGAGGTCAGATGGCCTTGAAAATTTTAACTTTCGCAGGGATTGATTCTATATGTGTTTGGCTTTTATCTTCGGTTGTTTGGTTGATGTTGAGATGGGAAATGTGGATCGCGAGTCAAGTTCTTCCCTACATATTCTTTTGCTATACTAGAGCATTTAAAACACGCTTTGTCACTTTAAGTTAAAAAGATACAAAGACGCGATTGTTGAACACAAGATAAAGAAGATCAATAACATTTTCCATTTAAGCAACAGTCTCAACTCCTCAATTCTCAAATAAATCCTCTCAATAATAGGACATATTACCCATATTAACAAAATAAAGAGGATCAATTTCTACTTGCCTGAATGTTTGGCCAAGCCAATCTAATAGTATAAATAATTAGTCCTCAAAATTAATTTTATTAGAGAGTCTAATATGGATCTATGATCTTTCTAGTGGCATTGAGATATAATTTTTTTTACTCATAAAACTTATTATTCAATTATCGCATAATTAAATAATAACTACCGCTCCTCGAGTTCGCAACTCGAAATCTCATAAGGCCCTGTTTTTTTTGGACTTAAAGTTACTTAATTTAAGTTCACTTCAAATCCTATAAGTTCAGTTCAGTTTAGTTCAGTTCAGGTCATATAAGTTCAGTTCAAATCTTATAAATTCAGTTCAGTTCAGATCATATAAGTTCAGTTTAGATCATATAAGGCCATGTTCTTTTGGACTGAAACAGATCTCATCTGATCTGATTTGAACTAAACTTATAGAATCTGAACTGAACTGAACTGAACTTATAGGATCTGAACTGAACTTATAGGATCTTAACTTATAGGTAAGGATCTTAACTTATAGGATCTTAACTTATAGAATCTTAACTGAACTGAACTTATTGGATCTGAACTGAACTTATATGATCTGAACTGAACTAAACTTATAGATCTGAACTAAACTTATAGGATCTGAACTGAACTTACAGGATCCGAATTTAAATTGACTTAAATTAAATATTATTATTATTATTATTATTATTATTATTATTATTATTATTATTATTATTATTATTATTATTATTATTATTATTATTATTATTATTATTATTATTATTATTATTATTATTATTATTGTTATTGTTGTTGTTGTTGTTGTTGTTGTTGTTGTTGTTGTTGTTGTTGTTGTTGTTGTTATTGGTATTGGTATTGTTATTGTTATTGTTATTGTTATTGTTATTATTATTATTATTATTATTATTATTATTATTATTATTATTATTATTATTATTATTATTATTATTATTATTATTATTATTTTTTTTTTTTTTTTAAAAAAAGGATGCGCGCAACTTTCACTAAAACAAAAATAAAAGTTTAGTAAACTTTTATTGAGATTAAACAATTTTTTTGTAAGAAATTAGTGCGCAGTCAAGAGAGAACATTGATAAGAAAATATAATCTAAAACACAAGGTAAGATAATAAAATTTTTCTACTTTATATACATTGGTTTGTTCATACATTATACTACGACATTACGATAAAAAATAATGAGAGGAGTGACAATTTTATTTTAAAAATAATAATGTACGGAGTATATATGTATCAAATAATTAATGTCAAATATTTTTGCATCGGGTTTTAAAAATAATACTCCGTATATAACTTTTCTGAACTGAATTTATAAAATCTGATTTTATAGGATCTGATAGGCTATCACACACCTATGTAAAAATAAATACCCTAGATATAAATGAATGTAGTACGTAGGGGTCGAATCCACAGAGAGACGGTAGTTGTTAATTAGTTGTTATGGAGTGAATTTTATCAAGGTCGGTTATCGTATGATTGGTCGGTTGGATAATGGAAGAAAACAATAATGATAAAGAAATAGTCTAGAGAGGTCGGGCCACACATGCAAATTATGTAAATGCTTAAATTAAACATAGGAGTTGATGAATCGTCAATTGTTTAGGCTTATAGACACTCACCTCTCGATATTAGTGTCAACCATAGACCGGATCCTAGAGAAACTCTCGTTTATGACTAGGTCGTCCTACTACACATGCTTAGTCTAATCCGATTCCGTGCCTCTCGACTTATAGAACGAATTAACAAATTTAATCTAAGATAGTGATCAATTATCAAAGACTAACAAAACAATACAAACATGTAAAAGAAACAATGAAACGATATTATAACATCCTAGTTCAACAATTGCAAGAACTACTTATGCATGGTCTCCCTTATTCCCTAGACAATTGAATTACTTATGCATAATGAAAACTAATCTAATGACATATGAACTGATAAAGATAAACATACTAACTAGTGATGTAAATGACAAATGAATAACAAAACAATATTGGAAATAAGATTACTTTAACAATTGGGAATGAACTTGGAAATGAAGAACAAGATAGAACAAATGGAAATAACTTGAAATGTAAATTGTATATAACTTGAATTAAAATTGTTTATAACATAATGGAAATGCTAAAGCGAAATCTAATCTAACTTAAACTAAGAACTAAAATGAGAGTATAAAAGTGGTATAGAAGGTATGTAATAAGTGTGTTTTAGGTCCCGGATCAACACCCTTTATATAGAGGTGAAGGGAGTAACGTAAACATCATAAAAAAGGGTAACCCCGATCGGGGGCGCCAACCCCGATCAGGGTCGTGACTTTCCAGCTCCGTCTTCTTAATTCCTCTAGTTAATGCTCAAGGAATCATAAGTTGATGTTTAATGCCTTATTTAATCACCCGGTTAAACTCTTCAATTAGCATCCTAAGCTTCACTAAGCATCCAATATTTCCACCTTAGTTGGAATTCAAATCTTGGGCTTGACTTTGCATAAGACTTTATTTTGAATTTTCATTTTAATCCATCTCTTTATGCATGCATGCAAATCCATGTAGCACTTCAATGTTGGTCCAACTCGTGCTCCACACTTAGCCTTGTATACTAGCTCTTGCAAATTTGTTAGAAATAAGCTCCTAAAAGCTCAAGTTCCTACAAAATGTGACAAACCATGCAAAGACAACTAGAACACAATATTAGCTCATAAAACCACTAGATTAGTGAAAATGACATATATATTAGAGCTGAAGTAGGGGGTCAAAATGTAGATAAAATGGACTTATCAAGATCTGAACTGAACTTATAGGATCTTAACTGAGCTGAACTTATAGGAATTGAACTGAACTTATAGGATCTAAACTGAACTTATAAGATCTGAACTGAACTGAACTGAACTTATAGGATTTGAAGTGAACTTAATTTAAGTGATTTTAAGTCCAAAAGAACATGGTCTAAGTTCAGTTCAGTTCAGATCCTATAAGTTCAATTCAGAGCCTATAAGTTCGATTTTATAAATAAATTCAGTTTAGAAAAGTTATATACAGATTTTTTATCGTAATTAAGTTCAGAGCCTATAAGTTCAGATCCTATAAGTTCAGATCCTATAAGTTCAAATCTTATAAATTCAATTTAAGTGACTTTAAGTCCAAAAGAACAGGGCCTAACAAAATTATCACTCCTCTCATTATTTTTTATCGTAATGTAATCGTAGTATAATGTATGAACAAACAAATGTATATAAAGCAAAAAAATGTTATTATCTTACCTTGTGTTTAGACTATATTTTCTTATCAATGTTTTCTCTTGTTGCCCACTAATTTCGTGTAAATTTTTTGTTTAATCCCAATAAAAGTTTGCGTATTATAATAATAATAATAATAATAATAATAATAATAATAATAATCTTAACGTCGGCATTAGAGTTCAGGTTAGGGTTCAGGTGGGTTTTTATTGCGGTTTTTGTGTCGTCAGGAGGTGATCGTTTTTCTCCTCTAGGGCATCGTTTGTGCTCTCATCCGCCGTTGACTGCCGCCATCCACCCCACGTCGACCATTTGGACCTCACGTCGCCGGTCAGGGGAAGGAGTTGTGGTTGTTTCACGGTGGTTTTCTGGGTTGCGGGGGAATTCGTGCAGCGTTTTGGTTTTCTCAGGCGGCATTGTCGCCATTTCTGCGATCACTGTTTGTCCTGCGCCACCACCCTTTGGCTTTCCGACCTCAAGTTACCGCCATTGCTGTGGTGGTTTGACGGCGCTGCCCCTGCCGGTGAGTGTTTCCTTTTTCTTTACCTTTTTGTTTCTCGCTGTTTTCGGTTTTGCGATTTGTTTCTCGCTGTTTTATGTTTTTGCGACGGTGGTCCGGTGGTTCCCCGGTTCTGTGATCAGCCGCTGCATCCTAGGCTTTGCTGTGCGTGTGGGTGTAGTGGTGTTGGTTGCTGGGGCTCGGGTTGTGCGGTTCTTCTAGGGCTTTTGTCAACCATTTTTGTGGTGGTTGGTGTGTTGGTCGCCCTAGGCTGTTCTTTACCGTCTTGCACGAGGAAGGGTGTTGGGTTTCTGTCCTTTAATGCCCGAGCTTGTTCGGTACCATTGTCCTTTTTCGAGTCTTCATGGGTGTCGGGAAGGTTTTGGTAAGGGCCTTACAAAGGCAGCTTGGCAGAAACATTTGCAGGTCCGACATTGTCATGATGGTGCGTTGGACCTTACGCGTCAAACTCTTTCTGATAGTTTGACTGTTTATTCCAATGCCGAGAGTTCTTTGAGACGGATGGGGCTCTGGTTGTGTGGGGTGTGTTTTATGACCCGTACTGTTAGAGCAAGATGTCGGCATTGTCGGGGTGATGTTGTGGAGCATCCGGGGTGTGTTGATGGCATTTACACCTTCCATATTCATGGTATTCCGAGACCTTTGGCTCCTTGCGCCGGTTCCTTCGATGATAGTGTCGAGCTCGTTCGAGTGGTCTATATCTTATTTGGATCGTTTGTTGTCTTTGGGCTGCGCGCACCGTGAAATCTATTCCTCCTAAGTGCCGTCTTGGGTTTGCTCGGGCTTTGAAAGGGGCCTTGGATGCGGTGTATGATGCCCCTAGTGATCTTTCCCGCTGGATTCGTTTGCTTGTTCTACCACTTTGTTTGCTCGGGACTTTCGCTCCTCGGATTAATCATGAGTGTCGGATCGCTATTCGGCGTCAAAGCATCGGGAGGAGAGTATTGCAGGGCTATCCTTGCTTGGGGGCACTGGGGGGGGGGGGTTGCGGTTATTCTGATGAGTGTTTTGATGAGGGCCCTTCTTCATTTTTCGTGGATGAGGATCTGGATTTGAGTGAGATTAACCTCCGCCAATGTCGGCGGAAGATTTCGATGGCCATTATCTGCTGTCGTGACGGGTGCTTTTTTCCTGGGGTCGCCCCTTACTCCGATGCCACTCTCGTGGCCCTGCGTGAGAAGCATCCTGTCGCCCCGCCTCCTTCATTTGCCTCCTCGTCTGCGGGGATCATCATCCTCCGGTTGCCTCTTGGCGGTTGTCTTGGATATGATACGGAGCTTCCTCGTGGTACTTCTGTGGAAGGGATGGTTTTCGTGCCCAACACCTTATGGATCGTTTGAGTGGGCGCTGCTTTGTGGCTATCTCGATGATTTGATCACTTCTATTACTAGGGTGGTTAATCTTTTTCTTGAGGGCCGATGTCCTTTTCCTCTGGGTGAGTACATTGCAGCGCCCTCTCACGCCACTCGTTAAACCGGGTGGTGGAGTTCGTCCCATTCTTTGTTAGTACGGTCCGGGAGACGGCTTGTCTCTAAGGTTGGTGCTTCTATGGTTGGTCCGTCTTTATCTTCTTATTTTGATGGGCTTGATTCGGGGTGGGTGTGTCGGTGGAGGAGAGGCTATCTTGCATGCCTTGAACCGGCTCATTGAGGCTCGGGGGGCTCGAGTGGGACTTTCTATGCTGCTGGTTGATTTCCAGAATGCGTTCAACCTTGTTGACCGTTCGACCATGCTTCAGGAGGTCCGCCGTCGTTGCCCGGCTCTCGCCCGTTGGGTGGAGTTTTGTTATTCCAGCCCGACCCGTCTTTTTTATGGGGAGCACTGCTTGTGGTCTTGTCAGGGTGTTCAGCAGGGTGATCCGTTGGGGCTTTTGCTTTTCGCGTTGGTTTTGCATCCCTTGGTTTGCAAGATCCGGGACACTTTTGACCTCACTTTACAGGCATGGTACTTAGATGATGGCACCATCGTGGGTGATACTTTGGAGGTGGGGAAGGTTTTGGACTTGATTAGGCTAGATGGCCCTCGTTTTGGATTGCATCTTAATGTCTCCAAGACGGAGGTCTTTTGGCCTGTTGAGGATCCACGGAGTCGGCTTCCTGGGGTTTTCCTCACTTCTATTTCTCGACCATTGCGTGGTGTTACAGTTTTGGGAGGACCTGTCAGTACTTGTCCTGGTTTTAGCAGTGATATTGTGGCGACGGGAGTAACTAAGACCATTGAGCTAATGGACTTGGTTGCGAGGATTGAGGACCCGCAATGTGAGTTGCTTCTTCTTCGAGCCTGTACTGGTATCTCTAAGCTCTACTTCTCCCTTCGTACTTGCTCCCCTTCTGTTTTTGGGTCTGTCCATCTTCCTTTTGATGCCGCTCTTCGTTCTAGCTTGGAACGTATTGTCACCGCGTCAGGGCCGGGTTTTGGGGATTGGCAGTGGCGCCTTGCTACATTCCCTTTTCATCTTGGTGGTCTTGGTGTCTATGCGGCGGGAGATGTTTTATTTTATGCTTTTATTGCGCCCCGCTTAGTCTGTTTGGTTTTGCGAGGCTAAGCTCCTCGGCCCTTCCGGTATTGTAGGCTGGCCCCGCTTTTGATGATGCCGCGCAGTGTTTTCTGCGACTACGGGTTCTGGTATATTAGGTCACCCTAGTGAAATTCTTTGCCCCCAAACTTATGAAGAAATTGGCGGACATTTATTTCACGACGGTTCTTTCTTGCCTCAGTCTGTTTTCTCTTTGACACCACGCCCTTGCTTTATGGCGATCTCGGCAGGTTCTCACTCCTCTTGGTTACGTGCGGTTCCTATCTCGGGTGGGCGGACTATGAACGGGAGGACTTACCGTAGTGTCTTTGGGGTATCGTGCGGGTGTTCCGTTATTTGCGGTATCTAGGCCCTGTCTGCTTGCTCTCGGGTTTTTTTTGAGGATGTTTTTGGGGACCACGCTGTTTCTTGTCTTTGGTCTTGTGGGTGTTAAACATCGGCATAACCTTGTCCGGGACACTCTTTTCGACATCTGCTATAGATCTGGTATTACTGCGGGGAAGGAGGTTGATATCGGTTTGGTTGATGGACATGGTGGCTCTCTTCGTTCTGCGGATTTATTATTCTTGGGACAGGGGACGTGATGTGTGCGTCGACTGACGGAGTTCTTCACCTTTGACTCGGATCGGGTTGTGATTTTTGTCGGGCGGGTTGTCGCCGATGATCTTTGCTCGGCGAAAGTGTGCTAAGTATGGGGATTTGTGCGCGGTAGCGGGTTATGGTTTCCTACCTTTCTCTTTCTCTTCCCTTGGGAAGCTGGGTTCGGATCTTTGTTGCCTTGCTCAAGCGGATCCGAAATTCTCGGTATCTCAGGATGCGGGGGCTCGGGTAGCCGCTTACATTTTTACTAGGCTTAGCTTTGCTATTGCTAAGGGTGTGGGAGCCCAGATTGTCTCTCGACTCCCCACCAATTTCATGTAAACTTTTACTTTTATTTTAATGAAAGCTGAGCGCATCTTATAATAATAATAATAATAATAATAATAATAATAATAATAATAATAATAATAATAATAATAATAATAATAATAATAATAATATACAAATAAGGGTTTTTTGTAAAACACAACCTTTAAATTTTTTTTTTCCAAACACCACCTTTTAAAAAAAGTTTGTAAAACATAACCTTTAATAATTTTCTTTTTGTCAAACACGATATTTGGCTGGAGGACGCAACATTTTGCAATGGAGTAAATTTCAGTCGATGTTTGAGATAGTAAACGAGGTTGGTTTGAGGTGTTCTTGAACTCGTTGGAAAGATGGAAATACAAGCTTTCTAGGGGTTATGAACACGAAGGTCAAAGGTGGCCTTATGTGGGGTCTATTTCTGTGTAAAGTAAGGCTGGTCGGAGAGGGTAACTGTAAAACGAGTGGTCATGGGATTTTTCATGGGTCTTTAAATAGGAGTATGATAATTTGTTTGGTCTAAAATTTGGTATATAGCTAGAGGGGAGTGCAAGGTAGGTCTTAGTTTTGTTGTTTGTGGTGCTTGTTGGTTGCATATGGTGGTTCGAGGGGAGTAAATTAGAGGTAAAAAAAAAAATCAGAAGAAAAACTAAGTAGGATTTTTTTCGTTGGTCAATTCACTTACCTCAAACCACCAATTCCAACCAACAACCACCACAAAGAACAAAACTACGACCTACCTTACACTCCCTTTTACCTACATACCAAATTTCAGACCAAACAAAACAACATAACCCCATTTAAAGACACACGAAAAACCCCATGACCACTCGCTTTATAGTTACCTTCTCCGACCGGCCTTACTTTACACAACAATAAACCCCACATAAGTCCACCTTTGACCATCATGCTTATAACTCTTGGAAAGTTTGTATTTCCACCTTTCCAACGAGTCCAAGAACACCTCAAACCGACCTCGTTTGCTATCTCAAACATCGACTGAAAGTTACCCCATTGCAAAATGTTGCGTCCTCCAGCCAAAATGTCGCGTTTGACAAAAAAAATTATTAAAGGTTGTGTTTTACAAACTTTTTTTTAAACGGTGGTGTTTGGACAAAAACTTTTTTTTAAAGGCCGTGTTTCACAAAAAACCCTAATAATAATAATAAGAAGAAGAAGAAGAAGAAGATGAAGAAGAAGAAGGAACAATAACAATAACAACAACAACAACAACAACAACAACAACAACAACAACAACAACAACAACAACAACAACAAACAACAACAACAACAACAACAACAACAACAACAACAACAACAACAACAACAACAACAACAACAACAACAACAACAACAACAACAACAACAACAATAATAATAATAGTAGTAGTAATATTTAAGTTAAATTAATTTAAGTTAATTTAAATTCGGATACTGTAAGTGTAAGAAAATCTATATCTCATAAACAACATATTCTTATATGTTACAAATTAATTTAGTCATAAAATTAATTTAGATCTTATGCATGCAAACATAAATAAAATGTAGAGAAGAAATCATCATCCTTACATTGAGATTTTGGATCAATGGGCACAAGTAAGATCTCCTTCTTACTTGTTTTTGAGCTCTCCTAATATGGATGAACAAAGATTCAAGGATAGAATCTCTCCCAAGGAATTATACCCAAGATAACCTCCTAAAAGACTAATATTATCAATACTAGAACAATATTAATCTTAATAAAATTGACCCAAAACTATTGTTTTATCTCTTGTATTTCGGCCAATAGAGGAAGATATTTGGAGTTTTTATTTCTCTAGTTTTTCTTAGAGAGCTTTTAAATTTCTTACACTAGAAATATTATATCAATTATGAATGAATAATAATAGAGAAAAACTCTCTATTTGGTTTTTCAAAAACCGGTAGGTAGGAGGGAATGAGGAGCCAATGCATGGTCAAGTTTTTCTATCCAAGAAAACATAGGCTTGCATGGCTATAGCTAGGTGTAATTATTTTGTTTCCACTCAAATAATTTAACATAATTTAAACACCATACTCCCTCCATATTTTGGTCCATATAGGATAAAATGGATTCCATTTTATCTTTGTCAATTTATCAATTTGTCACATGTCACAAGTCATGTAAAATTGTCATGTATTTTTAACGTATTAAAAATCAACGTATTAATAAAACACGTCATGAAAAAATCGACTTAGTAATTCACAATTACTTGTACCAAAACGCTTTACCAATTATAAATTACAACATCTTGTATTTATAATAATTATTCATTCAGTTTCAATTGTTTCCGTAAACAATAATTTCATCTAAGCAATAAAACAATTCGATTACTTAGACCGTATCTTATTTTAATCAAATTACAATGAGACACGTAAATATTACTTCCAAAATCGTCCGTCAATTTTAAGTAATTTAATTAACCCGTATCGACATACGATCAATTAAATAATCAATTAAGAGTGTTATCCTTTAGGTATGACCTAAGGGGATCAACTGATCACCACCGTCGCACGACAGTAATGTCAAACTCTAGTCAGCCAATCATTACCGATATGTGTGGACCAGTTGACAGTAAAATATTTTTTTTTGGGGAAAGTTAAGAATATATTGAATCAAAGAATAATGTAGAATTACAACTCAGTCAACTCACACACAAGCAAATACCTACAGCATACAAAAAACTACACTCAAACAAAAAATTACAATTGCTGAAACCAAAGCTCATCTCTTTGCTTCAACTTGCTCATATTGCATCGAAAGAATCTTGCTTTGATATCTCGCAGTACCATCTGAACTATAGCCTCCGGTCTTTGAACATAAGATTTGATTCTAGCTTCATTCCGTACCTTCCAAATAAGATAGAACAGATAAACATGGCAAGCTCCAATAAATCTTTTCTGCAGTTTTGACATTCTGGCAGCAGAAAACCAGGTCACCAGGTTGTCCAGAGGAAAAGTGATATGCAGCTTCTGGTGTAATAGGTGCCAGCAAGCTGTACTGTAAGTGCAGGCATAAAATAGGTGCCTATGATCCTTAGGAAGAGTAGTACAAACATCACAAGTAACATCAATTAGGAGACCCATCCGTTGCAGTCTGTCTTTTGTAAGCAATCTCTGATGTTGAACAGCCCAAAAAATGAAGGAGCTTTTAGGAATATTGAGCCTGTTCCAACATAAGAACCTCCAAGGTACTTCAGGCTTGACATGTCTCAGTCAATTGTACCCATCATGAACAGTATATGGCTTAGCAGAATTCAACCAGAGATTATTAGTATAAGCAGGAGCAAAAAGAGTAAGAATTTGGGAAATTTTCCTCCAAGACCAGCTACAGTCTGAAGGAGGAGAATAAGACGTCCAATCTGCACCTTTCATATACACATGATGAACCCATTTAACCCAAATGTGGTCCTTTTTATTTGCCAGCCACCAAGCATACTTACCTAACAAAGCTTTGTTCCATGTTTTTGCATCCTTAAGCCCCAAACCACCCTCTGCTTTTGGTACACAACAAGAATCCCAGCTGATAGCAGGAGCTTTCCTATACTCAGCTTTACCTGACCATAAGAAGTTTCTACAAATAGCACTGATCTTGTTCATAATCCCATTAGGAATCAGGAAAATAGTAGCCCAATAAGAGTGAAGTATAGCTAGAACAGAAGAGACAAGAGTAAGTCTACCAGCGTAGGATAGATGCCTAGTCCCCCACCCTCTAATTCTAGCCACTACCTTATCAACCAGTTTCATACCCTCATTCTTAGTAAGTTTCTTAGAAGAGATAGGGATGCCAAGATACTTAAAAGGCAAGGAACCCCTTCTAAACCTAGACACTTGTAGAATATTATTCACAACACTACTAGAAGCACCATTGAAATAAATTTCAGACTTGGACTTGTTCAGCTGAAGTCCTGAGGCAGCAGAAAAAGTTGCAAACCCTCTAAGTAGATACCCAGTATTTGTCGAGTTTAGTTCAGATCCTATAAATTTAGTTTAGTTCAGATCCTATTGTAGATACCCAGTATCTGTCGAGTCTCCAACAAACACCCGATGATTATCGGACTACAACATGCTTAGGAATCGCAGCGTTTAATAGACAGTTTTGTACAACTATACGTCGGAAAATTTAAAACGATTTCAAAAACAAAACATTTCAAAACTTTCCAAAAGTACCTGGAATGTTTAATGCATGACGACGGGGTCGTAACGACACTAACTAGAGTCAAAACCGACACCGGACCAAAAACCGACTCAAAAATTCAAACCCCGACTCCAACAACGAGTCAAACCGAGTCAAACACAAAAAACAAAACTTTTCAAAACTTCCATGTTAAGTATTCCCGAAATGCTTCATGGTCAAGTACAATCATGTCATCCAAAACATAGGATAGAACAAATCATGATTTCAATTGCGTGATAGTGACAAGACACCTCGAAGACCCGCGAATTGGCTCGCGCCTCTTCGAGCAGCCCATGCGGCCACGTCGCTCAAAACGCACACAACCACCCATTTCTCTATAAATACCCACCTTCACACACCATATCACCTTACGCGAGTGTCCACCTCCTCATCTCTCCCTTAAAATTCTAGACTCGACTTCTTAAGTCACAAACCGACACGTGTTTTCGACTTATCGACCGAAAACACAAGCTTTATACATTGTTTGGTACCGTCATCGTGCATTAAATCACTTGACCGACCACCTTGACCAACTACACCATCACTAAACTTAAAACACTCTTTTACATTGCTAAAACGGTTTTCAAACCGAGTTTTCCGATCAAACAAGTTGATACACTTTCGTCGATTTATCGTCTCAAGCCTGGCATCTAAGTATGAGGGTGTAAAAATCCTCTTCTATCATGTTTTTCATCTGTTTTATGACTATAACATGCTAAAAGATGCATAACATGGTTCAAACATAGGTTAAATGAGCCAAAACCGGATATTGGCCGGAGACAGGGGCTGCTTGTATAGAAGGAGGGCTCGCGCCTAAACCCCCTCTCATGCCTTAATCCAGCCGTGTTTGGTCTCATCTTTTCCTCTTTATTTCATTTCTTATTTGTAATCGGTTTTTACTATTTCAAATATTTCAAATCATTTTTCATGATAAACTTTTAATCATAAAACATTTTTCACCCTTGGTTCCTAATACCATGACGGTTTTATCCATGTTCCGGTGATAATATTTGGTTAATTACATTTTAAAAGGTATTTTAAAATCTTTTATCTCATTTCTTTGCATTTCAAAACCAACATGTTAGTCATAAATACAAAGTCATCCTTGGTTCCACATATCATGTCGGATTTTAACCCGAGTATGATGATAAACATTGACTAATTACAAACAAATGAACTTAAAACAATTAGTTCATAATCATTTTCAAAACTATTCATGTCAAGCTTGTAAAACCGAACCCGACATCGAATATTGTCAAAACAATGATGATTATTCAAGCCCCGTTCTTCATATTAACAACAAAAGCGGTCTAACGACCTTTTCAAACCAAGACGGGTTCAAACACTCTCTTTTCAAACCATTTTAAAAACATCTTAACAGTCAGAAGACGTCCCTTGAACAGTCTGCTGACCCGCGCCTAAACAGGCCAACCATTTTCCAATTTTCAAACCAGGACAGGCCTGTTTGCATCGCCTGACGGCTCGCGCCTATATAGGCTGCCTGATGCAGACCCTGTTTCTTTCCAGCACTTGTCTAGGACGATCCCGACTTCGGTTAACCCGAATACAGGACGGATTAGATGACAAATATGCTCTTTTACATCGTATTTGCAAAACGCCTTACTAAGACAAATGGATCACGTTATGCACCATAAACCTAACTCGGTAAATGGATGTTTAATTTCCGTCTTGTATGCAAATCAACATTAAATCCAACTTGACATCAAATACTTGATACTTGGATTAAACAACCGACATAGAAAGCTCACTTGTTAGGTTCAAACTTGTGGATCATGCATTTACCCGTTTTATCAACTTTTGCATTTAATCGACAAAGATCGATCAGTAAAGGCTGCTACCGCGGGCGGGATTGGGTGTCCGATTAAAGGGCTTCCCAATACGTACCTTCACCTCTTACTCAGAAACTTTGGATAGTGGACGACCTTATCCAGGGCGTACGCGAGTCATTCTAGAGATAGGATGCTAAAAAGGACGACTCCTTGTCTTTAGTACCTATGTCAAACACCGCTTTTTGCCTTCATTGACCTAGGTATAAAGTGGATTTGAACGGGTTCCAAGCATCCCACAAATGCTTGGTGGCGACTCCGAACATCTCTTGCATCGTTTTGAGATGCTTGCCGAGATGAAACCGACCGATCTAAAACGATCCGGTCGAAAGCACTTTTTACGCCACCAAGCGTGGCATTCAAAAGACCGCTATACGTCCCCAGATCGGATGGTCGTGTAGGTGGCTATGCCCACAGGTTGGCGACTCCGCTAGGGAGAACTAGGACACTTCTGTCTTTGTGATCCCTAGATGGTCAGACTCGAACGAGGTCTTGGTTGAAATGCATTAATTGATATTACGGTTATAAGTCGGGTTCCTTGTCCGGGGCCACAACCTAACCCTTTTCGACCAATTGGCTCGTCTCGTCGGCGTGAGTTTTCTTATCCCCGCATTTCGAATCTCGATTGAGTAAAGCATACCGTTGACATTACACATTTCTGTTTCGTCAAAGGGCTTTTATTTCCTTCGAGCACGAGGCTAGGGCACCCTCCTTACACATTTTATTTGGATTGGTATCCCTCTCGAAAATCGGGGTTTGATCGCTTGGTGTGTAACCCACCCTTTTAAGCCAAAACCCGTGTCAGCATTATGCATAATATGGTGAAACTGCGAGTTCTTATGTGTTATGTGATCATAAGTCCTTCTATGTCATTTCAAACTTTCAAAAACATTTTTTTGTGCCGTTATAATGGCCGTTTCAAACCTCGGTTTTTAGCCGACAGTTGCACCTCTTTCTAGGCCGTCGTAATGACGATTTTCAAACCCGGTTTTTTACAACCATTTCAAAAGCACGCCTTTCTAGGCCGTCGTAGTGACGATTTTCAAACCCGGTTTTTTACAACCATTTCAAAAGGACGCCTTTTTTGGCCGTCGTAATGACGATTTTTAAACCCGGTTTTCTACAACCATTTCAAAAAGCACGCCTTTTTAGGCCGTCGTAATGACGATTTTCAAACTCGGTTTCCTACAACCATTTCAAAAACACCTTTTTACGCCGTTATAACCGCCGCGTCAAGACACGGATTTTAACCCGTCTCGCGCCGACACAATGGCTATTTCAAAACCCGGAAAGGCGTACACCCCTTTTCGAAGCATTCAAATCCCGAGGACCATACACCGTCCCCAGACCTTTTCAAACCTTTCAAAACTAGATTTTCAAAACATACAATTTTTAATTTCAAAAACCGTCTTTGGAAACAGTACATTGTTTTCAGAGCCGCCTCAACTCGAACTCAAACCGTCTTTTGAAAACAAACTTAAAACAACTTTTCAACTGATCGACTTCAAAAGATCCCAATTACTCGGAAGCCGTCCATAAAGCGACAAACGAATCATTTTGAAAATCTCTATTTTCGAAAACTTCAGTCCACCATTCCAATTTCGCCTCGTGTCTATCGAGTTGAAGCAAGCGTACTTATGTGTCTTTACTTATGAGTCGTCTCACCTCGAGACTCGTTCAATGACGTCACGCCACTACGTTGGATGCGAGTCAAAGTCCGGTCAACACCGTCACATTATAAATCGAGTTAGTACTGACGCACCACACATGGTCGCCCTCGTCTTGTCGAGTCTGATCTATCTTCCCGTCTTTTGTGTTATCTCCGTTTAGTCGTTAAACCGTGTCGGATTAGGATGTAATGTGAGCCATTTTTCTACCTCAGAGGCAAAGCCATGGCCCCGTCTTCAGCTTCGTCCAACAGCAACGATGACAACAGAGATCTCACGACTACTCAGCTAGCCAGCCTACTCACCGCTCTTAAGGTCACCCTAGACTGTATCAAGACCTGTATCGATGTAACACCCCGATATTCAGAGGAGCCTTAACTAGGCCTTCCTTAGCATATAAGGGCGTTACCATCTCGGTTGCCCGAGGTAAGTAATTATCAAACGTCAATAAAAGAACTATTAAGTTGTGTTACAAGTGATTTAAACCAAAATACAATACAAGGTACAACTCAGGACTACTCGCTATGACCATCGTATGTCGAGGAGACTCATCCCCGCCGGACTCACTATCATCAACACCAACACCTGCTAAGACCGACTGCTCACCATAAGGGATCACGGCAGACACATAACAAACAAACAACCACACAAGGTCAGTACTGAGATAAGATAAGGCAACGGCAACTACAACAACAACACAAACGATGACATCAAACCCAACCACAATCATAACCAACCAACCAAATCTATCATCGATCGTCCACTTTGGACCGATCCCGCGCGATGGGGGACCGCGGCCGTTCCCACCTAAGCCCCGCTCATC
Source organism: Silene latifolia (assembly GCF_048544455.1). Classification (NCBI taxonomy): domain Eukaryota; kingdom Viridiplantae; phylum Streptophyta; class Magnoliopsida; order Caryophyllales; family Caryophyllaceae; genus Silene; species Silene latifolia. Next base: position 157,912,063 of record NC_133536.1, on the reverse strand, counting down.
ACACGAGCGATAACCCTGCTCATTAATGTGCACATCCCCTTCCGTGGCGGGTTCCACGAAGGGCGAAACTAGGGCGTGAAGTCACTCCCGCAAGCGACTCCACTCAGCCGAGGACGCACCTCGAGAACCATCAACAACGATCATAACCACAATCATAACACAATTCAATTACTATGTCAAGCAACCACAACACTATCACAACGACCGACACACTAGACAATCTACAGCAACTGAGTAGGCGAACCTACCTTTAAGCAACCGCAAGCAATCCACGCTGACAGATAACACATCCACCGACCAAGCAAAGCCTATAACCACCATACAAATATCTATTACTACAAGCAAACCCTAATCATAGAGACAAAGGCACGGATGATGATTATGACATACCTATTAGGGAGAGACAAGGCAAAAGACCGCTACCCGACTCAAAGGACGCCCTCCTAAGGCATAAGAATCTTCAAGAGGCATCCATGGAGGTTTTGAGGTGAAGGGAAGGGAAAGAGGCGGCTGAAGGATAGGAGGAAAGTGGCGAAAGTGATAAGCGGATCTAACAAAACGCGATATATAACCCTCGTTGGGCGGGCACTCGATCGAGTACCCAACATACTCGATCGAGTAACCCCCTACTCGATCGAGTAACCTAGCTACTCGATCGAGTAGCCTCTACTCTATCGAGTACCACTCTTCCAACTCAACTCCAGATGACCCCGGCACTTAACTCTAAGGCTATTCTCGTTCCCAAGGTCAGTCCACGATGGTCAAAGGGTCCCTAAAAGGACGGGTATTACAATCTTCCCCCCTTAAAAAGAACTTCGTCCCCGAAGTTCACCTCACCTATCTCCTGCACGAGAACAACTCGTCCTTACCCCTCCTCCCGCTCAACCCGTTAGTCTCTGGAAATATCATTCTCCCCCCCATGTCATCATCATCACCGTCTATACTCATATCTAATGACTTTTACTACTATCATGCAAGCTTAATCACAGTCAACCGTTATTTTATATGTATATAAAACGTCCAACTTGCAATGCGAAACGTCACTCGTGATCTCCCAACATACCATAACAATTATCAAATTGTCAATCTAGAACATGTCTCATATCAACTTTCATGTGGTGTGACTACTACCGCCTTGTTATTTGGCAACATGATTCCATCACAATGAAACATACAACCACACTCACTTTCATTTTAAAGGGCTAAGATAATTCGTTATGCTAAAGCAGATCATAACATCAACAACATTTTAAATAACTACCGACAACGTTATAAACATGCAAAACATTATCCATACATGATACCAACAATATTACAAACAACTTCTAACACCATTATGAATAAGCAAGACATTGTTCAAAACAACCTTTTTATTCCGCGACATTACTCTTCCCCTCTAAAAAGGAACTTCGTCCCCGAAGTTCACCACTTAAATTATGACGTATATAATCTACTACTTGTATCTTAATCATTAACGAAAACCATATTATTTGTTGTGGACATTACTCGCTAATTACATACTCGTTAAATTAAAATCATACACACGTCACCGGAATAGCTAGCCACCGGTTGATAACATATACTAATATGGTATGCACAAATGTACGAGAAGCTACAACTCCGATAAATAAATCGTAAAAAGGCGCATACGAAATAAAGCAACAAGAAATTATGACCGCCTCACCAATTGTGACAAATACGCTTATAAAACTTCAATCATGACTTGTAATGTGTGAAATTAACGGCTCAAGGGCGTTACTATGCGCTCGCAACAACTTTAAACGTTAAACATGCAATTATAAAACAATTGAACATTTTGAATTTTCAAAACCCCCTGTAACAGTGACACTCGATCGAGTAAGTATCGGTACTCGATCGAGTGCCATGCTACTCGATCGAGTGTGTTGGCTACTCGATCGAGTAGCCCTAGATCAGAATGCTTTTTCTTATGTCATCCTGCAGCTACTCGATAGAGTACGGGGCACTCTATCGAGTACCTACAGGCCAACTCCTCATAAATCTGTCACGAGCTAACACCCATGCGCATACTTGACATATAAAATCGAGTCGGGACGACTCCCCGACTTCTAATACCCTGCACACAGTTAGAATATCAAATTCGGCCTTATGGCCAATCATACAGATCCAACTAAGTCTCAAAACAAAAGGAAACAACTATCAAAGTCTAACAACAATACCACCATCTAACATCAACTACTATCAACAATCACGAACGAAGATAAAAACAAGGAGTATCACTCCTGCTGCTGCTGCTGCTGCTCGAACATCACCTCATCATCACCGCCACCACCTCCAGATGAACCTATTCCCGCATCACCCCCTGCTCCTGCTCCCGGGCCCACGTACCAAGGCGTCAAGCCTCCATAAGGAAAGGACTGAGGTGCTCCCCATGTCGACTGTTCCACCCCGTAGGAATGGAAAACCCCCGAGTAATTCCCCACGCCACTCCACCAGACTGGATGCGGTCCCTCGGTCCCTATCCCCTGAGTATACGCCATCTCATGCATGTTCCGGAGTGTCAAGGTAGATGACACTCTCTCCGCTAGGTAACTGGATCGCGTCTCCGGGGTGTCGAGGTAAGGGTAGAACGGGAAGGGCTGCTGCGGTGGTGCTACTGGCTGTGGCCTAGCCTCCGGGGCCCTCTCCCTCACTCGACGGGGTCCCCTCACCACTCTGGGTCTCTCCGCCCTCTGAAATTCCGCATTCTCGCCCTTCGTCGGCTCCGGCATCTCCTGGAGGATCGTGCCATCAATGAGATAGGTCTGCAGCTGGCGGGGTGTGTCCTCATCCTCCTCCTCCTCCTCCTCGTCGTCCCCATCCACAGTCACCACTGCCGGCTCCAAGGGCTCGTGGGCGGGAGGTGCTCAGAGCTGGAATCTTCATCCAACTCATGCCAAGCACCCTCCACGCTAGGCTACCGTCAGCCAAGGTTCTCAACCATTTCAGGTCGAGATAGTACTCACGATCCATGGTAGGCACAGGGGTAGCTAGAGGCACGTACGCTGAAGAAGCCTCAAAGGAGGTTAGCTTTTCAGCTAACCGAGTGGAAATGGCACCACAGCTCAGGTACCGAGAAGTAGAGGAAGCCATCAAGGCAAGAGCAGCACAAACTATGGAAGGAGCATTAAAGACCACTTTCTTGGCCCGCTCCGGATTGAGGTACGACATCAAAAGTAAAACCTCATGGTTATTCAACTTACTGATATCTTTCCGGTCATAGAGGAGGTTTGAAAGGGAACGGAGAAAGATTCTCAAGGTGATGTGCTGAACGTCATTAATCAAAGCATATTGCTCGCGGTGGGAGCTTGCTTCCCGATCAAGCAAGGCATTAGGCGCAGACGCCGCACTCACCTGGGATGTCGGTGATGGAGTCCTTGGGAGGCTTGGCCAACCCAAGGTGAGAGGCAAACAAATCCATGGTCAAAAGGAAACTGGTATTCATCAGTCTGAACTCCACGGTCTGACCCGCTGGGTCATAGTTAAAGGAACTCATGAATTCTAGGGTAAGAAAAGGGTAAGTGTGCTTCCTCAGCCGGTACAAACCAATAAAACCCAAGGTCTCGAATATATGACGGACATCCGTCTCTATTTCCAACTCCTCTAGCACACCGGTGTCTATACACTTTGTGGGTCTCATCTTGCGTTTTTGTAAAGCTACAAAACGCTCTATTTGCTTAAAGTTAACAAAGACAACCGAAGGGTACTCAGGGACTGCGGGTACTACCGGTCCACTAGCCTCCCCCCTCTCAAGTGGATCAACCCTTCCCCGTTTACTCTGACGGTTTCCAAGGTTTAGTCTCGGCATCTGTTTTAGGCATAAGTCCAAACAACTTGTATAAACATCCAAACACTTATTTCATGTAACTTGAATTCACATATCCAGCTAAACACAAAATTTTTCAACAATTTTGACATGTGAAGCACATAATTCATGTTATTAAACTTGAGTATTAAGATAAGTGTACATGTTTATCAACAGTTCCCAATTTTTGACATACAAGTTCAAGCAATTTGTATAAAACATGTAGGCATACACTTCATACAATTCGAGTTTTATATAATTGGCAACTTCACTAACTTGCTAACCAATTCCATACTCGAGGCTCATAGTTAATGTCATTAAACTTAGATGTTTCGCTAGGTAGTCATATATCATCAATAGTTTCCTCAATTTTATCCTATGAACTCAGTTTGTAGCCACTTATAAACCATAATTACGAAAGTTTGGCATGTGGACACATATACTCGGCAATTTGAATATCCTAGCATGCTTCTAAAGGTCGTTCCATTTACATTGCAAACTACACGTCACTAATGCAAGAGAAAGAATAATTTATGACAAATCAATATCACTCTTCACTATTATGTAAAATAACTCAATCAAAATTTTCAGACGGTCTTTACAGCTGTGAAAATTGTGGCATGTATTCATCAATCATTGTTGCTATTGTCATATTGAAGTTCAACTTATGCTTATATTGTCAATTACCACATCAATTTTCCAATTCTAAGTCACGAATTTCCCATAAGGCACTTTTAAGACGGAGTTTTAAGGCAACTTTCTAAGGTAATAATCATCAGAATTCACCTTTCCACATGATATAAACAATGTATAGTACTTAATTCCATCATCTAATCAATGTAGAACAATCAGAAATCAATTTCAAATTTGTAACCCTAGAAATTTCGATTTCACCTTTGCAACTTTTCTAATCTAATCTACAGCAATTAATCACCAACAAACATGGAAAAGAGGCATATGAATCATGTTTCAACTATCTACAAAGAACTATTACATCATGTGAATCGAAAATTTCAGATTATCTCCTCATTTTAACACATTCAAAGTAACATATCACATAAATTAGGAAGAGTCACATACCTTGATTGATTTGTAAGATAAAGAAACGAATTAACCAAGCAAAATCGACCCCAAGAATCACTACTAACCCAAGAGAAAGAGAGGATTTGGGAGAGATTAAGGGATTTAAGAGTGATATTGGATGGTTGTGTCGAAATATGGAAGAATAAGAAGAAGAAATAGAAAGGTAAAGGGTTTTAAGAAAACCCGTAGGAATCTTTGCACAAGAACCTACTCGATCGAGTGCCAGGGTACTCGATCGAGTACCACCCTACTCGATCGAGTAAGAGTTAAATCATCGAGTAAGCTCGGGAATTTTCCCACATTCCGACGTTATAGCCTCCTAATGGATCGAGTGAGGTCTACTCGGTCTAGTACGCGCCGCACTCGGTCAAGTATAACTAAGTGCTCGATCGGAAGAACGAAGTAACTTGAAGATTCCTGCAAAAACAACACCGCGTGTCGATTCCAACTAAGTTCGGAATTCGGCACTCATTATGAAATTCATTCACGTATTACCATCATTGACAAAATCTACCATATTGCCAAACAGATGAAGCTTATCCCATGTACACTACAACCTTTACTCTACTCGGTTTACCTGCTACCGACTTCCGTAAACATAATCACATCATCGTACTACGTTTTAGCTTACTTTATGTATATTACTACTAAATTGAAACATTTAAACTGATATGAGTTCATTCTTTCCCGTATTACATAAATGCGTACTTTCCAAAACAAATTAATCTACTATGTTTCACATTCTGTCGTAAACAAGTTATCTTACTCAAATCAAATATTACGCAGCGGAAAATTTCAACTAAATAGCGAAGCATATACACATTATCACATACTTGATGCGGGTCATTACCCATCTACACTATAATTATTATTATAGTCATCGCGGTAGGATCTATAACCTCCCGTACAACTCCCGTAATCATAAATTCTATGGCAACTACCCACGTGTTCACTATTCATATTACACGTTTGCTTTCACACTTTCACGCATTTCCATGATGAGAAATTTCGTCACGCATCACATAGCTATCATATGAGCTCACTAATCATTCAAAGAACTCATAACTTCATCAACAATTAACCTATCCAATCCAAACATTACTATCACACCGCTACTAATTCTAACAAAACTTAACCGGAGGTAACTCCGGCACAATTAACATTCCTAATACACATCAAGACACGGACTCCACATTCCATCCCGTGTGACTGGCTTAAGTGTCATGGGGCCAAGATTTTGAAATGAGGGCGCCTACTCACCCAAAATCTAGCATCGGCCGAGGCTCCCATTACACATACACCAGGTTCATTTTATTAGACTCTCTACGTTCATTATGTTCATTTGTTACAGGTTCCAAAATCGTCGCTCTGATACCACTTTGTAACACCCCGATATTCAGAGGAGCCTTAACTAGGCCTTCCTTAGCATATAAGGGCGTTACCATCTCGGTTGCCCGAGGTAAGTAATTATCAAACGTCAATAAAAGAACTATTAAGTTGTGTTACAAGTGATTTAAAACAAAATACAATACAAGGTACAACTCAGGACTACTCGCTATGACCATCGTATGTCGAGGAGACTCATCCCCGCCCGGACTCGCCTATCATCAACACCAACACCTGCTAAGACCGACTGCTCACCATAAGGGATCACGGCAGACACATAACAAACAAACAACCACACAAGGTCAGTACTGAGATAAGATAAGGCAACGGCAACTACAACAACAACACAAACGATGACATCAAACCCAACCACAATCATAACCAACCAACCAAATCTATCACTGACTGTCCACTGGACCAGTCCTGCCAGTGGGGGACCGCAGCCGTTCCCACCTAAGCCCCGCTCATCACACGAGCGATAACCCTGCTCATTAATGTGCACATCCCCTTCCGTGGCGGGTTCCACGAAGGGCGAAACTAGGGCGTGAAGTCACTCCCGCAAGCGACTCCACTCAGCCGAGGACGCACCTCGAGAACCATCAACAACGATCATAACCACAATCATAACACAATTCAATTACTATGTCAAGCAACCACAACACTATCACAACGACCGACACACTAGACAATCTACAGCAACTGAGTAGGCGAACCTACCTTTAAGCAACCGCAAGCAATCCACGCTGACAGATAACACATCCACCGACCAAGCAAAGCCTATAACCACCATACAAATATCTATTACTACAAGCAAACCCTAATCATAGAGACAAAGGCACGGATGATGATTATGACATACCTATTAGGGAGAGACAAGGCAAAAGACCGCTACCCGACTCAAAGGACGCCCTCCTAAGGCATAAGAATCTTCAAGAGGCATCCATGGAGGTTTTGAGGTGAAGGGAAGGGAAAGAGGCGGCTGAAGGATAGGAGGAAAGTGGCGAAAGTGATAAGCGGATCTAACAAAACGCGATATATAACCCTCGCTGGAAACTGGGCACTCGATCGAGTACCCAACATACTCGATCGAGTAACCCCCTACTCGATCGAGTAACCTAGCTACTCGATCGAGTAGCCTCTACTCTATCGAGTACCACTCTTCCAACTCAACTCCAGATGACCCCGGCACTTAACTCTAAGGCTATTCTCGTTCCCAAGGTCAGTCCACGATGGTCAAAGGGTCCCTAAAAGGACGGGTATTACAATCGACACCCTGGAAAACAAGGAAACCGGAGAACACAACACTCCGCCTTTGACTGAAACTGAGAGAAGGCTCAAGCTCTTGGAAGAACAACTCCTAGCCCGTGGTAACAACATCCACCTTGAGAAAAATCGAAGATTAGAATCCGTTGGGGATTAACTACCCAACAACTTTACCTTGACAGATATACCCAAGTTCAAGGGAGTGGAGGACCCACTCAACCACATTTGAGCCTTTCACGACTACATGTCCATCAAGGGGGTCAAACAAGAACTCTTCACCCGGATCTTTCCATCATCCCTGGAAACAATTCCCCGCCAGTGGTACTATTCCCTCGACCCTAAGAACCTTACTACTTGGGAAGAAGTCGCCGTTAAATTTTCCAAACAGTATACCGACAACGTCGAAATCCAAGCTAACACCCGCACTCTTGAGGTCCTAACTCAGAATGATAAGGAAGGGTTCACAGAATTCCTAACCCGTTGGAGGAGGGTAAGCACTCAATTGGTCAGTAAGCCGAGTGAATCAACTCTGGTAGAAAAGATTATCAACAACCTTCGCCCGGTTTATGCCAACCTGCTGAGATATCAAAAGATCAAAACATTCCAGGACCTACAAATCCTCGGGACCCGTATTGAAGACGACCTCCGCAAGGGTGTCCTAGCCAAAACCACCGGTAGAGGCTATCAGGGATCTACATCAACCGGATCTAGCCCCTATGGTCAAACAAACAAAATTGATGAGATCAATCTCCTCGAACCAACCGCAAAGAAAACTGAACGTCCTCAAAGGGTATTCACAAACTTGGGAACAACCTACGCCAGCGCCCTAAAAAGACTCATAGACCAAGGGAAACTACAACCAATTGGCCCACTCCTAACCCGTCCGAGGCCAAGAAAACCCGTTTCTAGAATCCCAATGCCTACTGCCAGTACCACCAGGGAAAAGGTCATGACATAGAAGTTTGCTTTAAACTGAAGCACGCCATCCAAGATATGATCGAGAAGTGAGAACTACCTTTACCTCCACCCACCAAACCAAATAATAAACAAACCCCTTGGGAATCCATGCCATCTCTGATGACAAGCCGACCTTGGATTGCTCACACCTCATCCTGCCAATTGATGAGGAGGTGAATGCCTTGGAGAAGGATACCCCGGACGGGATATTCGTATTCAGCCCCGCAACCATGCTCACCATGTTCCAACAGGTTGAGGAAGCCATAGCTAGTCTCTCAGAAAGGATTACCCGACTTGAGGACGCTTACCACCAGTTGATTTTCAACCCACCAACACCAACACTGTGCCCAAGAGAGGGTCTTCCGAACACCCAAAACTACCCTCACTAGAAAGGATTGCTCCCGCGACCATTCTGGCATGCATCCCACCCTAATCAACCCCACAATAATTAACCCCACAATAATCAACCTCACAATAATCAACCCCGCAATAATCAACCTCACAAAAATTACCCTCATAAAAACTTCCCCTACAAAAACTATCTATCGAGGAATACCCCTCCAAGGTACCCTCGAGATCCCGAAATCAACGGTATCCGGAGAGACGACATGGTGGATGTCTACATGGTTCCGGGAAAGGGTAAACAAGCAAAAGAGATCGGTTATCTTACTCGATCCGGATGCCCTTCAAAACCCAAACAATGCAACGGTCGTTCCAACAACGAATGACCAAATTGTCCCGGACGTGGACACTCAACCCAAGGTTCCCCAAAACTCGATCCTTAAACAACTGCACAAAGCAAAGGCTAAAATTTAAATTTGGCAACTGATTGCTACGTCCTTCGAACATCGGCAGGCTTTTCTACAAGCCTTGGGAATGTTAACGGTTCCCTCTACCTCATCTCCAGAAGAAGTGGTATCACACATGATAGGGGACATCCCCGACCTGAGCAACCCGGTCATCTTCTCTGACGAAGATATCCCTCTATTCGGAGCCAACGATAACCTGGCCCTGTACATCACCGTACAATGCCTCAAGAAGAATGTGCCTATGGTTCTAGTGGATGACGGATATGCGGTTAATATCATTCCCCTCAAGATGGCTCACAAACTGGGTATCAAAGAAGCTGATTTGGTCCCAACTAATCAAGGAGTACGCGCTTATGATGGCACTCGTCATAAGGTCGCGGGGCTTGATACGTGCAATTTATATAATCCTTTTTGGACTCTTATTGCATGCATTTTCATGTCGTTTTTATAGTTTTGTATTGCAAAATGCCCCGAATAGGCTACTTTGGTTTGTTTTGCCTCATTTGCAGGAATGGACCTGAAATTAGTGAAATCGGGCCCTATTCAGTCTTCTTAGCATGCATTTATGGAGATGGAGGATTTAGAGCAGAAGTACTATGCCTCGGGAAGCGTGGAGGAGTCCCGGAAGCTAACCAAGTGAAGAACACGAGCTGTTTCAGTAGCTGAGAGCTCGATCAAAGACTTTGCCTAGTCTATCTGTTTGATCGGGTGGTTTTGATGGTCCAAGATGGTCGATCGAGTCCCTGTTGAACTCGATCAAAGTAGGCTGATTTGAAGGTACTCGATCGAAGGCTGTTTCTGTTCGATCGAAGGACTTGACTGAATAATTGTTCGATCGAGGTGTTTGAAGATCCTCGATCGAGAGGTCTACTATATAATACGGGATTTTATTACGTGTTTATCTTAATTAATAGTTTAGTTTATTTAATAAATATCTTCCCTATATAAGGGAAGACGTAATTAGGTCTTAAGGAGGATGTTTTCTCCCTTAATTAGTCTCTGTTAAGCAGACTTTTATCTTTCTCTCTTTTCGACATTGATCTTGTTCTTATTGCCGGATTCTCAACTTTGTAATCATTCTTTCCTCCTTAATTAATCTTTAATTTTATTTTGCTTCTTTAAGCATTTGTCTTATAGTTACTGTTTTAATCATTGCTGTTAGTTAGTTTATGCTATTCCTCTTTATTAATCCTCATATCATGTCTTTTGTTATTCTATTTATTGTTGTTATTAATTTCATCAATAATATGAGTAGCTAAATCTCTCTATGTTAGGATTAGGGGAGCCATGGTAGTGAATAAATGAAGTTATAAATATGTTAGATGGTTGAATTGTGAGAACTGTTTTATGATAATATAATTGTAATCGTTTAGTTGAGTGCACGCTTCTAAATCAGTTAATTTGGTTAAATCCAGACCTACATCGAGAGATTGGAATGAATAGACCTGTTATGAACAGTAAGACTACACTAATGAAGGCGAGAGTTAAGTTAGTTGTATCTTAGGGCAGAAAGTGGACCGAGAGGACCTTTCCTATACCCTTCTTACATTATACCATCTGAGTTATTTATGACTGAGTTGATTAATTGCCATGTTCCTAACATACTTCTCTTTATTTGATCACAACCTTATTTCTCTTTATTCTTATTGCTCGTTTCTCTCGCCTTAATCCCTTTTTAGTTTAGAAATCAATTCAAAATACCCAATTATTACTTGACGGACTTAGATTAGCGGATAGATATAATAGCCTCCCTGTGGAGATCGACCCTACTTTCACTAGCTTCTGTTAGTTGTTTTAGGTATTTATTTTTGGTACTAGACGACGGGTATCAAATTTTGGCGCCGTTGCCGGGGAGGCAATTAGCCTATTTTTCTGCTTATTTTTGTTTGTCTTCGTCTCAGGGAATTTTTAATTCCTTGAGACAGTTTTTATTTATTTCCTTTAGTTTTGTTTATGCCCAGGTCTAACAGGTCAGAATTAGTGCCAGCTGATCCTGAACCAGAGCGGACTTTTCGCTACAGACAGAGCTTATTGAGAAAGAATCGTCAAAAGGAAGTCTTGAGTACTTTTGACCCTGATCTTGAAAAATTTTTATTTGCAGAAGACCAGTCTTTTGAAGAAGATACTTCCATTTCTGCAGCCAACTCTGTGAAGATGCCTAACATCGCGAGTCATTCTGAGCCTACAATCGCCTCTACCCCTAAAGGTTTCAACCTTGTAACAGAGGATGGCAGTAAATTTGACATTAGGCCATCTTATATCAATTTGGTTGAGAGAAATATGTACCGTGGAGTAGCTGGAGAGGATCCGCGAAAGCACATGGAAGTCTTCACTGATTACTGTTCTACCATTCCCGCTACTAAGGGAGTGACGCAGTATAAGATTAAGGTGGTTCTATTTCCTCTCTCTCTGACTGATGGAGCCCGAGAGTGGCTCACTGATCTTGATAGAGTTGCAGCTGGGATTACTAACTGGGAGACCCTGGCCCTAGCCTTCTATAAAAGGTATTTTCCTCCGCAGAGAACTAATCAATTGAGGGGAAAGATTACAAGTTTCAAGCAAACTCCCGACGAGAACTTGTACGAGGCATGGAGTTGGTTCAAGAAACTTGTGCGGTCCGTTTCTCAACACGGTTTCGATCAGTGGTTCTTGTGCAACCAATTCTATAATGGGTTGTAAGACGATCACCGTGCTATTCTGGATGCTGCATCCAATGGTCGATTCCAGAAGAATATCGACGATGACAAAGGTTGGGGAATCATAGAGGAAATGGCTACCCATTGTGCTGAATATGGGAACCCAAGAGAAGGCATTAGAACAGTTTCTTCTGTTGATAGTGCAGTTGTGGCTCAGCTGGAAGCCATGAATGCCAGATTCGATAAACTTGAGTTGCAGGCTGCTGGAGATCAACAAACGGTTCACTTGTTGACTAGACAAGAAATTGTTTCATATGAGAGGTGCGGTAGTAATGACGGTCACACTGTTTTAGACTGTCTAGCTGAGAAGGAGCAGGTTTTTACCTTTCAACAATATAGGCAAAGGGGCTCCTATTACAACAATCAGAGTGAAGTCCATCCTAACTTGAGATGGACTAGTCAAAATGTATTGAATCCTACACCTCCACCGCAGCAACAACAACCTTACGTGTTGTTGGAGTAAGTGTCCTCAACAATAGTGCGATCACATGATTAAACATCATAATTAAATCTCATAATAAGAATACGTAAGGGATGATAAATTAAATAGTCAACTGATCAACATTAATCCGTAACGATTGGCTTTCTAGAGTTTGACGTTACTGTCGTAGGACGGTGGTGGTCAGTTGATCCCTTAAGGTCACACCTGTAGGATGATGCCGTAATCAGTAAAGTTAATTAGTTGTATATTGATACAAGTTAATTAATTCCTTAAATAAGAATAATTTATATTTATGAGAGGAAATGTGTATCTTATTATAATTCGATTAAATAAGATTCGATTTAGTGGATTAATATATTAATTTACTAAATTATGTTGAGGTTTTATAAATATTTCAAGGTAGAGGTAATTAGTTATTTACATTTACAAGAGGTTGTAAATTTAATTAACTAGCTATTATGGGACCCGTTATATGTTGATATAATGGTAAAATATTACTCAATAAGTTGAGTGAATATATGTTTATTAATTTGTCACATAATTGTTGTATGATCAAATTAATATTTAATTATGTAAGATAATTAAACATAAGACTTATAAGCATTTGTGGGACAAATATTATAAGACAAAAATAGACCCATATACACTCAAGTGTACCGTCCAAAAAGGTGAGCATGCTTTAATTTTTGGTTTTGTCATTTTGTTGTTGGAAAGATGCTCCAACATCTTATGACATATTTTATAAGCTAGCCTACTACCTACATGTAAAACATTTTTTGCATGTGATTTTTGAGAAGACAAAATGCTCTATTAAGGGCACTTTGGACGGTTCATTCATTAGTGAGTAGAGGAATTTTGTTCTTCATATTATTACTCTATCTTTCTCTAAAAGACCGTACATGCAAAATCTCTCTCTCATACTTATTTTCTTCTCTCTAAAACTTGAGAAGTTTTGATCTAAATTGTTCAAAAATACTACTAATATTATTAATGTAATATATGAGTATTAGTAGTCATTTTTAAGGTAGACTACTAAATAAATATCTAGCAAATATTATTTAGTAGTGATAAGGGCTAATCTTGGGTGCATCTCTTGAGGAGGGTTTCTACATTTGAGTTATTAGTAACTTAATTAAAACTAATAATTTGTGATTTATTAGATGAAGCCACTAAATATTGATGCATATTGTATATTCTGGTCCTAAAATATATTTAGGTCATTTTTATGATTTATGTTATTTTATTGCTCATTTTAATGATTTTTAGTAATTTTATTACATTTTTATGATTAAAATGGTATTTAAAATGCTAAAAATAGTTAAACTTAGTATCTGACCTTGAAATTTTTATATGACCTTACATGCATATTTTACTTATTGTATGTAAAATTTCGTATAAATTTGATTTATTTTGCGTGATTTATGATTTTATGAGATAAAAATGAATTAAATGGAGGTAAAATGGTTAAATATAGTTAAACTTCAAAACAGACCATGTAATTTTAATATGTTGTCAAATGCATATTTTACTTAGAGGTGGCAAACGGGTCAATCAGATCAGTTTTGGTTCGGATTCTTTCGGATCGGGTTATTTCGGTTTATCTTTTTTTTTTTCGATTTCAGTTCGGTTCAACTCAGGTTGGATTCAGTTTCCATTTTTAATCGGTTCTAGATATTTTGGGTCGGTTCAGGTTCGAGTCGGGTCAATATCGGTGCAAATAAGGTTCGAGTCGGGTCAATATCAAAGCAGATGAGATTCGAGCCAGATCATAATCGGATCGGATCTCAAGAAGTAATACATAATGTTTTTTTGTATATAATACAAATAATTTTTATTTTTAAAAAGTAATATATAATGTTTTTTTTTTGTATAACTACGATATAATAATAATTCATTGAGGTCAAATGGGTGACACTCATGTACAAAAAGACACCTTAGATGTGACGCCTAGGTACATTCGGGTCATTTCGGGTTTCAATGTTGGGTTTCAGTCATCAATGTACGGGTTGAAATCGATTCAGGTATATATCGGTTCAGATTAAAATAATTCAGGTTGAAATGGTTCAGGTTCATTCGATCTTGGGTCTATTTCGGATATTACAAATTCGGTTCGCTTTCCAATCAATTCAGGTCGATTCAGGTTTCGAGGTGAAGTTCAGTTATACCTTTCGGATGTACGGTCAGGTGTCGATTCAGGTATTTTCGATCGGTTTTTCGGGTTCTATATACTTTTGCCAGGTCTAATTTTACTCACTGTGGGTAAAATTTAAGATAAACTTGATTCATTTTGCATGATTTATGAATTTTTAGAGTAAAAATAACAGAAATAGTGACTATTTTAGCATAAATAGCTAAAACGAATTACATGGCATGAGAAAATTATTTTAGGTTGCATTAATATCCCACTTATCATATCTAAATTTGTAAAATTTATTAATTTAATTTTTGTATGCTTTAGATGTTTTATTTGATAAAACCGATAAATTGCAACTAAATTTTTCTCGAAATAAATTCGAAAATTTTAACCATAATTTTTGACATTATGAGTGTCATGGATATATTCCAGAATGTTCAAAAATTTAAAATTCAAATTTTGAAATTATTGTAATTTAATTTGGATTTATTTCATAAATGTTATGATTTTAGGGTCAAAATGAGCATAAAATTATGTCAAGTTGAATTATTGTCAAAAATTGAGTAATGACTAATTTTTTATTCCTAAAAGTGTTAGGATAATTAACTTGGACTAAAATTATATTTTAGTATTATTTAGCGATTTTAATAAGTTAAAATCCTGAATTTCTATAAAACCGGGTTATATGATCGATATAAGTTAAATAGGGCGATTTGGAAAATAATTTGGCATGATAGACACATATTATAATGCTGCATATTTCATTGTTGAATGTCATATTTTATTTATATAATTTTGGATTATGTAATTTTATCTTAGTATGACCTTAGATTTTAATCGATATTACCCGTAATGTAAAGGAATATTGATTCGGTTGTAATTTAATGTGATCTCGTATCACTTTTATTTTTAATAGTTTTTCATATTACAAATGTATAATAGGAATAACTATGTATTTTTATTATTGTTTGTAATCCCGAAGTTCCTTCAAGACGGTGCCATTCGGAAAGCCGTTTCGACAAATACGGTGTCCTAGGAAGGCGTGCTACTTGAAGATTCAAGGGACCAATGGAGTTGGTTTCCGATTATATAATAGATTATTTGATTTTCTATTTTAGGATGGCCATACTAGGAATTTATTATTTTGCTTTGCATTTCTTTTAATATGTTGCATGCATTGCCAAATCGCCATAACAACACATGCATATCATATCGAGTCCTCGACCGTGTCAATTATAATTATCGAAAATTCAACTTTTAGCTCACTTAATTTGATTGATAATAAATTGATAAGACCTTTACTTTTAAAAAGATTGAGACTTAGCCTTACCAAATAGTAGGAGCCCATTAATCTAAATTTCATAAGGAGTACAATACGATTTTTTGGGGTGCTTCTATTGACGTTGGGTAAGTGGGATAATAAGTAGTTATTACACTTCGAAAGTTTGGTTGATCTCAACGAAGTTATTTTGCGACCGTAGCCGCAATAGGTTCGGGCTAAAGATGAACTTAACATAAATTCATCAACCGAGAGTTCTAATTGTAGAATCGGTTAAGAAGGTTAACCCACCGAGTTATATTAGTAAAGATGTAGAGGGACCGTAGTCACATCCAAGTTAATATGAATTTTGGATCTCAGAATCATTTATCATAGTTGGGTAGAGGTCACTATATAAATGCTATACTTGTATTTACAAGTATTATGACGATAAATGTTAATTGTTTTCTTCACCTCCGTTTTTATAGTTATTTTTCTGCAATGGATTCATCTAATATTCATATATTTATCTAATACTCTTACATCGATCACCATAAATTTATGGCTCCAATCATTCAATGAAAAAATGCTCCTTGTATGACAATGATACGACTAGAGAATTACGCTTTGGCATTGGTCAGGATGGAAATCTTTGCTACCTTACCACTTCCACACCTCCCACTCCCATATTCATGCCCACCTCTTTAGTAAGAGAATCTTGTGAAGAAAATCTCACTAATTCCAAGGCATCCTTGTTTGTAGAAGCAAGGAGAAATATTATATTGAGTGGGAGTTCTAGCAAGAATGTCATTGCAACTGAAAGGAGTAATGGTATTATTAAAGGAAAGGCAAATAAGGGTAAGAAACCCAAACCCGATAATGAATTGGAAATGGATAGTGAGACTACCACAACCAAAACCAAGAAGAGTGCCCAATCCTACGATGAATGTCATTATTGTAATGTCATGGGCCATTGGAAGCGAAATTACCCCAAGTATTTGGGAGATATCAAAGCTAGACTTGTTACTCCAGTCGGGGTTAAGTAATGTGGAAGCACTTAGAAAGGGTGACGTGGATCTCCAATTAGCAAATGGATCTAAGGTAGCTGCCATTTCAAAGGGAACCTAATGTGATTGCCTTAGCTAAGTGATTTTAAGTTGCATAATTGTTATTATGTACCCACTTTGTCTAAAACATTATTTCCATTTCTATGTTAGACATGGAAGGATTTTTATTTTGCCATAAAAAACAATTGTTATATTTTGTTTAAGATAACTTAGCCGTGAGCCAAGCCACTTCTTTTAATGGTATTTATGTTTTAGACACTTCCAAATCAACTAAAGATATCTATTACATACGATCCAAAAGACTCAAACAAGTGATCCAAATGATTTATACATTTGGTATTGTCGATTAGGTTTCATAAATGAGAAACGCATTAAAAAGCTAGTGTCGACCGGAATTATTGAGCCGTTTGATTTCTAATCATATGAAGAATGCGAATCTTGTCTCCTTGAAAAATGATTCGTGCCCCCTTTAGTGGTAAAGGGACACGAGCAAGTGATTTGTTGGGACCAATGCGTATCGATGTATGTGGTCCAATGAGCTTCACCGCAAGAGGAAATTATGACTACTTCGTCACTTTTACCGATGATTTAAGTAGATATGGGTATGTTTACTTAATCAAATATAAAAGTGAAGCATTTGAGAAATTTGAAGAATTTCTAAATGAAGTAGAGAACCAATTGATCAAAAGAATTAAAACATTACGATCAGATCGTGGTGGCGAATATCTAAGTAATGAATTTGATTCTCACTTATGGATTATGACCTTGTGTCACTACCTATAAGATCAAACTAATATGAGTCGGATTGAGTTGTCGAACTCACTTTTGGGGATTTGCGATCCAAAACGGACACATTATTTTAAACGAAGGGTCAACCTGGAGATACCTAAAATAACAAGTCTATTTAACATATGACATGGATCAGACACGCATATTACATGAATCAAGCTGCCATAATAGAGCTGGTCTTTTATGAGCTAACACGTCAGTCTAGACAAACTTCTATTACTTCACCATATATGTTTGTAACTCACAAAGCTATCTCTTAAGAAGATAGAAGTATTTCTAAGAGATAGAGTGGGAGTAGGTCATCACAAACATGTCTTATAGTTAATGTGTTGTTTTTTGAAAGTAATGGAATTATAATCTATTGAGATAGAGTGGGAGTAAAGAACACATGTCTTATTGTTAATACGTTACTTTTCGAAAGTAATGGTATTATGACCTATTGAATGATCAATTGCACTTTGTTGCATTAAAGCCATAGTATTACAATCCAAAATTTTATACTCAAGAGTAGATTTACTTTAAGGCGATGGTCTCTTTAAAGTAAATAAAGCTTTAGAGTATCTAAAAAGCATAGATTGACATGAAGATGTTAATCAAGATAAATCATGTTAGGAATTGCCACATTTCATTTTGATGAAAAATGGCAAATGATATTAAAAATTCGCTTTTCTAAAATGGGAATTTAGAGAAGGATGTGTTCGGAACACAAAACCTTAGATAAAAATCTAAGAATCCTAACATATTATGCAAAGCTTACTTAAGCGATCCTAGAATGGTCTTAACCAAGCATCAAAGGATTGTAATAATCATACTTTTCGTTCATGTAATAATTGAGAATGGTTTCATTCACATTGTTGAAGAATCATGTTTATACATGAAGTTAAGTGGGAGCCAGAATTATTTTTTCCATGTCTTATATGTTGATAACATGTTACTTATTGAGAATAAAGTACCAATGCTCTCCTCTATGAAAGAGTGATTGGGAGACTAGGAAAAGGTGCAATGTATTCTAGATTTCCGAATCTAAGTGTTAAAATTGAGAGAATATTGGCATAGAGTTGAGAGCCTTATGATGATAAGTTCTTTCATATCTGTTTTACATCAACAAGGTTGAGTAGGTTATTCATATTGATGAAAGTGGAATTCCTATGATAGAGTCATAGTCATTCACTGAACCTAATAAGTTGTTGATCACATAAAATCGATTGCTAATGTTTCCGCCATTAGAACGATCATGTATGCCATTATATGCGCATGCCATGATGAATCATATGTTTGGAGCATAATGAGTCAATAACAAGTTAATTCGAATGATGGTCTTTTGAAAGCCTTAAAGAACATCCTTTAAAGCTCTTGAGGAGAATTGTGAATTCGTTCTTATATTTGGATGATATAACTAAGTTGTGTGTTAAAGGGTTACACAAACTCTAGTTTCCAAACCTATAAGGATTTATCGAAATCCTAGGTTGATTTTATTGACTTAGGAGTAAGAGACTAGAGAAATGTTTTAGTTTCAACCATTGCAAGTTCTACAAATAGAATCTAAGTACATTGTGATAAAATGGTAAACATAGGTAGTGAGAGTAGATCCCTCTACCAAAGACTTTATCACAAGTTATATGATAACAATTGGAGCATCTTTCAAGCTAAAGAGCCCAAGTCTAGTAAGAAGACTAGACATATACTTAGATAAATTTATGTTATTAGAAATAACATTGAATAGAAGGAAATAGCAATTCATAAAGTTGGAATGTATAGATACATTGTATATCCACTTACCAAGCTTTTATTGCAATTTAACTAGTGTAAAATGTACACTATAGATTATGAGATATGAAGTAGTAATAAAGTGTTGACTATTCATATATGATAATCACATTTATCGTTTGAGTTTCTTTAAACTCATTCATCACTATGTTATATCCAAATGGATTGTTGAGACAATATTGAACCCCATTGAAGTGAACTGAATTGACATAGTATGCGCCCCTGGTTACTTAAAGGAGGTGACGTCTCGAAGTGACTAGAGTGTGATGCGATTGATGGCAAGTTCAAGTGCCATAGGGTCATATAGGATGACTAGTCGATCACATAGACAGACTGTATGGGACACTCTGTCGGGCAGTGACCGCTTATAGAGTTCTGGAAATTCATAAAGCCTGGTCGTGGCGAGAGCTACTATAGTATTCTTATGAGTCGATTCTTTTGACTAGAGACTATTCGCCCAAGTTGGCACAAGTTTCTGATTGGCTTTGTGTGGACGCGGGCCCACGGGGGCGCTTGGGAGGAGAACAAGCGTTTGTATTTGCGGAGTCGCCACCAATTTATTGTGGAAAATTGGTAACCGTTCGAATACCTCGTGTCATGTCAAGACACAAAGTAGTGACATGAACACCAAGAACTCGTTACCCTTAGCATTCTATGTCTAGAATGACTCTCGTGGATGCCAATGAACACGGATGTTCACAGAGATCTGGAGTAAGGGGTGAGGGTACGTATTAGGAAGCTCTGTTGATCGAACACCTAATCCCGCCCGCCTCGATAGCGGCCTCTACTAATTATTAGGGAAGTTGTCTATACTTGATATATTGTCGATTATATGCATGCAATGCAACATCCAAGTTTTGATCCTAGCATGTGAAGAATTAACTAAGTCGGTGAACAATTAATTAGCAAACAATTAGGTCCAAGTAGGGATTTAAGCTCAATTACATGTGAATGCATACAAATGGTACAACAAAATAAATACAATAAATAAAATAATGAAAATTACAATAATTACATCGAATTCAATGATTTATGTCGAAAATACTTTCAAAACGGATAATTTGATAAAGAAAAGAATAAAGGAATAAATGAACTGGATTTAGGCAATAATACGATTAATAGTTAATTAAATACGTAAACAAATTAAACTAGGTCAAAGCAGAACGGAAGTTCGAGAGGTAAGTCAACCGAAAGAGGCGCAAAGCAGACCCTGCGGAAGAGGCGCAATTGATTGATGCGTCTGTTCCAAGGCTGAGTTCTGGCTGTGAAGCCGGAACTGCAAATCGTTAATATTCTTGGGTGAATTTAATGATTGATTATGATATTCGATTCGGATGAAAGTGATTTAATAGGTTAATTACATGCGAATGAGTCATAAAAGCGATAAAACATGGATGAAACGAATGTGGATGAATTAATTATATGAATGGAAGATTGATTAGTGACATCGGTGAATTAAATAGGGGAAATATAACGAATTAATGACGAATTAATGACGAATAAACAGGTGGGAATATATCAAAGATCGAATTCTAGAGACCCAATATGAAAGAATCGAATCTATACAACCCGGATTGATTTTAATGTCCCGCAAATATTGGTTATAAGGGATTTAAGTCGGGAATTAATGATGAATTATATGTATTAATGATGATGGACAATGTACATGTGAAATTATTATGCTATTATGTCAAGAAATTGAAGAACAAACGAAAACAAACAAAAAATAATGAATTAACAGAGGACGAAGGAAGAAGAAAGGAAGCAGGAACAGCGGCAGCCTCACGAAGAGGCGCAGCAGGCACTGCGCTCCTTTGAAGAGGCACATCAGTTGCTGCGTCCTTTCTCGACGCTTGTTCTCTGATAATCCGTAAAAAGGGATTTAAACAAAGGGTTTTATAAATCGGTTTTAGAAGTATTTTCGACATAAATCTTACATTAATGATACAAGAAGTAAATAACAATAATAAAATAGGGATTTACACCCTCAGACTTACATGTTTGACGAAACGAGATGAACTAATTTATGTTTTAGTGATGCTCGACTCGAATGTAACGAAAGTGCCCTCGTAAGAGGAAAACGATTAAGATTTATTAAGTTGATTGATTGTGGAGTTGGCCAAATTGGTCGGTCATGCAAACGAGGCTGGTACTCAGAAGGATCCGAGCTTACGTGGTCGAATGTTCAAGCACGTAGACGCCAAAAAGTAAGAACATGGTCTAGAATGCAAAGGGAGAAGAGAAGGGCGGACACTCGCGTGAGAAATATGAGGAGCGAAGGCTCCTATTTATACTAATCACGTGGAGGAATTAAGGTTTTCGGAGAGACTTTGGAAGTGAATCTCGAAAAGATATGAAAAGATACGAAAAATACACAGAAAAAGGACCTGGGAAGAGGTGCAGCAAGCACTGCGTCCCTTGGAAGAGGCGCAGCACCTGCTGCGTCTGTTCCCAGGTGGTTTCCTCCTGCGGAAGAAAGATTTCCGTGTTTAATTTATGGAATAACGGATTAATCTTATTTTCCTTAATATTTTGTGTGAATATTACGGGAAATCCTTTACCAAAGATTAAAAGATTGTGAAATATGGAATAGAAATATCCGGAACATTCTGACTCGGGACGTAACGGTTATCAGAAAATGAAGACGGTTTTAGGCCCGGACTCCAAATGTACTCTAATTACTGTCAAAACGACCGTATCGGCGCGTAGATGAAAATTAAGAGGTAGACATCAGTATTTGAGCAATCACTTGACGATAAACTTACAAACTGTCACAAATCGTTCCGCGTACCAAACATGCGGCCCAATCATCACCGGGTGGTTTGCGGGAGGTGCAGAAATGAGGTATCTACAGAGCCCCCACTTTGACTGAGGCTTGGACAAGGCGAAAGTCAAAGTATAGCCATCAGGTCAATCGAAGATTACAACCTGACGATTATGGCGACGCGAGGCGGCTCAAGGGGTCTGAGCCAAAGACCTGTCGTCGGGAACATTTTAGAGTCTGTCGACTATCGGGGAGGGTCGTTTAAAGTCCATTAGACTACGTAAGGAAGCTCGCCAGCCATAAGAAGAGACCATACCTGAGACTTCTTTCTCGAGATGCTTCCGGAGGTGCATAGGAGCTAAAGGTAAGCGTAGGAGCTAAGGGATAAGACCTAAAAGATAAGTAAGGATTGTGCTAGGGTGTGGGATCCCAAAGGAAAGCATCAATGGGAAGGAGGCCCAAATATAATTTCAACCTGAGGGGTAACTAAGGCTTGAGTGTAAGAACTCTACTGGTCTGGGAACCTCTGGAGAACGACACCTTTATCGCACTCCGCGGGGAAACAAGAAATATCGTGAGTAGCAGGACACATGCGGGAACTGCTAGGAGAAATCTGCTTGGGTCGTCTTCAAACAAACTTTAGAAGAACTCGAGAAGGACGATTGTATGTCGTGAACTCTCGTTGGGGAAACCTTATCGGGAACTTATCTCCATGTCTCGAGAGGGATCGTCTATCCGCTTACTCTCGCTGGGGGAAATATAATGAAGGCGTGTCGAAACACCTGTCGGGGAATACTTGCTCGTTGTGACAAACAAGGTCTAGGAAGCGATAAATAATGTATGATAGTCTGCAGTTGGCTTAGAAATGCGGGTCTGAGCGAAGAATAATCGTCAAACGGACCAAAAAAGATAAAGGGCGTCGGGGAAGAGGCGCACCAAAGATGGCCCCACAAATAACGAACTCATAACGAATTTTTGAAAATTCGTATGAAGGGAAGCTTAGGAAGAGGTGCAGCAAGAGTTGCGTCTCTTGGAAGAGGCGCAACATCTGCTGCGTCTGTTCCTGAGGGTGTCTTTTCCTGTGTAAAAACGCGATGAAACAGGGATTCGTTTCATTTGTTTCGAAACACAAATCTTCAATTTCTCTCTCAAATTTCAACCATTTCCGCCAAAATTTGATCCAAAAGCTTGTATTCACCATGACTAATCGAGGTATGTATATCATTCTTGCATTAATCTTCTATAATGGACGAATTGGATCGACAAGATTTAGGGTTTTCAACCCTAAAATGTCGAAAATTTGGGGCTTTTCCCCCAAATGATCTTGCCTTGTAAAATTGACCTTGTAAATGGCTAATTGGTAGTATAAGGATCATAACCATGTATTTGTTTCGAACTTTCGTTGAGTTTTAGGCATTTGAGTGAAATTGAGATGGTTTCACAGCTAAACCGTAAATTGCTTCGAAAATGGCCTTAGGATTGCCCATTTGCGATGAAACTTGATATTTGGAATCCTTGAATGATGGGTAAACTTCCTACCATCTCGGAATTTTGGTTTGTGACGGCTTTTTTAGGACACTTTTCTAGGGCATAATCGTCGTTATAACGAAATGCTGCCGAAATTTCGACTCGAACCCATGACTAGGCTTCAACTTAGGCTTGACTTAACCCAAATTACCACATGAGTGATCGGGTTTGTGGGAATATGGCCAAAGATGGCGAGAAAAGAGCGACTCGGGGCTTCTAAGACTCGAAAATCCCCTAACCAAGGCTTGTCGTCACTTGACGCGACCTAAAATTACTTTAATCTTGCAGGTGACGAGGCTTCTACTTCTGGGAGAGCTCCCATGGACATAGACATTGCCGTTGATACTTCTCGTTCTCTCGAGGAGGCTTTTGCTGCGGCTAGGGCAGCTGGTGAGGTTGCTGAGGACTAGATCCTCGAGGAGGAGGAGGAGGAGGAGGCCCCGAGGCGGGCCAACATTGGGCGAGGCGGTCGTCAGCTGAGGGGAGCACCTGCGTGGGCTGAGACCTAGGACAGCAGGCACTTGCTTTGGGCTACGGAGGGTCACCTGTCCTATAGGACGGTGAAGAGCTTGGTAATCTTGAATTCATTACTCATCACTCACCTTCTTTCAATTCATTTGCTCATCTCTTTTCCAATTTCATTCAAACTAAAGATAGCTTTTGTTTCAAATCACAATAGGAGGCCGGGAACATCAGATCGTTCTCGGGCTACACGACGGCGATAGAGTGCTACGAGAGGCTGTCGGCGGAGGAGCGGGCCATGATCGAGCGGGGGGCATTTGGCGCCCTGGTGCAGGCTTGGAGGGATATCGCGAGGAGGAAGCTGCCTTTTCACTTTTCACATGCCTTTTGGTGAGGTGGGAGTCACGTTTGAGGACTACGGCATGATCTCTGGGCTGCCGTGTGGGACTGAGGAGGTGGAGTGGCCGGAGACTGCCATGAGGGTGGACTCGACCGAGGCTAGGAGGTTGATCGGCTGGAACTTGGCGCCGAAGGCTGTTACAGTGCCTGGTTTGGTGCCTAGTTCTTATGTCCGAGACTACTTTGCGGGGAAGACCCCGGCGCGGGTGGTGATTGATGGGAGGGAGACGGCTCCTCCTCCCTGTACAGCTGAGCAGAGGGCCCGTTTGTGGCTTTGGTGGTTTCTGTCTTCGATATACCTCGGAGACAAGGGAGAGAGGTTGTCGACGAAGCTCCTTCCCTTCCTTTCTGACCTGAGCTCTCTAGGATATTGGGACTGGGTCACTGCTGGATTTGTGGTCCTCATCCGCTTTATGAGGGCCATGATTCGTCCGGAGTTGATGGAGAAGGGGACTTCTCCTGGTGCTGTCGGCCCTGGACTACTGTTGGAGGTATGGACCTTCATTTGGACTAATAATCACTTCTTTTCCTTATCGAATTACGAAAGATCGTTATTTGACTATCTTGCTTCATAGGCGTGGGTGTACTCCTTCTTTCCGAGCCTCTCGCCCAAGAGGACGGAGCCGCTGGAGAAGGCCTATCCCGTCGTGAGGGATTTGGTGATGTGTCGCACGAGGAGCAAGCGTTCCTCTCATGGTGTCTACCGGCGGGACGTGAACACTCTTCAGCTGGACAACGGGAGCATCTCACTTATATTCGTTTTGCTTCTTTATTACTTTTTACCGATCATAAGAATGATTTCTTGCTTGTCTTTTCCCAGTGGGTGCCCAGGCCTTGGGCGGAGTACGCTGGCGCTCCTCCTTTCGTGGCCGAGGTCCTTCGACCTAGGAGCTCGAGCCGGTTGGTTCTGAGGATGTCGATAGGTCCTGTGTGGTACTTGGGCGAGCGCTTGGCTCGTTAGTGCTCTTGGGATGTCTTGACGGTTCCCATCGATCCTCCTAGGACGATGTTCAGGGAGCCTTCTGAGGCTGAGAGGGAGGCTGACTTGGCTGGCGTTGGTGATGACGCCCTCCTTCTTCCTGGTGAGGACTACTCGGCGTTCCTCTATGGGAGGTTGGCATACTGGCCGGTTGTGGTGAGCATTTACTCTCCTTATGACCATTTCGAAAGCATGATGAATGATCATCGATTGATGGCAATCCTTTGTCTTTGCAGGAGGTTGAGGCGGCGGGCATCGAGCCCCCAGAGTACCCCGAGACCCTCGAGTACACTGACGCGACCGGGAGGACGACGATCTCCGAGCTGCGTGGCTGTGACGGATGCTGGCTTCGACGATTGGCAGCATCTGATTCGGAGGGTGAGCCTCTAATTTGTATGATTTTTTGTGTAAGAACACGTTTGATTGAACTTATCCAATTATTAAGAACTTCTTTTTTTTGAAAATGCAGGTTGTGCCGTCCCGGTTTGTGGCGTTATGGAGGGTGACCAACCGGCTGCGAGCTACTGCCGTCGAGGCACTTGTCGGCGGTCGAGGTCGTCAGGTATGAACCTTTCGTCTACCCCATTTTATAGTTTTCTCACTTTTCTTATGATTGCTTGAAGTGATTGACATGAGCCAATTGTGTTGTTTGCAGAGGGAGCGTGAGCTAGAGCGAGAGCTGGCCCAGTCTCGGGAGGAGACAGCTCGTTTGCTGAGGGAGCTCGAGGTCCGCGACGCCGAGGTTGCTGCTCTCGAGGTGAGAGTTGCGGAGTTAGGCGGCGACCGGCAGTAGTTTTGTTTTGTTGTCGTTTGTTTGTTGGCTGTATCTTGCACATTTGTACATTTTAGGACCTACATTTTGGACATTTTGAACTTTGCTTGGGGCTCGAGCCCCCAGTTTGGTGTACATATCCCTTTTTTTGGTTGTATATACGACGGCCTGAGTGCCTTTTCTGCTGGGTTGTGTTGTTTGTTCCTGCAGGTTAGTTTTGAACGGGTTTGGTAGATGTCGGTTTACGCCGTCATGCTGCCGAAATTTACATAGAAATCATATAGAGCATGTATGCATACATATGGCCTAAATTAGTGCAAAACAATGACTCGAAAATGCAAAAATTTGGAAAGTGAAATGATTCCCCAAAAAGAAAATTAAAAGAAATGTACAAGTGTGCTAAAATGACGAAAATGTCTATATCGTCTCGAGATGCACATCCGCGAAATTAGGAAACACGAAATATGGTAATTTTGACGTATTTACCAAAATAATAACCCGTATAAATAGGAAATTATTCGCTAAGAAATTTAGGAAAGATCCAACGCGGAAAATCACGGAAACGTAGCTGAGGAAGAGGCGCAGTAGGAGCTGCGTCCCTTTGAAGAGGCGCAGCAGGTGCTGTGCCTGTTCCCAGGTGTATCCGTCCTGGAGGATTTTAGGAAACAGATTTTAGTATAAATAGAGACGTCGATAGAGGTTTTATTCACACAATTCTTCCGTCTCTTCCTTCGTCTTATTACATAAAATTCTCAAAACAATCCTTCATCATGAATACTTTAGAGATTCGCCTAAAAGAGTGGACCAACGAGTTTTCTACCATGGAGAAGTATGACATGAGTGCCTATAATCTTGGATCGTTGTTGGGTTTGAAGATTATCAAGGTGGTCAAACCATTCCTAGATGCTTGTCTTGACTATTGGGACCCGAATTATCACGTTTTTGCTTTCCCTAGAGGTGACATTTGCCCATTTCCGGAAGAAATTGATGCGATCGGTGGGTGGGACCCAGAACACTTGCCTGCTATTCCTTCTACTTCACAAGGGTATAAGAACAAATTTAGAAACTTGCTTGGGTTGACAAGAATTGAGGTGGACCGTTTAGTGACCTCGAAAGGAGTTCGAATGTTGGACTTTATTGACCGATTCATTAACAAGGCCGACCCCACCATCTCTTATGTTGCTAGGCGAAGGGCATTCGGATTTTGCTTGTTACATGTATATGTCCTTCAAGGGCATGTTGATGAGGATTTGAGAGGTGATCCCCGTCTCCTGGGCCTAGTTGAGCAAATGGAGCTGCGCAGGAGCCCAACCTGTTTATGTTTAGGAGAGATCTTATTGGGTTTGGATAACAGGAAAGCCAATCGTGACCTACCTTATTTGGGAAGTCCCGTTATTTTGCAGGTAAAAGAACACTTTTCTTTTTCGTTTCTTCTTTCTTTTTTTTTTCTTTTGTTTTTCTTTTTTTTTGACACCTGCTTTTGGTAGGTCTGGCTTATAGAGCGTCTTCGATTGATCGAGCCCCCAGTTCATGTTCCTTCTTATCATGCTCGCTCAATTGCAATGAGGACCAGGCTTTACATGGTGGATTTCTCTCGAGTGTGCAATTACTGGGAAAACAAATTGAAGAGTGATGATGGCCCTTTGATTAGGTGGGTTGTACCATGGTGGCATCTCAAATCTGCCACTGGAATATCTTCCTTGGATCCTACCCGATCTGTGCGCATTCCTGGCTTGGAATTCATGGTATGCATCTTCCCGGAGAGGCTGATGAGACAAGTTGGACTGAAGCAGACAATCCCGAAGCTTGACACGGTCCCGCAGACTGCCGTGGCGCTTACTACTGAGAGTCGAAGGGGGTGGGCCATTAAATGGGCTCAAAGAAACGCATGGTTCTTGAACTCTTCTGTTAGTGCTTTATGGGTGTCGGATTCCTATCTGCGATGGAGGAAAGATACTACTCCGGAGGAGCGCGAGAGATTGAGGAAGCGCGAGCCCGTTGACTACAAGGTGCGCGAGGTGGAAAAGGAGAAAGAGAAGCATCTGACTGAGGGAGAGGAGGAAGCCGGGTTTCGAGTTGTTCATCCTTCGAAGAAACCGAAGACCTCTCCTATCATGGACAATGTGATTGGCAAGAATGGGAAGGCTAGGCCTCGAGAAAGACCGTTGGTGATTAGGTCCGAAGTGGCGCAAGAGCGTCTGGCTCGAGGTCGTGACAAGAAAAATGACAAGGGCAAAGGGAAAATGGAGGAATAGCCCTAGTCTTTATTATTATTTATTATTATTATTGTTGTAAGAAGGTGGGGTTTTTAGAATCCTAGCCTATTTTCCTTTTTGCATTCTTATTATTATTATGTAACGTATTATTATTATTGAATGAAATAAAGGAGGTTAATTGGTTATGAAACCGTTATGATTTTCTATTTATTATTCTTGTCGAATTCCAAATGCAACTGCAAATGTTCTTCTATTTACATTTTGAAATTAATGGGTAGTATCCTGTGAAGGATTGCCTACGTATTCATTAAGAAATGAAATCAAACCCCTGCGCGTAGTTCGAGTAAATGTAAAAGAATAATTGTTCTAAGCAAGAGCTTGTAATGAACTTAGAAGATAAACATGAGCTTTTTACTTACTCTTAAGGTGCAATTTAGTTTATTTGATGATGTGAGGATGACAAATTGTCAAAATGCAAGAGCAAAATGACATTAGCTTATTTTAGCTTGGCCAGGGGCCGTTTATTTTAGTTCCACAAGAGCGACACGTGAGGTTACGCGAGGCGCGTTTTTGTTCCTATTCTAGGCATAATACCGCTTTAGTTGGTCAAGGTTTGTCGGGTTGGCAAATTCATTCCCATCTAGGTCTGTGATTCTAACCGCACCCCCTGGAAGTAGGGACTTGACTAGAAATGGCCCGGCCCAATTAGGTTTGAATTTTCCCCGTGGATCGACAGATAAAAGAGCTCTAACCGACTTGAGTACTAAGTCTCCTTCCTTGATGTTCCTTGGCTTGACCCTTTTGTTGAAGGCTCGTTTGATACGTGCTTGATATGTTTGGACATTATGTAACGCGCGTAGCCTATGTTCATCCAGGAGGACGAGTTCTTCATATCTATCCCTCTTCCAATCGGCTTCCGGGATTTGACTTTCGAGTAAGATACCCAATGATGGTATTCCTAACTCGACTGGCTGTACAACTTCCTTGCCATAGGTCAAATAGAAAGGGGTGGACCCAGTGGGCGTCCTTACAGATGTGCGATATCCCCACAAAGCAAAGGGTATTTTGCTTGGCTAATCTCGATAGTTGTAAATCATTTTCTTGAGAATTGTGACAACGTTCTTGTTTGCCGCCTCTACCGCGCCATTAGTCTGTGGTCTATATGGCGAAGAGTGGTGATGCCTAATTTTGTACTTGGCTAGCAATTGCTCAGTCTCGGCTTGAAAATGCGATCCCTTATCACTAATGATCTCATGTGGGCAACCGTATCGACAGATGATGTTGTTTGTTATGAATTTTGCCATATTTTTAGCCGTGAGACTAGTGTAGGAAGCCGCTTCTACCCATTTGGTGAAATAGTCAATTGCCACGAGGATGAAACAGTGACCTCCTGTTCCGGCTGGAGTTATCTTCCCGATTATGTCAATTCCCCAGGCAGAAAATGGCCAAGGAGATGTCATCGTATAGAGTAATGAAGGAGGGACATGCTGTACATTTCCGAAGATTTGGCAGTTGTGGCAATGTCTTACGTATTTGATGCAATCATATTCCATTGTGGTCCAATAATTCCCCAGACGTGTGATTTTCTTTGACATCACGGGCCCACTCATGTGAGGACCGCATTCTCCATCATGAACTTCTTCCATCACTTTCCGCACCTGTGAATGATCAAGGCAATGTAGGACTACACCAAGAAGTGTTCTTTTGTATAGCTCTCCTTGCATGAGAACGTATTGGGAAGCTAGTAGGCGTATAGCACGTTGTCACCTTTTGTCCATATCCGATGGATAAGTACCGTTGAGCTTGAAATTTAGGATTGCTTGGAACCAAGGTTCCTCTGTGATTTCCTCTTCATCGGTGATTTGGTGGACATAAGCTGGCTCTGATCGTCGTTCAATACATAAAGGCATTTCCACCATGTCATCTGGCATATTAATCAAAGATGCGAGTTTTGCAAGAGCATCTGCAAATTGATTTTCTTCCCGAGGTAGGTGTAGATAGGTCACGTGATCAAAGAATTGGGCAACCTGGTCTATTCTGGCTTAATATGGTGCTAGGATTTCGCTTCGGATTTTCCAAGATCCCGTAACTTGATTGATGATCAGGGACGAATCCCCATGCACTCGGAGGTTTTTAATGCCTAAGCTCACCGCCGCTTGTAGTCCAATGAGACATGCTTCGTATTCTGCAGCGTAATTTGTCACCTCGAAGTCGAGTTTGACAGAGATCGGTGTATGCTCGCTTTCAGGAGAAATGAGCAACACTCCTATTCCAAATCCTCTTAAGTTTGATGCTACATCGAAGTAAAGATCCCAGGAGTCTACATCGATTTGGAGTATATCCTCGTCTGGAAATGACCAAGTATCTATTGTTTGTGCATCATTGATGGGATTTTCTGCAAAGAATTCGGCAACGGCGCGCCCTTTTATAACTTTCAGAGGTACATATTTGAGATCGAACTCTGAGAGCATCAAAGTCCATCTTGCTAGTCGCTCGTTGAGGACGGGTTTCTCGAAGAGGTATTTGACTGGATCCATTTTGGAGTATATTTTGACGGAGTAGCTAAGCATGTAATGACGTAGCTTCTTCGTTGTGCACACAAGAGCGAGGCATGTCTTTTCGAGTTGCGAGTATTTGCACTCGTACTCCAAGAACTTCTTACTAAGGTAGTAGATAGCCCTTTCTTCCTTTCCTATGGTTTGAGCTAGCATGGCGCCCATGGCTGTTTCGGTTACTGTGAGATATAAACCAAGAGGTTGATCTCGTTGAGGTGGCATAAGCACGGGTGGTTTAGCTAATATCTCCTTAATTCGGTCGAATGCCTTCTGACAGTCATCATCCTACATGGTGTGGTCTGTTTTCTTGAGCTTTTTGAAGATAGGTTCACAGATCATGGTGAGTTTCGATATGAATCGATTTATATATTGCACTTTTCCCAGGAATCCTATGACTTATTTTTCCATTTGAGGTTGTGGCATTTCGATCAAGGCTTTGATCTTAGAAGGGTCTATTTCTATACCTCGTTGGCTAACGACGTATCCCAGGAGTTTGCCAGATGTTACTCCGAATGCGCATTTCTGAGGATTTAGCCTCATGTTGTACTTTTGTAGCCTTGAGAAGAATTTGCGAAGGTTTGCAATATGCCCTTCTATATCTTTGGACTTGACAATCATGTCGTCTACGTATACCTCAACTTCTTTATACATCACGTCATGTAGGAGTGTAGTTGCGGTGCGTTGATATGTAGCTCCGGCGTTGATTAACCCAAACGGCATGACCGTATAGCAATAGGTTTCCCATTGAGTGACAAAGGCGGTCTTATGCATGTCTTCTATGGCCATCTTGATTTGGTTGTAACCCGCGTACCTATCCATGAAGGATAGTAACGCGTGATCTGCGGTATTGTCCACCAATATGTCGATATGTGGTAGAGGAAAGTCATCTTTAGGACTTGCTTTGTTTAAGTCTCTAAAATCAACACAAACACGGATTCTCCCATCCTTTTTGGGTACGGGTACTATGTTGGCTACCCAGTCAGAGTACTCGGAAACTTTGATGAACCCGGCTTTGAATTGCTTATCGACTTCTTCCTTAATCTTGAGAGCCCATTCTGTCCTCATTCGACGAAGCTTCTGTTTCACGGGCTTGAAACCTGGCTTAATTGGGATTCTATGTTCGGCGATATCCCTGTCGATCCCTGGCATGTCTTTGTAGGACCAAGCGAAAACGTCTTTGAACTCGTGTAGGAGGTCTATGAAACTGGTCCTTTCGGCAGAGCTCAAGGTAGTCCCTATCCTAAGTTCTTGGGGTTCTAGTTCGGTTCCTACATTGATGGGTTCGGTGTTCTCTATTACTGGTCCCGCTTCCCTCTCTTGTAGTATTTTCTTGGCTATGTAGGGAGGTATCTCAATCGAGTCTGGGTCTGGGTCATCCTCAGTATCATCGTAAACTGAATTGCATTCAAGATAACACAAAGAGTAAGCGAGTAACCGATTTATTCATATTAAAGTTTGAGAAAAGTTGAAACAAAGAAGCCATCTAATCTGTGGTCAGCGGCGGTAAAGGGACAGTTGTTGGGACATTTCCCGAACTACTGTTACTATTTGAGGCTAAGCTAGGAGAAACAAAGGGAATGGGATGACGACAGGAGGAGACTCTTTAGTGACTTCTCTAGACTCCGACTCTGACTTCGACTCTGACTCTGACTCGAATTCATCGTCTTCAGGTTCTCCCTTGAACATCTCTCCTTCTCCAATGGTGAGCTTGAAGAGTCTTCCTTGATTGTTGGTCCACTTGATTGATTTTCTCCATCCTTTCTGCTGGGTCGCGTTTGTTTATGTGATTAACGCGGTAGGGTTGAAGTGGTTGTCCTGAAGTATCATAGTAATGATCTCATCCTGCGCGGCTCTAACAAATCGATCTTCTCCAAATAGTAGACTAACATCTTGTTCGTCTAAGCAAGGTGCTTGACGAGTTTTGACGGTAGGAACCGTTTCTGGAGGAATGAAGTAGCAATCGTGAAAGATCTCGATTCCAGCTAGCTTCCTTTCGAGATAATGCCAAGGTTCGGGAAATCCGTGAAAGAGTTCTTGACTTCCTTCCCTAACGAAGTATTCATTTAGGGTAGGGAGATAGGGTCGCATTTGGACTCCTACGTGCTTACGGCTTTGAACTTGAGCGAGCATCTCGAGAACTTCCTCTTTAGTGGGTTTGTATCCTAGGCCAAGTGGTATTCTTTTTTAGTTGCCTTCCTTGTAGGGTGCGAAGGTGTTTCTTCGGACAGGGTTCAAAGACATTCCAGGGAAGTATCCCTGGGATTTGAGTATGTGGTTGACCACTAAGTTGGAGTAGGGATCGTAGTATAGGGGTGCAAACTCGCTTTCTATGACACTTATGCTTTGAAAGCCCCCAAGTTCATGTACTGGATCCGTAAGGACTTGATTATTTGACTTCTTTTCGATTATTGCCTTGATGGGTGACGAAGTGATCGTCACCACTTTGCCATTTAGTGGGATTTTGATCTTTTGGTGAAGGGTGGATGTTACTGCTTTGGAAGCGTGAATCCAAGGTCTTCCCAGAAGTATGTTGAAGGAAGCTTCAATGTCCACTATTTGGAAGTTAACCTTTCGCTCAATTGGCCCTGTGGCTATAATTAGGTTAATGAGTCCTACTACCTTTCGTCTTGTACCATCATATGCGCGAACACCTTGATTGGTAGGGGTCCAATCCGACTCTTTCATGCCTAGTTTGTATGCCGTTTTCAAGGGTATGACATTGATCGCGGAGCCATCGTCTACCAAGGTCATTGGCACATTCTTCTTTAAGCAAATGACAGTGATGTAAAGAGCCAGGTTGTGACTAGCGCCAAAGGGTGGCAAATCTTCATCTGAGAAAGTAATAGGATTACTTAGCTTCGGTGATTCTTGGAAGACCAAGTTGACTACATCGTCGGGCGTGGAGTTATGTGCTACATTTAGTTTGGCCAAAGCTTGCAGTAAAGCTTGGCGATGTGGGAATGAGCTTGCTACTAGTTGCCAGACTGAAAGATCAGCCTTTGTCTTCTGTAATTGCTTGAGCAAATGATCAGTAGAGTCATTTTCGTTATCATTTGGTGTGATAACGTTGGTTGGACCATTTTGAGTAGTACTTTGATATGGACGCCCCGAACGAGTTAGGTGGTCCACATCTTGGTCTTCACCATTTTGGACTATTTCCTTGACTAGGGAGTGTTCAATGAGATATTCGTGTTCATCATCATCGGCCCATACTCCATTGACTGTAGCTAGGCCCCTCATTCTCATGATCTCGTCCTCTAATTGTGTAATTTGGTCGATTAGTTTTTCAACCACGGCAACTACTTCTTGCATAGTAGCATTTTGGAAAAAGATTAGTGGCGCATGTTCTTTAGGTGTTGCATTGGGGTCATGTAAAGTTGTCACCACATTTTCTAATTCCGAAACTTGCCTATCCACACTCCTTGCCCATGCGATGAAGTCGGTAATGGTAGGGGAAATGGTAGAGTAGAACCCTTCATTCCCGATCGCGTGGATCTCATCTTCGACTGGAGAAATGAGGTGTGAACAATCTAAGGTAGATTCTTCATTTGTGATCACTAGAATTCCAAAAGGATTCTGAGTGTTGTTGGGCTTACCTCCCGGCGGTATTGGTAGTCGACCATCCTCAATCATGTCTTGAAGCACATTTTTCAATTTTTAGCATTTTTCTGTGTCATGTCCCTTACCCCTATGATATTCGCAGTATGAGTTCTCGTCCCAGAACTTGGATTTCTTTTCAGGTTCGGGTGTAGGGCCTATGGGTTGGAGTTTGCCTTGTATCATTAACCTTTTTAGAGCATTGGAGTAAGTGTCCCCAAGATTTGTAAATTTCCTTGGTGGGGTACTCTTCTTAGATGGCTCGAGAAGGTTAACTTCATCGGTCTTGCTAGTGGAGCCGTAAGAACGACTTGTTGAGCCTTGATATCCTCGACCTACCGTCTTGGACAAGAGCCCTTTACGGATGTCATCTTCGATCCTCGTTCCTATTAAGGTTAAGTCTTTGAAAGTTTTGATGTTTTGGTATCTCAAATGATTTTCATAGATGGGCTTTAGGTTGTCCACGAATTCTCCACGAGGGTAGTCTCATTCGGGCGTTCAACTAGTTGGGTACTAGTCTTCCTCCACCTACTTAGGAAGTCGGTGAAACCTTCTTTGTCATTTTGGGTAAGAACCTCTAAAGTGCGCATGTTAACTTGGATCTCAGCATTATCCGCATATTGCTTAGCAAACTCAATCGCGGCGTCTTCCCAAGTAGCGATTTTCTTGTGTTCTAGAGAGTAGAACCATTGCTTTGGGATGGTATCAAGAGATGAAGGAAAGATCCTTAAGAACATCTCGGGTTTGATGCCTTTGATAGACATGTAGTCCTTGAAAGCACGGATGTGGTTCAAAGGGTTTTCGTGCCCCTTGAACTTAGGGATATCCGTCATGTTGAAGTTGGTTGGCAATTTGGAACTCACGGCCTCATACTTGCGATTATTCTCCCTATAAATGTCATCCCCTTTAAGATACATCAATTGCTCCTCTAAGTATTGGAGTCGTTTCTCAGCTGCAGTTATACCCATGGGAGGGTTTTCGTCCCTGAAGTCATTCACGAAGTCATCAACGACTGCACTTTCCCGAGGAGGCAACCTCGTTTCTACGGTATAGATCCGGCCCTCGATGGTGTCAAGGCGATCACACACTTGGTCTTGAGTAACTTGGAGTTGAGCTAGCGCGGTTAGGATTCGATCATTACTATCCTGGAGTTGATTGAAGTTCGCGTCGCTTGTTTCAAGCATCTTGGAAACTGGATAAGAGATCGACGACGAATCAAAACACGATCGACCATTCTAACACACTTACTAAGAAAGAAATGTTTTGACTCGTGAAGTGGGTGTGTGCCACTTGTGTCAGTGAACTTTTGAAGAAAAGACAAGATTTGGAAATGTGCGTCCTAGCCAACTTTAGTGTAGTTGTAGGAGTGGACTTGAAGTGAGGTTTTGAAATGGGCTTGGGCCCGAAATATGACTCGACAAATGGACAGAGTTTTGACTCGGTTTTGCGCTAATTATTGGCCTTTTCGAAATTTACACTTTAAAAGGATTTTGATTTTACACAAATCGTCATGGTTTCGTTTAGAAATGGTGATCACGTAAGGTACAAACATTTATACAAGCATTATAACGGGATGCTGAGTGCATTTAAAAGGTTTTGGTTTAAAG
This sequence comes from Silene latifolia, assembly GCF_048544455.1. Lineage (NCBI taxonomy): Eukaryota > Viridiplantae > Streptophyta > Magnoliopsida > Caryophyllales > Caryophyllaceae > Silene > Silene latifolia. The sequence goes on along the minus strand of NC_133536.1, from coordinate 157,875,711 downwards.
GGTGGGTTGCCATACCGAACGATCAAACCCGAAGTCTATGGAGAGGCTCGTACCAAACAAGAGTAAGGCCGATTCCTAGTCCATTTCCTCAAGTAGTGAAAGTCCTTGATACAAACAAGAGTAAGTACCATGGTATGGATGACGTCAATCGCTATCCATCCTTAGGCCAAATAAGAATTAAGACCGTTTAGACGGGACGATTGGTTGAATGGTTTGGGTTGGGCCTAGGAAGGCCGAATGAAACGATCTAGGAAGACCGAGTTATGAAAACCGACAATTGTCTTGTACAAACTATTCCCTAACCTTGTTCAAGTTTCACCTTTTTGGCTACACGTAAGTGTATTATCCCCAGCGGAGTCGCCAAACTGTGGACGCGGGCCCATGGGCGCTTGGGAGGAGAACAAGCGTTTGCATTTGTGGAGTCGCCACCAATTTATTGTGGAAAATTGGAAACCGTTCGAATACCTCGTGTCATGTCAAGACACAAAGTAGTGACATGAACACCAAGAACTCGTTACCCTTAGCATTCTATGTCTAGAATGACTCTCGTGGATGCCAATGAACACGGATGTTCACAGAGATCTGGAGTAAGGGGTGAGGGTACGTATTAGGAAGCTCTTTTGATCGAACACCTAATCCCGCCCGCCAAGATAGCGGCCTCTACTAATGATTAGGGAAGTTGTCTATACTCGATATATTGTCGATTATATGCATGCAATGCAACATCCAAGTTTTGATCCTAGCATGTGAAGAATTAACTAAGTCGGTGAACAATTAATTAGCAAACAATTAGGTCGAAGTAGGGATTTAAGCTCAATTACATGTGAATGCATACAAATAGTACAACAAAATAAATACAATAAATAAAATAATGAAAATTACAATAATTACATCGGATTCAATGATTTATGTCGAAAATACTTTCAAAACGGATAATTTGAGAAAGAAAAGAATAAAGGAATAAACGAACAGGATTTAGGCAATAATACGATTAATAGTTAATTAAATACGTAAACTAATTAAACTAGGTCAAAGCAGAACGGATGTTCAGAGATAGAAGTCAACCTGGAACAGGCGCAGCAGAGCTGCGCCCTCTGGAAGAGGCGCAGCAGCTGCTGCGTATGTTCCAAGCCTGAGTTCTGGCTGTGAAGCCGGAACTGCAAATCGTTAATATTCTTGGGTGAATTTAATGATTGATTATGATATTCGACTCGGATGAAAGTGATTTAATAGGGTAATTACATGCGAATGAGTCATAAAAGCGATAAAACATGGATGAAACGAATGTGGATGAATTAATTATATGAATGGAAGATTGATTAAAGACATCGGTGAATTAAATAGGGGAAATATAACGAATTAATGACGAATTAATGACGAATAAACAGGTGGGAATATATCAAAGATCGAATTCCAGAGACCCAATATGAAAGAATCGAATCTCTACAACCCAGATTGATTTTAATGACGAAAACCCGCAAATATTGGTTATAAGGGATTTAAGTCGGGAATTAATGATGAATTATATGTATTAATGATGATGGACAATGTACGTGTGAAATTATTATGCTATTATGTCAAGAAATTGAAGAACAAACGAAAACAAACAAAAAACAACGAATTGACAGAGGACGAAGGAAGAACAAAGGAAGCGGAACTGCGGCAGCCTCACGAAGAGGCGCAGCAGGGACTGCGCTCCTTTGAAGAGGCGCAGCAGTTGCTGCGTCCTTTCTCGACGGTTGTTCTCTGATAATCCGTAAAAAGGGATTTAAACAAAGGGTTTTATAAATCGGTTTTAGAAGTATTTTCGACATAAATCTTACATTAATGATACAAGAAGTAAATAACAATAATAAAATAGGGATTTACACCCTCAGACTTACATGTTTGACGAAACGAGATGAACTAAGTTTATGTTTTAGTGATGCTCGACTCGAACGTAACGAAAGTGCCCTCGTAAGAGGAAAACGATTAAGATTTATTAAGTTGATTGATTGTGGAGTTGGTCAAATTGGTCGGTCATGCAAACGAGGCTGGTACTCAGAAGGATCCGAGCTTACGTGGTCGAATATTCAAGCACGTAGACGCCAAAAAGTAAGAACATGGTCTAGAATGCAAAGGGAGAAGAGAAGGGCGGACACTCGCGTGAGAAATATGAGGAGTGAAAGCTCCTATTTATACTAATCACGTGGAGGAATTAGGGTTTTCGGAGAGACTTTGGAAGTGAATCTCGAAAAGATATGAAAAGATACGAAAAATACGCAGAAAAGGACCTGGGAAGAGGCGCAGCAGGCACTGCGTCCCTTGGAAGAGGCGCAGACTGCTTTGCGTCTGTTCCCTGTGTGGTTTCCTCTCGGAAGAAAGATTTCCGTGTTTAATTTATGGAATAACGGATTAATCTTATTTTCCTTAATATTTTGTGTGAATATTACGGGAAATCCTTTACCAAAGATTAAAAGATTGTGAAATATGGAATAGAAATATCCGGAACATTCCAGAACATTCTGACTCGGGATTTAACGGTTATCAGAAAATGGAGACGGTTTTAGGCCCGGGCTCCAAATGTACTCTAATTACTGTCAAAACGACCGTATCGGCGCGTAGATGACAATTAACAGGTAGACATTAGTATTTGAGCAATCACTTGACGATAAACTTACGAACTGTCACAAATCGTTCCGCGTACCAAACATGCGGCTCAATCATCACCGGGTGGTTTGCAGGAGGTGCAGAAATGAGGTATCTACACTTTTATTTATACTCTACGACTGTCGTAACTGAAGTCAAATGAGTGTATTTTGGGTCATGATGATATGTGGCTAAACGAAGGGAATAGTGCGATAGGAATTGTCCACCCCCTTGTCAGGGTTGTTTAAATTCTCAGGGCCACTCGAGGAGTAGTGAATTGAAAATGCGTGGCCACGCTCGGAAGGTATCTACGGTAGATAATTCCGGTCAGATAGTTACTCTCTTGATTGAGGAAACCACTCAAGATACGATCAAATGCAAGTACGACCTGTAAGACACCTTGCATTGAGTGGGAGATTGTAATAGGATAAGAGAATTGGTGATGCACACTTGTCTCGGACAAGTGGGAGATTATTGGAGTAAGTGTCCTCAACAATAGTGCGATCACATGATTAAACATCATAATTAAATCTCATAAAAAGAATACATAAGGGATGATAAATTAAATAGTCAACTGATCAACATTAATCTGTAACGATTGGTTTGCTAGAGTTTGACGTTACTGTCGTAGGACGGTGGTGGTCAGTTGATCCCTTAAGGTCACAGCTATAGGATGATGCCCTAATCAGTAAAGTTAATTAGTTGTATATTGATACAAGTTAATTAATTCCTTAAATAAGAAAAATTTATATTTATGAGAGGAAATGTGTATCTTATTATAATTCGATTAAATAAGATTCGATTTAGTGGATTAATATATTAATTTACTAAATTATGTTGAGGTTTTATTAATATTTCAAGGTAGAGGTAATTAGTTATTTACATTTACAAGAGGTTGTAAATTTAACTAACTAGCTATTATGGGACCCGTTATATGTTGATATAATGGTAAAATATTATTCAATAAGTTGAGTGAATATATGTTTATTAATTTGTCACATAATTGTTGTATGATCAAATTAATATTTAATTATGTAAGATAATTAAACATAAGACTTATAAGCATTTGTGGGACATATATTATAAGATAAAAATAGACCCATATACACTCAAGTGTACCATCCAAAAGGGTGAGCATGCTTGAATTTTTGGTTTTGTCATTTTGTTGTTGGAAAGATGCTCCAACATCTTATGACATACTTTATAAGCTAGCCTACTACCTACATGTAAAGCATTTTTTGCATGTGATTTTTGAGAAGACAAAATTCTCTATTAAGAGCACTTTGGACGGTTCATTCATTAGTGAGTAGAAGAATTTTGTTCTTCTTATTATTACTCTATCTTTCTCTAAAAGATCATACATGCAAAATCCCTCTCTCATACTTATTTTCTTCTCTCTAAAACTTGAGAAGTTTTGATCTAAATTGTTCAAAAATACTACTAATATTATTAATGTAATATATGAGTATTAGTAGTCATTTTTAAGGTAGACTACTAAATAAGTATCTAGCAAATATTAGTAGTGATAAGGGATAATCTTGGGTGCATCTCTTGAGGAGGGTTTCTACATTTGAGACCAAGGTTGGAGAATCTTCCATTGACATTTAAGCTCAAGAACAAGTGAAGGTAGAAGACCTTCTTTGTGCCCACAATCCGAAAACAGCAATGTAAGAACATTGTTTTCTTATTATATATCTAATTTAGTTATGCATGCACTAGATCTAAAGACCTCATATTAAAATTTTAATTAGTTCACTATTAGAAGAGTCTAATAATAGGTATATAAACCTAACACGTGTTACCTCATAAAGCTCAACAAGACTTTCAAAAGCCTCCATCTTTCCCATCCGCAACAAGATGCTTCTTCCAGTGGTATAAGTGATGTGGCTGAGTTAAAGTCGATGATTCAGTCATTGACAATCCAATTGCAGAAAAGTGACCAACAAAAAGATGCATCAATAAAGTCACTTGAGTCACAAATAGCTCAACTAGCCACCAATCAAGCTTCGAGACAGCCGAGTCATTTACCTTCCCAACCTGATAAGAAACATCATGAGACAGTGAATTTAATTGATCTGAGGAGTGGTCTTTCCTATGAAGGACCTAAAATGCCGACTGGAAGTGATAAATCAGACCCGGAAATTGATGTTGCTGTGCAGAAACAGTCGTCTTTGGACGAAACAATGTTGAATCCGAGAAAAGTGCTCGATCGACTAATCATTAAAGGTCGATCGAAGGGATTTGCTGTGGACAGTACTCGATCGAATGGTGATGATGTTCGATCGAGCAATGCTGAAAAGGAAGTTTTCGATCGAGTAAGTGAAAGTACTCGATCGAACAGGAATGAGGAAGAAATCACTCGATTGAAGGAATATGGCTCTCGATCGAAAAGAAATGATGTTGATCGTGTTGATTCTTTGGCAAAAAGAATTGAAGGTTTAGAAATTCCCATCACAGTCCCTTTTCCGAGGCGATTGCAGAACAGGAAGGCTGAACAGCAGTTCGGTAAATTTGCTGATATTTTAAAAAGTCTTCACATCAACGATCCCTTCGCCGAATTGCTAACTCAGGTACCCTCTTATACGAAATTCATGAAAGAAATATTAACGCGTAAGAGGCATATAAATGACCACGAGACGGTGGCTTTGACTGAAGTGGGCACTGCCCTAATTCAAAATAAGTCACCACCTAAACTGTCTGACCCAGGTAGCTTTTCTATTCCATGCTATATTGGGACCCATTTAGTCGATAATGCATTATGTGACTTGGGAGCTAGCGTGAGTGTCCTACCATTGTCTCTCGCTAAGAGACTCGGTTTGACAAAATTTCATTGTACCAACATGACTGTGAAGATGGCCGACCGTACTTTATCGCGGCCTCTAGGTGTCTTAGAGGACATACCTGTAAAGATCGGGAAATTTTTTATTCCCGTTGACTTTGTAGTCTTAGACATCCCCGAAGATTCTTACACTCCTATCATATTAGGACGACCATTTCTATTTACCGCTCGCGCAGTAATAGATGTCGGGGGGAAGACTCTTACCTTTCAGGTAGGTGATGAGGAGCTGATTTTCTATCAGTCCAATATTCGTAGGGCCCCTATGTAGGTTCAACCTTGCAATTCACTACCCTCTATAGACCTTGACACAGATTCTCCAACTGATAATATTGAGTAATGCGCTGCTATATTGACGCCTCCGCCTCAGATTGAGAGCAATATGGAGGACCATTCTGACATTTCTGTTGTTGCAGGTACATACAGATTGGACATTGGAGATCCCGTTGATGAAAGTACAATGAAATTAAAGCTCACTGCCAAAGAAGATGTCAAACATAGAGACCATGAACGAGAAAAGAAAGATAAAAGACAGAAGAAAGTGAAGGCGTATGTAGATGCAAACTATTATTCTTCAATTCATTCAAGTTCATGGAGATCAAAATGGACGGTTCGCGATGCTGAAGGGACCTCCTCCAGTCAGAAGCCCTCCTGTGGGCTATTGAAGTTTTTCGGAAGATAAACGGGAAATGTCCCGTTGTAAAAACATTTGTAATTTAATTACTTTGTTAGACACTTTATTTGCTTTTTAGACATTAGCGTAGTTAGTTTTAAATAGCGTAAGACCGAATATAGACTGCGTATTGTGAATTTTGTATTTTCGGGAAGTATTTTCTGTGTTTTTATGCAGGTTTGGGGAAGATATGCTACGTTAGGATGCGTGCCAAAAGAAAAGGCTTCGATCGAGTACTTATTATACTCGATCGAGCAGAATGCCCAGGTAAGGCCTTCGATCGAGTAAACAAGAGTGCTCGATCAAAATGTCCAATTTGAGAGTTCCTCGATCGAGTTGTCCTGTGCTCGATCGAGAACAATTGAAGTGCCAAAGTCTTCGATCGAACAAACCATAGTTCTCGATCGAAGAGAATGCAAGGGGAAAGAAAGAATGCTCGATCGACCATTTCCCAAGCTTTCGATCGAGCACCATGGTGAGAAATGTTCTCGATCGAGTGGTTTCAAATCACTCGATCGAGTGACAGCGCTGATAATACACGAGGGAGTGTTCTTTTTACCTTACTCTATTTCATTTCTTCTTCTTCTTTCTTCATATTTTCGCGATAAACCCCCATTAATCAACCCCAAATCCCCCCATTTCTTCCCCTAATTACCAATCCAATTACCCACAATCACTTCTTGCAATCAATTAGACCATTGCCCTTATTTCCCCCTTGAAATTTCATGTTCTTTGCTGATTTTCGCGGGTTTTAGGGTTCGAAAAATCGACAATTTTCAGTTGATTTGTGCTTTATTTGTTGGTTTAATTGCTAATTCTTCTTGGGTAGTTCATCAAGTAAGTCCTCTTCCCTATTCTTTATTGGTTAATTGCATTTTCAGGGTTTAATTTTGCAATTAGGGTAGTTAGGGTTCGAAATTTCGAATTTGGGGAAAAAATCGTCTTTTTGATTGATTGTTTTCTGATCAAAGGACTTACTTTGACTGTTAGGATGGATAGTAGTTCTATGTCTGCTTCTAGTTCTACTACTGCTTCATCTACCTCTGAGACGGTGGTTCCTGCTGCCGCCACCGTCACTACCCCCGCTGTTACAGCCCCCGTCACTACTACTGTTACTACTGCTGGTGCTTCTGTCCCTGTCACGGTGTCGACCCCTTTTGTGTTGACACCGGCTGTCACAGTTACGTCATCTACCCTTGTCCAGAGACCGTCCTCTGTCCGCGCTCTGGGACTAGCTGATGCCGCCCATGCTGCTGCCGCTGCTTCAGCTTCACGGGGAAAGGGAGGGGGTTCTACTGCTGCTGCACGTTCCGCCGCTAGGTTCGTGGCCGATGATTCTTTGGATTCTCTACCTGAGTATCCACAGGTACGATTTATTAGCCCTCTTCATCGTCTCCGTTTCATGCATTTGATGGATTGTGACATTACCTCTACAAGTTTCTTGTGTCGTTCTTCATTAGATAAATTGGGGATTTTTGAACCCGTGGCTGAGTTATTAAACGGGACTAGGATGGCGGGTTTGATCTCTATAAAGGAGTTAAAATATGAACAAGTGACTTTAGAATTCTTTTGCTCCTTCACTTTTTCACCCGCCGCTTATAAGACTAACCAAGGGAGTTCTTGTATTTCATTTCACGTTTTAACCAGACCTTCACTTGGACCTTAGTTGAGTTTGGGAGGAGGTTAGGTTTATTTAGTGACGGTCCCTCGGAGCCTCCTAGGAAGCTCCTTGCTTTACTTTGGCCCACTCTCGCACAGACTCCCTTTGACCAGAGGAAGGTGGCTCACGTCCACCTTCCCCCAGCTCGTTACTACCTCTGTCTCTTAGGAGAGACAATCTTTGGGCGCTATGACCCTAACAACGTTAACATCATTGAGTTGTCAATCTTAGCCGGCTACTTGAACATTGATAGTGTTGGCCCCTTTGTTCTTAACATTGCTTACCTGATAGCTCAGCATTTTAACGTTGTTGGGTAGAAGAGGAAGGGCATGATTTCTTATGGTGGGTTGGCGACCCACATTGCCCATAGCCTCTTCACTGACATCCCCCGCGGCTTGGCACATGTAGATAGGAACATATCTATAGATATTCAGGCCATGTTGGTCATGTTTTGGTTAGCTAAGGACCAACGGACTTGAAAGGTTAGTGGTTCCGAATCCGTGACCTTACCTTTTCTCGACCTACCCCGTCTTTCACCTTTGACCACTGTGTCGGGTAGGTTGCCTCCACCTTTACCTTCCTACCTCCTTACACTTGCTCCTTCTGCTTCTAAGAAGCGGAAGAGACTTGAGACCGGAGAGGGGTCCACACCGACCCAGGCTGGGCAGACGTCAACGTCCACACCGACCCTTGTCCCTACTCTTTCTGTTACCCAGCCGAATTTACCGGCTAACTTTGTTCCTTCTCCACCCTTTGAGGCGCCTGAGGTCATGGACCAAGGGCGCCGTGATGGTTTTCTTCTTGATATGTGCAGGAGAGTGGCTCGTATAGAGCGGGACCAGGCACTTGCCTTGTCCCCTCTATATGAGTACCACATGATGAGGGGGCGTCCCGTTCCAGACGGCTGGCCACACCCTTCTTTCTACCGGTACCCGGCAGAGGGGTACCCATAGCCGGAGAGCGAGGCAGACACAGCTAAGCAGGAGGAGAGAGCTAGAGCTGACAAGGAGGAGGCTGACGAGTAGCTGCTGGTCTACTCACTTCCCCGGTTTTCTGGCTGGTTTGGGGAAGTTCGTACATATTGTGAGTATTTCTGCTTTTATTTATTTTTCATCTCCTTTTACTTATTTCTTTCATTCATTTATTGGTTGTATTTTTCCCGTTCCCCATATATTCTGCTGGTGTATGCTGGAGGACAACGATGGCATTGTCCGTTTTGGTTTGGGGAGGGTATTACATCCTTTGAGTCTGCATTTGCATTTGTTTTGCATTCACGTTTATTGCATTTTTGCTTGCATTGTTCTTTATTTTCAAAAAAAAAATGAAAAATAAAAAAAATTCAAAAAAAATTCAAAAATATTTCACGTTTATTTTTGCATTTAGGTCGAGTCGGAACGGTAGATTTCTGTGATGATTTTGCACTGTAATTTGTCATTTCACTTAAGCCTTGCATCAGATTGCCATTTTATTAGCTTTGTCATGCACATAATCTACGAGTTAATGTTAAAATACAGCTGAGCATATAGACTTGACCTGATAAAATTGGCAAACTACTTAAAATTTATAAGTTTTTAGAGCCGTATAACTGGTGTCATTTATGACCAGTTCATGTGGGAATTGAGAGTAGTATACTCCTTGCATAACATGTTCACTAATTTGCACTTTTAGGAAATTCGATTGCTTTTTGCTTGCATACATTCGGGTTTGTGGTCGGTGTCACATGCAGGGAGGCGCTTGCAATTTTTCCTTTCTTTTATTTTCACCCATTTAGCTCCACATTAGCCAAACTTAGCCTTTTTTACCCTTAACTACACCCAAATTAAGCCTGCCTGTCAAGCTAGTTTAGTGTGTTTTGTAGTACATATTTTATTGATCAAATTTGGTTCGTATTATATTGTTTGGAGTTGGTAGAAAAGAAAAGGAAGGAAGATGTGTTGAAATTGAAAAAAAAAAAAGAATTGAAAAGAGTTGAATTGAAAGAAATGTGGACAGGAAAATGAGAAAAGAAAAAAAAAAAGCGTGAAAGGAAAAAAAAAAAGAGTTTGTTTGTGACGGTCTTACTCCTATGCTTTGCTTATATCTTTTGAGGAGTTGTTGTTTCGACTAGTGAGTTTTTGTGCCAAATGAAGGGCACTTGTGATTAATTGTCTAATTGGTTGAGAATTGGATGTTGGTTCGTATGGTATCATTAGGTAGCTAGCTTGACTATTGCCTCACAATTCCATAACTATTTTGCCTTTTCTTACCCATAGCCTCACTTTCCCATAAGTTTTGTAACCCCTTGGCTGTGACAGACACTGTTTGGTTGGAATGTATGTATGGTGATTAGAATTGTCTATCCTTTTGGCTGCAAACATGTTTATGTGGGTCGTAGTTTAGGTGAGTGACTATTTTCTCTTCTTCTCTTACACTTATATACTTACCCTTTGCTTCATGAGAGAAGAATGGCCCGTGAGAGTCCAGTTTTGAAGGTCTTGCAAGGTCGACAACTCAGCTTATTTATAGACATCATACAACTCGTTTGCGCTTGACTGCCGTAGCTATAATGTCAGTTTTGTTTGCATTAAATGGTTTAAGTGGACAAGTTATAGCTAGCTCCGAGTTTTCGTTTCCGTTCCATTAGTTTGCATTTAGTTTACTCGAGGACGAGTAAGGGTTCGGTTTGGGGAGATTTGATACGTGCAATTTATATAGTCCTTTTTGGTCTCTTATTGCACACCATGTCGTTTTTATAGTTTTGTATTGCAAAATGCCCCGAATAGGCTACTTTGGTTTGTTTTGCCTCATTTGCAGGAACGGACCTGAAAGTAGTGAAATCGCGCCTTATTCAGTCTTCTTAGCATGCATTTATGGAGATAGAGGATTTAGAGCGGAAGTGCTACGCCTCGGGAAGCGTGGAGGAGTCCCGGAAGTTAACCAAGTGAAGAACACGAGCTGTTTCAGTAGCTGAGCACTCGATCGAAGACTTTGCCTAGTCTATCTGTTCGACCGAGTGGTTTTGATGGTGCAAGATGGTCGATCGAGTCCCTGCTGAACTCGATCAAAGTAGGCTGATTTGAAGGTCCTCGATCGAAGGCTGTTTCTGTTCGATAGAAGGACTTGGCTGAAGAATTGTTCGATCGAGGTGTTTGAAGATCCTCGATCGAGAGGTTTGCCATATAATACGGGATTTAATTCCATGTTTATCTTAATCAATAGTTTAGTTTATTTAATAAATATCTTCCCTATCTAAGGGAAGACGTAATTAGGTCTTAAGGAGGCTGTTTTCTCTCTTAATTACTCTCTATTAAGTACACTTTTATCTTTCTCTCTTTTCGACGTTGATCTTGTTCTTATTGCCGGATTCTCAACTTTGTAATCATTCTTTTCTCCTTAATTAATCTTTAATTTTCTTTTGCTTCTTTAAGCATCTGTCTTATAGTTACTGTTTTAATCATTGTTCTTAATTAGTTTATGCTATTCCTCTTTATTAATCCTCATATCATATCTTTTGTTATTCCATTTATTGTTGTTATTAATTTCATCAATAATATGAGTAGCTAAATCTCTCTATGTTAGGATTAGGGGAGTCATGGTAGTGGATAAATGAAGTTATAAATAGGTTAGATGGTTGAATTGTGAGAACTATTTTATGACAATATAATTGTAATCATTTAGTTGAGTGCACGCTTCTAAATCAGTTAATTTGGTTAAATTCAGACCTAGATCGAGAGATTGGAATAAATAGACCTGTTATGAACAGTAAGACTACAGTAATGAGGGCGAGAGTTAAGCTAGTTGTATCTTAGGGCAGAAAGTGGACCGAGAGGACCTTTCATATACCCTTCTCACATTAGACCGTCTGAGTTATTTATGACTGAGTTGATTAATTGCCATGGTGATCCGACTTCCTAACATACTTCTCTTTATTTTGATCACATCCTTATTTCTCTTTATTCTTATTGCTCTTTTCTCTTGCCTTAATCCCTTTTTAGTTTAGAAATCAATTCAAAATACCCAATTGTTACCTGACGGACTTAGATTAGCGGATAGATATAATAGCCTCCCTGTGGAGATCGACCCTACTTCTAGTAGCTTCTGTTAGTTGTTTTAGGTATTTATTTTTGGTACTAGACGACGGGTATCAGGGCTTATCACCTTGACCATTACAAGTGGACCTTTGGAAAGACATGCCAGTTTTCAGGTAGTCAACATCGACGCCTCCTTCAACATGCTTCTGGGAAGCCCCTGGATTCACGGCGTCAAGGCCGTCACCTCAACCCTCCATCAGAAAATCAGGGTCCCTTTCAACGGGAAAACCATTACAATTCCCGCATCCCCGATCAAGGCTATCATTAAAAAGGGAGTAGCCTCTCAGGTCATTGAAGAGAACGACAACGAATTGTGGGGATTCCAAGCTGTGAATGCCCTAACCGATGAATCAGCACCCTTTGATTGTGACTAGTTCTCCAACCTCACAGTAAACCGCATTCTGATGCGCCAGGGTTATTTCCCGGGCCTATCTCTCAATCCGCCGAAGAGCACCTTGTCTCCCTTGAAATAGGCCAAGGTCCCTAACATTCCCTTCGGGCTAGGCTATGAGCCTACCGATGAAGACATCCAGGAGATGAACATCCTAATACGGAAGTGCAAAAAGCACGGAGTCATCCTCCGTCCCTACTATTTGACTCTCAATGGATACTTCGTCCCCGAGGGAGAATCCGAGCTCTACAGCGGTTTTCCCGAGCCAATTTATGACTCCGTAGCTAAGGTCAAGCACCCAGACGTAGAAGTCTTTCAAGACTGCTACTTTATCCCCGACAACACCAAAGTTGCGTCGAGCAAATCTGAATCGACACCATGCCTCGACGGACAAGCCGTCTGTCTCCTCTTCGGAGAAGACAATATCAAGCACCTCGGCTATGAGGACATCATCAACATTGCTCTAAAGGATAACCAATTCGATCCCACCGCCTTAATCTCTGATACTAACCCGGAGAAAACTACACAAGGCTGGAGGAAAACTGTCAAGTGGACTGATGAGTAGTATTTTAGTCATATTTTACCCCGCATTTATACCTTATTTTGACTCGATTTTCCGTGCTTAATTTAATAAAAAGCTCATTTTAGTTTATTTTATTAAATATTAGCTCTAATAAAACTAGTGCAAATAATTGTATTTTCTCGAGAATTGGTACTGGCTTTTCGTCATTTTAATTTTTTGCAGATATGAACTTGAAGAAACTCGAGTAATGAAAGCAATTGAGACAAGTCCAAGGAAAAGGTCAACAACCACTTAGTGCCAACATCAATTCAAAGAAAAACAAAGTCCCTGCTCATCAAATATCCAAATAACCATTTCAATTCAGGACTGCAAACTTCTAATAGAGAGTCAACAACTTAAAAGTCAAACCCGTCTTTAACCCATAACCAATCCTCCATTCACTACCATGAAACCCGACATCCCCCTGCTTCTCCTTTGAACTCAGTCCAAGCAACACCACTCGAGCACTCCCATAAACAGCTATTCATGACCATCATCGAGCATCACCATTACCACCATTAACCCGCCATAGCTACTCTCCTGCGACCACTTTCGACACCACTCCATCAATCAAATGACAAACACCAGTAGAGCAGCAAGCACGACCTACTCCTCCGTTTGTATTGCCCAAAAGCTGCCCAGAAATCCATAAATTGAGCCACCGTCGTTGACCGGAATCCGAGTCCAATCCTTGCTCAATTAACTACAATCAATCGAATTAAAGACAAGAATGAAGAAACGCAAGAAGATGAGTCGCGTTCAAGGCTGGCCCACTCAAATCGACGAAGACCTGACTCCGATGCACCACATTTTGAACCATCGTGGCACCTCACTTTCATCTCCGCCTCACCTCTAACCCACCACGGCAGCCCAGAGCACCAATAACGACGGGGGAGCAGGAACCATCATCAATCCCATCACCAATATCGCACACAAGACGCATCCCCAGCCGCCTTACCGGCTGCCGCCTACCCGGCTCCCAACCCGCAACAATTCTCAAGATGGCGATCAGCCGGCCAACCGGCAGCCGATCTCCTCACCGACTCTAAATCCTATTAATTCACCTCTATTTTTACAGGAGAATCCCAGCCGGTAACACAACGTCGGCCGGCTAGCCGGCTCGGCACCCCTCATTGCGTTTTTGTCTTTTTTTTATTTCCCCCCTTTCCCCTTTTGTTATTTTGTTTGTTTTGTCTTGCTTTGAGTCAATGTGTCGATTAATTATTATTATTATTATTATTATTATTATTATTATTATTATTATTATTATTATTATTATTATTATTATTATTATTATTATTATTATTATTATTATTATTATTATTATTATTATTATTATTATTATTATTATTATTATTATTATTATTATTATTATTATTATTATTATTATTATTATTATTATTATTATTATTATTATTATTATTATTATTATTATTATTATTATTATTATTATTATTATTATTCACGCGGTACCCCTGAAGTAGGCCAATTTGCACAAAATACCCAAACTTTTTATCCGAAAAAATTAAAGAGGCCATAACTCGTGTTTACGAACTCAGAAAGTGAAGATTTTTTTTTTCAAATTGATCATCTTTCCGAGTATTGCGATTTGAAAAAAAAAATTGACGAGTTTGGAACTCGTGACCAGGAGATATGCTCACTCAAAGTTTGTTTGGTGGACAAAACTTTGACGCACAATAACTCCTAGTAACGTAATCCAAATGCGACAATTTTTTTTTCCAAATTGTAGTTCTCGGAAAGATGAGCGATTTGGAAAAAAATTCGTCACTTTCGGAACTCGTAAACACGAGTTATGATCTCTTTAAGATTTCCGGATAAAATTTTTGGGTATTTCATGCAAAGTGGCAAACCTTAGGGGTACCGCGTGAATTATCCGTTATTATTATTATTATTATTATTATTATTATTATTATTATTATTATTATTATTATTATTATTATTATTATTATTATTATTATTATTATTATTATTATTATTATTATTATTATTATTATTATTATTATTATTATTATTATTATTATTATTATTATTATTATTATTAAACTAGTATAAAAAGACACTCTCTCTTTTATTTATGGGACACATATTACACAACCATACCTTAGACTAGAAAATTATAATAGAATATTATTCTCTCTCAATATTTTAGAACCCTAGATTTTATTATTTTCCTCTCTTCAATTTTCCTCTACCCTAGATTTAATTATTTTCCTCTTTTATTTATGGGACACACATTACACAACCATACCTTATGCAAGTTCTTCATTTCTCAATAGTATACATTTAGTAATTTTGGGTTGTATGTGGAGAATTGAAGAATCCTTCCACAATTCAATCAAAGTTATTGTCTTTTGGTATAATTTCTCTTCTTAATCTCATTTCTTTTAATTTATTTACATTTCTTGTTCATTTAAATTATTGTTTGAATCAGTAACCATATTTATTGTGTTATTCATACTTGTTTCTTTATCTTTCAATTTCTCTCTTATATGTATGTGGGAGTAGTCTTATCTAAGGTCATGGGGGATCTTGGGTGATTAAGGGGGTTTAAATTGGGTTGTTAACCTTTTGAATTGGGTAATTAATCGGTCTTACTCTTGTGCATATGAAGTGCTCGATGAAATGTTTGAACGAAAGTTTGAGTCTTTTATTAGCATGTTTAACTTATCTTGGTGCATTGTGCTATTGGATGGTTTTAGAAGTGTTTAAATGAGATGCTTATATGAAAGTTGGAGCCTTTCTTAGACATATTTGATCCATCTTGGTGCCTATGCTATTAGATAGTCTTTATGCATGTTTGTGATGAGTTTGTCTCAACTAAGTGAAAGCTTGTTTGTAAAACCTTACACCCATGCCTATGGAATGTTTGATGAATTGCTTAAATAAGAGTTTGAGTCTTTCATTATCATGTTTAGTCTATCCTAGGTCGAAAGCCATTGGAAGGCCTATATGGCATGGTTGAGACGCGAGTTTTCCTTACTAAGTGAATGTTTGTTGGTTAGCTCTAATTGACTAAGAAATTAGGATCAATCATAGGCCTTTATCATTACCCATTTCTTGTTAACAATCTTCTCTCTTCCCCGACTTACCCAAGTGAATCCAAGGACCTTAGCTTTCATTCATTTAGTTAGAAGCAATTTTCATTTAGCTTAATTTTATATCTTATTTGCATCTTAATTTACAATTAATCAATCTTACTTTTGTTTGACTAAAATAGGATTTGAGCCGACTAAGTATACACCCCCGCCATCCTTGTGGATTCGACCCCGATTAAATACTACTTTTAATTGGGTTTTATAAATTGTTTTTGGTACCGTAAGTGACGGCAAAAACCGGTCATCAAAATGGCGCCGTTGTCGGGGATGGCGTTAGGTTATGCTTAGTTAGTTGGGGTTTCTAGCTTTAGTCTTTACTTGTTGTTTGCTTGTTTGAGTAGTTACTTGTTTCTTGTAGAGTGAGTGTGTTATTGCTTACCCCTAGTTCCTAAAAACACTAGGAGACTAACGGTTTATTGAAGTATATGCCTAGAGGAAACGGTAATCCTTTGCTTAGTGACCCGAAACCGGAAAGGCTCTGTAGAGTTTTAAGGAGAAGGACCTTAGCAAGGATTGGGAATTCCGACTTTGCAACTTTAAACCAAGCTAGCACATCCACCCAAATCTCACCAAGAAACCTTTACCAAAGAACAACCAAACAACACAATTGGTCCCTTCTTACAAAATCCTTTCACAACATACAAATCCCTACAAATCCACCACCACAAAAACAAATCATGAATTACCAAAGTTTCAACCAAGGTTACCAAGATAATCAAAAATTTTACCATGGAAACCAAGGGAACCAAGCCAACCAAGGGTACAACCAAGGGTACCAAGAGCAATGGTACAACTAAGGTTATCAAGACCAAAATTTCAATCAAAACTATCAAGGGTTCAAGCAAGGCTTTGACCAAGGCCAATGTTCAAATTTTCAAAACCAATATAACCATGATTCTCCTTTCTCACTTGCCAACCAATCTTTCAATCAAGAGCCACCACCTCAAGCAAGCAATTTGTTGGGAGATGCTCAATATGAAAAATTGTATAAGATGATAGAAGACTTGGCAAGTTCAACCCTTCAAACCATGAGTAAACTCTCCGCCTATCAAAAAATTCTTGAGACCCAAATCTTCCAAGACATAAAGGAACTATATATACGCCTCCCAAAAAGTCCTTATTATTCTAGTAGGTTCCCAAGCTCTTGTCGACCCTCAAACACCACCGGGTGGATCTTTAGGGCAAGGGCAAAATGCTAGGGATCCTGTGGAGGTAAATGAGGTGAATACAATCATTGTGGGAGGAGAAGTGGCAATGGAAGAAGCATGCATGTCCCCTAATCTTGGTGACGAGTCAATGCCAATATCATTTGAAGTGAGTGAAGAGAATGATGATTCGATTGTATCAACTACCTCCGAAATTTTTGATCAAAGAAGGTGTGAAATTGAGGATGAGTTTGTTCTTGAAGAAATTATGGGGATAGAAGTTGAGAGAAAAGAAGTTGAAGCCGATGATGAAGAAGAAGAAATGGTAATATGGGAGGAAAACTCCTCGGGAAAGCAAGAAGTGAGTGAGTTGGTAATGGAGGAGCCCAAGGTTACACCAAAACCTTCTTATGTGCCACCTTTGCCTTTTCCTCAAAGGGTGGAAGTGACCAATGAAGAATCATGTTTCGATAAATTCTTTAACTTGGTAAAAATGATGGAAGTCACTCTTCCATCCACGGAAGAGACACCTCATTACACCAACTTTCTAGAGGAAGTTATCTCAAAGCAAAGGAATGTCAATGACCACGAGCTTATTGCCTCTACGGAAGTTTGCTGGGACATATATGATGATGATGAGGGAGGCCTCCCACCACTATTTTCTTCTAAAATTCATGAAGATAAAGTGTGTGTCAATGGCAAGTGTGGGGAAGCTATTAGGACTTTGGAAATGGAGGTTGATGAATTTGAAATTGCCATACTTGGGGAGTTGAGGAGCCATGAGAAAAACTATGATATTTGTAGTTTTGACACTAGCTTGGAAGATATTGAAACTCTCCTCTTTGGAAATGGTCCTATTCATTTGGAGGGTCAAGAAAATGAGGATAAAATTGACAACATTATGAACCTCAATGTTGAGAAATTGACTCCTCCACCTCCCACCTCCTACCAATTTACTTGCCTTGAAGAGTGTAGCTCGGTCACTTTAAGTACAAACCCAAAAGAAGATTGATGAAAAAGGGGAGGGTGAAGTGTTGATGATAGAAGATGAAAAAGGAAAAGAGGAGTGGAAGCTTGAGGTTGGAGAGGATCACCCAAATGTCATCCCTCCCAAATTTGATTCTAGCACTAATACCCCTCCGAAAATGAAGCCAAGGGTTGAGAAGAAGAAACCAAAAAGATGGAGAAAGAAGGTGAAAAGAAAAGGGAAATTTGAGCCAAGCTTTGAAAATGAAGAAGTTCTTATCCATGACAAGAAGAAGCTTGAAGAAGAAATTGCTCGGAAATAGTCGGAAGTGCAATATGCCATAAGCGGCGTACATGAAGTTTTGTCAAAGCTTGAGAGCTCTTGCTCCATGGAAAAGTTTGAAGTTGGTAAGGGAATAGCGGGATTCCAAGATGGTGATACCGGTTGATTGAAGCCTCCTTGATGAAGAGGTTTGGTGGAGTTACTTAAGAACCACCGCAATGTATATATTCTTTTTCTCTTTTTTTTTTTTGGTGAAAGGCTAGCTTCTCATTAAAACCAAAGAACAAACAATTTACAAACTACCAACTAATGGTACAATTTCAAGGCAATGAATAATTATAATTAGGAGCTAATCATAACTATCCATTCCTTATCTCTAGTAGACATTACAGTTTGAAGCCAAAAAGTACAACGAATTTTCATCATGCTAACTATATCATGGACAACCCTATTCGGATGAGCTAGGGTGCCATCCACAAAGACTTTGTTTCGCTGAATCCAAACCATATAGTATGCCGCCTGAATCCAAGCAATAATGACCTTCTTTTTAATCTTCGACCATGGCTTGCTATGAACCCAAGCCAAGGTACCAGTGAGGGGAAGACTAACATGAAGCTTAACACTGAGCATCCCGATAATTCTTCTGATGAAATGGCACTGATGGAAAAGGTGTAAATGAGTCTCATCAGCCATTCCACAAACCAAACATAAAGCATCCTGACTAATGCCCAACAGAAACAATTTATCCTTCAGACGCAGGGCCTCTCTGACTATTAACCAATTAATAAAGGTGTGCTTAGGCACACTCCAGACATTCCAAGTGTATTTGGACCAAGGGACCCGTGGGTAGTGAGTCCTGATCAACTCATAACCAATGGAGACAGAATACCCAGGAGGGCATTCTTTTTCTCTTTAATTAAGTTTTTATCGCATTTTGCATTTAGTAACATGATCCGATTAGGAGTTAATCTAAATTAACTCTCTTTGCATTCATATAGTATAGTTGCATCATATTTCAATTCCGTATATAGAATAGATCATGCATTGCATACCTATTTGAAAATTACAAAAAAAAAAAATTGAAAAAATTTCAAAAAAATGTATTTACTTTTCGAATACCCTCCACACATTTATTTCTATCATGAAATAGGTAAAAAAATAAGTGTGGGGAGGACATTCTCAAATTTAAAAAAAAAAAAAAACAAAAACATGTTATTTATTTTCAAATATTTAAAATCAAAAAAAAATATGTTATTTTAATTTCTTATTCTCTCCCTATACTTTGTTCCATTGAGGACAATGTAAATTTTAAGTGTGGGGAGGGAAATATCCACTTTGTGAATATTTGTTTATATTTGTATATACTTGCTTGTTAATTTGGAAAAAAAATACCTAAAAATTGAAAAAATTCAAAAATTCCAAAAATATTGCATTGTTTATATTATATATATTGCATTTGTCCTAACCTTTTTG
This sequence comes from Silene latifolia, assembly GCF_048544455.1. Taxonomy (NCBI): domain Eukaryota; kingdom Viridiplantae; phylum Streptophyta; class Magnoliopsida; order Caryophyllales; family Caryophyllaceae; genus Silene; species Silene latifolia. The sequence continues at coordinate 157,855,908 of NC_133536.1, read as the reverse complement.
ATTGACAACACATGCGAGCATCGGAGAAGACGTTTGGTAAAATTCTTCCAATCCTTTCTCCTTTATCCTTCCTTTTCTTTTTGTATATATAAGCATGGAGGAGGACGGGATATGTGATGTGGGTGTTCCCTTTGGGAACCGTTTTGGATATGCGTGTGTTCTTGATGTGTTGTTAGGACTAGATATTGTTTGCATTTAGAATAGAATTGTATATACGTGTTCATTTTTGCATTCACATAACTTGTTTATATGTTTAGTTGCATTTCATATACGTTGCATCTTGTTTGTCAATATTTGCATAGGGAGTCTAAATGTGGAGGGCATATGTTGCCAATGATGATAATTTGTTTTGCCCGTGTCATTTCCCTCTTGATAGCTCGTGCCTTTTGATGACACATGTTAGGGTTTTCTCTTGTAAAACCCCGGAAGTCTAGCTTAACACCCAAGTTGCGATCACCTTGTGAGACCGTATTAGGCCCGAGACTTGACCTAGGACCGACATAGCTACTCAAATGTGAGGATAGAGCCTCCATATGGCCGGTCCATCAAACTGGTCCCATTAGATATTTGTGAGTAGTTCTCCTTATGTGGTATGTTATGTCTATACGCATAAGTATGGTGCTCATTCCTTACCGTAGAAGTGTCGATGTGCATGTTGAGACAATTTTGTTCAAATAAAGTAGCCTCTCATAGCCAAATAAGCTTATTTTTCACCCATTTGATCATCTTTCCCTTTGTTTACCCAATTTGTGCCTGAGCCTTGTCATTTCATTTGCCAATAAAATAACTATATTCCATAAACATCTCACCTTTGTTGAGTAGTTCATCTTTGTAGTTGTTTTAAGGAGTATAATTTGGGAAGGAAATATGATTTTTATTGAGGTGAACGGTCCAAAATATCACAAAAATGAAAGGAAGCTTGATGTGGCCAATTTTTGACATTATTAAGAGGTTTACAAGAAAAAGAAGAAAAGAAAAAAAATGAAAAAAATGAAAAAAAAAACTAATAGAAAAAGAGAAAAATGGAGTGAAAAACAAAAAGAAAAGAATGTATATTTTGTGTCAAATAAAGGGTTGGTAATTTTCAAATTGAGTTTGTTTTGAAGAGGATTGAATGATTTTTGGAAATGGCAATCTTGCCATGTTTTGTGAAATAATTCATTTGCACGAGTTGAGTTTAGTGGATTGGTTAAATGTGACGACTACTTAACCGATAGCCTCACATGTCTTAAAACGGTGCTTGCACCAAACCCTTTTCACCTTACCCAAGCCACGTTACAACCCGGTTGTCTCTCTTGTATGTGCATCATTTTAACATTTCTCCTGCGGATATTGGATGGAGTACCATATTATAATGTGGGCATGCTTCGCAAGTCGAGTTAGGAGAGTGATTTTGGTTACTTTTTGTCACAAAAATCACCCGGTTCTTCAATGAGTGTCTAGTGAAACCCGTGAGAGTCGGTCTTGTGTCTCCTTTAGTCAAGGGTGTGATATCGAGTCGAATCTTGTGTGAGTCGTGTCATTCTTGGGAGTATAGAAAAGTACTTCCCCTTTCCCGCCTAGAAATTGTTTCTTAGGCACCCGTGTTGTCAATGTAGGCTACTTAAGCTAGAATTAGGAATCGACACCTTGGTAAGACCCGAAGACGACATCCTCTACTAATCACTCTCTTTGTTCGGTTTTTGAAAACAAAACGGCCGCTTAGATGAGGAAAGCGGTTTGACTTTTTGTAGATGCATCCATTGTGCTTAATGTTAGGATGTGTCAAATTTTTCGCAAGCCCCCACTTTCCTTGCAAGGGAGCACATACCTCATTGTGTTTCGTTGTGAGTTGAAGGGACGGAGAAGGCGCGTTAATTGCCTTTCATCGGATATTACTAGTTTAGATAGTCCTTTTTTTATTACAGGTCTTGGTTTATATAATGAGCTTACTCGAGGACGAGTAAGGTTTAAGTGTGGGGATGTTTGATGAGTAGTATTTTAGTCATATTTTACCCCGCATTTATACCTTATTCCGACTCGATTTTACGTGCTTAATTTATTTTTATTTTTGGGGAAAGTTAAGTATATATCATCAGACAAAAAACAAGTAAGAGTCCATGTAAATCATTCTTATCTAGCTACAAAAAAGAATACATATAGCAGTAAAGAATAAAAGAATAAAAACTAAGTCCCAAGGGCTTGGAACCATGTCTGATCCTTTATCCTCAGCGGCTTAGTATTCTGCTTCAAAAACCGTGTCTTGACTTCATCCATACTCAGCTTGACTATTACATCAGGCCTCCTTACCACCATATCCATTCGTGCTTCATTACGGATCCTCCAAATCCAGTAGATTAAAGCAACATGGCATGCACCAATAAATCTCCTTTGAAGCTTTGTGACTTTCCTGCCAGCAGAAAACCAATGAACCAGATCCTGTATTCTGAACTTGATGAGCAGGTATTTCTGCAGCAGACTAATACACTCCTTAGCATACACACACTCAGTCATTATATGATCATGACTCTCAGGAGAGGTTGAACAAATAGGACAATGTTGATCTATCATGAATCCCATTTTCAGTAGCCTATCCTTAGTAGGGAGCCTCTGCTTCAGGTATTCCCACATAATAAAAGAGCATTTTGGAGGATTGAGGCTATTCCAACATAAGTACCTCCACTCTACCAAAGGTTTCTTCTCCCTCAACCAGATATAACCAGCAGCAACCGTGTATTCACTAGGAGAATTGAGCCATCTATTGTTGGTGTAGGCTTGCTTAAACGTTTTCATAATTAAGTTAATCTTCTTCCATGACCAACTACAATCTGTAGGGGCCATGTAATCAGTCCAAGATCTATCTTTCATATACACATGACTAACCCATCTCACCCATAAATGATCTTTTTTGTTTGCAAGCCACCACACATACTTCCCAAGCAAGGCTTTATTCCAAATCTTAGCATCCTTTATACCTAGCCCCCCTTCATCTTTAGGAAAACAACAGTCAGTCCAACTGATGTTAGGTGCTTTCTTATACTCAGACACTCCACTCCACAAAAAATTCCTACAGATGGCATTGATTCTATTTAAAATACCTGAGGGAATGAGAAAGATAGTAGCCCAATACGAATGAAGAGTTGCAAGAACAGAATTAACAAGAACTACCCTTCCAGCATAGGTTAAATGCCTGGCTCCCCATCCCCTAATCCTAGCCACAATCTTTTCAGTAAGCTTCATACCTTCATTTTTGGTCAACTTCTTGGATGAAATAGGGACCCCTAGATACTTGAAAGGGAGAGAGCCCCTATGGAAACCAGAAACTTGCAAAATAGGAGCAATTACATCAGAGGTGACCCCATTGAAATAAATGTCAGACTTAGTCTTGTTCATGCTCAGTCCAGAAGCCTCAGAGAAAGTAGAGAATGCACGCAGCATCCACATAATAGAAGACTCATTACCTTTGCAAAATAACAAAAGATCATCTGCAAAAAGCAGGTGATTCAGCTTGAGATGTCCACACAAAGGATGAAATCTGAAGCTATCCTGTTGAGCCACCACTGCCAAAATTCTGGACAAATACTCCATACAAATAGTGAAAAGCAAGGGGGAGAGGGGATCCCCTTGCCTTAACCCTCTCTTGCCTTGAAAGAATCCAAAATGATTGCCATTAACAGCCAAAGAGTAAGTAGGACTCGTCACACACGCCATCACCAAGTCAATAAATTTAGGAGGGAATTGCAGGGCTTTCATCATTTGCTTTAAAAATTTCCACTCCACTGAATCATAGGCTTTTTTGAGATCAATTTTGATTAAACATCTAGGGGAGGCAGCCCTTCTATTATAAAGTCTCACAATGTCTTGACAAATAAGCACATTCTCCACAATATTTCTCCCTTTTATAAACCCACCTTGACTTTCACAGATAATGTCAGGAAGAACTCTACTCAGTCTCTTACACATGACTTTTGATAAAATTTTATAAACTGTGTTGCAGCAAGCTATAGGGCGAAATTCTAGGACACTTGTAGGATTTGCAACCTTAGGAATCAGAGTGAGGGTAGTAGTGTTAGCTTGTTTGAGCAACTTACCAGACTTGAAAAAATCTTGAATAGCCTCAATGACACCAGAGCCCACAATCTCCCAAGAATCCTTGAAAAACTGGCTGGAAAACCCATCAGGTCCATGTGATTTAGTAGCTGGGATAGCCATCATACACTCCTTAATTTCAGCTGCTGTAACAGGAGCCAGCAGAATGCTCTGATGAGCATCAGTCACCAGAGGACCCGTCCTAACAGTAGGCCCATGAACATCAGAAGTAAGAAGAGAGGTGCCTAGGAGACTCTTATAATAATCAGTAAAAGCAGTCTCTATTCCAACACAAGTATTGTACTCCACTCCATCAATACCCTTGATACTCAGCACTCTATTGTGAACTTGTCTAGCTCTGATCGTATTATGGAAGAAACTAGTATTTTCATCACCAAATTTGATCCAATCCACTTTGGATTTTTGACTGAGGAAAGAGTGCTGAATCTTACTGAGTTGCCTATAAGACTCAGCAGCATCTCTTTCAGCTTGAAGTAAACATTGATCAGCAGGATTGTTATGAATTTGCACTTGAATCTCCTCCAACAAAGCTTTTGCTATACCAACTGATTTCTCAACATCAGCAAACCCATTCCTGTTCAACATCTTGAGAGGGCTTTTAATCTTCTCAGCTTGTGCACAAGCCTATACATAAGAGTCCCTACCACTGGCTTACACCAAGAATGCTGCACCACAGTGAGAAAGTTAGGATCCATACTCCATATGTTGTAATATCTGAAATGAGACTTCCTTGTAGCCCTAACACTTCTTCTGTAGCACACACATGGATTATGGTCAAATAATCCTTCAGGGAGGAAATGAGCATAAGAATCAGGATACATCCCCATCCACTCAGAATTGATCAAAAATCTATCAATCCTAGAAAAATTTCTAGAGGCAGGCATTTGCTTATTGTTCCACGTATAAAATGCCCCCTGCCCCTTGATATCAGTTAAGCCACAATAATCAACACAATCCTTAAAATTAGCAATCTCATTCCAAACAACTTCTCTGCCAATACGTTCATTATAGTTGAGAACACTATTAAAATCACCACAAACAGCCCAAGGTCCATGATATCTATCCTTCATGTCCTTAAGATGATCCCATAAAATCATCCTTTCTCCCTCATCATTGGATCCATATACAACAGAGTAAAGGAAAGTATCCCCTGAAGCAATTTCCAAGACCTTAGTAGTAATCACCTGAGCATTTTTATGAAGAACTGTCACAACAAAAATTTGAGGGTCCCAAATAATCCATACTCTTCCACCATGATGATAATCATTATTGTTAGTCCCCTTCCAATGACCACCTATTTTAGCAAGAACACTATTAAAATCCTGACTCTTAATTTTTGTTTCAACTAGGCCAAATAAACCTATATTATTCTGAAATAAAAACTTTCTAACATCAACTTGTTTATTTGGACCATTTATTCCTCTAACATTCCAACTCCCTACACTATCCATTATTACTTGTGCCTGGTGGTTCCTCCTGTCTCCCATTCAATGATCCCTCTGGACTGCTAGTTAGGGCCTCCACATAAGACTTAGAAGGAGACCTCGTCACCACTTCTATGTGTTCCTGTCTAGACACTTGCTGAATAACATGAACAGGGGTAATCAGATTGGAATTATGATAAGTTATCCCCCCAAATGGCACCTCAGGGACTTGTACCACAGGAGGAGTCTGCACAGTAACAGGAGGCTTCTGAACAACTCTCCAGATTTGTTTAGGAGGCTTAGGTACTGGTGGCTTCTGTGGGGCAGTTTTCTTCTTGCACATACCAGTACTATGCCCAATCCCCTTACACGAATCACACACAAGAGGCTTCCATTCATATTCCACCAATATAGTCACCTCTTCCCCATGTTCATCCTGGAACATAAGCTTATCAGGGAACTTCTGACCAATCTCAACTTCAACTAACAGTCTGGCATATCCCAACCGAGTTTTATCTTCTGTGGCTCCATCTCGTTTTAAGAATTTACCCAGCAACCCTGCTAATTTCTCAAGACAAGTTTTGCCCCAAAATTTGAGAGGTAACCCACAAAGACGCAACCAAATTGGAACAAACTGAACTTTCTCCTTACGCAGACTACATTCCTCAGTCCAGGGCTTAACAATTAAAGGTTTATTATCATACATAGGGAATCCTTGTTGAAGCACAAGAGACTGACATTCTTTGGTAGGAAACCGAACCAAAAACACCCCATTAGGAAGGAAAGAAATCTTATCATATTTATAGACCCCCCACAGTTTCTTAACAAACCCCTCAAGTAACTCCCATGGTGGGTTATTGCCTAATACATAACATACTACTGCAGTATCCCAGAATTTCAACTCATCTGCTACATCCTCCTTAGTAAACTTCAGAACATTCATCTCAGACTCTTGATTAACCGAAGGAGATTTAGATTTCTTACCAGAGACTTCAATCCATTCACGAGCATCCTCAGTAGAATCCGTTTCTGAGCCAAGTTCATCATCCACAATAGTACCAAGGTCAAGCACCGGGATCCCCACGATCTCACTAACCTCTCGTGTTTTTTGAGCATCAGCAGATTGCGGAATCGCAGGTCGTCTCGTAGATGATGAAGGTAAATCCATATCCAACCTTAACGCAGAACAATTAGAGAAGGAAAGTCGTTGTTTAGCTTTAGAACGTATTTTATTTTTTAATTGGGATTTTTTCTTATTGATTTTCCTCGCCATTTTTGCAAGGGAAACCCTAGAAATCAAGAGAGAATGGAGAGCTTAATTTATTAAAAAGCTCATTTTAGTTTATTTTGTTAAATATTAGCTCTAATAAAACTAGTGCAAATAATTGTATTTTCTCGAGAATTGGTACTGGCTTTTCGTCATTTTAATTTTTGCATATATGAACTTGAGGAAACTCGGGTAATGAAAGCAATTGAGACAGGTCCAAGGAAAAGGTCAACAACCACTTAGTGCCAACATCAATTCAAAGAAAAACAAAGTCCCTGCTCATCAAATATCCAAATAACCATTTCAATTCAGGACTGCAAACTTCTAATAGAGAGTCAACAACTTAAAAGTCAAACCCGTCTTTAACCCATAACCAATCCTCCATTCACTACCATGAAACCCGACATCCTCCCCTGCTTCTCCTCTAAACTCAGTCTAAGCAACCACCACTCGAGCACTCCCATAAACAGCTATTCATGACCATCATCGAGCATCACCATTACCACCATTAACCCGCCATAGGTGCTCTCCTGCGACCACTCTCGACACCACTCCATCAATCAAATGACAAGCACCAGCAGAGCAGCAACCACAACCTACTCCTCCGTTTGTATTGCCCAAAAGCTGCCCAGAAATCCATAAATTGAGCCACCGTCGTCGACCGGAATCCGAGTCCAATCCTTGCTCAATTAACTTCAATCAATCAAATTAAAGACAAGAATAAAGAAACGCAAGAAGATGAGTCGCGTTCAAGGCTAACCCACTCAAATCAACGAAGACCCGACTCCGACGCACCACATTTTGAACAACCGTGGCACCTCACTTTCATCTCTGCCTCACCTCTAACCCACCACGGCAGCCCAAAGCACCAGCAGCGACGGGGGAGCAGGAACCATCATCAATCCCGTCACCAATCTTGCACACAAGACGCATCCCCAGCCGCCTTACCGGCTGCCGCCTACCCGGCTCCCAACCCGCAACAATTCTAAAGATGGCGATGAGCCGGCCAACCGGCAGCCGATCTCCTCACCGGCTCTAAATCCTATTAATTCACCTCTATTTTTACAAGAGAATCCCAGCCGGTCACACACCGTCGGCCGGCTAGCCGGCTTGGCACCCCTCACTGCGTTTTTGCCTTTTTTATTTTCCCCCTTTCCCCTTTTGTTATTTCGTTTGTTTTACTTGCTTTGAGTCAATGTGTCGATTAATTAGAACTAGGATTATTATTATTATTATTATTATTATTATTATTATTATTATTATTATTATTATTATTATTATTATTATTATTATTATTATTATTATTATTATTATTATTATTATTATTATTATTATTATTTGTATTATAATTATTATTATTATTATTATTATTATTATTTGTATTATTATTATTATTATTTTTTGTATTATAATTATTATTATTATTATTATTATTATTTGTATTATTTGTATTATTATTATTATTATTATTATTATTATTATTATTATTATTATTATTATTAAACTAGTATAAAAAGACACTCTCTTTTATTTATGGGACACACATTACACAACCATACCTTAGACTAGAAAATTAGACTAGAATATTATTTTCTCTCAATATTTTAGAACCCTAGATTTAAATATTTTCCTCTCTTCAATTTTCCTCTACTCAAGTTGTAATCTTTACTAAAAATTAATGTAATCGATCTCTAGTTTATGCAAGTTCTTCATTTTTCAATAGTATACATTTAGTAATTTTGGGTTGTATGTGGAGAATTGAAGAATCCTTCCACAATTCAATCAAATTTATTGTCTTTTGGTATAATTTATCTTCTTAATCTCATTTCTTTTAGTTTATTTACATTTCTTGTTCATTTAAATTATTGTTTGAATTAGTAACCATATTTATTGTGTTATTCATACTTGTTTCTTTATCTTTCAATTTCTCTCTTATATGTATGTGGGAGTAGTCTTATCTAAGGTCATGGGGATCTTGGGTGATTAAGGGGGTTGAAATTGGGTTGTTAACCTTTTGAATTGGGTAATTAATCGGTCTTACTCTTGTGCATATGAAGTGCTCGATGAAATGTTTAAATGAAAGTTTGAGTCTTTTATTAGCATGATTAACTTATCTTGGTGCATTGTGCTATTGGATGGTTTTAGAAGTGTTTAAATGAGATGCTTAAATAAAAGTTGGAGCCTTTCTTAGACATATTTGATCCATCTTGGTGCCTATGCTATTAGATAGTCTTTATGCATGTTTGTGATGAGTTTATCTCAACTATGTGAAAGCTTGTTTGTAAAACCTTACTCCCATGCCTATGAAATGTTTGATGGATTGCTTAAATGAGAGTTTGAGTCTTTCATTATCATGTTTAGTCTATCCTAGGTCGAAAGCCATTGGAAGGCCTATATGGCATGGTTGAGACGAGTTTTTCTTACTAAGTGAATGCTTGTTGGTTAGCTCTAATTGACTAAGAAATTAGGATCAATCATAGGCCTTTATCATTACCCATTTCTTGTTAACAATCTTATCTTCCCCGACTTACCCAGGTGAACCCAAGGACCTTAGCTTTCATTCATTTGGTTAGAAGCAATTTTCATTCAGCTTAATTTTATTTCTTATTTGCATCTTAGTTTACAATTAATCAATCTTACTTTTGTTTGACTAAAATAGGATTTGAACCGACTAAGTATACACCCCCGCCATCCTTGTGGATTCAACCCCGATTAAATACTACTTTTAATTGGGTTTTATAAATTGTTTTTGGTATCGGAAGTGACGGCAAAAATCGGTCATCATGGACCGATCGTCAAGGCCGCATCCTCAAGGGCACAACTGGAGAAGGTCCTATGTTCAAAGAGGAAAGTGAAGAAGAGTCTGAGTCTGAGTCTGATTCTGAGTCTGAGTTTGAGTCTGAGTCTGAGTCTGAGTCTGAGTATGAGTATGTCTTAGCTCCTAGCACTTCTGTTGTCCCGGTCAAGGTCCCCTTTCCACTATTTTATCACAAACTTATGGCAACTTCAGAGGCCGAGTCAACTAGGGTCATCCCCACTCCCGCAGAGGGTAGCCACCTGGAGCTTGTTCCAGGGGCCACCTACTCTATAGTGTCGCCTCTGATTGCCCATGAGATGTCTGTCCTATCCGAGCTTTTCGCTCAAGTCGACTTAATGAACTCTAAGTTTGCTTATGACACGTCTCAATTTAACTGCAATGCAATTCTGAACGAACATGATGAATTTGACTTGAGTGAATACCCAACTCACCTAGCCAAATAACTTGACAAATGAGAAGATAGGACCCCCATCATTGAGGAAACCGAACCTATTAACGTAGGGATCGACAACACACCTCAGGAACTTAGGATAAGGACTACTCTTGACCCCTTGAAAAGACAACAGTTCATCGACCTCCTGCACGAATACAAGGACGTATTCGCTTGGTCCTATAAAGACATGCCTTGGATCGACAAGGAGATTGCAGAGCACGGGATACCCATTAAACCCGGAGCTAAACCCGTAAAACAAAAGCTGCACCAAATGCGCCCGGAATGGGCCTTGAAAATCAAGGAAGAGGTAGACAAATAGTTCAAAGCCGGGTTCATCAAAGTGTTCGAATATTCTGACTGGGTGGCCAACATAGTTCCTGTACCCAAGAAAGACGGGAGGATTCGGGTTTGCGTCTACTTCAGGGACCTAAATAGGGCAAGTCCAAAAGACGACTTCCCTCTGCCACATGTTGACATCCTGGTGGATAACACCGTCGAGCACGCCCTATTATCATTCATGGACGGGTATGCTGGGTACAACCAGATCAAAATGGCTGAAGAAGACATACATAAGACTACATTCACTACACAGTGGGGTACATATTGCTACACAGTCATGCTCTTCCCTCTAATCAACGTCGGAGCAACCTACTAAAGAACCGCTACCCCCTCTTACATGACATGATGCATAAGGAGGTGGAGGTATATGTCGATGACATGATCGTCAAATCAAAAGAGCGGGATGACCACATCAACGCCCTTCGTAAATTCTTCGCTCGTCTTTGGAAATACAACATGAGACTAAATCCTCAAAAGCGTGCATTCGGGGTCACCTCCGGAAAACTCCTGGGACACGTCGTCAGCAAAAGAGGCATCAAGATTGATCCTACCAAAATCAAGGCCTTTCAACAAATACCTCGGCCTAAGAACGAGAAGGAGATTCGAGGATTTCTCGGTCAAGTCCAATATATCAGCCGCTTCATAGCCAAACTCACTATGATTTGTGAACCAATCTTCAAGAAGCTTCGAGCCTCTGATCACACCGATTGGGACGACGACTGTCAAAAGGCCTTTGATAGGATAAAGGAAATCCTATCCAAGCCTCTTGTCCTCATGCCGCCTCAACAAGGAATTCCCTTATCCATATACCTGACTGTCACCGACACAGCCATGGGAGCAATGCTAGCACAAACATTCGACAGAGAAGAACGAGCCATCTACTACATCAGCAAAAAGTTTATAGAGTATGAGACAAAGTACACCCAACTGGAAAAGACATGCCTTGCCCTGGTCTGATCAACAAAGAAGTTACGACACTACATGCTCAGCTACACGGTTCACATCTACTCCAAGATGGACCCGGTCAAATACATCTTCGAAAAACCCGTACTAAACGGAAGGCTGTCTAGGTGGACACTCATGTTATCCGAATTTGACCTCAAATTCGTACCTCTCAAGGTTATCAAGGGAAGGGCAGTCGCCAATTTCCTAGCAGAAAATCTCGTCAACGAGGATCCAACGACCGACACATGGTCACTTCCTGATGAAGATGTCCTTTGTGCCTACACCGACGCATGGGACCTATACTTCGACGGTGCATCAAACCTGAGAGGTTTCGGGGTAGGAATCCTTCTAATATCACCAGAGAGGTAAAATTTTCCGATCTCAGTCAAACTGGACTTCGCCGTCACCAACAATGCCGCTGAATACGAAGCATGCATCATCGGCCTACAAGTAGCCATAACACTTGGCATCAAGAGGTTGAGGGTCCACGGCGATTCCTCACTGTTGTCTTTTATTTATAACCCCGCAAGTGTACAATTGCCCGTTGTAGTATTGCGGGGGTCAAACCCAAGAGACGGTGGTTGTGGTTCTTAGATTGATTGTTTTATTCCTAGTTTAGTTCTAGCAAAGCAATTGGATGGATGATAAGATAATGAGTAAAATTACAACTAAGACAAGCAAATTAAACTAAGTGAATGACAAATTGATTAAGATGCTAATTAAGGAAGCTAGGGTAGTCGGGTTCACTCATGTGAAAAAACATCGAGACTTGGCAAAGGTTAACAAATAATCGAGGCAAAATCAAGGATAAATATCCCTCTCTCGAGGTAAGGATAATCCAAGGCTAAACAAGTTTAACCTCTCACTTAAAACTAATTAAAGCCCACTAATTGTCATGTAGTATCTAATCGCAATCTAAGCTCTCACTTAACAAAACATAAGATGGTGGAAGAGACTCAAACCCTCATTCAAGCAATTCCACAAACACATAGCATCCATGATAATAGAAGAGGATTTACCATGGATTAATTATAGTCCTAAGCCAATAGCCTACCTTAAGCAAAACAAGCCACACCTAGTCCCATTGAATCCGGTTTTGGACCATCACGCAACACCCGTCTAAGAACATGTGGTACTTTTTGGTCTAGGATCCTCTTATGAAGAGCTTGGAGCACTTTTGCCTAAGGTCTTTTATCTTGAAAGGAAATGAATCATATTGAACAAGGTAGATAAAAACGGGTGGACCATGGCTACACGGTTTACAATGTCAAGTACAAGGGTCGTTGTCAAGCTTCCCAATTTGTCCAAGACAATTCCTTACCCCCTTTTTACATCCTCTAGCTCTTATACACTCCTTTTGGCCGGACCTTGTGAAGCTTCCAAGGAGTCCAAATAAACATTGTCCTTATTAGTTTACTTTATTGCTTTTATTTAAATTTTCAACTTGTGTAAGAACTTTATGTAAGGTCTTAGGGCCACTTTTGTACCGGTTTTCCTAGTGTCTTTTAGACCGTTAGATGCTAGGGTGGATGAATGGTGAGGATCGCTTAGATTGGTCTATAAAAGCAAGGCTCTTCCTCATGTATTTTTCAGATTTGATGAATGAAAAACACAAGTTAGAAACCTTGATTTCTACTAATCTTCTTTGCTTAATGGTGGAAAACCCTCTATTGCTTAGTGCTTAGAGTTGGGTAATTTCTTTGCTTAGTGCTTGAAATTTCCCTTAGGCTTAATCTAGTGGCTTAGTGCTTGGATTAAGTCATATCCCAATCACGCTTGCAACTCTATTCGATTGTAGAGTTCAGGATACCGTGGTTCCAAACAGTCTTGTCGACTGTTCGATTATAGTCCTCAGAGCTTCTGTTCAGTTTTTATTCGTTTTTATCACATTTAAACAGTCCCATTCACTGTCCAATTCGAGTCATACTTAATCAAAATCTGGGTCTTTAGTGTTTCGCTTCAAATTGGTTATCAGAGCAAGGTTTAACACAATTCCATTGTTGTGTTAGTCTTGGGAAGAAGTCTTCTAGTGAGTTTATACTACCCTAACCACATCCAAAAACACAAAAACAACCATGAGTGAGGAAAGACTACTCGGTATTGGGAACCAAGTTACCAAACTCTCGGAGAAATGTGACCGTGTGTTGGATGCTCTCAATGCCATCATGGCCAACATTCTAACACCAACAAAGAAAGGAAGGCCACTCCATGATAGAGAAAGAAGCCATAGCCGAATGGGAAGAGAGCAAGCTCATGGAACGCAAGAGCCATACTCGGATTCAAGAGCCCTCAACAAAAGCTTAAAGGTACAAAGTCCTAACTTTCATGATAGCTTAAATCCGAATGTGGGTCTTAACTTAGTAACATGGAGGGTGATGCATACACAGCCCTAACCCTTAGAAATGGACCAAAGACAACAAATATTTCGGTCTAGGTGCAGCATAAACGGGAAGGTTTGTAATTTAATCATTGATGGGGGGAGTTGTATCAATGTAGCATCTAGTACCCTTGTCGAAAAGCTTTCCTTACCCACACAAGACCACCCATGTACTTATAAATTGAGATGGCTCAACAAAGGGGCCGAGGTGAGGGTTGATAAACAATGTTTAGTATCCTTTTCTATTGGTAAACACTATGTAGATGAGGCCCTTTGTGATGTTCTACCCATGGATGCTTGTCATCTCTTACTTGGTAGACCTTAAGAGTTTGATAGGGATTCGGTACATCATGGGAGGGATAACACTTACACCTTCAAATTTGGCTCAAAAAAAGATTATCCTTTCACCACTACCACAACCACCACCTATCAAACCAACAACTCCACCATCCATGGTTGAACCGTCAAGAGAGGTCTTGTTATTCAATGAGGCCGAGATGTTACAATAATTGAAAGGGGAAGATGATATCTATGTCTTAGTGGCCAAGGACATGCTTGAGGAAAACGAGATGACCCTCCCTTTAGAAATCCGAGAGATCCTAAATGGCTATGAAGATGTGTTTCCTAGTGAGCTCCCAAGTGGCTTGCCTCCCTTTAGGGGCATTGAACATCAAATTGATTTCATTCCGGGTGTTACACTTCCTAACAAAGCCGCATATCGGAGTGATCCAAAAGCTTCTCAAGAGTTACAACAACAAATTGGGGAACTTATGAGCAAGGGTTTTATAAGGGAGAGCCTTAGTCCTTGTGCCGTCCCGGCCTTTTTTGTGCCAAATAAAGATGGGTCTTGGAGAATGTGTACCGATGGTAGAGCCATTAACAACATCACTATTAAGTATATGTTTCCTATACCTAGACTTGACGACATTCTAGATGAACTTAGTGGAGCTCAAGTGTTCTCAAAAATAGATTTGAGGCAAGGATACCATCAAGTGAGAATCAAGGAGGGAGATGAGCGGAAAATGGCATTCAAGACTAAGTATGAGTTATATGAATGGCTTGTGATGCCATTTGGTCTCTCTAATGCACCTAGTACGTTCATGAGGCTCATGACCTAAGTACTTAGGCCTTATTTGGGTCTATTTGTGGTTGTTTACTTTGATGATATCTTGGTCTATAGTCCTTCCAAGGAGGAGCATTTCAAACATTTGCAAGCATTGTTCGAAACCCTTAGAGAACACAAGTTGTATGGTAAACTTGAGAAGTGTTCATTTATGCAAAGTGAAGTTCAATTCTTGGGTTTCATCATCTCCAACCAAGGCATTCTTGTTGATCAAGAGAAGTTTAAGGCAATCAAAACATGGCCAACACCAAGGACCATCACGGATGTAAGAAGTTTCCACGGCCTAGCCTCTTTTTATAGAAGATTCATCAAAGATTTTAGCACCGTCATGACTCCCATAACCGAATGTATGAAGAAGGGTGAGTTCAAATGGGGGGGAGAAAGCCGAGTAGTCCTTCAACACCATCTAGAAGCTACTTTGTGAGTCACCTATTCTCTCCTTACCCAATTTCAATAAACTATTTGAAGTTGAGGGTGATGCTAGTGGAATCGGGATAAGAGCCGTCCTCTTACAAGAACACAAAACTATTGCCTACTTTAGTGAGAAATTCAGTGGTGCCAAGCTCAATTATTCAACATATGACAAGGAGTTTATGCCATTATTCGAGCCTTGACCCATTGGAGTCACTACTTGAAGCCACGGCCCTTTGTCCTTTATTCGGACCATGAGGCTCTCAAATACATCAATGGTCAACACAAGCTCAATCATAGGCATGCCAAGTGGGTAGAATTTCTACAATACTTTAACTTTTCAAGCAAGTATATCGAAGGGAAAGACAATGTGGTGGCGGATACTTTATCTAGGAGGTTCATTATGTTGAGTTTTATGGAGCAAAGAGTCCTTGGGTTTGAGCACATGAAAGAGTTATACCAAGAGGATCCGGATTTCAAAGAGGAATGGGAATTACTTTAAGGCGGCCAAATCAAAATCAAGAGCAAGTACATAACTCAAAGTGGCTTCTTGTTCTATGGAAACCGATTGTGCATACCAAGGGGACCTTATAGGAGTCTATTGGTGAGAGAAGTCCACTCTAATGGTCTTGCCGGTCACTTTGGCATCCAAAAGACTTATGACATCCTCCAAGAACAATTATATTGGCCCAAGATGCTTGGAGATGTCCAAGATGTGATCAAGAGGTGTGCTCCTTGCTAACAATCAAAAGCCTACTTCCAAACAGGTCCCTAAACTCCTCTACCCATCCCAAATCAACCATGGGAGGATATTAGCATGGATTTCATTGTTGTATTACCAAGAACTTCAAGAGGTAATGATTCCATCATGGTGGTTGTGGACCGTTTTAGCAAAATGGCTCACTTTATTGCTTGTAAGAAAACGGAGGATGCAACTAGTGTGGCCGAACTCTATCTCAAGGAAGTGGCCAAACTCCATGGCATTCCCAAGTCTATTATCTCGGATAGGGACTCTAAATTCATGAGCCACTTTTGGAGGACCTTATGGAAGCTACTCAAGACTAGGTTGCTCTTTAGCACCTCCCACCACCCCCAAACTGATGGCCAAACCGAAATTACCAACAAAACCTTGGGGCGGATACTAAGGTGCACGGTTACCAAGTCCTTGAAAGATTGGGACCTCAAGCTAGCTCAAGCCGAATTTGCATTCAACCGAGCTCCCTCTACCACCATGGGCAAGTCACAATTTGTGGTAGTCTATGGCGTCAACCCAATGATGCTCACAGATTTGGCACCCATCAAGAAGAACACTATTGATTATGATGCTAAGAAGAGGGTTGAACAAATGCTCCATATCCATGAACAAGTCAAGAAGCAAATTGAGAAGAGTAATGAGGTTCACAAAGCTAAGTCCAAGGGTTCTAGGAGGTCCAAGAATTTCGAACCCAGAGATCTTGTATGGTTACATCTAAGAAAGGAGAGATTTCCCGACAAGAGAAAGAACAAACTCATGCCAAGAGCCGATGGTCCCATTGAAATACTTGAGAAAATTGGTCCTAATGCCTACAAGCTCAACCTTCCCGGAGATTATGGAGTTTATGGTACATCCAACATTGGGGATTTAAGTCCTTATTATGAAGAGATTAGTGATGATAATGTCGAGGATTTGAGGATAAATCCTTTTCAAGAAGGGGAGATTGAAGCAAAACAAGCCACACCTAGTCCCATTGAATCTGGTTTTGGACCATCACGCGATTTGAGGTCCAAAGCAAAACCTGTCCAAGAACATGTGGTACTTTTTGGTCTAGGATCCTCCTATGAAGAGTTTGGAGCACTTTTGCCTAAGGTCTTTTGTCTTGAAAGGAAATGATACATATTGAACAAGGTAGATAAAACCGGGTGGACCATGGCTACACGGTTTGCAATGTCAAGTACAAGGGTCATTGTCAAGCTTCCTAATTTGTCCAAGACAATTCCTTACCCCCTTCTTACATGCTCTAGCTCTTATACACTCTTTTTGGCCGGACCTTGTGAAGCTTCCAAGGAGTCCAAATAAACATTGTCCTTATTAGTTTACTTTATTGCTTTTATTTAAATTTTCAGCTTGTGTAAGAACTTTATGTAAGGTCTTAGGGCCACTTTTGTACCGGTTTTCCTAGTGTCTTTTGGACCGTTAGATGCTAGGGTGGATGAATGGTGAGGATTGCTTAGCTTGGTCTATAAAAGCAAGGCTCTTCCTCATACATTTTTCAGATTTGATGAATGAAAAACACAAGTTAGAAACCTTGATTTCAACTAATCTTCTTTGCTTAGTGCTAGAAAACCCTCTATTGCTTAGTGCTTAGAGTTGCGTAATTTCTTTGCTTAGTGCTTGAAATTTCCCTTGGGCTTAATCTAGTGGCTTAGTGCTTGGATTAAGTCATATCCCAATCACGCTTACAACTCTATTCGATTGTAGAGTTCAGGATACCGTGGTTCCAAACAGTCTTGTCGACTGTTCGATTGCAGTCCTCAGAGCTTCTATTCAGTTTTTAGTCGTTTTTATCACATTTAAACAGTCCCATTCACTGTCCAATCATACTTAATCAAAATATGAGTCTTGAGTGTTTCACTTCACTACCTAAACTACTCACACAAGATCCCCCTTCTCCCCTAGTGGAAGACTACTCAAACATACTAATGGAAATTAGAACAAAAGATGGAAACTTTATCATGAAAATAACAAGAACAAACATAATGATAAGCCAAGTAATTAAACTGCAATAAACATGTAAATAATTGAAAGGAAGTAAATAAGGAGAAGAATTATACCAACATTAATTAAAGATGGAAACTTTGGTTAAAATAAGGAAGATGAATATCTTCTTGTCTTCCAATCACAACCTCTTAATCTAAATGTAAACTATTGATAATTGTAGAACTTGCATAAACTAAAGAGAAATTAAAGATTAATTAAATAAAGATTAAAACTTGATTAAATAAGAAATTGATAGATTAGATAAATTAATTAGGGTTCTTACATATTTTGGGGCAATAATAGAGAGACTAATTTTCTAATCTAATGGGTAGAATTAAGCTAAGGTAAACTAAGGTAAGGTAAGTATGATAATAATGGGAGTGAGCCTTTTATACTAGTCTAATAATAATACAACTAATAATCTAATAATAATAATAATATTAATAATAATAATGGGTGTGGGAGCCCAGATTGTCTCTCGGCTCCCCACCAATTTCATGTAAACCTTTATTCTTATTTTAATGAAAGCTGTGCGCATCCCTTTATAATAAAAAAAAAAAAAAAAAAAATAATAATAATAATAATAATAATAATAATAATAATAATAATAATAATAATAACAATAATAATAATAATAGTAATAGTAATAATAGTAATACTAATAATAGTAATAATAATAATAATAATAATAATAATAATAATAATAATAATAATAATAATAATAATAATAATAATAATAATAATAATAATAATAATAATAATAATAATAATAATAATAATAATAATAATAATAATAATAATAATAATAATAATCATAATAATAATCATAATAATCATAATAATCATAATCATCATAATCATAATAATAATAATAATAATAATAATAATAATAATAATAATAACAATAATAACAATAACAACAATAACAATAACAACAATAATAACAATAACAAGAATAACAATAATAACAATAATAGCAATAATAGCAATAATAGCAATAACAGTAATAACAGTAATAACAGTAATAACAGTAATAACAATAATAATAATAATAATAATAATAATAATAATAATAATAATAATAATAATAATAATAACAATAATAACAATAATAACAATAATAACAATAATAATAATAATAATAATAATAATAATAATAATAATAATAATAATAATAATAATAATAATAATAATAATAATAATGTTAATACCCATCTCACCTCCCCTAATTCTCACCTAAACATACGATATGTTAACAACTCTCAAAACAAACGGAATAAAACAAAACACGCAAAATGAGGTGCCTCAGCCGGTCCGTCGGCCGTCGGTGATGACACCGACTGGGAGTTCTCTGGAAACTTGAGTGACTAATTGATTGTAGTGGGAGCCGGTGAGGAGTGTCGACGGTCGGTTGACCGTCTGGGAATGCGCGCGAGAGTCGGATTCGAAGAGATGGTATCCCCAGCCGGTTGGCCGGCCACCGGTGACAAGGCCGGCTGGGAATCTTCTGGTTAAAGGGTGAAATCTGCTTGTATTCCCAGCCGGGATGGAGGGGTCCGCAGACGGTAACCCGTCTGGGGGTGCGCTTGTGTTCGTTGTGCGTTGGGAGCCGGGTATGCGGTAGACGGGTGCCCGTCTGGGAGTGCAATTGATGCCGGTTTGTTGATGCGGAGGCTGCCATGGTTGTACTTGAACGGAGGTTGATGATGAAGGGTGTTGATGGTGGTGGATTTCTGGGTTGATGCGGAGGAGGAAACCACGGTGGTTGCGGGGTTGAGAATTGAGCAGGGGAGGATGATGGTGTGGATTTCTGATGGAGATGAATGGTGATGGCGTAGGAGTGTGAGGCAGAGGAAATGGAGATAATGGGTGTCGATATGAGCTTGAATCTGGGCATCAATGTTCGAGTTCGAATCCAAGCTTGCGTCAGTGGTGATGGTGGGTTGTTAATGGTGGATGAAAGGAGTGTAATGGTGATGTCGGGTTTGGTGGTGGTGGGAGAAGAGAGAGCAGCAGGTGGTGGTCTCGGTGTTTGTTGCCTTGTTGGCGTTTTGATTTATGATGAATTGGAATGGTGGGTGAAAATGGTGAAGATGAATGCTGAGTTGATGGTGACCTCAACTCGGGTTTTAATTTCGAGTTCGGAATTGATGGTGGAGGAAGAGGTGAACTGGGTTGATGATGGTAATGGCGTAAATGATGATGGGGAATGATGATGTCACGGTGGTGATGTTGCTGTTGTGCATTGGTGTATTGGGCTCGTGGATGGCCGTTTGCAGGTGGATGTCGCTGCTGGTGTTGTTGTTGCACGAATTGAAAGGTGATGCAGGGGACGGGTTTAAATGGTGATGAAGATGATGAATGGTTGTGCTGACTTTAGTCCTAAGGTCAAAGGTTGAACTTCCTTTCCCTCCTCTTCGGCTTATAACTTTGACCCGTCTTTAACTCGCCTCAATCGGATTTGCTCCTCCAATCCGTCTCATTATTCCATCTCATTTTACTCTCCCTTGAATCTCCACTTTATTATAATGCCTCGCCTACAAATTATAAACAATAAAATAGTATTAATACTAATATTATTAAAAACCCGAGTAATTATTAAATATAAATAATATGACTAATAATTATAAATTAGTAAATTAATAACAATGCGAATATTACAATAAAAATACGATTAACTATTAAATATGACTAAGACACCTAATTATTATAAATTAGTAAATAAATGAGCTAATTAAACAATTGAGCATGCAAAATCGAGTCGGAATAAGGTGATGGGACGGGGCTAAATCGTCCTAAATTAGGACGATATCAAAATTCCCCACACTTAAACCTTACTCGTCCTCGAGTAAGCTTATTAATTAAGCTAAGACCCGTAAAGTAAAAGGACTATCTAAACTAGTAATATCCGATGAAAGGCAATTAACGGGCCTTCTCCGTCCCTTCAACTCACACCAAAACACAATGAGGTATGCATGTCGATGCAAGGCAAGTGGGGGCTTGCGGAAAATTTTGACACATCCAACATTTAAGCACGAATCAACATATAAGATGCATCACAAAAAGTCAAACCGCTTTCCTCATCTAAGCGGCCGTTTTACTTTCAAAAACCGAACAAAGAGAGTCATTAGTGGAGGATGTCGTCTCCGGGTCATACTAAGGTGTATATCCCCTAGTTCTAGCTCAAGTAGCCTACATTGACAACACGGAGTGCCTAATAAACAAATTCTAGGCGGGAAAGAGGAAGTACTTCGCTATACTCCCAAGAATGACACGACACCCACAAGATTCGACTCCATATCAAACGTTTGACCAAAGGAGACACAAGACCGACTCTCACAGGTTTCACTAGACACTCATTGAAGAACCGGGTGATTTTTGTGACAAAAAGTAACCATAATCACTCCCCTAACTCGACTTGTGAAGTATGCCCGCATTCTAATATGGTACTACATCCAATATCTGCAATAGAAATGTCAGAACGATGCACATACAAGAGAGATAACCGGGTTGTAATGGGGCTTGGGTTAGGGGAAAAGGTTTCGGTACAAGCACCATTTTAGGACATGTGGGGCTAAGGATCGAGTAGTCGCCACATCTAACCAATTCACTAAACCGTACCCATACAAATGAATTCTTCCACAAAATATGGCAAGATTGCCATTTTCAAAAATCATTCAATCCTCTTCAAGAAAAATTCAATTTGCAAGTCCATATGTGACACCCCCATACTTCAAGTGCCTTACCAGGACCACTCAGGTATAGGAACGTCACCATCTCGGTTACCCGAGGCAATGATAATCATAAGACAATGAAGAAACATAATTTAAAAGTAGAATACGGTTTAACTGATTACATGTTCAAACCCAAAGCTGTTAACTGAAATACAACCAAATCCAAAACTGTCTACTAGCAAAACTGAACAACTAAGGACATCGTCTGACACAGCGGAAGACTCTTCTAACTGCCAAGTGATGACTCATCCCAGCTAGCCCAAATGCATCATATCAAACCTGCTCAACAACTGCTCACCATCCCCGAATGGATCACCATAGTTTTACAAAACAGACAACGGGGTCAGTACTAATTACACAATATAAATCATAATAAAACAAATGCCAAACAGCTCAATCGTCACATCAAACCCCAGTCTTCATAATCAATCTCCACACAACTGACTACACACTAAAGTGTGTAGTCCTTCCAGAGTACCCATCGCAACAGGTACTCCACACCGCCAGTAGGGGACCGCAACCGTACCCACCAAATCCCCGCTCATCAACCACTGAGCGAATAACCCAAGTTTCCTTAATGTTCACATCCCTCCTGTGGCGGGTTCCACAGGAGGCGAATCAAGGGCGTGAAGCCACTCCTGCAAGTGACTCCACTCAGCTAGGGATGCGCCCCGAAGATCACGGACAGTTATACAATCAACAATCAACAATATAACCAACAACCGTCACAATCACCAGCAATATAATTAATCAATAATCACAACATAACCACCACACTCATCAAATAATTAATACAGAGTAGGGAAACCCTACCTGGAAAGCAATCACAGAATCAGACGATCTAGCAGCTTTCTCAAAATCTCTCCTCTACGAACCCTCCTTCTATACATACATGCATACAATTACTACCTTAACCACATTAACATAAAAACCTCCAAATCACCCAATTAGGGTTTAACCAACATTAACAAAACAATATAAAAGTTATATGTAAAGCTTACCCTCGACGCAAGGATCACAAAAGTATAAAGAATGACGAAATCCGACACTTCTAGCTCCGGGAATTGCTAATAATGCGGCAAGGATGATTCAACATAACTCCCAATCTTCTCTTGAAGGTTTTTAGGTTGTAAAAGTGTTTTGAGAAAAGTGACGAAAGCCTTATATACCATTCCCGTATTATTAACAAAACCCGTCAAATATCACCCGTAAAACCACCTACTCGATCGAGTAAGACATTTACTCGATCGAGTGCCACTTACTCGATCGAGTGCCAAGCCTACTCGATCGAGTACCCTACATGCAGACTACTGTTTCGTATACAAAACATACTTACTCGACAGAGTAAGCTCCACTCGATAGAGTATCCACAGTGTTGGACCTTTAGTCCTTATTAATTGTTTTGATAATGACAGTAATGATTTGTATGTGGACTTAATATATAAACATATGCGTGTAATTGTGTGCTTAAGTTTTAATTTAGAAAGGAACAATTACAAGACGCAAGCTTGAAGTTTGGACCAAGGAGGTACAACTTCAATTACATTTGATCGATGCATTCAAGCAAGATCAAGATTGGAAATCAACCACGAGACTCAAGATGAGAGACTTGTGAAGAGACGATTCGTGTACTGAAGATCTACTGAAGATTAGTTAGTATAGGTCGTCATCCGGTAATGGTTTTACTTTGTTTGATTTAAAGGTTAATGAAGTTATGACCTAATAGACATAACTTCATTGCTAGACAAAAATGATGCGTTAATTTTTGGAAAATTTATTTTTAATGGTTTATAAAAATAAGAGAGTATTTATTTGGTTGGAATTAATTAATTAGAATTTAAGTTAAATAAACTATTGGTTTGTAATACGATATTTATATCGTCATGCAACCTAGGGCTTTAACTAAATTCTATCTCGATTTGTTGCGGGCTAAAGAAGCAAGTAATGGACCGATGGAGGCCTAGAGGCCGGCCAAACCCTAGGTGGCCGAACCCTAGGTGGGCCGAACCCTAGGGAGGCCGAAACCCTAGGGAGGCCGAACCCTAGGAGGCCAAACTCTTCCTTCCTCTTGTTTCTTACTTGTTCATCAAGATATTCGTTTCCAGAACATTCCTATGCCCTAGTTCCAGAATATTCCAAACCCTAATTTACTCTACTATAAATACTCTCATTCATTCAACATTAATTGTTGACACACACATCTACAAATTTCAAAGAGAGAAAAATATTTTAAGCAAAAATCATTTGAGCTTTAATTCTTATTTTCATTTTTGCTTATACAAAAATCACGCATCAAATTTGTCAATCACTCGAAGAAAAATCGTTATAGGATATTAAATACACAAGGATAGTATACTCACTCGCATAACGTGAGATTAGTATTTGTCGTTGTATTTTTCTTATTAACGTAAGAGCAACCTAGAGTATTTAGCGATACTCAATCTGAGTTTATAATCATGTAGTTGATTATACGAGTGGATTGGTAATTTTTGTAATCCGGAGAAAGGTACTAAAAATTATTAATCGAGAATAGTGGACGTAGGTTTTGACTTGTGAAACTGAACCACTTCAAAATCCTGTGTGTCTCTCTTTCTCTCTCTCTTTATTATTGTTATTTCGATTTTGCGTTTATTGTTAATAATTTAATTAGTTGATTTTAATCAATAAAATCAAGTAATTAATTTATATCATATATTTCGAAAAAGCGGTCATCGTTTTTAATACTCAATTCACCCCCACCCCTCTTTCGTATTCGATCAATAGACTCCACAATTGGTATCAGAGCCTCGTGCTCTTGATAGCCTAACAGCTAGAGTTGATCGTTTTTTTGTAGTCTATTTATCGTCTTTTCCGCTGCATTTATTTTTTATCAAATGGATTCCAAACACCTAAAGTGTCCTATATTCAATGGGAAGAACTATGGTTTATGGAAAAATATGATGACCCACTTCATTAAGGGAAACGACTGGGAGTGTTGGTTGATTATCAAGAATGGTCCTAATAAGATCTTACTTGCAACCAAAAGAATGGCACTACCGTCGAAAAGAAAGAAGAAGACTATATTGAGGCGGATTATAAAAAGGCTGAGAAGAATTCAAAAGCAATAAGCTTATTGCAAAACGGTATGATTGCCACTGAATTCGATCGTTTCTCAACCAGTTCATCTGCCAAGGAAATATGGGATGGTCTAGAATTAGCCTATGAGGGAACCACTGTTGTCAAAAAGCAATGTATGGCATTGCTAATGCGAAAATACGAGCTGTTTGCCATGGAGCAAAACGAGTCAGTTGATAGCATGTCCTCTCGCTTTTCTAGCATCATCAATGAGCTAAAGAATTTAGGAAAAACTTTTGACTCCGAGGAAATTGCTAGAAAAATACTCAGAAGTATGTCTCGCAGATGGAGACATAAAGTATCTATCATAGAAGAATGTAAGGATCTAACTTCGTTATCCTATCAGGAGCTACTCGGAACCTTAATGGCTCACGAGATTACTCTTAATCAGGATGAGGAGGAAGTTGGCACAAGCAAAAAGATGGCCTTACAAGCTGAGTCTAGCAAGATTAATGATTCTTCAGATATTGAAGATGAAACCGTTTTGTTTGTTAAACGTTTTAAGAAAAAGGCTTTCTTTCAAAATCAAAATAAAACAAATAACAAATCAAAACAAACTCCCAAGAAAAATTTTGAGTCAAAAGGGTCTTTCTCTAATCGTGGATGCTTCAAATGTGGTGAAAATGATCACATGATCAAAGATTGCCCTACATGGAAGAAAATTAAAGACAAAAATCTACGTGACAAAACAAAGAAAGAATTCAGGCAAGTTACGATGGCATATTGTTGGGGAGACTTGGACTTTGAAGATGGCGAATCCGAAGATGAAGAAGAAAGCGCCAACGTTTGTCTAAGTAACGTCGTCTTGACCTATTCTCGAAAGCGACGATGAAAGCAATGCTTCAAACGCTGAGAGATGTCTTGTTGGAAATTGATTGATTCGAGAGGATGAAGAGGTAAATTATCTTGACCTTAAAAAGCGTGTTAGGAAACTTTCTAAGGATAATTTACTTAAGTGTTGTGAACATTCCCTTGATCACTGTCATGAACAAAGTCTAGAGTTAAAAGACCTTAAGGAACAGATTTTAGATATTTCTTTGAGGAAAACCAACTTCGAAAGCCAACGCAAAAAGCTCAAATCTAAAGTTATGGTCGCTCCGGCTATAACTTCGGACATGACAAATCTTTGAGAAGAACGCTCTTGAATCAAAAGTTAAGGCTAGTGATGCTATAACTTCAGAGCTCAAACTTAACATTAAGAATCTTCAAGCTAAAGTTACGGCTAGTGATGCCATAACTTCAGAGCTTAAACTCAACATTAAGCATCTTCAAGCTAAAGTTACTGACTAGTGATGCTATAACTTCGAAAGTCAAGAAAGTCAATGAGATTTTTAAAGATGAGCTTAATGGCAAAGATAGTGTGGTTTCGAACACACAAGAGAGAAATTGTATTTCTCTCTAAGCAATTGGATGAAACTAGTAATAGCATGTCCAAACTTAAGGAACAACATGAAATTGAGAAACGTGTCTTAAATGAACGTTTTGATAAATTTCGTGATAACTTTGAGAAAGGTAGCTCTTCCAAGGATTCAAATGAAGACCATTCAAAATGTGAAAAAGAAATTGAGTCCTTGAAAGAATTACTTTTACATGCTCGAAAAGTTCATGATAAGTGGGAAGGAAGCACAAAGGTTTTAAACTTCCTTACTGAACAATCCGACAATAACATGAAGATGGGACTTGGTCATGAATGCTACAGTCGTAGAGACCATGATAAATGCAAATCTAATCCTTCTGAAAATGATTTCAGAAAAAGAAAATACGTTAATCTCCCAGAATACTTGATTTGCAATTATTGTGGCTCTACTGGACATATACAAGTCAATTGTGTCAAACTTGCTTGGGATAAGAAAAAGAATGTTGAAACTGTTAAGACTTGTGATTTCATAGTAGAAGATGATGTCTCTACCATAGATGAAACCAACGACAATGAAGAACGCAATAATGAGTTTAGATGGACTTATGATATGGCTTTTGATTACTCATCTATTCCTTCAAAATCAACCAAAATGAATGAGAATCGAAAGCATACATTCAAGCCCAAAGTTCAAAACCCTAAACCTAGAGCGTCTCATGAAGGTACTAGACCTAGAACTACTTTTGTTAGAGCAAAACCTAAAGTACCTTATGTTCCGATTGTTAGACAACAACCAAGACAACCCAATGTCAAAGCCAAAAGAATAATAAGACAAGTATGGGTTAGAAAGGATCGAATATATAGAATTACTAACCATAAAGGACCCAACTTAGCTTGGGTACCTAAAAGTTGTATTTGATTCATTTGCAGGAAGAAGTGAAAGAAAATAATTTATGGTATCTCGACAGTGGATGCTCGAGACACATGACAGGAGACAGAAGTCTTTTTCTTTCACTAGAGCCCTTCTTTGGTGGCAAAGTTACCTTTGGAGATAACAAGAAGGGTATGATTATTGGAGTAGGAAAAATTGGAATTTCAACCTCTCACTCAATCGATAAAGTATATCTGGTAAGTGGTCTTAAACACAATTTACTTAGCATTTCTCAATTATGTGACAAAGGAAATAGAGTTGTTTTTCATGCCGATGTTTGTCGTATCATAATTGAAGGTACTAGTAATGTTTTACTTGAGGGTCACCGTATGAGGAATGTGTATATGATTGACTTAAATGCTGTCAATACAAATTCCTTTACGTGTATGAAAGTAACTTCCGATGAGTCTTGCTTGTGGCACAAGAGGTTTGCACACGTTAGTCCAACTATTTTAAAGAAACTTAAGTCTATGAATTTAGTTGAAGGCTTGCCCTCAATTAATTTCGAGGAAGAGACAATGTGTGACTCATGTGCCCGTTGCAAACATGTTAGATCCTCTTTTAAACCTAATAGAATAGTTAGCACTAAACGACCACTTGAGATGGTACACATGGATTTATGTGGACCTATGAGAGTTAGAAGCCGTGGTGGATCAAAGTATGTATTTGTTCTAGTCGATGATTACTCAAGGTACGTCTGGCCAATCTTTCTTTCTTCTAAAGATTAAACTTTCGATGAATTTGTGGTATTAATTAAGCTTGCCCAAAATAGATATGATAATAAGCTTATTTCGATTCGGACGGATCACGACACGGAATTTGATAATCAATTATTTATAGAATATTGTAGGGAAAATGGCGTGGGGCATAACTTCTCCGCACCACGTACCCCACAACAAAATGGTGTCGTGGAACGTATGAATCGAACCCTAGAGGATATGGCTCGTACTATGCTTTTGTGTAGTGGCCTTCCTAGAAGCTTTTGGGCAGAAGCTGTTAGTACCGCATGCTATGTGCATAATAGAGCTATGATCCGACCTGTTTTGAAAAAGACTCCCTATGAACTTTTAAGAGGGAGAAAACCCAATATATCAATATATCACATCTCTATTGCTTCGGGAGTAAATGCTTTGTTCACAATAATGGAAAAGAAAATTTAGGAAAATTTGACCCCCGAAGTGATGAAGTTGTTTTTCTGGGATATTCGGATCATAGTAAAGCTTACAAAGTGTTCAATAAAAGAACCTTGCGCATAGAAGAAAGTGTTCATGTTCGTTTTGACGAAGATAATGTGCTTGATAAAGCTGAACAGGAAGAAGAGGATCCAGATGAGCCCGATTTCTTTCTAGCAAGAAATGAGCCTTTAAATGAAGATGAAGACATTCAAGGTATCAATGATGAACTAGAAAATTCTGCAAACAATCCTAAGAGAAGTGATGAGTCCATAGTTAATGATACTATCGACCCTTCCTTGGATAAAGAAAGAGATCTTGAAGTTATACCTAATGATGTTGTAACTTCCGATCCAAATCATGATATTTCTAATGAAGTTAGTGATGCTTCTGAAGAAAGTCCCGAGTCCAACTCAGGGGGAACAAATCATGATTCTCCGTCTGCAGATGATGCTAGTCCATCAAATGATAATGAGCCTAGAGTTCTCAAAAAGTGGAAACATCAAAGCTCCCACCCTTTGGACAAAATCCTAGGGGATCTAGAGCAAGGCATTAAAACTAGAAGGTCCTTGAATAATTTATGCTCGTTCTTTTCGTTTCTATCAACCATTGAACCTACCAATATTAAAGAAGCTCTTGCTGAACCTGATTGGATAACCGTTATGCAAGAAGAGCTTCAACAATTCGAACGCAATAAGGTATGGCACTTAGTGCCACGACCTAGTGATCGAACTGTAATTGGTACTAGATGGGTGTTTAGAAACAAATTGGACGATACAGGACTTATTACAAGAAACAAGGCACGACTAGTTTTCCAAGGCTACAATCAACAGGAAGGGATCGATTATGACGAGACCTTTGCACCTGTAGCAAGACTTGAGGCTATACGTCTCATTATTGCCTTTGCTGCTCATAAAGGAATGAAACTGTTCCAAATGGACGTTAAGACAGCATTTCTTAATGGTTATTTGGAGGAAGAAGTCTATGTAGAACAACCTCCTGGATTTTTAGATAGCAAGTTTCAAAACCATGTCTATAAATTAGACAAAGCTCTATATGGTTTGAAACAAGCTCCAAGGGCATGGTATGACAGATTATCCAAGTTTTTGTTACAAAATAATTTTACAAGAGGATCTGTCGATAAAACCTTGTTCCTAAAATCCGAGGGTTCAAATTTACTTGTTGTGCAAATTTATGTAGATGATATTATATTCGGTTCTATTAATGAAAAATTATGCAAGTATTTTTCGGATCTAATGACTTCTGAGTTTGAAATGAGCATGATGGGAGAACTGAAGTACTTTTTAGGCTTACAAATTCAACAAACAAAGGATGGTATAAAGATACACCAACAGAAATATATCAAGGAACTAATCCGAAAGTTCGGTATGGAAAATGCAAAATCATACGATACACCTATGGTACCTGAAAAGAAGATGACTATAGATGAACATGGTAAGTGTGTCGATGAGACTACATATCGAGGTATGATTGGTTCACTTTTATATTTAACTGCAAGTCGTCCTGATATAATGTTTAGTGTATGTGTCTGCGCGCGATTTCAATCGTGCCCTAAAGAATCACATATGATTGCAGTTAAACGTATCTTGAGATATTTA
This sequence comes from Silene latifolia, assembly GCF_048544455.1. Classification (NCBI taxonomy): domain Eukaryota; kingdom Viridiplantae; phylum Streptophyta; class Magnoliopsida; order Caryophyllales; family Caryophyllaceae; genus Silene; species Silene latifolia. The sequence goes on along the minus strand of NC_133536.1, from coordinate 157,826,018 downwards.
ATTGGTACATCTAATTTATATTTATGGTATCCACTTGAGTGTAATTTCGATCTAGTAGGATATTCAGATGCAGATTATCTTTGGATGTTCTTTAGATAGGAAAAGCACTTCCGGGTATGCAACGTTTGTTGGACCTTGTATCATCACATGGGGATCAAAGAAGCAAAATTCGGTTGCAATGTCTCTTCTTTGAAGCCGAGTATGTATCTGCAGGACTGGTATGTTCTCAATTACTTTGGTTAAAGCAACAACTACGTGATTATGGTATAAATGTAGGTCGTATGCCTATTATGTGTGACAATACGAGTGCTAAAGTAATTTCTAAGAACCAAGACTCGAGGACCAAACATATAGATATTCGACACCATTTTCTACGGGATCATGTAGAGAAAGGCAACATTTCACTTGAATTTTTGTAGTCTTGAAAGGCAATGGGCTGATATCTTGACTAAGGCATTAGCTAGAAAACGCTTTGAGTTATTGAGACTTGAGATTGGTTTAATTAGTGATAATTAAATCCGTCATAATTATGTCTGGGAACCTGAATGACTGGCTAGGAAGATAAGATTGTACGATTGTGTCCGTATATTTTTGTTGCAAGTTTAATCATGTTAAATAATATTTATTTTACGTGTTATATCTTGCTTATGTGTATGGTAGTATTTTATATTCTGCATAATCACATTTCCTTACAAAAAATCGACAAAATCTACAATAAACTGCCTAATATAATAAAGATATTTCTATCTTATTATATTCCTACTCAAATCTTACCTAAACTCCATCTTAAGATTTTCTTTCCTAATCTTATATCAAATAGGAGATAATGCCTAAAACAAAAAAAAGGGGGAAGTGCGGAAAAAAAAACGCACGAAAAAAAAAAAAAAAAAAAAAAAAAAAAAAAAAAAAAAAAAAGGAAAGTGCCGTGAAAAAAAAAAAAAAAAAAAGGCACGAAACAAAAAAAAAAAAAAAAAACAAAAAAAAGGAAAGATGCCGAAAAAAAAAGGCATTAAAGAAATAAGGAAATTGGTATTATTTTCTATCTTTTAAGGAATCATATTCTTACCTAAACTCAAATTCCTTATGCTATAAATACCCCTTTAATCTCACCATAATTCTCATCAATTATAATCCTCTAAACCCTAATTACCTTTACTCTATCTTTTATTTTCATAATGACTAATCAACCTACAACCCGCTTTCAATCAAAGAAACATGTTGTTATTAGAAAGAAGGTAAGTCAATCACCGCCTCGCACTCGCTCCACCTCACCGGCCGAACCCCCTCGCTCCCCATGGTCCTTTGCCGACCAACCCTCCAACCTCACCAAGCGAAGAAAATTGTTCAAGGGTAAGGGAAAGATGGTTTCGGAAATTTAGGTAAGTTCAAAGACTGAGAACTATAAACTTCAAGATGGTTCTTCACGTATTCTTTACGCACAGCATATGGATGATTACACCAACAATGGACTAAATAATCTTAGACTAACTCAAGGAAAAAGAAGGGATGTCAATCAAGTTCCTCAATATCGCATTCACGCAGGACGAGTATATTCGATTGATTGGTTAAAGAAATACAAAGCACTTGGGTTTTTCAGAAATTTTCTCAAGGATCAAGGATGGGAAAATATTGTTGCTGTAAGTGGTCCTGTCTTTCCTATTGAGGTATATCAATTTTATGCTTCTGTTCATCTTAAGGAAGGAAATTTATTTGCTGTGGTCAATGAGACTTCCATAAAAGTCTCACCTGGTGATTTCTGCGACTTGGCTCGAGTTCCTGAAGGAGGAACTGAGGTCAATCCAAGCGTAGAATGGGGAGGTGTGTCACCTGAAAAAAGGTTGATAGTGAAATGGTATTTCAAACAAGATGCAACTTCGTCTGAGACTATCTTGACTGCAAAGTTGTCGCCTAAATTAAGGTTCTTTTTGAACTTTCTTTGGAGTACTATTGTCCCTAGAAAAGAAGGTAGAGATAAATCCGGGGCACATGAGATGATTATTATGAAGGCTTGGCTTGAAGGAGAAAAGGTTAGTCTACCCTTGCTTGTGTTTCATAAAATTATACAAGCTAGTGTAACGGCTAAGATGGATGATTTTGCTTCTACTTTAAGTTTGCCTTATGGGAATTGGATATCTCGAATTTTGGAGAAGAATGGAGTAATTGGGAAGCAGAGTTATGGAGTTATCTCTAATGACGAGATGAGCGATCTCTATTTATCTTATATGAAACTCGTTATTAATGGCAACGAATTAGGTTTTGAGACAAAAGGAGAAAAAGGAGAAAAAGAAGGAAAAAGCAATGTGAATTTTGATATGTTGGATTCAAAGATGGATTCAAACTTTACTTCTATTCTTGGACGAATTAATGAACAAGACAAGAAATTAGAAGAATTGTTTGACCTAATTACAAAGCAAAGGAGAATTGATACTAGTGGACCAAGTGAAGTTAGCCCAGCTCACATCAAAACCGTGTTGTCACGGTTTGATACTCGGCTCGAAAGTGTCTTTAAGGCCGCCGTGCGAACTCACTCCGAGTCTACTCAAATAAAGGATGGTATGGCTAGTTTGGTTAAGTTTGGTGATGATCTTTTGCAATCTGGGAAAGAGATGAGGTCTGAGATGCAAACTATATATGAAGCAGTTAAAGCAATGACTTTGAGGATTGGTAACTTCGATACTCGATTAACCGCTCAAGTTGCACTTCTCGACCATTGTCATGCGCGACTAGAGGACTTGGAATACCGCACCCGACCTCGGTCCAACCCGCCAAGCCCACGCTACCCTTGATCTTTTTGCCCTAATCCTTTCACCTTAGCCTTATCTTTTTAATTCCTTTGCTCACAATAAAAATCAATTCTTATGGATATTAGCTTTTTCAATTCCGCATTATTCCTTGTGTGATTTCAGTTTATAATATTATTATGCTAATTAAGAACTAGATTGCGTTTAATATAATATGATTTTCATGATTATGTCTTGTTTCATAATATATTATTCTGGTCGTTTTATATTTGTTCTTATCTTTTCAATGATGCCAAGAGGGGGAATTGTTTTTATGATTTGCGACCGTCTCAAAGTTCATTCTCTCATGGCGTTCTATAGTTATAACTTTGAAGAGATTGTTAGTTTCTACGCTCAACTGTTCTATAATTTGGGAAGTATTATGTTGAGGGGGAACTAGACTTAGACACAAATCATAGGAGACTTGTCATCATCAAAAAGGGGGAATTTGTTGGACCTTTAGTCCTTATTAATTGTTTTGATAATGACAGTAATGATTTGTATGTGGACTTAATATATAAACATATGCGTGTAATTGTGTGCTTAAGTTTTAATTTAGAAAGGAACAATTACAAGACGCAAGCTTGAAGTTTGGACCAAGGAGGTACAACTTCAATTACATTTGATCGATGCATTCAAGCAAGATCAAGATTGGAAATCAACCACGAGACTCAAGATGAGAGACTTGTGAAGAGACGATTCGTGTCTTGAAGATCTACGAAGATTAGTTAGTATAGGTCGTCATCCCAGTAATGGTTTTACTTTGTTTGATTTAAAGGTTAATGAAGTTATGACCTAATAGACATAACTTCATTGCTAGACAAAAATGATGCGTTAATTTTTGGAAAATTTATTTTTAATGGTTTATAAAAATAAGAGAGTATTTATTTGGTTGGAATTAATTAATTAGAATTTAAGTTAAATAAACTATTGGTTTGTAATACGATATTTATATCGTCATGCAACCTAGGGCTTTAACTAAATTCTATCTCGATTTGTTGCGGGCTAAAGAAGCAAGTAATGGACCGATGGAGGCCTAGAGGCCGGCCAAACCCTAGGTGGCCGAACCCTAGGTGGGCCGAACCCTAGGGAGGCCGAAACCCTAGGGAGGCCGAACCCTAGGAGGCCAAACTCTTCCTTCCTCTTGTTTCTTACTTGTTCATCAAGATATTCGTTTCCAGAACATTCATATGCCCTAGTTCCAGAATATTCCAAACCCTAATTTACTCTACTATAAATACTCTCATTCATTCAACATTAATTGTTGACACACACATCTACAAATTTCAAAGAGAGAAAAATATTTTAAGCAAAAATCATTTGAGCTTTAATTCTTATTTTCATTTTTGCTTATACAAAAATCACGCATCAAATTTGTCAATCACTCGAAGAAAAATCGTTATAGGATATTAAATACACAAGGATAGTATACTCACTCGCATAACGTGAGATTAGTATTTGTCGTTGTATTTTTCTTATTAACGTAAGAGCAACCTAGAGTATTTAGCGATACTCAATCTGAGTTATAATCATATAGTTGATTATACGAGTGGATTGGTAATTTTTGTAATCCGGAGAAAGGTACTAAAAATTATTAATCGAGAATAGTGGACGTAGGTTTCGACTTGTGAAACTGAACCACTTCAAAATCCTGTGTGTCTCTCTTTCTCTCTCTCTTTATTATTGTTATTTCGATTTTGCGTTTATTGTTAATAATTTAATTAGTTGATTTTAATCAATAAAATCAAGTAATTAATTTATATCATATATTTCGAAAAAGCGGTCATCGTTTTTAATACTCAATTCACCCCCCCCCCCCTCTTTCGTATTCGATCAATAGACTCCACACACAGACTCATAAAATCGTAGTATTACAGTCTTCCCTCCTTAAAAAGAACTTTGTCCCCGAAGTTCAAACCACAACAAAACAAAAACACACTAACACTCTCCCGACACAACAACAAAACAAAACTCAACATAAAACTCCAAAACATACTTCCCAAACCAAACTCAACCCGACTCAAACAACTACTAACTATATCAAAATTAACATAAAAACATGTAAAAACTCTTTGCGACCATCTCCTACCCCCCCTAAAAGAAACAAGGTTACGTTCCCGTAACCATACATACCTGATCAAAAAGAGACGGGTACCGCTCCCTCATCGCCTCTTCCGCCTCCCATGTAGCCTCCTCAACCTCATGATTAGACCAAAGAACCTTAAGCAACACTGTCTCACCATGTCTAGTTTTCCTAATCTTCCGGTCAAGAATCTATTTTGGCACCTCAAGATAAGACAAGGACTCATCCAGCTCTATGTTCTCTACCTCTAACACATGTGACGGATCACTAACATACTTTCGCAGCTGAGACACATGAAACACATTATGTACCCTATCCAAAGCAGACGGTAAAGCCAACCGATAAGCAACCTCATCCACACGGTCTAAGATCTCATACGGTCCTATGAACTTCTGGCTCAGCTTCCCTTTCTTACCAAATCTCATGACCCCATGCATAGGAGACACTTTCAAAAGAACCTTGTCCCCAACCTGAAACTCTATATCTCGGCGATGTAGATCTGCATAACTCTTTTATCGATCCTGGGCCGCTCACATCCTCTGTCTGATCAGCTTAATCTGCTCCACCATCTCATGTACCATCTCTGGTCTTAAAACCACTGCCTCAGCACTATCGTCCCAACAGATCGGACTCCTACATCTCCTCCCATATAAAGCCTCAAATGGCGTCATGCCAATACTGGTGTGATAGCTGTTGTTGTAAGAAAACTCAATCAGATCTAACCTCTGTTCCCAGCTACCACCAAAATCCATAACACAAGATCGTAACATATCCTCTAGACTCTTGATGGTCCTCTCCGTCTGGCCATCTGTCGCAGGATGAAATGTTGTACTCATATTTAAGGTAGTTCCCAAAGACTCCTGCAACTCTTTCCAAAACCGTGAGATAAATCTCGAATCTCTGTCAGACACTATATCTTTAAGCACTCCATGTAATCTCACCACATTCTTCCGATAAGCCATAGCTAACTGTGTCTTAGACCATGTATCTTTCATTGGCACAAAATTAGCTGACTTGGTCAGTCGATCCACTATAACCCATATCATGTTGTCACCTTGTTTACTCTTTGGTAAACCCACGATAAAATCCATAGAAATGGACTCCCACTTCCACTCAGGTACCTCAAGAGACTGAATCTTACCTTGTGGTCAACGCTGCTCCCCTTTCACTCTCTGACATGTCAAACAACGAGCCACGAACTCAGTTGTTTCTTTCTTTATCCCAGGCAACTAGAAAGTCTTCTTCAAATCTTTGTATAGCTTGTCACCACCTGGATGTACCGAGTATGGTGTGCAATGAGCCTCTGTCATGATCATCTTTTTCAGCTCCTCGTCATTAGGAACACACCACCTCCCATAAAATCTCACACTACCATCTGTATGAATAGAGAGTCTAGACACTGTCCCTTTCTCTACTCCAGCTCTCCACTCCACTATCTTGGGATCCAACGCCTATTTACTGCGAATATCATCATAAAGGTCAGGCTGCACTGTCAAATCTCCCATAGCATCCCCTCTCTGGATCATATGTATCCCGAACTTCCCCACCTTATCTCTCAATCTCATCAAAGATATAGCTGTGCATAAAGAATGCACACTCTTCCTGCTCAAGGCATCTGCAACCACATTGGCTTTCCCTTCATGGTAGATGATGTCCATGTCATAATCGCCAATCAACTCCATCCACCTCCTCTGTCTCATGTTCAACTCCTTTTGAGTGAAGATGTACTTGAGACTCTTATGATCTGAAAACACCTTAAAGGTCGCTCCATGTAGATAATGCCTCCAAATCTTAAGAGCAAACACAACTGCACCCAACTCCAGATCATGTGTAGGGTAATTCTCCTCATAGGGCTTCAATTGCCTAGAAGCATAAGCAATCACCTTCCCATCCTGCATCAACACACAACCCAACCCGTTCTTTGAAGTATCCGTATACACCTCAAAGTTCTCACTCCCGTTAGGCAATGCTAAGATTGGAGCTGTGGTGAAACGCTCCTTTAATGTTTGGAACGCCGTCTCACAACTTTCATCCCAGCGAAACCTGTTCTCTTTCCTCATCAAAGCTGTCATAGGTCTAGCAATCTTGGAGATATCTTTCACGAACCGTCGATAATACCCTGCTAAACCCAAGAAACTCCTGATCTCAGCCACATTCTTTTGTGCTTCCCACTTGGTAATTGCTTCAATCTTCGCAGGATCCACAGCTACCCCTTTGTTTGAAATCACATGCCCCAGAAAAGCTACCTCCTCTAACCAGAACTCACACTTGGATAACTTTGCATACAACTCATGTTCCCTCAAGGTCTGCAACACAATCCTCAGATGCTCCTCATGCTCCTCCTTAGTATTAGAGAAGACTAAGATATCATCTATGAAAACCACCACAAACTTATCCAAGAACTGACTAAAGACCCGGTTCATCAAATCCATAAACACAGCTGGTGCATTAGATAACCCAAACGGCATCACCACATACTCATAATGACCATACCTCGATGTGAAAGCTGTCTTTGGTATATCCTCTTCCCTAATCTTCACCTGATGGTATCCCGACCTCAAATTAATCTTAAAAAAGACTACTGCACCACTCAACTAATCAAACAAATCATCTATCCTTGGCAAAGGATACTTGTTCTTCACCGTTACTCTGTTCAGCTCCCTGTAGTCTATGCATAACCTCAAGCTCCCATCTTTCTTCTTTACAAACAGAACTGGTGCTCCCCGTGGTGACACACTAGGTCTAATGTATCCTCTCTCAATAAAATCATCCAGCTGCTTCCTAAGCTCTTCCAACTCCTTAAGACCCATACGGTACGGTGCCTTAGAGATTGGCCTCGTCCCCGGTTTCAGCTCAACGGTGAAATCTATCTCCCTCTTTGATGGCAACCCCGGAATCTCCTCTGGAAAAACATCTAGAAACTCTCCCACAACTGGTATCTGCTCAACTGTCGGACTCTCCACTCTGTGATCCCTCACATGGCACAAGATCAACGGGCACCCCTTCCTCAGATAGGACTTCAAGGTCACTGCTGCAATCAACTTAACTTTGGGTTTGACAACAAACCCACGATAAGACACACTAATCCCCTTAGGACCTCTCAGAGAAACTTTCTTTTAATGGCAATCTATCTTAGCCTTGTACTTTCCCAACCAATTTATCCCGACGATCATCTCAAAACCATCTAAAGGAAACTCTAATAAGTCTATAGGTAGATCAACTTGCCCAACTATCATGGATACACCTCTATACAACATCCCAAAACATACAGACTCACCCGAAGGTATAAAAACTTCCTCTCTTACAGACTCAAACTCACTCAAACCCAACTGTTTAACATGACTCGATGATACAAACGACTGTGATGCTCCCGAATCAAACAAAACAAAGGTATAAACACCATTAACAAGAAATGTACCAGTGATAACGTGAGCATCGTCCTCGGCTGCTTTCTTCTCCATCATAAACAGCTTGCCACTGGTCTTCTGCCCACCTCCTTGAACAGTACTAGCTGAGGTAGTCAGTTTAGCACCCGACCCCTGGTTGTTATTGGTGTTCGTAACTGTTCTCTGATAAGAATTACCGCCATTGCGTTTACCCCCACTGTTGTTGTTCTGACCTCCCCTATTGTTCCATGACCCAGCTGGCCTATTATTAGCATAACTCTGTGCAGGACCCTGTGAAAAGCTCCCCTGTGACGGTCTCTGGAAACCCCTACTCACCGCACTGGTGCACTCATGTCTCTTGTGGCCCATACCGCCACAGTTATAGCAGGTCATACCCCAACTACTGCTACCACTCCCACGGCCTCGCCCATATGAAGCCCTAGCACTAAACCCCGAGCCCGATGAATATGCTCTCACTTGATTATGATTACTCTTCTTATAGCTGGACTGACCACCCCCTTCACTCTCAGCTTTCCTCTTTTCAACACCCCTCTCCTTGGTCATCTCAACCAACCTCTCAGCCCTCCCAGCTCTCTCATAGACTTCCTTTACATCTGTAAGGACTCCTATTGGTAGCTTCTCCATAATCTTGGGAGTTAACCCCTTCTCAAACCTCAAAGCTAAATTCTCTTCACCCAACCCCATATCCTCAGCATATCTGGACTTCTCATTAAACTTACGGTAGTAATCAGCTACCGTCATATCAGATGTCATCTTAAACTCATCAAACTCTTCCCTCAGCTTACTCCTTACATGCTCCGGCACAAACTCACGTCTCATAGCTTTTCTGAACTCATTCCAAGGTATTGAAGGTAGTCCCTGCTTCATGTACATATCCCTAGCACCCACCTTAACCTTATCCCACCACTCACCTGCCGCTTCCCTCAAGTAGAACGTAGCTTGTTCCACTTTCAGCTCATCCGGGCAATGAACTAACTCCAGGATATTTTCCATCTCCCTGTGCCAATTATCCAGAAGAATTGGCGCCCCAGTTCCCTTATACTCTTTAGGATTGAACCTAGATATATGGATGCTGATCTTGGAGTGATCAAGCTCCTTATCCTTCCCCACTCTTTTCAAAGCTTCTGTAAGGGCATCTTGGTGCTCCAACATCTTCACTATGTCATCAACGGTCATACTCTCAGCTCTAGCATACAACGCGTTTCTTTTCGGCGGCATCTTGTAACTATATAAGAAAAGGTAGATATAAACACTCATACCATAACCCAAAACATGTATACGATCTGTATAAAACCCACTCGATCGAGTTGAGGTCACTCGATCGAGTGCCTCACCTACTCGATCGAGTACCTCGACTCCAGAACCTGATCAGAACACTCCCCAAACATGCACTCGATCGAGCTGACTAGCCACTCGATCGAGCTGACCTCACTCGATCGAGTGCCCCTACCTACTCGATCGAGCGCCCAAGAACACGCTTCTTCCCAGAAAACACAAACCTACTCGATCGAGTCAGACCCATTCGATCGAGCCTCTCACCTACTCGATCGAGTACCCCCCACTGATCGAGTCATGCAGACTCGTACAACTACCCGCATGCTTATCTTTTTTTCCCAACTATACAATACAAACTTTATATACCAACATAAAACAACAGCAATTCATATATATATATAAACAACTCTTTATATACTCAAGCAAGATAACTTTACTTCCATGTTTCTAGTATGCCACGTTATAAAATAAATAACGTGCCTCATTCATCCAATCATACAAGTCACATATCTATTAACGTTTGCTCCATACCTTCTATCCTCCACATTCACACATCCACCGTTCCACACCACATGTCACTATATAAACACTCAAACAAGAAGATAACACATACGATCCCGATACGTACCCCATGTGACCGGTTCAAAATCGTAGGGCGAGTTCGCGACTTTAGGACGTCTCCCAAGTCTTTGCATTAGCTCCTACAACTTCAACCCCGGGTTCATTTTAGTTTGACTCCCTATATTCATTAGATTCATTGGTTACAGGTTACAGGATCGTCGCTCTAATACCACTTTGTGACACCCCCATACTCCAAGTGCCTTACCAGGACCATTCAGGTATAGGAACGTCACCATCTCGGTTACCCGAGGCAATGATAATCATAAGACAATGAAGAAACATAATTTAAAAGTAGAATACAGTTTAAGTGATTACATGTTCAAACCCAAAACTGTTAACTGAAATACAACCAAATCCAAAACTGTCTACTAGCAAAACTGAACAACTAAGGACATCGTCTGACACAGCGGAAGACTCTTCTAACTGCCAAGTGATGACTTATCCTAGCTAGCCCAAATGCATCATATCAAACCTGCTCAACAACTGCTCACCATCCCCGAATGGATCACCATAGTTTTACAAAACAAACAACGGGGTCAGAACTAATTACACAATAAAACAAATGTCAAACAGCTCAATCGTCACATCAAACCCCAGTCTCCATAATCAATCTCCACACAACTGACTACACACTAAAGTGTGTAGTCCTGCCAGAGTACCCATCGCAACAGGTACTTCACACCGCCAGTAGGGGACCGTAGCCGTACCCACCAAATCCCCGCTCAACAACCACTGAGCGAATAACCCAAGTTTCCTTAATGTGCACATCCCTTCTGTGGCGGGTTCCACAGGAGGCAAACCAAGGGGATGAAGCCACTCCCGCAAGTGATTCCACTCAGCCAGGGACACGCCTCGAAGATCACAGACATTTATACAATCAACAATCAACAATATAACCAACAACCGTCACATTCACCAGCAATATAATTAATCAATAATCACAACACAACCACCACACTCATCATGTAATTAATAGCGAGTAGGGAAACCCTACCTAGAAAGCAATCACAGAATCAGACGATCTAGCAGTTGTCTCAAAATTTCTCCTCTACGAACCCTCCTCCTATACATACATGCATACAATTACTACCTTAACCACATAATCATAAAAACCCCCAAATCACCCAATTAGGGTTTAATCAACATTAACAAAACAATATAAAAGTTATATGTAAAGCTTACCCTCGACGCAAGGATCACAAAGGTATAAAGAATGACGAAATCCGACACTTCAAGCTCCGGGAATTGCTAATAATTCGGCGAGGATGATTCAACGTAACTCCCAATATTCTCTTGAAGGTTTTTAGGTTGTAAAAGTGTTTTGAGAAAAGTGACGAAAGCCTTATATACCATTCCCACATTATTAACAAAACCCGTCAAATATCACCCGTAAAACCACTTACTCGATCGAGTAAGCCACTTACTCGATCGAGTGCCACTTACTCGATTGAGTGCCAAGCCTACTCGATCGAGTACCCTACGGGCATACTACTGTTTTGTATACAAAACATACTTACTCGACAGAGTAAGCCCCACTCTATAGAGTACCCACAGACTCATAAAATCGTAGTATTACACCATCAACCCTTTATTGAACACAAATACAACATTCTTTTATTTTCTTTTTTCATTTCATTTTTTTTTCTTTTCTATTTGATTTTCTTTTTTTTATTTTTTTCTTTCTTTTCTTTCACTTGCTGCCTCTCCAAAAGATGCAAAAGTTGGTCAAGAATCAAGCTTCATTGCACTTTTGTGATAGTTAGGACCGTTCACCTCAATAAAAATCAAATTTTCTACCTAATTATACTCCTCAAAACAACTACAAAGACGAACTACTCAACAAGGGTGAGATGTTTATGGAATGTAGTTATTTTATTGACAAATTAAATGACAAGGCTTAGGCATAAATTGGGTAAACAAAAGGGAAAGATGATCAAATGGGTGAAAAATAAGCTTATTTGGCTATGAGAGGCTACTTTATTTGAACAAAATCATCTCAATATGCACATCAATACTTCTACGGAATCAAGGAACGAGCTCCATATTTATGCGTTTCGACATGACACACCACGCGAGGAGAACTACTCACAAATACCTAACGAGACCGGTTTGATGGACCGGCCATATGGAGGCTCTATCTTCACATTTGAATAGCTATGTCGGTCCTAGGTCAAGTCTCGGGCCTAATATGGTCTCACAAGGTGGTCGCAATTTGCTTGTTAAACTAGACTTCCGGGTTTTTGCAAGCAAAAACCCTAACCATGTGTCATCAAGAGGTACGATCTATCAAAAAAGAAATGACACGGGCAAGACAAATTATCATCATTGGCAACATATGCCCTCCACATTTAGACTCCCTATGCAAAAATTTACAAACGAAATACAACGTGTATGGATGCAAACTACACATATGAACAAGCTATGTGAATGCAAGAGTGAACACATATATACATTTCTAGTCTAAATGCACACAATTTCTAGTCCTAACAACACACCAACAACACACACATATCCAAAACGGTTCCGAAAGAGAACACCCACATCACATATCCCATCCTCCTACATGCTTATATATACAAAAAGAAAAGGAAGGATAAAAGAGAAAGGATTGGAAGAATTTTACCAAACGTCTTCTTCGATGCTCGCATGTGTTGTCAATAAAAAAGGTTAGGACAAATGCAATATATATAATATAAACAATGCAAATTTTGAAATTTCTGAATTTTTAGGCATTTTTGTAACTTTCTCAAATTAACAAGCAAATATATATAAATATAAACAATATTCACAAAGTGGATATTTCCCTCCCCACACTTGAAATTTACATTGTCCACAATGGAACAAAGTATAAGGAGAGAATGGAAAATTAAAGAACATATTTTTGTATTTTTCAATTTTTTCAAAATTAAAGACATGTTTTTGTATTTTTGATATATTCAATTTTTTTGGATTTTTTTTATTTTTTTTAAAGGAAGGTGCAATAAAAATAAATAACATGTTTTTTGATTATTTTGTTTTTCAATTTTTTTCAATTTTTTGTGGTTTTTATATAATGAATTCCCTCCCCACACTTAAAACATGGCATTGTCCTCAATGGAACAAATGTAGGGAGGGAACTAAAATGCAAGTAAAGTGTAAGTAAGTAAGGGAAGAGAATATATACAATTTAGTGGTTCTTGAGGGACTCCACCAAACCTCTCATCAAAAATTTTGTTGCTTGAATTTCCAAGTAGCATGATCTATGTCACTCAAGGCACGGAGGAGACGGTCAAAGGCTCTAGTAAAACCCTCAAACAAGCATATGTAGCTCCAAGCTATAGCCAACCGCATCCAACTTCTCTTCCAACGCTTCCTCCCATTCTTCCTCTTACTCCTCTCGGTAGTGTTTCTAGGATCCTCTTGATGAGTAGGATCCTCCATTTCAATGTAGAAGCGAGAAGGAGAGAGGGATGGAATCTCATAAACTTCATAAGAAGAGGGAATGTCCACATGGTCCTCAAGACAAGGAGAGTGGTGAAGAATAAGAGGCGGAGGAGTCAACCTCTCAACATTGAGGTTCATAATATCAACATTTTTATCCAATTGTTCTCGACTCTTCAATTGAACCGAATCACTACCAAAGATGAGAGCTTGAATTTCTTCCAAGCTAGAGTCAAAACTACAAATGTCGTAGTTTTTCTCATGGCTCCTCAACTCTCCCAATGTGGCAAGTTCGAATTCATGAACCTCCATTTCCCAACTTTTTCCTTCTTCCCCACACTTGTCATTGCCAAGCAGTTCTTCTTCAAAGATTTCGGAAGGAGGTGGTAGTGGGGAGTCTTCCTCATTATCATAGACATCCCAAATAGAGGCACCAAGCCCTTCATAACTTCCCTCCCCACACTTATCATTTTGCAAGGAATCTTTATAAGTGTCCCATATCGGAGGGCCAAGTTCATCTTCATCATTTGGTTCAAGACCAATCAAGAATTCCCGATCAACCACTTTGCCAACCACAATTTCTCTCAAGACGAAATTTTCACCTTCCTCAATTTGTTCACTCACTATCTCCATCGATCCTCCTAATCCTTCCCACTTCCCAAGGTAACCAAGTGGACTTGTTGATGAAGTGGTAGTCCATATTTGGGGTTAAGCCCTTGAGTTGGCAAAGAATGCGGGCTTCTTTGAGTGTTAGAAGTCCATTGATTGTCTATGTGAGAATCAAATGTCCTTTGACGATCTTGGACATTGGTGAGAACGGTTCTCAAATCTTTGAATTGTTGGTCATATTGGGCTTCTCTTTGTTGTGCCCTAGCATTCATTTCTTTCAACATTCCTTCAATGAAAGAGTTTGGGTTTGGGGGTTCAATTGGTGGAGGTTGATTAGGACTTTGTTGTTGTTGGGAATGATGAGATTGTTGGTCTTGTAAAACATAGGGTTCTTGTGGGTATGAGTTTTGTTGTGAAAAGGATGAGTAAGTGTAATATGAATACCCAATACCACCACAATTCTCACAAGTAGGAGCATATTGATGATAGTTTCTTGGAGGGTATCTTGGTTGAGAGTAGGTCCTTGGTGGTGACCTAGGCTCTTGAACATAGTAGACCTTGGGGTGATTTGGTCTTTCTTCATGATAAGCATTTTCATGCTTCCTCTCCACCAAAAAGCTATCAAATTTCTTTGACAATTCATCCAACTTGGCTTTGTTTTCCAATTCTAGCTTTGAAGGTCCTTCACTTTTGGACTCATTTTCTCTTCCATAGTCACCTTCTCTACCTCCATAGCTAATTTCCATGTCGGAAATGTTTTGGATCAACTCCGTGATTTGGGCATTTTTCATATTGTCAAAGTTTCCACCGGAGGCCGACATAATCATATCCCTAAACCTTTGCTCAAGTGTTTTGAAGAAGATTTGAGTTGTCATCCATTTGGGGATTCCATGATGTGGAAAAGAGGTAAGAAGGTCTCTAAATCTTTCCCATGCTTAACTCAAAGTTTCAAGATGTTTTTGCTTGAAGGTTTGGATTTCATGCCTTATTCTAGCGGTTCTTGAAGCACGGTAAAATTTGTTGATAAAAGCCCTTGACAAGCTTTCCCAAGTAGTGAAAGTACCCATTTCATGAGAATTCAACCATTTTCTAACATTATCCTTCAAGGAAAGAAGAAAGAGCATAAGAAGAATTTGCTCTTCCGTGATGCCATCGTACTTGATCATACCCGCTTTTTCTTTGAATAAGACAAGATGTTCATGAGCATCTTCACTCTTCAAACCATGAAAAGTATCTTGTTGAATAAAAGATATTGTATGATGACGGAGCTCAAAAGTATTAGGAGCAAGAACTCCATAACTAATTGCCGAGTAAGACCGATTCGGATCCGGTCTATGGTAGTAACCCATTGGTTGGTCTGTCATCTCTTTGTCAATAAAGTTGGTTCTTGGTGTATTTGGTGGGCTAAGTGATGTTGAATGTGGTGAATGGGTGGGTGGGTTATTTGGAGAGTGGTTTGGTGAATGGTTTGGTTGAGAATTGGTGGTGTAGATGGATGTATTTGTAGTTGGTTTAGTGAAGGTGGAGATCTCCTTAGAGCCGATAGTGCTAACCATCTTCTTACCCGGAAACACTTCTCAATACCTCGATCAAGATGGACAAGAGATCCGGTATTACACCTATACAAACACTCAAAAAGAGATCAAATGGTCCTAATGCAATGAATGCATTAGGACAAGGGTGGAAAAACAAGCAAGGAAAGTAAACTAAGCCTAGAAACAAACAATTTATCTAATCCAATATCACCGTCCCCGGCAACGGCGCCAAAAACTTGTTGTCTTTTATTTATAACCCCGCATATGTACGGTTGCTCGTTGTAGTATTGTGGGGGTCGAACCCAAGAGACGGTGGTTGTGGTTCTTAGATTGATTGTTTTATTCCTAGTTTAGTTCTAGCAAAGCAATTGGATGGATGATAAGCTAATGAGTAAAATTACAACTAAGATAAGCAAATTAAACTAAGTGAATGACAAATTGATTAAGATGCTAATTAAGGAAGCTAGGATAGTCAGGTTCACTCATGTGAAAAAACATCAAGACTTGGCAAAGGTTAACAAATAATCGAGGCAAAATCAAGGATAAATCTCCCTCTCTCGAGGTAAGGCTAATCCAAGGCTAAACAAGTTTAAGCTCTCACTCAAAACTAATTAAAGCCCACTAATTGTCATGTAGTATCTAATTGCAAGCTAAGCTCTCACTTGACAAAACATAAGATGGTGGAAGAGACTCAAACCCTCATTCAAGCAATTCCACAAACACCTAGCATGCATGATAATAGAAGAGGATTTACCATGGATTAATTATAGTCCTAAGCCAATAACCTACCCAAATTACTCACACAAGATCCCCCTTCTCCCCTAGTGGAAGACTACTCAAACATACTAATGGAAATGAGAACAAAAGATGGAAACTTTATCATGAAAATAACAAGAACAAACATAATGATAAGCCAAGTAATTAAACTGCAATAAACATGTAAATAATTGAAAGGAAGTAAATAAGGAGAAGAATTATACCAACATTAATTAAAGATGGAAACTTTGGTTGAAATAAGGAAGATGAATCTCTTCTTGTCTTCCAATCACAACCCCCTAATCTAAATGTAAACTATTGATAATTGTAGAACTTGCATAAACTAAAGAGGAATTAAAGATTAATTAAATAAAGATTAAAACATGATTAAAGGAGAAATTGATAGATTAGATAAATTAATTAGGGTTCCTACATATTTTGAGGGAATAATAGAGAGACTAATTTTCTAATCTAATGGGTAGAATTAAGCTAAGGTAAACTAAGGTAAGGTAAGTATGATAATAATGGGAGTGAGCCTTTTATACTAGTCTAATAATAATACAACTAATAATAATAATAATAATAATAATAATAATAATAATAATAATAATAATAATAATAATAATAATAATAATAATAATAATAATAATAATAATAATAATAATAATAATAATAATAATAATAATAATAATAATAATAATAATAATAATAATAATAATAATAATAATAATAATAATAATAATAATAATAATAATAATAATAATAATAATAATAATAATAATAATAATAATAATAATAATAATAATAATAATAATAATAATAATAATAATAATAATAATAATAATAATAATAATAATAATAATAATAATAATAATAATAATAATAATAATAATAATAATAATAATAATAATAATAATAATAATAATAATAATAATAATAATAATTGCAGGCAGGCATGGTACTTGGATGATGGCACCATTGTGGGGGATACTTTGGAGGTGGGGAAGGTCTTGGATTTGATTATGGCGGATGGCCCCCGTTTTGGACTACACCTTAATATATCCAAGACGGAGGTCTTTGGCTGTTGAGGATCCTCGTAGTCGGCACCACTCGTGGTTCCCCCTCCATCCATTGCTCGGCCCGCGAGGGGTGTTTACGATTTTGGGTGGACACAAGATTTGCCCTGGTTTTAGCGGTGAGGTTGTAGCGAGGAGAGTAACTAAGACCATTGAGCTAATGGACTTGGTTGCGAGGATTGAGGACCCGCAATGTGAGTTGCTTCTACTGCGAGCTTGTACTGGTATTTTTAAGCTCTATTTCTCCCTTCGTACTCGTTCCAGCTTGGAACGTATCGTCACCGCGTCTGGCCCGGGTTTTGGGGATTGGCAGTGGCGCCTTGCTACTTTCCCTTTTCATCTTGGTGGTCTTGGTGTCTATGCGGCGGGGGATGTTTTACATTATGCTTTTATTGCATCCCTTTTGCAGATCTCTCGATTTGCGAGGCTAAGCTCCTCGGACCCTCCGGTATTGTAGCCGCCGGCCCCGCTTTTGATGATGCCGCGAGAGGTTTTCTGCGACTACGTGCTCTCGGTATTTTAGGTAACCCTAGTGAAATTTCGCCCCCAAATTTATGAAGAAATTGGCGAGACATTTATTTTGCGACAGTTCTTTCTTTGCCTCGTGGTCTGTTTTCTCTTTGACACCTCGCCTTGACTTGCTTTGTGCGCGATCTCGGCAGGTCCCCACTCCTCCGATTGGTTGCGTGCGGTTCCTATCTCGGGGTTGGTTCGGACTATGAATGGGAGGACGTCGTAGTGTGCTTGGGTATCGTGCGGGTGTTCCGTTATTCATTCACGGTCTCTAGGCCCCTGTCCGCTTGCTCTCGGGATTTTCTTGATGATGTTTTTGGGGACCACGCTGTTTCTTGTACTGGTACTGTGGGCGTTAAACATCGGCATAACCTCGTCCGTGACACTCTTTCGACATTTGCTATAGATCTGGTATTTCTGCGGGAAAGGAGGTTGATGTTGGTTTGGTTGACGGGCATGGGGGTTCTCTTCGTCCTGCGGAGTTTTGCCGCTTTATTCTTGGGACGAGGGGGAGGATGTGTGCGTTGACTTGACCGGGTCTTCTCCTTTGACTCGATCGGGATGACGGATTTTGTGCCTGGCCGGGTTGTTGGCGATCTTTGCTCGGCGGAAGTGTGCTAAGTATGGGGATTTGTGCGCGATGGTAGCGGTTATGGTTTCCTTCCTTTCTCTTTCTCTTCACTTGGGGAGCTGGGTTCGGATGTTGTTGCCTTGCTCAGCGGATCCGAAATTATCGGTATCTCGGGATGCGGGGCTCGGGTGGCCGCTTACATTTTTACTAGACTTAGCTTTTGTTGTTGCTAAGGGTGTGGGAGCCAGATTGTCTCTCGGCTCCCCACCAATTTCATGTAAACTTTTATGAATCTTTTAATGAAAGTTGCGCGCATCCTTCATAATAATAATAATAATAATAATAATAATAATAATAATAATAATAATAATAATAATAATAATAATAATAATAATAATAATAATAATAATAATAATAATAATAATAATAATAATAATAATAATAATAATAATAATAATAATAATAATAATAATAATAATAATAATAATAATAATAATAATAATAATAATAATAATAATAATAATAATAATAATAATAATAATAATAATAATAATAATAATAATAATAATAATAATAATAATAATAATAATAATAATAATAATAATAATAATAATAATAATAATAATAATAATAATAATAATAATAATAATAATAATAATAATAATAATAATAATAATCCTTCCATTGGGGCCTTTGCTTTTCGCGTTGGTTTTGCATCCTTTGGTTTGCAAGATCCGGGACACTTTTGACCTCACTTTGCAGGCTTGGTACTTAGATGATGGCACCATTGTGGGAGATACTTTGGAGGTGGGGAAGGTGTTGGACTTGATTAGGTTGGATGGCCCTCATTTTGGTTTACACCTAAATGTCTCCAAGACGGAGGTCTTTTGGCCTGTTGAGGATCCACGGCCGGCTTAGGGGTTTTCCCCACTTCTATCTCTCGGCCATTGCGCGGTGTTACGATTTTGGGAGGACCACAAGACTTGTCCTGGTTTTAGCGGTGAGATTGTGGCGACGAGAGTAACTAAGACCATTGAGCTGATGGATTTGGTTGCGAGGATTGAGGACCCGCAGTGTGAGTTGCTTCTTCTTCGAGCTTGTACTGGTATATCTAAGCTCTACTTCTCTCTTCGTACTTGCTCCCCTAGTGTTTTTGGGTCTGTTCATCTTCCTTTCGATGCCGCTCTGCGTTCTAGCTTGGAACGTATTGTCACCGCACGGGTAGGGTTTTGGGGATTGGCGGTGGCGCCTTGCTACATTCCCTTTTCATCTGGGTGGCCTTGGTGTTTATGCGGTCGGAGATGTTTTGTTCTATGCTTTTATTGCGTCCGCTTGCGGTCTTGGTTTGCGAGGCTAAGCTCCTCGGCCCTTCTCGTGTTGTAGCGCGCTGGCCCTGCTTTTGATGATCTTTGCCGCACGGTGTTTACTGCGACTACGGGTTCGATATATTAGGTCACCCTAGTGAAATTGTCGCCCCCAAACTTATGAAGAAATTGGCGAGATATTTATTTCACGACGGTTACTCTTGCCTCGTAGTCTGTTTTTTTCTTTGACACCTCGCCGAGATCGCTCTATGGCGA
Source organism: Silene latifolia (assembly GCF_048544455.1). Classification (NCBI taxonomy): domain Eukaryota; kingdom Viridiplantae; phylum Streptophyta; class Magnoliopsida; order Caryophyllales; family Caryophyllaceae; genus Silene; species Silene latifolia. The sequence goes on along the minus strand of NC_133536.1, from coordinate 157,805,792 downwards.
TCTCGGCAGGTTCTCACTCCTACGATTGGTTACGTGCGGTTCCTATCTCGGGGTTGGGGCGGACTATGAACGGGAGGACTTACCGTAGTGTCTTTGGGGTATCGCACGGGTGTTCCGTTATTCTCGTTATCTAGGCCCCTCTGCTTGCTCTCGGTTTTTGGGATGTTTTTGGGGACCACGCTGTTTCTTAGACCGGTCTTGTGGGCGTTAAACATCGGCATAACCTTGTCGGGACACTCTCTTCGACATCCGCTATAGATCCGGTATTTTGCGGGGAAGGAGGTTGATATCGGTTTGGTTGATGGGCATGGTGGCTCTCTTCGTCCTGCGGATTTATTGCTTTATTCTTGGGACAGGGGGCGTGATGTGTGCGTCGACCTGACAGGTTCTTCACCTTTGACTCAGACTGGGTTAGCGGATTTTGTGCCGGGCCGGGTTGTCGCTGATGCTGCTCAGCGAAAGTGTGCTAAGTATGGGGATTTGTGCGCGGTAGCGGGTTATGGTTTCCTACCTTTCTCTTTCTCTTCACTTGGGGAGTTGAGTTCGGATGCTGTTGCCTTGCTCAAGCGGATCCAGAAATTCTCGGTATCTCAGGATGCTGGGGCTCGGGTAGCCGCTTACATTTTTACTCGTATTAGCTTTACTATTGCTAAGGGTGTGGGAGCCCAGATTGTCTCTCGGCTCCCCACTAATTTCATGTAAACCTTTTATTTTTATTATAATGAAAGCTGCGCGCATTTTATAAAAAAAAAAAAAAAAATAATAATAATAATAATAATAATAATAATAATACCCATCTCACCTCCCTCATTTTCACCTAAACATACGATATGTTAACAACTCTCAAAACAAACGGAACAAAACAAAACACGCAAAATGAGGTGCCCCAGCTGGTCCGCCGGTCGTCGGTGATGGCACCGGCTGGAGTTCTCTGGAAACTTGAGTGACTAATTGATTGTAGTGGGAGCCGGTGAGGAGTGTCGACGGTCGATTGACCGTCTGGGAATGCGCGCGAGAGTTGGATTCTAAGAGATGGTATCCCCAGCCGGTTGGCCGGCCAACGGTGACAAGGCCGGCTGGGAATCTTCTGATTAAAGGGTGAAAGTTGCTTGTATTCCCAGCCGGGATGGAGGGGTCGGCAGACGGTAACCCGTCTGGGAGTGCGCTTGTGTTCGTTGTGCGTTGGGAGCCGGGTATGCGGCAGACGGGTGCCTGTCTGGGAGTGAAATTGATGCAGGTTTGTTGATGAGGAGGATGCCATGGTTGTACTTGAATGGAGGTTGATGATGAAGGGTGTTGATGGTGGTGGATTTCTGGGTTGATGCGGAGGAGGAAACCACGGTGGTTGCGGGGTTGAGAATTGAGCAGGGGAGGATGATGGTGTGGATTTCTGATGGAGATGAATGGTGATGGCGTAGGAGTGTGAGGCAGAGGAGATGGAGATGATGGGTGTCTATATGAGCTCGAATTTGGGCAGCAATGTTTGAGTTTGAATCCAAGCTTGCGTTAATGGTGATGGTGGGTTGTTAATGGTGGATGAAAGGAGTGTAATGGTGATGTCGGGTTTGGTGGTGGTTGAAGAAGAGAGAGCGGCAGGTGGTGGTCTCGGTGTTTGTTGCCTTGTTGGGGTTTTGATTTATGATGAATTGGAATGGTGGGTGAAAATGGTGAAGATGAATGTTGAGTTGATGGTGACCTCAACTCGGGTTTTAATTCCGAGTTCGTAATTGATGATGGAGGAAGAGGTGCACTAGGTTGATGATGGTAATGGCGTAAATGGTGATGGGGAATGATGATGTCACGGTGGTGATGCTGTTGTTGTGCGTTGGTGTATTGGGCTCGTGGATGGCCGTTTGCAGGTGGATGTCGCTGCTGGTGTTGTTGTTGCACGAATTGAAAGATGATGCAGGGGACGGGTTTAAATGGTGATGAAGATGATGAATGGTTGTGCTGACTTTGGTCCTAAGGTCAAAGGTTGACCTTCATTTCCCTCCTCTTCGGCTTATAACTTTGACCCGTCTTTAACTCGCCTCAATCCGATTTGCTCCTCCAATCCGTCTCATTATTCTATCTCATTTTACTCTCCCTTGAATCTCCACTTTATTATAATGCCTCGCCTACAAATTATAAACAATAAAATAGTATTAATACTAATATTATTAAAAACCCGAGTAATTATTAAATATAACTAATATGACTAATAATTATAAATTAGTAAATTAATTTTAATGCGAATATTACAATAAAAATACGATTAACTATTAAATATGACTAAGACACCTAATTATTATAAATTAGTAAATAAATGAGCTAATTAAACAATTGAGCATGCAAAATCGAGTCGGAATAAGGTGATGGGACGGGGCTAAATCGTCCTAAATTAGGACGATATCACTCACTCATCATCAATCAGGTGTCTGGATCATGGAAAATCCGAAGCGACAGCTTGGCACGCTACCGAGCAAAAATCAATCAGGAGGCCGAGTTCTTCGACCAAGTCGACTACTTCCACTTGCCACGAGAGGAAAATCAATTTGCTGATACACCGGCAAAACTTGCCGCACTCGTCAACATACCTGACGACATGACATCGATGCCCTTATGTGTCGAGAGAAGGAGCGAACTAGCTCACATCTATGCCATCAACAACGACGAGGAGAACCATGTCGAACCTTGGTACCAAGCCATCCTCAACTACAAAACCAAAAATGAATTCCCTCCCAACTCTGATACCAGAGGACAAAGAGCCATCCATTTACTTGCATCACAATTCGTGATAAACCAAGAACAACTATACAAAAGAACACCCCAAGGGATTCTTCTCCTTTGCATCGATCACCACAAAGCCAAAAAAATTCAGGGGAGAGGTCCACGACGGAGAATGCGGCCCTCAAATGAGCGCAATGATGCTGACCCAAAAAATCATGTGGTTAGGTTACTATTGGACCACCATGGAAGCCTATTGCAGAAATTACGTCAAACATTGACACAACTGCCAAATCTTCCCCAACATACAACACATACCACCATCCCTTTTATACACCATGACATCACCCTGGCCTTTCTCGACCTGGGGCATCGACATCATCGGGAAAGTTAACCCGGTAGGCACCAAAGGGCATTACTTTGTCCTCGTCGCCATCGACTACTTCACCAAATGGGTGGAAGCACAGTCCTATGCAGTCTTGACCGCCTAACAAGTGGCCAAGTTCATCCAGGACAACATCATCTGCAGATATGGGGTACCCCATGAAATCATCAGCGACCAAGGCTCCCACTTCCGGGCGGAAACACAAGCCTTGCTGAACAAATACAAAATCAAGCGGCATCGATCATCCCCCTATCGTCCCCAAACCAATGAAACGGTAGAGGCAGCAAACAAAACTCTTGTCACCATCATCAAGAATTCAAGATAATTACCGCGATTGGCGGAGCAAACTCCCATTCGCACTCTTGGATACCGAACCTCTATTCGAACACCAACAGGATCCACACCCTTCTACCTAGCATACGGTATGGAGGCGGTTCAACCAGTAGAGTTGGAGGTCCCATCTCTACGCATCCTACTGAAGAGTCAATTCCTAAGGCGGAATGGACTCGTCGAAGGTTCGAACAACTCACGCTTCTAGGCGAATGGCGACTCAACGCCTTGCACAACGTCCAGCTATACCAGCGACGTATACAATAGGCATTCGACAAAAAGGTCAATCCCAGAAACATCAAAGAAGACGACTTGGTCCTCAAGTCGGTTCGAGCACCACTACCCTTCGATCCGAGGGGGAAATTCAAACCCAATTGGGCTGGACCATACCTGGTCAAGAAAATACTTTCGGGGGGCGCAGTGAGACTGAGTGACCTAGACGGGGAGGAATTCACAAACCCGACCAACCTAGACCAACTCAAGAAATACTACCCTTGAACCCTAGTAACCACAAACCTTACTCTAGTTTCACAACTAATAACCACAATATCCCTTTCAAGTCAAGTTCCTTAACGCGTTCTGATTTGAAATTGCATGTTTTATCGAGTCTAAGTTGCGGCACCCTGCCACGTTTCAAACATCCTTTGATCTGTTAAAGGCAACATCCATTTGCACTCAAACGAAACACCTGAACTACGAGCATGGTTTGATTTCACTTCTTCAGGTGGATAGGTAGGCAGTCCTTTTTTACATAAGAAGGATACAACCACAAAACCCAAATAAAATTAACAAAACTTTTTGAACTACGAGCATGGTTTGATTTCACCGCTTTAGGTGGATACGTAGGCAGTCCTTTCTTACACAAGAAGGATACAACCATCCCCACATACAAAAAAACATCACCCATACCAACTTCAAAACAAAAAGAAAGGAAAAATATTTCCTTTCCCACAAAAAAACAAAAGAAATGGCCCTTCTCCCTTCCCACAAAAATTCCATTTCCCAAGTGCGATGTTTAGGATGATTCAAACCGAATTGCCTTTACAAAATGGATGGAAGAAACAGGCGTTCACAATCTCTTTTGATACAAGAAATCCTCTTATTTAATTAATAATGAGAAGGATTACAAATTTGATAACAAATAAGGCTAAGCAAGTCTACAACTTGTCAAAGCTAGAATGTCGACTAAGACATCTCAACATAGTAAAACTAGCACAAAAATACACAATAAATAGCTAGTATAACATAATAAAAACTCACAACACTAATACAACATAATAATAAAATGGGTAATAGAGGTCTTCATTCTTCCATCCTACCCTTGCCTTCTCCCTCGGGGTACATCTTCCCCTTGTTCTTCTTGTTGGCCCGCCTAGCTTGAACTTCCTCTTCGGAACGGATCCTCAACGGATCTACAGCGGCGACGGTCTCCGGTCTCTTGCAAGACCCCATACTCGGTCCAAGTCGAGCCCATACACGGCCAACTACCTCTTTGGGACCCGAGCTTCTCCTCTTTGGTGGCCTCATTACATTCGTACTGGCTCCATCGACGAAATCATCAAAGAAGGCACGGTTGGCCTTTCCAACCTCCCTATACTTCAAATCGACGAACTAATCCTTGCGAGATTTGGACTTTTCCTCCAAGGTTTGAGCTCCTGACCACTTGACGTAAGCGGAAGTCACCCATGTCGTGGCAACGGGGTTTGGTACCTCCTAAATCGTCCGAGTGGCCCACCATCTTTCGAAAACCTCCACAAGCTCGGAGTTCCGAAAAACGCTCTCTTGCACGAGAGTATCTTGAGCGGGCACCTTTTGTTGACGCCCCATTTGCCTCATGAGCCTCTCGGGATAGATGAAAGAAGCAACCTTCAATCCCACCACCATCAAAGAACAAGAACTAACAACCGGAGCGGGCAACCCCGTGAAGGACCTCAAATGCCACCATGGCACCACCCAACGGATATGAGGACCACCCCCCTCCACTAATCTCTAGGTCCAATAGGTCTCGGTGGATGCAAAACTATCCGAGTACAATTTCTTGCTCATAGTAAGGTGACGGAAGGAGTAAGAAGAAGAATCGGTCGGAGGCTCTACATACCTTAGCCTCTCCAATAGCCACGCTTGGAGGATCCTTTGATATCCGAACGAAGGAGCTTCTCCACAAGAGCCCTTCTTGTCCAAAGCTTGGATGATCTCGCCAAGCACCAACCATGATGGATCCCAACTGTGCTCCATTTGCTCAACTATATGCACAAGGGTCATACACTACCATAACACTTTGGCCCCTCCTTCTTCAAGGCATCGACAAGGAGGTATGCATGCACTAGGCAAAAGGCAAGAGCCCTTCTCCTAGCCACCTCCAAGACATTGACATCCAACCGGTTTGAGAAAATGTTGATAAGAGTCAACATATCCACACCATGGGGAGCGAGGAGAGAGTTCACTTGGCTCGTTGACAAGCCCAACAATGAACGAAACTTCTCTTTGTAACACAACGGAGTCGGAGGAAGCACCGAAGTACAACCCGGCCATCCACCAATGGCGCCCACTTCTTCGGCAAGAGGGCAAATTTCACCTTTCGGGAAAACGAAAACATGATGTTTCGAATCCCAAAACTGAGAGCATGCTTCAAGGAACGAGGATTGCACCTTGACTTGATGAAGCACTAATAATTGACCAACTCCCATTGCAACGAGTTGATATTTCTCGGGAGGCGACAAATCACGACACCAATGTCGCAACCTGTTTTCGAAAGCATCCATGAATAACTTTGTGGAAGAGGAAGAAAGGTTTTTGTAGAGATGTTTTTCTTGTTTCGGATGATGAAACAATGAAGCACAAACGTCCCTATTTATACAAAACAATCAGCGCTTTTTTCCAAAAAAAAAGGAAGCTCCCTTCCATCGCCAATGACCTCGCGCCTCTTTGGGCTGGTCCTCAGAATCCGCACCTTGATTTGTCCCTATCAAGTTGTGTTTCTTCCTGACACCTAGATTCTCTCGCCTCAGGGCTCGCACCTCTTCGGGCTTATCAGGGAATTTTTTGTGTTTTCTCACACTCACATTTCCTTATTTTCGCGTTTCATGAATTCTGGCACGGTTTCCATGACGCAGCTTTAAACATACGGATTTTTCTCTTTTTTAGGGGGGAAGGGCTAGTCACCCCGATCCGCGATGGATCATTTCCATATAGGTCGAAAATTCCCAAAAAAATCGCTTTTTCGCATTTACCACAAAATTTGAGAATTGAAAACACGACTCAATTTTCTTCAAAAATTCAAGCTCTTGCAAATCCAAGTGTTGATCTCACAAAAATCAAATACACTCGCAAAAATCTCTTTCGAAATTCATCCGTGACGGTTTGAGATTTAGTTTTTCGAGTTGCAAATCAATTTTCAGTAAAATTCGATGCAATTTAATTCAAACACGAGTTAATTGCTCAAAATTTCAAATCAATTTCACTTGAAAAGTCCATACGTGACGACCTGTCGCGGAATTTTCAAAATTTCTTTCCAAAATTCAAATTTTAACTTCGAGTCATCGTGGTTATTTTTATCAAATGCTTTTGCATGATTACGTGTGTGCATATGTGCTACCTATTGCTTGTTTTTTTACACTAACGATGCAGGAACAAATGCGAAGCAAAGGGGAATCAACCGCTGACCTTGCTTCTCCGAAACACAACACAAAAGAGTCAAAACACAAATAAACTACAATCCAAAAACACATATATACAAACCACCTCCCGCAAAATACATCAGCACACGTTTGATACAAACGACTGACCATACGAATAAGATCTAATACAAGTATTTATCATACAGACACTGGCCTGAAACAACGAACTGGGGGCTATCCGCCACCTACCGAACTAAGCACTCCCTATCCTTCTGATCGGAAAAGAAAAGCAGCAACATGGAAAAGAAAGGAGTAACCGCGGAAGCAGAGGTGGTTACCATGACGGTAATACCTCATTCCTATTCTGTGACAAAAAAAGGAAAAAATGCCTGGCAGACTTCGGACGACACGACAATCAGGAATTATGACTCAGTGCATCGCCCCGACGTCAACCCCCAATCGTCGGAATCCAGCGATGAAAAGGAGCCATGACATAGGGCGCCACCCCGATGTTGAACCCTAATCATCAGAATTCAATAACGATCGAAGATGGTAACGTAGAGCGATACACCCGTCTTGACCCCCAATCAACAGACGTTCGAATCTCTGCAGACAACAGCCAATGATCAATACTTGATCAAAGGCTGAACAAAGGCCACCAGGGAAAAACACAACTCGACAAGGACAAGGCAACAACCATCTCTCCTCCTCCAGGATCATCCTCCTGCTCTAAGGCCTCAGCAACGGACCCAGTGGGCCCAGAACATTCCCCTGTAATCAGGATAAAACAAAAAACGTCAGCCGAAATTTCGGCATTACGGCGGCACAAAATGGACAAATCCAAAAAAAAAAAAACCACCTGCAAATGCAAAACACAACAAGGGCAAACCCGCTCAAACCCAACCAACAAAAACACTCCACAAAAATCGCACAAAAAACGACTCGCCTTTCTTTTCAAGCAAAAGATGAGTCAAAACAACAACAAAAATTTTAAAGACCACCCAACACCCCAAGATCCACACAAGGCCCACAAAATAAACAACAAAAATTCCCGACACAACTGGGTATTTTTCACAGCTCAAAAAAGGTAATTTTACGCCAATCCGGGCACAAACAGGTCAAAAATTAAAATAACGACCACAACAAAACGACATGATTTAATCACGTCTCAAAGTGACCTAAACTACCGTTAAGGTCCATTTCAAGACAAACCGGCTCAGTTTGAGCTCAAACAGATGCTTATTTCATCAGACATAAGACAGTCTCAAAAAGGCAAAAATTCACATTTTGCCCACAACGCCCAACGAAGGTTCAATATAGCAAAGATGGTCTTCCCCGACTACAATGCAACCTAGTGGGGCACACAAATCAAGCAAACAAATATGGCATTGTGAAATAAGACGGTTTTCCATCTCATTCACGTTTTTCGAGCCTAGGGAGTGAGAACGGGGACCAAAATGCAAACTAAAAACACCCATATACTCCTAACGGGTTTTTAACCTAATACAATCATCAATTTCACTCGAAATAGGGCCAAAAAAAAAACGCCCAAATCGATTTTCGAAGGGTTAGGATTTCGCTCTAATTCAATTAACAAAAAGACAAATAAATTCAAATGGGTTCAAGAGGATTTACATACCTTGAGATGACATGATGTTTATAACATGAAAACAAGCAAGGAATAAGATCGAAAATGGCAGTTTTATCAAGTTTTTGTGATGTTGTGTCGAAGAAGACGATTAAAATGGGGAGGAGCCTGCTCTCGCGTCTTTTTACAGAAAATAGGGAAGCCTCCTTCCCTCGCAAAAGAGCTCGCGCCTCAATCAGGCGTTCCCTGCTTTGTTCAACGGAATTTTGGGCTTTGGCCCAATTCCCACACAAACTTCAAAATTTTCAACGACATAACTAAAAACCGTCATTTTTCAAATACAAAAACAAAACAGTAAAATTCAAATTCGCTATTTTCACAAATTTTCGACGACGGAATTAAAAACCGTCAATTTCCAAATACAAACAAAAAATAGTGAAATTCAAATTCGCTATTTTCACAAATTTTCAACGGCGGAATTAAAAGCCGTCATTTTTCAAATACAAAAATAAATAGTGAAATTCAAATTTGCTATTTTCACAAGATTTCAACGAGGGAATTAAAAACCGTCATTTCTCAAACGAATACGAAATAGTGAAATTCAAATTTGCTACTTCCACAAACTTCAAATTTTCAATGACAGAATTAAAAACCGTCATCTTTCAAATATAAAAATAAATAGTGAAATTCAAATTCGCTATTTTTACAAAAATTTCTGGAAACAACATTTTCAAATCACAAAAACAAATAGTGAAATTTCGATTCGCTATTTTCAAAATTCAAAACAAACGACATTAAAAACCGTCACACCTTCAAACAGGATAGTGAAATTCACTACCCTTCACAAATCTCAAATCATGGGAAGACGAAATCAAAACCATTATCACCGAACACACATCAAATGACAGACTACACATCTGCCCTTTTTTACAAAACAAACGGCAATAAAGACCGTTACCTCCCTTCGAGATTCAAAATCACCGCCAACCACGGGAGCCAGGCTCACGAGCCTAACCCTTCCCGGCGCCACAAAATCTAATATAAACTCCGAAATTCCCCAACAGGATGTCGGAGGCCTCCCCACGGAGCCCACTAAACTCAAACGACCTTTCGAAATAGGCCCGTCCAACACGGCTATTTCCCACGGTCGGTCATTTCACATTCAATATGGTTGGCGAGCCTCAAAACGTATCACATTCAATATGGCTGGCGAGCCTCAAAACGCACCACATTCAACATGGCCGGTGAGCCTCACAACGCACCACATTCAACATGGCTGGCGAGCCTCACAACGCATACTCAATATGGCTGGCGAACCTCAAAATGCGCTACCTTCAATATGGCTGGCGATCCTCAAAACGCACCACATTCAATATGGCTGGCGAGCCTCAAAACGCACCACATTTAACATGGTTGGCGAGCCTCACAACTCACATTCGACATGGCTGGCGAGTCTCACAACGTAACCTCAACGCGGCTGGCGAGCCCCATCATATCCGCAACGCGGCTGGCGAGCCCCATCATATCCGCAACACGGCTGGCTAGCCTTTGCCCGCAAACAAGAAAAAACTCAAGGACATATCCCGAAGATGCCTCAGATATGACTCCTTCTTATGGCTGGCGAGCCTTCGTACGTAGTCTAACGGACTTTAAACGACACACACGGACAGTCGACGGACTCTAAACTATTCCCGACGATAGGTCCTTGACTCGTGTCCCCGAGTCGCCTTAGCGTCGCCCTTCACGACGGAAGGTCCTTGGCCCGAACCCTTTCGAGCCGCCTCGACGTCGCTTCGGTCTCCAGGTTGTAATCTTTGATTGGCCTGGGGCTATACTTTGACTTTCGCCCTGTCCAAGCTTCAGTCAATGTGGGGGCTCTATAGATACCCAGTTTCTATCGAGTCTCCAACAAACACCCGATGATTATCGGACTACAACATGCTTAGGAATCGGAACGTTTAATCGACAGTTTTGTACAACTATACGTCGAAAAACTAAAAATGATTTCGAAAACAAAACTTTTCAAAACTTTTCAAAAGTATCTGGAGTGTTTAATGCATGACGACGGGGTCGCAACGACACTAACTAGAGTCAAAATCGACACCGGACCAAAAATCGACTCAAAAATTCAAACCCCGACTCCAACAATGAGTCAAACACAAAAAAACAAAACTTTTCAAAACTTCCATGTTAAGTATTCCCGGAATGCTTCATGGTCAAGTACAAATCATGTCATCTAAAACATAGGATAGAACAAATCATGATTTCAATTGCGTGATAGTGACAAGACAACTCGAAGACCCGCGAATTGGCTCGCGCCTCTTCGAGCAGCCCATGCGGCCACGTCGCTCAAAACGCACACAACCACCCATTTCTCTATAAATACCCACCTTCACACACCATAACACCTTACGCGAGTGTCCGCCCCCTCATCTCTCCCTTAAATTATAGACTCGACTTCTCAAGTCACAAACCGACACATGTTTTCGACCTAATGATCGAAAACACGAGCCTTACACATTGTTTGGTACCGTCATCGTGCATTAAATCACTTGACCGACCACCTCGACCAACTACACCATCACTAAACTTAAAACACTCTTTTACATTGCTAAAACGGTTTTCAAACCGAGTTTTTCGACCAAACAAGTTGATACACTTTCGTCGATTTCTCGTCTCAAGCCTAGCATGTAAGTATGAGAGTGTAAAAATCCTCTTTTATCATGTTTTTCATCTGTTTTATGACTATAACATGCTAAAACATGCATAACACGGTTCAAACATATGTTAAATGAGCCAAAACCAGATTTTGGCCGGAGACAAGGGCTGCTTGTATAGCAGGAGGGCTCGCGCCTAAACCCCTTCTTAGACCTTAATCCAGCCGTGTTTGGTCTCATCTTTTCCTCTTTATTTTATTTCTTATTTGTAATTTCAAATATTTCAAATCATTATTCATGATAAACGTTTAACCATAAAATATTTTTCACCCTTGATTCCTAATACCATGACGGTTTTATCCGTGTTTCGGTGATAATATTTGGTTAATTACATTTTAAAAGGTATTTTAAAACCTTTTATCTCATTTTTTTGCATTTCAAAACCAACATGTTAGCCATAAATACAAAGTCATCCTTGGTTCCACATATCATGTCGGATTTTAACCCGAGTACGTTGATAAACATTGACTAATTACAAACAAATGAACTTAAAACAATTAGTTCATAATCATTTTCAAAACTATTCATGTCAAGCTTGCAAAACCGAACCCTACATCGAATATTGTCAAAATAATGATGATTATTCAAGTCCCGTTCTTTATATTAACACAAAAGCGGTCTAAACGACCTTTTCAAACCAAGACGGGTTCAAACACCCTCTTTTCACACCATTTTACAAACATTTTAACAGTCAGAAGATGTCCCTTGAACAGTCTGCTGACTCGCGTCTAAACAGGCCAACCATTTTCCAATTTTCAAACCAGGACAGGCCTGTTTGCATCGCCTGACGGCTCGCGCCTATATATGCTGCCTGATGCAGACTCTGTTTCCTTCCAGCACTTGTCTAGGATGATCCAGACTTCGGTTAACCCGAATACAGGATGGATCAGATGACAAATATCCTCTTTTACATCGTATTTGCAAAACGCCTTACTAAGACAAATGGATCACGTTATGCACCATAAACCTAACTCGGTAAATGGATGTTTAATTTCCGTCTTGCATGCAAATCAACATTAAATCCAACTTGACATCAAATACTTGATACTTGGATTAAACAACCGACATAGAAAGCTCACATGTTAGGTTCAAACTTGTGGATGCGCATTCATGCATTTACCCGTTTTATCAACTTTTGCATTTAACCTACCAAGATCGATCGAGAGAGGCGCTACATGGCGGGATTGGGTGTCCGATTAAAGGGCTTCCCAATACGTACCTTCACCTCTTACTCAGAAACTTTGGATAGTGGACGACCTTATCCAGGGCGTACAAGAGTCATTCTAGAGATAGGATGCTAAAGAGGGACGACTCCTTATCTTTAGTACCTATGTCAAAAACTGCTTTTTGCCTTGATTGGCCTAGGTATAAAGTGGATTCGAACGGGTTCCAAGCATCCCACAAATGCTTGGTGGCGACTCCGAACATCTCTTGCATCGTTTCGAGACCCTTGCCGAGACGAAACCGACCGATCTAAAACGATCGGGTCGAAAGCATTTTTTATGCCACCGAGCGTGGCTTTCAAAAGACCGCTATACGTCCACAGATCGGCCTGGGCATGTAGGTGGCTATGTCCAGTTGTCCACACCTATAAGTTCAGTTAAGTTCAGATCCGTTTCAATCCAAAAGAACAGGGCCTAATTGAGCTAAAATGAACTAAAAAAATGGAGGGAAGGGATGAGAGTTGGAGATAGAAATGGATAGAACGGGGGAAATATAGTGTAATAGTCACTCATTAAGGGAGTAATTGTTCCCTACCTCTCCCCCAAGTAATGCATTACCTCAATATGGAGGTAATAATCCCCCCCTCACATCCTCTCTCCACAATCCGCAACCACCACAAAGCACCAATCTCTTTCTATTTCTTCTTATTTTAGCTCTCATTACTCCCTTGATAATTACTCTCATTCCAATAAAACCATAAGAGTTATTTTAATCAAAAGTAAACAAATAATTGAGATAAAGATAAAGAGAATAAATCTCTAAAACTAGAAAACTAAATACCAAAATCGAGTCTAGGGTAGCTTCCAATCTAAATTCCAATGAGCTTGGGCTAGACTCGGGTTCAGTCAAGATATTCGTTGGGCTCAAGATTAATTTGACCAAACTTAAGTCAAAATTTGCTTGCACGACTGATTGAACAACTCTACTCCGAATCAGTAACCGTATCCACACTCACATCTTATCGAACAACAATTACTTTTCCTTAAGACGAGTCATTTTGGTCTTGTCCAAAAAGACGAGATTTTAAGACTATTTTACAGCCAAATGTGACAACTTTTGAAAAACAAGTTACAATAAGATACATAAAACTAGCTAGACCGTTGTAGTTACATCTATAAAATATAATTAAAAGGCTACCTGATGTGAACATTATTTGCGCACATTTAGTCCCCTACTTGAACCTAATTTGCATACTATTATAATATTCCATAGCCGTTTTATCCGTCAAATGCTTTCTATTTTGCTTTCCTAGTGCATCTCTTGTATTTTGTAGGAAAGAAGAGAATAAGGCGGAAATTCTTGTCTTTCGTGCATGTTTAGAAGCTATTTGATGAGCTAGGATTAAAGAGGAAACAAGAACTAAAGACCAATCCCACAAGAATAAAATGGAAGTGAAGGAAAGGGAAGAATAGAAGAGAAAGCGAGACTGCACTCCAATCCGTGCGGCTTCTCTAGAAGCCGGACGTCCCCAAACTAAAGAAGACGTGCGTCTTCACCCAAATCCGCCCGTCTTCCCCTGCTACAATCCGCCCGTCCCGACACCAATACGCACGGATTTCAGTCCAGCACAAATCCGTTTCTTCAAGCTTCAAAGAAAGATGCCCTTCCTTCGAAAAATACCGGCGTTTCCCTGCTCTAAACTAAAAAGTGTAATTACTAATTTAGCCTTAGTTAACCTAGTGAATCCCTACTATATATATACCCCACTTGTAAATAATCAAGGGGGGATCCTTTTATCAAGTTTTATTAGAATAGAATCAAGTTTCCTTAGATTAAATCAATCATTCCTTAGATTAGATTAGGAGTAGATTAGAATAGATTACTCTTTAATCTTTCCACAAATCTCACATTAATCTCTCCTTAATTATTGTTCAAGTTTGTTACTTTTGGGTAATTGCAGATTATTAGGTTATTATTGAAGGATTGACAACCCTTCATCAATCAATCAAGTTTCTTCTATTATTCTTTGCTTTATTATTTGGATCATCTCAAGTTTTGTATAATTCCTTTACTCTTTAATCTTTATTGTTCATTTCTTCATTCTATTATCATGTTTATACTTGTTGTGATGATTGACACCATTAATGACATGTTTCCCATGATAATGAGTGAGTAGTCTCTTAGCTAGGATTAGTGGGTAATTAGGGGAAATCAACATGGGATTGATTCATGCTTAATCTAATATGTTCACATGATTAAATTGCTTGCTTGTTGTGATGTCAACTTTATGCACATGTTAGACATAAACCAACTCGGTTCCCCCACAACATTAATTGCTTGCAACTTTGTAAACATGTTTGTATGATCAACACCATGAATCCGCTATGGCCCCATGACATCCTAGCACTTTTAATCAATTGTTTACATCCTTCCTTTTGTTGCTTGTTTTACCTTATTGTTTGCATTAGTATAGACACAACTACAAACCCAAACAAATTGTGACACTAGCATAAATTGAGATAGATAGACTTAGAACCCAAAGCACACCGTCCCATGGATCGACCTCGACTTACCACTAACTAGTAGTTTGTTGAGAAATATAAATGTGTTTGATTGGGAGACCCGACAACATCACCCATCAAAATGACGCCGTTGCCGGGGACGGTGTTATGTGATTAAGTTCTTACTTGTTTGTCTATTTTTATTTGTGCTTTAACTTTGAGGAACTTGTTCCTCAAGGTTCGTTTTTACCGTTTTCTTGTAGTTTCCATGTTTGTAGTTGTATCTTTATATTGGCTATGATGATGACTTAAGACTTGACATATGGAGTATGCGATGGATCTTTTGAGTATGACTATGGGTATGGGGAGTTTGAGGAGCAAGTCAACACAAACCTACCTTACACCTCATACAATGAAAATCCGAACTACTACCCCAACTTTCCCCACCAAAATCACCACATCCAATACCCACAACAATCAACCACCCAAAACTCACTTTACAACCAATTCCAAATGCCACAATACAACCACTTTCACACCTACCCACAACAAGAAGATGAACCCATTCAAAATGTGATTCTCCAAATGATGGGAGATCAACAAAACTTCTTCAAACAAATGCTAGAAGAGAGCCAAAGAAGGGACATTGTTCTTCAAGGCATTGTTGCCCAAGGTGAGGAATTGGAGATTCAAATTACCCAAATGAAAGAATTCCAAGCAATCACTCCCCGCCGTTCTTTGGACATTGAACATGAATGCGAATTTGAAGTAGTAACTTTTGACATGAAAGACGAAGAATGGGAAGAACCAATCTACTTGAGCTCATGTGTGTATGAAAGTGTGGTATTTGATGAAGAAGATATGAAGTTGAGTAAGCCAAATACTCTTAGCCTTTGTGAGTACGAGAGTGTATCATTTGAAGTGGATGTTGAGGTGTTGGTGAAAAGGAGTGAAGCCCCCATTTATGATTCATATGAAGATAGCTATGATGATCAATTCGTGCTTTACAAGAACTCGTGGGATAAGGGAGCGGAGATTCGTGAGGTTACTCTCCTTGAGGAGCCTATTCTTGAGACCTTTGAGATACCCTATCATGAAGAAGAAGAATGCCCCTTCCCTATTGCCCGTTGAGATTGCTTTACACCCATCGTGGAGCCAATGATCATCGAAGAGGATATGGTAGACCTTCTTCAAAAAGCCAAGGTATCATACAAGAGCTACTTGATGAAAAAGCTCAAGGAGAAGATTGCTCGTGAAACCACTCGTGAAGATTTGGCACCCACGATGACCACTTCTAAGGAACTCGATCATCAATGCCATGAAAATTCTTCTTCCACCTTGGAAGAATTGAAAAATCAAAATGCTATCATCATTACCGGAATAGGAGAAGAAGTTGGTGAGTGGAAGTCTACGAATGAAAATGAACCATACTTCATGCCTAGTATTGACAAGAATCATGGGCTTGTTCATTGGCAACATTGGGAAAGCTCTAGCACCAAGGACAAAGCAAAAATAAAAAGAACATTTTACAAGCTTCCTTGGCCAAATTTCATGTTCAAATGGAGCAACCCATATTTGTGTCTATTTGGAGCTTGTTCACAAGCTTTTGATCTCTTATTAAGAGCCTTGAGCTCTATGGACAAGAATTTCTACAATTTGAACTAGTTTGGTGGAGTCCTATCTCAAACCACCATTTGTATGAAATTTCCTAGACCCTTTTGCTTTGTATAATATTGTACATTATTGCATTTGCATTTGATTTCTTGCATGAGAGTGGTGAGAGAGAGAGTCATCTTACATTTTTATTGAGCAAATTTCAAAAAAAGATAAGGAGGAATAACATATCGGTGAAAGGGTATGATATTGCAAGGAAAAGAAAGAAAAAGAAGAAAGGGAGCTGAAGACGCCCGTCCCGAGGCCTGGACGCCCGTCCAGGACCCACGTCAGAAGACTGGATGACGCTGTCTCAGAAGAGGGCAGGTTCAACCCAAGACGCCCGTCCTGAGAAAAGACGCCCATATTCTTCACGGGACGCCCGTCCCGTATGTCATCTAAAACAAATTTTTGAGCTGCCAGGAAATCCGAGCGGATTTCTGAAAATCCCAACCAAGACGCCCGTCCCAAATCTGAAGACGCCCGTCTTTTTCCTGCTCTCAACTTGGAAAAATCCCTGCATTAGAATCCGCCCGGATTTGGAGGAAGAGGCCCGTCTTCTAAAAACACGAGACGCCCGTCCCGCAGCATATCCGCCCGGATTGTCCCATTTTTCTCGGATAAACCCGACAGGCCCCACCCTTATCCGCCCGGATTCCCCCTTCTTCTATAAAATCACCCCATTTCCTCCCTCATTTCCTCACCTTATCAAACCCCAAAATACTCATCTCCTTCCTCAAAAACACCCCCCTCACACCAAAAGCCAACAACAAAACCCCCATTTCCTTAACTTCAAGATGATGAACCTCAAAGGCAAGGCCAAGAATTTGGTTGAATCTATCGGAAGGAAACGCAAGGGATCATCCTCCTCAATTCAGTGAGAGGTAGCACTACCAAGGAACGTTCGTCCCTTAGTGAGAGGGGGGATCGAACAATTTGAGTACTTCCAAGAGGTGCTTTTTGAATCCGATGACCACCGCAAGAACTTTGTCAAATTGCTAGGTAATAACTACGAACCCACTCAATTCGTAGATACTAGGGTATTGGAAACCCTTAAGATAAGGTACCCTACCGAGATGTTCTTTAATGGCCTTGGGCTTGGAAAACTTTTTCACGCCCATGAGGAGACATACCTTAGTCTCACGCTTGAATTTTTGAGTAGCCTTCACATTGTAACAAACACTAGGACCAATGTGGGCATGGAGTTTAGGTTGTGCAACCTAGACCATCATCTTTCACTTGATGAATTTGCCTACATTTTCGGTCTTGATGTGCCCACCAACTTTACCGATAAACCCGATAATTTCGATGTGGACCTACTTTGGAGGGCTATTTCCGGGAGGAATTTTACCGGTTTAAAGCAATGCTATACCTTCGCCATCCAACATCCGGTGATTCGGTTCACCGAGCGCTTTGTGGCCGGTACCATCAATGGGAGGTACGAACAAGATAGGTGTACTCTCATTGATTTAACCTTTCTTGAGTCCTATTTGAATGTTCGAGGGACGAGGCGTTATAACTTCAATACGCCACTTGAGATACTTAATAGGTTCAATGATTTTGCTCAAGGGACCACCCAACTCAAGACCTTCGTAATGGGAGGTCTAATTACTATTTTGGCCAACTATCTTTGCCCCGGGTTCAATGCCCAAGGGACCTATACTCCTCTTGAGGGGAGGACTTTGATTGATGAGCACACCATCTTCACTCATCACCGGTGGTGTAATTACACTCAAGACGGGAGTGTAGAGTGGTACACCAAAGGATGTACTCCAATCATCCTAGAAGGTTGGAAGATACCGGGCATTGACCCAAGATTGAGCCCATACTCGCCCCCACCAAGCTACCTCCTTGATATCCAAATTCTTGACAATCCCCCTCAAAAGGAAGAGCCACCCCACCAAATACCTCGTGGAGGACCGGCGAGGCCTTTTCGCCCACCTTCCTTTGTGCCTATCCCACCATACCTTATCCCTCATACCAAATTTGAGCCGGAAATCCCCAATACCCCGGGTATTAATGATTTGATAGCACTCATGAATAGAGTGGACCTCGGGGTACATGAAGGGAGGGTCGACAACTACTTGGCCCTTTATCCCCAATACTATAACATGGCTCAACAAGGGTATGTCGACCCTAATGGCCCTTTGCCCAAATGGGCCCAACCGGAACTCTTGTTCCCTAATCAAGGGAGCCAGGCTTGGGATCGCCAAGGTGGAGGATACTCGGGTCAAGGAGGAGAATTTGACCAAGGAGGGTATTGGGGCCAAGCAAGCGGGTATGACCAATCCGGGAGTTCTCATCGATACGGCTATGATCAAGATGAGGATGACGAGTGAAAGAGGCCTACCTCACCACCTCCATGTGTATGATACCCATCTCTCCCTCTCTCTTTTGTATATACATTGCATTTAGTGTAGTTCTCACATGCATTTGTATCATACTTCAATTGCATTAGTTAGTTCATATAGTATAGTTGCATTGTAATATATCTCACATGATTCATGTAAATAGTTGCATATAGACTAGAATTCATGCATAATCACTAATGACCAAACCTATTCCTTTTCCATACTAGAAATAGTGTTTAAATCGGTTTGGGGAGGTTTGATCATAGGTGACCATAGCTTAATAGAAATCATGCATCATATAATATAGTTTAGATTGCATTCATTTGTTATATATGTCAAATAGAATTGCATTTAGTTAGAGCATGCATTCATTCATATCATATCATTGCATTTGTACTTCAATTTCCATAAAATCAAAAATCCAAAAACATGTATTTCCTTTTTATTCCTACTCCTACATGTACATTGAGGACAATGTCCAAAATAAAGTGGGGGATGGGAATTTATATTCCAAAATGCATAAAAATTGAAAAATTTCGAAAAATCACAAAAATATGTCTTTTATTTTCATAAAAACAAAAATCCATAAAAATTTGAAAAACCAAAAATATGTTCATTCCTTTATAGTGTAGAATTGTATATATTGTATATACTTGTTTGTTTTTCTATCCTTTTCCACATTGATCGACTATGCCACATCCGAGACTATGTGGCTTTATTTTGATTGATGCGGTATAACAATGTGAACTTAGGACTTGCATTTAGTTTATATGTCATATTAGTTGGTAGAATCACTTGCATTAGGATGTATATATATTAGTTGCATCATGGCATATAGTTGCATTTAGATAAATTTTTTTGAAAAGTGCCTAATTGAGAACTTTGATAAGAGCAACTAAGCCATTACAAATACTTTTTCAACTTAAGACTTTGCCTACTAGAATGGTTGTAAAACACCCTAGGTTGTGTCATACTAGTGTCTTTTGACCCATGACCCAAAGCCTAGTCAAGAGTTTGCATGTGAGTCACCTATTCCAACCCCGTGATGCGATGTGGACTTGGTTAACTTGTCTAGGTGACCTTGATTGACCTTGTGGTAAGGCAACCCAAAAATACTTTCTACCAATAAGTTTGAAGTGCTCATTTCAAAGATTTTGTATGTGAAAGTAATTTATTGCCAAGGAAACCTCAAATGTTATGAAATGTTGAAATGTTGAGAATTTAGTTGTTTTGATGGAGGCGTACCACTTCGATGTGCTTTGGAGAGGGATCCATTGAATTGGGCCCCCACACGGTTGTGAATTCAACCGCCCAGAGACAGAGTGACTATCACCCCGAAAAGCTATTGTCTAGAGGTTAACCGGTTGCCTAGTAAGCGATTGGCGAAAGCAAAGGACACTAGCCCGGAAGGGACAAACCCCATCTCTAAATTTTGAAATGTGAAAGTTGAATGAGGTCAATTTTTGAATACTAGTCATATCCACCTTTGTTTATAACGATTTGAGCATTTCATTCCCAAAAAGCCTTTTTGTCAAGCCACTTTGTCGAGCTTAGGACGATCCATGACCTTTACTTTTGTAGAGAATTCTAGACTTGTCATGTCATATGCTACTAGCATCATAGGGATCATCATTCCATACCATTCGATCGCTCTTGACGAAAGCATTTGGATATTGAGGACGAAAGTAGTCTAGTTTAACACCATTTGGAGGTGATTTAGTGCCATCCTCTTAGCCTTAGTAATTTGTTGAACTAGTATTTGTGACAGATTATATGCTCTTAAATTTGTTCTCTTTTAGTTGCCTCCGCCACTTGATGAGGAAGTGGCTATTTCTTTTGTAGATGCATCCATTACTTGATTTTGTGTGCTTAATGTTTGGATGTGTCGCTATTTTGGCAAGACCCACCTTGCCTTGCAAGAAGGCATCCTACCTCATGGTTGTCTTGTTGAGTTGAAGGGGCGGAGTGAGACCCGCTAATTGTCTCATATCGGCTATATTATTAGGATAGTTTAAATAAAGGTCTAGTTTTAGTCACCTCTTTACTCGGGACAAGTAAAGGTTCGGTTTGGGGATATTTGATGTGAACATTATTTGCGCACATTTAGTCCCCTAATTGAACCTATTTTGCATACTATTATAACATTTCATAGTCGTTTTATCCGTCAAATGCTTTCTATTTTGCTTTCCTAGTGCAACTCTTGTATTTTGTAGGAAAGAAGAGAATAAGGCAGAAATTCCTGTCTTTCGTGCATGTTTAGAAGCTATTTGACGATATTTGATGAGCTAAGATTAAAGAGGAAACAAGAACTAAAGACCAATCCCACAAGAATAAAATGGAAGTGAAGGAAAGGGAAGAATAGAAGAGAAAGCGAGATTGCACTCCAATCCGTGCGGCTTCTCTAGAAGCCGGCCGTCCCCAAACTACAGAAGACGTGCGTCTTCACCCAAATCCGCCCGTCTTCCCCTGCTACAATCCGCCCGTCCCGACACCAATACGCACGGATTCCAGTCCAGCACAAATCCGTTTCTTCAAGCTTCAAAGAAAGATGCCCTTCCTTCGAAAAATACCGGCGTTTCCCTGCTCTAAACTAAAAAGTGTAATTACTAATTTAGCCTTAGTTAACCTAGTGAATCCCTACTATATATACCCCACTTGTAAATAATCAAGGGGGGATCCTTTTATCAAGTTTTATTAGAATAGAATCAAGTTTCCTTAGATTAAATCAATCCTTCCTTAGATTAGATTAGGAGTAGATTAGAATAGATTACTCTTTAATCTTTCCACAAATCTCACATTAATCTCTCCTTAATTATTGTTCAAGTTTGTTACTTTTGGGTAATTGAAGATTATTGGGTTATTATTGAAGGATTGACAACCCTTCATCAATCAATCAAGTTTCTTCTATTATTCTTTGCTTTATTATTTGGATCATCTCAAGTTTGGTATAATTCCTTTACTCTTTAATCTTTATTGTTCATTTCTTCATTCTATTATCATGTTTATACTTATTGTGATGATTGACACCATTAATGACATGTTTCCCATGATAATGAGTGAGTAGTCTCTTAGCTAGAATTAGTGGGTAATTAGGGAAAACCAACATGGGATTGATTCATGCTTAATCTAATATGTTCACATGATTAAATTGCTTGCTTGTTGTGATGTCAACTTTATGCACATGTTATGTTTGATGAAATGCTAAGCCTATGAATCCTTGCATTTACAACCATTTCTTATCTACTCAACTTGACTTGTAAGATATAAACCAACTCGAGTCTTGTTAGACCATGCATAAAAGTTGAATAGGAGGAAAGTAAGTCGACTTGTAGGTGTTGTACAATCTAATCGATTCGGCTCCGGGACCCAACCCTTCCTATGAACCGTAAGACATAAACCAACTCGGTTCCCCCACAACATTAATTGCTTGCAACTTTGTAAACATGTTTGTATGATCAACACCATGAATCCCCTATGACCTCATGACATCCTAGCACTTTTAATCAATTGTTTACATCCTTCCTTTTATTGCTTGTTTTACCTTATTATTTGCATTAGTATA
This sequence comes from Silene latifolia, assembly GCF_048544455.1. Lineage (NCBI taxonomy): Eukaryota > Viridiplantae > Streptophyta > Magnoliopsida > Caryophyllales > Caryophyllaceae > Silene > Silene latifolia. Next base: position 157,783,218 of record NC_133536.1, on the reverse strand, counting down.
GACACAACTACAAACCCAAACAAATTGTGACACTAGCATAAATTGAGATAGATAGACTTAGAACCCAAGACACACTGTCCCATGGATCGACCTCGACTTACCACTAACTAGTAGTTTGTTGAGAAATATAAATGTGTTTGATTGGGAGACCCGACGACATCACCCATCACTACCCTAAAATGACACATAAACGCCACCTAGACAAAGCCACGTAGGATCCAAAAAGCCACGTAGATTAAAATTTAATGTGACGTGGCATATTTAAATGTGATGTTGTATATTTTTAATGTGACACGACGAATTAATCTGACATGGATTATCAATTTATTATTACATAACATTAATTTAAATCATTTATCTATAAATTAATTTAATTCACTTATATCTATAATATTAAAGGATATTATCATTATTCTTAAATTAATTTTGTATATTAAATATATTGTCTTCCAAAATTTAAACAACCCTTACAAATATATATCAAATTTCATAATTTATAATTAATATTGACATTTTAATTGAAATTCTTGTAATAAAAGATGTTAATAAATTAATTAAAACTCTTCATATTACTTAACACTCACCATTATTAACATTTTCCTATTTAATTCATTGTTTTTAATCTTTTTTTTAATAAAACCTATTAATAAATTAATTAAACCTCTTCATATTACTGAACACCCACCATTATTAACATTTTCCTATTTTTTTTTAATTAAACATGGTAATAAATTGATTAAAATTCTTCATAATACTTAACACACACCAAATTAATTAAAAGTTTTTCCTATTTAATTAATTTTTGTAATATAATATGTTTATAATTTTATTAAAACTCCTTATATTGCTCAACACCCACAATTTTCATTAACATTTTGTCCTATTTAATTCATCTCTTGAGGTCCTCGGCAATCAATTATCTAATTTAATAATATCACAAAATAAATTAAAAATTAAATTAAACTATGTGAATTTATGATTGTGTAAAGACTATAAAACCTACAATACCTATAATAGTTTCTATTCACTTTATTTATTTATTTAAAATATGCCCATTTGTCATGAGTTTCTAAGTAGTGGATTGTATTATGGTTAACTAGTTTTGTGACCCGTGAAATTCACGGGTTGTTCTGTTTCTAGTGTAATACTTTAGTGATTTAATACAATAACATACTACGATAAATTCAATTTACGGTTTTCATGTTTTAAGGGTTGTATAAATTCAATTAGTCTTTTATACAACCGTTTATCAGAAATTAAAATTTCATACATTAGATATACTAAGATACCCCTATCAAAACTAAAGTAACTCAATGCAAGCTAAAATGAATTAATAATATAAGTATTCATATAATCAAATTAAAAAAACTATATTATCAAACAAAGATCCCCAAAGATAGAGCACCCTCACAAATTAGATATCAAAATTTCATCAACAATTCTGAAAATAACATAAAACACACAATTAGAAATGTTATGACAAAACTAACATTTCATACCCCCATAAAATTGAAGCTAATACAACAATAAATTGCGGAACTAAAAATTTTAAAGCAGCAACAACTTGAACAACAATTGGATCATTATTGCCGAATACTTCACTTATTAAACAATATTATACAAAAAATGCTATGTCATCCCCTCAAATTTTCCACCTTTTAGCCATATATTTCAAAATATATATAATAAATACTCAAAAAATTATTAATCATCCACGATTCCACGTTGATTTTACCAATCTTTAGTTAGTATGTAAAATATAGTTGTTTAAGCAATCTTAGTATTTCAATTCTCTTTATAATCTTCTTTCTTCAATAAATCATACCTATTAAAAAAAGTAACACAATAATAGTGGAATTTGTTTTATGCAATATTATCGTTATTAACTTAGTTTCACCTTAAGTAATGGAAAAAAGAGGGAATGATAATCAAATCGTAGAGATGTAAGTATATTTACCTTGGAAGAGCTTAACACAATAAATAATCTTGATAGCACCTAAATGAGAACAAAACAAACACATACACGAAATTGAAAATGTGATGAACACTTCATAGCCCAATGAAACTTCCAATAAAAAAATAAAAAAAACTAGTTAATAATATCGGTGACACATACCATTCTACTAACGATAGAGATAAGAAATTTTTTGCTTACAAATTTTGCCTTCCATAAAAAATATATAAACAATTGAGGATGCGTTTTATGGCTATTAAATATTATTTTTTCATTATTATCAAATTTAATATAGGTATAAATAAAGATCAAGTTCATGACTTTTGAGCATCCATTTTTCATTATTATGAAGTTTAATATAAACATAAATATGAGAAAATGAGAAATGGTATGTAAAAGGTTTGCATTATTATTATTATTATTATTATTTTTTTTTTTCTTACAAACTCCACTTTGCATGAAAGTCGTTTAAAAAGTTATCTTGTATATGTAATTAAAATATGACATATTGATGATGATAGATATTTTGGTTTTCCTTTTAATTATATTTATAAATGTGTAGATATTAGTAGCTTTATAATCCAAATTATTAGATTTTTTATTTACTACATATCAGACCTTTTAGCTACTATCTTTATGGTTACGGAGCAGTTAGATGAACAAATTGAATGATTTAAATGATGAGAGTAAATTCTTAATTTATTTTTATAATTTAAATCATGATCTTATGGTTTCCACACAAAAATAAATATTACTAAACCTTATATTGAGTTTTAATAAAATTATTAAAGTAGCCTTAATATTAACAATATAAATTAATAGAATTTAATTATGATAATCCTACATGGCAAAAAATTAAATGTATTAAGTTGCCTTTTAACTATATAGTTAAAATATGACATATTGATGATGATAGATATTTTGGTTTTCCTTTTAATTATATTTATAAATTTTTAGATATTAGTAGCTTTATAATCCAAATTATTAGATTTTTTATTTACTATATAAGACCTTTTAGCTACTATATTTATGGTTAAGGAGGAGTTAGATGAAAAAATTGAATGATTTAAATGATGAGACTAAATTCTTAATTTATTTTTATAATTTAAATCATGATCTTATGGTTTCCACACAAAAAAAATATTACTAAAACTTATAATGAATTTTAATAAATTTATTAAAGTAGCCTTAATATTAACAATATAAATTAATAGAATTTAATTATGATAATCTTACAAGGCAAAAAATTAAATGTATTAAGCTGCCTTTTAACTATATAGTATAGATTATATAGATTTATAGATGTGACATTCGTAATGCACACGTGGTTTTTTCTTCGCCTATGTGGCTTTGTCTACGTGGCCTTTTAAGGTTACCCTTTTAATATAGTTTTATAGATTTATTTATTTGATTATATTGAGTATTATTGTCGAGTATTATTGTTGAGTATTGTTGTTGTTGCTCCTGTGTCCCATAAAGTATATTTTAATTTATTATGTTGTTGGTTTTATGAATCGTTTACTTTATATTTGAATTCATGTTTTCCAGTTGGTTTAATTTTAGTGACTTACATGTGACAATGTTTTGATTCGTTTGTCAAGTTTTTGCCAGGTTGATGTTTTATCTTTTGGTCAATGTATTTTTTATATAACTTTAAAGCACCATGAAACGTATGTGAAAGGAGATAAGGCAAACCATCACGTGGGTAATCTGAAGAGGGAAGAAATACAAAAGGCACGAAACTGAGGTAAAATTAAAGGTAAAAAAAACGTAAGGTAGAAACTGATAAGTAATTGATGATTGTTGATCTCAAAATAGAAGTCTTATAATATTTCTATTAATTTGTTATTAAACGTATATTGTGGTGTAATTTTACTATTATACTTTCCCGATCAACCTATTTGAATTTGTATTTTTGTATTCACGAGTATAATCATCTGCATTTTATATGAACTATTATCAAGACATGTAATAAAGAAGTGAAAGTGAACCTTCGGGTAAATATTAAATAGTATGATTTCTAAATTCTACTTCGTATGTTTTTTTATGTGTTTTTTTTTTTGTCAAAACAGGAATAATAAAACTTACTCTCATAATTTCTTTAAAAAAAACCTACTCTCATAATTAATGGTAAATAAATAAGTCCAAATAATTGAATGAAAAATCTTTAAAATTTCATAATTTACTTTTTGAACCATCATGACAATAATTAATCATTTTAATTATGTCATTTTCTCTTCCAATTTAAGTTTTCTCCAACTCCCACCTTTTGATTGTTTTTCTATAAAATTTACTTTACTTTTTAAGTGGTTTATGCTTTTTTAACCATTATAAGATGATCGTCGATCTCAAAATGGAGATCTTATAATATTTCTTTAAATGTTTTATTAAGCGTATATTGTTGTGTAATTTTACTATTATGCTTTCCCAATCAACCTATTTGAATTTGTATTTTTGTATTCATGAATATAATAATCTCTAACCTATATTTTTCTTTTTCATTTCATATGAACTATTATCAAGGCATGTACTAAAAGGAAGCGTACTAATAGAAAACGAAAGTGAACCTTCAGATAAATATTAAATAGTATGGTTTCTAAACTCTAATCCGTATATTTTTAAGTTTTTGTTTTTTTTTTTCAAAACCGGAATAGATTATTTTATAGTCTTTAATACTATTTTTATTTTTATATAGGCTCGTGGACATAAGTATAATAAGAGATGGATCAAATTCTTGAAATAGTAATAAGGAACTTAAAAAAATTTATGAACATTTTGGAATTCCAATTTTGGGAATATAGTTTTTTAGATTATTGAGAAATTGAAATGAAAATTTAATTCGTAATACATGGAGTAGATACCGACCATACCGTGGAATCGTATCTAATATTTTTCTATCGATATAATAAATGTTTTTCGGATGTAAATAATATTTGAAGCATGCACGTGGTGATAAGACTTCAAAGATATTTCTAAGGGAGGGTTGATGGAGAGGTCTGGAAATAATTTGGAGATGACTATTCTGAGGTATTCAGTTTACAACCTTATAAGGCGTCATTAAAGATTTTTCCATACGGAATTTATTATATACAGATGGTTTCATCTTTTAATATTTAAAAAACTCATTTTATTATATTGCGGAGTAAAACACACGTATATATAATGAGTCGTCTTTGTCATTGCTCCGTTGTCAAGTTTCTCGAAATTAGTAGCTACCACATTGTCAGTTGCAGGATTCGATTTAAAAAAACAAACTAAAGTTGTCAAAGAAATAAGGTATCAACTAACTAATTTCTATGTATTTCAAGACTGTATATTTTTAAATGAATCAACAACTAATTGCTCGAACAAATATTAAAAATACGATAAAAATATCAAAATTAAAACAAATAAACCCGTGAACTTCACGGGTCACAAACCTAGTTTAACTATAAAATGGTCACACAATCCTGTCTTTTTGGAAAGACGAAAATGGTTCATCTGAAACAAGAATTTGTGATCGAACAAAGGTCGACCCACAACAAGGATCCGACTTGCTATAACCATTTATGAAATGGGCCAACAATCCGTATGACCATATGTAAGCCTTGTAAGAGAAAAAGGGAAGAGAAGTATAGTAGTTGCCAAGTTTGAGCAAGAAATCCTGAATTCAGCAAAATATTTCTGGGTTTCTAAACTCTTCAGCAATACTTCGTAATATTTTCTCAGGTTCCAACTTCTATGTTCTCTTACTCAATTTTTTGCTTTTTCCATCGATTTATGTTTTTCAAACATTTGCAATTTTGATAAAGGAAGTTTGATTTTGTTTATCAAATATTGTTAACTTGAATAGATGAGTGTCGCATTGAAAAAGAAATGATTTAATTTGAGTTGGTTTTAATGGTGCCCAGATTGTAATTTTGATAAAGGAAGCTTCTTCAAGTGTTTCTATGGCTTCTTCTGGAGATGCTTCTCATGGGGTCGGCCAGGTTGATTTGACGGTAACAACTAAACTTGATTAATGCCCTAACTTGTGTTTTACTAGTGTATTGTAATATGCATTACATCATCCCTATTTCTTTTTCTTGATGTTTAATGGGATGATTATATCGAAACACGATTATATTGTATACCTTTCTTGTGAAAAAAAAAAAGCATTCCTAGCGTGTTCAAAGTATCGATTTTATCGAAACACGACTTTATGATTTTTGGTTCCATGCTTTGAAGAATTCCGACATTTGTACATTAGGCTTAAAGAGGATGAGACATATGTTACGGTATTGATTTTGGGTGTTGACTGCTGAGTCCCTGCTGAATGCTGACAACTTCAGGGAATGTTTATGTTAATGTCATATCCCAAAACCTTCTCCATTTCATTATGAGACCAGCGCGTGTTTTTAGTTTAGGTGTATGAAGTTGCATTGAGTAGCTCATTGTGGCTTGTTGTCAAGTAGTGTATCAAATACCGCTACATCTTAGATCATAAAAAAGGGCAGCCCGGTGCACGATGGCGTCCCTGCTAGGTGAGGGTCCGGGGAAGGGTCCCACCACCAGGGTGTAATTGGGGCAAGCCTTCCCTTGCCATTTTGGCAAGAGGCCGCTCTAAGGACTTGAACCCGTGACCTCACGATCACAAAGCAACACCTTAACCGGTGCGCCAAGGCTCCCCTTCGCTACATCTTAAATCATATGTTAATTTATTTATAGCAAGATTGATTGGAAAGGGACGTGGTTGAATTTGTATGTCAGATTTTTTATAGAGGTTAGCCGGTGCATAATCGACTTTGGTGAAAAATCTGAGCTACCCCTGGTTGGTGGTGGAGAAAGGGGGGAGAGGAGGGTGTTAACTATCAATCACAGATGTTCCAGGGGTGTCTATTATTTTCTATGATAGTAATGCCTATGGTATGATATTAGCAGACTACTATCAATATCAACAAACCAAGAAGTTAGCTAGATTGAAATACAGAAGATGGCGGACAAACTTTGTCAGAATGATTGGGCTCTAAATTAGTTGATTCAATGGTGAAAGAACTTGGCATCATTTTCGTCGTATATTTTGGACCTAGACTAGGGTGTGAGTGTCGGATACGGGCACGAGAGTGTTGAACTTGCTATGACTCGATTTTCGTGAAATAGGGACTCAGATTCAACCCCCCTTGTCTTTTTAAGCTAATAAATTGACTTAAGAGATAGTTCAAGTTTAATCAAAAGTTTGAAATTCATGTAGTTTTCTAAAGTGACTTAAAGATATAGTCCGATAGAAGGCTTAAAATTGTGAAAAATCATACTAAATACTGTATATAATAATATAACTTTACTTCCTCTATTTTTGTCGTCGTAGTAAGTGCATTTCTAGCGCGCCTAACCCCTAGGCGTCGTGAGACCCTAGAAAAATGTCTTAGTGCATTTAAGTGCGCTGTTTAGATAAGACACAGCTACCAAGTTGCTCTACTATACAATTTCCAATTTTTTTTTCTTCTTCTAGTTCTTTAATTATGTCTTTCTCTTTACTACACCATCCATAGAGTTTACCCATTTACATGTCAGCGTACTTTAGAACTTTAAAAAAGGTATTTTTGAATAAAGTTTATTTTTAAATTACAAATTTGTCTGCAAAAACAATACACCTAGTGTCTATGAGGCACACTCCTTCACTTTGCACCAAGGGTTCTTGTCTCCTCGTGCTTGTACAAGTGTTGGATTTGTGAGAGTCGGTTATGGTCTTATGGATTCCATACCCACATGGCCATATTCTTGATCATCGTGTTGGAGGCTGGTATGACCCTGGAACTGAAGAATCTATGTAAATAGCTTTGGCCTTCTTTTATTCTTTTTCTAACTTGTATATTGTTTTATTTTGAAATAATGGAATTTTGGTTTTAATGCACGTACTCCACTAATGTAATGCTCCCAAGACTGCCTGCAATTTTCTTATAAAAAAGTGAATGGTCGTCATCTAAGAAAACACGAGTTCAGTTTACTTGCTATTAACAAGGTCATATGAATTGTAGAATAAGTTGATAAGTTTCATCAACAGTAACTATTTCATGTTTTAAAATGATTTTTTGATTTCAGCAAGGCATCAAGATGTCAAGTGACTTGCTACTAAGAAGGTCATATTAAATTATTAATATTACATTGAAAAAGTTAATACCTTCTGTCAATATGTTAGTCTGTAGTTATTTCATGCTTTATAAACCTTGTTGATGTCAACAAGGCGATGGTGTATGTCACTCTACTTTGGTTAAACTGAAATGTATATTGACTGATCCTGACTTATTTCAAATATAAACATGCTCACTTTTCAATTAGTAATTAATTCTATGATAATATGGTTGAACAGGACGTCATACTGCAGTTCCGTGCTGGTAAAATGTCTTTTGATGGAAAACTTGTTGCGCCGGATCCACGTAAAGGGCTAGTTCATATTACTCGGGTATGCGAAACTAACAAAACCTGCTCCCTATGTATGCATGCATTTTCTGTATGGGAAAAGTTGGGCATAATTTGCACTAAATTTGGTCTTCAAATCTTATTTTATATATTCACATTTGTCGATTTTCAAATGACAATTTGTACTTGCGTTTTCTGTAGGGTGAGGATGGTCTGACTCATTTCCAGTGGCTTGATCGTGTGCAAAATGTGGTTGAAGATGTATCCTCTAATTCTGGTTTTCCACCGTGATGTAGTGATAACACTGCACAACTGAAATATCAATGTGGTGCCCGTTGTTTCACTGTATAAATGGAAAATATTTTTCAATGTCGTGGTCAAGGTTTTCCAGCTGGAGGATTTCATATTTAAATGGGATTCAAAAGCAATCACAAATGACACAAACTAATAGGGTAAAAAGTATTTGATAAAGTACTTCATGCAATCAACTAGCAGATAATACTGCTGACTAGGCTCTTGGTTGTAATTATCATGAGCAAAGCTGTTGAGGCAAAACAAATTGATGAGTTTCTGCTTATTGAAAGTGCTAGAATGAATTCTGAGTAGGTTAGCTTGTTTGATGTAATTCAAATGCTCAAGACTTTGACGGGTTTACGGTGGATCTAATTTTCTTTTTCCAGGTGATACTGACTATGGTCAGATCACTGAAGAATGGAGATTGAAGATCCAATGTCTAGCTTTTGGCGGAGCCAAGATTTGAACATAGCAGGGGCAAAAAAATTTAGCGAGGGTGAACGGATAATAGTACTCGTATAACATAAACACGGAAAACTTTCGAAAATTTAGCTAAAAATTTCGAAATTTTTATTCTCCAGGGGCGCCTTGCTAGCCCTCCCCTAGCTCTATACAACTTCCATAAAAAAACCTCGACTGCAAGAATCAAGATGTCACGTAGAAGTACAAGGGCTTTATTAGGTATGGGGTTGACTGTTGACACTGTAGGGGCCAGGGGCGAGGTTGAATCTGGGGGAATGATGTGATACTATGAACTTGTAGACCATCTAGTTTGTTGCAGTTTGCAGCAAGGAATCTTGAGCGTTCTGTGATATGATCTCCTGATCATTGCTTTCATGGAGCAAGCGCTTCCTAGAATTTGCATTTTCAATTCTGCAACTCCTAGGGTTTGCATGGGGTGGTGGTTTATGAGAATAATAGAGCTCAAAACAAAAATATAACGGGAGAAAGTGGTGGTGGTGTTGGGGTAGTTGTTACCACCTTCCATGGAGCAATAATTCCCTGATCACCTCTTTTTACTCCTTTCACTACCACCACCTTTTTCCTTCTCCTTTTCCTTTTGTTTTGAGTTTTGTTACCCCAGTTATAGTTATCCTCATACATTGCAAGTCCTAAAGGGAAGATTTACCTATGGTGCTACTGAAGAGGATCCTCTTGTAGTGTGTGAAATATTTGTGAAATTGATGCGTACCCAGTGAGTTACTATGTCGTTGAGCATGTCGTGGGAATGCTTTCTTCAATATCACAGTAGTAACATAATTTTTATCTAAGGTATCTCTTGGTGGATTCAAAGTAGGACTTGCTTTGTCAAGACTCTTTTCAGTGTAGGCTTTGAAGAAACCAACCGACTTAATGACACAGCTAGTAATATTTCTTTTGTCGTTTTCTACAGCTGCGATCTACATGTTACCGTAAACATGTAGCGATAGAGAGTGGTGATTCTTGGGGATTCGACAATTTTATGCTTCGAGTCAATTGTTTGTAAAAGCTTATGATATTTTAGTGTTAAAGTAGTAGTAAACTTTCAGGACTAAATATCTTATCTGGGTTGCTTGATTTACTTTCAAAATATGTGACTTCATATTCTCATCTATTTTTGTTCTTGCTTCATTTGTGTGCATATGCTCTTTTGTTTACTGCTGCACATCATCTTTGGTGGTCCTTAATATGTCACAGGACCAAATTGTTTTTCCTCAAGAGGCAGTTTTTGAGAAGGTATGCTCCCATACTTTTTTGATGAATTCCTGTTGGGAGTACTTCGTAAATTCATATTTATCATATCAATTTTCTATGCTTCATCCTTCACATGCAGGTTGAGCAAGCATCTGGAAGGGTCTACATTCTGAAGTTTAACACAGATGATAGGAAGTCATTTTTCTGGTTGCAGGTGTGTTGAATTCTGCTTTTGTTCTGTGCATTATATAAAGGTGTTGCAGTTTCTCCCCGGGTCTAACTTGTCTTTACTTGGATTATTCCAGGAGCCAAAAGCCGATGGTGATCAACCACTATGTCAAGCAGTGAACTACCTTCTTAATCAGCCTTTAGGTACAATTGCACTTGGTGTTCTTCAATCTAGTTCTCTGATAATTGTCATACTGGTGCTTGTTATTAGAAGTGACATAATTGATATAAGATGTAGTGAGTGCCTTAGTAGATGAGGAAATCCTTATTAATAAAAGTAGTTGGAGACTTGGAGTGCGGTTATTTAAGCTTAGATTGTGGCTGGAGTTGCATGGGTACTAAAGAAGTGTCATGTTGTTACTTCTATTCTCTCTCTAGTCTCTTGAACATTTTGTAGCTGTAGTAAATTACCGTTATATAGAAAATTAGAAATTAAGCGAAAGTAGGAGTATTGAGAGCAGCCCACTGAAAATACATGGAATAAAAATGTTCTCATTATGTTAGGCGACATATGTTAAATAATGGAATTCCATTTTTGCCGTTACTTTATTTCTCGTTATAGATTGCCTTGTAGAAGAATCCTACATTTCATTTGCCACAACTTTTCTATCAAAATATCACCAATACTTAACAAATATTACCACTTTTTAATCTATACTACAAGCTATTTTTTGGAAAAAAATAGTCGCATATCAAGCATGTGTGAGTAGAGATAGAGTTTGGACTTGAAAGTGGAAACCTATCAACATGAGTTTCAGATCTCAAGATGTGAACAAGTAACACATTTGATAAAATGTTTTTAATATTCCTGCTGCATTGGCTGCCACCTATTAAGTTACCTGTGGATTTTTATACAACGCGAAGATCCTACAACTTAGGGTATGGCCCATTTGTGAAGTTAATATGCAAGCAAGTATTTGCCCCTCGTCAATCACAAATTAATAATTGTAAAAATCCGAATTGCATATGCTGTTGACATCACAATCTTACATCTCAAGGGCCACTTTTCTCAGTTGGCCATGTTTTGATATCTTTTGAGCTTTGTTTTCTAATTCGGCACAGGATATGTGTGAATCTTGTATATTGTATCAAATTTAGCTTTTGTCTATGTCCACTTAGGATTATAGTACCCATATGGTTCAAAATCTCGGCCAAGATGTATCTCTCGCCCGAGCTGTATCGGTTTTTCACTTTAATGATACGAGATATCGCCCGCGAAATCACTGAGATTCACCCGCGACGACCGATTAATGACCGATTATTCCGATACTGCGACTAAAACCGATACTGAGATTTTGAACCATGAGAGTACCGCTGATTTGCTTTATTTTCTTTGTTTTGTTTGTGTGGGTGTGCTTGGAAGAACTCCCTGCTGAAGAGGTTTCTGGAGCATCTGTTCCTCTTCAAACAGATGAGATGGTAGAAGATGATATTTCATCAAGGTAAAACTGATTCTTGGACAGTTTGACTTGTACATTTTTCATTGGACCCTTTTGCATTTTGTTTTTGGTGGATTTTTAAAATATAAATTGCTTTATGATTGCCAATGAGGGAGACTTTTCTGCCATTGCGGTAAGATAAGAAGTTCAGGTGATAGTTGAGCCCCCATTTTCTCTTTGATTTAATTTTGGTGTTCTCTGTTCTGGCCATCATCAGTATCTCTGTGCTTCAAACTTCAAAGGTTGTTTCCCAATTGATATAGAGGTTGTTTCCATTTGACCCTCAGCTAAAAGTGGGATGAGAATGCCGAGTGTTCTAAGAATCTTTGTTTCTTAGTTCATTATAATCCAAAGCCAAAAGAACAATGAAAGCCGAGGCTGCATTTTAATAATGTGGACTTTGAAGGCTATATTTTCTGATATTAAATTTTTCATCTCTTGGTAAATGGTCCTTCTAGATATTCTTGTTTCATAGAACATATCTCTATGTCGAGCCACATAGTTTATTCTTAGTTGGCATAAAATATAAATGTGTTATGTTATGGTGCCAACTAGGGATGAGCACGAGCACGAGCACGAGCTTGGCCTTGCTCGGCTTGTGCTGATGAAGCAAAAATCGAGCTCGCGCCGATCTGAGCTCACATGAACTTGAAAAAATGAGCTCATTATCAAGCTTGCGATCTTAAACCAAACTCGAGCTCAACTCCAACCTATATATAATTGTTATTTTTTTTCTTTTGATATTTTCAATTACAGGATACAAAGGTTATATATAAAAATATTGGCAAATCAATGTGAACATTTGCCATGTTAATACAAAGATATATATAATCAAGATGAAATAGTTCTTTAAAATAAGAACAAGATATTATCTAATCACGCAAGTTGGAGCTGCTTGCGAGGTTTTTGAGCTGAGCCGACATTAGCTCGGCTTGACTCATTAAGTCGCGGGACTCCAGCCAAGCTTTAACTGTGCTTGGTAAGCTGAGTTCGGGCTGTCTTGTCTCATTATCACCCTTAGTGCCAGCATGTCGATTAACTCTTGTAGGATGATTCTTTTCTATCATTTTATACTTTCAGACTCTTTTGGGAGTATTCTGCCTTCTATATCCTTGGACTTGGTAATGCAGTCTATTTCTACTAAGCTTTCCTCTGTTTGTCAGAGCTGGTAATTTGATTGGGCCAAGTATGGGTGCTGATATGGTGAGTGATGTAACCTCTGCACCTGGACCAGTAAAACTGTCAGACTTGCAAAGGATACTAAGTAACATTCAATCTGCAGGTATCTTGTATCGAAAGAATCCTTCTCAATACTCTTTTATACATACATTTTTATAAGATTTTCGAGTTCAATCTCGGTAGCGGCAAGGCTGTTTGTGGCACAAGTGTTATGGCTCTCACCTTCGTAGTCTTTTTCCTGCATAAAGCAGTTCAGCTCTAAAAATATCTCTGGTCACCTCTGCAGGTCCTGTTGGTGATGTTGAAGATCCAGATGGAGGTATCATACACTATATTTGATTTGGTTGAGTCCTTCAGCCTTTATTTGTGCTTGTTGCTAGTTATAAGGATGTCTCTGTCTTCATCAGAAAAGCTACTAGTATGACATCTGGAATATAATAAACTAGCCTTCCTATGTTTCAAAAGATTCTGAAAGCTGGTTAATACTTAGCTTCAGATATGTTAAAAGAGCTTATGCGATTCTTGTGATATGAGCATTTGTCCAAAGTCCTAGTTTAAAGTGATCCATGGATGGGATTAGGCTCAAAACTACAAGTAGCAAATCCAGGTAATAAAGATTTGCTTACACTTGCAATATGGTAGGAAAATTTCTTCAGTACAGCATCTGATGTGATCTTCTGCATAAAAATAAAAATGAATGGATCTGATATTGCGCAGAAACTTAGAAGGGATGATCTTATGATGCCACCTGGCAGTTTTTGCAGAGTGAATCGTTTTATTGCATGGTCAATGAATTAAATGTAACTGTGTCTAATTCAAGTGTTAGGTATTTGTGAGGATTTAGATGGAAGAATAATCTCTGTTTTTCTCCATTCCGTCTTGTGTATCCGATGTTGTAGTGCTTTTCGTGGTGGTCTGGGTGCTTCATATATGAAGCTAGCTTCTTACATCAGACTGCAAAAGATGAACTTCATTCTGTAATACTAGCTGCTTAACTCAAACACTCCACTTCTTATTACAGGCTTCGGACTAGGGGATCTTTTGAAGCCTGATTTATTGGGCCCCTTGCTTGAGACGTTACCTATCGAAGAGCGTTTAGCATCATATTTGCCAGAAGTAAATTTGCTGTTCTATTTATAAATCTGTTGTGTGTGATGTGTGAGTTGGTGCATCTTTAACAGATTTTTTTTGCAGGGTCAATGCACACAGCATGACTTGATAGAAGTATTGCAGTGCCCCCCTTTCCGCCAACAAGTAGATGCTTTTACTTACGTAAGAACAGAAGTGTTTTCCTATTTTCCCGCATTATTCATGATTCATGAATGTATGATTGTTACTGGACATTGTTTCTTTGCATGCTGTGCAGCTTATGTTTTCTTGTTTCTGTAGGTTCTCAAGACAGGCCAAATAGACCTTGCTCAGTTTGGCATTGACCCTAGTAAATGTAAAAACTTCTCTCTTAAAAACATTGTAGTTACATTTCTGTTTATTTCTGAAGGTGTCTGCAGTCTGCACAAGCATCTCCATTCGAATACCAAAAGAGAGGGGTTTGGTGCAGTTATAGCGCCTTTCTGACCTGATGTGCGCGAACATTGTTTAGTTAGACTTCTATCTTGAGAAATTTAACAAAGATGATTCAACGTTTGTGTCGTCTTCCTATAATAATCCCACCTTGTAAATTGTATGGAAAATATCCAAAGTTTAAGATTGTGTCATGGAAATGGCCTCATGCTGACAATCGTAAAATTTTGGTCCAATTGACAGTAAAAAGTTCACTCCGCATCAGTTAATTGACATATATCTTAACTCTTATTGGTCATTTCCGACCAGAGTCTCCGACCATCTTCGACTTTGTCTACTGGATCTGCTCTTTCGTGCGCTGGGAGTATTCGGTTATGGCCCTATGGGTCTATGTGTTGCGCTGTAGACTGATGGTTTGTTGGTGGTTCTGTGGTCCTTTGATGGTGTTTGGTGGTGCAAGCAATGGTTGGGGTGGTCAATGGTGTTGAGAGGTGTTTTAAGAAACGGCAGGCAACGGCTGAGCGGTGGTCGAGCTGTGGGCAGTGGTGTTGGGTGGGGTGGTCGTTGGTGGTTGGTGTTGGGAGGTAGTTGTTGGTTAGTGAGGGAGGAATGTAGAGAGTTAGACCGAGTTAGCGACAATCAGACAGAATAAAAGAGGGGAGGGTAAGTGAGGGGAAATATAGTAATCTTACAGCTTTTCTTAAGAAGTGGGAGAAAAGAAATGGGAAGATGAAAAAACGGAGGGAGTATTAACTAGTTTTTTTAATGTTAAATTTAGCTCATTTGTAGCGCATGATGCTGATGAGAATTTCTAATTCAATCCAATGCAGACAAATTTACTGTACTTTCTTTCTTGGAGGCGCTTGAAGACTCCGTCTTCAGAGATTTGGAATCTAATGTATTGACGCCGGGAACTAGGGATCCAATGGATGAAGGGCAGTAGTCGATAGCGACTTGAGTGAATATGTGCCGTTTACTGTCATATTCAACTAGCTTCTCAGTTCTGTAAGTCCTCGTTTGCTTTCCTATATGCTAGGTGTGGGATATTGATTAGTACCTGATCTACAGAAGAAACGCAGATGTTTGGAGCTCTTTTTGTATACAGAAAACCCAGAAGTTTTTTTACATTCTATCAGCTTATAGCTTAGTTAACTTTGTCGATTCAACATGCGTTTAAAGGAAGTTTGTACTGCCTTTTTTTTTGAGAATGGAATGCCATTGCCATTTGTTTTCATTTTCAACTCATTGATTTACTTGCGACGAGTGGTGTCTCATTTTTTGAGTTGTATGCTTGTTTGGTTTTGAATCATGTTTCTGTTTTCAGCTTCGAGCTGTGTTTTGAAGTTTCCAAGTAAAATAATATACTACTGATTAGGAAGAATGTTCTTGGAGACATGAATAAATTACCTTCACAATTGCATGATGTACTTTGTTATTACATGCAAAACCACCTAACGGTTATGCCATTTAGACTAACAAAAAATGGTGGATTTCTGTTTGTTTTTTTTTCCTGAGGGGTTGGGGGTGGGGATTGGGGAAGGGGATGTTTACTGATAAACTTCGAGGACTTTAAGATTGATTGTATGGTACTACAAGTTTGTTTGTATAGACGATGAGCTTGACCAGCTCTATCAACCACTAGTCGCTGATGTTGTTGAGACGTTCTCGCTTATCACATCCTGCAAAATCCGAAACAACAGGATTATACATCAGTTTCTGAAATTTCTTCAACATTCCCCTGTGAACTACCGCCACTATATGTCCAGTGCACTACCTTCATATAGGCAAGTGTTTGTGTGTTAATATTGTTTTCCCCTTGTTTATTCTGTGACTTGTGGACACTGGACACTTAACATACCCA
Source organism: Silene latifolia (assembly GCF_048544455.1). Lineage (NCBI taxonomy): Eukaryota > Viridiplantae > Streptophyta > Magnoliopsida > Caryophyllales > Caryophyllaceae > Silene > Silene latifolia. The sequence continues at coordinate 157,766,693 of NC_133536.1, read as the reverse complement.
TAATCGCAAAATACGTGATGTGGGATGTATTTGACTTGTTTTACTCTTAAGACGAATATGCCCGTCTTAAGAAAGACCAATTGTTTCCCACCTACATGTGTTTTTGCATAGTCAACGTATCTAAAGGCAAATTTATAGAAATGGAGATGAAGTAGTATGAAGGTTAAGAATTCGAAAACAAAACCAAGATTTGAATGTTTGCACTCACTTGAGCAGTGGAGACTTGTCTTTGCCTTGAGGGGGCTGAGGGAGTGAACATGAAGGATGTCATGTTGGCCTCACCAAACTCCCTCAACCTGCATAGGGTTGGTAATATTTGAGGTAGATCAGGTCGGTCTTTTCGTCTTAGCTCGGAGCAGGCTAAAGAGAGCTTAGCAAACTCCAAGACCTCTTCATACGGCCAGTCGGGAACACTAGGATCCAGCATTTCCCTAAAAGTCCCATTCTCAAGGGCTCTTTGTACATGGTGGGTTAAACCCATGGCTGGCTTTGCTGTGATGAGCTGCAAGTATAAAATCCCAAGAGAATAAATGTCAGATTTAGTCCCTAGCATCCCTGTTTGTTGATACTCCGGGTCTATGTAAAAGAAGGTTCCTGCTGCTTGTGTCATCCGGTATTGGGTAACATTGTCGGCCATGGTTGGTGGGACCAGCCTGGCTAGTCCGACATCGCTGATTTTGCTGACGTAATTCCGGTCGATTAAGATGTTGGCGGGCTTAAGGTCACGGTGGACAAGTGGCTCAGGTTTTGACTGGTGGAGGAAATTAAGTGCAGTTGCGATTTCAGTTGCAATACGGAATCGTAACTGCCATGGAAGAGGGGGACTGTTTTCTCTACGAAACAGGCGGTCTTCTAAACTTCCATTGGACATGTACTCGTAGACTAGACAACCGTACTCTGGACAAGCGCCCAGGAGAAGCACCATGTGTGGATGCCTTATGGTACATAAGATTTCAACCTGGAAATGCAACCATTTCAGATAATTATGAGACTACCAGTGGCCCTGCCTTGGATAATAAACAATATATACATACCTCTTGCTGAAACTGGGATTGTCCTTGAGCAGCATCAGGCCTCAGAACCTTAACAGCAACAGAAGTGTGATCTAAGGTGCAATGATAGACAGGTCCATATCCTCCTTCTCCTATCTTAAGTGATTCCGAGAAGTATTCAGTTGCAATCTCTATCTCTTCGATGCTGTATCTCCTGTACCTAACATCAGTTCGAGTTGTAACGTCTATTGCCTTGGTCATGGCATCGGTTTCGTTGTGAGCTTTCATTTCGGCAGTCACTCTCTTTCGTGCTTCTAATTCTGCAATTCTCTGAGCTGCTTCCGCGGCTTCCATGGCTGCTCTGCACTTGGCTTTCTCTTGTTCTGCTATTGCCATTGCTGCTTCCTCAGCTGACCGTGCTGCTTCTATTCTTTGGGTTTCTTGTGTCTTTGATATCTGAAGTTCGATGGCCTGGAATCAAAGGGTCACACGGTATAGATGTTAGCTAGTGGGTAAAGTAATTGAATCTTTTTAAACAAAATCAATGTTATTATATATATAACCTTCTGTTTGGCAGTCAATGCTTCCTTGCAGGCGGCATTATACATGTTCATCGTTTGCTGTAGCTCTAGCCTTAGCTTTCTCATCTCAGTTTCCACGTCTTCCTGAAATCCACAATCAAAATCAACTAATTTCAACAAATTAATGAAGCCAAACAAACAATGTATTCTTACCATATGCATAGAAGAGAATACTGAGAAGCCACTACTGCTAGAGTTTGAATAATCTCCCAACGAGTTCAGTTCAATCGATCTCCGGTCTGAGAAAGAGGATCCAGGACTCATAATATCTGACCCATTAGAAAGTCGAGGCGCTTGGGCAAACTCAGTTATGTCAAATGAACAACGATCAATGCTACCACGCTCTGTGCTCGGACGTGAACTGACAAAGGATATATCACTTTCTGGCATGGAAATCCCTCCATACGACCGACCATTTGCTGCTCTTCCTCTCAAGAACGGTGACCTGATTCAAATTAAGAATTACATTTACAATTGACTGTTTAGGTCGTAAAGTCATTGAGCACTGCTACTCATGACTTGCCTGATATCATCGGAATCCCCAGACTGGCGTTGTGGTGTGCATGGCCACCTATCTCCTGCACCATGTAGGGTAAAGCTGTGTTAAAATTTGTTGAAAGGAGATTAAATTAGATGCCTCATATAGTACGTACCTTTTGAAGCAGGACCAAGAGGAGATGCATCATTGGAATTGGTTCGGTTTGGTGTTTGATTGCGGCCACTCCCACTCCCAGCCGTTTTTGGGACAGGACGAGTAGCGGACCTGACAGACAACATCTTCCCTTTCTGAATCACATACACAGAGCAGTAGTCCGGGGCACCTTTGGTTACACTTGTTGCCACATCTGAGCCTTTGAATTTTCTGCTGCAAGACTAATACATTAGTACGGAGTATGAACCAACATACTCATTCTATCCCAATATACATACATAAACAGTCATCTGATGATGTTGCTCTTAAGCTTTCTATTACCTTAGAAACCCGTTCTTTGATGACGCGCCTAGGACCATCACCTCAATGGCATTCGTCGTGACATAGTCCACCAATGTTTTTGATACGTCCACACCTTCCAACAATACCTCGTCACATTTTATCTGTCAATAAATTAAATGATAGCAGATAAATGTTTTTTTTACATTAATTAAACCAGTCTGTACGAGTGAATGAATGTAGGAAGGAAACAAGGAAGAATGTCGGAAAGCTCACATCTTTGCGCGTCAAGAAGCAACGGAAAGGAAGAAATATCTCTCGCCCTTCCGTTGGATTATTTTTCTTGCCAACATCGTCATTGATATCAGAAAAGGTCATTGCATTTCCAACTATATATATAATTGGTATTTGGAATGTTAGCAAAACAGAGAGCAATATATAAAACCAATTCACGTCTTTTATTTTGGAAATACACAATTCAAATAAGACTTGTCGTACACCTTATCTATTGATATCAATAATTATTAGTATGTAACTTTATATAAAACCAACCGCTCCATAGGTGAGGTAATACCAAGCCAACCAAGGGTGCTTATATAAAATTGAACTATTATGGATTTACGTGAGAATGATGATGGTAAGAAGTAAGAACCATAATATAAACCATACGAATAATGAATACACACTTGCGTAATAAAACAAATACTTCCTCTGTTGCGGTCATATAACAAATACGTAATAATAAAACAACATCAAATAATTTGATAAAAAGATCAGAAATAAAGAAACCTAAGGTAGGATTAGCAGGTTGCCTTTGTTTAACATGAACCAAGGTAATAATTCGACCCTTCATAAGAACATGATCAACGGCCCATTTTAATGCATGTTGACTCGTTTTATCTTTATCAATTGCCACAGCTATGACTTCATCTCCTTTTATCTCCATTATTTTTTTGTTTTATTTAATATATTTCCCCACAACCCCTTTGATTTTTCACCACAATTATTTTGCTCTCGATAATTTATTTTATCTCCTCTCTACAATGTATAGAGGAGATGTGTAAAGATGAAAAATAACTCGATTAAGAGTTAAATTGAGTTGATCAACACCCAATTCAACTCCAGAAAATATTCGTGTTAGAATATTTTCTCTCTCTATTATGTTTGATTATTCCATTTGTTATTGTTTTAAATTTGAGAAGCATTATTTTCTCTTCTTACAATTTTTCAGTACCTAACAATTGTCCATATTGAGGGCACTTTGAATGATCACCATTGTTTATATTTTCTTAGGTGTCTTTTCCAACTAAAAACAATTTCTAGCCTATTGTTTATATATAGGGATGTTGCTTAAAAGTACCCACTTGATTAAAAATTTAGTTAGAGATTATTTAATCTATAATTTGTGTAAGAGTATAATTTTGTTATTAACTATTGTATTTAAAAAATTAGGGGTCGTTTAGTTGCCACTTAGAAAACATAGGCATTGGAAAATCCCATGATTTTGAAAAATATGGGTTGTTTGGTTGCCATAAATTTTGGAAAATGTAGGAATTAGCACTTCCCGGGAACTTTCAATGCCTACATGATGTGAGAAGTTGCTTACCTACTCCCCCTTGGTCATTGGAAGTTCGTGTGGAATTTAATTCCTACACGAGCAACCAAACACTTTTCTGAAATTCACCCGAATTGGATGAGGGAATTTAATTCTCATGAATTGTATTTTCTTATAAAGTGTATCATATAAATGCCTCTATGACTTTTGCCAACTTCAAATATAAAAATAATACTATACTTTGAAGAATCCTTATTCTATATTTATTGAACATACCTCGTTTTGATGTGAGCATATATAACAAATCTAATTAATTTAGTTGGATCATTGTCTCAATAAACCAATCTTTACCCATATCTTTTCCCGATTAAGAGTGGAATTTGGGAGTGGGCCGCTAAGCCAATCCCAACCTAAACACGACGGTTTTTTGAGTTGTCGGTAAAGAAAAGTAATGCTTGACTTTCATTGATGTGTGAATAACGTATATATACAAATATTGTGTATATATTCTAGTATACTTACAAGAAGATATTTATTCACACTAACTAATACATAAATCATAAGTAACAAATTATTTAAATAATATATTCTAACATACCCTGACAGTCGAATTGGGAGGTTTACGAACGTTGAAACCATCTCAAAATTCATCAACGAGAACTCTGGGCAACCCTGTGGTAAAGATGTCTGTTATTGGATAACAAGAAGTGTGGGTAATACCCAATCATTTAACACAAGGTTGAATTAGTTCAGTGTCACAAGATGTTGCATTTACATTCACTAAAAGGTTAGAATGTACATAGTAAAGTTCAAAAAATTATAATCGATTCATTAGATTTGTTATGGAAAAGGGGGACTAGTGTCTTCATTAAAGATGTTAGTACATAGAACTTGTTTCGTAGGTTATCCTATATAAAGGATGCATTTCATTTGTAAAACAACACAACAATCTTACAAACATATATCAAACAAGGTTACTTGATATAAAAAAAAAAGTCGGAGTTTGAGGATAAGAGGCACTATAACGAGCAGTGTTTTATTACAATAATTGAAGGGTTACTCTAAGGGTAATATTGGTGACATTTACCAATATTATTAAAGGTCTAGAGGTTGTTCTACTTTAATTATCGTAGGTTATGAATTGATATTTACTGGAGAAGGTTATGTTGTACTGATAATATTATTCTAGTGGATTTTAGTCGGTTTGGTTAGTGGATTTTACTTCCGGTTTGGAAAGTTTTGCCCTAGGTTTGATCCTAAATACTGTCTCATCTTATTATTGTTTACATTTATTTACTTTTACGGTTTACTTGTCGATTGGTTGTTTCCGTTGTGCGTGAAATATTGGCTTTAATTTCCCAACAATGGTATTAGAGCCACTATGCTCGGTCCGGTGGTTGGTTTAATCAACAAGGATGTCAAATATGGGTTGCAATTGAAATACCAAAATTTGATGGAAAAGTAGTTTTAGCCTTTGATAAAGAAGGATAAATGATCTTTTGGTACATCTTATGTTGGTTAGAGCCTTGAAAGGAAATGATGGTAAGCCAGAGAATATGAGTGATGACGACTGGGAAAAGGTTTGCACCAAGTGTGCAAGTATTACAAGGTTATGCATTTCAGATTCAGTCATCAATTGTGTTCTTAATGATGACTTTCCATCATCGATATGAGAGAAGTTAAAGAAGCTTTTCATGGCTAAGATTTCACCAACAAGTTGCTATTGAAGCGAAGGTTATGCCGTTTAAGGATGGATAGATGAAAATTTAATTGGACATGTGAAATTGCTAAATAGACTGTTAGACGAGTTTAAGAATATTGAATTAAAGCTTAAGAAGGAAGATAAGAGGCTATTACTGTTCACTTCTCTCCCAGAAGCATATGAGAGTTAAAGGGTACTATTTTGTGAGGGAAAGACACCTTCACGATGGAGCAAGCACACACAACTTTATTGTCCTTTAATGTGACTATGCGAGAAAGAAGGACAAGGCTGGAGTACTGATGAAAAGATTTATGTCGTCGATTCTCTTATCAAAAACAATTTATAAAATAACTCAATTAAGTAGTATAATCGAGTGTCGAACACAAGGATGGTGGGGATTAATACTTAGCTTGCTTGAATCAAAGTTTCGTCTAATGATTAGAAGTGATGGTTTAACTATTAACTAAGATGCAAACTAATTAAGATGAACAAAGCACGACGATAAATGAGAAGCGTTTGAACAAATTTATAAAAGCTAAGACTTATATCTAGCAAAGCATCATCCATGGCAACTACGCCATTTTGATGAAGAGATTTATGTCGTCAATTCTCTTATAAAAATATTACAAAATAACTCAATTATAAACAACAACGGTTATTGAGAAACAACCCGTTGTCTTTAGTTATAACAACGGTTTTGTATATTACAACCCGTTGTTATAACTTTCCCCCCAAATAGTCACACTTTCCACAACGGGTTTTTATACTTAAAACCGTTGTTAATAGTTTTAACAACGAGTTCCTTAAGAAAACCAACCGTTGTTAAAACCTTTTACAACGGACGCTTTAACAACGTCCGCTTTTTTATATAACAACGGTTTTTAACCGTTGTTATAGCCTGTATCTGTAGTAGTGATTAATACTTAGCTTGATTGAATCGAAGTTTAGTCTAATAATTAGAAGTGATGGTTTAACTATAAACTAATATGCAAACTAATGAAGATGAACAAAACAAGACGATAAATGAGAAGAGTTTGAACAAATTTATAAAATCTAAGACTTCCGGGTTCAGAGTCAACATGCATTAAAATGGGCCGTTGATCATCATCCATTGATGCAAACTAATGAAGATGAACAAAGCATCATCCATTGAGGTCTGCTCCCTCCCTTCATCTCAGTTGAGAAAAGAATTTCGTTAAAATCACCAATGCAAACCCATGACAACGGAGACGAGAGAGTTGCTATTGTAGAATCAAATTGTTGTTGCCCAGAAATAAAAAATTTTCCGGAAGTTTGACACACATATATTTGCAACCCCGAATTGCCTACCTTAATGAGTAGATTTGGCTAGATGCGCATTGTTGTCGTTCTTGATTTTAGATGTAGATGAAAAATCTTGGTTTGGGTTTGAGAGAGGGGCGAGAGAGTTTCAATGGAAAAAAAGAATGAATTGGAAAATTATGAGTGACGGGAGGTATGAAGGAGATAGAAGATCTCAAGAATATAAAAACACAAAGAAGGGTAATTTCGTCATAAATTTAGGTTTTAAAACAGAAAATTTGAATTTTGACGAAATCTGTCATCGGTGTGTCCATTTGGGTGCAATTTTTGACCTGAGTAGATTTTACGGGAGTAAATTATTAAAAAGTTTTCGTAAGGGAGTTTTTGAAAAGTGGTTTATAAAAGGGAATAACTGTTAATTTACTCTTTAGTTATTGTGGGTTCTGAATTGATAATTATTCAAGACGGTTACGTTGCAATGGTAATATTATTATAATGTATTCTAGTTGATTTAGTTAGTTGGTTTTACTTTCGGCTTGGAAAGGATTGCCTTGGGTTTAACCTTAAATGTTGTCAAAGCTTATTACTTACATACAGTTATTTATTTTTACGATTACTTGTCAATTGGTTGTTTCCGTTATGCGTTTTACGGTTACTTGTCGATTGGTTGTTTCCATTGTGTGTGGAGACTGACCTTAATTTTCTAACAAGAAGAAACATAATGGACGCAAACGTCGTCACCAACCACCAATTCGCTGGCGAATTGAATGTCGAGCTCAATGTATATAGTCCGCTGATGTTGAACTGGACTCAGACGAAATAAATGGAGCTAATGTTTATCATAGTACGCAATAGTTGCCGGGAAGAGGATGACGAAGTTCAAGAGATTTGAAAGCCAACCCGACCCGAAAACCACAAAGGCAATCCCTCTGAATGTAAAATCTGTGTCGATTACCAGATTTTAGGCACCTAATTGCAGTAGACTTCAAAATCAGCAGAAACCTACATTGAAGTCCACGAATCAGCTATTATTATAATCCCATAAGGAAACAATAATTACATTGAAAAGTGGCCCAGAATATTGGACAAGTATATGCGCACTAAACATATAAATAAATATTGAGTAGTTAACTAGTAATCCGTCAATGCGTCACTCTACATCTAATTATTGGGTATTACCCACCCCGTATTATATTATCACACAATCTCATTGAAAACGACGATATCCGTCACAAGTTTGTGATGGATATCATTTCTCTCACAAAATACCCATGAGAGGTGAGTGGGGGAGCACATGGAGGGTGCTCCACCTTGTCCCCTCTCCCTTTTTGTGAGAGGTTTTCAGCTTGTGACGGGATTAGCCTGTCACAAGCAAGACGCTTTGGATTATTATTGATGACATTAAATAAAATGAATTATATGGCATGAAATTCGTGTTATGGCGTTCACTCTTGTTCTACCAATATGAGACAAACATGTATGTGTGTCGAAATTCCCCCTCAGTTGGCGCTACCAGACACAACCCCGCGTCGAGCCGATTAGCTACTCCCCACGATGCTACTCCACATATCTGGTCAACCAAGGGAGAGAGTGCAGTGTTGGTGCTACTCTGTGTCATCTCGAGCACCGTCACCACATCGCACCTTGCGGTCCCAAGCCGAACCACCGGCTCGGATAACATCCGGTTGAGTCTTCCGCAGCGGGCTTATAGTAAATAGGTGCATGAAACTGACCCACAAGCAAGTGAGGTTTCATCCTAAAACTAATTAGTGATAGAAGGAGTATCCCGCTTACTTGTAAGGTAGTTCCTTCACTCTTATTGTAGCAATGTGAAACAATACACCTCACACACATGAGAAAAGACCTCAACAAGCACATTAGGACAACCATTTTATTCGAGTTTACCATCCATTTAGCCACCCGCCGTTGTGGATCAGTGTTAGAGCTCGCAAAAGCTATTTGATTGGACCGAGTTGACCCGTTTGAAACAGGATAAAGGCTGACAAAAAAAAAAAAATGGTGAACAAAAGAATTAACTCAACCAAACTGAGACCGATTTGAAACGGCTCAAGAGTGAAGACCTTGTTCTTTTAAACTAAATTCCAATTTAGTTGAATTAAGTTGAGTTTACTGTTGAGTGTAGACTGTTGGAAAATGGGGCCCAAGGCATTGTCCGTACGTAGTTATTTAAAATCTCCATTAAGGAGTGTTGAAAAGGGCGAGGAGTACGACTGAGTAGGCCTAAAGCTTAGACATGAATCACATGATGAGAAGGAAACATGTGGTGGAAGTAAACAATTGACTTTTAAAATATATGTCAGTGTTGTACCGACACAACACAAGATTCGTTAAAAAATAGCATGTGTGTAAATGTGTAATACTGAGGCTCGGCTCTACTGCTGTTGGTATCAATTTGGCAGTTTATATGTAGAATAATTTGAGGCAAGAAACCAATCTCCCTCAACCAAAAATGACGACAATCATTGAGGAATCTCTGATTTCCTTTCCTCCTGATTCTCCTTGCATTACTCCTACCACTTCTTCATTAACCTTTTTTGACTATCCATGGCTCTTGTTTCCTCCTTTGCAACCCCTCTTCTTCTTTCAACTTCCTCTCCATATCCACTTCTCTGATTTCCGCTCTGATATCCTCCCGCCCCTCAAGCGTTCCCTCTCCTGCGCTTTGCACTACTACTTTCCCTTGGCTGCCAAATTAGCAGCTTCCTTGGATGACCCTAAGAGGTTGACTTTCTTTACTGACCGAGATTGCTCCGTCAGCTTCACTTTTGCTCATTCCGATGCTAACTTTGACCTTTTGTCTAGCAACCTGCCTAGGGATGCGGCTCAATTCCGTCACCTGGTACCAACGCTGCCTTCCATTTCATACCCTATTAATAGCCCTGCTTCATTGTTAGCCATTCAGATAACTTATTTCTCTTCTTCACCTGGATTCTCTATTGGCTTTGCTTATCATCCCGTGCTCTGCGACCAACGCTGCTTCAGTCGATTTCTTTACTCTTGGGCTTCTTTGTGCAAGTTTAGCCACCTGCATAACGGCCTTCCTTCTCCTACATTTGAAAGGTCTGTCATTCAGGACACCAACAGCCTCTGCCCCATTCTTCTGCAACAGCTGTCAAATCCGAGATCCAAGTCTGTAGTTTTCCCACCTGATGACGGCTTGCTTCGTGCCACCTTCTTGATGCGACCTGCTGATATACAAAATGCAAAGAAATGGATTATGGGCAGGTGTGACGAACGTAACCGGCCTTACCCAGTGCTCTTGTCACCTTACATTGTGACTTGCGCCTTTGTGTGGCCTGCTTTGTTTCACACCAGTGTTAACAAAGCTAAAGGCCCAAAGTACTTTGGCTTTATTGCAGGCGGCATAACCCGTCTGAAATATCAAGTGCCAGTTAATTATTTTGGTAATTGCGTTGGGTTTGGTCGGGCAGTGGCACAGACAGAGGAACTTGTCGGGGAGGACGGGATTTTGGCAGCTGCAGATGCACTTGCATTGGCCATTAAGACACTGGACGACGATATTTTGGGGAAAGCGGAGAAATGGATATCGGAATGGGAGGTGATTAGGGGAGCGGAAGAACACATGAATGTGGTCGGATCTCCGAAGGTGGGCTTATATGAAACAGACTTTGGTTGGGGAAGGCCTAAGAAAGTAGAAGAAATTTCAATTGATGTTATAAGAGGCATCTCCTTGACTCAAAGTAGTGACAGGAATGGAGGGATAGAGATTGGGCTGGCCTTAACCAAATCCCACATGGAAGCTTTCTCCACTCTTTTCCGTCAAGGCCTCCATTGTTTTTCTTCGGGAGGCGCCTTTTGATGCACTTAAGCAGGCTGACGGGTGATCCTTTATGTGCTGTATTTTTTTTTTTTTTTTTTTTTTTTTTGCTGTTTTTTCGTTTACCTTGGTGCCGGTTCTTCTCTTCGAGGTGAACTGCATCGGCTTGTTGACAGTCTTCTCGGCAATTTATGATTAATAAAACTACTTGTCGAGAAACTAATAAAGATACTCCAATTAGTTACCTACTATGTCATACATTAACGCGCGTGTTGGTCTCTTGTGAGGCGATTTTTCATCAATGTAGTGTAAAACGAATCAACATACCAAATATCCATCTTACACAAATTTATCGTGTAAGACTGCCTTGTACAAGAATCTGTTTATGAACTGAGCAAGTAGCTGAAGTACCTACGTCGAAGGCTTAATATGCAGCAGCGATTAGAGACAAAAACACATCCGGAAGAAGAATAAAAACGATCTTATACACACACCTGAATTGGAATTTCGAAAAATCAGTAGTTTCTCTGCTCTTCCTCTCTCGGGGAAATGTCATGTCATAATGAAAAAACCATACTTTGTCTCTCTAACGAGAGTTCCCTTTCCCATCCAAAAATCCAAATTCACCAACTAATCCGAGGTTTTATAACCTATCCAAAATCAACCATCATAAACCCTTGATAATCTTTTACTTTCTTCGGAAAATTCCCATTTTCGTAGCACATCTGGCGTGCATATAACCCTTCCTATAAATCTTACACGTAATATTATGAGGATCAATTTTGATTTAGCTTTACTTCGGAAATTTATTGATCAAATATCGATAATTCATGATAAACATGCTCATCCATGGCTTTTTATTACGGAGTACAAGTCTACAATTGGTGAATAGCGATCATATTCCATACATCCTTACTTCCAGAACTTGCACTCTCTTGATGTGGAAGGTTGTCTTAGGACCCTCAAATGAATTTAAAAGACCCGGTTCTATATATTAAGAATGGGTAGTGATAGGACGCCACCCGATGACGCCGAAACTCAGCGCCACCTCAATATAAGATTAAGAAAAAATAATTTAGCCCTCAATTTTAAACAAATCTTGAAGGGTAAAATTGTAATTTAGCCACAAATGCTTTATAGTTTAATAATGAAACACCAGCAAAACATTGTTCAACCTGTTTTCAATTTGTTTTATTGGCTTTATACTGCTTTTGATTTGCGGCAAAATATGAATTAATCTACACATATATATTCAAGTACGTAAGTGTTAGATATTTGAGTATACACGAATAAGGATTGACAATAATTAACTACGCTGAATCGACTTCGCTTTCCTAATAGAACAACTCGACCCTTATTTGTGTCCGGGTTAATCCGAATTTTCTATTGAGATAAGATGGTGTCCCTCTGTTTTTGGGCACAAACCAAAAATCAGAGAAGTAATTCAGAAGTATTGTGTGTAGATTGTTAGGTCGTTCTATGATGAAGAAGATGAGATTGTTTTTCTATGTTTTAAACATCTTCAATCCATGTCTATTTATATAGATATTTAATGTCTAATGTGGGAATTAAAACCTGTCAAAGTTTCCCGGGCATTTCCCCGAACCCCCCCTCCCCCGCCGACCCGAACTTACATTTATTATAACGAACTCACCCATCTACGAACCAAACCTGAACACGCTAAAATGAATCAGTAATTACACTTAAATTACCAACATTCCTCCCCCATTTAAGCGTAATTCAAGATTTTAAATAAGCTAACAAACATACCAATTTATGCAATAAATGAAAATGTCACGAAGATTAAATTTCCACATTCCAAATATTAGAGTATCAGGGTGTGACTTAGCATTGAACTCTTTCTACCCATTTTGAATACATGAAGATAACTCACACATAAATTAATTTACTTCTAAAGTTACGAAATCGACACTTATTTACAAGCCTAGTGTCCCATATCTATTCATGAACATATCAGGAGTCAAACCCATACTCCCTTGAAGCGGCTGTACTTCATGTTCATATAGGTTGAATCTTTTTATCGTGTCCTTGCAAACACACTTTTTCAAAAGATCAACCTTACAACATGCAAGTCTAAGCAAACACCTCGGGATATAAATTATCGTGTGCTTCAATCTCTTAATAATAGGCCTTCCACATTGAATTCAGCCTCTAACATTGTATTAAAGGGAAATTGGGTATCCTATTGCTAATGATTTATAAAAGTTTTAAATCATCCCGTAAACCGACTTTATAACCAAGTCCTTAATTGACCCTTTATGCAAAGTGATAACCTAAAACTAAGATCTCACAAAACAACCGATATCATCTCATTTTGATAGTTTATATATCACGTTTTAATAACGTCTTGGTGCGGCTGTCACCATAATTCACTTGTCTATAAACCTAGCCATAGTAAAATCCCTATCAAAAATATGGGTGAAATAGGTCGGATTCATAAATGAAACTCGCAAATCAATTTATTTAGCCACATAACTTTTTTACCGGTTGTAACTAACAATCTACGTTGTAATGCAAATTAACTTCTTGAAAACCCATATATTAATGGTGCTTCCCCCAAGAAATAATACACAACCACTTGTAGAAAACAACTATCTACTAAGGTAATACAAATCGCATACAACCATCCTTCTAAACTGAAAGAAAGCGATATAAGATAAAATATAAATCATGTGTTACTTTTATATCTTCACACTTGCCTAATGCTTGCCAAACATGAGTATTAGTATCACTAACATTCTTACTCAATTTCCAATTGCAAATTCTATACATGGCCTGTGAACCTCGAGTTATGATATCACTTTAATTATTGGATAAAAGCATCATACTCGACCCTTGGGAGTACTAACCGGAGAATAATAATCATACTCTTACCCTAGATCCTAATATCAAGAATCATATTACCTCCCCCATGTCATCCTTCATAGAAGAACATGATGACAGAACCATCTTTTACAAGGTAAATCATCTTTGATCGACACCAAAGATCGACTTGTCACTAATCCTACAACAAATGACAACTCCATAACCGGACTTGTCAACAGTTGTACATTCAACGTTGTTGTTTTACCTCTTACATGGCTATACCACCATGATTCCATAATCCCCCTTTGGTTATCACAAACCATCATTCCCGAGATATATATTAGCAAACTTAAAATGCTTTCCATATGACATTAATATGTTAAACAAACATTACAACACAGTTAGCATATTAACAACATTATTAACTACCCGATGAAATATCCATTGATTATAACACCATATTTTATTCATTCTCACTCCATAAGACTCATCTTATCATTATACTACAAATTTTTAACAATGAATTGTACATCAAAATGACAATATTGCATGTATAAGTACACAAGTATAGAGTAAACACATTACAAACATTCATACCGTAAACTAGCTACTGTATTATCATGAATGTACCTATGCAAAATGGACCATCAAAACTACAAAGATAACAATCATCTAAAACACAATCATGTCATGAGACAATGCACATAACCACATTACAAAGGCATGATCAATATCATTAAATCAGATGATCAACAAGTATATTTAACATGGCATACACAAAGATTATATTAATGACTAACTTTGGTCAAAAATTAATATGTATACACATCTCACTAAACTTGCCTCACTTAATAACAAAAGGTCAAGTAACAATGAGATGAATATTGACATAAGAATATGTCCCCCTTTCATGGGCGAGTCTTTAACTCCTCCTTAAACCAATTTAGGGTGTTTCAAATCACCATCACCATAAGACTGAAACTTCCACGCCACCCAAGAATCAATACACTATATCATTGAGTCATACTATCACACTTATGATACCACTCAATATCGCATTACCATTTATCATATTAGGGAGAGTTAATTAATAATATATACATTCACTCTAGAAAGCCAACAATCGATGTAGTCATATTATAATATCAAACAAACAATAAAGAAAATTCGTCTTAGTCATAAGAAATAATACATATATATGTACATCCACTTAACATGCTATTTAACACATTAACAATCATGTCTAAGCATGAAAAAAAGTCATCCAAAACCATAGACAAAAATTTATCAGAGCGTAGATTATACCTCATTTTCGTAGCAAAATACAAACCGAGTAGAAATCCAAGTACCAACAAACCAAAGAAAATCCAAATATAAACCAACAAATGTAACAAGCTAACAAGAAAGATTACTCGAGGTCACCGCCTCGATCCTCCTCTATCTCCTCATCTTCTCCTGCTCCTGATGTACCGGCTCCTGACGTGCCTCCTCTGGTAGTAGCTCCCGTGCCGAGGTCTCCTCATGCTCTCCATGCCCCTATAGGGGTAGCTCATAGGATCTCCCCATGTAGACGGGTCAATTCCATAGGAATGGAAGACGCCGCTATCATTCCCCACGCCCCGCCACCACATCGGATAGGCCAGGTTTGTCCCAATACCCTGCACATAGGCCATATCATAGAGGTTTCGAAGCACCAAAGCGTTAGAAACTCTCTCTGTAAGCTCGCTAACCTACATCTGAGGGCTGAAGGAAGACGGGTAGCTGGGATACTGGTACTGGGGGGGTCCAGGCTGCACAGGCTGGGACTCTCCAACCACCTCTCTCACTCTCCTGGGGCCTCTCCCCACCCTGGGCACCTGGTCCTTCGCCCTATCGTGGTCTTCCTCGACCGGCTGAGGTATCTCCTCTAAAAGGTCGTCTATGGTTAGGTAGGTCTTCTCGAGGAGGTCACTCTCAGCCAACAGCTCCGTCACTGGAAGATGGTCCGGGTCGGGCACTCTCATCCAACTCCTACCTCTCACCTCCAAGATAACCCACCATCACCCAACACTCTCAACCACTTTTGAGAGATGAAGTAAGCCCTGTCACAACCGGAACCAAAAGTTTGAGGGCCGAAGAAGCCTCAAAACTAGTCAACCTCTCAGCTAGGCGAGTGGCTATAGCACCACAACTAAGGTAACGGGTCGAAGACTTGGCCATCATGGCCAAATCGACACACACTATGGCCGGGGCACTGTAAGCAACGCGCTCCTGTCGGGTGGGGTTCAGGTAAGAGACCAACAACATGACCTCGTGTGAGTTGAGCTTACTCACATCTTTCCTACCATGGAGCAAACAGGTCAAGGCTCGTAGAAAGATCTACAAAATCACAGGCTGAATATCATTGATCAATATGTTACTAGAAGTAGGGGCAGCTCTACCAATGAACAAGAGCAGGTAGCCACTAGGTCCACACTCAGTTGTGAAATCTCTAAGATATCCCTTCTTGGCCCATAAAAGCCTCAGGTGATCGGCAAACTGATCAAGAGTCAGATAGAAACCAGTGTTCATCAACCGGATGTAATACCCTCACATTTTCGAATGCATTTTTTTTTTCAAATTCGAACTTTGGGAACGAAGTTCCTTTTAAGTGGGGAAGATTGTAATACCCCAAATATTTCGGAATATTTTCTATAATTATTCTTATTTTTTTTAAGTGGCTTAGATATTTTAGGAAAAGAAAAAGAAAAAGAGTTTATAAAACCCTTGTATCTCTTTAGTCAGTTCTCCTTTCCCGTAAATTTTGTGATTCTATTAAAGTTGCTTCCAAAATTTGTTTCCTCGTCTTCAGCCGTCCTCTATACTACTTTTGCCATGATTCATCTAATTTTTATCTTACTTTATTATCATCTACAAAAATTAGTCTTTTCCATCATTATCTCTCCTCGCCCTCGCCATGCATCAACAACTTTGTTCCTTTACTTTCTGTTTTGTGAATATTGTGGGTCAATTCCGAGCACCTTGTTAGTATTTATTTGTTGGATCTTTCAAGTTAGGGTAACACGATTCTACCGATCCTATTATACTTATTATTGTTCGAGGTTGTGTGAATATATATTAATTGGTATTTACATCCGCGAGTAATTGCATAAATTTATTTGTGTGCTATTGATTTCTTCGTTCTTGAAATAATAGTAATTAGTATAAGTATATTTCTCTGTTTTTGTACTATTGTTGTATTGGTGGTAGGAGGGGTAGAGATTATTTGAGAATTACACGTATATATGTGTTTGGGCCAAATTCCGCATGCTGGCCAAATAAGGAACAAGCCCATCAAGATTCACTTAGAAAATTGGGCAGAGAAGCTTAGCAACTACGAAAGACTCACGACTAGAGGAAGCCCACGTGTTGAGGAGTCGTCAGGGAGAATTCAGGGAGATCAGGGAGAATAGGATACAAGGTCGTATTTATGGAAAGAAGTATGGTAGGACTAATATTGCTTACCATAAACGAAGTAGGACACGTCTAGGGTTCCTACCCTATAAATAGCCAAGAAGACAAGGAAGAAGATTCATTCAAGAACTATCATACTGATGTGACCATTATTTAAGCATATTTAGTCCCCGAATTAGCCTTGTTCCCATGCTCTTTAGTGCATATTTGGGTCATTTATTGTCTTCAGTCCTTTGTTTTGCATATTCTTTGAGGTTTTGATCCCTTGGTAGGAAAAAGCAGCAAACCTTGCATTTTTATGGCAAAATGGAGCTAAATTGATTGAATTCAATGACCAAGCATCAAAGAGAGAACAAGATTAGAAAGCCTTTGTACATATTGTAGTAGATGGGCAATGATGAGAAAAGATCCTTGCATCCCCGAGGAAATCCTCAAGGATTGTATAAAGAGAAAGGATGAAAAGAAGAAAGGAAGAAGCTGATCTATAATCCGAGCGGATTGCCCACAATCCGCCCGTCCAAGACAAGCAATCCGAGTGTCTTGCTCAGAAGGACGCCCATCCAAAACCACCACAATCCGCCCGTCCACCCCACAAATCCGCTCGTCCAAAAGACCCACAATCCGCTTGTCCCGTGCCCTGGACGCTCGGATTGTGTGACAGCTAATCCATCTTCTACTTGTTCTATGAAGGATGCGCATACCTCGGGAAAGACTAGCAAAAAGGAGACTCGCATATTTTTTTGAGAGGAGCGATTCCTCAAGGACTTAGTCGTCATTTAAACCCTTAGTAAACCCTAATTTGGGTACCTAATCCCCACTATAAATACCCCATTAGTCTAATTAGATAATCATGTTCTTCTTATCAATCTTTAGTGTAGTTTATATCAATCTAATCTCTCTTTAATCTTGTAATAAACTTTTAATCAAGTCTTAATAAAAATCTCATTTCCTTAATCTCTCTTTTGTTCATCTTTCATTTAGGGTAATTGAAGATTATTTGGGTTATTATTGGGAGATTGACAACCTTCCAATCAATCATCAAGTACTTCTATTATTCTTTTCTTTATTATTGGAATCATTAGTAGGTATAATTCTCTTAATCCCTTTTTATTATTGTTAATTATCTTCATTTATTCATCATGTTTTACTTTGTTGGTATAATTGACAACCTTGCTAGCATGTTCAACATGATAATGAGTGAGTAGTTTCTTTAGCTAGGGTTAATGGGTAATTAGGGGAAACCAACATGGGGGATGATTCATGCTTAAATTAATATGTTTTCATAGTTTATTTGCTTGCTTGTTGTGATCTCGACTTATGCACATGTTATGTTTGATGAAATGCGAGCCTATGAATCCTTGCATTTTTTACCCATCACCTATCTCTTCAATGAGACTTGTAAGACATAAACCAACTCGAGTCTCATTAAACCATGCATATAGTTGAGTAAGGAAGATTAAGTCGACTTGTAGGTGTTGTACAATCTAATCGATTCGGCTCCGGGGCCCAAACTTTCCTAGGATTGTAAGATATAAACCAACTCGATCCATCACAACAATAATTGCTTGCTTATAATTTGAGAATATGTTTGTATGATCAATTTACATGAATCACCTATGACCCCATGACACCCTAGTGCCTTTTATCAATTGTTTACACCCCTTTTTAATCATTTTGCTTGTTTACTTTCATTGCTATTTAGTTTAGTGATCTTCTATTCAAACCCCAAATTGTGACACCCCTAGACACCGCTAGTTGCAATTGAAAATCTCATCTCAATTCCTGTCCCTTGGGATCCGACATTTACTTGCCTCTTTACTAATAGTAGAGTTTTTTGTGGAGTTATAAATATTATTTTGGTCTACGTGCTCCTAACGACAAGTATCGAAAACTAAACCTCCAAAGAGGAATACCGACCAAAAATGGCGCCGTTGCCGGGGACGGTGTTACTTGATTTAGATTTTCTTAGACTGTTATTAGTTGTGTCTTTCTTTGCCTTGGGGAAGTAAAACTTCTCAAGGTTTGTTCTAATTATTTTCAAGTTGTTTGATATTTTGCATGTCTAGAAGATCACAAGGTAACTTGTTACCCTTTGATCACGAAATTGAAAGGACTTTGACAAACAATAGAAGACTTGCTAGAAGAACTTTGAGAGGTATTGGTGAGGTAGTAGATATTTAACCAAACGCTATTGAGTTCGTCAACCCTTTTGCAAGAGAAGGCGAGGAGAACCCAACACAAAATCCAACACAAAATCAACCCACAATGCCTAAATTTTCATCACATTCCGTACCAACTGAGGAGAACCTACCCAATGGAACTTCCACACCACAATACTTAACCGGAAATTTCATTGCCAAATCCGTATTTATCCAATTAGTCGAAAGAAGGCAATTTGGGGGGATGCCTAGTGAAGACCCTCACTCTCACATAGAGACTTTTTGTGACTATTGTGATGCGATTTCTCAAACCGGTGTAACTCAAGACCAAATTCGATGGGTCTTATTTCCTTTTTCTCTAATTGGCACCGCAAAACAATGGTTGAAAGGCCTTTATAAGGCTACTCTCGGAATTGACTCTTGGAAGAAATTGGCTCTAGCTTTCTACAAAAAGTTCTACCCACCGGAAAAGACTAACATGCTAAGAGCTCAAATTACGGGCTTTAAGCAAAGAGATGAAGAATCCTTGTATGAAGATTGGGAGCGTTTCAAAGGAAATTGTCACTCATGTCCTCATCATGGACTTAGCGAGTGGTTCTTGGTACAACAATTTTGGAATGGTATTTATGAAGACTCAAGAAACATTCTCAACATGGGATCAAATGGTATGTTCACCGAAGTTGACGATAATCAAACTTGGAACAAGATTGAGGAAATGGCGGTCCATAATTCAAAATATAGTAGACCTCGCAAGGCTACTAGAGGAGAAAAACATGAAGTGGACTCTATTACTCAATTGAGTGCTCAACTTAGTGCTCACATTGATACCATCAATTTGAAGTTCGAAAAAGCTATGGCTAGACTTGAAGAAGCCTCAAAATCACCAAAGCAACATGTTAATGCCATGACGGCATCTTCATCAATACCAAGTGGGATATGTGAGAATTGTGGAACTTTGGGACATGACCAAAGTGAATGTAGGGGAACAAATGAACAAGTCAATGCTTTTCAAGCATATAAGAGTGGTACCCCTTATTCAAATTATTACAATGAAAACACCAAATTCCACCCAAATCTCTCATACAAAAGCTAAAATGTTCAAAACCCTCAACCAACATACACCCCACCTCCCATGAGAAACCAAAATCAAAGACTCTTTTACAACCAAAACCAAGGTTACCAAAATCAAACTCCATACAATCAACAAAATGACCAAGGTTTTGATGCTCAAAAAGCGGTCCTCCAAATGCAAAAGAATCAATAAGAGTTTTTCACTCAAATGCAAAAGGATAGTCAAGCAAAGGAAATCACCATCAACAACATCCTAGCCCACACCAAAATGTTGGAAACCCAATTGACTCAACTAGCATCTTCAAGCTCACAAAGACAAAAGGGGCAATTACCACCTCAAAGTAATCCCCCGAGACATGAAACGGTTAGTGCCATTCACTTGAGGAGTGGTACGAGGTATGAAGCACCGAAAAAGCAAGTTGAGGATGAAGTTGTGGAAGCTAGTGACAAAGAAGAAGTTGTACAAAACTCCAAGGATGGAGAACCATCAAAAGAAGAAGTTACAAAGAAAAGTGAAGACAAGGCCAAGGAGAAGAAACCCATTGTGATTAGACTTCCTTTTCCAAGTCGTCAAGCTAAGCCCAAATTTGATGACCAACTTGGAAAATTTATGGAAATTGTGAAGAATTTGGAAGTCTCGATTCCTTTCACGGAATTAATCAATCACGTGCCGGCCTATGCTAAGTACATGAAAGACATCCTTACGAAAAATAAGTCGATCCGGAAGCTTGAGACTATCGCCTTCACTAAGGTGAGTATTTCAATCCTTCAAGGGAGTTCACCTCCGAAACTTAAAGATCTGGGAAGCTTCTGAATACCGTGTACCATTGGCGACACAACGATCAACAAAGCCCTATGTGATCTAGGGGCTAGTGTGAGTGTTATGCCGTATTCGGTAAGTAAAAGGTTAGGGATGGGAGAGCTTAAATGTACCAATATCACACTCCAAATGGCCGATAGATCGACGAAGACACCATTAGGGATATGGGAAGATGTTCCCGTAAGAGTTGGGAAATTTTCATCCCGGTGGACTTTGTCATTGTTGACATGGAAGAAGGCTCCAATATTCCAATCATTCTAGGTAGACCTTTCTTGCACACCGCGGGTGCGGTGATAGATGTGAAGCATGGAGAGCTCACTCTAGAAGTGGGAGATGAGAGCATAACTTTCAATCTTGACAAGACCATGAGAGCTCCCCGTTTGCATGAACCATGTTTTATGGTTGATCATTATAGCCGGAAGGATGAGAGGAAGAAGTCGGAATTCCAATGGAAAAAGAAAGTTGATGATGCTCCATCAAAAGATCAAGAGAATAGTAACAAAGAGAGCTTGAAAAGCTCACCCATGATAAGTGAAGAGTATGGCCTCATTGGCCAAAACAAGAAAGGAGGAGAGTTATCTCTATCAACTCAACATATTTTTAATGATCAAGTAGACGAAGTTTGCGGTCTTTGGGACGATGAGTTTGAAGGGATTTTCAATCCCTACATTGGTAATGCTATCGATCAAGACCAACATGAAGGACAACAAGTGCAAAGATCTATTGAGGATCTTTATCATGATAATGAACAAACTTTTGACTACTTCTTCAAGGTGTTGAGTAACATCAACAACACCTTGAACATGCCCCGTGACATCTCTCTAAGGATGAGATTTTGGTGGAGTCCTCTCCAAACCACCATTTGTAAATATTTCTAACTCCCTAACTTGCATTTTAATTCTTACATTGCATTTGTGTCATTTTTGGATTTTTGTGCCTTGATCAAGATATTCATCATTTTTGAGAGAAGTGAGGGAGGGACTAATGATTTTATTAATGTGTAGTGCTTTAACTTAGTGTGGGGATAACAATTGTCTAGGCTATTCATGCCTTTGTAGTGCCCCTACAATGAATAACACGGGATTTGAAGAATGAAAATGACACGGGATATGCTAGTGCACGGATGGACCTAAATCCGGGTAGACTAGGTGGAGTCCGAGCAGCTTCTGGGTAATCCACTCGTCTTATAGGAATTCGAGCGTCTGTGGAGGAATCCGTCCATCCAAAAGAGCTGCAAAATCAAAAATTTTGGTCTGTTAGAGAATCCGAGCGTCCTAGCTGAGAAGACGCTCGTCTGAAATTGGCCGCTCGTCTTTGCAGAAAGACGCTCGTCTTTTTGCCAGTGCAGATTAAGAAAAGTTCCTGTAAGAGAATCCGCTCGTCTTTGAGGAAAGCCGCTTGTCCTGAATTGTAGAATCCGCTCGTCTTCACTGAAAGACACTCGTCTTTAGGCGAGTTTTCCTGAAACCAAATTGAGCAGAATCCGAGCGTCCCGACGGGAATCTGCTCGTCTTCCCCCTGCAGTTTTGAATTTTTCGGGTGTTTTAATACCCCTTCCCACATTCATTTCATTCATTCAAACACTACCCATAAACCCCAAAACCCTCATCCTCTCCATCACCAAAAATAAAATTTCCTCAACCAAATTCAACAAAATCAAATCCAAACTTCCTTACAACAACAATTAATCACTCCTTTTGCAACAATAATCAATCCAAGCACCAAAATCTTCAACCTTTGAGTCGATTTTTGAAATACAAAGACAAATCCTTGCATCTTAAATCGATTTGGGTATAATTAGAAATTGAAGATTTTCAATCTTTTCTTGGTATAATCAACAATGGCAAGAACAAAAGGAGCAACAAAGGCACTCAAGGCAAAGACACTTTCGAAAAGGCAACAAAGCCTTCAAGCAAAGAAAGCTTCAATGGCTATGGTGGTCTCTAATGCAAACTTGGAAGTTCAACAACAACAAGATCCTCCCTTGGAAGCAACAACAACAACAACTCCGGAAATCGCTCAATTACCCAACTATCTGGAGGTAATTTTCATTTCTAACTCCCATAGGGATACATTTTTCAAGTATGCTAAGAAAGCCATTTTGCCCACCAAATTCATTTGTGAAGATGCCTTGAACAAATTGGGTGTCTTTGAACAAACAAAAGCCTTCTTTGAAGCCATGGGTTTGGGTAAATTGTTTACTACAAGATAATTGACATACCCCTCCCTTACCTTGGAATTCTTAAGTTCATTGAAAGTGACTAAGGTAGAGACTAGAGAATACATCGAGTTTCGTCTTGCCAATGTGAATAGGCGCATCACCTTTGATGTTTTGAGTAAAGCATTAGGCCTTAGTGATACACCATATTATCACAAGATGCCCAAAAAGTATGACCCCACTCCTCTTTGGGAGGCGATTTTCGGGAAGAAATTTGTGAGCTTTCATGCTTGTCGCGCTCTATTAGTCCACCATCTGGGCATTAGAGTGTGGCACAAGGTCATCGGGAATACTATAATAGCGAGAAAAGGCACTAATCACTTTACAAAGCTCGATTGTGTTCTACTTGAGTCGGCCTTAAATGTCCGAAGGGAATTCACTAAGTCTTACAATGCTCTAAGGCTTTTGATGGAAAGATGGCTTAATGTTGATTGTGGCAAGGAAGGCACCGCTCATATTGTAAATGGAGGTCTAGTTACTCTCTTGGCCAAGCACTTTGACGCAAATTTCAACAAGGATAACACCTATGTGGCGATCAAAGGGGGTCATCTCATTGACATGGATTCCATGATTTACAAGTACAAATGGGTCAAGCATAACTCTCCTGACACCAACTATGGGTGGCTAACCAATGATGCTAGATCTTTCACTTTGCCTTCCAAGATATGCCGATTAAGTGCTCATCGAACAAACTACCTTCTTCCACTCTCCAAGGGCGTCGAGTACATCATCCGTCAACAAAGGGGCGAGATTGAAGAGCCCTCCTCCTCCATTGTCACACCACCCTACCCATTCAAATATCAAGAGTTCAAACCCAAAGATGTTGAATTGGGCAATGACTACATGACTCTCCTCATGAGAGAGATGCATAAACAAGCTTATAATGATCGAGTAGATGCATACTTGGCCCAATATCCACCCCTCCTTCATTTAGCTAGGCAAGGACTACTTTATCCTTCATGTCATTTGCCTAGTTGGGCGGATAGGGAAGTCTTCTTTCCAAGCACATATAGGGGTGAAAGACCGGGTGAAGATGAGAATGTCGATGATGAGGTTGTTGATGATGAGGGTGTTGATGAAGAGGTAGATGAAGAAGAAGAGGGTAATGAAGATGATGAAGTAAGTGAGCAAGATCAAGGAAGTGAATATGAGAGTGGAAATGAGTTCGCTTCTATGGAGGAAAATGATGACAATGATGATATGGTGGAGGACTAGCAAACTTTGGAGGCTCCTACCCTCTTGTGGTTTGTCTACTTCTTTCTTTGTTTTCTTTATTTTTATCTTGATCATAGTTTGGAGAGTCCTAGAAACATGAGTACTAACACCTCGACCCCATTGAGGTGTTCTTTTTATTGTTCCCATTGAAAAATCTAAAATGACAATATTAGTTTCACGCATTGCATCTTGTGTGCATGAACTACCCCAAAATTTAAGACATTAGAAATAATGTCTATCTCGGTTTGGGGAAGTACATGCATACGCAACGGGAGGTAATCTAAATTACGCTCTCCGTCATAAACAAAAACCCATGCATCATGTAGTGTAGATTAGTATAGCTTGCATTTAGTATAGAAATCATGCATCATACTTGCATAATTTCCTATCATATTGGCCATTGAGGACAATGCCCATATTAGTGTGGGGATGGGAAATTCTAACTTAACTTTTATTCAAAAATCCAAAAAAATCAAAAGTTTCGAAAAAATAAAAAAAATCAAAAAATTGAAAATCCAAAAACAAGTCCATTTCCTTTGTAGTGTAGACTTGTATATATTGTTTGTATATATTATGTTTGTCTATCTTTGTTCACATTGATCGACTACGCCATATCCGAGATATGAGGATATTGAAGACTGCATGGTATGATCTTTCCAATCTCCTTTTTCCTCTTTATGTTAATGACTATGAGGCTTTATTTTGATTGATGCGGTATAAACAATACGAATTTAGGACTTTTATTTAGATTATATGGCATATTAGTTGGTAGAATCATATGCATTAGGATGTATATATGTTAGTTGCATCATGGCATGTAGTTTGCATGTTAGAAAATTTTGTGAAACCGTCTACTTGGGAAGCTTGACAAGTGTATATAGGCCCTAGTAGATGCTCTTTCTTCTTAAGACTTTGCTTGTTAGAATACTTGTAAAACACCCTAGGATGTGTCATGCTAGTATCCTTTGACCCATGGATTAAGGCCTAGTCAAGAGTACCTTGTGGTGTGATAACTCCTTGGCTACCGTTTATTCCAAGGTGACCCTTGAAACCATGTAACCATCAATCATCCATGTTCTACCACATTTTTGTCATCAAAGGGAATGGGCACAAAAAGAAATTGATTTGAGTTCAAGAAATGAAATGAAAAGTGAAAAAGTTTGCAAAATGCATCAAAAGAAAAGAGGAGTAACAAAAATGAAAACTCCTATGCTTCAAATATAAGGCACCCTCACTACATATGGGGTGACTTTGAAAATGTTCAAAAGAAAAATGCAAAAAGTTGAAAGTTGTCAAGTATTGAAATGCCAAACATCAAAAGAAATGGCAAGAAAGTGTTCTCAAATGTTATATGCCACAAGAAATTAGGGGGGAAAAACAAAAACAAAAAGCAAACTCCCAAATGAAACTCAAATTCTATCGATCCCTTTATCCATCGTATCAATTTTTGTGCATAGTAGAGAGGGGACGACCCTTCTTCTTGTCTAGGCAAGAGGGGGAATTCCGCGATTCTCCAGTGTTTCTAACACCATAGGGAGTCTATTCTTGACAAAAACATTTAACGATTGAGGACAAAGATACCCTAGCTTGACACAATTTGGAGGTGATTTATTGGTATCTTTCTAGGCTTAGTAGTTTGAAGAAATCGCATCTATGAAGGAGTGTGTACCATTGAATTGCTTCCCTTGTAGATAATTTCCGCCACTTAGATGAGGAAAGTGGCTATTCTTTTGTAGATGCATCCATTACTTGATTTTGTGTGCTTAATGTTTGGATGTGTCGCCATTTTGGCAAGACCCACCTTGCCTTGCAAGAAGGCATCCTACCTCATGGTTGTCTTGTTGTGAGTTGAAGGGGCGGAGTGAGACCCGCTAATTGTCTCATATCGGCTATGCTATTAGGTTAGTTTAAATAACGGTCCTAGTCTTTGTCACCTCTTTACTCGGGACAAGCAAAGGTTCAGTTTGAGGATATTTGATGTGACCATTATTTAAGCATATTTAGTCCCCGAATTAGCCTTGTTCCCATACTTTTTAGTGCATATTTGGGTCATTTATTGTCTTCAGTCCTTTGTTTTGCATAGTCTTTGAGGTTTTGATCCCTTGGTAGGAAAGGAGTGCAAACCTTGCATTTTCATTGTAAAATGGAGCTAAGACCAAGCATCAAAGAGAAGACAAGACTAGAAGGCCTTTGTACATATTGTAGTAGATGGGTAATGATGAGAAAAGATCCTTGCATCCCCGAGGAAATCCTCAAGGATTGTATGAAGAGAAAGGAAGAAAAGAAGAAAGGAAGAAGCTAATCTACAATCCGAGCGGATTGCCCACAATACGCCCGTCCAAGACAAGCAATCCGAGCGTCTTGCTCAGAAGGACGCCCTTCCAAAACCACCACAATCCGCCCGTCCACCCCACAAATCCGCTCGTCCAAAAGACCCACAATCCGCTCGTCCCGTGCCCTGGACGCTCGGATTGTGTGATAGCTAATTCGTCTTCTACTTGTTCTATGAAGGATGCGCATACCTCGGGAAAGACTAGCAAAAAGGAGACTCGCATGTTTTTCTGAGAGGAGCGATTCCTCAAGGACTTAATCGTCATTTAAGCCCTTAGTAAACCCTAATTTTTGTACCTAATCCCCACTATAAATACCCCATTAGTCTAATTAGATAATCATATTCTTCTTATCAATCTTTAGTGTAGTTTATATCAATCTAATCTCTCTTTAATCTTGTAATCAACTTTTAATCAAGTCTTAATAAAAATCTCATTTCCTTAATCTCTCTTTTGTTCATCTTTCATTTTGGGTAATTAAAGATTATTTGGGTTATTATTGGGAGATTGACAACCTTCCAATCAATCATCAAGTACTTCTATTATTCTTTGCTTTATTATTGGAATCATTAGTAGGTATAATTCTCTTAATCCCTTTTTAATTATTGTTAATTATCTTCATTTATTCATCATGTTTTACTTTGTTGGTATGATTGACAACCTTGCTAGTGTTGGAATATGTGTCCTCCGACAATAATGCGATCACAACTGTTGATCATGATGATCATATGTTTAAGTCTCATTTTAAAGAATACAACTAGGAAGTAATATTTTACTGTCAACTGGTCCACACATATCGGTAATGATTGGCTGACTAGAGTTTGACATTACTGTCGTGAGACGGTGGTGACCAGTTGATCCCCTTAGGTCATACCTAAAGGGTAACACTCTTAATTGATCATTTAATTGATCGTATGACGATACGGGTCAATTAAATTTCTTAAAAATTGACGGATGATTTTGGAAGTAAAATTTACGTATCTCATTATAATCTGATTAAATAAGATATGGTCTAAGTAATCGAAATGTTTCATTACTTAGATGAAATTATTGTTGAAGGACAATTGCATTTGAATGAATAAATTATTATAAATACAAGTTATTGTGATTTATAATTTGTTTTTTGGTAGAAGTAATTATGAATTACTAAGTCGATTTTTTGTATATGACGTATTTTTATTAATACGTTGATTTTTAATATGTTAAAAATACATAACAATTTTATGTGACCTGTGACATGTGACATGTGACATGTGACATATGACAAATTGACAAAGATAAAATGGAGTCCATTTTATCCTTGTATACCAAAATTAAGGGGAGGATTAGGCAAATATTGTGTTGATTATGTTAGTGGTAAACATAATCATTTCCTACTAAACTAGCCATGCAAAACCTAGTGGTCATTGTGAAGACAAACTAGTGCATGCATTGGTCCCTTCTCTTCCCCCCTTACCCGGTTTTTCATAGGAGCAAAGCCAAGGGTTTTTACCTTATAATTTATCATATGCACTACATAATACATTAGTCTATTAGCTCATTATTCATTCATCTAAAAATAAGAATTTTAGAGAGATAAAAAGCTTCCTTTTTCTTCCTCCTCTCAACCGAAATATAGAGAGACAAAATAATATTTTTGGGTCAATTTTTATGCAAAATTAGTATTATTCTAGTAATAATAATATTAATTTTATTAAGATTGTTATCTTGGGTATAGTACTTTTGGGAGGGATTCTCTTCTTGAATCCTAGTTCATCCATTAAGGAGAGCTCAAGAACAAGAGAGTAGGAGAACTCTCTTGTGCCCATATAAACCGAAATATCAATGTGAGATGATGATTTCTTCTTTATTTACATTTTGTTTGCATGCATAAGATCACCATTTAATTTTATGACTAAATTAAAATCACTACATAATATGAATATGTTGAGTATAGAGATATAGATTTCTAACAAGCGGTATCAAGAGCCTTGGTTGTTTGCATGCAAATCGGTTATAGTTTTTTCGAGTTATACGATTAACATATAAAACTTGTAAATTTGTGTTATTATGAAATATCACGAAATAAATTTATGCATGTTAAGTTTCTGGTCCTAAAAATGTTTTTAGGATATTTTGGTTATTTTATGGATTTTTATTGTTCATCTTATAATGTAATGGCATTAAAAATGTGATTTTATGATTAAAAAGTCATTTTCGGACTAAAATTAGCTAAACTTCGAATTTTCAAGTGATTTTTGGATATGTTATCACATGTATTAATGTTAGATGACCTGTAAAGTTTCATAATTTTTGGAGTTCTTATGCTCGAAAAATGGATTTTTCATGTTTAAAATCGGATTTAGATGAAAAATAGGTTAATATGACATAAATTTCGAATCTGGTCATAGCAATTTAGTATGTTGTCACATGCAATTTTAAAAGATGTGTGTAAAATAATAGGCTATATTGAAATCTTCATGCATGATTTATGAATTTTTGAAGAAAAATAGCATAAATAGTGACTTAATTAGTGAATAATTAATAAAACATACTCCATGACTAAGGAAAAACGTCACATGTTGCATTTTATTATCTTTTTCAGATCTAAAATTGAAAAGTTGATGAATATATTTTTTCTCATGTTTTTATGATTTTTATTGATAAATCCGATAAACCGCAACATAGTTTTTCCGATAATTTTACGAAATTTTAACCTAACTTTTTTGAACATTATGAGTGTCATGGTATTTTTCCAGAATGTTCATAAGTTTAAATTTCAAATTTCAAATTTATTTGAATTTTTTTGTGATTTATTTGAAGTTTATAGCATTTTATTATAATTTTAGATCCATTAATGAACAATTTTAAGAAATATAAGTTAATTATAGTCAAATAGTTAGTGAAGACTAATTTTGAGTCCTAAGAGGTTAGGGTAATTAACTTGTGCATAAATATGAATTTATGTAATTTTTGTGATTATAAAACGTTGAATCACGCAAATCCGTAAAAATCGGATAATATACGATATTGGCTCCTTAAAGGCGATTTAGCATAAAATTGGGCATGTTCTTACATATTATAATTCTGCATTTTATTTATGATTGTCATAATTTTATTTTATGTAATTTTTGAATTATGTAATTTTACTTAGTATGGCCTTAGTTTTTAATTGGTATTACCCGAAATGTATGGGAATATCGATTCGGTTGTAATTTATTGTGATCTCGTATCACCGTTTTGTAATTTAATAGATTTATTTTATTTTATTTTAATTACAATTGTATAATAGGAAATTATGTAATTTGTTATGTAATTTATTTATTCCGGAGATACTTGAAGACGGTGTCACTCAAGAAGGCGATACATAAAGACGGTGTTACCTCGAGATGCGTGCAATAACCGAAGTTCAAGGGACCAATGGAGTTGGTTTCCGAATATGTAATAGTTAATTAGATTTTCTATTTTAGGAAGGCCATACTAGGATTTATTTTATGTTTGCATTTTATTTATATGTCGCATGCATCGCTAAATCGCCATAACTAAAACATGCATTGTTCTTTTAATCGAGTTTATCGACCGTGTCAATTAGAATTATCGTAGTTCACCGCTTTAGTTCACTTAAAACGTGATAGATAATAAATTGACATGACCTCTCGCTAAAAATAATCAATTGAGACATAGCCTTACCAAAAAGTAGAAACCATGAAAACCTATTTCGCGAGGGAGTGCACTCGGCCCTACCGGGGTACAAACCTTGTTACGTAGGAGAAGTGGGTGATAAATGTCTATCCACCGAATTTATGTTAATAAGGGGTATTTCGGCACACCGTGCCCTAAGTTGATATGAGTTTGGATCATGGACACAATTATTCGAAATTTGGGTTGTACTCAACGAAAGTATTCACGACGATTTCCGGATGTGTTTCGGGCTAGAGATAAAAATTAATGTAAATTTTATCGACCAAGAGTTCTAAAAGTAGAATCGATTAAAAGGTTAATCCACCAAGTTATGTTAATAAAGGGTATTTCGGCACACCGTGCCCTAAGTTAATATGAATTTGGGTCTTGGAATCATTTATCTAAGTTGGGTAGAGGTCACTAGATAAATGCAATAAAACTTGTTTAAATTTATTTTACGAGTATTATTATATTGAAAACGACATATGTTTCAT
This sequence comes from Silene latifolia, assembly GCF_048544455.1. Classification (NCBI taxonomy): domain Eukaryota; kingdom Viridiplantae; phylum Streptophyta; class Magnoliopsida; order Caryophyllales; family Caryophyllaceae; genus Silene; species Silene latifolia. The sequence continues at coordinate 157,735,627 of NC_133536.1, read as the reverse complement.
TCCTTCTATATTTTGTTTTGTAGACCGCTCTTATTTCTCATAACAAATGGCAAATCCAAACACCAACGCCACGCCTCTCACTAATACTTCATGGCTCCGATCCTTTATGGATCGATGTAAACTTGAAAAGAATGGGTCAAATTTCTCCGATTAGGATGCCCAACTCAAATTAGCCGCCCAAGGTGACGACAAGCTTCGTTACCTTACCGAGGCCTCTCCACCCGAACCTAATACTAGGTCGACCGCCGCCACTAGGGAAGCATATGAGGCTTACCATAAGGAGTCCGCCGCAATGAAAATTGTGTTGATCTTTGCGATGGAGGCGGATCTCCAAAGGAGAGCCTTTAAGATGGGCACCGCTAATGAAATCTACTCCAAGCTTGTGACAATGTTTTCACAAACTCCGCGGATCGTTCAATATGAGGCGGTCGCGGCATTCTTTGATCTCGACTTCAAAGAGGGCCAAAAGGTTAGCCCTCACATGCTCAAATTAATGGAGCTAGTCGAGACCTTGAAAATTCAAAAGGTTGAAATCCCCAAAGAACTCATTGTAGATAGGATTCTACACTCCTTATCCAAAGTCAAGGCATATGTTCAATTCCGGGTGAATTTTAACATGCAGGACAAGGATGTGTCTCTTGAAGAATTGCACAAGTTACTTGTGCAAGCCGAAAGGGACATGGGGTTAAATGTGAACCCACCCAAGGATGTGCTTAACATTAGCACCAAAAGCAAGGGGAAGTTCAAGAAGAATGGGAAGAAGGGTAAGAAACAAGCTCCCACTTTCACCAAAGCTAAGACTTATGAAGCTAGCACTTCAAAAATCAAGAAGGGTCCTCTTGATAAATGCCATTATTGTAATGGTGTTGGACATTGGAAAAGAAATTGTTCCAAATACCTTGGTGATATTAAGGCTGGAAAGATTACTCCAGTAGGTAAATGACTATCCTTTCTTTTATGTTTCTATTTCAACTATGGTATTGTGATACAAAGTTGTGATAATGTATCCCCTTTTTATTGTAAATAGGGCCTCCACCAAGCAAGGACAAGGGAAAAGAAAAGCAAGCTTGAGAAACTATCGAGAAGCTAGGAATAGCTTCCATGAAGCTTCGCTTTTTATTGTCTTATTTTAATTATGTTTTGGATTTTAGAACATTTTGATTTCCGTGTTCGACATGGAAATGTATTTTGTATAATTGGTTGTATTTTGGATAATGGTGGCTTGTTTTGCAACCCAAGTCACCCGTTTTATCGTTTTATCCTTGTTCTAAAAATTCGTCTTTACATGCTTGCTCATAGAAACATATGATTATTCACTTAAAGTGATCTAATAGACAATTATAATGATGGGATTCATTATATGTCCACATGCTTAAGGCTTGTGTATGATCATTTACAAAGTGTCATTGAGTTTATGAACTCTCTTAAAGGAATGTCAATCAACCAAGTACACTTACAAAATCTAAAACTATTAGTCAAACCTATGAGATAGTCCTCCTTATACTTCAAATCATTATTTGTGTCCCATAAGCTATCTTTGAATCTCTAGTGTATTTATTCTAAAGATAGAGTGGGAGAAAATGAGGACACAACACCAAGATAAATTTGTGAACTTGTGTATACGAGATCTACGCAAGGAAGAATGATTTGAATAAAAGTATATCTATTTATATAGTATACCCAATAGATGAGATCTATGGTCTCAAATAAAGCTACATGACAAAAGAGACCAAGTGAAGTAATCAAATGAATGACTTCTCAAGATAACTACACGAGGAGACCAAAAGAAAGTTTTGGAAGAAAATGACTAATGTAAAGTCTTAACGAGAGTTTTGACTAGTTTATGATAAATTTTGACCAATAGTTTCAACTTTGATATTTACTTAAGAGCCTAAATGAATCAAAGTAACATCCTAGAAAATAAACAAGATTTATGACTAGAGGTTGCAAGGATTGATATACCGATATCATCAATAGCTAAGTTTTAACCACGCTAATGTCATTACTTAACCTCATTATGAAAATGAAATGGTTAAACCTCCTTCCAAAAGGATATTTCGAAGGACGTGTTTTAAATATTATTTATATTTGAATAATGACATTGCTACACATCATTATGATATGAATAAGTTAGAGATTAAAATCTCTTTCCATAAGGTTAAGATGAGACCACTTCAAAATATGTATTTTGAAAGGATATGATGGGAACATATATGGTTTTATCTTAATAACTTGGCAATGCAATATATATTCCAATTCTTGAAATGTTTCGATTGAGTAGTCAATTTCAAAACATGTGGAATTGAGTGGGAGTTGGAAATTATCATGTGAAGACATGGGATTTAGTGGGAGTAATCATCTTGTAAAAGTTTATAACTCATCACTCATTGAAGAATGACGAGCTAATACCTTCCTTCACAAAGGAGTATTTGAGTTTTCAATTCTGGATGAAAATGGACTATGATGAATCCAATCACATCATGAGATGTTGGATAAGTATTGAGACATACACATCGAATCAACGAGAAACGTAGGTTATTCATGTAAATAAAAACGAAATTGCCATTAGCAGTCATGGTCGTTCCTTGAACCTGAGAATGGTTGATCTCATGATTATTAGTTACTAATGTTTACGCCATTAGAATAATCATGCCCATGTCCAATTATGATTCATATGCATAAAAGCATGATGAATCGTTGGCGAGCCATAGAAGAAACGTCATGAATTCTCGAGGAGAATCCGATGAGCGAATTCAGTGTTTGACAGAAGACTCTGTTGTGTGTCAAGAGGTTGCACATATTGCAGTGCGAACACATGTAAGGATTTATGAAAATCCTAAGATTTTCAAGCTAAAAGGAGAAATAAGAAGTTTGGAAAGATACTTAGTTGAATAAGAAATTACTCAAAACTAATCTTTCCTAATATGCTAAGACTTGTGAGAAGTGCTAGGCTAATCATCTTGACAATTGTTGCAAGATTCTACAAAACATATACCTAGTGCATTGTGTGTGGGTGGAGTACTTGACCAGTTCAAGTTACATCATTCACCACAAATTTGTTCGTTATGTGATAATCGACAAGGAAGTTCTCTAAAGATAAAGAACCGAAACCGAGGTTGGGAACCTAGATGTGCACTTGGTAAGGTTCATGCTATGATAGATAACATAAACGTAAAGGAAAATGCGATAAAAAGAAGTTTGAACACATGGACACTTGATATGTTAAACTTCTATTGCAATTAACAAGTGTTTACACACTTATGATATGCATCACAAGGTTGTAATATAGTATTGACCACCCGAGTGTGATGTCGACATTTTTCGTTTGAGTTGTTATTAACTCACCTTATACTTTGTTATATCCAAACGGGTTGTAGAGACAATTGAACCCCGTTAAAGTGAACACGGATTAGCATTGTATTTGCCCATAGTTACTTACATGAGGTGACGTCTCGAAGTGACTAGAATGTGATGCGATTGATGGCAAGTTCAAGTGCCATAGAGTCATATGAGAATGACTAGTCGATCACATAGGCAGACTGTTAGGAACATTATGTCGGGCCCTATGACCGCTTATAGAGTTCTGGCGAATTTATATAGCCTGGTCGTGGCGAGAGCCACTATAGTATTCTAATGAGTCGATTCTTTTGACTAAAGACTATTTGCCTAAGATGGCACAGTTTCAGATTAACTTTGATTTGTGTTACTACGACCTTCGTAAATTGGGTCAAATGGGCATATTTTGGGTTATGATGGCTGTGGCTAGTCGAAGGGAATGAGTGCGATAGGAATTGTCCACCCCTAGTCAGGGTTATAACAACATCTCAGGGCCACTCGAGGAGTAATAAACTGGAAATGCGTGGCCACGCTCGGAATGTATCCATGGTGGATAAATCCGGTCAATCAGTTATTCTCCAGATCGAGGAAACCACTCTCGATATGATCACTTGCAAGTACGACCTGAAAGACACCTTGCATTGAGTGGGAGATAGTAATAGGACAAGAGAATTGGTGACGCACACTTGTCGAGGACAAGTGGGAGATTGTTGGAATATGTGTCCTCCGACAATAATGCGATCACAACTGTTGATCATGATGATCACATGTTTAAGTCTCATTTTAAAGAATACAATTGGGAAGTAATATTTTACTATCAACCGGTCCACACATATCGGTAATGATTGGCTGACTAGAGTTTGACATTACTGTCGTGAGACGGTGGTGACCAGTTGATCCCCTTAGGTCATACCTAAAGGGTAACACTCTTAATTGATCATTTAATTGATCGTATGACGATATGGGTCAATTAAATTTCTTAAAAATTGACGGACGATTTTGGAAGTAAAATTTACGTATCTCATTATAATCTGATTAAATAAGATACGGTCTAAGTAATCGAATTGTTTCATTACTTAGATGAAATTATTGTTTAAGGAAACAATTGCATTTGAATGAATAAATTATTATAAATACAAGTTATTGTGATTGATAATTTGTAAAATATTTTGGTAGAAGTAATTATGAATTAGTAAGTCAATTTTTTGTATATGACGTATTTTTATTAATACGTTGATTTTTAATATGTTAAAAATATATAACAATTTTATGTGACATGTGACATGTGACATGTGACATATGACAAATTGACATTTTGACAAAGATAAAATGGAGTCCATTTTATCCTTGTATACCAAAATTAAGGGGAGGATTAGGCAAATATTGTGTTGATTATGTTAGTGGTAAACATAATCATTTCCTACTAAACTAGCCATGCAAAACCTAGTGGTCATTGTGAAGACAAACTAGTGCATGCATTGGTCCCTTCTCTTCCCCCCTTACCCGGTTTTTCATAGGAGCAAAGCCAAGGGTTTTTACCTTATAATTTATCATATGCACTACATAATACATTAGTGTATTAGCTCATTATTCATTCATCCAAAAATAAGAATTTTAGAGAGATAAAAAGCTTCATTTTTCTTCCTCCTCTCAACCGAAATATAGAGAGACAAAATAATATTTTTGGGTCAATTTTTATGCAAAATTAGTATTATTCTAGTAATAATAATATTAATTTTATTAAGATTGTTATCTTGGGTATAATACTTTTGGGAGGGATTCTCTTCTTGAATCCTAGTTCATCCATTAAGGAGAGCTCAAGAACAAGAGAGTAGGAGAACTCTCTTGTGCCCATATAAACCGAAATATCAATGTGAGATGATGATTTCTTCTTTATTTACATTTTGTTTGCATGCATAAGATCACCATTTAATTTTATGACTAAATTAAAATCACTACATAATATGAATATGTTGAGTATAGAGATATAGATTTCTAACAGCTATCTCTTCAATGAGACTTGTAAGACATAAACCAACTCGAGTCTCATTAGACCATGCATATAGTTGAGTAGGGAAGATTAAGTCGACTTGTAAGTGTTGTACAATCTAATCGATTCGGCCCCGGGACCCAAACTTTCCTAGGATTGTAAGATATAAACCAACTCGATCCATCACAACAATAATTGCTTGCTTATAATTTGAGAATATGTTTGTATGATCAATTCCCATGAATCCTCTATGACCCCATGACACCCTAGTGCCTTTTATCAATTGTTTACACCCCTTTTTAATCATCTTGCTTCTTTACTTTCATTGCTATTTAGTTTAGTGATCTTCTATTCAAACCCCAAATTGTGACACCCCTAGACACCGCTAGTTGCAATTGAAAATTTCATCTCAATTCCCGTCCCTTGGGATCCGACCTTTACTTGCCTATTTACTTATAATAGTAGAGTTGTTTGTGGAGTTATAAATATTGTTTTGGTCTAGGTGCTCCTAACGACAAGTACCGAAAACTAAACCTCCAAAGAGGAATACCGACCACATACGTACATAACACGCTGTACTAGCTAGATTGACATTCCGTCTCCTTTGTATTCATTCTCATATCCGAAGCTAGTGCACTCATTGGAAGCGTACTGTCCCTTCCCGCGGTTGTTTCCCACATTGGGTTTTTCCCGTCACCAAATCTCTTGTGTTAATCTTTACTTGCATCTCTTATTTCTTTATTAAGCATTAAACATAAAAAACTCAATCAACATACAACGAGTAAAACCGCATTGACCCTACTTAACCTAATTCGGTAGAAAATTTCCAAAACAGTTTAGCGCCCACCGTCGGGCATTGTGGTCGTCAATCGTTAATTACTCAGACACACAATGGATAAACAAACGTCAGCAGCTGTGTCAGGGAGCGGTCAGCCGTCGATACCACCAAATCCAGTTCAAAATCCTGCATCAGCGGCTTAAACTCAGGCCCCCGGACACACACCAAGAACCACATCCGCGACAAAAGTCACTCTACCTCCCAAAACTCCTGCTGTGGCGGCACAACCCAGATCAGACAGGGGAGCTGGAAGTTCAGGCCTTACTCGACCGCCAAGTCCAACACAAACCTTGCTTAGTGGCATGGAAAATCTGCAGAAGGTCATGTAAGGTATGCAAGAAGACCAGAGGAAGGCAGAAGCTGAGGCAAGGAAGAGGAACATGGAACTCTGGGCACAGATAGACATCCTGAGACAACAATCCAGCAGACCAACAAGCGCGGAGGATGAAGGTCAGGCCCCAATAGTAGATCTCACACAGGGGGCATCAGGCAGCGGGAGTAAACTTCGACAAATACCAGCTGAACTGGTAACAAGATTAGATCTGACAGCAGTACCAACAGGAGAAAGGATGATCCCACAAGGACTTGGATATCTCACACCAGACAGCTGGCAGCCCGCCAGCAGCGTGGAAATACAACCAGGTAACATCCCAGTTGGTAACTGTTGGGAAATGTGTCCTCAACAATAGTGCGATCACATGATTTAATATCATAATTAAATCTCATACTAGGAATACGTGAGGGATGGTTCTTTATATAGTCGACTGATCGTCATTTATCGGTAATGATTGGCTAACTAGAGTTTGACATTACTGTCGTGTGACGGTGGTGGTCAGTTGATCCCTTTAGGTCACACCTATAGGATGAGGCCCAAATAGATATTTAATTAATTGTATGTGATACAGATTAATTAATTCCTTAATTATGGGAGTGTAATTTTGCGTCTTATTGTAATGTGATTAAATAAGATTTAATATAGTAATTAAGTGTTAAATTACTAAATTAGTTGAGGTATTATATAAGTTTTGAGGTAGAGGTAATTAGTTATTTAAAGTTACAAGAAATTGTAATTTTAACTAACTAGTAATTATGGGACCCATTGTATGTTGATATAATGGTAGTATACTACTCAAAAAGTGGAGTGTATATTAAATTATTAATTGTAATATTTAAGTGTTAAATGATTACATTAAAATGATTACATTAATAATTAATTATGTAAGATAGTTAAACATATGATTTATAAGCATTTGTGGGACAAATGACAAAAGGCAAAAATGGACCAAAATGGGTCCATATTTTCGGCCAAATAAAAGAACAAAAGATGCTTCTTTTGTTTTTGTTTGTTTTGGTTAGAGTGTGATAGTGACTTGTCATATAAGCTTTAATCATACTTATTCTTACACTACTCTACCTATACTTTACAAATGAGTAAAAACAAAATGGAAAAGATTCTCCCATATGCTCAAACCCACCGGTTTTTGCCTCTTCAAATAGAGCATTAGTTGCTCATTTTTCCATCTTGTTCTTTGCTTGTTATTACTTCATCTTACCTCACATGCAAAGTCATAAAAACTCTCTAAAAATACTAATACTCTCCAACTATTACTAGAATTAGTAATACTAGAAATATTAGTAATATTAAGGGAACATTTCTACTACATATCTAGTTAATATTAGTAGGAATTTTTGGGATTAATCTTGGGTGCAACTTATTGGAGTGTCTTCTATACTTGGAGTCTTAGGAGGATCATCCATCACATTAAGCTCAAGAACAAGTGAAGGAAGGTGACCTTACTTGTGCCCAATATTTCGAACCAAGCAACAATGTAAGGGACATTGTTTTTCTTATAAATCTTTCATTTTGTTATGCATGCACTAGATCTAAAGAACATATAATTAACAAGTTAATTAGTTCACTATTAGATAAGTCTAATAATAGGTATATGAACCTAACAAGTGGTATCAGAGCATAAGGATGTTGCATGCATAATCGGTTATTGTTTTTCCGAGTTAAAAAGTTGACATATAAAACTAAAAATTTGTGATTTATAAGTATAAGCCACGAAATTACCATGCATATTATATATTCTGGTCCTAAAATGTATTTAGGTCATTTTTATGATTTACGGAAATTTATTGCTCATTTTTATGATTTTTAGTGATTTTATTACATTTTTATGAGTAAAATGAACTTTTATTCACTAAAATAAGTTAACCTTCACTACTGGCCGTGGTATTTTAGTATGAGCTTACATGAATATTTAATGTATTGCATGTAAAATATTATATTAATGTGATTAATATTTCATGATTTATGAATTTTTAGTGTAAAAATGGCATAAATAGAGGTTAAAATAACTAAAAATGGTTAAACTTACTTTCTGACCTTAAAAATTTTATATGACCTCACATGAATGTTTTAAAAGTTGTGTGTAAAAACTCCTATTAATTGGATTAATATTGCATGATTTATGATTTTTATGAGATAAAAATGGATTAAAAGAGGTAAAATGGTTAACAATAGTTAAATTTAGAATTAAGCCATGAGTTTTTAATATGATGCCACATGTATAATTTTCAGAGTTTATGTAAATTTCTAGATTAAAATATCTCTTTTAGCATGATTTATGGATTTTTAGAGTAAAAATGGCATAAATAGTGACTATTTTAGCAAAATTAGCTAAAACGTATTGCATGGCTTGAGAAAATTATTTTAAGTTGCATTAATATCCCAATAATCAGATCTAAGGTTGTAAAAATTATTGGAGTATTTTTTGGATGCTTTAAATATTTTATGAGATAAAACCGATAAAATGCAACTACATTTTCTCAAAATTAATTCGAAAATTTTAACCATGATTTTTGATATTATGAGTGTCATGGAATTATTCCAGAATGTTCAAAAATTTGAAATTCAATTTTTGAAATTTTTATAAATTAATTTGGATTTATTTCATAAATATTATGATTTTAAGGTCAAAAATGAACATAAAATTAAATCAAGTTGAATTATTGTCAAAAATTTAATGATGACTAATTTTTGAGTCCTAAAAGGTATTAGGATAATTAACTTGAGCTTATATGTGATTTAAGTGTTGATTAGTGATTTTAAAAGGTTATTATCACACATTTCCATAAAACCGGGTTATATGTACGACATAAGTTAAATAGGGCGATTTGGCACATCATTTGGCATGATAGGTACATATTATAATGCTGCATATTTCAACTGTTAAATGTATTTTATTTATATAATTTTGAATTATGTAATTTTATCTTAGTATGGCCTTAGTTTTAATTGATATTACCCGTAATGAAAGGGAATATTGATTCGGTTGTAATTTAACGTGATCTCGTATCACTTTTATTTTTATTAGTTTTTCCATTTTACAAATGTATAATAGGAATAGCTTTGTATTTTTATTATTATTTGTAATTATGGAGCATCTTCAAAGACGGTGTCATTCGGAAAGGTGATCCGACGAAGACGGTGTCTTGGGAAGCGTGCCAATTGAAGATTCAAGGGACCAAAGGAGTTGGTTTCCGAATATGTAATAGATTATTTGATTTTATATTTTAGGAAGACCATACTAGTAATTTTATTTATTGCTTTGCATTTCTTTTAATATGTTGCATGCATTGCCAAATCGCCATAACTACACATGCATATCATATCGAGTCATCGACCGTGTCAATTATAATTATCGTAGTTCACCGCTTTAGTTCACTTAAAATGTGATAGATAATAAATTGACAAGACCTCTCACATATAATAATTGAGATATAGCCTTACCAAATAGTAGAACCCATGAAGTACCAATTTCATAAGGGAGTTAATCCGGCTTCACCGTAATACAAACCTTGTTACGTTGGTGAAGTGGGGTAGTAAAATGTTATTACATCGAAATTTGGATTGAGCTCAACGGAAGTATTCGTGACCGTAGTCGCATGTGTTCCGGGCTTAAGATGAAAATTAGAGTAATTTTTATCAACCGAGAGTTCTAAAAGTAGAATCGATTAAAAGGTTAATCCACCGAGTTATATTAATAAGGGATGAATCGGCTTACCGTGCCCATATTAATATGAATTTGGATCTCGGAATCATTTATATAGTTGGGTGGAGGTCACTATATAAATGCAATACTTGTAGTTAAGTTTACGATTATTATTAAAACGATAGATGATAATTAACTCCTTCATTTCCTATTTTGTAGTCAAATTTGTTTTATCAACCGCAATGGCAACTCCAATCACGTCCGCATCCACTAGTTCCACCACGCTTACCAATGTGTCATGGCTCCGATCCTTCATGGATCGATGTAAGTTAGAAACGAATGGGTCTAATTTCGCCGATTGGGACGCGCAACTTCGCTTGGCCGCGCAAGGTGACAACAAGCTTCGTTACCTTACCGAGGCATCTCCCTCCGAACCTAATACTAGGTCCACCCCCGCCGCTAGGCAAACCTATGAGGTTTACCAAAAGGAGTCGACCGCGATCAAAAATGTGTTGATCTTTGCTATGGAGGCCGAACTCCAACGAAGTGCTATAAAGATTAGCACCGCTCATGAGATCTACATGAAGCTTGTGAACATGATTTCACAAGCTCCTAGGGTTATTCAATATGAGGCGGCTTCCGCATTCTTTGATCTTAACATCAAAGAGGGCCAAAAGGTGAGCCCTCATGTGCTCAAGTTGATGGAGCATGTTGAGACCTTGAAAATGCATAAGGTGGAATTTCCCAATGAACTCGTAATTGATCGAATTCTTCATTCCCTCAACAAAATCAAAGCATATGTTCAATTCCGGGTGAATTTTAATATGCAAGATAAGAAAGTTTCCCTTGATGAGTTGCACAAAATGCTTGTGCAAGCCGAAAGGGACATGGGGCTAAGTGTTAGCACCACAAAAGATGTGCTGAATGTCAATCATAAGAGCAAGAAAACCTTCAAGAAAGGCGGGAAGAAGGGGAAGAAGCGAACTCCCAACAGGAATATAGCTAAAGCTTGTAAAGCTAGTACCTCCAAGCCCAAGTACAGTGCCCCCACCGGGGACAAGTGCCACTATTGTTGTGGTGTTGGGCATTGGAAGAGAAACTGTTCCAAATACCTTGGCGACATCAAAGCTGGAAAGGTTATTCCAGTAGGTATATAACTATCCCTATCTTATATGTTTCGATCTCAACTTTGGTATGTTGATACAAGTTGTGATGATTACCCTTTTTATTGTAAATAGGGCCTCCTACCAAGGACAAAGGCAAGGAAAAGCAAGCCTAGAGGATCATGTGGGAAGCTAGAGTAGCCGACCGTGGTGATGGATCAATGGAATATTGGCTTTTATTTTCTTTGTCTTTAATTTTATGATGTATTTGAAGTTTTTAGAACTATTTTGATTTCCTTGTGTGACTTGGAAATTGGCTTGTATCCTTTAAACACGGGTTGTATTTTGGATATTAGTGACTTGGTTTGCAACCCAAGTCACTTGTTTTATTATGATTACTTGTTCTAAAAACATCATCATTAATTACTTGAGTAGAGAAACCTTAGATAGACAACTTAAATTGATCAAATAGACGATTATGATGATGGGATCATTATATGTCCATAAGCTATGAATTTGATTCTGCTAATGTCATTATTACTAAAAGTAACAAGTTACTTATGTAAGATCAATTAAAGTTGTAATGAGTTTTTGAACTCATCAAGTAGGGAATTTACGATACCATATGGACACATTATTCTAAACGGATGGTCAACCATGAGATACCTAGAATAGAGAGTCTATTAAACAGATGACATGGATAAGACTCGTATATAATTAAGCTGCCATGTTAGGATGACCTTTTGAAAGCTAATACATAGTCTAGGTAAACTCCTAATACTCCGTTAAATATATATGTTTGTGACTCACAAAGCTATCTCTCAAGAGTATAGATGTATTTCTGAGAGATAGAGTGGGAGTAGATTGAATCGTCACAAACATCTCTTATAGTTGAAATGTTGCTTTGTGAAAGTAATAGAATTATAGAGTGGAGTTGGTATTGAACTATAGTCTATGAAGATAGAATGAGAGCATAGTTCAGTGGGAGTTTATCGCACATGTCTTATTGTTTAAAAATTTTACTTTGTGAAAGTGATAGTATCATGACCATGTTACATACGAGCCGAAGCATTACAATTCGAAAATTGTTGCTCATGAGTAGATTTACTTTAAAGTGAGGGTCTCTTTAAAGGTAAATAGAGCTTCAGAGTACATAAATGCATAAGATTTACATGAAGATGTTGATCAAGATAAATTGTGTTAGGAATTGCCGCATTTCATTTAATGAAAAATGGCAAATAAAATTCGCTTTTCTAAAATAGGAATTTAGAGAAGGAAGTGTTTGAAACACAGAATTTTAGATGAAGATCTAAGAATCCTAACATATTATGCGTAGCTTTTTTAAGTGATCTTAGAATGATCTTAAGCAAGCATTAAAGGATCATGATATACATGAAGTTAAGTGGGAGCTAGAATTGTTTCTCCATGTCTTATATGTTGATAACATATTACTTATTGAGAATAATGTACCAATGCTCTCTTCTGGCAAGAGTGATTGGAGACTTGGAAAGGGATACAAAGTATTCTAGATTTTGAATCTATGTGAGAGAATATTGGCATAGAGTTGAGAGTCTTATGAGGATAAGATATTTCACATCTGCTGTACAACAACAACAAGGTCAAATAGGCTATTCATGTTGATGGAAGTAGAATTACTATGATGGAGTCATAATCATTCACTGAACCTATTAAGTTGTTGATCACATGAAATTGAATTCTGATGTTTCCGCCATTAGAATGATCATGTATGCCAACAGACGCACGTGCCATGATGTGATATATGCTGAGAGCACAATAAGTCAATTAAAGGGATAATTCCCACAATATGGCTTGTGAAAGCCTTAAAGAACATCCTTGAGATTCTTGAGAAGAATTAAGGATTCGTTCACAATGTTTGGATGACAAACTAAGTTAAGTGCTTAAGGGTTGCGCAAACTTTAGTCCCCAAAAGGGATTTGTCGAAATCCTAGGCTACCTATTGACTAAGGAGTAAGAGACTAAGAAAAGTGTTTTAGTCTCGCGCATTGCAAATTCTACAAAAGGAATCTAAGTAAATTGTGATAAAATCATCAATATAGGGATTAAGGGTAAATCCCTCTACATATGATTTTGTCACAAATTATACGATAACAGTAGGAGCATCTTTCAAGTTAAAGAGCCCAAGTCTAGTAAGAAGTCTAGACACATACTTGGATAAATTCATGTCATTAGAGATGACATTGAATGGATGGAAATAACAATTTATAAAATTGGAATATATGGATATCGGGAATATCTACTTTCCAAGCTTTTATTTCATCTAATCTAGTGTTAATAATACACTAAAGATTATAATATATGAAGTAGTGATAGTGTATTGACTATTCATATGTGATAATCGCATTTATCGTTTGAGTTTCATTAAACTCACCCGCTACCTTGTCGTATCCGAATGGGTTGTAGAGACAAATTGAACCCCATTAAAGTGAACTGGATTGACATGGTATTCGCCCCTAGTTACTTATATGAGGTGACGTCTCGAAGTGACTAGAGTGTGATGCGATTGATGGCAAGTTCAAGTGCTATAGAGTCATATGGGATGACTAGTCGATCACATAGGCAGACTGTATGGGACACTCTGTCGAGCAGTGACCGCTTATAGAGTTCTGGTAATTCATAAAGCCTGGTCGTGGCAAAAGCTACTATCGTATTCTTATGAGTCAATTCTTTTGACTAGAGACTATTCACCCAAGTTGGCACAATTTCTGATTAGCTTTGATTTATACTCTACGATTTCGTAAATGAGGTCAAACTGGGTATATTTTGGGTTATGATGGACTGTGGCTGAACGAAGGGAATAGGGCGATAGGAATTGTCCACCCCTTGTCAGAGTTGTTTGAAATCTCAAGGCCACTCGAGGAGTAGTTAACTAGAAATGCGTGGCCACGCTCGGAAGGTATCTATGATAGATTATTCCGGTCAGACAGTCAATCTCCAGATCGAGAAAACCACTCAAGATATGATCAAGTGTAAGTATGACCTGCAAGACACCTTGCATTGAGTGGGAGATTGTAATAGGACAAGAGAATTGGTGACGCACACTTGTCTCGGACAAGTGGGAGATTGTTGGGAAATGTGTCCTCAACAATAGTGCGATAACATGATTTAATATCATAATTAAATCTCATACTAGGAATACGTGAGGGATGATTCTTTATATAGTCGACTGATCGTCATTTATCGGTAATGATTGGCTAACTAGAGTTTGACATTACTGTCGTGTGACGGTGGTGGTCAGTTGATCCCTTTAGGTCACACCTATAGGATGAGGCCCAAATAGATATTTAATTAATTATTGTATGTGATACAGATTAATTAATTCCTTAATTATGGGAGTGTAATTTTGCGTCTTATTGTAATGTGATTAAATAAGATTTAATATAGTAATTAAGTGTTAAATTACTAAATTAGTTGAGGTATTATATAAGTTTTGAGGTAGAGGTAATTAGTTATTTAAAGTTACAAGAAGTTGTAATTTTAACTAACTAGTAATTATGGGACCCATTGTATGTTGATATAATGGTAGTATACTACTCAAAAAGTGGAGTGTATATTAAATTATTAATTGTAATATTTAAGTTTTAAATGATTACATTAATAATTAATTATGTAAGATAGTTAAACATATGACTTATAAGCATTTGTGGGACAAATGACAAAAGACAAAAATGGACCAAAATGGGTCCATATTTTCGGCCAAATAAGAGAACAAAAGATGCTTCTTTTGTTTTTGTTTGTTTTGGTTAGAGTGTGATAGTGACTTGTCATATAAGCTTTAATCATACTTATTCTTACACTACTCTACCTATACTTTACAAATGAGTAAAAACAAAATGGAAAAGATTCTCCCATATGCTCAAACCCACCGGTTTTTGCCTCTTCAAATAGAGCATTAGTTGCTCATTTTTCCATCTTGTTCTTTGCTTGTTATTACTTCATCTTACCTCACATGCAAAGTCATAAAACTCTCTAAAAATACTAATACTCTCCAACTATTACTAGAGGTAGTAATACTAGAAATATTAGTAATATTAAGGGAACATTTCTACTACATATCTAGTTAATATTAGTAGGAATTTTTGGGATTAATCTTGGGTGCAACTTATTGGAGTGTCTTCTATACTTGGAGTATTAGGAGGATCATCCATCACATTAAGCTCAAGAACAAGTTAAGGAAGGTGACCTTACTTGTGCCCAATATTTCGAACCAAGCAACAATGTAAGGGACATTGTTTTTCTTATAAATCTTTCATTTTGTTATGCATGCACTAGATCTAAAGAACATATAATTAACAAGTTAATTAGTTCAGTATTATAGGAGTCTAATAATAGGTATATGAACCTAACAGTAACCTCGTGATAACTTACCAAACACCCGGTGCAGGATCCACAGGTAGTCCGCAGGTAAGCTGGCACCAGGAAACACTCGGGACTTCAACCCCATTAGGCACCACACCACATCATAATCCTATGGAATTCCAAGTCACAGACATAACTCGGACTTAGGAAGCCTGACCAACCAGTAGTATCTAGAACTGAGGGAGATGCTGAGCAGGGTCCCAGGACTGCCACCTCCACTCGAGAAGGCAGCACCCGACAGTTATGCTGACTCGCCATTCGTGGATGCAATATATGTTATCGCTATGCCAAAGGGATTCACAAATCCAAACATGCCCCTCTTTGATGGCACAACAGATCCCTTTGACCACTTAAGCCAATACAAGCAGAAAATGATGACGGTGACAGCCGTAGGACACGTAAAAGAAGCCTGTATGTGCAAGGGGTTTAGATCCACACTGTCAGGGCCAGCACTCCGATGGCTCGTAAGTTTGCCTAACATATTGATATCCACGTTTTCCGACCTGGGAAACGCATTCACTCAACAATTCGCAAGCAGCCGGAAGCCACAAAAGCATGCACACTTGTACAAAATTGTTCAAGGAGCAAGTGAGACCATTGGAGAGTACAACACCAGATTTAACAATGAAAAGGTGGGTACGGGAGTGTGACGTGTGAACAGCAGTAGCAGCCTTCAGAAGGGGCCTACACCATGAGTCAGACCTGTATAAGCAGCTGACTATGCACCATTGCCATAACTTTGAAGCAGTGCAAGAAAAGGCAACGGCTGCGATCAGACTAGAAGAAGATATCCTAGCTAGAGCCAGCATACCAAGCACGCCAAGCGTATCAAGCACGTCAGCCATGAAGAAGTCAAATAGAAAGGAATCCACCAGCAAGAAGGAGGAAAGATTCATGCCATATGGTAGGGGAGTCAACAGAATCGACAACAGAGAAGAGAATCAGCAACTCCAGACACTGGCAGAGTATGGATTCACAACTGGCATCAGAAGGATCCTGAAAGCACTCAGAGAGATGGGAGATAGGGTAAGGTGGCTCAGGCCACTAGTAGAAGGACAGTCATGGCGAAAAGACAATAAGAAAAAATGTGAGTTCCATCGTGACATCGGGCATAACACGGGGGATTGCTACACGACGCGCAGGGAGATTAGGTGCCTATACGAGCAAGGGGAACCGGACCACCTATTACCACGTGGGGGCAAGTAACAGGATAAGGTGGGCTCTGCAAAGCCTGCAGTACCACCTACATGCACCAAGATAATAAACGTGATAACAGGCGGCTCAGACTTAAGTGGATTGACATATTCAGCAGCCACAAGGCGTGCTACTGAGACTAAGGGAGATAGGCTAGAAGCTTCCTGCAAAATTTCTCACAGTGACCTGCCCGCTGTTTTTTTCAACGAAGAAGATGTACATGACGGACAGGAACATCATGATGCACTTATCATAACATTGTCAATGGCCAATTGCACAGTTAAAAAGGTTCTGGTAGATACTGGTAGTCGGTCAACCTAATCATACTGAAAACCATAGAAAACATGGGGTTCAACGAGAAAGACTTGCAGAAGAAAACCATCCCGCTGGTAGGGTTCAGTGGAGAGACAACTAACTCATTGGGAGAAATCGTGATTCCAACCTATGCAGGAGGAGTCAATAAACAGGTAAGGTACTTGGTCATAGATGGACCATCTACCTACAATGTTATTCTTGGAGACCATGGTTGCACCTAATGAAAGCAGTTCTCTCAACATATCATCAATGTATAAAGTTCCCCACGCCATGGGGAGTAGAGACAATCCGATGAGACCAGGAAGAAGCTAGAGGCTGCTACAAGAAGGCATTAAAATGCACTGCCAACCCTCCAGCATAACAATTACAGAAACAACATGTCTAGGCCGAATACATTGAACCTCCAGCCGAGGAGCTAGATCAGATCAACCTGGACAAGTTGCACACGGAATTGACTGTGCTTATAGGAGCTGGATGCACAGGAGACCTCAGATAGCACCTAATCAAATTCTTGCAAGCCAACATGGATTGTTTTGCATGGTCCCATGATGACATGATAGGAATAGACCCATCCATCATAACACATAAGCTCAGCGAAGACCCAGGATGCAAGCCCATCCAGCAGAGACGAAGAAAGTTCGCACCTGAAAGAAATAAGGTGATCAACCAGGAGGTAGACAGCCTGCTAGCAGCAAACAAGATAAGAGAGGTAAAGTATCTAGAATGGCTATCAAATGTGGTAGTGGTGCCCAAGAAGAATGGAAAATGGGCTACATCGTGACTCAAAGGGGAATAGAGGCCAACACTGAACAGATTAAGGCTGTATTGCATCTAGAGTCACCAGAAAAACCGAAGGATGTGCAAAGGCTAGCTGGCAAAGTGGCAGCTTTGAGCAGATTCATCTCGAGATCCTCCGACAAGTGCAGGCTATTCTACGATATATTGAGGAAGAGCCAGAAATTCGAGTGGACGGCAGACCATGAGCAGGCATTCCAGGAGCTGAAGCACTACCTCAGCACCCCGCCGCTATTGTTAAAGCCATAGCAGGGAGAACTACGGTTTCTCTATCTAGCTGTTACAGAGGTAGTAGTAAACGCGGTTCTAGTCAGAGAGCAGGACAAAGAGCAGAAGCCAGTATACTATGTAAGCAAGTCTCTGCTGCCAGCAAATACCAGGTACACATCTCTTGAAAAACTGGTACTAGCACTTGTAATTGCATCTTACAAACTGCACCCCTACTTTGAATCCCACACCATGCATGTTGTGACCAATTATCCACTAAAATCAGTGATGAGAAAGCCTGAGCTATCAGGCAGAATGTCAAAATGGTCCGTACACCTTAGTGGATACGACATCAGGTATGATCTAAGAACGGCGATAAAATCACAAGCGCTGGAAGATTTTGTGTCAGATTTCAGCCCAACTATCCGGAATCTGGCAGACGAGGAGATCCTAACCCTCAAAGGGAACAAAGAGGTAGAAGTCTGGCAGATGCACATCGATAGAGCCTCCAACCAAAGGGGGGCAGGTGTAGGACTAATCCTGTGATCACCACAGGGAGATCTGATAGCGCAAGCAGTGCAGTGTGAATTTAAAGCAACTAACAATGAAACAGAGTATGAAGCCCTAATACTGGGAATGCAGCTAGCGCCAGAGTTAGAAGTCAGGAACCTACAGATATTCAGTGACTCCTTACTGATAGTTAACCAAGTAAATGATGAATTCATAGCCAGGGACTCAAAGATGATCACCTACTTAAAGGTAGCAAAGGAGATGTAACAAAAGTTCAAAGATTCCAAGCTCAAACAGATCCGCAGAGACCAGAATGTGGAGGCAGATGCCCTAGAAACTCTGGGGGCAACCTTCAAACCGGCCGAGCTGGCTAACATCCCCATCACACATATGCTGGAACCATCTATCCAAAAATTAGAAGAAGCAGATAAAGGAGAACTGGAAGATCAGCAAGATGGGGCGACAGTTCTACCTACCACAGATGGCCAGACAGCTGTCCAGCCGAACGATCAGTCAGCTGATTAGACAGATGACTGAGACTGGCGGATGCCATACCTAGATTAGTTGAGACACGACAAGCTGCCAGATGACAAGAAGGAGGTAAAAGGCTTTAAAATAAAAGCCTCCAGATTCGTACTAATTGACAATGTGCTTTTTAGAAAGTCGCTGGCAGGACCCTACTTGCGGTGCCTGAATAAGCAAGAAGCACATACTGTATTGCATGCCCTCCATAGTGGCGAATATGGAAACCATGCAGGGGGCAGGAGTCTGTCAAACAAAGCCCTCAGACAAGGCTACTTCTGGCCCACAATGAGGGTAGACTCGGCAGAATATGCCCGCAAATATGACGCCTTCCAGCGCTCGGCGCCAATGATCCATCAGCCAGCAGAGCCCCTGCATCCCATCATTTTCCCCTGGCCATTCATGACATGAGGAATGGACATTGTGGGCCCTTTGCCTAGAGCTACAGGAAAAAGAATATGGATGCTAGAAATGACAGACTATTTTTCCAAATGGATAGAAGCAGAGGCATTCACAGAGGTAAAAGACAAACAGGTCATTTCTTTTATCAAACGTAATATCATATGCAGGTTTGGTATCCCGTCAGAAATTATATGTGACAATGGATCACAATTAATCTAAAACGACGCTGAAGGATACTGTGCCAGGTGAAACATCTCTCTGAAAAAGTCAGCACCCAGGACTCCAAAGTCCAACGGGCAGGCTGAATCCAGCAATAAGATCATCATGGATAACTTAAGAAGGATATTGCAGGAGTTAGGAGGAAAGTGGGTAGATAAGTTGCCACTAGTGCTATGGTCAGACAGAACAACACCAAAGACAACAACATGCCAGACACCCTTCAGCTTGGTGTTTGGCGCAGAAGTAGTGATTCCATCAGAGCTTCTAGTTCCAACTCCCAGGTATGGATGTATGACATGGGAACTGAACAGTGCAGAGATGATCAAGAGTCTGGACACGATAGACGAGCTGTGAGCAAGCGCAAAGACACGTTTGGCTGCCTACAAGCAGTCAGTCGCCAGAAGTTATAACAAGAACGTAAAAATCAGGCTCCTGGAGGTAGGAGACCTGGTTCTCCGCGAGGTGTTCCAAAACACCAAGAATCGTAAGCCAGGCAAATTTGCCTACAAATGGGAAGGACCATACCATGCAGAAGGCGTTGTGGGCAATGAGGCGTACAGATTAATGACTATGGACGGTCAAATTATACACAAACTATGGAACATACTTCACCTGAAGAGGTATCACTTTTAATAATAAGTAGAGTTTAGTGTACAGAGTAGTGTATCCAGAAAAGCCAAAAAAAAGAAAAAAAAAACGGTAGTAGGCATACTACCAATTTTGTTCCATTTTCTTTTCTTTTATTTCTTCAAACTTTAAAAGCTACTATTGGAGTTGTGTGGTCTGTAAGCTCCTGGGACCACAATTGCTCTGGCACCCCATGAGATAGCATCAGGTACTTCACATTGAAAGTGTTGCTAGCAGGACTGTCAACTGCAAACGCGGGGTGACAAGGCACATGGCACTCCAACATGCCTAACCTAAATTCTTTAGTAGGAGCACCCTCACCAGGCGGCTTGTGGAACATACGAAAGGGAGCCTGGCTGACATCTTAAAGCTCATCTAGCTACCCTGGATATCACCCCCAAAACGTAGCTCGCAATACCGAGTACTCGACGCAATCAATCAGGGCCCCATCATGCATTTACTAACATATGGAGCGCAGGGATCTCTAAGCTACCAGAATCCTGCAATGTTCCATTGGTCCTAGAATAACGATAAACTTGCCTAAGGTACGCTCCTGTTGGCTTTAAACATGATGAACACACCTTACGTCATGAACAAGGTTAAGTAGTTAGAATGCGGCATACGCCTAAATTAGTCATTGGACTGACACGATAGCTAGCTGAGTCTAAATCTGTCTTTTCAGGCTGACATGATTGGTCTAAATCAGCTTCATAGGTTGACACGCCCACTTCTCCCAGAATGCGGCATATGCCTAAATCAGTCATTAGACTGACACGACAGCTACCTGAGTCTAATTCAGCCTTTTTAGGCTGACACGACTAGCCTAAATCAGCCAGCAGGCTGACACGGTAGCTTCCTAAGCTAAGTGGATAAATAAAAAAAAAACAGCAACACAAGTTGTGACATAAACAAAACTTGCCAAAACTAGGCAAGGAGCATTTCAAAATATGGCCAAAACACGGCCCCGAGTTCAGTCAACCGTCACCACGACGGGAAAACGCAAAACAAAATATTTAAAAATCCTTACAAGTCTACCAATACAGGGTCAGACCGCCATTCAAAAAAAAAAAAAAACTTTTAACTTGAGGCCAGATCAATGACCTCCTTTTCTGGCACCTCTTATGCCTTCTCCTATTGACTTCTCGTTTCAGGTATAGGACCTGGTTGTACGCCCTCAACACCAGCAGCCTCTTGAGCTCCCTCAGCAATGGAAGCCTCCTGAAGGGAACCAGCCTCCTCAGCAGTTGTCTGCTCCATCAGCGCAAGAGAGTTCACCTCGCCAACCTCAGGCATCGGCATGCTCATGTCAGGCTGAACAGGGTAAAGGGTCTCCAGTTGCCTCTCTTCCTCCTCTATAGACTGCCGGTTTGGAGGCTCATCAAGTGCAGCATGCATCCCGCTGATCTTACCTCGCCAGGTAGCATAAGTAACAATATTGGTGGCAAGGGTGATCAGCTCGCTGATCTTTTCATCAGAATGCTTAAGGGAGTCAGCAAAAGTACTGCACACTTCATGGGTGCGCGCCAGCTGGTTAGCTCCCTCCTTCAACTTCTTCTTGGCACCAGCAAGTTCAGCTTTCAGCTCCACCACATGTCCCCTCAGATCACAGCGCTGCTGCTCCAAGTCAGCAATGGTCCCAGACAACTCTTGGTTCCTGGCACTGGTGGCTCGACTAGTGGTCTGCACCACGTTGATCATTTTTCTATTATAAAGAGCTGACTGGAAGGCCTGTAAGCAGGAAAGGAAGAGTTAGCAGGTTCGACATAAATAATTCAGAACATGTGGCAGAGGAAGAATACTCACCATGAAGGCATTGTACACGTCATTATCCGCCATCTCTTCCGGCGAGAATTCTGAGAAGACTTCCACTAGAGAAGGCAAGAGGATCTGGTCGATCTCAGGCCAGTATGACACCTTATCCACATTCACAAAACCCTCAGGGAAGTGTGAAATGATGCCACCACTGGCAGCGGCAGTAGGGCTAGCAGGAGGAGTAGGAGGATGACGGTACAGTGGGCTGACTTCTAGAGGCTCAGGACGAACAATGCTAGAATGGGTAGGAGGAGACTGAAAGGAGGCAGCAGGGGCACTCCTCTTGGACGCAGAAGCCACATCAGGACTCCCATCGGCTCTCTTTCTCTTAGCACTCTGAAGGATGGCCTCCAAAGGATCGACTTTGGAACCTGCAATCAGCCGGACGTCAGGTGTCACGAGTTACCAGATAAAACAGCGAGATGTCGAGCATCAGAGACGTCTAGATAAAACAGTTAGCATAAGGCGACATACAAGAAGACATGTTGTGAGCTGATTGTTGAAGGTTGGAAGAGGAAGTAGGCGAAATACCAGGTAGCAGATCAAGAAACCTTCTCTCAGGCACGGAGATGCAAAATAGTTTGTTGCGGGCAGATGCTGAATCACCCAGACGGATCAGGTTGCAGGGGCCTGCACCAAAGCAAAAAGTAAGCCAGTAAGCATTGGGGAAGCAAAGTAGGCGCCAGGAGAGCTACTTACTCGAAGTTATGACCCTGTCTTTGAAAATATAGTCGGCATGTGGCTGAATGGAGGCCTTCCTCAAGTAGAAGAAATCCTCAAACCATGTTTCATGCCTCGACTTTGACACGTGCCTGAAAGGAGTCTCACCACGGTCGCGAAAAGAAAATTGGCCTCTTCCCAAGGACCGGATCTCATACATATGAGCCAGCTCACCCAGGGAGATGGTGCTGCTGGTGTTCTGGCTGGCTGACAGGGAGTAAAGAAGAACCCTCTATATGGTGGCCGAAATTTGGGCCATTGCGAAATTGTTGGTTCGAAGGAAGTCTTGCATGAGTTTGGGGAAGGGGAAAATGGAGACCATATCTGAAGGGGTAGAGGTAGAGGTATACCCATCCCGCACGGACAGCGTCCGCCTTTTGGCCTGGCTCAGGGATAGCAATATCGACCCCATCACCAAGACCAAGCAACTCCTTGATCAGGGGGATATCGGCGGTGGTCAGGGAGGAGGTACAGTCGTGGGGGTGGACGAAAAGATTACAGGAAGGAAAAGTAGGATCTGGGTTTTGGTCAGCCGGAGTAGAGGTCGAGGCAATGTGACGAGTTATACCCATGGTTAAAGAAGGAAAGAAGAAGAGGATCAAATAAAGATTGCGAGAAGAGGGAAGTACCTGACAAAGTGAAGTAACGGTAAAGATGGCGGAATCCGGTGAGGGAGCGAGGGGAAGAAAAAGGATTTTAGAGAGAAGGTGGGGTTTTGAATTTTAGGATTAATGAAGTGAGAAAGGTAGAAAGTTGAGATTATAAAGGAGGAGAGAGGGAGTGGAGCGCGAGAAATGAGGAGAAAGAGTAGGGGCAATGATGAGTGCTTGGGAAGATGTACAAAAGACGGTGCAAGGTTTAAAAATCAGTAATTCCTTATTCGACACCTCGAGACGTGTCTCACAAGGAACTAGGGGCAAACTGTTTGGGCCAAATTCCGCATGCTGGCGAAATAAGGAACAAGCCCATCAAGATTCACTTAGCAAATTAGGTCGAGAAGCTTAGCAACTACGAAAGACCCACGACTAGAGGAAGCCCGCGTGTTGAGGAGTCGTTAGGGAGAATTCAGGGAGATCAGGGAGAATAGGATACAAGGTCGTATTTATGGAAAGAAGTATGGTAGGACTAATATTGCTTACCATAAACGAAGTAGGACACGTCTAGGGTTCCTACCCTATAAATAGCCAAGAAGACAAGGAAGAAGATTCATTCAAGAACTATCATACTGATGTGACCATTATTTAAGCATATTTAGTCCCCGAATTAGCCTTGTTCCCATCTTCTAATCAATCTCTTTCAACAACTCATTTCTCGTCTAAATAAAATTATTCGCCCCAAATGATGTCCAAATACCAAGGACACGGGTCGGACACGTGCCCAAATACCATGGACACGCGTCGGACACATGACCAGATAAAAGAAGAAGGTTAGACACGAGTTTATAGGCGTCCGACACGTTTAGACGTGTGTCCGACGAGTGTCGGTGTCGGACACGGAACGACTGATTATGAGGAGTGTCCGTGCTACCTAGGTTACTGGTATTGAGTTATGAGTTATGGGGCCTTTAAGCCGAGTTATTTTTACGATCCAGTGCAACCATGGTTATTGAGTTATTTGAGTTTGAAATCGATATTGAGATGGAAATATTGTTTCGTGGGTTTTTTCCGCCAGTTCACTAACCCCTTGTCCTTCGTCTTAGGGCCGACGATGAGAATACGATACTTGGTTACGTGAGAGTATTATATTATGAGACGGAGTAATGAGTGAGCTAGAGTAATGAGTGAGGCAGAGTAATAAGCTGAGACTTGGTTAATTATGGAGATGAGAAATGAGTATTGTATTAAAGGAATAGTATGCAGTTGAGCAAGTCTCAGTCACCCACGAAGCCTGAAGGAATTGAGCGCATGAGTCGTGTTCCTTATACATCTGCAATAGGATCAATCATGTATGCCATGATATGCACACGTCCAGACGTGGCATATGCATTGAGTATGACAAGTCGGTACCAAAAGAATCCAGGTGAAACACACTGGATAGCTGTTAAAAATATCCTCAAGTACCTACGGAGGACTAAGGATAGGGTATTGACTTATGGAGGCGACACTAAGCTATGCGCAATCGGTTACGCAGATGCTAGCTTCCAAACAGATCGAGATGATTCAAAATCTCAGTCCGGGTTCGTCTTCACTCTTAATGGTGTTGCGGTCAGCTGGAAGAGTTCCAAACAGAGTGTTGTAGCAGATTCTACTACTGAATCCAAGTACTATGCCGCTTCGGAGGCAGCAAAGGAAGCGATATGGATGCGTCAATACTTACAAGGACTTACGATAGTTTCTAGTTCGAATGACCCGATCACCATCTATTGTGACAATAGAGGTGCCATCTTCCAGGCTAAGGAGCCTAAGTCTAGCAATAAATCTAGACATGTACATCGGAAAGCTCACCTGATCCGTGATTACGTGGAGCAAGAAGAGATAGTGATTGACAAGATAGCTTCGGATGATAACATCGCGGACCCTCTCACTTAACCGTTGAATTTTGATAAGCATGAAGGGCACGTTATTTCCATGGGAATTAAACGTGTTCCTGAGTTGTAGTAGTTGATTATGGATTTGATACCTTATCCTTTTCATATACTATTTATAACTTCATCGTTTTATAATATTTTGTTTTTCATGTGGATTGTACTGACAACATTGAACGCCACAAAGTGAACTGAATTACATTATATTTGTTTTGGTCCGTAATCGCCTTAATGAGCTGATAACTCTTGCTATTATATTGTGCAGTCGATTGATGGTGGGTTCAACGAGCCATAAGTCAAACGGTTGACCGATCGATCACAGATGCGAGATTATAACGATACCTCGTAGGACAAATTTTTGTGACAACGTAATGGAGTTCTAAATGTTTAAAACATTCGGTGCCAGGTCGTGGATAGGACATCCATTGTGTTCCTAGAGTCGATTCTTTTGACTATCGACTGTCTCTTGAGATTAAGGCAGTTTTTGGGTGACTTTGGTTTCTTTCTCATGGTCTACCGTAACTGGAGACTAAGTAGATTTTTCCTGGGTCATTTCATACCGTGCTTACATCTGCAGGATTCGAGTTGAGGAAAATATCCAACCCTTATCAGGTTTTGTTATTTCTCAGGGCCACTCGAGGAGTTGTAACTGAAATGCATGGCCATGCTTGAATGATGATTCGTTTATCAGTTAAGTTACTCTCTAGTCGGGGAAACCACTCTTGATAATGATCGCTTGTAAAATACGACCTTTGTGAATACGGATTTTGCAAATTGTTTTACATTGAGTGGGAGAAATTTTAGGATATGACAATCGGTTATCGCACATACACTTGTGAGGACAAGTGGGAGTTTGTTGGAGCTTGTGTCCTCCACAAATTAGTGTGATAACATTTATAAATCTCTTATAGGTTCCAAAGGGTATACTTCGTATTTTATCAGTTGATTAACGATTACCTAATAACGGTTGGCTTGCTAGAAAGTTTGACGTTATTATCATACTGATGGCGGTGATCAACTGGTCCCTAAAAGTCACACCTAAAGGATGTGTTTGAGAGATGTGGTTATGGAAATGTAATCACATTGATGCCTTATATGACTAAACTGAATATAATAAGTTATATTTAATTAATGTATATAATGTTAGCTTGGACGAATTAATTTGTTAATTCGTAATTAAATGTAATCGGTTATATTTAATTAGCTAATTATAAATATGCGATATTTATAGTTAAAAGTATATTTTACTCGAGATTGTTATAATATATGTTGTCAGGCCGGATTTAATAAATCGACTACAATCAGTTATGTATGGACTTATTAAAACGGGACAACATATATGACAATTAATAAAAATGTACACATTATATATAATTTTAGAATAACCGAAAATAAGAGGATTTTATCCTGATTTGTGGTTGTTGCTAAAAACCGAAAAATGAGAAAATAATATCTCTCATTTTCGGAAATTTGGGCCGAGATTTTGGAAAGGAAAAACTCCCCTTATTCACTCTTATTTTCGGATATAAGGAGTGTGTGGGAGATGAATTTCTGACCTAATTCTAACCTAGCCTCCTCTCATCAAAAGAAAAACACAAAAACCTAAAATTAATCAGTTAATTTGGGGATCGATTCTAGCAAAAGAACAAGGGCATATCTCATATCATCTTGGGTGCAACTGATAGGAGAATATCATTGCGATATTGTTCATAGGCCGAATTAGCTAGGACCGAAGGTTTTTTCTTAATTCTCTATTTTTGTTTATGTAATTTCTTTTATGACTAGTTATCATCATAATATATTCGTTATAATCCTTAATAATAAGGGAAGTATACAGATTATTTCCCACATAAGTGTGTTTCCTCAAGTGGTACAACACCTCCAAACCCAGTATCTCAAAGATATGTCGGACATCTACTTCTATTTTCAGCTCCTTTAACACACTCGTATGTATGCACCTAGTGGCTCTCATGGGACGACTCAATAACTCTACAAAAGCGTCTCTCTACTTAAAGTCAACAAAGATTACCGTAAGGTATCCAGGAACTGGTGAAACAACGACAGGTCCTTGGCTCCCTTCTCCCACCTCTACCCCAACGACGCGTGTCATCTTGCTTTGTCGTGTAGCTGTAGTTCTTGGCATCTGTTTCAACATAGTTTAGCCACACATCGGGTTTTACAAATTCAAAGTGGAAATTTTCAAATGCTTAATCTGGATAAAGGCAATGCTTAAGATAATTTCTTGTCAAAGTATATAAATTTTTGGGACAGAACACGATTTTGCCAATCCCCTTACTCTTCATAACTCACAAAAGATGGTTTAAAAGTTTTAAAACATAGAGTTTAAACAAGTTATAAAAGTAACCGGACTGAATTTCTACCGAAACAAGCTTCTTAAGTTGGTTATTGTAGTGAAAT
Organism: Silene latifolia; assembly: GCF_048544455.1. NCBI lineage: Eukaryota > Viridiplantae > Streptophyta > Magnoliopsida > Caryophyllales > Caryophyllaceae > Silene > Silene latifolia. Next base: position 157,707,699 of record NC_133536.1, on the reverse strand, counting down.
TGAGGCAAAATTTCAGCTTTATACACCTTTAAGACGGAGTTTTAAGAGGAAATATTTGATTAAAATAGCTACAATCAAGCACCAAATATTATACCACTAACATCTCTTATCCTTTTTCAATACTTTAAGATGAATTTGATGAACAAAAATCGAGATTTGGGGCAAACCCTAGAAAAATAGGAGTTGAACATAGTCACTAATTAGGTTTAATTTTGCAATTCCTAACATCAATAATAATGATTCAAGATGATTTTGTTTCAAAATACAACAATTACAATACAATATTTGGGTATAAAAACCGAAATTTCAGAAAATCCAACACAAATATATGCTTCAAATTGCTTTTAAAATCAAAGGAAAGAGTAGAAATTTACCTTAAATAAGTTTGCAAACCGATTTGGTGGATGAACTTAGGAAGATGTGGAAGGAATTCAGGCACAAAATTACCAAGGTTTTTGTAAAGATGAACGTTTAGGAGAAAAATTAAGTTTTGAAAGAGGAAGTAAGAAGAAAAGAACGAAGAGAAAGAAGTTATAGGTTTACGGAACCCGTGTACTGTAGCAGCATACTCGATCGAGTATCTGAGGTACTCAATAGAGTTGAGGTTGCTCGGTCGAGTTTTGACGCAGGCAGAATTAGCATGGATTTTGTTTTCTATCAAACTCGATCGAGTAACCCTTATACTCGATTGAGTAAGGCCTACTCGGTCGAGTATTCCCTCGTACTCGGTTGAGTAAGTCAAAACAACAACAACTGATTACGAATCGTTTGCTCGTTTGATAAGTCCAATTTATATACATTTTGACCCCCTACTTTAGCTCTAATATATATGCCATTTGTACTAATCTAGTGGTTTTATGAGCTAATGTTGTGTTCTAGTTGTCTTTGCATGGTTTGTCACATTTTGTAGGAACTTGAGCTTTAAGGAGCTTATTTCTAATAAATTTGCAAGAGCTAGTATACAAGGCTAAGTGTGGAGCATGAGTTGGACCGACATTGAAGTGTTACATGGATTTGCATGCATAAAGATATGGATTAAAATGAAAATGCAAAATAAAGACTTATGCAAAGTCAAGCCCAAGAAATCAAGTCCAACTAGGTGAAAGCTTAGGATGCTAGAATACATTGGATGCCATGCTTTAAGATCATTATCGGATGATTAAAAAAGGCATTAAAAATCAACATCAGATACTATGTGCATTAACTAGAGGAATTAAGAAGACGGAGCTGGATCACCACGACCCCGATCGGGGTTAGCCCCCTCTTTGCCCGAACGTTACTTCCTTGTTCCCCTATAAATAAGGCTTTGGTCGACACTTCCTACACCACTTTTATACTCTCATTTCAGTTCTTAGTTTAGGTTAGATTAGATTTCCCTTTAGCATTTCCACTATGTTATAAACAATTTTATTCAACTTACATACAATATCCTTTACAAGTTATTTACATTTCATTCCTTGTTCTTCATTCGCAAGTTCTTCCATTATCAAGGTAATTTCATTTCTTGCATTACTTTTATTATTCATTTGTCATTAGATAATTTACATTATGCCCGAGTAATTTCCTTAGTCTAGGATTAAGGAAGCCATGTTAAATAACTAATCACAATTGTTAAAATGAGATGTCACGATATTAAAATAGTTTCTATAACATGTTTGCATTGTATTGTTTAATCTTTGGTTATTAGCCGTAATCGTAGATTAAGTTTGTTAATTCATTCTATAAGTCGAGAGGCACGAAATTGAATTAGAATAAACATGCTATAGTAGAACGACCTAGCCATATCGAGAGATCGTTAGGACCCGGTCTATGGTCGACAATAATATCGAGATGTGGGTGTCTAAAGGCCTAACCTATTTATCATTATCAATGCATCTCTAAATTAACATGACTAATTAGTAATTTGCATGTGTGACCCGACTTCCCTAGACGCTTTCTTTATTATTTTTTTCATTTTATTTGCATAACCAACCAACCAACCAACAACCGATAAACCGACTTCGATAGAATTCAATCCATAGCAACTTGTTTAGCAAACTCCCGTCTCCTTGTGGTTCGACCCCTATTACTACATTTATTTGTGTTTAGTGAATTTATCTTTGATTAGGTGTGCGACATAGCCTATCAAATTTTGGCGCCATTGCCGGGGAGCACATTTTTTTTGCTAATTGGTTGTTGAATTAAATCTTGTTTTATTTTATCTCAAGGAACACTTGTTCCTTGAGATATTCTCACGGTTTCTTTGTAGTTTTAGTGCCTATTTTGTAGGTAATAAAACTTGGCCTTACATAATGAATGATAGATTCATCCCCCAACTCAAAGATGAGCCTTTTCATGACTATCTTACCCGATTATACTATTTTTCTGATAGTCTCCTCTCTCTTAGACATGTCCTTGATGGGGATTATGTGGTTCAATTCGCGCTTGATGGCATGAATTTTGAGACCCGAGAAATAGCTCTAAATTTGAGTAATGGGAGTGTCTACTACATGGTTGGGCTGGAACTTTGGTATTTCTTTGATTTCATGGCTAGCCAAAGTCAATTGCGTGAGGTATCACGCCAATACAATGTGTGGTACATGCAAGAGGAGCTCAAAGTATTACAGGCTCGTTTGGAACAATCTTCTCAAGAGAAACCAAGACCATGTGAGCCTATCTTTTCTCATTTTGCCTTTCTTCCTCCACAATGTGAGTCTTTTCAATCTAATGATTTTGAATTATTGGATGACGATGATGATATTCTGAATTTCTTGATTGAAATGCCCCCTATTGTCGTTCCAATTTACCATTTCGTGGAGGAGGTAGTTGACACACATGCCATGGATAAGCTTGAGCCCGACCATAATGAAAGGGATGAGGTTTTACCCGGGACTTGTGAAACCTTTGAAAATCCTTTCATATGGGTTGTAGTTGACCCATTCGAAGTTGATGGAGGACTTAGTGATTCTAATACAAAGGTTAAGTGGGATTCACCCCCCCCCCCCATTTTTGATGAGTCCTACCACTTAGAGTTTTCATACCACCAATTTGAGACCATTCATGATTATAATTTATGCACTAATGGTTATTTTTATGGTCTTAAGCATGATGCTCCATCCCTTGCTGACGAGTGGAGTACGGTGGTTATATTTTAAATCTCTTATGGTCAATTTGATAAGATTAATCCTTTCTTGCCTTTGATCTTTCATGCTTATATCGTATCCATTGCTTACATATGCTTGTGTATTGCTCATGCGCAGGAATATGATCAACTTCTAAGGGCGTTGACATGCTTTTTAGAGGACAATGGATATTAATTTCGGAAATTTGTTTTATTTATTCTTTTGGAGACAATTTATAGTTTTTGGACAATTGCAATTTCAATTTGGTTTTGATGTAATAGTTAGGACAATAAGATATTTAGCTTGCTTTCGTATGTAGTAGCTTGTCTTTCGCAGGTACTTTCCTACTTGGATTGGACTTTACCCGGTTTTCAAGCTAGCTTGGGGGAGCTTCTACGCGGTTGTATGCTTTCTTTCCTTTCTTTATTTCCGCATGTGTCGTCCCATCTCCCCTTGTTGGGTGTTCTTCTTTGCTTTACACATTGAGGACAATGTGTTGTTCTAGCTCGGGGGAGGGATTTAGTGAGTCTAGTTAGGGAAAATCTATAAAACTAAAAAGTTTGAAAATTGAAAATTTTCATAAAAAGTGTATGTGTTGTGTCCACCCTTTTGTCTTATGCATAATGTCTTCCTCTTTGCATTTCCCATATTGTAGCTTTTTAAAGCTAATGAGTCGCGCTTTTGAGGGGTTTTGCTTACATGGGGATGTCTTGATATAGTGGGTGAGGGATGAATTTTGGACAGAATAGACTTGATCTTGACATTGGTAAGCTACATAAATGGTAAGGTAGAGCCTCCAAAAAGGCCGGTACATCTTTACCCGATCTCATTTAGGTGTGTGTAGTTTCTCCTCTTGGTGTGCGCTACATTAAAACGCACAAGTATGACATTGGTTCCTTATTCTTAGACATGCTATGATAGTTTGCACATGAAGCATTATTGTTATAATTTCTCACATGCATCACCCATTTTGAGCCATTTACTCATTATATGCTATAAAATATTTGTTTCTAGCTACATTTCAAATTGCCTACCTTGTTGAGCTAGTAACCTTCTTGGTGAGTTTAGGTTGCTTTTGTGAGGTTGTTGATGTTGATGGGATCACTAATTCCCATTGTGTTGTGAAAGAAAAGTGAAAAAGGAAGAAGAAAAAAATGATTGGAAAGAAAAAAAAGAAAAAAAAATGAAAGAAAGATGAAATGAAATGAAATGAAAAAGAGAGAAAAAAGTTTTGATGAAAAAGAAAAAGAGATGATTGATCTTCCATAGTTTATGAAGAAATTGAGTTGGGAAGTTCATTTTGTGTTGTAAAAGTTTTAATTTGGGCCATATGCTGCTTTGATTAAATGGGTTGTCGCTATAAGATCGGTATTGGGTTATTTAAGCACTCTTTGCTCGTTTGGATGGTTGATTAGCTTGACCTTTAACTCCACATATCCAAACTCGTTTGTCCACTTTTTACCCATGACCCCTAGCCTCTTTTATCTCTTCTCTTGGCTTCAATTTGTGAATTCTTGTTAGCATTATCTTATTGATTTAGAATGTCTACCATACTAGATTGCGGGCGCATTCTCTTGAGTCGTTTATAGGAGAGTGTCACATTCACATATAAATTGCCTTATTCATAATATGAGTGTGTGTGTTTTTCCCGTGAGGAGTCCAATGTCAATAAGATCATGTAAGAGTCGAAATGTCCATTTGAAGTCATTCATGCTACGCCGTCATATAAATCTCATCCATGTTGTTGTATTTTCTCTATGCCCATGTTGTTTCGGGATTTGATTCATTGTGCTCTAAAGTTACTTGACGGGAGTTGCATTCGGATGTGATGAGTTTTGCTCGTGACCTTGTCCTTATAATACATTGTATTGTGTGCTTGCTTGAGGACAAGGAAGGGTTTAGTTTGGGGGAGTTTGATAAGTCTATTTTATATACATTTTGACCTCCTACTTTAGCTCTAATATATATGTCATTTTCACTAATCTAGTGGTTTATGAGCTAATATTGTATTCTAGTTGTCTTTGCATGATTTGTCACTTTTTATAGGAACTTGAGCTTTTAAGAGCTTATTTCTAACAAATTTGCAAGAGCTAGTATACAAGGCTAAGTGTGGAGCATGAGTTAGACCAACATTGAAGTGTTACATAGATTTGCATGCATAAAAATATGGATTAAAATGAAAATGCAAAATAAAGTCTTATGCAAAGTCAAGCCCAAGAAATCAAGTCCAACTAGGTGGAAGCTTAGGATGCTAGAATACATTGGATGTAACACCCCCATACATTGGATGTAACACCCCCTACTTAAGGCATGGAAATGCTACCATCTCGGTAACCCGAGGCAATGTATATCAAATAGACAATAACGAAACGTACTTTATTAAATATATTTAAAGCGATACAAGACCAAAACCAAAACTGATAAATGAAATATCTCAAAACTGTCAAACCAACTAGATGTAAAAGAATGTTATGACACGGCGGAAGACTTCTAAATAGCTCGTGGCGACTCAACCCAGCTATCCTATGCGCATTAACTCATACCTTCTCAATAAGTGCTCACCATCCCCGAATGGATCACCATAGTTTTTAAAACATTTAAACGGGGCCAGTACTGATTACACAAAACAAACAGCTGCAATAAAACAACATTACAAACCAATCCAATCCACCAACTCCGTCACATCACCACACACCTGACTACACATTTCCTGCCAGAATACTCATCGCAACAAGTATTCCACACCGCCAGGGGGGGACCGCAGCCGTTTCCACCTAAGCCCCGCTCATCTCATCCGAGCGATAAACCCATGTTCCTTAATGTGCACATCCCCTCTGAGGCGGGTTCCACAGAGGGCGAATCAAGGGCGTGAAGCCACTTCCGCAAGTGACTCCAATCACCCAGGGACGCACCCCGAGAACCACAGACAGTTACACAACAATCACCTTATACAATCACAATCACCAAATGCCAATTCCTTTATCATCATCAATCAACAACAATAAAACAATTACCAACAATCAACAATGCCATGTAAACAATACTGAGTAGGAAAACCCTACCTGGAATAATCACCACAAGACCGTCACAGAAGCTAATCAGTAATGTTATTCTACGAACCCTCCTCCTATAACACATATTCATACAATTATCACTTAATCAACCTAATACTCCCAAAACCCCCAAAACTACCCAATTAAGGTTTTAACCAAACTCAACGAAATGCTATAAAAAATTATACAAGAAGCTTACCCACGACACGACGAACTCAACGGTGTAAAGAACACGACGATCCGACACCTTAAGCCTTTGGGATTTCATAGAAATGTGAGAGAGGAGAGCTACATAACATTGTTTTCTCTTTTGTGAAACTTAGAATAATGTAAAAGTAAAAAGAAACTGGTATAAATCATTTATGTACAAATCTCGCGTTGCTATCAAAACCCGACCAAATACTTATAAAAACTAACTTACTCGATCGAGTACGCTACTTACTCGATCGAGTGCCTCTTACTCGATCGAGTACCCGTCAGCAGAACACTGTTTCGAAAACGAAATATACTTACTTGACAGAGTAAGCCCCACTCGATAGAGTACCCATAGACATAGAAAACCGTAGTATTACAGTCTTCCCTCCTTAAAAAGAACTTCATCCCCGAAGTTCAACCCATACTCAAAATAAACATACTAACTCGATCAAGAAACAACAACGCAACTAAGAACTGAAAACAAAACCCCAACCTATAAAACATGAACTCCTATCACCAACTCCACCAACTATGCCTACCTCCACAACACGGCTCACGATATCGTATCAACTACATTATAGTCTCTCTCGACACTAACTCCATACACTACCAATTACCATCCACAAATGCTGCTAGCTCCCTAACATATTATCCACTAGAAAAACCAATATCAAGACACTCATAAACATCAAACGGAATGTTACATTCTACCACCCTTAAAAGTAACTTCGTCCTCGAAGTTTACTCACACTCATAAACATCATCATCCAACTGTCAACACTATCGAAGTATTCTCCCATTCCTAAACATCAACTACTACAAGCATGGCCATGACCTTTAACAAAATCAACCTTAACAAAGATCCACCCTTTATGCTACACCAACACTCTACTTGCACTTATACTATAACATACACAACCATCAAACTCTCTTTTATCGCATTCTACTCCTCTTAAGATAAATGTTACGTCCTCGTAACTCACTAATACTTGATCCTTAGCTATATCTTCTCATTATCCTCATCACCACCACATGTCAAAGATAACCGCCTATAACCTCCACACCTATAACCATTCCTATTTCCAAGGCTCTCTTACTTAAACAGATCTCATATCTCAATTCATTCTAGACACCACCTAACCTATACAACAAAATCCTTAGCATAACCAATACTCCAATTCTTCCACATTACTGTAGAACGACATACTTCTCTATACAAAGCACCTATCTCCAAAAGCATAACTCACGATCCACACTTATTACCCACACTCACACTAGATCCTCAAGTTCATTTCTTTCATTACCGCAAAACTCATTCATAACTTAACATGATACTAATTTCCAACACTCTATACTCACTGTCCCAACAAAAGATTAAGAACCACTTGCAGCTTCCAGATCATTACAACACATGTTCTAAAAATCACTTGACATTACTAAGTCACCGAATGCCTCCTCTAAAAGAACATCACAAGTACTCCAACAACCTCTCGCAACTGTGTCCCATCAACAGGATATCACTATTCCATGACAACCACGGAAACATACACAACTCTTTTCCATATCATACTCTACCCTCACTCCCAAGGTGAAACTGGTAAGAAACATCAATAAACAAAACAACCGTCTATATGTACAAACCGAAACTCACTGAAGCAACAACCAACAAAACAACAATATATGTATAACTGGTATGTACTTTCGAAGGCTCGTATCGTAATCATCCCGCCTACTCCACCACAACCGATGACGGTATCGCAACACCGTCACCAACAGCCGCACCGCAGCGCGAAAATACCCACATCACAACACAAGGTACCGTGCCCGGATCACCATCCGAGGCACAACAACCACATCGATAGACATCACAACTTATACAATTCCCATAAATACTGACTCAGTATAACTTCCCGGACAAGAAAACTTACTCAAAATTGCTTTACTGGATCACAACGCAACATATTATACTGAAGAAATAGATAAGAACCTCATGAATATCATCCATACCTTTTCACGAAATAAACATGTATCATCAATACATATACAAGTATAACTAGCCATGCGAGATCACCCAAACTATCACTTTTTGAATATGATTCCATTAGGTTACCGTACCCAACATGCATTACAGAACATTCAAATAACAACTTTATAACTATCACACCATACCACTTATCGTGAGGTCAGAACCTCACACAAACGTTTATACACACCATAGACCCGTAATCACTTCCAACTAGTTAATCCTGAACACGTAAGTTACCACTTGATAAAGGTTACCTCTCGCCTGAGCTTAACTCGAATGCCCCTCATAACATATTGTCCCATTCGCATAACCATCACCCCCCGCCAAATATAACCATACAGCTAATACTCAACTACTAGCAACATCTCCTAAGACCGCGTCTTATACTTCCTCACAACCGTACAAATCAATCCGGCCTCTACAAAATCAACCTCTTTAGAATTGTTATCTTTCTAATCTACCATCACCCTTAACCACTAGTGACAACACCACAATGCCACCATTGCTCGTATAACAAATCTCTTACACTCACCTTTAAATATATCAGTTCATTTCCTATCTTCGGTTAGCATTCCAAAATAACGACATCAAATCCACCAACAAAATTTACCTCAACATTCTTCCCAATATTATCCTTAATTGTATCGTCATCTAACTCTCCACCAAAATCTCATATCGTGCAGATACTCTACCAACTTCTTACTCCCTTAATTCCTCGAAACTCATGACTAATCATGTTGTCCTGAAACTCCTATATAACCATTAACTCACATCCTCATGATAGTATCATACATCTCGACGATTCCTTACTTCTATATCACATAACTCCGGTCAACATTTTTCTCAGCTTACTTTTATCCTTGTTTTCTCTTTACACTCAATAATACCAATTCATCTCCTTACTTCTTGTACCTAACTCTCTAGTAATCCAGTTACCTTTTCATTGCTCCAAAACTCAAATTCCATTATTTCATATAAGTACCATCTTAATCTTTCTTACCATGGATCTTCTTTCATCATGCTATCACTCACAAACCAAAACTCGTTTCATACCGTTAATTGCCTAAGAAAAGCACACACTAGTTTTACCTCTTAATAAACCAAATCTCCCAAACTCACTCACTATCTACAAATCCACGTTGCGACATATCTCCATCTAAGTTCACTATATACCACTCTTCTCCATCCTTCTACAACGACCTTTCATTACATATATTCTTAACCAACACAATCTAACCATCTCCCCCCATAATTCCTTACACATCTCAAGTTGCTACTACCCACATCCTTCCTTTCAACCTTTTCATTCTCACATTCCTTACACTTACATCACTCCTTACTCATATACACTTACCTTTACATTACTCAAATCCGCAATTATATCAATCACCACGTCTCACAAAACTTGCACCATGCCTCAATCAGCTCATTAAAGTTCCTTTTCTTTTTCCACTATCCATCACAACCACATATAACTCATGTCCGCCCCACCGAACTCATACCCACCATAAGGTGCCACTCACTACATCATAAGATTGGGTAACTTACGAATCAAGACTAACACATATGTAAAACAATGCATAAAGAAGCAAAATAACACCTTTGAATTAAAATAATATGCAATGAAATCAAAAGATAAGCATAAGACCCAAAATAAGAGTCACTAAATCGAGTACAGCCTACTCGATTGAGTAGGCGAAGGTCAAAAGCACGTATAAGAAATTACCAGGGCTACTCGATCGAGTAACAAGGGGTGCACTCGATTCATTGAGGGCCACTCGATCGAGTACCCTACGCATTTCTCAGCACTATCCAATTTTCGTAAAACGGTCATATCACACTCGTTTCTTGGTCTTTTTGGGCGTGTGACCTATCGTTAGAATCGTAAAAGAACAAGCTATCACCTCCAATTAGAATCACATCAAAATCATATATACATCTCAAGTTATAACAGTTTGAAAACAACCTCTCTATAATCGAACAACATAACTATTTGATTTTCTCCTTCAAACAACCTAAACATCAACAAAGTGAACAAAAGCAACCCGATACTTGTAAAACCACTATCCTTAACCACATGTTACTACCTATCAAAAGCCAAACAATAACATCTTATCATGCTCATATAACATTCAACTTATCAATCATGTACTACCCACATGCTTTAACTGTATAACGTTTCGTAAGACAAAACATACTCATACATTACAAATCCTATTCCCATGTTACTATTACAACAATATTACAAATTCACTTCGTCACCTAAACACATTCATAATCACGAAATTCATATTCTCATGCAATTGCCATTCCATCTTTTCCAATAAATTCATCCATTTCAACCACATTCTTCATCAAACAAGTGCATATGATACAACAATAGACAAGTATATCAACTTATTATATAACTTTACGCAAACAAAATTATGTATAATCATATCACATCCCCTAATCACATGTTACTAGTATAGACACATTATAAATCATCCATCCTGTTGATGTGACCATAATTTGAGCATATTTAGCCCCCGAATTAGCCTTGTTCCCATGCTTTTTAGTGCATATTTGGGTCATTTATTGTCTTTAGTCCTTTGTTTTGTATATTCTTTGAGGTTTTAATCCCTTGGTAGGAAAGGAGTGCAAACCTTGCATTTTCATGGCAAAATGAAGCTAAATTGATTGAATTCAATGACCAAGCATCAAAGAGAAGACAAGACTAGAAGGCCTTTGTACATACTATAGTAGATGGGCAATGATGAGAAAAGATCCTTGCATCCCCGAGGAAATCCTCAAGGATTTTATGAAGAGAAAGGAAGAAAAGAAGAAAGGAAGAAGCTATAAGAGAATCCGAGCGGATTGACCACAATCCGCCCGTCCAGCACATGCAATCCGAGCGTCTTCCTCAGCTGGACGCTCGTCCAGAACCACCACAATCCGCCCGTCCACCCCACGAATCCGCTCGTCCAAAACACCCACAATCCGCCTGTCCCGTGCCCTGGACGCTCGGATTGTGTGACAGCTAAAATCCGTCTTCTACTTGTTCAATGAAGGATGCGCATATTTTTCTAAGACCGGCGAAAAGGAGACCGGAGTCTCTCTTGAGACCGGCGATTCCTCAAGGACTTAATCGTCATTCAAGCCCTTAGTAAACCCTAATTTATGTACCTAATCCCCACTATAAATACCCCATTAGGCTAATTAGATTATCATGTTCTTTTTAGCAATATCTAATGTAGTTTATATCAATCAAATCTTTCTTTAATCTTATAATCAACATTTAATCAAGTTTTAATACAAATCTTATTTCCTTAATCTCTCTTTGGTTCATCTTTTATTTTGGGTAATTGAAGATTATTTGGGTTATTATTGGGAGATTGACAACCTTCCAATCAATCATCAAGTACTTATATTATTCTTTGCTTTATTATTGGAATCATTAGTAGGTATAATTCTCTTAATCCCTCTTTAATTATTGATAATTATTTTCATTTATTCATCATGTTTTACTTTGTTGGTATGATTGACAACCTTGCTAGCATGTTCAACATGATAATGAGTGAGTAGTTTCCTTAGCTATGGTTAATGGGTAATTAGGGGAAACCAACATGGGGGATGATTCATGCTTAAATTAATATGTTTTCATAGTTTATTTGCTTGCTTGTTGTGATCTCAACTTATGCACACGTTATGTTTGATGAAATGCGAGCCTATGAATCCTTGCATTTTTTACCCATCACCTATCTGTTCAATGAGACTTGTAAGATATAAACCAACTCGAGTCTCATTAGACCATGCATATAGTTGAGTAGGGAAGATTAAGTCGACTTGTAGGTGTTGTACAATCTAATCGATTCGGCTCCGGGACCCAAACTTTCCTAGGATTGTAAGATATAAACCAACTCGATCCATCACAACAATAATTGCTTGCTTATAATTTGAGAATATGTTTGTATGATCAATTCCCATGAATCCCCTATGATCCCATGACACCCTAGTGCCTTTTATCAATTGTTTACATCCCTTTTTAATCATCTTGCTTGTTTACTTTCATTGCTATTTTAGTTTAGTGATCTTCTACTTCAAACCCCAAATTGTGACACCCCTAGACACCACTAGTTGCAATTGAAAATCTCATCTCAATTCCCGTCCCTTGGGATCCGACCTTTACTTGCCTCTTTACTAATTGTAGAGTTGTTTGTGGAGTTTTAAATTGTGTTTTAGTCTAGGTGCTCCTAACGACAAGTACCGAAAACTAAACCTCCAAGTGAGTCCGACCACCTGTAACATCATTATTGATCACATATTATCATATATGAACTACTTCCCTTTTCCACCACAGCATTCATCTTCTCATGTACTTTTCCAACAATTCCAAACAATATTGTAAACCAACTATCATGCAACATGTTTATTCACAACACTTTCCCATTCCACCACAATGATTTTCCAACAATTCTATACAACACATCATCCAACATACGCAATAGAATATTAATAAACACATAGCGATCCCATGACACCCCGTAGTGACCGGTTTAAAGTTGTAGGGTGAGTTCGCGACTTTAAGACGTCTCCCAAGTCTTTGCATTAGCTCCTAACAACTCCTACCCGGGTTCATTTTATTTTGACTCCCTAAGTTCACTAGGTTCATTAGTTACAGGTTCCAAAATCGTCGCTCTGATACCACTTTGTAACACCCCCATACTCCAAGTGCCTTACCAGGACCACTTAAGGCATGGAAATGCTACCATCTCGGTTACCCGAGGCAATGTATATCAAATAGACAATAGCGAAACGTACTTTATTAAATATATTTAAAGCGATATAAGACCAAAACCAAAACTGAAAAATGAAATACAACTGTTTCTCAAAACTGTCAAACCAACTAGAAGTAAAAGAATGTTATGACATAGCGGAAGACTTCTAAACAGCTCGTGGCGACTCAACCCAGCTATCCCATGCGCATCAACTCATACCTGCTCAATAACTACTCATCAACCCCGAATGGATCACCACAGTTTTTAAAACATTTAAACGGGATCAGTACTGATTACACAAAACAAACAGCTGCAATAAAACAACATTACAAACCAATCTAATCCACCAACTCCGTCACATCACCACACACCTGACTACACAATAAAGTGTGTAGTCCTGCCAGAATACTCATCGTAACAAGTATTCCACACCGCCAGTGGGGGACCGTAGCCGTTTCCACCTAAGCCACGCTCATCTCATCCGAGCGATAAACCCATGTTTCTTAATGTGCACATCCCCTCTGAGGCGGGTTCCACAGAGGGCGAATCAAGGGCGTGAAGCCACTCCCGCAAGTGACTCCACTCAGCCAGGGACGCACCCCGAGAACCACGGACAGTTACGCAACAATCACCTTATACAATCACAATCACCAAATGCCAATTCCTTTATGATCATCAATCAAGAACAATAAAACAATTATCAAGAATCAACAATGCCATGTAAACAATACTGAGTAGGGAAACCCTACCTGGAATAATCACCACAAGACCGTCACAGCAGCTAATCAGTAATGTTCTTCTACGAATCCTCCTCCTATCACATATTCATACAATTATCACTTAATCAACCCAATAATCCCAAAGCCCCCAAAACTACCCAATTAGGGTTTTAACCAAACTCAACGAAATGCTATAAAAAATTATACAGAAAGCTTACCCACGACACGACGAACTTAACGGTGTAAAGAACACAACGATCCGACACCTTAAGCCTTTGGGATTTTATAGCAAAGTGAGAGAGGAGAGCTAGGTAACCTTGTTTTCTCTTTTGTGAAACTTAGAATGATGTAAAAGTAAAAAGAAACCGGTAGAAATCCTTTATATACAAACCGCGTGTTGCTATCAAAACCCGACCAAATACTTGTAAAAACTAACTTAATCGATTGAGTACGCTACTTACTCGATCGAGTGCCTCTTACTCGATCGAGTAACCCACTTACTCGATCGAGTACCCGTCAGCAGAACACTGTTTCGAAAACCAAACATACTTACTCGACAGAGTAAGCCACTCGATAGAGTACCCATGGACATAGAAAACCGTAGTATTACATTGGATGCCATGGTTTAAGATCATTATCGGATGATTAAACAAGGCATTAAACATTAACATTGGATACTATGTGCATTTACTAGAGGAATTAAGAAGACGGAGCTGGATCACCACGACCCCCATCGGGGTTTGGTGTCCTTGATCGGGGTTAGCCCCCTCTATGCCTGAACGTTACTTCCTTGTTCCCCTATAAATAAAGGCTTTGGTCGACACTTCCTACACCACTTTTATACTCTCATTTCAGTTCTTAGTTTAGGTTAGATTAGATTTCCCTTTAGCATTTCCATTATGTTGTAAACAATTTTATTCAAGCTACATACAATTTCCTTTACAAGTTATTTACATTTCATTCCTTGTTCTTCATTCGCAAGTTCTTCCATTATCAAGGTAATTTCATTTCTTGCATTACTTTAATTATTCATTTGTCATTAGATAATTTACATTATGCCCGAGTAATTTCCTTAGTCTAGGGGATTAAGGAAGCCATGCTAAATAACTAATCACAATTATTAAAATGAGATGTCACGATATTAAAATAGTTTCTATAACATGTTGCATTGTATTGTTTAATCTTTGGTTATTGGCCATAATTGTAGATTAATTTTGTTAATTCGTTCTATAAGTCGAGTGGCACGAAATTTAATTAGACTAAACATGCTATAGTAGAACGACCTAGCTATATCGAGAGATCGTTAGGGCCCGGTCTATGGTCGATGCTAATATCGAGAGGTGGGTGTCTAAAGGCCTAAAATATTTATCATTATCAATGCATTTCTAAATTAACATGACTAATTAGTAATTTTCATGTGTGACCCGACTTCCCTAGACACTTTCTTTATTATTGTTTTCATTTTATTTGCATAACTAACCAACCAACCAACAACCGATAAACCGACCTCGATAGAATTCAATCCATATCAACTTGTTTAGCAAACTCTCGTGTCCTTGTGGTTCGACCCCTATTACTACATTTATTTGTGTTTAGGGAATTTATCTTTGATTACGTGTGCGACATAGTTTATCATCGTTCCTGCAAATCAACAAGTCGTTCGGAGTCTAAGACATACTTATGACTCGTCACCGGTTACCCTATACTAGTACCATCGTTACATTACCTTGCATATAACACTGTTATCACAATCAAAACATTACGTACTTTAATTCACACATTTTCCCATAACAATAACGATGTTTTATTCTTACATATGCATATCAACTTCTACCACACAACATGCACATACGATTTCATAAACATTACAAACCTGTATATCAATTATCACTTACATGTCACCACATAATCTCGTGTATACTTCCAACACATCTCACCGTCCATCCACACACTTACTCATATACAACTACCATAAGCAGTTACACATCACATGTTCCTATCATCCACACACAGAAACATTATTTTTATACACATATATATATATCACATGAATTGCATATTACACACACCGGCACACAGGATCCCCCACTCGATATCCCCATTCGATGTGGTTGGCTTAAGCATATTGGGGCCGGGATTTTGGAATGAGGGCGCCTTCTCACCAAAAATCGGGTAATTCAAGGGGCTCCCAACACACATACACCAGGTTCATTTTATTAGACTCACTACGTTCATTAGTTTCATTGGTTACAGGTTCCAAAATCGTCGCTCTGATACCACTTTGTAACACCCCCATCTGCCAAGGAGCCGTAACATGACATTCCCTGGCAGATAAGGGCATTACCATCTCGGTTACCCGAGGAATAATAAATATCATAACGTCAATAAAAGAACAATTTAAGTTTATTACAAGTGTAACTCAACAAAACGGAAAAGTACAACTTATAACAAACAACTATCAACTACGGTGATACTACTCCATGTCAGAACTCGGTAAAAGACTCGTCCCTTTAACACACAGCTAAGCTTCTACATATCAACACCTGCTAAGACTGACTGCTCACCAAAATGGATCACAGCAGACACATAACAAGAAAGAATGACAAACAACATACACTAGGTTAGTAACTGAAGAACAATAGACAGCATAATTGACAACACATACACACATCCATCTCCAACTCCAATCACCTATCAATCATTTGACTAACACGAAGGTAAAGTCCTACCAGAATATCCATCGCAACAGATATTCCACATCGCCAGTGGGGGAACGCGACCTTTCCCACCTAAGCCCCGCTCATCTCCATCGAGCGAATAGCCCACGTCCATTAATGTGCACATCCCCCTTGTGCTGGAACCACAAGGGGCGAATCAAGGGTGTGAAGCCATTCTCGAGATGACTCCACTCAGCCAGGGACGCATCCCGTATACAAACACAACATTACTATCACACAATCAACAATATTATAACCACGCATGACAACCATCAACAGTACTGAGTAGGAAAACCTATCTTTAGCAATCAACATCAACACCGCATACATCCGTATAAAGACAAAGCAACCACCATTAACACCTATCACAAAGAGTAGGGAAAAACCCTATTACTAACAACCATAACCACAAACAAACAAAGTATGATGATGATGATGATGACTTACCTAGACTCGGCATTTCGGTGACAAGACCACTACCCGACTCAAGTATCCATCCCCATGGTGTCTCCAAGGGAAAAGGAAATCTCAAGGGTTAAAGGTTGGTGAAGGAGAGAAGTGTCGTCGATTAGGTTTAGGAAGAAAAATGAAAACATAATGATTTGGGGTTTACGACTTCACGATTTATAACTTACCGCTGGAACCGCCATAATCGATCGAGTATGGGAGTTACTCGATCGAGTGGCCACTACTCGATCGAGTCCCTAGACTACTCGATCGAGTAGCCTACGCTAGATCTAGTTCCCCACGTCTAAAGATCATCAAGTAATAAGTCCGTTTGTATGAAAGGTTCTCAAGGGTCTACAAAGTGTCTAAGGTCGGTCAACGACTAGTCAACGTGTCCCTAACGGGGTGGGTATTACATTGTCGTTATGTCTGGGAGTGTCCCGGTACCGTGGTGGTTGTGGGTACATCTGTGCGTGTCACAGTACCGGAATGGTTGTTGTTTGATAGCGTCTCATTCATATTATTGTCATCTTGCATAATCACACACTTTGAGTTGAGTCACACTGTATTCATTTGAAACTGACGTTTACATGTCTGTGCAATTGTCACCTATTTTCGGGGTGGCCTATGTCGATCCATATGATATTTCCGATCATTTGGGGACCAGGTTGCGTACAGTTTTGCTGTTGACGTGATCTGGATGTAGGTCGCGCCTTGGACTCGGAGTCGAGTAGCATAGCTTAGATGACATAGATGGTAGTCGACTTTTAATTTGTATAATTCACTTTATTCATTTGTTTACATTTATTTAATCACTAAACTTGTTATTTTTTTAATGAAGTTTCTTAATAGTAATTCCGAGATCACTCCCTCGGGAAATCGAGATGGTAACATCTTCTAATTACCTTGGCCAGGTACGAAGGGGATATTACAAAGTTGTATCAGAGCGACGATTTTGGAACCTAAACCAATGAACCAAAATGAACCTATGTGTGTCTAATAAAATGAACCCGACATGAGTATAATAGGAGATCGGTTTTGGATGAGTAGGTGCCCTCATATCAAAACTAGTGCCTATTGTCTCGGTTGGTCACTACGTGGGTGGTTATGAGTATGGGTGAACGCTATGTGGAACGTTCTATGGTTGAATGAATATGTGATTTGCATTAAGTTTCTTTCATGATATAGTTATTTCTAAAGATGTGTGAATGTGTATGGAAGTTGAGTGCTTAGATTG
Source organism: Silene latifolia (assembly GCF_048544455.1). Classification (NCBI taxonomy): domain Eukaryota; kingdom Viridiplantae; phylum Streptophyta; class Magnoliopsida; order Caryophyllales; family Caryophyllaceae; genus Silene; species Silene latifolia. The sequence goes on along the minus strand of NC_133536.1, from coordinate 157,689,447 downwards.
ATATGAGTAGCATGTTTGGATATGGTTAACATGTGTTGGTATACGAATAATGATTTCGCTCTTTGAATTTACACTGTGTGATAATTAAATGCCTACTAGTGTTATTGATAGCGTATGATTAGTAATGGATGTTTGTAGAGTAGTTACTAGTCCTACGTTAGTGTACCAAAGATGATAAGTAGGATGACGTATGAACTAACTTGGGTGAGTCAGCGATAGTCAGTGGACTCCTGAACCTTCCCTTTGTGTTTCAGGGACTTCATTATTCTAGTTCGACTCAAAAATCTCAACCATAAGCAACCACTCTACCGAGTACGAGTCCAGACTCGTCCGAGTAAAGTGCACTCTACCTAGTGGACCCTGACACTCGACCAAGTGGACCATTTTTCAGAAGCTAAAAACATTCTGGAAAATATGGCACTCGACCGAGTGAACTAGGCCACTCGGCCGAGTGAAAATTTCAATGGACCGAGTGAACTCGCCGCTCGACCGAGTGGAGCTGAGCTGGGATTGACATGGGTTTAGTTCCCTTTCTTTCAATTCTTATCTTCTTCATATCTTACTTTCACCTCATTTATTCAACACCAAAATTCCTACAAAAATCATTCCAAAACTCCATTGTTGTAATGTGTTACTTGGATTAAGCTTTCTAATCGAATTTTCCGTCTCAAATCTCTCCTAATTAACAATGTATATAGACCATCTTTCCTCTTATTTTCTCCATATTAATTAGTTAGATCTACACTAATGTGCTCAAGGTTTGTCAATTAATTTCATGTTTTTACTTAATTCATAGTAGTAAATAGCTTTCTATACCATTGATGTTGCTAAAAATCAAATTTTTATGTCAATTTTGCCACATAAATGGTGAAACACGAAAATGGTGATTCTTGGGTCATAAATTGGTTTTTGGTGCTTGTTGTTGGGTTTAATTGAACAATAAGGGCTTAACCTTTGTTGTTAATGTGGGATCTTATCTTGTATGTGAAAATTTCATCTTAAAAATTTACCTTAATTTTTGGATTTTGGGGTGTTCATGCCAAAGATTTTGATTTTTCATAAGTGAAGCTTGGTTTAACCGTTTTATAAGACTACTATCTTCACTAGTATTGTAGTACGTTGTCTTAAAAACTAAGATTTAATCATCAATTTTGTCTAAAATTTTCGAACCAAGTGAGGAATATGAACAATTTTTGATTTTATCTTAAACATGGTTTGATAGTATTGTAAGACTATAATATTATTTGGGGATTGCTATAAAATGGCGGCAATCAAACTTTTTCCGTCTTAAAGGTTGACAAATGCCCTGAAAATGTTGTGACAAGTATACATAAGCTTTGATTTTACGCTCGTGACAAACTTCATATACTCCTTATTATCCTAATATTTGATTATATTGCTTTGTGAAGTCGTGCATAAGAGATTTATCTGTCTTAAATTTTTCGAAAACGGGTGTTATACCTACCCGTTTTTTGATTTTTACAAGTTATGTTTTATTCTAATTGATTCGTAATGCTTTGAACTTGGCCTATAGTGACATATACCATCCTATGACAGATTATTCGGTATTAAAGTTTTCGAGAAATTTGAGACAATTGACCTTTATGTTAAAGTTTTAATATAATATTCACATTTGAGTCAAGTTTGAGTAAAATTGCATAATAAGGAAGAGCTTCTTACGAAGTTGGTAAAGTTGCTAGAGTTGATTTTTGAATTTGCATCATTTTACAAAGCTCGTCATATTTCAAGTGTGCTATTAAAACGAGTTCGTGGTTTGGTTAAAATACAAGGGAAGCCATGCCGTAATTTCTTTAATTCCATTTTTCCGGGTTAAGTAAACTTCATCTCAATGACAAGCTCGTGTCAAGGGTTTATTTTATAGTGTCGGTCATTTATTTAAGCATTAGGAAAAATTTTCTATCCATCCCAAGTTATTTGATTTCCTAGCTCTTCTGTATCCGTTCCGGATTGTTTAATTCTCATCACCCCTACCCGAAATTTGCATGTGAGATGAATTCCGGGGCATGCCGAAGTCATCAAGGGACACAAGGAGCAATCAAGCAAGGGAGGCTCGCCAAGAGCCAGTGGTACCTTCGGTGATTGAACCCCCGGGATCTTTAGGAATAGAGTTTGTATGTGAGCCCAATAGAATGATTTTATCACCCTAAACCTTAGGCATATGCCTCCGACAAGATGCGTGGAATTGGGTATAGTCATCAAGTTTGGGAATTGGGAACACTTGGAAGGTATGTGGCCTATACAAATATTTGAGTTGAGTGAGTTGATCATGAGACACAACCTATAAATGATGATTGGAGTACGACTAAGGTTGGATATTTAGTGGTTGTTCGGACTCATATTTAACAAACGGAATTTAAAGGACAAGTGAGAGTGACCTTATTAAGTATGAATTGAGTATTTTGGGATAGCATATATTTGAGTTGGGTTTTACGGAGTGATGAGAGAATAGTGAGGTACCAAGAGTAAAAGAGAGTGATGACATGAGTTAATAAAAAGTTTTGGAGGGTGTGAGATTAGACTTGAGGAATGGTATGAATCGAATAAAGGGTCACCACGGGTTTATGAAACCGGAATATGAGAGAACACTAGAACGAGAAATGAGTTGGAGATTTTGCAAGTTTTGTAATCCGACATTCAATAAGGAATTTGTTATAGGTTTCGAGTGAACCCGTGTGAGGAGGTCGCGTTGACGGCCGCGACATACGAGGGATGGGTTTGAGTTTTAATAATTGAGATATATGATGGGGAATTTAGTAATACAAATCTTGGTTTTCGCGGTTATGAGAGTAAGAGTGTGATACATAATGCGTGCGAGTTTAATCATATTGTTAAGATATTTAATCACTTGTGTTATATAGTATGGCCCCTTAAGCTAAGTGTGTATGCATGATGTATGAAAGTAGTTGGGCGAGGTTACGGCCTATGAGCTGTAGTATAGATGTTGTTTGTAAAGTTATCTCCCAATCGTCAGGTGGAACGCCCATGGTGTATATCGTGACCGTGTTGTAGTGCTTAACTGAGTAATAATGTTGTATTATCCCTTGAGAATAATGAGTGGTTAGGCCGTGTCCATTAGATAGTGTAGGTGTTGTGGATACCGATGTGACTATTGTGGTTGTTGGTGACGGTATGGTGATACCGTCGCTGGGTGTGGGGAAGGAGGTAGAACGGTTGCGAGAAGAACTATGAAATAGTATGTTTGTGACGGTAGTATGTGTTTTGGTAAGATTTTACCGACTAAAGATTTGCGAGTCAATACGGCTATTCCAATTAAAATACGATATTAAAGGCTTAAGTAGATCGGTAGTAAGAACATAACGAGAACGAAAGTAAACAACTAGTACGCAAGAAAGATAAACGAAAAAAAAAGAGAGACAAACGACACAAGCAAAATGGTGACGCGGGAAACCCAAAATGTGGGAAAAACAGCGGGGGCAATGGTATCCCACCAATTATCCACTAATAGTAATAGTATCCGAGGGTGAACTTAGCTAAAACGATCAGGAGGTACAGTAGAGATCTCCAAATGACTAAGTACAAATGATACGAACGGTGTATAAATTTCTAAGAGTGTTAATGATATTAATTGTTGCAGGTGGTGAATGATATTTCTTCGAGTGGAGTCAATGATGAATGCCTTGAATCTGATGTTTGTTTCTCTTTTATAGCCCTCCTTTGAATTATCTCACATGCTCCCTACTTATGCTCAACCATAAGCTCCACTCCCTATGAAATAGGAAGTGGTTGCTGACTTTGTCAATGTTCCTGCTGACCATTTCAACGTTTCTGCTGGCTGTTTGTATCTTAATTCAAACATGGCCTTTGTATCACTTGAATGTCTAGGTTCATCCCCCCTTGTTCTTCCTTGCGTCTAGAAACCTGCTGCCTTGTCATTGATCCATGTGGCTTTATTTTATTCAATTGCGAGTTGCCACGTCATGATGAGAATGAGAGGGTATTTTTACCCATACAATTACCCCCAAGCAACTGCCAGGTTCTGTTCTTGCTCGATGGATGCTGGGAGTTGCTTCCCTCCTGACGCTGCATGTAGTGGTGATGTCATAACATGACATCAGCCCACTTGTATTCTTATCAACTAAGTCTGACCGTTAGAGGTCTAAGCAGTTATTTCCTCTCAATAACTCCCCACCTCCCCCACGTCTCCTTTCCCTCGATCCCCCCAACCTAACTCCCTCCCTTAACTCCCCTCTGTTAACTCTCTCTGTTAACTCCCTCTCTTAACTCCTTTTGGTTATAAATACACCCCTCCCCCTCCCACTTCCTTTATTCCCATCCTTATTAACCCCTTTCCCTAAAAACCCTTTACTCTCCCTCCCCTCTTATAAGATCTCCCTATCCACCAGGTAAACTCCTTACTTTATTCCCTCTCTCTTAATTTTTCACCTCTAAACTTCGCAAACATGGTAAAAAAGGCTATCCGCCGCACCGCTCCTCCTCCTTCTCCCCGTGGGGGTCCATCTGCTGCTGCTCTCTCTTCCTTCCGATCCTCTGGGATCCTCGCAGATCACTATCTGTGCGATTCCAGCTTTGTTGATCCCCCCTCGAGAAGGTCGAGATTCACATTCCTCAGCCTGGGGAGGCGCCGGATGCCCATAATCCCGGTTGGGTATGCCTGTACGAGTACCCTTTTACCCAGGGTTTATCTTTTCCGTTCCCTCCTTTGGTGCAAAGGATCTTGTGTCACTACAGGTTGGCGATCTGCCAGCTTGCACCTCATGCACGGCGCATTTTGGTTTCGTTTTGCATCCTCGCTGAGGATCACGCTCTGGGAATTGGTCTGGGTGACCTCACCCTGCTCTATACTTTCAGGCCCTTTGGTGCCGCGCTCATCACCTTGAGGTCCTGCGACACCAGCAACCCTGGTGTGATCCTTCCTCCCAAAGTAAGGGATGAAGGCTGGAATACGAACTTCATCTTTGTTAAGATTGACTCTCTTACCCCCACCCCCGAGTACTTATTTGACAAGTGGGGGGGGGGGGCGGGGGGGTCTAAAGGTAATTTTAGTTTCTGGGTGTCTGTCGTTTTTCTTTTATCTTAATGTTCTTACTGGTGTACTGCTGCAGGTTTGAAGCATCCAGTTCCCTTGAGAGATCACAACATGATTAGCCATTTATTTGCTCTTCCTGTTGCAACTCGTTCTTGCCCTGATGTACTTTCTTCCGCTATTGGTGCATATGCCTCCGAACCTCTTGACATTGTTGAAGAAGAGAAAGAGGAGGAAGAAGAGAGAGAAGAAGAGAAGGAAGAAGAGGAAGGGGAAGAATAAGAAGAAGAAGAAGAGGAAGTTGGTATCTCCACCAGTCAGTAAGAACCCCCAGCTGCCGAGTTCCAGATGTCGTCTGGTGAGGCTTTGTTTTTTATAGGTTTTCGTTCTTGCTATATGGTCTTTTGCGTTTATGTTCTAGCCGTGTTCCTGTACTAGGGAATACTCCTGTTTCTTCTCTCTCCCTGCTGGATAGAAAGAGGAAGCAAGTTGCTTATGCCTCCTCCGGTCCTTCTCTCAGGAAGAAGCCATCGCTCCCTGCTGAAAAGGAGCTGGTTAACATGCCTGACCTTATTGAGATTGCTCCTCTTACTGCAGTGGATCCTATGCCCCCTCTGCCAAATACTTCCATTGTAATCCGCCTTCCCAAGTGGTAAGGCTCCAGTATGGTGCCTCTCTGGCCTCACATGGAACAACTTCTGCTCCCTGCTGCTGTCCATTCCCTGGGAAATACCCCTCTTCCTACAATACTAGATGAAGCTCCTGGACGCGCCCTGCAGGTACTTTTTTAATTCCCTTTATCCTTCATTAGTCTATTTTGTTCATGCTGCTGACTGTTCTTCTTGCAGGACGGCATATTCCTGCGCAAGGAGGATGCCAGATTGGTGAGGTAGGTGAACAACCTCAATGTCAACCTGGGGAAGGTGGAGGCAGATCTAGCGCTGGCTAGGAGGGAGAAGGTGGCGACCCAAACAAAGCTGGCTGAGGAGAAGGCAGCTGGATGCTGAGAGGAGGGCGGTAGAGGGGCGTATGGAAGAGGCTCACAAGGAGGTGGAGTTGTTGAACCATCTGCTCTTGGACTCTACATTGATTTCCGCCTGGGAAACAAAGATCAAATGCATCAAGGAGTTTGAGGCGGTTGAACACTCTAACTGGGACCTTGCTGAGGAGGAACGACTGTTTAATGCTGCATATCCAATCAAGCCGGACTTCAGCCTCATCAACGACTTGCTGGGTGGTGATGAAGGAGAGACCAGTGCTAGGACTGAACAACCAGCTGTCGCGTCGGTCCAGGAGGTTAGGGAGGATGCCTTTGTTGCCTAAGGAAGGGAAGGTCCATCTGGGGGAGAGGCTATTGCGGAGCCCAACATCCCCGTAGATGTTCCTGCTGACGCCGCCCCAGATTCTGCTGCTGCTGCCTAGTTTAGGCATTTTAATTTTAATTTTTTTATCTTGATGTTTTGTTGGGCACCCTGTGTGGTGGCCCATTGTAATCCAACTCTTGGTGCCTGGTAGTTTTGGGCACCTTTTAGTACTCTTTTGTTTTTTGCCTCGTAGGAGGGGCAAAATACTTACTTTTCAAGTTCCCCCTGCTGAGGGGTGTTTATGAAATTCCCGTTTTATTCCTTCTGTTGTTTTGCTAGCAATTGTTTTTGTTCTTTCTGTTTGTGTGCCGGCTTCGTACTTGTTGAGGTGTCTATGGTGGTTCAGGGAGCTGTCTGTCCATCAGGATTCTCGAATCCCTCTGTTTCGACCACGCGCACATTGGGTACTTCCCGCAGGAGGAACAATTTGCTAGTTCCTGTTCATCAGTTAGCCTACTAGGACATTGCCTTAATATTCAACTTACCATATCCACATTCAATCCAAAAACAATGATAGACCTAAAAATGGAAGCAATTTCATAAATCCAAAATAGTTTAGGGAGCACAAAGTGTGTTCCCCCAGAGTTTTACAACAACTTAAAATAGAGTTTCATTTTGGCCTTTTGAAATACTAAGTACGCTGCTTCCACATTTTGCTCATTGTGACACCTGCTGAAGTTGACACCAAGGGAAATAAGAAAAAAGGGTTTTGACTCAAAGGATTTGAATGATACGTTGTAAATTGTCATTTCCTTAGTAGTACCTGCTGAATTCAGGAGACTTAGCACGTGTGTACTGAACGAAAGACCTTGCCTGGTGACTTAGTTGTTCCTGCTGTCAAAAGAGATGTTACTGTTAGACCAATGCAGGTGGTACAGTCAGGCGGTACGAAACAAATTGATTAGTTCTTTGCGTATGTACCTTGTGAAAGAGTGAGCTGTGGCTCTAGCAAGTGGGTTCTGGGGTTGTTCCCCTTCAAGCGATAGCGGCTTAACCAAAGACACTTTTAGCAAGTTAGTTCATGTTCTAAGGTTTCCGTAGTATTGAATGCTAGGATTCAAGGGTCCTGGGATGTACCTGTTGGAGGTGGAACTTCTGGGTCCTACGCCTGGAACCTCAGACATAATACTTTTTAAGGTGAATGATGTTCCAGGATCTAGGGACAACTTCCCCATCTATAGCCTCCAACTTGTATGCCCCATTACCCACGATGCCTTCTATGCGGTAGGGACCTTCCCAGTTGTAGGCGAATTTGCTCGCACTCTGATTCTTGGTGTTTGGGAATACCTTCCTGAGTACCAGGTCCCCTACCTGCAGCGTTCTCAGCCTCACGTTTTTGTTATACCTCCTGGAAGCTGTCTGCTTGTAGGCTGCCATCCTGATTTGGGCGCTGGTCCTTAGCTCATCAATGGTATCCAGGCTGCTGGCCATTTCTACCTGATTCATCTCTTCGGTGGCATTGGCATATCGATGCGTCGGTACTTGCACCTTAGAGGGAATAACTGCCTCGACCCCATATACCAGGCTGAATGGTGTTTGACCTGTTTCCACTTTGGGGGTAGTTCTATCAGACCATAGCACGAAGGGGAGCTCATGTGCCCAGCTGGCTCCTATCTCCTCTAGCCTTCTTTTCAGGTTGTTCATGACTATCTTGTTGCTGGATTCTGCCTGACCGTTGGACTGTGGATTCCTAGGAGTAGACTTAAACAGCTTGATGTTCCACATGGCGCAGTAGTCTTCCATTCTGTTGGATATGAATTGTGACCGTTGTCACATATGATTTCTGAAGGGATGCCATATCTGCTGACTATGTTCCTCTTGATGAAAGATATCACATGCTTCTCCAGGAGCTGAGGGAAAGCTTATGCCTCTATCCATTTAGAGAAGTAGTCCGTCATTGCCAGCATGTATGTCCTGTTTCCAGAAGCACGGGGTAATGGTCCCACAATGTTCATTCCCCATTTCATAAAAGGCCAAGGCGAGATGATCGGATGCATATGCTCTGCTTGCTGGTGGCTGACAGGAGCGTGCCTTTGACATTCTTCGCATTTCTTGACGTAATCTATGGCGTCCTTCCTCATGGTAGGCCAGAAGTAACCCTGCCTTAGTGTCTGGTTGGACAGGCTCCTACCCCCTGTGTGAATTCCACAATCACCACTGTGTATATCACACATTACTGCCTGTGCCTCCTGTATGCTTAAGCACCTCAGGTAGGGTCCTGCCAAGGACTTCCTAATTAGGATACCATCAATGAGTACGAATCTGGAGGATTTCGTTTTGAAACTCCTGGTGTCTTTCTGGTCAGGAGGTAATACCTCATCATATAGCCAACTAATGTAAGGCTTGCCCCAATCATCAATCTCTGCCTGGGGTGTGGTAGTACACAGTATCCCTGCTTCGTATGTCCACTGGGTGGTTGCAGTCTTACTGGCATTCTGCTGTTCATTCTGACGTACGACAGGTTTAATGACATGTATGAATGGTAAAGTACCCACTGCCCCTGGCATGAAGGCTGCTCCCAGGGTGGCAACAACATCCGCTTCAACATTCTGATCCCTTAGTATCTGCTGGATGAGGAAGGAGGCAAAGCGGAGCTTGAGCTCCCTCGCCACTTCCGGTAGGCTATCATTTTAGGATCCCTGGCCGTGTATATGTTATTCACATGGTTTACGATTAGTTGGGAGTCACTACACACTTCGATGCAGCTGATTTGAAATTCTAAGGCTAATTGGAGTCCTAAGATTAAGGCCTCTTATTTAGCCTCGTTATTCGTTGCTTTGAACTCGCACCGTACTGCCTGTATTATCTGTTCCCCCTGAGGTGATTTCAGGACTAGCCCTACCCCTGCTCCCTTCGTATTGGATGCCCCATCAACATATAACTCCCATACCTGCTCCCCTTTAGCCTCACTTAGGGTCAAGATTTCACTGTCGGCTTGTTCTTGAAGGGTGGGACTAAAGTCTGACGCAAAGTCAGCTAGGGCTTGGGACTTTATGGCTGTTTGGGGTTCAAATTTTAGGTCGTACCCACCGGGTGGACAAACCACTTAACCATTCTCCCTGACAGTTCGGGTTTCCTCATTATGGTACTCAGGAGGTAGTTGGTCACGAGCGAAATTGTATGTGACTCAAAATAGGGACGCAATTTGTACGAACAGTAACAAGTGCTAAAACGATTTTTTCTAGAGATGTGTACCTGGTCTCTACAGGTAACAGAGACTTGCTTATATAGTATACTGGTTTCTGCATACCTTCGTGCTCTCATACCAGTACAACGCTTACAGCCTCCTCTGTCACTGATAGATACAAGTAAAGCGGTTCTCCCTGTTCTGGCTTGGAGAGAAGAGGAGGGGTGCTTAGGTACTGCTTGAGCTCCCCAAACGCCTTTTCATGCTCCTGCGTCCACTCAAACTTCTGGCTCTTCCTCAGGATGTCATAGATCAATCGACACCTGTCTGACGACCTTGATATGAACCGGTTTAGGGCTTCTATCAGACCTGTGAGCCTCTGTACGTCCTTTGGCTTCCGAGGAGATTCTAACTGAAGTACTGCTTTGATTTGTTCTGTACTGGCCTCTATCCCTCTTTGCGTCATCAAGTACCCCAGGAATTTCCCAAAGGAGTGATGTGACTCATAATTGCGCACATTTAGTCCCCTAATTGAGCCCATTTTGCATACTATTATAACATTCATAGCCATTTTATCCGTCAAATGCTTTCTATTTTGCTTTCCTAGTGCTGTTCATATGTTTTGTAGGAAAGAAGATAATTAGGCGGAAATTCCTGTCTGCCGTGCATATTTGGAAGCTTATTGATGATAATGGGTGAACTAGTATGAAAGAGGAGGCAAGAACAAAGACCAACAAACACAAGAATAAGGAGCATGAAAGAGAAGGAAAAGCAAGGACAATTCCGAGGAACAATCCGAGCGGACTACAAAGAAGACGCTTGTCTTCCCGTCTCTTCATCCAAGCGTCCCGAGCAGGCGACGCTCATCTTCCCGTCTCTTCATCTGAGCGTCCCGACCATCAACCGCTCGTCGCTGCAACCCACAATCCGAGCGTCTCCCTCCTTGGTCCGAGCGTCTTGTGATGACTCTAGCACGATATGCTCATCCCCTTGAAGAGACTTGCATTTCCCTAATTTAGAACTTGGCATTGTTAATTACTAATTTATCCTTACTTAACCTAGTAATGCACTACTATAAATACCCCATTTTGTAATAATGAAAGGGGATTATGAAGGAGGCTCCCATAGTAGGAAATTCTCTTAGATTAGATTTGGAGTAGATTAGAATAGATTACTCTTTAATCTTTCCACAAATCACACATTAATCTTCCCTTAATTACTGTCAAGTTTATTACTTTTGGGTAATTGAAGATTATTGGGTTATTATTGGAGAATTGACAACTTTCTATCAATCAATCAAGTTCTCTTCTTTTATTCTTTGCTTTATTATTTGGATCACCTCAAGTTTGGTATAATTCCTTTATTCTTTATTCTTTATTGTTTATTTCCTTAAGCTCTTATCATGTTTATACTTGTTGTAATGATTGACACCATCCATGTTTTCCATGATAATGAGTGATTAGTCTTTTAGCTAGGATTAATGGGTAAATAAGGGAAACAAACATGGGGAATGATTCATGCTTAATCTAATATGCTTTCATAATTAATTTGCTTGCTTGTTGTGATTTCAACTTATGCACATGTTATGTTTGATGAAATACGAGCCTATGAATCCTTGCATTTTTTACCCATCACTTATATTTTCAATGAGGCTTGTAAGACATAAACCAACTCGAGCCTCATTAGACCATGCATAGAGTTGAATAGGAGGAGACTAAGTCGACTTGTAGGTGTTGTACAATCTAATCGATTCGGCTCCGGGACCTATATCTTCCTAGGGATTGTAAGATATACACTAACTCGATCCCATCACAACAATAATTGCTTGCTTATAACTTAAGAATATGTTCGTATGATCAACTCCCATGAGTCCCTTATGAACCCATGATATCCTAGCACTTTTAATCATTTGTTTACGTCCTTCCTTTTATTGCTTGTTTTACTTTATTGCTTGCATTAGTTTAGACTCACCAACTACAAACCCAAATCAATTGTGACAGTAGCATAAATTGAGATAGATAGACTTAGAACCCAAAGCACACCGTCCCATGGATTGACCTCGACTTAACCACTAACTAGTTGTTTGTTGAGAATTATAAATGTGTTTGATTGGGAGACACGACGACAACTTCCATCAAAATGGCGCCGTTGTCGGGGACGGTGTTTTGTGATTAAGTTCTTACTTATTTGTCTATTTTTAATTGTGCTTTAACCTTGAGGAATTTGTTCCTTAAGGTTTGTTTTTACCATTTTATTGTAGTTTCCATGTTTGTAGTTGTATCTTCATCTTGGCTATGATGATGACTCAAGACTTGGTACATGGAGTATGTGGTCGATCTTTTGAGTATGACTACAATGGGTATAGGAAGTTTGAGGAGAAAGTCAACACAAACCTACCTTACTATTCATACAATGAAAATCCTAACTACTATCCCAACGTTTTCGACCAAAATCACCACATCCAGTACCCACTTCATAATGAATTTCAATTGCCATAATACAACCACTTTCACACCCACCCACAACAAGAATATGAACCTGTTAGGCTGATTGAAGAAAACAAAGACCGGACAAATCTAACTATTATTTAGCTGTTGAAGAATATTATGGCAAGCAGGCTACTAAATCCTGGAAGAGAAGCCTGATGGTCAGTATAGAATAGCTTGGCAGATTATTAAAGCAGGCTGGATTAAGAAGATAAACAAGAAATACAGTTGTATGAGTCAAATAACCGTGTCCTATTCTCAAGGAAGACCAAGACTAATTATCGGACTACATCACCCATGAACTTAGACGTGCAAAAGGGGAAAAGGCTAAGAATCAGTTGGAGAAGAACCAGTCAACCGAATTAATAGGGAATGCGCCCTATTAATCCGGCAACAACCCCGACAAAAGAGAAGAACTTTGGAGATCAATACAACGTTCATAATTATGACTATAAATATTCTGATCTAGCATTTGTAAATTCATTCACGATTCATCAATATAAGATTACTTCACTACTTATTATTTTACGATCATCCAATTACCAAACTTGTATTCAGTTTATTCAAATAGCATAAGCATTATTCTTTTTACATAGTCTTTCTTTGTAATTCATTTATAAATACTCCAAACATATAGAGCTAGATACCCATCTTATTCTTCAAACTAGCCGGACCCATTCAGGGAAAATCCTGCTAAAACAATTGGCGCCCACCGTGGGGCATCTAGTTCTTCAACCAATAAAATTCTCCTTATCATCTTTCATTTAATATTCACACACAAAAATGGTGGAACTCACCGCAGAACAACAATTAGCGGCTGCCTTGGCCAAGATCAAAGAATTGGAAACAATCCAAGAGAGGGCGGCTCAGTCAAGCAGTAAATCAATAGGTCAAGGAATCGATAGCGTGAAGAAGAAATTGGAAAATCAGGCTTCGGGCTCCAAGACCAGATTCGAACCAGGAACCCCATTCTCATCCATTATCAAAAACATAGACTTCTCCAATTTTGGAACCCCGGAGAAGGATAAATCATCCGGTACCCCAACCATTCCCAATGAAGAGACAAACAAAATCGAAGCAAAGAATAATGATGGCTATGCTTCAGAAATCCAAAAACTCCACAATAAAATAGAAAATATACCCGGAGTGCCGGACCACTCGTGGTCAAGTAGAAGTTGATGACTTTCTTCGATTCACCCTTTGCAGATGAAATTGCAAAGATTGATCTCCCAATAAATTTCTTGTTCCGTCCATGAGAACTTATGATGGAACCTCGATTCACAAAATCATGTTGTCATATTCAAACAAAAAATGTTGGCTGCCTCAATACCCGGTGAACTCGGGCAAGTCCGCATGTGCAAAGGCTTTGGTACAACCCTCGACCGGAGCAAAGATTACAATGGTTCATCAATCTCCCAAATGGAGGTATCAAGAATTTTTCAGAATTGATCAATGCCTTCAATCAACAATTCGCAAGTAGCGGAGATATGGCCAAGAGACCCAAGAACTGTTCAGGATAAAGCAACTTCCTGAAGAATCTCTCAAAGAATTCCTGGCCAGATTTGTCAAAGAAAAGGTGGCCATTCCCAGATGCGATGAAGAAACATCGGTAGAAGCATTCAGGCAAGGAGTCCTGCTTGACAGTGACATTTATGCAGATCTCGACCAAGAAAGCATGTCCAACCTTTGCCTTTGTTCAATCCATCGCCTTAGAGCATGTCGATTAGAAGAAGACCTCAACTTCGGGACGAACTCATCCGGAGGAAAGCAAGGCTATGGACATACTAACAGGAAAAGCTCCTACCAGAAAGGAGGCAATCCCAGATCAGCACCCTATTCCAGGCCTGAACGATCTGAAGTCAATATGGCACAAGAACACAAAGGTAACCTTTCTAGCCTTCCAACTATTCCCGAATATAACTTCTCTATTAATACTGCAGGATTAATCAAACGCTCGGAAAACACGGGAGATACGGTCAGATGGCCAAAGAAATCGACAACCCCAGGAAAGATCCAACAAGATGGTGTGACTTCCATCGGACATCGGACACACCACGAAGAATGCATCCGGCTCAGAAACAGGTGGCATATCTTCTAAAGAAAGGCTACTTGAAAGACATAATCCAAAGAGCCAAAGAACAAAGATGAAGGACAAAACAAGAGAGACCAGGAAGCAAAGAAAGACCCTCCTCCTCCTCCTCCCATCTATGAAGTCAAATTCATAAATGGAGGATCGAAATCGTGGACCGACCAGCTCACCGCCAAAAGAATATCCAGGGAGTCCAGACTCCAACCTCCTCCCGTGCCCAAGTCATTGCCTCGCTATTACCTTTGATGACTCGGACCGCAAGGAATATCGATCTACACCATGACAGCCTGGTAATCACCATGCAAATCGGCACAAAGAAAGGTGTCAAGAATCCGATAGACGGAGGGCAGCTCAATCAACCCGGTGATGCTTGACGTCCTTAAAGCTATGAAGATAGACGAAGGGAAGATCATCAAGAAATCCAGCGTCCTGGTTGGATTCAGTGGAGAAACAAAGAACACCTTGGGAGAAATCAGCTTGCTTACCTATGTGGAAGGCGTGGCTTCATATGAGAGATTTGGAGTCATGGATTGCCTATCCTCGTATAATGTAATCCTGGGCAGACCATGGATCCACAATGTCAAAGCAATCCCATCAACATACCATCAATGCGTGAAAATTCCAACAGAATGGGGGATAACCACCATCAGAGGAGAACAAAGGACGGCTCAGGAATGTTACACTCAGGCTTTGAAACCCTCAAAGTCAGGTAAGTCCCTTGCATAGCAATTAAAGTCACCTGTTAGGGAAGAATATATAGCACAAACACAGATGGAAACAGGAGAAGTCACATTAGACCCAGAATTCCACGACAGGAAAGTACTTGTAGGGTCGATGCACCCGACTCAATCGGACCAAATCTGGTCGACTTTCTCAAAACTAAAATGTCTTGTTTTGCTTGGTCACATTTTGATATGATGGTATAGATCTTGATGTTATTACTCATAAGTTGAACATTGACAAATCCTTTAAGCCCATACAAAAAGAGAAGAAAATTTTCGCAGAGAGGCACGAAATCATCAACCAAGAAGTTGACAAGCCATGGACATGGGAATATCGGGAAGTAATGTACCCGACTGGCTTGCAAACGTGGTAGTCGTCCAAAAGAAAAATGGCAAATGGAGAGTCTGCGTAGATTACACCGACTTAAACAAAGCCTGCCCAAAAGATCCATTTCCCTTACCACACATCGATGCAATGGTAGATGCCACTGCAGGCCACGAAATGTTGACATTCATGGATGCCTCCAATGGATTCAATCGAGATAAAAATGCACCAAAGCAGACCAGAAAGCACAACTTTCATCACCGAGAGAGGTATATATTGTTATCGCTATGCCCTTTGGATTAAAAATGCGGTGCAACCTACCAAAGGCTAGTTAACATGATGTTCAAAGATCAGATAGGAGACACCATGGAAGTCTACATAGATGACATGGTAGTCAAATCAAAAAAGGCAGAAGACCACGTCAAAGACCTGGAAGTAGCCTTTCAAATACTGGAAAAATTCAATATGAAGCTCAACCCACAAAAATGCCACTTGAGTCTCAGGCAAATTTCTGGGCTACATGGTGACAAAAAGAGGAATAGAAGCCAGCCCTGAACAGATCAAAGCTATCCTGGAGCTGGAACCGCCAAAGACAGTCAAAGACATACAAAAGCTGACTTGAAGAATAGCAGCCCTGAACAGATTCATTTCAAGATCATCAGAAAGATGCAAATCGTTTTATAACCTGCTAAGGAAGAACAAGGACTTCCAATGGACCCCTGATCATCAGGCTGCCTTTGAAGACTTGAAAATATATCTATCCTCTCCCCCCTTGCTGGCAAAACCAGTCAAAGATGAACCCCGACAAAGTATACTTCGATCCACAAAATCTTTGTCGGTGCGTCCTGGTCAAAGAAGCAGACGGACAACAAGACTGTCTACTATGTAAGTAAAAGTCTCACTCGGATGCAGAGATCAGGTATGGCTTACTTGAAAAATATGTTTTAGCTTTAATTATGAGTTGCACAAAATTGAGACCATATTTTGAAAGTCACCCAATAATAGTCAGAACCAATCTCCCTATCAAATCTGTACTCAGGAAACCAGAACTGTCCGGACGAATGTGCAAATGGTCAGTCCAGCTAAGCACATACAATATAACATTTGAACCAATGACAGCAATTAAGTCACAAGCATTAGCTGATTTTGTGGCTGATTTTAGTCCGAACCTAGAACCCGACCTAATAAAAGAAGTGAATAAACTGACCAGCGACCAAACAGACCTAGAATGGACCCTATTCGTTGATGGTGCAGCCAACATGAGGGGCACAGGACTAGGGTTAGTACTAAAATCGCCACAGGGGGATAAGATAGTACATGCTATAAGCTGTGCATTTGAGGCTACCAACAATGAGGCAGAATATGAAGCCCTGATAGCCGGATTAAAGGTATGTATTGACCTTGGTGTGCAAAACCTAAAGGTACGTACTGATTCCCTTCTTATCTCCAACCAAGTAAATGGGATATATACTGCAAAAGACCCCAAGATGATGCTTTATCTGGACGTTGTCCAAATTTTAAAAAGTAAATTTCGAAATTTTAATATTGACCAAATTCCCAGGGATTTGAATACCTGTGCCGATGCTCTAGCCGGCCTAGGATCCAACTTTAGTCCCCTTGACTTCGACAAAATACCCATCGTGCATTTATTAGAACCTGCAATAAATAAACAAGATGAGAGTTTCCCAATCTACATTGCTAATTCTTGGACAAAACCCTACTATGACTGGCTACAACAAGGAATCCTTCCCTTAAATAAGCAAGATGCCAGAGCACTAAAAATAAAAGCTGCTTCATATACTATTATTGACAACGTGCTTTTTAAGAAATCGCAGGCCGAGCCCTACCTCAGATGCCTGGAACCACAGGAAGCTGAGCAGATATTATCAGAAATCCATGAAGGATACTGTGGAAATCACAAAGGTGGAAGAAGCCTGGCAAGCAAAGTACTCAGAACAGGTTATTATTGGCCTACCTTGAGAGCCGATTGCCTGGATTTTAGCTCTAAATGCAAAGCTTGTCAGATTCACGGACCATATATCCATCAGCCATCTGAGGAACTACATTCCATATCCGCACCATGGCCATTTATGAAGTGGGGCATGGATATAGTAGGAAAACTACCTCAAGCGCCCGGACAAAAGGTTTTCATGTTAGCAATGACCGATTACTTCTCCAAATGGATAGAAGCTGAATCATACAGGCAAGTCAAGGAGAAGGATGTCATAGCATTCATTAAACACAACATCATATGTAGATATGACATCCCCTCTGAAATAGTATGTGATAATGGCACGCAATTTGTGGGAAAAAGAACAGTGACTTTCGTGCTCAATGGAACATCAATCGGTGACATCCACACCAGGATATCCAAAAGCCAACGGTCAAGCGAGAATCCAAAGTAATAAGGTGGTAATCACCGCATAAAGAAAAAGTGGAAAAAGGAAAGGCGGATGGGTCAAGAACTCCCCCTGGTCCTTTGGTGACAGAACCACACCAAAAACATCCACAAGGCCAAACCCCTACTCCTTGGTCTATGGATGTGAAGCAAGTAATCCCACCGAGGTGGACGTTCCATCACCGGATGCGGCCTGAATACAATAACAAGCAATATACCTCTAATGGAGGACAACCTGGACCTAACAGAAGAGCTAAGAGATGCGGCCAAAGATCGATTAGCGCAAAGATACCAAACAAAGAGTTGCGAAAAGCTATAACAAGATGTCAAAGCAGGGTATTCAGGGTAGGAGACCTTGTCCTCAGGAAAGTCTTCCAAAACACAAAAGAAAAGAATGCTGGCAAATTGGCCCCAACCTGGGAAGGTCCCTACCTAATTGACTCAATAGTCGGCCAGGGAGCCTACAGATTACAAACCCTGGAAGGCGAAATGATCCCAAGAGCTTGGAACATTGCACACCTAAAATTATTCCACATATAAAATATATTTCCGGTTCTGTATAATTTTCGTGTTCACATTTCCTGCCCAACTTGATATGAAATTACATGTATGATACTTGCCATTACGTGAATAAATGCAATATATGATTTCTTCAAAATTACGTGCCCAAGTACTGATCTATGTTCCCATATTTTTACCAAGTAGAATCTTCAATACTTGTTTTTACATACTGCATTCTATTTAAAACAAATCTTAAAGATTGGGGGCTACCCCCACCAACATTCAACTAATATCCAACTGATATCCAAAATTCAGTTGCAAAACATGCCTTATAATACTGAGCTCAACTTATCATACAAACCTGGAAAATCTATTCCTGGATTGTATAACATAAATGGGTCATAAGCCCTCCAGATAGGCAAGGGACATAAGCCCTCCAGACAGGCAACGATCCCACCCATAACACATTAAAGCGCGCGATCCAAGACAAAATCGGCTCGACCAGTTGAATAACTGGCGCGATCCGATAGACATTCAACATCACCTTTTGAAAACACAAGAATAAAAGTTGACCAAATATTTATTCATCCAAAATAAATGGCCTTACCACACACCTAAAAAACATCCATTCCAGGGACATCCCCCCTGGATGGGTCAAAAAATGTTTCTAAATATTCATTCCAGGGACATTCCCCCTGGATAGACCAAAACCTAAAAGAAAAACAAAACTAAGCTATTTTTGAGCCAGTGACCGACTCACAACCATCCGCCATTTCTTGATCATCAGACTTTGCCTTGGAAGGAGGAGAATCCACTTCCTCTTCTTGACCCATATTGGCCAAATCAGGATACTGAGCGTCCAAAGCCATCTCATCCCGGTCCGGATTCCATTAGCCCGGTCGGATTCTCGGATCCCTCATAGCATCAACCCGGCCTTTCCCGAAGAAGTACCGAGCAAAGATCACCAACCGCGCCTCCACCAACTCCTTTTCAAGAAGCAAGCTCCTCGTTTTTTCTTAATTGATCCCGCATTGCCCGCTTCTCGGCCTCCAACTCTTGCCTCGATAACCTTCTCAAAGCATTCTTTGCGCCTACCTCACAAACTACAAAGCACCCGACCGCCTCCCTTAGTGTCCCCAATCGAGATTGAAGTACCACTTCATTACCCCCGGATGTGTGCAGGTCACGGTTTAGCCTATCCAGCTTTTTCCTCCAAATTAGTAACCTTGGCCTGGGCATCCCTAAGCCGACAAGCGAGCTGACCCGCATCCAACCCCTACATACATACAAAATCAATTAGCCAAATACAAGGTAAAACAAAAAGCACATAAACAATTAAAAATATCCCTTTACAACTAACCTCCCTAGCCTGGGAAGCAAGTTCAGCAGCCCTTGTTACAAGAGAAGTCCGAATAGAAACCACCCTGGTAGACGACTCAAGGGTACTAGCGACAATAGCCGGTCGCTCATCTTTGCGTAAAACTCATCTATCCGTGCCGGGCATCATCCATGTCATCAATCCTAGCAGGCACTTGCCTTATACTCCGAGTGGCCGAGCCGGGATAGGTCGTTTCTCTCCTTCCTCCTCTTCCAGGATAACATCTTCCCTCTTTCTTTTCGAGCCGGACAATCTCCGGTGAAATTACCCCGGGAGGATCTTGAAGAGGTGAATCTCGTAAACCAGGATATCAAGCGTTTTGTCGCTCCCACTAGCCTCCGGCTCTTGGACTACATTCAAAGCAATCCTAGCCACCCCACCTTCAAATCCTTTGCAGAAAAAGCTGGCCGGCCTAGCAGAAGACCTAAATACTGAATATATAAAAAATATACGTGAATATCAAGCAAAGAACGACAGGAAGATAACGGCCAACATAAAAGCATACGAAGACGTACAGAAAGAGCAAGAGAACTAGGCTTGCCTTTGGGTACTCGACCCCGGTCACTTGGTCTTCATATACCGGGGCAACAACTCCCGCCCAAACTAGTTGGCCAGGTCCTCTCCTCCTCGGGAATAGCAAGGAAAGCTTCTATCCGGAACTTGACCTCCTCATCAAGGGGGTCACAACTCCAATCGGGAGAGTCAGTAAAAACCGTCAAAGTTACACAGGTAAGAATCGAATCCATTAATTTCATATAATATATATTGCAAAATAAAAAGTACAAGGAACCTACCACTCTCCAAGGGAGGATATCTCAGATAATCAAAGCCTGATCCCAAAGTCTCAGTCCGGACAAACAGGAAAGTCTTTGCCCAATTCTTATCATCTCCAGAGTCCAGGTTAGTAATTAATGGAGACATTTTCGATTTTATTCTCAAATTAAAACGACCATCAACAGGATTTTTCATATGATAAGCGCCTTGATATCATTAATAGTAATTACAAGATTATGTTTAGCACATAAATTTTCAATAGAATGGACAAGTTTCCAAACCATTGGCATAATCTGAAAAGGTGACACCTCCATAGCACGAATGGTATCAATCATCAAGGGAGTAAAAGGTAACTTACACCGCTTTAAACGCCCATTCAAAAATACAGAACCAGCCAGGTGATACCCGGTTAGCCCGACCGGACAAGACTCGAGGATCCATACCTCGTAGATTCAGGAATTATTTTCTTCTCCCTTAGAATCTTGTCATAGTTTGTTTTTAGTAAATTCTCCTCAGGGAAAGAAGAATCCAGAGATTGAAAGAAAAAAAAGAATCCACGATACTTGAAAGCCACAAAGACGAGCAGGAGGGTCAATTTCCCTTACCTCTTCCTCTTGGATGTCTGTGGGTTCAGGCTCAACAGCAGCAGCAGCTCTCTGGGATGCAGGACGTTTCTTGGCTCCCATATCTCTGAATGTTTGATTTATTGTGATGAAATTGAAATTATTGAGAAAGTATAAATTAGCAGAACAAGGTTCCTGGGAAATAGAGGAGAATTTCAGAAGAATACTTAGCAAAGAAAGTGGAGGAAATTTGGTGAAAAATAACCTCGCCCTAAATACCGTATTTATAGAAAATCTATAACGGTATGAAAACCCTAGGGATTGCAAAACTCTCAGCATGACATCACCTAGTCATTTGTTATAGTGTTCAACGGTAACTAGGAGTCTAAGAGTCATTGATTAAGTGTAAGTCTCTTTATTATTCAACCCGGTAAAATTGACATCTCACCCCTGGCCCGATCCAAAGACGGGTAAAATGTCAAGGGGCAATTGTTAGGCCAGATTAACCTGGCCCGACCATAACCGGCCCGACCTTACAAGGTGATTGAAGAAAACAAAGACCGGACAAATCTAACTATTATTTAGCTGTTGAAGAATATTATGGCAAGCAGGCTACTAAATCCTGGAAGAGAAGCCCGATGGTCAGTATAGAATAGCTTAGCGATTATTAAAGCAGGTGGATTAAGAAGATAAACAAGAAATACAAGTTGTATGAGTCAAATAACCGTGTCCTATTCTCAAGGAAGACCAAGACTAATTATGGGACTACATCACCCATGAACTTAGACGTGCAAAAGGGGAAAAGGCTAAGAATCAGTTGGAGAAGAACCAGTCAACCGAATTAATAGGGAATGCGCCCTATTAATCCGGCAACAACCCCGACAAAAGAGAAGAACGTTGGAGATCAATACAACGTTCATAATTATGACTATAAATATTCTGATCTAGCATTTGTAAATTCATTCACGATTCATCAATATAAGATTACTTCACTACTTATTATTTTACGATCATCCAATTACCAAACTTGTATTCAGTTTATTCAAATAGCATAAGCATTATTCTTTTTACATAGTCTTTCTTTGTAATTCATTTATAAATACTCCAAACATATAGAGCTAGATACCCATCTTATTCTTCAAACTAGCCGGACCCATTCAGGGAAAATCCTGCTAAAACTGAACCCATTCAAAATGTGATTCTCCAAATGATGAGAGACCAACAAAACTTCTTCAAACAAATGCTAGAGGAGAGCCAAAATAGGGACAATGTTCTTCAAGGCATTGTTACCCAAGGTGAGGAGTTGGAGATTCAAATTGCCCAAATAAAGGCAACCCAAGAAACCACCCAACCAACCACTCCCCACCAATGCTTAGACATTGATCATGAATGCGAATTTGAAATAGTGACTGTTTAGGTGATTTTTACCAAGTTAATTGTATTAGGTCAATGCGGTCTTACTCGTTGGTTGCTTGTTTGATCGTTTATATTTAGTGTTTAGATAAGGAAATAAAGTACGGAATGTAAATTGACACGTAAGATTTAGTGACGCGAAAAACCCAATGTGGGAACAACCGCGGAAGGGACGGTACCCTGCCAAATATTGCACTAGCTTTTAATGAGAAGATGAATACAATTGATGCGTAATGTAAATCTTGCTAGCACAAAGTATTGTGTGTGTGAGATATTGAGTGTCCTTCTTCGATTGCTTCCCTTGTTATTTATAGGGTAAGAACCCTAGATGTATCATACCATGATTATGGAAAGGAATATAACTTCCATAATAACTCTTTCCATAACACGTTGTCTCCCTCCATTCTCCCTGACTTCTCCCTGGCTTCTTCCTGAGTCTTTTCCTAAACACGGACGCCTCTCCTTTCACGCGTCATAGCCCATTTGACCTTATTCCATCCGTGGACTCTCCTTCCACCATGCTTCCTTTCACGGCCCATTTCTCTAACAACTTATTAAGTGGGCTTCACCCATTATACAGATTTTAGCCCACACTTTGCCCCCAATTCCTTGCGAGGTACGCTTCGAGGTGTCGAAAAAGGAATTTACGTAGTTGATTATTAAAAAAACCCTAAGCCGTCATTTACACTTCCTCCAATGCACACTCATCATTACTTGCCGCCCTCCTCCTCATTTGTCGTGTCTCTCTCTCTTTTTTTCTCTCTCTCTCTCTCTCTCTCTCTCTCTCTCTCTCTCTCTCTCTCTCTCTCTCTCTCTCTCTCTCTCTCTCTCTCTCTCTCTCTCTCTCTCTTCCTTTATAATCTCAACTCCCTCCTTACTTCATTTACTCACTTCCATTATTTCCCTAAAAAACTCTTCCCCTTATTCCCATCTCTCCCTTTTGCCTTCCACGTCGGTCCTCTTATGCTTTCACCACCGTCACTTCACCAGGTACTCCTTCCTCTCCTCCTTTCTTTTCTCTTTTCAATTATGGGAAAGACCCGACAAGCCTCTTCATCCTCTACCCCAACTAACCGGAATCCAGACCCTGTCTTTCCTTTGCGAAATCTTTTTACTCATTCCCACGACTGTGACTCTGCCCTAACTCCCGCCGATATTCCCCTAATCAAGGGTATGCTCGGCCTTGGTGATGGGGTTGAGATAGCCATCCCTGAACCGGGTCAAAAGGCTGATGCTATCCATCTAGGGTGGGTTTGTTTTTATTTATACCCATTTAGATACGGCCTCCGTTTCCCCTTTCCGAAACTTATCCAAGACTTCATCTTTACCAACAACTTTGCTATGGCGCAAATTTCGGCCACTGTTTGGAGGGTTCTCCTCTACTCTTTAGCTGCATGTCATAACTCTGGCAACTCCATGTCTCTGGGCGATTTGGCCCATATGTACGATATCAGGTCCCTAGGGAGGGGCCAATTCTCGCTCTGGGGTTCTGGTGAGACTCCCTTCAAGCATGTGTCAAAGTCCAGGGACGAGAAATGGTTTGAGGACTTCTTCTATGTGAGAAAGGCTTCTATCCAGCCGCCCGCTGACTATATCTTCGAGAAATGGATTATTACTTCAAATAAGTAGCTTTCCTGACGCCTGGCTTGTTCATCTCAATGCTTACTGGCTTACTCTGTCGTTTTTATGCAGGTCCCTGCTACCTAACCCGCATTGGTGCCCCGATCCCTGCTCGCAACAAACTGTTCTGCATTCCTTTGAGCGAGAGGAAGTTCCCTGATCTGCTGCCTGGATATTCACCTACTTCTTCCTCCACCCCCGTGCAATCAGCCCACAACATGTCTTCCGGTAAGCTGCCTAAAGTCTTCTTTACTTATGTGCAACCTTGTTGGCTGTCTAACCCTTCCTGACACCTGAAATGATGACTGCTTGCAGGTTCAAAAGTCGACCCTTTGGAGGCTATCCTCCAGAGTGCTAAAAGGAAAAGGTCCGCTGTGAGTCCTGACATGGCATCTGCTTCCAAGAGGAGCGCCCCTACTACCTCTTTCCAGTCACCTCCTACTCATTCCAGCTCTGCTCGGACTGAACCTCTAGAGGTCAGCCCGCTGTCTCGTCATTCTTCCACTCCTCTCGTGAGCCCTCGTGCTTCTGCTAGCGGTGGCATCATCGCTCACTTTCCAGAGGACTTTGGAAATGTTGACAAGGTGCCGTATTGGCCTGAAATTGACCAATTCCTCTTCCCTCCTCTGGTTGATGCTTTCTCGGAGTTTGGTCCCGAGGAGATGGCTGAGAACGATGTGCATAATGCTTTCATGGTACCTGTTCTAAGTTTCTTATCTTCAATTCCTGCTAACTTCGACTTTCCTTGCCCCAGGCCCTCCAGTCTGCTCTCTATAACAGGAAGATGATCAATATAGTGCAGACCACCAGTCGTGCTATTAGCGTCAAGAACAGGGAGCTGACTGGGTCTGTCGCTGATCTAGAGAAGCAGCATGATGATTTGAGGGGACGGGTGGCTGAGCTGAAGGCAGATCTAGCTGGCACAAAGAAGAAGGTGAAGGAAGGAGCTGATCAGCTGGCTCACACCCAGGAGGTTTGCACCACATTCTCTGGCTCCTTGAAGCGCTCTGAGGAGAGGATCGGTGAATTGATCACCCTGGCCTCAGACATTGTTGCCTATGCTACCTGGCGGGGGAAGATCAGCGGAATGCGTGCTGCCCTTGAGGAGCCTCCAACTCTGCAAGCCATTGAAGAAGAAGAGAGGCATTTGGAGACCCTGTACCCGGTGCAACCTGACCTGAGTATCCTGATGCCTGAAGTTGGTGAAGTGAACTCTCCTGCGCTGGCTGAGCAGGCTGCTGCTGAGGATGTTGGGTTGCCCCAGGATGCTGCTACTGATGGAGCTCAGGAAGCTGTGGTAGCTGAGGGTGCGCAAGCTGGTCCTGTACCTGAAACAGATGGTCAGCAGGAGGAGGCAGAAGAGATGCCGGATGTGGTGGTCATTAATGTGACCGAAAATTATGAAGATTTTTTTATATCGGTGAACTTTTGGTAGTCTGGCCCTTTGGTGGCAGACATGTAATGTTTTTAAACACTTTTCCTAGTAGCTCGCCCTAGTGGCGATTAAACTTTGAGGCCGCACTTTTGGCCAGAATTTGGAATGCCCCTTGACCTAGTTTGGCAAGTTCTAATTACATCTTGTGTGCTAAATTTTGATTTTCTTAGCTCAGGTAGTTGCCGTGTCAGCCTGCTGGCTAAGTTAGGCGAGTCACATCATCCCGAGGAGGCTGACTTAGACTCAACTAGCTGTCGTGTCAGTCTGCTGGCTGATTTAGGCATGCGCCGCATTATAGGGAGGGGTGGCCGTGCCAATCTCAGAGGCTGATTTAGACCAGTTGTATCATCCTGAGAAGGCCGATTTAGACTCAGCTAGCTGCCGTATCAGTCTGATGACCGATTTAGGCGTATGCCGCAATTTTGATTACTTAACCTTGTTCATGACGCAAGGTGTGTTCATCATTTTTAGAGCCAACAGGGGCGTAATTTAGGCATGTTTATCGTCATTCTAGGACCAATGGGACGCTGCGGGATTTTGGTAGCTCAAAGATCCCTACGTTCCATATATATGTGCATGCATGCTGGGGCCCTGGTTAATTGCGATTAGTGCGAGCCACGTCCAAGGGGTGGTATCAGGGGTAGCTGGGTAAGCGTTTTTTAGCTGTCAACCAGGCTCCCTTTCGTATGTTCCACAGTCCGCCTGGTGAGGGTGCTCCTAGTTGAGAAAGTTGTGGGAAATAATCTGTATACTTCCCTTTAACATGAAGGATTATAACGATATAATAAAGATGATCTATGGTCATAAAATAAAATACATAAGCATAAGTAAAAAGATTTAGAATTAACCTCGGGTCCTTGCAAAATTGGCCTAAGAACAATATCAAAATTGATATTCGCCTATTAGTTGCGCCCAAGACGATCTAAGATATACCCTTTGATTATGCTAGAAATCAATCTAAAATTTTGTGTAAAATTTTATTGTCTTTGTGTTTTTTTGTGATGAGAAAGAGAAGGCTAGGTCAGAAAAAGAATTAATCCAGAAATAATTCTCTACCTTTCTCTTATATAGACCGAATTACCAAACTAATTAGGAAAAGGGAAACCTCCCTAATTTCGGCCACCTGAACCGAAAATAAGGAGTATTTTTTTCCTTATTTTTGGTCTTTCCAAAAATATATAAAGTGTGTTAAATTGTCATCTAGTGAGGATCGAACCCATGACCTCATGGTATGTGTACCCTCACTATTACCACTATGACACATTCAACTTGTTGATATTAAATACAACTGATTATATTTAATTACGAATTAACAGATTAATTCTTTCAAACTAACCTTATATATATTTAATTAAATATAACTTATTATATTTAATTTACGAATTGACAGTTAATTCGTCTCAACTTAATATTATTTAATTTTCATTAAATAATTATCTCATCAACACATTGACTAACTTTTTAGTCATTTTGGGCATCAATGTAATTATATTTCAATAACCACATTTCTCAAATACGTCCTATAGGTGTGACCTTTAGGGACCAGGTGATCACCGCCATCTGTATGATAATAACGTCAAACTTTCTAGCAAGCCAACCGTTATTAGGTAAACGTTAATCAACAGATTAAATATACGAAGTATACCCTTGTGAACCTGTAAGAGATTTACAAATGTTATCACACTAATTTGTGGAGGACACCAGCTCCAACAAAAGTAGGTTAGGCATGTTGGAGTTGAAGGAAATGTAGATCTTTATACATACTAACATACTCATATATGTTTAAATTAATTTGTCATAAAATTAAAGGTGGAACTTATGCATGCAAACTAATAATAGAAACGAGAAAGAAACATTATTCTTACAATGGGTATTTCGGTTTAATGGGCATAAAAGAAATCTCTTTTTCTTTTGTTCTTGAGCTTTCCTTTAATGGAAGAAACAAGATCCAAGTATAGGATCTCTCCTTAGGAGTAATACCCAAAGCTAACTCTTAATCTAATTAATATTATATGAGCTAGTATAATATTAATCTTGTGAAAAATTGAACCAAAAATTGTTTTGTTTTGGCTCCTAAAACCGGGTAGGAGAAGAGGTGAGGAAGTGTGTTATTTTTATCTCTCTAAAAATAATATATGAAGTGAATGAATAATAATTATCACACACCCATTCATATGGTGAATGATAAAATAAAATAAGCAAAAGAAACCTTGTTCTTTCCAAGGGAAAACCGGGTAGGGTGGAGGAGAATGGCCAATGCATGGTCTTTGTGCTCTTACACAAAAGACACTAGGTATGCATGTCTAAAATTAGAGTAATAATAATGAATTCCACTAATCTTAATTAACACAATACAATTTGTTACTCACACCCATATTTCCGTCCATTTGAAGATAAAATGGAATCCATTTTATTTTTGTCAAATGGAAATATGTCACATGTCATATGTAACATAAATTTGTTATGTATTTTTAACATATTAAAAATCAACGTATTAATAAAAATACGTCATATACAAAATCGATTTAGTAATTCATAATTACTTGTGCCAAAATATTTTACCAATTTATAAATCATATTTATAATAATTCATTCAAATACAATTGTTTCTTTAAACAATAATTTCATCCGAGTAATGATACAATTCGATAATTCGATTACTCAGACCGTATCTCATTTAATCACATTTCAATTTGATACGTAAATTTTACTTCCAAAATCGTCCGTCAATTTTTCAAGTAATTTAATTAACTCGTAACATTATACGATTAATTAAATGATCAATTAAGAGTGTTGCCCTATAGGTATGACCTTGGGGGTCAACTGATCACCACCGTCACACGACAGTAATGTCAAACTCTAGTCAGCCAATCATTACCGATATATGTTGACCAGTTGACAGTAACAAAATTACTTCCCAATTGTATTCTTTAAAATGAGATTTAATAATGATATTTAAATCATGTGATCGCACTATTGTTGAGGACACATTTCCCAACAATCTCCCACTTGTCCTCGACAAGTGTGCGTCACCAATTATCTTGTCCTATTACTATCTCTCACTCAATGCAAGGTGTCTTTCAGGTCGTACTTGCAAGTGATCATATCGAGAGTGGTTTCCTCGATCTGGAGAATAACTGATTGACCGGACTTATCTATCATAGATACTTTCCGAGCGTGGCCACGCATTTCCAGTTTATTACTCCTCGAGTGGCCCTGAGATATTGTTATAACCCTGACTAGGGGTGGACAATTTCTATCGCACTCATTCCCTTCGACTAGCCACAGCCATCATAACCCAAAATATGCCCATTTGACCCCATTTACGAAGGTCGTAGTAACACAAATCAAAGTTAATCTGAAACTGTGCCATCTTAGGCGAATAGTCTTTAGTCAAAATAATCGACTCATTCGAATACTATAGTAGCTCTCGCCACGACCAGGCTATATAAATTTGCCAGAACTCTATAAGCGGTCATAAGGCCCGACAAAATGTTCCTAACAGTCTGCCTATGTGATCGACTAGTCATCTCACATGACTCTATGACACTTGAACTTGCCATCAATCGCCTCACACTCTAGTCACTTCGAGACGTCACCTCATACAAGTGACTATGGGCAAATACTATGTTAATCCGTGTTCACTTTAACGGGGTTTAGTTGTCTCTACAACCCGTTTGGATGTAACAATGTATAAATTAAAGATAAAAGACAAATGTGATTATGAACATGAACAAAAACAACACTTTTATTTCATTTCAAAATCTAACAAAAACTCGGTACACGTTTAAGTCCCATGGACGTAACATGTCCATCATGCTTAGCCTGCGATAAAGGCTTGGTGAGCGGATCGGCTATGTTGTCATCCGTCCCAACCTTACAAATCGCAATTTCCTTTCTTTCAATGAAATCTCTTATTACATGATATTTTCTAAGTACATGTCTAGATCTATTACTAGACTTCGGCTCCTTAGCTTGGAAGATCATCACACTATTATCACAATAGAGAGTAATGGGATCATTGGCGGTAGGTACTACTTTTAGACCTTCCGTGAATTGCCTGATCCAAACAGCTTCCTTAGCAGCCTTCCGATCTTTGCGATGTACTCGACCTCCGTTGTAGAATCCGCATGATTCTGACTTCCTTGAAGCTTCTCCAGCTTATGGCACCACCATTGAGCATAAACACGAAACCAGCTTGTGATTTCAAGTCATCTCTATCTGTTTGAAAACTTGAGTCCGTGTATCCATTAACACGCAACTCAGCGTCTCCTCCAAACACAAGGATAGAATCCTTAGTTCTTCTCAAGTACTTAAGGATGTTCTTGACAGCAATCCAGTGACTCTCACCTGGATTTCCTTGATATCTACTCGTCATGCTCAAGGCATACGAGACATCAGGACGTGTGCATATCATGGCATACATGATTGATCCAACAGCGGAAGCATAAGGGATCAACTTCATGCGTTCAACATCATGAGGTTCGGAGGGACATTGAGTCTTGCTCAATATCGTCCCGGTTACCATAGGTACCAAACCCCTTTTGGATTTGTCCATGCTGAACCGTCGAAGAATCTTATCAACATAAGACTCTTGACTTAGTGCCAATATCCTCTTGGATCTATCTCTATAGATCCGGATGCCTAATATGCGTTGTGCCTCTCCTAAATCCTTCATTTGGAAGTGGTTACCTAACCACTTCATAACAGAAGACAACATTGGAATATCATTTCCAATGAGTAGTATGTCATCGACATACAAGATTAGGAACACAACATTGGTCCCACTGAATTTCATGTATAAACATGGTTCCTCAACACTTCGAGTGAAACCATTTTCCTTTATAACATGATTGAATCGATGATTCCAA
Organism: Silene latifolia; assembly: GCF_048544455.1. Classification (NCBI taxonomy): domain Eukaryota; kingdom Viridiplantae; phylum Streptophyta; class Magnoliopsida; order Caryophyllales; family Caryophyllaceae; genus Silene; species Silene latifolia. The sequence goes on along the minus strand of NC_133536.1, from coordinate 157,659,355 downwards.
CTTCTAGATGCTTGCTTAAGACCATAAATAGATCTCTTAAGTTTGCACACTTTGTTAGGATTTTCAGAATAAACAAAACCTTCGGGTTGTATCATGTACACCTCCTCTTCTAAATGCCCATTTAGAAAAGCGGTTTTGACATCCATTTGCCATATTTCATAATCATGAAATGCGGCGATCGCTAACAAAATCCGTATGGATCTTAGCATGGCTACGGGGGCGAAGGTCTCATCATAATGGAGACCTTGGACTTGGGTAAATCCTTTTGCCACTAGCCTAGCTTTGTAGACATCGTCATGTCTTTCTATGCCATTCTTGACTTTGAATATCCATTTGCATTGGAGGGGTCTTGCTCCTTTAGGCAAATCTACTAAGTCCCAAACTTGGTTTTCATGCATAGAATCCATTTCGGACTTCATGGCTTCAAGCCATAAGGAGGAATTTGGACTAGAGATTGCGGCCTTGTAGGTGGCGGGCTCGTCACTTTCCATAAGCAACACATCGAGTGTTCCATCTTCCTCGATAAGTCCCACGTATCGATCGGGATGGCGAATTACTCGGCACGTCCTTCTTAGTGGAGGAGGTACAACCGCGTTAGACGACGAAGGAACATCTTCTTGCGTCTCTTTCTCGGTTTGTGGCTCTTGAACTTCGTCAAGTTCAAAATTTCTCCCACTCTGTCTCTTAGAAATGAATTGACTTTCTAAGAAGACAGCCTCGCTAGACACAAACACTTTGTTTTCTTGAGGTTTGTAGAAGTAGTATCCTCGACAATGCGAGGGGTAACCTACAAAGGTGCATTTTTCGGATCTTGGGGCAAGCTTATTGTCGGGTTTAGTCTTGACGTAAGCATCACATTCCCAAATCCTCATATAGGATATATTGGGAACCTTTCCCGTCCACATCTCATATGGAGTCTTTTCGGTGGATTTAGTGGGACTATTGTTCAAAGATCTAATTGCGGTTTGAATCGCAAATCCCCAAAACGAGTTCGGTAACTCGGTTTGACTCATCATGGATCGAACCATATCAAGTAGGGTTCGATTCCTCTCGGCAACACCATTGAGTTGTGGTGTTCCGGGTGGAGAAAGTTGTGATATAATACCACAACCTTTCAAGTGTGAATCAAATTCAAGGCTAAGGTATTCACCACCACGATCGGAACGTAGTGCTTTTACCTTTTTGTTCAATTGGTTCTCTACTTTGTTTTGAAATTCCTTGAATTTCTCAAACGCTTCACTCTTATGTTTCATTAAATAGACATGCCCATGTCTACTTAAGTCGTCGGTGAAGGTTATAAAGTAGTCATAATTACCACGAGCGGTGATACTCATTGGTCCACACACATCGGTGTGTATGAGTCCCAATAGCTCACTAGCTCGTGTCCCTTTACCACTAAAAGGATTACGAGTCATTTTGCCAAGTAGTCAATATTCGCATGTACCAAATGATTGATAATCAAATGGTGTAATCACATTAGTAGAAATTAATCTTTTGATGCGATTCTCGTTTATGTGACCTAGTCGACAATGCCAAATGAACGCTTCACTTGGGTCACTTGTTTTGAGTTTCTTTGATTGAATGTTATAAATATCATTAGTCGGATTTGAGGTCTCTAAAATGAAAATGCCATTGATAGAGGAAGCTTGGCCTATAACCAAGTCGTTCCTAGAAATAGTACAACGATTGTTCTTAATGACAAAACAAAAACCGTCCATGTCCAGCATGGCGATTGAAATAATGTTTTTAGAGAGTGTAGGCACATAAAAACAATTATGCAAATACAACTCAAATCCATTTGGCAAAGCTAAAACATAAGTTCCCTTGGATTCGGCCGCTACCCGAGCTCCATTTCCAAGGCGTAGATCCACATCTCCCTTGCTAAGCCTCTCCACATCTCTTAAACCCTGTAAATGATTACAAAGGTGAGAACCACAACCGGTATCTAGTACCCATGTTGTAGTGGAAGTATAATTTATATCAATAACATAAATTTCTTTAGGAATTGTACCTTTTGGAGTAATGAGTCCTTCCCTTATATTTCGCAAATACATAGGACAATTCCTAAGCCAATGTCCCATGCCATAGCAATAATGGCACTCATCATTAACTTGCTTGAAGTTTTTTATTTTCTTTCCTTTCTTCTTGAACCTTTTGCCCTTTGAAGCAAGAGCTTGATTGCTTGAGCTCCCACTAGCTTTGGCATCTGTATCTTCCAGAGACAAAGACCCTATAGATTGTATGAGGTAGTCTTCCTGAGACGGACTCACACGAGGTCTAGTAGTAGTAGGTGGTTTAGAAGAAGTGATGAAGTTAAGGTTTCCATCCGAACCTATCCCGAAATGAAGTTCTCTAGTAGTATCGAAATTATTGTTGGAGCATACGTCGTCAAGAACATTGTGATATGACTCAATAGTTATCGGTGAGGTAGCATTTGTGGGATTCATTGTAAAGAACTACAAATATGGAGGAAAAGGAAATATTAACACTTGTCTTTTTAAATCATACTTGCAAATTAACAAGATATGAACATTTATATAGTGACCTCTACCCAACTATAATAAATGATTCCAAGATCCAAATTCATATTAACTTGGGCACGGTATGGCCGATGAAACCCTTATCAATATAACTCGGTGGATTAACGTTTTAATCGATTTTACTTTTAGAATTCTTGGTCGATTAAATTACTCTAATATTTATCTATAGCCCGGAACACATGCAACTACGGTCGCGAATACTTCCGTTGAGCTCAATCCAAATTTCGAATAAATGTGTCCATGATCCAAGTCCACATCAACTTGGGCACGGTATGGCCGATGAAACCTCATTAACATGAACTCGGTGGATTAACACTCATCACCCACTTCCCCTACGTAACAAGGTTTGTACCCCGGTAGGGCCGAGTGCACTCCCTCGCGAAATAGGTTTTCATGGTTTCTACTATTTGGTAAGGCTATGTCTCAATTGTTTGTTTTAGCGAGAGGTCATGTCAATTTATTATCTATCACGTTTTAAGTGAACTAAAGCAGTGAACTATGATAATTCTAATTGACACGGTCGATAAACTCGATAAAATAAAGATGCATGTTTTAGTTATGGCGATTTAGCGATGCATGCGACATAAAATAAAATGCAAGCATAAAGATAAATAAATCCTAGTATGGCCTTTCCTAAAATAGAAAAACTATTTAACTATTACATATTCGGAAACCAACTCCATTGGTCCCTTGAACTTCAGTTGTGGCACGCGTCTCGAGGTAACACCGTCTTTGTGTATCGCCATTCTTGAAGAAATCCGTCTTTGGGAACTCCGGAATGAATAAAATTACATAATAAATTACATAATTTCCTATTATACATTTGTAACTAAAATAAAATAAATCTATTAAATTACAAAACGGTGATACGAGATCACAATAAATTACAACCGAATCGATATTCCCATACATTTCGGGAAATACCAATTAAATCTAAGGCCATACTAAGTAAAATTACATAATTCAAAATTACATAAATAAAAATTATGACAATCATAAAGAAAAATGCAGCATTATAATATGTATGAACATGCTCAATTTTATGCTAAATCGCCTTTAATTAGCCAATATCATATATTACTCGGTTTTTACAGATTTGCGTGATTTCAACATTTTTATAATCACAAAAATACATAAACTCATATTTATGCATAAATTAATTACCCTAACCTCTTAGGACTCAAAATACAGTCTTCACTAATAATTTGACCATAATTAACCCATATGTTATAAAATTGTTCATAAATGGACCAAAAATTACAAAAATAAGCTATAAACTTCAAATAAATCACAAAATTTCAAATAAATTTGAAATTTGAAATTTAAAATCATGAACATTCTGGAAAATTACCATGACACTCATAATGTTCAAAATCTTAGGTTAAAAATTTCGAAATTTTTCCGGAAAAACAATGTTGCGGTTTATCGGTTTTTAATAAAATAATCATAAAAACATGGAAAAATTATTTTCATTAACTTTTCAATTTTAGATCTGAAAAAGATAATAAAATGAAACATTAGACGTTTTTTCTAAGTCATAGATTATGTTTTATTAATTTTTCACTAATAATGTCACTATTTATGCTATTTTTCTTCAAAAATCCATAAATCATGCAAAAAGACTTCTTTATATCCAATTATTTTACACACATCTTGTAAAATTGCATGTGACAACATATTAAGTTTCTATGACCAGATTCGAAATTTAACTCATATTAACCTATTTTTCACCTAAATCCGAATTTAATAATGAAAAATTCATTTTTCGAGCATAACAAGTCCAAAAATTATGAAAATTTACAGGTTATCTCAAAATAATATATGTGACAACATATCCAAAAACCAACTGAAAATTCGAAGTATAGCTAATTTTAGACCAAAAATGACATTTTTACTCATAAAATCATATTTAAATGCCATTATTGTATAATATGAACAATAAAAATCCGTAAAATTAACCAAAATATCCTAAAACATTTTAGGACCAGAAATATTAACATGCATGAATTAATTTCGTGATATATCATAATAACACAAATTTTACAAGTTTTATTTGTTATTCTTATAACTCGGAAAAACTTTTAACCGATTTGCATGCAAACAACCGTGGCTCTTGACACCAATTGAAGGAAATGTAGATCTTTATACATACTAACATACTCATATATGTTTAAATTAATTTGTCATAAAATTAAAGGTGGAACTTATGCATGCAAACTAATAATAGAAACGAGAAAGAAACATTATTCTTACAATGGGTATTTCGGTTTAATGGGCACAAAAGAAATATCCTTTTCTTTTGTTCTTGAGCTTTCCTTTAATGGAAGAAACAAGATCCAAGTATAGGATCTCTCCTTAGGAGTAATACCCAAAGCTAACTCTTAATCTAATTAATATTATATGAGCTAGTATAATATTAATCTTGTGAAAAATTGAACCAAAAATTGTTTTGTTTTGGCTCCTAAAACCGGGTAGGAGGAGAGGTGAGGAAGTGTGTTATTTTTATCTCTCTAAAAATAATATATGAAGTGAATGAATAATAATTATCACACACCCATTCATATGGTGAATGATAAAATAAAATAAGCAAAAGAAACCTTGTTCTTTCCAAGGGAAAACCGGGTAGGGTGGAGGAGAATGGCCAATGCATGGTCTTTGTGCTCTTACACAAAAGACACTAGGTATGCATGCCTAAAATTAAAGTAATAATAATGAATTCCACTAATCTTAATTAACACAATACAATTTGTTACTCACACCCATATTGATCGAGGCCATTTCGTGTTCACAATTAAGTATATGTGGTCGTTGGTCAATGGTCGATACAAAACACAATTTATACTCCACAAACAACTCTACAATTAGTAAAGAGGCAAGTAAAGGTCGGATCCCAAGGGACGGGTATTGAAATGAGAATTCTATTGTAACTAGTAGTGTCTAGGGGGTGTCACAAATTGGGTTGATGTAGAAGGTCACTAAACTAAAATAGCAATGAAAATAAACTAGCAAGATAAAATAAGGGGTGTAAACAATTGATTAAAAGCACTAGGGTGTTATGGGTCCATAGGGAAATCATGGGATATGATCATACAAACATGTTCTCAAATTATAAGCAAGCAATTATTGTTGTGATGGATTGAGTTGGGTTATATCTTACAATCCTAGGAAAGTTTGGGTCCCGGAGCCGAATCGATTAGATTGTACAACACCTACAAGTCGACTTAATCTTTCCTACTTAACACATGCATGGTCTAACAAGACTCGAGTTGGGTTATGTCTTACAAGTAAAGTTGAAAGGATAGAAGATGATAGTAAATGCAAGGATTCATAGGCTTAGCATTTCATCAAATATAACATGTGCATGTATTAAGATCAAAACAAGCAAGCAAATAAGATATGAAAGCATATTGATTTAAGCATGAATCATTCCCAATGTTGGTTTCCCCTAATCACCCATTAAACCCTAGCTAAGAGACTACTCACTCATTATCATGTTGATCATGCTAGAAAGGTTGTCAATCATACTAACATAATGAAACATGATGAATAAATGAAAGTAATTAACAATAATTAAAAAGGGATTAAGAGATTATACCTACTAATGATTCCAATAATAAAGCAAGAATAATAGAAGTACTTGAATCCTAGATTGAGAGGTTGTCAATCTCCCAATAATAACCCAAATAATCTTCAATTACCCAAAATAAAGGAAGAACAAGAGAGAGATTAAAGAACTAAAACTTGGATTAAAACTTGATTAATACTTGATTACAATATTGAAGAGAGATTTGATTGATATTAACTATACTAATTATTGATAAGAAGAACATGCTCCTCTAATTAGCCTAATGGGGTATTTATAGTGAAAATTAGGGAGGATGCATTAGGGTTAACTAAGGGCTAAACTAGTAATTACACTTTTTAAGTTGAGCAAGGAGGACCCGGTATTTTTCGAGAGAAGGGCTTCTCTTTTCGTAGCTTGAAGAATGAAATCCGTCTTTGCATCTTGAAATCCGTGCGGATTAGAGTCGGGACGGCCGGATTTGGGCTGGGCAATCCGAGCGGATTCAGAGAGAGGACGCTCGGATTGTCTTTGGGGAATCCGAGCGGATTCCAAGGAGGGACGCTCGGATTGTTGAGGCTGGACGGACGAATTGTCTGCAATCCGTTCGGATTGTTGGTCAGCGTCAATTCTTCTTCTTTTTCTTCCCTTTTCTTCATAAATTCCTTGGGGATTTCCTTGGGGACGCAAGGATCCTTTCTCAACATTGCGCTTCTACTATGATATGTACAAAGGCCTTCTAGTCTTGTCTCTTCTTGATGCTTGGTCATTGAATACAATCAATTTAGCCTCGTTTTGCCATGAAAATGCAAGATTCTTACTCCTTTCCTACCAAGGGATCAAAATCTCAAAGAATATGCAAAACAAAGAACTAAAGATAAGAAATGACCCAAATAGGCACTAAAAAGCATGGAAACAATGGTAATTCGGGGGCTAAATATGCGCCAATTATGGTCACATCAAATATCCCCAAACCGAACCTTTGCTCGTCCCGAGTAAAGAGGTGACAAAGACTAAGACCAAAACTAACCTATCCTAATAATAATAGCCGATATGAGACAATTAGCGGGTCTCACTCCGCCCCTTCAACTCACAACAAGACAACCATGAGGTAGGATGCCTTCTTGCAAGGCAAGGTGGGTCTTGCCAAAATGGCGACACATCCAAACATTAAAGCACACAAAACAAGTAATGGATGCATCTACAAAAAGAATAGCCACTTTCCTCATCTAAGTGGCGGAAATTACCTACAAGGGAAGCAATTCAAGGGTACACAATCCTTCATAGATGCAATTTGTTCAAACTACTAAGCCTAGAAGGATACCAATAAATCACCTCCAAGTTGTGTCAAGCTAGGGTACCTTTGTCCTCAATCGTTAAATGCTTTTGTCAAGAACAGACTCCCTATGGTGTTAGAAACACTGGAGGATCGCGGAATTCCCCCTCTTGCCTAGACAAGAAGAAGGGTCGTCCCCTCTCTACCATGCACAAAAATGGATACGATGGATAAAGGGATCGATAGATATTTGAGTTTCTCTTTGGGAGTTTGCTTTTGTTTTTGTTTTTCCCCCCCAATTTGTTGTGGCATTTGACATTTGAGAACACTTTCTTGCCATTTCTTTTTGATTTTTGGCATTTCAACACTTGACAATTTTTCAACTTTTTGCATTTTCTTTTGAACATTTTCAAAGTCACCCCAATTAGCAACGAGGGTGCCTTGTATTTGAAGCTTAGGAGTTCTATTTTTGCTCCTTTTTTTCATTTGATGCATTTTTGCAAACTTTCTTTCACTTTTCATTTCATTGAACTCAAATTGATTTCTTTTTGTGCCCATTCCCTTTTTGATGACAAAATGTATGGTAGAACATGGATGAATGATGGAAGTATGCATGGTTTCAAGGGTCACCTTGGAATAAACGGTAGCCAAGGAGTTATCACACCACAAGGTACTCTTGACTAGGCCTTAAACCATGGGTCAAAGGATACTAGCATGACACATCCTAGGGTGTTTTACAAGTATTCTAACAAGCAAAGTCTTAAGAATAAAAAGCATCTACTAGGGCCTATGTACACTTGTCAAGCTTCCCAAATAGACGGTTTCACAAAATTTTTCTAACATGCAAACTACATGCCATGATGCAACTAACATATACACATCCTAATGCAAATGATTCTACCAACTAATATGGCATATAAACTAAATGCAATCCTAAGTTCACATTGTTGTACCACATCAATCAAAATAAAGCCACATAGTCATTAACATAAAGAGGAAAAAGGAGATTGGAAAGATCATACCATGCGGTCTTCAATATCCTCATGTCTCGGATGTGGCGTAGTCAATCAAAGTGAACAAGGATAAACAAACACAATATATACAAGACAATATATACAAAGGAAATGAACTTGTTTTTGGTTTTTCAATTTTTTCAATTTTTATGATTTTTGAAATTTTTCAATTTTTATGGGTTTTTTGAATAAAAGTTAAGTGTTAGAATTCCCATCCCCACACTAATATGGGCATTGTCCTCAATGGCCAAAATGATGGAAATTATGCAAAGATGATGCATGATTTCTATACTAAATGCAATTCTACACTAAGCTATACTACATGATGCATGGTTTTTGTTATGACGGAGAGGATAATTTAGATTACCTCCCGTTGTGTATGCATTAACTTCCCCAAACCAAATAAGACACTATTGCTAATGTCAAGGATGGGTATAGTTCATGCACACACTATGCTATGCATGAAACTAGATTGTCATTTTGGATTTTACAAATGGGAACAATTAAGAACACCTCAATGGTACCAAGGTGTGAGTCCTTTGATGTTGCTAGGACTAAACCAACAATGATCAAAATAAAATAAAATACAAAGAGATATAGACAAACCATGGGAGTGTAGGAGTCTCCAAGGCTAGTCTTCCATCATGCTATCATCATCATCACTTCCCTCATGAGAAGTGGTCACATTGCCACTTTCCTTGGCACTTTCTTCTTCACTTTCTCCATCATCTTGTTCATCATCATCTTCACCATCTCTTTCTCCATCTCCACTTGCTTCTTCCTCAATATTATCATCAATTTCTTCACCATTTCCAACAACCTCATTGTCTTCCACCACGTCCCTAGATGCACCCGGAAACAAGGCTTCTTTATCCGCCCAACTAGGCAAAGGACAAGATGGATCAAGGAGTCCTTGCCTAGCTAAATGTAAGAGGGGAGGATATTGAGCCAAATATGCATTCTTCCGATCTTCATAAGCTTGCGTGTGCATGGCTTGCATAAGAATAGTGACATAGTCTTTCCCAATTTCAACTCCTTGCGGTTTGAACTCTTCATACACAAAGGGGTAAGGCGGTATAACAATGGAAGAGGAGGGAGTTTCATGATCACCCTTTTGTTGTTGAATGATGTACTCGGCTTCTTCGGATAGGGGAAGTAGATAGTTGGTCCGGTGGACACTTAGACGACAAATCTTCGCGGGTAGAGTGAATGATCGAGCCTCACTAGTAAGCCATCCACACTTGGTGTCAAGGGGGTTTTGAGCAACCCACTTGAACTTGTTAATCATGATAGGCATATCAATAAGATGGCCACCTTCCTTTGCCTTGTACTTGCTATCCTTATTGAAATTAGGATCAAAGTGCTTGGCTAGGACCGTGACTAGGCCGCCATTAACAATAACGGTTGTACCCTTCTTCCCACTATCAACATGGAGCCATCTATCAACCAATAGCCTCAAAGAATTGAAAGGCTTGGTATGGATTCTTCCGATATTCAAAGCCGATTCAAGGAGAATAAAATCAAGTCTTGTGAAATGATTGGTGTCTTTCCTAGCAATTATGGTATTTCCCACAACTTTGTGCCATACTCTTATGCCCGGATGATGGACCAAAAGAGCACGACAAGCATGAAAATCATCAAATTTCTTCCCGGAGATTGCCTCCCAAAGAGGCTCGGGGTCATACTTTCCATAATGCTTAAAGTATCTCGATTCATCGCTAAGACCCAAAATTTCACCCAATTCCTTAAAGGTAATGCGTCTACTAATGTTAGCTAGACGAAACTCAAGATTTTCCCTATTCTCAACTTTGGTGACTTTTAAAGAACTTAAGAATTCCAAGACAAGGGAAGGGTATGTCAATTCCTTTGTTTCAAACAATTTCTTCAAACCCATGGCATTGAAAAAGGCTTTTGTTTGTTCAAGAACACCCAATTTCTCCAAAGCATCTTTACATATGAATTTGGTGGGTTGAATTGATTTCATAGCAAACTTGGCAAATGTCTTTCTATGGGTATCGGAAATAAAAGTTACCTCCGGATAATGCAAGAGTTGATCGACACGGAGTAGAAGGTGATGCTCCCATAGAAGTTTGTTGTTGTTGTTGTTGCACTTCCAAGTTTGGTGTTGCTACCACCATTGCCAAAGCTTTCTTTGTTTGGAGAGCTTTTTGCCTTTGAGAGAGAGCCTTTGCCTTTGGTGCCTTTGTTGCCTTTGTTGCACCCTTTGTCCTTGCCATTTGATGAACTAACCAAGAAAAGAATCAAAAAATCTTCAATTTATAGAATGCCCAAATCGATTTGAAGGTGAAAGGCTTTGCCTTTATGAAAACAAAAATCGACTCAAAAGTTGAAGATTTTGTTCTTGGTTTTGATTTTTGTTGAAGATGGAGTGATTGATTTGTTGTTTGAAGGATGGTTTGATTTGATTTTGGTGGATTTTGTTGAGGGTTTTTGTTTTTGTGATGGAGAGGATGAGGGTTTTGATGTTTAGGGTAGTGTTTATGAATGAATGAATGAAGGTGGGAGGGTATTTAAAAGAGTCAAAATTTTCGAAAACGCAGGGGCAATCCGTGCGGATTAGGCCCAATCTGTGCGGATTCTGCAGCTTCAAAATTTTCAGAAGCTCGCCTAAAGACGGGCGGATTCTGGGGAATCCGCTCGGATTCTTCTGTGTAGGGACGGGCGGATTTGCTGCAGGACAGACGGATTTCAGTCCAGAGAAATTTCTTTGTTTTCTTCAGCTGCAAAGACGGGCGTCTTGTTCACAAGACGGACGGATTCTGTGAGACGGGCGTCTTCCCAGAAATACGCTCGGATTCTTTAACAGTCAAGAAATTTTCAATTTCAGCTCAGCTCAAGACGGGCGTCTTCTCAGCAGGACGCTCGGATTCTTGAAGACGGGCGGATTCTCAGGAATCCGCTCGGATTCTGGTCCTTTGTACCCGGATTCACTTCATTCGTGCACAATGCATTTCCCTTTACCATTCTTCCATTCTTCTTCATTTCTTGTGTTCTTCATTGTGGGGGCACTACTAAGGCATGAATAGCCTAGGCAATTGCCATCCCCACACTAAGGTAAAGCACTACACATCAATTGAAATTGTTAGTCCCTCCCTCACTTCTCTCTTACATGACAATTATTTTGATCAAAGTAAATAAAAATCCAAAAATGACAAAAATGCAATACAAGAATTGAAATGTAAGTTAGGGAGTTAGAAATATTTACAAGTGGTGGTTTAAGGAGGACTCCACCAAACTCTCATTCTTGATGAGATGTCAAGGGGGCATGTTCAAGGTGTTGTTGATGTTGCTCAACACCTTGAAGAAGTAATCAAAAGCTTGTTCATTGTTATGGTAGAGGTCCTCAATAGACCGTGGCCCTTGTTGTTGATCATGATCGATGGCATGCCCAATGTAGGGATTAAAGATCCCTTCAAATTCGTCGTCCCAAAGACCACAAACTTCATTGAGTTGATCATTGAAAATCTCTTGCTTAGATGGAGACAACTCTCCCAATTTCTTCTCTTGGCCAATGAGGCCATCCTCTTCTTCCTTGGTTGATTTTGATGAGCTTTGCAAGCTCTCCTTGTCACAATTCACTTGCTCTTTGAATGGAGCATCTTCAACTTTCTTCCTCCATTGGAGTTCCGATTTCTTCCTTTCATCTTTTCGGCTATAATGATCAATCATGAAACATGGCTCATGCAAACGAGGAGCTCTCATGGTCTTGTCAAGATTAAAAGTTATGCTTTCATCTCCCACTTCTAGAGTGAGCTCTCCATGTTTCACATCAATCACCGCACCCGCGGTGTGTAGGAAAGGTCTTCCTAAGATGATTGGAATGTTGGAATCTTCCTCCATATCAACAATGACAAAGTCCACCGGGATGAAAAACTTCCCAATTCGCACGGGGACATCTTCCCATATCCCTAATGGTGTCTTCGTCGATCTATCGGCCATTTGGAGTGTGATATTGGTGCATTTAAGCTCTCCCATTCCCAACCTTTTACTCACCGAGTACGGCATGACACTCACACTAGCCCCTAGATCACATAAGGCTTTGTTGATCGTCGTGTCGCCAATGGTACACGGTATTGAGAAGCTTCCCGGATCCTTTAACTTTGGAGGTGAACTCCCTTGAAGTATTGCACTACTCACCTTAGTGAAGGCGATAGTCTCAAGTTTCCGGATCGACTTCTTCTTTGTGAGGATATCTTTCATGTATTTTGCATAGGCCGGTACGTGATTGATTAATTCCGTGAAAGGAATTGAGACTTCTAAGTTCTTCACAATCTCCATGAACTTTCCAAGTTGATCATCAAATTTGGGCTTGGCTTGACGACTTGGAAAAGGAAGTCTAATCACAATGGGCTCCTTTTCTTTGGCTTTGTCTTCATTTTTCTTTGAACTTTCTCCTTTTGATGATTCCCCTTCTTTGGGGCTTTGCACAATTTCTTCCTTTTCACTAGCTTTCACAACTTCATCCTCAACTTGCTCCTTCGGTGCTTCATATCTTGTACCACTTCTCAAGTGAATGGCACTAACCGTTTCATGTCTAGGGGGATGCTAGTTGAGTCAATTGTGTTTCCAACATCTTGGTATGAGCTAGAATGTTGTTGATGGTGTTGTCTTTTGCTTGGCTATCTTTTTGCATTTGAGTGAAAAATTCTTGTTGATTCTTTTGCATTTGGAGGACCGCTTTTTGGACATCAAAACCTTGGTCATTTTGGTGATTGTATGGATTTTGATTTTGGTAACCTTGGTTTTGATTGTAAAAGGGTCTTTGATTTTGGTTCCTCATGGGTGGTGGAGTGTATGTTGTTTGAGGGTTTTGAACATTTTGGCTTTTGTATGAGAGATTTGGATGGAACTTGGTGTTTTCATTGTAAAAATTTGAATAAGGGGTACCACTTTTGTAAGCTTGGAAAGCATTAACTTGTTCGGTTGTTCCCCTACACTCACTTGGGTCATGACCCAAAGTTCCACAATTCTCACATATCCCACTTGGGATTGATGAGGATGCCGTCATGGCATTGACATGATGCTTTGATGATTTCGAGTTTTCCTCAAGTCTAGCCATAGCTTGTTCAAACTTCAAGTTGATTGTGTCAATGTGAGTACTAAGTTGAGCACCCAATTGAGTAACGGAGTCCACTTCATGCTTTCCTCCTCTAGTAGCCTTGCGAGGTCTACTATATTGTGAATTATGGACCGCCATTTCCTCAATCTTGTTCCATGTTTGATTGTCATCAACTTCGGTGAACATTCCATTTGATCCCATATTGAGAATGTTCCTTGAATCTTCATATAAACCATTCCAAAATTGTTGCACTAAAAACCATTCGCTAAGTCCATGGTGAGGACATGAGCGACAAATACCTTTGAACCGCTCCCAAGCTTCATACAAAGATTCTTCATCCCTTTGCTTAAAACCCGTAATTTGAGCTCTTAGCATGTTAGTCTTTTCCGGTGGGTAGAATTTTTTGTAGAAAGCTAGAGCTAACTTCTTCCAAGAATCTATTCCAAGGGTGGCCTTATCAAGGCCCTTCAACCATTGCTTTGCGGTGCCGATTAACGAAAAAGGAAATAAGACCCATCTTATTTGGTCTTGAGTCACGCCCGTTTGAGAGATAGCATCACAATAATCGCAAAAGGTTTCCATATGAGAATGAGGGTCCTCACTAGGCATTCCCCCGAATTGGCTCCTCTCAACTAGTTGGATGAAGGCGGACTTGGCAATAAAATTACCGGTGAGATGTTGCGGTGTAGGAGTACCATTTGGTAGATTCTCCTCGGTGGGTATAGAGTGTGACGAGAATTTAGGCATTGTAGGTGGATTTTGTGGGATATTGTGTAATGGGTTTTCTTCTCCTTTTATTGCGAAAGGATTGACAAACTCCTAGTGGGTTGAACAACTTCACCAACACCTCTCAAATTCCTCCTAACAAGTCTCCTATTATTCGTCAAGGTTCTTTCGATTTCACGGTCAAAAGGTAACAAATCACCTTGTGACCTTCTAGACATGCAAAATATCAAACAACTCGAAAACAATTAGAACAAGCCTTGAGGAGTTTTACTTCCCCAAGGTGAAAAAGACACAACTAATAACAATAAAAGAAATCTTGAATCAATTAAACACCGTCCCCGGCAACGGCGCCATTTTTGATCGAGGCCATTTCGTGTTCACAATTAAGTATATGTGGTCGTTGGTCAATGGTCGATACAAAACACAATTTATACTCCACAAACAACTCTACAATTAGTAAAGAGGCAAGTAAAGGTCGGATCCCAAGGGACGGGTATTGAAATGAGAATTCTATTGTAACTAGTAGTGTCTAGGGGGTGTCACAAATTGGGTTGATGTAGAAGGTCACTAAACTAAAATAGCAATGAAAATAAACTAGCAAGATAAAATAAGGGGTGTAAACAATTGATTAAAAGCACTAGGGGGTTATGGGTTCATAGGGAAATCATGGGATATGATCATACAAACATGTTCTCAAATTATAAGCAAGCAATTATTGTTGTGATGGATTGAGTTGGGTTATATCTTACAATCCTAGGAAAGTTTGAGTCCCGGAGCCGAATCGATTAGATTGTACAACACCTACAAGTCGACTTAATCTTTCCTACTTAACACATGCATGGTCTAACAAGACTCGAGTTGGGTTATGTCTTACAAGTCAAGTTGAAAGGATAGAAGATGATAGTAAATGCAAGGATTCATAGGCTTAGCATTTCATCAAATATAACATGTGCATGTATTAAGATCAAAACAAGCAAGCAAATAAGATATGAAAGCATATTGATTTAAGCATGAATCATTCCCCATGTTGGTTTCCCCTAATCACCCATTAAACCCTAGCTAAGAGACTACTCACTCATTATCATGTTGATCATGCTAGAAAGGTTGTCAATCATACTAACATAATGAAACATGATGAATAAATGAAAGTAATTAACAATAATTAAAAAGGGATTAAGAGATTATACCTACTAATGATTCCAATAATAAAGCAAGAATAATAGAAGTACTTGAATCCTAGATTGAGAGGTTGTCAATCTCCCAATAATAACCCAAATAATCTTCAATTACCCAAAATAAAGGAAGAACAAGAGAGAGATTAAAGAACTAAAACTTGGATTAAAACTTGATTAATACTTGATTACAATATTGAAGAGAGATTTGATTGATATTAACTATACTAATTATTGATAAGAAGAACATGCTCCTCTAATTAGCCTAATGGGGTATTTATAGTGAAAATTAGGGAGGATGCATTAGGGTTAACTAAGGGCTAAACTAGTAATTACACTTTTTAAGTTGAGCAAGGAGGACCCGGTATTTTCTGAGAGAAGGGCTTCTCTTTTCGTAGCTTGAAGAATGAAATCCGTCTTTGTCTTGCATCAAATCCGTGCGGATTAGAGTCGGGACGGCTGGATTTGGGCTGGGCAATCCGAGCGGATTCAGGAGAGGGACGCTCGGATTGTGCTGGGGAATCCGAGCGGATTCCAAGGAGGGACGCTCGGATTGTTGAGGCTGGACGGACGGATTGTCTGCAATTCGTTCGGATTGTTGGTCGGCGTCAATTTTTCTTCTTTTTCTTCCCTTTTCTTCATAAATTCCTTGGGGATTTCCTTGGGGACGCAAGGATCCTTTCTCAACATTGCTCTTCTACTATGATATGTACAAAGGCCTTCTAGTCTTGTCTCTTCTTGATGCTTGGTCATTGAATACAATCAATTTAGCCTCGTTTTGCCATGAAAATGCAAGATTCTTACTCCTTTCCTACCAAGGGATCAAAATCTCAAAGAATATGCAAAACAAAGAACTAAAGATAAGAAATGACCCAAATAGGCACTAAAAAGCATGGAAACAATGGTAATTCGGGGGCTAAATATGCGCCAATTATGGTCACATCACATATTTCGGTCCATTTGAAGATAAAATGGAATCCATTTTATTTTTGTCAAATGTAAATATGTCACATGTCATATGTAACATAAATTTGTTATGTATTTTTAACATATTAAAAATCAACGTATTAATAAAAATACGTCATATACAAAATCGATTTAGTAATTCATAATTACTTGTGCCAAAATATTTTACCAATTTATAAATCATATTTATAATAATTCATTCAAATCCAATTGTTTCTTTAAACAATAATTTCATCCGAGTAATGATACAATTCGATTACTCAGACCGTATCTCATTTAATCACATTTCAATTTGATACGTAAATTTTACTTCCAAAATCGTCCGTCAATTTTTCAAGTAATTTAATTAACTCGTAACATTATACGATTAATTAAATGATCAATTAAGAGTGTTGCCCTATAGGTATGACCTAGGGGTCAATCGATCACCACCGTCACACGACAAGTAATGTCAAACTCTAGTCAGCCAATCATTACCGATATATGTTGACCAGTTGACAGTAACAAAATTACTTCCCAATTATATTCTTTAAAATGAGATTTAATAATGAGATTTAAATCATGTGATCGTACTATTGTTGAGGACACATTTCCCAACAGGAGTGCCATGTGCCTTGTCACCCCACTCAATGTAAAACAATTTGCAAATCCGAATTCACAAAGGTCGTATTTTACAAGCGATCAGTATCAAGAGTGGTTTTCCCGACTAGAGAGTAACTTAACTGATAAACGAATCAACATTCGAGCATGGCCATGCATTTCAGTTACAACTCCTCAAGTGGCCTTGAGAAATAACTATACCTGATAAGGGATGGATATTTTCCTCAACTCAAATCTTGGAGGTGTAAGCACAGTATGAAATGACCCAGAAAAAATCTACTTAGCCCCAGTTGCGGTAGACCGTGAGAAAGAAACCAAAGTCACCCAAAAACTGCCTTAATCTCAAGAGACAGTTGATAGTCAAAAGAATCGACTCTAGGTACACAATAGATGTCCTATCCACGACCTGGCACCGAATGTTATAGAACATTTAGGACTCCATTACGTTGTCACAAATAAAAATTGTCCTACGAGGTATCGTCATAATCTCGTATCTGTGATCGATTAGTCAACCGTTTAACTTATGGCTCGTTGAACCCACCATCAATCGACTGCACAATATAATAGCCGGAGTTATCAGCTCACATTGGCGATTACGGACAAAAACAAATATAATGTAATTCAGTTCACTTTGTGGCGTTCAATGTTGTCAGTACAATCCACATGAAAAACAAAATATTATATATATATAAAACGATGAAGTTATAAATAATATATGAAAAAGATAACGTATCAAATCCATAATCAAGTACTACAACTTAGGAACATGTTTAATTCCCATGGAATTAACATGCCCTACATGCTTATCATAATTCAACGGTTTGGTGAGAGGATCTGCGATGTTATCATCCGTCGCAATCTTATCAATCACTATCTCTTCTTGCTCCACGTAATCACGGATCAGGTGAGCCTTCCGTAGTACATGTCTAGATTTGTTGCTAGACTTTGGCTCCTTAGGCTGGAAGATAGCACCTCTATTGTCACAATAGATGGTGATCGGGTCATTCGAACTAGGAACTACCGAAAGCCCTTGTAAGAATTGACGCATCCATATTGCTTCCTTTGCTGCCTCCGAAGTTGCATAGTACTCGGATTCAGTAGTAGAATCTACTACAACACTCTGTTTGGAACTCTTCCAGCTGACCGCAGCACCATTAAGAGTGAAGACGAACCCGGACTGAGATTTTGAATCGTCTCGATCCGTTTGGAAGCTAGCATCTGCGTAACCGGTTGCGCATAGCTTAGTATCGCCTCCATAAGTCAATACCCAATCCTTAGTCCTCCGTAGGTACTTGAGGATATTTTTGACTGCTATCCAGTGTGTTTCACCTGGAGTCTTTTGGTACCGACTCGTCATACTCAATGCATATGCCACGTCTGGACGTGTGCATATCATGGCATACATGATCGATCCTATTGCAGAAGCATAAGGAACACGACTCATGCGCTCAATACCTTCAAGCGTCGTGGGTGACTGAGACTTGCTCAATCGCATCCCGTCGTCATAGGAAGGTTCCCCTTCTTGGAGTTGGTCATTTTGAACCTCTCAAGAACCTTATCTAGATAAGACTCCTGACTAAGTGATAATGTCCGTCGTGATCTATCTCGGTAGATACGGATTCCCAAAATACGCTGTGCCTCACCCAGATCTTTCATCTGGAAATGGTTCTTCAACCATTCTTTAACCGAAGAAAGGAGAGGAATGTCATTCCCAATCAAGAGTATGTCATCGACATACAATATCAAGAATACAATCTTGCTCCCACTCGACTTGATATATAAGCATGGTTCTTCGACCGATCGAGTGAAACCATACTCTTTTATCACTTGGTCGAAACGATGATTCCAACTCCGAGAAGCTTGCTTAAGTCTATAAATGGAACGCTTAAGCTTGCATACTTTCTTAGGATGTTTAGGATCTATGAAACCTTCGGTTTGCACCATGTACAACTCTTCCTCTAAATAACCGTCTAAGAAGGCGTTTTTCACATCCATTTGCCAAATCTCATAATCATGAAATGCGGCAATCGCTAAGATTATCCGAATGGAATGTAGCATGACTACAGGTGCAAAAATCTCATCATAATGCAATCCTTGCACTTGAGTGAAACCTTTTGCCACAAGTCGTGCCTTATAGATATCTGGTTGCGCGTCTACAGAACGCTTTATTTTGTAAAGCCAATTGCACTGTAGAGGTTTTACCTTATTAGGTAAATCAACTAGATCCCATACGTTATTCTCATACATGGAGTCCATCTCGGATTGCATGGCTTCGAGCCATAGCTTTGAGTCGGAACAGGCCATAGCACCTTT
Organism: Silene latifolia; assembly: GCF_048544455.1. NCBI lineage: Eukaryota > Viridiplantae > Streptophyta > Magnoliopsida > Caryophyllales > Caryophyllaceae > Silene > Silene latifolia. Next base: position 157,640,107 of record NC_133536.1, on the reverse strand, counting down.
ATAGGTTGCGGGTTCATTACTTTCTAGAAGTAAAACATCATTCTCCTCGACCATACCAATGTATCTGTCCGGAGGATGAGAGTCTCTACCCGACCTCCTAGGTTCCTCAGGAATATTAACCGTATCATCAGTTGGAGGTACAGCTTCCTCCATCTGTTCCTCGGTTGTTGGTTCTGGAATCTCCGACAGCTTGAAGGTTCTATTACTCGATTTGTTCTCGAGAAATTCTTTCTCTAAGAACGTCGCACTAGCCGCAACAAAAACTCGATGTTCGGTTGGCGAATAGAAGTAATGACCAAATGTTCCTTTTGGATAACCTATAAAGTATGTCTTGACCGATCGCGGGCCGAGTTTATCCTCGTGTCTCCACTTGACATAAGCCTCGCAGCCCCAAACCCGAATAAAGGACAAGTTAGGTACCGTTCCCTTCCACATTTCATATGGAGTCTTGTCGACAGCTTTAGACGGACTTCGGTTAAGTATAATAGCGGCTGACAAAAGAGCATAACCCCATAATGATTCAGGCACTACTGTTTGACTCATCATGGATCGAACCATATCAAGTAAGGTTCGATTTCTCCGTTCGGACACACCATTTAATTGAGGTGTTTTGGTGGAGTTAATTGTAGAGCGATTCCACAGTCTTTCAGGTGTTGATCAAACTCATTTGAAAGATATTCGCCACCCCGATCTGAACGGAGTGCTTTAATCTTTCTACCCAGTTGGCTATGTACCCTATTCTGGTATTCCTTGAATTTCTCAAAGGACTCACTTTTATGCTTCATTAAGTAGACATATCCGTATCTACTCAAATCGTCCGTGAAAGTGATAAAATATCTATAGCCATCTCTAGCGGTAATTGACATAGGTCCACAAACATCAATATGTATGAGTCCTAATAGGTCACTAGCGCGCATTCCAACACCTTTGAAGGAAATTCGAGTCATCTTGCCAATGAGACATGATTCACACGTGCCATATGCAGAAAATCCGAATGAGGGAATAGTCCCATTATCGACGAGTTTGTTTACGTGTTTCTCATTTATGTGTCCCATTCGACAATGCCATAGATAGGTTTGATCTTTGTCACCAACCTTTAATTTCTTATTATTCATGTGTAATACTTCCGTGGTTTGATCTAAGATATAAATTCCATTCATGGAAACTGCTTTGTCATAAATCATTTCATTAAAAGAGAAAATACAACTATTATCCTTTATTGAAAATGTAAAACCGTCTTTAGCAAGTACGGAAACAGAAATAATGTTCTTAGATAAACTGGGTACATAGTAACAGTTATTTAATAATAACTCAAAACCACTAGGGAGTTGGATTACATATGTTCCCTTCGAGGCAGCAGCTACTCGTGCTCCATTCCCTACTCGCAGGTCCACATCACCTTTTTCGAGAGGTATGATGTTCTTTAGGCCCTGCAAATGATTACACAGATGAGAACCACAACCAGTATCTAGTACCCAAGTTCCGAAACTTGCATGGTTAATCTCAATCATATGAATATAAGATGACATACCAACAGGAGCGACGCGGCCTGCCTTGATGTCCTCACGGTAGACGGGACAGTTCCTCCTCCAATGTCCAGTCTTGTGACAATGGTGGCACTCTATGTCACCGCCCTTGCTCTTTGTCTTGCCCTGTGAGCCACTAGTCTCACCAGGCGCACTCTTACCATTTCCTGGCTTCTTAAACTTTGGCTTACCTACAGCTAGGTCGCCATGAGCCTTGCCCTTACCTTTACTCTTGTTGTGAATCGTGAGAACATCCTGCTTCATGCTCCCACTCAATTTCATATCTTTTCGGTCTGTACGAGAAGGGAGTGTAGCTCATGAGGACTCTTTTTCAAGTCATTCATGTAGTAGTTCGCCCTGAAAAGGGCAAAACCATCGTGAAGAGAATGAAGCATTCGGTCAATGACAATGCTCTCACTGATTCTACAATTCAGTGACTCCCGTTTCTAGACATTCTTAATCATGTGAAGAATGTGTGGGCTAACCGGTTGGCCCTTCTGGAGTTTCGCATCAAAGAAGCGTCAGGTATGCTCATATGTGATGATTCTCGGTGCCTTTGAGAACTCATTAGTGAGCGTGGTGAAAGTCTTGTTTGCACCTTGGGCAATGAAGCGTCTCTGAAAATTGGTTTCCATTGCAAAGATGAGTACGTTCTTTATCGCACCCGCTTCCATAACGAAATCACTATAAGCGAGTGACTCGTTGGCTCCTGCATTTGGGCCTGGGTTGACCGGTATTGGCTCAGTTAAATACCGAGCTTACGTCGTCAAGCAATGGCGAGCATTCCGTAGTGCCGCCTCCCAGTCCGCAAAGTTGGACCCATCATTCTTCAGTCGCGTGGACTGATTCATTTGGTCCATGAATACTTTTAGCCAGGATGAACGATCTAGTGTGACACTGGGCATTGGGATTGCGTTATTTCCAGCCATTTGTTGTAACAATATTATTGATAATAAGCGTGTTCTACACTGCGAAAGAAGAATAAAATAATAAGCATGCATCGTTTTTATTTTAAGTCTAATGAACTAATGTCATAACGCGAAAACTCAAAGACATTTATACAATTGACCTCCCTCAAGAATTATATAAATGACCCCAAGACTCAATTCTCTGTAAATTGATAAGCTAACCTTTTAGCTAATTCTACCGTTAGAATTCTTGGTCGATAAATTTCTGTAAATTCTATCTATAGTCCATCATGATCACGAGAAACTCTTCGGGCTATGATGTTGAGGTAAACTAAGTCAACACAACTACTTACCCAACGTAGAAGGGGTCATATTAGGCCTACCGACGAAGAAGGGACTCATAGATGTTTGCCCTTATAAAGACTAATCTCAATTTCCGTTTTAGAGGAAGATCCCATCAACTTTTTAATTCATTTTAGGTGAACTATAATCTAGCATGCGAGAATGATTTAAACTAAGGTGATGGCTTAAAGACTGTGACATCTGCATGTCCATGAAAACTAACATACAACCTATATGAGTCAATTTTCATGCATTTTAGTAGTAGGTGGTTTGGTTTTAGGCGGAATATGATGCAATTACTAGCATGTGAATGAAAAACAATAAAATGAAAAACGAAAAAAAACAGTAAAAGTCCTAGTGTGGCCTATCCTATCAAAATGAACAATAAATACAAGTTTGGAATCCATCCTTGGACCCGAGAAGCTTGTCTTGATGTTCCATCTTGATCCATGTAGCGGGAATGAGCTTGAATCTTCATCTTTAGTCTTCTTTGAAATTACAATAAATAAAATTACATAATTGACCTATTAATTACATTCTAATTTCAAAAATCCAAAACTAAAATAAAGGAGATTCGAGATCTCATAATTACATAAAAATTATGTTTCCTTCATTACGAAAACATAATTGACTAAGGCCACACTAAGTATTACAAATTACAACCGATTGCAAAATTAAATATGTAAATAAAATTCATTCATTCGATTCATTCAACATAATTAAAAGCATCAACTAAAAATAAATTAAACATATATAATACAATAAATAAATTATGTTGATTAATTTATCCAAACCACCTATTTAAATTAAATTAAGTGACAATTCCGCAATTTAATCACATTAATTTCATACTTAATCCATATTATACTTGTTATATGAATTCTATCCGTCAAAAATTTTAAACTGCTTTAAAATAACTTGGTATCATTAAATTGCGAACCGATTCACAATAACTAATTGGCCAAAATAAAGAAAAATAAAATCCAATTCTCTAAATATTACTCGGCCAAAAAAAAAATGAAAAGTCACCTTTTTTTTTTATATGACACGGCTAAAAAAAAAAATAAAAAAAAAACAACTCCTTTCCTATTCTAATTAGGTAAATAGGAAAAACAAGGGAAAAAAAACTTTCCAAAAAAAAAATTACTCTAATTTTTCGGCAAAAGCCAAAAAAAACTTTCCTAATTTTTTTTCTTCACGGTTTACCAAAAAAAATTAACATAATTTTTTTTTTTTTCGTAAACCCTAAAAAACGGCCTCCTTTTTTTTTTCTTTTCTTTTTGCGGCAATTATGCCCTAAAACAAGATTTGATGATCAATTGTTTACCTTTTCTATTAGAACATGATTAGCATATGAAATAATAAAAATGATTAATTTATATGCCAAAAACTATATAGCAAAAACAATCTTTTAATCATAAACATGACGATTCCATTTGATTTTAACTTAATCTGCATTAAATCAAAAACTACCAATTCCTCATATGATAATTTTAACTGATTATAAACTATAATATGAAAAATAGAATGGAAGAACTATCATCAAACAGAAAAAAACGGCACAAAACGGCATAAAAAATTCGATCCTAAAAAAACACCGAAACCCTAATTTTTTTCTTCTCGAAAATCTGATCGTTTACATATAAATTTTATGAAAATCATCAAAATTAAAATCGTAGCCTTAAGCTCTGATACCACTTGTGGGAAATAATCTGTATACTTCCCTTTAACATGAAGGATTATAACGATATAATAAAGATGATCTATGGTCATAAAATAAAATACATAAGCATAAGTAAAAAGATTTAGAATTAACCTCGGGTCCTTGCAAAATTGGCCTAAGAACAATATCAAAATTGATATTCGCCTATTAGTTGCACCCAAGACGATCTAAGATATACCCTTTGATTATGCTAGAAATCAATCTAAAATTTTCTGTAAAATTTTATTGTCTTTGTGTTTTTTTGTGATGAGAAAGAGGAGGCTAGGTCAGAAAAAGAATTAATCCAGAAATAATTCTCTACCTTTCTCTTATATAGACCGAATTACCAAACTAATTAGGAAAAGGGAAACCTCCATAATTTCGGCCACCTGAACCGAAAATAAGGAGTATTTTTTTCCTTATTTTTGGTCTTTCCAAAAATATATAAAGTGTGTTAAATTGTCATCTAGTGAGGATCGAACCCATGACCTCATGGTATGTGTACCCTCACTATTACCACTATGACACATTCAACTTGTTGATATTAAATACAACTGATTATATTTAATTACGAATTAACAGATTAATTCTTTCAAACTAACCTTATATATATTTAATTAAATATAACTTATTATATTTAATTTACGAATTGACAGTTAATTCGTCTCAACTTAATATTATTTAATTTTCATTAAATAATTATCTCATCAACACATTGACTAACTTTTTAGTCATTTTGGGCATCAATGTAATTATATTTCTATAACCACATTTCTCAAATACGTCCTATAGGTGTGACCTTTAGGGACCAGTTGATCACCGCCATTTGTATGATAATAACGTCAAACTTTCTAGCAAGCCAACCGTTATTAGGTAAACGTTAATCAACTGATTAAATATACGAAGTATACCCTTGTGAACCTGTAAGAGATTTACAAATGTTATCACACTAATTTGTGGAGGACACCAGCTCCAACAAAAGTAGGTTAGGCATGTTGGAGTGCCATGTGCCTTGTCACCCCGCGTTGGCAGTTGACAGTCCTGCTAGATACACTTCAACGTACCATAGACATTAGGATCCAAAGTGACGCACTTAGAGAAGCCTGAAAGTAGAAAAGCCTATCAGGGTGATGTGAAGTACCTGACGCCATCTCATGGGGTACCAGAGTAATTGTGGTCCCAGGAAGCTGTCAGACCACGCCACTCCAATAGTTATTTGAAAATTGAAAGAAACAGAGGTATCAGAAAATGACACGAAATTGGTAGTATGCCTACTACCGAATTTTTCTTTTTATTTTAAAATAATTTGGCTTTTCATAGTACATTACTCTGTAAGCTAAAATCTACTTATTATTAAAAGTAATATCTCTTCAGGTGAAGTATGTTCCATGGGAGTTGTATGATTTGACCATCCATAGTCATCAGTCTGTATGCACCATAGCCAACAACTCCTTCTACTTGGTATGGTCCTTCCTATTTGTAGGCGAATTTGTCCGCCTTTCGATTTTTAGTGTTCTGAAACACTTCATGGAGAACCAGGTCTCCTACCTCCAGGAGCCTGACTTTCACATTCTTGTTGTAGCTCCTGGCCACCGACTGCTTGTAGGCAGCTAGACGTATCTTTACGCTTGCTCGCAGCTCATCTACTGTGTCCAGGCTCTTGACCATCTCTGTATTGTTTAGCTCCCCTGTCATACATCCATACCTGTGGATGGGAACCAAAACTTCTGAGGGAATGACTGCTTCTGCACCAAACACCAGGCCGAAGGGTGTTTGGCCTGTTGCTATCTTTGGCGTCATTCTATCTGACCATAACACTAGTGGCAATTTATCAGCCCACTTTCCTCTTAAATCCTGTAACCTCCTCCTCAGATTATTTGTTGCTAGACTCAGCTTGCCCGTTAGACTTTGGAGTCCTGGGTGCTGATTTTTTCTGGGTGATGTTCCATCTGGCGCAGTATTCCTTAGCATCGTTATAGATGAATTGTGAGCCATTGTCACATATGATTTCTGATGGGATGCCAAACCTGCACATGATATTACGCTTTATGAAAGAGATGACCTGTTTGTCTTTCACTTCTGTGAATGCTTCTGCCTCTATCCACTTGGAGAAGTAATCTGCCATCGCCAGCATCCATATTCTGTTCTCTGTGGCTCTAGGTAGAGGGCCTACTATGTCCATTCCCCATGTCATGAATGGCCAGGGCAAAATAATGGGGTGTAAGGGTTCTGCTGGCTGATGGATTATTGGTGCTGAACGCTGGCAGGCGTCACATTTACGGGCATATTCTGCTGCATCTGCCCTCATTGTGGGCCAGAAGTAACCTTGTCTGAGAGCTTTGTTTGACAGACTCCTGCCCCCTACATGGTTTCCACATTCACCACTGTGGAGAGCATATAACACGGTCTATGCTTCCTGCTTGTCCAGGCATCGCAAGTAGGGACCTGCCAGTGACTTCCTGAAGAGTATATCATCAATCAGTATAAATCTGGAGGCTTTCATTTTGAAGCCTCTTACTTTCTTCTTATCGTCCGGCAGCTTGTTTTAACGCAGCCAGTCTAGGTAGGGCGTCCGCCATTCCCAGTCATCTGACTGTATAGCTGGTTGATCGGACAGCTGGTCAGTTGGCTGTGAGTTTCCCTCGGCTTCTGTAGCTGTCCGAATTCCCAATTCATCTTGCTGGTCCTCTACTTCTCATCTGTCTATTTTATCTGCTTTCTGGATAGAAGGCTCCAGCATATGGGCAATGGGAATGCTGGATAGTTCTGTCAGTTTGAATGTTGCCTCCAGAGTTGCTAAGGCATCTGCTTCTACATTCTGATCTCTGGGAATCTGTTTGAGCTTGCAAGTTTTGAATTTTTGTTTTAACTCCTTTGCTACCTCTAAATATGCGATCATTTTTGAGTCTCTGGCTATGAACTCACCGTTCACATGGTTGACTATCAGCAAGGAATCGCTAGATATGTGCAGATTGCTGACCCCCAAGTCCAGAGCCAGCTGCATTCCTATTATCAAAGCCTTGTATTATGTTTCGTTATTAGTTGCCTTGAATTCACATCTTACTGCCTGTGCTATCAGATCCCCCTGTGGTGATCATAGGATTAACCCTACACCTGCCCCCCTCTGGTTGGACGCTCCATCGATGTGCATCTGCCAGACCTCTGTCCCTCTGTCCCCTTCTAAAGTCAAGACTTCCTCGTCTGCCAGATTTTGAATGGCTGGGCGAAAGTCCGAGACAAAGTCTGCCAGTGCTTGCGATTTGATTGCTGTTCTGGGGTCATATTGGATATCATACCCACTAAGGTGTACAGACCATTTTGACATTCTGCCTGATACCTCAGGTTTCCTCATGACAGACTTTAGCGGGTAGTTGGTCACAACATGTATAGTGTGGGACTCAAAATAGGGGCGTAGCTTAAAAGATGCCATTACCAGAGCTAGCACTAACTTTTCAAGAGATGTGTACCTGGTCTCCGCTGGCAGCAGAGATTTGCTTACATAATAGACCGGCCTCTGTTCCTTCTCCTGTTCTCTGACTAGGACAGCGCTCACTACTACCTCGGTGACAGCTAGGTAGAGGAACAATGGTTCTCCTGGCTCCGGTTGTGACAGAAACGGTGGGTTGCTGAGATAATGCTTCAGCTCCCTGAATGCTTGCTCATGGTCTGCAGTCTACTCAAACTTCTGGCTCTTTCTTAGTATGTCGTAGAATAGCCTGCACTTGTTTGAGGACCTTGAGATGAATCTGCTTAAAGCTGCTACCTTACCGGCTAGTCTCTGAACGTCCTTTGGTTTTTCAGGTGACTTCAATTGCAACACAGCCTTGATCTGCTCGATGCTGGCTTCTATCCCCCTATGAGTTACAATATAGCCTAGGAACTTACCGGAGGATACCCCAAAGGTGAATTTGGATGGATTTAGCTTCATTTTGTACTCCCTCAGCGTGTTGAATGTTTCTGCCAGGTGGCGCATGTGATCTGTAGCTTTCTCTGATTTCACCACCATGTCATCGATATATACCTCCATAGTTCTCCCTATCTGCTCTTTGAACATGCGGTTGACCAGTCTCTGATATGTGGAACCTGCATTCTTCAGGCCAAATGGCATGACGTTGTAATAATATATTCCTCTTTCGGACATGAATGATGTTTTCTCTTGATCTGCCGGATCCATCTTTATTTGATTATAACCACTCCAAGCGTCCAGGAATGTTAGCATTTCATGTTTAGCTGTCGCATCCACCATTGCATCAATATGAGGTAGCGGGAAGGGATATTTAGGGCATGCCTTATTGAGATCAGTGAAGTCCACTCATACTCTCCATTTTCCATTCTTCTTAGGCACCACTACCACGTTGGATAGCCACTCTTGATATTTTACTTCTCTTATCTTCTTTGCTGCCAGAAGGCTGTCTACTTCCTAATTAATCACCTTATTCCTTTCAGCTGCAAACTTTCTTCGCCTCTGCAGGATGGGTTTGCACTTCGGGTCCACACTGAATTTATGTGTTATGATGGATGGGTCTATTCCTATCATGTCGTCATGTGACCATGCAAAGTAATCCATGTTAGCCTGCAAAAATTCGATTAGTTGCTGCCTCAGGCCTCCTGTGCATCCAGCTCCAATTAGCACAGTCCTTTCTAGGTGCAGCTTGTCCAGGTTGATCTGGTCTAGGTCCTCAGCTGGGGGCTCGATGTACTCGTCCTGGACATGCTGCTTCTGTAATTGCTATGTTGGAGGACTGGCAGTGCATTTTAGTGCTTTCTTGTAGCAGCCTCTAGCTTCCTTCTGGTCTCCTCGTATTGTTTCTATCCCCCATATAGTGGGGAATTTTATGCATTGATGATATGTTGAGGGGACTGCTTTCATTTGGTGCAGCCACGGTCTTCCCAGGATGACGTTGTAGGTGGAGGGTCCGTCTATGACCAGGTACCTGATCTGCTTGTTGACCCCTCCCACATAGGTTGGGATGACTATCTCGCCTAGTGAGTTAGCTGTCTTCCCACTGAATCCTACCAGCGGGATGGTCTTCTTCTGCAAATCCTTCTCATTAAACCTCATATTTTCTATGGTCTTAAGCATGATCAGGTTAACTGAGCTGCCTGTATCCACTAGGACCTTTCTGACTGTACAGTTAGCCATTGACAGGGTGATAATGACTGCATTCTGATGTTCCCGCTCGTCACATATATCCCCTTCATCGAAGGCAACAACAGGTAGATCACTGTGAGAAATTCTTCAAGAATTTGCTGGCCTATCTCCCTTAGTCTCAGTGGCATGCCTTTAAGCTACTGAGTACGTCAATCCACTTAGATCTGAGCCGCCTGTTATCACGTTTATTATCTTGGTGCATGTGGGTGGATTTGCAGGCTTCACGGAGCCTACCTTATCCTGCTGCTTGCCCCTACGTGGTAATAGGTGGCTAAGTTCTCCTTGTTCGTACAGACGCTGATGCCCGTCGTTGTGTGCACCAAAAATAATATATATAATACCTATTAAAACTAACAGAAGCTAGTGGTAACAGGGTCAAACCACAGAGAGGCAGATGTAATTATTAGTTGTCTAATTCTAGTCTAAGGTAACAAAAGTGGGGGTTTGATTTGATTTGTTCTATACTAATGGCAATAAAAGAACAGTAAACTAAGCTAATTGTTGAAAACAGATATTAAAAGGATGCTAAGATGGTCGGTTCACTGTAGTTTCGGCGGCAGTATACTAGGTAGGTCTAAAACAAACACGTGAGATGGGAAAATAAGAAGTCCTCTCGGTCCACTCTCACAGGTAGCATCTTTCGATCTCGCTACAGGTCCCTAATATCACTAATACTGACTTTCGTCCTGAAAAGTGACTAAAAACCTAAACTTTACCTATCTTCCGATCTCAGCATAGTTTAGTCATTTCAATTGATAGTCTAACAACTTTCCCTATCTTTCGATCTAATGGGTCAGTCATTTCCTAAGCATTTAACTAGTCACGTGCACTCGATGACGTGTATATTTAAAAAGCGACAAATGGCAGTCGCTAAATTGGCGACTAATGACAGTCGCCAATTTTGGCGACGAATTTCGGTCGCCCGCTTTAAAAAAATTCAGTCGCCAAAATTGGCGACGAACGCCTGTCGCCAAAAGCGACCAAACCTTGCTACGAAGTGCGGGCGACGGGCCTTAGTCGCTTTATTCTAAATGGCGACTGTTCTTAGTCGCCTTATATGGTCGCCAATTACCTTATTTGTTGTAGTGAATAAATGTACATTTTTTTGAAATTTTTGAAATTTTTCAATTTTTTTGAAAGTTTTGTATAGGGAAAATAAGCAACAATGCAAGACAAAATGTAAATGTGAATGCAAGCAAATGAAATGCAACGCAAAACCCTTCCCCAAACCAAATCGCACAATGTCCCCATTGTGCAAAATCATGTAATGAGATAAACAAAGGAAACGGGATTTTGCGATAAACTAAATAAGACATGAAGCAAAAACTCGGAAACTCACAAGACTTTAAGCGCAGCAAAAGGAAACCTCCCCAAACCAGCGTGAGCTAGGAGGTTTCAGTAGCTAGCAGTGCTACCAATAAGTACCTGATAAGACAAACAACACCACGCGTAAAACCGAGAAAACAATTATTGGGACGGTAAAATTATGTGCGAAAATGAGAAAATGGAAGAAAACAGAAATAAAACGGAGAATAAAGCGGAGAAATGACTCCCTCAATTCCGTAAATCGAACAAACACAGCAGGGGAATGATCGAAAGCAGGTACAGCAGCGGACAGTGCTCGATCGACCATGGCAGGCAGTCGATCGACCGGAATGAACAGGAACAGAAACTCCTGGAAGTCGCAGCTCAATCGATCGACCATAGGAGGCAGTCGATCGACTGAGAAACCCGCTGTAACTTTATGATTTCTTCGAATTAGCTCGATAACTTGAGCTAATGTGGTCTATATACCTGCAAACACACATAATAACGCGCCCAAAATTGCGCAAAACCCAAAGCAATAGCCTAAAGTGTATAAAATCCTAAGCAAACTTATTAAAATGCGAAGTCTCGCGCACACGAAAAACGATAAATAGTCTAAAAAACAATAAAATGTATAGTTTTTGAAAATGCCTTAATCAACTAATAGTTGATCAAGAATGGCCACGGAATGGCCCACTTGCTTGGCTTCTGGCTATTAGAGGTAGCCTCAACAGTGCTCATCTTCTCAGCTGCACTCTTCTTAGCTTCAAAATCCGCAGAACTCAACGGATCAACATGTCGGACATCTTCCCACTCAATGACCTCCTCAAGCTCGTCAGAATCCAAATCGGAATCCGTCACTTTGACTGGCTCATCATCGGGCTCCTCATCAGTGCCATAGCTAAGGCATCCTAGACCGCCTCTTTGAACGATTGGGTCCTTCACAGCTGGAGCAACATGTAGCTCTTCCTTCCCCAAACCAGCTCCTGCAATATCCAAAACAGAAGAATCTTCCTCCAATTTGCTCCCAGTCTGGGGCGGAGGTGTCACAACAGGTATAGGAATAGAGATAGGCATATCAGGAAGTATAAAATAAGATTTCTTCTCAGAAACCGTATTACAAGTGATTGGCCACATGGGGTCTTTCTTCTTAGCGGTCTGAGCAAAGACGGTGGAATGTTTCCCTACCTTAATGGTCAAAGTCCCAGAGCCAACATCAATAACTGCACCAGCAGTGTGCAGAAATGGTCTACCCAAAATGATAGGAATGTGGGCATCCTCGGGCATATCTAGTACAACAAAGTCAACAGGGAAAAAAAAATTTCCTATTTGCACAGGAATGTCCTCTAAGACTCCTATAGGCTAGACCGCAGATCGGTCAGCCATCTGTACCGTCATGATGGTAACTGCAAACCTAGTCAATTTCAGTTTTCTAGCAAGACTCAAGGGCATGACACTAATACTGGCTCCTAGGTCACACAAGGCCTTCTTAATAGAAAAGGTGCCAATACTACATGGAACGGAAAAAATACCTGGGTCTTCTAGCTTATGAGGTGCGGTGTGGGTCAGATAAGAACACGACTCCTCAGTTAGTGCGACAGTATGCACAGTTTCAAGTGATTTCTTTTTAGATAAAAGTTGTTTCATGAATTTCATGTAAGCAGGCACTTGATTAACTAACTCAAGAAAAGGAACTTGTACATTTAAACTACGAATAACATTTTCAAATTTATTAAATGATACCTGTTCCTTTGTCGGCACTAATCTCTCTGGATAAGGGGCTGTAAGAAGCAACTTAGCCCTTTCCTCTAAATCTCTCATGCCGGCATCAGTGGATTTAGGCTGAAAATCCACTACCTTCTCCTTGTTGTAGCTTGACCCTTCTTCAGACCGTCTCAAATATGAACCATTAATCGACATCGGGTCGTACTTTGGAACCGGGACTGACCCATCAGCATTTGGGTCTTGCCTCAATATTTTCGGAGTAGTCGTACCCCGAAACAAGTGGTCCCTTAAGTTATTTGGCATTGGAGGACAAAAAGAATCATCTTCAGCAGCACTGTCAGTCGATCGACCGGGTTGGTCAGTCGATCGACTGACTTCTACAGGACCAGAAGCTACTGTTTGTCGCGGACTGGTCGATTGACTGGGTATGTCAGTCGATCGACTGATATACCTAGTAGACGTCTTTTTCTTTCCACTGTTCGTTCCAGCTTTCTTCTGACTCGGTTCCGCCTCATCTTTTCCAGTAATGTCCTCGACCATAGCGGGCCTATCAAGGGTAGACCCATTCCTCAAAGTAATAGCATTAAGGGTCTCCTTTTGATCAGTCTGTGTCGGTAAATGTCCCGGAGCTCGAGTTGTATTCTTGCTAGCTAATTGAGCAATTTGGCTCTCTAACATCTTCATCCCGGCCTCTCTAGCTTGAGACTCTTCCAGCAACAAATTCTTCAATTCGGCAAATTCGGAATCTTGGGACTGCTGATGCTGTTGAGGGACATACGGAGGCTTTTGGAAATGTTGTTTCTTATGAGGGGGCACATAATTCTGCTGCTGCTGCTGCTGTGGAGGTGGAGTTGGATTTAGGACATTTTGGCTACTCCACCTCAAATTAGGATGGGTATTCGGCTCGATGTAAGTGTTTGATTGCCTATAATGTTGAAAGGTAGCACAAGACTCAAAGGGGTTAGGACAGTTGTCTGAAACATGTCCCTCAGCTCCACATCTTTTACAGACGAAAGGACCATCTGACACAGTATTCACATGATAGATCCCTCCTTTTGAAGCTCCTCCCAACTAGTACTTATCAAATCTCGCCGTGAGAGCCTCTAATGCAGCTACAGAAGGAGATTCAACAGCTCTCCTTTGATTTCCCCTAGAATTTCCATACTCAGATTTATGGGTGGCCAAGTCATCAATGATTTTCCACCCCTTAGTTTCCCACATATTCTCCTGGAATCTGCCGCTAGCCGCCGCATCAAGGATAGCTCTCTGATTGTCATAGAGACCATTGTAGAACTGATAGCATAGGCTCCATTTCTCAAACCCATGATGTGGAATGGTTCGCACCACCTTCTTGAAACGGACCCATGCCTCATGAAAGTTCTCGTCAGGACCTTGTTTAAAGCTCGTGATTTGAGCTCTAATAGAATTCGTCTTCGAGGCAGAGAAGTACTTCTTATAGAATGCTAGGGCCAAAGAATTCCAGGCACTGATCCCATTAGCAGCTCAATCCAGGTCTCTGTACCACTCCCTTGTAGCATCACGGAGTGAGAATATAAACATAGTCTCCTTTACCTGGTCCAGGGTCACACCGGTCGGCGGGGGTATAGAGCAGCAATAGTCAATAAATATCTCCATATGCTTGGCTGCATCTTCACTTGCAGCTCCCCCGAATTGGTTCCTCTCAACCAAGTTGATATAAGAAGGCTTCGGTTCGAATTTTCTATCAGCTCCCAGTAATTCGAACCTCTTATATAGATTCACAGCTGTCGGCTAAGAGTGACTTGCTATACTTGCTTCTTCAGCCATGACTGGAAAATCTAAAGATGTGACAGTCTCAGCCGAAGAAGTGAAAACAGGAGATGAAGGTGGATCCTCCTCGAACAACTCGTTCTCGTAGTAACTGGACAGAGTACTCAGCTCTTCCTTTATCGGCAATATCCTAGATGATCGTCTCAACTCGCGCAAAATCTTCTCAATCTCAGGATTGAACGGTAATAATTCACCACCCTGTGACCTGCGCATAAGAAGACACTATAAAAAGAATATGAGAATATTTTAAGGAACGAATGTCCCTTAAACTGAGAAATAGGCTAAAATAAAACAACTAAAAATTAGAGCAATTGCCTCCCCGGCAACGGCGCCAAAATTTGATGCCCGTCGTTGTGTGAACCAAAAATAATATTTATAATACCTATTAAAACTAACAAAAGCTAGTGGTAACAGGGTCGAACCACAGAGAGGCAGATGTAATTATTAGTTATCTAATTCTAGTCTAAGGTAACAAAAGTGGGGGTTTGATTTGATTTGTTCTATACTAATGGCAATAAAAGAACAGTAAACTAAGCTAATTGATGAAAACAGATATTAAAAGGATGCTAAGATGGTCGGTTCACTGTATTTTCGGCGGCAGTATACTAGATAGGTCTAAAACAAACACGTGAGACGGGAAAATAAGAGGTCCTTTCGGTCCACTCTCACAGGTAGCATCTTTCGATCTCGCTACAGGTCCCTAATATCACTAATCTTGACTTTCGTCCTGAAAAGTGACTAAAAACCCAAACTTTACCTATCTTCCGATCTCAGCATAGTTTAGTCATTTCAATTGATAGTCTAACAACTTTCCCTATCTTTCGATCTAATGGGTCAGTCATTTCCTAAGCATTTAACTAGTCGCGTGCACTCGATTCGTCAAACATAACAATTAAATCAATTAAAACGAGGGCAATCTCAGCATGGCCAGTCGATCGACCATAGGAGGCAGTCGATCGACCGGCGTGCGATTTCAGGTCATATTAATTTTAATACCGCCTAACCTACAGATTCCCTACATCCTAGCACGAATGATTTAGCTACTCATGCTTACGATAAAAATAACTACGAGATTAATGAATAAACTTACTGAATTCATGCTTAAAATAATTAAACAAACAAATAACATAAAACAATAAGTTGGCTTCGGGAGATCTAGCCTAGCAATTCTATACTATGAATGAAGGTAAACAAACTGAATATCAAAACAGATGAATACCGTGTAGAGGATTTGCAGAAGAAAGATCAAAACCGGATGCGAAACGAAACTTTATTTATGAAAGAACAATAATCTCAAGAACCCTAATTGTTTTATGATCTAAAACTGATAAAAGACCGAATGAAAAATGAATGATTAAAGCTTAATGTCAGGTTACGTTATATAGGAATATAACGTAACATTATTCGCAAAACCTAATACACCTTGGGCTTTCTATTCCTCGTCCTATTAATTCACGCAGACTAGCAGCTTGGTCGATCGACCATGAAAGGCAGTCGATCGACTGCTCTGTATTAAACAGTAGCTACTGGAACTCGTGGTCTGGTCGATCGACTAAGGGCAGCGGTCGATCGACTGAAGTAGCTGATACTTGACTTCTAAATTCTCGTGAATTTGTCTTTCGGGCCTCGAAATGCGCACCAAGTTCATTTCTTGAGTAAGTACTTCATGTCAAATGCAATGCAAGGTACTCGGGGACGGATTTAGCTTGATTTCTACTCATTCCCGCATAAATCTGCAATAGTACATAAAAATACGAAAGTAGACAAAATGGGGCAAATAGTAGCATAAACTACATAAATGAGCTCTGAAATGTGTGTAAAATGAGGTGTAAAACGTCATATAAAAGACACGCATCAAACGCTTGATCTCTCTTCGTAGTGTGTAGCAATCTTTAGTGTTATGCCCAATGTCACGATGGAATTCACACTTCTTGTTATCTTTTCGCCATGTCTGTCCTTCTACTGGTGGCTTAGGCCACCTTACCCCATCTCCCATCTCCCTGAGTGCTTTCAGGATTCCTCCGATGCCCGTGGTGAATCTGTACTCTGCCAGAGCAGGGAGTTGATGATTTTCTTCGATCCTGTTAACACCCCTTCCATATGGCCTATACCTTTCGTCCTTTTTAGTGGTAGATTGCTTTCTTACCGACTTTATTACGGTTGAGATGCTGGAGACGCTTGGCATATTAGGCAGGCTGGCTCTGGCTAGAATGTCTTCCTCCAATCTGATTGCGGCAGTTGCCTTTTCTTGTACCGCTTCAAAGCTATGACAAGGGTGCATAGTTAGTTGCTTGTACAAGTCGGAGTCATGGTGGAGGCCCCTCCTGAAAGCTTCTACTGCTGTTGAAACATCACACTCCTGAACTGCCACTTTTTCATTGTTGAATCTGATGTTGTATTCTCCAATGATTTCTCCTGCTCCCTGGACGATTCTGTATAGGTTTCCTGCATGCTTTTGTGGCTTCTGGCTGCTTGCAAACTGCTGGGTAAATGCATTTACCAATTCAGCAAATGTGGAGATCGACCTATTGGGCACGCTTACAAACCATCGAAGTGCTGGCCCCGTCAATGTGGATCCAAACCCCTTGCACATGCAAGCCTCCTTTACTTTCCCTACCGCTGTTACTGTCATCATTTTCTGCTTGTACTGTCTTATATGGTCAAAGGGATCTATCTTGCCATCAAAGAGAGGCATGTTAGAACTCGTGAATCCCTTTGGCATGGCTGTGACGGATATGATGTCCACAAATGGTGAGTCGGCATAACTGTCAGGTGCCGCTTTCTCAAGTGCAGGTGGCCCTGGGACCCTACTTAGTGTAGATACCTCCTTTCTGCACCTCCCGCAAAAAACCCGGTGATGATTGGGCTGCATGTTTGGTACACAGAACGATTTGTGACAGTTCGTAAGTTTATCGTAAAGTGATCACTCAAACACTTGTGTCTACCTCATAGTCGTCATCTACGCGCCGATACGGTTGTTTTGACAGTAATTAGAGTACATTTGGAGTCCGGGTCAAAAACCGTCTTCATTTTCTAATAACCGTTTAAAATGCCGAGTCAGAATGTTCTAGAATGTTCCGGATATTTCTATTCCATATATTTTCCAATCCTTTAATCTTTGGTAAATTATATCTCGAAATTATCATATAAAATATTAAGGAAATAAGATTAATCCGCTATTCCATAATAGAAACACGAAAAGCTTTCTTCCGCAGGAGGAAACCACTTTGAAAAAGACGCAGCAGGTGCTGCGCCTCTTCCTCGGGCCCTTTCTGCGTATTTTTCATATCTTTTCGAGATTCACTTCCAAAGTTTCTCCGAACACCCTAATTTCCGTCGTGTGATTAGTATAAATAGAGACCTTCGGTCTCACATATTTCTCACGCGAGTATCCGCCCTTCTCTTCTCCCTTTGCATTCTAGACCACGTTCTTACTTTTTGGCGTCTACGTGTGTTTAGGTATTTTTTACCAGGTTGATTGATTAGGGTTAATGCGATCTTACTCGTTGGTTGATTGTATGATCGTTCGTACGTTTAATAAATAAATAGAGCACGTAATGTAAATTGACACGTAAGATTTTGGTGACGCGGAAAACCCAAGGTGGGAACAACCGCGGGAGGGACGGTACCCTGCCAATTATTGCACTATGCTTGAATGTGAGGATGAGTACAATCGAGGTGTAAAGCTAATCTTGCTGGCACTAGGCATCAGGCCTGCAAGATCTTGGACTGATGTATATTTGAGTACAATTTTATGCTAATGTCGTGGTGTTGATGTATTCTTGAATGTCAATTTGTGAATGCCCTTCTTGATTTGCTTCCTCGGCTATTTATAGGGTGAGAACCCTAGATATGTCCTACTTTGGTTATGGAAAGGGAATATAATTTTCATAAGCACTCTTTACATACTCGGTCGCCTTCCCCGATTCTCCCTGATCTCCCTAACTTCTCCCTAACTTCTCTTTCCTTAATCCGGACGCCTTCTATGATGTGCTCTTGATCTTCCTTTAGCCCGTTTCCCCTTTCTCCCAATTTCGGGCTCCCCTCCTCCTTGTCGCTCCTCCCTTAGCCTTTTATTTTATTAAATGGGCCTTTCTTATTGCACTATTTTTAGCCCAAACAGTTGCCCCAAATTTCTTGCGAAGTACGCTTTAAGGTGTCGAGCAAGGAATTTACGTAACTGAATGCTAAAAACCCTAAGCCGTCTTTTACACTCCTTCCCATGCAATCCATCATGCCAGCCGCCCTATTCCTCTTTTCTCGCACCCTACTCCCTCTCTCCTCTTTATAACTCCAATCTCCACCTATCACTTTCATTAATCCCAAATCATTTCAAAAATATTCTTCTCTCTTAAACCCTAAACCTTCCTTCTTCTTTATTTTTTGCCGGCTTCACTGTTCCCCTTCCTCGGTCTCTTTCACCAGGTATTTCTCCCTATTTCCTTCTTTTAATTTCCATTCTCTCTCTCCACCATGGGTAAAACTCGACAATCTTCATCAACCTCCACACCCTCCGACCGTAATCTCGACCCAACCATTCCTTCTCGGGGACTTTTCAAGCATCCCCACGACTGTGATGCCGCTTTGACTCCGGCCGACATTCCTACAATCAAAAGTCTGCTTGGTCTTGGTGATGGGGTTGACATCGCCATCCCTGAATCGGGTCAAAAAGCTGACGCCCTCCGTCCAGGGTGGGTTAGTTTTTATCTATAACCATTTAGATATGGCCTCCGTTTTCCTTTTCCTAAACTCATCCAAGACTTCATCTTTACCAACAACTTCGCCATGGCACAAATTTCTGCTGCCATTTGGAGAGTTCTTCTCTATTCTCTCGCCGCCGGTCAGAATACTGATAAACCTGTCACTCTGGGCGATCTTGCCCATATGTACAACAGCAGATCCCTGGGCAGGGGTCAATTCTCATTCCGAGGCCGTAGAGAGGCTCCCTTCAAACACGTGTCCAAATCCCGTGATGAGAAATTGTTTGAGGACTTCTTCTTTGTGAGGAAGGACTCCATCCAGCCTCCTGCTGATTATATCTTCGAGAAATGGGTTCTGACTTTGAGTAAGTAGCCTTTCTGTCACCTGATTTATTTTATCTCGCCGCTTACTAGCTTACTTCATCGTCTTCGTGCAGGCCTCTGTGACCTGACCCGCATTGGTGCCAAGATCCCCGCTGCTGAGCAAACTGTTCCAAGCATCTCGAATCGAGAGAAAGTTCCCAGACCTGCTCCCTGGTTTTTCACCTGCTTCCTCCTCCAATCCTCCTCAGTCGGCTCATAGTATGTCTTCTGGTAAGACTTCTACAACCGTTTTAATTTGCACGCAGTTCCTACTGATGCTTTAAGTATCCTGTCGTCTGAGACTACACCTGCTTGCAGGTTCAAAAGTTGATCCTTTAGAAATCATCCTCCAAAGCGCCAAAAGGAAGAGACCTTCTGCCATCCCTGACGTGGCCTATGCCTCCAAGAGGAGTGCTCCTGCTGCTTCCTTCTAGACTCCTCCTACATTTTCCAGTTCGGCTGCACCGAGCCCTTGGAGGTCGGCCCGTTGTCTCGTCATCCGCCTACTCCTCCTGCCAGTCCTCATGCTTCATCCAGTGGAGGCATTAATGCTCATTTCCCAGAGGGCTTTGGGAATGTGGACAAGGTACCTTACTGGCCCGAGATCGACCAGCTGCTCTTCCCTCCTCTGAAGGAGACGTTTTCGGAGTTCTCTCCTGAGGAGATGGCTGAGAACGACGTGCACAATGCCTTCATGGTAAATACTCTTCATTTTCTACCTGTCTGTTTGGTTTTACTTAGTTTCCTCTTGCTGACTTCTGACTTTCTTGCTCCAGACCCTCCAGTCTGCACTCTATAATAGGAAGATGATCAACATAGTGCGGACCACCGGCCGTGCTACCAACGTCAAGAACCGGGAGCGAGGGGGACTATTGCCGATTTGGCGTAGCGACGGGCGATCCGAAGGAGCGTGTGGTGGAGTCAAGACCGAGCTTCTTTGTCACCAAGAAGAAGCTAAAGGAGGGGGCTGATCAGCTGGTTCGTACTCAAGCGGTGTGCACTACCTTCTCTGACTCCCTCAAGCGCTCTGATGAGAAGATCAGTGAGCTGATCTCCCTGGCCACCAACGTCGTTGCCTATGCTACCTGCCGGGGAAAAATCAGCGGGATGCGTGCTGCCCTTGAGGAGCCTCCAACCCAACAAGCTATAGAGGAAGAGGAGAAGCAGTTGGAGATGCTCTATCCCACCCAACCTGATCTGAGTGCGCTGATGCCTGAAGTTGGGGAGGTGAATTCTCCTACATTGGCTGAGCAAGTCTTGGGGGTGACGTATTTGGAATGTCCCGGGATGTCGCGATGGAGATCAGGAAGCTATGGCGGCTGAGGATGTGCAAGCTAGTGCGGTACCTGAAATGGGAGGTCAGCAGGCATAGGAGATGCCAGAGGTAGAGGTCATAAATGTGACCGATAATTATGTATTTTTATGTTTTGATGAACTTTTTGGCAGTCTGGCCCAGAGGTGGCAGACCTTGTAAGTTTTAAAACTTTCTTTCTGTGGTTGCTCCGCCAAGATGGCGGTTAAACTTGGGGCCGTATTTTGGCCATATTTTGGAATGCCCCTTGTCATAGTTCGGCAAGGTTTTAGCTTACATAACGTGTGCTTGTTATTTATTTTCCCTAGTTTAGGAAGTTTGTCGTGTCAGCCTGCTTTACTGATTTAGGCGAGTCCCGTCATCCTGAAAAGGCTGACGTTCTGACTCAGCTAGCTGCCGTGTCAGCCTGATGGCTGATTTAGGCATGTGCCGCAATATAAGGAGGAGTGGTCGTGTCAACCCAAAAGGCTGATTTAGACCAGCCTGGTCAGCCTGAAGAGGCTGATCCAGACTAAGCTAGCTGCCGTGTCAGCCTGATGGCTGATTTAGGCGTATCGTGATTTTGGACTACTTAACCTTGTTCATGATGCAAGGTGTGTTCATCACGTTGAAAGCCAACAGGGGCGTAATTTAGGCAAGTTTATCGTCATTCTAGGACCAATGGGACGCTGCAGGATTCTGGTAGCACAGATATCCCTACTTTCCATGTTTGTGTGCATGCATGCTGGGGCCCTGATTGATTGCGATTAGTGAGAGCTACGTCCAGGGGGTGGTATCAAGGGTAGCTGGGTAAGCGTTTTTAGCTGTCAACCACGCTCCCTTTCGTATGTTCCACAGTCTGCCTGGTGAGGGTGCTCCTTGTGGAGAAAATAGGTTAGGCATGTTGGAGTGCCATGTGCCTTGTCACCCCGCGTTGGCAGTTGACAGTCCTGCTAGACATCCTTTCAAAGTACCATAGACGCTAGGGTTCAAAGTGATGTACTTAGAGAAGCCTGAAAAAAAAGTAAATCTATTAAAATGATGTGAAGTACCTGTCGCCATCTCATGGGGTACTAGAGCAATTGTGGTCCCAGGACGCTGCCAGACCACACCATCTAATAGTAGTTTAAAGTTTTGAAAGAGCTAGAGACACCAGAAATAAAAGTGAAATTGGCAGTATGCCTACTACCGGATTTTTATTTTAACTTTAAAAGTGATTTGGCTTTTCATAGTACATCATTCTTGAGAGCTAAAGTCTACTTATTATTAAAAGTAATATCTCTTCAGGTGAAGTATGTTCCATGGGCGTTGTATGATTTGACCGTCCATAGTCATCAGTCTGTATGCACCATGGCCAACAACTCCTTCTACCTGGTATGGTCCTTCCCATTTGTAGGCGAATTTGCCTGCTTTTCGATTCTTGGTGTTTCGAAACACCTCTCGGAGAACCAGGTCTCCTACCTCCAGGAGCCCGACTTTCACATTCTTATTATAACTCCGGCCCTTTGATTGTTTGTAGGCGAACAGACGGATTTTTGCGCTTGCTCGCAGTTCGTCAGTGTGTCCAGGCTTCGATCATCTCTGTATTGTTTAGTTCCCCCTGTCATATTTTAATACCCGTGAGTGGGAACTAGAACTTGACGGAATGGCTACTTCTGCACCAAACACCAGGTCAAGGGTGTTTAACCTGTTGCTATCTTTGGTGTCGTTACGTCGACCATAACACTAGTGGCAATTCATCCGCCCACTTTCCTCCTAACTCCTATAGCCTCTTTCTTAGATTATCCATGATGATTTTGTTCTTTGGATTGACTTGCCCGTTGGACTTTGGAGTCCTAGGTGCGACTTTTTAGGGTGATATTCCATTCCCGGCACAAAGTATCCCTCGGTATCGTTGGAGATGAATTGTGAGCCATTGTCACATATGATTTCTGATGGGATAACAAACCTGCAAACGATGTTTCGTTTTATAAACGAAATGACATGTTTATCTTTTACTTCTGTGAATGTCTCTGCCTCTATCCACTTGGAGAAGTAATCTGTCATTACCAGCATCCAGGTTCTATTTCCCGTGGCTCGTGGCAGAGGTCCTACTATGTCCATGCCCCATGCCATGAATGGCCAGGGAGAAATGATAAGGTGCAAGGGTTCTGCCGGCTGATGGATCATTGGTGCTGAGCGCTGGCAGGCGTCACATTTGCGTGCGTATTCTGCTGCATCTGCCTTCATTGTAAGCCAATAGTATCCCTGCCTGAGGGCTTTGTTTGCTAGACTCCTGCCCCCTGCATGGTTTACACATTCGCCACTGTGGAGAGCATGTAATACAGTCTGCGCTTCTTTCTTGTCTAGGCACCGTATGTAGGGGCCTGCTAGTGACTTTCTGAATAATATATCATCAATGAGTATAATCCTGGAAGCCCTTACTCTGAAAGCTCTCACTTCTTTCTTGTTGTCTGGCAGCTTGTTATGAAGTAGCCAGTCTAGGTAAGGTGTACGCCAATCCCAGTCATCTGCCTGCTCAGATGTTTGATCAGGTGACTGTGAGCTCTCACCTTCCTCTGTAACTGCCTGGGTTCCTTCTCCATTCTGTGGATCCTCCAGTTCTCCTTTGTCTACTTCATCTGCCTTTTGGATAG
Source organism: Silene latifolia (assembly GCF_048544455.1). Taxonomy (NCBI): domain Eukaryota; kingdom Viridiplantae; phylum Streptophyta; class Magnoliopsida; order Caryophyllales; family Caryophyllaceae; genus Silene; species Silene latifolia. The sequence continues at coordinate 157,616,648 of NC_133536.1, read as the reverse complement.
AAGGCTCCAGCATATGTGCTATTGGAATGATGGATAGCTCTGTTGGCTTAAATGTTGCCCCCAGAGTTGACAGGGCGTCCGCTTCCATATTCTGATCTCTGGGAATCTGCCTAAGCTTGCAAGTTGCGAATTTTTGTTTTAATTCATTTGCTATTTTTTAAGTATGCAATCATCTTTGAGTCTCTGGCTATGAACTCATCGTTCACGTGGTTGACTATTATCAAGGAGTCACTGGATATGTGCAGGTGCCTGACTCCTAACTCCAGAGCTAGCTTCATTCCCAATATCAAGGCCTCGTATTCTGTTTCATTGTTGGTTGCCTTGAATTCACATCTTACTGCCTGTGCTATCAGGTCTCCCCGTGGTGATCGCAGGATTAATCCCACACTTGCTCCCCTTTGGTTGGAGGCTCCGTCAATATGCATTTGCCAGACTTCTGTCTCCTTGTTTCCTTCTAAGGTGAGGATCTCCATATCTTCCAGATTCTGGATAGCTGGGCTGAAGTCTGACACGAAGTCGGCCAGTGCTTATGATTTGATTGTTGTTCTGGGGTCATACTGGATATCGTACCCACTTAGGTGCACAGACCATTTTGACATTCTGCCTGATAGTTCAGGCTTCCTCATGATAGATTTTAGCGGGTAGTTGGTCACGACATGTATGATGTGGGACTCAAAATAGGGGCGCAGTTTGCGAGATGCTACTACCAATTCTAGTACTACTTTTTTAAGGGATGTGTACCTAGTCTCTGCCGGCAGCAGAGACTTGCTCATGTAGTATACTGGCTTCTGCTCTTTTTCCTGCTCTCTGACCAGGACAGCACTCACTGCCACCTCCGTGACGGCCAGGTAAAGGAATAGTGGTTCCCCAGGCTTTGGCTTCGACAGCAGCGGCGGGCTGCTGAGGTAGTGCTTCAGCTCTCTGAAGGCTTGCTCGTGCTCCGAGGTCCATTCAAACTTCTGGCTTTTCTTTAGTACGTCGTAAAACAGCCTGCATTTATCCGAAGATCTTGAAATGAACTGTTCAGGTCGCTACCTTTCCACTAGTGTTTGAACATCCTTAGGCTTTTCGGGTGATTCTAGTTGTAAGACTGACTTTGATCTCGATCTTTGGCTTCTATCCCTCTTTGAGTTACAATATAGCCTAAGAATTTGCCGGAAGATACTCCGAAGGTGCATTTAGATGGGTTCGACTTCATTTTGTATTCCCCGAGGGTCTTTGAATGTTTCGCGGATGCCGCATGTGATCTTTGGCTTTCTCTGATTTCACCACCATGTCATCAATATATACCTCCATTGTTCTTCCTATATGTTCTTTGAACATTCGGTTAACCAGCCTTTGATATGTGGAGCCTGCATTCTTTAGGCCGAATGGCATGACGTTGTAACAATATATTCCTCTTTCGGACATAAATGCGGTCTTCTCTTGATCTGCAGGATCCATTTTAATCTGATTGTATCCACTCCACGCGTCCAGGAATGTCAGCATCTCATGTCCAACTGTTGCGTCTACCATTGCGTCAATATGAGGCAGCGAGAATGGATCTTTAGGGCATGCTTTGTTGAGGTCGGTGAATTCCACACATACTCTCCACTTTCCATTCTTGTTTGGCACCACCACTACGTTAGACAGCCATTCTGGATATTTTACATCTCTTTTTTTCTTTACTGCCAGCAGGCTATCTATCTCTTGGTTGATCACCTTGTTTCTTTCAGCTGCAAACTTTCTTCTTCTCTGCTGGATGGGTTTACACTTTGGGTCCACACCGAGCTTATGCGTTATGATGGATGGATCTATTCCTATCATGTCATTATGTGACCACGCAAAACAATCCATGTTATCCTGTAAGAACTTGACTAGTTCTTTGTCTTAAGCTTCTGTGCATCTGCTCCAATGAGCACGATTCTTTGGGTGCGGCTTGTCCAGGTTGATTTGATCCAGCTCTTCTGCTGGGGGTTCGATGTATTTGTCCTGGATAGGCTGCTTCTGTAATTACTATGCGGGAGGGCTGGCAGTGCACTTGAGTGACTTCTTATAGCAGCCTCTAGCTTCCTCCTGGTCTCCTCTTATTGTTTCTACTCCCCATGGTGTGGGGAACTTTATGCACTGGTGGTATGTTGAGGGGACTGCTTTCATCTGGTGCAACCATGATCTTCCCAAGATGACGTTGTAGGTGGAGGAGCCGTCTATAACCAGGTACCTGACTTGCTTGTTGACTCCTCCCACATAGGTTGGGATGACTATCTCGCCTCGTGAGCTGGCTGTTTCTCCACGGAAGCCTACTAGCGGAATAGTCTTCTTTTGCAAATCCTTCTCGCTGAATCCCATGTTTTCTATAGTTTTCAGCATGATTAGGTTGACCGAGCTTCCTGTATCCACCAAGACCTTCCTGACTGTGTAATTGGCCATCGATAAGGTGACAATAAGTGCGTCGTGATGATCTCGCTCGTCGTATGTATCTCCTTCATCAAAGCCGATCTTTGGTAGGTCTTGTGAGAAATTCTGCAAGAATTGGCTGGCCTGTCTCCTTTGATCTCGGTGGCACGTCTTTTAGCTGCTGAGTATGTCAGTCCGCTTAAGTCTGAGCCGCCTGTTATCACGTTTATGATTTTGGTGCATGTGGGTGGATATGCAGGCTTAGCGGAGCCTACCTTATCTTGCTGCTTGCCCCCACGTGGTAATAGGTGGCTCAGCTTTCCTTGTTCGTACAGGCTTTTGATCTCTCTTCGTAATGTGTAGCAATCCTCAGTGTTGTGCCCAATATCACGGTGGAACTCACACTTCTTCTTGCTATCCTTTCTCCATGCTTGCTCTCCTACTGGTGGGTTGGGCCACCTGACTCCATCTCCCATCTCCCTGAGTGCCTTCAAGATTTCTGTAATACCTGTAGTGAATCCATATTCTGCCAGAGTGGGGAGTAGCTGATTTTCCTCGATCCTGTTGACTACCCTTCCATATGGTTTGTACCTCTCATCCTTCTTGCTGGTGGTTTGCTTTCTTCCTGATTTCTCCACGGGTGAGGTACTAGAAATACTTGGCGTGCTTAGTAAGCTGGCTCTGGCTAGGATATCTTCTTCCAATCTGATTGCGGCAGCTGCCTTTTCCTGCACTGCTTCGAAACTGTGGCAGGGATGCATAGTTAGCTGCTTGTATAGGTCGGAGTCGTAGTGGAGGCCTCTTCTAAAGGCTTCTACTGCTGTCGAGACATCGCACTCTCGTACTGCTACCTTCTCATTGTTGAACCTAGTATTGTATTCTCCAATGCTCTCTCCCGCCCCCGGACGATTACGTACGGATCTCTGCGTGTTTTTGTGGTTTTTGTCACGCTTGCGAACTGTTGAGTAAACACGTTCACCAATTCAGCAAATGTAGATATCGACTTGTTGGGCAGGCTCACAAACCATCGAAGTGCCGGTCCTGTTAGGGTGGAACCTAACCCTTTGCACATGCAAGCCTCCTTGACTTGCCCTATAGCTGTTACTGTCATCATTTTCTGCTTGTACTGGCTTATATGATCAAAGGGATCTGCTGTGCCGTCGAAGAGAGGCATGTTTGGATTTGTGAATCCCTTTGGCATGGCTGTGATGAATATGGTTTCCACGAACGGCGAGGCGGCATAGCTGTCTAATGCCGCTTTCTCGAGTGGGAGTGGCAATCCTGGGACCTTGCTGAGTATTTCTTTTAACTCCAATCCGCCGATTCGTTATCTTGCTGAATACGGGGTCCGCCCGTCATCCGCCCTCTTTGGTTCAAGGTATTGCCTCCTGATCCGAGCTCTTGAAGGTTCTGATGTGTTCCAGCTGCTAGAGGAGTTGTTGTAACGATTGTCCCCTGTTGCCAGTCCATTTGTTGGTTTGACTCGGATCCTACTCCAGGTGTCTGATCGATTGTGGCGGGGCTACTGACGGGGATGCTACCTGCTCGTGCTTCCATACAGCTAGCCGCGGGCCAGTTATCCGGCGTGAGGTATCCCAGCCCTTGTGGGGTTATTCTTCCATCTGATGGTATTGTGGACAGATCCAACCTGGTTACCAGTTCAGTCGGTATCTGTCGAAGCGGATTCCTGCTGCCTGATGCCCCCTGCGTCAGATCTACTAGTCGAGACCTTCCCTCGTCTGCCGTGCTTGCTGGGGTGGCAGATTGCTGTTTCAGGATGTCTATCTGTGCCCAGAGCTCTATGTCCCTTTTTCTTGCTTCGGCTTCAGCTTTCTTCTGGTCCTCTCTCATGTTTTCCATAGCTTTCTGAAGATTTTCTATGCTAGTGAGTAAGATTTGTGTGGGACTAGGTGGCGGAGTGAGGCCTGAACTTGTTGTTCCCTTATCTGATCTGGCTTGGGCCGCGACAACAGGAGTCCTAGGAGGTAAATAGGTTTTTGTTGTCGGTATGTTCTTGGGGTGTGTCCGAGAGTCTGTGTAGCCACCGTTGACGTTGGGTTTTGAGTAGAGGGTGGTAGTGGCGATGGTTGTCTACTTCCTGACACGGCTTCCGATGCTTGCTTATCCATTGTGTATTTAGAGTATCAACGATTGACGACCACAATGCCCCACGGTGGGCGCCAAATTGTTCAGGTATTTTTTACCAGGTTGATTGATTAGGGTTAATGCGGTCTTACTCGTTGGTTGATTGTATGATCGTTCGTACGTTTAATAAATAAATAGAGCACGTAATGTAAATTGACACGTATTATTTTGGTGACGCGGAAAACCCAATGTGGGAACAACCGCGGGAGGGACGGTACCCTGCCAATTATTGCACTATGCTTGAATGTGAGGATGAGTACAATCGAGGTGTAAAGCTAATCTTGCTGGCACTAGGCGTCAGGCCTGAAAGATCTTGGACTGATGTATATTTGAGTATAATTTTATGCTATTGCCGTGGTGTTGATGTATTCTTGAATGTCAATGTGTGAATGCCCTTCTTTATTGCTTCCTCGGCTATTTATAGGGTGAGAACCCTAGATATGTCCTACTTTGGTTATGGAAAGGGAATATAATTTCCATAAGAACTCTTTCCATACTCGGCCGCCTTCCCCGATTCTCTATGATCTCCCTAACTTCTCCCTAACTTCTCTTTCCTTAATCCGGACGCCTTCTATGATGGGCTCCTGATCTTCCTTTAGCCCGTTTGCCCTTTCTCCCAATTTCGGCAGAAAATTTCCAGTGTTACCGTAACACCAACTCATTTTACTGACGTGGTGTTACTGTCCATACAAAACATGACATGTGTCATAAGATTAAATTAATTTTACACTTCCTTCTTCAATATCATTGTCGTCTATCGTTTCGTCGCTCCTATCACATAATCAGAGATCATCTCAACACTGCAATCTTAGTTTTTACTTTATTTCAGTACAGATTTAATTTATTTTTTTCCTGGCAAGTAAAAATTCACTTTAATTCGTTCCGTTCGTTTCGTCAATATTTTCTCTTTTCCAATATTTCATTTCGACCCAATTAGTTATCCTACATTAGAACTGAAGTGTGATTATTCCCATCTGCTGCGAGTTGTTGGAACAAGTCTAGATTTTGAGTATGGGGTTTCAATTTTTGGCTTCATACTCAAAATCGAACCCTCATAACCTGGTTTATTGAAATCGCATCCTCAATTTTGGCACTCGTAAGATTGTCGGCATCAAAAATTCAAAACCCGAAACTCGAAAGATTGTTGGCAAGGAAATTTTAAACTCTACGGTAGAAAATAGGAAACTCGAGTGATTACTTGTAGCGGGTGGTACGGATTAGAGCTTATGAATCATGGTGGTAGGATAGAGGTAGATTTATGGGTGGTACTGTGGGTGATGCGGTGCTTACCAACAATTGGTCTTGGATTGAGGAAGGACGCGTTAACATAGTCACTGTAATTGGGAGAAAGGAAGGCAGTCTAAAGAAATTGAATTTAAAATAATAATAATTGATAATAGATGAGGTGTCAGTGGTTTATTCGTGGGTAACACCACATCACTAAGATGAGATGGTGTTACGGTAACACATGAAATTTTCTGCAATTTCGGGCTCCCCTCCTCCTTGTCGCTCCTCCCTTAGCCTTTTATTTTATTAAATGGGCCTTTCTTATTGCACTATTTTTAGCCCAAACAACGTGCTTGAACTTTCGACCACATGAGCTCGGATCTTTCTAAGTACCAGCCTCGTTTTGCATGACCGACCAATTTGACCAACTCCACATCAATCAACTTTAATCAATCTTATTCGTTTTTCCTCCTAGAGGGCACTTTCGTCGTACATTCGAGTCGAGCATCACTAAACGTTAACTTAGTCAATCTCGCTTCGTCAAACATGTAAGTCTGAGGGTGTATAATCCTTATTTTATTATTTTTATTTATTTTTGTAATCATTATTGTAAGATTTAAGTCGAAAATACGTTTAAAAAACCGATTTATAAAACATTGTTTTAAACCCTTTTTACGGATTTACAAGAGACAAACGTCGAGGAAGGACGCAGCAACTGCTGCGCCTCTTCCTGAGGCTACCGCAGTTCCTGCTTCCTTTCTTCTTCCTTCGTCTTTTGTTCGTCTGTTTGTTTCGTTTTCTTTGTTTGTTCATTGTTCATTAACACGATAATTCTAATATGATAATTCTAACATGTAAATCTTTATTATTTAATTCATCTTTTACATTCCCAACTTAAATCCCTTATAATTCATATTTGCGGATTTTCGTCATTAAAATCAATTCGGGTTTCTAGAGGTTCGATTCACTAAAATTGAGTCTTTGGAATTCACCATTGATATATTTTCATCTGTTTATCATCGCCATCTTAATAACCTGTTCAACCTAATTAATTTGTCTTAGTTCGTTTTAATCCATTATTGGCCTAATTAATCTTGTATATATTCGTTCTAATTAATTTTATCCGTGTTTTATCATTTTTATGACTCAATCACATGTAAATAATCTGTTAATCACTTCTATCCGAGTCAACTATTCATAATCAAGCATTAAATTTACCTACGAATATTAACGAGATGCAGCTCCGGCTTCACAGCCAGAACTCAACCCAGGAATAGATGCAGCAACTGCTGCGCCTCTTCCGAAGGACGCAGCTCTGCTGCGCCTGTTCCTGGTTGAGTTCTGTCTCTGAACTCCCGTTTCTGCCTTGACCTAGTTTATTAGTTTACGTATTTAATTTACTATTATTCGTATTATCGCTAATAATCTGTTTGTTAATTTATTTATTCTTTCTTTTCCCAAATTATCCGTTTTAAATGTATTTTCGACATAAATCAATTAATCCAATGTAATTATTGTAATTTTCTTTATTGTATTTTTTATTGTATTTCTTTTATCGTATTGCTTGTATGCTCCCACATGTAATCAATCTAAATTCCTACTTCGACTCAATTGCATGTTAAATTACGTGTTCACCGACTTAGTATTAATTCTCACATGCTAGGTATAAAACGATGGATGTTGCATTTCATGCATATAATCGACAACATATCAAGTATAGACAATTTCCCTAATCATTAGTAGAGGCCGCTATCGAGGCGGGCGGGATTAGGTGTTCGATCAAAAGAGATTCCTAATACGTACCCTCGCCCCTTACTCCAAATCTCTGTGAACATCCGTGTTCATTGGCATCCACGAGAGTCATTCTAGACATAGAGTTCTAAGGGTAACGAGTTCTTGGTGTTCATGTCACTACTTTGTGTCTTGACATGGCACGAGGTATTCGAACAGTTTCCAATTTTCCACAATAAATTGGTAGCGACTCCACAAATGCACAAGAAAAGCTTGCTCGCTTTTCGCCCGCGTCCACAGTTTGGCGACTCTGCTGGGGAATAATACACTTACGTGTAGCCAAGGGTGGAACTTGAACAAGGTTAGGGAATAGTTTGTACAAGACAGTTGTTGGTTTTCATAACTCGGTCTTCCTAGATCGTTTTATTCGGCCTTCCTAGGCCCAACCCAACCCATTCGACCAATCGTCCTGTCTAGACGGTCCAAATTCTTATTTGGGCCTAAGGATGGATAGCGATTGACGTCATCCATACCATGGTACTTACTCTTGTTTGTATCAAGGGCTTTCACTACTCGAGGAAATGGACTAGGAATCGGCCTTACTCCTGTTTGGTACGAGCCTCTCCACAGACCCCGGGTTTGATCGTTCGGTATGGCAACCCACACTTTTAAGCCAAAACCCTTTTAAATGCACTCAGCACCCCGTTATAATGCCTGTATAAATGCTTGTATGTGATCACCATTTTCTAAACGAAACCATGACGAATTTTTTGAAAATCAAAACTTCTTTCAAAATGTAAAATTTTCGAAATAGGCCAATATTAGCGCAAAACCAGTCAAAACTCTGTCCAAATGTCAAGTCAAACTTCGGGCCTAAAACCCATTTCAAAACTAAATACAAAACAACAACAAAAAAAATGAAAAAAAAAAAACAAAAAAAGGTCCGAAAAAAAAGGAAAAAGAAAAAAAGAGAAAACCAAAATATTTTTCAAACCGTGTAAATGTAAGTATGTAAATTCAATAAGGCTAAGTTAGAGTCAAAATTCAAACCGACTATGTCCTAGTCGGAACTCGGTTGGGTCATAAACTCGTCTTCCTTTACATTTTGGGTCTTTTCAAAATTCAAGTCAAGTCCTAAGGCGTCACGCCGTCATTTTGGACACCCTACCTCAATTCAATTAGGAGCTAAACATTTCCACACCTAGTCTCACACACTCGAGGCTAACATATCGAGTCATTCCCATGTCCGTTTCTTGAATTCTCCTAGTACACGTTTGGGATACACATACCCGAACCTCGAGTCCAGTCTGTCTTAAACACACAAATTAGAATTAAAACGTGTCGCCAATCCCGTCTATAAAGTCAACCACATAAATGTCACTCTATCAAAGTCAACACTCGAGTCTAAAGGTCAAGGTCAAACACCGTGAATCCAAACACGAGAAGTCACTCACGACATTTCCTGGATTCACAAGTTAAGAGTCTAGTCATCTCGTCTCGTCATGTATCCTTTGTTTGTTGCTCTAGTATGCGTGATCCCATGTCAAATCAAGTCATAATACGTATCATTTTCTTCTCGGTAGGAATTCTGCAATTTCCAATGAAAGTGTTCAAGAACGTTTATCTATCGACGTCGAGGGACTAAGTGCTGCATTCAGTAAGCTTCAGGCCACCGTCGAAGACTTGAAAACTCGTGTCACCAATATGGAAGACAAGATAGACATGATGAAACCTTTACCATCTCCTCATACCCCAAGGCTAGGGCATAACTTCAACACAACTCACCCATCTAAGAAGGCCAATGAAGACAAGGGAGTTAACCTCTTGCAAACTCCACCCAGAAGGCCAGGATGGGCTCATAGGGAATTCCTTGACCTCGGAACCACATATGAAGTAGCTCTACAAAGACTGGTTTCCCAGGGAAAACTTCACTTAATTGGTCCAACCCCGGATCCTGAAAAGATATTCCCTAGATGGAAGAGCAATTCATATTGTCAGTACCATCGAGGTAGGGGACATGATACGGAGAAATGCTTTTGTCTAAAGCATATTATTCAGGATATGATCGAGGATGGCAAGCTTCCAATGCCACCATTTCTGGAGCAATTCGATGGGACCGACCCTCTTGGGTCTAACAGCACTAAACACGATGAAGAATCATTCCTAGACTTTTCTCATCTCCTCGATCCTCGTGAGGACAAAGAAATCAAAGCGCCGAAGGAGGACGATGTCCAAAGTGGAATGCTCATGCTTTCCATGATAGAGGAAGCCATTGATACTCTAAACTCTCGGCTTTCCCACATGGGGAATCAATTTGCTGAAATGGATAAGAAGCTTGAGACCCAATCTTTCAAGATGAAGAATGTCCAGACAAACCCTCAACCTCATGGTCTCGAGGAGAAAGCAAAAAGTGAGCGATCTATTCCTAGTTCTTCTCATCCAGGAGTCAAAATCAAAGGCAACCTCATGGAGCCTTCGTCAAAGAAATTAAACAACTCTCCCATGGCATTCACAAATCTAGGAATACCTTATGCCCTAGCCTTGAACAAATTATCCTCTTTAGGTCTTCTTCAACCAATAGGACCTACACCAGATCCAGAAAAGAAATCTAAATTGTGGGATGGCAATTTATATTGTCAATACCATAGGGGTAGGGGGCATGGTACCGAAGATTGTTATAAGCTCAAGCATGTCATACAAGATAGGATTGAGGATGGTAGGATTTCTGTCTCACTCCTAAAATTTTTGGGTACAGAAGTTAAGCGATCTTATAGGGAGTTTAATATCACAAATGATCAAAAAGATGAACGATCCACCAATCATTTGGTGAAAAGAAGAAAAATAGATTCACAAATACCCGACCAGTCGAAGGAGGCGACATTGGTTGAGGGCGTTATTGACAGTCTACACCCAGTTTACACCTCTCATTTGAAAGGTGGCATCAAAACCGTCGAAAACTTATCGGCAGAGTTTATTCGTATCAATGAAGGTGATGTGAATTAGAGCATATTTAGTCCCCGAATTAGCCTTGGTCCCATGCTTTTTAGTGCATATTTGGGTCATTTATTGTCTTTAGTTCTTTGTTTTGCATATTCTTTGAGGTTTTGATCCCTTGGTAGGAAAGGAGTGCAAACCTTGCATTTTCATGGCAAAATGAGGCTAAATTGATTGAATTCAATGACCAAGCATCAAGGAGAGACAAGATTAGAAGGCCTTTATATATACTATAGTAGATGGGCAATGATGAGAAAAGACCTTGCATCCCCGAGGAAATCCCCAAGGATCTTATGAAGAAAAAGGAAGAAAAGAAGAAGGAACGAGACTGCCCAGCAATTCGTGCGGATTGTCTAGAAGACGGCCGTCTTCACTCCACAATCTGTGCGTCTTCACCACCAAGACGCCCGGGCAAAAGCCCTAGAAGACGCCCGTCTTGACCCCAAGACGCCCGGGCAGAAACCACCAAATCCGCCCGTCCCGTGCCCAAGACGCCCGGATTCCCAGGCAGACCCATTTCGTCTTCTTCAAGCTTCAAGGAAGGATGCACATCTTTTTCTAGAGACCGGAGTCTTTCCAAAAAGACCGGCGTTTCCTCAACAAGGGACTTAATCGTCATTTAAGCCCTTAGTTAACCCTAATTCATACACCTAATCCCCACTATAAATATCCCATTAGTCTAATTAGAAGAGCATGTTCTTCTTAGCAATCTTGAGTGCAGTTAATATCAATCAAATCTCTCTTTAATCTTGTAATCAACATTTAATCAAGTCTTAATACAAGTTTTATTTCCTTAATCTCTCTCTTGTTCATCCTTTATTTTGGGTAATTGAAGATTATTTTGGTTATTATTGGGATATTGACAACCTTTCAATCAAGCATCAAGTACTTCTTTTATTCTTTGCTTTATTATTGGAATCATTAGTAGGTATAATTCTCTTAATCCTTATTTAATTATTGTTAATCATTTTCATTTATTCATCATGTTTCACTTTGTTGGTATGATTGACAACCTTGCTAGCATGTTCAACATGATAATGAGTGAGTAGTTTCCTTAGCTAGGGTTAATGGGTAATTAGGGGAAACCAACATGGGGAATGATTCATGCTTAAATTAATATGCTTTCATAGTTTATTTGTTTGCTTGTTGTGATCTCAACTTATGCACATGTTATGTTTGATGAAATGTGAGCCTATGAATCCTTGCATTTTTTTACCCATCACCTATCTTTTCAATGAGACTTGTAAGACATATACCAACTCGAGTCTCATTAGACCATGCATATTGTTGAGTAGGGAAGATTAAGTCGACTTGTAGGTGTTGTACAATCTAATCGATTCGGCTCCGGGACCCAAACCTTCCTAGGATTGTAAGATATAAACCAACTCGATCCATCACAACAATAATTGCTTGCTTATAACTTGAGAATATGTTTGTATGATCAATTCCCATGAATCCCCTATGACCCCATGACACCCTAGTGCCTTTTATCAATTGTTTACATCCCTTTTAATTCATCTTGCTTGTTTACTTTCATTGCTATTTAGTTTAGTGATCTTCTACATCAAACGCCAATTGTGACACCCCTTAAGACACCACTAGTTACAATAGAAATCTCATCTCAATTCCCGTCCCTTGGGATCCGACCGTTACTTGCCTCTTTACTAATTGTAGAGTTGTTTGTGAAGTTATAAATTGTGTTTTGGTCTAGGTGCTCCTAACGACAAGTAACCGAAAGACATAGTCCGACTAAAAATGGCGCCGTTGCCGGGGACGGTGTTAACTTGATTTAGATTTTCTTATATTGTTATTAGTTGTGTCTTTCTTTGCCTTGGGGAAGTAAAACTCCTCAAGGTTTGTTCTAATTGTTTTCGAGTTGTTTGATATTTTGCATGTCTAGAAGGTCACAAGGTGACTTGTTACCTTTTGATCACGAAATTGAAAGGACTTTGACAACCAATAGAAGACTTGCTAGGAGAACTTTGAGAGGTATTGGTGAGGTTGTAGATATTCAACCAAATACTGTTGAGTTCATCAACCCTTTTGCAAGAGAAGGTGAGGAGAACCCAACACAAAATCCAACACAAAATCAACCCACAATGCCTAAGTTTTCATCACATTCCGTACCCACCGAGGAGAACCTACCCAATGGTACTCCCACACCACAACATCTAACCGGAAATTTTATTGCCAAATCCGCATTTATCCAATTAGTCGAAAGAAGCCAATTTGGGGGGATGCCTAGTGAAGACCCTCACTCTCATATGGAGACTTTTTGTGACTATTGTGATGCGATTTATCAAACCGGTGTAACTCAAGACCAAATTCGATGGGTCTCATTTCCTTTTTCTCTAATTGGCACCGCGAAACAGTGGTTGAAAGGCTTTCATAAGGCTACTCTTGGAATTGATTTTTGGAAGAAGTTGGCTCTAGCTTTCTACAAAAAGTTCTATCCACCTGAAAAGACTAACATGCTAAGAGCCCAAATCACGGGCTTTAAGCAAAGGGATGAAGAATCTTTGTATGAAGCTTGGGAGCGGTTTAAGGGAATTTGTCGCTCATGTCCTCACCATGGACATAGCGAGTGGTTCTTGGTACAACAATTTTGGAACGGTCTTTATGAAGATTCAAGGAACATTCTCAACATGGGATCAAATGGAATGTTCACCGAAGTTGATGACAATCAAACTTGGAACAAAATTGAGGAAATGGCGGTCCATAACTCACAATATAGTAGACCTCGCAAGGCTACTAGAGGGGGAAAGCATGAAGTGGACTCCATTACTTAATTAGGTGCTCAACTTAGTGCTCACATTGATACCATCAATTTGAAGTTTGAAAAAGCTATGGCTAGACTTTAAGAAGCCTCAAAATCACCAAAGCATCATGTTAATGCCATGACGGCATCTTCATCAATCCCAAGTGGGATATGTGAGAATTGTGGAAGTTTGGGACATGACCAAGGTGAATGTAGGGGAACAAATGAACAAGTGAATGCTTTCCAAGCATACAAGAGTAGTACCCCTTATTCCAACTATTACAATGAAAACACCAAATTCCATCCAAATCTCTCATACAAAAGCCAAAATGTTCAAAACCCTCAATCAACATACGCCCCACCTCCCATGAGAAACCAAAATCAAAGACCCTTTTACAACCAAAACCAAGGTTACCAAAATCAAACTCCATACAATCAACAAAATTACCAAGGTTTTGATGTTCAAAAAGCGGTACTCCAAATGCAAAAGAATCAACAAGAAATTTTCACTCAAATGCAAAAGGATAGTCAAGCAAAGGAAATCACCATCAACAACGTCCTAGCTCACACCAAAATGTTGGAAACCCAATTGACTCAACTAGCATCTTCAAGCTCACAAAGACAAAAGGGGCAATTACCACCTCAAAGTAATCCCCCCAAGACATGAAACGGTTAGTGCCATTCACTTGAGGAGTGGTACAAGGTATGAAGCACCGAAGAAGCAAGTTGAGGATGAAGTTGTGGAAGCTAGTGACAAAGAAGAAATTGTGCAAAACTCCAAGGATGGAGAACCATCAAAAGAAGAAATTTCAAAGAAAAATGAAGACAAGGTCATGGAGAAGGAGCCATTGTGATTAGACTTCCTTTTCCAAGTCGTCAAGCCAAGCCCAAATTTGATGACCAACTTGGAAAATTTATGGAAATTGTGAAGAATTTGGAAGTATCAATTCCTTTCACGGAATTAATCAATCACGTGCCGGCCTATGCGAAATACATGAAAGACATCCTCACAAAGAAGAAGTCAATCCGGAAGCTTGAGACTATCGCCTTCACTAAGGTGAGTAGTGCAATACTTCAAGGGAGTTCACCTCCAAAACTCAAAGATCCGGGAAGCTTCTCAATACCGTGTACCATTGGCGACACCACGATCAACAAAGCTTTATGTGATCTAGGGGCTAGTGTGAGTGTTATGCCGTACTCGGTGAGTAAAAGGTTGGGGATGGGAGAGCTTAAATGCACCAATATCACACTCCAAATGGTCGATAGATCGACGAAGACACCATTAAGGATATGGGAAGATGTTCCCGTAAGAGTTGGGAAATTTTTCATCCCGGTGGACTTTGTCATTGTTGACATGGAAGAAGATTCCAACATTCCAATCATTCTAGGAAGATCTTTCTTACACACCGCAGGTGCGGTGATTGATGTGAAGCATGGAGAACTCACTCTAGAAGTGGGAGATGAGAGCATAACTTTCAATCTTGACAAGACCATGAGAGCTCCCCGTTTGCATGAACCATGTTTTATGGTTGATCATTATAGCCGGAAGGATGATAGGAAGAAGTCGGAATTCCAATGGAAGAAGAAAATTGAAGATGCTCCATTCAAAGAGCAAGTGAATTGTAACAAAGAGAGCTTGAAAAGCTCACCAAAGTCAAGCAATGAAGAGGATGGCCTCATTGGCCAAGACAAGAAAGTGGGAGAGTTACCTCCATCAACTCAAGAGATCTTTAGTGATCAAGTAGATGAAGTTTGTGGTCTTTGGGACGATGAATTTAAAGGGATTTTCAATCCCTATATTGGTAATGCTATCGATCAAGACCGACAACAAGGGCAAAGATCTATTGAAGATATTTATCATGATAATGAACAAGCTTTTGATTACTTCTTCAAGATGTTGAGCAACATCAACAACACCTTGGACATGCCCCCATGACATCTCACTAAGGATGAGAGTTTGGTGGAGTGCTCCCTAAACCACCATTTGTAAATATTTCTAACTCCCTAACTCGTATTTTAATTCTTACAGTGCATTTTTTGTCATTTTTGGATTTTTATACTTTGATCAAGATAATTATCATTTTTGAGAGAAGTGAGGGAGGGACTAATGATTTAATTGATGTGTAGTGCTTTAGCTTAGTGTGGGGATAGCAATTGCCTACGCTATTCATGCCTTAGTATTGCCCCTACAATGAAGAACATGGGATTTGAATAATGAAAAATGACACGGTATATGCAAGTACACGGATGGAACTGAATCTGGGTAAAACAGAGAGAACCCGAGCGTTTTCTAGGGAATCCGCCCGTCCTCGGGCAATCCGGGCGTCTTGTTCATAATTCGCCCGTCCATCTGAGCTGATAATTTAAAATTTTGGGACTGTTGATAAATCCGAGCGTCCTACAATAGAATCCGCCCGTCTTCAGAAAGACGCCCGTCCTGGAAGGAAAGACGCCCGTCTTTTTGGCTGGGAAAAACAAGAAATCTCACTGGAAGAGAATCCGCCCGTCTTCAGCAGAAGACGCCCGTCCCGCAGTTGATAAATCCGAGCGTCTTTGCTAAAAGACGCCCGTCTTTAGGCGAGAATTCCCAAGCCAAAACAGGCAGAATCCGAGCGTCCCGAAGGAAAGCCGCCCGTCTTCCCCTGCAATCCAATATTTTTCTGGTATTTAAAATACCCCATCCCCCATTCATTTTTTCATTCCTTCTTTCAAAACACTACCCATAAACCCCAAAACTCAAAACCCTCATCCTCTCCATCACCAAAACAAGATTTCCTCAAAAAAATTCAACAAAATCAAATCAAAACTTCCTTTTAACAACAATTAATCACTCCTCTTTCAACAAAAATCAAACCAAGCACCAAAATCTTCAACCTTTGAGTCGATTTTTGAATTTATAAAGGCAAAGCCTTTCATCTTAAAATCGATTTGGGTATACTTGGAAATTGAAGATTTTCACTCTTTTCTTGGTTCAATCATCAATGGCAAGGACAAAAGGAGCAACAAAGGCACCTAAGGCAAAGGCACTCTCAACAAGACAAAAGAGTCTTCAAGCAAAGAAAGCCTCATTGGCTATGGTGGTAGCTAGTTCAAACTTGGAAGTGCAACAACAACAACCTCCCTTGGAAGCAACAACATCAACAACTCCGGAAATTGCTCAACTTTCGAACTATCCGGAGGTAATTTTCATTTCTAACTCCCATAGGGAAACATTTGCCAAGTATGCTAGAAAATCCTTTCTATCCACCAAGTTTATTTCTGAAGATGCCTTGAACAAGTTGGGTGTCCTTGAACAAACTAAAGCCTTCTTTGAAGCGATGGGGTTGGAAAAATTGTTTGCTACAAAAGAATTGACATACCCCTCCCTTACCTTAGAATTCTTGAGTTCTTTGAAAGTTACTAAGGTAGAGACTAGAGAAAACATCGAGTTCCACCTTGATAATGTGAGTAGGCGCATCACCTTTGATGAATTGGGTAAAGCATTGGGTCTTAGTGATTCACCTAGTTATTTCAAGAATCCCGTAAAGTATGACCCCGCTCCTCTTTGGGAGGCGATTTCCGGAAGAAAATTTGAGAACTATCATGCTAGTCGCGCTTTATTATTCCACCATCCAGGCATTAGAGTGTGGCACAAGGTCATCGGGAATACCATCATTGCAAGAAAAGACACCAACCACTTTACCAAGCTCGATTGTGTTTCTCTTGAGTCGGCCTTAAATATTGGAAGGGAATTCACCACGCCTTACAATTCTCTAAGGCTTTTGGTGGAAAGATTTCTAAATGTTGATTGTGGGAAGCAAGACACCACCGTTATTGTGAATGGAGGTCTAGTCACTCTTTTAGCTAAGTACTTTGATCCGAATTTCAACAAGGATAGCAAGTATGTGGCGAAAAAGGGGGGTCATCTCATTGACATAGATGCTATGATTAACAAGTACAAGTGGGTCACTCATAACCCTCTTGACACCAAGTATGGGTGGCTCACCAATGAGACTAGATCTTTTACTTTGCCTTCCAAGATATGTCGTTTGAGTGTCCATCGGACCAACTATCTTCTTCCCCTCTCAAAAGAAGCCGAATACATCATTCGACAACAAAGGGGTGAAATTGAAACGCCCTCCTCCTCCATTGTCACACCACCCTATCCTTTAAAGTATCAAGAGTTCAAACCCGAAGGTGTTGAAGCAAGCAAAGATTATATGACTCTACTTATGCAAGAGATGCACAAACAAGCTTTTAAGGATTGGGAAGATGCTTACTTAGCCCAATATCCACCCCTCCTTCATTTAGCTAGGCAAGGACTACTTGATCCTTCATGTCCTTTGCCTAGTTGGGCGGATAGGGAAGTCTTCTTTCCAAGTGCATCTAGGGGTGAGATTCCGGGTGACGATGAGGTTGTCGGTCATGAGGTTGTTGGTGATAACATTGAGGAAGAGGCTAGTGATGAAGAAGAAGAGGATGATGAAGAAAGTAAACAAGGAAGTGAAAAAGGAAGTGATGATGAGTCCACTTCTATTGAGGAAGATGATGATAATGATGATATGATGGAAGACTAGCAAGCTTTGGAGGCTCCTACCCTCTTGAGGTTTGTCTACTTCTTTCTTTGTTTTATTTACTTTATCTTGATCATGGTTGGAGTAGTCCGAGCAACATAGAGGACTAACACCTCGGCCCCATTGAGGTGTTCTTATTTCATTGTTCCCACTTTTGAAAATCCAAAATGACAAATTTAATTTCATGCATTGCATCTTGTGTGCATGAACTACCCCCAACTTTAGGACATTAGAAATAATGTCTAACTCAGTTTGGGGAAGTACATGCATACGCAACGGGAGGTAATCTAAATTACGCTCTATGTCATAAACAAAAACCCATGCATCATGTAGTGTAGATTAGTGTAGCTTGCATTTAGTGTAGAATTCATGCATCATGCTTGCATGATTTCCCATCATTTTGGCCATTGAGGACAATGTCCATATTAGTGTGGGGATGGGGAATTCTAACTTAACTTTTATTCGAAAATCCAAAAAAATTGAAAAATTTCAAAAAACCATAAAAATTGGAAAAATTGGAAAAACCAAAAACAAGTTCATTTCCTTTGTAGTGTAGTCATGTATATATTGTTGTATATATTTTGTTTGTTTTATCCTTGTTCACATTGATCGACTACGCCACATCCGAGACATGAGGATATTGAAGACCGCATGGTATGATCTTTCCAATCTCCTTTTTCCTCTTTATGTTAATGACTATGTGGCTTTATTTTGATTGATGCGGTATAACAATGTGAACTTAGGACTTGCATTTAGATTATTTGGCATACTAGTTGGTAGAAGCATATGCATTAAGATGTTTATATGCTAGTTGCATCATGGCATGTAGTTGCATGTTAGAAAAATTTTGCGAAACCGTCTACTTGGGAAGCTTGACAAGTGTATATAGGCCCTAGTAGATGCTTCTTCTTCTTAAGACTTTGCTCGTTAGAATACTTGTAAAACACCCTAGGATGTGTCATGCTAGTATCCTTTGACCCATGGATTAAGGCCTAGTCAAGAGTACCTTGTGGTGTGATAACTCCTTGGCTACCGTTTATTCCAAGGTGACCCTTGAAACCATGCATCCATCATCCATGTTCTACCACATTTTTTGTCATCAAAGGGAATGGGCACAAAAAGAAATCAATTTGAGTTCAATGAAATGAAAAGTGAAAGAAAGTTTGCAAAATGCATCAAATGAAAAGAAGAGCAAAAATAGAACTCCTAAAGCTTCAAATATAAGGCACCCTCACTACATATGGGGTGACTTTGAAAATGTTCAAAAAGAAAAGTTGAAAGATGTCAAGTATTGAAATGCCAAAAATCAAAAAGAAATGGCAAGTAAGTGTTCTCAAACGTCAAATGCCACAAGAAATTGGGGAGAAAAACAAAAACAAAAGCAAACTCCCAAAGTGAAACTAAAATATCTATTTATCCCTTTATCCATCGTATCCATTTTTGTGCATGGTAGAGAAGGGACGACCCTTCTTCTTGTCTAGGCAAGAGGGGGAATTCCGCGATCCTCCAGTGTTTCTAACACCATAGGGAGTCTACTCTTGACAAAATCATTTAACGATTGAGGACAAAGGTACCCTAGCTTGACACAACTTGGAGGTGATTTATTGGTATCCTTCTAGGCTTCGTAGTTTGAAGAAATTGCATCTATGAAGGAGTGTGTACCCTTGAATTGCTTCCCTTGTAGATAATTTCCGCCACTTAGATGAGGAAAGTGGCTATTCTTTTGTAGATGCATCCACTATTTTATTTTGTGTGCTTAATGATTGGATGTGTCGCCATTTTGGAAAGACCCACCTTGCCTTGCAAGAAGGCATCCTAGCTCATGGTTGTCTTGTTGTGAGTTGAAGGGGCGGAGTGAGACCCGTTAATTGTCTCATATCGGCTATGTTATTAGGTTAGTTTAAATAATGGTCCTAGTCTTTGTCACCTCTTTACTCGGGACGAGCAAAGGTTCGGTTTGGGGATATTTGATGTGACCATAATTAGAGCATATTTAGTCCCCGAATTAGCCTTGTTCCCATGCTTTTTAGTGCATATTTGGGTCATTTATTGTCTTTAGTTCTTTGTTTTGCATATTCTTTGAGGTTTTGATCCCTTGGTAGGAAAGGAGTGCAAACCTTGCATTTTCATGGCAAAATGAGGCAAAATTGATTGAATTCAATGACCAAGCATCAAGGAGAGACAAGATTAGAAGGCCTTTGTACATACTATAGTAGATGGGCAATGATGAGAAAAGATCCTTGCATCCTCGAGTAAATCCCCAAGGATCTTATGAAGAAAAAGGAAGAAAAAAAGAAGGAACGAGACTGCACAGGAATCCGTGTGGATTATCTAGAAGATGCCCGTCTTCACTCCACAATCCGTGCGTCTTAACCACCAAGGCGCCTGGGCAAAAGCCCTAGAAGACGCCCGTCTTCACCCCAAGACGCCCGGGCAGAAACCACCAAATCCGCCCGTCCCGTGCCCAAGACGCCCGGATTCCCAGGCAGACCCATTTCGTCTTCTTCAAGCTTCAAGGAAGGATGCGCATCTTTTTCTAGAGACCGGAGTCTCCCTAGAGACCGGAGTCTTTCCAAAAAGACAGGCGTTTCCTCAACAAGAGACTTAATCGTCATTTAAGCCCTTAGTTAACCCTAATTCATACACCTAATCCCCACTATAAATACCCCATTAGTCTAATTAGAAGAGCATGTTCTTCTTAGCAATCTTTAGTGTAGTTAATATCAATCAAATCTCTCTTTAATCTTGTAATCAACATTTAATCAAGTCTTAATACAAGTTTTATTTCCTTAATCTCTCTCTTGTTCATCCTTTATTATCGGTAATTGAATATTATTTGGGTTATTTTTGGGAGATTCACAACCTTTCAATCAAGCATCAAGTACTTCTTTTCTTCTTTGCTTTATTATTGGAATCATTAGTAGGTATAATTCTCTTAATCCCTCTTTAATTATTGTTAATCATTTTCATTTATTCATCATGTTTCACTTTGTTGGTATGATTGACAACCTTGCTAGCATGTTCAACATGATAATGAGTGAGTAGTTTCCTTAGCTAGGGTTAATGGGTAATTAGGGGAAACCAACACGGGGAATGATTCATGCTTAAATTAATATGCTTTCATAGTTTATTTGCTTGCTTGTTGTGATCTCAACTTATGCACATGTTATGTTTGATGAAGTGTGAGCCTATGAATCCTTGCATTTTTTTACCCATCACCTATCTTTTCAATGAGACTTGTAAGAAATAAACCAACCCGAGTCTCATTAGACCATGCATATTGTTGAGTAGGGAAGATTAAGTCAACTTGTAGGTGTTGTACAATCTAATCGATTCTGCTCCGGGACCCAAACTTTCCTAGGATTGTAAGATATAAACCAACTTGATCCATCACAACAATAATTGCTTGCTTATAACTTGAGAATATGTTTGTATGATCAATTCCCATGAATCCCCTATGACCCCATGACACCCTAGTGCCTTTTATCAATTTTTTACATCCCTTTTAATTCATCTTGCTTGTTTACTTTCATTGCTATTTAGTTTAGTGACCTTCTACATCAAACCCCAATTGTGACACTCCTTAAGACACCTCTAGTTACAATAGAAATCTCATCTCAATTCCCGTCCCTTGGGATCCGACCTTTACTTGCCTCTATACTAATTGTAGAGTTGTTTGTGAAGTTATAAATTGTGTTTTGGTCTAGGTGCTCCTAACGACAAGTAACCGAAAGACATAGTCCGACCAGAAGGCATTCAAAAAGGCTCACCGTCCACATCTACCCCCAACAATCAAACAATCTACATTACCGACGTAAAGTTATAGAACCTTCACCAGAAAGAGGAACTCGACATTCAAGGTCATACTCCAATTTAGGCATGCCTTATAAGGTAGCCTTTAAAAGACTCTTTGCCAAAGGACAGATCCAACCAATCGGTCCAACCCCAGACCCTAAGTACGAGAGGAGAGGTCGCTTCTGGGACGGTTCTCAATATTGCTTATTCTATAGGGGTAATGGACACGACACTGACGAATGCTCCAAACTCAAATATACCATCCACTATATGCTCGATCACGACAAGATATCTTTATCGACCCTCGATCCGTTAAGAGAACAGAATGACCCTCATGGGTGTCTTACTCTTCAAAGACAGGAAGGTCTCTTGGGCCTTTACCCTTCTAGTATTCCCAATGATGAGGACGAGGTGTTTAAATGGATGAATGCTCAATGCCGGATGTCGAAGCCAGTTGCTGGAAGAGAAAATGTTCAAGCATGGGCCGATGATTACGAGTATAGATCTAAGATCGAGTCAAAGTTCGGGTCCGAGTCCGAGTCTTAGGCTTTCTTTCCCCAATTGTTCTAGTATCTTTCTTCGTGTCCATTTTCATTCCTAGTGACAACCTGGGGGCTGTCCCATGAGTCACATGTCTTCTCGAGTCTATGTTAAATACATTCATTATCCATTTCAATAAAAATACAAATTTCACTCCACATATTCTATCCTATCTCTTTCTTTACCATTTCCCGTGACAACAAGAATTGATTTGAGGCATTTTTTAAAACGAACAACAACCACACGTTCCAAGTCGATGTGAGTGCACTTAAATGATGTTCCATTCCAAGTTGTAGAGGACCTGAAACTCCGTGTTCTTTTCTTACCTATTCCATGTCTAGCAATAGAAACCTTGCTATAACCTCAGTTTAGGACGAGCCTATCTCAAGAGATTCTAGGACGAATCCAGACCGTCTACCTTGTTAACAATACATGACGGAAGGCAAGCCTATTCCCCACAATAAACAACCCATGTTACTAAAAGACCAACCCGTTTCACATCAAAAGGTGTTAGTCTGACCCAAGTCCATCCAAGACGATACGAGCCATGATCAAAGACAAAAGGCTCAATCAAGAGAAACTAAGGTCAATATCCAAGGCCACAATTATGCCCATAATCTAACACAAAAGAGTCAAAAGAAGAGGTTCAATCAAGCAAGTCAATATCCAAAGTTAAAGTCATCCTCAAAAACCGAATCAAGAATTTGAGCAAAAATCCGAGATATATTCTAGACCAAGAATCTGAGTCTGAATCAAGAACAATATTGAGCGGAATAATGATGAAGTCTATATAGAATCAAGACATAAATAAAGATGGTTAGCTAGCAACCCACTTAGCCTTTCACACATCACACACCCAAAGTCCTTCTCGAGACCGTTACCAGGGAGATAGTTAGGAATTTTGAGAATCCTCTCAAGCTCGTCATTTTAACCTACCTTTATGTGCTCAGGCTACATCAAGCCAAGAGACTCCATTTTCAAGCAATATTACAAGCCATAATCCCTTCAAGCCTTAACTTCACAAAATCAAGCTCCAAAGATTTGTTCATCAAAGGCTCTTATTTCCGAGCCCCATATTCCAAATATCCAATCCAGTTTCACCTTGACCCAGACACGGAGTCTTCAAATACTTTGCTACCTAGAACAGGACATACCCATATCATCCTTAGGGTCCACTAAGTGTGCTCACATGACAAGGAATTTTTTTTTTACAAACTTAATTATACCTCTTTGGTATATGATCAGAGGGAGTTATCTCAAATCGATTCTTCGAGTCACCAAAGTAATATTACCCTTGTGACCCCTGCACTTTAAGGTCCTAACAACATAGCTTAGGCACACACTTGAACTACGAGCATGGTTTGATTTCACCTTTTCAGGTGGATACGTAGGCAGTCTTTTCTTACACAAGAAGGATACAACCATAACACCCAAACAAAATTAACCAAACCTCAGAACTATGATCTGGTTTGATTTCACTTCACGTGAATACGTAGGCAGTCCTCAAGGACACAACCATCCCCACTTCCAACTTTCAATCTCAATTATCAACCACCTCAACCATCAACTTTCAACCTCTATTTCAACCTTCCAGCCTCAATTAACATCCCTTCCACAACCAACACCTCTATACTGGGAGCTCCTTATTGTCGCCCAGCCTCTTTTTTACCAAAGTCCAGAGTCATCTTCTCATCCTGGGGGCTTCTCTTCCAAGATGCCACCCTTCCTTTATTCCTCCAAGTCTAGCTAGTACTCGGTTCGGACAATGACAAAGATCTTAGATCAATTCTCCAAGTCATCATGCCTCAAGAGGGGTCTCTTTTACAGCAAACGGTGGTGAAAGAAGTCCTAGTAGACAGATGATCCATGGCTAATGCCTTGTCTTTACATGCCTTCATCATTCCTGCAATTCTTATACCTTTGGAACTGATACGCATTATCACCCACACTTGGCTAGGGGTTGCGCATACTTAAACAAAGTCTGTCAAAGTCATCCCTGGCGCGTCAAATCTAAGTTAGTGTCGCGTCAGTCAAACCTAAGTCTACATTTCGCTTCGCGTCCTAGTAGATCTATGTCATGTCAAGTCCTATGTCTAAAGCCCATTGAATATCCATAACGCATTACAAACGACAAATTTCTTTGAACAAGTTTTAAACGACTTTTAAAAAGAAACGACTTTTGCAAAGCCTATGTGTTTCCTCATTCGATGTCCATGTGATAATTTCTTACGTGCATATATTAGATTGCATTCTTGTGTGGCTACTAACCATGCAGGTAAGTATCAGAAGCAGTACTTTATCAAGACTTCGCTTGCAACAACGAGCGGATTTTATTTGACAGTGTTTCGACACACCTCAACAATCCCCCAGCGAGAGTTCATGACAGCCGATTGTTCTTCTCGAGACATGGAGATTCCACCACAATAATCCCCCAACGAGAGTTCACAACACCCGAGTGTTCTTCTCGAGACATGGAGATTCAACCACAATAATCCCCCAGCCAGAGTTCACTCTTCTTCTCGAGACATGGAGATTCAACCTCAGTAATCCCCCAGCGAGAGTTCATGACAACCGATTTTTCTTCTCGAGACATGGAGATTCAAACCTCAAGTTTTTGCCAGAGTTCGCTTGAAACCGACCCAAGTAGATTTCCCCCAACAGTTCCCGCCTACGTCCTGCTACCCTTGACATTTTTGTTTCCTCACCGAGTTCAACAAAGATGTCATTCTCCAGAAGTTCCCACACCCTAGCACAATCCTTATATATCTTTTAGGTCTTAACCTTAGCTCCTACGCTTAACCTTAGCTCCTATGCACCTCCAGAAGCATCTCGAGAAAGAAATCTCAGGTATGGTCTCATCTTATGGCTGGCAAGCTTCCTTACGTAGTCTAATGGACTTTAAACGACCCTCTCCGATAATCGACAGACTCTAAAATGTTCCCGACGACAGGTCCTTGGCTCAGACTCCTTGAGCCACCTCGCGTCGCCATAGTCGTCAGGTTGTAATCTTCGATTGACCTGATGGCTATACTTTAACTTTTGCCTTGTCCAAGCCTCAGTCAAAGTGGGAGCTCTGTAGATACCTCATTTCTGCACCTCCCGCAAAACACCCGGTGATGATTGGGCCGCATATTTGGTACACGGAACGATTTATGACAGTTCGTAAGTTTATCGTCAAGTGATCGCTCAAACACTTGTGTCTACCTCATAGTCGTCATCTACGTGCCGATACGGTCGTTTTGACAGTAATTAGAGTACAGTTGGAGTCCGGGTCAAAAACCGTCTTCATTTTCTAATAACCGTGTATTATGCCGAGTCAGAATGTTCTGGAATGTTCCGGATATTTATATTCCATATATTTTCCAATCCTTTAATCTTTGGTAAAATATATCCCGAA
Source organism: Silene latifolia (assembly GCF_048544455.1). Taxonomy (NCBI): domain Eukaryota; kingdom Viridiplantae; phylum Streptophyta; class Magnoliopsida; order Caryophyllales; family Caryophyllaceae; genus Silene; species Silene latifolia. Next base: position 157,591,132 of record NC_133536.1, on the reverse strand, counting down.
ATTATCATATAAAATATTAAGGAAATAAGATTAATCCGCTATTCCATAATAGAAACACGGAAATCTTTCTTTCACAGGAGGAAACCACTGAGGAAAAGACGCAGCAGGTGCTGCGCCTCTTCCAAGAGACGCAGTGCTTGCTGCGCCTCTTCCTCGGTCCTTTTCTGCATATTTTTCATATCTTTTCGAGATTCACTTCCAAAGTTTCTCCGAAAACCCTAATTTACGTCGTGTGATTAGTATAAATAGAGACCTTCGGTGTCACATATTTCTCACGCGAGTGTCCGCCCTTCGCTTCTCCCTTTGCATTCTAGACCACGTTCTTAATTTTTGGCGTCTACGTGCTTGAACTTTCGACCACGTAAGCTCGGATATTTCTCAGTACCAGCCTCGTTTTGCATGACCGACAAATTTGACCAACTCCACATCAATCTACTTTAATCAATCCTATTCGTTTTCCTCCTAGAGGGCACTTTCGTCGTACATTCGAGTCGAGTGATGCATGTCATTTATATGATGTTTTACACCCTTTTTTACACGCATTTTAGAGCTCAAATATGTAGTTTATGCTACTATTTTCCCTATTTCCGTCTACTTTCGTGTCTTTGTATAATATTGCAAAAATGTGAGGAATCCAGCGGAAATCGAGCCGAATCCGTCCCTAAGTACTTAGCATTGCATTTGACGTGGAGTAAAGACTCGGGAAGCAAACTTGGTGCGCATTTCAAGGCCTGAAAGATATTTTTGCGAGAGTTTTAGAAGCGGATTACCAGCTACAGTGGTCTATAGACTGACCTACATGGTCTATAGACTGTCAGAATACTGAACAGTTTACTGCAGGCTGCTTCAGATGGCTATATCTCAAGTTCTATAGCAGATAATCGAGTTATTCCAATTGGAGGTGAAAGCTTATCCTCTTATCTTTCCAACACCGTGTAGAACACCTGGTTTGACCAAGTAACGAAGAAATGAGAGCTGTTTTAAAATCGGTGCGCGCTGTAGAATTCGTCAGAACGCATTACTGTACAACACCTTTGGTCGATCGATCGGTCCCAGTGGTCGATCGACCACTCCACGACCCTGACGTGCAGAATTACAACGAGACAAATAAGCATATATGTAATTAGGTTTTTAGTAAATAAGAGTTGCGTGGTATCTTATATATAACGTGACTATGATTCAGTTTGAGGTATCAAATTTTGGCGCCGTTGCCGGGGAGGCAGCGCTAGTTTTAATTGTTTTATTTTAGTTTATTTTGGTCTCAAGGAACATCCGTTCCTTGAGGCAGTCCTTATCTTCTTCTTGTAGTTTCTTCTTATACGCAGGTCACCTTGCGCTAGACAAAGACTTTTAGAAGAATCATTTCAGGAGGAAGGCTTGAGTACTCTTGATAAGATGGGAAGTTCGCGTGGGAATTCGCGAAAACCAAGCATTGAAATGAATGCTATTGCGGCACTAGAAGCTTCCATTAATGCCAGGTTCGAAAATCTGGAGAATGCTACAAATGAAACTGCGGAATTGAGAAAGGTAGTTCAAACTCTCTTGGTTCAAGTTATAAAAATGGAAGAAGCTAGGATTGAATCTGATAAGAATTTTGAAAATCAGTTGGCAATTTTAGTGGCTAATCAAGCTGCTAATTTGTCGAGCAAATTTGATGATACTCCACTTCTTACCCCTGTGCTTATCCTTTCTCTAACACCTCCGCCCCAGATTGGGAGCACGATGGAGGAAAACTCTTCTGTTTTGACTGTTGCAGGAACTGGTTTGGGGAAGGAAGAGCCGAGGAAAGTGTCGGATTATGACTTGGAGTTTGATGAGCCGGACGATCCAAGAGCTTGGGAAGCCGCTAGAGCCGTTGATGACCCATTGAGTATTCTAGATGAAGAAGTGGAGTGGAGTACAGTTTCTAAAATTAGCATTGCGGAGGGCACTTCATATAGTCAGAAGCCATGGTCAGAGATTTTCTGCATTTTTCGCGGATCAAAACTTTTTATTTCATAAGTTTTAGACATTTTATAGCTTTTGTTAGACTATTTATTGCTTTTGTGTGCGCGAGACTTCGCTTTAATAAGTTTGATTAGGATTTAAAGACTTTAGACTGTTACTTTGGGTTTAGCGTAATTTTGGGCGCGTTATTATGTGTATTTGCAGGTTCATAGGCCATGTTAGCTCAGTTTATTGAGCTAATTTGAAGAAATCAGAAACTTACAGCAGGTATCTCAGTCGATCGACTGGCCTATGTGGTCGATCGACTGACCACTGCAGCTACAAGAGCTTCTGTTCCTGTCACCCTAGTCGATCGACTGACTGGTGTGGTCGATCGACCTCTTCCCACTGTTGTACCTGTTTTCGACCATTCCCCTGCTGTGTTTGGTCAATTTGCGGAGTTAATGGAGTCTTTTCTCCACTTTATTCTCCGATTCATTTCCGTTTTCTTCCGTTTTCTTATTTTGCACATAAATTTTGCGTTTCGAAAATTGCTTCTCCGAATTACGCGCGGTACTTTTGTTTCTTTTCAGGTACCTATGGTAGCACTGCTGGCTACTGAAACCTCCTAGCTCACGCTGGTTTGGGGAGGTTACCTTCTGCGCTTAAAGTCTTGTGAGTTTCCGAGTTTAAACTTCACGTCTTATGTAGATAATTTATCGCAAATTCCCGTTTCCCTTTTATTTCATTACACGATTTTGCACAATTAGGACATTGTGTGATTTGGTTTGGGGAATGGTTTTGCATTGCAGTCACATGTTTTATTACATTTCTGTTTCACGTTTATTGCACTTCAGTTTGCATTTGTTATTTCATTTCTCTTATTTATACAAAAATTCAAAAAAAATTGAAAATTTTCAAAAATTCAAAAAATTGCACGTTTATTTTAGCATATAGGTCGAGTCGGAACGGTAGTATTTCAATGATGACATTGCATTTTCATCTGTTTACGCCTAAGCCTTGCTAATTGACATGTTATTAGTAGAATCACATATGCATACCTACGAGTTTTCGTTAATATATTTGCTGGATTATAGACTTGACCTGAATTTTGGCAACCTACTTATAATTTCTAAGGATTAGAGCTCATATAACTGGTGTCATTTGTGACCGGTTTCATGTAGGATTGTGAGTAGTTACTCCTTCCATATCATGTATCATTAATTCACACATTTATGAAATTCAATTGCTTTTTGCCTGCATACATTCGGGTTAGTGGTTGGTGTCACATGCAGGGAGGTGCTTATAATTTCCCCTTTATTTCATTTTTACCCATTGAACTCCACATTAGCCAAATTTGCCTATTGACCCATAGCTACATCCAAATTTAGCCTGCCTTGTCAAGCTAGTATAATGTATGCTTTTGCGGTATATAATTTATTGTGCCAAGTTTGGTATGTATTATGTTATTTGGAGTTGGTAGAAACGAAAGAAGGAGGATGAAAAGAAAAGAATTGGAAAATGAAAAAAAAAAAAGTGAAAAAAAAAGAAAAGTGAAAAAAAAAGAAGTCGAAAAAATTCGGAAAAAAAAGAAAGAAAAATGTTGAAAGAAAGAAACCGTGAAAGGAAAAGATGTTGTTTGTAGACGGTTTCACTCCTATGCTTTATTTACATTTATTGAGGAGTATTTTCAGCTCGGTTTGGTGAGTTTTGTGCCAAATGAAGGGCGCATGTGTTTAATCCAATAAGTGAGTTGGAAATGGATGTTGTCATATGGTTTTGTTTAGGTACTAGCATGGCCGCTGATACCCGTCGTTGTGAGTACCAAAAATATGATTTATAATTTCCTATTAAGACTAACCTAGGCTAGTGGTAACAGGGTCGAACCACAAGGAGGCAGACATAATTTCTAGCTGTCTAATTCTAGTCTAAGGTAACGAGTGTATGGGTTGAGTTGAATTGGTCTATAGCTAAGAGTAAAAAAAAAAGACAATAAACTAAAAAAGACGGATTAAACAGATAAAGAAGGGGTACTAGGATGGTCGGTTCATTACAGCTTCGGCGGCAGCATACTAAGTCGGTCGGAATCAAACACAAGTGAGGCGGGAAAACAAGAGGTCCTCTCGGTCCACTCTTAACAGATAGCATCTTCCGATCTCGCTATAAGTCCCTAATATCACCAATACTGACTCTCGTCCTGAAAAGTGACTAACGGTCTAAACTATACCTATCTATCTTTCGATCTCAGCACAGTTTAGTCATTTTAATTAGTGGTCTAACAACTGTCCCTATATTTCGATCTAATGGGTCAGTTATAAATTAAGCATCTAACTGGTCGCATGCATTCGATTCGTTAAATACAACATTAAAATCAATTAAAACGAAAGGTAACCTCACGTGGTCAGTCGATCGACCAGGTATGGCGGTCGATCGACTGACACGCGAATTCAGTCCAAAACAATACTACGCCGCCTACGCTATAATTCGCCCTACATCCTAGCTTAATTAATTTAGCTACTCATGCTGAAGGTGATAACAACAATAAAACTAGGGCATAAAAGTACTGAATTCATAATTAGAGCGGTAAGACAAACAATTAACATGCAACAATAAAATGGTTTCGGGAATCTAACTAGCAATTCTATACTAATAACGAAATAGAAGTGAATTGAAATAGGGCAGAAGAATACCGAGAATAGCAGAAGAATGATTAAGAACAAGAGCGAAAATTCCAATGCTAAACAATATTCCAAACCCTCATTATTTCTAAGAACCGTATGTAAAACTTAATGTAAAAACTTGATGTCAAAACTGATGTTTCTAGGTTACGTTATATAGCAACTAACGTAACTTTATTTCCTAAACCTAACATAACTTTGGGCTTCAAGATTCACGGTCTTTTAATTCTCGTATGGAATAGCAGTTTGGTCGATCGCTCGCTAGGATGGTCGATCGATCGAATAGCAATGAAAGAGCTTCGGAACCCGATGGTTGGTCGATCGACTGATGGTAGTGGTCGATCGACTGCTTGAGCTGCTACTTGACTTCTATAATCTCGTGGACTTGTCTTTTGGGCCTTGAAACGCGCACCAAGCTCGTTCCTCGGGTGAATACTTCACGTCATATGCAATGCAGGATACTCAGGGACGGATTTAGCTCGATTTCCGCTGGATTCTTCACATTTCTGCAATAATGTACAAAAATACGAAAGTAGACGGAAATAGGGGAAATGGCAGCATAAACTACATGAATGAGCTCTGAAATGCGTGTAAAATGGGATGTAAAACATCATATAAAAGACACGCATCAAACTTCCCCAAACCAAACCCTTGCTTGTCCCCAAGCAAGAACTAGACTCCATCTAATGACCTAATGGAACGAGTTCAATCTCATAGCGAATTACAACATGTAAAGCCTAAGCAATTTTAATACACAACCAACAATCAATTAGTAATGTGAATCATGCAAACGAGTTATGAAGTCGTTAGATACTGCTGAACCGTCAACTGTAAAGACTTATCAAATTGGACTCTCACGGGTTGCTCAAATCACTCATAAGCACAGGTGAATATATAAGAAGATAGAAAGAATTTATTTTGTAAAGACTCTCACCTAACTACGACCTATAAGAACATGCCTGCAGTCTAATATGAAAGCAATCTCTACAACCGTACATACGCATTCCAACCAACAAGAGACCATGACACATGCCGAGGTATATATGTGGATATGTGAGGTATGGGTAAGAAGAGGCAAAACATTTATGGGAAAGTGGAGGTACAGGTGATCAAGCTAGTACCAAAACGGAACCATATGGCAACATCCTTCTTCTTGCTAAAAAAACAAATGAAACGGTGCTATAGCAAGCACAAATCTCACAATCTCCAGGTATAAAAGTAATCAACTAACTCCCCAAAAGATAAGAATAAAACATGGGAGCAAAAATCGCCAAAAGATAAGGATTGAATTATGCGAATTGATTTCTTTTCTTTCTCTCGAACCTCAGTCGATCGACCTGAATTAGCAGTCGATTGACCGCATGAACAGTACAGAACTTTTTTTTTTCTTTTCGAATCATTTTTTTTCATCCTTTTTTTTCTTTTCTATTTCTTCCTTTCCTCCTTTTCATCTTTCCAACAATATCTCAAACATGAGCATATGCTACCAAAAACTAAGTAACAATCCCAAGAACACAGACTACTAGCTTGACCAAGGCAGGCTAAGTGTAGGATGTAGTAAATAGGACAAAAAGGATATTTTTTGCAGTGTGGAGCTTATGGGCAAAACGAATAAGGGGAAACCTCTACCACATGTGTCAACTAACCACAGACCGAATGCGTACAGGTATTAAGCAGATTAAGTTCATATTTATGCACATTTATGTGACATGCCTCATAAGGAGTACTACTCACATTCCTAAATAAACTGGTCATAGATGTCACCAGTTATAGGCTCTAAATCTCAGAAATATGATGTAGCTTGCCAATTTTCAAAGTCAAGTCTTAAGTCCAGCAAATAATTAACGAAAACTCGTAGGTATGCATTTATACGATTCTACTAATAACATGTTAATCAAGCAAGGCTCAGGCAAAACAGGTGCAAAATGCAATATCATCCATGAAATACTACCGTTCCGACTCGACCTATATGCTAAAATAAACGTGCATTTTATTGAAATTTTTTGAAATTTTTCAATTTTTTTGAGAATTTTTTTGAGTATAAGAATGAAATAAACAATGCAAAACAAAATGTAAACGTGAATGCAAGCAAATGATATGCGACGCAAAACCCTTCCCCAAACCAAATCGCACAATGTCCCCATTGTGCAAAATCATGTAATGAAGAAAAGAGAAATGGGAATTTGCGGGAAAATAAATAAAAATGACATGAAGTGGAAATCGGGAACTTACAAGACTTTAAACGCAGCAAAGGAAACCTCCCCAAACCAGCGTGAGCTAGGAGGTTTCAAAGAGCAGATCTTGCTACTAATAAGTACCTGAAAGACAAATAAAACCCATGCATAAAATCGAGAAGACAATTTTGAAGCGGTAAATATGTGCACAAATGAGAAAATTAGAAGAAATAAATAATTGGACGGAAAATAAAGTGGAGTAGAAAACTCCCTTAAGTCCGCATATCGACCAAACACAGCAGGGGAGAGGTCGTGAATAGGTACAAAGAAGGCGTCCTTGGTCGATCGACTAAGAACGACAATCGATCGACCAATGTGTCGAAACAGTAGCTCCGGAAAGTGCAACTCGGTCGATCGACCAATGTAGCCGATCGATCGATCGAAAAATACTTCTTTGTACTCTTATTTCTTCGTATTTGCTCAATTACTTGAGCTAATGAGGTCTAAAAACCTGCAAGTGCACAATAATACGCGCCCAAAATTACGCAAGAACCCAAAGCAAAGTCTCAAACGTATAAAATCCTAAGCAAGCAAAATAAAATGCGAAGTTTCGCGCACACAAAAGCAATAAAAAGTGTCTAACAAAAGTAAATAAAATGTTTGGAAAACATGTGATCAACTAGTAGTTGATCAAGAACGGCCACGGAATGGCCCACTTCGTCGGCTTCTGGCTACTAGAGGTAGCCTCAACGGTGCTTATCTTAGCAGCTGCACCCTTCTTAGCTTCCACGTCCGTATGGCTCAACGGATCATCACTTTCATCATCTCCCCAGTCAATGACCTCTTCTTGCTCATCAAAGTCCAAGTCGGACTTCCGTGCCTTGACCGGTTCGTCATCAACTTCCTCATCAATTCCATAGCTAAGGCAACCAAGACCTCCTCTTTGAATGATCGGCCTCTTTACAGTTGGAGCAACTTGCTGTTCTTCCTTCCCCAAACCAGCTCCTGCAATATCAGAAATAGACAAATCTTCCTCCAATTTGCTCCCAATCTGGGGCGGAGGGGTTACAACAGGAATAGAGATAGGTAAATAAGGAAGCACAAAGTACGATTTCTTGTCAAAAACCGTATTACAAGTCACAGGCCACATGGGGTCCTTTTTCTTAGATGGCTGGGCAAAAACGATAGAATGCTTGCCCACTTTAAAAGTCAGGGTTCCTAGACCGACATTTATGACTGCACCAGCAGTGTGCAGAAATGGCCTACCCAAAATAATGGGAATATGGGCATCCTCAGGCATGTCAAGTACCACGAAGTCGACGGGGAAGAAAAACTTCCCTATTTGGACAGGGATGTCCTCCAAGACTCCGACTGGTTGGACCGCAGATCGGTCACCATCTCGATCTTGTCATATCATCATCGCGAACCTAGTCAATTTGAGCTTCCTAGCTAGACTCAAAGGCATGACGCTTATACTAGCTCCTAAGTCACATAATGCCTTCTCAATAGAGAAAGTACCTATATTGCAAGGAACAGAAAAGCTACCCGAGTCCTCTAGCTTGTGAGGTGCAGTGTAAGACAAGTAAGAGCATGACTCTTTAGTTAATGCGACAGTATGAACATGTTCAAGTGACTTTTTCTTAGACAAGAGTTGTTTCATGAATTTAGTGTAGGTTGGCACTTGATTAACTAACTCAAGGAAGGGTACTTGTACATTCAGGCTACGAATAACTTTCTCAAATTTACTGAAAGATACCTGTTCCTTTGTCGGCACTAGTCTCTCCGGATATGGGGCTGTAATAAGTACCTTAGCCCTCTCCTCTAAGTTGCGCATGCCGGCATCCGTGGACTTAGGCTGGAAGTCCACTGCTTTCTCTTTGTTGAAGCTTGAACCCTTCTCAGACCGTCTCAAATGTGAGCCATTGACCGACATTGGGTCAAACTTCTGAACCGGGGCGGACCCATCAGCACTCGGGTCTGGCCCTAACACTTTCGGAGTTGTCGTGCCCCGAAACAAATGGTCCCTCAAGTTATCGGGCATCGGAGGACGAAAAATCTCGCTATCAGCAGTGATCTTGGTCGATCGACCACTATCCTCAGTCGATCGACCGAGGTGTACAGTTCCAGAAGCTGCTGTAACCCGCGTATCATTCGATCGATCGGGTGTATCAGTCGATCGACTGATATACCTGGTAGACGCCTTTTTCTTTGAATTATTCGTTACAGCTTTCTTTTGACTCGTATATGCCTCATTCTTTTCAACAGCGTCCTCGACCATGGCAGGCCCCTCCAGGGTGGACCCACTCCTCAGCGTGATGGCGTTTAGGGTCTTCTTTTGGTCGGTTTGAGTTGGTAAGTGTCCCGGAGCTCGAGTGGTACTCTTACTAGCCAATTGAGCAATTTGGCTCTCTAGTAGCTTCATCCCGGCCTCTCTTGCTTGTGACTCCTTCAGCAACAAGTTCTTGAACTCAGCAAAATCAGAACCATGGGATTATTGTTGCTGCTGCGGCACATAAATAGGTTTTTGATATTGTTGTTGCTTTTGATGAGGGGGCACATAGGGTTGCTGCTGCGGAGGTGGAGTTGGATTTAGGACATTCTGGCTACTCCACCTCAGGTTGGGATGAACATTAGGCTCATAGTAGGTGTTTGTCTGCCTATAATGTTGAAAGGCAAAGACAAGACTCAAAGGGACTAGGACGATTCTTCAAACGTGTCCCTCGGCTCCGCACCTTTCACTGCAGACGAAAGGACCGTCTGACACAGTATTTACTTGGTAAATACCCCCCTTTGAGGCTCCTCCTAGTTCATACTTGTCAAATCTCGCAGTGAGAGCTTCAAGTGCAGCTACAGAAGGAGATTCGGCGCTCCTCCTTTGATTCCCTCTGGAATTCCCTTGTGGGTGGCTAGATCATCAATGATCTTCCACCCCTTGGTTTCTCCCAAATTCTCAAAGAAATCGGCCACCGGGTGCAAAGATCTAAAATAGCCCTCTCGATCGTCATATAGCCCATTATAGAACTGATTGCACAAGCTTCATTTTTCGAACCCATGGTGCGGTATGGTTCGCACCAACTTCTTAAAACGGACCCATGCTTCGTGGAAGTTCTCGTCCGGCCCTTGTTTAAAGCTCGTGATCTGAGCTCTAATTGCAATGGTCTTTGAGGTAGAAAAATATTTCTTGTAGAATGCCAAAGCCAATGAATTCCAATCGGTGATCCCATGAACGGCTCGGTCCAGATCTCTATACCACTCCCTTGCAAAGATCACGAAGGGAGAAGATAAACATGGTCTCCTTGATCCGGTCTTGGGTCACACCGGCTGGTGGGGGTATGGTACAAAGAAGAGAGTCAATAAATGTCTCCATATGCTTAGCCGCATCTTCATTTGCAGCTCCCCGAATCGGTTTCTCTCAACCATATTAATGTATGAAGGCTTTGGTTCGAACTTCTGTCATCTCCCGGTAATTCGAACCCCTTATATAAATTTGCAAATTGTCGGCTCGTAATGACTAGCTATACTCGCTTCCTCGCCCATGACCGGAATTTCTGGAGAAGTGACTCTCTCGGCTGAAAAAGTGGAAACGGGTGAAGAATGTGGGTCTTCCTCGAACAGCTCGTTCTCGTAATAGCTTAACTGAGTACTCAGCTCTTCCTCTGTCGGTAATACCCTTTGTGATCGTCTCAACTCGCGCAAAGATTTCTCAATCTCAGGATTGAATGGTACTAGTTCACCACCCTGTGACCTGCGCATAAGAGGAAACTACAAAAAGAATATAAGAAAAGTTTAAGGAACGGATGTTCCTTAAACTAAGAAAGACTAAATTAAAACAACTAAAAATTAGAACTATTGCCTCCCCGGCAACGGCGCCAAAATTTGATACCCGTCGTTGTGAGTACCAAAAATAAGATTTATAATTTCCTATTAAGACTAACCTAGGCTAGTGGTAACAGGGTCGAACCACAAGGAGGCAGACGTAATTTCTAGCTGTCTAATTCTAGTCTAAGGTAACGAGTGTATGGGTTGAGTTGAATTGGTCTATAGCTAAGAGTAAAAAAAAGACAATAAACTAAAAAGACGGATTAAACAGATAAAGAAGGGGTACTAGGATGGTCGGTTCATTACAGCTTCGGCGGCAGCATACTAAGTTGGTCTGAATCAAACACAAGTGAGGCGGGAAAACAAGAAGTCCTCTCGGTCCACTCTTAACAGATAGCATCTTTCAATCTCGCTATAAGTCCCTAATATCACCAATACTGACTCTCGTCCTGAAAAGTGACTAACGGTCTAAACTATACCTATCTTTCGATCTCAGCACAGTTTAGTCATTTTAATTGGTGGTCTAACAACTGTCCCTATCTTTCGATCTAATGGGTCAGTTATAAATTAAGCATCTAACTGGTCGCATGCATTCGATTCGTTAAATACAACATTAAAATCAATTAAAACGAAAGGTAACCTCACGTGGTCAGTCGATCGACCAGGTATGGCGGTCGATCGACTGACACGCGAATTTAGTCCAAAACAATACTACGCCGCCTACGCTATAATTCGCCCTACATCCTAGCATAATTAATTTAGCTACTCATGCTGAAGGTGATAACAACAATAAAACTAGGGCATAAAAGTACTGAATTCATAATTAGAGCGGTAAGACAAACAATTAACATGCAACAATAAAATGGTTTCGGGAATCTAACTAGCAATTCTATACTAATAACGAAATAGAAGTGAATTGAAATAGGGCAGAAGAATACCGAGAATAGCAGAAGAATGATTAAGAACAAGAGCGAAAATTCCAATGCTAAACAATATTCCAAACCCTCATTATTTCTAAGAACCGTATGAAAAACTTAATGTAAAAACTTGATGTCAAAACTGATGTTTCTAGGTTACGTTATATAGCAACTAACGTAACTTTATTTCCTAAACCTAACATAACTTTGGGCTTCAAGATTCACGGTCTTTTAATTCTCGTCTGGAATAGCAGTTTGGTCGATCGATCGCTAGGATCGGTCGATCGATCGAATAGCAATGAAAAAGAGCTTCGAACCCGATGGTTGGTCGATCGACTGATGGTAGTGGTCGATCGACTATTTGAGCTGCTACTTGACTTCTATAATCTCGTGGACTTGTCTTTTGGGCCTTGAAACGCGCACCAAGCTCGTTCCTCGGATGAATACTTCACGTCATATGCAATGCAGGATACTCAGGGACGGATTTAGCTCGATTTCCGCTGGGTTCTTCACATTTCTGCAATAATGTACAAAAATACGAAAGTAGACGGAAATAAGGGAAATGGCAGCATAAACTACATGAATGAGCTCTGAAATGCGTGTAAAATGGGATGTAAAACATCATATAAAAGACACGCATCAGCCGCCTATACCTCCACATTTCCATAAATGTTTTGCCTTTTCTTACCCATTGCCTCACTTTACCATATTTTTGTAAGCCCTCGGTTGTGACAGTAGCTTGTTTGGTTGGAATGTATGTACGGTAGTTAGAATTGTCAATCATATTAGTTTCATGCATGTTTATGTGGGTTGTAGTCTAGGTGAGCGGCTATTTCTCTTCCTCACTTACACATATATGCTTACCCTTTGCTTCATGAGAGAAGAGTGACCCGTGAGTCCAATTTTAAAGGTCTTGCAAGGTCGACGGTTCAGCTTTATTATTAACATCTTACAACTAGTTTGCATTTGATTGTTTTGCTATAAGTGTTAGTTTGCTTGCATTAAACTGGTTTAGGCTTTACGGTTTGTATTTCGCTCTGAGATTGAAATCGTTCCATTAGGTCCTAGGATCAAGTCTAGTTCTTGCTTGGGGACAAGCAAGGGTTTGGTTTGGGGAAATTTGATGCGTGTCATTTATATGATGTTTTACACCCTATTTTACACGCATTTCAGAGCTCAAATATGTAGTTTATGCTACTATTTTCCCTATTTCCGTCTACTTTCGTGTTTTTGTATAATATTGCAGAAATGTGAGGAATCCAGCGGAAATCGAGCCGAATCCGTCCCTAAGTACTTAGCATTGCATTTGACGTGGAGTAAAGACTCGGGAAGCGACCTTGGTGCGCATTTCAAGGCCTGAAAGATATTTTTGCTAGAGTTTTAGAAGCGGATTACCAGCTACAATGGTCTATAGACTGACTTACATGGTCTATAGACTGTCAGAATGCTGAACAGTTTACTGCAGGCTGCTTCAGATGGCTATATCTCGAGTTTTAAAGCAGATAATCGAGTGATTCCAATTGTAGGTGAAATCTTATCCTCTTAGCTTTCCAACGCCGCGTAGAACGCCTAATTTGACCAAGTAACGAAGAAATGGCAGCTGTTTTAAGATCGGTGCGCGCTGTAGAATTCGTCAGAACGCATTACTGTACAGCACCTTTGGTCGATCGACCGGTCCCAGTGGTCGATCGACCACTCCACGACCCTGACGCGCAAAATTACAGCGAGACTAAGAAGCCCATATGTAATTAGGTTTTTAGGAAATAAGAGTTGCGTGGTATCTTATATATAACGTGACTATGATTCAGTTTGAGGTATCATCGAGCATCACTAAACGTTAACTTAGTCAATCTCGCTTCGTCAAACATGTAAGTCTGAGGATGTATAATCCTTATTTTATTATTGTTATTTATTTTTGTAATCATTATTGTAGGATTTACGTCGAAAATAAGTTTAAAAAACCGATTTATAAAACATTGTTTTAAACCCATTTTACGGATTTACAAGAGACAAACGTCGAGAAAAGACGCAGCAACTGTTGCGCCTCTTCGAAGGGACGCAACACCTGCTGCGCCTCTTCCTGAGGCCGCCGCAATTCCTGCTTCCTTTCTTCTTCCTTCGTCTTTTGTTCGTCTATTTATTTCGTTTTCTTTGTTTGTTCATTGTTCATTAACATGATAATTCTAATATGATAATTCTAACATGTAAATCTTTATTATTTAATTCGTCTTTTAAATTCCCGATCCCTTATAATTCATATTTGCGGGTTTTCGTCATTAAAATCAATTCGGGTTTTTAGAGGTTCGATTCACTAATATTGAGTCTCTGGAATTCACCATTGATATATTTTCATCTGTTTATCATCGCCGTCTTAATAACTTGTTTAACCTAATTAATTTGTCTTAGTTCGTTTTAATCCATTATTGGCCTAATTAATCTTGTATATATTCGTTCTAATTAATTTTATCCGTGTTTTATCGTTTTTATGACTCAATCACATGTAAATAATCTGTTAATCACTTCTATCTAAGTCAATTATTCATAATCAAGCATTAAATTTACCTACGAATATTAACGAGATGCAGTTCCGGCTTCACAGCCAGAACTCAACCCAGGAACAGACGCAGCAACTGCTGCGCCTCTTCCAAAGGACGCAGCTCTCCTGCGCATGTTCCTGGTTGAGTTCTGTCTCTGAACTCCCGTTTCTGCCTTGATCTAGTTTATTAGTTTACGTATTTAATTTACTATTATTCGTATTATCGCCAATAACCTGTTTGTTAATTTATTTATTCTTTCCTTTTGCAAATTATCCGTTTTAAATGTATTTTCGACATAAATCAATTAATCCAATGTAATTATTGTAATTTTCTTTATTGTATTTTTTATTGTATTTCTTTTATCGTATTGCTTGTATGGTCTCACATGTAATCAATCTAAATTCCTACTTCAACTCAATTGCATGTTAAATTACGTGTTCACTGACTTAGTATTAATTCTCACATGCTTGGATTAAAACGATGGATGTTGCATTGCATGCATATAATCGACAACATATCAAGTATAGACAATTTCCCTAATCATTAGTAGAGGCCGCTATCGAGGCGGGCGAGACTAGGTGTTCGATCGAAAGAGCTTCCCAATACGTACCCTTACCCCTTACTCCAGATCTCTGTGAACATCCTTGTTTATTGGCATTCACGAGAGTCATTCTAGACATAGAATGCTAAGGGTAATGAGTTCTTGGTGTTCATGTCACTACTTTGTGTCTTGATATGGCACGAGGTATTCGAACGGTTTCCGATTTTCCACAATAAATTGGTGGCGACTCCACAAATGCACAAGAAAAGCTTGCTCGTTTTTCGCCCCCGTGGGCTCCCGTCCACACTTAGCATCTCCCTTAACTCCAAGTATTGCTGATTCGTTATGCTCCCTGAATCTGGAGTCCGCATGTCAGCTGTTTGCTGATTCAATGTGCCGCTTCCTAGTCCAATCTCTTGAAGGCTCTGATGTGTCCCGGCAGCTAGGGGAGTTGAGGTCACTAGTGTTCCCTGCTGCCAGTTCACCTGCGGGTTGGCTGTGGACCCTACTCCAGGTGTCTGGCCAGTTGCTGCGAAATTATCAACATGGATGCTACCTGATTGTGATTCTGTATGGCTGGTAGGCAGCCAGTTTTCTGGTGTGAGGTATCCCAGCCCTCGATGAGTTATTCTTTTATCCGACGATACTGCAGCTAGATCTAGCCTTGTTACCAGTTCTGCTGGTATCTGTCAAAGCGGATTCCTGCTGCCTGATGGCCCTTGTGTTAGATCCACTACTAGAGCTCTTCCTTCACCTGCCTTGCTTGCTGATGTGACAGATTGCTGCTTCATAATGTCTATCTGTACCCAGAGCTCTCTGTCTCTTTTCCTTGCTTCATCTTCAGCTTTAGCTTTCCTCTAGTCTTCTCTCATGTTTTCCATGGCCTTCTGAAGATTCTCTATGCCAGCGAGCAAGATTTGCGTTGGACTGGGTGGTGGGGTGAGGCCTGAGCTTTTTGTTCCTTTATCTGATCTGGCCTGGGTTGCGGCAGCAGGGGTTTTGGGAGGCAAAGAAGTTTTTGTCGTGGGTATGATTCTTGAGGTGTGCCCAGGAGCCTGAGTTGACACCGTTGATGCCGGGTTTTGAGTAGAGTTTAGTGGCAACGACGGTTGACTACTCCCTGACACGACTTCTGATACTTGCTTATCCATGGTGTACTTATATTATCAACGATTGACGACCATAATGCCCTACGGTGGGCGCCAAACTGTTTAGGTGATTTTTACCAGGTTAATTGTATTAGGTCAATGCGGTCTTACTTGTTGGTTGCTTGTTTGATCGTTTGTATTTGGTGTTTAGATAAGGAAATAAAGTACGGAATGTAAATTTACACGTAAGATTTGGTGACACGGAAAACCCAATGTGGGAACAACCGCGGGAGGGACGGTACCCTGCCAAATATGCATTAGCTTTTAGTGAGAGGATGAATATAATTAATGCGTAATGTAAATCTTGCTAGCACGAAGTATTGTGTGTGTGAGATCTTGAATGTCCTTCTTCGATTGCTTCCCTTCCTATTTATAAGGTAAAAACCCTAGATGTATCCTACCATGATTATGGAAAGGAATATAACTTCCATAATAACTCTTTCCATAACACATTGTCTCTCTCCATTCTCCCTGATCTCCCTGACTTCTCCCTGGCTTCTCCCTGAGTCTTTTCCTAAACACGGACGCCTCTCGTAGTAGGCTTTGCCTCTCCTTTCACGCGTCCTAGCCCATTTGACCTTCTTCCATCCGTGGACTCTCCTTTCACCACGCTTCCTTTCACGGCCCATTTCTCTAACAACTTATTAAGTGGGCTTCACCCATTATACAGATTTTAGCCCAAACAGTGACCTTTGATATGGAAGATGAGAAGTGGGAAGAGCCAATTCCTTTGAGCTCTTGTGAGTAAGAAAGTGTTGTATTTGATGAAGAAGATATGAGGTTGAGTACGCCAAATACTCTTAGCCTTTGTGAGTATTAGGGTGTGTCTTTTGATGTGAATATTGAGATGGTGGAGGAAGAATTATTGAGGAAGAATGAAGCCCCCGTTTATGATAGCCATGATGATAAGATCGTGTTTTGCAAGAACTCATGGGACAAGGAAGCGGAAGGTTGTGAGATCACTCTACTTGAGGAACCTATCCTTGAGAAATTTGAGATACCTTATCATGAAGAAGAAGAATGCCCCTTCCCTATTGCCTACAAAGACTATTTTACACCCACCATGGAACCTATGATTTTTGGAGATGATATGGTGGACCTTCTCCAAAAGGTCAAAACATCATATAAAGGATACTTGGTGGAAAAGCTCAAGAAGAAACTTGCAAATGAACTTGCTTATGGAAATTTGGCATCCACAAATTCAACTTCTAAAGAGAACCCGATCATCAATGCCATAAGAATTCTCCTTCTACCTTGGAAAGATTGAGTAATCAAAATGCTATCATCATCACCAAAATTGAAGAGGAAGATGGTGCCAAGAAAAAGATGAAAAAGAAAATGAATGACAAATTTCTTTGGCCAAGCTTCATTTTGAAGTTAAGCAAACCATACCTATGCTTATTTGGGGCTTGTTCGCAAGCTTTTGATCTCCTTCTAAGAGCTTTGAGCTCTATGGACAAAGAATCTCGACAATTTGAACTAGTTTGGTGGAGTCCTATCTTAAACCACCAATTGTAAGATATTCCTTCCCATAATATTTCCTTTGTATAAAATTGTATAATATTGCATATAATTTCGCATTTCTTGCATGAGAGTAGTGAGAGAGGGTTTTCTTACCCATTTATTGAGCATAATTTCAGAAAAAGATAAGAAGGAACCACAAAAGGGTGAAAGGGAATGATTTTTGGAAGAAAATAATAAAGAGGTGAGAAAGACGGCATGAGACGCTCGTCCCAAGGTAAAGACGCTCGTCCAGAGCCTCTTTACGGGTACTGTTTGGTCCTGACCTGAAATCCGAGCTGATTACAAGAGAGACGCTCGTCGTAAAAGAAGACGCTCGTACCAGAGGAGAGACGCTCGTCCCGTATAGCAGCATGAAAATAATTTTGGACTGGAAAAGAATCCGAGCGGATTCCCATTAAGACGCTCGTCCTGCACAAGACGATTGTCTCAACAACAAGACGCTCGTCCTCAGCCACTCTCAGAAGAGCCAAAATCACTTACTAAGAATCCGAGCGGATTCTCACCAAGACGCTCGGATTCCCCCTGCAAGGCGCTCGTCCCGACTATCAGGACGCTCGGATTCCTTTGAAATTTGGTGAAATCCCCCCAAGCCCGACCTGCAGTCGCTCGTCCCTCACCACGTTTTCTATATAAACACCCCCACCATCCCTCATTTCCTTACCTTATCAACCCTAAAACTCACATCTTCATCTCCCAAACACTCCCATCACAAAATCAACCCCAAAACCCTAACTCTTTCACTTCAAAAATGATGAACCTAAAGGGAAAAGCCAAGAAGAGCGTTGAGTCCGCCACCAAGAAACGTAAGGGCTCTTCTTCATCCGCCTAAGGAAGGATACCGGCAAGAGGCCATCGCAATGTGATGATCGGAAGGGTGGAGCAACTTGAATACTTTCCGGAGGTGATCTTTACATCCAATGAGCATTTTGAGCAAACTCAATTAATTGATACCCAACTGTTAGAGGTCCTAGGTATAAGGTACCATACTGAAATGTTCTTTGATGGTTTGGGGCTTGGAAAACTTTTCTATGCCCACGAAGAGACCTATCTTAGCCTTACCCTGGAATTTTTGAGTAGCCTCCGCATCGTCACAAACACGCAAAGAACCGTTTGTATGGAATTCCGATTGTGCAATCACGACCAAAGACTAACCCTCAACCAATTTGCGAATATTTTTGGTCTTATTGTGCCAACAGAAAACACCGAGAAACCCGCCGACTTTGATGTGGACCAATTTTGGAGGGCTATTTCCGGGAGGGACTTCATACATTTGAAACAATGTTATACCTTCGCAATTCAACATCCGGTGATTCGAATCACCGAACGCTTCATTGTCGGCACTATTAATGGGAGATTTTAGCAATATAGGTGCACTCTCGTTGATTTGACCTTTCTAGAGTCCTATCTAAATGTTCGGGGGTCAAGGCCCTATAGTTTCTACACCCCCTTTGAGATACTCACAAGGTTCTTCGACTTTGCTCATGGGAGTTCCCAAATTAAGACCTTCGTGATGGGAGGTCTAATCACAATGTTGGCTAATGATCTCTGTCCCGGGTTTAACATTCATGGGGCTTATGTGAGACTTGAGGGTAGTACTTTAATTGATGAGGATGTCATCTTCAACCACCACCGGTGGTGTACCTACACTCAAACCGGTAGTGTGGAATGGTTTACAAAAGGTTGTTCCTCTATTGTTCTTACGGGGTGGAATATACCCGCTACCGACCCGAGGTTGAGCCGATACTCACCTACTCCGAGTACCTCCTTGACATTAAGATCTACCCCAACCCTCCTCAAAGAGAAGAAGCACCCCGCAAACCTCAACAACCTCGTGCGATGCCGGCAAGGGGTATTGCACCACCATCTTATGTACCCATCCCACCATACCCCACTCCGTATGTGCAATTTAGACCACAAGTCCCCAATGCTCCGGATGTGAATGATTTGATGAGCCTTATGCAACGGGTCTATCTCTAGGTGCACCGAGGGCAAAAAGACAACTATTTGTCCCTCTATCCCCAATACTACCAAATGGCACAACAAGGGTATATAGACCCCAATGGCCCTCGTCCATCTTGGACACAACCGCACCTTTTGTTCCCTAATCAAGGGAACCAAGACGGTAACTATGGCGGTCAAGGTGGAGGATCCTATAGTCAAGGTGGAGGGTATGACCAAGGAGGTTCTAGCGGGTATGGATACCGCAATGATGGTGATGATGACGAATGAGAGATGCCTACCACACCATCTCCAATTGTATGATACTCTTCTCTCCCTACCTCTTATGTATAGTTGCATTGCATTTTAAATTACCTTGCATTTAGTTTATACCCCACTTGCATTTGTACTATATTCCGTATTGCATTTAAATTAGCTAGTTCATATAGTATAGTTTGCATTGTAATATATCTCACATATCTCATATAGTTAGTTGCATTCATACATAGTCACTAATGACCCAACCTCATTTCTCCTACACTAGAAATAGTGCTTAAATCGGTTTGGGGAGGTTTGATCATAGGTGGGAACATGCATCATCTAGTATAGTGTAGATTGCACTCATTTGTTATATATATTTCATATAGAATTACATTTAGTTAGAGCATGCATTCATTCATATCATTGCATTTATTCAAAAATCCAAAAAACATGTACTTTCTTTTTCATTCCTACTCCTACATGTACATTGAGGACAATGTCCAAAATAAAGTGGGAGATGGGAATTTATATTCCAAAAACACAAAAAATTTGAAATTTTTTTGAAAAATACAAAAACATATCTTTTTATTTCATAAAATCAAAAACCATAAAAAATTGAAAAACTGAAAAACCCAAAAACATGTTCATTCCTTTTTAGTGTAGAATTGTATATATTGTATATACTTGTTTGCTTGTTTGTCTATCCTTTTTCACATTGATCGGCTACGCCACATCCGAGACATGAGGATATTGAAGACCGCATGGTATGATCTTTCCAATCTCTTTTTTCCTCTTTATGTTGATGACTATGTGGCTTTATTTTGATTGATGCGGTATAAACAATGTGATTATAGGATTGCATTTAGATTATTTGGCATACTAGTTGGTAGAAGCATAAGCATTAGGTTGTATAAATGTTAGTTGCATCATGGCATATAGTTGCATTTAGGAAAATTTTTGTGAAAGCATCTATTTAGGAAACTTGACAAGTGTATATAAGGCCCTTGTAGATACTGTTTCTTCTTAAGACTTTTCTTGTTAGAATACTTGTAAAACACCCTAGGATGTGTCATGCTAGTATCCTTTGACCCATCGATTAAGGCCTAGTCAAGAGTACCTTGTGGTGTGATAACTCCTTGGCTACCGTTTATTCCAAGGTGACCATTGAAACCATGCAACCATCTTCCATATTCTACCACATTTTTGTCATCAAAAAGGGAATGGCACAAAAATTGTTCAAATTTGAGTTTAAGTATTGAAATGAAAATAAAAAAGTTTGCAATTGCATCAAAGAAAAGAGTAGTAACAAAAATGAAAACTCCTATGCTTCAAAAATAAGCAACCTCACTACAAATGGGGTAGCTTTGAAAATGTTCAAAAGAAAATGCAAGAAGTTAAAAGTTGTCAAGAATTGAAATGTCAAACATAAAAAGAAATGGCAAAAAGAAAGTGTTCTCAGATGTCAAATGCCAGAAATTGGGGGGAATAACAACAACAAAAACAAACTCCCATATGAAACTCAAATTCTATTGATCCCTTTTCCATGGTATCCACTTTTGTGCATGGTAGAGAGGGGACGACCCTTCTTCTTGTCTAGGCAAGAACGGGAATTCTGCGATTCTCCAGTGTTTCTAACACCATAGGGAGTCTACTCTTGACAAAAGCATTTAACAATTGAGGACAAAGGTACCCTAACTTGACACAACTTGGAGATGATTTATTGGTATCCTTCTAGGCTTAGTAGTTTGAAGAAACCGTATCTATGAAGGAGTGTGTACCCTTAGAATGCTTCCCCTTTAGATAATTTCCGCCACTTAGATGAGGAAAGTGGCTATTCGTTTTTATGGATGCATCCATTACTTATTTTATGAGCTTTAATGCTTGGATGTATCGCCATTTTGGCAAGCCCTACTTTGCCTTGCAAGAAGGCATCCTACCTCATGGTTGTCTTGTTTTGAGTTGAAGGGGCGGGGTGAGACCCGCTAATTATCTCACATCGGCTATATTATTAGAATAGTTTAAATAAAGGTCTAGTTCTAGTCACCTTTTTACTCGGGACGAGTAAAGGTTCGGTCTGGGGATATTTGATGTGACTTATAATTGCGCACATTTAGTCCCCTAATTGAGCCCATTTTGCATACTATTATAACATTCTATAGCCATTTTATCAGTCAAATGCTTTCTATTCTGCTTTCCTTGTGCTGTTCATATGTTTTGTAGGAAAGAAGACAATTAGGCGGAAATTCCCGTCTCCCGTGCATATTTGGAAGCTTATTGATGATAATGGGTGAACTAATATGAAAGAGGAGGAAAGAACAAAGACCAACAAACACAAGAATAAGGAGCATACAAGAAAAGGAAAAGCAAGGACCATTCTCAGGAACAATCTGAGCGGACTACAAAGATGACGCTCGTCTTCCCGTCTCTTCATCCGAGCGTCCCGAGCAGGCGACACTCGTCTTCCCGTCTCTTCATCCGAGCGTCCTGACCATCAACCGCTCGTCGCCGTAACCCACAGTCCGAGCGTCTTCCTCCTTGGTCTGAGCGTCTTGGGATGACTCTAGCACGATATGCTCATCCCCTTGAAGAGACTTGCATTTCCCTAATTTAGAACTTGGCATTGTTAATTACTAATTTATCCTTACTTAACCTAGTAATGCACTACTATAAATACCCCATTTTGTAATAATGAAAGGGGATTATGAAGGAGGCTCCCATAGTAGGAAATTCTCTTAGATTAGATTAGGAGTAGATTAGAATAGATTACTCTTTAATCTTTCCACAAATCACACATTAATCTTCCCTTAATTATTGTTCAAGTTTATTACTTTTGGGTAATTGAAGATTATTGGGTTATTATTGGAGAATTGACAACTTTCCATCAATCAATCAAGTTCTCTTCTTTTATTCATTGCTTTATTATTTGGATCACCTCAAGTTTGGTATAATTCCTTTACTCTTTACTCTATATTGTTTATTTCCTTAAGCTCTTATCATGTTTATACTTGTTGTAATGATTGATACCATCGATGACACGTTTTCCATGATAATGAGTGATTAGTCTTTTAGCTAGGATTAATGGGTAATTAAGGGAAACAAAATGGGGAATGATTCATGCTTAATCTAATATGCTTTCATAATTAATTTGTTTGCTTGTTGTGATTTCAACTTATGCACATGTTATGTTTGATTAAATGCGAGCCTATGAATCCTTGCATTTTTTACCCATCACTTATCTTTTCAATGAGGCTTGTAAGACATAAACCAACTCGAGCCTCATTAGACCATGCATAGAGTTGAATAGGAGGAGACTAAGTCGACTTGTAGGTGTTGTACAATATAATCGATTCGGCTCCGGGACCTAAATCTTCCTAGGGATTGTAACATATACACTAACTCGATCCCATCACAACAATAATTGCTTGGTTATAACTTAAGAATATGTTCGTATGATCAACTCCCATAAGTCCCCTATGAACCCATGATATCCTAGCACTTTTAATCATTTGTTTACATCCTTCCTTTTATTGCTTGTTTTTTTTATTGCTTGCATTAGTTTAGACTCACCAACTACAAACCCAAATCAATTGTGACACTAGCATAAATTGAGATAGATAGACTTAGAACCCAAAGCACACCGTCCCATGGATCAACCTCGACTTAACTACTAACTAGTTGTCTGTTGAGAATTATAAATGTGTTTTATTGGGAGACACGACGACACCTTCCATCAAGGAAACTTCAAAAGTGCATTTCAGGGGGTTCAGCTTCATATGGTATTTTCTGAGGATCGAGAAGGTATTCTCCAGGTGGGACATATGTTGTTCTGCCTTCTCGGATTTGACTACAATATCGTCAATGTAGACTTCCATTGTTCTCCCTATCTCCTCCTTAAACATTCTGTTCACCAGGCGCTGATAGGTGGAACCAGCATTCTTGAGGCCAAAGGGCATCACGTTGTAGCAGTACAAGCCTCTATCAGATCTGAAGGCTATTTTGTCCTGATCCTTAGGGTCCATTTTTATCTGGTTGTACCCACTCCAGGCGTCAAGGAAGGTAAGTAGCTCATGCCCTGCTGTAGCGTCTACCCTGGAATCAATGTGCGGCAGGGGGAATCTTGGTTAAAATACCTGTTTTCGAAATATCCTAACATCTCTATAGTTGGTCATGTCAGGATCTAATCAGAACGTATCAGATCCAATGAGTACATCAGCGCAAACTCCGGTAGTAACATAATGGCTGGCAGTGATTCCAGGGTAGACCCTAAACCCTAAAACCCTAAAACCCTAAACCCTAAAACCCTAAAACCCTAAACCCTAAAACCCTAAACCCTAAACCCTAAACCCTAAACCCTAAGACCCTAAAACCCTAAAACCCTAAACCCTAAACCCTAAAACCCCAAACCCTAAACCCTAAACCCTAAAACCCTAAACCCCAAATTGCACTTGCTGATGTACTCCGGTAGTAACAAAATGTGGCACTTGGCATTGGGTCGTCAGCACGGCCAGCCATTTTGTTATTAGCAGTTTAAGTGATCGTGATCTACACTGAAAAAGAAAGGAAAAACAAAACGAAATAAGCAACTCATCGAGGTGATTTAAGTCTATTAAAAATTCATTTTAATCGTGTAGACTCATTGCACTTACATAATTGATCTCCCTCAAGAATAACACAAGTGATCCCAAGACTCAATTTCCGTAAATTGATAAGCCAACTGTTTAGCTAGTTCTATCGTTAGAACTCTTGGTCGATAGATTTCCGTAAATCCTATCTATAGTCGACCATAATCACAGGATCGTACGAGTGACCATAGTGTTGAGATAAAATAGGTCAATCAGTTCCAACTTACCCGACGTAGAAGGGGTCATATTATGCCTACCAACGAAAAAGGGATTCATTGGAGTTTGACCTATAAAGACTGTTCTCAATTTTTGTTTATACGAGGAAGATCCCATCAACTTAGTTTTAATTCATTTTAAGTGAACGAAAAACCAGCATTACGTGAATGAATTAACTTAGGTGATGGCTTAAATTAAAACATGTGATATCTGTATATCAAAGAAAACTAACGCGTGACCTCTATATGAGTCGGTTTTCATGCAATTATTAGGTGGTTTGGTTTTAGGCGGAATATGATGTAATCTATCGTTACGATAAAATAAATAAAAGAATGCAAAACGTAAAAAAAATTCCCAGTGTGGCCTATCCTAGTAAAAAGAACATAATACAACTTTGGAATCCACCGTTGGACCCGAGAAGCTTGTCTTGATGTTCCATCTTTGTCCAAGCAGCGGGAGTGAGCATCCGATCTCTATCTTTGGTCTTCTCAAAATTACAATTAAAATTTACAAAAATAAACCTATCTACATTCTAAATAAAAACTGTAATTACAAGGAAAAAATCAAAATGGAGATACGATATCTCAAAATACAACCAAGACCGTGTTCCATCATTACGGTAACACGTTCTACTAAGGCCACACTAAGTTACAATTGTTTGTAAAATTAAATACGTAATAAAACATTCAAGGCATTCAAAATAACGATAAATAAAATGCATCAACTAAAATAAAATTTATTCGTGACATAATTCCTTAATTATGTTAAATTCATCCAAACCACCTTTAATGACTAAAATTATGTGACAAAACCGCTTTAATCAACTTAATTTTAATCCATGATAATCTGTTACTTTAAATCGCTTTAAAATAACTTTAAGCAAAAAAAATACTTTAAATTATGTTACTTTAAATCGCTTTAAAAAAAATTCTGCCGAGAGGGAAAAATGGCTGCCGCACGTTTTTTTTTAAGCAAAAAAAATATCGATTCAATTTGTTTAATGAAAATCAACATGATAAAATTACGTGGCCTCGCTCTGATACCACTTGTGTGTAATATCCGTATAAAACCCTTAAATTAAAGGACTATAACGCAAAATTTAACATGTGATTATTGTCATAAAACAAAATTACAAGAGAAAAACGATAAAGCACAAGAATTAACCTCGGGTCCTTGAGAATTCGGCCTAAGATAGAAATCAACGTAGATTTCCTCCTAATCGTTGCACCCAAGACCGTCTAAGACTATGCCCCTTGTGCTAGAAATACTCTCTAATTGACTTGCAATATTGAGAGAGCTTTTGTGAATTTTCTTGATGTGAGATCTAGGATTTTCAGAGGAAAAATGCTCTCAAAACCCTAATTTTTCTTTTAAAATGAATTAGGTTACAAAAGGAGAGAAAACTCTCCTTTTTGTTCTCCTTGGTTCGGCCAACCGAGAGCCTCATGGGGAAGTGGGCTTTCACTTCCTCTTTATTTTAACTCGTGGTCCGACTCGAAAATGCTAAATGTATATGACGCGATTTTATTATAAATCGTCATCGGTTATCGGTTATTAAAATATCGTCTAGTAACATGAATTAGTCGATATAATAATACATGTCCGATAATGACAATATTGTATAATTAATTTATTCAATATACATTAATCAAATATAATCGTTTATATTTAATTTACGAATTAACTGTTTAATTCGCCTTAGCCATTATTATTTAATCCGTATTAAATAAAATATCTCAACATCGCGTTTGACTAATTATTAGTCAATAACTCCGACTAACTGCTTAGTCATATTAGGCATCAACATGACTGTATTTTCATACCGTCACATCTCTCAAACGTATCTCATAGGTGTGACTTTTAGGGACCAGTTGATCACCGCCATCTGTATGACAATAACGTCAAACTTATCTAGCAAGCCAACCGTTATTGATAAACGTGGACCAACTGATAATAATACAAAAGTATACCCTTTGATCCTTTTAGAGATTTAAATGTTATTGCACTAACTGTAGAGGACACCAGCCCCCAACAGATTTAACCACAATGCCCCACGGTGGGCGGCAAATTGTTTTGGTAAGATTTTAACGACTAAATATTTGTGAGTCAATGCGGCTATTCCAATTAAAATACGATATTAAAGGCTTAAGTAGATTGGTAGTAAGAACATAGCGAGAACGAAAGTAAACAGCTAGTACGAAAGAAAGATAAATGAAAAAGAAAGAGAGACAAACGACACAAGCAAAATGGTGACGCTGGAAACCCAAAAGGTGGGAAAAACCACGGGGGGAATGGTATCCCACCAATGATTCACTAGTAGTAATAGTATCCGAGGGTGAACCTAGCTGGAACGATCAGGAGGTACAACACAGAGATCTCCAAATGACTAAGTACAAATGATACGAACGGTGTATAAATGTCTAAGTGTTTTAATGATATTAATTGTTGCAGGTGGTGAATGATATTTCTTCGAGTGGAGTCAATGATGAATGCCTTAAATCTGATGTTTGTTGCTCTTTTATAGCCCTCCTTTGAATTATCGCACATGCTCCCTACTTATGCTCAACCATACGCTAAACTCTATATGAAATAGGAAGTGGTTGCTGACTTTGTCAATGTTCCTGCTGACCATTTCAATGTTCCTGCTGGCTGTTTGTTACTTAATTCAAACGTGGCCTTTATATCACTTGAATGTCTAGGTTCATCCCCCCTTGTTCTTCCTTGCGTCTAGCAGCCTGCTGCCTTGTCGTTGATCCGTGTGCCTTTATTTTATCCAATTGCAAGTTGCCACGTCATGATGAGAATGAGAGGGTATTTTTACCCATACAGTATGTCTCGGAAATTATATTTTAATTTTGGTGTAATGATGGCCATAGGCCAAGAGTAGTTTTAAATTTGGTTGTTTGATGGTGTATTAATCACCATCGGAATTTATTAGCATTTGAGTGATGAAATAGAAAAGCTTAAAAACGAGTTTGAGAACGAAAACATTCTGCCCATATGACACTCGACCGAGTACGCCGGCAAAGGCCACCTACTCGGCCGAGTGGCCTCCTACACTCGAGCGAGTGGTATGCTTTGACCCTTCTTTTGTCAATACTCTACCTAATATTTGGTGTATACCTTTATTTCACGATTTATAATGGTTGGTTTGTGTCGGATGAACATGTTGACCCCATATGAATGAGACCTTGTGAATTATTTACGTCTGACCATATTATGTGGCTTAAGCTATTTAATAGTGAAATTAAAATAAAAGTTGGTAATTGACATGTATAATTGGATGATAAAAATTATGTGACAATTGTGGGTGGTGCACGTTAATTGCAGTGAATTCATTTTGGCATGAGAACAACGTCTATATTATGTGAAGCTTTGTCATAATGTGTGTGTCGCATAGTAATCTTGAATGCATAATCAGAGTCTTATGATGCTAGTAACAGAAGTATTTATGATGGATGGAAACGGATGTGGAAACACATATGTGATCATGTAGTGGATTTGACGCGGTATATGCGTGGCATGATGTCCGAAAATGGGAATGTTGAACATGGTTAAGTCACATAACGAATTTTTTTGGCATATTCTGATTGTTTCATAGAGTTCACATATTCGTTATTTGATGTGCATACACGTGAGTGTATGAAATTTGATGATATATATACGTAAGACTAATCGAGACGTACCGTGTGATAGATACGTATACATATAACCAACATGAGTTGGGAGTTATTTATGGGATTATAAATTGGAACTGTGGGTTTGACATTGTGCTTGAACTTTTGGGAGGCTTGTAGGGAGGAATTATATCGTTAGAATTATGACTATATGTGATTTGACTACGCATTTGCAATAAGTAAGATAGAGTATTGAACCTGGAACATAGTCATTTGTGGAATTTGGTAATGAGCATATGAGAGCACCTTATTAGGTTTGACAATTGAACTTCGGGACGAAGTTCTTTTTTAGGAGGAGTGAATGTAATAATTCGGAAATTAAAGACAGAAAGAGTACGACACGTGAGGCAGTAATGAGAATTGAACAAAAAACCTTGGGATAAGTATGATCAACATGTGTAATTTATAAGAGTAATAATGATAATAAGAATCTTGACGGACTTTATGATTGAGTAAAATGGCGAGAGAGTACATGAGAACCGGTAATGAGATTTGAGAGAAGATTGAGGAATAATTGTGAAAAGAGAGAGTGAGGCGAACTTTGGGGACGAAGTTCGTTTTAAGGAGGGAAGTTTGCAATACCTGAATATTTTGGGACCCGCAAAGGAACCTTGGGATGCGTGAGAGGACCCTCGGGTTTGATGAGTCTACTCGGGAGTGAAGTAAGACTATAGAGTGGACCGAGTATAACCTATACTAGACTTAGTGGAGTTGTTATGATGTGCGCCTATAGAAGGGTAATCTTAAAACTGTCATAACCTGAGATCTAGACATGATATTGATGGGATTCTAATTGGAGGTAATAGCTTGTTCTCTTACTATTCCAACGGTAGGTCACAAGCCCAAAATGACCAAGAAACGATTGAGATATGACTGTTTTACGAAAACTGGTCATTGCTAAGAACTGTGTTGCACTCGACCGAGGTAAGGTCACTCGTCCGAGTGGACTCGGTTGTAACACCCCCATACACCAAGGTGCCTTACCAAGACCACCTAATATATGAAAGTTCTACCATCTCGATTAACCGAGGCTATGTATATCAAACTGATCATAAAAGAATGTACTTTAATAGATAAGTTTAAAGCGATACATAACAAAATCCAAAACTGAAAAATGTAATACAACTGTTCCAAATACAAAACCAACTAAAGCAAATGTGAAGCTTGATAACATAGCAGAAGACTTCTAAATGACTTGTGATGACTCAAGCCCAGCTCAATAACTGCTCACCATCCCCGAATGGATCGCCACAGTTTTTAAACAATTAAACGGGGTTAGTTACTAATTACACAATATAAGATAAGGCATTAACAACAATACATACAATCCTCCAACACCGTCACATCACCAATTACCTTACTAGCTTGAAGGTATTGTCCTGCTAGATTATGGCCGCAACCAGTAATTCACACCGCCAGTGGTGCACCGCAACCGTTCCCACCTAAGCCCCGGCCATCAATACCGAGCGGAAACCCATTTTCCTTAATGTGCACATCCCCTCTTGTGGCGGGTTCCACAAGGGGCGAATCAAGGGCGTGAAGCCACTCCCGCAAGTGACTCCACTCAGTCGAGGGCGCACCTCGCGAACCACAGACAACCAACAACAACCAACTACAACATCAATAATTACCAATTCAATATGATATAGATAAATGACATTAACCAACCATCAATAACCAATCAACCATCTAATATACATGTAACCAATAACTGAGTAGGAAACCCTACCTGGAAAAGCAATCAGCACAATCGTCACAACAGCAAATCAGAAACGTTCCTCTACGAAATCACCTCATATCAATCATATAATCATACAATTACCATCTATTCACAATAATACTCCCAAAATTCCCAATTCACCCAATTAGGGTTTGAACCAAAATCAACGAAACAATATAAAAACTGTACTAGGATCTTACCCACAACGCGACGGTCTCAACGGTGTAAAGAACTCTGGATTTCGACGACTCAAGCCTTTGGATTTGATAGGAATGTAAGAGAGGAGAGCTACGTAACTTTGTTTTCTCTTTTGTGAAACTTAGAATGATGTAAAAGTAAAAAGAAACTGGTAAAAATCCTTTATATACCAATCTCGCATTGCTATCAAAACCCGGCCAAATACCCGTAAAAATCCACACACTCGATCGAGTAAGTGAGTTACTCGATCGAGTGGCCCCTACTCGATCGAGTACCCAACAGACAGAACACTGCCCAGAACGCCAACGCACACTTACTCAACAGAGTAAGTCCTACTCGATAGAGTACCCAACAGCTCATAAATCCGAGGTATTACAGTCTTCCCTCCTTAAAACGAATTTCGTCCCGAAGTGCAAAGCCAACCTATAAAACATGAACTCCTAACACTAACTCCACCAACTATGCCTACCTCTGTAACATGGCTCCCGATATTGTATCAACTACATTATAGCCTCTCGACACTAACTTCATACACTACCGAATACCATCCACAAACGCCGCCAGCTCTGTCTCACTAACATATTATCCACTAGCAAATCCAATATCAAGACAATCCACCAAGCAAGATCAACCACCAAACGAAATGTTACATTCTACCACTCTTAAAATGAACTTCGTCCGCGAAGTTTACTCACACTTATAAACATCATCACCCAACTGTCAACACTATCGAAGTATTCTCACACTCATAAACGACATACTACTACAAGCACTGCCATTACCTTTAATAGTATCCACCACAACATAAACGACATACTACTACAAGTAATGCCATTACCTTTAATAGTATCAACCACAACATAAATCCATCCATTATTCTACACCAAGGTTTAAACTTCCAAATATACTGCAACATGTACAACCATCAAACTCTCTTTGTTGCGTCCTACTCCTCTTAAGATAAATGTTACGTCTTCATAACTCACTAACACTAGATCCTTAGATATATCTCCTCATTATCCTCATCACCACCGCATGTCAAAGATTATCGCCTATAACCTCAACACCTACAACCATTCCTATATCTAAGGCTCTCTTACTCTAACAGTTCTCATACCTTAATTCATTCGGCACACCACCAAACCTATACCACCAAATCCTTAGCATAACAATTAATCCAATTCTTCCACACTACCGCAAAACGACATGCTCCTCTATACATGCACTTATCTCCATAATCATATCGTTTGTTACACACACCCACACTAGATTCTCAAGTTCTTTTCTTTTATTACCGCAAAATTCATCCATAACTTAACATGATACTAATTTCCAACACTCCGTACCTACCGTCCCGATAAAAGATTATGAACCATCTGCAGCTTCTTGTTCAGTATAACACATGTTCCACAAATTACTTGCCATTACTATGCCAACCAATGCCTCCTCTAAAAGAAGATTAAAAGTACTCCAACAACCTCTCGCAACTGTGTCCCATCAACAGAATATCACTATACCATGACAACAACGGAAACTTACGTAACTCTCTTCCATATCATACTCTACCCTCACTCCCAAGCCGAAATTGGTAAGAAACATCAATAAACAAACAACAATCTATATGTCCAAACCGAAACTCACAAGAAACAGCAATAAACAAAACAACAATTTATATAACTGGTATACACTTTCGAAAGTTCGTCACATAAATATCCCGCCTACTCCACCACAACCAATGATGGCATCGCAACACCGCCACCAACAGCCGCAATGAAGCGCGAAAAATATTCACATCACCACACGAAGTACCGTACCCGGATCGCCATTCGAGGCACAACAACCACATCGATAGTCATCGCAACTTATACAATCCCGCAACTTATACAATCCCATAAACACTGACTCAGCATCACTTCCTTGACAAGAAAACTTCCTTAAAACCACTCTACTAAATCACAACGCAACATATCACACAGAATAAACAAATAATAACCTTATGGATATCATCCATACTATTACTCATGAGGTTGGAACCTCACACTATCACTTACATGTATCATAAATACACATACAAGTATAACTAGCCATTCCAGATCATCCAAATTACCACTTTTGAGTATCATCCTATTAGGTTACCGCACACAACATATGACGCAGAACACTTAGATAACGACTTTATAACTATCACACCATACAACTATTCGTGAGGTCAGAACCTCACACAAACACTTACAAAAATCATAGACCTATAATCGAATCTAACTAACTAATCCTGATGACGTAAGTTACCACCTGATAAAAGTTACCTCTCTCCCGAGCTTAACTCGTATGCCCCTCATAACACATTCTCTCATTCGCATAACTATCACCTCCTGACAAATGTAACCATACCATTAATAATCAACTACTAGAAACGGCCTCCTATAACCACATCTTATACTCCCTCACAACCATACATATCAATCTGGCCTCTACAAAATCAACCTCTTTAGAATGACTATCTTTCCTCTTTATCATCACCCTTAATAACTAGTGACAACTCCACAACAGCAACATTGTTCGTATATTAAACCTCTTACACTCACCTCTAATATAACGGTTCCTTTCCTATCTTCGGTTAACATCCCAAATGATGAACATTAAATACATCAACAAAAATTACCTAAACATTCTTTTCAATTCTATCCTTAATTTTATCATCACCCAACTCACAACAAAAATCTCATATCATGCAAATAATTTACCAACTTTTTACTTTCCTTAATTCCTCGAAACTCATGGTTAACATGTTGTCCTGAAATTCCTATATAACCATTAACTCACACCCTCTCAAGATGCTATCGTACATCTCTATGATTCCTTACTTTCATGCTCCTTAACTCCGGTCAACGTTCTCTCAACTTACTTTCATCCTTCTTTCCCCTTTTTACGCAATAATACCAATTAATAATTCATCTCCTTCCCCCTTCTCCCTAACTCATTAGTAATCTGGTTACCTTCTCGTTGCTCCACAACTCTAATTCCATTAATTCATATCAATATCTTCCCATTCTTTCTTATCACCGATCCTCTCTCATCATGCTACATACACACTCACACTTGTCACCATTAAGTCCACATAACCAACGGTTACTCATCAATTAGTTATATCTTCCTTTCGTATCCCTAGAAAACAAAAAATCCACCTCATACCTTTAATTTCCCAAAGAATTACACACTAGTCTCACCTCTTAATAATCCAAATTCCCAAAGTCCCTCACTATTTACAAATCCACGTCACGGCATAACTCAATCTAAGTTCACTATATACCATTTTTCTCCATCCCTTTACAATGGCCTTCCATTATATATATATATATTCTTAACCAACCCAGTTATAACTATCTCCCTCCATAAATCCTTAAACATCCCAAGTTACCACCATTCGCATCTCTCATTTCAATCTTTCCATTCTCACGTTCTTTACACTTACATCACTCCTTGCCTATATTCACTTACCTTTACCTTACTCAAACTCGCGTTTATATCACTTACCACATCTCACAAACATGCTCCTTGCCTCGATAAACTCACCAATATTCTCTTTCCTTTTTCCACTATCCATCACAACCACATATAACCCATGTCATCCCCACCAAACTCATACCCATCATAAGGTGCTACTCCTTACATCATAAGATTGGGTAACTTACGCATCAGGACCAACACATATGTAAAACAATGCATCAAGAAGAAAAAGAACATCTTTGAAATAACTGTGGCATGGAGGGAGATAAAAAACATAAGCATAAGACCATTACAGGGGACACTAGATCGAGTACAACCTACTTGATCGAGTAGGTGAAGATCAGAAGCACGTACAATAAATTATCAGGGTTACTCGATCGAGTACCAAGAGGTGTACTCAATCGAGTAACCTTACTCGATAGAGTACCCTACGCAGTTCTCAACAGTGTCCAATTTTTGTAAAACAGTCATATCTCACTCGTTTCTTGGTCATTTTGGGCGTGTGACCTATTGTTAGAATCGTAAGAAGACAAGCTATCACCTCCAAGTAGAATCACATCAATATCACATATTCATCTCAAGTTATAATAGTTTAAAGACAACTTCTCTATAATCGGACAACATAACTACTTGATTTTCCCTTCCAAACAACTTAAACATCAACAAAGTAAACAAAGGGACTCGATACTTGTAAAACCAGTATCCCTAACCACATGTTACTATCTATAAAAGCCAAACAATAGCACCCATCATGCTCATACAATATTCAACTTATCAATCATATACTACCCACATGCTTTTATTCTATAACTTTACGTAAAAACAATAACATAATATACAAAATCAAATTCCCTATTCACATGTTACTAACATAACAATATTATAAAATAACTTCCATCATACAACATGCTTAACCATAAATCATATTATCATGCAACGATTATTCATCTTTTTCCACCAATTCATCCATCATACCACATATTCATCCAACATATTCATCCAACGTATTCATCCAACATATTCATCCAACATATTCATCCAACCTATTCATCCAACATATTCATCCAACCTATGCACATAAACAATATCAAACACGTAGCGATCCCATGACATCCCATAGTGACCGGTTCAAAGTTGTATGGCGAGTTTGCGACTTTAGGACGTCTCCCTAATCTTTGCATTAGCTCCTAACAACTTCTACCCGGGTTCATTTTAGTTTGACTTTCTAAGTTCATTAAATTCATTAGTTACAGGTTCCAAAATCGTCGCTCTGATACCACTTTGTAACTCCCCCATACACATATCAAATTGACCATAAAAGAATGTACTTTAATAGATAAGTTTAAAGCGATACATAACAAAATCAAAAACTGTAAAATGTAATACAACTGTTCCAAATCCATAACCAACTAAAGCAAATGTGAAGTTTGAGAACACAGCGGAAGACTTATAAACGACTCGTGATGAGTTAAGCCCAGCTATCCCTCGCCCATCCATATCATACCTGCTCAATAACTACTCACCATCCTTGAATAGATCACCATAGTTTTTAAAATAATTAAACGGGGTCAGTTACTAATTACACAATATAAGATAAGGCATTAACAACAATACATACAATCCTCCATTATCGTCACATCACCAATCACCTGACTAGCCTGAAGGTCTAGTCCTGCCAAATTACGGCCGCAACCAGTAATCTACACCGCCAATGGGGGACTGCAGCCATTACCACCTAAGCCCCGCTCATCAATACCGAGCGCAAACCCATGTTCCTTAATGTGCACATCCCCTCTTGTAGTGGGTTCCATAAGGGGCGAATCAAGGGCGTGAAGCCACTCCCACAAGTGACTCCACTCAGCCGAGGGCGCACCTTGCGGATCACAGACAACCAACAACAACCAACTACAACATCAACAATTACCAATTCAATACGATATAGATAAATGACATCAACCAACCATCTAATATACATGTAACCAATAACTGAGTAGGAAACCCTACCTGGAAAAGCAATCACCACAGTCGTCATAACAACAGATCAGAAATGTTCATCTACGAAATCACCACATATCAATCATATAATCATACAATTACCATCTATTCACAATAATACTCCCAAAATCCCCAATTCACCCAATTAGGATTTTAACCAAAATCAACGAAACAATATAAAAACTGTACTAAGATCTTACCCACAATGCGACGGTCTCAACGGTGTAAAGAACTCTGGATTCCGACGACTCAAGCCTTTAGATTTGATAGCAATGTGAGAGAGGAGAGCTACATAACTTTGTTTTCTCTTTTGTGAAACATAGAATGATGTAAAAGTAAAAAGAAGCTGGTAAAAATCCTTTATATACCAATCTCGTATTGCTATCAAAACCCGGTCAAATACCCGTAAAAACCCACGCACTCGATCGAGTAAGTGAGTTACTTGATCGAATGGCCCCTACTCGATCGAGTTGCTCCTACTCGATCGAGTACCCAACAGACAGAACATTGTCCCGAACGCCAACACACACTTACTCGACAGAGTAAGTCCTACTCGACAGAGTAAGTCCTACTCAATAGAGTACCCAACAGCTCATAAATCCGAGGTATTACATCGGCACTCGATCGAGTGAGTGACACTTGACCGAGTGGACTCACCACTCGATCGAGTGGCGCTGAATCAGAGCACGGGATAAGGAAATATTATCCCCTTATCCTCATTTAGTCTATATTTTTGCTTCTTACTCCAAATGCTCTCCCTTCTCTCTAAAACCCTCACAAAGACTCTTACATGGGATTCAAGCTTACTTTCATGGATTTTTTATCCTTTTCCTTCCTCCCTCGACATTTGTAAGTTAAGATCTACCCTTCTTTAATTAGTTTAAACCCTAACTTTTGGAAGTTTTGTGTGGGGTAATTAATTAGTAATTAGTATATATAATAAAATGGGTAGATAGTGGGTAGTAGTAAGGGGTTTTGTAGTTTATAATAGCCTAGGATGTATTTATGATCATATTACATGATTTGTATAGGATTAAGACGGTCTTAAGAGACAGAATCATGTGGGATTCGAGTACCGAATCATAAGATTAAGATGGTTGGGAGACTGTCTTACGCTTGAGTCGCTTCTTTGAGTTTCCCACTCCAAGAGGGATGTGCACAGTAATGACTCGAGTATGGAGGGACTCGTATAGTTGAGACACGACGTGTGGCAGGGGATCCGGCTGGCTTCCGGACCCGGTACATCTGGGCGTGTCCCGGTACCTATTTATGATTGTTGGTATGTGTGGGTATGTCCCGGTACAAGTGTGGTTGTCGATATGTCTGGGGGTGTCCCGTTACCGTGGTGGTTATGGATACATCTTGGCGTGTCCTGATACCGGAGTGGTGGTTGTTTGATAGCATCTCTGTAACACCCCTCATTTTCGGCTAATTACAAACTTATAATTATATACAATACTGAGCCAAAATAGAGAGGTATTATAATCAATATACAAAGTCTCTTCTTACAAATTACAAATTCTTTATACAGAATGAAATAAAACTTTTACAAATCTTTAAATAAAATCCTTTTGAACTGCAGCGGAAGACCTGAAAATAAAACCTGAAGACAGAAAGGACTACCCCCATGACGAGTAGCCCCGAAGGGAGAAAACACATCAGCCGAAAAGCTGAGTAACAGATAATACCTCAATATAAGCAGAATAGTTTTTGGTCATGGCGTGGAAACACAGACATGTAAAAATAAAAATAAACAGAGAGAATAATAAAAATACTCCCCGGTAACATATTTCATACTCAAACCTACTTTATAATATAATAGACACTCTCGTCCCAATAATTATCTCAATCTCAACTCATTACTCCATCTCACTCATTACTCCGTCTCATAATATAATACTCCAAAATAACCACGTATCGTATTCTTGTCGTCGGCCCTAAGACCAAGGACAAGGGGTGAGTGAACTGGCGGATAAGACCGCGAAACAATACTTCTATCTCAATATCGATTTCAAACTCAAATAACTCAATAACCATGGTCGCACTGGACTGTAAATATAACTCGGCTCAAAGGCCCCATAACTCATAACTCAATACCAGTAACCAATTTCTATCTCAATTTCAATATAGATATTGTCAAATATTCTATTAAAGGAATTGCTCAACACTTAGAGTAAAACTCTAAGCTACTCACCCACAAGTCAAGATCAAAGAAATCGACAACAAAAATTACAATACAAGAATCCAAATTTCATATAATCCCTTCTGAGATCAGGCAAACTAACAAGTTGATTTAGTTAACCCACACAAACAATTTCCCTGAGTCAATATGGCCATTTGCAAATCATACGCACTAAAAATCCTTGTACACTACTACTCCCTGATAATATCTTTGAGTAACCATTTCTTTATTAATTATACCCTTAGTATGTGAGTCTCACAACTTCATAAAACACCATCCTCACAAAAAGACACAATATAACTTAGACGACAAAGATTAACTTATCAAAAGAAAATATAATAGCTAGTATTATAAATAATACGGGTAACAATAATAATCACGATTCAGAGTCAAGAATTAATTCAAGTACCTAGCACGAATAAATAACACATAAGCACACAACCCCGAACAATAATAGTAATAATAGGATCGGTAAAATCGTGTTGCCTTAAAATTGTTCCGACCAACTTTAAATACGGACCAAATTCTAGAATACTGAATGGAGCGGATGATAATTGTGTTTGGACGAAGGATCCAAAGGATAGTCAAGTGGAATAGTGAGGCAGATTATTGCTTAACAACAAAGGATACACTAATAATTTTGATGAGTATAGGTGGTAATTGATGATTGTGAGATGATAAGGGAGGCGCACGAATTCTTGAGAGAAAGAGCAAATAAAACATAATTGTAGGCTATATTATAATAGGGTTAGGTAATGGTGAGAAATAGATTAAATATAGTTCATGGAATACAAATTGAAAATTAGTACGGCCCAACTAAAACACGAATAAACAAATTTCTTTTTAACATTGATTTTCTTTTCTTTTTAATAGTAGAAAATATCATAAAACGAGACTTTAGAAATTTTAAGAAACCTTTTTAGAATCTGAAAATCTAAAAAAAAAAAGAATATAAAAATATAAAATAAATTAGAGTGAATAAATAATTTAAAAAAATAACAAAAATAACCAAAATATTAGAAGTATTACAATATACCGCTCTTAAAATGAACTTCGTCCCCGTAGTTCGAGTTTAGAAAAACAAAACTAGTTTAAAAATCATTGGTATTACATTCCACCCTCCTTAAAAACAAAGTCCGTCCTCGTACTTAAAAATTCAAACTAGTTTGTGTCACAAAAGTTTAGAAAGTCTTTTAAAAGTGAAATCGGCAGTGTCAAGATGTGACGATCTTAACACCTAACCAAGAAAGAACCCGCTCTGATACCAATTGTAACACCCCTCATTTTCGGCTAATTAAAAACTTATAATTATATACAATACTGAGCCAAAATAGAGAGGTATTATAATCAATATACAAAGTCTCTTCTTACAAATTACAAATTCTTTATACAGAATGAAATAAAACTTTTACAAATCTTTAAATAAAATCTTGTCTTGAAATAAAATCCTTTTGAACTGCAGCGGAAAACCTGAAAAGAAAACCTGAAGATAGAAAGGACTACCCCCCATGACGAGTAGCCCCGAAGGGAGAAAACACGTCAGCCGGAAAGCTGAGTAACAGATAATACCTCAATATAAGCAGAATAGTTTTTGGTCATGACGTGGAAACACAGACATGTAAAAATAAAAATAAACAGAGAGAATAATAAAAATACTCCCCGGTAACTTATTTCATTCTCAAACCTACTCCATAATATAATAGACACTCTCGTCCCAATAATTATCTCAATCTCAACTCATTACTCAATCTCACTCATTACTCCGTCTCATAATATAATACTCCAAAATAACCACGTATCGTATTCTTGTCGTCGGCCCTAAGACCAAGGACAAAGGGTGAGTGAACTGGCGGATAAGACCGCGAAACAATACTTCTATCTCAATATCGATTTCAAACTCAAATAACTCAATAACCATGGTCTCACTGGACCGTAAACATAACTCGGCTCAAAGGCCCCAAATCTCATAACTCAATACCAGTAACCAATTTCCATCTCAATTTAAATATCGATATTGTCAAATATTCCATTAAAGGAATTGCTCAA
This sequence comes from Silene latifolia, assembly GCF_048544455.1. NCBI lineage: Eukaryota > Viridiplantae > Streptophyta > Magnoliopsida > Caryophyllales > Caryophyllaceae > Silene > Silene latifolia. The sequence continues at coordinate 157,551,506 of NC_133536.1, read as the reverse complement.
CACTTAGACTAAAACTCTAAGCTACTCACCCACAAGTCAAGATCAAAGAAATCGACAACAAAAATTACAATACCAGAATCCAAATTTCATTAATCCCTTCTGAGATCGGGCAAACTAACAAGTTGATTTAGTTAACCCACACAAACAATTTCCCTGAGTCAATATGGCCATTTGCAAATCATACGCACTAAAAATCCTTGTACACTACTACTCCCTGATAATATCTTTGAGTAACCATTCCTTTATTAATTATACCCTTAGTATGTGAGTCTCACAACTTCATAGAACACCATCCTCACAAAAAGACACAATATAACTTAGACGACAAAGATTAACTTATCAAAAGAAAATATAATAGCTAGTATTATAAATAATACGGGTAACAATAATAATCACGATTCAGAGTCAAGAATTAATTCAAGTACCTAGCACGAATAAATAACACATAAGCACACAACCCCGAACAATAATAGTAATAATAGGATCGGTAAAATCGTGTTACCTTAAAATTGTTCCGACCAACTTTAAATACGGACCAAATTCTAGAATACTGAATGGAGCGGATGATAATTGTGTTTGGACGAAGGATCCAAAGGATAGTCAAGTGGAATAGTGAGGCAGATTATTGCTTAATAACAAAGGATACACTAATAATTTTGATGAGTATAGGTGATAACTGATACTTGTGAGATGATAAGGGAGGCGCACGAATTCTTGAGAGAAAGAGCAAATAAAACATAATTGTAGGCTATATTATAATAGGGTTAGGTAATTGTGAGAAATAGAGTAAATATAGTTCATGGAATACAAATTGAAAATTAGTACGGCCCAACTAAAACACGAATAAACAAATTTCTTTCTAACATTGATTTTCTTTTCTTTTTAATGGTAGAAAATATCATAAAACGAGACTTTAGAAAATTTAAGAAACCTTTGTAGAATCTAAAAATCTAAAAAAAAAAAAATATAAAAATATAAAATAAATTAGAGTGAATAAATAATTTTTAAAAAAAAAAAAAACAAAACCTGCCTAAAGAAAATAACCAAAATATTAGGAGTATTACAATCTCATTCATGTTATTATCAAGTTCCATACTCACACACTTTGAGTTGAGTCACGTTGTATTCGTTTATTGAAACTGACGTTTGTGGGTTTGTGTAATTGTCACCTATTTCCGGGGTGGCCTGTGTCGATCCATATGATATTTTCGATTATATGGGGAGCAGGTTGAGTACATCTTTTGCTTGTTGACTGATCGGGATTTGGGCCGTGCCTTGGACTCGGAGTCGAGTAGCATAGCATAGATGACATAGATGGTAGTCGACTTGTAATTTGTATAGTTCACTTTATTCATTTGTTTACATTTATGTAATTACTAAACTTGTTATTTATTTAATGAAGTTTCTTAATAGTAATTCCGATTTCACTGCCTCGGGAAACCGAGATGATAACATCTCCCAATTACCTTGGTCGGGTAAGAAGGGGGTATTACGCCTACAGTCTACAACTGGTGAATTGCGATCATATTCCATACATAGTTATTCCTTACTTCGAGAACTTGCACTCTCTTGATGTAGAAGGTTGTCTTAGGACCCTCAAATGAATGTAAAAGGCCCGGTTCTATATTAAGAATTAAGACGAGGCCCCAAGCCTCCAAGTATTAAAAGGGAATAATTAGATACAATACTTTTCATCGTAGACGGACACTATCCATCTAGTGCAAGTGGGGGGGGGCAAGTGGTAGTATCCATTTCCCACCCACTTACACTATCCACTCTCATTTTGTGAGAGGGACACTATCTGTCTACAGTTTTAGATGGATAGTGTCCATCTAAAGTGAGAATTTGTGATTAGACATACATATAACATACTTTATGTTAGATAATTAAGTAGGTGGTATAAAATCAATAATAAACAAAAAGGATGAAGTCGAGCTAAGATTCATGATCTATAAAGCTGAAGTTGAGAATCAATTAGACCTAAAAATCAAACTTATTAGGTCTGATAGGGGCGGTGAATATGAGGGTATCCACTTAAAAAATATTGCGAAGAAAATGACATTATCCATGAGATCACCGCCCCATTTACCCCACAACAAAATGAAATAGCCAAAAGGAAAAATAGACCCTTCAAAGACACGATGAATGCTATGATTATTAGTTCTGGTATGCCTACTAACATGTGGGGCGAGGCATTCTTTCTGCTTGTTTTGTGCTTAACAGGATTCCACACAAAAAACTGGATATAACCTCTTATGAGCTCCGGAAAGGCCACAAGCCCAATCTCAACTACCTTAAAGTGTGGGGGTGCTTGGGAAAGATTGGAATACTTGCATGTCAAAGAAGCAAAATTGGACAAAAACGATCGACGGTATATTCATTGGTTATGCTTCTAACAACGCGGCTTACATGTTTATTCTGAAGGATGGTTCAGATTTTGGTTCTATTAAAGAATCAAGAGATATTGTATTTTTTGAGAATATTTTTCCAATGAAAAATAACCCTCAGCCTCGTTTACCACTTATTTCCAATAATGTTGATAATGCTTCTACTAGTGCAGTAACTAATACAGATGCAGTGACTGAACCTAGAACGAGCAAGAGGGCTAGAATTCCAAAAGATTTTTGCCTAGACTTCGAGACAAGTTTGGCAGAACAATAATTTCTTAACGAGGTATTCTTACTTGTGCCCTTAAAAACCGTTTTCATCATTGTAAGGAACCTTGTTATTTCTTTTCTATTTTATTATGTTATGCATACATAAGATCAAAATCTATTTTAATGAGTAATTTAGATCTAAAATTAAAGGAGTTTAATTAGAGGGTTATAGAATCCTTTTACTTGAGACATGCCATAGTGAGGAATTTGATCAAAAATAATGTGATATCACTGGATTATGCAAAATCGGAGAGGAATATGGCGAATCCTCTCACAAAAGGCCTCTGCAGAAAACTAGTGCTGGAGTCAGCACAAAGAATGGATTTAAAGCCTATTGGGAGTGAATCATGACGGGGCTCCCCGACTTGGGTTTAGCCAAGTTCAATGGGTCAAACGAAGTCACGAGGATCTCATGTTGTAATACTATTACCATTCCTAATTTTAATAAAACGTGATGTAGATTTTATTTTATATATGGTGTTATATTCGTCATGTGAGGTAGGCTGAGCTAAGCTCTTAACAAGTCTATAGTTCTTTTTAAGAGTGGTTTGTGACAGTCAAATCTGATGGAGTTACCTATGTGAATGTGGTTGAAATGCCCTACCCCTATGAGGTCTTTAGGCTTTAGGACCTCTAGAGCGTTCACGAGATACCATGCACGTGAGGGGCATCTTTTATGACATTTCGTGAGGACGAACAAGTATTCGAATGTAGGTTTGTGTGCAGTTATATGTTACAAACCACGGTGGAGAGTCCAATGCCAAGAGCAACTCGATACGGCTGTAGCAGGTAATTGTATGCACTGGGTGACAATTCAATTCCTCAGGAACATTGTCATCTTAAGACTTACGTTCTGTTGCCTTAATTAGCTATTTCTCTTCTTCTTCTTTTGAATAATGTGGGGGATTGTTGGAAGTATTATTTCAAAAGAAGCTCCTTTTATCCCACATTGACAGTTTATGTTGGAGTAATATAGTTTATAAGTGATCACGTATGTTGGACTACTAGATGTGTAGTAGTAAAGGGACCCTACCACCACACGCGCGGGCGCACGCCACACCGGGCCAGGCTGGGCTCAGGCTCTGGTCTCTGGTAGAGCACTTGCGGTGCGTGCCGTAGGCTCCTTTTGAAAGTAAGATCACTTATTTTCTATATTATTTTGCACAATTTTCGACACTGATTGGTCAATCTTTTATAGTGATTGCCGCGTTTATCTAAACTGAAAGTGCAGTCTTCTGTACTGACTTTGTGTATTTACAATACTGATTTTACAAAGTTCTAAAAGCTATTTACGAGACACTTTAATACGGTTTCTGGATCCTTCCTACATCTCCTATAAATTCTCCTACCTCTACCATTTCAGAACACACAACACAACCCTTTCTAACGTCTACTCTTCTCAATCTACTACTTCTAAAATATGTATCATTCATAGCTGATTTCTGAGTGTTTGTCGTATACCTTAGACTCGGACGTCGTGTATGTAACACCCCCATACTCTAAGTGCCTTACCAGGACCACTTAAGGTATGAGAACGCTATCATCTTAGTTACCCGAGTCAATGATAATCAAATGGACAATAACAAAACGTACTTAAATAGTAATAAAGTTTAAGTGATACAAACCAAATCCCAAAACTGATAAAAGAAATACAAATGTACTCAAAATCCAAATGACTAAAAGCAAATAGTTCATGACATAGCGGAAGACTCTACGACACGTGATGACTCCATCCCAGCTATCCCTCGCGTAAGCTATCATACCTGCTCAACAACTGCTCACCACCCCCGAATAGATCACCACAGTTTTAAAAACAATTAAACGGGGTCAGTACTGATTACATAAACCAATAGCTGCAATGAAACAACACTACAAACAACTCAACCAGCACAACATAATCTCCACAACTCCATCTCGTCTCCATACATCAGACTACACACTGAAGTGTGTAGCCCTACCAGAGTACCCATCGCAACAAGTAATCCTCGCCGCCAGTGGGGGACCGCAGCCGTTCCCACCTAAGGCCCGCATCCTAGCGATAAACCCATGTTCATTAATGTGCACATCCTCTCTGTGGCGGGTTCCACAGAAGACGAATCAAGGGCGTGAAGTCACTCCTGCAATTGACTCCACTCAGCCGAGGACGCACCTCGAGAACCACAGACAAACAATCACAACCAATCACAATATAGAACACAATCACGAATTATCAATTCCAATACGATACAAACCAACAACAATTAGCAACCATCAACAACATTATGTAATTAATACTAAGTAGGGAAAACCTACCTGGAAAGCAATCACCAAGATCGTCACAATCAGCTAACCATAATCATTCTTCAAAGAAATCACCTATTATAAACAGACAATCACAATCACAATCTAACATCAACAATACTCCCCAAAACTCCCAAATTACACAATTAGGGTTTCAACTAAAATCAATGAAACAATATAAAAACTATACTAGGATCTTACCAACAATGCGACGATCTCAACGGCGTAAAGAACTCAATGATCAGACGACTCTAGCCCTTAGGATTTGATAGCAATGTGAGAGAGGAGAGCTACGTAACCTTGTTTTCTCTATTGTGAAACTTATAATGAGGTAAGAGTGAAAAAGAAATGACGAAATATGTTTTTATAACCTTCTCGTGTTGCTATCAAAACCTGGCAAATATCCCGTAAAACACACTTACTCGATCGAGTAAGTGACTTACTCGTTCGAGTGCCACACGTACTCGATCGAGTACCCATCAGGCCATCTACTATTTTGCGTAAAAAAAACATACTTACTCGACAGAGTAAGCCTCCTTCGATAGAGTACCCATAGACATAGAAAACTGTAGTATTACAGTCTTCCCTCCTGAAAAAGAACTTTATCCCCAAAGTTCAACCTCTAATCAAAACAAACATACTAACTCGATTAAGACACAACAACGCAACTAAAAACTCAAAACAAAACCCCAACCTATAAAACATGATCTCTTAACACCAACTCCACCAACTATGCCTACCTCCACAACACGGCTCACGATATTGTATCAACTACATTATAGTCTCTCTCGACACTAACTCCATACACTACCAACTACCATCCACAAACGCCGCTAGCTCCGTAACACATTATGCATTAGAAAATCCAATATCAAGACACTCATAAACATCCAACGAAATATTACATTCTATCACCCTTAAAAGAAACTTTGTCCTCGAAGTTTACTCCCATTCATAACATCATTATCCAACTGTCAACACTATTGAACTCATAAACATCATTACCCAACTGCCAACACTATCGAAGTATTCACACACTCCTAGACATCACATTACTACAAGCACGGTGGAAATAACACTACCATCCAAGTGCCTTACCATGACCACTTAAGGTATGAGAACGCTACCATCTCGGTTACCCGAGGCAATGATAATCAAATGGACAATAAAAAAACGTACTTAAATAGTAATAAAGTTTAAGTGATACAAACCAAATCCCAAAACTGATAAAAGAAATACAAATGTACTCAAAATCCAAACGACTAAAAGCAACTAGTTCATGACACATCAGAAGACTCTACGACACGCGATGACTTCATCCCAGTTATCCCTCGCATAAGCCATCATACCTGTTCAACAACTGCTCACCACCTCCGAATGGATCACCACAGTTTTTAAAACAATTAAACGGGATCAGTACTGATTACACAAACCAACAGCTGTAATAAAACAACACTACAAACAACTCAATTAGCACAACACAATCTCCACAACTCCATATCGTCTCCACACATCTGACTACACACTGAAGTGTGTAGCCCTGCCAGAGTACCCATCGCAACAAGTACTCCTCGCCGCCAGTGGAGGACCGCAGCTGTTCCCACATAAGCCCCGCTCATCTCATCCGAGCGATAAACCCATGTTCATTAATGTGCACATCCCCTCTGTGGCAGATTCCACAGAGGGCGAATCAAGGGCGTGAAGTCACTCCCGCAAGTGACTTCACTCGGCCGAGGACGCACCTCAAGAACCACAGACAAACAATCACAACCAATCACAATATACAACACAATCACCAATTATAAATTCCAATACGATACAAAACAACAACAATTATCAACCATCAACAACATTATGTAATTAATACTGAGTAGGGAAACCCTACCTGGAAAGTAATCACCAATTTCGTCACAATCAGCTAAGCATAATCGTTCGTCAACGAAATCACCTCCTATAAACACACAATCATACAATCACAATCTAACATCAACAATTCTCCCCAAATTACCCAATTAGGGTTTCAACTAAAATCAATGAAATGATATAAAAACTATACTAGGATCTTACCCACAATGCGACGGTCTCAACGGCGTAAAGAACTCAACGATCCGACGACTCTAGCTCTTTGGATTTGATAGCAATGTGAGAGAGGAGAGCTACGTAACCTTGTTTTCTCTATTGTGAAACTTATAATTAGGTAAGAGTGAAAAAGAAATGACGAAATATGTTTTTATAACCTTCTCGCGTTGCTATCAAAACCCGGCAAATAACCCGTAAAAACACACTTACTCGATCGAGTAAGTGACTTACTCGATCGAGTGCTCCTTACTGGATCGAGTGCCACACGTACTCGATCGAGTACCCATCAGGTCAGCTACTGTTTTGCATAAAAAAAAACATACTTACTCGACAGAGTAAGCCCCACTCGATAGAGTAGCCATAGACATAGAAAACCGTAGTATTACAGTCTTCCCTCCTGAAAAAGAACTTCGTCCCCAAAGTTCAACCCATACTCAAAACAAACATACTAACTCGATTAAGACACAACAACGCAACTAAGAACTCAAAACAAAACCCCAACCTATAAAACATGAACTCTTAACACCAACTCCACCAACTATGCCTACCTCCACAACACGGCTCACGATATCGTATCAACTACATTATAGTCTCTCTCGACATAAACTCCATACACTACCATCTACCATCCACAAACGCTGCTAGCTCCGTAACACATTATTCACTAGAAAATCCAATATCAAGACACTCATAAATATCAAAAGGAATGTTATATTCTACCACCCTTAAAAGGAACTTCGTCCTCGAAGTTTACTCCCATTCATAACATCATCATCCAACTGTCAACACTATCGAACTCATAAACATCATCACCCAACTGTCAACACTATCGAAGTATTCTCACACTCCTAGACATCACACTACTACAAGCACGGCGGAAACAACAATATCATCCAAATGCCTTACCAGAACCACTTAAGGTATAAGAACGCTACCATCTCGGTTACCCGAGGCAATGATAATCAAATGGACAATAACAAAACGTACTTAAATAGTAATAAAATTTAAGTGATACAAACCAAATCCCAAAACTGATAAAAAAAATACAAATGTACTCAAAATCCAAACGACTAAAAGCAACTAGTTCATGACACAGCGGAAGACTCTACGACACGTGATGACTCCATCCCAGCTATCCCTCGCGTAAGCCATCTTACCTTCTCAACAACTGCTCACCACCCCCGAATGGATCACCACAGTTTTTAAAATAATTAAACGGGGTCAGTACTGATTACACAAACCAAAGCTGCAATGAAACAACACTACAAACAACTCAATCAGCACAACACAATCTCCAGAACTCCATCTCGTCTCCACACATCTGACTACACACTGAAGTATGTAGCCCTGCCAGAGTACCCATCGCAACAAGTACTCCTCGCCGCCAGTGGGGGACTGCAGCCGTTCCCACCTAAACCCCGCTCATCTCATCCGAGCGATAAACCCATGTTCATTAATGTGCACAGCCCCTCTGTGGTGTGTTCCATAGAGGACGAATCAAGAGCGTGAAGCCACTCCCACAAGTGACTCCACTCAGCCGAGGATGCACCTCGAGAACCACAGCTAAACAATCATAACCAATCATAATATACAACACAATCACCAATTATCAATTCCAATACGATACAAACCAATAAAAATTATCAACCATCAACAACATTATGTAATCAATACTAATTAGGGAAACCCTATCTGGAAAGCAATCACCAAGATCATCACAATCAGCTAAGCATAATCGTTCTTCAACGAAATCACCTCCTATAAACACAGAATCATACAATCACAATCTAACATCAACAATACTCCCCAAAACCCCCAAATTACCCAATTAGAGTTTCAAATAAAATCAATGAAACGATATAAAAACTATACTAGGATCTTACGCACAATGGGATGGTCTCAACGGCGTAAAGAACTCAACGATCCGACGACTCTAGCCCTTAGGATTTGATAGCAATATGAGAGAGGAGAGCTACGTAACATTATTTTCTCTTTTGTGAAACTTATAATGAGGTAAGAGTGAAAAAGAAATGACGAAATATGCTTTTATAACCTTCTCGCGTTGCTATCAAAACCCGGCAAATAACCCGCAAAAACACACTTACTCGATCGAGTAAGTGACTTACTCGATCGAGTGCCCCTTACTCGATCGAGTGCCACACGTACTCGATCGAGTACCCTTCAGGTCAGCTACTGTTTTTCGTAAAAAAAAACATACTTACTTGACAGAGTAAGCCCCACTCGATAGAGTACCCATAGATATAGAAAACCGTAGTATTACAGTGTAACCCTGTAAAGTTGGTTGCTACGAGGCCGTGTGTATCGAGCGGGACAAATTCAACTTTAGGGCTGTGATTCTATCACGCCACGACATCTTTTCCTTCAAGTTCTGTAAGTTTATTCTGTTCATTGTTTGTCTAATAGTTATACCACCTACAGTCTAAAACTGGTGAATTGCGATCATATTCCATACATCCTTATTCCTTACTTTGAGAACTTTCACTCTCTTGATGTGGAAGGTTGTCTTAGGACCCCCAAATGAATTTAAAAGGCCCGGTTCTGTATATTAAGAATTAAGATGACGCCCCAAGCCTCCAAGTATTAAAAGGCAATAATTAGATACAATCCGTCTCATCGTAGATGGACACTATCCATCTAACGCAAGTGGGACGGCAAGTGGGGGTATCCATTTCCCACCCACTTGCACTATCCACTCTCATTTAGTGAGAGGGAGACTATTAGTCTACAGGTTTAGACAGATAGTGTCCGTCTAATGTGACAATTTGTGATTAGGCATACATATAACATACTGTATTTTAGATAATTAAGTAGGTAGTATAAATTCAATAAAAAACAAAAAGAGCGTAGTGGTCAGTTGTTTTAATCAAATAGTTAAACTCGAAAAGTACAAGTGAGTTTCAGGTTTTGGGTTAACAACAATTGAATAAGGGATGACAACAATTCTAAAACTCGATCAGTAATTACGAGTGAAATGGAAATAAAGATGTTCGATCACCATAGAAAAGTGATAATTTTGGGAATTATATAATTTCACCATAGGTTGAAAAACTTGAAGACTTCTTTTGTCTTCTAGGAGCAATAGACAATTTGGCAAGGGTGTGGGGCTATAAGTGGGTTTCAGGTTTTGAGTTCTTTCTTTTGTTGGGTCTGTGTTCTTGGAACACTTTGAACATGCCATTCAACAGGCCTACTAGAGAGGTGTGTATAAGCAGACCCGTATAAGAAGGAGTGCATGCATGTGCAGGGGAAAAATAATAATTTCTTCACCAGGATCAAATTGAAACAGTAATGAAAATTAAATGGTGTCATAATTCGGACATAATAGTATTCAATCATTTTTCTTATACGTAGCAATACAATATACTAGAACAATTGATAAATACACGTTCAAAACAAAATAATTAATTCACGTACCTATATCAATATTTCAGTACTCACGGATGAACAATTTTTCAAGTAAAATTTTATCTTGCTCTTTAGAGACATAGGAATGACACTACGATCGATTTAAGGGCAATGATATTATCATTATTACATTGTTAATGTGTTATGGCCTTTATTTATTGTTGCTTCCGATTCTGATCCTTTTGTCAAACTTCATGCATGGTTTGCTTGCTAAATGTTAAAGATGTCAAATCTATTTACGAGCAATTATGTTATTGCTTTTTACACATAACTTGGTTAAGGATGCTCTTTTCTACCATTATATTTTAGTGAAGACTGGCAATGTAAAAAAAATGAGGGTAGAGACGCAGTAGTAACAGTCAAGTTATATGACGTGCATGATCACATGATCAAATCAACTAATTTACGAAAAACTTGATGAATGGAGGGCGTGGACAGAGTTGGTAACATTACTTTTGAGAGAGTTCAATTTTCGGATTCCTACGACTATTTTAAGAGAAATCACCTAAACTCTTTCGTTATCACTAGTTCTGAATGCCATACATCTAAGTTTTGCAGGTTATAGTCAAGTCATGACAATACAGGCAAAAATCCTAATTAGTATGTTAACTATTTAATGGTTCAAATAAAATATAAAGGCGTCATATTATTCGCTTATGAAGATACTAAGTTCGTAATTATAAATCAATGGCTTGCCCAGGACGAGAATCCAAACTAGCTAATTGTTCAAATGAACATATGCCGATCTTCTAATGAATATTGGAAAATAAGATGATGTCATCGTTAACAATTAGAATTTGCATTTATGCAGATATACATAAGTGGTCAGTCAAGTATTTATAATTTGTATATCTCTTCATATTTAATATGTTTGCAATTTTTTATTTTATTTTCAGAAGTGTATTATTTTTACCTTTTATGATATGATTTTATTACGCAATGAGATTCGAGAGTGGAAATTTTTTCGTTTCATCATGATTATCATGTTTGCAAAGTTTTCAATCTTTAAATTTTATTTTTAGATGGGGTTTAAATTTGAAGTTATTACAATAATGGTGTACATTTCAAACTAATTACAAGAAATCGGTCCATGCTATAATTTCTGATTGTCGCAGAAATTTTGGAAAAAGTCGTTTTATGACGTATCAAATGCAATGATTTTTTTTTTTTAAAAAAAAATTGAAAGTAGTCGTGTGAGATAGCGACTAACCATCAATCCTTTTCTTCCTTGAAATGCTACCTTCATCGTCTCCAATTCTCCATTCTCCTTACTCCGACCACCCAACCACGAACTACCACCACTATCTCTTCCTCTCACGTCCTTATCAAATACATATCTTCGTTTGAACAAGAACATTCATAATCTTCGATACCTCCTTATTGACGGAAATTACTACGCACTTGGTTCAGGTGTGGGATTGTTAATGAATTACAAGGCTCAGTTCTATGCATAATATCATACCCTATGTATTAAAAGACAACAATTATATAATACGGAGTAAAGTATTGTGATATTTTTTATGTTCATTTATAGTCCCTAATTTATGATTTCTTGTGCTAGTAGACATACACATAACATATTGTACGTTAGTTAATTAAGTAGGTAGCACAAAATTCCAATAACAAGGCACCTGACACAGATGAGTATTCTAATAAAATTTTCAAAGACACTTGGACTATAGTAGGTAATGACATATGTTATGCCGTGTTTGATTTCTCACATATGGAAGATACTCAAATAACTTAACTCTACCAATCTCACGCTTATCCCAAAGAGTGAGTGACCTCAAAGTGTTATGCAATTTCGCCGCATAGTATGTTGTAATATTGCTTACAAGTTCATATAAGAAGATTATATGTTCTAGAGTAAATGTGGTGCTACCTGACCTGATTAGTTAAGAACAAGGAGAATTCTTGAAGGGTAGAAGCATTTTAGAAGACATTTTGGTTTCTAAGATATTGCAAAGCTTTATAATAGGAAAATTATATTTCCTAGACGTTTATTAAAAACCGATCTTCAAAAGGCCTATAAAACGGTTGAATGGAAGTTTGTGGAAGACATGCTAATGGCCTTAAATTTTCTTAAAAAATTAAAAACGATTCTCATGATCTGCATCACTTCCTTCGCTATTAGCTTGAACGGCGCTACGTTTGGATTTTTCCAAGGGAAATGAGGCTTAAGATAAGGGGCCATTTGTCTCCCATGATCTTTACCTTATGTATGAGTAGCTTACTTATTTATTTAAATATGATACCACCTCCCTGCCTTTGAAATATTATCCCTTGTGTAGCAGTTTGCAGTTCACACATATAATATTTGCAGATGACCAACTACTTTATTGTAAAGAGAGATAAGATCAATTATGGTGCTTCCAAGATCCATTTTTTTATGTTTTCCATGGCTACATGTGGGAATTTAAATGCTAAAAAATCAATTGCGTACTTTGCACGAATGAACCAGGATGTCGTTCAAGATATTCTTTTAGTTTTTGGATTCGAAAGAGGCAATATGCCTTTCAAATACATAGAAGTCCTCATCCAAGTTGGCAAGCTTCTAAAAAAGGAATATGAGGTCCTCGTATAGAAGGTGGTGTGTAAATTAAGAAGCTTAGGGGATATAAAACTCTCTTTTGGCGGGAGAATGGTGCTTATTATATCCGTACTGAGCACGCTACACTTGTATCAGACATCGATCTTCCTTATTCCAAAAGGTGTGATTAGAAGAATAAATGCATATTGTGGTACATTCTTGTGGTAAAGGAAAATAGATTACTTTAAAGCATCTACTGTGGCTTGGAATGATGTGACTAGCTCTCATAAGGAAGGTTGCTTAGGTTTGTGTAATAGTGAAGTTTGGAATAGAGCTGCAACATGCAAACTTGTTTGGTGGATGTCAACAAAGGTAGATCAACTTTGGGTTAACTAGGAGCATAATATATATTTAAAAGGACAAAGTTGGGTTGACTATTAACCAAATAGTGAAACAAGCTAGGTGTGGAGAAGCATAAGGCCACCTACCACTCTTCACATGTAAAGCTGGACAACGACATGGTACTCAGTCGAGTGCTCGGTAGCACTCGGTCGAGTGGACTTCCACTCGGTCAAGTGCACCAGCCACTCGGCCGAGTGACTTAAAACAGGAGCTGGTGTAAAAGGCCAGCCACCATGCGGTCCCTCACTCGTTCGAGTGAGGTTCCACTTGCTCGAGTATTCGGTGTATTCGGCCGAGTGCAGCCTTGGGATTTATGGGATATTACAATCTTTCCCCCTTAAAACGAACTTCATCCCAAAAATTCACACCCGACCCAAACTAAGTACTTCTAATACCACTACCCATGACCCGACTAAGCACTAAAGAAGGTCTTTACTACCCAAGATACTTATACACTCACATATATAGGTCGAGACAACTAATGACGACAACAACTACGAAGGTGGGGTAAACTAACTAGTTAAAGAAGGAACTTGCATTTTTGCGTAATACGCTCCACCCCTCTAATAACAAGGTTACAACCTCGTAACCGAACTCATTATTTGCTCGAAAAGTTGAAGATACTGTTATTTCATTGCTTCCTCGGCTTCCCATGTAGCCTCTTCTACTTGGTGATTAGACCACAAAATTTTCACCAACAATGTTTCCCCATGCCTTATCTTCCTTACTTTCCGGTCCAAGATTTCCTTAGGAGTCTCCACATAGGTTAAGGCTTCATCCAATTCAATTGTACCCGCTTCTAGGACATTAGAAGGATCACTCGCGTACTTCCGCAATTGAGACACGTGGAATACATTTTTAACACAATCAAGTGCCGGCGGAAGTGCTAAACGGTAGGTCACTTCCCCGACTCTATCCAATATCTCATAAGGCCCTATGAACATTTAGCTTAACTTTCCTCTCTTCCTGAATCTCATCACACCCCTTATTGGAGAAACCTTGAGTAGAACCTTGTCTCCCACCGCGAATTCAATGTCACTTCTCCTCAAATCGGCATAAATCATTTGCATATCTTGTGTCGCTCTCATCTTTTCTCGGATTACATGCACTTGGTCTATCATGTCTTGGATCATTTGAGGTCCCAACAAGATGGTTGCGGTGCTATTATCCCAACATATTGGGCTTCGACACTTTCTCCCACACAAAGCTTCAAATGATGCCATGCCAATGCTTGTATGATAGCTATTATTGTAGGAAAACTCAATCAAATCTAGCCTTTTCTCCCAAGTGCCCAAAATTTCATTACACAAGCCCTCAAAACGCCTTCAAGAGTTTGGATAGTCCTCTTCGTTTGCCCATCCGTCGCTGGGCAAAATGTCGTACTCATCTTCAATTGATTACCCAAGGAACTTTGCAATTCTTGCCAAAATCTAGAGATAAATCTAGAGTCACGATGCGACACGATGTCCTTTGGTATCCCATGAAACTTGACCACATTTATTCGATAGGCATTAGCTAGTTCCACCTTGCTCCAAGTATCCTTCATGGGTATGAAATGAGCCGATTTAGTAAGGTTATCCACAATACCCAAATCATGTTGTTGCCCTTTTGAGTCCTAGGTAGTCCCACAATGAAGTCCATTGATATTAATTCCCACTTCCATTCCGGCACATCTAGAGGTTGGACTTTGCCTTGCGGCCTCTTGTGCTCCCTTTTAACCTTTGACAA
This sequence comes from Silene latifolia, assembly GCF_048544455.1. Classification (NCBI taxonomy): domain Eukaryota; kingdom Viridiplantae; phylum Streptophyta; class Magnoliopsida; order Caryophyllales; family Caryophyllaceae; genus Silene; species Silene latifolia. The sequence goes on along the minus strand of NC_133536.1, from coordinate 157,536,404 downwards.
GTCAAGCATCTTGCTACAAATTCCGCCACTTCCCTCTTCATGTTTGACCACCAAAACGTTTTCTTAAGGTCCTTGTATAACTTATCACCACCCGAATGCACCGAGTAAGGTGTGTTATGGCCTTCATCCATAATCTTCTTCTTAAGCTCCTCATCACTTGGTATGCACCACCTCCCTTTGAACCTAAGACTTCCGTCTCCATGGAACTAAAATTTTGAAGTTTCACCCCTTTCCAATGTGCCCTTCCACTCTTGGATCTTGGTATCACTTGCTTGCTCTCCCGGATTTTATCGTACAATTCCGGTTCTAAAGTCAAGTCACCAATCGCCTCCCCTTTTCGTGTCATATGAATACCCATATTCTTCATTTCTTCCTTAAGTCTTAGCATGGACAAAGCGGTACACAAAGAGTGAACCAACTTTCTACTCAAAGCATCGGCTACCACATTAGCTTTCCCTCCATGGTATACTATTTCAGTGTCATAATCCCCAATGAGTTCAATCCATCTTCTTTACCTCATGTTCAACTCATTTTAGGTGTAGATGTACTTTAAACTTTTATGATCAGAAAACACCTTAAAGGTTGCTCAATATAGGTAGTGCCTCCATATGTTCAAAGCAAAAATGGCTCCCAACTCTAGGTCATGTGTTGGATAATTCTACTCATATGGCTTTAATTGTCGCGACAGTAATAAATTTACCATTTTGCATGAGCACTCATCCCAAACCATTTTTTGAAACATCATTATAAACTTCAAAATACTCACTTCCCTCCGGTAAGGCTAGCACTTAAGCCGTGGTTAGGCGCTCCTTTAGGGTCAAGAAGGCCGTCTCACAACTCCTTTCCCATTTGAAACAGTTTTCTTTCCTCATTAATGATGTGAATGGCCTAGCAATCTTTAAGAAATTTTTCACAAATCTTCGGTAGTAGCCGACTAGACCAAGAAAACTCCTTATCTCCGCAACATTATTCCGTGCCTTCCACTTTGTCACGACTTCAATATTGCGTGAGTCCACGACTACTCCCTCCTTGGACACCACATGTCCTAAGAAAGCCATCTTCTCCAACAAAAATTCACATTTAATAAGCTTGGCATAGAGTTCATGGTCCCTTAATGTTTGGAACACGATCCTCAAATGATCATCATGTTCTTCTTTAGTCTTAAAGTGACCAAGATGTCATATATAAACACCGCCACAAACTTGTTCAAGTATGGACTAAACACCCTATTCATGAGGTCCATGAACATGGCTGCGATATTTGTCAACCCAAATGACATCACCACAAACTCACAATGCCCATATATCTTGACCGAAACGCGATTTTTGGAATGTCCACATCCTTGATTTTCAATTGATGGTACCTCAATATCAAGTCGATCTTGGAAAACACGCCGACTTCACTAAGTTGATCAAATAGGTCATGAATCCTTGGTACCGGATAATTGTTCTTGATGGTGACGTTATTCCACTCTCGGTAGTCGATACACAACTTCATACTACCATCTTTCTTCGTCACAAATAGAACCGGTGCTTCCCACGGTGAAACACTAAGCCTAATGTACCCCTCATCAACCAATTCACAAAGTTTCTTCTTTAATTCCTCCAACTCTTTTGGACCCATCCGGTATGGGGCCTTAGAGATTGGTCCGGCTCCCGATTTCATGTCCACACTAAAATCTACTTCTCTTGGTGGAGGTAATCCGGGTAATTCCTCCGGAAATACATCCGCGAATTCTCCCACTACTGGTATATCTTAAGCTTGTTGTCTTTCTATGCTAGTGTCCCACACATGACACAAAAGCATATGACAACCCTTCTTCAAACATGACCTTAAGGTCATCACCGTAAAGAGTTTCACCTTGGGGTTACCCAAGTGACCTTTGTACGACACACTAGCACCCTTGGGTTCTTTCAATGCTATTTTCTTTTGGTGACAATCTATATTGGCCTTGTGTTTACTTCGTCAATCCATCCCCAAAATTACTTCAAACCCCTCCAAAGGAAATTCAAAAATATTAACCGGAAAGTTTGTTTCATGCACCAAAACTAACATTCCTATATACACTTTTGAACACACAACGGACTCTCCCGAAGGTGAGTATACGTCGTCGTTTACTAACTCACCTTCCCCAAGTCTATGGTCGACACATGGCTATTAGACACAAAAGAATGTGTAGCCCCCGAGTCAAACAAAACAAAATAGGGATGAGAATTAACAAGAAATATACCGGAGACAACATGAGCATCCTCCTCGGCGCTTTTATTCTCCATGGAAAAGAGCTTGCCACTAGTCTTAGCCGCCCTTGCACGATGCTTGCCGAAGTATTCGGCCTAGCCTCCGAAGCTTGACTCCCATTGTAGCTCGACCCTTGAGATGGCGCCCCTTGGTTGAAGCTTCCTCTTCCATAACCGCCATTGAAGTTGGAGTTTGAGTTCCTTTGATTTCCCCACGATCCGGGGTTGCGATTGCATACCATGCTTTGGGAAGGATCTTGGAAGGAGCTCCCTTGCCCAAACCTCCTATTAGACCCCCGACCGGCACTTGTGCACTCATTCCTTTTGTGGCAAATGCCACCACAATTGAAGCATTTCACCCTTCCGCCTTCACTCATGGCTCTTCCCCCTTGTCCGTTGGTCCTTGCATAACCACCTCCACCCGAATATGACTTAGATTGATGGTAGTTAAACTTCTTTTTATTAGCTCATCCTCCCTCACTCTCGGCCTTCCTTTTTTCTCCGACCCTCTCCTTAGCCTCCTTGATCATATTGACCAACCTCTCGGCGTTTTCGGCCCTAGCATACACGTCTTTCACGTCCACCAACACCCCCGCCGGAAACGTTTCGAGGAACTTTAGGACTAGCCCCTTCTCATACTTGAGGTCTAGGAATTGAGGACTAAGGTGTAGGTCCTCAACATAGGTCAAGAGCTCAATAAACCTCACATAGTACTCTTGCACTGTCATCCCCTCGACCATCACAAAGCTATTAAACTCCGCCTGACGTTTGCTTCGGATATGCTCCGGGATGAACTCATCTGTCATTTCCGCTTTGGAGTTTGTCCATGGAATAGCATCCTCCCCTTGTCCCCTTCCTTCTACCACCATCCTCCAGCTTGGCCTCAGAGGTAGAACGCCGCTTGTTCAACCTTCAGCTCTTCCGGGCACCTTACAACCTCAAAGATATTCTCCATCTCTCTTACCCGATTGGCGAAAAGGTTTGGGTCTCCAATGCCGTCATACTTAGTGGGTCGATGTCATGGTTAGGTTTATTTACCTCTTATTAGACTCCTCTAATAGTGAACTAATTAACTTCTTAATTATTAGTTCTTTAGATCTAGTGCATGCATAACAAAATGATAGATTTATAAGAAAAACAATGTCCCTTACATTGCTATATGGTTCGAAATATAGGGCACAAGTAAGGTCACCTTCCTTCACTTGTTCTTGAGCTTAATGTGATGGATTATCCTCCAAGATCCCAAGTATAGAAATCCTCCTTAGATTGCACCCAAGACTTACCCTTAAACTAGTATACTAATTAACTAGATTATTATACTAGTACCCTTAAAATGATTCTAATATTATTACTATTACTACACTAGTAATATTATTGTGATATTAGAATGGATGAATAAATGCTTGTGAATCTCAAAAACTTGTTTGAGAAAACTGGAGAGAAAGATAAGCAAACTTTTGCATGTAGATGTAAAATGAATTAGGTGTAGGAAAAATGAGGACAAAAGTCCTCATATGTAGAGGTGAGGCCGGGTGGGTAGGAGCCAAAAGGGCAGCTTGCCTTTTCTCTTTTTGTTTTCACAATGTTTAGGTGTGTAAGACATTGTAAGATAGGTGTAAGGCTATAAAACCAAAGCCTATGATTATTTATCATAAAAAAATCAATCTCACACCATTATAACTCCCTCCATTCGGTCTATGCTCTTAAAATGGACTACCATTTTATTTTGTCAATTTGTCATTTGTCACACAATATGTCACATGTAGTATTTTACATGTTATTAATTAATTTAATGCATATTATCACATAAATATCATTTTATAAATTAATTAAATTACATACAACAAATTGACTAGTGATACTTGATCATATAAATAAAATGGGTCATATAATTATAATTCACAACATCTTGTAATTATAATTAACCATTCATTCTTATCTCTATTGTTTATCAAACAATAAGTAATTTTAGTAATAAAGCATTTTTATTACTAAAATAAATCTTATTTAATCCCATTACAATAAGATATTAATATTCTCTCTCACAAGTAAATTGTTCACTTTTAAGGAATTGATTACCTTGTATCGTCATACAATTAATCAATTTATCCATTAAGGTAATTGTCCTTTAGCTGTGACCTTAAGGGATCAACTGACCACCACCGTCACACGACAGTAATGTCAAACTCTAGTCAGCCAATCATTACCGATTAATGACGATCAGTTTATTATATAATAAATCATCCCTCACGCATTCTTAATATGAGATTTAATTATGACATTAAATCATGTGATCGCACTATTGTTGAGGTCAGATTTTCCAACAATCTCCCACTTGTCCGAGACAAGTGTGCGTCACCAATTCTCTTGTCCTATTACAATCACCCACTCAATGCAAGGTGTCTTGCAGGTAGTACTTACACTTGATCAATCTTGAGTGGTTTCCTCGATCTTGAGAGTAACTGTCTGACCGGAATTATCTACCATAGATACCTTCCGAGCGTGGCCACGCATTTCCAGTTAACTACTCCCCGAGTGGCCTTGAGATTTCAAACAACCCTGACAAGGGGTGGACAATTCCTATCGCCTTATTCCCTTCGTTCAGCCACAATCCATCATAACCGAAAATATACCCAGTTTGACCTCATTTACGAAATCGTAGAGTATAAATCAAAGCTAATCAAAAGTTGTGCCAATTTGGGCGAATAGTCTCTAGTCAAAATATTTGACTCATAAAAATACTATATTAGCTCTTGCCACGACCAAGCTTTATGGATTACCAGAACTCTATAAGCGGTCACTGCCCGACAGAGTGTCCCATACAGTCTGCCTATGTGATCGACTAGTCATCCCATATGACTCTATGACACTTGAACTTGCCATCAATCGCATCACACTCTAGTCACTTTGAGACGTCACCTCATATAAGTGGCTAGGGGCGAATACCATGTCAATCCAGTTCACTTTAATGGGGTTCAATTTGTCTCTACAACCCATTCGGATACGACAAGGTAGCGGGTGAGTTTAATGAAACTCAAACGATAAATGCAATTATCACATATGAATAGTCAATACACTATTACTACTTCATATCTTATAATCTTTAGTGTATTTTTAACACTAGTTTAGATGCAATAAAAACTTGGAAAGTGAATATACCCTATATCCATATAATCCAATTTTTTTTAATTGCTTTTTCCTTCCATTCAATGTCATCTCCAATGACATGAATTTATCTAAGTATATGTCTAGACTTCTTACTAGACTTGGGCTCTTTAACTTGAAAGACGCTCCCACTGTTATCGCATAACTTGTGACAAAATCATTTGTAGAGGGATTCACCCTTAATCCCTACATTGACGATTTTATCACAATTTACTTAGATTCCTTTTGTAGAATTTGCAATGTGAGAAACTAAAACACTTTTCTAGTCTCTTACTCCTTAGTCAATAAGACATCCTAGGATTTCAATAAATCCTTTTTGGTTTGGAAACTAAAGTTTGAGCAACCCTTCAACACATAACTTAGTTTATCATCCAAACATATGAACGAATCCTTAATTCTTCTCAAGAATCTCAAGGATGTTCTTTAAGGCTTTCACAAGCCATATCATGGGAATTATCTTCTTATTGACTTATCATGTTCTTAGCATATATCACATCATAGCATGTGCGCCTGTTGGCATACATGATCGTTCTAATGGCGGAAACATTAGCAATCGATTTCATGTGATCAACAACTTAATAGGTTCAGTGAATGACTATGACTTCATCATAGTATTTCCACTTCTATCAACATGAATAGCCTATTTAACCTTGTTGATGTACAGCAGGTATGAAAGATCCTATCGTCATAAGACTCTCAACTCTATGCCAATATTCTCTCACATAGATTTAAAATCTAGAATACTTTGCATCCCATTTTAAGGTCTCCTAATCACTCTTGCCAGAAGAGAGCATTGGTACATTATTCTCAATAAGTAATATGTGATCAAAATATGGAAACATGATTCTGGCTCCCACTAAACTTCATGTATAATCATGATTTTTCAATCATGTGAATGAAACCATTCATTATTATAACATGAAAAGTATAATCCTTTAATGCTTACTTAAGATCATTCTAGGATCACTTAAGAAAGTTACGCATAAGATGTTAGGACACTTAAATCTTTATCTAAGGTTTTGTGTTTCAAACACTTTCTTCTCTAAATTCCCATTTTAGAAAAGCGAATTTTATTTGCCATTCTTCATTAGAATGAAATGCGGCAATTCCTAACACAATTTATCTTGATCAACATCTTCATGTAAATCTTATGCATTTTTGTACTCTGAAGCTCTATTTACCTTTAAAGAGACCCTCACTTTAAAGTAAATCTACTCATGAGCAACCATTTTTTGGATTTTAATGCTTCGGCTCGTATGTAACAGGGTCATGATACTATCACTTTCACAAAGTAATATTTTTAAACAATAAGACATGTGCGATAAACTCCCACTGAACTATGCTCTCATTCTATCTTCATAGACTATAGTTCAACTACACTCCCACTCTATAATTGTATTACTTTCACAAAGTAACATTTCAACTATAAGAGATGTTTGTGACAATTCAATCTACTCCCACTCTATCTCTCAGAAATACATCTATATTCTTGAGAGATAGCTTTGTGAGTCACAAACATATATTAACGGAGTATTAGGAGTTTACCTAGTCTATGTATTAGCTTTCAAAAGGCCATCCAAACATGGCAGCTTGATAATATACGAGTCTTATCCAAGTCATCTGTTTAATAGACTCTCTATTCTAGGTATCTCCTGGTTGACCATCCGTTTAGAATAATGTGTCCATATGGTATCGTAAATTCCCTACTTGATGAGTTCATAAGCTCATTACAACTTTATAATTGATCTTACATAAGTAAGTTGTTACTTTAAGTAACAAAGACATAAGGAGAATCAAATTCATAGCTTATGGACATATAATGATCCAATCATCATAATCGTCTATTGAATCAATTTGAGTTGTTTATCTAATGTTTCTCTACGCAAGTAATTTATGGTGATGATTTTAGAACAAGTGATAAAACAAGTGATTTGGGTTGAAAACCAAACCACAAATATCCAAAGCACAACAATTGTTTAAAGGATTACAAACCAATTTCCAAGTCACACAAGGAAATCAAAATAGTTCTAAAAACTTGAAATATATCATAAAATTAAAGACAAAGCAAATTATAGCCAAGCTTCCATTGATCCATCACCATGGTCGGCTACTCTAGCTTCCCATATGATCCTCTAGGCTTGCTTCTCCTTGCCTTTGTCCTTGCTAGAAGGCCCTATTTACAATAAAAAGGGTAATCATCACAACCTGTATCAACATACCAAAGTTGAGATTGAAACATAAAATATAGGGATAGTTATATACCTACTGGAATAACCTTTCCAGCTTTGATGTCGCCAAGGTATTTGGAACAGTTTCTCTTCCAATGCCCAACACCACAAGAATAGTGGCACTTGTCCCCGGTGGGGGCACTGTACTTGGGCTTGGAGGTACCAGCTTCACAAGCTTTAGCTATATTCCTGTTGGGAGTTCGCTTCTTCCCCTTTTTCCCGCTCTTCTTGAAGGTTCACTTGCTCTTACGATTGACATTGAGCACATCTTTGGTGGTGCTAACACTTAGCCCCATGTCCCTTTCGGTTTGCACAAGCATTTTGTGCAACTCATCAAGGGAAACTTTCTTATCTTGCATATTAAAATTCACCCGAAATTGAACATATGCTTTGATTTTGTTGAGGGAATGAAGAATTCGATCAATTACGAGTTCATCGGGAATTTCCACCTTATGCATTTTCAAGGTCTCAACATGCTCCATCAACTTGAGCACATTTGGGCTCACTTTTTGGCCCTCTTTGATGTTAATATCAAAGAATGCGGAAGCCGCTTCATATTGTATGACCCTAGGAGCTCGTGAAAACATGTTCACTAGCTTCATGTAGATCTCATGAGCAGTGCTAATCTTTATAGCACTTCTTTGGAGTTCGGCCTCCATAGCAAAGATCAACACATTTTTGATCGTGGTCGACTCCTTTGGGTAAACCTCATAGGCTAACCAAGCGGCGGCGGTGGACCTAGCATTAGGTTCGGTGGGAGATGCCTCGGTAAGGTAACGAAGCTTGTCGTCACCCTCTGCGGCCAAGCGAAGTTGCGCGTCCCAATCGGCAAAATTAGACCCATTCTTTTCTAACTTACATTGATCCATGAAGGATCGGAGCCATGACACATTGGTAAGCGTGGTGGAACTAGTGGATGCGGACGTGATTGGAGTTGCCATTGCGGTTGATAAAACAAATTTGACTACAAAATAGGAAATGAAGGAATTAATTAACATCTATCGTTTTATAGTACTCGTATATTTTAATACAAGTATTTAACATCTATGTAGTGACCACCACCCAGCTAACATAAATGATTCCGAGATCCAAATTCATATTAATACGGGTACGTTAAGCCGAGTCATCCCTTATTAATATAACTCGGTGGATTAACCTCTTAATCGATTCTACTTTTAGAACTCTCGGTTGATAAAAATTACTCTAATTCTCATCTTTAGCCCGGAACACATGCGACTACGGTCACGAATACTTCCGTTGAGCTCAATCCAAATTTTGATGTAATAACATTTTATTACCCACTTACCCAACGTAACAAGGTTTGTATTACGGTAAAGCCGGCTCAACTCCCTTATGAAATTGGGATTCATGGTTTCTACTATTTGGTAAAGCTATTTCTCAACTATTATATGTGAGAGGTCTTGTCAATTTATCATCTATCACGTTTTAAGTGAACTAAAGCGGTGAACTACGATAATTATAATTGACACGGTCGATGACTCGATATAATATGCATGTGTTGTTATGGCGATTTGGCAATGCATGTAACATATTAAAAGAAATGCAAGGCAATAATAAAAAATTCCTAGTATGACCTTCCTAAAATAGAAAATCTAATAATCTATTACATATTCAGAAACCAACTCCTTTGGTCCCTTGAATCTTCAAATGGCACGCCTCCCAAGAACACCGTCTTCGTCGGATCACCTTTCCGAATGGCACCGTCTTGAAGATACTCCATAATTACAAATAATAATAAAAATACAAAGCTATTCCTATTGTACATTTGTAAAATGAAAAAACTAATAAAAATAAAAGTGATACGAGAACACATTAAATTGCAACCGAATCAACATTCCCTTTCATTACGGGTAATATCGATTAAAACTAAGGCCATACTAAGATAAAATTACATAATTCAAAATTATATAAATAAAAGACATTCAACAATTGAAATATGCAGCATTATAATATGTACCTATCATGCCAAATGATGTGCCAAATCGCCCTATTTAACTTATGCCGTATATTTAACCCGGTTTTATGGAAATGCGTGATAATAACCTTTTATAATCACTAATTAACACTTAAATCACATCTAAGCTCAAGTTAATTATCCTAACACTTTTTAGGACTCAAAAATTAGTCATCACTCAATTTTGACAATAATTCAACTTGATTTAATTTTATGCTCATTTTTTACCTTAAAACCATAATATTTATGAAATAAATCCAAATTAAATTATAAAAATTTCAAAATTTGAATTTTAAATTTTTGAACATTCTGTAATAATTCCATGACACTCATAATGTCAAAAATCATGGTTAAAATTTTCGAATTAATTTTGAGAAAATATAGTTGCAATTTATCGGTTTTATCTCATAAAACATCTAAAGTATCCAAAAATTATTCCCATTAATTTTAAAACTTTAGATCTGATAAGTGGGATATTTATGCAACCTAAATTTATTTTCTCATGTCATGCAAATCGTTTTAGCTATTTATGCTAAAATAGTCACTATTTATGCCATTTATACTCTAAAAATTCATAAATCATGCTAAAGGTGATATTTTAATATCTAAATTTACATACACTCTGTAAATTATGCATGTAACAACATATTAAAATCTCATGGCCTAATTCGAAATTTAATTATTTTTAACCATTTTACCTCTTTTAATCCATTTTTATCTCATAAAAATCATAAATCATGCAATATTAATCCAATTAATACGATATTTTACACACAACTTGTAAAATATGAATGTGAGGTCATATAAAATATCCAAGGTCAAAAGGTAGTTTTAACCAATTTTAGTCATTTTAACCTCTATTTATGCCATTTTTACACTAAAAATTCATAAATCATGAAATATTAATCACATTAATATGATATTTTACATGCAATACATAAACTATTCATGTGAGGTCATACTAAAATACCACGGCCAGTAGTGAAGGTTAACTTATTTTAGTGAATAAAAGTTCATTTTAATCATAAAAATGTAATAAAATCACTAAAAATTAATAAAATGAGCAATAAATTTTCATAAATCATAAAAATGACCTAAAAACATTTTAGGACCAGAATATATAACATGCATGATGATTTCGTGGCTTATACTTATAAATCACAAATTTTTAGTTTTATATGTTAACTTTTTAACTCGGAAAAACAATAACTGATTATGCATGCAACATCCTTATGCTCTGATACCACTTGTTAGGTTTATTTACCTCTTATTAGACTCCTCTAATAGTGAACTAATTAACTTCTTAATTATTAGTTCTTTAGATCTAGTGCATGCATAACAAAATGATAGATTTATAAGAAAAACAATGTCCCTTACATTGCTATATGGTTCGAAATATAGGACACAAGTAATGTCACCTTCCTTCACTTGTTCTTGAGCTTAATGTGATGGATGATTCTCCAAGATCCCAAGTATAGAAATCCTCCTTAGATTGCACTCAAGACTTACCCTTAAACTAGTATACTAATTAACTAGATTATTATACTAGTACCCTTAAAATGATTCTAATATTATTACTATTACTACACTAGTAATATTATTGTGATATTAGAATGGATGAATAAATGCTTGTGAATCTCAAAAACTTGTTTGAGAAAACTAGAGAGAAAGATAAGCAAACTTTTGCATGTAGATGTAAAATGAATTAGGTGTAGGAAAAATGAGGACAAAAGTCCTCATATGTAGAGGTGAGGCCTGGTGGGTAGGAGCCAAGGGGCCTCTTGCCTTTTCTCTTTTTGTCTTCACAATGTTTAGATGTGTAAGACATTGTAAGATAGGTCTAAGGCTATAAAAGCACAACCTATGATTATTTATCATAAAATAAATCAATCTCACACCATTATAACTCCCTCCATTCGGTCCATGCTCTTAAAATGGACTACCCTTTTATTTTGTCAATTTGTCATTTGTCACACAATATGTCACATGTAGTATTTTACATGTTATTAATTAATTTAATGCATATTTATCACATAAATATCATTTTACAAATTAATTAAATTACATACAACAAATTGACTAGTAATACTTGATCATATAAATAAAATGGGTCATATAATTATAATTCACAACATATTGTAATTATAATTAACCATTCATTCTTATCTCTATTGTTTCTCAAACAATAAGTAATTTTAGTAATAAAGCATTTTTATTACTAAAATAAATCTTATTTAATCCTATTACAATAAGATATTAATAATCTCTCTCACAAGTATATTGTTCACTTTTAAGGAATTGATTACCTTGTATCGTCATACAATTAATCAATTTATCCATTAAGGGAATTGTCCTTTAGGTGTGACCTTAAGGGATCAACTGACCACCACCGTCACACGACAGTAATGTCAAACTCTGGTCATCCAATCATTACCGATTAATGACGATTAGTTGATTATATAATAAATCATCCCTCACGCATTCTTAATATGAGATTTAATTATGACATTAAATCATGTGATCGCACTATTGTTGAGGACACATTTTCCAACAGTCATGACATGGCATTTCTTATGGCTGATGCATCGACCACTACATCTATCCTCATCACATTCTTGAGGTCCTCCGTGAGGGCCTCAATTTGTGCAACAATTCGGTCTACTTCCTCTATGGACCCACGAAGTGGTGGTCCGGTCGCCGATCGAGCTCTCCTTGTTGCCATTCTAGTTCAAGGAACCATGGCAAATGTCAATATACGTCTCACAATAAGAGACAAGTGATATTGACTACATCAGTTGGGTGCTCCACTCGGTCGAGTGAACCTTCCCTCAATTGAGTGTGACCCCTAATCGGGCGAGTAAAATTTTTTCAGAAACTCCCCAGATTTGGCATATTGCCCACTCGGTCGAGTGCCCGTGGACACTTGGTCGAGTGGACTCCCACTCGGTCGAGTATGTCACTTACTCGGCCGAGTGTGGCAAACAACATTTTTCCAGACTTTCTGGAAAACCACCACTTGGTTAAGAGGACAAGAATACAACCTTGAGACGTCTCCCATACTTGGTGTGAGTTCCCTACAACTCAAACCGGGTTCATTTAATTGACACACCTAAGCTCAATGGTTCATTAGTTTAGGCTCCAAAATCGTCGCTCTAATACCACTTTGTAACCACCCCCATAAATCGGGGCGCCTTCCCTTAGGCCATCCTACCCCATGGGGAAGTCACATGACTTGGTTTCCCAAGTTTGTAATGCGAACAAACGAAATAAATCGGTTTAGCATAGATTAGTTGTAGTTAATTAATTAGGTTTCAAGTGAAGGGATTTATATCAATCCTAATAATACAACCAAATCGAAATGAAAGTGGGGTCTAAAGAAGAGTCAAAAAGCTAGACAACAAAAGTGGTGACGAATACGGCGAAGACCGCTCCCAAGCCTCCAAGGCAATATACACATGCTAACCTGTCAAACCACTGGTCCCCATATGAGCGGAAATCATCATATGGTTCACCACATACATTTTGAAAACACTTTGATTAGCTCTAATAATACAAATGTTCATTACTAACATGTGAATGCAAAAGGCTAAGATGATTATACAATGAAATGATGATGTAGAATGCAATTTACAAAGTTACACTACTTCACCACAATAAACCCGGTGACAACATTGCAACACCGCTACCTGATACCGGGTTTTGTCGTACTCCTCGGTATGCAAACAATATTTGTAAAACTCAATACCAAACTAATGAATATAGTAGGGTAAGGAGGTCGATCCACATAGACAGGATTATGGTTCTTAAATTGATCGTTTGTTTCCTAGTTTAGTTCTTGCAAATGCTTGAGTGAATGATAAAATAAATGATACGACTACAACTAAGAGCAAGCAATTAAATAGATGAATGACAAAGTGATTAAGATGCTAAATAAGGGGACTAGGGTGGTCAAGTTCACTTGTGTAGACAATGGTAATTAGTGTAATTTCAAAGGCAAATCCCCACCCCTCGATGTGAGAATAACCCGAGGTTAAGAGTAATCGAACTCTCGCTCTAATTACCCATAACCCACTAATCATCATGAATTATCTATTTACAAGTTAAGCTCTCACCCAACAAGTTATAAGATAGTAAAATTGACTCGAATTCTCATTGAGACATTGCCACAAACACTTTGTATGCATGATAATTAGAGGAGAAATTACACATGAATTACTTGTTTGTTCAAGCCGATAGTCTATTGATATTAACTACACAAGATCCCCCTCCACCCTTGTAACACCCCCATTTATTTAGGAGCCTTTAGCTAGACATTCCCAAATAAAGAGGACCGTTACCATCTCGGTTTCCCGAGGTTGTGAATAACAAAGACCAACTCAGCAAAGTACATTAAATTAAAAACTTTAATGATTACACGTTTATTACAAATTAACCAACTCAAACTTAATATAAGATATTTACAACTCGCAGCGGAAAATAAATAAGTGATATAACTATATATGTGATCTAGACTTCATCTAAGGTTCCAAGTTTGGCTCTCATCCCAATGCTCCCAAGTCAGCTAATATTTGGTACCTGTCAAATCTGCTCCCCATAAAACGGTTCACCGCAGGTGTTCACGAATACACAGTCAACCACGAGGTTGAGTAGGAATAACCAACAACATGTCAAACACAATTGTGCTCATCACCCGAAACACCCGTTCATCCCGCCAATCCCTGGCCCGGAGTATTCATCATTCCGACCGAAGTTGAAGTATTCACCATCCCAACCAAAGTTGAGGTATTCATCATCCCAACCGAAGTTGAGGTATTCACCATCCCAACCGAAGTTGAGGTATCCAATTATACACCATGCCAGTTATAAAAACCATCTCATACACGAGTTGAGGTATCCAATGCAAACGAAATTCCAATATAAATAATCAATAATAAACAATCCAATGATATATAATCCACATCCATTAATCCATCCAATTTAACAATACTTTTATAAATTCCACAAACCAACAAAGACAAGACGAGTTGAGTAGTTATCCTACCTTTTCGCAAATCTTCCAGTCACGCGAGTCACACAAGCAATCAAAATTGATTCTTTACCAATTCATAACCTACATAACATAATTATGTACAATTACTATATAACCAATAATCAACCAACTAATCATACACTTATCCTATGCCCATCACGTCCTAATCCTTTTGACAAATTCAAAGCTAAATCTCGAATTCTACCGTTTTACAACACTATTCAGTCTCGCTATAAAAATCATAATTAATTCACCAAAAATCAAAACGATGCAACACCAGTGAGGTTGGAACCCTAAGACACATATCTACAATTCTTGTGAAATGGACTTTCTTCAAATTCCAGACTTATCAGGGTTTTCTTGAAGGAATAATAAATACTGACGAATTCCGTCGCATAAAACTTATTGACCTCTAAAATAAGTTTAACAAATCCTTTTCAAGTGAAACAAAAGCCTAACATCATCTAGACTCTCCAATTTTAATGTTTGCAAAAGACTTAACTCATCTTCAATTTATAAATTAGGTTTGCAAAATAAACTTTAGACCACTAGTGCATTCACGGATTCTCAATCGACATGTTCATAACGAATTTATTCTGGAAAATCTACACGTTCAATTGCTACGGAATTTTATAGGCATCAACAAGACTTGAAAATAACCTAAGTCTATTATTTACGTTTTTGAAGACAACGACTTTAAGATAGTCTGGTAGTTCGTTTAAGACAACTTACAGATTTATTGAATTGTTGTAACTTTATTCTAAACATTGAAAGATTAAAGATGAACTTACAAAATAAAAGATTGAACTTCTCTTCTTATTTTCCCTTTTAATTCTCTCTCTCTTTTATGTGATATTATGAGTTTTTATGTGGAATAAGGATTTATGGTTAGGTTAGCCTTGCTTATATACTAGTAAGGTAGTATTATTTAAGGAAAGTTTATCTCTTTATTATTATTATACTAGTCTTACCATAAGTATGATTACCATAAATCTCTTTTACTAATTTAATTATTAAGATATTAATATAATTATTATTACTTTCCCATATTATTATTATTTCCATATTATTTATTCCCGATACAAAAACCCGATCACACCCATACTTATGCGTGTCCTAAATATGTTGTTTTACGCCCTATTTTACACGCATTTCAGAGCTCGTTTGTGTAGTTTAAGCTACCATTTTCCCCATTTCGTCTACTTTCGTATTTTTATGCAATATTGCAGATTTATGCGGAAATGAGTAGAAATTGAGCCGAATCCGTCCCCGAGTACCTTGCATTGCATTTGACGTGAAGTATTTACTCAAGAAACGAACTTGGTGCGCACTTCGAGACCTGAAAGACAACTTTATGAAAAATTAAAAGCGGACTACCAGCTATAGTGGTCGATCGACTTCTGTCCATGGTCGATCGACCAGAGCACGACTTACAGTAGCTCCTGTTCAGCGCGTATCAGTCGATCGACCGGCTGCCTTGGTCGACGACCACACCGATAAATCTGGCGCAAGTTAAAAGATCGAGAAGTTAGAAGCCCATTGTAATTAGTATTAGAAATAAGAGTTGCGTAATATTTCTATATAACGTAACCTTAGTTTTCAGAATGATCATCAAGCTTTCATCCAGTTTTATCATCAAGTTCTTAAGATACAATTCGATAGTCATTAGTTAAGTTTGTTCTTTCATTAATAAAGTTCTTTTTGCATTCGGTTTTGATCTTTCCTCTACAACTCCTTTATACGGTATTCTTCTGTTCCAATATTCAGTTTATTTGCTTTCATTCGTAGTATAGAATTGTTAGGTTAGAATTCCAAAAGCCGATTACCGTTCTATGTTAATTGTTCATTTAATTAATTTAATTATGAATTCGTTAGCTTTATTTGATAATCTTGTTGCTGTTTCTATCATGAGTATGAGTAGCTAAGTACCCTGTGCTAGGATGTAGGGATTCTGTAGAAGTAGGCGGCATTAGAATAGGAAGACCTAGAACGCGCCATGGTCGATCGACTGGGTTCCTTGGTCAATCGACTGGCCACGTGAGTTTTGTTTCATTTTAATTAATTCAATCGCTTTATTTGACGAATCGAGTGCACGCGACTAGTTGAATGCTTAGGAATTGACCGACCCAATTAAGATCGAAAGATAGGGAAGGGAAATAGACAGCCTAATTAAGACGACTAAATTAATAGGATCGAAAGATGAGTTAATTTAGACTTTTAAATAACTTTTCGGGACGAAAGTTAGCATTAGTGATATTAGGGACATGTAGCGAGATCGAAAGATGCTACCTATTAAGAATGGACCGAGAGGACTTCTTATTTTCCCATCTAACGTGTTTGTTTTAGATCAGCCTAGTATACTGCCGCTAAAACTATAGTGAACCGACCATCTTAGCACCCTTTTTATATTTGTTTTCATCCATTTCTTTATTTTATTGCTCATTAGCTATAGAACCTTTCAAATCAAACCTCCATACATTTGTTACCTTAGACTAGAATTAGACAACTATAAATTACATTCGCCTCTCTGTGGTTCGACCCTGACTGCCACTAGCTATAGTAGTAGTTTGGAAATATAAATATTATTTTTGTTACAAAACAACGGTATCAAATTTTGGCGCCGTTGCCGGGGAGGCAATTGTTTAAATTTTTAGTTGTTTTTATTTTAGTCTTTTCTGAATTTAAGGGACATCTGTTCCTTAAACTATTCTCATATTCTTCTTGTAGTTTCATCTTATGCGCAGGTCTCAACAAGGCGAATTACTTCCCCTTGATCTCGAGCTTGAGAGGACTTTGCGCGTGAAGAGGAGATTATTTCAAGAACAACAGTCAGAGGAAGAGCCTGGTTCTCATTCTAGTTTCTACGAGAACGAGCTGTTTGAGGAGGATCCACCTTCGTCACCTATTTCTACTTCCTCAGCCGAGACCGTCACATCTCCAGACATGGCTGAAGAAGCGAGTATAGTCAGTCACTTCGAGCCGACAGCTGAGAATCTCTATAAGGGATTCGCATTACCAGGGACGGATACAAAATTCGAGTCGAAACCGTCTTATATTAACTTGGTTGAGAGAAACCAATTCGGGGGAGCTGCAAATGAAGATGCAGCCAAACATATGGAGACATTTATTGATTATTACTGTCCCATAAACCCACCAACAGGTGTGACCCAGGACCAGGTGAAGGAGACTATGTTCATATTCTCACTTCGTGATGCTGCAAGGGAATGGTACAGAGATTTGGATCGAGCTGCTAATGGGATAACTGACTGGAATTCTCTGGCCCTGGCATTCTATAAGAAGTATTTCTCTGCCTCGAAGACCAATGCGATTAGAGCTCAGATCACGAGTTTCAAACAGGGTCCTGATAAGAATTTTCCTGAGGCGTGGGTCCGTTTCAAGAAGCTGGTGCGAACTATTCCGCACCATGGGTTTGAGAAATGGAGCCTATGCAATCAATTTTATAATGGGCTTTATGACGATCAGAGGGATATCCTGGATGCGGCAGCTAATGGCAGATTCCAGGAGAATGTTGGAGAAACTAAGGGGTGGAAAATTATTGATGATTTGGCCACCCATAAAGCTGAGTATGGAAATTCCAGGGGAAATCAAAGGAGAGCTGCTGAATCCCCTTCTGTAGCTGCATTAGAGGCTCTTACGGCAAGATTTGATAAGTACGAGTTGGGAGGAACTTCAAAAGGAGGGATTTATCAAGTCAATGCTGTGTCAGACGGTCCTTTCGTCTGCAAGAGATGTGGAGCTGAGGGACATGTTTCAGATTTTTGTCCTAATCCTTATGAGTCTTGTGCTGCTTTTCAACATTATAGGCATACGAACACTTATTTTGAGCCGAATGTCCATCCAAACTTGAGGTGGAGTATCCAAAATGTTCAAAATCCGACTCCACCTCCGTAGCAGCAAAGCTATGTGCCCCCTCATAAGCAGCAGCAGCCATACCAAAAGCCTCCGTATGTTCCGCAGCAGCAGCAGCAGTCCCATGGCTCCGATTTTGCCGAGTTGAAGAATTTGTTGCTGAAGGAGTCTCAAGCTAGAGAGGACGGGATGAAAATGTTGGAGAGCCAAATTGCCCAACCGGCGAGCAAAAGTGCAACTCGAGCTCCGGGGCAATTACCGTCGCAGCCGGATCAAAAGCAGACCCTAAATGCTATCACTTTGAGGAGTGGGTCTACCCTTGATGGGCCCGCTATGGTCGAGGAGGTCACTGAAAAAGATGAGGCGGAACCAAGCAAGAGGAAGGCAGTGACAAATAGTGGCAAGAAAAAGACGATCAGCAGGTATGTCAGTCGATCGACTGACATACCCGGTCGATCGACTGAAACGCGAAACAAAAAAGCTTCTGGTCCTGTAGAAGTCAGTCGATCGACTGACCAACATGGTCGATCGACTGACAACGCTGCTGATATTGACCCTTTTCGTCCTCCAATGCCTAATAACTTGAGGGACCACTTATTTCGGGGTACGACGACTCCAGAATTATTGAGGCAAGACCCAAATGCTGATGGGTCAGTCACGGTTCCAAGGTATGATCCGATGACGATTAATGGCTCATTCTTAAGATGGTCTGAAGAAGGTTCAAGCTACAACAAGGAGAAGGTAGTGGATTTTCAGCCTAAATCCACTGACGCAGGTATGCGAGACCTAGAGGAGAGGGCTAAGTTACTTCTTACAGCCCCTTATCCGGAGAGATTGGTGCCAACAAAGCAACAGGTATCGTTTAAAAAATTCGAAAATGTTATTCGTAGTTTAAATGTACAAGTTCCTTTCCTTGAATTAGTTAATCAAGTGCTTGCTTACATGAAATTTACGAAGCAACTTTTGGCTAAAAAGAAGTCACTTGAAACTGTGCAATATGTCGCACTTACTGAGGAGTCATGTTCTTATTTGACCCATACTGCACCTCACAAGCTAGAAGACCCAGGTAGTTTTTCAGTCCCATGTAGTATTGGCATCTTTTCTATTGAGAAAGCATTATGTGACCTAGGAGCCAGTATTAGTGTCATGCCTTTGAGTCTTGCTAGGAAGTTGAAATTGACTAGGTTTGCAGTTACCAACATGACAGTACAGATGGCTGATCGATCTGCGGTCCAGCCTATAGGAGTCTTAGAGGACATTCCTGTGCAAATAGGAAAGTTTTTTTTCCCTGTTAACTTCGTTGTACTAGATATGCCCGAAGATGCTCACATACCTATCATTTTGGGTAGGCCATTTCTGCACACTGCTGGTGCAGTTATAGATGTTGGCTCAGGGACTTTGACCTTCAAAGTAGGGAAACATTCCATCGTCTTTGCCTAGACAGCTAAGAAGAAAGATCCTATGTGGCCAGTCACTTATAATACGGTTTCTGAAAAGAAATCTTATTTTGTGCTTTCTGACATGCCTGCCTCTATGCCTATTCCTGTTGTAACACCTCCGCCCCAGATTGGGACCAAATTGGAGGAAGATTCTTCTGTTTTAGATAGTGCAGGAACTGGTTTGGGGAAGGAAGAGCCGCATGTTGCTCCAGCTGTGAAGGAGCCAATAGTTCAAAGAGGCGGCCTAGGATGTCTTAGCTATGGCACTGATGAGGAGCCTGATGAGGAGCCAGTCAAAGTGACGGAGTCCGACTTGGATTTTGATGAGCCAGAAGAGGTCATTGCTTGGGAAGATGTTGAAGCTGTTGATCCGTTGAGTTTTGCGGATGTTGAAGTTGATAGGAGTACAGCTGAGGAGATGGGCACTGTACAGGCTACCTCTTGTAGCCAGGAGCCGAGCAAGTGGGCCATTCCGTGGCCGTTCTTGATCAACTATTAGTTGATCAAATGCTTTATAAAACATTTTATTGCTTTCGTTAAACTCTTTTTATTGCTTTTGTGTACGCGAGGCTTCGCATTTTAATAAGTTTGCTTAAGATTTTATACACTTTAGACTGTTGCTTTGGGTTTTGCGCAATTTTGGGCGCGTTATTATGTGTATTTGCAGGTTTATAGACCATGTTGGCTCAATTTATTGAGCTAATTCGAAGAAAATCAGAACTTACAGCAGGTTTTTCAGTCGATCGACTGCCTCCTATGGTCGATCGACTGAGCTGCGAATCCCAGGAGCTTTTGTTTCTGTTCACTCTGGTGGATCGACTGGGTGATCGACTGGGTGATGTGGTCGATCGACCATGTTCGCTGCTGTACCTGTTTTCGATCATTCCCCTGCTGTGTTTGGTCGATTTGCGGAGTTGAGGGAGTCTTTTCTCCACTTTATTCTCCGACTCATTTCTGTTTTCTTCCGTTTCTTTATTTTACACTTAATTTTGCGTTTAATAAATTGTTTTCTCGGATTTACGCATGGTACTTTTGTTTGTCTTTTCAGGTATCTATGGTAGCACTGCTGGCTACTGAAACCTCCTAGCTCAAGCTGGTTTGGGGAGGTTTCCTTTTGCTGCGCTTAAAGTCTTGTGAGTTTCCGAGTCAAACTTCATGTCTTATTTAGTTAATTTAACGCAAATTCCCGTTTCCCTTTTATTTCACTATATGATTTTGCACAATGGGGACATTGTGTGATTTGGTTTGAGGAAGGGTTTTGCATTGTATTCATATGTTTTATTGCATTTCTGTTTCACGTTTATTTGAGTTTGCATTGTTTTATTTCATTTCCTATATATATACAGAAAATTCAAAAAATTTAAAAAATTCAAAAATTCAAAAAAAAATGCACGTTTATTTTAGCATGTAGGTTGAGTCGGAACGGTAGTATTTCAATGATGACATTGCATTTTCAGCTGTTTTATGCCTAAGCCTTGCAAATTGACATGTTATTAGTAGAATCACATATGCATATCTACGAGTTTTCGTTAATATCTTGCTGGACTTGAGACTTTTCTTAGATTTTTGGCAAACTACTTATATTTTCTGAGTTTTAGAGCCTATAACTGGTGTCATTCATGACCAGTTTATCTAGGATGTGAGTAGTTACTCCTTGTAAGACATGTTACATAAATATGCATAAGTATGAACTTAATCTGCTTAATACCTGTATGCATTCGGGTTCGTGGTTAGTTGACACATGTGGAAGAGGTCACCCCTTTATTCATTTTGCCCATAAGCTCCACACTGCCAGAAATAGCCTTTTTGTCCCGTTAACTACATCCTACACTTAGCCTGCCCTTGTCAAGCTAGTAGTTTATGTTCTTGGGATTGTTACTTTGTTTTTGGTAGCTAATGCTCATTTTGAGATGATGTTGGGAAGATGAAAAAGGAAGAAAAGAAAAAAAAAAGAGAAGAAAAATGATTCGAAAAAGAAAAAAATGAGAAAATGAGTGCTGTACTGTAGAGGGAAGTCGGTCGACTGGCCATCTCGGTCGATCGACTGAAGCACGAGAAAAAGAAAATAAAATCACATGATTGGAGTTTTGATTAGTTGGTGATTTTATTCCTATGCTTTTTTATCATCATTTGGGGAATTACAATTATATCGGAGATTGTGAGATTTGTGCTTGATAATTAGCACCGGGTTTATTGTTGAATTTTGAGCAAGAAGTTGGATGTTGTTATTAATTTGGTTCCCTTAGTTACTGGCTTGGCTTTTAACTCTGTTTTTATCCAAATTTATCTTAGCCTCTTCTTACCCATAGCCTCACATATCCATATATACCTCGGCATGTGTCATGGTCATTTGATTGGTTGGAATGCATATGTACGGTGGTAGAGATTACTTTCATATTAGATTGCAGGCATGTTCTTATAGGTCGTAGTTAGGTGAGAGTCCTTACAATAATACTTCATTCTATCTTTTACATATACTCACCCGTATTCATTGACCGATATGAGCCACCCGTGAGAGTCCATAATGATAAGTCTCTACAGTTGATGGTTCAGCAGTTTTTAACGACTTCATAATTCGTTTGCATGATTCATATTGCTAATTGATTGTTAGTTATTGCATTAAATTGGTTTAGGCTATTCAGTTTGCATTTCGCTCTGAGATTGAACTCGTTCCCTTAGGTTTTAGGATCGAGTCTAGTTCTTGCTTGGGGAAAAGCAAGGGTTTGGTTTGGGGAAGTTTGATGCGTGTCCTAAATATGTTGTTTTACGCCCTATTTTACACGCATTTCAGAGCTCATTTGTGTAGTTTAAGTTACCATTTTCCCCATTTCGTCTACTTTCGTATTTTTATGTAATATTGCAGATTTATGCGGAAATGAGTAGAAATTGAGCCGAGTCCGTCCCCGAGTACCTTGCATTGCATTTGACGTGAAGTATTTACTCAAGAAATGAACTTAGTGCGCACTTTGAGGCCTGAAAGACAACTTTATGAAAAATTAGAAGCGGACTACCAGCTATAGTGGTCGATCGACTGCTGTCCATGGTCGATCGACCAGAGCACGACTTACAGTAGCTCATGTTCAGCGCGTATCAGTCGATCGACCGGCTGCCTTGGTCGATCGACCACACCGATTAATCTGACGCAAGTTAAAAGATCAAGAAGTTAGAAGTCCATTGTAATTCGGTTTAGAAATAAGAGTTGCGTAATATTTCTATATAACGTAACCTTAGTTTTCAGAATGATCATCAAGCTTTCATCCAGTTTTATCATCAAGTTCTTAACATACAATTCGATAGTCATTAGTTTAGTTTGTTCTTTCATTAATAAAGTTCTTTTTGCATTCGGTTTTGATCTTTCCTCTACAACTCCTTTATACGGTATTCTTCTGTTCCAATATTCAGTTTATTTGCTTTCATTCGTAGTATAGAATTGTTAGGTTAGAATTCCCAAAGCCGATTACCGTTCTATGTTAATTGTTCATTTAATTAATTTAAGTATGAATTCGTTAGCTTTATTTGATAATCTTGTTATTGTTTCTATCATGAGTATGAGTAGCTAAATACCCTGTGCTAGGATGTAGGGAATCTGTAGAAGTAGGCGGCATTAGAATAGGAAGACCTAGAACGCGCCATGGTCGATCGACTGGCCACGTGAGTTTTGTTTCATTTTAATTAATTCAATCACTTTATTTGACGAATAGAGTGCACGCGACTAGTTGAATGCTTAGGAATTGGCCGACCCGATTAAAATCGAAAGATAGGGGAGGGAAATAGACTGCCTAATTAAGACGACTAAATTAATAGGATCGAAAGATGAGTTAAATAAGACTTTTAAATCACTTTTCAGGACGAAAGTTAGCACTAGTCATATTAGGGACCTGTAGCGAGATCGAAATATGCTACCTGTTAAGAATGGACCGAGAGGACTTCTTATTTTCCCGTCTCACTTGTTTGTTTTAGACCAGCCTAGTATACTGCCGCCGAAACTATAGTGAACCGACCATCTTAGCACCCTTTTTATATTTGTTTTCATCCATTTATTTATTTTATTGCTCATTAGCTATAGAACCTTTCAAATCAAACCCCCACACATTTGTTACCTTAGACTAGAATTAGACAACTATAAATTACATTCGCCTCTCTGTGGTTCGACCCTGACTGCCACTAGCTATAGTAGAAGTTTGGAAATATAAATATTATTTTTGATACAAAACGACGGTATCACATACTATACTAATAAATTTCGGTCCATATAATAATGGCACACGGCCCAAAGCACAAATATAAGCTAAGTCCAGTTCCCGACTTGGATGCTTAATTTATTATTTAATTAACGTCTTACCTATACTTATTATTGGAAATATCTTTAATCAATTATTAATGTACATAAATTATTCTCAGAAATTATTATCAAAATACGGGGTATTACAGTCTTCCCCCCTTAAAATGAACTTCGTCCCGAAGTTCGCCTATAACTACTACAACAACACCTATAAACATCCACACAACTGAGCACTATCCAACTGATGATAACACAATTATCCATTTACGATTATCAACCACACCAATCTTATGACAAGGTATCACAACAATAACTCAAAACATTCGTAGTATTACATTCCTTCCCCCTAAAAATAAACTTCGTCCTCGAAGTTCGAGATAACAACCAACGGAAATAATTAGACCATTTATCACCAGAACATATAATACACATTGTAACATAAGACGACTATTATTTTCAACAGAACATCGATTGATGGCATAATTAATTTTAAACAGCAAAACCACATTGTATAGTATATTCGAACCAATCTTTATTTAAACTCAACTACTTTACTTAACTACCGACGAATACATTGCCAGACTAAATAATAATCTGTAACAAAATACGCATAATTGTTTAGTTAATCTTTTCTTAATAATGACATCTAACTACAACATGGATGTAATTAATGTGAACATATATATAGGCTTATGGAACACATTCCGCATATCACTAGACATGGTAATCTACTTCATATAATTTACAACATTAAATTATCAACGTGCAAAAGATAAGAAACAAAAACTTACACTTTTCAAGGCTAGGAAAATGTTATAACTTCTAAAAATCATAAATAAATAATAACTTAATTAACCTCGATAAATTATACTTTTTAGAAAATACATAGATTTAGTAAATTTTGAGAAAAAGAATCAAGTCAAAAACTCATAAGGTCAATTTATAATGCATTTTACAATTTATTTGGTCAAAACAGAAATTTCACAGCAACTTCTCAGAAACTTAGGTCAAATTGTAAAAATCACTATTAATTGTCAAAAATTTACCTTGTAACGTGGCTTATCAATTTAGAAACATATATGAATATGTTAAACAATGTAGTTGGAATTACACTAAATCAACAGGTAGTTTTTAAATGACAATTTTTACAAAAACATGGCGCGAAAACATCACTGTATAGGAATATTCTGACCACTGTCCACTAAAATATTTATTTCTCCTAAACCGTATATTATTTGAACATGAGACCAGTGGAATATGAAATCTAACTCACAATAGTATCATACATTAAAATCACTTATAAAAATTCTAAACAGACAGTAAATGGCAGCCAAAACAATCAAGAGTAAAAATCTTGTGAAATCAACCAAAATCGCATTCTTCACAATTTTACACAACAATTAATAACTCACATGCCTAATCATATTCACTCCTTCCACATACATGCCCACATACTTCCTCATATCAACATGCTTAAAACAATACTTAAAAGAAATCATGTCACACCCCTCCTCCGTAAAATAAGGTTACGCCCCCGTAACCGCAACCATTAATGACAACAATATGCAACCAAGACAAACAAAGTTCCTAAGAGAAATATACTATATTCATTTTAAATTACCCCACACTCTCAAGTATTCTCTCAAGGTTCCCGGTTCAAAATTGGAAGGGCCAAGGTAAGAATTAAGGCTAACTTCTTGACCGCACTAAGAGGGGCTCCTAACAGTTTCTACCCAGGGTTCATTTTATTTAGACACATCCTAAGTTCATTATTATTCATTAGTTAGGCTCGAGGATCGTTTTGCTCTGATACCACTTTGTAACACCCCCATTTATTTAGGAGCCTTTAGCTAAACATTCCCAAATAAATAGGACCGTTACCATCTCGGTTTCTCGAGGTAGTGAATAACAAAGACCAACTCACCAAAGTACTTTAAATTAAAAACTTTAATGATTACATGTTTATTACAAATTAACCAACTAAAACTTAATATAAGATATTTACAACTCGCAGCGGAAAATAAATAAGTGATATAACTATATATGTGATCTAGACTTCATCTAAGGTTCCAAGTTTGGCTCTCATCCCAATGCTCCCAAGTCAGCTAATCTTTGGTACCTGTCAAATCTGCTCCCCATAAAACGGTTCACCGTAGGTGTTCACGAATACACAGTCAACCACGAGGTTGAGTAGGAATAACCAACAACATGTCAAACACAATTGTGCTCATCACCCGAAACACCCGTTCATCCCGCCAATCCCTGGCCCGGGGTATTCATCATTCTGACCGAAGTTGAAGTATTCACCATCCCAACCGAATTTGAGGTATTCATCATCCCAACCGAAGTTGAGGTATTCACCATCCCAACCGAAGTTGAGGTATCCAATTATACACCATGCTAGTTATAAAAACCATCTCAGACACGAGCTGAGGTATCCAATGCAAACGAAATTCCAATATAAATAAACAATAATAAACAATCCAATGATATATAATCCACATCCATTAATCCATCCAATTTAACAATACTTTTATAAATTCCACAAACCAACAAAGACAAGACGAGTTGAGTAGTTATCCTACCTTTTCGCAAATCTTCGAGTCACGCGAGTCACACAAGCAATCAAAATTGATTATTTACCAATTCATAACCTACATAACATAATTATGTACAATTACTATATAACCAATAATCAACCAATAATCATGCACTTATCCTATGCCCATCACGTCCTAATCCTTTTGACAACTTCAAAGCTAAATCTCTAATTCTACCGTTTTACAGCACTGTTCAGTCTCACTATAAAACTCATAATTAATTCATCAAAAATCAAAACGATGCAAGACCAGTGAGATTGGAACCCTAAGACACATATCTACAATTCTTGTGAAATGGACTTTCTTCAAATTCCAGACTTATCAGGGTTTTCGTGAAGGAATCATAAATACTGATGAATTCCGTCGCATAAAAGGTATTGACCTCTAAAATAAGTTTAACAAATCCTTTTCAAGTGAAACAAAAGCCTAACATCATCTAGACTCTCCAATTTTAATGTTTGCAAAAGACTCAACTCAATTTCAATTTATAAATTAGGTTTACAAAATAAACTTTAGACCACTAGTGCATTCGCGAATTCTCAGTCGACATGTTCATAACGAATTTATTCTGGAAAATCTACAGTTCAATTGCTACGGAATTTTTAGGCATCAACAAGACTTGAAATAACCTAAGTCTATTCTTTACATTTTTGAAGACAACGATTTTAAGATAATCTGGTAGTTCGTTTAAGATAACTTACAGATTTATTGAATTGCTTTAACTTTATTCTAAACATTGAAAGATTAAAGATGAACTTACAAAATAAAAGATGATGAACTTCTCTTCTTTTTTTCCCTTTTAATTCTCTCTCTCTCTCTCTCTCTCTCTCTCTCTCTCTCTCTCTCTCTCTCTCTCTCTCTCTTTTATGTGATATTATGAGTTTTTATATGGAATAAGGATTTATGGTTAGGTTAGCCTTGCTTATATACTAGTAAGGTAGTATTATTTTAGGAAAGTTTCTCTCTTTATTATTATTATACTAGTCTTACCATAAGTAGGATTGCCATACATCTCTTTTACTAATTTAATTATTAAGATATTAATCTAATTATTATTACTTTCCCATATTATTATTTCCATATTATTTATTATTAATTCCCGATATAAAAACCCGATCACACCCATACTATACTAATAAATTTTTGTCCATATAATAATGGCACACAGCCCAAAGCACAAATATAAGCTAAGCCCAATTCCCGACTTGGATGCTTAATTTATTATTTAATTAACGTCTTACCTATACTTATTATTAGAAATGTCTTTAATCAATTATTATTGTACATAAATTATTCTCAGAAATTATTATCAAAATACGGGGTATTACAGTCTTCCTCCCTTAAAATGAACTTCGTCCCGAAGTTCGCCTATAACTACTACAACAACACCTATAAACATCCACACAACTGAGCGCTATCCAACTGATGATAACACAATTATCCATTTACGATTATCAACCACACCAATCTTATCACAAGGTATCACAACAATAACTCAAAACATTCGTAGTATTACAACCCTAGTAATACACTACTCAAACATGGTAATGGAAATGGAAGCAAAAGATGGGAACTTTAACATGTAAATAAGAACTTTAACATGTAAACAATTGAGAGGAAGAGAAATAAAGAGAAAGATTATACCAAAATTAATTAAAGGTGGAAACTTTGGTTGAAATAAGGAAGATGAATCTCTTCTTGTCTTCCAATTACAACCCACTAATCTATATGTAAACTAATGAGAATTGTGGATCT